>NC_045568.1:10000000-12489166 GCF_009819795.1 Aythya fuligula
GAAGATGGACAGGGCTGGGCTGCGCCTTGGAGCCCCCCTGCTGCCCGAGCTCCGCCGGCACCACGGGCCTTTCTTTGCCTGCGGGTGTGTGATCTGAAATGGAGGCATCCAGCCCTCCATCCATCCCTCGCTGAACCGAGGAGGGCAGGAGCCCTTTTCGGAGCCACCGAGCACCGAATTCCCGAGCGTGCCTGGGGAGGGAGCGGCGCGTTACATCGCGGCTCTCCCCTGGCCGCCAGCTGACACCCGCTCTCCACCCAGCTCATTCAGCAGGAGGAGGATTTCTTTCAGGAGACGGAGCGATGGAAGCAGAGCTGCTCGAGGCCATCCAACACGGCCAGCTCCAGCCTGTCGGCGGGGTCGGGGCAATGTGGGGGACTAATTGTAGCCGCGGGGCTGGCTGGCACCGCGCGCCCTGCGCTGTGTGCGTGCGGGGCGCCGGAGGTGGGGGCTGCTTTTGACCTTTCCAGCTTCTTGCCCCGCTGTTTGCAGGAGCCCTGCCTCCTCGCGGGCTTAACCCCGCACAAAGGCAGGAGGAAATCACGTCCTGAAGTCCTGCGCCGAGCCGCCTGGCAGCGAGAGGGCCCCTGCAATTAGCGTGTCGTCATCTGCCAGCGGGAAGGGAGAGCCGGGAGAGGTGCGCCGGCGGAGGGGAAGAGCAGTGCCGGGGGGATGCGTGCAGCCAGGAGGTGGAAAGCTGGCCTTTTGTTGGCTGTGCTGGAGCTGCGGGGGTCTGCCTTGGGTTTTTCCTTACCTCCCAGCCGGCAGCCCCTTTGCTGTGGCTGTTCACAGGGGTGGGGGCTTGCAGAGAGGACCCGGCTGCATTGTCTGCCCGGCCAGCTCCTGCCTCTTGTGGGAAGGCGACAAAAGCACGTAGCTGGGTGCACCCCAAGGGGTTCAAGACTCGTAGAGGCAGGGGGCCACCAGAAACCGGCCCCTTTCTGGGGGACTGAGGGGCTCAGACCTGCCCGCAGCTCCTCACAGACCCGCGGGCACCGGTGTCTGCTCTAAAGGGCTGTGCCTGCGGCCAGCAGCAAGGCGTGAGGTCGGTGTGTGGCTGGGGGCTGGAGAGGTGCTGAGAGGAGCCCGAGTGCTTGTCCTGGTGTCCCTCCGTGCCGGCTTGGGCTCCTCCTGGCTGCTGGTCCCCTGTCCGTGATGGGGACCCCGAGGTCCTCAGGGTGGGTTTCGTGGGCTGGATCCCGTGCCTTTGTGCCACCCAGGAGGAGAGGGGTGACAGGAGGGACGCGCTGCCCCCCTGCTGCTTTGGGAGCTGGTGGGTGTCTCTCCTGGACACACAGCCACGATGCCCTGGTGCTGCTCGGCACCGGGGTCAGAGCCTCCTGCAGCCCCCTGCTCCCTGTGGGCATGTTTTGGGGCTCCTCGCCCTGCCGCATGAATATTCACCAGGCACCAGCTCTCCAGCCCCAGGATTTAATCAGAAAGGGTGAGCGGCCGTGATTAAAATGCCTCCCAGGGGGGGTCAGCGCCTCCAGCCAGCTTTGGGCTTTCTTTTGGTAGCCTTTTTTTCCTTCCTTCCTTCCTTTTTTTTTCCCCCCCTCCTTATTTACAGAGGGTCATTCTCCCAGCCATCTGCTTCCCCTCGCACGGAGCCGGCGGGGAGGCAGCCCGGGGTGCGGGGCGGAGGCTGGGCAAGGAGTTACGGGGGAAAAGCTGCTCTGCTGGGACAGGACCTCACACTGCAGGGGGATTTTCCCCAAATCCCTGTGGAGGATGGCACCGGAGGTGCCCAGCACCCCACAGCACGACCTGTTCCCAGCCTGCAGCCTCCATCCTCCTCGGAGACTTTGCTGCTCCCCGGCCTGCCTCAGACCTTAGTGTGGCGTTAGCTGAGGCTGGATAACGGCCATAAATCAGGCAGATGCCTGCCTGCCGGCTTTCACGTCGGCGTGGAGCAGTTTGGGGTCAGAGGGAAGCGCCCCCCCCTCCAGCAGATGAGCCCTGGGTGGCTGCTGGCACCTCCGCCCCGCGCCTGCCTTATCTGCAGAGTGCCAGCCCGGGGATTTGCGGAGTGGCTGGAGAGCTGTCACCTTCTGAAGATGGAGCGAGAGGAAAGGGAGGACGTTTCATGCCTTAAATCTTCCAGCACCGCAAGCTTCAAACGGGGTTGGGGGAAATCAAAAGGCTTTGCAGCGCGTGAAGCAGCCAGGGCGGCGCGGCAGCGAGGACGGAGCCGCGGCGCGGGCAGGAGGTGGAGGCTGCGTCCCCAGGGGAACCTCACCCGTGGGACATGTGTATGGGATGTGCTGGTTTGGGGTGGTGACGGTGCTGGAGAGCTGGGTTTCCAAAGAAATTCGGACACTCCAGGCTCCCTGATCTGAGTGGGGTGGGAGAAGGAGCCGTGGGTGCCCACCACGAGCTGCTGGCGCAAGTGGGGATGGTGGGGAGGGGCTGGGAGGTGGCTCACCCCGATTTCTCGTTCCTCAAGACTCTTGGTGAGCCTCATCAGACGTTTCTGGTGGTGGGGTGCTTCTGGGGTGGCCGAGCGAGGGGGATGGTGGCTGTTTTGTGGCTGTTTTGGTGGCTGCTGCCAACAGCCCCGGTGCTGGCGGAGCGCGGCCGCGCTCGGAGGAGGCTCACGTGGTGCGGGGTCCCCAAGGGGCAGGGAGTTTGTTTCCAAGGAAAATAAAGATTAAAGGGAATTAAACAAACCGGAGACGGGCCCAGAGATGGGAGGAAGGGACGTGGAGCAGATGGTGGAGAAGGGGGGAACCAGGGAGCGGGGTACAAAAGGCTCGGAGGCCCTGGAGGAAAGAGGAAGGAGGCGGCAGGAAGAGAGCGCGGGGAAAGGCAGCGTGCAGGGGGCACGGGGCGCAGCGGGGGCGGAAAACACCCCGGGCGCTGGCATCGGGCTCCGGTGTTTGCCCAGCCTCCTGCTGGGACCTCCTTCTGCCTGTTTCTCACCACCATCCTCGCTCAGTTTGCTGCCCAGAGCCAGGGCTGGATGGAAAGCTGGGAATTATCTCGGTGGAGATCCTGGCGTGGGGGACAAAGCTTGGGAATGCACGTGGGGATGTCCTGGGGCAGGTGGCACCCGGCTGGCTCCCCGGGCCGTGGCTTCAAGCTTCCTTAGCTGAAGACTCAGCCCTTTTGGGGCCGTTTTGGGCTGTATGGCTCAGGGTGGGAAGGAGGAGAGCTGCAGCACGTCCCCGTTCCCTCCCCCAGACGGCATCCACAGCGTGACGGCCCAGTGCGTCCTGCGGGTGCTCATCATCACGGAGGACATGCTGGCCAACAGCATCACGGTGCGGCTGGAGAACATGTGGCAGGAGCGCTTCCTCTCCCCGCTGCTGGCCACCTTCCTGGAAGGGGTGGCCACCGTGCTGGCGACGCCCAAGGAGGACGTCTTCATCTTCAACATCCAGAACGACACGGACGTGGGGGGCACGGTGCTCAACGTCAGCTTCTCGGCGCTGGCGCCGCGGGGCGGGCGCTACTTCAGCTCGGAGGAGCTGCAGGAGCAGCTCTACATGAAGCGCATGGCCCTGACGGGCGCCTCCATGCTGGAGGTGCTGCCCTTCGACGACAACGTCTGCCTGCGGGAGCCCTGCCAGAACTACATGAAGTGCATCTCCGTCCTCAAGTTCGACAGCTCGGCCCCCTTCATCGCCTCGCCCTCCACCCTCTTCCGCCCCATCCACCCCATCGCCGGCCTGCGCTGCCGCTGCCCGCAGGGCTTCACCGGCGACTACTGCGAGACCGAGATCAACCTCTGCTACTCCAACCCCTGCCTCCACGGCGGCACCTGCACCCGCAGGGAAGGGGGCTACACCTGCGTGTGTCGCCAGCACTTCAGCGGTGAGTGCCGGGCACGGGGAAGGGGGGCTCGGGCTCGCCGACGAGGTCCGGCCGCGCTCCCCATCTCTCCTGTTTCCATGGTGTTGGATGCGCAGGGCTGAGGTTGCCATAGAAATGTGAGGAGGGGAGGTGGGATGGAGGGCTCCCGGGGCTCGCGGGGACCTTTGGCAGAGCGGGAGGAGCGAGCTGGGCCTCGCCCGGCTGGGGTGGAGGGTTGCCGAGATCTGTGCCCGGCCACCATCAGCTTGGAGTCGGGTGAAGGAGGTCTGTGGCTACCGAGGAAGAGGAGGAGGAGGAGGAGGAAGCCCTGCCCTGCCCTGCCCTGCCCTCCCCGCCAGGAGGGGTGCTGGGGAGGCAGGGGAGCGCGGCAGCAGATGGCTGCCTTGGAGCCACGGTGGCTCCTGGTGAGATAAGCAGAGTCGGTGGTAATTAACCCCTGGCATTTGAAGCGTGAACAGCCATTAGCAGAAGGGTTAATGAGCTCGTTTCCCTGTCACTTCGGGCTGTCTCCGCATCCTCCTCCTCCTCCTCGGGTGCCTCTGAGCAAGTAATGGGATCCGGGCCGGGGGTGTAGGGCTGTGGCTGAGCGATTCAGGGCGCTCTGTGGGGCCAGCACAGCCCCTTGTGCCGTGCTGCTGCCGCATCAGCCTCAGCAGGGGTTTTTGGGGTGGACAGAGCCAGCTGAAAAGGCAAACCTGGCAGGCTGGGCCCTGAGGTCAGCTGTGGGCGTGGGGGAGAGGAGTTCCCAGCCCTCTGCTGGAGCTGAGCGAGCCGGCTCATAAAATCCTTCCCGTGTCCTCAGCTGCCCCACATCTGGACGTTGTGCCCTGGGGCAAGGGGCGGCCGAGGGGCCGTGTCCCAGCCCCTTTTATTTTACTCCCACAGGCGAGAACTGCGAGGTGGACAGCCGCTCGGGGCGCTGCCAGCCCGGCGTGTGCCGCAACGGGGGCACCTGCACCGACGGCGCCGACGGGGGCTTCCGCTGCCAGTGCCCGGCCGGCGGCTTCGAGGCGCCTTTCTGCGAGGTGTCCGCGCGCTCCTTCCCTCCCCGCTCCTTCGTCATGTTCCGGGGCCTGCGCCAACGCTTCCACCTCACCCTCGCCCTCTCGTGAGTGCTCTCCCCCCTCCTCGGGACGCTGCGTGCCCTCCCTTCGTTCCCCCGTGCGGGGACATTGGGGTTTTTCTGCAACGCGCCCCGTGCACACCCCGCGCTCCCGTTCTCTCCCTGCCCAGGTTCAGCACGGTGGAGCCCAGCGGGCTCCTGCTCTACAACGGGCGCCTGAACGAGCGGCACGACTTCCTGGCCGTGGAGATCATCCAGGGGCAGCTGCAGCTGAAATACTCCACAGGTAGGCTCAGCCCCTGCCCCTCGCGGGATGTGGGGCGGCCACGAGCCGCTTTGGGGATGAGGACCCTCCTGGGTGGGTGCTGCTCGTCCTCGTGGCCCCATTGCCTTGCCTGCCCCGAGGGGTGCCAGGATGAGCAGCGGGGAGTGCTGGGCACTGCCCCGAGCCTGCTGTCCCCTACCTGGAGGATCTGGCACGCCGCAGCACTTATCCCTGTCTCCGCAGGGGAATCCAGCACCGTGGTGAGCCCCTACCTGCCTGGGGGCGTGAGCGACGGGCAGTGGCACACGCTGCAGCTCCGCTACTACAACAAGGTACTGTCCCCTGCCGTCCCTCTGTGTCCGTGGGTCTGTCTGCCCGGGGTCTGTCTGTCTGCACCGCTTGCTGTCCTCGGCCGGAGGCGTCCCTCGTGGCTCCCCTGTGCCCTTTCCCTGCCGTCGTGGGAGCTGTGGGGTGTCTGGTTTCGGGGGGCCGTGCGCTGCTGACGCCCCGCCGTCGGTTTCAGCCCAAGGTCAGCGCCCTGGGGGTGGTGCAGGGCCCCTCCAAGGACAAGGTGGCCATCCTGACGGTGGATGAATGCGACGCCTCGGTGGCCCTGCAGTTCGGCAGCGAGATCGGGAACTACTCCTGTGCCGCCGAGGGAGTGCAGACCAGCTCCAAAAAGTGAGTGCCTCGGGGGCTGCCGGGCGCTGCTGCGCTGGAGAGAGAGGAACGGGGCAATGGGGTCCCCTGCTGAGCCTGCCCTACATCTGGGGCAGCTCCAGGGGTCCTGGCTGTGTGTGCCTGTCCCCAGGGATATCAGCCTCGCAGCCCCTCGCCGAGGGAGCCATCCGGCCACCCTGAGCTCACCGGGCTTCTCTCCGTGCAGGTCCCTGGACCTCACAGGTCCCTTGCTCCTCGGAGGGGTCCCCAACCTGCCGGAGAACTTCCCCGTCACTCACCGGGACTTCGTGGGCTGCATGAGAGACCTCTACATCGACAGCAAACGCATCGACCTGGCCTCCTACATCGCCAACAACGGGACCACAACAGGTACCAGCACCTCTGCCCCCTGCCAGCGCCTGTCCTCTGGTGTAAGGGGCAGGAGCTGGGGCTGCCCCTCAGGCAGCGGGGCAGGGCTGGAGGGAGGAGGTGAGCGGGTGGAGGCTGACGTGGGTGACTTTGTTGCCCCCAGGCTGCCATGCCAAGCACACCTTCTGCGACTCCAACCCCTGCAAGAACGGCGGCACCTGCTCGGTCAGCTGGGGGACCTACTCCTGCCTCTGCCCCGTGGGCTTCGGGGGCAAAGACTGCCGCCACAGTGAGTGAGGGGGCAACCCTTTGCCCTGCAGTGCAGGAGGGCAGAAGCAGGTGCTCCCCGTCCCTTCTCACCTCTGCTTTCCTTTCCAGCCATGCACCATGCCCACTATTTCCAGGGCAACAGTGTCCTCACCTGGGACTTCAAGACGGACGTGAAGATCTCGGTGCCGTGGTACCTGGGGCTGGCGTTTCGGACGCGCCAGCCTGACGGGGTGCTCCTGCAGGCACACGCCGGGCAGTACACCACCCTGCTCTGCCAGGTAGGGCCTCAGCACCCCTACCATCCTCCCCGGGGGGGCTCTGCCCTCCTCGCTGACCCCAGCCCAAGCAGAGCATGGTGTTTGACAGGGCTGGGTTCCCCTCCCCGTGCTCAGAGCGCGCAGGGAAGGTAGGCTGGAGGCATCTGGAGAGGGTCAGGGCTTTGCTCACTGCTGCCTTTGGTGATTCTCTCCCTGCAGCTGGCGGGGGGGCTGCTGTCCTTCATGGTGAGCAGGGGCTCGGGGCGCAGCACCAGCCTGGTGCTGGACCAGCTGCAGCTCAGCGACGGGCGATGGCACGACCTGCAGCTGGAGCTGCGCGACGTCCGCAGCGGGCGAGACTCGCGCTACGTCATCACCCTCACCCTGGATTTTGGGCTCTACCAGGTACGTGCTGCGTGCGGGAGAGCCCAGCAGCAGGGATGGTGGCAGTCGGCCCACGTGAGTCCCTTTTGCCGTGCAGGATACGGTGGTTGTGGGGAACGAACTGCACGGCCTGAAGGTGAAACATCTGCACGTGGGGGGAGTCCTGGGCTCTGGCGAGGTGCAGAACGGGCTGAGGGGCTGCATACAGGTGAGTCCATTGCTCCGAGCCTTCCCTTTCCAGCGGGTCTGTTAGCTGGAGAGGTGGGAACACAGCCTTAAATCCACGGAGCGGGGTCCAGGCGTTGTGGGTTAGGCAGACTGGAGCATTGTGTGACTCTCCCCTGTGCTGCAGGGTGTGCGACTGGGTGACAGCGTCACCGGGACCGTGCTGCCCAAGCCCAGCCATGCCCTGAGGGTGGAGGCTGGCTGCAGCGTGCCGAGCCCCTGCGACTCCAGCCCCTGCCCTGCCAACAGCGTCTGCAAGGATGAGTGGCAGAGCTACTCCTGCGTGTGCCTGCCAGGTAGGACCTGCAGAGCCCTTGGCTCTCCGCACTGTACGTCTTCTCCTCCGCCCCTGGGGCTCCCACAGCCTGGCTGTCACTGCTCTCCTGCCCCTTCCCCGGGCAATTCGCGTGCCCAGAAATCCCTGCCAGACATGCAGTGTTTTTTGTGGAGGGCAAAATCCCTCCTGAGCCCCTTGAATCCACTCCTGGGCGCTCTGTCCGCTCCTGGGGGGAAGGTGCTTTCCTTACGTGGTGCTCTCCGTCCACACCTCAGGGTACTATGGAGGGGACTGCGTGGATGCCTGTCACCTCAACCCCTGCAAGAACAAGTCCGTGTGTCGCCGCAAGCCGGGCTCGCCCCTGGGCTACGTGTGCGAGTGTGCAGGGAACTTTTTCGGGCAGTACTGCGAGCACAGGTGAGATGCAGGGCGCACAGCAGGGCCTTGGCCTCCGGTGCCTGGCTCTGCGCTGCTCGCCCATCCCAGCTGTGTGACACCTCGGTGCCACCCTTGGAGCTGCTGGGAGAAGGTCCAGGAGATGCGGTCGGTGTAACAGCGAGGATGTTCCTGTCCCTAGGATGGACCAGCAGTGTCCGAAGGGCTGGTGGGGGAACCCCAGCTGCGGGCCGTGTAACTGCGACGTGAACAAGGGCTTCGATCCCGACTGCAACAAAACCAACGGGCAGTGCCACTGCAAGGTGAGGGGCAGCTGTGCCCGTGGGGACGTGGCCTGCCTGTGCCTTGTCCTTTTCTCAGCCTGGCAGCTGCCTGGGCGCTGCTTTGCGTCCTCACCTCCTTGTGGCCCTCCTGGCCCAGCAAGGTGACGATGGGGGCAGCCAGCGGTGCTCGCAAGTGGGGATCTCTGTGACGAGTCCCCTGTGGGCAGCCCCGGCTCCAGCAGTTCCCCAGCCCCCTTCCTCTGCTGCTGTCCCCGTGGGCAGCCTGATGGCCGTCCCCGTTTCCCCCAGGACTTCCACTACCGCCCGAAAGGCAGCGACACCTGCCTGCCTTGCGACTGCTACCCCGTGGGCTCGTCCTCGCGCTCCTGCGACAAGGAAACCGGCCGCTGCCACTGCAGGCCCGGGGTCATCGGCCGCCAGTGCAACAGCTGTGACAGCCCCTTCGCCGAGGTGACACCCAGCGGCTGCGAGGGTGAGCGGGGACGTGGCAGCGGGGCGCTGGCACCGCGGGGCTGGGCGCGAGCGGCCCCGCCGTGACCGGCCCCGGGCCGCCTGTCTCCTCAGTGCTCTACGACGGATGCCCCAAAAGCCTGAAAGCAGGCGTGTGGTGGCCCCAGACCAAATTCGGGCTCTCGGCTGTGGTGCTGTGCCCCAAAGGCTCCTTGGGTGAGTGGGGGAAGCGGTGGGGAGGGGAGAATCCGGGTGTCGTGCAGGGGGTGTCGCAGCCCCAGCAAGGTCACCGCCTCGCAGTGCTGTCCCCGGCCCCTTTAGCTGGGCTGGAGGGCTGGGAGGAGGAAGCACCCAGCCTGAGGGCGAGCACAGGGGGCTGGGAGCAGGCTGTAGGGTCAGTGCCTTCACCCAGCCTCTGCTGTCACATCACCCACCTTCTCCCTGCTGCCTTTGGCTTTCATCGAGGCCAGGGTCAGGCCTGGCAGGGCGAGCGCTGTGCGGGGAGCAGGGCACGGCGTTTGGTGAGTGCCTCGGGTAGAAGAGGCTGGAGAAGGCCGTCCTTGGGTGACGGCAGAGGTGCGAGCAGGGCGTCTGGGACTGCAGGGCAGGGCGAGCCCCGGGGGACAATACAAACCCTGTCCTTCTCCAGCCGTTCGCTCCGGGAGGAGGCAGGTTCGGCTCCTAACTGTTGTCGCTTCTCTCCCCGGTTCTCTCGCCACCCGTGCTCAGGTTTGAGGGGCGCAGGTAAGGTTGCTCCCAAACTCCCTCCCTCCTCCCCTGCTCTAAGGACCGTGCCACGTGGCTTTCCCCTCCCTGCTCCCTGCCTGGCACCCTGCACCCCCCTGCGCTTTCCCTGCCGCTTCTGGAGCTGCCGAGTGTCTCCCCAAACGCTTTGCCTGGCCTCACCGCTCCTCCACGCCGCTTCCTTGCTTCCCGGCACACTCACCAGCACAAACCCGGCTCCCGCTGTCCTCAGCCTGCAGCATGGGCTCGGGGGGGCTGCCGAGAGGGGGCTGCGCTCCTTGCCCCGGCCGGGATGGCTGCTGCCTGCCCTGGGCTGCTTGCTTAGGCTGGGAGGGGAAGGAGCTGGGGACGAGCGCCGGGTGGATGGCAAGGGGGGGAGGAACGGCTGCAGGGTGGAAGAAGGGGGAGCTTGGTGTGGTGGAATGGGTGCAGGAGCTGTGCGAGGTCCTGTTCCTGCTGCCCAGAGGCACACGGAGGCCGGATTCTGCCCAGTTCTGCAGCTGGGCATCCACAGGCGTGGATGAAGGCCTGTTCCCTGCTGGGGGAAGGCCAGCAGCGAGGAGGTTTCTTTGTTCTGTTGGCCCCCAGCTGCTGTGGCGCCGGTCCCTGTGCTTATGCAGCTGGGGAGGGGGTGGTTGGGATGCGCAGTGGGGAGCTGGGCTCTGCCCCGAGCCCCCTCTCCCCTTCTGCCAGCCGTGGGCACTCGGTGAGCTCCCCTGCCCTGGCACCTTCCCCAGGACCTTGGTGCTGTTCACAGCCCGTTCCCTGCTGGTATCTCTGCTCCTGCCCCGGGCAGGGTCGGGGTGTTGCAGTGGGAGCTGTGCCCGTGCTGCTGGGCGAGTTGTCCTCCACCACCATGGAGCGGTGAGCTCCACGGGCCTCTGGAGGTTGGGGTCAGATGTGTCCTGAGGACACGGACACGGCCCCACCAGGGGGTTCAGCCTTACCCTGCCACGTCGCTTCTTGCTCTTTGCAACCCTGTGATGGTGCCTGCTGCCGTGCAGGCTGTGGGAGCCAAGCGAGGAACCAGCTCCCGGAGAGAGGGGCTGGCAGCAGCTCACGGAGGTGATGCAGACCAGAGGTGAAGCTGGTGCACAGCAGGAGGACAGCTCTGGGGTGCCGCAGGCCCTCCCCATCACTCGCTGGTGCTGTTCTTGGGGGTTACCTGGTGCACTGTTCTGCTGGAGAGGGACAAAGAGGGTGGGAGCTGCATGTCCCACACCTTTCGATGCTCTTTTCCTCCCGGCTTCAGGCGCAGCCGTCAGACACTGTGACGAGGAGAAAGGCTGGCTGGAGCCAGACCTCTTCAACTGCACCTCGCCTGCCTTCAAGGAGCTCTCCATCCTGGTAATGCCCTGCTGCCTGCCCCTTTCTCTGCCTGAGATGCTCCCTGCCCAAGTGACCACCACTACGAGCATCCCCAGCTCGTGCTGTGTTTTCACAAATCATTCCTGGGCCCCACAGCACCCCCAGCACCCCACAGCTTGCTCGCTGGGAGCCGTGGGGCTCCCCGGGGAGGAACCACTGTGTGCTAACCCCCTCCTCTCTCCCTGCCGGCAGCTGGAGGGCTTGGAGAGGAACGAGACCGAGCTCAACACCATCGAAGCCAAGAAGCTGGCCCACCGGCTGCGGGCGGTGACGGACCACATGGAGCACTACTTCGGCAACGACGTGCACATCACCTACCGCCTGCTGTCTCGCCTGATGGCTTTCGAGAGCCGGCAGCGCGGCTTTGGGCTGACGGCCACGCAGGATGCTCATTTCAATGAGGTGAGGCCTCCCCCTGCATCGGGGCAGCGGTTGCTGCTGCTGCTCTGTCAGCCACCCAGGTCCCTGGGGGGTTTGGGGAGGTTGTGAGGCTGCTTCGTGGGTGCTGAGATCCCCAGCATCACACAGGCATCGAGCCCCAGGAGGGAGAACAGCAGAAGCCATCTGCATGGCCAGGGCTGGAGCACAGGAGGGGTGAGGAGAGGCAGAGAGGGGTTTGCTCACCCCTACTGGGGTCGTGCAGAGATGTCTCTGCAGGACACTCGCTGATGAGCATTGAGGTGTGGGCATCCATCGAAGGGAAACCACCACGCTGGGCAAAGGGGTGCAGTGCTGGGGGGCAGGATGTGTCCCAAAAGCTCTGCTTCCCTCACCCCCTGCTCCCCCGTGCCCCGTTTCTCCCGTGCAGAACCTGCTGCGTGCGGGCAGCTCCGTGCTGGCCCCCGAGAACCGCGAGCACTGGGCCATGCTGCCGCACAGCGAGCACGGCAGCGCCAGCCTGATGGAGCAGCTGCGGGACTACTCGGGCACGCTGGCCAGCAACATGAAGCTCACCTACCTCAACCCCGTCGGCGTCGTCACCCCCAACATCAGTGAGTAGGAGGGGCTGGCCGCGGCTCCTGCACTCCCTTTGCCAGAGATATCAAACCTGGGGTGCCCCGCAGCGTGGTCGCTCCCCTGGTGGCCGTCCTGGAGCGGGTTTTCACCGACATCTCCCCCGCAGTGCTGAGCATCGACCGCATGGAGAACCACTCGCACGTCCGCCGGCGCTACCCACGCTACCACAGCAGCCTCTTCCGCGGCCAGCCCGCCTGGGACCCCCACACCCACGTCGTGCTGCCGCTGTCGGTGCTCAGCCCCCCGAAAACCGAAGGTGAGCGTCGCCTGGGGCACAGCGCGTACAGGCACGGTTGGCAGGGAGCCCTGCTGCTGCTGGCAAACCCCAGCACTGCTTCTCTCTGCGGTCCTCACCAGCTTTGGGTGAAGATTGTGGAGAAAAGCCCCCAGATCCCGTGGGCTACTGAACACAGAGGGCACTGGCTGCCTCCTTCAGCCTGCCCAGAGCCCAGGGCACCGCTAGGGTCCCCCAAGAAGGCGCAAGGCCGTGTGTGTGTGTGTCCGTCCCCATTCTTACCACCCCCTCGTGTGCCTCAGCTGCCCCCACGGCAGTGCCAACGCTCGCTGGGGGCGAAGGGAACTACACCGTGGAGAGCTCCTCCCCGAGGCAGGCGCTGCCGGAGCCCGAGCCTGCCCTCACCGTCATCATCCTCATCATGTACCGCACCCTGGGGGGGCTGCTGCCCGCCCGCTACCAGGTGGATCGCCGCAGCGTCAGGTACGTCCTGCTCCCCTTCCTCTCCTGTGAGCACTGGTGGCGAGAGGCTGCCTGGATTCCACTAAATTTGGGGGCTGGGGCTGGGGTGGGCAGAGCTGTTCCTCCCGAGGTGTCAGCACGGGGCCTTAGGGAGCCCTGCAGCCCCCGAGCACGGTGACAGCAGGGCTCCGTCGCTCCTTGCAGGCTCCCCAAAAACCCCGTGATGAACTCCCCCATCGTCAGCGTCTCCGTGTTCAGCAATCACACCTTCCTGCGGGGGCCCCTGGACACCCCTCTCGTGCTGGAGTTTCGCCTGCTGGAGACGGCCAACAGGAGCAAACCCCTCTGCGTCCAGTGGAACCACTCCAGCCCGTGAGTTGGGCACTTGCTTTGAGCTGCTTTCCGCAGACAGCTCCTGCTTCCCAAAGTCTCCCTGCCCACGACAGGCTGTGTGCCCGGGCAGCAGTGGGGTGTGGGGGTTTCTGCCCTCTCCTTGGGGATTTATTCCTACTGGGAGGGCACGGTGGGGTCCCTGCAGGGCTCTGGCTCCAGTATTTCAGCTGTGGGAGCGCAGCTGCATCTGCTGGGAGAAAAACTTTGCTGCTGGCCCCTCTGCAGTTCCTTCCCCACGCACCAAGCTCAATCTGCCCTCTCTCCTAAGCCCTCTCTGCTTTTTTGGTGGCTGCAGGACCAACCCGTCGGGTTTCTGGACAGCCAGAGACTGTGAGCTGGTGTACCGAAACACCACGCACGTCCATTGCCAGTGCTCCCAGTTTGGCACCTTTGGGGTTCTGATGGACAGCTCGCACCGAGAGGTAACCGCAGGGCTGGGGGCAGCGGGGGGGGAACTTAGCCACCAGAACAAGCAGGCACAGGCAGAAAATTCCCTGTGGGACACAAATACTTTGAGGGCTTCCCAGGTCTCCCCCTGACCCCACCGTTTGCCTTTGCTTCTCTGCTGCTGCAGCAACTGGAAGGTGACCTGGAGACGCTGGCAATTGTCACCTACTCCTTGGTGTCCCTCTCCCTGGTGGCCCTGCTGCTCACCTTCTCCTTCCTGACCTGCCTCAAAGGCCTCAAGTCCAACACGCGTGGCATCCACTCCAACATAGCAGTCACCCTCTTTTTCTCCGAGCTGCTCTTCCTGCTGGGCATCAACCGCACCGAGAACCAGGTGCGTGGGGTTGGGGCGACGCCAACGTGTGGCTGGCACGGCGGGGCTGTCTCTGAGTGGCTTTTGTCTCCCCAGTTCCTCTGCACCGTGATCGCCATCCTCCTCCACTGCTTCTTCCTCTCCACCTTCGCCTGGCTCTTCGTTCAGGGCCTCCACATCTACCGCATGCAGACGGAAGCCCGCAACGTCAACTTCGGGGCCATGCGTTTCTACTACGCCATCGGCTGGGGGGTGCCCGCCATCATCACCGGTAGGAGCCACGGAGATGAGGATGTGACAGGGAGAGTGTGCAGGCACTGGGCAGTGCCCTGTTGTCCAGCTGGGGATGGGCATCACGGGCTTTTTCCTTGCTTCCTGGGGACGAGCAGTCCCTCGGTGTGTCTCTCTGCACCCCCCTGGATGTGCACGGGGCGCCTGCTGGGTCTGGAGCTGGCTTTTCCCTTCCTTCCCCAGGGCTGGCTGTTGGCCTGGATCCCGAGGGCTACGGGAACCCTGACTTCTGCTGGATTTCCATTCATGATAAGCTGGTCTGGAGCTTTGCAGGCCCCATTACTGTCGTCGTTGTGGTAAAACCCTGTCCTGTTTCACCCGCAGCCCTCTCCTACCTCCCTTCTCCGCACCGCGGGCACTGCCTGCCCTTCTCTGTGCTCTCCTCCCTCCTCTAGAGCCCCTCTCTCTGTCCCTGCTGGCTCCAAGCAGACCTTGGGGGAGGCCAGGGCTTGGGTGTTAAGGGAAAAGGAGGGGAGCTTCCCGTGGGCCTGGTGGACCTGGTAGATTGGGTCAGAGCCAGCCCTTGGCACGGCTTCTAATCGGTGCCACCGCTTTCAGATGAATGGGGTGATGTTCCTGCTTGTGGCCAAGATGTCCTGTTCCCCGGGCCAAAAGGAGACCAAGAAGAAATCGGTTCTGTGAGTATTAGTGGCCGAATCCCCAGCAGAGCTCCCGTGGCTCCTGGTTTCCAGCATTTTCAGTGATCATCCCCCCCTCTTCCACCATCGCAGAGCGCATCAGTGTCGGCCTTGCAGCTGCTCTCCTCTCCCACCTGGTGGCCACCTTAACTCTTCCTAAACTTCGTCCTTTCCTCCTGTTCCTTCACCCCTGTCCTCACACTGTCCTGCCAGCCTGTCCCTTTCCCCTGCCTGCCCTCACAGCCCCACCTCAAGTCTGCTCATGCCAGCTCTCAGCGCCAGCTTCTGCTCCTAAATGCTCTTTGTGAAACCTTTCCCCACTCACCCTCCTCCTGAGCCAGCCCTGGAGCTCGGCTCAGCTCTCTGCGGCTCCAAATGATTTGTGTTTGGGCCCTGTGTTTGCCATGTGTGATCCAGAAGGGAAGGCTCCGGGCACGGGGGGGAGCAGAGCGGCTGCGTGGCGACGTGCCCGTGGCGGGGAGCAGCCCGTGGCGCAGCGAGGAGGGCTGGGCAGGAGGCACCTTCCCCTCTGGATCTGTCTGCGAGCGCTAGCCTGTAGATTAACAACACGCACTAACCTCTGGGTGTGTGTGTGTGCCTGTCTGTCTCTCTCTCTCTCTCTCCCTCCAGCATGACGTTACGGAGCTCCTTTGTTCTGCTTCTAGTTATTAGCACTACCTGGCTCTTTGGCCTCTTGGCTGTCAACAACAGTGTCCTGGCTTTCCACTACCTCTACACTGTCCTCTGCAGCCTCCAGGTAACTGCCCAGCCTCTGCCAAGGGAGGCCTGGGGGGCGAAGGTGCTTTTTGGTGCCCCCCGAGCCCTCTCTGGGGCTGCGGGGGGGTCCCCGCAGAGACTGCGAGGGCCACGTGTAGGCACGAGGTGCTGAGCTCAGAGCTGGCACCCACGGGGCAGCGAGGGCCATCTTGAAGGGGTGTCCCTGCTCTCGGAGGGCTGAGCAAGAGAACAGCCTGCGAAAAGAGCTGTCGCACCCCAAAGGTGACCCGCAGCCACCCCACGGCCACCACCACGGTCGCTCTGAGGCTCCTCGCTGGGGATACCCGCGTGGGGCTGCAGGGACCTGCCAGCCCCTCCTCGGGCACTGCCTGCCCTTGGGACACCCCATCCCTTCCTCCTGCACCCACAGCCGCTGGCCCAGGGGCTCGTGGTGATAACTCTTGTGGGGGACAACCCTTTAGGGCCCCAAGAGGGCCACCATGCTGGAGGCCAGCAGCCAGCCACCCTCCTGGCCCTGCCGCAGGGAGCACAAACCCGCTGGGGGGGCTCCCCGCAGCCCTCAGGCTCACACTTTTTCCCCCCCAGGGCCTGGCTGTGCTGATCCTCTTCTGCGTGCTGAACGAGGAGGTGCAGGAGGCCTGGAAGCTGGCCTGTCTCGGCAAGAAGGGGCCGAGCGAGGAGGCTGCGAGGAGCACACAGGTGGGGAGAGCGAGGGCAGCCCCGGCTGGGCGCCTGGAGGTGTGGGAGGGAAGGTCATCCCCTGGGCTGCGTCTAATAGAGCCCTGTGCTTCTCTCCCTGCCTTAACAGGGCCCCAACGCCTACAACAACACGGCGCTGTTCGAGGAGAGCGGCCTCATCCGCATCACGCTGGGGGCCTCCACCATCTCCTCGGTGAGCAGCGTGCGCTCTGCCCGCACCCACTCCAGCCAGCGGGGCTACCTCAGGTAGGGGAGCAGCACCGAGGATCCGGGGTGCCCGGAGAGCCTGGGCAGAGCTCGGGGCTCGTGGCAGCGTCGCCACTCGGGCCCTGTGTCTTTCAGAGACAACTTGACGGCGCGGCAGGGCTCGGCCCTGGATCACAGCCTGCTGGGTCACGCCGGCCCCACCGACATCGACGTGGCCATGTTCCACCGGGATGCTGGGGGAGGTGAGGCTTTGGGACTGAGCCGGCACATCCTGAATTCATTCGGGCTTAAAGAAATCACTCCCTGCGTAGGCTGCGGCTGCGTGGTTACGTCCTTCAGCTGGTGCTTGGCTGCGCCTCCCAAACAGGCTGCAGATAGGAGGGAGAGGCAGCAGCTGTGTCGCTTAGCGCAGCCTCTCCCTGGGCGGATAGGAAAGGGCATAATTAGCCCCCAGGGAGCTAAAAACAGAGGCAAGAATTGTCCTGGGAGCTGTGGGGGGGTCCCTGGGGACGTGCATTGTTCCCAGGCAGCGAGACAGGACGGGAAGAGGCGGAGGGAGCTGGGTTTGCTCAGCCTGGAGGAGGAGGAGGGGGCAAAAGGGACCTTAGGGCTATTTGCAGCTCCCGTATGGAAGGGTGTGGAGTGATGGAGCCGGGCTCTTCTCACGGGTGCCTGGTGGTAGGGCAGAGGCAGCAGGCACAGGCTGCACCCGAGGGATGGCCAGTAAGCTGTGAGAGGGCAGTCAGCCCTGCTGCAGCTGGTTCTGTGTTCCTGGAGGCAGTCGGAGCCCAGCTGGCCCTGCCCTGGGAGCAGAGCCCCCTGGTCCCCCCCCTGCCTCCGTCACTCGGCGTCCCTGTCACCTAACCTCCCGCAGGCACTGTTCTGCCCTTCCTCACCCACCCTCTTCCCAAATATCTCCCCCCCACGCCTCCCTCCAGACCAGGACTCGGATTCGGACAGCGACCTGTCCCTGGACGAGGAGCGCAGCCTCTCCATCCCGTCCTCGGAGAGCGAGGAGAACGTGCGCCTGCGGGGCCGCTTCCAGCGCCAGTTCAAGCGGGCGGCGCACAGCGAGCGGCTCCTCACCAACCCCGCCAACACCACCCCCAAAGGCAAGGCACAAGGGCTTTGGGAAGGGGCGGCCTCGGGCCTCGTGGCTTCGTTCACCCCTCACAGAAATGTTTTTTCTCTCTCTTTCTCTCTTCCCCTGGGCCCGTTTCGCCGCGCCCTCCGCCAGACGTGGATGGCAACGACCTGATGTCCTACTGGCCGGCGCTGGGCGAGTGCGAGGTTCACCCCTGCTCCCTGCAGAAGTGGGGCTCTGAGAGGAAGCTGGGGTTCGACGTCAACAAGGACGCGGCCAACAACAACCAGCCAGACCTGGCCCTGACCAGCGGGGATGAGAACTCCCTCACCCAGACCCAGCGGCAAAGGAAAGGTAACAAAAAAAAGCCTGCAGCAGGCGGGCAAGGATGGTCTGAAGTTGTTGTGGCCCTAGAGGCTCGGCGTCAGATCCATCTTGTCACCCCCCCGGGGAGCTGCAATGCATCTCCCGCAGCTTTCCTGCTGGTTTCTGTGCTCTGCAGAGATCTGACTTCTCCTTCTGTCTGGCGCAGGGATCTTGAAGAACCGCCTGCAGTACCCTCCGACTATCCAAGGCTTGCCGTCCGTGGGCAGGATGACCAACGAGCTGTCGTGGTACAAGACCTCCACGCTGGGTCACAGGGCTGTGCCCGCTGCCTCCTACGGCAGGATTTACTCCGGGGCGGGCAGCCTGTCGCAGCCGGCCAGCCGCTACTCGTCGCGGGAGCAGCTCGACATGCTGATGAGGAGACAGATGTCCCGGGAGCAGCTGAGCAGGAACAACTCGGGGGAGTGCTTGGAAACGGTGCCCAGCCGGCATGGCTCCAGGGAGGAGCTGGACACCATCCCCAGCAGGCACGGGTCTACCGAACACCTAGAAAATATCCCCAGCAGGCACGGGTCGAGAGAAAACTTGGATCTGCTCGCTCCTCGGCCCAGTCAGAGAGATCACGGGAACACGCTGCCCCGGAGGCAGGGCTCCAGAGACCACCTTGAAACTTTACCCTGCAGATTTGGGTCAAGAGAGCAGCTAGACTGTGGGCTGGTAAGAGAGGTCTCGAGAGAGTGGCTAAACACATTGCCGAGCAGGCAAGTGTCCAGAGACCGAATAGATACGTTGCCGAGTCGAGATACGTCTCGAGAACAATTGGATTTGCTTTCTCGAAGACAGCCTTCAAGGGACCAGCTAGCATCGGCTAGGCAAACTTCAAGAGAGCAGCTGGACTTTCTCTCCAGAAGATCTAACTCCAGAGAGCCGCTGGGTACGGTGCCCAGCAGGCAGCCCTCGCAGGAGAATCTGGGGAGTCTCTCTCGGAGACAGCTGTCTAGGGAAAGCCTAGAGCCGCTGTCCAGGAGGCAGCCTTCCAGAGAGAACCTGGAGGCCATCCCCAGCCGCCACCCTTCCACCGAACAGTTAGATATCCTTTCTTCCATCCTTGCTTCTTTTAACACCTCCGTCCTGTCCTCGGTGCAATCTTCCAGCACGCCTTCGGGCCCCCAGACCACCGCCACCCCCTCTGCTGTGCAGACCTCCTCGCCGCCCTCCGCGGCCTGCCCCTCGACGCCTCGCTCCACCACCTCCCACAGCATCTCGGAGCTGTCGCCGGACTCAGAGTAAGTGCACCCCTTCCTCAGCCAGGCCTCGCGCATCGTGCGGCCGCCTGGCTCGGGGTTTTGGCTTTTGGGGGGGGAGGGACACTTATAAGTGAGCTCCCAGGGTGGGTGGCAGATGTCTCCTGGCCCCGAAAGGTGCCAGGAGCTCTGGGATGTCGCAGTGCAGAAGCAGAAACACCCAGCTCCGTGCCCTGCTGGCACTGCCCCCATCCGTTCCTGTTCCATCCCCCTTTTCCTTGTCCCTGAACGCGGGGATTTGGACTCGGTGCTTCCTGCCCTGACCCAGGAGCAGGTTTCTGTCCCCATCTGACAGAGCCGGGAGGCAGTGGGGAGCACAGCTGGAGCCCTGGGGAGGTGCTGTGGCTTAACACTTTTTTTTTTTTTTTCCTCTGAGAAGAATAATGAGAAACGAGGGCCATTCCTGAGGGGCCGAAGCCGTCCGCAAGAGAAACAGAAGAGGCAGGGCCCTTCGCCTAGCCGGACGCTGCCAGCTGAGGTTTGGTGTCCCCAGGGGCGGGGGCCAGAACTGATGGTGCTCAGAGGCCCCCAAAAACCAACCCTGCCTTTCCCTGCCCTCCGGGCTGAGGGGCCAGCGAGCCCACCACCCGCCTCCGGGAGCCCCCGGGCTCCCTGCCGCTGTGCTCCCCTCGCCTGCCCGCTGTGAGAGGCATCGCAGGAGCCCGCTCAGGCGAGGGTCTGTCACTGACCCCCCCCCGGGGCTGAACTCTTCCTTTGCAACCCGTTCCCAGGCGGGGGGCACGTACGTGCGTGCGTGTGTCCGTGTGTGTGTGTGTGTGCGCGGGCAGGGGGATAGAAAGGGAGCCCAGGACACGGGGGCAGGGGAGGGTTTTCTACCTTTTTGTATCTTTGTAAGCAGAGAGCAGAGAAATTTCTATGGTTATTTTTTGCGGATGGTCTGTTCCCGGCACCCGGGGCGCCTGGCTCACCTTTTTCTGGCATCCCTGGGGTACCAGAGGGCTGCAGAGACGGCTCCGGGCAGCCCTCGGGGCTTTGCCAGCACCGCTCCTTCCCCTCCCCAGGGCAGGCAGTGAGTGCCCAGCCAGCCCCGCTGCCCCCCTCGCCCTGCAGCTCCCCACAGGGTCTCAGCGGGGTCCCCCTGTTGTCCCGGTGTCCCTCAGCCCCCTGCAGCCCTGCTGGCCCCACAGCCAGACCTCCCCCTGCTCTCGCTGGGGCTGCACGAGCAAGAGGGCTCTGGGCAAGGAGCTGGATAGCCCCGGTCCTTTTTGGGGCAGCTCAGCAGTAGGTGAGGCTGTCTCAGAGACTGCGGAGGATGAGCGAGCCGTGGCTGTGGTCTCCCGTGCTGCCATTGCCCGCAGAAATTATTCCCAGCCCCTTTGCAGGCTCTGTACGCACGCACACATCCCCGCGCTCCCCTGCCGGCGGAAACCCCCAGCTCAGAGCAGCCTGGATTTCAGCAGACGAAGAAAAAAAAACAGCACTTTGCCCCCTCTGGGAATCCAAACTGCTCTGCGGGCTTCTCCTTGAGCCCCGTCCCCAGCCTCCCCCTGCCAGGCAGCTCGTTCTGTGCCTACACCGGCCTGGGAGCGGGGGCCGCCAATTCAGGGGTCCGGCACGCTCCCCCCGGCCCCTCCGAGGCCGTGTCCCCGCGGTGCTACCGGGGTCCCTCACTGCCTTACTGCAACCTCGCCGCCCGGGATGTTTACACGGGGGGACTTGTGCTCGTGCCGCCGTCCTCCGGGGCTCTGCCCGGGCAGCAGAGGGAAGGGCTGGGCTCCAGCCCGCTCCTGGCCCCGAGCCGAGCGGCTCCGTGGGTTTTGGGGGGGCTGCGAGCCCTCTCCCCGCGGCGGGGAGGCTCGCTGACATGTTTACACGCCCTACGGGACCACTCGTTTACACACGTTTCTCTCCAGCTCGGGCAAGGGGACCGTAGCCTGCTAGTGCCAAACGGAGAGCAAGTGACAAGTGCCAAAAAAAAAAAACAAAACACACAAAAAAAAAAAAACAGGAAAATAAGGAGCGTGCAGCGGAGCTGGGGGTGTCCGGGCGGCTGTCCCCGCAGCACGGGGCCGGGCAGGGAGCAGGGGCAGCCTGTGGGGCTGCAGCCCGGTCCCAGAGCTGTGGCCTGGGCTCCGGGGAGCGTCCTCCTGGGGTTTGGGTTTGTTCCCTTTTTGGGGGTTTTTGGTTGTTTTAATTTTTTTTTTTTTTCTGTTTTTGTTTTTCTTCGGTTGTTGTTCTCTCTCCGTATCCCGACTCTGTGGGCAGGGAGACGCCCGCCCTCCCTCCCTGGCTGTGTAAAAGTGTATCATGGAAGCGCCAGATTTGGAAATAAAAAGTCTATAAAACGCCGTCGGGCTCCCTGCTGTCTCTCTCCCTGCGCCCGGATCCTCAGAGGATCCACACCGGGGCCTCGGCAGCGGCTCGCAGCCACCACCGCCACCTCGGTGGCCCTGGGGGAGGTGACGGGAGGTGACGGGGATCGCGGGCCCTGCCAGCGGGCGCAGAGCTTCGGGCCAGGTCACCCGGAGATGGAGTCGGCTGCTCCGGTGCCCCGTGGCCCTGGCTGGCATCCCGCAGGCTCTGTGTGTGTGCGGTTATCCATGGGGTCCCGGCAGCAGCCTGGGTGAGGCCAGCGGGAGGAAACCTGAAGGCAACGGCGCTGGTCTCGTGCCACGAGGAAGGAAAGGAGGCAGCGAGCGCGGGCCCATGTCTCCCGTCCCTCCCTTTCTTACTGATGGAGGGGAAAGAGCAGGTGAGCAAAGGGCGCTATTGACCCAAGCACCCCGAGCAAGGTTTGTTCTCCAGGAGCGCCGTCCCTCCCCCTGCGCCCTCCTCGTGAGCCCTGAGCCCGGGCAGCCCCCGAGCTGCGGGGCTGCCATTGCTCGCATCCCTCGAGGAATCCCACGCTGGTGGGCCTGTGGGTGGAAAAAAAAAGGGCTGGGGACAGCCAGGTGGCCGGGGCTCGGGTGGGAGGCTGTGGGCAGGGAGCACCAGGGTGGGGCAGGGTCAGCAGCTGGGGTACAAGAGGCAGCGATAAGCAGGTGGTGAATAATACCCGCTGCTATCAGCGGCTACCGAACGGAAACCCTGCGACGACCTCTGGTGTGGTGCCAGGTGAGCAGATAAAAACCCCGGGGAGGCAGCGGGGGAGAGGGCACCCAGCACAGCCTCTGGCAGAGCTGCCCCGGGCCCGTAGGAGCCGCTGCCCCGGGCTGCAGCACCGGGGATGCTGCGGGGATAGAGGGAATGGGCTCGGTCCTGCAGCCAAGGAGGCTTTGTGCGATGGCCGTGGCTGTGCTGACACTGGGGAGGGCCAGGACCCCCACGGGCTGCCTCCCCGCCCAGCCAAATGGGCCCTGACCCCAAGGATCACGGCCCCGTGTGCCCCCCACAGCCCCGCAGGTGCCCGCGTTCCCGCTGCTGCATGGCGGTAAATCCGCCATGAGCCGGGCGTGGCTCAGAAATATTCCCGAATAACGGCGATAGCAGGCGGTGGCAAAGAGCAGGGGGGTGTGAAAGGGTTCAGCGGTGCTCAGGTGCCCGCCGGGGAACTTTGGAACAAGATAACGGCCGGCTCCGCTCACGCTGGGGGAAGCGGGGCAGTCCACAGGGCACAGCACGCCCGTCCCCAGCAGGTAAAGAGGGGCTGCAGCGAGCATGAAATATTTGGGGTGATGTGGCCAAAAGCACCCCGGTGCCTGGCCACAGCTCCTGCTCCGGGACGTGATGGATCACCCGAGGGAGCTCCGCAGACACGGGAGGGTGCCGGCGTCCAAGGAAGCCATCAATTCCTTGGCAGGGCAGGAGGAGGGCACTGGGGAGGGAGCGGTGTCTCAAAGATCACGGGCAGGTATTAATAGCAGGGAGCAGAGCGTGCGCCCGGCTCGTGGCACCCGACCGGCGTGGGCACAGCAGGTAGGAGGGCCGGGGGCGATGCGGGGAGCGGGGCTGGCGCAGCCCCGTGCCCTCTGTGTCTGATGAACATCCTTGGGATGGAGGCGCCTCAGCACCAGCCCCGAGCTGCGGGTCTGCATGGGGACACCTCTGTCCCGCCGTGCTGATGCCCCCAGCTCACCCCCTGCTCTGCAGCACAGGGGGGCTGGGGCACCGGCGAGCCCGTGAGGCTTGCCAAGGGTTGAAATTCCTGCTCCCCTCATGTGTAAAGGGGCAAAGTCTGCGGCTGAGGCTGGGGGGGCTGGCCAGGGCTCTGCTCCGCAGCAGCGCTGCCCCGGCCGTGCCGCAGTATGTACGGGCTCCGGGCTGGATGGAGGAGGAGGGCGGGTGGCACCGGGGGGGGCGTGCAGGTGGATGGGGACCCCCTGCTGCACCCCAGGGTGACAGATGGGGTGCCACCGCCCCGGTGCCGTCCAGCGCCGCCTTCGTGCAGCGGCACCGTCCCCGTTAGCGCCGCTTCCCCGCGACCTTGGAGCCCTCCCTGCTCCTTGGCCCCGGCTCCCCAGGCGCGGCTGAGCCTTTTCCTCGTCTGCCCGCAGCGTGGGGGGCCGGGGGCCATGGCGGCGGAGATGGTGCTGAGCCACCGGCCCGGGGCGCCCCGCAATGAGGTGCTGAGCGAGGCCGAGCTGGAGGAGCTGGCGCAGAGGAAACCTCCCAGCAAGACCTCGGTGCGCGGCTGTCTCCAGAAGGCGAGGTAGGGCTGGGCTGGACGGAGCTGGATGCTCCCCAGCAGCGCTGGTGCCCCCACGCTGGTTTTTCAGCTCCTGCTCCTTCCCCCGGCAGATGCTCAGCCTCCACCGCCAAGTCCCTGCTCTTCCGCTTCTTGCCCATCCTGCACTGGCTGCCCCGGTACCCGGTGAAGGACTGGCTGCTGGGGGACATCGCCTCGGGCTTCAGCGTGGGCATCATGCACCTGCCCCAGGGTGAGCGAGGCGTCCCCGGGCTGTGCCCTTCCCAGGGCTTTCCCCATCGGGGTTCACCCATCCGTGATGTTTCTCCCCGTTCTGCTGTGCCCAGGGCTCGCCTACGCGCTGCTGGCTGGGCTGCCACCCGTCACCGGCCTCTATTCCTCCTTCTACCCCGTCTTCCTCTATTTCTTCTTCGGGACGTCCAGGCACAACTCCGTGGGTGAGCCGAGGGGCAGTGCGCTCCCACAGGGATGGAGGGGAGGGAGGATGAGGGGGGGAGAGCCTTCATCTACAGCACGGCATCGCCACGCCAATTGGGGGATCCGGGGGGAGAGTTCCTTCTGCTTTTCCTTTGCCCCATGGGGAAGGCATTTGGGGGAAGCACCACGGGCACGCTGAGCCCAGCCCAGGCGTTCGGGTGCCCGCGTGCCTCGGGGAGGTGCTGCCTGGGTGCCGGTGCTGACCTCAGGCTCTTTGCCTGCACCCTGCACGTCCCCAGGCCCCTTTGCTGTCATCTCCGTCATGATCGGCAGCGTGACAGAATCCATGCTGCCCAGCGAGGACTTCTTGGTGTCTGTCAACGGCAGCAACACCACGATAGTCGATGAGAAGGCGCGGGACGCAGCCAGGGTGGATCTGGTGGCCACCATCACCATCCTGTCGGGCATCTTCCAGGTAAAGGGCCGGTGCCAGCCCAGCCTGGCAGGGACCGAGGGGCACTGGTTCCCCGTGGCCGTGCGCCATGGGTGCTCCTCCTGTCACCTATCCTTCCAGGTGGCCCTGGGGCTCCTGCAGTTCGGCTTCGTGGTTACCTACCTCTCGGACCCGCTGGTGCGTGGTTACACCACCGCCGCCTCCGTGCACGTCCTCGTCTCCCAGCTCAAGAATGTTTTTGGGGTCTCCGTGAGCGAGTACTCGGGGCCGCTCTCTCTGTTCAAGGTGAGCGAGGGGCTCACTGCCCCCCCCGGGACCCTCGTGGTGCTGCTGGGGTGGCGCATGCTCACCTGTGGGACTCATGAAAACCCCCCCAAAAAAACTACCAGTGAGGAGTCTGCTTTTGCTCCTGCACCTATTCCCTCCTGCATCTTCCAGACCTTCATTGAGATCTGCAAGAAGCTGCCGCAGACCAATGTGGGCACCCTGGTGACATCCATCATCGCCATGTTGGCCATCTTCGTCGTGAAGGAGCTCAACCACAAGTTCTCCTCCAAGCTCCCCATGCCCATCCCCATCGAGCTCATCACGGTACCTAGAGCTGTCCCAGCTCCCCGTGGGGACGCAGAGGTGGCCCGGGGCTGGTGCCATCACCCATGGGTGGCCCTGTCCCCCTCAGGGTTGGCAGGGGTGGGACAGGATGCCCTGGTGGGGTGGGTTCCAGGACATGCATCCCCTCCTTCTCCTGCACCACGATCCCCAAGCAGGGACACCCTGCCTCACCCCAGCCTCCCCCACAGATCATCATCTCCACCGGCATCTCCTACGGCGTCAACCTGAAATCCAAGTTCGGCATCTCTGTGGTGGGCGACATCCCCAGCGGGTGAGCGGGGGGCCGGGCAGCGAGGCCGGCCGTGCCGGGGCACCGCGCTGCCCACGGGACCCCCTCCTGAGCTCCATCTCCCTGCCTTGGCCGTAGGTTGAAGCCTCCTAAGCTCCCTAGCACCACATACTTTGGGCAGGTGGTGGGCAACGCCTTCGCCATCGCCATAGTGGGTTACGCCATCTGCATCTCGCTGGGTAAGATTTTTGCCCTGAAGCATGGCTACAAAGTGGACAGCAACCAGGTGATGCTCCGATACGCGCGGATCCTTCCCCGTTGGGGGGTGCTGACGGCTTGCAGCGCTTTTCCCCGACCGTCGCTCTGTCCTCGCAGGAGCTGATCGCCCTGGGCCTCTCCAACTTCCTGGGGGGCTTCTTCGAGTGCTTCGCCATCAGCTGCTCCATGTCGCGCAGCCTGGTGCAGGAGGGCACGGGGGGCAACAGCCAGGTGGGTGCGGGCGGCACGGCCTCCCTCTGCTCTCCAAAATCCCTCCCCGCCCTCACCTCTGGCTCTCCCCGCAGGTGGCTGGTGTCATCTCATCCCTGGTCATCCTGGTGACCATCCTGAAGATCGGAGAGCTCTTTCGGGACCTCCCCAAGGTGCGGCCGGTCCCATGGCCTCCATGCCCCGTCCCAGCCCCCTGGCTGCGTCCCGGGTGCCCCTCAGAGGTGCCTTCAGCATCCTCACAGCTGCAGCCTTCTCTCCTAGGCCATCTTGTCTGCCATCATCATCGTCAACCTCAAGGGCATGTTCAAGCAGTTCACAGACTTCCGCACGCTCTGGAGGTCCAACCGCGTGGACCTGGTAGGGCACCAACCAGCCCCGGGGCTTTGCTCTTGCTCTCTTTGCTCTCCTCCACACCGTGATGCCATGGGGAGACCGTGCCGCGGCTGAAATGTCCCCTTCTCCAGATGATCTGGATCGTGACGTTTGTGGCCACCCTCTTGCTGAACCTGGACATTGGCCTGGGGGCCTCGGTGGCCTTCGCGCTGCTCACCGTCATCTTCCGGACCCAGCTGTGAGTAACCCCGGGGGGACGCGGGGAGGGGAGGCAGTGCTGGGGACCCGGTGCTGCTCCCCGAGGGCAGGGGAAGCCCGCAGTAATGTGGCTTGTTGCTCTGCTCCCCGCAGCCCCCACTACTCCCTTCTGGGACGCATTCCCGACACCGAAGTCTACAAGGATGTGGCTGAATACCAGAAGGTAAAAGTGCCGAGGTGCCAGCGCGGTGGGGGGAGAGGCAGGGGTGGTTTGGAGCACTCCTGGGGGCTTTGCGCTGTGCTGAAGATTGGGGGACACTTTGAAGGAGGGCAAGAAGGGGCACATCCCCGTCCCCAGGGTAGCACACGCTCCCCCTCCGTCCCCAGGCACAGGAGGTCCCCGGCGTGAAGATCTTCCGCTCCTCCTCCACGCTCTATTTTGCCAATGTGGAGATGTACGCCGAGGCGCTGAAGAAGAAGGTAGGAGAAGCAGCCTGCTCCCTGGGCACAACCCCAGCATCCCCACAGCCCTGCCAGGGGGATGTAGTCCTGCCCCAGCATTGCTCTGGGGGGAGAAAAGGGCAGAGCTCCCCCCAGCCCCTCGAGCTCTGCCCCTCATGCCATGGGGCTGTATGGTTTTGTAGAGCGGCATCAATGTGGATCGCCTGATCGAGAAGAAGAAGAAGGCGCTCAAGAAGCTGAAGAAACAGCAGAAGAAAGCAGAGAAGGAGAAGGCGAAGAGGAAAAAGGTGCTTCCCAGGAAAAAGAAAAAAAAAAAAAAAGATAAAACGGGGCCTTCCCTGCCTCCCTCAGCACACTCCTCTGATGCACACCCACATCATCACTGCCCAGCCCAGCCCCAGCCCTCGTGCTCGGGGCTCCAGGTTCAGTCTATGGCCACTGAGCAGGGAGAGGCACTGGCACTGATCCGCGCCACCAGGATCGCTTCCAAGATTGGCAGGGGAGGCGACAGTCATTAATGATTAAGTAGTGGAGCCCAGTGAGTCATTAGCAGTCTGTGGCAAGTTAATCATCAGAATTAAGTGTGAGAGCAAAGGCTGACTTAGGCCAGCAGACTGATGAGGCCAGTTCCAGAGAGAGTCGTTAGGGACACCCTGAGGTGACAGCAGACCCGGAAAGAGCCCAGAAGTGGGGCATAGGTGTGAGCAAGGTGCCCTAATGCAGCCAGAGCCTCCCCAAACCCCCCTGCTCTATAGGGCAGGACAAACCTGGGGTCTTTGGGGGTGACACCACCCTGCCAGCCCAGCCCAGGGGGCAACCAGCACCCACATGGTGAAGCCACATCTCCCTCCCTCCCTGCAGGACATGGAGGCTGAATGCAACGGGCCGGGTGTTGCGGTGATCGAGCTGAGCGGGGAGGAGAACAGCGCGCCCGCTGAGCCCACCCTGCGCTCCTTGGGGCTGCCCCAGCCCGACTTCCATGCTGTCATCCTGGACTTCAGCTCCCTCAATTTCGTGGACACCGTCTCCATCAAGATCGTGAAGAATGTGAGGGGCCAGGGCGTCCCCGGTGCTGGTGCAGGGCGGCTGGATGACAGCTGCCCCGTTCCTTTTCCCTGACATGTTTTCTGCCACTTGCAGATCTTCAGGGATTTCCATGAGATAGAAGTGGACGTTTTTGTTGCCAACTGCCCGGGTGAGGAGACACTGCGGAGCTGTCATCCCCTGCTGGGCACAGCCACTCTTTTAGGACACAGCTGCCGGCCGCAGGGCTTCTGTCCCCTCGGTGGTGTCCTCATCCCCAGGCTTCCCCCAGGAGCCAGCAACTGCAGAGCCACAGCACGGGGCGCCACTGCCCCTGGCCGCAGGTTGTCCTGAGGGTGCAGCCTGAGCTCTGCAGCCCCCCATGTCCCTCACAGTGCAGGGGGAGGGAGGTGTGTTTGGGTAGGGACTGGAGAGCTCAGCTGGCTGCCATAACTTTGGGTGCTTCTCCCTCTGCACAGCGTCTGTCCTCGCCCAGCTGGAGCGGGGCAACTTCTTCAGCTCGACCATCACCAAGCAATGCTTCTTCCCCTCGGTGCACGACGCCGTGCTCCACATCTCTGGGGAGCAGCACACAGCCCCGGTGAGGACCTGTCCCGGCTGTCCCCACCGCCGCCGTGGAGAAGGGCAGCCCAGCCGACCCCTTCCTTCCTCTCAGTCCCCACAGGTGCACCACAGCACCAAACTGTAGCCCTGCGAGCGGAGACGTCTCCCGGAGGAGCAGGACCACGCTGCTGGGGAGGCTTCGCCGCTCACCTGCACCGGGGCCTGGAGCCCCCATCCCACTGCCAGCCCCTCCGGGTGCCAGGACCCGGGGGCCGTGACAGCGAGGGGACAGCGGCACAGCCTGTCCTGTCCCTGGGGCTGGGCTCGCCGTGGGGGCACCGTGCAGCCCCCAGTGGACAGTGGCGGCAGGCTGTCAGCGGGCTGTCAGTGGGCTCACTGCCCCATTTTGGCAAACTTTTGCTCAATAAAACAGTCACAGCCAGCGCTGCCTCGTCTCTGTGTGAAGGGCAGGTGGGGACAGGACAGGACAGGACAGGGTCTCCCAGGGCTTCTCTCCCCACTCTGGAGCTCCCCCAGCCGGGTCCGGCCGCCATTTTATCTCCCCCACCGCCAGGGGGCGCCGCCATTTTGTCTCCCCTCCCGACCACCAGAGGGCGCCGCCATTTTGTCTGCCCCACCACCAGAGGGCGCCGCCATTTTGTCTCTCCACCAGGGGGCGCCGTACACCCCCCCGTGCACATGCGCGAGGGGAGGGGGCCGGCCTGGCTCGCCCAGGCGCAGCGCGCATGCGCACCTCCCCTCCAGCCCGGTCGGCGGCGGCAGGGACAAGATGGCGGCGTCCTCCCTGTGCCGGGCGGCCGGGCGGGCCCTGGTTCGCCGCCCTCACAGCGTGGGTGCCCGCGGCCGGAGGGGGGTTGTGGTGGCCGGGAGCGGGGCCGGGAGGCTCGGCACGGCCCGGCAAGGCCCGGCGGGGCGGTGGGGGCGCGGGGCGCAGCGCGTCTGCAGGCCTGGGAAGGTCACGGGGACGCGGCGGGTGGCGGCGGGTGAGGGCTCGGGGTGAGGCGGCAGCGCCCGGTGTGGGCCCGGGGCGGCTCCTCGCAGCCGGCTGTGAGCGCTCGTGGGCCGAGGAGAGGGGGCTGGGTGGTTACTGGTATCCAGGAGGGTTGTTTTATGGAGGGCGGTTGGTGTTTGGTAGTTACGGCTGCCTTTCCTCCAGGCACCCCTGCTGGGCTTGACGAGGAGCCGAGGCACCGCCACCTACGCGCAGACACTCCACAATATTCCCGAGACGCAAGTCACCACCCTGGATAACGGCCTCCGTGTGGCTTCCGAGGAGTCCAGCCAGCCAACGTGTACGGTAAGGTTAGGAAAGGGTAAGGCCTTGCTTGAAACAATCATTCTTACCATATGTGTGCCTGATTTTCCAGAAGTGACAAGCAAGCATTTGAACTGAGGTATCTGACAGACCACCCCAATTTACTTTGCTAATTGGTCAGAGTAACATAGCAGTAGAAAGGCTGGCCTAGCTCTGTGCAAGTCTATAGCTGAGCTTTCATGCTCTACCAGTTTCCTCAGCTCTACAGTTTTTACATAGGCTCATATGTAAGCAGTAACCAACCAGAAGTAGTTATATCTTTGGCAAAAGTTTCTGAAAGCTTTTGTTAAGCTGCTAGATAAAAATACAAAATGTGTGCTGGAAACAGTTGCTGGTGCTTGTTTCTACTTTGATGCTACTGGTGGAGTGGACTTCTTTTCCCTGCCGTTATATTTGTGGTGGGAGGCTTGAACATACAGGTTTGTGTTCTCTTCTAATATGTGTGCCTGATGCCTTTGCTGTTAGGTGGGCGTGTGGATCGGGGCGGGGAGCCGCTATGAAAATGAGAAGAACAATGGGGCTGGTTACTTCGTGGAACATCTGGCATTTAAGGTAAGTTTAAGGCAGTGTGCTAGATCTGGCATGGGACTTCATGGAGACAGTGTTCTAGATGTTTGCTGGCATGTTAAGCTCTCGCTTTAGAGGCTCTAGGTGATAAAGGAGACTGTACATCTGTTCACTGAATCTCAGAGACTTTGCACATGGTATAAAAATAACCTTAAAAGGACTTCTAGTCTGTATGGTGCTCTTTGTTTGAATATGGGGCAACTCCTAAACATACGTGAATTAAAGCAGCTCTTACTTACCAGCTGGTATTTCCCATCATAAAGGAAAAAACTTCTGAGCAACAAGTCAGACTGAATCTCTGATGCTGTGATTCCTGACTATCCCAGCTGCTACCTGGCATGCTCATAAGACCCTTAAAAAGCACATTTCTTCAGGATAGCAGAGCTGAAAGCAGCACATCATTATAGCCATTTATTTGGCTTTGGCTTTGGTAGTGGATCAGCAGAGGTTGGAGACTACAGCTCTTTATTAGCAAAGTGTCTGCTGGGCAGGCCTGGGACAAAAGGCATCTGAACCTGGAATTTGCTGACTCAAAGCCAGTCCGTGCCATCGCAGGCAACTGCAGCGTCTGGCTTGCTCCTTAAGGGATGAGCTAGATTGTGGAAGTCATTTTCTGCTCCTGTTCTGGTTTCTTCAGAATATTTCTATTTGAATAGCTGGAAACCCGCTTCTTATTTTGGTGTTTGCTCGTACTTGGTTTGCTTGCACTGATGTGATCTTCAGCTGCTGGAAGATGTATGCCAAGGAGACCTTGGCATACGTCTCCTTCTTGTTGGGTTTCAGCTGGTGTTTCAGAATATATTTCAGTCTACCTTTAGCTAGAGTAAACAAACCAAGTTCTAAATCTCTTGCTTTCTGTGCTTGCTCTTGGCTTTATGAATCAAATGACAGCTTTTATTGTTTTAGGTCTTTATTGTTCTTTTTTTACTGGTTTAGTTCTGCCCCTGGGGAAACCTGTTCGTTTTGTAACCATGTGTTCCTGCTTTCTTTTAGGGCACAAAGAAGCGTTCTTGCGCTGCCTTTGAGAAGGAAGTGGAGAGCATGGGTGCTCACCTGAACGGGTACACCTCGCGTGAGCAGACTGCCTATTACATAAAAGCCCTGTCCAAGGACATGCCCAAAGGTAGGCTGGCAGAGTTATGGAGGTTAAGGAGACTTCCTAACAATTGACCAGGGAACGAGGTTGTGGCTGAGCAGTAAATTGGAGGTTCTAGATGTCAGTTGAAGAGAGCACTGCCAAGAAATGGTGCCTCAAGGCTGCAAGCTCACTTGTTCCCAAAACCAGCTTTGCAAAGCTCTTGTGTCAGTCTGCGCTGTATGCCAGAAGGGGGAAGGCGAGGAGTGGGGGTTCAGCAGTGTGTGGATTTATGGAGCTGACAAAATAAGCTCAGCAACAACCACTGTGTCGGGAGTGCCCAGTGCAGCTTTTGCAGCACAAGCTGACCTGGAGATGTTTTCATGCTAAACCAGTGATGGTTTTCCTTCTCTGATGTGGGAACAGGTAGCGCTCCTGACTGTTAGGCAGGCAGCAGGGTTGCTAACGCAGTAAATGTTTTGCAGTGGTGGAGCTCCTGGCTGACATCGTGCAGAACTGTGCCCTGGAGGAGTCTCAGATTGAGAAGGAGCGTGGTGTCATCCTGCAGGAGATGAAGGAAACCGACAGCAACCTGGCGGATGTCACCTTTGATTACCTCCACGCCACTGCTTACCAGGGCACTCCGCTGGCCCGCACCGTCGAGGGGACCACGGAGAATGTCAAGTGAGCAGCAGGCTGGGTGCACTGCGCAGCTCGTGGTAGTAGCTTCATCAGGAGGAATTCGTCTTCAGGCAAGATCTGATGCTGCTAGGGCCTGGCCGAACCTTTCCCCGTGCTTTAGACTAAGAGCTAGGGGTGCTCAGTAAAGCCTTGAGCACACACACCTGTTTGGGTATCAGTAGCCCAGTGGCCAGGGGTTGATACTCTCTAGTCTGCATTTGAGCTCTCCTTAACTTTTCTTTTGACCGCCTGTTTCATTCTCTGTGCTCTGGAATTAGAGTACAAGGAAACCAGGCAGTGTAACTGAAACCAGGCAGTACAGTTCTGCCTCTAAAAGGCACTGTTACCCCATAACAAGCAGAATCAACACCATCACTGCTGTCTCTGCGCAGTGAACTAAGCCTCTCGTCCCTCCAGCTCCGAGAAGCTGATGTTTTAGCTCTCTCTCTGTGTTCTCTAGGCATCTGACTCGGGCGGATCTAGCTTCATATGTTGAAACTCACTTCAAGGCACCTCGTATGGTCCTGGCAGCTGCTGGAGGTAAGACCAAATCCTTGTGGTGCTGGGAAGCCTGGGTATTTTTAATTTTTGTAATGGAGCTGTTTAAAACTGTACACTTCTCGTTGTTGTTGCCAGGTATTTCCCACAAAGAGCTGGTGGATGCAGCTAGGCAGCACTTCAGTGGGGTGCCCTTTGCGTACAAGGAGGATGCTGTGCCTGTTCTGCCGCGCTGTCGTTTCACAGGGAGCGAGGTAAAGTCGTTTGGGTCCCTAACGAAACAAGCTGGTGGTGCCAAACTGCTGAATGAATGTGACACCAGCTGTAGGTGCCTCCCAGCAGAAAAATCTGTGTATCTCGGAAGCTGATGATGCTGTACTGATGCTGGTACTGCCCTCATGTTCTGTTCTTTAGGCTTGTTGCCACAACATGTTGGGTTTTAGAAACCAAATCCACTAAGAATGTGAAGCTATTGCTTACATCATCTGTTGTAAAGCCTGTATTGGAGCAACTGGCTCCAAAAACAGCTGAATTTCACTGGGATAATATCAAGCCCTCCGATTTCTCAGCCCGGCGCTGCAGCAGACAAACGCACAGTGCTCACTCAGTTCTCCCCTGCTCACTCAGTTCTCCCCTGCTCCTTGGTGACGTTGCAGATCCGTGCCAGAGACGATGGTCTGCCCGTTGCCCACGTTGCCCTCGCTGTGGAGGGGCCCGGATGGGCCGATCCGGACAACGTCGTCCTCCACGTGGCCAACGCCATCATCGGATGCTATGACCGCACCTTTGGAGGTGGCAAGGTGAGAGACCTGGGGGTGTGCCAGGGACAGCCCGGAGCCCTTCACTGTGAAATATTCCGGAGGCCCTGGGGAAGGTGCTTTGTGGGAGGCTGTTGTGGTTCCCAACCGGGAAGTGATAGGAACCTGGAAAATAGGACAGAAGGCTGGGCCAGGGCACTTCTGGAGATGTGATGCTGGGAGATGAGTTGAGCCTTCTCTGCTAATTCGGAAGAAATTCAGGTGATGAATTCTCAGCAGCTTTTCCTACCTGTGTGAGCTGAGCAGTCAGCGAGGGTGGGGACGGAAGCAGGGCAGAGAAGCTGTCTTCTCACAGTGTGAGCGTGCCTTGCAACTATAACGCAGTTGGAACTTGTTTAAAACCCACTGTTACATCTGTTGTCGTCTATAACTTGTTTTGTCTGCATAACTGTGCTAACCCCTGCTGAGAGGCCTTGTACTTGCCATGTTCTCCCACTCCTACGCTGCTGAGTATACCAGCTCCTCATCTGCTGCCGGGAAGGGAAGGGGTTTTGCTGTATGGACTCTTAGGCCGTTGTGTGTGACTTTTCCAACTGTAACCCTCATCTGTTGACCACCTGAGGGGCCTAAATTAAGCTCTCCTTTGAAAAGCGTTACGCTCCGTCATGTCTGCGGTCGCTGTGCGAGCAGCTCAGCTGGAAAGAATTCGAGCTCTGAGGAAGCTGTCAGATTGAAGGGCTGATGCTATCTCCTTATTTACAGAATCTGTCCAGCAGGCTAGGGGCGCTTGCAGTGGAGCATAAACTCTGCCACAGTTTCCAGACGTTCAACACCTCCTACTCTGATACCGGCCTCTTCGGTTTCCATTTTGTTTCTGATCCTCTGTGCGTAGATGATATGATGTTTTGCGCTCAGGGCGAGTGGTAAGTACAAGTTTGGCAAACATTTCTGTTTCAGATCTGGTTTTCTTGTAGGTGATTGAGCTGGTGGAGGTCGTGTCAGGTCCTCAGAGCGCTGTGTCTGCATGAGTGTCTGGGTAACTCGCCTTCTGGTTGAGTGATCCTGTCGGTGCTTTCTGCAACTGTCAGGATGTGACTTGGGAGGAGCTGGTTTGATCCCTTGAGGTTCTTCAGGTCTTTGGCTCATGGCTTGAAAATTAACTCTGACCTAACTGAAACCAGGGCACACACATTAACGCCGAGGCTTTGGCTCTTTATATCCGAGTGAAGCCATTCCTTAGAGCTGAGGCTCCCCTGGGTGCCTGACAGATGCAGCTCCATTGTCCCGTTAAGTCTGAGCAAAGCCAGCAGAGCTCCTGCCTTCCAAAGGCTGTGTTGTGACTGGTGTGTGCCCTGCTGCTGGAGCCATGCCAGCACTCAGGGGCCTTCTGCTGGTCCAGCTTTATGCTCACACATCCCAGCGGTGGTTCAAGGCTACGTTGGAGATTCAGAGCCGAGCCGCGCTGTGCGTGGAGCAGATGGAGCTAGCCCTTGCCCTAGAGACGTTGCAGTTGGCAGGGGAGAAAGGGATTTAGCAGCTGGAGTCCAAAGAGGCTCTTTAGAACTGCCTCGTTCTTTCAGCGTCAGTTTCCATAGCAGCTTGCTGTGTTTGGGAATAGCTGACACGCCTTTCTTCTCCTGAGCTCGCTCGCTGCTGTGCCCGGTGGGCGATCCGCAGTCAGCACAGAGCTGTTCGGGTCTCTGGGAGCGTAACTCAGCACGTGACTGCTGGCTGACGCTCCCTGCCCATGAGCTTGAGCTTTTTCCTCTCGCCTCCTGCTGTTTGTTGCTTCCCCAGTTCTTTGCTGCTCTGCAGCGGCCAGGAATGAATCTCAGGCCTGCGGCATGAGGGCTGTTAACAGCTTGTTTCTGCAGAGCCTTGGGAAAGGGAGGAAAGCTCCCTGCCTGAGTACAGACATCGTTAACAGCTTCGATGGTCATCCCGTCTCTTCTGCAGGATGCGTCTGTGCACCAGCACCACGGAGTCAGAGGTGAAGAGAGCCAAGAACTATCTCCGAAACGCCATGGTAGCTCAGCTGGATGGTACGTCTGCTTTATGGATGCAGCTTTCAGAGGGTTAACCACGGATGTCTCCAGTGGGAAGAAGGAGCTCTGCTAGATGTTACGGTCCTACTAGTAGATGCTGTGCAAAATTCCCTTTGCCCTGCTCTTTTTTCTTCCTCCTGTGTCATCAAAGTAGCTGATCACTGCCTGTTGTGATCTAGACTAGCTCTGACTGTAAACCTCTGGTCATTTTCTTGCTTCCAGTGTATAATCATTTGCATGCCGCTTGCTAAACTTAGAATTTGGGATCTGCCAGCTGGTCTGCTTTGGTGGTAACACTTGGGAGAGCAGGGAGAATGTCCGTATTGCTTGCTTTCTGCTGGAGCTGCTTGGTGTAGTAACAACGCCCAAGACTTCATTAGAACCTGGTTAATGGCTCGAGTTGCTTCTGTGCTTTGGCTCACGATCAGTCTGTGAAATTTGAGAAAGGTTTCTACTTTGCTGACAGCGTGATATCTTCAACACCTAGGTACCACTCCGGTGTGCGAAACGATTGGAAGCCACCTCTTAAACTATGGGCGCCGCATCCCTCTGGAGGAGTGGGACGCCAGGATTTCTGTAGGTACCCCTTTGTTTTGCGTGGGTGCCCTGAGCACACTGCCACATCTCCTGTACCCTCAGAGGGCACAGCTGTGCAGAACACGAGCCTTCCTTGCAGACAAGGGCTAGACTGTTGGTACAGATACCTCCCAAGCGTCTGCCAGCATGTTTTTAATCATCCTGATATGTCATGGCAATAGCAACTTCCAGCTTTGAGAAACCTAAGTCATTAATTGCTTGTTTGTTACTCATTAGGCTGTTGATGCAAGAATGGTGCGGGAGGTCTGCAGTAAATACATCTATGACAAATGCCCGGCGCTTGCAGCGGTCGGTAAGTGACCAGGCAATTAGTAGAATTGTAGAATTAGTAGAAAATAAGAGGGGGACAAGAGCTGAGCGGAAGCGAGGTACGGGCACTTCTTACATGTCTGTTCTGGCCTCGTCACCGCTCTGGTTCTTTGCTCTTACCCTCCTACCTCCGAACATGAGCTGTGCCAGAGCACGTCTGCCAGGAGATCAAAGGCGCAGGTGATGGAGGCGCGGTGGCAGCGAGCTGCTGGCTGTCCTCCCACCCCTGCCTGCTGTGGAGCTGTGACTAAGGCTGGGAGTCCCGCGGCGGGGCGTGGGCCCGGTGGGATGTGCCAGGTGTCCTTACCCTGGGGTCATGGTGGTTTATGTAAGGGAAGTGAAGGGGCCCGATTCTCTTGCGCTGCTCTGGCATGTCTGTCTGGCCAAGGACAAATTCCTCTCGGGAAGCCTGCCTGAGCAGCTCAGCTCAGCTCCGCTGCCTTCTCCTTCCTGCGTGTTGTGGATTCCCCTCCTCCACGCAGCTGTTTCCTCTGGGCCTTCAAAGCGGAGCAGTGGGAGAGGGTTTTTGAAAAGGGAGATGGAACGAATTAGTCAAAATCTCTGTGACTTGGCGGCTCCCTGAATGTGAACCGGCTCGGAGGAAACCAGTAAGGATTTTTATGTCAGGAGATGGCATCTGCCAGTTCTCCTGATTTAGGTTTGAGCTGAAGTTGCCTGGTTTTGTGTGTAGCTGCTCTGGATTGTGAGTGCAGTCTGCTCTCCCACCACCTCCTTTACAGTCATGCAAAATCACACAGTGCTTTTAATGACAACCCCAGTGATTCTCTTCTTTTGCTCACTCAGGTCCCATTGAACAGCTCTTGGATTACAACCGTATCCGCAGTGGCATGTACTGGGTCCGTTTCTAGGACGGGTACCTGCTGGATGGACGTAACGAAGCTCTGGACCATGGAAGGGCTCCCGGCGTTGTCTGACTCTGAATGTCTTGTGTGCCGGGGCGAGGAGGAGTCCCATCAAATGGCTGTCTTCTCGGTATTAAATGTATAATAAAAAAAATAAACATATCCTACGTGGAGTTGGCTCTGCTGGGTGTAGTCCTTGTCTTGCTGGGCCGTGTGTGTAGGCATTGTTAATTTTGTCAGACTGCTGAGGTAATGGACCAGGAAGTCGTGGTTTGTCAGGGCTCGTGCTAGAAACCTGCCCGTCTGTCTGCACCCTTCCTGAGTGGGCTCTGTCCTGCCAGGCATTGCTTTAGGCTGGTTGAAGGAGCTCTCTTCCTTGGTACAAGGCTGCTGAGGTAGCTTTGGCCATTTCCTCCATGTCCTTCTGTGGAGCAGCAGCATGGTCAGGCAGGGGTTGCAGCGTTCCTGTTTGTGCAGACCTGAGAACGAAGGGTCCTTGTCTGGAGAAAACTCCTGTGCTCTCCTTCCTGCCTGTCAAGGAGATCAGGCTGTATCTACAGAAAGGTTGCCACCTTCCTGTTCTCTGGGGTGTGCAGGTAAACTCCAGAAGGACAGTCTGTGTAATGTCACTTTGATCACCTTCAGGCCAAACTGGCCAGCTGGGCTCCCATCAGCTGTTTAAATTAACGGTGATCCCGGAGCCTGTAGTGGGACACGGTACCTCTCATCTGGAGTTTCTTGGTTTCTTAGTTCTTCAGTGACAAGCAGGGACTGCTGAGGAGCTGGTTGGTGTCTGTCTGAAGGTGATCTGAGAGTTGGAAGAGCTCTGCAGCCCTTTCTGCTTCGGTGGTGTTCAGTGGGTGTTCCCATGTCCTGCCTCTGGGGAACGAACGTGGAGCTGAGAGCAGACGGGATGAAACAGCGAGAATTTTGGAGAAAAGCTTCCCACCAGGTGGCACCAGTCCCACAGCTACACCGGGAAGCTGCGAGGTGCTCCTTGATCCTCGCCTTTGGAACAAATCTCGCAGGGATTCTCGTTTAATTTCCAGGTGCTGTCCTGACAAGTGGGATTTAAAAATAGTGTAAAAGTTTCTAAGAGTTAGTCATTGCACTTGAGACTAATCCAGTGTACTAAATCATTTGTGCTGAATCTGGATTCTTGATGAGAGAGTCAGTGTGTCTGAACTCATTGCGTACACTAGGCAAGTTTGAAACTGTTAAATGTTCTTGATGCAATTTGGATTTAACTATCATCGCAAGCTCTGGCTCGTTATACGTGCACTGAGGGCTGAACAAACTAAACAAGCTCGCTTACGCCTCAAGCCTCGTGGAACCAGTAAATGGTTCTGTCTTGGTTTTGTGATGGCAATTAGGCTGTAATCCTGCTTTCCATTGCTAGATAGACTTCTGCTCCTCGGTGAGCTTCCAGGGCACTTTACAGTTGGTGGGAAGCACAAGGAAAGGAAGGTGTGCATCCTTGCCTCAGCATTTCCTACACGTTTTCTCTGCGGGTATCTTCTCGATTGTTCTTGTATAATTCCCCAGCCCCTCCTGAACCACTTTGTACTGAGGAACACATTCAGCCCCCTCTGCAGCTGCCGCTTTCCAGAGCCCTTTGGTTCTGTGCAAAAGAAGCAGGCTGCACGGGGCAGAGTGCTCCCGGCGCTTCAGGGAGGATTAACACCCAGAGGACACGCTGCTGCAAGGCAGGCTGCATTAAAAGATACCAGAAGGTATTTTTTCAGATGCTCTTATCCATGCAAAAACCTGAGGCTCTGGGCTGATGCAGGCAAGGAGCGGTGCCCTGCTGAGCAGCATTGGGTGCTGCTGGGGGTTGCTGAGGGCTGTGCCCTCGCGTTTGTTGGCACCTTCTGGCTGCAGCTCCCGTGGCACTCTGCCTTGCAGTGCCTGTTGTGTTTGGGTGCTGGGGAAGTCTGTGCTTCCAGAAACGCGGGCGCTGCACCAACTTCAAGAAGCGCGAGGTTTGCGGTGCCACACGGGTGATATTTTACTTGGTAAGCAGCCTTTGCAAGCAGCCAGAGCAGGGAGTGAGGAGGTGAGGAGGGGAAACCCGTTGAGGACTCTGGAGTATTAGTGCTTGGCAAAGTTACCCTCACGCTGAGCCTTAGTGAGGGGCTTGGGGTGCATAAATGGGAGTTTGTGCAGAGTCGTCAGGTATTTGGCAGCTGAGCCCCTCCGTGCTGGAGGAAGCAAAGCTCTAGTTGGCAGGTCTCTCGCTGTTAGAGCCGTAGGTGTGTGGTTTTGTTCCTCCATCAGAGCAGCCTGGGTCCAAGGGAATCCACACTGGGAAACGTCTGGCACGAAGGAAGCGTCTTACCTAAATGGTTTTCCTGAACCTTGAAAAAGGGACATCCTCTGCTGGGGCTCTCCCCTCCCCTTCCTGTGGTCGCCTCTGCCCAGCAAAGGGCAGTGGCAGTGCCAAAGGAGGGAGTTGGAACCGTCCCTAGAACAGGGCAATTTCACTGAAACTGGAGATGGCCTGGGTGACCTAATAAATCTGCTTCCTGGCTGCCCGGACAATGCCGGATTGTTCAGCGGGGCTCTTTGACCAGTCTAGTTTTCAATGGCTTAAGTGTTTTATTTTGCTACTTCCCTTGGAAGGTTAGTTGGGATCCCATTAGGCTGCGCCGATAAAACCTAGCTGGGTGTACGCGTTGGCCTTTGCCCCCTCCCTTTTTGCTCAGTGTAGCTGTCTCATCCTCTCTGTGTGCAGTTCCCTCTTTGAAGCCTACACCCTCTGCCTACCTCTAGGCGATCCTTTTCCCTCCCTGACACCTTGGCTCTCCCTCTCTTGGCTGGAGGAGAGGAAGCCTGAGGAAGGAGGATGCTGCGCCTTGCTTTGCACCCTCACCCAAGGCTCCTCAAAGCCACCTTCAGCGGCTTTGCACCACGCGGAGCTCTTCCAGGAGCACAAAACCCAGCAGCGAAAGCAGGGAGCCCTCGCTAGAGCCTTGTGCTGGGGGTCTCTGACAGGAAGAGCTCTCCATGCCCCCCAGCAGCGGGTTGCGGGGCCAGGGCAGATGCTCCGGGTGGGTCTGCCCGTGGAGCAGGCAGCCCCTTTGATATGTGAGCTGCTTGCTTAGGAGCCGGGCGCCTGCCAAGAGCCGGGCCACAGCAGCCAACTGTTGGTAGTTGCCTCACCTGAACTAATTACCCCCACCCCCCCACCTGGAAAGTACAGTTGATACTAATCATAGGTGCTGAGCCAAGCCTGTCCTCAGGGGACCAGCGAGCTGCGGAGAGGCTTTCACACAAACACGACTTGGAGCCGTGCCTCCCCTCGGTGCCAGCGAGCTTCTGGGAGGAGAGCCCTCAGCCCTGGGGGCCTGGTTCCCGACCAGCTCTCCCGCTGGAGAAGCGCTGGGGGTGCGGTAGGTGAGCGGGGTTTGCAGGATGGGGTAGAAACGTGGCTCTGCTGGCGCTTTGCGTGGCCGCATCCTCGTCCTGCTTGAACCCCTTGGTGCGGGGATGGAACCGAGGTGGCTGCGACCAGGGGTCTGTTCCCCAAAATGTCCCCTGTATGATGTGGTTTGCTCAGAGGAAGGCTTGGTTTTCCTTAAAATGAAGTGTCACCGCAGTAGGGCTTAGGGTTATTGGGGTGAGGGTGGTGCCTGGTTCCCAGCTTGGCCTCCTGTGCTTCTCCTCACCCCTCTGTGCATGCCAGGAGGCAGCAGTGTCTGGATGCGTATCCAGAAATCCAGTATGGAAAAGGCTCATCTAAAGCCTCAGCGCATTCATCGCTCGGCAAAGAAGCGGACAAAGGGCCCATCCAGGCCTGACTGCCAGCGCCAGCCATCCCAGACGGGTATGAGATTGAGTGGGGCACAGTGACGGGACCGCTCCTCATTGTCTCGGCGCTTTCTTCCACAGCCTGTGTGGAAGGGGACGAGTCTGAGCTCTGGGCATCCTCATTAAAAGCTGCCCTACCCCACACGCCACCCGAAGAGGATGAGTGGTTCTCACTTTTCCACGTGTCTCCTTTCCCTTGTGTATTTGCTGGACGGGCTGAATCACCCGCCTGGGCCTCCCGCGTGCTCGCTGAGCCTCTCGCATGCTCCTGGATCATTTAGGGCTCCGCACACAATTCTGGCATGAGACTGACATAGCACAGACCACACAAGGACAGCAGAGGAAGTTGGGTCAAATGCCACATGGCCTGATTCGAGCGAGGCTAATTGTGTAATTAAGACACTGGAACAGGAGCCCGAGCACTCGAGCGCTGCTCCTGGTTTCTCCAGGAGCCCCCAGTGGGACGCGGAGCCTTCGGCTTGGCTGGGCACTGCTTTGTCCAGAGGGGTGGTGACTTTCAAAGCCTGACAGGCAAACGGAGCTGCCCTGGGTGCCCTGCCCTCAGCATGGTGATTCAGGTGGGCGATGTGTTTGTAAAACAGCTCCAGGTGCTATTTCTGTTGCGTTTGGAGCAGGCACTGGGATAAAGCTGTGAAGGAAATGTGCTGCCTGGCCTTTATTTGCTACCTTTAGGTTAAGAGTGAGGTGATATTTTTTGGGGGGAGGGAGTAGAAAGGGGGGATTTTTTCCTCTGTTATTTGAATAATGAAGTTTCACCTCGGGAATTGCATCTGTGCTGCTTTGAGATTTAGGATTTGACATATATTCAGCTTCAGAAAATCGGCGTTTGATCTCCATGTGCTACTTCACTCTGCATAGATTCATATCCACCAAAACCGTCACCTCTCCACCTAGCTCACGTAGCTCTTGGGTGCCACTCGTAGCCATCAAGATGCGCACTTTCACCAAGCTTTTACCCATCAGGGCAGGAAGAAGTTTCCAGGTACAGGGAGCTGTGAGACAACAATTCCCCATGGACAGGGGAAGTATTGCCCGACCTTCTCGGGGGAGGCTGGGGAAGTGGAGGCACGGCCTGAACGAGGGCTGGTGCTGGGAGGGCAGTGGGGCCGGAGCAGGAAATTTGGCTGTGCCATGGGGCAGAGAAGTGTCCAGGGACAAGCAGCAGCGACTCGGGGAACTGGAGCAGGCAGAGCCCAGCAGCTGCATCCCCACAGAGATCTGCTGCCTCGGCTCGCCAGGCGTGGAGGAACTCCCCGGCGTGCCAAGGAGCCTTCCAGGAAGATAAGGCATGCTCCAGCACCGTGCGTGTCCCACACCCGGGCTCCACGTGGCAGCTCTTCACCTCCACCCCTTGTCCCTGTGCTGGCTGCCGCAAGGCTGAAGGTCCCCCTGCACCCAGCTGCGGCTCTCCTGCTTCCCCTGTTTACAGACCTTCCAGCTGTGTGCCGCGCTTGGCTGGGATCCCTGTGACATGGGAACACAAATATCTCCTGTCACCGCCTTGCACGTGTGGCTGGGGTTCCCAGGTGAACTCGGTTTGCCCGTGCTGAGGAGGATTGAGGGGCTGAGGGTCCTGGGCTGGTGGCTCCTGAAGCTGGTGGGGATCCAGGGGGCAGGATCCCACGTTCTTCCCACCTCCCGATGGACAGGAGAAGGGAGGCAGAGGTGCTGGAGGAAAGCTTTCTGCAACAAACCAGAGCTCTGCCAGCCCCGGGGTGTTCCTCTGGGGTCGACCTGCTCGGGTGCAGCCCTCGCCCATGCCCTTTGCAGGAGCTGGCCGTGGAGATCCTTGCGTGAGCCGTGCGGCCGGCGGCCCCGTGCCATGCCGCTGACGCAGCCTCCTGCTCGCAGAGATGTGGAGTCATCTCGGATGGGTCCGCGCAGGGGAGGAGTTCCCATGGTGACAGACAGCCATTCGCCCCGGCGGGGCAGGGCGGATGTTTTGTCCTCTCTCTTCTTTTCTTCTGCAGTCGGGCACCCAGCCAAAGAGCCCAAGGAGCAATGGCACAGCCTCTCGGGGGAGAGCGCCGAGGACAAGTCTGGTCTCGTGAGCGGCACAGAGCCCTCCGGGAGCAGTCCCCCTGTGCCCGGGCGGCGGCTCCCGTCCTTCCCTCAGCCCCCATCCTCTGACCATGGGGCTGCTTTGCTAGCCCCAGCAGGGCCACGGCCAAACCCGCACCATCCTTCCCTCAGCACGGCGTCTGCAGCAGGTGGGCTTGCTGCTGGGGGCCCAGTGCCGGTAACTGGTGTGACTGGGAAGGCATGATGGCACCGTGCAGGTGAAGGAGCTTGGTGAAAGTGCCTTCACCCAAGGCGTGCTTAGAGATGTCTCCTTCACAAAAGTCCCTGCCCTCGGCTCTCCAGTGGTGTGAGCCCCTCTTTGTGCCCCTCTCCACCCAAAAACATGCCCACGGCTGCCCACCGGGCTGTGGTGTCCCCCCTTCACGTCTCCCACCAGTGATGCTGCACAGGGGGGGCCTTGTGCAAGGAGCAGCCAAGCCCCGGGCAGAGCAGGACGGGGGCTCTTTTATGAGCACTGCCAGAAATCTGGATTTTAGAGGGGCGTGGGGTGTTGCTGCAGATTGTGAAACACTTTAATCGAGGCAGAGAGGAAGCGTTGAGCAACCACCCCGTCCTCCCAGCGCTTAGATCTGCATCCCAGACTGGAAAGCGGGGAAATTAGAGCGGGATTGTCCCAGAGGGAAGGAGATGCAGGAGAGCAGCTTTTGGACGAGCTCCTGTGCATTTCCAGAGCAGGTCCCCAGCAGTAAGCACTTTAGGTCTCTGCTGTTGTTTGAAGGAAGGACAAACACTGGGAGCCCCATAAAACCGGGCAGCCCCTCCTCGAGGCGCTGCTGCTCAGCTGGCAGCACTGGGCCACTTTCCCATTTCTCATCTCCCTGCCCAGCGAGCAGCCGTGTGGCTGGGGTCCTCTCCTCCCTCCCAGGTCTGTGGGGTCCTACAGCCACCCTTGGGGTGGGGAGAGCTGTTTTCTGGGCCCTGATGGGGCAGAATACCTGGGCACCGGCTCCTCCATGCTTGGAGGGATGGAGCAGAGATGGTCACACAGCGCTCACCCACCTCTAACAGGACCTGGGGGTGCTGCAGGAGCCCCAGCCTGGCTCCGTGCAGCCCGCAGCAGTGCCACCCTCGTGCCCTGCATCCCACAGACTTTTGACAGTGCCCCGGGGCCCCTTTGGCACGGGGCAGGGCGGTGCTGGCGTGCGCGGGGAGCCGGGTGCCGGCGGGCACGGCCTGTCCCAGCCGCCCGGCGTGTCGAGTCACGCTCAGCGCATCGCGGCCGCGCTCCTGCGTGCCCTACGTGTGCCGGGGGCTGGCGGCTCGCCCCCCGCTCCCCTTCTCCTTCTGCAGGCAGCTGGGGGAACAAAATGCTCTGCTCTGCCCTGCCAGCTCCAGCACCACCGATGGGTCCCCATGTCCCTTATCGTGCAGGAAATCAGCCCAGCGGGTGCTTGCAAGCACCCAGCGAGGGCTTGGCAGTCCCAGCTGCACTGGGGTGCCCCCAGGGCAGGCAATTTGCTGCCACGGAGAAGGCTGAGGTTTGGTTTTGGGGCTGCACGGAGCCAGGTGTGCCAGGCGGGCTGGGGATGTGCTCCCCACGGCGCTGGCAGCACGGGGAAAGGCAGCACCGGCTCCATGCAGGGGTGCTGGGGGAGCTTTGTGCACCCAGTCCCTGCAGTCCCCCCCCTGCCCCACATCCCCATCCCCGTCAGCAGGTCTCATTGCTTTGCAGAGCCCGTTCCCCGCTGCGGGTGGGGGCTGCGGGGCCGGGAGCAGCCTGTGCCCCAGGCTGGATTCCTCTGGGATGAGCCAGGCTGTGTGGGTGGTCGCTCCCTGCAGCCTGGGCACGTCCCCTCCTGGGACCCTTCAGCCCCTGACTGTGCCCCCCAAGGATCCCAGCCACCTCTCCGGGCATCCTCAGAGCTGCCAGCACGCCCCTGAGACCCCCTGTGGGAAGCAGCTGGTGACACAGGCTGTGACACTGGGACCCTGCAGCCAGCTGGAGGTCGCCAGCTCCCACTGCTGCTGCCCCCACTGCCCCTTTTCCCTCCCCAGCACGTTGCAAACACCTCGCTTCCCCTCCCTCGCTGTCCCCGAGAGCCAGCACAGCCCACGCCTCTGCGGTCAGCCCGACCCGGGGCTGCTTCATCCCTCCTGACTCAGCCATGGGGGGGGTCCCGGCCCCACGCTGTCACCGTGTCCACGTCGTCGGCGGGGCTGGCCGGGGTCCAGCGCAGCTCCGTGAGAGGCTGGTGTGCGGCAGCATCTGGGCTGCAGCCTCCAGACACAACAGTTTACGGGCAGGGACACACACACGGCCCGAAACGGGGACCTAAATAGGGCCACGGCCCCGTCGCCCTTCACCCACATCCCGGTGCTGCCCCCGGGGTGCCGGTGACCCCACAGCCAGGCGCATCCCTCGTCCCGCAGCCGCCGGGCAGGGAGGGGGCTCTCCGTCTGCCCCATGAGCAGCAACCCCAGAGATGCTCCCCAGGGTGTGGAAGAGCTGTGCCCGGGTTTCTAGAGGGGCTGGTGCTGGGAGACATTCCTGGAGCCTGTCCCAACCAGCCCCGCCGCGGGCGCCTTCCCCTGAGGCCCGGCCAGCTCCTCCTCCCCGCGCTGCTTCCCGGCCCCACAGCCCCCTGCTTTAGGGCCGCAGCTCTCCCAGCCCCGTGCACCCAGCTTGGGTGCTGGTAGCCGAGCCCCGAAGAGCTGCAGCCCCCGTTCAGCCTCATCCCGGTGCTGAAAGCCCCAAATCTTGCAGCGTGTGTGGATGGGGTGGGCAGAGGGGCGCAGCTGGCTCGGCCCCATCCAGCTGCGCCGCGTGAGTCACTGATCCTGTAGGGTTGCAGCTTCACCTGGGGCTGCAGGGAACAGAGCTGCTCTGCTTTCCCACCATGCTGCTCCCAGCCTGGAGCCCAGCAGGCATGGGGCGAGGGGCTGGGATTAGAAATAGGGTTGGAATTAGGGTTAACCTTGCACATTTTGATTGCGGAGGGGGATCCACGTGCTCCCCTTTGGGGCCAGCCCAGCTGGGATTTGGGGAACCCCGAGCGTGGGCTGCAGGAGCAAGCGCTGGCTGCAAGCCCTGAGGTTTGGGAAAGGACCAGCAGCCTTTTAGGATGATCCCAGCGGGGCTGCGAGGCACAGGCCAGGCCGGGGGCTGCGGGGACAAAGCCTGGAAGGAGGCACTGGTGCCGGCCACGCTGCCGGGGTCGGGACAGGCTCCAAGCATCACCCCGTGTGCCGGGGCGACCCCAAACCGCCCGTGCCCGCTGCTCCACCAGCGCTGGGCCCGGGGCCAGACACAGAGCCCTTGGCAGCCCCCTCGGCTCCCTGGTTAACGAAGCCCCTTGACTAATTGGGACAGGCCGCCCTGCCTTCATTAAGCGAGCTCTGGCGGGAGGAGGGTTTGGGGACGGGCTTGACCAGGGGACGCCGGACCTGCGGCAGGACCCAGGGACATGGGTTGGGCAGGGGGAAACCCGAGGCCACGGTGGTTTTTGGGGCCGTTTGGGCTGGTTTTGGGGCCGGGGCTGGGGTCCAAGGAGGGGATGGCTGACGAAGAGGGGGGGATGCGCTGCTGGCTGCGCCTTTAAGAGGAGAGGGGGCATCACCGCTCCTCCCCTGCTTGGGAACAGCCTGTGCTGGGAAAGTTGCCTGCAGCCGGCCCTGGAGCATCCTCGCTGGGTGGCAGGTGGCCCTGTCCCCGGCCCCCAGCTGCGAGGTGGCCCCGGGGACCCCTTCGCCACCCCCGGGAAGATGCCCCTGGAGCTGCCCCCTGCCCCCCTGCAGTCAGAGGGGAGCCCCTGGGCCGCTGGCCCCGAGTGGGGCAGCGAGGGCGCAGGTACGTGGGGCACTGGGGACGTGGGGAGGTGGCACGGGGCACGCTGGTGCCCATCAGTATGGGTAAGCACGGGCAGGGACAGGCACCGACAGAAGGATGGGGTCCTGTAAGAGCGTCCATCAGGGCAGGACCTGAGCCCAAACCCCAACCCGTGGTCCTATGGTGGGCAGGAGGTGAGGCTGGGGCACTGTGGGGTGCCAGGGTCCCCAGAGCTTTTGTCCTACAGCTTGCCCACCTCGCTGGCATCCTCTCCCTTTGCCCAGCAGCAGTTTTCCTGCTGGGGGTTCTCTGCTTTGGGGCAGCTCTCGCCTACCAGCATCCTCTGCCCTTGGCACCAGGAGATGCGGGGCAGGAGGGACCCCCAAAAGCTGGCCCTTCCAGGAGAGCTGTGCCCGGGCTGCCACGACCCTGCCCTCTGCCAAAGACCTTCCCGGGGCCGGGACCCCACAGCAGCTACCGGGGGGGGCCCGTTCCCATCTCTCCTTCCCCCATCCCGGGGCATTTTGGGGTGGAAAACGAGAAACAAACAAACAAACAAAAAACCTTCCTCCCCAAACCCCTCTGCGCCCCCTCCCTCCCGAGGGAGCGGGTGGGAAAAGCCCTTTTTTTTGGGGATAGGCGGGACGGGGCGGGGGCCGTGGCTCTCCCCCCGTTTCCCCCCCCCACCCCAGGCGGCGGCACCGAGCTCCGGGCCGCCCCGATTAAAGGGGGCGGGAGCGCCGGGGGCCGCCTGCGCTCGGCTCGGCACGGAGCGGCACGGAGCGGCTCGGCACGGCGCCCCCGGGAGGAGCTGGGGGCTCGCAGCCCGCAGGTTGGGAGCTGAGGGTGTGGGGGGGGCTCCGGGGGGGTCGAGGAGGACGGGCTGTGCCCCCCCCGCTGCCCCCCAGGGTTCCCAGGCTGGCCCCCGTGGAGAGGTGCGCGGGGGGCTTGGGTATCCGAGGGTGCCTGCTGCGCTCGGACGGGTCGTGGTGGGGGTCCCATGGGGCCAGGCTGGGTGCTGCGCCCTGTTATGGGGTCGGTGCTGAGTCCCCCAACACCCTTAGCAGCTCTGCACCCAGCTGGGAGCGCAGGGAGCAGCGGGGTGAGGGTGTTGGTGGGCACCTCCAGCCCCCCGTGTCCCCACGCTGCCGTTCTTGGGGGCGAGCACCCACGGGGTGCCGGCGGGCAGGAGAAGCGGGGCGAGCAGCCCCAAGGCACGGGGAGGCGCGGGAGCAGGCAACGGGACGGGCCTGTGGAGGCAGGAGCCCGAGCACACCCCGCCTGGCAGCCTCCTGCCCGCTCCGGGCACCATCCTGCTGGTCCTGGGCACCGCCAGCGAGCGGGGCCACGGGGAGGGCTGGAGCTGGGCCAGGCACCGGGCACGCACGTGGCTGTGAGCTCCCACGCGGGGGCTGCTCCCTGGCGTGGTTTTCCCCCACGGATCGGTTTTCCCATCGGCGGGGTTTGTCTTTTATTGCGTTTTGCTGCTTTGGATTGCTCCTGCCCCACCCGCCGTGCCCAGAGGCACGGAGCAGCCCCCTGTCCCCCGCTGTCCCGCAGGCTCCCACGATGAGCGGCCGCCTCCTGCTCCTCGCCGTGCTCCTGGCCCCCCCGGCTGTCGTGGCACAGAAAAGGAGCCAAGGTGGGTGCTGAGCGCCGGGCACCGAGCTACAGGGGGGCAGAGGAGCCCGGCTTCTCCTCCCTGAGAAGCTCTGCAGCACCCCAAACCCTTGAGTTTGGGCACGGGGGGCAGGCGCCCTGAGCCCCGGTGCCGTCCCGCAGTGGTGTGCGAGGACGTGCTGGAGGCCGACATCGCCTTCCTGGTGGACGGCTCGTCCAGCATCGGCAGGAACAATTTCCGCGCCGTCCGCGCCTTCATGGAGGACCTGGTGGCCCCCTTCGTGCACGCCGTGGGCGAGAGGGCCGTGCGCTTCGCCGCCGTGCAGTACAGCGACGAGCCGCGGTGAGCCTGACGGGGCACGGGGTGGGGCTGGGGGGACAACGGGGGTCAGGGGGGTGACCTGTCCCCTCCTGTGCCCCCCCCAGGGTGGAGTTCACCTTCTCCCAGCACGCCAACGGCACGGGTGTCCGGAGGGCCATCCAGCAGCTGAGCTACAAAGGTGGCAACACGCGGACCGGTGCTGGCCTTCGCTACGTCTCTGACAACTTCTTCGGTCCCACGCATGTCCGGCCCGGGGTCCCGAAGGTACACGGGGTTAGGGGGGGTATTTGGGATGTCCCAGGGGGTGCACGGGCACGGGATGAGCCTCACGGCTCTCCCCTCAGATCTGCATCCTCATCACGGACGGCAAGTCCCAGGATGATGCTGAGCAGTCGGCCGTGAAGCTGAAGAGCCAGGGCATCAAGGTCTTCGCCGTGGGTGAGCGAGTGCCCAGCGTGCCAGCTGCTGCCCCCACCACCGGCTGAGGGGGGCTGCCGGGGGGCCTGGGGTCTCCACCCTCACCCTCTGCCCCCCTGACCACCTCCCTAGGGATCAAGAACGCCGACGAGACGGAGCTGGTCCGCGTGGCCTCGACACCCACCGACTTCTTCTTCTACTACGTCGGCGACTTCAAGCTGCTGGGCACGCTGGTGCCGCTGATGACGCGCCGGGTGTGCACCAGCTCCGGGGGCACCCTGCGCACCCTGGGTACGGGACCCCCCGCCTCCTCCTCCTCCTCCTCGTTTTTGGGATGGGGCTGCTGGCGTGCAGCTGACGGGGTGCTGCATTAACGCCCTTGTCCCCATCCCCTGTGGGTCGGTCCCCCACAGACGGTCCAGGCCACGCTGGCCCCTCCAACCTGGAGATCCTGGAGCGAGGCCCCGACCTGCTGCGCATCCGCTGGAGCCCGGCCAGCGGCCCCGTCACTGGCTATAGGGTGCAGCACGTCCCGCTGACGGGGCTGGGGCAGCCCGTCGTGGCCGAGAGGCAGGAGGTGAGCCCCGCGCCGGTTTAGGGTCCCCCGGGGGTCCCCTGCCTCGCCATGGGGGTGACACTGCCCCTGCCCAGGTGAGCCTGGGGCCCCGGGAGACCAGCGCCGTGCTGCGGGGGCTGCGTGTGGGGACGGAGTACCTGGTCACCGTCATCGCCCAGTACGCCAACAGCCTCGGCGAGTCGGTGTCGGGACGGGCGCGCACCCGTGAGTACCCCTAAATCCCCCTGGGCACCCGTGGGTACCCCCGAGCACCCACCTGGGGGCACGGCGGGGTGCCTGCGGTCCATGGGGGCTCATCCCCGTCCCCGTGTGTCCCCAGAGAGCCGTGCCGGCGTGCTGGATTTCCGCGTGGTGGAGGCCGGAGCGTCCTTCCTGCGCCTGGCCTGGCAGCCCGGCCCCGAGCCACCGCAGGGCTACGTCCTCAGCTACACGGCGCAAGGTGAGGGGACACGTCCCCCCCCCTGAGAGGGGACGGTGCCACCCGGACACCCTTGTGTGTCCCCCAAGGGCTTGTGGCACGCGTCTGGGGTGCTTGCGACCCATGGGTGCGCACGGGGGGCGGGTGGCAGCCCCCCACCCGGCCGTGCCGCTGCACCTGGCGAGCCCTCCCTGCCCCCGGGCGCTGCGGTGCCCGTGCCTGGCCCCCGTCCCAGCCTCGCCCCGTGCTCCCCACCCCTGGCACTGCCTGGCATCCCCGGGGCGAGGAGCCGGCCCGCGGACACCCCTTCCCTGCCGGGCCGTGTCCCCTGCTCCTGCCTGGACCCCTCGGTGTCCCCCTGCAGGAGCAGCCCAGGGCAAGGAGAGGAGCCTGGGGGCCGGCGCGCTCTCGGCCACCCTCAGCAACCTGCGGCCCGACACCGAGTACCTGGTGACGCTGCGGGCACGCCACGCGCAGCACCCCGCGGCCACGGCCACCCTCACTGCAAGGACACGTAAGCACCGTGCGCCCGTCCCCAGGTGTGACGGGGGGTGGTGGGGACACCTCCTCAGGTCACCTCGGGGACCCCCGGGGATGGATGGGGTTCCCCAGCCTGTTGCTGCCTCGGTGGTGAGGGGTGAGCACAGCTGGTGGCTGCAGGGTGATGCTCTGAGCCCCCAAAGCTCCTGGTGCACCCCTTCAGCTCCTTCATGGCTTTCCAGAGGCATCTCCACAGGAGCTTTCGCCCAAGTGATGTAAAAATGGGGATGAAACCCCCCCGTAGTTTCTTGTTTAGTTCAAGTCCTGAGCTTTCTGGGAAGAAACTGCGGTTTCCACCAGGGAAGAGGGTGGTGAAAGCATCTCCGGGCAGGGCTGGGGATGAGGCCCTGGGGAAACACCTTCTGAAATCCTCCAGCTTTGCCAACCCAACCCCTGCAGCCGCCCCAGCCAGCCTTAACCCGCAGAAAGCATTCCAGGCCCTAAAAGCCAGGCGCTGGGGGCCCGGCACCGCCTGCTCGGGAGGGGAGCTCTGCGGGGCGGGGCGGCACCTGGGGGGGCGCAGCGCTGTGCGCCATCCCAAAACGGGGTGGTTTGGGTGAAAAGCGGAGCTCGGCGGCACCCCCCGCGGGTTACCACGGCCTCATCCTGCCCGCAGAGCGCCCGGCGGGCGTGCAGCACGTGGCCGTGCACAACGTGTCGGCGCAGAGCATGCTGCTGGCCTGGCAGCCCGTCACCGGTGCCACCGGCTACCGCCTCTCCTGGGCTGCCCTGGCAGGTAGGTGACGGCCCCTTCCCGCTGTCCCCGAGGGAAGGATGGGGATGGGAGCGTGGTGGTGGCACCAATGCTCTTCCTTCTCCTCCTCCAGCAGGGCAGGAGCGGCGCAAGGTGGAGCTGGACGCCAGGCAGACGTCGCACGTGCTGGGGGGGCTGCAGCCCGGCACGGACTACGTGGTGATGGTGGCCCCGCTTTTTGGGCAGCTGGAGGGGCCCGCGGCCTCCGTCCGGCAGAGGACGGGTACGGGGTGGGCTCTGCCCCTGCTTGTGGGCCTTCTGGCCTTGTCCCGGGGCAGGGACGAGGGGACAGGGTGGCACAGCCCCACCGGGTCTGTTTGCAGAGGCGGGCGCGGAGCAGACGCTGCGGACCAATATCCTGGGCCCCACGGCCATCCAGGTGCTCTGGCTCGCCCTCCGCGAGGCCCGCGGCTACCGCCTGGAGTGGAAGAGAGCCACAGGTTGGGTTCGGGGTTGCGCCCCGTCCCCGATGTCACCCCGGGGGGTGGCAGCCCACGGTGACGCTGCCCTCCTCCCCGCAGGACCGGAGCCCCCCAGGACGGTGTCGCTGCCCAGCAGCGTCAGCAGCTACCAGCTGACGGGGCTGCAGCCCGGCACCGAGTACCGCATCACCCTCTACACGCTCTACGACGGCGGGGAGGTGGCCACCCCCGTCACCACCTTCCAGACGGGTGAGTGAACGACCCCGGGGACGTCCCCAGCATCGTTAGCAGTGCCCTGGGGCTGAGATATCGCGCGTGGCATCGCTCGAGCTGGGACCGGAGCCACGCGATGCCCAGCTCAGCGGTCCCAGCCCGCGGTTGAGGGTAGGGTGATGGCAGTGCCACCTGGCTCCGGCTCACTGCGTCCCCTTGCAGGCGTGGAGGCACCCGTGGGTGCCGTGACGGACCTGAGGCTCCTCGAGGATTCAGGCAGGAGGGTGCGGCTGGGCTGGACCGGCGTCCCCGGCGCCACCGAGTACAAAGTGACGGTGCGCAACACCCAGGGTGAGCCGGCGGGACGGGGATGGGGTGGCACCACTTGGGGGGCACCATGGGGACCCCAGATAGCGCTGAGGCTCCTGCCCTGCTCCTGGTAGACGGCACGGAGAGGACGAGGCGCGTCCCGGGCAGCCAGACGGCGCTGGAGCTGGGTGACCTCCGGGAAGGTGTCGCCTACCTGGTGCGCGTCTCGGCCCTCGTGGGTGGCCGGGAGGGCAGTGCCACCACGCTCAGCGTCCGTGTCAGTAAGTCCACGCTGCCTGCTCCCCCCGGGCGGCACCACGGTGGCCACGGGGCCCTTTGGCGTGTCCCCGTGCTGATGCCCCGGTGCCATTGGGCTCTGCAGAGTCCCCGGCCGTGGGCAGCGTCTCCGAGCTGCGGGTGGCGGAGGTTGGTCCCACCAAGCTGCAGGTCACCTGGAGGGGGCTACCAGGAGCCGGGGGCTACCGGCTGACGTGGCGGGCCAGTGATGGTGAGTGTGGGGGCTGCGGGGTGCGGCGGTGATGCCGTGGGAGCCCTCCCCACCCTGTCTGTCTCTTCTAGGCCAGGAGCAATCCCGCTTCCTCCCCGCCGACCCCACCACCTTCACCATCGAGGGGCTGCGAGCTGGGACCGTCTATGCCATCGGTGTCTCTGCCATCGTTGATGGCCGCGAGGGTCCCCCTGTCACCACCACGGGGCGGACAGGTGAGGCAGCCCCTTGCCTGCTGGTGCTGGCTGTGCCATTCTCCCCGGGTACCGGTGACAGTGACCTTCCCCTTGTCACACAGCGCCCGAGCAGGTGGGGACGGTGACCCGGCTGGAGGTGCAGTCGTCCAGGAGCAACGTTGCCCGCGTCACCTGGGTCGGCGTGCCGGGAGCCACCGCCTACCGCGTGGTGTGGAGCCGCCGGGATGGTACCAGGGGATGGAGACAGGGGATGGGGACAGGCTGCGATGCTGGCAGGGGCCGGGGCTGACGCGTGGTGCTCGGCAGGGGGCTCGGAGAGCAGCCAGCGTGTCCCCGGCCACATCAGCTCCTTCGACATCCCTGACCTGGAGGGAGGCGTCTCCTACACCGTGAAGGTCACGGCGCTCGTCGGCAACCGGGAGGGCAACCCCGTCTCCATCATCGTCACCACCCGTGAGCTCCGGGGCACGGGGACAGCTCTCCGGCGGGGTGCCCTAACCCCTGCCCTAACGCCTGCCCCTCTCCCTGCAGCGGAGGCAGCCCCGGTGTCCCCCGTCAGCGGGTTCCAGGTGACGGAGGCCTCGGAGCAGCGCCTGCGCCTCGCCTGGGTGCCGGTGGCCGGCAGCACCGGGTACCGCCTGGCCTGGCGCCCGGCTGAAGGTGAGTGTGGATTTGTCCCCGTCCTGCACGGCCACGCTGTCCCCCGGCCCCTCACCTCTCTGTCCCCACTCAGGAGGGCCCCAGCGCAGCCAGCAGCTCCCGGCCACCTCCAGCTCCTATGATCTGGGGGGGCTGGAGCCCGGCCGGCGCTACCACGTCAGCATCACCAGCCTGGTGGGTGGCCGGGAGAGCTCGCCCGTCACCGTCACCGCCGTCACCGGTAAGGGGCCGAGGGAGCATCGCCCCTCCACCATGGGGACCCTGCCTCAGGACGGAGGAGGGTGGGGGCTACCCCATGGGGCCGGGCCACCCCATTCTCCCCCTCGGCAGCTGCCCCCGGCCATGTCACCAGCCTGCGGGTGAGTGACGTGCGGAGAGACTCGGTGACGCTCACCTGGACCCCCGTCCCCAGCGCCTCGGGGTACGTCCTATCCTGGAGCCCCGCTGCAGGTGAGGAGGGCACGTGGCTTGGGGGAAGGCTCGCTGCCCAAATGGGGGCTCGCTGTCCCCAGGGGGTGCTCCCTGTCCCCATCCCCATCCCCTCTGACTCTCCTTGGCCGGCAGCCGGCGGTGAGGCACGGCGGATGCTGCCGGGCACCGCCAGCTCCCAGCAGGTCTCCGGGCTGCGCCTGGGCCAGCGCTACACCTTCACCATCCGCCCGCTCCTCGGCAGCTCGCCGGGGGCCGAGACCTCTGTCAGCGAGCGCCCAGGTACCTCCAGGTGCCGGGGAGGGGGTGACACGGGGCCGGTGATGGTCCTATATTGGTGGCCGCCTCACCCCTTCCCCTGGCAGTCTGCAGGGACGCCCGAGGTGACATCGTTTTCCTGGTGCACGGCACCCGTGACAGCTCCTCCGGCGCCGAGGCCGTGCGCAGCCTCCTCTCCAACACCGTCACCGCCCTGGGGCGCCTGGGCCCCGATGGCACCCAGGTAGGGGGCTGCCATGGGGGTGCCGCCCCTATTCCTTTCAGTCCTGAAAATGGGGCTTATAAAAAAGGTTTTAACCAGGAGTTTAGATGTTAGGAGGAAATTTTGGGCTCGGAAGGTGGTGAGGCACTGGCACGGGGGAGCTGGATGGGGCCGGTGGGAGGTGCCGTGCCCATGCAGGGGGTTGGAGCCAGGTGGGGGTGGTTTTAGGGCCCCAACCCGATCCGTTCTGTGGTTCCCACACCCCGCAGGTGGGCCTGGCCACCTACAGCTACCGCAGCCTGCCCTGGCTGCTCCTCAACCGCTCCAGCGACCTGCCCGCCGTGCTGGAGCAGATCCGCACCATGCGCTACGAGGAGCCCAGCGGCAACGCCATCGGTGAGGGGAACGAGCTGGGGCCGGGCCGGATGGACCCGTGGGACCTTCCTAACACCCCCACCATCCTTTTTTTTTGTTTTTTTTTTTTCCCCCAGGGGCAGCCATCACCTTCGCCAGGACCTATCTGTTGAGCCCCGGCGCGGGGCGCCGTCCCGGCGTGCCGGCGGTGCTGGTGGTCCTGGCCGACGGCCCCTCGGGGGACGATGCCATCGCCGCGGCCAGGGACATCAAGGCTGCGGGTGAGGGGGACGGGATGCCCTCAGGACGGGGTCCCCACGGGACGAGGACCCCCCAGGGTGCTCCGGATCGGGTGCTGAGGGTGCTGCTGGCGCAGGGGTGCGGGTGCTGGCGGTGGGCTTGGAGGGGGCGGACCGGGAGCAGCTGCGGCGCGTGGTGACGGCCGAGGACCCCCGCTTCGTCTTCCCCCGCCGTGGCACGCTGCAGGAGCTGGAGGGGGAGCTCACCGACGACCTCTGCACCATCATCTCCACCAGGGTGAGGGGTTGGGCCGCCTCAAGGGGGAGCAGCCCCCATGGGAGGTGGTTTTAGGGTTTTTCCCTCCCCGGGTTGATGCGTCCTCCCCTTGTCTCGCCAGCCGGAGCCAGAGCCAAAGCCCTGTGCCGTGCAGTGCCCCAAGGTGAGCGGCCCCATGCCATGGGGGCTGAGTGGGGACTGGGGACTCCTCGTCTTGCCCATGTGTGGGGCTGGCAGAGGGGTGCAGCCCCTCACCCTTTTACTCTGTCCCCTTGCAGGGTGATAAAGGGGACCCTGGAGAGGCGGTAAGTGTTTCGGGGTACCCCCCTGCAGCTGTGGCGGGGCTTCGTGCCCCCAAATCCTGCTCGTGACAGCCCGCAGAGGGTGCTGATCGCTGGCTTTGTCTCCACAGGGGCGGCCGGGGCAGCCAGGCCCTCCTGGAGAGCCGGTAATGTCCTGCCTGGGGGTGCAGGGGGTCCACAGCAGTGGAGGGGACAAGTGTCCCTTGGCCACCACCTGCCACCAAGCCTGTCCCCTCTGCTGTCCCAGGGCCGCCACGGGCTGCCGGGCCCCCCGGGACCTGTAGGACCACGGGGACCACCAGGAGAGAGCGTCGAGCAGCCAGGAAAGAAGGGGGACAGAGTGAGTGTCCCCACTACCTCCACAGCCTGGCGTCCCCAAGCACAGGGTCCTGGCCCCCAGGGGCGTCTTCCTGCCCCGCCATCCTCTCCCCCAAATTTGTGTGGTGAGGGGGAGCTGGGGGGAGCCGCGCTGCCCCATCACACCCCTGCTGGGTGTGCAGAGGGATGGTGGCACTGGGGCCAGCGCTGCCGGGGATGCCTGTGGCACTGCCATAATCCCTTTTTTTCCCCCACAGGGATTCCCCGGAGCTGATGGGGTGCCAGGAAGCCCCGGCCGCCCCGGGAACCCTGGGTCCCCCGGCCAGCCGGTGAGTGCGGGTGTCCCCGTGGGTGTCCCCATGGGTGTGCCGACACCAATTCAGCCCCAATTGATGGCTGTGCCCATCACCCAGCCCCCCCTGCCTGCTCCCTAAGCTCTCTGCCCACCCTTTCCTGGCACCTGGGGGTCTCCTTGGCTGGTGGGGGCACCACTGTCCCCTGTGCATGCCCCCCAGGCCAAGAGTTCTGGGCAGTCCTGCCTTGTCTGGAGCCCCCATCCCATCCCATCCCATCCCATCCCATCCCATCCCATCCCATCCCATCCCATCCCATCCCATCCCATCCCACCCCATCCCCATCCCCATCCCCATCCCCACCCCATCAGGGCCGTGCTTTCACCTCCTGAGCTGTTCTTTTCCAGGGCACCCAGGGCGTCCCCGGCACCCGGGGGGATCCCGTGAGTATGGCCCCCTCCTCCCCAACCCCTCACACCCCCCACACGCCCCCCTGCTCACTCCCACCTTTCACCCCCAGGGCCCGCGGGGACCGACGGGGCTTCCTGGCCTGAAAGGGGAAAAAGGCGAGCCGGTAGGTGAGGGGCACGGGGCTGGGGGGGGGGACATCTCCTCACCTGCACCTCCCGGGGCTGGGGAGACCCCAGGGCACCTTGCCCCAGGGGCACGGTGGGATCCGTGGGGATGCTGATTTATTTATTTTATTTTATTTATGTTATTTTATTTATGTTATTTTATTTATGTTATTTTATTTATGTTATTTTATTTATGTTATTTTATTTATGTTATTTTATTTATGTTATTTTATTTATGTTATTTTATTTATGTTATTTTATTTATGTTATTTTATTTATTTTATTTTATTTATTTTATTTTATTTATTCTAGTTTATTTTATTTAAATTGTATTTAAATTTTATTAATTTTATTAATTTTAATTTTAATTTAATTTAATTATTTTAATTTTATTTGATTATTTTAATTTTATTTGATTTTAATTATTTTCTCTTTTTTTCTCCTCATTCAGGGGGAGCCCAGGGTGATTGTGGATGGAGGCCAGGGGCTGCCCGGACGGAAAGGGGAGCCGGGCACGCCGGTACGGATGGGGCTGTGGATACTGGGGGGGGGGGTCTCCACCTGCACCCCGTGCCCCCCCGATGCTGATGGAGCATCTCTGATGGGGATCTCTCTCCTCCAGGGCAGCCCTGGCCCCCCTGGCAGCCCTGGCCCACGGGGACCCTTTGGAGATCCAGGCCCTCTGGGTCCTACGGGGCCCATGGGGCCACCGGGACCTCCGGGAGACTTCGTAAAGGTACGGGGACAGGGGGACAGCCCGCAGCTTGAACCTCTTCCCCCACACGATGCTCCTGGTGCTGCATGGCTCCTTCCTTGCTGTGTTTGCTCTCTGTGCCCCCCTCCATCATCCATGCCCCTTGCGAGCCCTTGCCCCATCATTTTGGGGTGGGGTGAGGCACGAGGAGAGCCCAGACCCACCCTTACCCTCTCGCTTTTACCCTTGCAGGGGGAGAAGGGCGACCGAGGGGAGAGGGTAAGTGGCTCCATGTGCCCCTGGCGCCTCGCTGGGGGTGAAGATGTCCCCCTGGGAGGGGCTGAGCCATGGGGCTGTCCCACCAAGCCCACCCCTGTCTCCACAGGGCCCCCCAGGACTTGTGGATGGGGCAGCGCCCCGAGGGGAGCCAGGCCCCCCGGTGAGTCCGGCCCCTGGGCCAGCAAAAAGGAGCGGGGCCACGGGCAGCCGGCTGCCCCCAGGGGCTGAGCTGCCCCCTCGCTGCTCTCTTGTAGGGTCTGCCTGGGGATCCCGGCCCTCGGGGACCTGCGGGCACCCCTGGACCCAAGGGCGAGAAGGTAAGAGGGTGGTGGGGACCCCCCCGGCTCTGCAGCGGGGACGCACGTCCCCATCTCACGGTGTCCTGCCGCCTTTCCTGTTCCCCCTCAGGGTGACGGTGAGGACGGTTTGCCAGGGCCACCCGGCCGCCCAGGGGACCCAGGGGACCGGGTGAGTGTCCCGGGACGGGGCAAGGTGGGAGGTGACGCGCTCCCCCCGCAGGAGGTGACATCTCTGCCCTCCTCTGCAGGGCCCGCGGGGACTGCCCGGGGAGCAGGGCAGGAAGGTGAGTGCTGCGAGGGTGCTCCTATGGTGTGCCCGCATCCCCCGGCACCTTTTGGGGGAGAAAAGGGGTTCAGGGGCTGTGCCGGGACCCGTGCCACCCCCTGTGGGTCCTGCCAGCCCCCAACCCCATCTTCTGTGCCAGGGAGACCGCGGGGCGCCGGGCGAGCTGGGAGAGACGGGCGAGAAGGTGAGGTGGGGCTGGGGGCTGCCTGCCTCGGTGATCTTTGGGGTCCCCGTGGCACTGGGGTGACTGCCAGGGGTCTGGGGGTGGGATTTGGGATCAGCACTGCTCCCTGCCTCATCTGTGGGGCCTGGGGCAGCGTGTGGGGTGGGAGGAAGGCTGCCTGAGACGCTCCTCTGCTTCGCTCTGCAGGGGGACCGTGGTGCGCCGGGCCCCGAGGGCGAGAAGGTAGGGGCTGGGGGCTGGGGGCTGGGGTGCTGCCTGCCCTCCCTGGGAGATGAAGTGCCCGGCACCTTCCTCTTCCTCTTTTTCTCCTCCTCCAGGGTGAAGTGGGAGCCCCAGGACGGCCGGGACCATCGGGCAGAGAGGTGAGCACGGACGGCGGTGACGCAGCCCTGAGGACAGCGGGGTGGCCGTGCCCAGGCGCTGCCACCCCCCTGAGCTCTCCTCTCCTCACCAGGGAGCTCCGGGGCCAGCAGGACCGCGGGGCGAGAAGGTGAGGGGGAAGCAGGGTGCCTGGGGGGCTGGGGGCTGTGGGGAGGGGGCTGGCCCTGACAGCCGTGTCTCCCCAGGGTGAGCCAGGAGCGCCCGGCGAGCCCGGCCAGCCGGTAAGCGGTGCCCCCTGGCACCTCACCCCGCACCCGGGACAGGGAGCTCCCGCAGCGCCCAGCACTGTCCCCACTGCTTCTCCTGCAGGCGACCAGCGTGGCTAGTGCCAGAGGAGAGAAGGTAGCCCTGTCCCTGTCCCTGTCCCTGCCCCTGTCCCTTGTCGGTGTCCCCGCGGCACAACCAGGCTGGATGTCGGCACCGTGGGGACGCCCGCGCTGCTCCCCAGCTATGGGGTGGGGAAAGGGGAGGTATAGGGGGGCTGACGGTGCCACTTGGTGTGCTGCAGGGTGACAGAGGCTTTCCGGGACCAGAAGGGCCTCCTGGCCCCAAGGGCGATGTGGGGGAGAGAGGAGCCCGCGTGAGTACTGCTGGGGCTGGGCACGGGGGCACACAGCCCCCTGAGGCTCCCCCAACCCCCCCCCGGGCACCCCCTTTGCTGTCACACGGTGCCGGTCCCGTTGCCCCAAGCTGTTCCCCTTCGTGTTTAGGGTGCCCCTGGTCTGAGCATCCCAGGCCCGGCCGGCCCCAAAGGCGAGCAGGGCGAGCGGGTGAGTCCGGGTGAGCCCGCGGGGTTGGGATTGGGGCTTAGGGGTGGGGTGTCCGACCCCGACACCCTCCCCGTCCCCCCGTAACACCACGTGCTGTCCTTCTGCGACCCCCAGGGCATCCCCGGCCTCGCTGGCAGGAGCGGCCCCAAGGTAAGGGCATTGCAGGAGGCATCACCCCTCTCTCCGTCCATCCATCTGGAAGGGCACTGCTCGGGGGAGCAGACGGTGCCGTGCTGAGCCCCTTTTCCCCCCTTTTCCCCCAAAATCCACCCTGACCCTCTTCCCGCTTTCCTCCCCAACCTAGGGGGACCCGGGGGAGCCAGGCGAGAAGGGCGAGCCGGGCCGAGCGGGCACACCGGGGCAGACGGGGCTGCGTGGCAAGGAGGTACGTGGGGCTGGGGGCTGGGGGGGCACACTGAGGGGGTGCCACGGCCCCAATTTGGGGCAGGTTGTGGGGTGGGGACGTCGGTGACTTGTCCTTTTGTCCCCTGGTCGCTGCTGCTGACCTGCGCCTCAGGGCGAGCGTGGAGAGAAAGGTGACGAAGGCACCCCGGTGAGTGAGGGTCCTGATGGGGCACTGCCCCCCCCGTGTCCCCCCCTTGCCCCCAATCCCTTTCATCCCCTCTGTCCCATAGGGCGAAGCAGGCCTGCCTGGCAAACCCGGAGACAGGGGCCCGCGGGTAAGTACGGGGTCAGCGGGGAGACCGGGGCCGGGTGAGACCCCCGAGCGACTCAGCCTGACGTGTGCCCCCCCCCGCCCCGTATTTAGGGGCTGCCCGGGTACCGCGGCCCCCCCGGGGAGAAGGGCGACCTCGGAGACCCAGGGCCTGAAGGCAGAAACGTGAGTGGCACCGCGGGCGTGCCCCTGGCACCCTCTGCATGGGGGCACCCTCGGCCCTTCTCCACCTGGGTACCCTCATCCTATGGGGGCACCCTCATCCTATGGGGGCGTCCTCACCCCGTCCCCTCTACCACAGGGCGCCCCAGGAGCACCAGGGAACAAGGGTGACCGCGGCGAGCCGGTGAGTGACGCTGTCCCCCTGCCAGCCCCTCCGTCCCCTCCCGGCTCTCAGCAGCTCCCGCTGACCCCCCTCCCTCTCTCCCTTCTCGCAGGGACCTCCTGGACCCCCGGGACGAGCAGTAAGACCTGCCCAAACCCCTTTTTCCTTGCTGGCGTGGTCGGTGCCGGCTCTGACGGCCCCTCTCTGCCCCGCAGGTGGATGCGGGGCTCGGAGGAGCAGGGGAGAAGGGCGAGAAGGTAACAAAAAACCCGCACGGGGCGCTCGGCGTCACGCTGCGGGACCCCTGCTTGTTGTGCTCACCCTCTGAGCACGGTTCCTCGGCTCCTTCCCCCCCAGGGGGACCCCGGGGACCCCGGCGAGGACGGTGCGAAGGGTGCCAGGGGTGACCCCGGCCCCCCCGGCCTGCCAGGAGAGAGGGTACGTGTGGGGTGTGTGGGGGGCAATGGGGCAGCGAGGCGAGCGGTGCCAGGGGGTGAAGGTGGGTACGGGGCTGCCCCTGCCCCATCTGAGCAGCTCTTCTTTTGCAGGGCATCGAGGGTCCCCGCGGCCCCCCTGGCACACGGGTGAGTGCCCCCTGCCCCACGGCGGGGTCCGTGCCCTGCTCAGCCCCCAGTTGGGGGTGACAAGGGGTTTATTCCCTCCTCTTCCCACCCCACAGGGTGACCCCGGGGACCGAGGCTCGCCAGGAGAGAAGGTGAGGGGCCCCATCCCTGCTTGTGGTGCCACCTCCCTGCCCGTGTTGGGGAAAAGCATCCTTTTGAGTCTTTTTTTTCCTTTTTTTTCTTTATAGGGGGAGCGTGGCCCGCCGGGGCTGGACGGCCGCAATGGGTTGGAAGGGAAACCTGGGCCCCCAGGGCCCCCCGGGCTGAGGGTGAGCGTGGGGCTGGGCGGGGGGCACCGGGAAAGGGGGCTGGAGGAGGTGGTGGGGCAGAGGGGGCAGAGGAACTGTCCCACTGATTTGGGATGGGGATGCTCGTGGGAAAAAGCCACATCCCTCATGTCCTTCCTCATCCACAGGGGGACCCGGGGAAGCAGGGGGACCCCGGCCGGGACGTAAGTACCTCCTGGGGCTGTGCTCCTGCCCCGTGGACCACCCCCAGCCCTGCTCCTTTCTCCCAAATCGGGCTGCAGAGGCCTCCCCCCATCTCCTCTCCCCACAGGGGCTGCCGGGGCTGCGTGGGGAGCAGGGCCCGCCTGGCGCCGTGGGACCCTTGGGGCCGCCCGGCCTCCCTGTGAGTACCCAACACCAAACCCCGTGCCCTGCCCCGTGCCCTACAGATGCTCCCAGCCCTCTCCATCTCCCTGGAGCCCCCCCAAAATGCCTGTTTTGGGGTGGCTCTCACCACCTTTTCTTCCCCCCAAGGGAAAACCCGGTGACGATGGCAAGCCCGGCCTCAACGGCAAGAACGTGAGTAGGGCAGCAGGGCTTGGCTTCGGGGCACCCCAAGGGCTGGAAACCCCAAAGGAGAGGGAGGTGTGGGGTGAAAGGCCCCAGCCCTGTGCCTCCCAGTCCCAAGGCAGGGGTACTGGGGTCTGGCACTGGTTCACAGCCTCTGTCTGCAGGGAGAAGATGGGACGCCAGGAGAGGACGGGAGGAAGGTGAGGAGCAGAGCCCTGGGCCGACCCCATAACCACGATGGCAGCCCCCTGGCAGGGCTCTGGGGCTGGGGACGCGTCCTTCTGAGTCTTTTTCTCTCTTTTTCTTTTTTTTTTTCCCCTCTCCAGGGTGATAAAGGCGACGCCGGGGCTCCTGGCAGAGATGTGAGTACCTCCGAGCCGGGGCTGCCCCACATGGCCGTGGGGTGTCCCCACTGGGGACAGCTCCTGGGCACCCACACCCCGGGGTGACACCGCTCTCCTGGCAGGGCCGCAGCGGTGCCAAGGGCGAGCAGGGGGACAGCGGCGTGCCCGGACCCCCCGGCCCCCCCGGTCTGCCTGGCGTTCCCGGGCAGCTCGGCCCCCCAGGCCAGGTTTGTAGTCCCCAAGCCCTCGGTGCCACATGGGGCCAGCAGGACCCGTGCCCCACAGCTCCCCTGGGGCACTGCCCCTTGTCCGTGGGTGCCATCGTGTCCCCTCCGTGTCTTCTAGGGGTCACCGGGCCTCCGTGGGGCTGCGGGACCCAAGGTAGGTGTGTTCCTGAGCCCAGCCCTCCGTGGCGAAGCTCTGGGGGGACCAAACCCCAAGGGACGAGTCCTTTGGGGTCCCCGCTCCCCCTGACACCTTTTGCTGTATTTCAGGGGGACCCAGGGGAGCCTGGACCGCGAGGGGAGCCGGTGAGTACCCAGCACTGAGCCCGGCAAGCTGGGAGCACCCCAGAGGACCGCAGCCCTTTCCTAGGCAGCGCCCAGTGGCGTTAACTCTGAAACCTACTGAGGGCAGCTGCACCCCGCTCCCCTTCCTCACCCTACATCTCGTGCCCTCTCGCCCTAAATACAGGGGCGACCTGGCGTCCGCGGCGACCCCGGCACTGCAGTGGTGAGTTTTCCACCCTCCCAAGGGGCTGGTGAGTTTTTCCACCCCCCCCGGAGCCCCAGCAGCACCACGCCAGCTCCTTTTTTTTTTTTCATGTCCTTCTGTTGCAGAACATCGAGCGCAGCCTGGAAGCCCTCGGCATCAAGGTGGGCAGGCCGGGGGCTGCCCTGCGCTCGGCGGGACCGGGGCCGGTGCCGTGACCGGGGAGCACGGCCCCTGAGCCCCCTGAGCCGTGCCTCGTGCCTCCCTCCCAGGTCTCATCCCTGAAGGAGCTCACGGGTGCCTACGACGGGAGCTCGGACTCCTTTCTGCCCGTGGCCGAGCGGCTGCGGGGGCAGAAGGGCAGCCGGGGGGAGCCAGGAGAGAGGGGCCCCCCGGGACGAGAGGTGAGCACTGCCAGGCTTTGGGGACCCCCGTGGACACCTCCCCATCCCCGTGCTGTGCCCAAATTCATGGCCTTGCGTCCCCCTTCCCGGCTAGCTCAGAGACCCAGCCGATCTTGGGATGCCTGGTGCAGTTATTGTTGGTTTTGATTTTTTTTTCTTGCAGGGCTCTTTAGGCTTCCCCGGTGAGCGAGGACCCAAAGGTGACAAAGGAGACCAAGGTGCCCCCGGCCCCCAGGGCCCCGTGGGCCGGGCTGTGGGTGAGCGGGGCCCCGAGGGGCCGCCCGGGCAGCCGGGGGAGCCTGGCAAGCCGGGCATCCCGGGGGTACCGGGCCGGGCCGGGGAGCTGGGGGAGGCTGGACGGCCTGGGGAGAAGGTGAGTGAGGGGCTACGGGCTGGGGGACCCGGCCCTGGGCTTGGGGACAGCTCCGTGACCTCCCACTGCCTCCTTTCCCCAGGGCGACCGGGGTGAGAAGGGCGACCGGGGCGAGCAGGTGAGCCCAAACGGGGACAGTGTCCCCCCTCTGTCCCCTCTCTGCCCCCCGGTGATGTGATGGGGGCTCTCTGGGGTGCCCCACAGGGACCAGGGTCAGCCAGGCAGGGGCTGGCTCTGCCCCATTTCCCTCGGCTGTCCCTTTGATGCTCCACCTCTTTTCCTTATGGCTAGGGCAGAGATGGCTTGCCGGGCCCCCCAGGCCCCCCAGGGCCCAAGGTAGGTGACGGGTGCTGCCGGGGACCCTCTCCAAGAGGCATCCACGTCCAGCCCCCTGGCATGGGGGGCTTGGGGAGGACTGGGGGACCTCCAGGGGGTCCCCTGGGTGCCAGCCCTGATGGCACTGTGCCTGCAGGCAGACGTGATGGAGGGCAGCCTGATGGGCTTCCCAGGGGAGCGCGGCCCCCCCGGACCCAAGGGAGCGAAGGTGGGTGTCCGGGGAGAAAGGAGCAGGGCGACAACGGGGCCAGCCCCCCGGAGCTGTTTGGGGACGATGTGACAGCCCCACAGCTGCCACGAGCTGGGCTGGGGCAGCACGTGAGGCTGGCAACATCCCTTCTTCTTCTTCCTCCTCCTCCTCCTCCTCCTCCCTGCAGGGTGAGCCGGGTGCCGAGGGCGAGCGAGGACCCAAAGGAGATAAGGTCTGCGTGTAGTAAGTCTCCCGTGGCTCCTCCGCTTCTCTCTTCCTCCTGCGCTCCCTTTTCGGGGCTCGGCACCAGCTCTCTGCTCTCCCCTCTCCGTGTGCTGACGGCCAAGCCCCGGGCAGGGGCGCAGCTGGGGACACCCCTCTCTGGGGGCAAGCGGGCCGTGGGGGCAGGCGGGGGGACGGGGACGGGGATGGGAACGGCCCTGCCTTCAGCGCTGGCCCCACAACCCCGCTCCTCTCCCCACGGCAGGGCGAAGGCGGGCAGCGGGGAGAGCGAGGAGAGCCTGGAGAGAAGGGCAGGGATGGCTCCCCGGTGAGTATGGCACTGCGCCTCCGTCCCCATCATCCCCATAGTCCCCGTCTTCATCCCCATGGTCTCCATCCCCATCTCCATCATTTCCATGGTCTCCACCTCCATTTCCATCATCCCCATCCCCACGGTCTCCATCCCCATCTCCATCATCCCCATCCTCATCCTCATCCCCATGGTCTCCATTTCCATGGTCTCCATCATCCCCATCCTCCTCATCCCCATGGTCTCCATCCTCATCCTCGTCCCCATGGTCTCCATCCCCATCCCCACGGCCCCATCTCCACCCCACTGCCTCCACCTCTTCTTCCAGGGCCTCCCAGGAGAGAGGGGTCTGGCCGGCCCCGAGGGGAAACCGGTGAGTGGGGGATGCAGGGGGGGTGCGTTCCGGGAGGGGTGGGAAGCTCCCGTGGCCCCGCAGCAGCTGCCACCAGCCCCAACGGGAGCATTCACGTCTTGTTTGCCTCCTTCCCTCCCCCACAGGGCCCGCAGGGCTTTAGAGGGCCCCCTGGCCCCCCAGTAAGTACCCCACAGCCGGGTACTGCGCGCTGGCACCGTGCTCATCCCCTGGGGAGCTTTTGGGGCAAGCGGGGCTGCTTGGAGGTGCCGGGTTCCCGCTTACCCCCTGGCTCTAATGTGCTTCTTTGCAGGGCTTGCCAGGCTTCCCCGGCGTGCTGGGACGCCCGGTAGGTCCCCGTCCCCCCCCTGCGTGTCCCCGTTTCCCCCTGCATGTCCCCGTTCCCGTGGTTTTTGCCCCGTGGGCGCTTGGCACGGCGCATCCTGGTGGGGTCTGGCGGTGCTTGTCCCTGCTTGGTGCGGGTGCCCAGAGCCACCGTACAGCGGGGACCCGCTGCCCACATCTCTTCCTCCCCCCTCAGGGCAACCAGGGAGAGCCGGGACCACCAGGACCTCCGGTAAGGGCCCCCCCCCAGCGTCCCCGTTGTCCCCACGCTGGGACCGCGCTGTCCTGCCGCCCCCTCCTCGTCCCGAGGAGCCGTGCCACCAGCGGGCACCACGAGGATGAAATGTCCCCTTGTTCCCTGCAGGGCACTGCTGGCCCCCCAGGGACCCAGGGCCCAGCTGGGATGAAGGTACATCATCATCATCATCATCATCACCATCATCATCACCATCGTCATATTTGACCCCGCAGAGGAACGCGCGGCGCCCTGCTGGCACCGGGGGCTATGGGGAAAAACGTGGGGCTGGTCCCCTGCTGGAGCCAGCCCCTGGGGGGATTCAGGGGGACATGGGGACATGGTGGGGACGTGGTGGCAGGGCTGTTGGGGTGGTGGGACCGACGTGGGTGCTGTCTCCACAGGGCGACCCCGGGGAGCCTGGTGCCAGCATCCGGGTGAGCCTCCACTCCCCCCTACCCGTTCCCTGACCCCAAAGCCCTTCCCAGGGGACAGCTGATGTCCCGGCGAGATGTCCCAGCGTGGCACCTCCCCTCTGACCCCACTCTTCCCACTGCAGGGCTTGCCTGGTCCCCAGGGCAGCATAGGGCTGCCCGGCCCCCCCGGCCCCCCCGGTTTGGCGGTAGGTATCCGCAGGGACCCACACCTTGCGAGCTGCCTGTCCCTATACCCGTGCCCTGAGTTAATTTTCGGCTGTGTCCCCATTACAGGGTCCTCCGGGTGCCCCCGGGCTGCCAGGACAAGTGGTGAGCGTGCCTTCCCCACCCGTCACCCCACAGCTGGGGGGGGTTGTGGGGTTGCTCACAGCCCCATATCCGTGCCATCCCCAGGGGGAGAGCGGCAAGCCGGGCGTGCCGGGTCGGGACGGCGTGTCGGGGAAGGACGGCGAGCCCGGGATGCCCGGCAAGATGGTAACGGGGCCGGGCAGCCCCCCTGCCAGCCCTCCGGGGCTGAGCACAGGGCTGAGGGCTGCCTGCTTTGTGCCAGGGTGTGCCGGGACCTTCGGGCCCTGCCGGCCCCAAAGGGGAACCAGGGGACGCCGGAGCCCCGGGGCAGGTGAGCGCAGGGCTCCCCGCGGCTTTTCCCTGATCAGCGGGATGCAGCAGAGCCCCCCCTAACCTCACGCCTCTCTCCCCTGTGCCCCAGGCCGTCGCCGGCCCCCCCGGTGCCAAGGGCGAGAAGGTAAGGAGCTGGGGTGCAAGGGGGGGACCCCACAGACCCCCCATGAGCCCCCCATGGGCTCTGTAGGGTGCTGAGCCTCGTGTCGCTGCAGGGCGAGCCGGCGCTGCTGGAGGGGGTGCTGCTGGGCGAGCCCGTGAGTTGCTGACCCCAATTTCTGCCCTGTTCCCCCCCCTTTTGGGGTGCTGCACCCCCCCCCTAATGCTGCTGTCCCATCCCTAACACCTTTTTCCCCCTCCCCAGGGATCCAAGGGCGCCCGGGGCTTGCCCGGCCCCAAGGGAGAGAAGGTGAGGAGCTGCCCCGGGCACAGAGGGGGTCGTGGGGGTCCCATCACCTCTGTCCCCCCCCTCCACCCCAAAGTCACCTCCCCCCACTGTCTGCTTGTGTCCCCTTACCAGGGGGAGCCCGGAGGAGCCGGAGAGCCGGGAGACCCCGGGGAAGACGTGAGTAGGGGACACGGGGGGGGGGGGGTGAAGGTGAAGGCAGCACCGTCACCTCCCCAAGGGGAGCCCCCCCTTTAACCCGTACCCCATCCACCCCCAAAAACCCTCCTGACGGCTCCGTGTCCTTGCAGGGAGCCAAGGGGGCGTCCGGAGCCAAGGGGGAGAAGGTGAGCGTCCCCGCCACGGGGACACGCTGCCCGGCCACCCCGTGCCCCCAAGGGGTGACCCCGTCCCCGTGCTCTCTGCCCCCCCACGCAGGGCTCTCCGGGCGTCGGTGTGCGGGGACCACCAGGACAGGACGGGCCTCAGGGCCTGAAGGTAACCCCTGTCCCCGTCCCTGTCCCTGTCCTTGTCCCTATCCCTGTCCTTATCCCTGTCCCTGTCCCTGTGTCCCCTGGCTCTGTCCGTGTCCCCGGTGCCACCCCGGCCCATTTGGACAAGGCAGAAGCACTCCCCCATTTCCCTGGACCCCATCTCTTTTCTCTCCCCCCTGTAGGGTGACATCGGCCTGCCGGGACCCCCAGGACCCCCGGGCTCAGCGGGCATCGCGGGGGCACCGGGACAGCCGGGCCTGAGAGGGGACAGCGGGCAGCCTGGCGCTCCGGGGGTCCCAGGGGAGCGGGTAACGCAGGGGCTGGCACCCGGCCTCGATCCCCACCCCAAGAGGGGTCTCAACAGCCCCAATCCCTGCCCCGCTCCCTGCCTGCTCAGCACCGTGTCCCCCCCAGGGGCTGATCGGTTTTCCCGGGAGGGACGGCGCCGCCGGACCACCAGGACCCCTGGGACCCCCGGGGCCAGCGGTGAGGACGGGGGGGCTGCGGTGCCCCCAGGGAGGGGGCAGGACCCATCCCTGCTCCCATCCTGGCCCAGGCAGGGTGACAACGGGGTCCTGGCACCACCTTTTTTCCTCTCTTTTAGGGCACACCCGGGGCCTCTGGCCAGAAGGGGGACAAGGTAAGGTTTGGGGGACGGCCCTATAGCATGGGTGCTGAGCCCGCTCAGGCTTTTGGGGCAGCACAGGGGGGTCACGGGATGTCCCCTGGGCATGGGGTGGGGGGACACAGCCCAGAGGGGACTTAGGGACTAGATCTTGTCCCCCTCCCACAGGGTGACCCCGGGGCCGGGCTGCCAGGAGCCAGAGGGGAGCGCGGCGACCCAGGCCCGCGGGTAGGCACCACCACAGCCCCCCCATCCCACCACCAAGCCCCACACGGGGTGCCCCAATCCCACACCCCTTCCCTCACACCCCTTTTTTCTCCTCCCCACAGGGTGAAGACGGGCGCCCGGGGCTGGCAGGCGACCGCGGGCCGACGGTACGTACCCACAGCCCGCTGCCCCCACAGCTGGGTGTCCCTCCCCCCAAAAAAAAACCCCTCTCCTCTGTCCCACAGGGCTTGCCGGGGGTCCGAGGGGAGCGTGGGGACAAGGTAAGGGGTCTGGGGAGCCGGGAGGGGGGGAAACCCCCCAGGGAGGTGCTGCCCCTTTCCATCCTCATGACATCTCGCCACCCTGTCCCCATAGGGAGACGTCGGGGCCATGGGGCCCAAAGGAGACAAGGTGAGACCCCGGGGTTGGGGTGGGGTGGTGGGGGGCACAGCGGGGCTGTGCCCCCACCCTGCTCACCCCAAATCTCTCCCAGGGTGACACCGTCGTGGTGGAGGGGCCCGCCGGGGCGCGGGGCAGCAAGGGGGAGCCGGTAAGTGCCGGGGGGGGGCACGGTGTCCCCATGGTCCTGCCCTACCCTGGGGAGCTGGCATCTCCCTGACCCCATCCCTCTGCCTCCCCCTCTGCAGGGAGACCGTGGCCCGAAGGGCTCAGAAGGGGACAAAGGGGACAAAGGCGAGCAGGGCACGCCTGGAGAGAAGGTACGGGGCTGGGGGGGGGGGGGGGACACGCAGGGATGGAGGGACCCGGGCACGTCGGTGTCCCCGTGCCCCACGTTTCTGCTTGCAGGGGGCGAGGGGCGAGCAGGGCGAGAAGGGCTCCACGGGATTCCCCGGGGCACGCGGCCCCGGCGGGCAGAAGGTAAGGAAGGAGCTGGGAAGCCACTGGGGGATACTGGGAGCACTGGGGGCACCGTCCCCATGGCCTGAGCCTGGATTTTGCGTTCTCCAGGGAGAAGTGGGCGCGCCGGGGGAGCCGGGAGAGCCGGTGAGGAGCCGTGTCCCGATGCCACTGCCACGCTGCCAGGGGGCAGGATGGGTCCCCACCACGCTGTGCGCTTCCCGCAGGGACAGCCCGGCCGGGACGGCACCGCTGGAGCCCGGGGAGAGAAGGGGGACGTGGGGCACCTGGGCTTGCGTGGCCCCAAGGTGGGTTTTCATCCCCTCTGCATGATGGCACCCGTGTGGGATGGGCAGAGCTGTGACCGTCCCTGTCCCTGTCCCTGTCCCCGCAGGGTGACCGCGGCATCAAAGGCGCCTGCGGCCTCGACGGGGACAAGGGGGAGAAGGTGAGTGGGTGCCCACGCTGTGCAGCCCCTCCGTCCGTCCCACAGCCACCGGGGATGGCTGAGCACGGGCCCCGACCCCGGTGAGGGTCCCCTGCTGGGGGTGACCCCAAAGGTGAGGTCTGACGCCCTCCCTGCCTCTGTCCTGCCTGCTGTAGGGAGAGCCGGGGCTGCCGGGGCGCTCGGGGCTGCCGGGGAGGAAAGGAGAGCCGGTGAGTGATGGCACTGGGGTATGGGGTGGGGGGATGCACGGCGGGGGCTCACCGATATCTGATTCGTCCCGCAGGGAGAGCTGGGGCTGTCGGGAGTGCCGGGGGTCCCCGGGAAGGAGGGGCTCATGGGACCCAAGGTAGGGCCACGCTGGGACCTCGGGGACGTGTTGGGACCTCGGGGACGTGTTGGGACCTCGGGGATGTGCTCGGACCTCGGGGATGGTCCTAGGGCTGCTCCCCGTGGTCCCCCACTGCCTGCACCTTCCTCCCCCCAGGGCGACCGGGGATTCGATGGGCAGCAGGGAGCCAAAGGAGACCAGGGGGAGAAAGGAGACCGGGTGAGTGGTTGGGGGGGGGACGCATCCATCGCCCTGCTCTGCCTTCACCAGCACCAAGCCTCACCCTGCGGGGCATAATCCTCCCGAATGAGCCACCCAGGGCTCTGCTCTGTCACTGAACCGGGTGACAAATCACTTTTTAAAAGGCTCCTGCAGGAGCCGAGGGGCAGCTGGTGCTCTGGGGACACCCCAGTGTGGGGCCAGGTGCCCCACGGGACATCCCCAGCCCATCCCTCTGCTCTCCCGCAGGGGTCCCCAGGCATTATCGGTGCCCCCGGCCCCCGGGGCAGTGACGGGGCTCCCGGCCCCCCTGGCCCCCCGGGCAGCGTTGGCCCGCGAGGTCCCGAGGGCATGCAGGGCCAGAAGGTGAGTCCGTGCCATGAGGAGAGGGGGGCCAGGACCTATCCCTGGAGAAACCAAGGGGGTGGTGGCACCAGGAACCGTGTCCCAGCTCCCTGACCCCGTATCCTTGGCAGGGGGAGAGGGGCCCCCCCGGGCAGGCGGTGATGGGGGCTCGCGGCGTGCCCGGCGTCCCCGGCGAGCGAGGAGAGCAGGTGGGTGAGCGGGCACCCGGCACTGCCCCGGGGAGCCCCGGGCACGGCTCCCAGCTCTGCTCTGCTTCCCCCTAGGGCAGTCCCGGCGCCGAGGGGCTCCGCGGGGAGAAGGGGGAGCCGGGCATGACGGTAAGGGGCCGCGGGACCCCCCCCCGGCACAGGGGGAAGGGCACCGGGGCTGTCCCGCGCTGATGCTGATGGAGGAGGGTGCCCCATCTCCGGGCTGTGCCGGGGGTGAATTTTTCCTCATCTCTAATCCTAATTTCCCCTGGGATGTGCATTGTTCCCCCCCCCCTGCTCGTCGGTAGGAGGAGGAGATCCGAGCCTACGTCAGGCAGGAGATGAGCCAGCACTGCGGTGAGCATCCCCTGCACACCCCGGGGCTGGGGTCTGTCCCCTACAGCCCCAAATCCCCCACATCCCTGATCCCCCCAGCCCCTAACCCCTGCCCCGTCTGTCCCACAGCGTGCGGAGGGCAGCTCCCGCGGCGCCTGGATTCCCGTGAGCACTCAGGTTGTGTCCCCGTCCCTTTCCCTGTGCTCCCAGATAAGCCACCAGATTTTTTTGGGGGGGGGCTGGAGGCCACCGGGACCCCCTGGGATCCCCTGGGACCCCCTGGGATCCCTTGGTCCTTGCTGTGGTGCCAGGGCTGGGGGAGCAGCAGTGGGTGGGATGGGGCAGGGGGCTGCGGGGCGCACGGGAAGAGCTTGGGGTTTGTCTCCAAGGAGGCTGGGGGAGCCAGGCCAGGAGAATCCTTCACGCTGCCCACGGAGGAGGAAGGAGCGTCCGCCAGGAGAGGGAACACGGCCAGACAGGTGACGGAGGGCCTGGGAGCCCCACAAAGCCCTGCTGCCTCCCCCGAGGAGCCGTGTGGCATCCCAGCTGTGCACCTCCGAGCCCTGGGGGGACGCGGTGTCCCCAGGACCCCATCCCTGGGCTGCTCCATGCCCTCAGGGGGAAGATTTCCCTCGGGGATTGGGAAAAAAAGCGCCCCAGTTTCTGCTCACATCCCTCTGATGCCCGTGCCGTCCTCCCCCCAGCTCTCTTCCCGCAGCCACTCCCCGCTCCCGGTGCTCCCCTTGTCCCTGTGCTGAAGCTGTCACACGCCGAGGAGGAGGAGGAGGAGGGTGAGTGCCTTCCACGTGCTTTTTGTCACCGTCCCTTTTACCCCTGCTCTCCGCTCCCCAGCACCCGGGGGTGCCCAAATGGGGCTGTGAAGGGCCGGGTAGGGGGGTTCTGGGGGGGGGCTGCTCACGGCGGGTGCTGCCTGCAGGGCAGGACGGGCACCTCCTCACCGCCACCACCGACCTGGAGTACGACAGCACCTACGTGGATGAGGAGGAGGAGGAGGAGGAAGAGGACTACGAGGCCGCCCCGGAGCAGCCTGCTGCGGACGGTGAGCTCCGGCAGGGCTGGAGGCGCCGCGGTGCGGGGCTGCCCCATGCCACGAGCACCACCTCACCCCGTCCCCGTGTCCCCGCGTCCCCGCAGCCTCTCCCTGCGGGCAGCCCCTGGAGGAGGGGGGCTGCGAGCGCTACACGCTGCGCTGGTACTACAGCCAAAGAGGCGCCGAGTGCCGGCCCTTCGTCTACAGCGGCTGCGGGGGCAACGCCAACCGCTTCGACAGCCGCCGCGACTGCGAGCTGCGCTGCGGGGGGCACACAGGGACAGGTAGGCACGGCACAACACGGGCTGTGTCGGCACCGAGAGGGGAAAATGCTCTGATTCCCCCTCGCCTCTCTCCGCAGGTGCCCCCCGGGACGGGCGGCCGGAGGCGTAGGGTGGGCAGCGTGTCCCGTCCCCCCCTCCCCGACCCGCTGGGGCTGCCCGGCTGCTGCTGGGGCTGGAGCGGGGCTGCCCCGTGTCCCCCCCCCCTGCAGGAACCTGGTGCTATTTCTGATGTCTCTTTTTGTTGCTCATGGGTTCTTCCCTTCGCCTTCCCCGTCGTCGCCCGCTAAGGTGAAATCTTTATCAAACCGGAGAGCGATCCCTTCGCAAGCCTTTTGCCCCCCCCCTCCCCTCCTTCTCCAAACCCCAGCCTCCTCAGGCTGCTGCTGGTTTGGGTTTTTAACTTATTTGCGGCCGCTGGGACAGCTCCCGGCCCCGCGTCCCCTCTTGGGCTGCCTGGAGCTGGGACTTGGGCATGGCTGGGCCCCCTCCCCGAACCCAACACCCTCACCCCAAACTCGCAGGCTCCCCTCCTCTCCCCCTTAACCCCCAGGAGCTGCCTCCTGCTCCGTCCCCGGCTGAGGCGGTGCCTCCCTGCACCCCCCTTCCCGCCCCAGCCCCTGGCTCCGTTTGAACCAATTTCACCTCGCCAAGACCTGGTTCCCTTGGGGCTGGCTTGGCAGCTCCCTGCCGGCGCCACGTCTGCCCCCCAAAAACCCGGGGAGCCATCAGGGAAACCCAGAGGATGGTGCTAACGTTCGAGGAGGTCCCTGCCCGCCTGCGCGCCCCCCCCAAGAAGCTGTGGGAAGGCGACGCCGGGCTCCTCCGCGTGCTGCTGCTCTGTGTGTGTCTGGAGACAGCGACTGGATGCGTGTACCGCTGCGGGGCGGGACAGTAAAGCTGTGCTCACGGAAAGGTGCCTCGCTTTTTGGTGTATGTCCCCCCCCCGGGGGCTGTCCCGACCCCGGTGTGCCCCCGGGTGACGCACGCGGGCACGTGGGGCTGCGGTTCCGCGCGATGCGCGGGGTGAATCAGTGCCTCCGTCTAATTTTGGCTGCTCTGGCCGGCCGGGGGGGGGTGAGTTCCTGCCCCCGTCTCCTGGAGAAGGAACAGAGCCCCCGTTATTTCCTCTCTCCGCCAGGCTGTGGGTACGGCGCAGGGGGAGAGCCCTGGGCGGGCAGCTCCGCCGCGCTGGCTCCGTGCCACAGCCTCAGCACCCTTGGGTGCTCCCGGAGCCTCCCCCCGACATCGGGCTCAGCCCACGGGAGGGCTCGGGTCGATGGAGAAACATCCCCTGGCGTGGCCAACGTGAGCTCGTCGTGCCCGCACCGCACCAAGCCCCTGGAATCCCCTCCGAAGCCAGCCCTCGTGGTGCAAGGAGGGGGGCAACCGCCCACCCCCGGTCCGGGGTGATTTCATCTGTGATTAGGCAAAATGTCTTCATAACATCCCCCGCCGGGGGGGGCGGGAGGTGGAGCTGGGGCAGGATAAGAGCCAGGGCTCGGCGGGGACCGGGGCAAACCCCCAGCTGCCACCCCTGCACCCCGAGAGCCTTCAGGGGGGGGGACGAGGAGCCGCTGGAAATGGTGAGGCTGCACCCCCGCGCTGCTGCTTTCGGGGGGATTTACCTGGGAAACGGGTCACGGGGGGGCTTGGATGCTTTTCGCCACCCTTCTTTCCAGATAATCCAGCTGCCGGCTCCGGTGTTTTCCAAAGGCTTTCACCCAGGAGATGAGCTGCAGGAGGCTGGATGCTTTTTGTTGTCCTCTTCCCAGATTTTTTGTTTTTTTTTTTAATCTATCCAGCCCCGGGAGGAGCGCGGGGTCCCGGGCGGAGAAGGATGCTGAGGATGCGGCGCATGTGGCCGCGCTGGCGCCCTCGTCACCCCGCTGCTTAATTTAGCCCAAATTACCTCATGTCCCATCCGGCAGCTTCTGCCCCAGAGAGCCGGGCACCCCCCCCGGCAAGGGGGGTGGCACCCACTGGGGACGGCGGGCGAGGAGGTGGCGGTGGCGTGAGCCCCACGGCCCACGTCACGCGTCCCCGGCCAAAGGGCAGGTGCTGCGGGACGGGGAGCGGCTGCGGGAGGAGACGCCGCTGGGTGGAAAAGGGTTGAGAGAGGGGAAAGGGAGGGGACAGCGGGCATCGGGATGGGGATAGGGACAGGGAAAAGTCCTGGGGGTGATGCTGAACGCGGGTTCTGTGCTCCCCGCAGGCTGTGCTGTGCCACGGGGTGCTGCTGCCCGTCCTGCTGCTGCCCTGGGTGGGCATGGGGCAGGGGCTGAGCCTCCCGTGGGATCCGGCGGTGCCCGAAGCCCCCGAACCCTTCCCCTGGGCTGGGGGCGAGGTGGCCGCGTGGGATAGCAAGGGGCTGCTGCAGGGTCTCCCCAAAAGAAGCGAGCACAACGCCGTGGAAAGCTCGGAGCTGGACCAAGCCACCCTGCTGCTGGAGGAATCGCTGAGAAAAACTTTGCCCTGGCTGGCGAGCCCCGGGGCCGGCGGGCAGGCGGCGGCGAAAAAGAGCAGCGGGGCCAAAAAGGTGGCCCTGTCCCTCGACGTCCCCACCCACATCCTAAAGATCCTCCTCGACCTGGCCCGGGAGAAGGAGCTGCAAGCCAAGGCGGCCGCCAACGCCGAGCTGATGGCCCGCATCGGGCGCAGGAGGTGACGGCACGGCCTCCCCCGGAGCACCCACAGCCGTCCCCAGCCCCGACCTCAAAGCAAACTCATCAACGGGACGTGGGGGAGCGCTACTGACCCCAAAATCGGGGAAAGGAGCAGCTGGGGTGACACCACGCCGGGCGAGGTGGCCTCATCGTCCCTGCGCCACCGCCGCTGGGGCGCCCCAAAAGGACACAGGCGCGGCGCGGCCACGCGGGTTCCCTATGTCCCTCCTGTCCGTACACCCTTTTCCATCCCATAAAATCCACCCCAAACATCCCCGAGCGTGTGATGAAGGTGGCAGGAGCGCCGCCCTGCCTCGGCGGAGCCCAGATAAGCCGGGCCGCGGGCGGCCGCCCCGTGCAAAGTACAGGGCCACGGGGCTCGCAACGGGGCCGGGGCCGGGGGAAAGGCCTTGTAGGGCCGCTGGAGCTGGCGGCGGACGCGGCCATGCTCTTCGAGGAGTACCTGGCCCACGGTGAGCGGGGCCCAGTGTTGTGGGGGGCAGGATTTGGGGACGGGGAGGTCCCGGTGTGGCTCCCGGGTGGGTTTTTGGGGACGGGGAGGTGAGCGTGGTCCCGCACGGTGCTTGGGAAGCCGGGGATGGGGAGCGGTGGTGGGCACGGGGGGGGACATCCCGGTGATAGGGCTGCATCCAGGGGGGCTCAGCACTGGTGCCCCCGCCCCGCTGTCCCTGCTGCCCCCATCCCAGTGCTCCCAGTCCCGGCATCGCCCCCATGCGGTCTCTCCTCTATATGCCCCCCCCCCCCAGTCCCGGTGTCTCCCAGTGCCCTCCCCAGCCCCGCTGTGCCCTGCTCCCAGTGCATCCCGCAGTCCCAGTATGCCCCCCTCCCATCCCAGTATGCCCCCAGTCCCGGGCTGCCCCTCCATCCCAGTGCCCTCAGAGCCACCATGTGCCCCATACACATCCCAGTGCCCCCCTCCATCCCAGTGACCCCCATCCTGGTGTGCCCCCTCCATCCCAGTATGCCCCCGTCCATCCCAGTATGCCCCCCTCCATCCCAGTATACCCTCCTGCGTCCCAGTATGCTCCCCTGCAGCCCAGTATGCCTCCATCCTAGTATGTCCCCCTGAATCCCAGTGCCCGCATCCCAGTATGCCCCCCTCCATCCCAGTATGCCCCCCTGCATCCCAGTATGTCCCCTGCATCCCAGTATGCCCCCATCCCAGTATGTCACCCTTCATCCCAGTATGTCCCCTCCATCCCAGTATGCCTTCATCCCAGTATGCCCCCCTTCATCCCAGTATGCCCCCCTCCATCCCAGTATGCCCCCCTCCATCCCAATTCCCTCCACTCCCCCCCCCCATTGCCCCCATCCCAGTCCCGCCTCCCCCATCCCCACCCCATACCCCCAAGCCCCGCCCCTTTCCCCCTCCCCACCAATCACACCTCCCCCTCCCCTCCTTGTCCCGCCCCCTTTCACGCCAATCACTCCCCGATCGCCCCGCCCCTCCCGCGACCAAGCAGCCACGTCGGGCGGGGGCCGGGCCGCGCCTGCGCAGTGCGGCGAGTGACGGCGGCCGGGACAAGCTGGCAGGAAGGGGAGGGGCGGGCAGCGGGACGGGCACCGGGAGCGGCACCGGGAGCGGGCCGGGGGCGCGGCGGGCGGCGCCATGCTGAAGAAATTCGACAAAAAGGACGAGGAATCGGGTGAGGGGGCGGCGGGGAGCGCGAGGGGACACCCCGGTGCCGTTCCCGGTGCCTGTCCCGGGGTCTATCCCGGTGCCGGTGCGCGGGGGGGGGGTGGGCTCCGTGAGGCGAGTCCCGGCGCCCCCCTCCCTCACCGCCCCCCCCTCACCCCTCGCAGAGGCCGCCCTGGGGCCCGCCGCCTGTCCGGAGCCTGCAGGCCGCTCCCCGGGGGTCACCGGGCACCGGGGCCGGGCGGCGGGCGCGGAGGGTAACGGAGGGGCCGTGGGGGGGGGCGGTGGGGTCACCCCGGGGTGGTGGTGGTGGGGCCCGGTGGTGGTTGTGGTGGTTGTGGTGGGGGGGAGGGACCCCCCGGTTTGCTCCTCGCAGCCCTCTGGCCCTCCCCCGGTTGTTCCGGGGTTGTGTCCCCGCTGCTCTGCTCGCCTCTCGGTTCACGGTGTGATGATAACGGGATCGGTAGGGCTGCACAGACCCCCCCGGCATCACCCCGTCACCCACCGAGCCTCCCCTACCCTCACCCACAGCCTCCCTCGATCTCCAATGGGCTCAGTGAGAGGCCCCTCCTGGGGGATTTTTGGGGTTGTGCCCCCTTTGCACCCACCCCAGGTCTCCAGGTGCTGCCTGTGCCTCCCCCAGCCCCAGCTACTTCCTCGTAGCGTGGTGTCGTGTTGGCTGTGTTCACACCAAAAGCTCACAGAGCTCTCTCTCCTTTCTGCCTTCCTTCGTTCCTTGCACGCTTCCCAACGCTTCTCCTTCACCACCGTGTCATTCTGAGCCCTTGTTTCTGTGCGGAATGAGGGCACTCAGCACCTGCTGCACTGTCTGCTGGGTCCTCTCTGTGTCCCTTGTCATTCCTGGTCTTTCCTGGAGTGTACTATCCCTAAATTCATAGCCCTTGCCTGTTTCTTGTCTGTTCCACGGGATGGCTAACAGGACAGTCTGTTAGTTGAGATGAGCGTCTGCTTGCTTGGGTCCTGTTCCTCTGCCTTTCACGGATGATTTAGGTAGCTCTGGATGCGCTGCTTCCATCAGCTCTCAGAAATGCGCTTGGAGATGTTATTGTGGGCATGTAGCTGCTGTAAGATCACTTGGTCAGTGCTTATTTCTCTGCAAATCAGTACGAATTGTTGTTAGTCATCAATGCTGGGAGCTTTCTGGAGACTGCCTTCACTGCCTCTGTTTCTTCTCTGATCAGAAGAGCGCTTTGACACAGCAAGCCATGAAGACCAAGGCATGGTGTGCAGTGTATTTCAAGATGCTCAGTGCTATGAGACTTGCAGAGGTGATACTCTGCTGATGGCAGATTCAAGACTGTAGACATATTGGGCTGCTAGGAAGGTTTTTTCCAACCATTTTCTTCAAGTATCTAACAAACTGGTACAAGAAACGTTGTTTTTGTTCTTTCCCCTTATTTTCCTTCTCTTTCCAATGCCACCTAAGTGCCCATGCTTTGTTCAGCCGCTTGCTGCACTCGCAAATTTCATTCTGAGCCAGAGGAGGGCGGTTCCTGAACCTGAAAGGAGCCAGGGTGCAGATGCATTTGCCTTTTAAATGTAAGAGTTCTGCAAAGGCTTCTGGCAGCAGCGCGTGATGCTTCAAGCACAGGTCAGACTGGAGCTTGTGCTCTCTGGATCAGGCTTGTGAGGTGGAGGAGCAGCACTGCAAGTGGCTCGGCGTTGTCCCAGGTCAGGCTGAGCATAGGTACTAATTAAAACCTGGTCATCAATAACTGGCAGCTTTTGAGAAGCTGCAGCTCGCGGGTGCTTCGGAGGAGGCGAGTTAATAGGGCCCATGCAGAATAATAGTGCTTTTCCTGCTGATTATTTCGTCCTTAATTGGTGAGTTTTTTTCATTATTTAATATAATTTATTCTATTAAGTGGGACAATGGAAGTTATTCTGTGTCCAGGCTCTCTCGTCTGCTGTCTTGTTCTCTTAATTAGTGACAAAGAATGCATTACTGGTGGATTCCTGATCGCTTTATAGCAGGGGTAAAGCGCTCCTGACTCGCCAGCCTGGCAAGCGGTGTCTCCTCTTGTCTGCGACTCTCTGAGCTTTTGTTTCTAGGCCGGCCTTAGTGATGCTCGAACTGGCACAAGATCCCAGCCCTGCAGTTAGAAATGTGTCTTTGGGGGCAGTGGGGGAGCACAGTTGCTTTGCAGCCTGTCAGCCTACCTCAGCTCATGGCTGGTGACTCCTTGGGGTGACAAATCAGAGATTGTCCTGTCTGCTCTGCCTTCCCTGATTGCTCTAAAGCCATTCCATCGATGCTGCTTAAAAGAGGGAGCGCTGATTGCTTGGTGTTCATGCAAAAATTACCCCCAAATGCTCTGCCTATTATTAAACTACAGGCGTGTTTAGAAAGTCACCTTCCCATAGCACTGTTCCTGTAAAGACTCTTGTTATCTTTATTTTGCAGGTGGGGGCTCCAACCCGTTCCAGCACCTGGAGAAGAGTGCAGTCTTGCAAGAGGTAAACCCTTAAAAGCTCTCCTTTGTGTCACCCTTTCTGGGTAGAGTCTCTCCCTCTCTTGAGGACCTCGCTGCAGAACTTTAGCAGGGAAGTGGGAGTTTGTTGCATTTTTTTCGGGGGGTGTTGGTATCAGCATCCTTGTCTGTGCTTTGTTTCCAGGCACGGGTGTTTAATGAGACTCCCATAAACCCACGAAAATGTGCTCACATCCTCACCAAGATCCTGTATCTCATAAACCAGGTAAGGGAGAAAAAAAATGAGCTGACAAGCACTTTTGATTGTTAGGTTCTCTCTAAACTTTTCTGAATATTTCTAATGCATAGCCAGTACAAAATTTTAGTAAGCACAGTTGCTGTGCTGCCAAGCTCCTGCTCGCTTTCCTGTTGTCTAAAAAATTCTGTGGGCTATGGAGGGCAGGAATGAGGAAATATAAGGAGGCTGATACTTATGATTTATGATTCCTTGGGAGCTGTTAGCTTACAACTCTGTGGTGCCAAAAGTGGTTTTGAACCCAGTTCTTAGCCTTCAGGACTTAAAATCTGTGTGCTGTAAGGATCAGCTTTGTAAAGGCATTTACTGGTCTTGTGGGGTTTCCCTGCCCCAGGGCCTCTGCATCTTGTATGTAGTAACTGCAGCTGGCTCCGACGAGCTGTGGTGCCTATGGGGAGTATGACATAAGCTTGCCTTACATAAGCTGTGGAAATCCAACCCATTTCTCCCCTGTAACGAAGCTGTATTGTCACAAGCCGTTTTTTGGTAACGTAATAAAGCGTGCTGTCATCTGGATCGACAACTAAGCCGATTTCAGCCATGGCTGGAGGATTTCTCAGGCAGCGTGTTACTCTGCTGAAATATGCTGGCAAGGGAGAGACCTGCCGTGCTTCCAGCCACGTCGTGCCTGTTCTTATGCATGTGAGGCTGAGCCTTGTACCTGCAGCAGGCCTGACTCTGGTTGTGGTAACTGAGATTTCCTTCCTTCCTTCTTCCAAACATCTTCTAGGGGGAGCACCTTGGTGTCATGGAAGCCACCGAGTCCTTCTTTGCCATGACAAAGCTGTTTCAGTCCAACGATGTAAGTCTGCTTGCTGAGTTCTGCTGTCTTTATTTGTTGGGCAAGTTGTCACCAGTGTCTTTTTCAGCCTTGAGGTGTCTTTTTATGGAATCAACTTTTCCATCTTGCCTGGATGCATTTTCCACTACATGATCTGAGTGAGAAGAATAGGATGGAAGTTTAGAAACAGGTCAGCTTTGTAGCCCTTCCCTTGTAGCAGCTTAACTCAAGTATTCCCTCAGGAACAGAGAAGAGCCCTGTCACTTTGCACCAAGGCTGAAGGGTTTAGAAGAGGAAGGGATGTTTTGTTAATGAATATGACTTTTGTACATCTTTTTTTGCTCGGGCACTGTGGCTTTCTGAAAGTATCAGCTTATTCATCTTCATGACAAAGTCATGGAAGTAGAAAAAAACAGATCCCTTCTGCCTGGGATCCCCTCAACTGATGTGTCTTCCCTCTCTCCTTGCTAGCCAACTCTTCGCAGGATGTGTTACCTGACTATCAAAGAGATGTCTTCTATTGCAGAAGATGTGATCATTGTTACTAGCAGGTCAGTCACTTTGGTTTTCCCACTCTTACATTCATGCGTCCTCCAGTAATGCCCTTCGAGCCTCTTGGAGAAAACTGTAGTCTGCAAGCAGTGTGAAGACAAGGAATGCTCTTGGTGAGGAAGCAAATCTCCTTTAAAAGAGGCTGTTAAAATAGACACTGAACTCCTGGTGATGTGTTTGAAATGTGCTTGTGGTGCTTTTACTTGGGTGGGCAGCCGAGTTCATTGTTCAGTGTTAGTAATGCTGGCTCAGGAGTGCAGCACTGAGAGCTTCCCGTTTCCGTCCAGCTTAACCAAAGACATGACTGGGAAGGACGACAATTACCGAGGCCCTGCAGTGAGAGCGCTCTGTCAAATCACCGATGTAAGTGCAGCTTCTCTTTTGGGGCTGCCCCAAGCCCTTCACCCCACCTTTCACCCTGCTTCCCATGCCTTTGTGTCTCCTCTTTCACACTCCTGACAGCTTTTCTGTACCAGCTGTTGTTCCCTTCTCCCTGCAGAGCACCATGTTGCAGGCCATCGAGCGTTACATGAAGCAGGCGATTGTTGACAAAGTGCCAAGCGTATCCAGCTCTGCTCTGGTGTCCTCCCTGGTAGGTGCTGCCTCAGGGACAGTCTAACTGGGAAGCTGTGTGACTGGAAACCTTGGGAATTTCACATGGGAGCTGTCCTTTGGTAGAGGACACATGAGGGAGAAAAAGAGGAGAGGAAATAGAACTACTTTTATGCAATGCAGTACAATTCAGTGTCAGAGTAATTTAATCCCAAAGACTTAGTGCTCCATTAGAAAACAGCCCACCCTTTCTGTCTTCAGGGAGAAAAATTGCCACCAGTTTGCTGTGGCTGGCAGTGCCTCCTGGCAGCCCAGGCTGTCGGTGTGTTGGTACAGAGGATGAGAAGTGCTGCATGCACACGCTGCACAAAGCAGCAGGCAGGGTGGCTGCTGTCTGGACCAAAATGTGCAGGGGGGGAAGCTTGCCCAAGGGCTACCCACACTGCACTTACTAAAAGCAATACCGTGGCCACAAGCCTTTGGATTGCTCCAGTTAATTAAGTAGATTTGTGGCTGGGTGCATCTTTGAGAGGAGAATTAATGACCAGCTTATGAGCGCAGATGTCTCTGTGATGCTCCCAAGTGTCCTATTTAACACCAACCTGCAGATTTAGGAACTTCAAGGTTTAAAATGGGATGTGGGTGAGAATCCAGTGGCATTTCTGTGGTAGTAACCTGGATAGGGAAGCTCTCCCTGACTATTGCAGAATTGTGGGGGCTGCATGATATTTGTGTAGGCACCGTGGCAAAAATGCTGGTGGTCCAACGCTCATGATAGCACACACGCTCTTCTTCCTGTTAACGAAGGTGCTAAATGTACCCTGAGGAGCTTTGGTCTGCTGAGTTCTTGTTAGGAGATGAAAGCTCTGCAGGCAAGACTGGAGGGGTTTGTGTGTCTTTGTGGTACGTGGCCACTCCAACTCTAACCACGGTGCAATTTCACGGCATTATTTCTAGTCCAGCTCTTTCTTTTCATACAATACAAGAGTGTTTCTGCAGGATGGGGTTTAATTGTTGCTGTTCCCTCCCTTTGTGAAGTGAGGAACTGGTGCTGGCTTTGTGGGAGGTGTTTAACCTCTTGACAGCACAGCCGACGTGGGCAGGTCTCTGCATCCGAGTCCTCTGCTCTTTTATAAGTTGCTGCCTCCAGCGCCCTCATGGGGAAGGCTGGCTTCTTCCTAATACGAACTGTAATTCCCAAAGCTTCCTCCATCCTCCTCTCATGGGCTGTCTGTGCCCTTGTTTCTACCCAGCACCTGCTGAAGACCAGTTACGATGTGGTGAAGCGCTGGGTGAATGAGGCTCAGGAGGCAGCTTCCAGTGACAACATCATGGTGCAGGTAGGAAACCCACCTGCTGGTGCTCAGCCAGCCATCTCCGGGCCGCAGAGGGGGGTGAAGAGCCCAAGGTGGGTTGGTGACACTCTTTCCCTGCACAGTATCATGCTCTGGGCTTGCTCTACCACGTGCGGAAGAACGATCGCCTGGCAGTCAACAAGATGCTCAGCAAGTTCACCCGCCACGGCCTCAAGTCGCCATTTGCCTACTGCATGATGATCCGAGTAGCCAGCAAGCTGCTGGAGGAGGAGGCTGGCAGGTGAGGGGGCTCTTTTGCCCGGCTGGAAGAATTTCCTCAGGTCCTGCTTCCATCTCCTCTTGCGGGCTAACTTTTCATCTGATGAGAGCGATTATTTCTGTCTTTGAAGAGCAGTGTACGACTTCTAAGTTATTGATGGTTAAAAGGCAGCAGAATAAATGCCAGGGTGCTTTCATGTTATGGGATCACTTCTGCAAGTCTTGTCTGTGTATGTGCTTGCCCATCAAATTCTTGTTTCTCTTTCCTGCTTTGTGTATCTGTTCTTTATCGAGATAATCTCTTTCATTTTGTCTTCTGTAACTCTTTGGCTAGCATGTGTGCTAGCTGGGGCTTCCTGGTGGATAAGATCTTTGGAGCTCTGAGTAAGAGTTAGGGGAGATTCCTGTTAGCCTGTAAAGCAAAGGCTGTTGTCTCAGGTGACAGCCAAACATGCTGGAAGTACAGTGTAATTACTACTGCAAAAAATGAAGACAGTTTATGGCTGTTCTTACCTTCCCAGAGGCAATGGGACCCATCCAATTCTGCTGCTGAACTCTTTATTTCTATTAGCATTCTTGTTTTAATTCATTCTTGTGGTTTTTTTTGTCCCTCAGCCGCGATAGCCCCCTGTTCGACTTCATCGAGAGCTGCCTAAGAAACAAGCACGAGATGGTGGTCTACGAAGCTGCTTCTGCCATCGTTAACCTGCCCAACTGCACTGCCAAGGAGCTGGCACCGGCTGTCTCAGGTAAATGCGGTGCTTGCAGCAGTGCTGAGGGAGTTACGGGCTGGTGTGGTGAAGCCTGCTGATTACCCTGGGTAAATTGAGGGCTGCTTCTTAAGCATGCTTCTAGTTATCTTCAGTCTCTTCACTTAATCTCATGCTTTAGGTAGAAAATGCTTCCCATCATAGATTGTCTAAATGTCTGCCTTTGTTGGTTTCCCCACCTCGCAGTTTTGCAGCTGTTCTGCAGCTCCCCGAAGGCAGCGCTGAGATATGCAGCCGTCCGTACCCTCAACAAGGTAGGAGCTGAGTCTCTTGGGAGCTGTAATCATTTCTCACGCAGAGGGAGGTGCAGACTTTAAAAGAGAAAGGAGGTCAGATTGGGCAATGATTTTGTGTAAATAACTTCTACTCTGGGATACAGCCTTACATGTCATAGCTTATGTGTGGAATAAAGCCTTAAGGAGCGCTTTACAGAAGGAAAAAAAAGCAAAGGGGATCCTGTTCACAAATCTTTGAGAGTGTGTCACTGGTCTTGTGCGTTATTCCTGACCCTTCTGAGCTTCCTGGGGTGAAGGAGCTCCTTGTAAAAATGTAGATCAAACCTTGATGCTAACTGGACTGCTCCCTGACAGTCTTTGTTTCAGCTTTTCCCTTGACCAGGGTTGTGTTTTTAGCTAGCTGGGCTTTTTGCATGCATACAGTGACCTTCCACTTTTCCCCTTCCTCTCCAGGTGGCCATGAAACACCCGTCTGCTGTGACTGCCTGTAACCTGGACCTGGAGAACCTCGTGACAGACTCCAACCGCAGCATCGCCACCCTGGCCATCACCACGCTGCTGAAAACTGGCAGCGAGAGCAGCATTGACCGGCTCATGAAGCAGATCTCCTCTTTCATGTCGGAAATCTCCGATGAGTTCAAAGTAAGGATGTGTGTGAGGTGGTGGTACACAGGTTGCTGAAGAAAACCCTTGGTCTCTGTCCATGTTTGTGCGTGCTCTCTGGAACCTTGGATGGTGCCCCTTCCAGCAGCTGGCCTGCAGCATTTTTGCTGGGAAGAGAAAGAATCTGAGGCTATCAGCCCCAGCCAGGCCTCAGTCATACAGTACCCAGCTTCAAAGTCTGGGGAGAAGCCCTTTGAGTATTAAATCTTTCTTTCTTGGCCCCCAGTGGACATGTGCTTTTCCTAGGGGCTGACCAGTACATTAAAAATCAATCTTCTTGATCAATTACATTAAAGATGAATCTTCTTGTCTAATTCCTAAGTTTATATCCTCCTGGAACTGCCTTTATTGGATAACTAAAGACAAAATTGTAGCTTCCAGGCCAGAGACCAGCACCAAATTGACAAAATTCAACCTTTTTTTTTTTTTTCTGCCCAGCTTGACAGTCCTCTTTTTGACCTGCCCCTCTTTCCTCTAGGTTGTAGTAGTGCAGGCCATCAACGCGCTGTGTCAGAAGTACCCTCGCAAACACGCTGTCCTCATGAACTTTCTTTTCACTATGCTTCGGGAAGAGGTAAGTTTGCAAGCAACTGCTTTATGCTTCTTTTTTGTATTGTCAGAGATCTAGGGAGGACTCCAAATGTGTAATAACGCAAATACGGTTTAGGATTTGTCAGACAGAAGCTTTTTATTAACAGTGAGCGTATCAGGAATATACATAAACAGCAGGACTGCACGGTGGCCTCTGTGAGAGTGAAGTCTTTACTGGTAATGCTGTGCAGTAAGATTCTCTACCTGTCCTAAAAGGCTTGCAGTCTGACAGAAATGACCAGCTATGCATGACAGCGTACACATCCTGGCATATTTTCAATGTGGTTCCCATTCTTCAATTTTTCTGGGGGGTTACAGACTCAAAGCAAACGCAGGCAACAGTAGATGTGCTGGCAGCCCATGTGTGTTTCACATTTGAACCAGCCTTCTTTTATACTTTGACAGCAAATTCCAAGAAGTTTTGCCTTGTCCCAAAAGATTATGTAACAACTTATTTATTGATGACACAGGACCGCTTTTGTTCTGTTCTCTGAGCTGTGACAGTGAAGGGATCACGAGTACCTATAACCATTCTCTGCATTCAGTCAGACAGTTGCAGAAGGACAGCTTTACAGAGGTTTGCTGAATTTCTAAATGAGCTAACACGCCGGCAACGCAGCCGGCACTGCTGCTTGCTCTGACATCACCTACCAATTACAGCCTCTTGTTTGGGAACAAACCAGAGCCCCTCTCTCTGCTCCTGCGAAAAATGGACTGTTCTACTTTCCCAGATTTTCTGTGGGTGGATGGCATCATTTCGAATGTGGTTTTGTAGTTCAAACCACTCTGTTTTACTTTTTTTTAAATCTAAAGTAGCTACAGAAAGATCCCCCAAATGCCTAGAACTGTGCATGTAATTGGCAGAGGATAACGTGCAGTTTAATCCCATGGTGTGTATCGAGGACGCTAGTAAATAACGTCTGAAGATAACTGAGCATTACTGGCATGTCAGGTTATAGGGTGTGCCTGGGGAGGTATTGATTGCCTGTCTTCCCACACTAATAGGGCCATTTGCTGGGTCCTGCTGTGGCAGATACGATCCTTAATATATTTCTCTTGTGATTCATCCTCAGATGTCTGGTGCTAAAGGGGAGAGGGTTGAATTTTTCTCCTCCTCCCACATGGCTGTTTTTTATGTGCTAATTCTAGCAGCAGAGAATTTTGAAGGAGACATAAACCCTTCAGGCTGATGGATTCCGTTTCCCTCTCTACGATCTGTTTTTTTTCTTAACTGCAGCCATTCTGAAGGATGCTGGCAGGCGAGCTTGAATATTAGCTGGTCCTCTGGGACTAAAGAGGGTCAGAAGAGGTGGGCAGCATTACTGCCCTGCTCCTTTCAAACACAAATTAAAAGCGCTGGGTGTGAGTGACCTTTTCAAAGGGATTTTCTTCCTGCCTGGCTAATTCAGAGTGTCTAACGTGCTTTGAGCTTTCCAGCTGAGCCGTTCCTTTTGCTCCCTAGGGTGGCTTTGAGTACAAGCGAGCCATTGTGGACTGCATCATCAGCATTATTGAGGAGAACTCGGAGAGCAAAGAGACAGGCCTGTCTCACCTCTGCGAATTCATCGAGGACTGCGAATTCACCGTGCTGGCTACTCGTATCCTCCACCTCTTGGGCCAGGAAGGGCCCAAAACCAATAACCCCTCCAAATACATTCGCTTCATCTATAACAGAGTTGTCCTGGAGCATGAAGAAGTCCGGGCAGGTAAGAGACAGACCTGGAAAAGCTGTCTGGCCTGTGACAGATTGTCATGGAAATACAGTGCGTGAACACCTCTGCTTTTGACAATTGTGGTTTGCTGTGGTTCTGAGTGGATATTTTTACACAGCAAAGACCCTGCAGTAATATTGATGGAAGAGTTGGCGGGCAGCTGAGAAATGGAGGGGGGGATGCAGTGACTCCATGGAACTAGACAGAGGAGATTTGCCAGCACTTCGCTGTAATGCATCTGCCTCTCTCATTACAGTAATGCTTTATACTGGGGCTAGCGTCTCTGATGTGACATTTGAACACAGCCAGGAAATGGAAGAAACTTCAGCTGATTTCCTTGTTTGCTAATTCTGTTTTTACGACTTGTGCTATAGGTGCTGTAAGTGCCCTGGCCAAATTTGGAGCCCAGAATGAGGAGATGTTACCCAGCATCTTGGTGTTACTGAAAAGGTGAGTGTCACCTGATGTTATAGGGACAAACAGGTTCTTTAGGGATCCTGCTCAGAATGAGGGTGCTATGAAGCTGTAGTTATAATTAGAATTCTGTGAAATAATAAAGATGATAGTAGCCCAGGATTTTATGATCAGTGTTATCATGGGTTAGTGTTTGTTCTAGTCACCTGAACCCTCTGCAGGTCAAGTCAAATCTAAATTCTTGGCACACGAGATAATCATAATCTAGACTTGGAATATGCTTGAAGTTGCTTAGGGTGGAGGCATCCCTGATCACTGGAGGATCACTGGTTTTGCCATCCAGCAGCAGTTCCAGTCCAAGTCTCACTTAAACTTTCAGCTGTTTGGCTTTACAGGCAGGGTTCCAAGTGCAGTTACACTTCCTTGTTCTGTGACAGCCAGAACAAGGGTTGGCCTGGTGCCTGGGATATTATCGGCTGGTGGGGAGGGAAAAAGTTGGCCTGGCACCCAGGGTCTTCCAGGCTGGTGAGGAGAAGGAAAAGGGAAGCTGACACATGACCAGCTCACGTACAAATAATGAGCACTTACTTTACAAAAATGGCATTGGTTATGCTAATGTTATTGCCAGGAGTCAGGAGCATGGGGTACCGTGAGTTGCTCTGAGTTGTACCTCAAGAGTTTCTCAGCATCATAGGTGAACACCCCTGTTGGCTTGAGAGAGCTTGTCAGCATCCACGTGTGTGTCTACTCCCTTCTATCTGTGGGTCTGAGGAGGTGCAGTGGGTGCCTGGAATCCTGTGGTGGGATCACCAACTGCATTCAGTACTGCCAAGCATGGTGGATGATTGCTTGTCTGATACAATTGCTAGTAGGCTACTTGTTGGCTCTATAGCCTGTTCTTCCTGGCCCTGGAAGGTGGCTTAGTCACCTGGATTTGTTCACATGGACTCGGCAGCCTCGTGCTGAAGCAAATTTTCTGCTTTCTTCTCAGGTGTGTGATGGATGATGACAACGAAGTGAGAGACAGAGCCACGTTCTACCTGAACGTTCTGGAGCAAAAGCAGAAAGCCCTCAATGCTGGCTACATCCTGAACGGTAATACAACAAGTCCTCAAACAAGCCTGCACTTACTTCCTGGCTTAACACTCCACAAAGAGCTGGTGTTGGCTGTGGTTTCGGTGACCTGTCCCTTCTGTCCCCAGGTTTAACAGTGTCCATCCCTGGCCTGGAGAGGGCTCTGCACCAGTACACCCTGGAGCCCTCCGAAAAACCCTTTGACCTGAAGTCTGTTCCTTTGGCGACAGCTCCTATTGTTGAGCAGAGGGCAGGTAAGGCACAGTCCCATGAGTGCTGGCCCAAGCCCTTGGTCAGTAGGCTGCGTCGGGCTTGCTGGGAGTTGCTGAGATCCATCCTATTTAAATTTTGTGGAATTTTACCTTCTGTAAAGACTAAAGTCAGCAAATCTAGTTGCTCCCACATTAGCATTTCAACTCCTAGTTAGTCCAGCTGCTAATAATAGTAATAGCTGGAACTGCAGTAGCTCCGGTGAGGATTACCAAAGGTATTTAGGAAGCTAAATACAGATCTCTAATCCGTAGCAAGATGAGAAATGAGCTCCCTTCCTTTCCTTAGTCAAATCTCTCTCCACATATTGATTTATTTTCTGGTTTAGTTACTTATTACTATTCACCTCCACATCTTGTTTGTATCTTTTTTTTGTTTTGTTTTGTTTTCCTTTGCAGAAAACGTCCCTGTTGCTGTAGTCAAACAGCCAGAGAAGGTGGCAGCAACACGGCAAGAAATATTCCAAGGTAAACTGATGCAAGAACTCTCCTGCACACCTGTGTGAGAACCATGTAGCTACTTGCTGAGCCTGCCTAGCCCCTCTGACTTCTCCCACCTCCTCTTGGGGAGTGACACAGGCACCCAGCTGCAAGTCAGGTGTTGACCCCTGGGCTGTGGGGGTGCTCGTAGTCCTACTCTGTCCAGCTTGCAGTAGATGTGGGCAAATGGCAGCTGACTCTGCCTTTAATTTTAGAAGTCCCTAGTGAATGCTTATGGATGTTTGGGGAATGCTTCCTTGCTGCAGCAGCTTCTGGCTGTTTAACTGAGGGCTTTGAAACTAGTAACGCTTTTCAGTGGGTTGGGGAAGGCAATGGCTTGTGTCCTCTGTTCCAGAGCAACTGGGGGCAATCCCAGAGTTTCGGGGACTGGGCCCGCTCTTCAAGTCTTCCCCAGAGCCTGTTGCCCTGACGGAGCTGGAGACAGAATATGTGGTTCGTTGCACCAAGCACACGTTTGTCAGCCACATGGTGTTCCAGGTGGGTAGCTATGGCATGTGGTGCCAAAAGAGGATTGGGAAATAAGCTCATGATGAGTTTGGGGAAAAAAAAAAAAAAAAAACAACAAACAAATAATAATAATAAAAAGAATAAATACCTCAGGGTTATCTGTGTTCAAAGCATATTACTGAAATGAATCGTTAGTTTCTCATCCAGGGCAGCAGAGCCCCAGAAAAAAATTAAGGGAATTCTTGCAGTTTTGGCTCAGCAATGCACACGTGTACAGTCAAAATAACAGTCAGACAGGCACTAGGTGGGGCTGTTCTCATTGAGTAGTTGGCAAGAGGAGCTGTATTCTTTCCTGAGGGTCCCAAGCATGTGGTTTGGATATGGGAGAGTGAAGCCTGCTATATCTGAAAGGCTGAAAACGTTACCAGAGAAAGTCACGTGGTGGTAGAGAGCTCCCACCCCTTGCATTTTGTTTTAGCCTTTGCAGTACAGGTGCTTGTTTCTGTGAGTCTTGGCCTTGCGTGTGCCACCCTGCTGCTGTATGTGAGGAGATGTAGGCAAGAGAGTAGTAATATTTCCTTACAGCAAAGAGTTAACCTGGGAATTATCTTCCTGGGAGGAAGGACAAAGTACATTTAGAGAGAAAGTTCCACGCTGATTGGTGAACTGAAACAAACAGAAGCTGATACGCCCCTGCCCTCACTGGATTTGTGTTCCTGCCTGGGTTGCAGAGGACAGACATCGTATAGTTTTGTGCTGGTGTGAGTGCTGTTTTCTTTAATAAAATATATATATATATTTTTGCTGGAGCACTGGAGTACCCTGAAGGTTTTTAGCTTCTCCACTAAAGCATTTATATTTCCAGTTCCTCTGTGACTAAACTGAAACGTGAGCCCTATGAGCATCCAGCTGACAGCCAGATTGGTTGTTGAGATAGAGGCAGGAGTTCACAAGCTGACACCATGCTCCAGCTATGCCTTCAGTGAGCCTGCTGTTACAGCTGAGAGCTTCAAGCTGGCTTTGTTCTCCCCTCCCGTTCAGTTTGACTGCACGAACACCCTGAACGATCAGATCCTGGAGAATGTCACAGTGCAGATGGAGCCAACAGAGGGCTATGAGGTCATTGGCTACGTCCCTGCCAAAAGCCTGGTGTACAACCAGCCGGGTACCTGCTACACGCTGGTGGCACTGTCTGAAGAGGATCCGACAGCAGGTAAACAGTTTGTGCTCTGTTTTTCCTGAGATCCCCCAAACGAAGCACACCGTATTGCTCACGCCCACACACATTCTACCTTGCATCCTAGCCAGGTATTTTTAGCCTGTGTGTGGGTGCAGCCCTGAGTGATGCTGAGCATGACTTCTCCTCGCTGTTTGAGGGCTGTCAGGTCCCTTCTCCTCTCCTCGTTCCCTTGGGCTGTGGCATTGTCGAGTCGGGCTGTGGGAACTGGCAGCTGAGCATTCAGATCTGCTGAGTTATCTCCCGGGCACCCTAGCATGTCCTTTAGCCTCCTGTTTTTGTGTTAGTATGTGGGGAGGCGGGTGGCTGTCTGCCTGTCTGTGAAGTGCGTTGAGCGCCCAGACACCGAGTAGAAAAAAATATTTCAGACAAATGGCCAGAACTCTTTTAAACTGAACACGAACCAGGCCCTACCTGTGCTTTGTTCTTGCTGGTTTGTGCTGAGGCTGCTCACTGATGTGTGTGGCTGCCCTTCATCCAGCAGTGCCCGTCTTCAGAGCTGAGTTGCTGCTTCCTCTCCCAGCCGTGTGGTATGCATCATCTGCTGCGTTACAGTGCAAGGTGGTTTCGTTTCCGATGTGCATGAGCTGATCCCTAGATGAAAGGATCTTGGCCCCTTTGCAAGATGCTGGTGGGATGTGTTTAGTTAATATTGCCAACACAACCTGAGGTTCATCAGTAATAGTACTTGATCTGAGGATTATGGTCTTGTACAGCTATCAGGAGCCTGTATTTATCAGTGTGACAAAGAAATGCTTCATCTTTGAGACAAAGAAGCTGTCAGCGTGCTCTCTGGGTCGTGTGCTAAGCCTGTGCTGCTGGCTGTGAGGAGGGAACCCAGCTGCCCCCAGCTCCCCAGCCCCATTCTGTGGCAGAGGAGCACAGCCCTGGTGGTAACGTGAGCTTTGCCTTTGCCTCCCCCATCTCCAGTGGCCTGTACGTTCAGCTGCATGATGAAGTTCACTGTCAAGGACTGCGATCCCAACACGGGCGAGGCGGACGACGAGGGCTACGAGGATGAGTATGTGGTAAGGAGCTGGGCACGTGCCCTGTCACAGAAACTGCAGTTGTTTTGAGGGACTTTGTGATCTGTGCCCAATAACTTACCATGCAAGCAACGATGTAACTGGACAGAAGCACAAGATGAGTAGGGTCTTGCTGCCTCTGGTTTCTGTCCCAAGGAGCGAGATGTGGGCTTGGAGATCTTGTCTGTCTCAGCTGGGCTGCTGGCCGTCTCTTGCTCTCCGCAGGTTGCTCTCTGTGGTTGCACTGTTAATTGCCCAGTGGTTTGCCTGATGCAGAGAGACTTCCAGCTGTGCCCTTCCTCTGGGGAAGGTTGGGCTTTTCTCTCCCCAGCACTGAGACCGATGAAAGCGCTGATGCTGTGTAAACACCTCTGTTGGCTGTTTTACCACACAGGAAGAAGCTCGGCTTATGCTTGATCAGAAACTGGGACTGCCTCTCAGAGGGTGGTGCTCGCCCTCCAGAGACAAAGTGATGTTGTGAGACAACCTCAGCCTGTCCTGGTAGCTCCAGAAGCTGTTTTCTATGCGTTGCCTGTCACTGCTGCGAAGCTGATTAGAGGCACTGCTGTGCAGTGAATCACTGAGGACACGGCGTCCTCCCAGGAGTGGGGAGGGTTTTTTCCAAAGGAACATGCAAGGGTGACCTCTCTGCCTGCTTCCCACCAGTCACCAGGGCGTTTAAGTGATATTTAAGCAAACTCTTCCATCTGTTTCAACTATACTCAGCAGCAATTGCTGAAATGAATGCAGGCTGGTGTCTGGCTGGTTCTGGCACTGCCTGCTCCTAGATACATGCTCGGGAGGGACAAACCTCGTTGTGCCTCACATAGGCATCACAGCAGCAGTTCAGCTAACCTGGCAAGCACCTGACAGCATCTCACCAGCTACAAAACAACGGTCTGGAAAGGCAAAATACAAGCTTAAGGGCAAATGGTACATCTGAGGGAGCACCAGCAGCTGTTCCTTAATTTTGTTTTGTCCTCTGTTTTGGATGTTTGCCCGGTGCTTTGCTCCTTGTCAGGCTGAGGGCTGTGCTCAGAATGGAAACCTGCTCTGTAAACCCTGGCATGGCATGACGTGGCTCTCCTGGGCCAAGCAGTTTCTCAACCAACTGTTTGCTTGAGCAAACTCGAAGGGGCAGGGCTTGCTGTGACATTCTCATGAGCAGAAGTGGAGGCTGCCTCCTACATTCACCAGATCTCACAGAATCCAGTCTAAAACTCTCTCTAGAGAGAGCAGGGTGAGTAACAAGCGTGTTTCACTTGAGCCTCTTCTTATCATCAGCTTGAAGACCTCGAGGTAACAGTGGCTGATCACATCCAGCGAGTTCTGAAGCCAAACTTCGGAGCAGCGTGGGATGAAGTGGGTGATGAGTTTGAAAAGGAGGAAACCTTTACTTTATCTGCTATTAAAACCCTTGAAGGTAAGGTAGTGCCTGAACCCCCCAGCAGGGCTCTTAACATCTCTCTCCCTCCAGCAGGCAAAGACTGAAGATGCAGTCTGGTTTGTGTTACATCTCACACAGAAAGGCAAATAGGGCAAAACCTTTCACAAGTGATTCCACCACAGCTGTTAAGTGTGGGCCTGCAGTTAGTGTGATAACAAGATAGTTCAGGCTTCAACAAACGAGAGAGACCAGGCTGGACTGTGGGAGGCAAGAGAACACTTGCACTCTGCCCTCCCAAACAGCTGACAGTTAACCTGTGAGCTCCCACTTTCCCTCTGTGAAAGGAAGAGCTGCTCTGACCTCGGGAATCAGGAAAAAAAAGATGCAAAAAGCAGAAGATACAAGGTTGGCAGGCAGACTTCTGGTATAAGCCCTCTTCTTTCACCATTTATTAAAGATTTATTGTTCCTGAGGAAACCCTTAACAACATGCTCTTTCTGATGGCTTAGAGAGGTGTCCTTTGTCTGTAGCCATGTCCTGTTCCCTTGCACAGCACCTTGGGCTTGAAGTACCCTCCCTGAGGCCTTTTCAAATTCCTCCTAAAGACTTGTAATGCCTGTGAGGTGTTGTCTCCCTTCTGCGTCCATCTCCAGAGAAGCGAGCTTGCTGTCAGGGCTGTGCAGTAAGCGTGCAGCCAGCTGCACTCCATTTTCTGACTCATTCATTCTCTCGTTTCGGTTGCACTGGTGCCTTTGCTGCATCAGATAACAGAACTGCCGTGTGGTGGTGGCTTTTTGTTGTTGTTTTTGCTCGTGTGGGTTGCTTTTGCCTTCCTGGTAGCCTCTTAAAGCACAACCCTGGCCAATGCCTCAGGGCAAGGAACATGAGTTACAACATGCAATCAGGGCTTTTATCACCTTTTGATGCTCTCTTTGTGTCCTTGTCAAGACACCCATGACATGGAGTCTGTTTTACTTACTTTTTTTTAACAGAGGCAGTTAGTAATATTGTGAAGTTCCTGGGGATGCAGCCCTGCGAACGATCGGATAAAGTGCCAGATAACAAGAACTCCCACACGTTGTACCTGGCAGGTGAGCTGTGGGCTGAGGTCTCTGCTCATGCAGCAGCCCTGGGAGGTTGCGCAGAACCTACTGAAAATCAGAGCAGGAGTTCATGGTGGAACCTGTTGTGCTCAGGGCAGGAGTTGGAGGCTTGTCCCTGCTGTGGTTTCTGTCCCTGCAAGTGCAGGGCAACTGGTACAGGAATCGGGAGGGTGTTAGTGTGTGGGGGTGTTGGGATCAGGCTCAGCTGGGTGGAAATTGCTGTCCTGGTGACCTGGCATTCTGGTTTGGAGTGAGGCTGAAGGGAAAAGTACAGTACCCTTGTGCTGCAAAGTCAACGTGTGCAGGAGGTTGGAGGTGAGTGACTGGTAGTTGCTGGAGGAGTGCCTCTCTCCTCTCAGCTAGAGTTTATTTTAAACTTTCATGAGGTTTGATAGGGCAGAGTCCCAGGTACAGTGTAGTGAATGAGAAATGTGCCACTCGGGGTCTCCTCTTGTCCCCTGGGGAGTTGCTGGGCCCCATCCACCAAGCATCAGCCTTCATTTTAGGGCTTTTGGTGTGCTGGGGAGCACAGTCTGCGGACTACTCACTCCTTCCTTCTGCCTTCCAGGTGTGTTCCGGGGTGGCCATGACCTCCTGGTACGCTCTCGCCTCGTCCTGACCGACACGGTGACGATGCAGGTCACTGCCCGCAGCGGAGAGGAGCTCCCTGTGGACGTGATCATGGCCTCTGTGGGATAACTGCCTCCTGCTCCACTGCCCCCTGCCTCCAGCAGGGCCATGCTTCCTCCTCTCTGCCAGCGGAATAGGGGTGGTGTTCACTACAGCAGCTTTTGTGTCCCATTAACTATATCTAAGACCTGGATGTAGGGTTCTGTCTATTAAAGATAACGCTGTTTTTAAGGTCTGGTTTTGTTTTTATTAAGCACTTTAAAATAAAATAATATTAAAGCAGGCTTTTTTTTAAGGTCTGCTTTGTCACTGCTCTGCAGGGTTTCGTGACACCTAACGTGTCTGCACCTCCCTTTTCTCCACCAAACCCTTTCCAACACCCCTCCCAGCACCTGTAACCCCTCTGCCAGCTGCAGAGGAGGCGACACCAGCGCTGCCCTGCTCTGTTTCGGGGGTTCCCAGCTCATAACACCTCCCTCTACCCGCTCGGGGGGGAGGCTGGCTCCAGGCGGAGCCTCCCTTCTCCTCCTCCCCGACGGCGGGGCCGGCCTCGGGGCGGAGCAGGGGGCTGGCCCGGCCCTTCCCGGGGCTGTCCAAGCCCTTCCCGGTGCTGGCCGGGCCGTTCCGTTCCGTTCCGTGCCATCTCTGCGGGATGTGCGGCCGCACCGCCTGCTCGCTGGGCGCCGAGCTCCTCCGCCGTGCCTGCGCCTACCGGGACCGGCGGGGCAGGCAGCGGCAACCCGAGTGGGTGCGGGAGGAGCGCTACCGGCCCTCCTACAACAAGGGCCCGCAGTCCAGCAGCCCCGTCCTGCTGTCCCGCAAGCATCTCCAGCAGGTAGCCCCCCGGCCGGGTGCAACGCTTCGCTTTTCTACGAGGGGAACGGGGATGGGGGCGCCCGGGCGCATCCTGGGGTGCTCCCCGGGGTGCTGGGCTGGGCGCTGGCTGCTTGGGTTGCTCCTTGCTCAGCCTGGGTGTTGAACGGGCTAAGGGCAGGGATTTCTCTTCTGGGTAATGTTTATGTGCTCCCAGGGAGGGTGCTGCCAGTGTGGTGCTTTCTGTGCAGGTTTGTGTGTGAATAACTCGTGTTTGTAGGGTTTTGTCCCAGCTCTCTGAAGGTACCTCATGGGTTTGGTTGTGCTGTGCCCAGACTTGCTTTCGTTTCGTAGCGCTGCCGAACGGCCGCGTCGCTTCGCAGGGGAGAGCAGAGAGAGAAAAAAAAATAGCTTCAGGGCTGTAAAATGCCCCCACACCTGTGCTGGCCGTTATCCGGCTAATTAAAGCCTCAACAGCCCGAACCTTCCCCGGCCAACCTGCGCGGTAAAACTGCTGGTGCATCTCGCTGGGTTTCGCACAGCCGGGTGCCCACCGACCTGCTGCTCTTCGGTGTTCAACGGGGCAAGGACGGGGGCACTGGGCTGAAACACCCCTCCTGCCGCTCCTCCTGCCCGCTCAGCGGGGCAGCTGCAGCAACCCCAAACTGGGAACGGGCTAGGTTCACCCAGGGCTTCCTTGGGGAAATCACAAGTATTGCTTTGATATCATAAAACACCCTTTGCACCCTGCTTCCCTGCCTCTGGGGTCCCGTGTCTCCTCTGCAGCAGGTGTTGAGCTCCCAGAGCAAAAGGGGAGGCCCTATAAAATATTTATATATGTATATATGTGTGTATATATATATGTATAATATATATATATAGGGGTCCTATAAATATAATAAATACAATAACAACAAATATAATAATAAAATATAATTTAAAATAAAAATAATTATAGTAACGTAACACAGGCCCTATAATACTATACACATCCTGCACCACCCCGTAGCTCTTGGGCACAGTTGTGCCCCAGGGCGTCGCTCGCCCCCACTGTGCCCCTGTGGGGCTGGCGGCTGCGGGCAGAATGCGAGAGCGAGCTGGGGGAGAAGTGAAAGCCACCGAGGCGTTTCCATTGTCCAAACTGAGACAATATGCAAAGAGTGAAAGTGAAGCGGGTCAGCAGAAATCACGTTATTAAAATGAAGGTGAGATTCGGGCCCTCTGGGACGCGCTCTTTGAATAGGGGAGTTCAGAGAACCTCAGCGCCGGCCCGGTGTTTGTTAAACACAGCAGGGACGGAGTGCTCGGGTCGCCGGGCTCTTGCTGCTGCAGAAAAGCGGCATTCATCACTCTGGATAGATACCTGGTGCAGATGTATTTTTAGGGTGAACAGCACCAAGAATGTCGTTGTGATTTGTGGGTGCACTGACACGGGTGTCTCTCTGCTTGTCCGTAAGGATGCGGACTCCTCCGAGCGGGTCCTCATGGACATGCGGTGGGGCCTGGTTCCCTCCTGGTTCAAAGAGAACGACCCCTCCAAAATGCAGTTTAAGACCTCCAACTGCCGCAGCGACACCATGCTGAGCAAGTTCTCCTACAAGGTGGGTGAGCTGCGCCCCCCGTGCCGTTCCCAATCGCTGGGGGCCGTCCTACCTGCGCCCTGCGGTGGCCCAGGTCTGGGTGCCGGTGGTCACATCAGTGCCCGTCCCCCCTCTCGTGCTGCCCGGGGCTGTGGTTCATGGCTCTCTCGTGTTTTCTCTCCCCCAGGGCCCTCTCCTCAAGGGCAAGCGCTGCGTGGTGCTGGCGGATGGCTTCTACGAGTGGCAGCAGTGTGGCGGGGGCAAGCAGCCCTACTTCATTTACTTCCCCCAGAGCAAGGACGACCAGGTACTGAGCCTGGGCGCTGAGCTCGGCCCCCCTGCTCCCTCTGAGCAGCCTGGGGATATGCATGAGAAGCCCTTATTGACCTGGCGTGGTGCACCGGGTGTTGGAAGGGCTGAAACTGGGAAGTGCAGCTGGGAATTCCCTTTGGAGGGCATTTTGCTGCTGCTCCCCCTGAATCAGGGGTTCCTGATTCTGTGGTCCTGGGGCCGTCCCCGGTCCCGCGGCGTGCCCCCGTCACGCTGGCTGCTCCCCTATTTGCATGGGCGGGCGATGTGTTTCCCAGGGGACTCGGCTGTGAGTTTCACTGCCTCTTTTGCTTCGTCCGGGCTGGTGGCCGGGATGCAGAGAAGGGGAGGAAGGTTTGGATGTGGGAAGGTGAATCTTTGGTAACTGTCCTTCCCAGGGAGCCCCCGGTTAGTTTGGATCAGGAATGATCCAGGGCTACAGCAGGGCAACAACTCGCAGGGCTGCAGTGCTTCGGCTGCCCAGGAGCTGGCATGGGATGGAAACGATGGGGCCGTGTCTCTCCTCCAGGCCGAGGGGGAAGATGGAGACAAGGAGTGGAAGGGCTGGAGGCTGCTCACCATGGCCGGGATTTTCGACTGCTGGGAGCCGCCGGCGGGAGGAGAAGCACTGTACACCTACACCATCATCACCGTGGATGCCTCCAAGGACCTGAGCTTCATCCACCACAGGCAAGTGAGGCGCACGGCAGGGCCAGGGGCTACGTGGGCTGGGAGCCCTGCCTCCTCCTGATGCCTTCAGGAGACAAACATTACAACATTACTGGCTTGTCTCAGGTCACTGCCTCACACCTTTTCCATAAATCCCCACCTCAGCACCCTGGCGAGGAGCAGTTGGAGTCGAGTTGCTCTCGGGCTGCCCAGGACCCGCTGATCTCCCCCTTTGCCTCTCCACCTGGGCAATGCATGCGTGCTCTGCCCCGAGCATCCCACAGATAAAATTAATCTGTGGATAAAATTAATCAGAAGCCCCATGTGGCTTCTGAAAGGCAGCGCCGTGCCACGCTGCCAGCTCCATTCTCACTCACGAATCTTGCTTCTGATGCTCTGCAGCACCAGCGCTGGTGCTGGGTTGAGCTCAGCAGCGCTGTGACCGCGCGGTCCCCTCCTTGTGCCTAGGATGCCGGCCATCCTGGACGGGGAAGAGGCCATCAGGAAATGGCTGGACTTCGCTGAAGTGCCCACCCAGGAGGCGGTTAAACTCATCCAGCCCACCGAGAACATCGTCTTCCACCCCGTGTCCACCTTTGTCAACAGCGTGCGCAACGACACGCCCAAGTGCCTCGCGCCCATCGAGCTGGGAGACAAGAAGGTGAGCGCTGGGGTGGGCTCGGCCAGGATCTTCTGGGGAGGGGACAGTGCCTGGGGTGTCCCCGAGCAGGGACAGTGCTGCCAAGCTCCCCGAGGGGCTGCAGCCACCACATGGGCACGTGTTGGATGCTGGAGAGCAGCGGCCCCGAACAGATTCCCTTCCCTCCGCTTCCAGAAATAAATCGTGTCACCCCGTGCCAGGGTTTCTGTGCCAAATGAGGTGAATTCCATGTGAAACGGGGCTTGGAACAAGCTTGTTCACAGCAGCCCCGGGAGCCTCCTGCAGACGTGCTGGCTGCCCTCGCTCCAGCACCCGCATCCCGCTCTGGACCAGCTCTGAGTCGGCTGCTGTGCGCGCATCCTTCCCGGCCCTCGTGGGCATCTCACTCCTCTCCTGCTGCCTTTTGTCTCTCCAGGAGGTCAAAGCCACCGCGAGCAGCAAAATGATGCTGGGCTGGTTAAAAAACTCCCAGGAGGCCTCCCCCAAGAAGAAAGAAAATGAATTGCCCAGGTGGACGAGCCAGTTCATCCACAGCCCTTCGCCCAAGAAAAGCAGCGCGGATATCCTGCAGCAGTGGCTGGGGAAGGAGGGAGAGCCGGCTGCGAAGAAGCGCAAGGTTTAGCGGCAGCTGGGGTGGCTGGCCATCCCTTTCTCTCCTGATTTCCTCAAGCTGAACGAGGGATGTTTGTTGGAAGGCTTCGCAGAGTGCTGCTGAGATTCTCCAAGCCTCTCAGGTGTTGATCTGATGTTCTGGGTTGTTGTCTCTGTTCTTTGTGTGTTCTGAAAGGCTACTGTTTGCCTCCTCTCATTTCCTTTTGTTTGTGCCTTTTTTTTTTGTATTAAACTCATGCCTCTTTTCCATGTAATTCCATGTTGCTCCTGTACAAACTCCTTCCTAATGCTTCCACCCTCAAAAAGCGCTGGCAGTGCAGAGACACGTGTGATAAGTGCTAAGAGGAAACCCAAGGCCGGGAGGCTCCACCAGAGGCATCCTGCTCTGCCCAGCGCAGCAGCCGGCATCCATGGGCCTCAGGGAACGGGTTAAAAATCCTCCCTGGAGGAACTGGACTTTGCCTGGGTTTCCCTGCATGGAGTGGGGTGGGCGAACATCTCGGTCACGTTGCTTGTACAATCATTTGTTAATGGGATTGGAAGCCTTAGCGAGGATTTTCTTGATCTGTGGATGGATGCACTCTGCCTTGCCCATAAAGGTCACTCGTTAAAGCCCAGACAACCACAGTGCCCCCGCAGAGCAGCGCGGGGCCGCTGCTTTTGAGGTCAGGGATTTTGTAAACAGAGCCAGATGTTGCAGGCCAAAAGCCGTACGTGTTGGGGCCCTCGCTAGAAAGCGGTTCTTAATTTATACTGGAAGCAATAAAATGGGATTGACTGGTGGACGTGTGCGTGTCTGCGCCCCCGTTCCCCACCGCTGGCTCCGTTTGCCAGGCACGGCCGTGTTTCCCTGCCAGCTGCTGGGGGGACAGCAGCCAGCAGCAGCAGCTGAGCTGCCAGGGCACGGGCAGGATGCTGCTGGTGAAGAGCTGCTCTTTGCCAGTGAAAAATATTCCAAATATTCCCCGGGGACCCGTTCTGGGGCTGCTCACGATGATCTGTCCCTGGGGAGCGGCCGGGGTGGCCCTAGCAGGGGCCTGTCCATGGAGAAGGGACCGGGATGGGCAGGCAGGGAGCCCAGAGAGCTCTCAGGGCCAAATCTGTACCCAAATCCCTCGCGTGCCTCGGGGGTGGCTGAGCCCAGAAGGTCTCCTGGCTTACGGGAAGCTGGGTTGGGATTAGGATTTCCAGCCAGAAGCCTGTTGCCGGCTGGCTCCTCGCCGCTCCCACGGTGACTCAAGGCCAGCGAGTCGCTGCGTTGGCAGCTCCTGGCAGAATCCATCAGTCTGCACCGCTGGGGCTGTCACCTCCACGCCTGCCCTTGGAGGTTCCTCTCCTCATCCCGCAGCTCCCCGAGGGCGAGCAGACGGCTCAGGCAGCCCCAGAGCAGGCGTTTCCAGCGGGCAGGCGTTTCCAAAGGTCACTGTCTCATTGCAAATTTACGCCAGGGTCCCAGGTGCCGTGCAGGGAGGGAGGATGCTCTGAGCACAGCAGGACGCTCACCTTCCCCTGCTCTTGTGCTCTTGCCCCTGGCAGCCACCAGCAGGAGGACGGCACCTCCCTGTCCTCCATCCCCACACCTGGGAGCCCAGCGCTCCCTGGGGAGCTGAGGGTGCGGGTATCTCCCTGCAGGCTGCGAGCAGGGGCAGCACCGTCCCCCCCTGCAACCTCTGCTGGGGGCTCAGCGGGGCAGCGCTGCTGCAGGGGGACCCCCAGGGGGGTCAGACCCACAGAGGGGTCACAGCCACAAGCCCCGGCTCGGCCCCAGACTCCTGCCCCGGCCTCTCCCCGGGCACAACGGGGCCGGGAGCGCTGCGGGGGCTCCGCTCCGACCCCACCGCCCCGAGGGCTCCCCGCGAGCACCGAGCGGCCGCGCCCCGCCGGGCGCTGCCCTGGGCGGCCCCGCCGCGGAGCCGGGGCGCGGGGAGCCCTATGCAAATCAGGGATCGGCGCGGCGGCCAATGGGAGCCGCGCCGCCCGCGGCGCCAGCCAATGGGGAGCGGCGGCGGCGGGGCGGGCAGCGATATCCGCGGCGCGGCGGCGGCGGCGCGGGCAGTGCGGCGGCGGGCGGCGGGCAGGGCGGAGCGGAGCGGCGGCGGGCGGCAGCGGTAAGGGCGGCGGGGGGGCGGCTTTTTGCGGCCCGGTAGCGCTCGGAGCGGCCCGGTACGGCCCGGGGCAGCTCGGTAGGGCCCGGCGCGTTGCGTTTTAACGGCGTTTGTCTCTCCGCAGGCGCCCGGACCGTCAGTGCGCGGCGCTGCAGGGCGGCTGAGCGGCCGCTGCCTGCCGGCCATGTCGGGCCGCGGCAAGTCCGGCGGCAAGGCGCGGGCCAAGGCCAAGTCGCGCTCGTCGCGGGCCGGGCTGCAGTTCCCGGTGGGCCGCGTGCACCGGCTGCTGCGCAAGGGGAACTACGCGGAGCGGGTGGGCGCCGGGGCGCCGGTGTACCTGGCGGCCGTGCTGGAGTACCTCTCGGCCGAGATCCTGGAGCTGGCGGGCAACGCGGCCCGCGACAACAAGAAGACGCGCATCATCCCGCGGCACCTGCAGCTGGCCATCCGCAACGACGAGGAGCTCAACAAGCTGCTGGGCGGCGTGACCATCGCGCAGGGCGGCGTCCTGCCCAACATCCAGGCCGTGCTGCTGCCCAAGAAGACGCAGAGCTCCAAGAAGTGAGCGCTGGGCGCCCCTCCCCTGCTCCTGGTCCCCCCCTGCCTCGCTGCTGCCCGCCCTGCTGTCCCTGTGGGGATGGGGGTCCCCTTTCTGCCCCTCCAGCCTATCTGGGTGGCCGGCCCTGGCTGCAGCCCACCAGCCCTCCGCTAGCCCCCCGTCCTGGGCTGCGGCGGGGTGCTGGGGAGCATGGGTGAGGTCTGCTTGTGCCCCCGCCCTACCCCTCTTCCCTCTGGAAGAAGCGTTGTTGGAGGAGATGACAGGAGCGTGGCTGGTGGTGGCACCCAGAGCTGTGCGGTCGGGTTGCTGTGCGGAGCTGCTGCTAGCTGCTGAGGACTGTTTTGGCTGGGGTGGGGATGGACGTGGGTCCCCCCAGCTGCCTCTGGCAGCCCTGGGGCTCTGCGGGGTCCCCCCGGCTGGCCCTGCTCACCCCAGTGCGAGGATGGGACTTGCCCCCGCTGCGCACCCCCGTCGACACCATCCCGGCTGCACTGTGGTGGGGAGGGCAGGGGGCTGGAAAATGTGAAAAGGAGAAGTTTCTCCATCAGCAAGAAGTGACTGTTAGTCTTAGTTCTGTTCATGGTAAAGCTCGTGCGTTGCCTACTGTGAAGAAGCTCTGGTCCTATTTATTTTGAGGTCTCCTGTTTTCGGGGTCCCTCCCTGCCAAGGCACCTTCCTGCAGCTCCCCTGGCTCGGTGGGCACCGAGGGCTCTGCGGTGCCGGGGGGGTGCGGTGACAAATCCCCTCGGAGCGTCGCAAGGTCAGGCGCCCGCCGCGGGGAGCGGGAGCTGCCATCTTCTGCCGTGGCTCCGCTCTTCTCCCGGCGCGGAGCGGCTCCCGGCTGCAGAAGCCCTTCGTGTCACCGGGAGCTACCTTGCACCCTGGTTGCACTTCTGGAAATGACATGCTGTGTCTCCTTTCTGTTTGTTCGACATGATTCCTGGGTTCTGAGAAATAAAAGTGACGATGCTGTCTGTTAACTGTAACCCTCCATGGATTAATATTTATTTTAAAAGATGCTAGAATTTGTATTAAAGCCCACTCCTAGCTAGTACGGTATTTATTTAATGGCTGTGTGGATAATGTGTGAGCATGGGGTCAGGCTGGCTGTCCCGTGACACCAGGAATAGCTGATGCAGAGACAGCTTTTCCTCGCTGCCCGGAGCAGCCTGCTTCTGTGGAGGCTGATTGTCATGTGCATGCAGCAGTGTCTGGGCAATCGGGCTGTTCATAACCTGTTTTTTTTAATTAAAACGGGCAACTTCTCTTTCTGTGCCGTAAGTAGCATGTGTTCAACCTATTGACTCCGCTGTTAATCGTGTGGATGCAGTAACCTAGCCGGGCTCTGGCTTTATTATTACCTAGAGTAGAAGAACCTGGATGCTCGGCAGCCGGTTGTACCAGGGGGTTTTATGCTCTGTTGTAGGACGTGGAAGCGGTGTGCTCGTTCATGTTGTGCTCGTGGGGGTGCAGATGGGTCCCTCGGTTGTGCCGTGGTCCCCCGGCCTCAGGGTGGGGGGGGACACCTGGCTGCAGCCCCCTGCTGGGGTCCCCCTTCTGTAACGGGACCGCTGCCAGTGGCGGGGTGGGGACGGGGGGGCTCCTTCCCACGCGGGGTGCTGCATGGTGTGGCGGTCACTGTGACTGCATCCAAGGGGCTTGCTCTCTCCCTCCTGTTTTCCCCAGGGCCGGTGTTCTGTACATCTCGGGAGTGCTTTGTATTTCTTAGCAAACGCGGGATTTGTGATACTGAAAAAGAATGGTGCAACCCCCATGTCTGATTAAACTGGCTCCCTGTCGAACGCTGTTGGACGTGCTGTGTCTGTCACCTCACCGACGCCGCTCGGTCCCGCTGCAGGAGCCGGCTCTGCTGGCGGCTGGGCTCGTCTCCAAGCAGGAGGGACCAGAGCAGGCCTGGAACTCCTTGTGCTTGGCCCCTATGAAGTCTTTTCCCCGCCTGGGAGCAGGTCAAGCCCTTCTCCAGCTCTCCACCCTGCCTCAGCAGTGGTGTATTGCCCGGGTGGTGTGTTGTGGGCGCCTGGAAGCCTGAGGTGCTGGGAGGGAGGGGGGCACCCGGGTGCTGGAGGTGCGCTCACCACCTTGAGGACCCTCGGGGAGACCCAGCAGGCAAAGGGTGGTGGGCTTGTGGTGGTCAGAGGGGAGAAGCTGACCCAGATGGGGAGGGTGTAGGCCTGGGGCTAATGGGGCTGGTTTATTTTTGCTCTTACACCTCCCTCTGGATGTCTTGGGCTTGCCAGAGCTGCTCAGCACCCTCGCTGCCTGCTCCAGGTAGGAGGGGCTCCAGAAGACTTGAGGTGCTGAGCTGGTTGTTATGGGGGGTACACCTCCTGCCCCAAAAAGAGAGAGAAAACACAAATAATGAAAGGCATGGGTGAGTGGAATGGAGATGGGCCTGGTGGCTCCTTAGAGGTGGAGGGAAGCGGGGGGATCCCCACCAGCACATGCAGCCCCTGGAGTGTCACCAACCCCAAGTGTGGCTCTGCTTCTGCCTGAGCCCGGCCAGGTCCCGGAGCTAGCAGCCCCCAACCTGCAGTGTCACCTGCTGTCACTGCCGGGGCACAGCAGCTCCCCTGCAGCACCAGGCCTGTGGGGCAGATGCTGATGCTTGGTGGGACTTGCACTGGGGGAGGACAGCGCCTGGCCTGACCCAGCAGCTGTGCCCTAAATACAGGCCGGGGGAGGCTGCAGCCTCCTGGTCAGGGCACTGCTGCTCTTTTCCAGGCCTGCTGTTGCTGGATTCAGCTGATGGAACGGTCCAGGGGGAGTGAGACTTGCTGCCCTCCTGCCTGTGCCCCCAGCACAGCAACAAAGCAGCTCCACGGGCAGCTGCGCCCTGGGGAGGTGGCGGCTGCTCCTTTTCCATCTGCAGGGAGGTGGGCAGGGAGTGCTGGGGGGCTCCCAGGGTGGGCTGCCTGAGCTGCCGCACACCCCCTAGAAAGAAGCCTGGTGGCCCCCTGGGGGTACAGTGAGCTGCTGCCTTCCCCCTGCTCCTTGCAGGGCCCCCTTGGCCTTGCCTGCAGCAGAACTACAAGGTACGGCAGGGCTCCTCCACCTCCCCTCGCTCCTTCCCCTGCAGTGGAATGCGCTGGGCCCCTCACCCATCCTGCAACCCCCTCGGGGGTGCTGCTGCCCCCTGCAGCCCCCGAGCTGCGGGCTCGCCCCTTGCCCCGCGCGTACCAGAGGTGGAACAAAATGGCCCAGCTCCCTGGCGCTGCTTTATGCAACCTCACTGGGGCGAGCTATAAATAGGCGCAGCTGATGCCAGGGGTGGCTCCGAGGGGTGTGCGCTGCGATGAGCTGCGCTGCTGGAGCCGTGCGTGCACGCAGCAGGCAGCTGAAGCTCCTGGGGGGGCTCAAAGGGAAGGGGCTCACCCTGCGAGGTGCCCCTGCTACCCTCAGGCTGGCTGCAGGGTGGGCGAGGGCCCCTCCGTGGCACTGCCAGCTGCAGCGGCGCAGGGGCTGCTCTCCTACCTCCGTGCCAGGAGCCCCCCCCGCCCCCCTCCTGCACACGATGCCGGCTGCGGAGCCCCCTCGCCCCCCCGCCCTTTCCTTCCCCACGACAGCTCCATTTATTTTTTTTTATTTTTTTATCAATTTATTTGAAACGACGACAAATGAAAAGAGAAAAAATAAAAATAAAAAAAAAACAACCTCCCAACCCTCAAAAATGCGTAACCAAACCCACCCCTAAGACGCTTTAAAAAAAAAAAAAAAAAGACAAAAAAAAAGAACGTAAAGGCCATCGGAGATGCGACCTCAACGGCAGCCGCGGGGCCCTGCGCCGGGCCCCCCCCCCCCTACCCCCTCCCTCCCCGGGCTCACCCCGCCCGCCGCCAGGGGAGCCCCGGCCCTTTAAGAGCGCCAGACGCCGCGGCAGCCAATTGGCGCCCGCCGGGCCGTTGCCATGGCGCCGGGGGCCGGGAGCCAATAGGGGGCGCCGTGGCTTTTCGAAATGGCCGCGAGCAGGCACGGGGCGCCCGGCGGGCGGGGCGGGGAGGGGAGGGAAGGGGGGCGCGGGCGGCGGGAGCCGGCCCACGTGGCGCGGGGGCGCCGCAGAGCGGCTGCTATGGGAACCGGGCGGGAAGGGGCCCGGCGGGGGGAGGGGGGGACCGGAGGGGGTGGGGGGGGCACCAGAAACCGTCGACGAGCGGGGAGGGGCACGGCCGAAAACAAAGGGGCGCGATGGGGGGGAAGCCGCGGGGATGGGGGGCGGGGGGGGGGAAAGGCGCCGAGCGGACGGGGAAAAAAGGGGGGGTGGGGGGTAAATGGGGGGGCTGGGGCAGCCGCAGCCCCGCTCACCGCGCACGGCGGCGGCTGCGGAGTCGGCGACACAAAGCGGGTCCCCGGGGGGCTGTCCTCAGAGCAGTCCGTGCCGTGGGGCTCCCAGTCCTGGCGGGGAGGGGGGGCCCCCCTCCGCCCCCCCCCCAGCCCGGGGCTCCCCGCGCCCCGCTCTCATGCCTTCCTGCTCTTGAGCGCCTTGGGCTTTGCGGACTTCTTCACCTTCTTGCCCCCCGGGGACGCGGCTCCCTTCTTGGTGGCCTTCTTGGCTTTGCCTTTGTCCTTCTTCGCCGCCGCGCTGCTCGCTCCCTTCTTGTGGGATTTCTTCTCGGGCTTCTTGCTCTTGGCCGCGGCTTTCTTCTCCGCCCGCCGCGACGCGGAGGCCGCCGCCTTCTTGTGGGACTTGTGGGCGCTGCTGCCCGCGCCCCCGTCCCCGCCGCCCTCCAGCTTCTTCCTGTTGAGCTTGAAGGAGCCGTTGGCGCCGGTGCCCTTGACCTGAAGCAGCGTGTCGTTCTGCACCAGCGCCTTGATGGAGTACTTCAGGTAGGTCCTGCCGTTCTGCTGGTCGAACCAGGCCACCTTCTTGGCCTCGTTGTAGATCTTGGCCAGCGAGGAGCCATTACGCTCGCCCAGCTTGCGGATCGTCTCCACCACCAGCTGGCTGTATTTGCCCGGCTGGTTCTTCTTCTTGTTGTTCTTTTTCTTCTTCGACGGCGACAGCGAGGAGGAGCCGCCGCCGCCGCCGGCGCTCTTCGCTTTCTTGGCGGCCGCCTTCTTGTCGGCCGCGATCGGCACCTCCTCCGCCTCGGTCAGGGGCAGATCGGCTTCTTCCAGCTCCACCGACATGATGCCGGGAGGAGAACGAGCGAGCGGCGGCGAGCGGGCGGCTGCAGGAGCGGCGTGGCGGAGGCCGGGCGGAGGGGCAGCTGCTCTCCTGCTCCGCTCCGCTCCGCGCCGCCGCCGCCGCGCTCTGGCGGGGCGGGCGCCGCCTCCCGCCTTTATATGGGCGCGGGGCGGACCACGTTGAGAACAACAACAGCGCGGTCCGCCGGCCAGCCCCGACTTGTGCTTCTTGGGGCCCTTTCGCGGGGCTCCCGCGCCGCCGCCCGGCCCCCCCGCGCCCCGCCGCCCGTCCCGCGCCCCGCTCCCCGCCGCCCCCCGCCCCGCCGCCGCCCCCGCGCCCCCCGCCGCCCGCCGCCCGCCGCCCCCCGCCGCGATTTCGGGAGCTCTCCCGGCGCGGCGGAGGGAACGAGGAGGGGGGCGCCCGGCGCGGCGGCGGCTGGAGCCCGACCGCGACCCCCCCGCCCCGCGCCGCCGCCGCCCCCGGCCGCCGAAAAGGGGCCGCCGCGGCCGGGGGGCGACGGAGGGCGGCGGGGGGGGGGGCGGCGGCGGCGCTGGCCCCGGGTTCTCCGGAGGGAACTAACACAGGCGACGCCCTCCCGCGGCCGCCGGCAGCAGCGCGGAGACGCCGAGCCCAAAGCGGGGGTCCCCGCCCCGGCGATGGGGGCCGCGCCCCACACCGCCCCCCAGCCCCGCTGCAGCCCGGACGGGGCCCCCCCGGTGGGGGGGGGGGTCCTGAGGGACTCGTGTATTGTGCCCCCCCCCCCCCCCAACCGATCGGGCATCAAGGGGTGGGGGCAACGCGGCGGGACCCGGGGGGCTGGTAGGAGAGGGGGGGGGATGGGGGCACCCCCGGATTGAGAGATTTTTGGGGGGGGGGCGCAACGTTGTCGTCTCCGGAGCCCCTCCGCCCTGAGGGGGTGGGGGGCGGCTCCTCGCTGCAGGCCGCAGCTCTGCAGGGCCGGGGGGGGTAACAGCGGTGCAAGGAACACCCCCTGCGGCCCCCACTTATACACCCCCCCCCCCCCCCCAAAAAAAATCCCACGGGGGAAACGAGGATGCAGGGGGGCGGGGGGGGGGGAGAGGGGAAGACACACGAATGGGGCCCCCTTGCAGAGCCGGGGGGCGGGCCTGGAGGGGCCCCGAGCCCCAGCACCATGGGAATCAAAGGGGGGGTGTGCGGGGGGGGGGGGTGTCCATGTGCCCCCCAGTGTCGCTGGGCCGGGGGCGTTTGAGTGCGTGGGGGCACCCCCGTGCCCTGGGAGGCCGCAGGCGTGGGGCGGGACGCGGGGCACACCCCCCACACCCCGTGTGTGTGTCCCCCCCCCACCCCTTTACACACACACACACACACATGTGCGCCCCCCCCCACGCTCACACACATGTGCACACGCACTCGCGGCACGCCCCCTGCCCACGCGCACCGCGCCGAGCCCGCACCGCCTCCTCCCCTCCTCCTCCTCCTCCTCCTCCTCCTCCCCCATCCCCCGGCTCCTCTCCGCCATTTCCCTCTCCCTGGCCCCCCACCGCCGGCCCGGGGCTCCCCGCCCCCGTTCTCCCCCCTCAGCCCCCTCTGGAGCCCTCCCCGCGCCCCATAAAATCACGGGGGGGGGGTCCCCAGCATCCTCCTCCCCTTCCCGGGGCCGGATCCTGCCCCACGCCCCCCAGCCAGCAGCGGGTGCCCACCGCCGAGCCCCCTCCCCGAGGCCCCCCCGCAGCATCCCTGCGATGAGTTGCGGCCGGGCTCAGCCTCCGGTGGGGAAATATGTGTGTGCAGACATAGACACGCACACCCAGGTGTGTTTTTTTATAGATATCTACATATAAAGTACACATAAAATACAGAGGGGAGATATAATTTGTGCCTGGGTGCACGTCAGGCGAGGCAGCACGCCGCTTGCACACCCATGTGGCTGTGAGTGCCTGCGGGGAGAGCAATGAGGACTGCACACACGCGTGTACATGTGTGATGAGCAGCTGGGGCAGCCGGGTGAGCACGCTCAGGCCCCAAGGAGAGGGTGGAGAACAGGAGCAGAAGCGTGTCAGTACATGGGGTGTAAATATTTAAGTAAAATATTGGGGGAGAGGGCGAGGGTCTGTGTTTGCATGTGTGTGTGCGTGATCATCCCGCCCACCCCCAAAAAAAAAGGATAATAGAAAACGACACAAATGGATAAATATAAATATAAAAATGGATATAAATATATGAATTTGTACAGAGTTGAAAAAAAAAAATACACGGGGAAGGGGAGGAGGGGGGTGTGTATGCATGTGTGCACAGCTCCAAGAGGGATCTGCACAGAGCCTGGTAGCAGCCAGCCCCCACCACATGCACACACAACTACACACACAGAGACACACACACACACACACACACACACACACACACACACACACACACACACACACATCTTTCTCTGGCTGCACACAGCGGCTGTACAGGTATGTGCACGGTGTGGCAGAGCTGGTCACGCAGTTCTCATCCTGTTTAGCTGGGTGCCTACAGTACAGACGTACACAGAGCTGTGCACACGCTGTTCTCTCTCTGCATATGCTTATATCTTGAGTGAGCTGCTCTCAGACACAATGTCTCTTGCTATATAATATATATATATCCCTTTATATGGCTAATGTAGCTACAGAACTGCATATACACACACACACAAAACCACACGAGTTTGCTACACTTACAGACAACTGCTCACATGCCACATAAAGGCAATGTGAGCAACATTCTTTCTCTTCCCTGCTCTCCCTCTCTCTTTGCCCCTGGCTATATACATAGATGCAGCTACATTTATACAGGCACGCAGAGGGAGAGCGCTGCTCTCTGTCTCTCACAGACACACACTTCTCACCATATATATGTATGTGTGCATAGAGGCTGAGCTGTTCACACACACACGACACTCTCACCCTGTATATGTGAATATGGCTGTTCACACAGGAGCATTTACACAGTTCACTCTCTCTCTCTGCAAATATGTAGAGAAAACATGCTAATCTCACGCTATTCTGTCAATAAAGCTATACACACATACATGTGCAAACAGAGACCTGTACACAGGCACACCCCTCTCACTCTATACGTATGCTTATATATACAGCTGTGCTAAGAGAGCTGTTCACGCATACACACAATTTCTCTCTAGATACACATATATAATGAGTTGTATATACACACTACTTTATATAGCTATGCTCTATGAATAGCTACTTACACACAGAGCCATCCACAGCCACCTGGACCACACGTCTCGAGGTATGTATGCACATATACATGCTGAGAGCTTGTCACAACTCAACAAATCGCTTTATTGACACTTTACAAACATATATAATTAGTGCTGTACACATACTTTGTCTCTAGCTCAGCACAATGCAAGTGAGCACTGTTCTCTCTCACACACGCAGCATGTCCTTTCACCATAGAGCTACATGTGCACATACAGATATAGAGCGAGCTGTTCACACACAGACACACACTCTCGTGTCTTGCCCTCTCTGCATGTGTACATCTGTGCCACAAGACAGCGTGCTTGTCACAGGCACACGCTGCTTTCCCTCCCTCTCAGTAAATACATGTAATTTAAATGTGTGTGTCCTTACAGACACAGGGAGAGCTCTCCACACACAACCACTAACTAATCTCTCTCCATCTTTCCATACACACGTCTATCTGTACACACACACACAGGGTGAGAGCTGGTAACGCATTATTCCCTCTCTTACTATGTATATACACACACATTCGCACACCCACACAGACATCATCCACTATAGACACTATTTATATACGTAATTGTGTGTGCACATGTGTATGTATCCCCTGCCCCCCTCCAATGTGTACAATCTGGGGTGCATACAACTATGCATGTATGTTTCTCTCAATATCTAGTTTGTGTGTGTGTATTTGGGGAGAGAAAGCTGCTCTCACAGAAATACTGTCTTGCTCTACACACATACACTTTTACATATTAACACGGAGACTGTTCATGCATGCAATTTGCTATATCGACCTAGATGCAGAGACAGGGCTGTTTATGCGCACATCTCTATGCATGTACACTTCTATCCTGAGGTCTTCTCACATACTTCTCTCTTGCTATACCTATAATCTATATCTATGCATAGCGTATACACATGTGCTACGTAGACAGCTGGTCACACATATAATTCTCTTAATTTTTATACATATGCATATATGTATATGTATATACACTCTCTATGTGTATATATCTGTATGTGCATGTGTACATATAGACTTGAAGATGAGGGGAGGGAACCTAACCTCTCTCTTTCTCTCTTAGCACACATACATGTATATAATGCTAGAGAAAGAGCTCACAGAATCACACAGAATCCTAGAATCATCTAGGTTGGAAGAGACCTCGATCATCGAGTCCAACCTCTGACCTAACACTAACAAGTCCTCCACTAAACCATATCGCTAAGCTCTACATCTAAACGTCTTTTGAAGACTACCAGGGATGGTGACTCCACCACTTCCCTGGGCAGCCTCACAACCCTTTCAGTGAAGAAGTTCTTCCTAACATCTAACCTAAAACTCCCCTGGCTCAACTTAAGCCCATTCCCCCTCATCCTGTCACCAGGCACGTGGGAGAACAGGCCAACCCCCACCTCGCTACAGCCTCCCTTGAGGTACCCATAGAGAGCGATAAGGTCGCCCCTGAGCCTCCTCTTCTCCAGGCTGAACAAGCCCAGCTCCCTCAGCCGCTCCTCGTAGGACTTGTTCTCCAGGCCCCTCACCAGCTTCGTCGCCCTTCTCTGCACCCGCTCAAGCACCTCGATGTCCTTTTTGTAGCGAGGGGCCCAAAACTGAACACAGTACTCGAGGTGCGGCCTCACCAGAGCTGAGTACAGGGGGACGATCACCTCCCTAGCCCTGCTGGTCACACTGTTCCTGATACAAGCCAGGATGCCGTTGGCCTTCTTGGCCACCTGAGCACACTGCTGGCTCATATTCAGCCGACTGTCCACCATCACTCCCAGGTCCTTCTCTGCCTGGCAGCTTTCCAACCACTCATCTCCCAGCCTGTAGCTCTGCTTGGGGTTATTGCACCCCAGGTGCAGGACCCAGCACTTGGCCTTGTTGAACTTCATGCAGTTGACCTCAGCCCATCGGTGCAGCCTATCCAGATCCTCCTGCAGAGCTTTCCTACCCTCGAGCAGATCGACACACACACCTAACTTGGTGTCATCTGCGAACTTACTGAGGATGCACTCGATGCCCTCGTCCAGATCATCGATGAAGATATTAAAGAGGACCGGCCCCAGCACCGAGCCCTGGGGGATGCCACTAGTGACTGGCCTCCAACTGGACTTGGCTCCATTCACCACGACTCTTTGGGCCCGGCTATCCAGCCAGTTTTTAACCCAACGAAGCGTGCGCCAGTCCAAGCCACGAGCAGATAGTTTCTTGAGGAGAATGCTGTGGGAAAATGAGATGGCTCACACACAAGCCGTGTTCCCTCATTCTCTCTCTACATGCAGAGAGTTCACACAGAGCTATCCCCATACCCTCCTCCACATATATTTTAAGTATTTACCTATTTATGTAACTGTGTGTCTGTATTTTCTACTTCTCACCCCCACACATGTGTACATATAAATCTAGCTATTCATATTTATATATTTTTATAGAGAAATAAAAACAAAATGTATATGAGGGCCATCATATCGATATATATATATATATTTATATATATGTGTATATATAATCTCTTTGTATGTAATTAAAAACAAAAACAACAACAACAAAAAACTATACATTGTGTGTGTGTGTACATCAGTAAGCCTGCAGCCCCCTCAGTGTGTTTGTGTCGGCATAGCTCAGTAAATAAATGCCTGCCCACAATTAAACCACGCTGTGCTCTTGGGCTGTGTCTGTGTAAGTTCCTGGCCAAACCCACACAGATGTGCCCCCTGGACCTGCCAGCTTGTCCATGCCCTGCTTCCTCGAGCTCTCTCGCTCTCAAAGTATGCACAGCCATACACACACACTTCATAGTCTGTGTAAATGTATTTATAAATGTAAATCATGCACAAATATTCAGCGAGAACCAGCTCTGTGCACCCATACAGCTGCGAGACGTGTCTACGTGCTGCTGCGCCCACATCCCCCCGTGCACCTGGGGGCTGCGGGTGAGGGGCTGGCAGCGGGGTGATGTTCGCAGGGGGCTGGCGGCTGTTTGGGGCTGCAGGTGCACGGGGCCAGGGCTGGCTCCCAGCCTAGGTACGGGCTGAGCTCTGCCACCCTGACACCACAGCTTGGCCTTCGTGCAGGCAGCGAGGGCGGAGGTCGGCTGCTCTTTGCTTCGATGATGCCCACACACACAGCGTCAATGCTGTTATGAAGCTGGTGTCCTGCAGAGCCCAGCTGCCCTCTGCAAAGTCCGCCGAGGGAAAAAAAAAAGGGTCTCAGGCATCCACCGACTGGCTGCAAGCTCCACATTGCCCCAGCATCACGCTGTGCTGCGAGTGGAAGGTGCTGGGGGTGACATTGCTCACTGCGCTTGGTGATAGCGGTGATGGGGGTGGTGGCACTTTGCCCCATTTCTGCCCCCGAGGGCAGCAGGGTGAGTGAGGCTCTGGGGGTGAGGGTCCTGCTGTGCTAGAGGCAGCTGCTGGCCCTGCTCCCCACAGCGGGGCTGAGCAGGAGGCTGCCCGTGGTGGCAGGGTCCTCACTCCTCCCGGCCCCCTGAGGTTGTGATGGATGGGAAGGGATGGGAGGGTGGCGTTTTTCAAAAAGCTTGAATGAATTTTGAATCCACTTCAAAGCAAATGTAAAAAGAAATGCTGGCGCCCTCCTGCTCCCAGCAGGGTGTTCCTCGGGTCTCCCCTTCCCACCCTGACCAGCAAGCCCAGGGCAGCTCACCCCAAGCATGCTGTACCCTGCAGGGATGATCAGTCCAGGCAGCATCCGCCTCCCTGGGCTCCTTCAAACCATGGTGATGGCTCTGTCCTGCAGCAGCATCTCTGCCAGCATCAGCTTCTCCACGTGTAACAGCAGGGCAAGCTCAGAGCACCACTTCCCAGGCCTCTTGCCTCCTGTACTGTTTTCTGTACCCTCGTGTGCATACGTATCACATCCCCACCTCCAAAAGTGTTGGTTTGTAGGTGGCATATCGAATCCTTCCCCCTTTAGCATCTGTAACATCCTGTGGCTAGGAGCACTGCAGCTGACTGACCGATGTGGATCTCTGTTTGCTTTGTGCAGCTGCCCGTTTGGTTGATGTGATAGAGGTTACACAGTGTCTGCACAGGGCTCTTCCAGAGCTGCAACGCGCAGCCCTTCTCATGCTACAGCCTGGCCCTCGGCTCCAGGAGCCCCAAGGCCCCAGCAGCAGGCTGTACGTGCAGAACTAACGCTCCCTTCCCCAAAATGTCATGGTGCAGTTACTGCTCCCGCCTCCCTCAGCCTTTCTCCCTGCTAAAACTGTACAGAAAACAAACACAGTGATGCTTTCAGTGGAGATGAGCAGCAAGCTGGAGCCTTTCAGAGATGCAGAGAGGAAAGTGGCCCCACGAGGACACAGCCCTGCCGCAGCACAGCTGTTTGAAAGGGATGTGGACAGCAAAAGCCCAGTCAAGCAGGAGAAAAAGTGTACAAGGATGAAGCCATAAAGTAGGATACAGAGCACAAAACCTGTTAAAAGGCTCTTGAAATAACTGGCCTAATTTCTCTACGCTTTGTTTTCCATTTGGCTGCAGGCACAGCAGCGAGCAAGCAACTGCTGAGTGCAAGCAGAGGGTCATGCCCAGGCACTGGGAACTGAAGGCCTGGGCTTGGTTAACCATACCAAGGAGGGGTCCTTCGCTCCCTCTGGGGACACTGCTAAGTCCAGGCATTGCAGCTGCTGGCTGCATTTCCCCCCAAAATCTGTTTTTTTAAAGGTTCAGCCTCCTGTCCCCTCTGCTGGTGCTGCCTTCAGGTGAGCTGTGACCGTACCAGGGCAACCAACACTGAAGACTTTGCTAGAGCAAAGCCACTGCAGGAATCCTGCTCCTCCTGCAGGAAGCCTTTGAGCTGCAGCCAGTACCAGTGAGCTGCTCTTCACACCTCGTGGCAGGAGGGGCTTCAGCAGCACTGCCCTCCTTTCCCCACTCCCAAGGGTTTTTGCACGCCCAGGAGAGGGATGTGGGACTGTGCCAATAAACAGCGACCAGATGCAGCACGGTTCCTGCCACTGCAAGCAGCTCCAAACAGAGCAGAGTGGTGTTTGCCCTACCACCACTTCTAGGGTCACCTAAGCAAGCAGCATCTGCCAACCCCCCTCTTAAGAAGCTATGTAGAAGGCACAGACAGCACAGTAAGGGAAAAGCACAGACAGGCTGTGATGTGCAGGCAGCAGCTTGCTAAGAGGGTCACCAAACAGGAGGAAGGAGGTATGTTAGTGCAGGGAAAAAAAAGAGAGTCAGAAACAGGAGTAAACAAGGAGGTTTGTTCTTGTTAAGTTTATTGGCATCATGTTTGTCTCTTTACATAAGAGCTCAGCCTACGTACTAGAATGTAGACCTCTGGAAAACAGGTAGAAGGGCTCCATTTAAGCAAGCTACAAACGCAAGAACAAATACCAGGAGGAAAGGAAGAGAGGAAAGGGACTAGATTGCCAAGTTTTTCCATACCAAAAAATCCAGATTAGCAGTCAGTAAGAAGAAAGGGAAGGTTCGTAGTCCAGGTAATTCATTGAGAAACAGCTACCACAACCCAGGTGGGAGAGGTGCTCCTTCCACAGCACAAAGAGCCACTGGCACACCTCAGCTCTGGCTCCTTCCCATATTCGCTCCAAGATGTTAGGAGTTAAGCAGTAGGGGAGGTGAACAAATGAGGTCATTTCATAGCTGTATTTAATTTCAAATCCAATAATCCAGTGTGCATATCAATGCTGTTATGCAAATCTGAGAATTTAGATACAAGGAAGCCAGACAGATTTTCCAGAAGATGAAGCCTCTTGGCCTCAGAACAAGAAGGCTTATGTAGTTCATCTCTACTGTACAGAATACTGCCTCTATCTGGACTCTGTGTTGCTAGCACACCACAGTTCACAAGTGTCCTCCTCACTTTCTACACAATCTGTGTTTCAGTACTTGAACATGTAATTCAGGAATTTTACACTAATTTATACATTTTTAATTGGTTGCATATATTAACATGTACTATAAGATTTTTCCTAAAGAAGCATTACATAATACATGGATACTGTAAAAAGATCTGATTAGTTAAAAGTAACAAGCATTAACAGAGATACATACAAAACTCAACCTAGTTGGACTGAGTGCTGAGCTTGCAATGAACTATAGGTAATCAGCCTTTCCAGTTGCAGCCTTCACAGGGGAAAACACAAGACAGTTAAAAATGTATGTAACTTGTTACACAGATTACCTGTAAACAGTTCCTCTCCGTTGGACACCTGGAATTAGATTCAGTTCCAAACATACGTAAGAGTTTCCATTTTAAACTAAGAGAAAGGTCTGTTACCATGAAGTGTGATGTGGATGGTGCGGGGATGTGAGCTCTGAAGTGCTGGACTCTCAGATGCTCGTGGGAGATGGGTGGATTTTGGCAGCTGGAGATGGAATTTTTTTTTAATTTTGTTTTTAAACACAGAAGAGGGGCTGTGTGTTTGAAGGCCTAAGTGTGATATTTGTTTGTGAAGGACTGTGCTCAACCCCTCCCTCTTCCCTCAGCAGCTGCAGCTCTCCGCAGAAGCCTTCACTCGGTCATTCTTGTCTAGTTTGATGGGTTCGGGGAATTCATTGTAAAGCTCCACTTCGGTTTCCTAGCAGGAGGGAAGGGAAGAAAGGGAAGAGTTAGTGCCACAGCTCTATGGACAGCCCTCAGCATGCACAGGGCCATTCTCAGCTGGGGAAAGCTGTGGGAGAGCCCAAACCTCCCCAGGGGCCCACGCTGGCTGAACTCGAGGCAGAGCCAGCACCAGCAGAGGGCAGCCACCAGCCCCTTCCTACCTGTTTAAGTGCATTTCGTGCAATCGTCTGGAAAGCTTGTTCCACATTAATGGCCTCCTTGGCACTGGTTTCAAAGTAGGGGATGTTGTTTTTACTGTAGCACCAGGCTTGCGCCCGTTTTGTGGTGACCTGGGTGGACAGAGAGCAGCGTCACCACCTTCAGCCTGACACAGAGGGGGCTTGGTTTCCAGGTCAAGGCCAGGGACCACCCCCTGGAATCCCACCTGAGCTAGGACAAGGGTTCTGGTCTCATTATAGACCTAATACAGAGCTGTTCCACACACACAGCCCCAGTTCTAGAAGCAGAACAAGGGCTGAGCAGCTTTTCCACAGGCTTGAGCCTGCCAGGCAGGCTCTCTACTGCTGGGCAGGAGCATGTTATGCACAGGGATTGAAACAAACCCCTCTAGGCAGAGGGGAACAACCTGGAGGAACTCTTCTCCAGTACCATGCAACAGCAGAGCCACACATGCACCTTCCACTCAGGTAACCCTCCCGTGTTCCTACAAGGTCTCCCACTCCAGCAATTTCTTAAAAAGGCAGCTAGCAAGTCACAGTACTCACTTGTCTGTTTTCTAGGTCAATCTTGTTTCCCAGCACAACAAAAGGAAAGTTCTCAGGATCCCTTGGACTGGCCTGAATGAGGAATTCATCCCTCCAGCTGTCTAGGGTTTTGAATGTGTTAGGGGCCGTGACATCGAACACCAGCACACAGCAGTCTGCTCCCCTGTAGAAGGCAACTCCCAGAGACTGAAACCGTTCTTGTCCCGCTGTATCCCATATCTGCAGCAAAAGACAGGGTAGGTGAGCCAGCTCTGCTCCAAGACACCCAGACCACAATGAGGGCTCCCCACTAGGCATCTAGAGCCCCTACCTCTCCAGAGTGAAGGAACACCTAAAGGTTTAGGATCTTCTGCAGGAACTGAGTCTCATAAGCAAGAAATACCCTTCTAAAAGTAGAGATAACCATTTGCATGTCCAGCCTTATCAGTGGATCACTGTTTGGACAAACAGGACTTAGGGATTGGGGCAGGCTGCAGCACTGGGGTACACTGAGGTACCAGCACAGCCCAAACTCTCCTCTGCTGGCTACAACAGGGCTTCTGCTGCCTTGCTGTCAGCCTCACCATGGATAGATGGAAGCGTCAACACTAGGCATTCACAGGCTGGCAGGTTAACACTACACCCTCAGGAATCAGGGTGGCATGAGTATGGCCTGAAGAGCCCTTTCCCAGCCCTTCCCAGTTCCTGAAGGCTAGGGGAGTGCACCTTTCTACCAAGAGAATGTACACTGACAGGAACAAACACTTCAAATTGGGCAAAGCTTCCCTTTGCTGAGCCCAGGCAAGCTGATCTTTGATTTCCCTTGTGGAGCCCCTGTGCAGATTCGTAGAGAAGCCCAGCAGCAGCAGCTCAGTGCAGGCAGGATTCACACCCTGTGCACTGCCCTGGGCTACCCTGGAGCAGATGCTTCCACACAAGGAACAAACACCCCTCGCAGCAGGAGTTGCTCCTTACCTGCATTGTCACTAGCCTGTCATCCACCATGACTTCTTTTGTCAGGAAGTCTGCGCCTATCGTAGCCTTGTACTGGTTACTGAATTTCTTGTTCACATACTGGTTCATAAGCGATGTCTTCCCCACCCTGTACAGAAAGACAAAAAGACTAGGTAGGCTGCTCCTGCAACAGAGCTTGCATTAACCACTCTGAAGAAAACATCCCTCTGCCCTTCACCTTCCATCACAGCCTCCTGGCAAAAAGGGGGGGGGGGGGGAGTCAGGGGAAGCACACCCACCTCAGCAAGGAGGGGCTTCCACAGCAACAGATGCTGGGGCCACATAAGAATTTGAAGAATTAAGGTCTTGAGAAACCCTGCTTCCCAGTCAGTGATCAGACCACTGGTAAGCAGTGTGCTTATCATGAGAGCAACCTTGAAAGACGAGGTGCCCCACCAAATGATGAAACCCACTGAAAATAATCAGCCTTTTCAGAAGGAGCTTGAAGAACAGGGCAGGCTCAGCATGGTAACAGCTGACACATACAACTGTAGGGGCCTGGAGGTGGAGATCCTCCTGAGAACCAGCTCAGAGGGCTCACAGGCACTCTGTGGCTGAGCAGCACTCCCTGATCAACAGCTTGCTGGGCACAGTGGTGTAAATAAGCCTGATGTCAGGGGAGCAGGTTGCAGCCTGCACAGCAAACCCATCACCTGTACCAGAGGAGCAGCCTCCTTGCTTGAGGGAACAGGACAACAGAGCCTTACTCCAAGGGATGGCTCTACCCAGATCAGATAGCAGCTCAGCAGGTGGCTTCAGTATAAACTTCACCTCTGGCAGAGGTAACATTTTAAAAGTCAGCCAAAATTGACTATTAGGTGTGTTTTTTTTTCTCCCCCTAATAAAATTAAAGGTTAAATTAACACCATGCTGATCCTCCTTGTAGAGAGGCCATCCAGTTCTGCTCCCATAGCCTGCCTTCATTTCTCCTGTTCAATACCAGGGAAAGGCTTCAAGGCGTTAAATTCTGGGGACACATTCAGGACAGGGGGTTGTGACATGCTTAGAGCCACAAGGTAACACCACCATGCACGGTGACAGAAAGCTCTCCTCCCAGCACTGCTGCCTTCCCACCGTACAGCCAGACTCCCCCCGGTCAGAGCACTCCAGCAGGACGCAGGTCGGCAGCTGAAAGCTCCCCCACTTACCCGGAGTCTCCAAGGATGATGACTTTCAGTAACACTTTCTTCCTAGAAGTCATCTTTTAAACTGGAAAGGAAGAACAATGCCATCAGACTCCACTGGCACACCACTCCTCAAGGCAGCAGGCTCGAAGGCCAGGCACCAGACTCCCAGCAAGGGACCAGCAGCTGGCACAGCCCAGCACTGCTGAAGCTGGACTTCTTGATTCAAGGCTTCACTCGAGCAGTACCATGTGTTTGCCCTCTTCACTGGCAAGGCCATGTCAGACCAGTAACCACAACTTAACACCACTAAATGAGCCACGTACTTGTCCTTCACAGTACAAAGTTCATCTCAGACCCCATTCCATTCCCAGGCTGTTCTCTGGGTACATTACCTGAGGCCACCTCCCTGAGGCTTGCAGGAGGCAGGGCAGTAAGCTCACAGTACAAGCTGATTCTTACACAAGCTGTGAGCAGAGATGTCAGACATGTGCCACCATCCAGGCCAGCCAAAAAGGCTGAAGCACGAGGCACACGGCTACCAGCACACGGGGTTTCTCAGAGAAAGTGGGGTAGGGCTGTAGCAATGAGCCTCTAACACTCAGCCTGCTGCTGTTACCCCATGAGCTGCCTCCTGCCATCACTCCAGTCCGCTGTATGGGCAAGTGGCTCTGAGCTTGCCACTAACGGCCCAGCCAATTAGTGAGAGTGAGAGTTGAGCTCTCACTGTTACTTGTGCCCAGGTCTCACCCAGATCTGGGAAGCTACTGCAGGTCCCAAAATATTCCTGGATGCTTTAGCACAGCAAGAACACGTATGAAGCCTTGCTACCAGCAGCTGAGCATGACTGCAGCCTAGCACGCCCTTCTCCCCACCTACAGGGAAGGGATAGGACAAGACATTCATTCTCTCCTGCTGCTGAGGCTTGATGAGGTCCCAAATCCCAGTCTGCTTCCCCTTGGCTTTCCCTAGGGAGCTCTGCAGGCTCTCTCCAGAGCGAGGAGCCAGAGGATGGTTATGGCTGTGCTACTTTGAATGCAGAGACCTTTGACACAGGCTTCGTGTTCCCATCCCTTAAATAGGGACTTGGCTGCCCGAAAACCCTCATCCTGCCACACCAACTCACACTCATTCTACTACACAACTCCTACTCCTCGGGAGCTATTCCTGACTTTCACAGCTTAAGGAGGGCTCTGCTTTGAGAGCAGCAGGGATAGGAGCCTCTTCTGAGCAGCCTGGTCCTGTGCACTGCCTGGGATGTGCGAGAGCCTCGGCTGAGAGAGAAGTGCAGCCTGCTCCATCCCACTGACGGGGGAAACAACACGCTCCAAGCTGTAGAAGCTTCCTATTAGATAAAAAAAAAAACTGGCTACACAAAGCCTTAATCATCAAGCTTTGAGCATTAGAGGGGCAGAGCTCACCATTTCAGACCTCACCACCAGGGAGGGCAGCAGAAGGCCTCCTGCTGCCGTTACGGGCAGCGGTGCACTCACAGCTCAGCCCTGTGGGACTGCGCCCACCTCACGCTGCCCTGATGTGCCCGGGTGTGAAACTAGAAGAGAACAGCCCCAGGCTGCTGGGTGACAGCACCGGCAGGCCATGCACTGCTCAAGGGCCCACGAAATATCCAGCTGAAGGTCACCAGACAAGCCCAGGGTTTAGTCCAGCTCCTGCTCATCCCATCGATAGCAGCGGGGCGAGCAGCCCAAGCAGACAGCACCTCCTGTGTTTTCAGAGCCTGCAGCACAAGCAACGCTGGTGCTAGCCAAGCCAGAGACTCCGGCAGCGCAGTTGGCCCAGATGGAGCAAGAACAGCAAGCAGGGCCCCGAAACCACTTCAAAATACCACACAGTGAGCCGTCATGGAAAACATCTGCACAGGTTCAAGCCCCGGGTGAGAGTCACCTGTTTCCCTTGAGACAGGGGGTAAACAACTCACCCCGAGGTGGCTGCGCCAGCACCCAGCACGTCCTGCTTCTATTTTTCCTCCGAGTGTTTTTAGCCTCGCCTGCCATCAGCTGCTGCCTGCTGGTATTCAAAGCAGCTTTCGACAAGCTGGCAGCCGTTCCCGTGCTCGGGGAGGGATTTTGTAGGGCCCTGAATTGCAACACTCAGGCACAGGGGAGCCTCGGTGCCCAGGTGCAAGGTGGGCTGAAGTTCCACCACCAAGCGAGGGGGAAATGCTCCACCAAGTCTCATTACCTGGGAAGCAGCTTGGCTGAGGAAGGAAGCTGAATCAGACCCGACACCACCTGCTTGTCATAGTTTGCTGTCCACCCAGCGGCGTGCAGGGCCGTTCCTGCCTGACAAACACCTCGGGTGATGCATCGGATGTGAGCCACAGCACCGCCGGGCTGCTCAGCTCCGTGCCTGCCTTGGGCCACGAGACAGCACGAGGAGCTCGGCTCTGCCACACACCCGCAGTGCCCAGCTTCCCCATCCCGTCCCACTAAGCCTGCCCCACACTTTTTAAGCCCAGTCAGCTGAAGGAGCGAGCCCTCTTATTAATCTTCTCATCGCACGTAGAAACAGACCCGCCACCAAGTTACCAGAGGAAACCACGTCTCCCGGAGCCTTCCTAGAGAAGAAAACCCTTCTAGTTTACATAGCATCAAGTTGCTCTCTACAGCACTGCTTTTGCTGCTTCCCTGATCCTTATCACAGCCTGCATGGCTGAGCAGGTCTCCAACACCAACACCAGCCTTAGAGCAGCTCTTTGTGCTAAACAGAGCTTTGACTCATCCCAGCAAGATCTAAGATCTAAACAGATTGAAGAAACCCCACTGCTTTACCCAGGGTTTCTGATGATTTGATTTTACTTGGGGTTTCTGATGAAGCAAGCCAAAGGGACAAACTACTCCAAGGACAGGACACCGTAACTCTCACCTTGTTCCCAGCAACAATAAAGAGGCTGGGGTGCTGGAAACAAAAGCCACAGGACTTTCAGCCCACCCCAGCAGTAAGAAAAGCCTTACCACAGCCTCCTGCAACACCACGCAGAGGATTTGGGGCCTTCAGCCCACGCTAAGCCAGCAGCAGACACATGATCTTGCAGCAGACACATGATCTTCCAGCCAGAGGATGCTTCCACACGCGGCAGCTCAGGTACGCCCAGAGCTACCTCAGCTGCTCGTGGTTACGGTGCCGTTGGTGTCAGTACAACGGGGCACACAGCCCACCCCGGGCCAGGCTCAGCACTCAAGGATTTGCTCGCCTGGAGTCAGAGGCAATTTGTGATGGCTCACGTGGGAACACGGGCTGCTGTCCGCATTGCTCAGCGCTGAGTAGACGGGCTCATCACTGCCTTGTGTCCCAGAAACAGAGCCCGCATTCCTGCTCTAAGCTACAGGGATCTCGTTTCTGATGAGCACGGCTCGTACGAGACGAAGGGAGGCTCGGGACACAGCCTCAAAACAGACGAGGCAGGTTTGAATACCTGAACCTGTCGGGTTCAAGCTGTCAGAGGAGTTTCTCCAGACACACCTGCAAGAAACATCGAGTTACTGAGTCAGCCTGAAACGGGGGCTGTGCAGGGCTCCCCCTGCTCCTGCACAGAGCAAGCTCAGCGTAAGCATCACCGCTTTTGATCTTAGCCAAGTCAGTGGCATCCAAATCCCAGGCTATTTTGCACTCCATGTGCAGCTTGCCTTGCTTTACAGCATGATTATTCTAGAGCAGCATCCTGCAAGAGACACGTAAGCCCTTAAGATGGCAGTGTGTGAGCTCACACGGGGCTCCCATCCAGTCCCAGGAGCATTTCTGAACAAACACTTCCTCTTCAGAGAAAATCTTGAAGAAAAACCTGCTTGCTAAGATTAGATCCGAGACACTGGTTTTGTTTTCACACCGTGCAGTCTCCTGGAGAGAAGTCACCCGCACAGCAGCCTCCAGCACACCCACCCAGCCCCGTGCAGGAGCTGTCAGAGGCCTCCTGGCAGAGCCCAGTCAGCATCATCCCTCCTCCTGGCCTTCCTGGTGCCAGAGGAATGACACAGCTGCCTCTAGCACAGCAGAGGAGTCCTCCTGCTCAGTGTTTAATGCCTGCCCCTCTAAGGAAGCCATCCACTGGCAGCGTGGTGACCCTCAGGGGATGAAGCCTGGTATAGCACGCCTCCTGGTAAGGTTATTTATTACCTGGCCTGCTGGAGCAGCACGGGGAGAATCCCTCACATCCAATCCGCACGTGTTACTGGCTTGGCAGAGCTGGGGGAGAACCAAGAACTGTCCAACAAAGCTCTGCGGCACCAATTGTTCAGATGCAAGAGCAAAGAGTCCGTGCCAAACCTAATTAGACTTCCCTCATTGCTTCAGAGGCCGTGACAATTGTCCTTTCTTCTGCTCTATTACGGCAGCTGGTTCAGCTCAGAGCAGAGATGGATGGGTAAGGACTGCTCAGAGGCATTCACACGCGTCAAGTGACAGTGCAGGCACCTCGATGTCAATTAGCAACAGCAGGAGCGTGCACTGGTGGCCCACCAGATCTCAGCTTCACGGGATGCTCCTGTCCCAGGCCTGCTGCTGGAGGTGCTCAGGAGCAGCCCTGGGCAGGGGAGGACGCTCACCTTCATGAAAGGAAGACGCCAGCTCCCTGCACTCTGGCTTTAAAGCTGCTGGAGCAGGCTGCACTGCCACAGCTTTGCTATTAAACAGCACAAATCCCAACCTGAACTAAAGCAGAGCACCTCAAGCAGAAGCTAAGGGAACTGGGCCATCTGATCAGAAGTTCTCTGCTCCTGTGCCTGCCAGCCTGCTGCCTGCAGCTCCCACCAGAAGCCAGCAGAGCTGGAACACGGCTGCTGGACCGCACGGCTCCCCTCGTGCCCTCTGCCAGGGACATCTAGCACTACCCAGCCAAGGGGCACAGCAGTGGGTGAGCATCGAGCAGGGCTCACCTCACAGCACCTGGAAATGCAGGATTCCACTCTTACCCTTCTCCAGGGCATCACAGGGCCTTCAGCAAGAAGCCACACCATCAGCAAGTTGATCAGGATAAGGCAGTGCCCCACAAAGGTACTGATACCACAGCGGGCTCAGCATAGAGCAGACCATGCTGAGGAAGAGCCATCCCTGAGGGCTGGAAAAGCCTTCTTGAAAAAAGCTTAGTCCTGGAGTGCAGGCTCAGTGTCCTGAAAAGCAGCTCCATGCGTTTCCGACACAGGAACGCTACCCCTGCTCGCTTCTTTCTCACATGGGGGAGGCTGCCAAGCATTAAGCCTCTGTACTACACCAAAGAGTTATTTTTATTCCCTCTTCCAATGGTTCTGCATTTCCTCAAGGAGGCTGAAGCTAGAGAAATGCTTCGGGACCAGCTCAGCTTGAACCAGCTTCTTCCCAGAAGGGGGAAGCTCCTCGGGATGTGTGGCACCTCAGGAGGCCGTGCTCAGACCTCCATCCCCTGAGGGGAGATGCTCCTGGGTGTTTAATCTGCTCTTACAGGGCCAGGCACAGATGTGCTGTCTCCTGCTGGCACTTACCACGAGCAGCCACACGCTGACCTCCCCTGGCATCGGGGGCTGGCTGAGAGAACCCACCAAGGAAAACCCCACATTTAGTGGGGCCACGAGCTGGCTTCGTGCCTGCAGCAAAAGCAGCTGGCGAGGTGTCGCTGCAGCAGCTCCCCAGAAGGGTTCGCTCCGCTGCCTGCTGTATCAGGAGCATCTCAGAGCTGCTTCCCACCTCCTTCCTCCCCACACGTTGCTGTTCTAGCACACATTCTCTCCTGCTGGTGCCCGGCCAAGAGCTGAAGCACAGCTCCTCGTTTCCCTGCTCAGGAGAAGCAGCCAGGCTGCCTGCTGCTCGCTGCACTTTCCGCAGGAGCAGGCTCCTGTCCACTTGGTGCCTTTCCCAGCCAGTCCTGGGAGACAGGAATTACCTCTTTCAGGAGCCGGGAGCCTCAGCTCCGCTTTATTTTCTGATACCTGGTTTAAAACATCACATGGCGAGCTGTCAGGTGTGGGTATGATGGTTCTCAGGGGTAGGAAACACTGCAGAAGCTTCAACTTTGTGAAGGAAGCCCACAGCCCCACGTGCTGCCTAGCACAGTGACACGGCTGGGATCAAAACAACCTTGAACCACGTTTCAGGAGCCCACAGGAACCAGCTTTTTAGACTCCAGCTGCCTGCAGTGAATTCCCCTCATCTGGAGGGTGGAGCTGCAGCCTCCAGCGCAGCTGCTGTAGGACCAAGCTGAAGAACCAGCCCCAGCTCTCCACCGGCAGCTTCAGGGGGAGCACCAAGCTGGGGCACGAAGCCAACAGGCCTGCGAGCTGGCTGCTGGGCGGGTGTGATGCCTGCACACACCGCAGCCTGCTCCTAAACACCAGGCTAGGACAGCTCCGTGCTGAAGACAGAATGATGGGGACAACTCAGGGAGACACGCAGGAAGCCTCGCTAAAATACAAGAGCTTGGGAACAGCCCTGAGCAGAACGAGCTCGTGGTGTGACCAAACAAGTGGCAGAGCAGAAGCTTTTTGCTCCTTCCACTGGCAATAAGGTTTGAGCTCCTTTAAGCACGGACATACCCTCACTGTATGAAGGCTGACCCCCAAAAGGAGTCAGCCCTCCCTGAGCGGGGTCCCAGCTCCTGGGAGGCATCGATGCCCACGATTAGTCAGGCTCAGAGCCCGAGCTCTCAAAGCCAAGGTCTCCAATCCAAGCCTCACAGCCCTGCTACACCTCCCAGCACTCCCCCAGCTCAGAGCTGTTCTGTGTCTGGGTGTGAGATCTGGAACCCAAGAAGTTTTGTTGCTCCAGAGCCGCCGCTGAGCTGTGACTGCCCTAGAAAAGGCCAAAGAAGGGAGGACTGACCCCCACCCCAACAACCCAGCAGAGGAGCACAGAAACCGATCTGATGGTTTAGGTGTCACCTCTTATGAAGGTATCACGTTGATCTGATTACATGGGCAGGAAGTGGGAGCTGAACAGGCACAGTTTGCTTACAGAAAAGAGGCAGATGTGTCCCCGTGTTTAGTCAGCCCTCCCTAAAGGTCTGGCAGCTACAGGAGGACTTCACCAAGGCTGCTTCACCGAGACATCAGCAGCACACGCAGGCTGAGAGATGCCCTGAGCCCGAGGAAGGCAGCACACAGCATCCCCAGTGATGAAGGCAGCCTTCCCAGGTGGTTCGTGCTGCTCCTCAGCAGCCTGGGGATGACCACCACCACCTCCAGAGCCAGCAGCAGGTATTTTGGGACCACGGCTGTGCACAGATCAGGACCAGGTCCAGGACACTGACAGAAGGGGGCTGCTGGAGGAGCAGTCCTCAGTCCTGGAGGACAGCCCTGGGAGGAAGCTGCAGCCAACAGCTTCCCTGAGAGCTGATTTCCCAGGCACGAAGCCGTAGCCCCCCTCACCTGGAGCTCCTCCAGCAGGGGAAGGTCCCTCGTGCTGCAGGGCATCTGCCTCCAGGAGCAGGCAGACACACAGAGCCCTCACAGCGAGCACCTGAAGATCTTCAGCTGCCCTCCTCCTGTAGGTTTGAGGTGTGCCGTCACCCAGGGACCTCGCTGTGCCCCTTCCCCCCAGGGGAAGCAGCCCCCCGTGAGCCCTTCAGGATTTCAGGTAGTTCCCAGCCAACGCCGCTCCTCCCCAGGGACCGGGCTGCTACAAGAGCGGGCATGCTCGCTTTAACTCCCCTCCCCCTTTATCAGGGCGAGCTCAACTTCCCCTATTCTGCCCTGGGGGAGACAATCTCAGGATGTGGGAGGAGAGTTGAGCACATTTGCTGGCTGCTGGGAGACACCAGGCAGCAAGCCATGCGTCTTGACTAAGGGCCTTGCCTACGCAGAGCCCTTCAGCTCCACCAGCACAGGTCCACGTTGCCGGGCCTCTCCTGGAGCAGATCTCACACAACCCAGCCACGGTGCCTGCACAGCCCGGTCCGTGCAGCCACAGCCACCTAGCCAGGAGAGCCAGACGGGTCCCAGCAGCCCCAAACAAACAGGGACAGCCCTGCACCCTTCCAACCCCACACACTGCTGGGTTTGAGGCTTCCCAGCAGAAGCTGAGCCTGAGCAAGTCAGAGCTGCAGGCGGGCCAGGCCGTCGAGGAGCAGCGATGTTGTGAGGTCTTCGCTCCTTCCAGCGATATTTTTCAAGCTCTCGGATTAACTCCTCATTTTGTCTCCAGCTCGCTGAGATTTTACACATTCCTGGCGTGCTTTCAGTTTTAGGGACACAAATAGGAGGTGTTAGATAACCTTTGCATTGAAGGCGCAGCCCTGAGACCTTGTCAGTGGTAAACAAGCCTTGTTTATCTAGGCCTGCCTGCAGTTTTCCCCAGTTCCTAGAAACTGGGCAGGAAACAAGTGACTGAGGGGAGGATTTGCAGGTTCAGGCCTTGGAGTCCCAAACCAGGGCCTCAGAAGGGCTGCCAGACCCCACAGCTGAATATTGACTCTCCTTCAGCACCAAGAGCCTGGTAGGAGAGAGGGAAAAGCTGACAGGAGGCCCCAAATCCAGGCAGATGTGGAGGACCACGGAGCCTTACCCCGAGCAGCTACTGCAGGTCTGTGTCCTCGGGACCGAGCCTGCTCCTGGAGCTGCCTAACTCCAGACCCCGCAGCCTAAGAACTGCGCCCGGGGCGGCACCCAGCCCCGATCCTGCACATACCCCACACCTCCGGCTGTGCTCACGGGGTTGGCAGGGCAGGAAGGACGAGTCTTTCAGTCCCGGTCGGCGAGGGCAGCAGGCAGCTCACCGCGACAGCTGAGTCAGGGCCTAGCAAGGAATTCCTGCCGGGGACTCGGTTTCAGGCTCGCGCTTCACACCCCGGCGCCTCTCGCCCAGCTCCTGCAGCAGGAGTTTGCCAGATCACTTCTTTACCCCCCACGGAGGAGCAGAACAACCTCACGGAGGGGATTCGCAGAGCGGTGCTGGTGAACTGTGGCCCCTCCAAGGGGGAAGGGGAGAGCTGGAGACACCTCGCTGGGTCGCAGCCATCTCACTGCTGATGCTCGAGACAATGCTATCGCCGAGCCAGATCCTAGTGCTGATAGCATTATCGGCATCTGGAGCCACGAGGAGACACCTGCAGAGCCCAGTGACTCAGTCCGCTTGAAGGAGGTGAGCACGGAGCAGGTTAGCACTCCAGGAGATGCTGCTGCCCAGCAGGGACCACGGGCTCCGTGCAGACTCATTACAGGGCAGAGCCAGCCGTGGAGGCCCAGGCACTCCAGCCAGCAGCCCCTGAAGGCACACCCCAGCTACCTGTGTCACCCTCACACACCCCCTAAACAGCCCAAGCGACCAAAGCTGCAGCACGCAGGGAGTTAGGGCAGACTGCAGAGAAACGCTGCTCTCCTTCAGTGAGGATATAAAGATCCGCTCCATTTCTTTTAGGAATTCCTGCTTGAAACCCAACCAGGTGCAGCTCACTATAGCAAGTCACCTGAAGCTGACATTTTAAGTAGTTACAGGTGGGCAGGAGAGCAGAGCACTCACTGCACAGAGTGCCTTTAAACCGCACCAACAGGACCGTGCCGCAAGTTTACACTTCAATCCAGCTCCAACAGCACGCCCCTCCCCAAGTCACGCCGCCCTGAGAGCGGCCACAGCCTCAAGAGCAGGTTCCCTAGCGCAGGAATCCAAAGCTCTTCAGGCTCAGCTGCACACCAACACGCTCCCACAGCCCTGGCCAGCTCCTTTCCCTGTCCCCAGCCGTGAGTTAGCAGCAGCGGTGTTGACACAGCTCCTCGCTGGGGGCTGGCACGCAGGAGGAGGAGCGGTGGCAGCAATGACATCAGCACAGCGCAGGGCGCAGCGGCACGCCGAGGGCCGGAGCAGCACGCACGCTGCCAGCAGCCATGTGATAGCGGGGGGATCCCTGCACCACCTGCTATTTCTGAGCAGTGCAGGCGGAGCTGCTGACCTTGGGAGCCCCTCTGGAAGTTGGGGTTGGGCTGTATGTGAAAGGGAGCGTGGCTGGAGGGCTCTCTGCTGGCTCTCAGCTTGTTCCCCGTGCGCAGCCTGTGTTTGTCAGGGTGCACAGCTCAGGTTTGGGTCGGCACCAAAAAGCAGGCGCCTGTTATCGCCAGCCCCGGGTCACAACCCAGCCCAGGAGGCCACTTCAGAAGGCTGCAGGGGGGAAGGCAACTGAACTCCAACTGCAGCAATTAACCAGCAATTATCAGAACAATGCTGCATGAGGAAACATTTCAGCAATCCAGCCCCCAATAGTGTCAGACGCACAGCACACAAGGCACAGGCTGCTAGTGCCCAGCCAAATCCAGCACAAATTCCTCCTCACCTGGACCCCATTACGCTGAGGCAAGAAGCCCCAAGCCCCTACAGCTCTGTGGGGGATCCCAGCAGCAGGCCCTAGCAGCAAGGGCTGCAGAGGGGTTCAGGTCACAGCCAAGAAGCCCACAGGACATCAGGGAACACAGCACACGAGGTGAGAGGGTCCTGTGCCTATCAAGTGACCAGCTTACTCCAGCACTGAAAGCACTGATTCTAACAGGCTGGACAGCAGCAAGTGTGATCCCAGACACCCAGCAGCGTGTCCAGAGGATGCAAACACCCCGGTGCCCTGTGCTACAGCCTTCATTCCTAAGCCTGGGCTTGCCAGGCACTGAGGCATTTCGCAGCGCATCCCAATCCAGCCCAGGCAGCTTTGTTTACAGCCAAATGGTGAGTTCTGCACCAACTAGTCTCATTTTCACAGAGAAGTCAGACAAAATCCCATCCATGTTGGAGACAGAGCTATAAATAGTCGTGCACAGATGGTTTGATACTAATTGTCATGTTTCCTCAAGGACGAGCCCTGCCAGAGATTTGCTCTGACAGGTAACTCGCGTGACCTTCTGAGCCAGGAGCCCTAAGAAGGTGCCTCAGAAACTCCACCTGATAACCCTGCTGTCCCCGGGCACTCATTTTGGGTAGGAAAGCAAGGAAAACATCTTCTGTGGGTGAATACAGGGGAGAGGCTATTGCAGAGCTGGTACATTTTTCACTTCCAGGTTACAGTGGGGATGTTTCCCTGACTGCCTGGGCTGCTCAGGCCAGCCTCTGACCCATGGGATTTGGCAGAAGGGCAAGGATGCCCGCAGTGTAGGCACTGCAACAGTTATTTAGGCATTTAACTTGGCCCCTTTGCCTTTTAAGGTCCAAGTCTTACCCTGCCTGTGGGGTATTTCCATGTAGGACATGGACCACTGCATGACACCAGACGCAAGAGGCAAGTTTAACGTAACAGCAGCACAAAATACAACCACTGTTCCAGGCTGTATCGGTTCAGAGCAAGAAACTGCCACTGGATTTTAAGTTTCCCCTATTAAGGGGTCAAATTAGCCCCACCTTACAGCTCTCCTACCCCGTGAGGATTAACCCAACGGCACAGGGAAGGAAGGGCAGCCTTTGAAGCAGCAGCTCAGGGCTACTTTGACTCAGGCCGGGCACGGTGGGCCTGCTCACAGCTCAGGGAGAGCAGGTCATGTGTTCAGTCAGCTGTTGGAAGTCACAAGGGGGGGGGGGGGGGAGAGACAAGTATACTTGTTCTTCCTGAATACGTACGGCGATGAAGCCCTGATTATTAAACAAGAAATATTCAAATGACTCCACCCACTGCAACCTCAAATACAGCTGCTGAGAACTGAGCACATTCACTCGGGCAGCCCAGCCCTGCTGGAAGCACGGCGAGGCTCCAGCCTCTCTTGTATTCTCCTGGTAGCACCAGAACTCACAGAACAGCCACAAGAGAGCCTTCAAACCACGGCCAGGCAGGAGTTGTTCCCAGCCGGTTAGGCTCTACTCCCTCAGACAGGGAACTTCACCCCGGCCCAAGGCCCACACCAGCAAGCCAAGTCCCAGGCACAGGCCAGAGGTGGCAGGTGCTGGGAGTTTTAAAGCTTCCAATTAGCAGTTATCAAACAAAGGACGGATTGCTTACAGTGGGGAGGACTTTGTTCTGTCATGTGTTCCCAGTTTACATATACAGAGCTGATACACATCCCGGCAGCTCCGCTTATCAGCAGGTGTTTGTTGCTTTCAGGAAAACAGCGCTGAGAACTCCAGCTCTGCCTCAGAGATTTCAGAGTCACTGGGTAACACAGACTGGTGCAGATGCTGAGGTTACCTCTCTTACTTCTGACTACGGGGGTATTTTTTTTAGCAGTCCCACTACCAGAACAACTCCACTATTTACAGGAAAACAAGCACAGTTACATTAAACGCTACGGTGAGGCACTTCCACGTTTGTTACCCTCAATATGCTCAGAGCTCACTACCATACCTATGGCTGAATTCACCCTGTCACCCACCCGCAGCCAGAGGCGCCCCCCCATCCCCTCTCAGCCCTGACTCAGGCTTCGCACACGCCGAGCGCCCCTTTCGCAATAACTGCCAGCTTCACCCCACAAACCGCTCCGAGCGCCCCCGCTCCCCCTACAAGCGGCCCCCAGCGCCCACCCCCGGCCCCTAACACCCCCGGGCAGCCCCAAAAACCCCCCTAACAACGCCCTCCCGTAGCCGAGGCCGCCCCCAAAACCTCCCCAGCGGCTCCAGGCCCCGGCACCGCCGCCCCCCAGCGCCCACCCCCGGGGCTCTCCCGGTTCCTTTGTTCCCGGGCCCGGCTCCCAGCGGCGCCACCACTCCCCTCCCCCCGCCCCACAGACCAGGCCCAGGCGGAGGCCCCACAAAGGCCTCACCCCCCTCCCCCCCCCCAACACAACCCCGCTGCCCCCCCCCCACAGCCACCGGGAGAGGCCCGGGAGGTTCCCCCCGGTTCCCCCCGGTTTTCCCCCCGCCCTCCCCGGTGCCCCCGGGCGCCTCTCACCGCGGTGCGTGTGGTGCCCGAGCCGCCGCGGCGCCCGCCCTCAGCCTCGCTGCCGCCCCGCCGCTCGCCTCGCTCGGCTTTAATGGGCCCCCGCCGCCTCCTCGCTTTCACTTCCGCCTCCCCCTCCGGTAACTTCCGGTCACGGGGCCCGCCCGCCGCCGCTGACGTCAGCACGCCGCCCGGTAGCCGGCGGGAGGGGGGGGAGAAGGGAGAGGAGGAGGAGGAGGGGAGGGACCGCGTGTCACGTGACCGCGCGCCGCCGCCATCTTGTGGTGGCGAGGGTGGGAGGGGGGAGTCTGAGGGGGGGGGGGCGGCTCGGGGCTGGCACCGGGAGGGGACCGGGCAGGGACCGGCCCCGGGGCCGTGTGGGGGGTGCTCGGGGTCGCAGCCACCCTGTTGTACCGTCAGGCACCAAGCACTGCACCCATCGCCCCGTTATCATGGCTCTGGCTGCCATGGAAGGTGTAAAAACAAGAATTTACAAAAAAAGGACGTGTAAAACCAAGCATTTATGGAAAAGGGACATAAAAGGCCAAGAATTTATGAAAAAGTGAACCATAAGGGCCAGCCCAAGTGGCACCGTGATCCCCATCACCTGGAAACAGGAGCACACCTGGGGCAGGTGCTGCCAGCTCTGACCCTGTAATGCCTGCAAAGCGCTTTGAGATCAATGCCATGATGGCACGCCACCTCTTAATACCATTAATGAGCCTGAATATTATTAATTAGTCCTTTCCAAGGACTGTCCGTCGCAGAGCACGCAGGTGCGGGAGTTATGGTGTCCCACCGCTCAGCAGCTCCAAGGGCAGCTCAGCCTTGTCCTCGTGCTGCTGCCAGCTCCTGTCCGACCCTGCCCGCCTCACTCGGGCACTATACACCAGTTAAAAAAAGGACTGGACAAAAGAGGAAAAGCATCGCTTAGTAAAACGATGGAGAAAAAGTCTCCCAAACGTGTATAATTTCTCTGGAGGAGAAGGACGGTGATTCTGTGACAGTATCTTCTCTGACAGCACTGGCGAGACCACCTCAAATACTGTGTTTGGTTTTAGGCTCCTCACTACGAGAAGAATATGAAGCTGCTTGAGCACATGTAGAGAAGAGCAAGCTGGTGAAGGGACTGGAATTACGAGGAGTGACTGAGTGAATTGGGGTTGTTTAGTCTGGAGAAAAGGAGGCTGAGGGGAGATCTTATTGTTCTCTACAACTATCTGAAAGGAGATTGCAGTGAGGAGGATGTCAGTCTCTTTTCTCAAGTGACAAATGTTAAGACTTGAGGAAACAGTCTGAAGTTGCACCAGGGGAAGTTTGGATTGGAAATTAAGAAGAATTTCTTCATGGAGAGGCTGGTTAAGCATTGTAACAGGCTGCCCAGGGAAGTGGCAGAGTCCCCATCCCTGGAGGTAGTCAGCAGAGGTGTGGATGTGGCACTGAGGGACGTGGTTTAGTGGTGGCACTCAGTAGGTCAGGTTGATGGTTGGAATGATGATCTTGAAGATCTTTTTTGACTTAAATGATTTTATGATTCTCAGTCAGTTCAGCCCCAGGACTGCAGGCCCTGGGCACGCCAGCAGCCGGTGGGACTGAGCTCCACCACTCACTTGCCCATCTGTATTCCCTGTAACAAGGAGCCACATGCTGAGCTGTTACCAGCAGACATCAATGTTGAGTTAAAAAGTGTTCATCTTCTCTCATTCCTAAAAGTTTCATTTTTTCTTTCTTTTTGCACAATACCAAAAATAAATAAATCACAAAATGTGGGTGAGATTTCCTCCTTCCTTCTCTACCGCAGAGCAATCCTGGCACCACCTAATACATAACTTCTGTTACGCAGAGGATAACCTCGCACCGAGTTCCTGTGTCACTTGCTAGCTTTCTTGGCATGACCAACAGCTGTGTCATGCAATAGCTGTTCATGATGAGTTTCTGACCCTTTGTGGGAATCCTGAATTTTCTCAGACTGATGAGGCAAAATCCTGCTGCCTTGAGCATATGAATCCCAGCACTTGGGAGAACAGATGTCAGCAGAAAGGTCCTTGCTGTCCAGCCTGGATGTTTGTATTTTGACACAAATGATGGTTATATTTGCTGTGGCTGAAAGTGAAAAGACAGTGGTAAGAAAGTGGCAAATGGAAGTACTGAGCAGTGGCTCTTGCGTTTTGCCTGGCTGTACAGACAAACCTATGTACACCTCCCCACCAGAAAAACATGTGGCTTGCGTGAAACCTGAGCGAGCAGCACAGCTAATTACAGTAGCCTCTGAAGCAAATGGTGACCACTTGGTAATATCAGCACCCCATGAAACCTTGTAAAAATGGATCAGCTTGAAATCCGATGCCAGTTGTTCCCAATCACTAACATTGCTCAGAAGAAATAAGTTCTCCGCCTTTGAGGGACCTTCACAGAGCTGAGCAGATCCATTGTATTAGAGTGACCAGTCTTTAGACATTCACCACTGTGTAAATCTTAGCACATTTCATGCACTCATCCCGCTAAACCAGGAAGTAAGAATGTGTCCAGCTTTGAGTTTGTTCCTTTTGTGACATCTAATCTCTATTTACTAATCTGCCTGATCCAATTAGAGGCAATAAAACATGGTGTGTCTTACACCATCTCTTTACACATCACTGGACCAAAAGGGATCCTCCCTTACTCTTCCCAGTCCATAAAACGTCAGAGTGAGCAAAAATAGCATGGGTAGAAAAACACCTGCAGCATGCTGATTTCAGGGGGGCCTGCAGAGAGGTCCAGGGACCCAACCTGCACATCGGCCTAGCGATGGCTGTAACTGCTCAGTGAAAACTGACTATGCCATGATCCTTGTGTGAAGCCGTCCTCTCGAGAGTTTTGCAGTGCTTGCCCCTTGCCATCTTTGGCTTTCCATACCATCTTCCTCAAATTATAATTATAATGATACAATGTACTAAAATTAAAAGGAAAAAAGGGAACTAAGATGCAGCAAACACTCTATCCTGGTTTTGTGCTCTGAGTTTTGTCACGCTTTGCTTTAATCCAGTCTAAACCAGATTCTCCCTGCGTCTTTGGGCATTTTGTTCACTACAAATCTTCTGCTATTACATGACCACACATGCATTTCCACTGGTAAGAGTACAGCTGCAGTCTTTTGCCTGCCCTCGTCTCTAATCCCTGCCTGCAGTACAAATACCACTGGTAATCTGCTAATGCTTTCTCCTTTGCACTCAGCTGATTTCTGAGTCTTACAGCAGCAACACACAAAAGTAAAGCACCAGCTCTGGACAAGACTCGATCACCAGACACCAACCACAGGAAGCAACTACAATCACGTTATCTCATGCCGGATCCCTGAGCCACGCTTCTGCCGAGGTGCACAGGACACTGATTATAGCACGAGGGATTACAAGCATCTGTGCTCGCCGATGAAATGCAGCTGCTGGAGGTTGAACATCTTAAAACACAGAGCACTGGTAAAGAGTCTAAATGCTACTGTTGAAGCCTGAGACCCATGCAGTGGGTGAGGACCTGCCTATGGTGCCACAAAGGCAGAGTCTGTTATGTCTCCTCACACCAGACATAGGAGACAAGCACCTAAAAGAAATGGCTTTGGACTCCTTTCATGGCTTCCCCTTGTTCCATCACAAGTCACAAAACCACCATGAGGCGATGCCAGCCCCTTCCTTTCATCAAGAGATGAGGGTCCAAACCTCTTCCTTGTTCTGCCTTTGAGCCACAGCCTCCTGCAGAGGTGTTCTGGTCACAGACAGCACACTGAGTGCAGGGGACATGCTCTTGAACAAGTGCCTACACTGGCCACAGCAAGGCAAGCAGGGAGAAGCAACCACGTGCTGTTAGGCCATGTGTAAAATGGCCACCACGTGAAATGGCCACCATGCAGCCTTGTGCTTACCCCTTAGGCACCACCATAGTTACCTGGAGCCTGGACTGCTGGAAGCCAAAGCCCACAAGAAGTTCAAGTTTCACAGTGAAAAGGGATGTTTTTGTGGTCCAGATTTCGGGCTAGAGGCAAAACAGAGCCAATACCCTATTTATGCTACGAGGCTGTCCCACAAAGAGTGACCACCACTTGAGGCCCCTGTGGGACTCCCAGCTGCCCTCCCTGGCTACAGAGGCTCTCCAACAACACCAACGGCTTCCCACTTTTAGAGCCGGTGCTGTAATAGCAGCTAATTAATTTTTACAGCTGCGTTGGCAGCGCGCCGGGTAATTTCATATGATTGGTCTCAGTACTCAAGTGAAGAAGATGATCCAGGGGGTGAAGTAACTTCCCTGAGGCCAGTGAGTCAGTTACCTCGTTAGATCTGGGTCCCTTTAAATAGGGACGTTTCTGAATAATTTTTTTAACCATAAGACTTCTATAAAAATAGAGAGCAGTGCACACAGCCAGCACAGCGCTGCACAGGCCTTTGCAGGCTGACCTTTTTTCAGGAATCAAGTTTTTGTCAGAGCAGCATGCTACCAGAGCAGCAAGTTCCAGGAGCTGTTAATTCCCAGGCTCTGAAGCCATGACAGTGAAGGTCTGGTGAGCCTGAGACCTCCCAGCTCATGACACGAGTGGGTTTGAAGCCATGGGGCAGGACAGGCTGATGGTGCCAGGAACACTGCAGGACCCATGGGTTGTGTCCCGTTGCTCCTCTCTGCATGGGGCGTTGTGCGATGGGGTGCACCAGCCACGTGAGCTCTGCAGCCAGGCGGTTTTGTGGCAAAGGTGGCCGTGTCATGCTGTTGTTGTACCCAGAATGTGTCACAGGACAGGAGCCCAGTGCCACGTGAATGCTGTGACTGGGACACTTTATGGTACAGGTGACTCGCAGGTCGCTTCTTCCTTAGCAGTGAGTCAGTGCTGAAAAGCATCCCAAAGGCAGCTCGGGGAAGGGAAGCTCTCCATGAGGAGGAACCAAACTGGACACATGCACTCTCTCCAAGCCTGCAGGTCCATCTACAGACAGATCCCTCACTGCAACTCCTCAAAATCCAGCCCCCTTCTCTGCAAGCACAGGGTGCTGCGTATGAGCTTCAGATCCATCTGCCTCAGCTCTTCCAAATCACAGATTTTTCACAATCCCCTCTTATTTGCTCTAAAAGAAGTAAATTCTGTATCAATGACAACCACCAGAAGCCTGTATAATTTTGTGTGCGTGTTTTTGAAGAGTGTTGCAAAGATATTCAGCCTTGAAGGATAAGGGGTGTGTGTGGGCAGTGAGGTTTGCTTTGCTTTATCTTGGACAACACTTTTCAATGCCTGGTGCCCTGGCAGCTGCAATTTGGATCCCAGGGAGTTATGACTCACTGTTTGCAAATCCTTGAGCCACCAAATTGAAGGTATGTCCCGCAAAGCACAATCACCTAAAACTGAAACGGTTATAAGTGGGAGGTAAAGCTTCAATTACTCTGTCCTAGTGCTCAGGACTGGCTCCGGAACCCTGCCTGAATTTCTGGCAAATTGAAAACAACACCTCTTACTTTGTTTAAATGAAGGGGATCTTTCTGAGTTGTCTCCTTCAGTGACCTCTTCAGCCAACCTGAGAGCAATCAGGTAACAAAAGATGCAATACCCCATCTACACCAGCTCAATACCAGCCTGAGGAACATCCGCTCTGCCTGATCTGTACTCCTGCCCTCCGCCAAATTGCTTCAGACATCGGGGCCACCCCAACACCAGAACCAGGCTTGGCCTTCAGGGCAGAGGTGAAGGCAGTCTTTCAGTCCACTTTCTAGGTGACGTGTGTGGGGCTGCACGCTCCCCTGCTTGGCATCCTTTCCATTTGAGTGGATCAGCTCCCTGAGCAGTACCTGCCACTCAGGGAAAAACACACACACACAAAAAAAAAACATATCAGGCATTTCTGGGCAGGCAGGTAGGAAGGAGAGCTGTGCGAGAGGAGCCTGACACCCACCAGGAAGAAAAAATGGAAGAGGAATAAGAAGGAATGATCTTTTAATCGCAGGTTTCTTTTTCCTCTTATCATCAACGTTTTTCTAGTCTGAAAAGAGTGATTGCATGAAAATTCATTGCATTCATTGCAATGATTGCATTCATTGCTGCAGACCAACGCTGCTCATAGCGAGTTAGAGCTCCCCGTTTGGTTTCACATGGAGCAGCCTCTGCTCACCACCAGCCACCTGGCAGGGGGCACTGGGACCGTCTCTGGTGAAGGGCCACTGCGGACAGACACATACAGACCTGCCCTGAGGTTCCCAAAAACCAGGTGTGGGGCAGAGGTTTGGATTCACCCTGGCAGTGGGACCGGGGCTGCCCCTGCTGCAGAAACACAAACCCCCATTCATTGGGCACGATCCAGTGAAGTCCCCGACTGTGGATGCCAAAAATTGAGTAACCTGGGGAGAAATCTGCACTGCCTCACAGCAAGCACTGCACAAATGTGAGGTTCCTGCAGGAGACACAGGACGAGAGCTGCCAAGCTGCAGATGGCCCCCGGTGCTGCTAGCAGGGTCCTCAGCTTCCCACTGTCTGCGGCAGACCCTGCCAAACCGAGGCTTCAAAGCCATGTTCAGCATGCTCCGTGTCAGTGATGGGCTTCCAATGTAAATACACCATCAAGCGCTCTCCTTTCCAAGAAGAAGCTGAGAAAGGATGGGATGGGGATGACACCGTGACAGTGCAGCCCCCATAACGCGCACCCTACGGACCGGGGTGACATTTACCCCTCACAAATAACCACAGGACACCACTTCAGCGGGAAGGCAACCAGACCCTCGCTTTTAATAACCATTATCACTCCTGCTGGAGCTGCCCGGGCCGGCGGTGGCAGCAGGGGGAGGCAGGAGGTGGCAGCCCCAAACCTCCCCCCCCTCACCATCCCCATTCCCTGCTCCGTGTCCCCTCACGCTACGCCACCGCCGTAGCGGCCGCTATTCACCAAGGGGCGCTGCTACGCTACCGCGCCAGCGCCGCGCTCTTGGGTGCCCCCTGGCGGTGGAAGGGGGACACGGGGGGCGTGAGGGACACCCCGGGATTGTGGGACCTGAGGGGGACACACGGCACCGTGACACCTCTTTGGGCTGGGAACTAGCCACATCTCCCGGCCTGTGAGGAGAGAAGTGGCAGCACTGCTGCAGTGCCCCTCTGTTTGGGCACTGCTGCCTGCAGAAGCCAGCCACGACCCCACAGCCACAGCCCCTAGCCTCAGAGCATGCCCATTCATTCCCTGCCCCGCTTGGTCCCTGTGAAAGGCAGAGTTTGTCTTTTCAAGCCAAGATTCGCACCCTTGTCCTCCTTATGCCTTCTCTGGCTTCGCAGAAACCCAGCTGCCAGAGGCATTTTTGAGCTGGGTGTGATGCAGAAGGGCCAGATTACATTTTAGGGCTGGTTTGAAGGTGGTGCTGTACCCAGGCCCTGACAGCACCTGGAGGTACTTCAGTGGCAGCTGCATCACACCCTAATTTTCTGATACAGTTAAGCCAGTTCAGTTCCCTCTATCCAAAACAAGCTCTGATCCTGTAACAAAATCTGTACACATGTAGCAGATTTCTTCTACTAGCAACCCACCAGTGCTTGTCTGTAGCCATTTCAGTTACATTTTTAGTAAGCTTTAAAAAACAGAGTTGAATGTTCATTTTCTATGGATGAAGTGTCCTTGCAGCATTGTTTTCTGCACTATTGCCACAATACCTGTAACATATTTGTTTCACCCCTGTACAAAACTCACAGATGCTTTCCCATTTTCCTCTGGCAGGCTTTCCTGTGTGCTTCCCAACACTTCATACACTTGGTTTTTCTGCTTGCTGTGCTCAGACAGTTTTCTCCATTTTTTTTCTTTTCCCTTCTGAGCCTCATGTTCTAACACAGCTAAGAAAGCAGGCTTTCTTCTTAAATCCAGGAAGACATAATTTTAAAGAAAGGCGAACATTTACAGGAGACTCCGCTGCAGATCCGTGATGTAACTTCAAGAAACCCCAGAGGAACAGCCCTTGAGCAGACAGTGAGCCTTCAGCGCTGTCTTTGAGAAGGCAGGACATGTTTCCAAGGCAGATGAACAGTGCAGCAGTTGAGCACCAGAGCCCCCCTTCCAGGCCCACCACTCCCATGGAAGTCACAGGCGAGCCCAAACCAAGAATCATGGCATGTTTTGCTTGGCAGAGGCTCAGCGCGTGCTGACTAGCTGTAAAATGAGGTTGTAAAAATAATGAAACTGGAAAGCTCTTTTTTTTTTTTTTTTTTTTTTTCCAGCTGTTTTTCAAGGGCCTTAGCAAGGCTAAGTAAACTCTGCCATCAGTCAAACAGATCTTACCTGCACCCTTGTGGCTGGGGAATGCAAAACCTCACTGGTCCAGGACCGATAGCAGGGAGAAAAAGAAATGCCATCTGCACCCCTCTGGCAGACAGAAGGCTGCCGTGATTTTACATGTACAGTATTACAGTGAAACACCAATAAAATCCAAAGCACCAAGTTTTATACCAGTCATCACAACAGCCACATGTCTGTGGTTTTATTTATTATTTATTTTCTAGGATCACGGTCAGATCTGTATTGCAACTACATCTGCAAGCTCACGTGGTGCCAGAATGACTCCTGCTGTCTGTGCCCATGCACAGCCCTGTTTCACATCTGCTCCTGACCCGGGTTCCTCAGAAAGCAACCCATTATACCACGGTCCCCATGTGCCTGGTGTAAGCTCTTTCCTCCTTGAGAACAAATTGCTCTTCAAGATGACACAGCTCTGAGTTTGGCATCGTCCCTCTACAAACTGAAAAGCGTAGGGTTTTTCCTTGGGTATGTTTCTCATCCTGCCAGAGGAATTTATTAGACCACTCTCATCCTTCAACCCTGGCAGACTGCTTGGCTGGCACCAGCTCTGTTGGGGGTATTCCCCTCCCAAATGCTCAGTGCCCCTGAGGGGGACACGCTCTCCCTGTGGCACATCATCTGGGGCTGGGGTATCACATGTGGGTGGCAGAGGGGTCTGGTCACCTCCCTCATGCTGCCTCCACAGCCGAGCCGAGAGGACAGGGTCGGGGCAGGGTGCAAGAGGCTAAGGATACCGGAGCCACGCCGGCACCGCAGCCTGGAACAATTAGAGTGCAGCATCTGGCCAGGGCCCTGCAGGACTTCTCATGTTTAAAACCAGCCTCTCCCTTCCTGCTCGGCGCAGCCCACGAGCTGTTCGCAGACGTAACCAGCAAACCCGGCCAGGGGCCTGCTTCTCTGATGCCTTCTGCAAGCACATTAACTGAGCCTGTACACAAGCAGCCATAGCCTGACACCATTTCATACTTGCTCTCTGCAAACTTAAACATGCAGGACAGCAGCAATAGGGGCCTGCAGCGCAAAATTTGTCCTACAAGCAAGAATCTTAAAGGCAATGGTTTTTCAACCTAAAGATAAATTTATACTTACATGGCAGGGCTGAAGTCTTGGAACAGACACTATACAGACTCAGTATGACTCAATTATCACAATTAGAAATGGATCTGAGCACGGGTTTAGCATATAACAGCCTGATTCAGAGCTCGCCAGAGTCTGAGATGGGTCAGATGTTGAAACGTCGCATTTGCTGGCGAGCTCAGATCCAGGATCTGGGCTGAATCCATCAGAGAGCAACCTTTGGCCCTGGATGTAACAACTGAAGCCCAATTATCTCCAGACACAAGGGGAATGTGCATTTCTTTCTTTCCCTCCCTTTGCCAGAAGAAATTTCCCTGAGGGAGAGAGGGGAAATTAAGGCTGGAGCTGTGTGTGTTATTAAAGCCTCAGTCTGGAGTTCATTTACTCCCTGTGACATGGAGGCTGGGGTTGGAGGAAGGACAGCGACAGCCGTTCCTGGGAGAGGAGCTTTCCACAGCAAAACCAACCCAGACAACCGGAGAGAGCCCCCAGATGCAGCACTGCTGGCCAGACTTAAATTAAAGCCAGCTGCTTGCTTAAAGCCAGCTGCTTGCTTCAGCCATCCATGTTTCACAGTTGTTTCTCCCCTAACTTGCCCACCCAGTTCCTGCAGCCCCAAAGCCTGGCTCTTTGGAGAAGATGGCAAAGATAAGGATGCTTTTCCTGGAGAGCAGGACCTGGAACGTTTCCCTAGCTGGAAGCACGAGCCAGAGGAGCTGGACACCCATCCCTGCAACCAGCTCCTGCTGTGCTGGGGGCAGATGTCATCCAAAACACGTTGACAAAACCACCCTCTTGCACTAGGACACTAACAGGGCCAGCTGCCAAATTCACAGGTCTACTGCCTAAATAAAGAGAGACTGAACTCAAGAAGACTTCCACACTTTGGGAGGACAGAGAGCAGAATGGGAAGGCCAGTTAGAAGGCGATGTTGCTTGGAACATAATGCAAAGAAACACCCCATTTTATTTAGCCTTTGCCAAGGGGCTTTTTGACTCCAGATCCAAACTCACAACGTGTAGGAAATCCCCTTCTGATACTTGGCAACCTCACGCCAATTCAGAGGATTATCTTTGTGACTCATATTAAGATACTAAAGAAAGGCCAAGCCCTGGATCACATTAGGGAAACATGAAAAGTCTGTTGTCCCACAGGGTTCGCAGGCTACAGCCCTGCTCCGTGGCAGACAACATCCGATCCTCACTTTTATCTGCTTCAGATGTTCGGGAGCAAAGTGTCAGCCCCCCTTCCTCAGCCATGTGTTAAACCACCACCGTTTTCCTTTCTCCATCTCTCTCTGCCCAGGTCAGTTCAGGGTGAGCCACTGTGCCTTTGCATCCTGTGGCACTCTGCTCTGGCTTCATTTGACTATTATTGATGATTTTTAGGGGAAGATTTGAACTCAGCTTAAAACCCACTGGCGTTAAACCTCGCCTAGCAGGGCAGCATCTGTCTGCTCACCCTGCCAACACAACAAACCATCCAAACAAGCAGCTTGTTAGTTCTGCCAGGAGGCACAGTGAGGCTAGGGACCCTGCCCATGGAGTGAGAACAAAGAGTTTTGGTGCTTTTAGCCATTTTCCAGCCTCCCCTGCTGGCTCCCAGACAAAACGCAGCTTTTCCTACAAAAAAACAGAACCCACCCTCACCACCCCGCCTTTCTACTCAGGCACTCCCACAGCCACCTTCCCCCGGCGGGGGTCCTCAAGCACCACTGGGCGCCGCCATCACGCGCCTCCTCCCCCCGCACTGGGCGCCGCCATCTTGTGCCCTCCCCGCCCAGCGCGGGCGCCGCCATCTTGTGCCCTCCCCGCGGCGTGAGGCGGCCATGGCGGGGCTGCTGTGGCGCCTGCTGCTCTGCCTGGCGGCCGCCGCCGCCGACCTGCAGCTGGAGGAGGCGAGGCGCACCCTGGACCTCAGCACCCACCTGGCCAAGGTCTCGGCCGAGCTCAGCTTGACCAACGCGGCCGGCACCGCCGCTTCCACCTTCCTGCTGGCGCTGGAGCCCGGCCTGGAGCCCCGCCTGGCCTACCTGGGCGTGCAGGTGGGCATCGAGGGGTACCGGGGGGATTCAGGGGGGTCCCGGGGCTCCCCTCGGGGCTGTGGGGTGCCGTGGGCACGGCTCGGCCCGGCCCGGCACCGCCCGCACAGGACACGTCGGCACTGCCGGCACTGCCGCTCCCCCGGCGGCCCTGAGCCCTGAAACTGGGGGGTTTGGGGGTTAAACGGGACAATTGGGGCTGGGGGGGAGGGAGGGAGATACCGAGGGGTGAGGGAGCACCCACGGAGCACCCTGTGCAGCCCCTGCCCCGAGGGACGCCAGTACAAGCCCCACAAGTGGCTGCTCATTGCCTCCTGGCTTGCTGGCCGCAGATTCCCACAGCTTTCCCACTCCTTATCCCCTAAAAACACACAAGACAAGCAGAGAAAGCAGTTAACCAAGATGCTCGTTTGCACAAATTAGTGACCGTGCTGGCTTGGGGACCAAGGAATGTAAGAAACTTGTAAGACTCCAGCATCAGTTCTGGCAGTCTCACCACGTTGTACTAATGAAAATAGCTAATTAAGGCACTATATAACAAATTAAAAAGTATCTATTTGTAGTGAAAGCTCACTTGCACTTGTAGCAGCTTGTATATTCTGTGGGGGTATCCCCTTAAAAAGCAGGTAGGAGCTATATGGGGGTTACACTGGTCATGTTAACTCTTTTAAACAGCAGCACACTGATCGATCTGTTTTGGAACAGGTAAAGGGTGAGGAAGAAGAGGAGAACACCTTGGAAGTGAGAGAGACTAAAGTTAAGGGCAAAAGGTGAGTGTCACCCCCTGAGGTCAGTACACGGAGTTGTGTGTCTGTCTTGCAACATCTTCCTCAGGGCAGGGTAGAAGTATTCCATAGTCCTGCATACCTGCAGATCCTTTGAATCCCTTGTTCCTGAAAAGATCGGTCTGTACTCAGGCTGCACCCAAGGGTGCTGCAGAGCCAGGGAGCACTGTTAACACAAGCAGCCAAGCCCATTTCTTGCAGCCCAAAAGCCTTTTTAGTAGTCATTCCCCTGCCTCTGATGTGCTTTCTTTGGGAGGTAGCACATGGCTTTAGATCTATGCACTGAGCCAAACACAAGCAGCACATACCTGCTTCCCACAGTCACCCAAGGCTGCTAGTGAGAAGAAAGCCCTGTAAGAGCCCGTATGTCTCTCTTAAATGCAGCTCATCTGCCTTCAAGGGGGTTCAGCTGTGCTCAATCTCTTGTACTTTCTGCCTTAAGTAATGTCCTGTTCCTTCATTAAGGGACAGCAGGTGAGAGAAGCATTATAGCTACAGTCATGCTCTTCCTTATTGCTACCATCTGGGGCCTCAAATGATTGGCAGTGATGATGACAGAGAGATAAGTGCTCTTTGGCTGTGTCCCCAAAGCACTGCTCTTAGTCCGTGATATCAGGGAGTCCCGGGGTGCTGTGCCCAGCACGGGCCTGGTCCCTGCTGCAGGAGCAGCTTTTGCCTGGGGCTCTGCTCTGCCAAGATTCAGATATTGTGCGTATGTTGTAAGGCTGGGCAGGCACGTATTTATGAGCCATGATTGCTGAGAAATAAAAAGTGCTTTTAAAGTGGCTTGGAAGTGTGGTGCTGCTGAATGTTAAGGAGTTAATGTAACAGTGCAGTTACCTTGCTCAGATGGGCCAGGCTTCACGTGATCGTGCTCCTGGGCCATCAGGCATGGCTTGGAAGTCCTTTGCTTGCATCACCTTGGTCCATCTCGTGCATAATTACTGGTTTGGTGAAACCTCAGCCCTTGCTGTAGTACCTCAGTCCAAAGCCGTGCTTATTTTCAGACTGTACCTTAATTTCAGCTCCTATGGGCAAAAAGCTGAGAATAAACAGATTTTGTGGGAACTCGTGCTTAAAATGTTTGATTTGTCTTCTGAGCATTCGCACATGCTTCCTCTGATTCTCATTGCTCTTGTCGTCTGAAAAAAGAATGGAAAAACCCTGCTGAAACATGCTTTATAAATGCAGAAGAAGGGAGGGCAGCATGTCACCATTCCATTTCCAAAATGGGACCCAGGTGTCTTTGTGAAGCAGAGGCTGTAATTGTGCCTGAACAATTTTGCCCTGTGTTGCCTCTTGTCCTGATTCCTTAATCGAGAATAAACACACCCGCTCTGATAAGACATCTGTAGGCCTCTGAGGAGCAAATACATCACTGGCTGCTATCGCACACAGTATACACAACACAGAATCCCAGAAGAGTTCCCAGCCACAGGGGATCTCGCAGGGGTTGGACCTGATCGCTCTCTCGGGGAGATCTCACGTGACTTACCTGTTCTCTCTTCTAGTGGAAAATTCTACTCTGTGAAGCTGCCATCTCCGCTGGCACCAGGAGGCAAAGTGCGCGTGTCTGTTGAAATGGTTTTCACGCATGTCCTGCAGCCCTACCCCACCCACATCACCCAAAGCGAGAAGCAGTTTGTGGTCTTTGAAGGAAATCACTATTTCTACTCGCCGTACTTCACCAAGACCCAAACAACCCGGGTCAAGCTGGCCTCCAGGAATGTGGAGAGCTACACCAAGCTGGGCAACCCTTCCCGCACGGAAGACATGATTGAGTATGGCCCCTTCAAGGACATCCCTCCCTACAGCCAGGTAAACGTCCGCACAGACAGGTCGTGGCTCTGCAGTGAGCGTCACGCAAACATCACACCTGAATCTCAGAGGCTGGTGGATGGAAAGCAGAGGCTTTGCTGTAAGAATTGCAAATAAGTCTGGGTCAGCCCATTTTCAGGCTGGGAACGTGTGCCCTGACAAGGTGCTTCAAGTACCAACAGTACTGACTGCTGCCTGGTGCCCACAGAACAAACCGAGGAGGTTTGTGCATGGTTTTCCCAGGGATATATTTGCAGTGGGGGAAGAAATGCATCTCTATCCCCCCCCTCACTGTTACAGCTCTGCCAGATGTGCAGGATGTGACCTGTGACCTGGTCTCTGGTGTCCTACGTGAATAGGGTTGGGGTGGTTCAAGGCTTCCCATGCAGAGTTCTCTGCAGAGTTTGTCAGGGAAGTTTCTCTTGGGGACATGGAGACCCATAATTGGGAGGGGAGGTTGCTCCTTACTTTGGGGCTAATAAATTACCTTTTCTCCTTGCTAGGACACTCTGAAGGTGCACTACGAGAACAACAGTCCATTCCTGACCATCACCAGCATGACCCGAGTCATCGAGGTGTCTCACTGGGGGAACATTGCAGTTGAAGAGACGGTTGACTTAAAGCACACGGGAGCAGTGCTGAAAGGGCCCTTCTCCAGATACGACTACCAGAGACAGCCAGACAGCGGGATCTCTTCCGTTAAGTCTTTTAAGGTTGGCATTTTACATTACTTGTTTTTACCATGGCTTCCCCCTTAAGGATTAAAAAGAAAAATAAGAATACAGTTGTCCTCTGCTACCATACCCAAGTAATAAAGGAAGATTAAAGCGCTGACCTGTTTTCAGAGAAGGATCATACCAAAAAGCCAGAAGTGGCTTTTGGAGGTAGAAGTAGGAAGTTACATGCCTTACTGTATCTGATGGCCAAAGAAGCCACATATACCAGGGCATGTAGTGTTTTTAGTGTTTTACCACGTTGTCACCTCTCCAGTCTCAGGGAGACTCCTTAAACTCCTTGATTCTCTGCACTGACAGCTCTGGTTTCGTGTTTCCACTTTACAAGGGCCCTTCATCCTTTCCTTACCCTCATATTTCCAGAGTTTCCTTTTCTATCGTACCATATTGAACAGTAATAGTTGGAAACTCACCCATTCATTCCTTGCTCACAAAGCACTCGACAAGACAAAGCTGTGGCTCTACTAGCCAGGTATGAAAAGCATTTGTGTCTCCATCGGAACCAAAACCTTCCTCGCTGCTTGAGGCCTCCAGGATTGATTGTTGTAATTCTCTAAGGTGGTGCAGCCAAACAGAAATCTCATTTTGCTGAGTGTGAAGCCAGCAAGCTCAGTGATCTAGGAGCAGTGGGCTGGAGTGAAAAGAAAATTGCAGTCCTGGTGGGTGAGATGAAATCCCCTGCTGTCTGGTATATTTGGAACTGGGCTGGAGAAAGTGCTGATTTTCCACATTCACTTAGAGGCCAGGTGATTTTTGTCAATCCCTCTGGCAGTCAATTCTGTGGCCAGTCACTTTTAATAGCACAATTTTACCACTCAGTGAAACTGAATGGCTATTTTGTTGCCCCTCATGTGGCAGCTCTGTTTTCTTGATGCTTAACAGCTGTTACAGTTTCTGCCAGTTCCAGTGGAAATAACTCGGTGGTGGTGCACTGACCATTGCTTCTCTCCACGCAGACCATTCTCCCGGCTGCTGCTCAGGACGTCTATTACAGAGATGAGATTGGAAACATCTCCACCAGCCACCTCCTTGTCCTGGATGACTCCGTAGAGATGGAGATCCGTCCCCGCTTCCCGCTTTTTGGGGGGTGGAAAACCCACTACATCATCGGCTATAACCTGCCAAGTTATGAATACCTCTACAATCTCGGTGGGTGCTACATGGGAAGGGAGTAAGAAACCTTCTTCTCTGTGTTTAAAGATGGTTGCTGTACAGTAAAGAATTCAAAACCTTGGTACACTGCACCTTAGCAACAGCAGTTGCTAGGAATTATTTCTAGAATATGGAAATCCATCCCTCTTCTCTGTGCTTCTTTCAGGTTCTTGTAGACATCTGGTTAAAATACAGGTTTAGTGAACTAGTGCCCCCTGCTGCCCATTCTGCTTTTGCTTCTGGTAGGAGCTGAGCTTCAAGGTTGCCCTTGTTCTTCACGGAATTGTAACCACTCTCTGGTCTTCGTTCTCCTAGGTGATCAGTATGCTCTGAAAATGAGGTTTGTCGACCATGTATTCGATGAGCAAGTTACGGACTCTCTGACTGTCAAGATCGTCCTGCCAGAAGGTGCCAAGTAAGTGTCATTACTCCTGCCTTGTTACTGCAGAAGATGCTGTGTTGGTGGCAATTCTGCCTGCTCTAGTGGCCTGCGGACAGTGAAACAACACCATGACTATGCACGTAGAGGAGATCTTGGAACACAGCTTTGCTTCCTTTTCGAGTGGTGTTCAAACCACATAATTGGCCTTGTGCTAGAGGCTGCAGTTGGCTGGCCAAGTGCTAGGTTACATCACCTCAGTCAGTGTGGAATCATACAGGGCTGCCTGGCTTTATCCACAGGAATATCCATGTGGACAGCCCCTACGAGATCAATCGCGCTTCAGACGAGCTTCACTACACATACCTGGACACTTTTGGACGCCCGGTTATAGTGGCACACAAGAGCAACCTGGTGGAGCAGCACATCCAAGACATAGTGGTGAGTGTGGCCTCTCCGCGTGCTTAGCGTGACCAATTGGGCCTCCCTTATTCATCGTCATGGTTGAAACATCCATGGCTTCAGAAATAAAAACCTCCTGAACCACGCAGCCAGTTCTGCTGCTGCCTGAGGATTTCTCCCCTGTAGTAACATGGATCGCTGCTCAGTATTTTGAACTTCTCTCCTAGGTTCATTACACCTTCAATAAAATACTGATGCTGCAGGAACCTCTGTTGGTGGTCGGAGCCTTTTACATCTTGTTCTTCACCGTGATTGTCTACGTGAGGCTGGATTTCTCCATCACTAAGGTACAGCATGAGGAAGAACCTTTAGGAATGTTAATAGATTACTCAGTTGATGGTTGGAGATTTTTCATGCCAGTAATTCTCCCTGAATGTTTCTGGGGATCGTGTACCCTGCTAGATATTTAAATGGAGCCCAGTTTTTATGCTACCTGAGCGCTGATACTCATGCAGGGCTTGAATTGGTGTACTATGACTAATCTGAGTTTTGCCCTTCAGATAAAAAGGAATTTATCTTTGATAAACGGGGACATCTGCAATTCTCATTCTGCAATGTTTTTTACTTACCTTTTGTCAAGCTATTTGTTGGGCTAGGATGAATTCTGCAAGGCACTTGCCCTAGTCAGTCCTTGTACCATTTGCCTAATTGCTGTCAGTTGACTAAATTGCAAAGGGTGCAGTTTCTGTAATAGTTGTGTGGCAGGTTGCAGGCACGGCTTGATGCAGATCAGATACTACTGCTTGGGTCTCCTCTTCTATCCTATTCTAGGATCCAGCTGCTGAAGCTAGGATGAAGGTTGCCTGCATCACAGAGCAAGTGCTTACTCTGGTGAACAAGAGGCTTGGGCTGTACCGTCATTTCGATGAAGCAGTGAATAAATACAAGCAGTCACGAGACATCTCCACCCTGAACAGTGGCAAGAAGTCTTTGGAGACCGAGCACAAGGCCCTGACTAATGAAATAGCTGCTCTGCAATCTAAACTGAAGACAGAAGGCTCTGACTTATGTGATAAAGTAAGATTTTACTCTTCTTTTCAAGTTCTCCTGCCTTTGGCTGTTAAATATTCTAGGCAACTTAATTTAAGGTTTAATTTCCGCAGCTTGCATCTTTGCCCTTCCCCCTCAGTACCTTGATCCCTGCCTGAGGGTGTGAAGATCAGCTTTTTCTTTTCCTATTTGCAGTAATCTTGGTTTTGCAGCCCTGGAAGTGCTGTTGGTAAAACAGCTGCTCGCAATGTTTCTTAAACAGCCCCTAAAACCTGCTGCATGGGTACAGGTTAACATTTTTGTAACAAAGTCCTGATGCTTGTTATTGAGCTCATGGCAGTGACACGTGGGCAAAAATAGGAACTATCAACACATTATCAGTTCTGACTCTGCTACTCATGCCAGCCAAACCAAAATCTTCTCCCTAATCTCCTACTTTCTTGCATGTGTGAATTTGGTGCTGACAGATTTTTAGTAACACGATGCTCCTCAGGGGGTATTTTGTTGCACCGTGTTGAAAGCTGTGACAGAGTGAGCACACCCACTGTCCTTTCCTCCATCCACTCCATTTCAACACTTACCTGGAACAGCCACCTAACCCCGAGCAGGGGACATTTTAATCTCCAAGGTCCATTCAACCAACAGACACCTTTCTTAATCTGTTATCTCTAGGAGTAGCTCTGTCTTTAATAGCGCTGCTTCTCACACACCATTAACATTAACTGCAGGGGCACATCTTCCAGCTGTCATAGTTGTGATTTAGCTTAAAGCCTTTAAAATCCATCATTAAGCACTCTTTAACAGTCATTGCATCTGTTTCCTGCCAGTATGGCTCCTGGGTCCTCAGAGCCACTTTATCTGCGCTGCTTAATTATCCATTCATGAGCTGTTCCTCAATGTGATGGCAGAAAGAGGCAGCAGCTCAGGAGACAATATTCAGGGACTGGAGACATTTCCATTTAGCACTGACTTCATCTTTTGCTCCAGCTCAACCATCTCTTCTATTTCAGCTTCACTTAAGAATGTATTTTTTTGTTGTTGTAGTTGTTTTCTCCTCTCATATTCCTTTCCTTTCTCACTCCTATAAGGTAAGTGAGATTCAGAAGCTGGACGGCCAGGTCAAGGAGCTCGTTCTCAAGTCCTCAGTTGAAGCCGAGCGGCTGGTAGCTGGCAAGCTCAAGAAGGACACCTACATTGAGAACGAGAAGATGCATTCCAACAAGCGCCAGGATCTGGTCACCAAAATTGACAACATCCTTGACGCACTGTAACGCTCCGGTTTAGCTGTCGGGTGAAGGGAGATGAGAAGCCTGGGACTGGATACACTTTGAGCCAAAACTCCATCCCAGCAAAATTAGGGAAAAAAAGTTGCCGTGAAAAATACCTGCGAGTATGTTTTATTTTTAGATTTTGTTCTCTAGAGGCTTTCTGCTCAGCAACATTTGCTGTGCAAGGGACCACGCTGTCATGCTGTTGGGCTGGGTAACAGGGTTTCGTTACCAGAGGTGAGACTGGGCCTGGTTATAAAATAGTCTCCTGCTTTTGGTTTTCCCTGTACAGATGTGCCCTGACTAAACGCACACAAACAGCTAGTCTGAGCGCAGACACATGGCAAATCCAAATGTTGCATCTCCAGAAAGAATTAAAGACACCTTTGTTCTACTTTGAAATAAAACCGCTGCTGCCTCGCCTTTTTATGTTGGGCTCGGAGTGGGGGGGAGGCTGATGGGTTGGTGCAGAGGTGCTGGGTGTCCCTGCCCCTCTGCAGTCTTTTGCTTATTTAGAAGGAATTGTGTAGGATTCACAGATAGCAGGACCAGCCCTTGCGCCCATCACATCCAGACCAACAGAATTCCCCTTGCATCATCCACTAAGCTTTTGCACCACCTGTCCTATGTGAGGGGTAGGCAGTGCAGATCTCTCCGGCTGCCCTTATCCCCACTCCCTGCTGTCAGGGGAGGGAGGAAGCAGAAGGCAGCATGCAAAGTACAAACCTGTCTTGCTTGACCTTGTCCCTTTTGGCTGCTGCCCAAATAGCAGTGACTTTCCTTGTAGGTAATACGGGTTCAATCAGTGGATCTTCCTGTCCTGACTTACTAAATGAGGAGGGGAGTGCAGGAGACCTGAAGCAACCAGAATTAGGCTGTAGCCCATTCCTGTTTCCCGGTCAGGATGCTTTTCCTCCGCAGTGAGGAGCAGGAGGATCAATCCTGCGCTTTGCCCCAGAGGTTCATTGCATCCTCCCAGAAGCAAAGCCTTTGCCTCTAGCTGCTGCAGCCAAACACGCTCACACTAACTCGAAGGCAGGGGAAGCTTAGGGAAGCTTTTTGGGAGAAGCCTCAGAGGTGCAGCTGGTCCTGCAGCCATTTCAAACAGGTTCTGCCTCAAATCAAACACCACTGAAGCCTTTCTCTGCTCACCTCCGAGTGGGAGGGAGGGTTTACAACCACGTGCAACTCCCTGATAATTTCAGTCACATACAAAACAGCACCTACCTGCTGCCCTCATTAAATGATGTTGGGCAGGAAGGGGCCAAGGCAGGGAGAAGGAGAGCCCTGCAGCCTCACCATCCCTATGGTGACTGCACCTGGCCCCGCTTTGAAGTCCTGCTTCCTCCTCCCTAATTACCTGGAGCCTCACCGCCTGCCCCGGGGCATTCCCAGGCTGGGGCCAGCCCCAGAGTCCAGGCACACAGGACAGGGTCACGAGGAGGGTTTTGGCTCAGGGCTTCTCAGCCTGAGGTGGCTTTGGCATCGCTGGGACCCTGGAAAGCATCCATGGATGCTGATCAAACCTCGGGCAGCCAGATCCTGGCAGCAGGGTTCTTTGAGGGTTTCAGACCACCACCTTCAGCCCAGGTTCTGTGACCTCAGGGTGTTCAGGGGCAGCAGGAGAATCCTCCCTGGCTGAGGAAACAAATCCAGATCCCACAGAGACCCCAAAGCACCCTGACCCCCTCTGTTCCCACCTCAAGGTGTCAGTCCCATGGTGTTCACAGTGCTGGGGGGTCAAAGAGCCCCCGTGGCACCTCCAGCAGGGCTCCCAGAGCAAGGAGCGTGGTGTTTCAGACCAGACCAGAGCATTCTCATTTGTTATCTCGGGTAAGAGCTGTCCTTACACTAACTCAAGCTCTTCTGGGGTGCTTTGCTCTTCCTACAGTCAGTAGGAAAGCCCTTTGCTCCAGGCCACAGAGCTTCCAAAGCAGTGGGGTGCTCTGCTGCAGGCCCAGGCACCCACCTGGCTGTCCCAGTGCCCACAAACCTCACCCCACAGCAGGATGGGTGAGCGGGCACCTCCCCTAGATCCCTGCTTCTCCCATCCCCTGCAGGTACTGTTGGGAGCAAGGGGGAAGGAGAAGAGTGAGCACCCCACTGATCCCAGAGGCATCCTTAATTTCCCACTTTCTCCCTTCCTGCCCCGATCCCCCTCTGCCTGGCTTCCGAGAAGCCCGAGCAGTGCCAAGGGGCACGGTGGGATGTTATGCCTCTCCGTCCCTCTCCCAATTTCTTGATCAATGCCACAGCTCAGCCCCTGTGCTTGCTGTGCAGCTTCAGATCCCGCTTGTTAACGGAGGCTGCGGCTGTAGAGACGCCAGCTATAAATAGGGATGAGCACAGACAGCCCCAGAATAAAAGGCCTCCGGTCCCCAAGGAGAGCTGCCCCAATTCCAGGGGCTGAAAATAAAGCAGCTGCTGTGAGGAGAGAGGCTTCTCTCTTCCCTCTGCAGCTCCTTTCTGCTGCCCTCCTCGGGCACCCACTGCCCCAGCACTGTGCCAAGAGCCCGTTCAGTGCCTCCAGAGCTGCTCACACATAGGGGAGGGTGACAGAGGGCAGGTGGCCCGGGATGTCCCCACTCTGGGGCTCGGTGAGGGCTTGTGGGGTGTTCAGAAGACCCCAGAGAGGCAGACTGTACCTCTGTGTTCCTGCACCCAGCCCCAGGTGAACCAGGCTGATGCATCCATTAATACAACACACTTTTCAACTGGGTTGTGAAATAGGATGGGACACGCACTGTGACACCCCCAGGGTGAGCTGTATCCTCCCAGAAGGTCCTCAGGCTCTGTACCTGCAGCCTCCGTGGCTGCTGGGGACCCCCAGTAAGGAGGCACCCTGTACCCCAGAGCATGCAGCCCCACAAGAGAGGCAGCTGAATTTCCACAGCCTGTGACAACAGCCTGCACCAGCACATACCCCGGGGAACCCTTTAACAAGCACTCAGCAGCAGAGTGACCCAGAAACTGGAGCAATTTCTGGATCCCTACAAATTTACTCCTGAGAATAGACTATAAAAAGAGGAAAAAAAACAAAAAAAAAAAACCACCGCCTACCAGGAGCTGAAGGAGAGGCAGAGAAACAGCAGCTGATGGCTGCAAACAGGCCAATTAGGGCTGCAGCTGTTTACCTCCTCCAAATTTAAAGGTTGCAGCCCTCAACCTAAGGGGTGGGGGAGGAGAAAAAGGGCTAATTTGGTTGGCAATAGCCCCAGTGCATGTAGGGCTGTGGCTCGTAGGGTCCTCGCCCCCCAGTGGCTAGCCCTTGCCAAGTCCTGCTGAGAAATCAGGACCATTAAGGCTGGAAAAGCCAGGCTGGGTTTTATTTCCATGTGTGTGAATGAGCAGGGGGCCTTTCAGCACCTGTGACCCTCCAAACCCCTGCGGCACATCAGGTGCCCCTCATGTGCTGCTTGTCACCACACAGATCCCTCGGGACCGGCGGGCTGTGGGGGATGTCCCTGCACTCTGCCTGTGCCTGATCCTGGCAGGATGCTTCTCCTGGCAGATTGTCCGGCCCCTGCTGTCTTCTCCCTCATCTCTGAGGGCTCAAGGGAATCCGACTTCAATCTCTCTCTTGTGTTGGACAAACCCTAAAAGCATCCAAGGAGGTTTCAAAATGATTTCCCTGCTCAAACCCCAGCCAGAAGCAGAGAAGCAGTCCCCTTCCAGGCGCATGTCCCACTGAGGATGGGCAGCCCCACAGTGTCCCCCCCAGCAAAGCCATCGGGGAGCTCAGTCTCTACTCCAGGTAGATCAGGGTGCACTTACTTTCCTCCTGCAACCACTTCATCCTTCAGCATTTCCACCTCTGCCTCTGCCGGTGTCACCTCTGCCACCACAGCCCACCCAGCAGGCCTCCGGCCAGGACAGGCTGACCTCGCTGGCACCATTTCTGGCTGGTTTCGGGATCCACCTGAACTCCAGCTGCTGCTTTCCAAGGATATCCCTTATTTTTTTCCAGGCCTGGCTGCTCATCAAGTGCAAGGAATTGGAGCCAGGAAGGTTCCCAGAACGTCACAGCCAGCACCGGGCAGGCAAGAAGGCACTGCCACCGGGGAATCCAGGCACGAGGATTCCCTGTCTTATTTCCTTCAGCTACACTCAGGCCGTCTAACCTGGGACCTGGGGGCATGGGGAATCTGGGACAGAAGCTCTGGCTGATGGAGAAGACAACTCCCATCCTCCTGCTGCCTCTGAAAGCAGACAGAGGCTGCAGCAGGGCTGGGCTTTTTTCTGTCCCTGCTGCTCTGCACAGGAGCTTTTCTGGGCTAGGAATTTAGCTCATGATCTTGTTCAGCACAAATTGCCTGGGGAGGCTGTGGGGAGTCGGCAGGCAGCTGCCAGGGGAATTGCAGAGCAGAAGGAAAAGGAAAAGGACGGCTCGGCTGAAGGAGCACTCGAGACCCTGCAGCAGATTAGCATCTCACGGGTAATTAACGCTGAGCCCTGCTGGGACTCCCTGATTAGTTTTGCTCTTGCGCAGAGTTTGGAACCCAAAGGTTGGAAGGGCTGAAATTCGCCTCCACGGGAAAGGGAACAACATGAAGAGAGAAGGAAAAAGGAGTACGTAGGAGAAGGAAAAGGAAACCACACAAATGCAAGATTTGCTGGCGAAAGCGAGCAGCCATGATTTCGGGTCTCTGGCTCAGCACGACTGCCTGTGCTGCCCGCTGGTCCCTGCTGTCCCCACTGTCCCCAGTGCCACCATTCACACCGGCTGTGGGACAACTGGCACTTCTGCACCTCTGGGTCCCCAGGGACATCTTCTCCCGGGCTCTCTCTGCTCTCCCAGGGTGGAAACCATGCTTGTGCCGGTGTTGTGGCCCCCCCAGCATCTCTGACAGCCCCCCACACAGCTCAGCGGACAGACAGATGTCCCTGCACTGTCACTGCTGCCTTCCCACCACCACCTCCCAGTCCGCCCAGTACAGTGGATGCCCAACACCATCAGGCGGCCCCAGAGCAGCAACCAGGAGGGCACTACAGATGCTTTGGGGCACCCCGTCCTGTCTGGGTGCTGCTGGGTGCCACATGGGGACAGGCAGCTGCACGGTGCTCCTTCCCCCTCGTCACGGCAGGGTGGGCCACGTCCCTTTGGAGGGTGATGGATGAGGAATGGCGGCATCATGATGGAGGATGATGTCCTGGTGGAGAACAATGTCCTGGTGGAGGACAATGTGTTGGTGGAGGACGATGTCCTGGTGAAGGATGACACCCCAATGGAGGACAACATTCTGGAGGTGGCAGCACCTGGAGGCCACATCCAGACTGGACAACCCCACCAGGAGGGAAGGCAGAAGGCCCTGTGGCGCTGCTGGGACCCGTGGGGCCTGCAGCACCACCATGACACCACGCGGTCACCGCCGCCACTAGGGGCCGACAGCGCCCGGGGAGGCCATGCCGCCATGGTGGCCACCCCGTCCTGCCACCACGCCGCTTGGGGGACCCATCGCCACGCCGCCGGCGGATGGCAGCCGGCATCTCCCTTTCTTCTATTTATCCTTATTATTTTTTTATATTTTTATTTTTATTTTTGAAAATTTTATTTTTTCTTTCCCCTCTTGCTCCTCCTCGCCCAATTTGTCTTCGAGGCTGACACGAGAGAAAACCCCAAATGACAGCGCCTGCCCGGCACAGTTTTACCACAGTATCCTGAAAAAGGCATCTGGCGAGCTGATAGTGCAGGGGGGCTCCGGGCGGGAGCCCCGGCCGGAAGCGCGAGCCCGGCAGCGGTTGCGGGGCCGATGCTTCAGCGCGGGCAGCAAACAGGAAACTTCCCCGGCCCTGGGAGCTCCTCCAGGGCTGCTCGGCTCTCCAGACCTGCTGGAGGCTGCCCACCCTGCCAGGGACACCGCAGACCCCCCACCGGCCCTGAGCCCCCCGGGCTGGCCCCGATGCCATCATGTGCCAAGTTCTGGGTCGTGCCTTGGAGGCGCTGCCTCCTCCCGAGGGCCATGAACATGCACGTGGAGGCTGTGGAGCTCAGCCAGGATGGCACAGGCCTTGTCTGCCATCATGGGACAAACCCATCTTCAACGGCTCCAGCTGAGAAACATCCCCAGGAAATGCTGTTTGCGTGGCCTGGCACAGTGCCCATCCCCTCCCAACATTCCCAAAAAGCCACCGCCACTCCAGGGACTCCAAAGGACAAGGGAAGTGTCCTCCTCGTGGGGACACGGGCTGTGTTGGTGTTGGTGTGTTGTGTGTTGGTGGGCTGTGCGGCAGAGCCGCGGGTGCAGAGCATCGCCTGGCCAGCAGGGATGCGGCTGTGCTGTGCACGTGCAGGGCAGGCTGCAAAACGCCGCCCCGAGCTAGGAGCAACCTCAGAGAGATGTTCAGTGTTGCGTGGGATATTTAAAAGAGAGGAGCCCCTGCTAATGCCTCCCAGCACACTGGGAAAGGCAGCAGAGAAGCAGTGAGCACACGGGGAGAGCAGGTGCCACACTGCATGTCCTCACTGAGAGAGGAAGATGCCAGTCGGGGTGCGGGGACCCTGGCACTTCTCACCCTCTGGCTCTGAACTGGTCCAGACTGGAGGGAGTCCATGTCCTGCTGGGCTTGGAGCCACAACCAGAGACCTTGGCACCCCAAATATGCTGCCAAAGTGAAAATCTCATGCTCGGTGCTCACGGAGCAGCCTCTTGGTGGCAGCAGTTTGGAGGAGGAAGAGGGAAGGTGATGCTCAGCATCTCTTTGGTAAAGTCAGCATGTTTTATTATAATTATTTTTTTTTCATAAACTTTGGTACCTCTGGGAGATCTTACAAGCTGGGGGCATCCAGAAAGGCCTGAGGAGGAGGATTTAGAGAGGAGGTGCTGAAAGACCGAAGCCACATGGTTTGGGTTAGCAGCAGGGACGAGGGGTGAGCATTGTCTCAGGAGGGCAGAGCACAAGCAGCCACCAGCTCCATCCCTAGGAGGCAGGAGCAGAGGGAGGGGAGGAGGAGGATGTCCCAGGTGCACCCACACTGATCTGCCTGCTCCCTGCCCTCCCTCCTTGCACTGTCCCTGCTGGTTCCTGCACCCGCAGTGCCCCCTGCCTTTGCTGGCACAGGCCAGGCAGTGCCCCAGGCCAGCCACAAAGCTGCTGCAGTCTCGGCCCTGTGACATCCCTGTGCTGGAGGAGCAGAGCAGACAGGAGCTCGTTGTGCCTTTGGGATACCAGGTCCCCGTCCCACCGAGCAGCTTTACAAACAGGCAACAAATCTACCAGAGGGCAACACCAAAACTCTCTTCCTTGCTTTTTCCTAATAATTTGCAAGCAGACTTCAATTTCCCTTTGTTTCCCTTGGTTTAATAAGCCTTCATTTCCCCTCGTTACAGCAGAAAAGAAGGAGCCATGGCTCCTCTTCGGGGGTGCCATCCATCAAGTGAAGCTCTGCAGCGTGCACCCCGAGGGTCTCCCCAGCTCCCCACCGAGTCGCCCAGAGACAGGATCGGGCCCCTACAGCCCCGAGGGTGCTGCAGCCCCCCGAAGGACCTCCTGTCCCGCCGGGGTCCCCGTCCCAGCCTCGGGGACGCAGTGAGGCTGGCAGCCACCAGGTGTCCCTGCAAGCCCACGCTTGTCCCTGCCGCTGGCAGGGCTGGAGCTCGCCGAAGGGACACGAGGGGACAAGCGGGGACAGCTCCTGAAGTGGCCTCGCCACCTCCTTGCTTGGCTGGATCAGCACAGAGCTGAAAGCCAGGGGAAGCTCGGGTGGTCTTGTTGGGAGGGATGGAGAGCGGGACCCGTCGGAGGTGACTGTCACCTAGAGAGTGGCTGGGAAAGGAGGGCTGGGGACAAAAAGCATCACTGGGGGTGATGGAGCAAACAGGGCTGTCAAGGGGCTCCTGTACCTGTGCATCTGGGGGGTGTGGGGTCTGGCAGAAGCTGTTGTGGCACCAGGGGACCGGGAGTTGCAGGAGGTGCTGAACAAGCAGGTGCTGCTGGCAAGGCCAGGGCAGCTGATGGCAATAGCGAGGGGGCTTTGCTACTGCTTTTCTCCAGCCAACACTTTTCTCCAGCCAACAGCCTTCCCTAGGGCTTTGGGGATGGGAAACAATTGGGCAGCTGCAAGGAAGCACCCAGCAAACATGGCCTGGGCAGGGACGCAAAAGATGTGCAAGCACTGCTGATATTGCTTAGGCCCATATGGAGGGGCAGAGGTGGGGGATTTATGGACAGGGGATGACAAGGCCCACGCACGCACCCTTCATCCCCTCGTCCCTCCATGGAGGCCGCAGGGCAGGATGCAGATCTACACATGGAGCAACACCGGGAAAAACAGCACCTGCCCCCCTCGCCCCCCCCCCCCAGCCCGCTCCAGTATCTGGGTGAGCGCTGTCCGCCCGGGTTTCCTCCCCTCTGACAATCAGGCATTAATCTCCCCCGCGCTGCTGTCCTGCTCACGTTCATTTTTATCACAGTTCCGTTAGTGCCAGCCCGAGCTTTCCGGGCGCTGGCGGGGGGCCCTGCCGCGCTCCTCGTGCCAAGCCCCGCCGTCCCCGCTGCCGCCAGCCGCCCCGAGGGGCTGCCCCCCCGCACCCTCGCCGGTGGGAGCTGCTCACCACATCAGGATACAGAGCCGTGCCCCAATTCCGGCCGGGCTTATTTCAGCGCTCTGGTCAACCGCAAGCACGAGGGGGGGGCTCACAAACACAGCACGCCACCCGGCACGGGCTGGGGCTTGGCCCCGCAGCCTAACGGATGCTCCGGATGCTCCCCGGGACCACGCCGGGTGGGAGATGCCCCCCTCAAGATCCCCCAACCCATCCCGGCCTGCTTTGAGGTGTGCTGAGTGTCTCCAGCTCTCGGCCTGGCTTGCAGCACTGCAGGTCGTGCGCTGCCAGCTGTGGGCAGGGCAGAGGCCTCGGGCAGGCTCTGCGGTGTCGTTCTGCCTTGTGCCAGCAGCTTGGGAGCACCCAGGCATGGCCCAGGCCTGCCCCACGGGGCCCAGCCACACGCAGGATGGTGCTAAGCCCACGGGTGAGCCATGGTGGAGGAGCTGGGTGCTGGCACGTGCTCATGTTCCCCCCCACTTCATGCGTTATCACAAGCCACGAGCTATCACGAGGGAATGAGGCTGGCGCTGCATGCTGCCCTGCGAAGCTGTGGTGTCAGCAGGGAGCTGGGCAATCCCTGCAGCTCGCTGCACCAAATGCCCCTGGCTCTGCCTGGCTGACCTCCCAGCTCCGCTCGGGTACACTTATTCGCTTCAATTTGGCTCCTGGTGATCCAGGCTTCAGCAAAAATCAGAAGCAGGAGCATGGCTGCTGCAGCGATGGAAGGGACACAAAAAGGCCTCTCCTCCCTCCTTCCTCTTTTCCTCTTTACAGAAAGAACCAGCTCCAAAGCAGCTCCAGGCACCCCCAGCTCTGTTTCTGTGCAGGGACCGGTGGCAGGACAGGGGGCACATCCTCACCCTGCTGCCACCGGCACTGCCACCACCCTTCTGTGCCAGCACACCGATTGCAGGCACAGCACTTTGGGATAAATCCTGTGCAAGCGACCCTGGGCTCAGAGCATCACCTTGTGCTCTGGGGAAGCAGCACCTGCAGCCAGGGCTGCATCCAGCTTGTGGTCCCCTGAACCAGCACCCACCAAGGACACATTTTTGTGAAGGAGGTGCCACCTTGTGTGACCACACCATGTACGGCTGCACCGGAGCACCCGGCAGCCCCACAGAGCTGGTGCAGGTCTCCAGGGATGGGGGAACACTGGGGAGCAGCAACATGGCAAGGCAGGGGCTTTGGGTGTTAGCTTCTAATTGTTTCAATTTGAAAAAAAAAAAAAAAAAAAAAAAAGAAAAAAAGAAAAGAAAAAAAAAGATTAAGATAAAATTAGATTTAAATAAAATAACCCCTATGCATATATCACCTTTTTATCTGCACACACCTCTTCCCTCCAGTCCCATCCCACCCAGAGCTCCCCCTGCCCTCCAGGCTTCTGCCACAGTCCCCCCACATTCAACAGGACATTTAGGTCCTCTTAGGGCAAATATCACTTGTAGAATCCATAATGTGAAAAGAAAAACCTGCCTGGGGGGCTGCTGGCCTGCAAGAAATGCACCTTAGTGCTCCGTGAACAGGCACTGCCTGCAGGCAAGGGCTTGGCCCCATTTAGAATAGGGGACATGCAGGGACTCAGGGGGGCTGCCTGCAGCAGAGGGACACCCAGATCTCTCCCACCACCCCCTCTCCCCATGCCCCAGAGATGCCTGCACCCCCGAGCCCTCCCGCACACCAGTTGGGATGCACGGGGAAGGGTTTGCTGGCAGAGACAGAGCCACGAAGCAGCAAACACCTGCCCCAAACACGTCCCGCATACAGCGGGAGGCAGAGGCTGCTGAGAGACGTGCCTCTCATCCGTCATCGGCGCAGCTTCTTCTCCTCAAGGTCTTATTGTGCCCCTTGGAGCAGGTTGGGAAGCTCTGCCAGACTAATCCTGCCCGGTACCCACCCCCTCTGGACCTGGGAAAACAATGCGAGCCCTTAACTTCCTAATCCTGGGAGCTCCCAGGCTTTGCTTTGATAACAGCCCTGCCTCAGCCCATCTGCGGGGCAGGGCTGGAAGCCTCTGTCCTCATGCCCTGACAGCTCCAGGAGGCATCTCTCACCGCTGCGAGCCCACGGAGGGGCTGGCACAGCCTGACAGAGGGGCTGCAGAGCCCTTTGCCTCCCCCTGCCCCAACAACACCCTGCTGGAGGATAAGGACCTACCCCTCACATCCCTTAGGGCTCCAGAGGCTGTGACTTGGGGGCTCACGAGGCTTCCTCTGACCCTACAAAGGGCTGGGCTGGGCAGCCCAGCCACTCACCCACCCCTTCTCCTGCCCACATGGCCCCCAAGGGACACGAAGAGCGGGGTCCCGAGCTGCCCACCCAGCCCAGCACCATCCCACAGGGCAGGATGGGGCTCACAGGGCTTGGATGGGCGAGGGCCAGGCTGCCGGGGAGCAGCGGGGTGGAACACAAACAGGAAAGCTGGCGGGGACCCAGCCCTTCCCAGCTGGGACAGGAAAGAGACACGCTGTCCCCTGCTCGGGGCCTGAGCTACAAGGGAGGGGGACGATGCTTGAGGTCCGAGCGGAGCCCACCCCAGGGTGCCCACCCTGACCGGCTCCCTTGGGACCACCCCATCCCTTCATGCCCTCGCTGCTCACCCCAGAACAAGGGCTTGTGGCCACCCCAGAGCCTGCCAGGCTTGGAGGGGGGGATACAGGAGGCACCCCCCGCCTGCCCAGCCCAGGGGGCTCCCCAGCAGCCCCCGAGCTGCCGCACAGCGCTGCGCCGCAGGAGGGCACCATCGGCCAAGCTTTCCCCTTGCCGAAGCCCACCGAGGCTCGGAGAGGGGTGGAAACACCGCTGAACGCACACCTGAAACCCCAACCCCATCCCGCAGGACCCCAGAACCCCACCGAAGGACCGGCATGCCTGTGTGGAAGGGTCTTTTTGCCTGAAAAGGGGGAAAAGCAGCTGGAAACCCACAGCAGTTCCTAGCTGGGATTGGAGATGGGTCTCGGAGAGACCCCACTGAAGGGATGCTGAGTGTTTCCCGTGAATGGGGAGATGGAGGGGAATTTTTTCCAAGAAATGCTCCAAGCATTTCACCCAAGCCTCTCCAGCCCCTGCTCACACCGCCTGCACCGATTCCTCCCGCGGTGGTTTAAAACAGCCTGGCCACACTGCATCCCAGCAAACCCAAACGTCTGCCTCGCCTTGAACACCGCAGGGACAGGAGGGGAAGCAGCCTCCTGGCCTCCCCCATCCCTTCTGGTCCATCCCCAGGTGCAGTGGCCGAGTCCAGGCCTGCTCTGTCACCTCACTGCTCGCCTTCATTCTGAGCACCTTGCCGCTACCTGCTCGTGACATGCCTCTGTCACTGCCATCGTCCCCGGGCTGTCAGCGCCCCGGCCTCCCCACAGGTGTGAAGACAGGACAGCCCTTTGTGTGTGAGCCCTCCCCGGTGCTGGGCTCTTGGCAGCGCTGGCACGGCTCCCCAGCTTTTCATCGCCTCCCAGCGCTACAAAGGGCAGCCCTGTCCTGGGGAGCCCCATGGGGGTCCCAGGCAAGCAGGCACGGAGAGCTGCTCACCTCCCCAGGGAGAAGGCACAGGGATGTACAGCCAGGAAAGGGGTTGTTAGGTACACCCTGCTCCTTCTCTTCACAGTTTTGACCCCCTTTCACCGGGAAATTCCCCTGGGATGCAGTAGGGAGGACAGCGGGGCGTTTGCTGCTGTGCCCCACGGGGTGTTTGCCTGCAGAAGGCTGGGGCTGGCTCAAAAGGCTGAGGGAAAACAGGTTACGGCCAAAATATTCGCAGCTCTTCCTGTAACAACAACAAATGTGCTCGCAGCCCCTGACCTGGCACATGTCAGAGCCCGCGTGTTTGTACAGCAGCCTTGGGGTTTACACCTGGCTGGCGGGGCCGGGCAGCGAGCCCTTCACTCCCCGCAGCGGAGCAGCCAGCAACCACACCGCCCTGGCCGCCTGCCCCGCTCTGGGCCAGGGATCTTTGCAGGCTCGGGATATCCTGCTCGCTCTGCCCCAGTGCAGCAGGTGCTGCCCAGCCTCTGCAAACCCCTCGCTCCTGCCTGCAAACACGGCTCCAGCACGAGCAGCCATGCATCCTCATGATGGGCAGGGTCACTGCTCCCTGCCGTGGCTGGTGTCCGTGGATGCTTTGCCAAGCAGCTTTTCCCTCTCCCCTCCTGAGTCCACAGCAGCACTTGGAGGAATTTTTAAGTCAGAGTGATTTAAAAGGTTGGTTTGCAGCTCATCAGCCCGGAGTGGAGCAGGACTGACAGCAGAGCCCCCTGCACGCGGGGTGGGCATTTTCAATTTCTGCAACCGAGAGAGCCTCACCATGTTACCAATGCTGTTGAAAAAAGCCCAACAGCAGCCCCCTGCTCCCATCCAGCAACTTTGCCCCAGCCAGGTCTGGCAGGGCAAAGAGGAATTGTGGAAAAAATACAGCACCACATCACACAGCTTTTGCACAGAGCACTGGGGACACATTCAGCCCTTCCATTTTTTGCTGGGCAACATTGCCCCAACCCATTTCCCTGCCCCGTGCTGCAAAGTCGGGCTGCGCTGCACATGATCATGGGCACAGCAGTGCCCGGGCAAGAAAGGACAAAGCCGGAGCACACCAGCAGTAGGACAAGGGGCAGGGGGTGAAAGCTTTCTGTATTCCCCCGCCAAGCCTCCCCTCTCTCCGAAAACAAACTGCACACAGCTCCCCGCTGTGCTCTCCGCTTTCCAGAGCCTGTGCCAGCACATCCCTCCGTGCCCTCCCTCCCTGCAGGGACCACGCTGCAAGCGCTGGCCCTTCCTGCCCTCTGTCTCTCAGATCATTAACTAGCTCCACTCTCACTCTCTTTTTTTTTTTTTCTTCTTCCCTTTTGAACATATCAGCCTAATGGAATCAAAGAGGCATTTCAGTGACTCAGGCGTTTCCCATTGCCCTATTCCAGCATCCTCTACTCTTAACGCTGAGAGCTTTTCACGTCCTATTTGGAACTGATAGGAAGCCCTTTCATTGTTTCACTACATGGATATTAACACTGATGAAGGAAATGCTCCATCTGATAACAGAACCGTTGAAAAGAGCACCATTTCTAAACGAGCAGACTCCGAGACACTGCATGCCTGCCTCTCACACCGGCTCAGCACGCTCCCCGGGCACGGCTGGATCTGGCTCCCTGTGAGCCGCATCCACGCCAGCTGGGATCTCACCTCCTGACCTCTGGGGGACTGGTTGTTCCCCGCCACGGGCACGTGGCATTGCCCACACTGAGCCTGGAGATCTGCTTGGTGTCCTCCAGGCTGCAAGGAAGAGCTGCCGTCGCTCTGAGGCACTGACTGCAGGAGCCCGATGGCCAGCAGCAAGGTCAGCCCTTGGCTGGAGGGAACGGGTCTGGCTCAAGAAGCCAAGGAATAAAATCATCCTGCCTAGGAGGAGGTTGTGCAACATTTAAGGGATTCTCTGAAACCTCCAACGTATTAAATCTGAGAGCCTCTCCTGTGGAAAAAGCCTAACTGGAGCTCAGAAATGATAAAGACCCTTGGCGGGGGAAGTCTACGAGCCAAGAGCTGTCTCCTGCCTTGGTGCAGAGCACAGTCCCCAACATCTGCATGGGGCTTCCTGGGCCTACAGCAGCTCTGTCCTACTAAAGGGCCCCAAAGAACAGCACAGACTTATGACTTCTCTTCAGGCCATCCCCCAAAAGTCAGGCACTGACCCAGAGAAACACCTCATTCCAAAGCATGTCGGTCATTTGGGGGCTTCCTGCTCTCCCTGAGGCCTCTCCAAAGCTGGCTGGGTGCTGTCACTCCTGAAAGCCCTTTCCTCCCGGTGTGGCTGCCCTAATCAATGAGCCACCTATAAACAACCTCCCTGATTTCACTGTGACATGCAGAGTGCATCATCCCTGACAGCCTCCTCCTTTTCCTGGGAGCGGTTTCCTTCCAGCACCCTGTGTAGGATCACCCACCCGCCTCCCAGCCTGCTCTGATGCTGGTGACTTTCCGCTCCCTGCCAGCCTGCTCCCAGCCCAGGGCCATGGGACCCATTTGGGGCTCAGCAGTTCAATGCTCTGGATCTGATAACGTCCCACTTTGGAGGGTGGTCCCTCCAAACAGGTCATCCCACCCCTCCCGAGGTGACACGGTTGGGTGCAGCCATACCTGAGGATGTTCCAGCTTCCACAAACGATGCCCAACATAGGTCCCGTTTGCCAACAAGCCTCCCGATTCACTAGAAGGGCCAAAAAGCCCCTCAGGAAGATTTGGAGGGTCACCAGCCTGGGGTACAGCCCTACAGAGACCTTGGGGGAGCCTGCAGCCAAGGCGCAACCTGGCAGCACCCACCTGGGACGAGCTCTTCCCACGTTGGTGGTGCTTCCCGTGCACCAACGGGAGGGCTTCACGTGGCCACCACGGCAAGGCCACCACCGCTAGCTCCTTCTTCCCCTGCACAATGAAAAATAGTTCAATTGTATGCTAAAAAACAAAAGAAACATGGGACAAGAAAGGGGCTATTGCAGCCGGCTGGCAGTGCCCCCTGCTTTTGCTGTCATTTCCCTTCCCCGACTGATGTGCAAAACCCAAACCTGAGGAGCGCGTTGGGCTTTTGTGGGAATTCATTTTATTTTTTATTTTTTTTTTTAAATGTGCTTATGTGAAGAAGGGGAAACTCAAGGCCACCCATTATTATTTTTCTTCAAAACTCTCCATCAGCCGGCTCCTGCCCGGGCTGTGAGAGCAGCAGAGCCGCAGCAGTTAACAGATCTCATCCCTCGCCTCTCGCCTCCCCAGCGCTGCCCCTGGCACCACCGGAGGAAGTCTCCCAGCGGCGCGTTCCCGTAAGCTGCCCCTTTGATCAGCTGCAGCCTTCAGGGATCAAACGGCTCCGAGGACGTAACCGCAAACCCCAGGGCACGCGATGACGGGCGGGGAAGCGGCGTCTCCAGCAGGAGCTGGCGAAGCCCCGGCCAGCACAGCCGGGAAGCCGATCCCACCCGACCCACACAAAACCCCAGGCTGGCACCTCCAAATCCCACGACGGCTGGAGCTGAGGGTTTGGCTCCAGCAAAACTCCCAGGACAACAGCTGGATGGTGAGGGTCCTGCCCTGCTGGGTGTTTTTCATGTATAAAAAGCCAGTGGCAGGAGATGGGCACACAGCTCCTCAGGGGGCATCCAAGCCATCCCTGCAACTGGGCTGTCCTTGGAAAAAAAGATACACCCCAATAAAAAGTCCTTCTGTCTTGTGTGCACATCGGTCTGGGAGCAGCTACCCCGCATAGCCAGGTTTCTCACTGCTTTGTGTCGCAAAAACACGGCTCCCACCTGGAGGCTGCTGGCTACTAAGGGGCAAAAATGTTCCTAAATTTCTAATAGGGACAGGATCCCTTAAATCCTCAGCTGCTGGAGTCAAGGAGTTTTTGGTTTAGTTGTGGTTTATGATTTTTTTTTTTTTCCCTAAAAGCAAGGACTTTTTAGCCCATGGGGTCACAGAAAAATAAAAATAATAAAAAAAAAAAAGGTCCCCAAAAGCAGCAGACAGATGAAAACACCACCCAAAACATTCATTTTTGGACAAATTTCTTCACTTTGGTCATATTCCATCAGCCAAAGCTTTGGAGCAGGGATAGGTTGAACCCATCATGGGAAGATATTAGGGATGGGCAGGGAAACGGGGCATTACCCTTAGATAAAACCCTACACAGGACACAGGCACGCAACACCTGAGCTGGAGGACAGGACCGCAGGGGGCTGGGGGGCACCGGGCAGGGATGCTCTGCGCCCCAGGGATGCTGTGGGCAGGGACGAGCCCTCACGGGCCCTTCGTGGACCAGCCTTAAGCATATTTCCACACAGCTGGAGGGAAACCCCAGCTGCAGTCCTGAAAAATAACAAATAATAAAAGTGGCTGTGAGCAGCAGCAGGGCTGGCAGGAAACATTCCCAGTAGCAGCTGCTTCCTGAGTGCGACATTTATTTGATCCCCTGGCACCATCTGGGCCATGCCCCACTCTTTGTTTTCATTAAGAGTTTAGAAAAACAATTCAGCTTTGACTAATTGCTCTTTAAGGTCCCAGGCTCGCCCTTTCTCCTCCCCCCACGTTTCCTCTCCCACCCCCTCCGTGCCCTCCATCCCCAGACTCTCCCCTTGACCCACGCCACGCTGTCTGCCTCGTCCCCATGTCCCCAGGTACCTGGCATCCCAGACAAGGCACATCTTCACGCACCCCACGAGCACCTTCCCCTCCTGCAGAGGCAGCAGTAGCACAAGCACAGGGTGCCCAAAATGCCCGGGGAGCCCCGAAGCACCCCGCTGCGGTGATGTGCAGGGCTGGGGCGCTCTGAGCCCGGCACCTCTCGGCTGGGTGGATGGGGCCGGATGCAGCCTTCCCCTGCACCATCCAGGGCTGCTGTGCCGTGCGTGGGCACCTCCCAAATCCTGCCGCTGCCCTGCCCAGACCCCTCACTGTCTTCTTTCCACCTCTAACACCAGCGCGCTGCCCGGGGGGGGGAAGCAGCCCTGCGACCCTGCTGGTTGAGTCCGACGTGTATTTTCCAGCCCGCAATAATCAGCCAGAAAAACGTCGAGCCTTGATGCGAAATCCTTGCCACGCCGGGAGGGGAGTTGTTATTGCAAAGGGCTTGCGTGTTCCCCCTCGCCCCCTCACCCCGTGTCCTCACCTGATGGCTTTAGCAGGATTCGCAGCAAGGACAAGGAACCGGAGGAATTCCGGCCCCCTAATTACACTTGCTGGGAGGAATATGCTTTTGCAATATCCCCGCTGAGTTAACCTAACAGGCGTGGAGACGAGCCTTTCTTAGCTAATTAGCAGCTCCACCGTGAAGTCCCCTCCACGGCACGCACACGCGGGCTGGGCTGCCCCCTCCCTGAGCTCCGTGCCGCTGTTTGTCCCTGTCCCCTCACCCCTTGCCCTCTGCGATCCCCTGCCAAAGCTCAAAGCGTTTTTACGCCTTCCTACTCCCACTTTCCGGTCCTGAAAAGCCTGCTCGGCTCGAGGCAGCGGCTCCGTTTCCTCGCTCCTTCCTAACAAGCGCTTCCTGCCCCTCAGCCGCCCGCGATTATTTGCAGCTCACCGAGCGCTGGGATTTCCTTCCCTGGAAGCCCCGCTGGCTCTGCTCTGCTGCTGCGGGCTCGGAGGGATGGATAACCCATCACTGCTGCCTCGCCAGCCCGGCTGGGAGCCGCAGCCACCAGCCGCTTCCCACAGCCGGGGCTGATCCCTCCATAGGGTTTTTTTTGGGGGGCACATTGGGGTCGCTGCCGCACGGGGCAGGGATGTGGGTGTCACTAACATGGGCTCGCCGTGAGCTGCTTTGGAGATGTTGAAGCCCGTGATGGCATTTGATGGGCTTGGGGAAGCTCACAGGTAGGGATGGGGTCTCAAATTTGGTCAGGATGCTTCCAAGTGCTCTGTGAAGGGGTTGCTGGTGGGCCAGGTTACGCCAGCAGTTAGACTCATACCAGAATGAGAAAGAGCAGAAAAATCAGTTTTCTGGGCCTACAAGGAGCTCTGTAACAGCCCAGCAATGCTGGTTGAGAATGAGATTTTGCCCAGCTAAAGGCACGTGTCAGCTTCAGACAGGAGCTTCTGGGCCCTCTTCCTACCCAACAAATTGCCAGCGGGGCTGCTCGAGCCGTGTCCCACTGCCGATGCTTTCACTAACAACGCGGGAATATGGCCCTGGATGGGCTTCCCCATGAAAGCCGATGACACACGATATAAATACAATGAAAGCAAACAATAAAGTGACAAACTAGAACTATAACATGAAGAAACTTAGACATCTGGAACTGCAGAGGACTGGGCTCACCTGGTGGGCTATGGGAGGAGAACAAAGCAAAGGGGGATTGCGGAGATCTAAGAGGAAAGCAAACAGAAACCACAGTGAGGAGCTGGCTGAGATCTTACCAGCTAAAGCACAAGCACCTTAAAGAAAATAACCCAAAGCATGAGTATGGAGGAGGTTTTAGAAAACCCCAGGGCCTCATCTACCTGCCTGGAGATGGAGCAGTCCCACCAGGGGGGAACGGTGAGGGGCTGACTCCTTGGCCATGACCCCGCTGATGGAGGAGAGGTAAAATAACGCCATCCCATGCGGACAGGTCCACCGCCAACTGCTGTGGTTTGTGGTGGCTTGGGTTTCCCCAGGGCCAAGACAAGGGAGCTGCAGAGAGGAGATGCACAAGGAGACAGGGCCCTGAGGGCAGCGTGGGCACGTGGCATGGGGGAGATGCTCCGGGATGAGCCTGCGGTGGGAGAGGAGGGACGGGGCACTGCCCTGTGACCCATCCCCGTGTGGCACAGCCCATCCCATGCTGAGGTCACCCAGGACACACACATGCCGTATTTGCAGTTTGCCATCACCTCACCTCACCGTGACCACCTCCCTGCTGCGGTGTGACCGTCACCAGAGGGACCACGGCTGGAGCCCATGCCCGGGGCATCCTTGTGCTGCATCACACCCGTGCTGAGGACCAAATCCTCTGCTCCTGACCCAAAAAGCAGCACAAGGAGTACTCCAGGGTCACATCCAGTGGGGCAGCAGGCGCTGCTCGGGGCGGAGGCGCTCCAGGCATGCTGCAGGAAGCGTGACTCGGCTTTCCAGCGCGCAGGAATGCCGGGCGGCGCGGCGGCCAGCTTCCTGCCACCCACGGCACGCTTCCTGCCCCAACCCCGGCCTTACTGGAAACCCCCAGCACTGCCCAGCATGGCCGCCAGCATTTCCAGGTGGCACAGGGCTGCTGCAAGGCCCTGCCTCGCCGTCCTCCTTCCCCTCTGGCCCGTGCTCCTGCGGGAGCAGTGCTTGTCTTCTTTCTGGAAGGATGTAGAAGCCAGTGGGCAATGTTGGCTGAGCAGAGGGCTTGTCCCTCCAGGATTTGGGCTCCCTGAGCAGCACTGAGTGCCTGAGGGGCTCCTCTTTCCCCTTCCCCTCCGTGCTCTCTCCCAGCCCCACATCCAAGCTCGCTGCCAGGCCCCAGCTCCTCCCTGCCTGTTGCACAGCCAGCCCAGCCCGGACTCACAGTTTCTTGCTCTTCAGCATCACCTCCTCATGCACAGGTTCCTCTCCCAGCCCCAGACACCTTCCCTACGGGATGCTATAAGAACCCACCTTAACCCCAAACTACTCAGAAACACCACGGATCACATCTCACCCCTTCCAGCTCCCCGCACCATACCTGGTCACACCCCAACCCCACCTCTGCAGCGATGTCTCCCCATCAGATCCTCTTTTCGCTGCTCAAACCTCAACCCCGACACCGGTGCTGTCCCCACGAGGCAGCCTGGAGCCTCCTTATTCCTTCCACACCACTCTGAGGACAAGAAAACTCATCCCAGCTCCCTCGTGAGCATCTCCAGCACCCCGTGCAGACACCAAATCAGTGTCCCGTAGAGCGCATCCCAGCCGGGCGGGAGCGCCTCGTGCTGCACCAGCAGCCCCCTAATCTCCCCAGAGCCAGTCCTTTGGGCTGTTCCTGTTCAGGCGCTGATAAAAATCTGACCAAGATGTTTTCAACAGTAAGCCGGGAGCGATTACAAAGCAACCGTCCCCTACCCTCCAGCTGGGAAAGCTCAGCCTGGAGTTTTCTTTTAGAAACAAGTGGATTTTTATTTTCTTATTTTTATTTTTAGGTGTCGATGTGAACTCTTGGTGGGGCAGTCCCAAACCTGGCTCTCTGAGACCTAAAGGGAGAGGGATGGACCGGAGGCAAGGCAGAGCCCTGCTCTCCTGCTGGAGAGCCCCATCCATGGAGGTTTGGGGGATGCCACTGGGCAAAACCAGAGCTGGGACAACCCAGCACCAGTGACCATCCTGCTGGCATGGCCTGGAGACCACCAAGAGCTGACCCTTGGTTTGGCATCACCCCAGTGGGGTAAATCCCTGGGCAGCTCTGCAACGACACAAGCTGCCTGTTAATTAACATAAACCACCACTGAGGAAAACAACAATTCACAGAAAATGTTTGGCATGGGGATGGAGGACACGGCAGTTTTGGCTTCAGGACCCAAATACCTTCCTTTATAGTGCTGCCAACCCACAGCACGAGCGTGTCAGTGCATGAAAACCATTTTGTGAAATGCAGCAGGCTCATTAGCCAAAGGCATTAAGGGTGAAAATTGACCAAAATGCCCTGGAAAGTAAATCACATCTTTAAAAAAAAAAAAAAAAAAAAAAAAAAAAAAGGTCCTGGATAAATGCATGTATCATGGCCAGGTCCCAGGGAACGCAGAGCCGGCCTGGTGCTGGTGCACAAAGCCCCCCCTGAGCTGCTCAGCCCCGGGGCTGAGCCCAGTGCTCGTCACCTCTGGGGGAATAAAGGCTTTAATTAGCCCTTAAACATGCAGTGAAAGCATCCCCAGCTGAACCTGGGGAGCAACAGGTACTTTAAACAAGCACATTTTTTAATCCCCGGAGCCATAGGGAAATTACAAGGCAGTCACTTCACGATCAGGGGAAAATTAAAAGTCCAACTTCGGTGACAACAAAAATAACGCAAAGCCACGACGTGCAATAAACAGCCAGGGACCGGCAGGCTCTTCAAACAGGTTTTTAATCTCCTCTCCCCTCTGCTCATAACATCGCCTTTATTATTTTCTGATGCGGAGCCTGATTCTCACGAGGGTGGCGGATGCTGACAGCAGAGTAATGGAGCAGCAGCAATTTTGCCCGGGCAGCCCTTGGGGATTTAATATGCTGCAGAGAGCGAGACGTGACTGAGGGGAGAGGGTGACCGGGCCTGGAGGTGCAATAAAGCCAGGGTAATAATGAGCCTGCTGGGCTGAGTGGGTTCATTGGCTCAAGTCCCTTCCCAGTCGGGCACTGGGGCTGGTAGGGAAGGTGTCCCAGGACAGGGATGGATGACATTGGGGACACCCACGTCTTCTGGCCCAGATCTGCCCATGGCTAAAGGCTGCCAGCCCCTCCCCACAGCCCTTGATGTGATTATTGACCCAAAAGACCGGGGCTGTCACAAAAGAGCCCCCTTGCAGGCAAGATCCCACGTGTTTGGGACTAGCAAGAGTCATAGAGCCCAAAGGGGGATGCCCCAGTGCCAGCCCCGATGTCGCCTCCATGCACGTGGGAGCTGAGCTTGTGGCATCCTGCCCCCATCCAAAGGGCTCCCTGGAGGTGAAGCAAGCCAGCCAGGTGTGTCGGAACAGCCTGGATGCCCTTGTCCCCATAGCCACCTGCAATCCCCTTCCCTCCTCCAGCCTGGAGCCCCTGCAGCATCCCCTGACCCATCACCTTTTTTGCATGACTGCTCACAACCGCCCAGATTTTGACCTGTAGCACTAAAACAACAGCACCACCAGATGCTGGAGAGCAACGTGCAATGGCAGGACACCACTGGCAACACAAGGGATCTGCTCCGAGCTGCTGGGTGCCAGCAGAGAGGTCCCATCCTGCCCGTCCCTGCGGTGGAGCAGCCACGGGGAGGGAAAGCTCCCGGTGCCTCCAGTCCCCCCACGCTGCCTGCCGGTGCCCTCCTGCCTGACAGCGGCACGTGACTGCGGCTGGAGTGATGGATGGGCCCGGAGCCTCTCTTTAATAGTATCTCACGGTGGTTTCCGTAAGTTGATGGAGATTGCACAACACTACCAACTGCCATGCCGGATATATTTTGCAACCAGGGCTTTTGTGCCACATCTGTAGGATGATATGCCAGAGCCTTCTGAGGAGGCCCGGGGAAGTCTGAGCACAGGAAGAAAAAAAAAAAAAGAAAGAAAAAGGAAAGGAAAATAAAAAAAAAAAATAGTCAACAAACCCCTTTCCATAGCAGCTATTTTGGTGAGGCACCCTGGGGTGAGGGGAGCAGGCACCAGCCAGCTCGGAGGCGTGGAAGCCCCGCAGCTCTGCCCCACAGCAGCAACCAGGAGAAGACCTCTCCCACAGATGGGTGGCAAAGTGTCCCAAAATGCTCAGCCAGGGCTGTGGGATGGCCAAAGCTCGCCGAGAGCAGCCGCAGGTCTGAGCTCCCCGGGGAAGAAGTGCTGCTGAAGCACGGTGGAGGTGTTGGCCAGCTCCGGGCTGTCCCAGCTGGTGGCTCTGGGAAGTGCTGTCCCTGTCCTGGTGGCTCATGCCATCTCCCATCCCCTCAGCCTTTCTCTAAAAGACAGAAAAAGGAGCTCAAGACACATGGACAAGGCTAGGGATGTTGGTGAAGGCACCAGCCCAGCTGATGCCTCGTGTCCTGGACAGCAGCAACCCAAACCCCTGCTGACTCTCAGCATCAACCCGTATATTAGCACTGCACCTTTCCACCCTCAACAGCCTTAAATACACAGCACAGCCCCAAATGCACGCAGACTAGCACATCCCAACATAGAATCCCCATAAAACTGCCTTCCTTGGAAAGGTTTTGGGCTCGGTCAAAGAGCTGTCCTGTTGACCCCATCAGATGAAGGAGGCCAAGGAAAGAGGACTCCAGGACTGCTGTGTTCTCAGATTCACATGCAGCCGTCAGCCCCTGATTTAAGAGGAGGGACAATCTCCATCACAGAGGACCTGAGGGGCTCTACAAACTAAAGCAGACCATGGAGAAAGGAACAAGACGAGCCAGTGCCTGCAGTGCGTGAGCCACAGTCCTTGCATTCGATTTAAATCCATAGAGCCAGGAAGGGGCAAGAACACCTGTGCTGGATATCCCACCTCATCAATGCACAGAGGAAGATAAAACCCTGTCCTCCCAAGGTGGGCACCCTCTCCAGACTTCAGAGCCCCCCGAGATGTTGCAGGCAGGGCACCCAAGGTGTTGACTGATCCCTGCATGAGGTTGCTCCTCAGTGAGGAGGTGAGGATGCAGAAGGAAAAGCAGAGCCAAGGCTTTGGAGGTGCTCAGGGCTTAAGTGGCTGAAAACAAAAGCGCTGGGACACTTTTTCAGCCTGCACTTGACAGTGGGGATGTGATAACATCGGAGATGCTGAGCGGAGAGCATCTCTTGTGGAAGATTGATGATGCCAACAACGAACCAAGCCAAAAACATCACGTCAGGCTCTGTCTGCTCGGAGCTGAGCGCTACCATGTGGGAGATCCCAAAAAGCTGGCTGATACGGGGCCAGCCATGGGTTACCCAACAGCAGTGAGCCAGGCATGGTGCTGTGTCATCCCTCTGCCCCATGCTGGGTTTCCCTGCTCCCAACCAGGGAACGAGCAGCTCTTTTATCCCTGAATCCAGAGGGCTGGTGACACTTCACATACCAGCTAGATCTCTCCAGCACTGCACGAGCATCAAGGAAACCTTATGAAAACCCATTAGAACCTGACCCAGTAGCAGATCAGCTAAGGATTGCCCAGCCCTGCTGCAACTCAGATGTTTCCTGAGCTCTGCCAGCACATCCGAACCCCACAGATGAGGTGAGCACGAGGTGAGGAAGCACCAGGCTGCATTTTTTCCATGGCTAACCCAGCAATTACCTGACCTCCTGGCAGCCGCTCCTCTCCTCGGAGGCAGCTGGAAGCAATTCCCTTTTCCAGATAGGGACTGGACCCCACGATGCTCGCACCAAGCAGCGTGCCCACCTCCTGCCTTATTTCTGCCTCCTGCTAGTTTCCAGGGACTGTCCAGGACTCTCATTTTGGGTGTCTTGGTGCCAGCTTTGGCAGGCAGGCATCCAACTCCCCTCTGTCCTGAGCTGCAGGGATAGAACAAAAGCGTGGTGATCCCGCTGTTACCAACCCTGCCTCATTTTGAGAATCCACCTGGGAACGCCCAGGCACCCCAGGAAGCACCAAATTCCCTCTGATGCCTTAAATCCAGCCAGATTTTGTCACATTGAGACACTGACAGACCAAACATTGGTCACTGGCTGCCAGGCATGCTCTGCCAGCCCCTTCACCCACAGCCAACTGCAATAACTCCCCACCGTGCTCACCTAATGATGCTGTCAGCAATACCCACTAATAGTTAATTATTATTTATCACTGCTGCTGCCTAATGCCTGCTGGGGAGGTTAAATAAACCAAATGCTGCCACAGATGCTGCCCATGGCATGGGGAGCAAGGATGTGGAGGAATAACAGGGAAAACAACTTTCCCATTTCCACCCCTCACTCCTGGAAAAAAAAAATAGGAAGAGGAACAAAAATATCCCTTTCAGAGCAAGGATGTGGTGAGGGCACGACAGCCTCCCTGACACACGAGCCAGGATGCGGAGACACTGGCTTTTCCAGGAGGAAAGGAGGGATTTTACCATCTCCTCTGGCTAACGAGGATTTAATTCATCCTAGCTCTGGGCAGGCGCTGGCAGTGCCGCATCCCCTCACCTCCCTCGCTGGCAGGCAGCCCCTGCCTCAGTTTCCCCACCTGTAAATGAGTATAACTCATCTATTGCAGAGCTTAATCTGTTTCCACAAAGCCCTGGAAGGCCTGCACACCTTCCTCCATCCATCATCATCATCTCAGAGGTGACCACAGGGGTTTTTGGGGTGCAAAGAGCAGGTCCCAGACAGCTGCCCTTTGCGGCTGGGGCCGTCTCCCTTCTCCCCTCCCCTCCCGCAGCAGCGGGCTCCCTCCCCTCGTCTCCTTCCTGCACAGGCCAGAAGTGGAGCCAAGCTAATAATTCAGATGACAGAATTAAACTGATCCTGATTAGAAAAAGCCTTTACCCTGAAGAGAGCAAAACCTGGCTCCGGGCTGCCCTGTAATCCAATAGTCTCCCACGGCTGCCGCAGCGAACCCGAAACCTGCCTCCAGGCAGAGGCACTTTGTCCTGGAACAAGGGAAGTTAAATGTGTCTTAATGGGAATTTTGACACGTTTTGCTTTGATTTCACTAATGTTACAGAAGTAGCTGTTAGGAAATATTTCAGCCCCCCTGTGCGGGGCTGGACCCTTGTGAGAGGGACGATGGCCGAGAGGCTGTGGTGCCCGGTCTCCCCGCACTTTCCTCATTGCAAGGGCTTCATTTTGGGTCTGCTGGGGAGCCAAGAGCTCCCCAGGTTTGCAATGACACCTGTGGGACAGCTGCCATCACAGATGAGACCTGTTCAAGCCCTTTGTAAGGCCAAAAAAACAAAAGGTTTCATCAATTTATTTCCACCAAAACAGCAGCTGGCATTTTCCTGAAACTTCGGTAACTTGGGGCTGGGAGGAGTCCACCCAGCATTAAATGCACCCCACTGACCTTCCTGGTGCTTCCCAGTCCCGGTTCAGCCTGGTGGGCACCCTGCTGGGCTCACAGCTCGCTCCCAAAAAGTCTCAGCCCGATAACAGGAGTTAGTGGATGCCACGGGGCAGCCCAACTGTGAGCACAGGCAGATACAGCACAGTGTGAAGACAAAAAAATGACAAATGGATGGGATAAGACTTCACTGGTGAACGTGCTCAGATGGGAAGCTCAAAAAAAGCCAAAACAAGGCTACTCTCCCCCAGCATCTCCCCCAGCACAAGGCAGAGCCTTCACAAGCCCCACAGGGACCAGGTCCCACCTCCAAACACAGGTGCCTGCAGCAAGGCTGCTGCAGGCAGGCAAGGAGGGCAAAACCTGATGCAGTGGGGACAGCCCAGAGCAGGACAGCACTAATTTTAGCAAGCCTGAACACAATTACCCCAACTGGAACACTTTAAACAAACAAACAGCCGGGCTGGGGGGTTGCAGGAGGCATCTCTGTGCACCTCCCCAGGGACCGTGTTTACTCACAGCAGCTTTTCCTGCCCCTGCAGCCCCATTCCCACCTCGGCCCACGTCTGTGAGCTGTTTTTTGTTGGTTTAACGTGATGCTGCGATTCTAACCCAGAGCCTTGGACTGTCAAACAGTTTTTCTTTTATTTTTTTTTTTCCTGAAGGAAAAAAAAAAAAGAAAAAAAATACAGCTGAACTAATTTGATGAAAGGGGAAAATAAAACGTAAGCCAGACTAAACACATGCAGTTCCTACCTACAGCCAGGGCCCAGCTTCTCCCAGGCCAAAGTCAACACACGTCAATTTTTAACATGACAGGGCTTTAAAAGGGAGTTTTGAGCCCTGGATGAGAGGCGGCTGGAAAACATTAATAACAAGGTCTGTCAATTAAAGGCAAGCATGACATGTCACCAAGACAAGGGCTGGGGGTTTTCCCTTCCTTCCCTTCTCTTCCCTCTTAATTTGATGAAAAAAAAGGGATTTATGGAGAAATCCATCCTTTCGTCCAAGAAATGCAGCCGCATTACCAAATGAAGGATGGTCTTTGTTTAGGAGCCTTGAAAAGAGCCCAGTAGAAAAGGGTCAAAATCCCCAGGTTAAGGAAAGTACTGCCCCAAGGGATGCTCCCAGCACTGCTCCCAATTCACCTGCATCCAGGGAGCCGTGGATGTGCCTGGGCAGGATGCTCAGCTCCTGTGCTGATGTGCTTGGTGCACTGGAAATTGCTATTTTGGGTTCCAGAGGAGGAGGAAAAAAAAGCTTTTATCAGTCCCATAGGAAGCATTGCCATGGCTCTGTGGGCTGGGCAGGTTTCTGCCCAAAGTCATTCGCTTGTCTCCAAAACAGAGCTGGGAAAAACAAGGGGAAGGGCAGTGCAGCACAGCCTTACCAGCTTCTGGAGGCGAAGGCAAAATCCTTCATGGGTAAAGGGAGTGGGAGCTTCATTAGGGGTGGAGGGGAAAGGGCTTTCCCCCAAAATTATGAGAATTATCTGCCCACCGTGCTGGGAGCAGGGTGCTGGGCTCTGCAGTAGCATCAGTGGCTCTCAGCTGCGGGAGCAGGTAAAGATTCAGCCGAAGTGGGAAACAGCCGAGATTCATTTCTCCCTCAACACCTAAATAAACACTGCGCCCACAGCCACACGCTGCCCGCCCGGCGGTGTGCGTTACACATCCACAGCGCAGGAACCGGCCGGCGGAGCGGCTCCAATATCCCGGCTGCAATATCCTGTCCCCGACAGCAGCTCAGCCAGATGCCGTGGGAGGTGTAAAGAGCCCGCAGCAGCCAAACACAGCCTGCTCTGCTGCCCAGCACTGACTATTCTGGCCTCCAAAGGGCAGAGGACTCTCCTGGAGACCCCCATGCACGGGCATCACGTCCACCCAGCACATGCTGCAGGGATGCTGCGAGGAGCAGGGTGCAGGATGCGGCTCTGCTGCCTCATACACTGCTTGCCAGAGCGTAATGGGTGAGCTGGGCTCCGGCCCCGTTCTCAGATTGTGTTTCGCTTTCCCTGGCCCAGCATCCGAAGCCTCCTTCCAGCACGCACGAGGCTCACTTGGCGAGGGCAGGCAGGGCCAGCCCAGGCTGCTTTTTTCAAGCAGGTCCCAAGGCCTGGCCCCTGAGGGGGTGAAAGGCTCTGCCACCAAAAAGCCAGGCTGGGGTGGCTGGTAGGGGATTTCAAGACAAAGCCTGGAAAGCCTTTTGCTGTCTCTGCCCACAGCCCTCACCTGGAACAATGGCACCTCCACAGCTGGAGAACAACCTGCCCCAACTAAGGGAACACCTGGGCTGGAGTCGATAGCTCCTCATGCTCATCATTTAAATTGTTAGCTCTGGGGCTGCTGACAAGCCCCCTGCACCTCTGTACCACCACACGGGGCTACTACCAGCTGTCAGCCCCGCACTGCCAGCACAAAGCCCAGGACACAGGTAGCAGGACCTGGGATGATTTATGCCTCCACAGCAGATGCATTGTTCAGGGTTTTTCAAGACGTGCTGTCAGCCCCGGCTCGGAGGAGACAAAGCCAGGGGAGCCGACCGCCCTGCGGTGAGCGGGGACCATCCCTACGTCTCAATCCCTACAGCTGCCTGCTGTCACCGTGCCCACACCATCCTCAAGTACACGGGTCCACCCCGAGCTGCACTTAACACGTGCTCCTCTCATCATTCTCCAGATTTCCAGCACAGCCTCACATACTGCCCTCATCCGGGCAGGCAAAGCAGCCCCATGCTCCCCGCAGCATCGCCCAGCCAGATTGCGCAGCACAGACAGAAATATCAAAGGAGAGCCCTTCTAAATCAAGTTTGTGCCCCGTGTCAAGACAGGTTAGCCTTCCCCCTCCCCAGATAAAGGGTACAGATGTTAAACTGATGCCACATTTGATCACAACCAAAAAGCCAAGAGGGCTTCAAACGTTCATTCATCTCGAGCTGCAAGCGCGGCCGGTTCTCGCTAATCAGATAATTACTCTGCTTCTTCCCCGGCACGAAAAGGAGCCAGGCAGCGTGAAGGTTTCCTTCCTCCACGGGACCCTGCTCAGAGCTGGGCTCGGAGATTTGCAAGAGGTTTCCTCCCTTTTGAGAGGCGGTGCTGGGGATGTGGGGCTGGATTCAGGAGGATCGGGCCCCGGACTCAAGCTTCCTGCTCGAGATGAGCGGCTTTGATCTAAGCGCATTGGGGCTGTTGGCATCTCCATGAGATCAGGAGCATGGGGAGCCATGAGGGATCAGCAGGGTTTAAATCCTTCTCAAACTCCACAAGATCATTTCAGACAGCAAGGGGAGTGAGGAAACACCAAACCAACACCTCCAGCGTGGCACGAAGCAAGCAATGAGCAGACCAAGCTGCCCACAAGGGCCTGACGGAGCAGAGCAGAGCAAGGAGATTTTCTTCCCGGAGACGTCTGCTGGAAGCAGTCTGAAACAATTCCATTTATGTTGCTTTTTAATAGCAAGGTCAGCTCCTTTCTTCCTACCCCAACATCCTCCATCAGGGCCTCTTTCTGGGAACTCGCAGCAATGTGCCAGATGTCAATGAGAGACAGAAAAACAACCGGGGGCCAAACTGGGGCATTTTGCCACTGCCCCCAATCCCAAACCGCACCGAGCGGCCTGAGGTGTGTGTGTAGGGGGTGAGAAATACCCCCTCCTCCTTGCTGTGCTCAGGAACGGGGTGAAGGATCTCCTCTGCCCCAGCTCTCCCAGCAGCATCACCTCCAGCCAGTGCCCAGCTCCCTGCTCCTTGGGGACAAGGGGGTGGCCGTGCCACCGAGCAGTTCCCTGACCCCACTGGGACTCAGACTCTTGTGCTCAGCCCCCTGTGCCACCAGCAGCAGACCTCGCAGGAAGGTCAGAGCCACTGGGGGAGTCCAACGTCACCACCCCAAGGAGCAGAGGAGCTGTCAGACCACCCCGTTTTGGGTGGAGGGCGCGGTTATGGCCAGATTTCTAGGGGGGACTTTCAGGGTTGCAGACCCCAGGCACACAAACACCACGTCAGCCACTGCCCAGGGCGAGGAGGATGCAGTAGGGAAGAAAAGAAACCACAAGGCTTAAAAAAAGAAAACCACCTACATTTGGGGACACTCTGTACTCCTCTTCAAACTTTCAGCTCAGGGCATGTTTCCAGGCTTCTTCCTTTTAATAAAAAAAAAACAAGAGCAGGAACACAGCCGCCTTCTTTCCAAAGGCAGGTAAAGGCATCCAGTCCCAGGATCCAGGGCTAAAACCACAAAGCTTTAGCCCTAAAAACACAGCTCCCTGCCCTCCTCTGAGAGGTGCAGAGACCAAAGGGAGGGGAGAGCCCAGGTGGGGGCTTTTATAGGTGCACAGGTGTCCCCGGTGAGTGAGACAAGTGGGGAAGCAAAGGCTGTGAACAGAACCACACGTGTGGACGGCCACAGGCACAGATTTTCCCTCCCTCAGTTTTCCAGGTTTTCAGGAGTGACCTTGGAAAAAAAAAATAAATAAATAAAAAAAAGGAAGAGCCGTAGTTCTTCATGTCGAGGGTGATAACCCGTTTGTCACCGTGCAGGCTGTCTGAAGGCTGCCCAGGTTTTACTTTATTGCGTTCCTGGGTGTCACCAAAACCCAGCTGAATTACTCTGCCAACTCCATCATAAAATAAATAAATAAAATAAAAAAGGGGGGAGAAAAAAGTGACTTTGCTTTACGTCTCCGCAGCAGGCTGGAGACCGGTGCTTAGACCTCTCCACTTATCTTTATCTTTTTTTTTTTTTTTTTTTTTTTTTTCGTGAAACTGCTGAAACCAGCAGGTGAAAGGCTCCGAGCCCCTCAGCGGGACAACATCCCCGACCCCTAAATCGGGCGCGTTTCATCACCGCACCTTCGGCCCCCCGAAATCACCAAGCGCTCCGGGGCTCCGGGTGCCCCCCGGTTCCCTCCCTGTGCGCCCCCACCCCGGGCTCCGGCCGCCGGCGGAGCGGGGCCGCGCTGCGCGTCCCCGGGAGATGCTGGGGGGGGTCCGGTCCCCCTCTCCCCGGGCTGCCCCTGCCCGGCCGCTGCCTCGCCCCGCTCAGCCAGAAGGTGACGCCGTCCGCCCGCAAATTGCTGCCAGCCCAATTAGGCGGCCGGTATCGGCTGCAATCACGGCTGCTGATAGAGATAAATGGGGAAGGCGCTGTCTGCGCGACAATAGTGGTGGTGGCTTCTCTCTCTCTTTTTTTTTTTTTTTTTTTTTTTCTTAAAGGGGGAGGAAAAGGAAAAAAAAAAAACTTTTTTTTTTTTTTAAAAAAAAAAACAATTGAACTTTTCATCAGCTGCTAATCATGATTTTTTTATTGCTTTGCTTAGCATTTTCTGGGGAATAAAACCTCAGAGGAGCCCAGCCTTTTGTGGAAAATGAAAGGGCATATAAAAAAATGAATGTACATGGATTCTAAATATTTCAGGTTGTATGACTTTGTGTTTGACCTTAGCAGAAGATGAACTAATCCTGCAATATAATAGACTTTCATAGAGATATGGAAAATGGCTGCTTTTTTATCTCAGTTGCCATGGGAACCATCAGAGAGAAGGCCTAGCTGAGATGCAATAGAAGGTTATTAAATGTGTGCTTGTGTATATTGGAAAAATACAGCTTTTTGTCATCTTGTGTCACTCATAGGTCTTTAATACGTAATGTTTAGGTTATTAATAAACTAACACAGGTCCATTTTTTATGGGGAACAACTGTGAATACAGCCATAAAAAAATTAGTACAAGTTGAACATTTGCAAAACTCTTGAGCACGGGCAGGGGCTGGATGGGGCTGCTGCTCGCCCAGAACTTCCCACAAAAGTTTCTCTCCTTTTCCAGGAGGAGGAAGGGGTCAGACAAGCCCTCCTCGCCCACCGCAGGAGCCAGGCACCCCTCTGCCCTTGCCAGATGGGCAGAAGGGACTGGGGCACTGGGGACATCCAGTTCCTAACGGTGCAGTGCTGGGGACAGAGGTGTGCAGAACAAAATGCTGCCTTGTGCGGTGACCGGGCACCAGTCAGGGGCTGCCAGGGAAAGAGGGAGCTGCGGGGACGTCTATCCCCGGCTCAGAATCACCTGCCCTGGAGGCAGGGGCTGCACGGGCGGGCTGAGAGGTGGTGGTTGTTCTGTTGGCATTTGCAAAAATGAAAATAAAATTAAAAAATAAAAAGGAAGAGGAGAAACAAGGAAACGTGGAAAAAAAAAAAAAAAAAAAAAAAAAAAAAAAAAGGAAAGAAAAAGAAGAATAAAAGGAAAACAGAAAGGGAAGAAAAAAAAGAAAAACAAAGCCAGAAAGAAAAAAGGCTGATGCTGCCCTGAGCAGACTTCGCGGTGACTCCAGAAGGGAGAAGGACTCCCTTTTTGTGGGGTTTTCTTTCCTCCCCCATGCTCACCGCTCACTCCCCAGGCTCAGGATGCCCGCGGCTGGAGGGGGGCTCCCCATTTTGGGGTCCTCCGCTCCTCTCGCCGGGGCTCCCCAGCGCAGCACAGCCAAATATCGGAGATGGGCACCTTGCAAGGAGGTTTTGCCATCCCACCCTTGCTCCCCCGGCTCGGGGACGGGCTGGGGACGCTGTCCTCGCCCCAGCGCAGGGCTGCGTGTGCTGAGAGCCCCGGGGGTGTCCCAGGCCCGGCGGGGGCACCCCGCACGCACCGCAGCCCGGCGTCCGTGCATACTAAGCAAGGCAAGGAACACATAGATTTTGCCTATCTGCCGATCAAACGCGGAGATCTGCTCTGGTAAATGATGCATTAGATGTGGTGGCTGTATTTGTTGTGTGAGTTTTGAAAGGGTTCCGATAATCTGGAAGCGAGAGATAAGGAACACCATTTATTCAGCAGCACTTTGGAACCAATTTTCAACCCTGTTCAACCCCATTCTCCAGCAGCCTCCAGGAGCCCAGGAGATAAGGATTGGGCTATTCATTATCTTCACAAGGAACAAAGATTAGCTAGCAGAGATGAAAAATTACCCCTGGATAGTAATAATAAGGAAGCGAACCTGGAGAGTTGCTGAGCCTATATTCTCCCTGCTGCTGGTGCTGCTTCTTCTCTTTTTTAAATTCTCTCCCTCTCTTTTTTTTTTTTTTTTTTTTGAATAAATATTGAAAAGGTTGGTTCTTTTTTTTTTTTTTTTTCTTTTTTCCTTTTTTTTTTTATTTTTTAAGGAAAAAAAAAAAAAGCGCTTTCCCTGCTGTCTATCATATTTTTCCTCTGCAGAATATGGTTGTTACCGTGGAAGAGAGCTGAGCGCGGTCCCCCCTTCCTCCCAGACTTTCAGATGACATCTTTAGTACAGAAGCTAAACAGCAGAGGAAAACAGCCTTCTCTTCCAGCGGGCATGAAGGGGAAGCAGCACCCCTCCTCCTGCCCCCAGTGTCGCCGCTGCCACTCGGGGGTGGCCCCGGCCCCGGGACAACCCGGGACAAGCCGGGACAGCAGCGCCAAGAGCCTGGGCTGCGCAGCCCGGCTCCTCCGCGGGTCTCTCACCCCCCTGAGCCCTTTGCTCGGACACCCCCTCTGTCCCCGCTTAGGGGGAAATCTGCAGGCTTCGAACCCCGTTTTTCCCGTAGTTTTTCCGCCGGGGCGATGCTCCCTCGTTTTGGAGTCGTTCCGTGCCGGGGCGATCCCAGGACGCGGCTGGCGGCACCGTCTCCCTCTTCCTGGGCGCAAGGGAAAAAAGAAGGGGATCTGTATATATGTGTATATTTTAATAGCACATTCTTTTGTATTTTTTCCCCTGCATAAATCTGGGGATGTATCTCCTCTCAGAGGATGAAGGGTAATACAGGAGGAGTAATTAAAACACTTACTTTAGAAATGGGCTGCGTGGGGCTGATAAGAATTATCTGCCGCATATCAAGGACCCTTTTTCCCCCGAACCATATCACAAAGACAGACAGAAAATGCCAGCAGAATAGGATTCCCCCCTACCCCTCCCCTGCTCACATTTTTACCTCCATTATGATGATAATTCCTCTCCCGCGAAACTTTTTCTCCTTCCCTTCCCGAACCGTATTTCGTTCCCCCGCTCCCGCAGGGCCCCCGCCGGACGGTCCGGCCTTTTGTCTCTGCATTAATACGGTTTGCCCGCAGCCTTGGGGCGGGGGGCTCGCCGCCCCCTCCCGGAGAATCGCGCCGCGCCCCGCAGCGCCCCGCCGCTGCCCCCGCTGCCCCCCGCGGCGCGACCCCCGCGGCGCGACCCCGGCGCCCGCGACCCCATCCAGCCTCCGGGGGGCTTGGCGAGGGGACCCCCCCCGGCCCCGCACACACACACACACACACACACGGGCAGCAGGAGGAAAAGACACAGCAGGTGAGGAATGCCCAAGACGGGGCTGGGGCGAGCAAACGTTTCCCAAACCGTTCGTTTTGGCTGAATCGCCTTGGTGGGCTGCGAAATGTGTGTTTTGACCGTTTCTTTTCTACCTATAAATTGACTCCGCCGTGTGCTATCTGCTTGTGCCTCTTCCAGCTCCCCCGCTGCCTCTCTTAGGTGCAGGTGCATAGCACGAAAGACTGAGTTTGGGAAGGGAGAGCGGGGAGAATAGACACGAGGTTACACCAAAAAAATAAAAAACAGGCTGGACAATACAAAAAAAAAAAGAATCACCCCCGTCACCAGGGAGTGGAAACTAAATTAATACGAATAGTAATATTTTATAGCCATAATTGATAGTACAAAGCGGCTCCCCCCACCCCACCTTCCCTGGGATCCAGAGGCAGAAGCGAGCGGCTCGGGGCTGCGGCGCCCGGCGTGTTGGAGCCCGGCTTCCCAGCGCCTGGGATGTGAGCGTGTTGTTGGTGTAATATCAATTCATTTAAAATATGAAAGTCAAGTCGCGTAGACTGTGACAGCAACCGTAACAAAAGGTGCAAGCAACAGACAATGTGATGTGCTTGTACCGATATTGTAATGATGCAAATGAAGTGGAGGGGACGAGCTGCCTTATTATGTACATAAATACACAGTGGCTCGCTGTGCCATCCTTGAATGCAGGAGAGGGAGAGAGAGAAGGGGAGGGAAAGAAGGGAGAGAGGAAAAGAGAGGGAGGGAGGGAGGAAGGGAAGGGGGGAAGGAGGGAGAAGAGAGAGAGAGGAAGAAAAAAAAAAAAAAAAAAAAAAAAGGGCTCAGCTCGAAAACTGCTGCCAGTTTTAAGCAGAGCGCACCTCGGGCAGCCCCTCCGCAGGGCTGCGCGCTCCCACCGCCGGGGCACGGCCGCGCTCCCGGAGCGGGCAGACGGGGGAGGCTCCCCGCGGTCGGCGCCCCCTCCCCAGCCCTCGGCAGGGGAGAGCAGGGGCTTTCCAGGCACCGGGCAGAAAACTGAAAGAAAAACCCCGGACGGGAGAAAGGCAAGGTAAGGGGATGCGGCTGCGCGGCTCTGCGCGGCCCCGGGGGCGGGTGGGTGGGGGGCACCGGGGTCCCGCCGCCGGAGCGCAGCGCTCCGGGCGGTTTCCCCCCCGGCACCGGGGACAAAATAGTGGGGTTTTGTATAGAACGAAAAAAGAACCCCCCCCTAAAAAAAAAAAAAGCCCTGCACCCCCCCGGCAGCCCCCTCCCGTGGGGTCTGTTCCAGGCACGGCGGAGCCGCGGGGGCTTTGCCGGGGCGCACCGGCACCCTGCGGAGAGCGGGGCCACCGGGCCGCGGTCCTTGGTGTCGCTTTTTTTTTTTTATTTTATTTTTTTTCTCCCCTTTCATTGTCATCAGGATAATTATTTAAATCTCCACCTTTGAAAGTTGCATTTCACCCAGGGCGGCCCGGGCAGACGCATCCCAGAGAAAGGGTGTGCAAAGCCCCCTCCCCGCAGCCACATCCTATCTCCTCGCTCCCATTGTTGGCAGATTTGGGTATAAAAAAAAAAAAAATAGGAAAAAAAAAAAAAAAAACCGCGAGGGTTTGTTCTGCTCTCGAAAGCCGCGGCTCGGCAGGGCCCGGCCGCTCTCCCCCTGCACCTGCCTGCCGGGGAGTCCTCCCGTCCCAGTCCCGTGCGGCAGCTTTACGGGGCTTTGCATGATTTAAAACTACCCAGCCACATCGGGGACCCGGCCGCTCCTCTCTTCTGGCTCCTCCAGCGCCCTCCCTCTCTCTCCCTTTTTTTTTTTTTTTTTTTGTTTGTTTTTGTATGTGCAAAGTTCCCCTCTTTATCCTCCTTTTGCTTTGGGGTGCAGAAGCTGGAAGGCAAAGAGAGAAAAAAAAAAAAAAAAATCCACCAGGAGCGGAGCCTGCCTGGATTTGAGGCGATTTCAATAAGAAAAGCGATTTCAATAAGAGGGGTGCGGGTTTTGGTCTCGGGGATTGTTCTTCCAGAGAGCATCTTTATTAATTAAAAGCTTTTTTTTTTTGTTTGTTTTGTTTTTTGGTTTTTAAACTGTCGGAAGTGTAAAAACCCCGGCCTGGTTCAAGCCCCGGGGAAAGGCGGCCGGGGGCGGCGGGGGCAGCCGCGGGCGGTGCCGGTGCCGGTGCCCGGTGCGAGCCGAGCCCGCGCCCCAGCCAAGTTTTGCCTGCGGAGAAACAACCGCAACCTGCGGGCCCGGCCTCTTTCCCCGCTCCTCAAACAGCTGCGTCCGAAATAACCTTAAAAAATAAAATAAAATACAAAGTGCAGCGAGTTCCCGCGAACGAAATCTTCCGTGGCAGCGCCTGAAAATCAGATTTATACCTTCCTCTGGACAAACGGGTGCGTGCGCAAGCCTCCCGCACGAGTTTTTCTTTGGGAACTTGCAAAAAAAAAAAAAAAAAAAAAGAGGTGTCGTGGCGAACCTGGGGCTTTTTCTCTGCTTTGTGGCAGCCGGGGGGGCTGCGCCAGTGTGCGGGGGCACCCGACGGCTTGCGGACAAAGCGCAGGTGAAGGAGGTGAAGGAGGAGTGGCACCGGGATGCAGGGTGGCACCGGGGGCTCCCACCCTGGGGGACAATTTTCTGGGGACAAATTTTCTGCAGGTAGGGGACAGCGAGGAGGCTTTTAGAGGATTTATCAAAAAAAAAAAAAAAAAAGTATTCCGTGATTTATTCCCCGAGACTTTTTTTTTTTTTTTTTTTTTAATGCAGCCTAAATAGGGTCGTGTGGTTAAGAGGTACCAGTGTCGTTTTCTAACCCTATTAGCGGCCATAATATGTGCTGCTAACGCAAGACGGAGGTGGGTGGGCTGGGTTGGGGGGAAAGCAACGCGGAGACAAGACCGGAGGGAGAAAAAAAAATGGAGAAATAATTAAAAATAAAGGCAGAAAGCAAGAAATTGCTCTCTCCAGAAAAAAAAAAAATAAAACAACCCCAAAGAAATAAAGCCCGCCGGGGGGGGGCTGCAGCCGGGCCGTGCGGGGCTCCCGGCCGCCCGGGGGGGCTCGTACCTGGGGGAGGCGGGCGGTGGGAGCCGGCCCCCGGCTGGCTGCTCCTCTACCTGCCCCCGGCGGGCGGGGGGGTCGGCGCTACGCCCACTGGCGGCCCTGCCAGCCCCCTCCCCGCCGGGGGCAGCCGCCTTCCCCGGCCCGCCCCGGGGCTCGCACACCGCCCGCCGGCACCGGCGGCACCAGGCTGCCGTGAGTACCGCGGCCCGGCCCCGTGGCCGAGCGTTTCTCTGCCTCTTTTGCTTCCTTTTCGCTAAGGTTGGGGGTTATTTGGATCAGGTTTTTGTTATTTTTTATTTTTTTCCTTCCGTCCCTGCTTGCGGCCGCCGGGGGTTGCGCTTCGGGGAAAGGCGGTGGAGGGGTGGGTGGGGGGGATGCGCGGTCGCCCCGGAAGGTTTCGGGAAGGTTTCGTCCCCTTGGGGTGCGTTAAACGGGTGGGCAGGAGGCAGTGGGGGCCCCGGGGGGGCTGCCGGGGGCACCCCGAGAAGGGGCTGATGGAGGAGAGAGCCCCCGGGTCCCATCCTGCCGGCCCCAGCCCCGTCGATTTAGGTACACTTTTTTTTTTTTTTTTTTTCCTTGATCCGAGCTCCCAGGGTCAGGGAAAAAAGGAAAAGAAGAAAAAAAAAAAAAGAGGGAAAAAAAAAAAGGAAAAAGAAACAAACCCCACTCCAGGCGTGTAAATAAATAGCGTGCGTGTACGGCTGGGGATATTTGTTTTCTGCCTTCGCGTCTGCCCGGGCATAGGTGTCAACTCCATCACAAGGCGCTACTAAGTGCTGCTAAAACATGTTGTCGTCCCCCCCCCCTCTGCGATATGACATCACTTGTCAATCAAATCAAAATAACCAGTTGTGCTGCCAGATGTGGGAAATCTCTTATTTAAAAAAAAAAATAGCAACGCCGATAACAAAATAAAGTTAATAAAACCGAGCCCCTTGGATAGGAATAAAAAAAAAGGAGAAAAAGAAAAAAAAAAATAAAAAAGGAAGGGGGTTGAAAGTGGTGGGGGCATCCTGGGCTCGTCCCGGCTGCGGGGCCCCGCTCCCGGGGGGGCTGCAGCAAATTGCCCGAGAGCCGCCCGGGCAGCCGTGTGAAGCGGGCTGCGGAGCGGAGCTAAGCTGCTGGGCTTGCTGCTGCTCCCGGCGGGGGAATTAATTCAATTAAAAGCCCCAGCCCAGCTCAGCGCCGGGCACCGCCGCTCGCCAACGGCGGGGATGGGACACGGCGGGGGGAAAAAGATTAAAAAAAATAAAAATATAAAATAAATAAATTTAAATAAAAGCAAATCTCGGGAGGCGAGCTCCGGGCTGAGCTGCGGGAATCGAGCCGCTCCTTCGGCAGGAATCGTTTCTCTCTGCCGGAGGGGTCAATGGTTTTGCAAAGGGGCTCGGGAGCACGACGACAGGCGCCGGCCGCGGTGCCACCAGCTCGGGGGCGGCCGGACCCCCCCGGGCGGCCGGCGACCGAGGAGGGGGGGGCCCGGAGCCGGAGCCGGCGCTGCCCGCTCGCCCCTTTTGTTTTTGCTTCTCCTGCCGGCCCCCGGGTAACCCGAGCCGGGGGCTTCAGGGAGCCCTTGCCGGGCAGCTCCGGGGTCTGCCTCGCCATAAATCAAGCCGCCTGATTAATCTTTACAATTTGTCTTTTAAAACAAACACGAACGAATTATCAGCTCGTTAACTGCGATTTTATCACCTGCCTAAAACAAACAGCCCACCCCCTAGCCCCACCATCTTTCCCCCCCTCCAAAAAAAAAAAAAAAAAAAAAGAAAAAAAAAGAAAAAGAACCGCGGCCCCGTGCTGCTGGCAGCCGGGCAGTAATTATAATTAAAACATCCCCAGGAATTAATGAGGGAGCAGCTGCCCGGGAGATGCCCGGTGGCCCGGGCCGGGGGCGGCGGGCACGGCTCGGCCCGGCTGCGGTCAGAGCAGGGAGCCGCGGGACCTACCTGGGTTTATTTTATACTCGCCCCTCTTTAAAAAATATAGAAAAGAAAAAAAAAAGAAAGGAGACAGAAAGAAAGAATCCGTTTGGGGGAAATACTCGGCTGCCTTTGGTGGGTCGCTTTTTGCGTGTGGAAAGCGAATCGCTTCGGACGTGGAAGGAGAAGCCGGATTTTTAGAAAGCTCGCTTGCTTCTCGCTCTGCCTTTTAATTTTTTTTTTTTTTTTTTTTTTTTTTTCCTCGCTTTGTTTCCCTTTCCTCCCTGGCACCTCCGGCCTAAGGCTCCCCGAGCGCGCTCCGCAGCTGAGCTGCGCGGGGGGCACTCGCCCTCCCCGACCCCTCTCCCCCCGAGCCCGGCCCAGCTCCTGTCTCCTCTCCCGGCCTTTCCCGGGCCAACCAACCCGGCCCGGCCCGGGCCAAGCCGGCTCCGCCGCTCCTTCCGTGCCCTGCAGCCGGCGGAGGAGCCGCCGCCGCCCGCCCGCCGCTTGCGACCCCCCCCGGCGGCAGGAGGGGGAGAGGGGCTCCGCCGTGTCCCCCCCTGCCGGGGTGACCCCGCTGTGGGGTGCGGGACACCCGCGGAGGGAAGGCTGCGGGGTGGGGGGAGCGGTGCCGGGTCCCCCTTCCCCAGCCTCCCGCACCCCCACCCCGCCTGGCTGCCCTGGAGGGTCCCCGGGGGGGGGGGACAAGGGGTGGGCTAAGGGGGGACACGGCGAGTGCAAGGGGGGGACAGCGGTACGGCTGGGAGCCCCGCGTCTCTCCGGCCAGACGTGCTCCGCAGCGAGGAAAGGGAGTTTATTATTATTATTAGCGTCATCATCATCATCATTATTATTATTATTTAAAAAACACACCAAAAAAAAAAAAGTTCATTTCCTGGCGAATTTGGCAGCGGCGGGTGACGTCAGAGCCCCGGCGTCGTAGTGACTGGGGCGGCCGGGCCGGGGGAAGGCCGGCTGCGGCTCCCGGCCCCCGGCCCCCAGCGCTGCCCCCATGCCGGGGGGGGTCCGGCCCTAAAAGCCCCCCCCCGGGCACCCCCCGAGGGGCCCGGCACCGCCCGGCCGGCACCGAGCGGCTCCCGGCCCGGCCGCCCCGTCGAGCAGGGGCTGTGCTCCCAGCCGCCCCCCTGCAAAACGGGGGGGGGTCCTGGCCCCGCTGCCACCCCCCCCGGCTCGGAGGTTTTGGGGGCTGCAGTGATCGTTCCCCTTTTCCCCAAAAAGCAGAGGTTTGAGGAACGGGAGGGGAGCCCTCGGGAAACGACCTGCAGCGGCGCCCATGGCACTGCAGGGGTTTGGTTCTGACTTTCCTTTTTTTTTTTATTTGTTGGTGGATTTTTAATTTTTTTTTCCCCTTTCTGCCCCCAAAGCGGACGGGTTCACGGGGCCGAAGCAGAGCCCGAGCCCCGCCGGGGGCTGCAGCCCCAAACTCCGCAGCAAACTCGCGTTGAGCCGGGCTGCGCCGCTCCCTGCCCGCTGAAAAGCCTACCAGTCACTGCAAATCGTAAAACCACTACCAGAAAATAAAATAAAATAAAATAAAATAAAATAAAATAAAATAAAATAATAAAAAGAAGCGAGGGGGAGAGGAAAATAAAACCATCGGGAGATGCTACGGTTGCCGGGCGCCCTGCTCCTGGCCCGGCACGGCCCGGCTCGGCTCGCCGGGCCCGGTGCTGGCTGCAGCAGCCTCCTGCCAGCCCCCAGCCCCACAGACCGGGCAGGGGGGGCACGATCTGGCCCGGGGGGGGCACCGCAGTGACCCCGCTGCCTGGGGTCGAGGAGGCTCCTCCGGGCCGGCGCAGAGCCTGGCGTTTATTTTTTAATTTTTTAGTTTTTTAGCCGATTCCGCCGGTTCTTTCCAAGGGACGGGATGGCAACGAGCGAGCCGGGGTTTGTCCCGCGGGGGGGGGGGGGGGGGGGGGGGCTGGGGCGCGTTTGTCCCCTCGGTGCCGATTTCATCCCCCCCCCCCCCTCACTCCATCCCCAGCCCCGGGCATCCCTACGGCTCCGCTCTGGGGCAGCCCCCGACAGAGCCACCCCCCTCCTCCAGCCCTTCCCGCACTCCATCCCCAACCCCCCCCCAATCCCTCACACCCCTCCGGGACCCCCCCCCCCCCCCAAATTTCACCGTCCCCGCCCTAGAGGGGCGTGCAGCGCCCGGGCGGGGAAAGCCCCCACGGCGCTGCCGGGCGAGGATGCTGCGGGCGGGGGCAGAGGGGAGAAAGAAGAAGAAGAAGGAGGAGGAGGAGGAGGAGGAGGAGGAGGAGGAGGAGGGAGAGGGGGGGTCTGCGCCTCGCTCCCCCTTCTCCCCCCCCTCCGGGCCGGCTCCTTTTGGGGCCGGGGGTGCGGTTGGGGGCGGTGTGGGGCGGCGGGATTGGCTGGCCCGGCCGCCGGCCCTGCGCGCCCCGGCCCGTCTGCGGCGCCGCGGCCAGCTGGCGCCAGCGCTCATATAGGATGCGCGGGGATGGGACCGAGCCGGCCAGAGCAGCGGCTTTGCCATCTGAGTAACACCCTCCAGCCAGCCTCCTCTCCTCCTCCCGCGCTCGCTCTGCTCCCCCCCAAGCCCCCCCTGCTCTCTGCTCTCCGGCTCCTTTTCTTTTTCTCTCTCTCCCCCCCCTTTCCCCCCTTTTTATTTTATTATTTTTTTCCTCCCCTCTCCTCCTCGCTCGCATCCCTCCAGGCAGGCAGCCGTCGGCACCCACCCCGCGGGGGCACCCTGCCTCCCGCACCGGGTAAGTGTGGGGCGCGGGGGGGCCGCCGTGCCGCTGCCAGGGCGCGCTCGCTGCTTTCTCTAAACACCCTTTCCCCCCCCCGCCCGCTCCCGTTTCTCTTTCTCCCCCCTCCAATTTTCCTTTTGTGTCAGGCGAAGTTCTCGCTAGAACTCCGCCGTGGTAGATCTGCCCTTCTTCCTTCCCCCCCCCCCCTCCCCTTTTGAAGCCAGCTGGAAAAACTCCTGTTGACGTTTGTAGCGAGAGCGGGGGGAAAAGGGGAAAAAAAAAAGGAAGATTTTTCTTGCCTTTTTCCCCTTTTTTTTCTTGGTAAAGTTTGAAACGGGATCTGTGTTTATTTTGCGGGGCAATGGGAAGGGAGGGCGCAAGGCGAGGACTTTGGGGGGGGGGAAGAGGATATTTTGGGGAGGGAGGAGGGGCTCCGCTTCCCCCTCCCCATCCTTTTACCGCCGGGACCAGCAGCGCACCTCGGGGCCGCCGAGCCGCTCACCCGGCCGTGTCTCCCTACAGGTGCTGTCCCCGGACCTGCCTCCGCGACCTGCCCGCTGCCAGAGGGACACGCCAGCTCCAGGGGTCTCCCCCCATCCCTCCGAGGGCACCCTCCAGCCCCCCGACGGCGTTCTTTCCAGAAAAGCCATCCCCACCTCCTAAGAGCCACCGGTAGCTCCGCCAGCCAGCCGTGGGCAGCAGCCCCCTGCCCCGAGCGCCGCTCGCTCCCGGTTTCGGGGGTGGCTGGGAGGGGAGGCCCGAGGCCATGGAGGTGGCCACGGACCAGCCTCGCTGGATGACCCACCACGCCGTGCTCAACGGGCAGCACCCCGAGAGCCATCACCCCGGACTGGCTCACAACTACATGGAACCAGCGCAGCTCCTACCTCCGGACGAAGTCGACGTCTTCTTCAACCACCTGGACTCCCAGGGCAACCCCTACTACGCCAATTCCGCCCATGCCCGGGCCAGGGTCTCCTACAGCCAGGCACACGGTAAATGAGCCCTCGTCACCCTCCTCTGCACCCCAGCCCCTTCCCCACCCTCCTCTGCCTGCGCTCCCCGGGCTCTTCCGTGCGGGCCGGCGGATGTCCTACGTGGAGGCGAGGAGTTTCACCCGGGGGCCGCTCTGGTGCGTCGGGGCCGGGGGGAAAGGAGCTCGAAGAAAACAGGATAGAAAGGGAGGCACGGGTGGATTTTAACCCCGGCGATGACCAAGCATTGGCGGAGGGGAGGGAAAGAAGGGGAGGGCGAGAGAGGAAGGGGAAATAGTGCGCGCACAGGGTAAAACTTCGCAGACACGGCTACTTCCCGGATGCAAAATACAAACCAATTTGAATCGGCGATGGATTTTAATCGGGGGTGGTTTTAGGAGCCGAAGAGAGAGTGCTGCAGCAGTTTGGAAGACAGAGCAGAAGGGGGTTTGCTAATTATTGCCAGGGTGGGGCGGGAGGAGAGGGGGTGCCTTACTCCTGCCCCTTGTGCTGCTGCCCAGCTCTTTCTCACCAAGCTTTCCTGGGCTGTCCGGTGTCCCCCTCGGAGGGGTCTGGGAGAGGGGGCTGTTGCACCAGGCTGGCTGCTCTTCCCTGGGTTGTGAAACCTCTCCCCATGCCCTGCTCCCCTCTGGCTGCCCGCAGAGCGGGGAGCTCCCCGGGCCGGGGGCTGGGAGATTTCCCAGAGCTGCTCTGGGCTGAGCTGCCCCACGCTGATCCCCATCGCTCTTGTGTTCCTACAGCCCGCCTGACCGGGAGTCAAATGTGCCGGCCTCATCTTATCCACAGCCCCGGGATCCCTTGGTTGGACAGCAGCAAGGCGGCACTGTCTGCCCACCACCACAACCCCTGGACCGTCAACCCCTTCACCAAGACACCCCTGCACCCCTCGGCGGCCGGCGCGCCCGGGGCCATCTCGGTGTACCCCGGAAGCAGCACGTCCAGCACCGCCTCCGTGTCTTCGCTCACCCCGGCCTCGCACTCCGGCTCCCACCTCTTCGGCTTCCCCCCAACCCCTCCCAAGGAAGTGTCCCCGGACCCCAACTCCACCAGCGCTGCCTCCCCTTCGTCCTCCGCTGGGGCCCGGCAGGAGGACAAAGACAGCATCAAGTACCAAGTGTCGCTGTCGGAAGGGATGAAAATGGAGAGCGCCAGCCCGCTCAGAAGCAGCCTCACCAGCATGGGGGCCCAGCCCTCCACCCACCACCCCATCCCCACCTACCCCTCCTACGTGCCAGCTGCCCACGACTACAGCAGCAGCCTCTTCCACCCGGGCAGCTTCCTGGGGGGCCCCGCGTCCAGCTTCACCCCCAAGCCACGAAGCAAGGCCAGATCCTGCTCGGGTAAGCGTTGCCTCCCACGGGCTGCCCCGCCACACGTTGGCTCTATCCCTGGGGTGGAAGGAGAGAGGTTAGGGCCGCTCTGCTGGGTGTTGGAGTGCATGTTGGGGGTGGCTTGGCTTGATGTTTGGGGCTGGAGTCACAGGCAGCTGTGGGGCCGGGTGTTTGTGTCAGCTCTCTTTGGGACGGGAGGGCAGGTGACTGCTCAGTCCCGCTTTTCTGGGTTTTTAAAGTAGGAAATTGGGGTTGTACCAGGGTGCCATCGTCTTGGTAGTGGCTGCTGGCCTCAGGGCGCTCAGATGGGGCCGAGGGACACGGAGCCGGCACGGCGTGAGCTGGCAGCCTGAACTGTACAAAGAGGGATTTATACGAGGAAAAAATTTAAAAGCAGCCCCTGGCAGGCTGCAGCCCCCCGAGGGGCTCAGGCCTGATCCTGCCCTCCCAAAGTGGTTAAGCCTCCCCCCCAGATTCCATGTGGGGACTTTCTGCCTGTAGATATTTCTTCTGCAGTAATTTTCACGTTTCTTCGTTATTACGAAAGAAGGCCCCAGCGCAGGATGAAAGCGAAACTTACCCGGCCGGTCCGCTTCAGATCGCGGAGGGCCTGATTTCCTTCACAATTTAGAGGAACAAAAGTTCAAATATAGTTTACATACCAGTGCAAAAGACTAAGGTGTCCAGTCATCGCTAACTTACGCCAGCCTAAATCCAGAAAATCCTCCTTTTTTCCTGAACCAGACATCTCTCTGCTTCCTAATAACTGACTGCAGACCTTTCCCTTTCCCATACCCACAACCCTGCCTCGCACTTCTGCCTAAAAGTGCAGTTCTAAATTAGCAAATTAGGTGATGGATGAAATTCTGATCCCACTTTGAAATCACATTAGTTGTACAACTAGACAGATGAATTAAGGAAATTTGTCTGAGTCCACTAACCTTCCCGGTTCAACATCCTCAGCAACAGAAGGAGATGAAAGAATGTGTGTTGGTACTGAATTGAGACAGCCCTTTAAAAATAAGTGGCTATCTGTGCCGGTGTGTGAATTCTTACATATCATTGCGTATATCGGCTTATGAGTAGATCACATGCATTTATTTTTAAAGCAGACTTATTTAGAAATTTGATCTCTTATCTGATGTTTTTGTTGCAAAACTCATATTTTACAATCTCATCAGATCTGTTTCAAATAGCTACTCTGAGAGGAAAAACTCTCCCCTTCCATTATTTACATGCATTCCATTATTTACCATTACGTGTATGTATTTTTTCGTACTGTAGAAACTAGTAAGTAAAGGAAATTAGCAGCCTGAGCCTCCTGATTTTGGAAGTAAATTCAAGACCCAGGTCTCTGAAGATAAAGGGATCTCAAGTAGCTTTTTTATTTTCATCCTGCGGTTGCCAATGATTTTATTAAATGGGAGAAATTAGGGGAACTTTTTGTGTGTGTGCTTTTTTTTTTTTTTCTGTAAGGGAGCCCCCTGTGCAAGGAACTGGGGAAAGTTCGTGACCACTCAGTGTTTTTGTAGGAAAACTAAGACTCACGACACAACGACTCCTGCAGCTTCCTGCCCTAGGAGGGACAAAAGCTACAAATGCAGCGCCGCAGAGCTCCCCTCATTTTTCACTGTAGACTGTGTTGTTTAAAAGCCACCCACTCCCTAGATTAAAGGAGACACAACCCTGCTGAACTCAACGTGGCCTGCTTCAGTTATTAGCAAAAAGAGAATTTCCTTTCCAGTTAAATACTTTAGGATTTGCATAAACTATATTAAGAGAGATTTCTATATTAAGCAGACCTGCCTTCGAACCATCAGAGGCAAATGAACTTTTAGCAGAGGACTTTCTGAGGCAGAAACATATCTAGGAGTTGCATGCCGGGTTTAATAGAGCCATTCTACAATGCTGTTTCCCATGTTGTTGTGCTACTAAAACTACTAATAAAGCAGTAACACGGTAAACTGTTCCCTACCAAATCCAAACTGCATTGTTGAAAAGTCACAGGAACAGAAAAGAACTCACAGCTTCTTTTTTACAGTAATTTCCAGAGTGCTTGCTGAAACTGAACTTTCTTAAAGATCAGCATTAACAGCGGTTTTCTGCCTTTAGCACAAAAATCCTAACTGAGCCTTTGGCATTGTGTATCTATTCCCAGTCTGCTCAGCTTTACTTTCTTACCCGGTAGTGCTTGCAACAAAAAAAGAAAGCACAGCAAAGGAGGTCCTTTTGCTTAGATTTAACTCTAGAAAGCCCCTCTCTTCAATTTTTTTTTCTTTACCTTTTATTTTATTTTTTAACATCTTGTGAGCTTGCAGGTGTGTGTTTGTGTACACGTGTGTGTGTGTATTCATGGCAGGGGAACACGCAATCTAACCATTGCCGTGCAATAGATCCGGGAGGGGAGCGGTGCCCGCTGCAGATTAAGGGAGTTCTCATTACCGAAACAATAACTTCCATCTGACACAGTAAGAGTGTCATTCTTTCTCACCTTGTGCAGAGCATGAGCTGCCTATTTCTGCTCGTGACATAAAATACTTACCGGAGTCTGGGCGTTCTCGAAACGCTGAGGTCCTTGCTGCATGTGCTGTAGATGTCACTGCTGTCTGACTGTGCTTGAATTAACACACTGTTTTGACTTGTGGAAAATGCCTAAAGGACAATGCAAAAAGCTTTTGTGAATTTGTTTTTAAAGAAAGAAATCCGGTTTCTTCGTGTTTCCATTTAGAAGGCAGAGAGTGTGTGAACTGTGGAGCAACTGCTACCCCTCTCTGGAGAAGAGACGGCACTGGGCATTACCTGTGTAACGCCTGCGGGCTCTACCACAAAATGAACGGTCAAAACCGACCTCTCATTAAACCTAAGCGGAGGCTGGTAGGTGTCTCTATCTTTCCTGGGTTTGGGGATAAATCGGGCTAAGGGACCACACGCAGGCACGAGGCAAACGTGTCTCGGTGCTGCTCAGCCCCTGTGCGGATGGGACTCAGTCACGCCGAGGTCACTGCCGTGCCTCGGGGCAGATCCCCCGCACGCAGACCCGGCCAGGCCATCCCTGCCGCCGCAGCCCGGCGAGCATGCCTCCTTCCCCAGCCTCCCTACCGCACCAAATGCACGCGGGGTATCGCGTATCCATCTCCCCGTTTATCCTCGGATGACAGCTTTTAATTTAATTCCTCATTTATTTGGCCTCTTGGGACGTTTTGGGGAGCGTACTGGGAGCGAAAGGGTTATGAGCGTGAATGTCCTCCACTGTGGACTAAAAAAAAAAGTTCCAGCTCTAAAAAAGCAAAACAAATCAGATGAGTCAAAGCTACTGCTCCCTACTTAATAATTATTTGTATAAAAGCCATGAAGTAATTTTCACTCTTATATTCTCTGGCAATATTAATATTGGTTCCCTCCCCAGACAATCCCCTACTGTTTAAAAAAAAGTCCGATTATTTTTCCATGGAGTCACCTATACTTTGTATTTTCATTTGAGTGATTTAAAAAAAATGTCCTTTCTAAGCTCCTGGTAGTAGTTTCCTATCCGGATATCTGTACGTTAAAGATAAGGAAACTTTGTGTATCTGTTTCCTGACTCTAAAAGCTTTAGAGAGTTTCTATAGGCAAGCCTTGCCAGTCATGCTTGCTGTTTTGAAATTTCTAATACACTCTATTCCACAAATAATGTGTAAAATGCTAAGAATAATAAATATATTTTTTTGGAGCTTTGTGATTTATGATGCCTAAGACTCTTAGCTATTCGTGGACACATTTAAATGAGGTCTGGAGACCAGCGGAGAGCAGAAAAATTGGCATTACTGCTCTAACACTGGGATGGGATACAGAAGATTTCTGTCCCGAGTCAGAATTTCAACTATGCAAGCTTCTTAATGACTTGCCTTCTAAAGTGACTGACATATAGAAAAATGTTAAGACAACAGTGTAACATTATCGTCTCTCAGGCTCAAGTGCTTTGCAGCCTGAATGGGACAGGCCGCGGAGTTAAGCAGCACGGGTGAATATCAGTAAGCCATCTCAAATATGCAAACAGAGGTCTCCACCTTCCCCTGCGTTGGGAGACTGTTATACTTAGCTCCCTGCGAGGGATCTGGGGGGAACTGGAGGGGTTTTCTTTTCGTTTAGTTGTTTTAATGGTGGTGGTTGTTGTTGTTTTTTAAAATTGATTTACAGCTTTGTTTATTGCCCCTTTTTTTCCACTGTAGTTTGCTTGTTTGCAGGGGAGAGGAGATGGCCATCTTTGGGAATTTGTTCATCTCATATGCAATAGCAAAGCGATCGTATTAATAATGTCAGTGTTTGGAGGTCTGGCATTAATTGTGTTTGGGTTGCATGAGTGTACTGGCAGTAGGGGGTACCCCTTCTTTCTGCCTGTGGCCTGTTCTCGCAAGCGAGTAAGGGACTGAAATATATGAGTCTCAGAGGGCCTGATTCTTGCTCTAAGCCGCTGAGCCGTCCGTCAGCTTTGGGAAAGTTACAGGGCCATGGCGTAAATCAGCAGCAAGTGTGAACAGAACCTGGTGCTCCCCGTTTGTGAGCCGGGTCAGTCTGGGCTTTGCGAAAGCCGCGCCAGCTCCCAGCAGGGCCGGCAGGCGAGGAAGTGCACCGGGCTCTCTTTTGGGAACCCTGCTGCCCCGGGACTCTGCTGTCACCTCTCTGGGGTGCCCAGCGCTTAGTGTGAGCCTCGCTGCTGCTGCTTCACCCGATGGTTCTCGTGGCTAATTGCAAAAATACCCCGAGAGCAAGGCCCCAGGGAAATTCAGTACAATTGATTGGTGGTGGTAGAAAGTAAAACTGCTAATTTAAGGGGAGAAAAAAATTGAGTCCTCTACATTAATCTGATCGCGCAAAATAGATTGTATTTTGACCGTTCCCAGAGGCAGGGCTGAAGCTTTCTAATGAGAAATTCTTTCCCCAAATACGGGGTGCAATTAGCTTGTCCACAATACTTTCAACAATACCGTGCTTGCACAAGGAGTGTATTATATTGTGGGGTCTGCCAGAGAAGGGCCCATCCAGAAATTACTGGTTACCTGCTGTTCTGCTTTTCCTGTTCTTGTTCTGGGAGCTGGGTGAACGGCTGGGGTATTTTTCTGTCTCCCCCCCACCTTGGTTTTAGCAGAACAATATGGTTTAAAAAGATCTTTTTTTTTTTTTTTTTTTTTTTTTTTTTTAAAGATGGTTGTTTGAGGGCTTGTCAGCTAAGGAACTGTGAGTAGGGACAGAGGCGGCAGACGGGTCAGCAGAATCATTGCTGCAAGGCATGAAATTTGGTTTGCTAAATATTTAAAGAAAGTTGGAGCCGGTTTTGTTTTCTCCCTTTCACTTGTAAATGGAAACTGAATTTTCAGTGATGGCTCTGATAAATACTGCACCCAGTTAAGTAATGTGGTTGGTTTTCTTTTGTAGCCATCTTTAAAGAGACAGAGTAGTGGTAAAAAAAAAAAAAAAATCACATTCTTTAAGATCATTACCTCTTTTGAAACCCAGTCCCAACATTGGCACTCACTAAATCGGTCACTGGAAAAAAAAAAAGTGAAAAATTAAAAAAATACGTTTTGTGATGCATTCTATAATCCTATAAAGGGGAACTTTGAACAAATCAAACACCATGTCCCCCTCCTAAAATTTTTGTCTTTGCAGAGTTAGAGATGTATTGCTTCCCTCCTTACTTCCCCCGCACACATGGTGCCACAGGGCTGGAAGCTGCGGTCTGCAAAGGAGAATACTTGCATTTAAACAAAAACCCAATGCCACAGAATGCAAAACTGCCAGGAGCTTTCCTTTGGACCTGATGCTGTGTACAATTTTGTTATTAATTCTGCCCGACCTAAATTTTTGAGCCTAACTTGACCTTTCTCATGATCTCCCTCCTCCCGCTGACACATTTTTAATTTTCTTTTTCTTTTGGTTAGTCAGCGGCTAGGAGAGCAGGGACTTGTTGTGCCAACTGTCAGACCACCACCACGACCTTATGGCGACGTAATGCAAACGGGGACCCAGTTTGTAATGCCTGCGGACTCTACTATAAATTGCACAATGTGAGTATTTGCTCATCTCATGTGTCGCTGCTTGCCTAGCTGGGATTGATGTCTTAACTGCATGGTGTACACTAGGCTTTTATTGGTTTCAGGGTTTTGGTTGTTGTTTTATTCCTTCCCCCCCTGTCTCTAAGGTTCCCCTGGGAAGTGACAGCCATTCTTTGTCGGCATAGTGATGCTAAGTTCAGTGACATTACAATGTATTAGCTTGGCTTCTAACGCTTGGGCAAATCAGGCAAAATAGAGTTACAACACTTGGTTTTAACTAAGCATGTTTTGTGTGCCCTCTCCCTCCAGAAACAGAGGGGCCATTCGGGATGGGCTCCGTGCAGAAATTAATCTTGATGGGGCCTGCTCGTTTTGATTTAAAACAAAAAAACCCACAACAACACACCACCAAAACCCCTACAATTATATCTAAAGCTTTGTCTTATTATATATATATTTTTAAGAAAATAATTTCAAGCAGGAATCATTTGTCATGTTAGAAAGTTATTTAAACCATAAGTAACAGAGGTTATTGGTACAAGATTGTTCATGTTTTAGGACTGAATTTGGGTCACCATGTGCCTCCTAGTTTGATCTTTTCAATTAGGAAATGAATGAGGACTGAGGGTAAGCCTACGGGAAAGAGAGTCATCAGATGCCAAATTTGGTTCAATTTGTTTTTCATGTCTAGTTTTTTTTGTGTTTGTGGTTTTATTAAACACATCAACATAAACAAGTTCTGCAGAGAGAAACACCTTTTTTTTTTTTTGGCCAGAAAAAGGTCTACATTCAGGAAAAACACACGGGGGCTGTCCAAATATTTTCATTTTTGCACAATAAGGTCATTTTGTCTGCATGAGCCTGATTTTCTCATTTCTTGCAGGTGAACAGGCCTCTGACCATGAAAAAGGAAGGAATTCAGACCAGGAATAGGAAAATGTCCAACAAATCAAAGAAAAGCAAGAAAGGCTCTGAGTGTTTTGAGGAACTGTCCAAGTGCATGCAAGAGAAATCGTCTCCTTTCAGCGCTGCTGCCCTTGCTAGCCACATGGCTCCCATGGGGCATTTGCCACCTTTCAGCCACTCTGGACACATCCTACCAACACCCACCCCCATCCACCCATCTTCCAGCATCTCATTTGGACATCCACACCCATCCAGCATGGTTACAGCCATGGGATAAAATCTGATGACCGAGAGACCCACCCAGAGATTAAGAACATGGGGCTTTGCCTAAGATGACACCAAGTAAGAAAATGTTCTGCCAAGAAGAGAATGTAGGGATGGCAAAAGGGGATCTTTGCTCCCGTGTGGTTTAACTCTTTAACGCTGGACTAAAACCTTGCAAATGATGGGTCTTCTGCAGAAACGCGTAGTGGTGCCTGTAATGCACTTTGCCCCCTCAGGTATAAGGAAAAAGAAGAACTCACCTGTTCGATATTCAGTGGTCCAGCAGAAAGCAAAAGATGGCAGAAGCAGAAGGAAGAGGCTGGAACTGGCTTTCCTTTCTCTCTTTGTTATTACTGTGAATATTGTAAAGAGATACAAGCAGCCTCCCAGGATGGAATCGGCTCACTGGAAGCCGCACATGCTGGATTTCTATCATGGACTTTGGGGAGGGAAAAAAAAAAAAGACATCTTTATAAAAACTTAATTTTTAAAATGAAATCAGACAAAAAGTCATATTTATTTTGTTCTTGTTTTCCACAAAAAGCCTCAACCCCTCTGACTGCATGTTTTTGTGCTGTTGTTTGCAATGGCTACCCTGTAAGAAAATCTGCCTTCATAACTAAGCGGGGGAGGGACAATATTCAGCAGCCCCCTGGATTAGCTCCATTTATCTTCCATATCAAAATAGCTGCCAGGAAGGGGGAAAAGAAAGGGTAAGCAAAGTTGCAGCCGTAATACGGGATTTCAATGTGCCCAAGATGGTGATTATATTTGACACAATTTCTTAATTCTTTACTCTAACGTGAGAAATTAAACGATAATAATAATAAAAAACAACAGCCCCCTTCCCGGCTACCCTATTATTCCTCAAAACAGAGAGCTATGTCAGACAAAATGTTGGGAAGATACTTTTGGGAAGGCAGTCCTGCACTAGCAAGGGGTAAAATACAGGCATTTACGAAACTGTTGCAGCTAGCTTGCAGCACAGCAAAAAGCATCGCAGGGCATAAAATCATCCAACTCACAGACTACAGAGGTTGAAGCATTTTGTTCTGTTGTGTTGGCAGCTGTTGCTTAAAAATGCAGATTAGCTGCTTGGGTAAACTTACGGCAGTGTGGCCACCATGTCCACACGCAGCCAGCCAGCGCGTGTGCTGTCTCAGGCACCCAGGCCCCGGTGGACTTCACAGGGAGGAAGGGCAGAAATGAGGTTGAGATCACTGGAGAGGGGAAAGAGAGAGACAATCAGTTTGAGCTTCACACATCCGTCAAATCCCAGACGCAGCGACAGCTGATGAGACGAGGGAAAGCACCGTTCTAAGGGGAACGTCCGTTTTCCGTAGTGCATTTTATAAGAAAAGAAAAAAAAAATAAAAAAAAAAAAAAAAGAAAAATTAAATCTCCCATTATTAAACCACGTTGTACGTAAATGACCGAAAAAAAAGCTATTGCCAATGTGAAGTGTATTCTATTGATTGTAATGATCTGATGCCTCTCGTGAACACAAGCTCCAGTATAACATACAATGTACATATTTAGCTATACTTCTGATGAAAATGCCCCAATGAGCAGAGGGGTTTGATAATGTAAACCACGTAAGCTTAACTCTGTGACAAGCTTTTTATTTTTATTTTTTAACTTTTAACATTTTTGTTGTTGGGTTTTGTTTCTTTTTTCTTTCTTTTTTTTTTTTTTTTTTTTGGATCAAGCCAATTGTATCTTTACTGCAAAAGTCCTGCTTTAAAGAAAACAAACAACGAAACCAATAAAAATGGATGTATGTTTTTTTTTTTTTTTTTCTAAACATGTAATTCAAATATTTGATAATGAATTTAAGAACCAAGCAGACCTGGAAAATCCTGCGTTCGTCCTTTTTCTGGTCTGCGTAGGCATATAGGTGCACTTTGTATAAAAGTGGAACTAAACAGGAAACAAAATCTGTTAAGAAAAATCATAAGGCTTTTTAATCTACTGAGGTAAAAATTTGGATCCTTTTTACTTTTTACCTTTTACAATGGTACAGTTGTACATTATTTGTACCCGACTCAAATTTCTGTAGGATTTGGGCAGGGGGGTGGGGAAGGGATGTGGGTGGAAGACAGGGATTACTGATACAGTTGACAAAGTGCAATATATTGTCAGTCACTGCAGCATAGACAACGGCAGTTGAGATTTAAATTATTTTGTACTTGTATCAGCATAAAAAAAAATCTGCAGTATTTTCTGTTTTTATTTTAATTTTTTTATTTTGCTTATTTTTGGATTAGTGAACTAAGTTATTGTTAATTATGTACAACATGTTTATATATTGTCTGTAAAAAGTGTATGCTTTCCTCATATTCCTTCAAGGTGAATATTGCTAAGAATAATAAAATACCTTTTTTTGTGAAACTACTTGTGCCCAGCTTCATGTCCTAAAGGCTGCTTTTAACTAGGAGAGGAAAAATTATTGTCGTCATTGTTGCTAGTAGAATTATTAGCTTAAACTTTATGTAATAGAGTGGGCTATTGCTATTTCAGAAACCTAGCAGGGTAGGACAAAAAAGTGGTTGGTGAATGATTTAGTATAAAATGCTCAGGTACAAAAGCTCATTCTCTGGTGTTGTTCTGGGGTGACGAGGTCGTGCAGTTAAGAGCGCTGAAGTTTTTAAACCAGTTTTAAAACGTAAGGCAGCAGCAACTTTGCAGATGATGGACTACAGGTTTTTATTATCATTATTTTAAAGTGCTTGGAGAAATACTTTTCAATTAAAAACATTTTTTAAAAGCACGGAAAAGCATCCAGCTGCCTAATCGGTTTCAAGACTGAGCCTTTGTTAGACTGGGCAAAGTTCTCTGTAGGCTCTTGCACTAGCATAAGAGGCAACATCGCGAACCTAAAAACTTGTTTCTTACCATTTGGCATCATCCGTGGCATGAAAGGGGTAAGAGGGACAGCCAGCCCGGAGCCGCCCTGTGCTGTTCTGGAAATGGGATGACGGGTGTAGATGTGGGGGCTGTGTGTGCGGTCTGGCACATGAGGACAGAGAACAGGGTTTACCAGGCAGGGCTCCCAAGACCCAAACTTGGCGGTTGCTTTCAACACATGGCCGAGCATGACCCATGCGAGGAACTCCTTGGGGCCTTACAAAGTGAAAGAGACTTGCAAATCGTGCTGCCATGCATGGGGGTGAGCACCACTGCTACTAAAACAATATTTTCTAGAAAACTGCTAATGAACCTCGTGTTTCCTCCTTTGACACAGTGGGAGTTGCATCTCACTTCTGTGGAAGCCTGCCTGGGGATAACTCCTTACTCATTAAAAAAAAAAAAAATAGTTCCTTTTTCAGTGAATGCGTACAAATTCCAGCCCTTTCTCGAACTGCTTCTCTTTGCTTCTTGCAAATAGGGCTGTGCAGCCTCCTCTTCAGCCCTTTTTGCAAGCCCTGCTAGCAACTGACAAGGAGTTGCAGCAGCTCTAGATGTGTTGAAGAAAGCACACACAACGGGGATGAGACCTTCCTCCATCATTTCAGACGAGTTAATCATCTCTCTAACTTGTTTAGCAAGGCTTAGTGCAAACACCCCTTAAAAAAAAAAAAAAAAAAAAAGAAAGAAAGAAAAGAGTTTATGGCATACCGTGCAAGCTTCCTTTAAGAAGAAACATGTTCATCCTCAGACAGGTTTAAAACAGGGTTATAACTAAACTCGGACTGAGTCAGTCTTTGGAGGAGAGAACCGGAGAACTAACCACACCATTTTAAAATAATTTAGAATAATTAAGCCATTTGCTTTGGTTGCACGTTACATGTATGGGCTTTGAGTAGGGTTTACCTTGGAGTTGCCCCTCTGCAGGCTTTTCATGGGGTCAGTTCGATCCGCTCACAGAATCGGGGCCGCAATCCATCAGCTTGGCAGGAGGGGTGCTGCAGCCCCCCAGCGCAGGGAGCAGCATGCCTCTTCTGACCAGGGTCAGCTGCGGTTCCTGCAACACAGATAACAAATAATCCCGTGTTTGTCAGGTGGCACTAATCTGCGAAAGATCAAACCATCTCTCTGCGACGTGTGTATCGTGTTTGTCTCCAGACATTTTGCATAGCGGAAGAAAAACAAACAGCAGGGAATGGAAATGGAGCAAGTGTGTAAAGTTCAACGCAAAGTGTAAGCACACAGCAGAAACCGAGGCAACAAATTGGGATTTACGGTCCTTTCACTACCACCAGATACAGGGGGAACAGGCTTTTTGTGAGGGGGGGACCCTGACATTACTTGCCTTTGGTTCCCGTTGTTGGGATTATTGTTTTAAGCCGTGCTTAATTGTCATGTCTCCACAGCCACATCAAAAGCCAAGAAGATTAGGTTACAGGGAGTGTTTGATGTCAAAATACAAAATAAATAAAAGGAAAGCTGAAAAGGTAGCCTATTTTCCATGATGTCTAGTGAGGTTTTTTGCCTCAAACCTTTTTGTTTTTTTTTGCAAAGATTGCACTTTTAGTGACAAGATTTCATTTATTTACTTCCAAATGACTCCACGGCTTTCCTACAACAGCTCAAAGGGTTAATAGACCCTCTTTGATGGCAAACATGGTATAATTAACGCAAACTTCTTAAGTATCTTGGTGACCTGTAGATGGCCACATGAGAATTTTGTTATTTACTGACTTGCCAAACGTTTATTGCTTATAGCAGGACAAGTGGGAAGCAGGCATTAATTTTGATACTGTTATCTGCAATTGTGTGTAAAGTTCATAGCAGAGAGTGCCTATATGTCAACTGCAATTAAACATTTCCCTATTTTTTAAATGAATTTCATGGTGGTGGAGGGGATTGGATTGGCAGCTTTGCAAACTGAAATCCTGCCCATCCGCAGAGCAGGCACGACACAGCCAGACACAGGACAACTTCCCCTTACCTGCAGGCTGCAAAAGAAAACACTCTGGCGCCACGGAGCATTTGATCCTCAGCTTCTCCACAGAGACAGTCAAATCAGGACCAACTGTGGCAGGGCACGGAGGGAGATTTTGTGGTGTGACATCTCCCCTTGGAAACCAGCCTGAAAAACACCAAAAATTAAGTCAAAAGCGGCTATCAGGTGAATATGTTCATTTATTGCCAACCTGGACTGGATTAGAATGCGTGACCTAGAAGTAAAATGCTTTGTTTAGCCCAACTCCCTGGGCCATCTGGTCCTCACGAGTAAACATTTCTAAGTGAGATTAAGTGACTGTTCTTTAAGCGTGGTGATATGAGTGCAAACCAGGCTGCTCTGGATCTAACAGATCAAAACCTCAGCATCGGGGCAGCCGGCCGGTGCCGATTCAGAAGCACCATTTGCTTGAATGGCGTTGAGTGCAATTCTCCGTGGTGTCAGCTTTGCAGTCAATCCTGATTCAATCTGATGTGTCCCGGTAAGACACGGCGCTGTCCTCAGCCCAGGGCTCAGATTGCACCGAAGTGCTGCTGGGAGGTTGAGGGCCCCACCAGATGAAACTTTTGGGAGATGCTGCAGGAAGAACTACACTGCATTTGCGCTCAGTTGCATTTCTGAACGCCAAAAGCTTGGCTGAGCAAAATGCAGTAGCAGGGTAGGAGATACAGGGAAAAAAAAAAAAAAAAAAAAAAAAGGAAAGAAAAAGAAAGTAAAAAAAAAAAGCAGCCACCAGGTAGTAACACAATAGAGAACTAACCCCTCCTTCATGGAAAGGGAAAGGCTTCTACATACCACCGAGGGAGGGAACTGCTACTGTTCGGTCTATAAAATCTGAATCAGGGAAGTATAATGTTAACCCAGCCTATGCAGCAATGCCAAGGAGAAAACAGCTACCTGCCTACATACCGCGTCTCTCTGTGTGGTTCTGCACTCAGGGCTGCGGGGAGTTACTTGGAGGAAAGCTGGCTCTGGCTCAGGAGGGCCGAAGGCACATGTAAATCATTTGAAGTCGGGCCTATCAACACCACAGTGTGAATGTGGACTCTTGTTTCTCCTAAACTCTTCAGTGCTTCACCTGAGTCTTCCTCACTGATTTTATTTTCCTCTGGAGCTCAAGTCCTCCCGCCCACTTTCTGTCAGGCAGAGAGGATGTGGCAGATTTCTTCCCTTGGGACACAAGAGCAGAAGAACATTATGTTCTTCTTTTGGTTGGCATTTTGGTTGTGACTATTTATCTCTGGTTCTTTCACTCAATCCCACTTGCCCACATTGGCTTTTAGCAGCAGGTTATACACTGGAGTGATTTCCAGGTACCCCTGAAAATCCCTGTAGGATTTTGCTGTAAAATTCACATTCATTCACCATTTCCCATTGCATTTCAGTCCTTTTTTTTTTTTTTTTTTTTTTTTTCTTTATCTGAGTTTTTCTCTATCCGAGCACAAATCCCACCAGCACAGGAACACGTTTGTTAGGACAAAGCACATCTCAGGAGACAGACCGCTGCTCGGCTGCCACCAGGACTCACCACAATCCCTCCCACGCTCACTTTCAGATAACGAGCAAAGCTGCAGAACTCCGTGCCTCAGTTTCCCCTCTGCAAAACAGGCACCGAAAAGATGTGACCTGTCCCTGTCAGCTGCCTACGAGTGCTGACTCGCTCCAGCCTAGCAGACTTCTGGGCAAGTTTGAGCAAACATCGGCACGTGGTGTGTGCTGATAGGCACCCAGAAAGGGCACAGCGCTCTCCTCTGCAGGTTAGAGGCCCCTCCCTGTCGTTGTTGGAGTGCTGCTGGCCTCTCCATACAGCTGTGTGTGGCAAAAGTGACACACTGGAGAAATTAGTCATTGGCGTGCATGGCCCAGCTGCTCCCGACTGCTACGCAGCCCCACGCACACACTGCCGCTCGCCCCAGCCCATTGTGAAGCAGCCCTGACTCCATCTCCCATGCTGTCAGCCCCTGACCTTCCTTTCACATGCTCTAATGGTCACTAGAAAACTGTGAGAGAACACAGTCATGGTATTAAATGGCCCTAATTTGTCTCCAGGCCTTTCCCCTCCCTCCTCCCGCCTCGGTCTCCTGCGACTTAACGTTTAAACCAGCTGAAGCTTACAACAAATCAAAGCCTCCCTATAGGCCCAGATTGTCTAAATACGGAAAACAGGAAGTGAGTAACCTTCAACGGGAAATTGTTCATCCGATGGAGGCCAAGACCCAAGGCCCGGCGCTTTTCAGTCCTGCCCCTGCAAAGGCAGACACAGCGTGTACTGAGCGGACGCCCAGCATTGAGCGGGAGGGAGTGGTTTAGCAAAAGTTTTGCTTCTCTTTTGGGCAAGTCGCGGCTGTTTGGAGAAAGGGGACGGTGTCTGTGCCTGTGCACAACACTGGATGAGCGGCTTGGGAAGGGTTGTTTTTAAGAAGACGTGGGATGAGATGGAGAAAAAGCCCGGGGTGGTTGGAGTGAACCGAGAAGATGCACAAATCCAAATGGAAACTGCCTCTTGCTTCCTAGGAAGGTGAAGGTGGCAAAAGAGCGGCGCAAACAGCGTTGGGCTGTTTCCAGCACAGAAGGGCGGGAAGAGATCTTGTGCGACAGCCCCCTTGGTGATGAAAAGGAGAACACTTCATTTCCTAGGAAGAGAGAATAATAATTTATTTTTGTAGAGTAACTTGCCTGCTTCCCCCCCCCCCTCCTAAGGAAAAATCCCAAATCATTTTACCGGCTGTTTATCTAAGGCTTATACTATTCACCACTGAATTGCAACCATTAGCGGGGTGGAACACAGCAGCTGTTTAACAATTCAAAACAATGCCCGTTTTTTTTTTTTTTTACAGAAGGTCATATTAAGATCCTCTCTAACTGAAGGTGAACTTCTTGTTACGTGCCGCATCCACTGGAATAAAGTTTGGCTCACGTTTACACCTCTGCCAGAATCCCCCAAACCCCAAATAAACTACAATGCACAAACACATCCAGCCATGCCCGAGCTTTCCACTCCAACTCTGGATAGAACTAATGAACCATGGGACATAGAGTGGTCCCTGGGCCATAGATAACTTTCTTCAGACTCCCTTAGAGCCTGCAACTATGCTCACAAGCCAGTTTTGCTCAGGGCAGATCATGAGATAAGCACCAGCACCCAAGCCCTATGGTCTCTGATTTGAGAAATGGGCAGAGAAAAAGAAGGTGCAGACTGAGCTGGAGCTTGGCACCACTGTGGCAATGTGGGTTGCATTTGTCCCATCCCGGTTCCTTGACCCAGGTCTGGGACTGCTGCAGATGAAAGGCACTGCTGGGACACCATGCACACATGGGACAGGGTCTCCACAGGGGCTGGAGAGAAATATATGGAAGTGGGTGACTGGTAGGTCTTTTGAGAAGGATGAGCTAGAGATGAAGCTTCTAGTAAGATTTCTCTCCTGCAACATTTCAAATATTGCTGTGAATTTACCTTTAAAAAATCTATTTTAAATATAAATTTTAAGCAGAAATATTTTCCCACCTGGTTCTACAGTCTTTTTTGCAATGATTTACCAAGACTTCTCATTATGTATATGGGAGAGTAACACTGGACTCGTGGCATTTGCTTCACAAAGATTTTCTCTTTTGCATAAAGGTTGCTTTGCTAACAAACCAGCTGGTGGGAGAAAGATGCTCTTAATCAAACAGCCTCGCTGCCTCTCTGGGGAAAATGACGTCTTTTTTTTCCCATCACAACAGGTTTCCTCTTTGTTCTCTTGTGGGCAGGTGTTGTCCCACTGGGATATGGAAAAGGGCAGGCTCTGATCCCATTAAAAATACTCCCATTGGTCAGAGATCATAATAGGGCATCCCTAGGTTGTGGGAGAATATGCCTATCTTGCTTCACTGGCTGGAGGATAATAGAGCTGGCTCCCAATGATACATCCAGGCTTTTTAACAAGAGTCCTGTTCTCCACAGGGACAATGAAAGGGAAAGGAACCTGTGGGGCAATGTCTGTGTCTGGCATTGCCAGAAACCACAGCTGGTCCCTGCTAGTGATGGGAACAGAGACAGTGATTCTACCCAGAAGGATGCAAAGAAATGCTTCCCCACTGCATTATCTGCTTGTTTTAATCTCTTTCTCCATCACTTCCACAGCAGGCTGACTTTGAGGGATATGAATGTGAATTTTGCTCCAGTGGAGGGTGAGACACAAATAATCTCAGGGAAGGAAACACTACTTACTGTAACCCCTGGTCTCAGCTACCCCTCGGTCCTTCCATCTTGAGGATTGCAGCAGCCCTGTCCTGACTCCCTGGGAACAAAGACTGGGTGTGCAGGCTAAAGGAGGTTAGGGAGCTCCAACCACAACCTTGGCCTGGATGACCGGGGAATGAGGTTTGTGACTTGCCCAGCAGAGCCTGTCTGCCTGCAGTCCACACATAGCATGGAGTGGCCTTTCTTCTGCTGACCTTGTGCTCACAAGAATTGAGATAATACTAGTGGGGATCTCCAGTGCATTTCCTTCTTCTGTGCTTTCTGAAGTGACACGGGACATAACTCCGCTGGCCTGGGAGGTACAGAGTCCTGAGATCTAGAATGGGCTGTACACCTGCTTATCCAGGTGGGTTAGTGCACTCTGCTAAGGCAGGATTTACCACCCCTGCAGAGGGTAGTGGCAATGGGGTAAAGAATGAAAGCTTGAGGTTGGGTACGTGCAACAGCCAAAATATGCAGCTGTGACTGCAAACCATGTCACAGGCACGTTCACAAAGAATGCACCAAGACTGTGGGGCAGAGGTTTGTCCAAATGAAGGAACATCTCTCACAGCATTCTGTCCAGGCACAAGCTCCTTGAATTTCCTCACCTTGGTGAGATCCCTTTGGTCAGCATCATTCCAGCTGCAGCAAAGCTGTCCGTGAGGGACCCACATCTGCTCAGCAAATGTCCTGCAACCTCGGAAGAGTTAACTGTGAGCTCCTGACTCAATGCACAGGAATGCAGCCACCTCAGGTGAAGTCTCACGGACGCCAGCCTTGAACACTGCCTTCATGGGAGCCTGCACAACTCCGAACTCAACAGCAACTGTACTCTGTTGTGTAAGGACTGACAGGAATGGAGATGGTACCAGTGTGCTAGAGAGGCTCCCATTTTAAGTCTCCTTTTACTTTTTTTTTTTTTTTTTTTAACCTTGTGTTCTTCCTTGGTGCCTCATGGCAATTATGTCCCTTTTGGCCTACGCGTGCTGCACCAGTCTCTTCATTTGTACCCTCCTTCTTGACGCACTCTTAGCAGTGTCTCACTCCTGCATTTACATTCTTGCTGAATGTGCCTCTGTGGCTCACAAAACAGATACATTCCCTTACTTCTGCTGCACGACACTGTGTAGAGGGCCTGGGGAGACTGGTCATTCTCTTTGTGGAGCCATCAAGGTGGGCCACTCTGCTGCACAACCCAACCCTGCCTGAAATCACCGCTCTGCCTAGTGTTCCTGCAGGCTGCTTTCACTTTTAGCTGCAGTGCTGAACAAACCCAGCTCTTTCCTTCATGTATGTATACGTATGTATTTATACACATACCTCCCACCACAGAAAGAGACCTATTTTGCAAGGTTTAATATGCTCCGAGTTCTGCTGTGGACTCTTCCTCTTTTGATGCAGCTGTGGTTTTAGGGCAGGCTTTGTGGCTTTGTGAGAGTCCTTGGATGCCTTGGGAAACGTTCTGCAAAAGCGGACTTTCTCTCCATGTGTTCTGCACTCCAGCCACCAGGTCCTGAAATCTCCGTGCACAGGATTTCCCCTACTTAGATGAAGACCAAACTTACATGTACTTGCCTTTCAGGCAGAGTTTCTGATTGATACTATTTGTTTATGTAGGCAGTGTCAGGCAAAGAAATAGGAGTGCCAGCTGGACTCCCTCCTACACCATCAGCACCTCTACCTGAACCACAGCACCAAGATGCTCTGAACAGGCCCTGGAAGTCCTGGGCTGGCTGATATAAGTTGCTTTGTTGCAGCTCTGGAAAGAGTTAAGACCTTACCCACTGCCTTAATGTCATCACCTATGACACAGGAGAAGCAATACTACCTCCCCTGTAGAAATAAGGGAAAGCCTGCAAGCACCAAATAACTGTGAAACCATCAGGGCTACATTCTGTCTCCTGCATGCTTGTCTTCATTACTCACAAGGGAAAGTAATTCAGGTTTAGGAGAGTTGAGGATGAACCTAACACACCTGGGTACCCCCTGCTGCTTTAGCGGCCCTAGCTCACAGTTTTGTGACAAGCTGGGTGCTTGACAGCAATAGCCCTTTGAAATGCCACATTTGGGTATCTGAGGGTTTGGAAAAGACTTACTCTAGCACAAGGTAATTGTCAATATGCATGAAGACAAGCCTTCTGGTGTTGGCCAGGCACAAGAAGGGGACAGACAGTGTAGGGGAAAAAATACTATAAGCACAGCACAAGGCATGCCCATCAAAACCAGGCAAACAGCAGTTTAGTCCTATAGAACTAGAGCAGTCCTGACATGGCTCTGATAGAGGGAAAAAAAGAAAAAGCACGTAAATGTTTCAACTACACCCCACTACCCCCCTAAGCAACAGAAACTTCTCACAACACACACACACACACAAGCAAAACACCACAGTTGTCCACCCTTGCCTATTTGTATGGGAAGCGGGAGCCTCGGAGCCTGGACATGGAGCTGGCAGGCAGCATAAGGAAGGAGAGGGAGGCGAGATATGTGGCTGAGGAATTTGCAGCCTTTGAGTTCCCTTTCTCCCACCTCCTCCTCTTGCAGGAAATGAAAGAAACCTCTTTTGTGGAAGGAGGGTGGTAGGTGTGCAGGCGTGAGTGCGTGCTGGGGAGCAGCCTGGCCTTGTGGGCTCCTTCCAGCATGGGAGCATGCATGCAGGGGTATTTGCACACACGTGTGCTCAGTTATGCTGAAGTGCTCGGGGCCGGCCCAGGGCTGTTTCTCAGAAGTCTCCTCATGCGTGTCTGACAAGGTGGATCAGGCAACGGAAGCGGTGAAACCACCACCATGCCCAGGCCCCAAATGACTGCCTTTTCTCTTTTTTCTTTTTTTCTCCTCCCTGTAAAGCAGCCCCCCCAGTTCTTCCTCCTTTCCTCCCCTGCCCTGCCCTGCTGAACCGCAGTGTCAGAGCAGCAGAACCTGAGGCTGGAGGAGAGCAAAGGCTGCTAATAACATAGGTGGCTGCTGCAAAGAGTGATGCTGGGGGCCAAGGCATAGACCATAAAATGGACTTAGCATAGGCAGGCAGCTGTTCCCTATCTCCTTTGGGACTTGCCTGACACCAGGGAGGGAGACCCTCAGGAGGAAAGGCAGCCGCCCACTGCCCCTCATAAAACTCTATTCTCCCTGCTGCCATCCTGCTGTCCAAGCAGCATGGCCTTTGCCTCCGTGGAGGTTCAGGCCAGGGGAAGATGTCAGGGAGGACAAAGGGAGCTGGTAGTGGGGTAAAAATGGTCAGTTTGGTTTTCCTTCCTCCCTCATCAAACCACAGGTAGCGGGTTGCCCACTCTGAATGAGGCATGTCCTGCCATTTGGGACAAGTTCACCTGCAACTCTCTGCCGACAGGTCTCTTTTATACCCCATTTCCACAAAAAGGGTGACAAAAGAAGGACTGTCCATCACCATTCCCAGCCACCAAATCACACACAGCCTACCTGCATGGCTGCCAGCTGCTCCTCAGGGTGCCCACTTGGGGTTTGCAAAAGGGAAAGCATGGCTGCAGACACTACTTCTGTTTACGGCTCTTTGTTAGCAGCAAAGCTTTCCTCTCACCATGCTCATTCCTGATGCAGGGGATAGGAGTGGGTCAAGCAGCAAGAGCGTGGTCCTTCTTCTTCTCCAGCCTAAAATGGTGGCTAGAGTAGGCTGCCCCAGCCATGTGATGGCAGACAGGCCTCCACCGTCCCCCACGCGCTCTCTCACCTCTCTGGCACATTTCCTTGAGGTAAAAACACTGGAACTGCACCATGTGCTGCAAATTTTCTCCTTCCACAGAGGAAGAAAAACTGGGATGTTATAAAGACCCAAACTCTACAGGCAGTTTTGGCACTGAGATTTCAGATCACCTTCCTTATAGAGCAGAGCCCACGTTCAGTCCTGCTACTTTTGGGGCACTACTGGGTCAAAAATAAACCTTACACAAAATAAAACGAGATGCAATTTTTACTTTCCCTATTTCCTGTAGAACAAAAGGTGTTGGGTGAAAGAAGGGAACTGCTTGAGAATGTGGGAATCTCCAGAGTGAGAAGGACAAATTCAATATTGCAAAAGAATGGTGTAGTGCCAAAGGAAAAAGGCGAATACATTGAGAGGAATTAAGAAATAGAGCAAGTAACGTGCCACATGAGACCGTCCTGAAATCTATCTGGGTGTATGGAAGATGGGATTCTTACATGGTGCAAAAACTAAAGTGAGAGAGAAAAAGAAGAGTAAATAAAGAAGAAGAATGCAAAAAATAAGAGTGTGCAAAGCCCACTCAGAGATCTAAGGATTAAAAAGAAAACCTTTAGTGGAAATGGAAAACAGGGAGGCAACCAAACAAGAATATTCAGTCAGTTAAGGCTTGCAGGGAAAAGATAAGGGCAGCAAAAATGCAGAATGAGTTAATTATAGCCAAAGGGATTAAGGAGAATAAGAGGCCTTTACAAATATATCAGGGGAAACAGAAACACTAGGTAGAAGGTGGGTCCGTTAATAATAGGTCAGAGTAGGGAAGGAAAATAATGAAACAAGGGGACAAATCATGCCAACAGCAGCATGGGCATCTTCCTGTTAGCAGCTGGCCAGAGACCTCCACGCCAGCTCTCTGTTGGCTGAGGCAGGTTTCAGCGCAGAGACACCCACCCCATCCACAAGAACACATCTGAGCTGGGTGTGGAAATCTGCCACAAACCTCCCCACGCAGCACCTGACACCTTCCCAGCAGAAATCAATGTGAATATTTTCAGTGATTTAATTGCCTCAGCTAAGCTGGGCTGATACAGTAAAATAGCGGGGGATGATGGAAGAGAAACTGCCTGGCTTTTTGTGGTGTAGGAGGCTGGAGGCAGCACTTGCACCAAGGTTAGGCTGCACACATGGTGCAGTGGCCCTGCTAAAACACACCAGTGGATGATAGATAGTCTGACCAGCTAACTATGGCCTTTTCATTGACTTTTGTGGCCTTAGCTAGGTTATTTCCTCTTTGTCTGCCATGGTCAACACTCCCCCACTCCCCCCAAAGACACAGAGTAACACCCAACAAATCCCTTGGGGCTGGAAGCAGGGATCGGCATGCATTAGGAGTCTGTAAAACTTGCATTTCACTGACTCCTGAGCCAAATTCTAACCTTTTAAGAAAGTTTGCGCAAGGGTTGTGAGTATTTCAGATATGCACACATTCCTGCCATCGGGATTTTGGCTTTCTACCACTCCAGAAATAAAGTTTGGCTCCAAATCCCAGGTTTCCCTCTCAGTTCCTATACAAACAGGAGGCTCAGTTAGGAAAACTACAGAGTAATTATGTTTTCTCAAAGTCAAAAAAAAAAAAAAAAAAAAAAAAAGCCGTCAGAAGAGATAGAAACTATTTCACCCTGCTCTTTCGCAGGGGGAACTCCATCAGTCTCCTGCCTGCCTGCCTGTGGGCACGCTTTGCATACTGGAGGCTTTCCTGGAACCAGACCCCTCAGGCACCCTCCAGCCCCCATCTGCCAGGGAGTCACACAGGGAAACAAAGGGCCAGTGCCTTTGTGGCAGGAGACAAGGTGCCAACCTGCCTGTCTCTGTTTACCAAAGGGAGGGATGTTAGCTGGGTGCGAATGGGGGGCTGGGACCATCGCTGGGCGGGGGCCATTTGTCCTCCATTCCCGGCTCTCAGGCGCTTTCCCCTCCCTTCCGCCACTTGGGCTGTCTCCCTCTGATTTTTGAGCCTTGGTTTTTTGAAATGCTTTAGGTACTTAGTTAGCAGGCTGTTGACTAGAGAATAAAAATTTTTTACATTTTAAAATAAGGCTCTGTTTCTGCAAGGGAACACAGGGAACAGCCTTAATGCCCAAATTCCTGTGCGCTGACTCCCTACAAGCTCTATCCACCACAGATACGGGGTGCTTTGGCCCATGGATCACCCCGTGGTAAGGTAGATGCACATACACAACCCATACCTTGTCCTTTACTCAGTGCTTGTCTTTTCCTGCCTCTCTACCACGTCTCCTGCAGAGAGCAGGCAGCGAGGAGATGCTCAGCGCCAAGTCCTAGGACAGGCCTGGCAGTTAGCTCAGTAACTGAGCCATGCCAACAAACACTGCTTGGGGGATGACGGCTGGCAACTCAGTTTGCACCAGCATGATTTTCTCCCAAGATGTATCCCTGCATGGCGCTGAACAGCAGCGTGTCCTGTCACACACACACATTTGTACACTTAAATGGACAAACCCAGCCAGCTCAGCATTTGTAGGATGGATACTGAACCTGGAGATACCTTCTGCATTCACCCTACTTACCTTGAAGTCCCCACAAATGACAAAAACACCCCCACCCACCCCTCATTTTACCTGTGTTGCATATTTCAGGGTGAAGTCAGTGCTCTCCATCTCCCTGCTGCCTCCTTACACTTTCAGCCTAAGTATGTAAAACTGCACAAGGGGAGGTTAAAATAACGGCAGGCCATACTAAAAGAAAGGGAATATATTGACCTTTACAGGTCTTCCCTTTCCACCACTGTTGCTTTTACTAGCATGATCTCTATTGGGTGTTAATGTTAGCGGGACTCTCCAGGGAGATGCCAAGCAGGAAATCAGAGGAACTATAATAAATAAAAATATATGCCTTAATTTAGTATTGCACCCTGAAGCTGAGGAATGACACACAGCTGATGTAGGCAAGTATACACATTCCCCCCTTTCTTGTTCCTTCCTGGATCAGGGCAAGGTTTGCTGGCTCCCAGTCTGTTCCTGCCCTGTACAGACCCTTGCTGCAGCCGACCTAACCCCCTTTATTCCTCTCCTCCTTCTGAGCACACCTCCTATCTCTCCCAGCTGCACAGGAACCAGTTTGTAAAACCCAGCCAGCAGGAGAGGTGTTGTCACAGGGAGGGAAAAGGAGAGGGAACCCAAGCCAAGAAGCATCAGCACCAAAAGAAGCAGCCGTGGCGGAAGGCAGCACTTTGAATGATCTCATGAATCAGCCATGACATTATCTGCAGTGAAATGCCTGGGAAGGGGTTTCCCATGTCCTACCCTGACCTGGAAGGTTGACTCCACAGGGGCCTGAAGGGCATTTTGATTGCCAAAGACAAAGGCTAAATCAGGAGGAAATGATATTTTATTTAACCTCTGTGTCAGGGTGGGGGCTTGAGGGGAGGGCAGAGGGGCGGTGACAGAGGCATGGGGATAATGCTGGGGGACTCACAACAGATAATTCCCTAACATATGGGCTTTCACTGAAGCACATGTCCCACTGAAAAGCCAATTTCCCTCCACATGCTGTCAGTTGCTGCTGGGGAAGCCTGCTCCGTCAGGGCTGTGCTCTGCCATACAGCGCACCGGTTGGTGCCAATATGGAATTTCCTTTCGGGAAAGGGCAACAATAATTGTCTCTCCTATTTACTCAGCGCTTTCCAGACAATGTACCAGAGGCTGGAGCCCTTATACAAGCAAAGCTCCCAGGGACACCCTGACTTGGCTTCAATGTCAGCTGTGGCTCCGAGTGCTGGTGTGGGATCAGGCTGTGGGACTGCAGACCTGTTGGGGCAGGGATCCAGCCCTCCCAAAAGTGCCCCATACCCAAAGTGCAGAAGAAACCAACATCAAAAGTGCTCAGGAGTGGTGGGGTGGGGTGGGCTTACCTCCTATTTACAAGGCATTAGAGCTACAAAGGCTTTAAATATTTCCCTGATGTAACGTTCCCCTAGGAAGTTGCTGGAGATGTCCTAAGGACCTGTGTGATCTGCAGGGTGGAGAAGGGCTCCGTAGCCTGGAGGGATGGGAGCCAGGACAGGGGAATGCAACAGTGCCTGGAGGGGAAGGTGGTGGGGCTTTATGCAACAATGCCCTGGAGGAGAGGTGGGGGCCATTGCAGTACAACCTGTGGTGCCAGCAAGGTGACACTGTGGTGGTGGAGCCCGCTCCAGTCTTCCCCTGATGAGCTGGGGAGCCCTGTTCCCAGTGCAGGGACGATAACGTGCATACCTGAACGTTGCAGCTCTGTGAAGCTCAGCCTTCCCACCACTGGGCCTTTCTCCATTTCAGCCAACCCAGAGTTGCAAGGAGGGTGGATCCAAGGAGAACCAGAGGTGTTAGAAATGGCGAAGACCTTCACTCCAGATTATTTTCTTGTAGTTCATCAGATCAAGTAGGCATACAATGGCATTTTATCCCTTTTGAAGGTGGTTTCCATACCTCTTGTGCAGCCAGGAACAGGTTGTGTTTTGCCAGATTTATTTTCACCATTATGTAGAAAATAGCCATGGATATCAGTATGAATTTATACCAGTGCTAGGGACTTAAAAGAGACACCCCCTCCCATCTTCCCACAGTACCAAAATATCACACGTCAAAGATCCTCGCACTGAGAGCTGAATTCCCCCTTCACGCAAAGTTCAAGGCCCGAGGCTTGTTCCAAGCGTTTCTATTTCAGACGCTTGGTCTTTGACCAAATCATCACATTTCAGGCCTGTGCCGAAGACCTGAGGACCATATTTGTTTGCATTCCCCTTGCACTCAGGGGCCCAACCACAGCCCCCCGTGCTAGGAGTTTTACAAAGGCAACACGAAACCGCAGCCCGTCCCAGGCATGTTCCCCCAGATATGTGGTTCCTTGGAGGTCCTGGGTAATGCAGGGCAGGTCAGGCGCACACCAGTTCTCCAGATTTGCCGTGCAGGGAACCCACAGCACAAGTTTATCTGTGGGGAGCATGACCCAAAGTGTCAAAACAGGGCCTTTTACATTTTCCACTGCCACCAAACCTGTTTGACTGAATTGCAGGTTAAAAAGGCATTGTGTCTGTAATTGTTGGGCTTTAGAGAGCATGTCTTTTCCTTTAATGAAATACCTTGCTCATTCCATTCGAAAAGGAACCAAAGACTTCTCAGGTTTATGATAAAGTTGTAAAAAATTTTATTTACCCCATATTTCCTGCTGGGTTATTTACGAGGCATTTTGTCAGCTCTCATAAAACTGCCTAGTAAAATATATTTTCTTACAAAAAAAATAAAATCATTTGTGCGGAACATCTTGAGAGCAGCGAGGACAGAGTTAATGGGATACACACACGTTCCGACCCTGGGAGAAAACAAAACAGAACGAAAGCCAGGCATTGTTGTGCTGTATTAGTTAATAATAGCTTTAGAGCTAAAATCCTGCTCCCACTGATGTTACTGGAAGTTGGTCCTTAATATAAAATAATCAGAGAACCAGCTGCCATGAAGTGCCGAGCCCCAAAATGAACCTGAAATGCACCAGAGCACCTAGAAAACACATTTCTCCTCTTGGGATTTCACAAGCAACACCAGCTCAAGACCTTTTTCTTTAAAATACGGTGGCTTAGATTTATGTAACTCGGGGACAGATTGAAATTGCTACTCAGAGCTCGAACCCAAGGTCAGCTGATTGTTAGTATAATCATTTTTACCTAGATAAGCTTCAAGATGCAAGTAACGAAGCTCCTTGACACAAACCTGGACGCAATCCCATTGTGGTAGCTGCTGTCAAACAAACAGCCTAGGCAGGGGAGTAGCACAACCCACCCGCACCAGGCACAGCTGGGGTAGATTTGCCTCTCTCAGAGCACAGCTTTTTGGTTGTGTCACATGTTTGCATCTGCTCGGTTCTCCATGGTCTAAACTCTTGCATTTTCTATTCCCCAGTGGTGTTGACATTCCCCAGTCCCAGTGGGAACCCTGACACGCTACGTTTGTGGCGCTGCATTACCCCAGCACCCTCGTTTTAAGCATCACAGCTTCAGCCCAGCCACACTTACCGCTTGCAGATAGGTTGGGCACAGGTAAATCTTCCTTGCTGTGTGACCAGCGTGGCCTGTCTCACACAGGAGCACCGCAATGGTATTCTAGCTGGAAGGCTAGGATTTTATTTAGGTGCATAAAGGAAGCAAGAAAACAGTGAATAAAAGACAAAAGAAAAGAGCCAGGGAGGGTTGCTTTTAAAACAGCAGCAGCTAGGTGCTGGGAAGTGGTTGGAGGGCTTTTGTTCGGTGCTTGCACAGCACTTAGCACAACACAACCTCTGTACAGCTGAGCTCCTTGTTCCCGCTGCTGTGCAGAAGTAAAGGAGCCACAGCAGAGCACGGGAAACAGGCAAGGAGCCAGGTTTGGAAAGGTATTTAAGTGTATAAAGGCGCAGGGGGATATTTATTTACGGATGCTGGTCGAGGTCCTGTTTCCTGTGGGAGCCAAAGGGCATTAGGCTCACAGCTCCAGCGTGTTATTGGTGCCACCAGGTGCTGTCTGTGTCTTTAGGTAGGGCTGCTTTACCACTCCTCTCAACAAGGTTTGCTTTTAAAAGCCACTTGTACTGTGGGGTTGCTCTGCTGTGTGTCCATCTGCACAATGCCTCTCACACTGCAGGGTCATGTAAGGAATGGGGGGAGCTTCCTGATGAGTTGAGCAGGGTGGCTCCTTGTGGAAGCACAGAGCACATTTGTAACACGGGGTGTACCACACCTGAGCGTTCATGGACAACTCAAACTGGCTGTGGTTTAAACCCAACTGGAACAAAGCTCCTCCTCCAGCTCAGCCCTGTTGGAAATGCCTGAATACAACAAAAAATGAGCTCCACGACTGCCATGTTCTGCCTAGGCTAAACTAAGGCCATTACAATAATCCAGCAAGCACATTCAAGACAGGCTCACCTGGAGTATTTGTCAGCTGTCAACAAAACACAGAGGTGCTCCGATTCAGGGCAGCCTGGAGAGGAGAGATGTGTCTGAAGGCTCTCTGGGTGCGACTGAGCGTTGAGTAGGTGGAGATGGAGAAGGAAAGCCATTGCTATTCCAGATATCAAACAAGCTCTCAGGGAAATTCCTTCTACAGCTTAGTTCATTTAAAAAGAAAACACCTTTGCCTCCCAGCTTTCAGGAGGTTTTGGCATCCCTTACAACCAGCACAGTCAGCCGTTCCAGAGTCAACAGCTTTGGTCAATGACTGACAAGGAAGGGCTGCTTTGCCTCAGCGCACCAGGGAGAAACCAGCAGACATGTGGCAGACGCCTTGTTTGCACTGGTGGGAATAATGCTTTCGACTCAGCTTACGAAAGGTGAGCTGGCAGGATGTTAGCATACTGCACGCTCTGACAAACCCTTGGCGATGAGAGAGCCGCTGGCCTCCAGAGAGATCCAGCCCAGGGGAAGGTTCCCCCCTGGCCCACCAGACCGCTGCCACTAGCGGGGTGAATTCCAAAATTAAAACTACAAAATGCATCTCCTGTGCTCCAGGCAGGCATCAGAACGCATGGCGATTAAGCTTGAAAGCTGGAATAGGGGTCGTCCTTTGGAAAGGAAACATAAGTGGAGGCAGATAGCAGGGATGTGCAATAGCCCACGCAAACATCTCTGAAAAGCTGCCATTGACCGGGGTCCTTGTCAAATGTCTCTGGTCATACAAGCAGACACGAGGCTTAGAGCTGCCTTTTTTTTTTTTTTTTTTCCCCTCTTCTTTTCAACAGGCTGTGTTATTTCTCTTCCCCGCTGCCAACTGGCATCGGTGACCGATTTATTTGCACCAAAGACAAAGATATGGGTTGTCAGAAGCCAAGCAGGACCCTCATCTAGGGCACTCTCTGGAGCTATTTAATAAAGTTTAGAGAAGCATCCAGGCTTTTCCACCATAGTAGGAGAAGATGAAATTCTTTAATTGTTTGTGTTTGAGTGAAACTCATATAAAAAGAGGATTTGGGATTCTGGGGAAGCTTTAGAGCTGAGTCTGACCTTAAGCTGTGTTTCTGCACGGCATCGCACGCTCTCACACTGTGCTCCCAGCACCCACCCCAGGAACAGTCCTCACATCCCCTAAGACATCACGTCTTAGGCACATGGTAATCCCATAGGAAGAACAAGATCTCTTGGGGCCTGTTCTCCAGCTTTACACAAGTCACAGAATTTGAATCCCTGACACTTCTGCTCTTGTGTTCTCCCCCAGCCGTGATTTGAGCAGACATGCAACATTTAACCTGTTGTTTTCTCACTGTACTCCACACACTCTTTATCAGAGTACTCAGACTTTTCCAACGAGCAGTGAAAGGAATAGACAAATCAGGTTTAGCATGTGGATTTGGCTTTGAATGACAGAAACCTCACAGGACAAGCAATTCTCATCATTTGGTCCTCATTCCGGGTTGAAGTTCTGTCAGCCTGGCTCCTCTCTGATAAGTTGGCTGGTATTTGGACCTGAACAATGTCCAACCTGTGTGAGATTCAACCTGAATTCAGAGCTAATAGTGACAACAAGAGATCAAGGAATACAAGCAGAGCAGCCAACAGCCCAGACGCATACTGAAGATGACAGGTAAAGCATCTAAATCTGGATTCCCTAAACCACAGATAACCTCACGAATACTGCAGTCAGTCAGCGTGGCATCTCTCCATCTCCATAAAAAGAACCCGATTTTATTTTAGTTGATAGATAAGGGGAGCACTGGAGGCTGTTTTGATTTTTTTTAGATCTTGAAAACTCTTCCTGGGTAGGAACTCTGCCTTCCACCCTTCTTCACCTCACATTCCCAAGTCGCTCACACAGATGATGAGGCACATTTCCCTTTCGGCCTCCCTGAGTCTTACTGCCATTCTAGATAACAAAAACTTTGAGCAGAAAACCTTGTCAAAGCTGTGGCACGCGCACAGGCTTGAAGGTGAAACACAGAACAATTTCTTTGGCTCAGAAGATGCCAAGATGCATGGCCACAAACACCATCTGGCACAGAGGAACTCTTACTGACAAGGAGACCGTGCAACCAAACTGACAGCAGAGAAAGAAAAAAGCACGACATGACTGATCTTTTCCCGACATGATCCTATTTCTAACTACTATATCTCTATGAGGAACATGGTTAGAGACTGTGACACTTCAGGACGGGAAGAAAACAACTGAGAGAATATAACAGAGATCTATAAATGCTGAGTGACGCTGCAAAGGTGAACCAGGAGCAACCATTTACTGCCTTTTCCAGCAGAGACAGGGAGTGGCTGGGGAAACAAGGAGGAGGAAGCGCTGGAGCAAACAGAAGACAGAAGCTGGGCAGCATATACCGCAGCCTGGCCCCGCTGAGTCTCTGTTTTGAAAAATAATCCTAACAAGGGCTACCAGCCCTGATGAGGCCCGCTTGAACAAGCACCAAATCTCTGCACGCTTGTCTGAAGTGCAGGTCTGGTCGGTGACAGGGCACCTTTGTGAGAGGTTCCCTCGGCTGTAAGAAAGATGGATGCTTTCAATCAACACTAAAAAAATATTTTTAGCCTTTTTGTTTCCTAGACATGATATAAAAGTGGGTTATGAGACTTTCACCTTCTTGCAATCCTGGATGGCTGCAGTAAGCATGGCATAGGCTGGTTCAAGTTCTCATGCCACAATCCTGATTTTACAGCTAGTCATCATATGGCTTTACAAAGACCTTCTAAGGGCTTGGCACATGGAGGGCTTCAAACCAGCAACATCTAGGGGTCAGTGGTCTAAATTTGGCACAATCTATCAATCTCTAGATGAGAAGAACTGCCTTGGCCTTCTAGTGTCTCAGTAGGGTGGGATCAGACCTAATACCACAGAAGTTTCGTGGTGCCCAGGTATTGATTGTGCATATTTGAGTCAGGCTGAGCTGATTAACCCTCAGCTTTTCTGGGCAAGTTGGCAGAAGGCAGAACTATCTGCAAACTGAGAAATGCAAACAAGGAGGAATAAAGTTCAATTTTGCATTATGAAAGAAAATGCAAATATATATATATATATTTTTTTTTAAACTTCAGTGCCAGTCTTCTCTCTCTGATTTCTACACCTTCTGGCACAGGAATTAAACCAGTCTAATCTCAGTAACTGGCTAAGGAATGCTTAGGCTTTCTGAAGTCCCAGCCCACTTGGTTAGCTGTGTTTCTGAGACAGAGAAACAGCAATCTTTCTACTTGTAACATCAATAACACCAGTTATTCTCCCAAAGAATTATTATCAACAATTCCTTTGCTATATTTACAAAGAAGCAGGGCTATTCTTAGAGAAAACACTAAAAAAGCCATTTTATTTAGCTTTCTTGGCAGTTATACAAAAATGTAAGGAATGTAGTCAGTTAAAAACATCAAATCCCCAGCACGAGCCTATAAGAGCTTCCCTAATGCATATTTACAGTATAGAAAGCAAGCACTTTCCTGTTTTGTAGAACAAACAGGGAACCTTCTCTTTACCTCATAGCTGTTCCTGAAGACCAAACATTGAAGTTTGACACAGAATGCTGCTTTTAATGGTGCAGACTGTAAACTTTTAATGCCTAGAAAATGGGACTTTATACTACAGCCTTCTTTTCCTAAAAAGGAATCGGAGGCGAATTTTACTGCTGGTTTTAGGAAAGTTCTGAATTGGCAGCCCAGGGTATCCGAATACTCCTTCAGCCACAGCTTGGTGTGCCATGGCAGCGTTCACTTCTTCTGTGCTGCTCCTAGCCCCGAAAAGGACGTGCAGCCCTGGGAGGGGGAGCTGCTTGGGTCCCACTGTGCTGCTGGTGGGACTAGGAAAAACACTGTGTTCCCATAGGGACCCGCTCAGTGTGGGGACACTGGGGTTTGGGAGCACACGCAGGGGCCTCACTGCTGTTCCCATACATGCGGCAGCAGCTCAGGACTTTGCTCCAGCCTCTGAGGACCCTCGGAAAACTTCTCTTTCTTAGGGGCATTACTTACTGCACAGGAAGGAGCCTGTGTGGCTTCTTGAGGTCACGGCTTTCCTGGTGACACTGAAAACAAACAAAAAAGACATGGGTTATTGCTCCAGGTTTTGAGGGGTGGTTAATGGGTTTGGCTCTTAGCAAAAATGGACGAGTGCTTCCAGCGTTACTTATTCTGTACAAAACCCCCAGTGGTTTCCAAATGGACATGACAATAGCTCCTTTAAAGTATAGTCTATTCCACTGGGAAATGAGGAAGCTCAGTCCTTTGGGATTTCATAAATCAACTGCTATAGTCTACATAGTGTGATAAACAATCCTTCATCAACAGGGACACAGGTGTGCAGCTTCTTCCAATTCTTCAGCTATAAGCCATAAAACTATTTTTGGCTTCTCTATGTCTGCCTGTGTTGGAGATTTCCAGAGCCAGCTTGAAATTAAAGGTCTGGAAAGGCCCTAGATCCCATTCCCAACACTTCAAATGCTCTCATGTGTCCGAGACCAGAGGGAGATTGAAATCCTCCTAAGTACCCTGCAGGGGAAGGGTCTGGGGAGCAGTCGCTCCTTGGGGCAGGCAGTGCAACCCCAAGCAGGATTTCTATGGGTTGTTGGGATTTGTGCCACAACTGTAGGTTTTCCTTTCTGTTTCAGAGCCATCAGAAACGAACAAGGCTTCATCCAGAGAAAACCAGGCAAGGAAACGACCACACTTGAAGAGAGAGAGAGGAGACGAGAGCCTGGGCCCAGCCTCTGGCTCCCATCCCCTGTCATGTAACAGTTTCATCATTGTGCAAAGTGTCAATAAGATACCAACAGGGTAAACAATTGTCAGACAGATTTTCACAGAGCCAGTTGACTGGACCATGGCTGCTTTGTACACAATGCCAATGCAGTGTCATTTCTAATGGGGGAATTTATACAGTGTAATTATGTCAGAATTTGCTCCAGGCTACACACTGTTGCATTATAAACCTGGCCATTGCCGTGCGATTAGTCAGAGCCTTAAATAACACCGAAAGTAATTATATCAAGCAAGTAGTTGTCAAAAGCTGACGAAGAAAAGTGGCGAATTCCAGCGCTTGCCACATACGGCCCCTGAAGGAGGTTAGCTAATGATGATGGCCTGCGTTGCTGGGGGGTTTGGTACCCGAGGCCACGTCCCCATCAGCTGACTCACAAAGCGTTTAAGGACCCGCTCCGTTTGGCCCCTGTAATTACGGGCAGAGAGGGCTTCTTTACGATAAGTCACGATAAGATTCCCCCTGACGATTGGATTTAGATGCAGGCGATTGAAATGCAAAGAGCAGGGAGGCTGCCTCCCCCCAGCAGCACGGGGCCAAAGGGGCTTTGCATCAAAGAGACGTCCCTGGTGCCTGTGGGCCTAGGTGGGCCATGGGCAGCCCCTCGCCAGTGGCCTGAGGGCTATGGGCTCCTCTGGGGCTGCTCTGGCAGCAGTGAGAGCCCCTTCTGCTGCTCCAGCCCTGCATGAACATGCTGCCACATCACCAGTGCCCTGTAAAAGTGAGAGCTCTGTCCAGGAGGGGCAGAAGAAGGAGCAGAAGCTATCACTGGATTAAGGGCAAGCAGATAGCGGGGTTATGCGATCCTTTCATTTTGCACTTCCCATCAGAGGAGCCCTAATCAGCTGGCGTCCTTACATCCCCATTTCCCAGAGAGAAAATATAAATCCTCTGCTTTCCAAGTCATGCTGAGCTTCAGCCCTGTGAGGGGGACAAAGCTGGCTGATATCTCCCTCGCTCTGGCCCTCATCCCTTAGGGCTGTTACAAACTATTGGAGTTTGTAGCAGCTCTCCTGAGGGCTGCTACAATGGCTGGGAATTGCTGTCCTGCAGCATCATTTGGCCTCATTCCGTCCTGCCTTGCTCTCAGTTACACAGGGTGTTTCCCCTTTGCTTTACCTTCTCTTTCCAGTAAGTACTGTCAGACCCGGAGCAATGCACAGAGGCTCTGTCCCTCAAGAGCTCGTGGCATCTGAGGCATCTGAGATGTTGCAGCCAAATCACAGCCTGAAACACTGCTATTGCTCATGCCTTACAGCATCCGAGGCTGAGACGCTCAACTGTACAGATACACTTTTAGAAATGGAGTGGAAAATTCTTGAGAAATCCCCTCTACTTCTGCTTCTACCTGGCCTGAAAAGCTACGCAGACCAGCAGCTACTTGTGGTATCCTGGTATTTCTGCTTTTGTCTGGGATGGGAATTAAACCAGGCACTAGATTGACAATAGAAATAACAGAATGGTGGAAGATTAGCCAAATCTTTTCAAATCTCAGAAAAAAAAAAAATCTCCCATTGGTTTTATGAGCAGACATTGAGAATAGTTTTAATTTGCTCGTGACTGATTCCCTGTGCCCCTTCCTTCAACCTAGTGAGATGGCGACTGAAGCCCTAGGCTGTGCCTCCTGTTTTGGCTGTAGCCAAGCTCCGTGAAGAGGTGCAAGGGGCTTGTCCACATCTGTTGATCATGGCTCTCATCCAGAGGTTGCCACCTCTACTCATCTGCCAGCGTAACTATTTGTGTCATCGCTTCCCCAGCTCCATCAAAGTAGTCCTGCTTAGAGAAGACCTGAATTAAATGGGCTTTAAAATATAGAACCCCATGGGTCTTTGCTGGGATAGGACTAAGTGGAGAACTGTTGTTAAACAGCATGTTCAGGTCAACACCTTGAGCAAGAACCAGGACAAATATATAAATTATATATAATGTATATATATATACCGACATTAACAAACTTTCCTCCAAGGTCCCTATTTCCACTCCATTTCTCACCTGACTGTGCAAAGAACTGCCTCAATGAGTGGAGCTGGCATAAAGCTAACCCAACCAGAAATACCTTTTAAAATTTTATTTCTTTTTGCTGCTGAGCATCCTGAGCAGGCTCTGAGCAGGGTCCAGTTAGCCACAGCCCGATTACATTATTATAACAAGGTGTGTCTTTCTAGGTCTTAGTCTCAAAATCTGCATTGCCGAGCTGCTCTGAAAATAAAAGATGCTGTGGGCAACAGAGCAGGAATTGAACAGAGGTAAATTTGAGTTTCAAATGAGAGAGAGAAGGGGGTGGGGTGAAGAATGAAGGGTGGTGAGAAGAGAGATGCCTTTTTTGAACAATGCACCAGTGTTTTATAGGACAGGATTTCTCCGGAGTTTCTTGAAGTCTGGTAATTTTACATCCACTTCTGGATGTTAATTCCTGGTCATTTTAGCTCATGTCATCAACTGTTCTAATGGAGCCAACCCTGTAAAACTGCTCCTGTATTTATCAAATGTGCACTCACATACGTGCATACATTGCTTATATCGACTGTGAAAAAGGAAGTCCAAACCAATACCCTGATAAAATTTTTCATCTGAGGTGCTTTGCCTCACTAAGCAGTATAAAAGAAGCAAATCTTAAGTGAAAAGTAAACCGATATGTGGCTGGCTGGCTTTGCTGTGATTTTCCTTCCGTGCCTCCATGGGCTGAAGCACCAGGACATTGACCTTGATTTTTTCACCTAGCAAAACGGGTAAACCTGAGCCGAGCAAGGCTTTCCACTGAGCTGCTTACCTGGATCTACCCCCCAGCACTGCTGGATGCTGGGTGTGGGATGTCTATGTCCCAAACAGTGCTGCTGGGCTGTGGCTTTGGTGGCCTTCAGGCTAGTCCAGTCCTTCTGAGACAGCCCAGGCAGGATTTCTGGGCTCTCCCCACTTCTTCCAGCTCCCCTGCTTGAAGGAGAAAGAGAAGTAACTTTTCTTATGTCTCCAAGCTTCTAATAATAGTTGCAGAAGTCGCTGTGCTACAACAGTCCAAGGCAAGGCAAAACGTTGCTGCACAGGCCCTTGTGCTGGCAGGAGCAAGCAGAACAAAAGATAAGCCATAAATGTGCATGTATGTAGGTGACCCACATCGCAGCCCGGTGTGCCTCTTCCAAACAAGCCAGGTGGTGGTGACCACAGCTCCCAGATGCGAGAAGGAGGCTGGTGTGGTCAGGATCTCTGGACCTAATGCTTTTGGTCTAGCGATTGACCCAAAGACCTGACCCACAGACTGTACCCAACCCTGTAGGGCTCTCTTCTCTGAACCAAGTCCCTCTGGTTCCTCCAGCGGCGTATGGCCCTGCTGTCACAGCTCTGCAGGGCAGCAAGCAAGGCCAACCAGACTCTGGCTCCAGGAGGTGCCAAATTATTTTGGCCCCTTTGCTATGGAGTTGGAGAGAAGAGTTCCCAGCAAAGCAAAGGAAGCATCAATTGATGCCAGGTTGGGACTTTGGGACCTTAATCCTCAGAGAGCCCATCATGGAGCTGTGAGGCCACGGAGAAGATGGATTCAGCTAAATACAGAAAGAAGGATACAGCTTCCCTTTTACTTGCCCTTCTTCAGCCATCTCTCACCTCTGTATCACTAAATCTCTTGTATTACAGAGATGCCCATGATTTTGGGGAGGAAAACTTGCTAGCCCAGCAAAACCAGCACTGGCAAATTAGGTGGAATAGGTTTTTAACTGGAAAACTGAGGGGCAAAAGGCCAGGTCTGCAGGTACAGGTGCATTCCTGCTCCCTCCTGAGCCTAGCAGCAATGCTCCAGGGGGGATCCCACATGTGCCCAGCTCCAGTCCTGCAGCAAAACCTGAGTCAGCTGCTGGGCTCGGAAGGATGCAGGGACCTGGGAATTGGCAGCAAGCATCCTCGTGGGAACAGCGTGCCAGTGAGGGGACAGAGCTGGCCTGCAGTACAAGAAAAAATAATTGTAGAAAAATAATTACCTTCTGCCCTACTCAGATGACCTAACAAGTCCATTGAAGTGCCTTTGCCCTCTCTCTTGAGATATTCCAAAATCCCATTTGTGTTTTTGAGTGTTAAAAAAAAGAAAAGCAAATCGTCATCTGCAGAGAACAAGACATGAAGCTGAAACTGAGGCGGCCAGGCAGGATGAGCAGAAGGGATGCACCAAGAGGAGCAGGAGAGCAAGGAAAAGGTGCACTGGAGGAAAAGGAGGAAAGATCAATGGATGGAGAAGGCTGTGGCACGGCATTGAAACCCTTGCAGCCACCACGTCCTGGGAACCGCAGCCAGCACGGCTTGCTGCCGGCCCCCAGCCTGGTCCAACTGCAACAACATCTGTTACACTTGAGCTCTGCTCGGTTAGTGGCATGTTTGTTTAATTGTGGGCCCGGTTTGTTATTTTGCTTCCCATTAGGAAGCTGAAGAAAGAGGGGGAGGGTGTTTTCATTCTGGGGAGCGTTTCGCTGGGACAATGAGGTTTTTTTCCATGGCCTGGGTAGTCAGAACTAGCTGTACTGCTCCTCCGACAGGGCAGACGCCTCCGAGGCCCATTGTTCAACCTGATGCATTAAGGGCTCACACTTGTAATTTTGGCGCTGATCCCCTTCTCCCATTGTGTGAGCAGAATGGGCTGAAAAAGGAGAGTCTGTCCTCTTTATCTGGCTGCAAGGAAAGGAGGCAGCAGCTCCCCTGCCCGCCAAGGCTCTGGCTCTGCTCTGGCAGCTGGGAGGGATGGGGGGATGGCTTTGAAAGCGTCCCTGGTCACTCCCGGGAATGTCACCCAACTTCCACTTTGCTGGAGCTCCTTGGCCTCTCACCAGCTTCCCCAAATTCATCACTGAGTATTCTGGAAAAAATATGATTTATTTTTTTTTTTTTAATATAAAAAAGGGCATTGTTGAAAGAGTTTTTTAGACTGACAGCCTTGAGACTCAATGGCTTCTGCTCCTCCACAGACAGCAGTCAGAGCATGGAGAAACAAAATCCCATGCTGCCGTGACCTACCAGTGAGGGTAACCCGGATCACACCAAGGCAGTGCTGTCAGAGGGCTTCCAAGGCACAGACATCCCCTTCCTAGAGACTACTAACCCAATATGATGGTTTGGTTCTGTCCAAGCCTCCAGGAAGGCTTTGGGACTTGGAGAAATTGCTGGAAGATGCAGGTGTGCCCTGTTGCACTTGCCCTGTTTGAAGGCAGGGCAGAGGCTCAGCTTGCAGAGTCAGCACCGAGCACAGACCTATAAAACGGTCTGGCACGGGGGATGCTGAGATAGAGGCAGCATGTCCCGGCAGCACTTGGGACAAAGGAGTGTCAGGAACATGGATGGGTTGATAAGTGTGTGTACAGCACAGTTCTCATTCTCCAACACTGCTCAAAACTGGAGACCCTAAGCCTGACCACTGAACTCACAAGGAACATTTCAGATATCTGCCTAAAAACAAAATGAAAAACATTTCCTTAAAACTATGGATGGATTAAAAGAAATGAACCATTAAAAAAAAAAAAAAAAAAAAGAACCAAAAATCAGAAGCTTAAATATAAACTTAGGTTAGTAAACAGGCAATACAAACAAAGCCCTGACTCTACAAACATTTACATATGCAAGAATCCTGGGCACTCAGAGCTGGAGGGGAAGGATCGTGTGTCTGAACACACTCACGGAGACCAGCATCTTTTCCTTGCTGGAGCTGCACACAGGCTGAGCTGGTACAAATCTCCCCTCTGCAGGGCAGAAACATAGCCTTAGCTTTTGCTAGCCCATGCTCACTCAATTTTCTGTACAATGCAAGATGTAATTTGCTAACCCAGTCCGTGGGTGCTGTCCGCATGGATGTTTTAAGCCACGGAAGGCAAACTTATTTGGGATCTGGTACTAAAAATGATTTCACACAGCAGCTCCTGGCTGCTTGGGCACCAGCTTCGATCTCAGCTGGTGACATGAGGACTGACGGCACAGCAGCCCGTGGTCAGAGGTTTGACAGCACTGCAACTTAACTCGATTTTAAGGTCTGCATGGAGCGAATATTAAAGTGAGGTCTCCGTGCTGCAGGGCTGGCGGAGCTGGGAGGCTCGGTTACAGAACAACTGTCCATTAGCGCAGGAGGCAGTGCAGATGCTATCTGGCTGCGGTATTATCCCTCGCTGTTATAACTTCACTTTGGACAGTTAAGATCTTGATGACATTATGAGCGGGGCTAGGGGCAAGCTGTGGCCACAGCCGGATTAATAGCGCGCAGGGCCTGAGTCGGGACGCGCTGGTTCGTTTGCTCGCCAGCAGAGCTGATTTTTTTTACAGCTTTTCTCCCAGACTTTCCCATTCCTCCCTAGATCTGCACCAGAGTGACATGTTTGCAAACCAACGCCCCGAAACGAGGTGGATTTAAGCAGAATGGCCAAAGCCAAAGCACCACCAAAGCCAAGGCACTGCCGAGCCACATCCCGGCCTGGTGGGATGGCAGCCGAGGGGCGGGCGGTGTTTGCTTAAGCTGGGGCTGGTCTCACGTTTTCACAGTGATATGATAATTGCGTTTAGATAGCCCTGTCTCTCTCTGCTGGGCTTTTCACAGGGCTCTCCTGGCCCCCAGCAGGGCTCATTTAAAAGCGGCCCCGCTCTCAATGACACGCCACAGTGTTTTCAAAAAGAAACAACCAGCAGCGGCTCTCTGGAAAAATAACAAAGGGACCCAATTACAAGCAAATGTGTTGAAGGGTCCCAGGGCCGTCTGTGGGCAAATTAGGGCCAATTAAAGGTCAAAATGATTTAAGGTATAAGGACAAGAGAGGGAAGAGAAACAATTGGTCAGATTCCTGCACAGAATAAGTGTCTGCTGCTGGGTTTGAATAGGTCTTAATGCCCAAACGATGGAGAAACTTCAGAGCTGGGACTGTGCGTGATGTTTAGAGCGGGCGGTTCATGCTTTCTGTTTCATTTGTGGCTGGGAAAGTGCTCAGGGTGCTCAGAGCCAGCAGCCTGCCCGTATTTACAGAGGGCACCTCGGAGGAGCCCTGGCACATGGCAGCCACACGGCCCCGTGGCAGCAGGGAGGGGACACGTTTTTGTGTCACCCACAAGCGGCCCTGTGGGACATTCTGGGGACACACGCTGCCGAGCCTTTACACACGCCTTGCTGCAAAGGTGGCTCGAAGCATGGGAACGGCCATAACCCTGAGGTTGGGAGGCGGAGGGGAAATGCTCGACCACATCATTTTTTTTTTTTTTTTTTGCACTGTTAGAAGACTCTTTGGGCTGATGGTTTGGAAAATGTTTAAAAAGTCACACTTGGTTGAGGTGCACAGCCCTGGTGGGTGAAAACACCTTTCCCCTGCTGCACAGGCAACCAGACATCCAGAGAGGCATCACTCTGCCTGGGGGGAGCACAGTCCCCCACACCGAAACCTCAGCCCCCGTGCCCTCCTGGCCAAGACCACCTTCACCCACCTGTGGCAGCTGAAAGCTGGTCCAGAAATAGCCCAGCACGTGCGTCTGCAGAGCAGGCTGGGGATTTCACATGGAGTTTCCTTCCAAGATCAGTCCTTCCACCCGCAGCCAGCACAAACGCCCCAGCAATGCTGCAATGAAAACAGCATGATAAATACTTTCACCAGAGCTATTTAAAACCAGAGAACATGCTCGTCCTGCTGCTTTCTGTTGGATTTCAAATGAAGATTATGGAGGAGATGGCTTTCTCATTGTCATTTTTATCCAGAGACAAAGAAGCCTGGAGAAGGTCTGAACTTCTGACGGCTCCCCCCATCTCCCCCTGCTTCACCATGGGTGGTTTAACAGTCGGTGCTGGAGAGCCATGCTGATGCTCAGAGAGCAAAAAGGCAAAGCAAGGGGCTCAGTGCCTGGCGTGGAGGGGAAGCAGGACCATGGCACACTGGGGTGGGCACTGTGGGGTTTGGGTGAACAAACACATGCTGGTAGACCCAGGTCTTATGTCAGGATCATCCTCCCACCACTGTCACATTTTAGTAATGGGCATAAATTTAAAGAAACAAAGCACTTTTTTTCCCCCCTTTTCACACAAAGAACAGAGGGGCCATTTGAAAAAAAAAAAAAAAAAAACCAGAACAAACCAAAACAAAAACAAACAAACAAACAAAAAAAGTCACCTGGATTTTGATTTCATACATCCCTGGGTGAAGAAATGCTGAAATTTAGAAGGGAGGCTCTTGGCAAAAGAAGTCCTGATATAATGTACCGAGTAGCCCACGCTGCCTTTTTTTTTTTTTTTTTTTTTTCTTTTTAAAGAAGGCAGATAAAACCATCCAGGACAAAATGGCACCACCAATGCTTTTAGCCAGTTATTCATCATCCCGTGACATCTTCAGCACTGCCTACCTGAACTGTTTGGAGACAGCTGATTATTGGCGACACATTTCCTTGCAGACTCGCTTTAAAGAAGAAGAAGAAGAAAAAAAAAGGCAGTTTAAACCCATCTTACAAATGGCATCCAGCCCTGTCCCATCTCATCCTGCCCCCTTCCTACCATCTCCAGCTGGAAAAAGAGACCATAAAGCAGTTTTGTGCAGTCACATGTAAATCCCCTGTCTCTGTTAAGGCGAGAGATTAGCCTGTTAACAAAGTTACCTTGTCACCTACCCTGCTTAATCCTTGCATTTCAAAGTGTAATTTTATTGAGCGCCTCGGAGCTGAAATCTGGTGTATGTTATTTATTTATTTATGCACTTTAGTCGTTCCCTACTTTTCCTCCCTCCCCTTCTTTCCTTAATTCACCTGGAGCTCAAAAGACTTTTTTTCCCCTAACCTTGTTGAAAGCAGTGGCTTTCGGAGAGGTGGCGCCTCTGCCGTTTTTATTAATTCTAACGTATTTATTTAACCCTTCGGGGGCTGAGGCAGTGCAAGGGCCCCATGCCCCCACCCTGTGCTTGGCCAAGACGACAGTCAGCCGGTCTCCGCCGAGTGCCGCGCGGCCGGGGTGCAGCGGGGTATCCCGGCCATAAATCTGTCAATACAAAGAGAACAGCACACACGCAAAAAATGCGGCTAAAACCAAGAAATGCAGCATAATTACAGGTTCATTACTGCAAACAAAAGCATCCCCCGAGCCCACCCCTTTGGCAGGGATGGGAGCAATTCCAAGAGGCTCATTATGTAGTTACCTGGGCAGGGTCAGAGCCTCCTGCATAGCGCCATGGCCCCGCTCCCTGCACAGCCCTGGGGATGCACCCACTGCAGCACCCCTCTTTCCACCTGGTGTCATTTTGGGCTCATTTTAAGCATATTCAGCCATGGTTGGGTTGACGGCCAAAGAGACTGAAGGCTTTGTGGTTATGCGCTGAGGGGGCACAGCACAGAATGGGGAGGTGGGGCACGGGCAGGGGTCTGCAGCCCCACTGCCATGCCCTGCTCTGTGCCACCTTCCCTCTCCAAAGTCTCCTGCAAGGCTGGATGTCAGCTGCCCAAGGCCTGCGGCCCCTGCAGCACATCCAGGAAATCCCTCTCTGCTTGCAAACAGCTTGCACCCTACACGGTGCAGAAAAAAAAAAATAATCACAACTTCCCAACTCATCTTGAATTTTTCAGAAATTGAGGGAGCTCAGAAACACACCAAACCTTGGGCCAGCAGCTGAGACTTTTGCCCAGGATATCTCCAGCTCTGTGTGAGCCCTGTACCCAGCGGATGCACGGGCAGCCGAGGGATGCAGCCGGTGCTTTTTGGCTGTTTCCAGCCCAAGGCTCCCTTTCTTGCTGGGCTGGGAAGCAGTGTGAAGTCCCCTTCGACACCACATGCCCCTTCCAGAGCCACAGCTTCCCTCTCCGGCAGCCGAAGAATTGAGGAACTCCAACCGGCACCGCCGAATATTCAGGGAACCTGACAGCCTCCTTCCCCTCCGCCTGCAGCGGCGGTGAGCGCCGCCAGCGCGCCCACACCAAGCCTGCCTCCATCTATAACCCAAACGTCAAAACATTTCCTCTTGCAGCCCCATTCGGCTCATGGTAGCCCCTATCCCAGGTCCGAGCCGCGCTGCTTTTGGGGTCTGCCTTGCCGAGCCATTACTGTCACCGCCCCACTGTGCACAGATAAGAATAGGCTGCTTCTTCTGACTCATTTAGCTAAAACAATGGAGCCACCAGAGGCCAAATTAATCCCTGGTGACTTCAGCAGAGTTGCACCAGGCTAAATTTGGTCCCAAGCGTACAATTAGCACGGAGGAGAGCTCAGTGTCATGACAGTCTCTTGGCTCTTCCTGCGGGCTCCCTTAGCCAGGCTCGCCCTCTGTGCCAGGCAGCTGGGTGCTCCCTCTCGGCCGCCCTGCACTCACGCCTTGCCATTTCTGGGCACTGGGAAGGGCACCCTGCGAGGGGGAAGGCAGCCCATCACCAGCAGCTTTCGCCTAGGGAAGGGCAGAGCCCCCTTCCTGTGGAGCTGGTCCTCCCCGCTCTGGATTTTGCAAGGAAATGAGCCTCATCCCCTGCTGTCCACAGGCATCCCTGCGATGCTGTCATAAATTTGGGCATCCTCCCCAGCTCCTGCCTTCAGCTGGCTTGAGGCTGGTCCTGGTCTCCTGGCTGGTCCCCTTGAGAGCCACGCAACGTGCCTCTGAGCTCAGCCCTCACCAGCCTCTCTTTGGTAGTTTTGTGGCAACGTGATTCCCTCCAGTTATACAGCTAAACCACTGAACCATGCTTTTTTGGCATGTTTGTATTTTAAATGCTGAGAAAATGGGTCAGAAATCATATGGGGATTGCCTTTGGTGACTCCCAGCTGACCGAGGACCAGGAGGCATCACCCAGCTGCTCCTGCAGCCACTCAGCAGTGCCATGCACAAAAAATAGAAGGGGCAAAAATAAATTAAAAAAAAAAAAAAAGTCTTAAAAAAAAAACAAAAAAAAAAACAAAAAAAACTAACCAGACCTTTTCAAAACTCCAGAAACACTTCCTCAAACACGTGGTTTTGCATCAGGCGCGAGCAGAGCCTGGATGGTAGGGCTGCTCCTGCTGCCGCTCCGCAGGCGGGTCCTGCCGACAAGGACTGGGGCTTGTGTTGAGAAAACTCCTGCTAACCTCAGAGAGCGTGTGTGTGTGTGTGTCCAAAGAAGAAGAAGAAAAAAAAAAGGCAACGAAAAAGCCTCAAATAATTAAAAAAAAAAGGGGAACAAAGATCAGAGTGTGGGACTTGGGAAGGTCTGGGCTCACTGCCTCTCTCCCGTGTCCCCCTGCCCCCTCCAGCCCCACAACCCGGAGCCATTTCAAACATCCAGCCTTCTCATTCCTTTGACAATTCTTCAAAGGCTCCAGGACTCAAGGAAGCTTCCTGTTTCATCACAAAACCTCGCTTTCTTTTCCTCTGCCAAGCTATTAAAACTGCACTGATGAAGCAGCGTTTGCTGCGTGGCCGACGACCCTGCCTCGTGCGTGACACCAAAGTTACGTTGCTCAAGGTGTTTTAGTTCCTACAGCCGCCTCCTGACCCCCAAATTTACTGCACAACAACGCCTTGTTCTGTTAAGCCTGACAATGTCTTGTTAAGCTCGGCACTAGAAAAATATATTTCCTCTCTCCCAAGCACACGGTGGTTGCCTTACCGTTGCGTGGGGCTGCGTGTGTTATTTTGTTATTGCACGGTTGCTGGTGACAACTGATCTGCACGCCCCGCTTTGTTATTGTAGGGTTGCTTTAAAATCCTAGGCTCCTGGTATTAGTTCCATTTATTTATTTTAGGAAAAGGTAGTTTTAAGGCTTGAAAAATAAATAAATTCAAAGACATACCAAGACACAGTGAGGAGACAGCACGGAGAGGAAATCCTGCCGAGCGCGAGCCTTGCCCGTGATCTGCCCATGGCGTGGTCACGTCCGTGTGCGGCTGGCTCTGGGTGCTCAGCATTTTGGCAGTGCCCGTCTGTGTCTCTGTGAAAACGGCACAGCATTAAGAGTTTTCAAAGGCTTAAGTTACTGTAAAAATCTTCACCAGGCACAGGGTTGAAAAGTTCAGATGAAGGAAGAGGTGGAAGGAAGAGAAGGGGGGAAAGGGGAGAAGTGCTGGCAAGGCTGGTGAGGGCTTTCAGCATCATCCCAAGCCAGGCTGCTGGTGGATGACCAGGTGGAGAAAAAGACCATATGCCACAAATGCCCACCCCAGCTCACTACAATACATCCCCCAAAGCTCCCCAGGTTCACGCAATGCCAGGCCAGAAGTAGAGTGCAGTGCCCAGCACAACCGAGGGCAGAACATGGCGGCAGGCACACAGCCCCCATCCTCACCAGGCCCCAGCATCACATCTGGGGCTTGTTTTCCTCATTCATCAAGGAAAAGGGGAAAAAGCTGAGCTTGAGTGATACTGGGAAGGAGTAGAAACACATGATGATGCACCATGCCTAGCAGATCATCCCCAGCTCTGTTGTGAAAGGGGAGACTGAAAAGACAATGAAATTAAGGCGAGAGACTCCTGTCAAGCTAAATAATTAGGTCTCAGGGTACATAATTGATGTGCTCTTGATGCGGACTCCGAATCATTTACAAGGAGGTGCCTCACCTGGCAAGGCTCTGGTGTTGTGACAGCAGGGGATGAGCATCTTCAGTGGCCGGGCAAAGTGAGCAGCATGCAGGGGCACAAGCTTCCCACCATCATCTCTAACACATCACTGTTTTTTTTTTTTTTTTTTTTTTTTTCCTCCTTGGCATCAGAAGTCCCTGGCCAGCATCGCTTGGGAACAGCTCTCCCCACAGCTACTGTGATCTATGCCCCTAATCCAAGGAGATGGAGCAATCAATACCCAAACGAACTGCTGGACAAAACAAGGCCACAGGGACTGAGCTGAGCCATGCAGATGCTCTCCGGGGCTTCACTGCCTGGGCTGAGGCAGACGAAGCCAACCCTGCAGCTGACTGCACCATCCCATAAGAAAGACATCAATCTCGAGGGCTTTTTCCTCTGTCAGTCATTCGCAATGCTCTTTCCTGCCCCATCAGTTGCAGAGCACCAACATCCCTATTTTGCTTTTTGTTCTTTTCTTTACGTTTTTTTTTTTTTCCTCTTTCCTTGCTCTTTTCATGCCACATCATCACAAAAAACTGGCTTTGCCCTTCTCCTCCCTTCCTACAACCTTTGCCCACAACCTCGGAGCACCACAAATCTCCCGGGCACACTGAGCATCAAGCGGGAGCTCAGCCCTGGCTGCCTGCTGTCACACAGAGCTGGCTCCATGCTGAAACCTCTCGCTGTCCCTCCAGGCTGCCCCCCACTCCCCGTGTTGTGGCAGTCGGCTTGAGGGGCTGAGCGTGTCAGCACGGCCACCCCGAGCCCCCGCCGGCTCCCCTCCGCCCCGGGCATGCGCCGTCTGCCCGACACTGCCTACAAACTCTATTAGCTTTGTAATTAAAAACAGCTGTAATCTGATCAGGTGGAGATCACGGTTACAAAATGAAGGAAGCCATTAGCAGGAAATGTTGTGGTTCAGGCAGACATCAAATCAGTTTAAAGAGATTGGATTTCATTGTTTTTATACAGTTACTCCATTACTATAATGCACTGGGTCCATTTAAGCGGCTGGCTCGGAGGAGTGCTCATAAGGCAGTAGTGACATCTATGTGAAATGAACGGCATAAACGGCAAACTCTGAAGAGATAGCAGTGAATTTACACCCCTTGCTCTGCGCTGAATATTAATGCACCGGAGTGGGGCTTGCAGGGCTGTCCTGGTTTTCCCTCCTTGCTTCCCAAGCCCCCTGCAGCGCTGCCAGCCCCCCTGCAGGGCAGGGAGAGCCCCCCTGGGGCAGGTCGGCTCCAAGGACCACCTTTCCTCGCCCCTCTACCGCAAGCAAACCACGGGTCCGGTTTCTCAGCAGCGAGGTGGAGTGAGAACCGAAACCGCAGCAGCCACATCGCTTCGCTTCCTCCTGGTAAACACCAGCCGGTCAACAAGACAAAACCTGGAGCACCTCGGTTCTCACAAGGGGATGTTGCCCTTTTCCTCTGTTTCCCCTCCCTGATAAATGAATCACAAAACCTAACAAACAAACAAAAAACATAAGGGGGGAAACAACCTGTGCTGGGAAGCATCAGTCTGTGGCCCAGCACTCGCAGAGTGGTGCAGGATGCAGCCCAAAAGCCTTGCCATCAGGAGGGGCTGTTTGCAAAAGCTGCTGGCTCCTGCTTTACCTCAGTGCCCACCACACAACCCCAGTACCTATAGAAAACCCACACGGAAAGGCACGTGGGCCCCAGCTGTCTCTGGTCACTTTTACAGGAAGGGGTAGGTGGAGGGGTTACAGCGTTATGGGGTTTGCACAACAAGCCCATCCCCATGCTCTGGTGTCAGCTGGGCCATCGGTACCCTCAGCTTTCTTGTGCCAAAAAAGCCCCCATGGTACAAGGTGGGCTCATCCAGCCGCCCCTTTCCTGTGGGAAAGGCCTGCAGGGAGGGCTCAGGATGCAGCTTAGAGACAAGGAGGGCGTTGGGGAAATGCAAATGGGATGAGAGCTGCCAGGAGAAGGGAGCTGTGCCCCTGCCCTGGCCCTGCCTCAGCATTAGGAGGCCTCTCCAGGCAATGCAGAGCACACACGCTGCTCTCCCCTCCCCAATCTGCTCATCACAGGAGGAGATAAGACAGGGCCTGCAGACAAACGCCCACACAGATCCCAGCGTGCGGAGCTCCCCCTCCAGCCAGAGCCCCCCTGGTTGTGGCTGAGCCCCCCAGGCTCACAGAGGGCTCCGGCATCGCCCTGCTCATCCCATCCTTCCCTCCTCGCCCCCCTCACTTCTCACACCGAACTGTATCAAATGCATCAAAGCCCAAGTGAATTACGTTCCCCTTGACCCGCTGGCAGCAAGTTCAGCCACAGGACATTAAAAGAGCAGAGGCTGAGGTTTCACAGCCTGCGATGGCAGAGACAGAAGTGCAGGCCTCATCGCTGCCTCGCTTTTGCTTTCAGAAGCGATGTTTTCAGCCAAATTCAGGGGCGGGCAGGGCCGAGGTGTGGGGCTCAGCCCAGATGGGGTTGGAGGCTGGTTGTGAGGTGTGTAAGTGATTTCTGAGCAGCCCCCACAGCTACACCCCAGCATTATGGTACACGTGCTATCCAGCCAACTCCATGCAGTTTGGGGTTTGATTGCAGCCTCTGCCTAGGCTGTGGGGTGAGACAGAGCTGCCAAGGCCCTGCAGTCATGGGATGCTCTAGGGCACATCGTGGGCCCCAGCTGAACAAGGCCACCAGTGCTCCCAGTTTGTGCCAGCTGTCCCTGCTGCTGGGATGCAGAGGGTGCTCAGCATCAGCGTGCGCCTCAGCACCCCATGCTCAGGGACCCATATCTAGAAAGGGAACAAGAGTGGAGAAATTGCCCTTAGCATCTCTGCTCCTTACAAGGGCCCCAAAGAGGATGATGAACACAAAATGATGGTAACACCCTGTCGTCTTCGCAGGAACGGTGGCACGCAGGGACCGACTGCCATCACATCCTGGCTGTCCCCGCCACGGCTCTGGATGCTGCATGTTGTGGAGTACCCTGCTCCAAAATCGCTGCCATGGCCATGCCAATCCCTGAAGCAGCAGCATCAAATTTGGAGCCTGTGAAGCCACCGACAGCAAAATAAATATTCGGGAATATTTTTAGCATGCTCTTGTTCAGAGAGAATTTCTTTGTGTCCTTCTGAGGAGCTCGCCGGATCTTTCATCGGTTTGTTTTTCTCATTAGCCGGCATAAGCTTTGTTCTTATTTAATAAAGATTAGGATCTGCTGCCTCCAGCCCTCTCTTTTTGCTCCTCCATCAGGCCCGTGGGGGCTCAGGCTGCAGCGATGTGTTTGATGTTGGCCGCGGAAGTTGAAATGCGGGACAGAAGCTGGGGTTTGCTTCCCCCAAAAACCCCTGTCCCATGGCCCCTTGAGGGGACAAGGGGGGGGACAGGGCACAGAGATGGGAAAGCACTGCCTGGGTCCGGAGGTTTCCACGTCCAGCTGGCTGGGTGCTTTGCAGAGGTTTAGTCTGGGCCACTAAGAGCACGGGTGGAAAATGGGATGGCCGATGCAGCGAGCTAGCCCATGTGCAAGCCTAATAAAACAGGAGATGTGCTACAGCTGGGGGAATTGCTTCTTCCAGCACTGGAGGTCAGGGAGATACAACGGAGCTCTTATCCCTTTATATATCATCAGATTTTCCTTGCGAGCCCAGAAAATAAAATAACTGCCTTCCTTTCTGGAGCTGAGTCATTCCTTGGAAAGAAATGGGTTTAAAATGACAGCAGCGGTGAACCAGAAGGGGTTTGGTGAACACCCGGAAGGAGGTCGTGGCATCTTCTGAGCTCTGAAAGACTGATCCCAGCTGATTGCTGCCGTGTGCTGTTCGGGTTGGACCAATACTGCATCCCATGGGGATGGAGGCTGATGCTGGGACAAGAACGGCAAGGGACCAAGGGGGCCGAGTCGTGCCCATGGTGGAGGCTGTGTTCCAGAGGCCCCATGTCACAGCTGAAGCTCCCATGTGTCACTTTTCCAGATATTTTCTCCTCTGCTGACTGCAGAGGGTCACTGCTGTGTGCCTTGGTTTAGCCATCCCCACAGGGAGAAAATTATATTTACCTCTTAAGAAACCAACTGTGGTTAGTTGCTTGTGGTAACGTAGACAAGGTCCATGCAGAACCAGCACTATTATCATCGCTATTTGTTAACACACTTCTACTTTCTTATAGATTTCTTTTCTTTTTTTTTTTTTTCTTTTTTTTTTTTTTCTTTTTTTTTTTTTTCTTTAAGAAATATCTCTAAGCCCTGTAGCAAGAGGTCTCCCATTTCGAGCAGAGGAGCATATTTTGCATGCGCGCGCCTTCGAAGGGGATGCATAACTCCCGGCCAACAACACTTATCACAGTGCCTCGCACGGGGAGATAAGGGCGAAGGCACGCAGGGCTGCGGGGCAGGAGCTGTTTGCCGAGAGGGGCCAGGAAGGAATCCAGCCCCCACCCTGCCGCAGCCTTACCTGCGCCCAGGTGCGCGCCAGCCGCAGCGCCGATCCCCTCGGTGCCGTGCTGCCGCACGCCGATGGGTGCCAAACCTCGAAGCTCGCTCTGGCATATTTGGGAGGGGAGGAGGAACAGCAGGAAAAGCAGATTTTATGAATACTTTTTTTTTTTTCTTCTTCTTTAGCAGTTGCAGTTGTAAAGGAACTCGTCCTCACCATGTTTGTGTCACTTGTGTTTGCTGCCTGGGGTGATGTGAGAGCGCAAGTTTTCCTGGCATGACTGCTCTTGGAAAATCAGCCTCAAATCCATATATGATAGTATTCATGGAAACCACAACCCTAATTTACATGCACCGATTTCCCTGCCAGAAACTGCGCTCCCATCCAACCCAGGGATAGAAACACTGCCCTGTGACTTTCCTTCCCAATCACGACCAACCCATGCACTTCAAAACTCAAATATTTTCCAGGGAATGTTTGCAACCCGCAGTTTAAAAAAAGAAAACCTTCCCCACACTCATGCGGTGGCTCAGTATCATGGCTGCATTCAAGGAAGTTTCCTTATAGGTATTTCCCAAGCCAAACCACTTTCCTCTCACAGAAAAAAAAAAAAAAACAGCCGAAAACGCCTTGAGAACCAACCACTTCAGATACAGAATTTCTTAAATATACCTCATTCAAAATTTCTTCCCTGTGTTCTCGAGTGCTTTACACCATGTTATGGAGACGTACTTGCAGATCACCAGCGCACAGGAAAGGACCTGGGCTCTTTGGACACCCGTCCTCCCTTGCCCAACGCCAGGGAGAGATGCTTCCAGCCGCTGCTGTGCTCAGTGTAATAGAACAAAGGTTGGGGAGGTGGAGGGAGAGCCCTGGACAAAGATAAAAATCTATTTCTGATGCCTATAAAAACCAAACCCAAATTCCCAGTTGCTTCAACGTGAGCAGTGGACGTGGGGTAATGGAGAATAGAGTTATTTATTAATAGAAGGGCATTTCAATAGAGATCTGAGGAGGTGATATGGGCCAAATGGAGGCTTTTACAGAAATAATGCTCGGGAGGTTCTACCCGGTTTGCCCAGGTGTCTCAGCACTGTGTCCTGGGGATGGTTGCCTCCCATTCCAGAAGGGGTCTTTCTGGGGTGCTGCATGCTTGCAGAGCCCTTCCACCACTTGACCCACCTCCCCCAGACCCAGAAATGGAGACAGAAGAATGAGCATGGACAGAAGGTGTTTGTCTGGGGATCCTGCCCTTGCTGTTTTTTGGGGAAATGGTGTGGTGCTGTTACAGAGCCTCACACCGTGCCCCCATCCCAGGGCAGCCACAGCCCCACTGGCTCCATTCCCCAGCCTGGTTTTGTGCCTCCAAGGCCAGGAGCCTCCAAAACCGCATTGGACCTGCTCCGATTCCAACCACTGTCTCCCACAAAACACAAAATTCACCTCCTGAAATTCCTCACCGGCTCCTCTTTAAGCAACACCTCTCCCCTCGCTTGGCAAGGCAACGGCACCAAAATTCCCACCCGCCTCTCCCTCGCAGCCCCTTCTGGAGGGGGCTCATGACCCACGCAAATAAAAAAATAAAAAAATACCCCAAAGGCCGATCTCCCCTCCTGCACCGGCAGGCAACAACAATTCACGGGGGGTCTTTGGGGAGCGGGGACGGAGGGAGGGAGGAGCGCGGTGCTGCGTGGCTGCATGTGGCAATCAAGCTTTCCCACCGCCGCCTGCCCCTGGGGAGCATCCCCGCTCCTGTTTGCAGAAGCGGCGTCTCTCCCTCCACCTCACTAATCCCCCTTCCCTGTGCTCCCACCCCTCGGGAGCCCTGGGAAAGCGGCGCCGGTCCCCGCTGCCCCATCTCCCCTCTGCAAAACCGAGCGGGGAGGGAGGAGAAGGGGAAACGTGCGCTCCCTTAATTGATTTTGGTGAAACAGGCAGGCAGCCGCGGCACCGTCAAATTAATTAGTTCCAGAGCTATTTGCAGTTATGAGCCACGTTAAGATTAGTGGTCATTGCATTTCGGTGCTGGGAAGTGGAGGTAGGAAGAAGGTATTTAAAATGCTTTTTTTTTTTTTTTTTTTTTTTTTTTTTTTTTTTTTTTCTCTTGGAGCCTTCCTTAAAAACACAGGAGAAAACGAAAGAGAGGAGGCCCCTGGCTACCAGTGCTGTGTCCCCCATGTGCTGCAGCCCAGGTCCAGCCCAATTCATGGGGTGAAATGACCATTTTGGCCCATTCTGCATCATCTGCCCCACGTTTAACCAGGCGGGTGCTCAGAGAGGCCAGGCCTCCATCACCCTGCTGTTGTCTCCACCATAGAGCAGGGACAATGCCAGCTCCCACGCCCCCCAGGTGGGTGACACCTGCGTCCCCCCTTGTCCTCCGTGACGAGGAGGCAGGGGGAGAGGCTCTGAGAGCCTCATGTGGGCTCGGGGGCTGCAATCCCAATGGGACAGGAACGCCTGCTGCAACCTGATAACGCTGCAGCATCCGAGGGGCGCCTGTTGTCTCGGGAGACACCACCACACGCAGAGGCTTACATCTGGGTGCCGATAAGCGTGCCTGTTTGTGCATAAACACAGCACCACACGCAGCCACATACCTCTGCATTCCTCCTCCCCCTTGTTCCTTCATCTCCGTTTCATCTGTTCTTGCCTGTTACGTGTTCTCTCTCCTCCTCTCATTCGGAACCCAGGTCCGTGAAAGGGCAGTCGTTGTGGGTCACACGAACCAGGACCACGGTGCTGAGGAGTGGCAAATGTTTTGGGTAAATTTGCAAAGCTTTCAAGGGTCTGGGTGGAGGGAAGCAGGAGGAGGTCTCAGACCCAAACACTGCCAGGTGGACTTCAGCCAGGGTAGGAGTGTAGTTTTTACAGTGATTAAGAGTAAGTTAAAAAACATAACCTCCCCCTTCCCAGTTGCTTATAAGATAAGAGAGGGTCTGCAAGATGAACACACACCAGCAGTACTCCAAAACCGAGTGCAAGGCACCAACTCACACGTGCCACCACAGTCAGGGTCTGGTTGTGCAAGGATGGGGACCACGAGGTCTACGGCAATCACGTGCTGAGCTCGTCCCCTCACACTTACTGAGTGCCGGCTGCTTGATCTGCTTGACTGGGGATAAGGGCATCCCATGGCATCTTCAGGTGTGCCCCCAGGATTTGCTTATCTGTTCTTGCTCACAAGCTCTGCTCCAGCAGGACAGCAGGTCAGCACAGGGTGCTGCATCCCCACCTCAGCTCCGGGTAGGGCTTGCAGCCCAAAAGCACGCTCTGGAACAATCCTAGAAGCACGACAGTTTCTAACTCTCCGTCGTTCTTGGAAAAGCAGGGAGAAGACATCATGCCAAAGGTGTTTACACCTAAACAAGTTATTCAAGGAAATCTGTACTGGACAAACTCGGTGACAACCATGACCCAGCTGTAGGAACCTCATCACAGCTCACCCCAGAAACAGCCTGGCATGTTCACTGCTCCTCCCCAGAGCTCTCTTCAGCCCTCTGCTCACAGGGGCCACCCAGCTCTATGCAGAAAGCTGGTGGAAGGACCTGTGGATTAGTAGAAACCTTCATCTTTCCCACTCTGGCAGCTCAAACAGGCAATGCTGCTTCAACAGACTCCATGCACGAGACCATTTCACACTGCCCACTCAGGAGAACATGGGTGAGACCATGGAGCTACCTTGCAAGCAGTAGGCAAGGACACTTGGGTCCCAGGTAAACGCAAATAGGTCTCTAGAGAGAGGTGACCACCCCTCCTCCAGGGGGATGTGACATCCTCTTCAAGACCTCTGCTTGCTCCCTGACTGCAGACGGGGCAAATGCTGCTCCAGCACGGCCACTGGTGCCTGAAGCAGCAGGTAGGCAGCAAAACCCCAGTGCGCACAGAGAAGATAGGCAGTGTGAAGGAGTGTTCACAAGCACACGTGCCTGGGAGCCAGGCCAGGGCAGAAGGGCTCTTCAGAGAACATGGGTTTGGGCACCGGGAGCAAGGAACTTGTGAGCCCAAGGCAGCGTGTCTGCACTGCTCTCGAGCTCTCTGGAATGGGGCTGTATACTGAATTTATGAGCTCTTAAGTCATCACATTTACAATTTATATTCTCCAGTCTTTTAATCTCGGCAATAAACTTGGACTAAACCTTTGCTGAGACAGTGTGGAAATTTCACTGTTCCCCACAGCCTGTCTAAGAGGAGCCCATAGGCAGAGCCAGAACCAGAACTTGTCGCCTGACAGCTTCATTGTAGGCTCTCCTCCTGTTCCCCACTCCCAGTAAAGCCACTGGTAACCAACTGGTCCCCTACCTGCCACCTTGATTGCCTAGGCACCCTTCCTGGACACAGTTATAAGACATCAACAAATATCAAGGGGCAAACACTTGCAACGATCCCCTATGATCTCCGCTATCTTGTAGAGGAGGGGGCTGCTTTCCTTAATGATGGGCACCAGCTCTACATGCACATCACCATTTAAATCTTGCACCACTTGGGACCCCCCCACCTCCTGCAAACCAGCCCCAGGGATGCATTTTTACCCACCTAGAGTTGCTTTACTCCAGAGGACTAGACCAGAAGAACCATCTCCAGAAGGTTTCCTGCTGGAGCAGTGTCTCAGCAGGAACCGATCTCCAAAGTGGGCACCTCCTTGCACACCGAGACCTAAAACTGAGATGGAATTGGCACCGATAAAACTACTAAGGGAGGCAGGCCCTCCCTGCTTGGACGAACCCCACGCTTTCAGAAGAGGGTGGCATCATTTCTGCAGAATGCTCGAGTGGCCTCAAATAACACACTGAACTGTCAGGCACAAGCCCAAGCGATGGCGTGAGCCAGCACTGAAATAATGAGAAGCTGATCTACAGCTTTTCCCCTCTGGTTTATTAAATGAATGCTCCGCATACCACTTCCCACTGACTGGAGACAGAGCGAAAATCCCAGGACAGTAACTCATCATCCTTTCTTCCCCTGAGAAGACTCAAGGCTGTGGCTATGTATGGATGTTGCGAAGTGATAAAGTCACTGCGGCTTCACGAGTTACCACGCACCGGCTGAGCCGCGCTGCCCGGCCACGCGCGCGCTCCCTGCTCCCTGCAGCTGGGTGGTAAAAACATGTTCGCTCACGATGGGGCTGGAGCAGGTACCCCGGCGGCAGGCTCCTGATAAGCATGCTGCTTATCTGTGCCTCGTTAAGCCCCAGGACTCAACGGCTCGCGATGCAATCCTTGGCCCAGAGGACCCACCTCTTTTTGAGCTGTAGACCTCAGCCCTGGAACTGGCAAGGGGAACCGGCTCCGGGAAGGCGGTCAATGTTGCACGAATTCCTGAGTGTGGAATGGAGAGGAAGGGAGGTTCGGGACCGTGCCAAAGAGCAGGAATAGCAGAGGGACCAGCCAACCCTACCGCTGAGTGCAACCTCAGCGGAGCCACGCCTGGGTGAGAATATTGTAGATGACACATGGAGATGACCCAGGCAATGAAACTGAAGTGCTCTGAATTCTGCTGGGATCGGAGTCCGTGGAGACAAGTTACATCACTGCTCGTGCTTTCCAAGACTGGAGTAAGGTCTTGCCCTGGGCATGATGTAACATCAAAAACATGCCAGGCCCCTTGACTCCAATAAGTAGGATCAGGCCTTCCCTTTGGATTCTTATCTCAAAAAATGGCAGTTTTGGGGAGGTTCCTGCCCTTAACCACCACCCAGAATCTGTGTCCTCTTGCCCAAACCTTGTTTTAGCCTCAAGGCTCAGAAAAGCTGGATCCAGACCCAGTTCTCTCAGTCCTCCTTCAGCTGTCTTCCAGCCCCCAAGAATCTCTCCCAGGCAGTGCTCCCCAGACCCATCCCAAGTCCCGTCCTGCCGCCAGCCTCCGCACTGAGGACACGCTGGCCCTCCCTCCAGCCTGCAGAGGCAGGAATCCACACCATTTAATCTTTTTCTGCCCAACACCCACAGCTGCAAACCCAGCAAACAACCTCCCCAAATTAAACACCAGGCACCTACCCCCTTCTTTCCTCCGGTGCACCCAGATGCTCTTGGGGTGACAGAATTTCAGTCCTGATCTTCTTCCTGAAGACGAGCAGGTCCGTCCGTCCCCCCACCAGGTCAGGCTCACGTGCCCATCCTGGCCAGACTTTGGGAGCAGGCAGGGGGTGAGCGGAGCTGCCCTGGGGGCAGGCAGCCGATGACAGCCTGACTGGCGGGGCAAAGTGTGACCTGTGTTTGTTTGGATAGCCAAAGGACTTGGAACAAATGTCTCTGGCTCATGTTTTAGATAAAAGAAACCCAGGCTTGTCATGGGATCAATAGGGCTGGTAAGAAAATACTCAGGGAGACTTCCCTTCGTCCCCAGTCCCTTTTAAAATAGGAGAAACTATAACAACAACAGCAACAACAACAATAGAATAAAATGCCCACATCTCAGAGATGCTCACTCTTTTCTGGACCAGGACATTTTAGGGTGTCAGGAGCAAGATCAGTGATGGGGGCCACAAACGTGGGGTCACCAGCGGTCCAGGTACCAAAATCTCAGGGCTTTTCATCCCTTGGTGCCCATTGTTCTGTTCCCCATCCCCACCTGCTCACCACCCCTGCCCTCGCAGCCTGACGCCAGCCCGACGCCTGGCTGGGAGGGACGAGGGGGACTTGGTGGTGCCTGGAGCATGGGGGGACAGGGACCACCACATCCGCATCCATCTGGCATACTGAAGCAGCGACCGGAGGAAAAGGAAGGAGGGGGTGGGTAGAAGAGAAAATCCCAAAGATCCTCGGATAATAAGCACCATTAAGGTTAGTCTGTCTCATGATTGTTTCTTATTAAAAAGAGACTGTACTTTATCTGTGCAGGATATGCTGTTTGGATGAGGGAATTAGCAGAGTGACTGCCTCCATATCATCTAATTAGCAAAAATGTTGATAAGCAGATACAATCACATATGATTAGGATCCTTTTAAAAAGCCACTCCATTAATTAAATAGACAGAAAGGCCGCCTCCAGCCCTCGCGTGCCACTGATTAGAATACAAATATTTACACTAATCTCACCTCCATCAGCCATGGGACACTTTTGAGTATTTTTAGTGACATCAGATTACTATTGATTTTCATCCCCAATGTCAGACCATTTTGTTAGTATCTGAAAGTGCTGCCTTCAGTTTCGGATGCTTTAAATCATGTTAAGGGTTTATCTTAATGACGCTGCTGATAACCACTGTTCAGGTCACTCGTACTTTCTCTTCAAAGAACACAGTCTAGGCTGGTTTTTATTGTTTGTACTTGAGATTTAAGATACGAAAAACATTTCTCATTTCAAAGCCTTGGTTTCTAGGGATGGGGCTGCCAGGCTAGTTTGGGTCTAGTTACTTAAGTGTGCACGTCTCTCTCATTTCCCTTTCTCCCCATTTCTCCTCAACCCTTTCTCTCTTCCTCGCAAACTCTTTTGGCTCACAGCAGTGGCCCCTGTCGAATGGCTGCTAACGTCTGACGCCTGCTGCAGGCAGCAGACAGACAGGCAGCGAGAGTCCCCCGCCCTGGGATGACAGGAGAAAAACCATTCCCCATGTTTCAGATGGGTAGGACGCGCTAAATCCAAGACAGATAATCCAGTGCGCCAGCCAGTCTGAGATGGACACTCATCATCAAAAGCAGCTCGGGGAGGAGATGCTTTGCAAGGAGTCAGCCCAAGACAGAGTCGCCTCCTCCCTTCTGTGCACAGCCCCACTCCCTGCAGCAGATAACTGGCCTGGGACCCTCCAACAGGCCTCTCTCACCTGCCTCTCATGTCCCATTTTCCCTTCTGGGTAGCAGACAACAGGAACAGCAATTGCTCTCGAAATGTCTGCCAAGCATCTGCAAACAGACCGTGGTGACACTGGCTAGGAGCTGCTGCACATTTTGGTGGCAAGCTCAAATCGCCCTCAAGTCCCATAGACGGTCATAAAAAAGTCCACCAGACAAAATGAATGAGCCCCTTGGTGAAGATTGCAAGCAAAGCAGCCAACTTGTACACCGCACACATGGTCTTTCACATGGGCAGCTCTCAACTCTTTCCCCAAGTGCTGGATGATGGAAGCGAGGGCAGTGATCTGCAACACATGCTGCCACCAGTAGGTGTTTATGACAGGGTTACAGACAGCCGAGTTCTTGTTACTGGCACCTCCTTGGAGACCTCCTTCCTGCAACGACTCCCTGTGCAGATCTGTTATTTCCCACAGGAATGGAAAATGCAGGGAACAGAAACAGATGCAGGATAGCCAAACACTTGATCGGCAAAGCCCAACTCCTCAGGCTGAACCTGTCTGCACTGAGCTCATGGGGCATCCCTGTGTACGTGCATGCACCCTGGGTCAATACCCAAAAAGCACATAGAAAAGAGGCTGAGGCTGTCAAAGATCTTCATCCTTGGCATTTATTTTGGTACTAACAGGGAAGTTAAGCTCTTCACGAAGCATTAGGCTTGGCTATAAATTCAGAAGAGACCTTAATGGCAATCTAATCAGGATTTTAGGTAAAAGGTCCACTCTGGGTTTAAAAATGGCCACATGAGGAATGTTTCAGTGATTTACTACCTTCACGCTGAAGGACGTGCAACATTTTTGGAGTTAGAATTTGCTAGTGCCACCTTCCAGCTTCCTTCCCTGAGAGTCTGAAGATCCCTGTACCACTGAAGGTCTGTTCCCATTCATGTTCTCAGAGGCTACGATGAAGCTGGTGTTGAACTTCCTCTTAATACCGAGAAACATTCCCTGAATATATCACTCCAGAGCATGTTTTCCAAATCCTTAATTACATTTTATGGATCTTCCCTGAGCCTTGTCCAACTTATCAACACTCTTCCCCAATTGCGGGAATCCAAAATGCAAACAGCTTTCCTATGGCTGCTGCCATAGGAAACACCGTATGGATATAAGATGACCTGACTGCATAACGCTTCCCTGGATGGCACACGAAAGCACAGCGTGTGTCTGAGAATCCCACCTTTGGGCAGATACAGGCAGAAACCAAGCTGATGAGGCCACACATCACAGCTGCCATACCACACTCCCATGGGGCGACTACAACATGTGTACGACATCTGCTTGAAAATGCAAGGCTGGTGACAACCCATTCCACCCTAGAATGAAGTCAGATCAGCCGAGCAGTGGTTGGCTGAGCCCCCTCTGAGGTCATAATCCCATGACTTGGGAACAACAGGCTTCAAAAAAAGGCTATTTTTACAGGGCTTGCCTCCTGTAACAGCACAGGACGGAGCGGAGCAAGGGGTGATCTGAGTGCCCACCTGTCCCCGAGGCACACAGTGGCAGCGGGTGTCCAGTTGTGTCTGGAAGCTGGACACCCCCAGGCTTCAAATCCTTGGTGGGAGAGAGGCACCAGGCGACTTCCAAACAGCCTCACCTCACTTCTGAGATGGTGGACTACTACAAAGTCCTTGGACTGCAAAAAAAACGCCTCCCAGGATGACATTAGGAAATCCTACCGCAGGCTGGCACTACAATGGCATCCTGATAAGAATCCCAGCAACAAGGAGGAAGCTGAAAAGAAATTCAAAGCTGTCGCTGAGGCATACGAGGTTTTGTCTGACCCTCAGAAACGGTCGCTCTATGACAGGTCTGTTAAGGAGAGCATTTCCCACAGAGCAAGAAGTCCCTCAATGGGTCATAACAGCTTTTTTGACACCACTTATGTATTCCAAGACCCCAATGAGATCTTTAGGGATTTCTTTGGAGGGATGGATCCCTTTGTGCATGCTTTCTGGGACCCATTTGACAACCTCAGGAATGGTGATGAAAACAAGCACGGTCCAAGTGGAAGAGGAAGCTGCTCCAGTTTGTTTTCTGACTTCGTGCAGTCTTTCATGCCATTTAATCCATTCAGCCCTAGTGAGCAGCCCACCTTCTCCTTTGCTGAGGACATGGCTGAGCCACACAGTTTCAGATCAGTCTTGACCACTACTGAAGGGATCAACGGCAAGAAGGTCACCACCCGGAAAATCATCGAGAACGGGCAGGAGACAATAGAAGTGGAAGAAGATGGCCATTTGAGGTCTGTGACGATAAATGGAAGAGAACACCTGAAATTATAACGTCCCCCAGCACATGCATCAACTGCAAGCTGTGGGACATGCCCTCATTGCTCAGCGGATGGGATCTACTATGAGCAGTATTAATAAATGCTGAGTTCATGACACAACCGGTGCCAGCTTCTCAATGGCCTGGAACAAATACTTGACAGGTAAAGATAAGAAGTTATGCTAAACTAAGGAGGGGGGCTGTACTGACCCGGTGTAAGGCGATACACACTGCTTGTTCACTAAGTAGGTACAGTAAATACAAACAAAAGAACCTTGCTGGTTTGCCAAATAGACCAAGTTAGCTAGTAGAGCAAGAAGAGATGGGCTGGTTGGTGAACAGGTAAGGGAGCTCTGTTACAGTCTACAGGCTCTCTTCCCACCCCTTTAAGTGGACCCTTCTGCCAAAGTTGAACTCTGCTGGCTAGAAGAATAAAGACTCTTGTCTGACCCTCATGCACAGCCCTGAGGCTGAGTGAAGGCTGTCCTGCCTTTGGGCACTGGCACACAAGGGCCGTACTCATTGGCAACAGATTTTGTATACAGGCAAGGAAATGGGGAGGCTCAGTGGGTCAGGCAGAGCCCAGAAGAGAGGGACTGCCACAGGAAAAATAAAACAAAGGAAGACTTCAGTGAGGAAGGGAAGGAAGAAAATGTTGTTCCTTAACGACCATAAAAGAAAATGATGTGTTTCTTGAGAACACCCTGCAAACTATGACTGGAGACCCCTGTGTAGCTCAGAGGCAGAAAGCGAGCAAGGAGAAGGTGAATTTGGGTCTTGGACTGGGACAACCTATGGTCCCTTTCTGCTTGGAGTTGTTCAGACAAAGCCAGCTAAATTCAAACCATGAGCAAACAGATTCCAGGGGGCTCAATTTAGCTCCCTCTTTGTGCAAAGCTGGATGCGGGGAGTTAGATGGTACTTTACCATCCTCATTGTCTTGCTCACAGCTGCAAGAGCCAGCTCACAATGCATTTCTTGCACAGCCTGGCAGCATGCTGCTTTCATCCTCCACTGAGCTGAGGAACGCGCTCCCCACGTTTCCGCCCTCCCCTGTGCTGACATGAACCACTGAGCCTTGTTTCTTGCTTGGCCACATCACCTTAGGCGTTTAAAATCCTACACGCCTCTCATTTTTGGTCCCACGCTACGTCCCCTTGAGTTTCCCAGCTTGTCCTGCCCACTGATGTCTCCCTGGAGAGCAGAACTAGCTTTCAGGGACATTTTCACTGTAATCCAGATTGCAATTGCTGCCTGTGTTTGGGCAGGTCTTTGCATCTGTTTCCTCTGCTGTAAAATGGGAATAACAGACTCCCGTGCTTTGAAGGGGACTGTGAGGTAGGGATATTCATAAAGGACTCCCAACACTAAGTTAAATTTGCCAGAATACTTAATCGAAACCTTTTACCTTTGAAAAGAAAAACATAGCATAAATTGCCTTCCTTAGCAAACTGATGCCATGTTCAGCTGAGAAAAACAGAACAAAACTGCATTTGTTATATCAAGGACTGTTAAGTCCCTGTGAGACCCTCTCCCATGAGAAAAGGGCACAGCACTGGGAGGCAAGGAGAAGCCTGAGGACACTGTGGGTTCACAGAGGGAAGCCAGCAGTGATGGGAGCAGGGACAGCCAGCGGGGTGATCCATGTCTGCTCCTCCATGGTCTGAGAGCTGTAAGGAGCCCTGCAGGCACTGGGACCCCGGGGTTCACAAAGAATTTCTGCATTTGGTGCAGGCAGATGATGATTTTGGTCAGAGCAAACAAGTAAACACTTCTACCAACATTCTCTATGTGGACACTATGTTCGTGTGTGGTGGCCATTTGAATTTACCTTACATTACTTTGGAGGAAGTTCAAGGATTAAAAAAAATGCACATTTTGGATCGGAAGCTGAAACGGTCTTTGATCAAAATAGCATGTTTTGAAATCTGGACCAGAGTTGAATTCCCAGCTCCACAACCTTTTCAGCTTGCTAGGGCTGAAGCTTTGCTTCAATCTCACCCACTAATGGGATATTTTTGTGCACATTCAAGATTTCTTGATCTGTGATCAAGATACACAGATACATCTTAGATACATCTTAGACCTGGCCTGATTGGGTCATCAATTCCCTCCCTTGCAGCAGTATGTAAGGCAGCATCTAAGAGTGAACACTTCCTTTTCTCATCCCTTGCTCAGATCGCTTCCACAACCTCTTGCAGCAACACAGAGCTCCTGTGGCAGCCCTGGCAGCTGCACACACCAAAACTTGCTGTTAGGAATATGGGAACACGGGTCAGGAAGAGACCCAAGCTTGCTCACCCAGTAAGTGTTGGGTCCAGGACGACCTGCAGATCTCTTCTTCCACATCTCCCTGTGCACTGCAGGCCACAGAACACCTCTCAGCACTTCCTGCAAGCAAAAGATTATAGATTAAAAAAAAAAAAGGGAAAGAAAAAAGGGGAAAAAAAGAGAGCCATAAAGGGCTGGTGGTAAGAAAGCAGGTCAGACTGCATTATCGAAGTTCTGCATTCCTGCCATAGCAGGAAATCTGCCAGGTGTACCCAAACCATCCATGGAAATGGGTTATGCCCATGTTACAAAAATAAATGAACCTCAGCAAACCTTTCAACGTAGCCTTGGAAGTAAACCCTTGCCTGTCCCAGGACAGGCTCTTCCAGAAATACACCTTCCCTGTAAAAAAGCTGTGTTTTGGGACCCGTGAGGCCAGCAGTGCGTCCTTCAGGGGCGTTCGCTGAAGGTGATCGCAGGCACAGCTGATCCACCACGAGGACCAGAGGCTCTGGTGGCAGAACTTTTTCTCAGCCACCGCAGGCTGTAAGGGGTTGGTTTCAAGCACCAGCTCTGCTTGAAGGGAGCGGGTTGGAGCCACTTGGAGGGCTCCTGCTCGAGGGCAGCCCTAGCCCCAGGCGCCCAGCCCTGGCAGCAGCAGCAGGAGCGCGCAGCGGAGGCGGCTCGAGCCCGGCCGGCAGCCGGCTCGGAGAGACTGAGTCATTATTTTATTAGCAGGCCCCACAACTACTTTAATGTGGGCTTAGGCTGCAAAAACAAAAACATACATAAAAGCATTTGGAATTACTTCATAAAATACTAAATCACAATATTAACCGACTGACCTTTGCTCTATACAGACCTGCTAATTTTAGCAATTACAGCCAACAACTTGAACATATCAAGTGGGCAACGGTTTAACAATAATGACATCTGCTTGGAAAATCCAATTATGTCTAAACATCTTTAAATCCCCACTAGGGGATACCTGCTTTCTTTTTGCAACTGTTAGTCTCTGCCTAATAGGATTTTAAACTCACAGCCTGCTGCACACTGCGGTGGCGGTGGCCCCACTCCCTGGAGTGGCAGCAAAGGGACCGCGAGCACATTAAGCAAGGAGTGGGTCTCTCCTCAGACAGTGATGGAAGCAGTTTGGTTTTCTGACAGCCTAATCGGATGGAGGGGTGCATTAACCAGATCCCTTCACTGCCCCATCCCCCTGCAAATACTGCTCCGAGCTGGGCTCTGCAGCCGCCAGAGCCCTTTGTGGGGCAATGAAAGGTTTCCTCCTGCGAGCTCCTTCAGACACAGACCAGTTTTGCCTTTTGGGCTGACTTCTGTTTCTCTCCTCTTCCTATCTCTTTGCTCCCTTTTTCCCTTCTCCACCTTCGGCAACTTAAACCCCTCACTGCTGCTCCCTGATTGAAAGGTGAAGCTCCAAGACTGAGATCTGTTCCCCTCTATAGCAGGAACCCCAAAAAGACAACAGCTACATGGTGGCTTTTGCAGCCATATTTCAGGCCTGGAGGTTGTTTTTGCCAAGAAGAGTGACGTTAAATGCAACTGGGACCAGTGGGGAAGAGTGAGCATGAGGAGACCACCCAACTCTCCAACGAAGCACCCCAATGCAGAGCAGCATCCTCCACCACAAAGCCAAGGGTCCTTACCCAGCCCCCAGTTGGGCTTTGCAAACCCCTGGATTCCCCTGATCTGGCAGCAGCCCCACAGCCCCACTCCTGATCACTCAGCACCCCAGGCTGCAAGGCTATTGTCAGATATTTGAATCAAGATACAAGAACTGAATATTTCCGTCCCTTCTCCTCCCTCTCCCTCCCCGGCCAGCCTGGCTCTCTTCTGATGGAGCGTGCAACAAAATCACAATCACATGTTTGCAGCAGTAGGAGGCCATTGGCATGGAAGCGGCTGTGATGTCACTACAAACATTTCCACCCTATCCCATTTCTCCAGAACAGTCTCCGTTTTTATGACCCCATCCTGAGATCTGCAGGAAATCAAATTGTCCCGGTGCTATTTTGAGCGCTGGTGTCATGGCATCAATATACAACGATGCGGTGTCAAGCCGGAGAGGCTGGAGCACGCTGCCGCGGTGTCACAGCCGGTTTGTTTTGTGCAGCTTCTCTGGCCTGGATCGCAGCCCTGCGGATGCCAGGCTCGTGCTGGGACCGCTCGGGACACGCACGCCGTGCCGGCGGGACGCAGGGCAGCGTGGGCTCGCAGCCACCAGCAGCTCCTGCACCCCGCCGGGGGTCACTGGCTCGGGCAGGGCAGCACCGCGGGGCAGAGCACACAGGCACAGCACGCACGGCTCCTACAGATGATGTTTTTCTCCTGGGGGCGTGCGTGAGGGAAGAGAAGAGCACGTCTGCAAGGTGCTTGCAAGGGAAGATGGCTGGGGGAGAGATTTAAGGGCAGGCAGACGCTGGCAGGGTGCCCAGGGCAAGGAGCTCAGCCATTTGGGCAGCAGCCATCTGACCAATGCAAGAGAAGCAATGCCCAGCAGCTACAAACTCTTGTCTAAACTAGGATTTACCATGTAAACAGACTGGACCATGGGTTAACCTCCCCTGTGTAGCCACCTGAGATCTGGTAAGAGGTTTAGATCGCACAGTGCTCATGAAATGTTTCTCCCATGCTGTCCTCTGACACGTGAGCTCCTGCAGCCTGGAGCTCTCCCTCTTGCCATCAACTCACAGGGAAGAATCAGGCCCTGGGATATCCCCTGGCAATTAAGCTGCAGTGCCATCCCTACCTGACTCATCCCCTGCACCCAAATCGTCTCTTCTCCTCAAAGAACATCAGATCTAACACCAGGCGTACACAAAATGCTCCCAAACTGAGCTCTCCAACAGAAGCAACAACATCTGCAGCAAAATTTTATCTGTTGGCCAGAGAGCTTATCTTGGAAGAACTTAAGACAGCCTGCAGAGTCCCCTGGAGCAATAGCAGGAAAAGGCACTGGTTTGAGTAAAAATGCAGTGGGAGAGTCACAGTGGAGGCCCATAGCTCCAAGCAAGCGGGAGAGCATGGACTACGTACCAGGAAGTGTAGTGGGAACACCTCAGTTATTTGTTATAAAGAACAAGATGACCCCATATGTTCAAAGATTTTAGGGGCCACAAGGGCACAGCTTCTGATGAAACCCCACCATCCTCAGCTGAGCCTCACCAAGACTGGATGTGACTCTTTATTTACCTTCAGCCATAACTTCTAACCTCATTGCGTCCAAAGGAGTCAGCACGGAGACCAGACAACTGCTTGCTGAACTCCTGCGTGGGGAACATGAGTAATTGGAGATAGCAGCCCGGCAGACTCGCAGCCTGAGCCGACGCGTCAGTTCCCACGAAATGGCCGGGCCATTAGTCATCTCCTCTCCACAGCTTTCATTTTCAAGCCCTCCTTTATCTTCAGCTATGATTAGCGCTCAATTGCATTCACCTTTGGTCACCCTCCAGAAGGCACCAGGCGAAAGAGCTCGTGGGACTCGAATACCACCCACTTCTGAGGCGTTCAAGAAAGTTCTGCACTGTCTGGCGCCGGTATCTGCTTCCCCATCTTCCACGGGGCTATGCCCTGCAACTCGCTCTTCATGGCACAGCTTTGTGTCCTTCCTTCCCCAGGCGCAGACCTCCCCGGTGCCCTTACAGACATCTCGTCACTTTCCCATGCCCTCCATCCCTCAGCATCTTGGCTCGCCAATGCCAGCCACCCCTTCCAGCTCCTCTGCCTCCCTGCTTTACCCTGAAACTCCCCTCGTCTCCCTCCAGAAGCCACTTGCTCATGTTTTCCTCCTGCTTTGGATGCCGCACCCCATTAATAAATAGCTGCTCCAATTGCTCAGCTGACAACCTGGCCTCTTCCCACCATCCATGACAAGAGAAAAACCCTCGGCAGTGCTCAAACAGATGCAGGATTGGGCCTGGCAGCACTGGTGACTTGGCGAGGGGCAACACCAGCCCTACAGAGACAAACACCAGCATGCTCGGAGTGAGGAGCCCATGTGGGGTGATGTTTTTTTTTTCCAAAATCTTTTTTTTTTTTTTTTTTTTTTTTCCAGTTTTATTATTCCCTCTCTTGTGGTTCCTCCTGCTCCCGGAATGAACAGGGGGGTTTTATTGCTGGGGTTAAAAAACACGAATTTGCATTACATCCTGGCTCCCGCTGTAATACTTCAGTCTTGTTTCTCTCTCGTCCCCTCTCCAGAACAACTGATGCTATCACAGCCTGATTTAATTTCAAAGACGGATTGTGATTTGGCAGTCAGGGGAAAAAAAAAAAAAAGCCAAGCTAATCAAAAGTCACCATCTGCTGCGTTGCCATGGGGATATTCCTCCCCAATAAATGTGCTCTTTGCCAAAATCACAGATAACAGCACTATAAAGGGTGGGAGGTGGAGGCGGGGGGAATCAAAGAAAGAAGTTCCGACACTAGGGGGGAAAAACGAACGAGAGAAAGGAGGGAGAAACAAGAGACAGAAGAAGTGGGAGAGAAAGGAGCCAGGACTACTGAGGAAAAATGACGAATGGACCAACTAGGGAGAAGGAGGAGGGAAGCAGAGACTAACAAGCAGCTGAGGGTGACAAAGTGATGGAGGGAGACAGACAGCTGGAAAGGAGGAAGGAGGAGAGACACCTCGAGACACTCTGCTGTGTGAGATACCAAAACAAAACAGGCAGAGATAAGGGAATTGCCCTCGGAGCGTGGGCTCAGGGGAAAGGGAGAAAACTGAAGCATCAGTGAGAACGGCCAGGGATGGTGGTTGGAGCTCAGGAAGAGATCTTACCGCTGTTTGCATTGCAAAGTTGCTGAAAATAAACCTCTGGATGGGATGGGTGGTGACACGGGGGGACGTCAGGGTCAGGTCCTGCTCCGCAGCACCCCAGACACTGCCAGGTCCCCGTGGTCGCGCTGCTGCACAGCACCAGGCCTGGCGGGTATAATAAATACAAATAAATCATCCGGAGCTGAGCAGCTTCGCGCTGTCCTGCTCGAGATGGCAGAGGGGCAGGGGCTGGATGTTAAACAACCGCTGCTGCTTTCTATTTCCCCTTGAGATACTGGCTAGTGACTTGGGGTACAGAATATGAGGGTGAAGAGCGCATCCGTGCAGGGGGGTCACTGCTGTCCCCAGTGCTCAGCGGGGACAGGCCAGCCTCCTGCAGCAGCGTGTGCTCCAGGGTGGGCATGGGGCAAGGCAGTTACCCAGGGAGAAATGGGGTCAGCTAACCTGGAATGAGTAAAAGCCGTCAGATTTCAGGTCGCAATGTGCTGGCTGCCCCCTGACCCTGCTTAGAGCCTGCCTGTGTGTGTCGAGTGCCCCTATTAACCCCCAGCAGCTAACGGAGATACGGGAGGCAGCCCGCTCGCCTCCCCAGCCCAAGCAGGAGCTGAGCGAAGGGGTCACTTAGCACCCATGCAAGTAGGATGGGATGAATTATTCTCTACAGAAGCATCACTGGCCTTTTTATTCCTCCCATACTGGAGAACAAACCCCAAATAGATTACAGGTTGTATGAATTCTTTGCTCAAAAAGCAAAGTCAAAAAAACAAACAAACAAACAAAAAAACCCACACCAAAACCCAACATCAACAACAGAACCCACGCACAACAACCTGAGTGACTTCTGCATGAACTTGTTTTGTAATTCAGCACTGGGGCTGATAAGAAACGGCCGCTGTGTGTTGGCTGGAGGAGCACAACACCACGCTGCCCATCTCTGACAGGGAAAAATTTATTATCAGCTCTTCCCTCTGCTCCCACCTCCTCCCCACATCGAGAGATGGTGTAAAAATCGCAGGTCTTAAAACAGAGTGTTGGGTGTTTGTCTCTGTGTGAGCACTTCAGAGTGCTCACTGGGGTCACACACATATCCTTCTCTGCAAAACCTTGGAAATGTTTTCTTTTGAAGGGGCTAAAGGGCCTCCCATTGCATGACTCCAGGAGCTGGGGTTTAGCAGCGTACCCTAGCACAAGCAATAATGCTTGCTGAGCCTATGTGCATGGAAAGAGGTAGGGGGCTGGAGAGAATTAATTTAAAAATTAGAATGGGAGCTATTGAGTAATATTTGTCAGAGTAGTTTTAGTGAAGAACATAGACCCTGGGTCCTCACAGCTCAAGTGGCCTCGCCTGCACGAACACAGCCCAACAGGCTGTCATAGCAGCAGTTTCTCTTCCCAGATCCCATCCTTGCCCATGCCCCTGCCTCCAAGAGCCCCCAAACACTTCTCCCAAGCCAGGCAGCACCTGGGGAAGCAGAGCTGGCCATGGCAGCAATGGGGCTCCCCCAGATGCGGTGTCTCCCCTCTGTTTGCATGGTGGTACTCACCTAGGGCTGGTGCTGAGAGAAGATCCAGCAGTGTGGCCAAAAGCATCCTTGTGTTCTCCATGGATGTAGGGCAATGCCCCTGGGGAACCCTTTGGGCTTGTTCTCCGCATGGGATGGCTCTGTTGCTTGGACCAAGGGTAGCCCCCAGCTCAGTCGTCTCCCAGCAGGGTCCCAGAGCAGGAACAATGGTAGAAATGAGCTGAGATGGGAAGAACCCAAAAACAGGAGGAGAGAAGGCACTGGAGAACCTGGATTAAAAATAATACAAACACAAAACCAAGTGACACAAAAGGGAAAAACTCAAATAATGCAAGGGGGAGAGGGAAAAGAGTACTCTAGAACAGGAAGGGTTTCTCGGAGAGACAGGCAGGGAACAAAACCACACAAAATGGAGCAATCCTTCTGGATAGCATAAGCATCAGGTGCATAAACACCCAGATTCAGCCCCTGAGAGCTAGGTAGGACAGAGGAGTTGGACAGCAGATTGATGGAGTTAAGAAAAAATGCTTCTGGGAGGAAAGGTCCCTTAAGAACAACCTGGGACATGGAGATGAAACAGCACAGCGTGAGGGATCGTGTACCGTAGCCTCCCTTGGCACAGCCAGGCAGCCCAATTGCCATTGTCCCCAGTGGAGCAGGAGCCTGGTCCCACATCAGCTCCTGGGGAGCTGGTGGGGAGGAGGACGTGAGTACAGCAAAGGGCTAAACCAAGCAGCTCCAAAGGAACCAAACCCCCATCTCCTGCCTCCACCACACCTTGCCTCCCCCTCTCCTCTCTTAGCAGCACAGCTCCAGTGAGAGGAGGGACAAAAATGGGGAAGCGGTGCAGATTTGTTTAAAATCAGTGAATTTTGTTAAACAAAACCTTTTCCTATTCAGTCAGCCTCTCACTACTACTTTTCTTCCTCCCCACCCCGCCCCCAAATTAAACAGCAAATTATACTTATCAAAGAAAAAAAGGTAAAGAGAAATCTGAAAGGCTGCGAGAAACCTTTAATTATTAGTATAGTGGCATGAAAAGCTGTTGAGCCCCTTAGAAACGTACATGGCCAATTATCAAAAAATATAAGAGATGCAGAAAGAAAGGTTTGTCTAATAAGTATGAATCGTGGGGCCATTTAGAACATCAGTGTTAAAGCATTAGAGTTAAATGGAAAAGTAAAAAGGGGCTGATGGTTTTAACTATTTCACAGGAGGACAAGAGGTTGATACTGATAAGACAAGCAGTATAGTGAAGTTAATTATCTGCGGCCCTTGGTGCACAAAGCTTTTTGAGCTGGTGATTAATAGAGATAAACCATTCAAACTCCACATTTCTAAGGTGAATGAAGATGGCAGAGGAACCGCACAGCCCCAGCATACTAACTAACCCGGCAGCGGCGGGCGCCGGGTGGCTGCATGGCACCCCATCTGCTCCCCCTCCTGCGGCGTGGCAGGGGTGGTTGGGAGGTATGCAGAGGGGTGACCAGATGTCCCCAGCACCTCTGGGTCTTCGCTTTGGTGGAGATGTTTGGTGCACGTTCTCCTTAATTAGCAAAAAAAGAAGGTCTTTGTGAAACGTTCCCGTGTTATCTCTTGGAGCGAAGCTACCTGGGGGAGGTAATACACGCGCAGATTTTACACCGTGCTGATCAGTGCTTACGTGAAACCCTTCTTGTGCTGCGTTGGCTGCTGGCAGCAGGCCTGCTTGCCACCAGGTACGTGCAGGGAAACTCTCCTTTAGCTTCTCATCCCACCACTCAGCCCAGCTAGAGGCTCTGCTCCCTCCCTGGACCAGGGGTCACAGGGGGAGATGGGTGGTGAGGGGTTAACAGTGCTCAAAGAAGGCCCGCATCCTAGGCATGAATTTTGTTTGATAATCACAGTGTACCTGCACAGATGATGGGAATAAATTAAGTGGTCTGGTGCTTTTGTGGAAGCTGGGAAACAAAGATGTGAAAGCAGAAGGATTGAATCAGCCCTTCATCTTTCTGAGGCAGACAAATCAGGCTCCATAAGGTTTATCATGCTCGAGTCTGGCAGATAAGACCTAAAAAATGGAGAGCCTGGATGGACAATCAAGAGGGACAGATCCTGATCTTACAACATTTTCAGACAGACCTCCAGACCAAAGCAATTCAGACATGCTCCCATGACAGTCCTGGCCTCCACGCTCTGCGATTTTGGTCAGACATTTCTCCAAACCTCCTGGAAATGAAGAATTCCCTGGTGATATCTGATGCTTCCTGCTGGCCCCCCCACCTCGCCCCGATGCTGCAAATGCTGGGTGTCTTCTTCCGATGTTTCTGTCTGAAGCCCAGATAGAACAATGAAGTTCAGAGACAGCAGTGAAAAGTGCTGTAATCAAAAAATGGACTGTATTCCTGAGCTCCACGAACAACTCAGTGCTTAGGTTTCTGGTTCAATTTGAATTCTAGGATGACTTTGGGGTTGGCTGTTATTTTCTCCAAAGTAGTTCCCTTGTCCTTGATAAGTTTGGAAAGGCATCTAAACTTCAGCATCTGCAAACAAAAGAATCTTATATTTTTGGCCAAACTAAATTGAATAAATTTTGTGTTTGTTAATTGCATCCAGGCCAACCTAGTGCAGGGCCAAGTTTCAGCCCAGTGGGATTTGCACATGGCCTGGATACAAGCTATTGTAAATGGGGATCCCTGAAGGAAAAGCTGACAGATGGTGATTCTAAAAATGTTTGTCAGAGCCAGCCTTTGTGACACATAAAACCCATAGCCAAGGGGGTCCCTGAGTTTGGGAGATGGTTCTGAACTGTGTGTAAGGCCAGGGAAGTTTGTTGGTGCTGGAGAAATTTTACTGGGTTCCTCTCGTTGTCAGCCAAACCCATTTCTGCTAAGTCCTCTCTCTCTGAGTTCTGGTTATTTGGATGAAATGAAAACTGGATCAGTGCTGCACCTGGTTTTCCAAATGCACACGCCAAAACCACTCTGATTTCCGTGTTATAAAATGGGACCAAAGACGAACATAGTTCATCGGAGCTGTGTGGAAATGCTTCTCAGCCAGTCCCACAAACACAGTTACAATCCAACTCATGCTTCAGCATTTTGGTGATGGCAACAACACCAAAACGCATTAGCCAACCTCCCCATTAGTACCACTTTTCTTCTAACTCAATGACTGCATTCAAAGCCTGGACTAGAAAAAGTCTCATGACACACCACACGTAAGTGGCAGACAAGGAATAATTTCTCCTTGCCATTCTTTGACCAAGCACTGCAGACCCAAATATTTCCAAAGCATGGAAGAAAACATCTGCAAACAAATTTCCGGGCTGGCCCCATTCACAAAAGCAACATCCCAAGACACCAACAAGTTTCCAAGGGGCTCTGCAGTGAGCATCAAGCTTTGCAAGGCAGATTCAGCCTTCGAGACAACAGGTTTCTCCCTTCCGTGCTCATCCTAGTCAGTGTCAAGTTTCAGCTGCTGTTGAGCAAACGGGTGTAAGCAGCTTGATGCAAGGCATCAAGGGAGAACTTTTAGAAGAGGATGATGTCCCAGGAGTCACCTCTGCCTGGTACCTCCCTGGAGGGAGGCTGGAGCATACCTGGTGCAGGTCCAAGGCACACCAGTGCCCAGCTGTGCAACCACCCAGTCACCTGGGGGAGCAGGAGCCGTCTCCAGGAAGGCAACCCTGGCTCCAGGAGAGGTTACAAGGCTCTCACAATCAAGTTCAAATTACACATCAGACATGCTCCCATGAGCAGATTCTAGACACCAGCTGGTTATTTTCAGATAGGAAAAGTCTCTTCTCACCAGCACAGGTGGTGAGGTTGGAGTCCCCAGAGCACCAGGAGCCCACGGCTATCCCTGGAGGCTCACATACTAAGCAGCACCAAACCAACCCTCTGAGCATCATCCACGATCCCCTTTCCCTCTGGGGAACCAGTGTGTTGTACCACAGCAGAGGGGATAGATAGCGTGGAGCTCTCCTGACACCCTCACAGGGGATGTGCAGAGCCTTGATGCCACTTGGTGGCACATTGTGCTCCACCGCACCCATTGGCCGTAGTTGTTTAGTTGTTCTCCACTGAATGTCAGCTCCATGCTTGTCTGTTCTGGCTCAGAAATTTTGAGGAAAGAAAATAGCATCTTGGGAGACTGCGGTTGTTTCCTTCTCAGCAGACTGGAGAGCAGCTTTCTAAATAAACAGCTTTTCTACATCGCTCTCCTCATCACTATTGCTCTAACCAAACCACTAGACAAGTCCAGACACCCTGTTAGCTCCATCAACAACTGGACAAATCATTTGGATCAAATTATTTATTTAATGGATTTGCTTTTACCCTGCAAACAGCCAATAAGAAGTCTGCAATGGTTTGGGTACGCTTTTTTTTTTTTTTCTTTTAAATTTTCTGCAACTAATTTTTGTTACTGGCATCACTCATTGCAGCATTTGTCATCTGAAAACTGGAAATTAAATCCTTCATCTGAGCATTTGTCATCTGAAAACTGGAAATTAAATCCTTCATCTGAGTGAAATTACCTGTCCTGGGATTGCTTACACGCACTTAGTTGGTCAAAATTTTAGAGAAACACACTAAAAAGAGATTAAAACTGACCCCCTACCCCTTAACATTTTCTACCATTAACCGATTGTAGCTGTTGCCACCCATGTCCCTGTGTGTGTATATATATATATATATATACAAATAAATATGTACACACACAATTTTGTGCATGTACCAGAATATTCATGGAAAGTTGGCACAAAGAAGAAACAGGCAAAGCAAACACATTTACTGTCACTTCATGTTAGATAACTATTTTATGACAAGGCGTGTTCCTCCTCTTACATGTTCATAATTGTAGGTGGAAAATGCAAGAAATAAGAACTTACCTAAATGATACCCTCTACAGGCATAAATAAGCAAAGCTAACAAAATATTTCAACCAATAACATAAACATATTTAGGGGGAAAAACAAAACAAAAGAAAACATAAGAAATGGGCCATTCAAATCCTTAACTTCAAAGAAAAGACCACATTAAACAAGAAAACCAATCTTTCCATCTCATGGGAACTCACCTTTTTGAACTCTGATGGAACACAAGGCTCCACACAGTCCTTTGGCTCTTGCCATCTTGCAAAAGAGCATATTTCCCCCAAATCAGTGTGAATTCATTGGGACAGGGAGGGTGTTTCTCCAAAAAAAAATAAAAAAAATCAAATAGGCAGATTTTCTTCTAGAAGCTCATTTTGTTTAAACTTCTTTCTGCACGAGACATCTATTTTGGAGATTTTTACAAGGAGCACTAGACACGCACAGCCCTGTGGCAATGCTCACTGCTGCGTTTGTGGCGCATGCATTTGGGGGTTGTATGGGATCTGACCCTGCAAAAGAGAAGGACACCCACAAGTTCAAGGACATGTACCCAGGCCAGAGCATTTTATTTGAAGCAAGAATAACTAAACACCGTGATTTTGTCAGAGCAGTAATGGAAAGGCATAGGGAAAGTCAGCCAAAGTGTCCAGCAGCGCCATTCTGCCCCAAATACCAACAAGATTTTTATCAGGGATAACACAAGCCCTCCAAAAAAATCCAGTGTTGCAAGTTTGCTCCTATCTAGCTGACTGCCTGGTTATGCCTTGCGGGCAGGACACTGCTCCTGAGCAAACACTTACCTCACCTACCATTTTTGGTGGGCTTGACTTGATCGCACTATGGCAAAGGTCATTTATTAGCTCTTCTCCCTGTATTTTTTCCTGCCCCAAGTCTTTGCTCTGTTATGGCCGATGGCACTCCCAAGGCAGCCATGAAAAACATCCCAATCACCTTGCGCTGCCCCACTATGGGAAGGTCTTGCTCCTCCACTGCCATATCTGGAGAGGAAATGATATAACACAGCAGTGACGTCTCTGCAAAGATAAAGTGTTACTCAAAGTAAAGTCAGGCTGCTTCATGTTTCTGCTATTTATCTCCCCTGCTAGCCATTTGTTAGGAATTTATGCATGGTCTTTAGTCACTGTTGACTCACCTTCTCTCGGTTGCCTTTAATCACTCTTCTTACAGCACGGGAAAGGTGAAGATCTACTCACAACTGGAGCGAAATCGGTTAGGAGAGCAAACTGATTAGGAAAACACTGCTGGGCCATTGGGCACTTCTTCCTTCTGAAAGCCGTAGCTCACGCATCCTCCTCAGTGGGACCGGACAGTCTTCATCCCCTCTCCCACCTCATTTTTCTAATGGCTTGTTATTGTTGTGCAACAGGGTGGCATTATAAAAAAGGGGCTTTCCTGTTTTTCAAAACAGGATAGTCCCTGTCCTGAAGTACTAATGCAGCCTGGAGAAACCCTCCCTAGGCATGCTCATGCTATAAAACCCCGCTGGTTCAAAGGAACTACCCGCACGCCCAAAGGGCAGGCTTTGAGCACCCTGGCTCGCATCAAGCACTGTGGCTGTCCAGCACCTTCCATGATGAAAGGCTTTTGGAGAACAAGCTGTAGATGTTTCTGGAAGTGCCAGAATTACGGAATGTTGTAAAATAGCAAGCAAAGGACATACAAAAAGCCCGCTCCATCACAAAGTCTCTGGTATAGACTTTTTTTTTTTTTTTTTGAGTTGTATTTTACTGCAACTACTGATGATAACTCATTATAAAGCCCTAATAAATTTGCTGAATGGCATTTTTTTTTTTTTTAACATAGAAATCATGTAGCCATATGCTCAACTCCACTCCTTCTCACTCAGTAAAGTTAGGCACGTACTTGGCATTTCCAGACCCAGGGTCTAAATTCAGACATGACAAAATACAAATGCGCATGCAACTGCACGGAAGGGTAAGTGGCTGGTAGGAAGAAGGAAGATGGACATCAAATGTATTATAGAGTTGCTTGGTAAAAGCTGAGAGAGCGTTTGATGAATTTTTACATACAAAGAAAATGAAATCTTAGTCACAACTCACTGGGACATTTTATTAAATAGAATAAAGCTTAGAAATGAGAGAACTTTATAAAAGCAACTTCCCCTCCCCCCCCGCCCTTCTGACAATGGCGGGCATGACCATTATTTTGCACAGGTTATAAAACACAGATTGGGAAGATGTAGATCACAGCATGAATGGTTTTCAAGTTAATGGCGGGTTTCAAGTTATAATAGAGATTCACTTAGCTGCTATTTGGAAGAGATTTGGTGGGATCACTTGAAACTGTAATGATGAACTGTTTGATTATTTCTGAAGTGCCTAAAGACAAATTATTTTTTGCTCTAGGTCTTCATTTTCTGTGATGACATTATGACGATCAGATTTCTCCCACTTCACAATACCGTGTCTGTTGCTAAAAACTGAAGCATCTTCTTAGCCTATAATAAAGCTAATTTGGTTCCTGATATAACACCATGAGCTTGCACCGAGTCGTACAAAATGGATGAATTTGATCGTATCTGCATAGCACCCATAACTATTCCTTTTACATACACGCAAATACTATTTTAACTATATATGTGTGCAGACATATACACAAACATACGTATGTGTACAACATCATCTTGCATGCCCAAACCAAGTAGGTGGCTTGTTGAATTCTTATAGGTTCTGCTTGCAAAGTTTTCCCATAAAATCCAACATTATATTTCAAAACAAGAGACAAAAGGAGAGACAAAAGAGAGAGAGAGAAACCAGCACTGCTGAATGTATATGGAGCCTGGACTACTTCATTTCTGTGTGTTGAAACTAATTTGTTGCATTATGTTTCTATCTCTTGCATGTCCACATTGCCACAAGGTCTTATTTTTACAAAACAGACCCATCATTCTTTCCCACAGGATGAAAACACGGTTAAATACTTGCTGTAAAAAAACCATTATGTGATGTGCTAGCCAAATGATACACTAATACTCCGACGTAAGTGCTTTTTTGGCAACTACTCAAAGGAGCAAAAATCACATCGTTTTCAACCCCAGTGATGATAAGATTACACAAAAGAAAGCAAAATATACAAAATGGGTTGATGATAAATATTGTACAATAAATGGAGAATAAGCCGGTTTTCTTGCTGTCACACCCTTTGCAGTTTTCTGCAATTTTTCCATCACTTGAGGCAGCCACACCAATTATTTCCATCATATTGGGTGTCCCCTGAAAAAAACCTGACAAAAATAAGGATTTGAAAGATTCCTTTTCAGGAACTTCCTCCACCAACTATTTCCTCCTTTTCAAATGGGGCTTTCAGAAAGGAAGTGGTGGCCAGCAGTAACATTCCCCACGGGAGGGACCCATCTTCCCTTCACATGTGGAGAAGCGAGAATATCCTCTTATGAGGCAGAGCAGGAAAAGAAATCATCCTCTCATCGGCGGTGTATTCCGACCGGATAGGTGTCTGGTGTCCAAGATGGTACCTTCTGAGGAGTCATTTCCAATTGGCTTCAAGCCCCACACTGCAGACAGACAGTGTAAAGCCCATTGGCTTATCCTCTCCCCTACTTATTTCAGTTGGAAACAAATCAAGACGTGAACTGAAAAAATAGCTACCCTTAATCTTCACCCAGATCCTCCAGTGCAGCGGAAAGATTTCCTTACATCCTCAGCGAGGTGCTCAAATATTTCTCCCTGTTGCTAGCGGGCACGGGGGTGGTGGAAATGCTTCTTGCAGCCTTTCACCTTTTTTTCCCCCCAGTTTGCAAACCCAATTTCCTGCTGTCTGCATATTGCCTTGCTCCTTGCAAACGCTTGCTAGGAAGGTGGAAGGAACCATCCCGAAGGTGGCTGAGAGCCGGGGCTGCCCGGGGAGCCAGACGAAAAGCAGGCGCTCGCCGGCGGCCCCGCAGCGGCGTCCCTTGAGCACAGATGTTTGCAAGGGGGGGCACGGAGAGGGGCACCACGCCGGAGGTGTGATACTGCCCTGCACGTTTGCAAACAGCATTTAGCGGAAGTCGGATGACTATTTATCGCTTTCAAAGGGAGGCGAGATCGGCTGTTAGTGCTCGCAGGATCAAATGGGTAAATTAGAGGCAGAAAAGATCGCCGTTCAGGCTAATGGGATTTACACTCTCAAATCAAGTTACGTGGATGCATTATAGGGAGTTCACATTGAGGGGAGCCAATTACCCCATTAGCACTAATAGGAATTACACTAAGGCATCATGTGAGAAGACTCATGCAAAAAGATCGCAGCTTTCCCTTGCTTATTAGGGATTGTTTTGCTGAAACAAGGCAATAACTGATGGAACTGGATGTTCAGTCTTGGCTTCATCCAGCCACTTCATTCATAAAGCCATGGAGGGATCTTCCTCCCAAAGAGCTGCTACAAGGGCTCAGTTCTTCCATAACCATTGCAGCCTCTTTTATGCAAACAAATGCAGAAACCCAGGAAGGCCTTCTGCTGCTAAGAAAGCCACGGTAGGAGACATGCCTTTTATCTGCAGTTCCTTCTGCCTCTCAGAAGCTGCATGCTGGCCTTGTCTCTGGTTGCTGTTGTTTATTACTATCCCTTCACTGGCAAGTGCCCAGTGGACCCATTTATTCCCTGTGCAGTGCACAGAGGCACGTCAAACAGATACCTGTAACTCCAGTGATGCTTCTTTAATGAAGAAAAGGCAGCAAAATTAAATGCAAGTGGCATATTACCACACTTGTTTTAAATTGATATTTAATTAAAAAGTTAATTATTAATTAAGTTTATCAATTGCACATCAGTTGTTCAATAGAAAGGGGCTCATTCATTTAATTATCTGCGTGCAACCGATAGTATATGCTTTTTAGCCAGGCAAGGTTATCTCTGCATCTCTTCTAATTTAGATCAGTTTAGCTTCTAATCTATCGAGAGTGCTTCCTTTTGCGAGCTTTTGATTTGATCTATAAATGTTTACTTACAGAACTGTTAGGTATTAGAAGCTGATCAAATAAAGGGAAGAGCTGCTCGGAGCTGCATTACGCTCACCAAAGGGCACCGGTGGCGCTCGCTTGCAAAGAGCTTCTCGGGGTTTTCTTTAACAATGCGCCTGCCGTAAAAGTTTCAAAAAAGATAAACATCCACCCCGAAAGTATGTTAATAGCCCAAACAATGGGGAATCTTCAAAGGGCGAGAGGGGCCGGAGAGCAGAACACAGCGGCAGCTGCCACCACCGCTGGGCGAGCCCCTCGCGGCTTGCGCCACAGAGAGGAGAGGACCCCGGGGATGGGCCGTGGCAGGGGTGCTGGGTTGAGCCCAGGGTGGAGGGGAGACGGTGCCCTTCCTGGGGGCCCCATGATCAAAGAGTCAGCCTAAGGCTCCAGCTCTCCTTTCCCCCCTCATGCGGATCCTAGGTGCAAATCAACAGCTATTTATGGAGGGGGGGTTTGGATGCCCCGTAGTAAGCCGTGCAGTAAACACCTCTGGTGCTTAGATGGTATAACGGAGGGAAATGTCCTGCAGAGGCTGCGACTCCAACAGTACATTCTAATAAACTACTTTGCATTTGTTTTAACTGCAATCAGGGTGCTGTTCAGTTTCTATTAAAAGTAGCGCTCAGTACATATATTTAAGTAGCTAAAGGGTCCTGGCACATCAGCATGTTATCAGGGACCAGACCTCCTAGTGCCCAGGATGCTGAACAACGATGAAATTAAAAAACGGAGAGTACTCAGACCTTGGAGCATTACAGCAGGCTATACATAGGCACTATGTAGCTAATTATAAACAACCACCCTTCCAGCCACCGGGGCTACAGCCCCCCCAGAATGGACTGCAGCACTTGCATCTCCCTAAATATTTCTAAATATTTCTCACATCCATTGCACCATAGAAGCCTGTCACACACAGCCACCACAACATACTCCCTGCCCCAGGACTCCACAGTCTAGCACATCACGAACACAAGACAAAAAAATATAACAGACCACAGAGGGTAAGGTGAGGAAAAGGTGGGAGAAAAAGATGCTACAGAGCAGTGATGGACTGCCTTGAGGGGGCAATGCTGAAGCAGATGTGTCCTTTCAGAGCTTAGTTAATCAAGAAAAGGAAATGTATCACAACAAGTAAATAGCTACAGCACAGAGGTTCATATAATTCAGGTGAATACCCAGAGTCTGCAGCTTGTATTTGATCTGAAGACAACAAGCCCAAGGCTGTCTCCCATCTCCTGAATGAAAAGCACTAAGGGGAGAGGGCTTTTAAAAGGAAGGTAATTTACAATGCAATATTGCCGGGGGTGGTGGTGGTGGTGTGTTTGTACAACTGGAAAGAGGATAAAAGAAATCTCCATGAATAGTAACTGTATGTTTATAGATGGGTGCTTCGTTGCCAACTCTGCATGCAATGTGCATTCATCTTCACCAGATATTCAAGTGGCAGGACTTTTTCAAGCAACAATGTTTATAGAAAATGACTGTTTTGAAGCTTTACACACTAGAATTTGAGGAAACTTAAAATTTACATTTACAAACATCATCAGTCACTCTATCTGACAAATCAGAACAGAGGAATCTGGCTTAACTGCTATAGATGTGCAGCAAACAGCAGTTGGTTTCTCCAGAGATTTGCTACATCAGTTAAAATGAAAAATTTATCATGCATCTACTCCTAGATACTCCGAGAGAAGCCAAACATATCAAAGCACTCACTCGTGAGGAATTATTTACACCAGCCCTCTTTCTTGACTAGAGGACAAAACTGGAAAGTTTCCTCTCTGTTGTATCACCTCATCCAACGTGGCAGCAAGCCAGGGGACACTCCTTTCCTTCAGTAACGGGACTGAAGAGGAGATAAAGAAGAGCTTCCATATGGACATAAGTTATCAATGAAGATGTCACATAAGCAAGCAGCTCTGAGAGATGGGGAACAAAAAGCCAGTTTGTTTGTTTTTCGAGGTGCCACTGCACAATGAGATGGTTGATAAAGTGAGAGTTTTGACTGGAGTTTTTCCACAGCTGGGGGAGATCAGAAAGCCCTTTGCCTCCCCTTGACCCAGCCTCTGCTGAGGATCCTCCTCTGCTGTTTGGTAAGGAATGAATTAACACTACAAACTTTTTGTAATAGAGGTGCTAATTCAGTCTGTCATCTCCGTTCAACCATCTACTCTCATAAAACCTGTAAGAATTTCGTATCTCCGAGCTCTCTAGACTTTGTGGCCAAGTGCCATTGAAAAAGTTACTTGGGGAAGGATTCAGAGAGATGCTGGGCTGATGTAGGACCTCACACCATTTGTCTTTTGATTTTTCTGTTGAAAAAAACCACAACACCTTAGGTAATTTAAATAATTTCTGCATGAATCAAGCAGTGGGGTGTCGGGGATCAGACTATTGCTTTGTAAGGTACAAGACAGCAACCACCCCCTTCCTTCCATCTCCAGTGCACGTAAACATTAATTTAAAAGAGCTGTGTTCCTCTAATCTTATGGCCCAAGAGGGTCAACACTTGCCTCGCAAAGCGTTACCTCTGGGTTTCTGCCCCAAAGGTTGAACCTCTCCAGCTGTCAGCAAGCAGTAAGCAAGCCAATCAATCAATCAAGGACTGGACCTTCCACGCAACACTTTGATTAAACCTTTGGCTTCCAAGCTGAATCTTCTGTGCCCATCTGTAGTCCCGGGCTCCACTGGCAAATAAACGCAGAAATGCCGCTGGGGAAAGCATGTTTGTGTGAGATTTCCAACCCAATTTTGCAGACTCAGATGTTAGGCAGTTTAGATAAGAGGATGATTAGAGGTCTAAGCCTTAGGTTTGAAATACCCAGACATCCTGGAACCACTGGTGCAAACCCCAGCAGGGCTGACTCAGCCCTCCAACCTCCTGATGAAGATAAAGTGAGCTCCATGCCGAAGTGTGACTTGTGAATCTCCACCAGCAAGACCCCACTGCAGCTGAGATAACGACGGTGGTGCCTACAGCACAGAAGAGGATTCGTTATGCGGAGGAGGCGTAGCGTTCCGACTCTGTACCTGCCATGGCTCCTGCTGCTGCTCTCACTCTTGGGCTCTATCAGAAGTGATTTATAAACTTTTCTAGAGTTTTGCTCCAGCATGCCTGGTGTGCATGTACAGAGTCTTTCAGTGCTCCTGGCAAAACGGCAGCCCTTCTTTTATCTTTCTGTTGTGCTACATATTGACCACTTCAGAAGAGCATTGTATCAGTATAGCTTGTGACTCACTCTTAGAGAAAAACTCCACAGGAGCATACGATGTTGTTTTCTCTGTCAATTAGTTCTGTGATCCAATCATTTTTATTTAAAAAAATAAACCAAAGCCCTAAATCTCTGGAATGTTCTTCACATTAACATTGGGTTTGCCAAGCACAACTACCCAAAAGTTATCAGCAAACAACTTTTAACAAATAATCTGAACTAATGGATTTAGCCTTTCTTTTCCCTTCTGTTACTGGACAATTAGCCAGCATGACACAAAATTCCTGCACGCATTTCCTCTTCTAAGTTATTCATAATATTTTCCTTTAATAATTCACAGAGTACTTGCAATGAAAACTTGCAATTTATTCTTTTGTGCGGCGTTCTGAAAATTAAGCCAAGTGATCAGGGGCTCCCATGAAACAAATTTAAGAAAAACCACCCATACTCTGTTAACTGTCAAATATAGCATTGAGGACTGATTTCACAACTAAATATATGGTTTGAAATGTAATTTAGAAAAGTATGGAAACAGCAGAGCTAATTAAACTTTTGCTCCCACTAGTATGCATTATGACTCAAACATTCACATGGCAACAAACCCATACAGGACACACGTACTTGAATATTTTCAAGTGAAGCTCCTCAAACAGACATCGGTACAAACCCAGTCCCACTTTGTCAGTCCTTGTCCCATATCAAGACCAACAGATTAATCAAATCAAGTCAGGGCAGCAGATATTCAGTTCTATTACTCAGTCCAACACAAGAACAGTGGTAGGAAAACTGTAACTCATCCTCTCTCATTCTCCTGTTCACACCATAGCCAACTGGATGATGACCCATTGGCACCTCCACCCCCAAAATGCTCTCCAGCAGAAGGGGGGGGACGCCGTGCTTATTCACATTCTTTGAGCCAAAAGAAGTATCCCCAAACTGCCATCCACAAAATCCATGTAAGTAAATTAAAAACAAGACACTTGAAGAAGCGGAAGTAAGTGTCCTGTTTTCCTGGACTTTGTGTTCCCATGGCTGAATTATCCTGCATCTTAAAGGGTACAACTGTTATGCAGATGCTGTGATGGAAATTTCTCCAGTTGGCTGCAGCCACAATGTCTGCAAGAAAATATCTATCCCTCTCTTTCTCTCAGATTTTTTGGAAGACCAGTAATACTGCTTCTACACATGGAGAAACTTTTCCTTCAGTTGAAATAATTATTTGGTTGTCTCTCCTCCACCTGGCTTTTTATTTTCACCAAATGTAACAGGATTGTGGTACCTTTGAAACGTCCACCCTCCTGTCACTTTTCATTGAACCTTGCAGCTTGGCTCCAAAGTTACTGGGGGAAGAAGTGAGGCCCATTTCTTTTGAGCTGAAGCTAAAAACAACTACAGAAGCCATATATGTAGACAGAAAAACCAAATAACTTAATGGAAGCCTTAGATTTCCAACTAAAAGTGCCCACCTTCTGTTTTTTAATACCATGCAGCCAGTATTTTCATTCTGCTTTAGTCTAACTTAAATTGTAACTCCCTTGGGGCAGCATATTTGCCTTTCTATTTGCTTTTAAAAATGCCCTGCATGCCCAGCAGCTCCAAGTATAAAATAATCTCTAGTGCTGCAAGGAGAAAAGTCTCCACAAAGACGCGCCTGAATTTTGTAATGAAATTGTCTCCGTGTTGAGATGTCCTGGTGCACAAACATTTCCTCGACAGGGTTTCGCTAGGACAAATACTTGTTTTTTGTCATTTCGTGTTTGAATACACATGGAGACTGCATCTGAGCTTGGGTAAGCATTCACATCAGAAGCAGCTTTGTAAGTGAAACTCGCCTGCTCAGAGAACAGAAAGAGTGATTTTCTTGACCCATCCCAATTCGGCAATAAAATTCAAATGTGGCAAACCAGACCATCCAGGCTTTTATTTTTCCTTTCTTTCTTTCTTTTCTCCATTTCTCACCCCTCCCTTTTTTTCAAAGCAACAAACATTTTGTTGAATTGTTCTAAATAATGACAACATTTGAAACCACTTCAGTCTGTTTAAGATCTCAGGGGGAAAATGTGGTGAATAAATGACTTGGGATAAATCAAATCATTCTGTTCTAATAACTGTGTCTCTCACTCTCCTTATCTTGATTGCTGTCCCTACTTCTGCATGCCCCCACGCCTCCCTGGCCAAATCCTGGGCATTGCCCCTGCCCTGCAGCCATCCTTTCCACCCCCTGTCTCCAGCGTTTGTCCCAGCCCGGTGACAATCGCTGACCCACCTCCTCTCATGAAGCTGTCAGGCTACTCCTGCCTTGTCTTCTATTGCAACTCTTTTCTCCATTCGGTTCCCAGCCTCTGTCCACAGTCCCGCACACCCAGCTGCCAGACGTCTCCTCTCACCACCCTTTCCATCAAGACCACTGCACGTTGCACAGCTCTCTCCAGTGAGAAGCCCTGGCTCCTTTCAGCTCTCCATTCCTCTTCTCCTCTTAAAAAAAAAAAAAAGGAAAGAAAAAAAAAAGGCAATTTCTCACACAGGCACAACCCCACCATCTAGACCAGTCTCTGCACCTCACTGCAAACCCAACCCAGAGTCCACTTCTTCCTTTCCCTTCCTGTGCTCTTGGTTTGACACAGTAGCCATATAATTTACAGCTGTCCTTTCCGATGGCCTTTGGATACTGTTAGCATGGGAAACGTGGCCCAGCATCGTGCTGCCTCCGTGCACCCGTGTCAGGGGTGTGCAGTGGGGTCTGAGGAGTCAGGAGAGGTCAACCCTTGGCTTGACCTCCTAAGCCCATCTGCCTCCACGCAAGCAAAGAGACAAGCTCTAAACGTGTATTATCTTTTCAGGACATTTGTTTCAGGAGCGAGTTGCGTTAAGCAAAGGTACGTCAATTGATAATAAACCTGCTCCACACTGTCATTTGTGGGTGATTTGAAGAAAAACAGACCATGTAATCAGGTCTAAGGGGTCCCTAATACCACAGACGCTGGTGCTGTCAGCTATAGAAAATAATTAGAACGTTATCCCTGTGGCAAGGAGAATGTAAATACATCTAAAATACGACATAATGACATTCTCCTCTGTAAGCCAGGGGATCTGCTTCAAATAAAAGGGCCATTAACACAACAATTAAAGCCGAGGGGGCTGGTGAAGTAGGGAGCCGGCCTGGTGCAGGGCGAGGCAAGCGAGCGCCCAGCGTAAATCTTTCGCCATCCCAGCCAGGAATGTGACTATTAGCCCTCTCATGACCCGAGGGCTTCCCAATAATGCATCTGCTCTCTGTCAGGGCCAGGATTTCGTAACGTCCTCCAGCACAAGAGGAGGGCCAACTCCACGGTGCGGCGCCAAAGAGGGAGTCGGCGGGAGCAGGGTGGCTCCAGGCCGGACCTTGGACCCCGTTCAGCAAAGCACTTAGCGCACGCCGTGGGGACGCAGCTCGTCCCAGAGAGGGTGGCGGGGCTCTTGGTGTGCTTGAAGGTCAGCACGGGTGGGCTCTGCTGAATCAGGGCTGTCCTGGCTTACCCGGGGCTGGACCCGCTTTCAGCTTCAGCAATTTTCTATTCCCGTGGGGGTCGCACCCCGCGGTGCTCCCGCTGGTGAATGTCCTCGTCATGAAACGGCAGCTTGGGAACCTGTGAGACACAAGGCATGGAGAGGGTTGCAGAAATTTAGGCAATTCAAAGGATATAACGTCCCTCTTTCCATGGTCCAGGCAGCAGAAGGCAGATGCTTTGGACAGGCTCCAGACAACAGACATAATATTTCCTAGAAGCCCTATAAGAAATTTACAGAAATGATGGACGAATGCTTGGAGAGAACAGCAGGTTCAGTCTGAAGGAGGAGCAGGTGAAGATCAAAGCCCCAGACATGTCAGGAGCTTTGATTTGGGGCAAAGCACACCTAGCATGCCCCTGTGGGTTCAGTTTCCAACTTTGACAACTCTCATACAAAAGAAAATTATCACTAAGCTGGCAAAACCAGCTTCTGCGATTACATCAGGCTCAGACATACGGCTTCTTAAAAGGAAGCCGAGAAGTTAGGTCACAAACACGGATTTTATTTGTTCCTTATATAGATAGAGGCCTCATCAGGGCTCAAAAGACATTTATTTATTTAAGTTTGGTGACTTTTTGTGGTAAATGTAAAGTTTTGTGTATCCAGTGGAAGTTTGTGAATGCCAGAAAACAGGAAATGAAACCGACCTGCTTGCACAGGAAAAGAACGGTGCCAAATTCAGCCCTTTGGAAAGATCTGTCAAAAGTCAGTTTTATTACAGCAATCCCCCTTTTCAGTTCTACTCACCCTTTTCAGAGAAGGATACAGCAGACACTTCAAAACAAAAACAAAGCCAAAAAAAAAAAAAAAACCTCAAAATTTTGCCTTTCAGTCACAATGCTTCAAAAAAACAAGGTAACATACTTCCTGTACCCTGCTTTGGGCATACAAAAATTAATCCCTGCTCCAACGGTAATTAAGTGTAATTAGTTGTAGGATATGCAGAAACTTTGCAAGCTATTTAAAGGTGACCTTTATATATTTTTTTAAAGAAGACAACACATACCCTCTCAACCTTTATGAGTAAGAAAGATTGGAAAAATAACAACCACAGAGGTCACATTTCTCTTATGAAGTCATACAGTATAGTGAGATAATTCAAAAAGGCATGAAGAGAAAATGTCTCCCTATGATACATTAATGACTTCTGCAAAAGAAGTACTTATGTAAGAACTGAGGAGCTGGATAACTTAAGGTACTCTACTGAAGTCTGGGATGTGACTTCCAGAGTCACTAGCATCTCATGAAACAAGGCTAAGCTCTGGTTGCAAGGAAGTTCGGAAAATCAGACCCAATTTCAGGGCAAAGAGGAAAGGTCTTAAGCAGATCCTGAGCTCTGCAAAACTCATCCATGGTGCCCTACTGATGGATGCAGGATCAACACCCCCCAGAGGATGGGCTTACACCTGATCTAAGAAAGAATTAATTATGTTGAGGTAGAGCAACCATTGCAGCATATCTGGGTATGGTAAGAATTATGTAAGAAAAAAAATAAAAAATAGCTACATGTCCAATATAGAATAATCTTTGAAGATTCTCATTACAAGTAAACACAAGGATAATAACTAGTGGAAAAGCTAATTAGTCATGCAAATCTGATGGATTTTCACTGCCTCCCCTTCCAGCCACTCACTACTTTAGAAGGTGCTTCGTTTTCTGAGTAGCGCACAGTTCGGCATCCAATTCAGTCGGCATCCAGTTCATATTAACTGGGCAGAAAGACAGTCCTTTAATCTTCTGACACTTTGGTCCTCAGTGTGAAGCGCATGGAAGGTTTCCAACAGAGGAACAACAAGAGTGATAGTATAAAAGAAGATACTAGCAAAAACTCCCATGGAACAAAATGAGGTGGTGTTCTCTGGCAGATCTCATGCCTGAGCGTTGTGGACAGCAGTAACTTATAACCTGCGAACTCAAGGACAGCAACCAACGCATCTGTCTCTTTCAATTATGTGAGCTGCCTTATATATAATAGAGCTAGTAAAAACGATCTGAAATAAACAACATCAAGCCTTTACAACTAAGGTCACACTGGCCAAAAGGGTTGTGAGTGTTCCAGCAAGCTAGGAACAAGTTTCTAGACAGCTGGAGACATTTCGAGCAAGCATGGGCCAAATTAAACCGATGTGGGAAGCCAAAGTGAAACCAGTAAAAGCTTGCCTACTCAGATGACTTTTGTTTGAGCTGGCAGCTAAATTCAAACAAAATTCCTAGGATGATACTGCTTCAACTGCAACAGCAGTCACCTGAGTCATGTGATAAACACTTTGCTTTAAAAATCTCAGCATGTCACTCCTGAGAGCACTTGCACATCAGATCCATGAGAAGTAAAAAGGAGGGTAAAAAAAAGAGAAAATAAAAGCTTTTGTACAAACTCCGTGAACCAAGTCCCCTCTGTCTCTTTCCTTCCAGACATTTCTAAAAAAACAGCTCACTGGAACCACAAAGAACAACAACAACTGAGCAGCATTCTAATATGGGACATCCTGCCGGACCAGCCAGAGCCAAAAGAAAAAAGAAAGCCACAAAAGTCAGAACTCAAATTGGACATACAAACCCAAACCCTTACATTTGGGGGCATTTTTTTCATTTAAACTAATCTAATCAATTGGTCACCATAACAGAGGGTTCAAGCAGCTGGCTTAGTTAGGTCCATCTGTGACAAACCTTGGAACCAAAGCCATGTGTTCAGATGCACGCACATTTGAAAATGTGAACAAAAGATCAACTATTGTGTCTTAAAATATCTACTGTTGACTTTGTGCATCACCACTAATGAGTATCATAGCACACTGTATAGTCGTAATATTGTTTGTGGCGCCTCCAATCAGATCCCTAGAAATACAGTTTACACATTTATTAAGTCCCAGGGACGGATTTCCTCTCATACTGACATACAAACCACGGGTGAAGGTTTATCAGGGGTCATTGCCTCGTGCTGATGACCCTGTCTTGGGAATGGATGCAGATTAGAGAGCGCAAGAAATAGTATGAAACGATGTTAAGAGAGGAAGACTGTAAAACAAGACAGGAACCTGGGAACAGCGCTTTTTTTTTTTTTTTTTCTTTTTCTCCAGGAAGCACTAAATACCTGGAAAATAATGAAGAAAAAAAAAAAAAAAAGCAAAACTAATTAACCACTAAAAGACCACTTAAAAGTAGATCAGTGGCAAAGCTCGCAAGCACAGTAATAACCCAGATATCACCCTCGCTTATGAGCTACTATCAACTCTTCTTCCTTCCTACCAACTGGGAATAAGATCTTGTGGCTCTCCCCAGCAGAGCAGGGGCACTACACGACACACCCCGCAGCACTGATCCCCCATTGCCCATCAGTCTGGGAAGGAAAAGCTGCAAGGACGACGCACAACCAAGCCCGGTCCCAGCAGAGCATCAGATCACGGCTGGACTGCGACTCCCAGCACGGAGTCCAGCTTGGACCCAGGAGCTGGAAAATGCTCCTTGGCCCCTATTCAGCCTCTGGGATGTTTTCCAGAAATGAACCAGCTCCAGAGCCAAGCCCTGATAAAATGGAGCCTGGGACTGGACCAGGCAGTTTTTTTGGATGCGTAACCCCAAAAACCCAACAGTCAAGACACCACAAATCCAACACCAAGCTTGACAAGTTGGGTCACTGCAGGCACCAGGCATCCGGGCTCCACGTTTGGGTCTTTCTCACATTCCAGTATGGTGCAACTCTCCCTTTTATGGTCATTTACCTAAAATAGGACGTACGCATGCTCAGTTTTGCTAGCTCAGAGACATCTCTGACTTTGCTCTTCTCTTCACTACCACTGTCTTATTTAATTTTTCTTTGCAGCCACACAGAGATAAACTCAGTGAGTAAATGGCCAAGGGATGTTGAGGCTGCTGCAAGAACAAAACCAACCGCTGACTTTCTTTTTATCTAGTAAGGCAAAGGCTTAAATTCTCCTAAGAATAAACTGGCTTTTCTTGCAAAAGAAATAAAAATTCCTAGCAACAACAACAAAAGAGATAAATGTCCTATGAGAATACAATGGAACTGGGGTGAATTACTCTAAAATAAGAAATCCAGGGTGAAGGGGAAACTCCCCAAAAGTGAACAAGTGCTCTTCACATTTTAAACAAGGGATGGATTTTTTTTTTTAAACTTCTTTTTTCTTCCTTTCTTTCCAGCAGCTAGAAGTCCCATCTGGTTCCTGTTTCTATTCGTCTGATCTCCCAGAAACTTCTAAAAGCCATAAGCATCAGCCAAAAATTCCCCAGGCATGGACTCCTTTCCAAAATAGCCCACAAAACGGCATTTTTTAGGTGGGTTGGTTTGGAAGGAGCAGAGGGGGGGGATGTTGATTTCTGTAACATTCCTAGGAATTTTCTCCCCTCTAGAATTTCTCCTCTGCCTGAACCCCCCTTCCACTTTCTGCAGGCATGCCAGCCAGCACAGGGACTACCCACTCCCATGAAGTGGGTTTCAGCTCTTCTGGTGGGAGCTCACGAGCTGCCGAGAGGTTTTTATCCCCAAGAAAGGCAAATGAACTTGCAGTGCACTCACAGATGAGGTCCCCTCCACTGGGCTGGTGGGTTCCAGGCTGCGTAACTGCACATTTTCCTCAGTGAAGGCATGGTCAAGACAGAACTTTTGGAAATAATGACTTGGTGTAAATAAGACAGATAAGACAAAGAGGCTTGGATCACCTCTATCGGCACTACTCCATGGCAGGTGAAAGAACTTGAACAAAACATGTCAACTTGTGCCACAGTCCCCGCAGAGAAGGTGGTGTGTCATTCTCATCAGGTCCCCAGCTCCTACCTGGCCTGGAAGCAGAGGGCATGAACTAGTGGCACTGCAGGCTCTGATGGCCAAAGGGAACAATGGCTTTCCCTGCCTGGGTGCAGCTGGAAAGTGGTGAAGGCTGGTTAAGATATGGACACTCGCCTGATGCTTCTTCATGATGGTTTTGCTCCACAGACATTTGGCTGATCAATAACTAACCCTCCAAAATGCAGCCAGGGTGTCCAAGTTCTGTACATTTAGGATCTGATTCAGGCAAGCTTTGATAAAGATGGTTGACTCTCACTGACTTCAGCACATGCCTAAAAGCTTCCCTTCGCATAGCTAAGACCAAACAAAACCCTAAACAAAAGCAGCCCCATTTAATTCACCTTTCTCTTACACCCATGATTCCTGCAAAGGTGCACAGACCCGTCATGGAGGCTCCAAGCGCCCCAGTCTCCTCTCCCTTTGAATCCTCATAAACCTTCACTGGATCTAAGCAAACAACATAAAAGTGCAATCTTTCAGGCAGTGAATAGGAGTCACAGGGAGAGCAGGACGGCTCCAGAGATGAGAGATAGACTGCGGAGATTTACCCCACCACCACCCCCAGAAGAAAGCGGTCCAGGTCACCAACGACTAAAGGTTGCTACTTTTAGACAGCTGAATTAATGAGATTAATTTAACCTCACAAAAGAGCCCAGCTGCCAGGCTGTACCCATCCAGCATTTGTAGTAGAGCAACAGAATAATCTAAAAGGTCACAGTCTTATCTCCACATCCTGCACTCGCATGTGTTACTTGCATGGCTATTGAAAAAAAATAAAATAAAAAATAGAGGCATAACCGAGAGCAGGCTCTAGGGCTCCGTGGCACAGCTCTGTGACACAACGTAATGCCATGCAGAGCTCAGCAGATTAGCTTGGGAAGCATCCCCAGAAACAGACTGGTGATGTGAGGGCTACCTACCTTCCTGAGCAGGGCTATTTCACTACTAGCTCAGGTATCTTTATATGTTGTACCACCTTGGCAGATGCTGTCTGGCATGCTCTGCTCTGCTGGTGGACTCCGTTTAGATACCAAAGCCTGAACACAGTCCAAAATTACTGCTTGGGTAAGCCTGCCTGGCCAAAGTTCAAGTGCACTGGCCAGAGACTTTCTTGCTGCTGCCAAACACATCCGATCAACAAGCCTTTGGGTCTTCCTACAACGTAGTCCAGTGTGAGAAGAAACCAGTGGATTTCTCTGACTCTGCTGGCAGATTTGGAACATGTCAGAGATCACCAAGAGGTCCTGACATCCCCTTATCCCTTCCCAGCCACAAAGCAGGTGAGCTTGACCTAGCAGGGTATTTGTACCAAAGACCAACTGGCACTTCTAGTCAATGCACAGCCCAAGATGCTGCTATGAACATCTCTCAAACCCTCAGAGCAATTAAATGCTTCATCAATAAAAAATAAACACACTTCATTTTCTATTTATAAAAGAATCTTTCCCTCCCCCCCCCAGTGTTTTATTTTAGCAAGTGCACTCAACCATGTTCTCAATCTGCACTTCATTTCCTGCTATTCAGCTTTCTGTGGTTCACAGACAAAAATACCTGGGGAAAAAAAAAAAAAAAGCAAAAAAAAAAAGCACAATACCAGATCCCAGGGGGCTCTGATTTAATGCAGGAAATAAATGTGGCACACTGTATAACAGGAGCCCACGTCCAGCCTAGGAGCAGGAGGCATAAGAGACAGGGCAGAGCGCATAGGTTCAGAGGTGGTTGTGCCAAGAGTTTCCTGTGTCTTCTCCAGCCAAGATGGTGGTGAGCAACTCTGTCTCCATCATTTGTCCTTGATTCCTTCAGGAGCAGTAGGGAAAGCAAGGTGTTCTTTCTATGGGAGGAAGAGCAGTGCACAAGGCAACCTTTCAGCCCCAAAGCAAGAGCAAGACCTTCAGCCCCTATTCCTGCCAGCCCAGGACCTTTCACCAATGCAGGAATGCATTTCTGCACCCATTCCCATCCACACAGATCCTAGAACACCCAGACTTCTGCAACCGTGGCTGGCACAATACATGAGAGCAGGCACAACCCAGCAGCAGATCACAGCAGGATTTATGGACCAAGATGTACAGGGTGTCTCCAGGGAGCCAGGAGGATGTGGCTCTTTCCCTTGCAGTTTGGACAGAAGGATGGGGTTGGGAAGAGGGGTATAAAAAGGTTCTGTGGTTTTGGAGATGAAGTCCTCCCCACCTGCTGCAGCATAGCCTCCCTTCACATTACATTTGCTTCTGGTGCTGCTCCCTGACAGAACACAGATGAGCTGAGGCTGGAAACGAATCCACCAAAAGAGACCTGGCAGACCCACCTCCAGCACTGCAGCGGCCAGGGCAGCCGAGGGAGAGCAGGCGAGGCTGGAGACGGAGCCACAGCAATCGCAGTCCCACCCTGGCTGCCCCACCGGTGGCTGCAACGATGGAAACCACAGCAGGGAGCTCACTCACACATTTTTACTATGTCCCTTCACCCCAAGCAATGTGAAACAAGACACTAAATAGGTGACACAGCCTTAGAAACATCAAGCTTTGTCTGTGCTCCAGCTTCCTCTGCTGTTATTCCCAGTGGAGAATTACAGCTACGGGGTTTGTTGGGGATGATTTAGCAAAGGGGAAGAAGGGAGACAGAGCCAGGCTGGAGAGGGAAAAGATACAGAGAGAAAGAAAGAAAAGTCCAGGGAAGGAGTGGGCTGGGGGCTAAATACAAGTGTTAGGGAACAGAGCAGAGTTTGTAAGCAAAGAGATGGGAAGGCAGAGAGGGAGAGCCAAGGATAAATTGTTTTGATGAGTGCTCCAACCCTGAAATAAATATAACCACCCAAGGGGGCTGTGTGACTCAGTCTGACATTTTGGCTATTTTTTTTCATGCCACCAGATGTAATCAATTTAGCTGGGGGGTGGGAGGGAAGCACACATTTTTATTGCATTCTAATGTCCACAAAAAAAAAAAAAGAGAGACTTGTTTTGTTTTGTTTTCTACTCATAGTATATGGCACTTCTTGCAAAACCAAGCAACAGCAGAACTTCCACCTGCCCTTCGCCATCACAGAAATAAGAGTTTTGAGGGCTGGGGGCAGATGTGTCTGGTCTGTCCAGGGGTAGACTGAGCACCCCCCTCACCCTCACCTCCTCCGCAGCAGGGAGAAAATCTCCGAGCCGGAGGAGGACGTAAAGGATAGCTGTGCGACTGTGTTCGCGTTCGCTTCAATATGCACGAGGGAACAAATATGGCCAATAACGTCCTAAGATATTGTCGTGCTGAAATTCTTTGTTTACCAAGAAACGACATGTTGAAAGCCCTTGGCATTTATGAAGCAGATGATTTCTATTCATTTATTTGAAGCATTTTGCAGTACTTACCCAGACGCTTGGAGCGATTATCTTGCCAGATCTCATGTGGAGGACTGGGTCAGATGGGCGAGCTCCAGCACAGCTCCCAGCCTCCTGGAGGAAGCCGTGTGGTACTCGGGTAGGTGTTGCTCGCCCATCCTATATAGCAAGGCGAGGGAGAGGGCTCATCCAGCTCATTGCTTTCAGTAGTAGGTTCAATTGGGCATACAATCCTTCAACTCTTGTCCAAACCTGTGGGGAAACATTTACGCGCACTGTTAAACTGCTCCTGCATTCCACCCAGAGGCTGATGCCGTTCTGTGGTAGGTGAATAATTCTTATATTTACTCTCTGCAAAATATTTTGGACTCTGGAGAGTTCTTGCTCAGGCAGACTCCTCCTGAATTAATAACAGCTTTGCCTGAGCAACAGTTAAGAAATGAGAAGAAAGTGCCATGGAAATCATTTTTTTTTTTCTTTTTTTTTTTTAGTTCTTTATAGCGATGGACTCTGCAGATAAAGGCGCTGGCAGGAAATGCCCATTACCTTTTCTGCCATACAACTGTCCACCTCTAGCTCCTGCCCACTGATCTGCAGTAGAGTTATATGAACTTAGCCCAGCACAGGACCTAAGGTCACACATCCTAAAACTAAGCAGAACTGTCCATTGAACTGGCTAACAAGTCTCCATCAAGTGGTCAACACAACAACCATTATGTCCAACATCTACCCTACAATGACCTCCACCCTATATTTTTCCTTTAAGATTTGCAAAGAGGTAGTATTCCTCCAGAGTTACTTCAACCACAGCTAGACCTTTGGATGCCTTCTCCTTGCATGGCTCTTGTCATGGAAAAGAAGCCCAAGTTCCCTTGCAGTGCCTCCCTTTTGCCAGTTTTCTTTTAATTAGACACACTCCCATCTCCTAGTAAGCTCCAAGCAGAAGGTGATGAGCAATAAAGGAGTTGTGTGAGGTCACTTAATGTCTTAAGATGATCTACAGCATCTCTTCATTTTTAACTCTGAGCACATCTTCCTTCTCTCTTGAACACATCCTCAGAATCTTAAACCCTTCTTCAAAATCAAATACATCGCATTTACATAAAGTGTCACAGTTGCTCTTATCTGCTGTGTTAATTACAAAGATTTTTTCCCGTTTAACTGAGAGCAATTTGAAATATATATATAAATGATTTGATTGCACAAATTTCTCACCACCTATTTTAATGTTTCAAATCAAGTCATCCACCATGATGCATTCTGGGAATTCTGTAAATTAGCCATTTGGAATGCACTGCACATTCAAGGAACTACTTCACATGTGTTCAGGTCATATACTACATCAATTTCACGCATTTATGTTCATGTCTGAAAGTAACAAACTAATATTTCCATTCATATTCTTGTGGAGACAATCTCCAGACGTTCAAGGAGTTGTCCTGTCACAATGGAGTAGAGAAGGGAGTGGAGAAAATTCTACATTTGTGCAATGACCTTGTATTAATTTCGTAATGCCACAAATCCTTGGCCTGGTATTTGCTAACTTTTGAAGATTTAATTAGTTAGGCTTACTATTTGGTTATCCTGACTTTCTAAGAAAAAGAAGGCTGTCAAAGGAAAACAATCTTTAAGTTTGAAAATCCAGAGGAAAAAATGTGCATTAAACCACAAGACTCCTGTAAATGATAAATTCAATCCTGGAATTGCTGTTAGAGAAACATCATGAATGGAGGTTTCTCAGTGCCAAGACATAATTTTTGCTGCTTCAGTTCTAAACAGATTTTTCTGTATTTGAGCTGTCCTTTAAAAAGAAAGAAAGAAAGAAAAAACAACACAACCAAAACCCAACAAACCACCAACAAACCAAAAGCCTCCTACCAGCGACACTCATAACTAAGTTAACACTGGGTTTTTAAGTCCGGCATCCTTGACCCAGATAGGAAGAAAGGCAAGCTAGAAATCCAATACATGCACTAAGATACCCACTTGAAATTGCCACAGCTTTCTAACTGATAAAATGCTTTTCCTTAAGCTGAATAATTTTTCTAGCCTTCTCACTAAGGAGATGGAATTGAAGTCATGCTAAAAAAATGTTGATATATTAGACACTGGAAGTAGACATGTTTGCCTTTATGTTTTTGAATCATTCTTAAAAAGTAGAGAAGATTAAAAACTAATGATCAAAATATGTTTTTTCAATAGAAAGTGCAGTTTTCACAAAATCTGAATGTTCCATGGAAAAACTTCAATTTTGCCAGAGCTGTGCAGCTTTCCACTGGGGAAGATCTAAATAAAAGATTTCCTTTTAAGTTCCAGTTGACTGAAACGTAAACTTTTAAGTCACTTTTCAAAACAAACAAACAAGTAAATAAATCAGAATCCATCCTCTTAAGACTTTCAACTTGACATCTCCTTGGACACGAAAGATGGACTTTCACCATGGGGCAGAGATTACCAAGGAGCTCTACAAAGGCAACTCCAACCAGCGCAGTCCACACCTTCAGCAAAAACATGTCACTGGGCTGGGATGAAGCATGGAAAATTTCGACCCAAAAGGAATGAGTTTGAGAAAGATACAAGCACAAGTGAAGGAGGACAGGCAGGAATAGCAGTTGGAGCTCAACCTCCGTTCCAGCAGCTCTTGCCAATGACTGTGAGTGCTAATAAGTAACAGTCCCCCTGTGCATGCCACGTGCAGCCAAGGCTAGATAGATGTGTTCGTTTCTGCTGCCGAGCAGCCCAGACCAGATACCGGCTGTGGTTGCGTTAGCAGAGACCCGCACCAGCGCTCCTCCCTCCACCAAGGACAAGGTCCCTCGGGATGCACTGCATTAAGGGCAGCACCCTACTTTGCTGAGCCTCCATTTTTCAATCCCTGCAGCTGCTGGCAGCGTGGGAGTCCTACAGGCACCAGAGCTGGGGTTGGGTACCACCATCCCACGCACATCGCCTTTCTGTGTGTCCTCTCTGAGCACAGGGGCACTGTAGCACTGCCATGACTTCAGTTGGCAGCAGGAGGGGACCCACACGTAGCAGTGCTGGTCACCAGCCCTTTTCCACCTCTTCGCCTGCCAGAGCTGGTTCTGGTCAACTGAGATTTTTTTATTTTTTATTTTTTTTTTTAGAGGGAGATGTAGTTCCTACAGAGAAGAAGAGTTTCGTGGAGTCTTTCTCCCACATGCCCAGCCTCTCCCTGCCCTCCCCATGCCTGAGAGCAACCAGAGGCGATTGCAACCTGAGTCCTGGCCCAGCCCCGAGAGCCCCACACGCAGCTTCTCCCCACACACATCTCTGCTCTCCCTCCTTCAGAGCGGGACAGCTGTCCCCAGAAGGCAGCTCACAGGACAATTTTCAAACAATCCAGTATAAATGGAGTTTGCAAACCTATTTCTTCACAGTTTCTTCGTGCCCTGGAGCACCTTTTTCCTCTGTTCACCCTGCTGGGGCTCAGCAAAATGGGGGGTGTTTTCTTTTTCTCTGGAAAAAGGAAAGAAAAACAAAAAATATCAGTGTTGCCAACTCTTGCAATTTCAGTCCCACAGTACTTGATGTTTTTCTTCACCCCCTCCCCAGCTTCTTGCTCCGATGTATTATGCAAAAATCTCAGATTTCATTTTAAAAAGAGGAGAAAAGGAACAACCAGTTCATGGGCTTCCAGGTCCCAGAGAAAAGCTGAGAAACACAACCCCAGCACACACCAAAGCACCCCCTAAACCCAAAAAGCAGGCACTGGGGAACCAACTATTTTAGTTAATTTCCTTAAAAAAAAAAAAAAAAAAAAAAAAAAAAAAAAAAGAATAGAGAAAAAAAATAATCATGGTTTTAATCCATTCTCTTGTCCTGAAAGACCCAATAGACTTTTGAGCCCACGGTGGGGTATGTGTGTACTGCAGAGACCCCCACCATGGTGTGAGGGATCTCATAGGCAGCTGGTTGATACAGAAAGGATCAGGGCTCTGGGACAGACCTACCTGCTGAATCAGCACCTCCAGGGGACACCCACATCCCCTCCTCGCTGCAAGCCTCTACCAGTCTGGAAAACCTTTCAAAGCAAGTACAAACCAAATTAATTGATTTTGGAGCACCAGCACACATCCCATACACCTCAGCACCAGCCTGCTCTAAACACCCCCCTGCCACACACACCCTGCAGCGAATGTCAGGCTGGCTGGCAGCACGCCATGTGTCCACGGGCATTTTTACCCTCCTTTCCATGCTCTCTCCCCGCCTGGCTCCATGTCTGCTCTGCTTCCTGCTTGGCACAGGGTGCCCAGAGCTGCAGGTGTCCCCAGCAGTCACCACTCGGGCTGTTTGTCCTGGGAAACGCTCCTGGTGCAACAGCATTGCCTGATGCCAAGCCTGGCCCGGCTGCTTGTCCCCGGCGTTAGGAGCAGGGCTGTGTCTGCACCACACCTCGGCCATCAGGAAGCAGAGGGGCATAAATCTCAGCTGGGAGAGAAGGCGGCTTGCAGTTCAGCGGGTTTTGGAAGCTGCACTACGAGACGGTGCCAGAGGGTCTGTCCTTGCAGGAAAACGAGTGCACCATGTGGATTTCTCAGTAAAACAGAAGATTTGGGGAGGTCAGGACGCTGCCTGTAGATACAGATGCTCAAAGGTATGTGGTGCACACAGCGAGAAAGTGAGTGCCTTTTCACGCCTCCCTCCCATGTGGTGGGGGATCCTTTGCTGACCCCAAGGATGGGGCTTGGTCACGCTTGCTGAGTCTCCCCTTTGCACTTTCAAGAACCAGGAACCTGTGTCAGAGGGAGGCATGCTCAGATGAGGGCAGTAACTTTGGACCAGTTGGAGATTTTACTTTTCTTCTTTCTTGTTTTGGCCTTTAGAAAAAATAAATAAATTTAAAACGCAAGTCATCCAACCTGAAATATTGCGGCTGTTGCTTATATATGGAAAATATTTAACAGTTCAAGTCAGAAAACCCAAAATTCAGAGACTCAAGGGCAATCCAAAACTCCTAGGGTCTTCAAAATCAGACTAAAAATACCATGAGAACAGGCTCCCTTGGACCAGATACTAATTTACTGCAGCACTGTGAAGGAATTAAAGTCGTCCTAAAAGCACAAGCTGGGATCTGCCCTGACATTTTCATGTCATCTGCTCCCTGGTCCTCTTGTGTAGGCCATGTAGGGGTGGGCTGGAGCTTTTCGGGGCCCTGCTGTAATCCAGCAAACCTTGGCTGGTAGAACCGGCCCCAGAAGAGATTCCAGCTGGCTTAAGTTAGAGCAGCCCCGTGGCTGCTCTAACTTAAACCACCTGCCGGTTCAGTCCTGGGCCAGCGCTGGGATCTGGGAGGTATAAGTGTGGCTGAAAGCCAAATTTGCCTGCTCTCTTCCTCATCTGTCCAAGTAGGAGCCAGAGGTCCAAACCCTATTTTGGAATGGCTCTAGAACAAGGCTTCAGAGGGACACCTTTGGGCTCCTGGTTGCATTTAAAAATCCAAGCGTGGGGATTCCACCACTCTGCCCTGCCTTCCTTCCCTTTTCTCGCCACGTGCTTGCTATCACGCTATCGAAGCCCAGACACGAGGAAATGCACAAGGACAGGTTCTTTCCTGGAACAGCTGATGCCTTCTGCCCTTGTTTAACTTCCCAGGCAGCCTCTCCCCTGCAGCTTTGGCAGCTCTGCTCCTGTAGGGAACCAAGAGATACAGACCTGGCAGAGGTTTTTTCTCTTTTTAAGCAACAGAAAAAAAAAAAATAAGAATAGTATGTATAAAAAACAAATACACACATCACCCCCAATGACAAAATAACCTCTTGACTCTGGTTTGAGCTTTGGCCATAAGATCACAACTGATTTACACAGCCCTGATTCACCTGTGCAGAGACAGACACCTAATCATGTGCGATGGCGGGAATTACCCTGATAATACAGCCGGGATTGTCCTGCCCCTGCCCTTCCTACTTGCCTTTCGCCCTGCAGCTAGCAAAGATAATGAGTAACAGTGATATTAAACAGGGATTTGGGGGTTTCTACCTTTTTTTTTTTTTTTTCCCAGAAAGTGGATAACACACTACAGTAGATAGAAAAATCCATCCGACTTTATTTAACTGTAACATTTATTAAGAGCAATGAAAAGGTCAGCGCGGAGCTCCCAGCGTATGGGCTAAACTCCTTTCCCCAGCCTTGAATGCGACAAGAAAGCAGATCCTTTAAGATGCAACTATCTTAAGCTCCCTTCCGATGGTTAAACTCTTAGTAATTCTAGGTTTTGGAGACAAACGTCAAAGCAGAGGGCTCTTCCCTTCATTATTCAAGTAAAGGCCCCATCAATATTATCTGTAATAAGAATCTGCTGTTGACATGGCTCACCCCGCAGTTCCTGTTCCAGGCAGTAGTCCCTGTCAATAGGATTAAAGTGGAGGAATGCCTTTGACAAGTCCACCGGCTGCTGATTCATTGCTGCCATCAGGCTGCCGGCTGGGAAAGGCGCTGGGCACGGTTGGCGAGCCCACCACAGCCAGCTGGGGGCAAGCAGCCCCCGGGCTCTCATTTCTGGTGCCAGAGGGGAGCAGGTTGAGATGGGGAGGAGGAAATGAGGAAAGGGACAGCCCCAGAGTGGTTTGCATTGCTCATGCCCTGCCTTGTCACCTCTGGGTGCAGCGGTGACCTAACTTTGTCCTGGAATTCAGCCACGGGGTTGAAGGGGTTTGCTTGAGGGCCCACTGACCCTGTGGCTAAAACGAAATGGTGCAGTAAAAGCTCTGGAAGGAAAGCTCTGGGCACCAAATGCTGAACACTGCTGGAGCATATTTGGCACATCCAAACCTTGGCAACCCTGACCCATATTTCCTTCTCCTTTCCCACCCTGCTTAGCGAAGCTCCCGGTACAATGACTCTGTCATCACCCGTTGGCTCTCATGGCCCCACATTTGGAAAGCTGCTGGCTCGCCGTGCTCGCAGACTGGTGACTGAAGAGGAGGGGAGACTGGAAGGGCCCGTGCTGCACATAACAGCACCAAACTGCAGAAATAAGGAAAAAAAGCCAGCTGCCATGGAAAATCACGGTCTCCTAACCTTCTGCCTCTCAGCTCTTCGAGTGGCGCACGCGGGACACATGCGCACACGCACCAACGCCCTCAGCTTTTCCAGTGACTAAGTCCCTGCCTAATCCTCTCTGTTCCCGTCCCCTCAGGTGCTGAGGCCAGGTCAGGAAGCAGGCAGCCTAGAGTAAATAGATTAGCTCTTTTTTAAATAAAACCTCTATTATTATCCCGAGGAAAAAAAAAAAAAACAACAACCCTCGTTTTCAGGAATTGTTACATTTAATTAGGCTGCAGGTTCCACTGGGCTCTACACACGGAGCCAAGAAAGCAGGAATGTCAAAATATTCTGCACAAGAGATGAAAAGCCCCGAGCCGGGTGATCCGGTGAAAGGGAGCCCTGTCAGCTGGCCTGTCAGCTTGGCCGTAGATTTTTCAAACCTAATTAAAATGATCTTTAATTTTTTCCCCCTTCTTTTTAAAGAAACACATTTTTCAGCTTTTTTTTTTTTTTTTTTAATATGTATTTTTTTTTAAATCAGCCAGATTTCCTGCCTTGAGCTGGCCAGGAGGAAAGTGAAATGGAGACAGGGAGAGTCCCACAGGCACCCAGGGGTGGAAGGTGAGAGGACGGGTGGGTGCTGAGACAGCACCGTGCCCGGGGTCAGCTTGGGCAGGAAGGACAAGGCACCAAGCTCTGCCTCTGCCACCTTCAGGGGAACGGGACTTTTCAGGCTCTTTGTAAATAAACAGGAGCACCTCAAAGAACACCTGACCGCTGCACCAGTTCTCAGCAAAACTAGAATGACTTGCAGGCTCTTGAATTTTTGGCTGACAGCTCAGACCAAAAGGGCTTTCACTGCCCTGGGGTTAGAAGCTCTGATGCTTTGGTGCTGATACGGGTGGTTTGCAAATCCCCAAATGGGAGCTTTATAGGAGAGCTTGAGCTACCACTGAGTGTTGCTCACGTCCATGCCTCGCCTTCACGGGGCCCAGCCGCTCCCTCGCCACGTTCATTGTTTGCAGGGACAAGATTGTTCTGCTCTCGGAACGTGCCCCATGGAGCCCTGCAGCAAAATGGGAGCTTGCGAGGCAAGGCTGCAGCACAGGGCAGAGCAAGTCCTGAGAACCCAACCACAAAACGGGTATAAACAGGGATAAAGAGATTTAAAACGAGAAACGCTAATGCTTAAGAGATTAGGCTGATAGGTGCAGAAACACACTGCGTTTCCCCTACCACCTCCCTGTCCTGCTGTCTCCAAGAAACGTATTTGCTTATTTAAACAACCACTTTTTTTTTTTCAGCCTGGTTTCCTAGAGAAACAACTCTTTTGTGATCGCGCCGTGGGTGTGTCTGTCTTTCTGTCCCTAATAAAATTTCTGAACTCGCTGGCCAATTTCAACCAAGTTTGCCAGAAGGGCAGAGTCCTCAAAGAAACTCACTGCTTACGAGCCTTCCCGGGGCTGGGCAGACAAGGGAAAGGCGAGCCCATGCTGAGAGAAAGGCTGCGGCATGCGCTTGTTTGATATTAAACACCAGAGCATCCAACCTTGAGCCATCTTATATGTCTCTCCACAGGAGGCTGAGCTTCCCTGAATTACCCCAGCTCAGTACGCTATAGGAGCAGCAGCAGCCGAGCTGCTTTGCACTGAGAATTTAGCACGTGTGGCAATTGATATCCCCTGCTCCTGAGAAACGCCAATAAATAGCAAGGGGAGCAGTGCCAGCAGGGTGAAATGAAGCATTTGCAGCCATAGGGCTGCACTGGCACCAGCACCAGCTCTCAGGATACCCAAGCTGGTCCTTGACCTGTCCTGCATCAAAGTCACCCCCCGTGCACCAAGGGGCAACCACTGCTTCTCGCAGCACCCTGGCTGGTGCCCTGCTTGGGCATGGAGGAGCCCAGCTACTGTGGGAGTCAGCAACTTGTAAACTGACCACTCCTGACCCAGGATCAGCTGGTGGGATGGATGCTCCCATGAGGTCAATCTCCTATAGCATCAGTTTTCAGCCCTCATTTGTACTTTAACATCTCTTTGGGAATGGCCAGCTGCCAGCACCTCTTTCTTCTGCAGCTGCCTGGGGATGCTCCTGGCTGGGGCAGGGGCTGCCCTGCTCCTACTGAGCTGGGGTGCAAGCGGACAGGAGGTGCCGGGGAGCACAAGGGGTGAATTAACAGCCCCCATCTCAGGCTGCTCAGTGCCAGCACAAGGGAAAATTCTGATTAAGAGTCTTTTTTATTTATTTATTTATTTATTTATTTTTAAGGTTGGGTTTAGTGCAGGCAGATTTAGGATGCACTAAGTGAAAGGGAAAAAGAAGCCAAGGGAGCTATCAAGGGTTTGGCTGTGGCAATGAGTGCCTGCTGTCCAAGCCAAGGAAGTAAACAGAGGAGTGAGCAGATAAAAGGACATTTCAAAGGGCAGTGTCTCAGTTTCAAAAGTCTTGCTCCTCATTCCACTTCTTTTAAATTTGGGAATCTCCTCCAAACATCAGAATCACCCACTTCACTGTAATGTCCCGGCACTTCCCCATCCCTTCTCATCAACCCCTTGCTATCTCATCAGAAACACCCACTAAAATACATCATAAAACAGAGTCTCCTGGAGCAACACAACACCTCGAAGGCAGCCCGGCAGGCTTTCCCATGCCATTTCTCAGGGAAAACTCCCCCGGCTGACCTTCGGCAGGGCAGGACCGCGTACCCATGGAGGCAAAGAAACACAGCCTTGCGCAAGGCACTGCAGGGGGGACGGATGGGTGGCTTCGCCCCTCGGCGACCAAGCCATGGGTGCAGGGTCTTGCGTGCCTGAGAATCATGTCCCGAAGGGAACAGATGGAGCTGGCATTTTCAGGCCCCTGTGACTGGCTGCCCAGCGGGTAATTTAGCAAAGGGAGGGCAGATAATTTCCTGCCGGACTGGTCTGCTGCAAGGGTCCATCCCCTCCGGGGTGGCCAAGCCTGGAGGTGCAGGAGCCAAACACTCTCCCTGCTTTTATAACAGGGCTGCCTCCCCACGCTGCCGTCACCGCCGGGGCCGTAAGACATGGCAGGCTCTCCCCCGCAGAGGGTAAAAAGTCAAAAGGGTATTAAGCTGTCAGATTGGGGCAATTTATGTGTATAAACAGAGCCCTGTTTTGCTGATTTACGCCCTGATAGCGCACGGCCCACAGGTAACGAAGGCGGCACATCCCCACATCTGCCGGTGGAAGCAGTCGGGATTGACTGACCCATAAAACTGCGAGGCCTGGAGTTATCTGCCTTCACATCTACATGCACACACGCAAACAGCCGCGGCCAGCGAGTGCTCGTGGAGTAACACGATACAAGCAATAAACGCTTTCCCCCAGCAAAAGTTGGGAGGGAGATTAGATAAGGTGGCTAAAACAAACTTTAACCACCATGGTGGGAGCTCGGCCGGCCTGGCCCCTTATATGGCTGGGTAGGCCACGGTGCGGATGGCCCAAGTCACGCAGGGACAGCTGCCCCTTCATGAGAGAAATAAAGGGGCTGCAGCTGCCCCAGAAACCTTGGGCCTTTCCCTAATCATTGCACCAAGAAAGCAGGTTGTCCCCAAGCACCAGCACCCATGGGTGGGACCGACAGGGGCATGGGCTGGTGCCTGCCCCCAGCTGAGGCCGCGGGGCAGCCTTTGCTTCCCACCACCACGATTCATGCCTTCACATCATCGCGCCGCCGCGGGGATGTGAGCGGCTGCTGCATTCCCATCCTGCCCAGCAGACTTCAGTGTCAATTGCATGCTTAAGGCAAAAATAACAATTGGAAAAAATAATTGCATTTATCATGTTGGCGACTCGGCCAGCTACATAAGAATGTTACATAGCAAAACCGCAGAGTTCAGCCTGTTTCCACATAGGCAGCAGAACAATGACTGGCAGGAATCCCCTGACATCAGACGCTGGTGTTTAACTCAAGCAAATCTTCTCCCAGCATCTCCAATCCACTGACCTGGGATGCTGCAGGAGCCCAACAGGTGAGCCTGAAGCTGATGGAGACACTGCTGGTCAGAGGACAACTCCCAACAGCAGCTAAGCAGGCAGGAACGCCGCAACAGACTTGTTCTCAACTATTTTGTCAACAGAGGCTTGGAAAGAGGTAGGAATAAACCTTGCAAATGATGCCGTGACTCGCAGGAAATTAAACTTCCCCCGCTCCAGGCAGCAGCGATGGGTGACAGATTATTGAAGAGGCAAATGACGGCTCTTCCAGTGTCACCATGGGCCAGGCTGATAGCTGAACTGCAGCGTGCCTGAAACAGTGACTTTCCGCCCTGCACAGCACTGAGAGATGTTATTTCAGCCTAGACTTGCCTTCTGTGCTTAGCCTAACTCTGCTCATATGTAACCTGGCCACTACATTCGCATGCTGCTTTCCTGCATAATTTAGCTCATTGGGGTTTCGTGAGCATGCTGTTACCCTGCTTTGTTGGTGTGTAGGGGGATTTAACATCACACAGCTCCCTCCTCAAGGAACCCAGGCAAGAAAAGCAACTGAGAGCCCAATGTTATGAAAGGCTTCCTCTCTTCTTATGGCTGCCACAGAAATCCTGCTCATGCTCACCGACTGTGGTTACTGGTACGCCTCTCTGCAAGTCACATCAGGTCAGGATCCAAGCAGAAACCAGCTCACCAAAACAGAGCCTGCCCGAGCCCCTGCACATCCAGCTACCAGCTGGTCGCATGGACACTCCATCCAACACCAGAGACGAGATGGGGTGGGGAAGGAAGAGTGATGCTGCCCCTTTTGGATGCAGTGCCCAGCTGGATGAATGAAACAAAACATGAAATATCCCCCAACAGCCTTATAAGCAAATGTAAGCTCAAACACGTCCCTCTGGGATACAGCTTTCAATGCCTTCTAACTCTATACTGTGGAAATTTTGTCAGTTGTAGATTCCCTGAAACCACATTATATTGGTATAAGAACATCAAAATGAATCTCTATTTCTCTACAGGATATAAACGGTCAGCAATAACTGAGCTACCATTTGTCAATGCATTCCCCATGCCTGATCCTGCAAAATGAAACTCATCAGCCTAAGTTACTGTCAAGATGCAGTAGGGGCATCCCTGGCAACAGCCTGTTCTTTTCAACAAATCTTGAACTGCTTTAAATCTTGTTAACAAACAATTTAACACACAGAAACACCAATGCAAACATGCCCAGTCCAATCTTAAGTACACCCTGGGAATACAGGTTGTTGTGGACATCCGTCTCCTCCAGATCTTGCTGTGCTGGGTGATGCTGTGACCATGAGGTGCGCATTGCCAGCTTGCTGGGAAGGCTGCCACCCCACAAACCCTGGTGGCTATAAGCCCTTCCAAGTTGAGATGGACAAGAACCACATGGCTGGGAAGTCTGTGGGTAAGGGAATGCTTCAGCCAGCACAGCTGCTGCAGGGTGAATGCCTATCTAGAGCCTTGGAGTCACACCCAACATACCCTACAGCACCTTTAAATTAATTTTGAACTGTGCATCCAGGAAGGTATATTACACTGGTCTAAAAATCACTTTTGGCTTATTTCACCATTGTGTGCAGACCAGGACAAAAGGTACCTAAGAACTCCAGGGGAAATCGCACCTCCCCAAAAGTGCTGGCATTTTTGATACTGACCTCAACGTGAGCAGGACCTCAGCTTTTACTTATGTGCAGACGTCCATCACCAATCCAGCTATGCCACTGTAGCGATACAGGTTCAACCCTGCTGAGATGGTGGTGCTCCATAAGGAGGTGTGCCAGAAGTTACCAAGCCTGGACAAAGCTCCTGATGACATAACTTAAGTCCTGATGATGTTCCCTGAAGCCTTAAGCTGAAGCCTTACTCCCCCCCATCTGAATGCCTCCACACTCAGTTTCCAGTTGCTGTGCACTGATCTAGACAAAATCCTCTCACCTGCTTCGCTCTCCACATCTACAAACAGGAACCATCTCTACTCTTTGCTTTGGTGGATCAACAAATAGGGTGACAAAGGGCTTTGCCACCCTTCCAAGACACCTCCCTAGCCCTTCCCTGAACCCTCTCCAAAGCATTGACATTTTAACTCACTGCAGCAGCACTGGCACCAGAAGCAGAGGTACCACATAACCTGCTCAGACACAGCCCAGCACCAGGAGCATCCCTTCACCAGGTGACTTTGGCCCGTGTCCCCAAAAGTTTCTTCAGCATCCTGCAATCCTGGAGCCCTCTGTCCCAGAAGCACAGCTTTTATCCCTTGTTCTTGCATATGCCTGCATCACCATGTTTGTTGTTTGCTTAAGCCTGGCTCCCCAAGCTCTCCGTATTCCTCTATATCAGTGACCTTTCCTCCTCTTTATTTACTGCTTCCTGGCTTGTTACACCATCAGTAGACCACATCAGTGGTGATTTTACATTTTCTTCCATGTCATTGATAAAGATATTAAATGCACGAATACTGGAGGGACCTTGCTACAAACACAGCTGGCAGATGATTTACAGTTACATTTGGAGACCTGTCAGGGAGCCAGGTTTTAATCCATTTAATGCACACCCTCTTGATTTTATACTGCTCTAGATCCTTAATCAAAATGTCATGTGGTACCCAGTCAAATGTCTCACAGAACCCTTGTATGCTACTATCACTTTTATCAACTAAACCAAAGTGAGACATCACGTTCTGTTTTCCAGGAACTCATGCTGATTGGCATTAATTACAATTTTCCTCCTTTAATTGCTCATGGACTCCCATGAACAAGGACTAACTTGTACCACGAAGCATACCACAAGCAGCATCTCTCTGACTCGTCTTTGGTCACAGAGCATGATTGGGAGCACTGTGGGAACAGGTATCCCCTCAAAACCCAAAGCTGGAGATGGGGACGGGCAAAAGGTGGCACAGAATGGGGACCACTGAAACAGCCATAGTCCTGCTGAAGGTTTTGCCTCTTCCAAAGGGCTGGAGAGGCAGATTAGCTGCTCCTGTCTCAGGCACTAAAGGAGGGATGTGAAGAGCAGCTCTGGCTGACAGGGGAATCAGCCATCACCTGTCTTTGCAATACCCCTGAGGTCCATGCTGCAGCCACCTTCTGAGGAAAAAAAAAAAAAAAAAAAAAGGAAATGATCAGGACAGTCTTTTTTTCATGAGCAAATGGGTGATACGAAGTGCTTAGATCATTGCAAGAAGGCCAAAGCTATTTATTCCGTATGCAGATGAGACTGAAGCATGCTTCTAGCAATAACAGTGGATATTATCTTGCTATCACAGATATTTGGTTCCGTTCCTTGAAAGTTGGAAGTAATTTCACTCACTCCCCCATGAGTCAATGCCTTGGTTTTTTCAGCTCTCCAAGTGAAGTTTAGAGGGCAGCCCTACAGCACCTGCCCTGATACTGGAACCTCTAGCACCATGAGTTTTTTGTTTTTTTTTTTAAATCTACAAATCACAGTCCAAGTCTCTCAAGTGGAAGTAATTTCTTCATTAAGGAACCACAGATAATAAAAGGAAACAGGAATTTTTCTTCAAATATCCAAAACATTTTGATGTAGTCAGTATTTCTTAAAAATCTGGAGCAGAACAAGAGGTTTTGTTCAACTCAAGACAATCTTTTGAGGGAGATACTATTTGTTTTATTTCTAATGATTTAATTAAAGCTAAAGGAAATTTCTAGAAAAAAAATGTTTCATGTTGTATAGGAGAAGGACAGAAAATACACTGTGAGGTTCTTTCCATGCAACAGTTCAGAGATGAGGTCACTAAGCATTTCAGCATCACTTATACTGCATTTGTTTATTTGCTACAAGTGTTTTAGCTAGGGGATTTTTTGTGATCTCCAGTCCTGGAGAAATACTACTGGAGCTGTCTTTTTGTTGTGCAATCCTCAGTTAAGAGCAGCTGCCTAGAATAGAGATGATAACCTCACTACTACCACAAAAATAATTCCCATATACGACCTGCTTGGAAGAAAGAGGCATCCAATGTGACTACCTAAAAAGCCCTTTCGAAGTTTAAATTTCCCAGTCCTTTACATCCAGGAATGAAAAGCAGAGGAGGGTGGGAGACAAGACTGCATCTCCCCAGACAGGGACCGCATTTCCCCTCCTCCACTCTCCACTCATCCCACTCTGAAGAAAAGGGTTGTGCTGGGCAGTAGAGATGTTTCCCTGCTTACTATACACAGGCTCTTCTCTGTCCCAGGGAGCAGCGCAGCAGACAGTGGTTTTCAGCTGTAAGAGAATCTCTGGCCCTGCATTTTTCATCCTTCCTCTGCTTAAGGCGAAGACTTGGCAGGACATGCTGGAAAAACACAAAGGATATCATAATCTCGGGGTTAATGGCTACACTGCTGAAAACTTTGCAGAGCCTTTGACTTATCTCATTAGCGAGCCCGAGAGCTGCTCTGGCATTAGATGTCACCTATGCATTTGAAACAATCTCCAACATCAATAAATCTCAGCAAGCATCCCCTTGCTACAAACCAAGTGCCTGCGAGGGTGCTAATCCCCGGCCAACATTCGCTTGACTAAATTATTTTTAAAAGATGATGCAGCTAATACTCCTTATTCCAGAGAATCCTGCATTGTTTTCCTTGCAAATTGCTCCTCCAAAAGGATAAAAGCTACAGCCTCTCGCTTCCCTTCCCAAAGGAGCCCTTCTCTGCTGGAGCAGCGGCCCGCAAAGGAAGCAAGGCACATCGGGTGAGCCCCAGCTCAGTCCTCAGCTGTGGTGAGCCCGGTGCCACCGGTAGGTGTGACACTTTGGTGGCTGTGCCTGCATCTAATTACGACCGGCTCCTCGCGCTGTGCCTGGTGCTGGCGGCTGCAGCCCTCGGTGTGGATTAGGACGTCCCTCTGGCAGCGAGCGCGGCAGTGCCGGGGAGCAGGAGCGAGGCCACGCAGGAGTCAGCGGCATTGAAGGGCTCTGTGCTGGCAGAACAATGGGTTTGCTCCAGGCGCAGCTACTGACTTTTAACAGCTCTGTGCCAGTAACCCCATACGGGATTGCATCATGGAAAATCCTAGTGGAAAGCCAGGAACAAAGGAAAGATGTCAGACTGCTTTTAAAAAAGACTGTGTTCTCCAGGCAGAGGAAGCCCTTTGGTGGCTGGGGTGGGAAGGCGCAGCCAGAGGAACCTGGGCTCCCCGAAGGACTCGAGGCGAATCCGGAGACATTCTCCAGATGGGGGAGCAGAGAAAAGGGCAATGCTCGGGAGGCTTTGCCTCGCTCTGCAGTGCTCGTGCATTGTCTAGGGATGAAGAGTGTGTGTCTGTGTGGAAAAAATTCCAGCGCTGCGTCCCTTTATTGAATTGTCCCATGGTCCCTGAAGAGTCCAGAGTGCCCATCAGGACAGACGATGCGACAATGCCCATAAGCTACGGAGCTCTCATCTCTGGTCCAACATCCCCAGAAAGGGAGCCAGGCGAGGAACTTGTCCCTGGGAGCCAGGGCTGGGGACACTGACTGGACTCCGGCCAGGCTCGGCTAGCTGGAAAGCACCCAGGGCTGGTTTTGTAATGGTGTGTGACACCATCCCCAGGGAAAGCCCAGGCAGAGCTGCGGCAGGAGGGTTTGGGCAGGAGAGGCTCTGCTCTTCGGTATGGAAACAGAGAGAAAGGTGCAGACAGAATCCCCACTCTGTTTCTACAGGGTTCAAAGCTGTAAATGATAACGCATGGCGAGCCTGATGGAAAATCTTTTTTTTTTTTTTAAGGTATAGAAAAGCAACACTACTGATGCAAGTCTGGAAGAGAACAGACAGCTAAGGCACCCTACACTGCCCAGCCATGGGCTGGTTGCTGCATGCAGCACAAAAAATACATGACTTCTGCTCTGATGGTGTCTAACTCAAAGACAGAGCTGCTTCTGTCCTGGTTTTCTAATTCTAACCTGGTCTGTCTTTAAGGGAGGGCATGCAGAAGGACCACGTGGAGCAGGTGTTTGAGAGTTTCTGGTTCCTCCTTTGCTACACCTCCCCAGCTCTGCCACCCAAACACCCTGTGTCTCCTCTGCTCTGAGGACAACTCAAAAGCCAGCACAACATGCTCAGATCTCATGGCAGAAGGAAAGCACCTAGGTACCATGCAGAGAAAGGAGGCAATGGAGGCTGCAAGCAAGCCTGGAAAACCAGCCTATTTGCATTCTCATTAGCTATACGGGAAACAGTGAGGAAGATTTTTTTGGCAACGAAGCTAGCCATTGACTTGCTCACTTGGCTGAAAGGCTGATGCCAAGGAGCAGCAAAGCGAAGCAAGAGAGCTGGCCCGGAACCAGGGGATTTTGCAGAGCTCTCATTTTGCATTCATTGCCCTTAGTCCAGGGGTCTTAAGTGTCGTCAGTTTTAGGGCACGAGTGAGAAACTGGACTGCAAAAGCAGCTCTTCCCTATTTGCATACAGGCATCTCTGCCATTCCCTTCCACTTCAGCCTTGGCCAAGCGGCCTGGAATTTGGATAGGAAAGCCCTCCAGAACTCCAGTACTCCTGCATTTGGGAGGACGTGGCCCTGGCTGGCAGGGGCAGGAGCGGCGGCTGGCCCCATTCTGGCAGCACGGCTGTGCCTGCAGCACCCGGCCAGTGCTCACTGCTGCGCTCAGGCTCCAGGAGAGCTCTACTGATCAGCCAGCTCCTCCAGGACACAGCAGTCACCATAATCCTGGCGGCACCGCTGGGTGATAAATAACTGAAAGCATTACTCACTCACCTGGGAGCCCCCAGACGTATCGGGCATCTCAATTGCTCTGTCCTTGTCATCTCCAAAGACAATGCCTCCAGCAGAAGCAGCACACCCTGCCCATTCCATACGGTGCTCAGGATGCACCTGCCCCACCACAAACACCATAGAGCAAAGGCAGCCTGCAGCATGAGCACCGCTGCTCTTACAGTGCTGTGTGTGACTTTATGTGGCATATTGCCTATTAAGACTTGCTACTGTGGGCTGCAAGCAACAAAAATAGATGTTTTAAAACACCCTAAGAAAGCTTGACAAGAAATTGGAAAATCTGATGTCAGCTGGGCAGAGAGACCCTGTTCCCAGCAACTCCACTGAAGGCTCGGAGGTGGCTACCTGGCGTGGAAGCTGTTTCCCCTAACTGCCCATTCAAACAAATAGCTTAGATTTGCTCTGGCTTCATTCACACGCTTTTTATGTTTACTTTACCAATAATATTCTAACAAAGGCATTTACTGTCAGGAACATTTACAGAAATGGCAAATAATAGAGACCTCATAAACACAGCAATTCAGACCAGAATCTGGATCTGAAAGTCACGTACTACTATTTAAGAGAAGAAACAATGCCGTGTGAACATTCACCCAAGCCAAAGTCACCAGCACAGCTGAAATTTCAACCATTCAGTAGCAACGGGTTCATTATCAAGATATATTGCCTGAATTATTTCTAGATGTTATTCAGAGAATTATTTCAAATAATTAATATATGTAAGAAAATAACTGGCTCTGAACAGAAGAATTAAACTTGTCACATTAGAGCTGAATAAATGCCCTGCAGCTATTCACTGCCCTGCTTTTGGATACACTAATTGCCCCAGATCCAATCTTTAACCCCGTTGGGGCTGAAGGAAACGTTCTCCTGGGGCTCTGTGTGCTGTGGCTTGGGACACGATCCCGGGGATGCTGACCTGTTCTCTGTAGGGGGACTGTGGCCTTATCTCACGGGCTCTCCATTGTATTTGGAGGAGGAGACTCGCAGTTTGGCCTTTCACTTACCCTGGGGTAATTCCTGTGGTCTTCAACAGAGCCATAGGAGGAGATCCACGCCAGGTTTGGTCTTGTCCTGGGTCATTGTTCCAGCATCTCAGGGAGGTGCAGGCAGGAGCAAGCAGGATTGGGCGCTCGTGGCCAGTGGGACAGACAGAGCTGCTTTTCTGGGCTTGGTGCTGCTCCTACCGGGCAAAAGGGAGCCTGGGCAATACACCTGAGCACAGGACATGCATGAGGGAACAAATCATGACACCGAAATCCTTGTCTGTGCTCTCTCACAGAGCAATGCAATGTCCCTGCAGGGAGCCAGGACCCCAGAGCACGCTACCAGTGGGTCCTGGGCTGGGACCATCCTGGCACCTGCCCTATGGGAAAGGGCAGATGTAAGGCTGCGGGACTGGGGCAAGAACCACAGATCCAGGCATTTTGATAACACCTTCACCAACGGTTTTTGTTTATTGTTTTTGTTTTAAATGCCCACAGTACCTCAGAGATGCCAGAAAACCATTGCACCTCTCCATGCCCACAGAGACACACAACCCGATCAACCTCCATTTGCACCAGGGGTGACTTGCATCCCACGGGCCATACCCTTCGGCCACACAACCCCTCCCCATTACCTGTACGAGCAGCCTTGTCCCGGGGATTCCTACAGCACACACAGCATTGCTTGAGGAGTGAGGGTGCAGGACCAGGCTTCAGATGGAGAATAAAGAGAGAGACATTAACAAGTGGAGTAACTAAGGAAATGTTTACATGGCTGGTAAGCAGGTGCTTTGGTGGCTGCAGTGTGGCCAGGGTGCTCACTATTCCTTGTCCTGTTCTTATCAGGCCTTGATCCCATCTCATGCGAGCCTGGAGGATTGGCTTGACTGAGGGCAGGACTGAGCACTGAGCAGCCCTAGGTTTTAAGCTCCCCAAACTGACCTCTGTGGGCAAAGACTTTGCACTATTAGGACCTGAAAATGCATTTGAGTAGGCCCTTTCGCAAAGGGTTGACCCCACACATGCAGCTCACAGCCTGGGGGTATCCGATGCCCCAAACCCAAACAGAGCCCCAAGAGCCAGGATGTAACTTTTCTGCCACCAATTCCACCGACAATCAACAAAAAAAAGTAATAGCGATAACTGGGAGGATCTGAAAGAGGTCCTTCGGTGCTCCCCCAGCTTCCCCCCCCCCCTTTTTTATTTGCCTGAGTGACAGAGGATTTAAATGCAAAGTGGATCTAATGCACACCCTGAAGTCGGCTGGCAGTATGCAAATGACCTGTCAGATTAAAATCTGAATGAAAGAGATAACAAGCTTATCTTCATAACAAAAGGCTCTTACGGGCAAACTATTTGACGCAGTGTTGATGTTTGTTTTAACCCGTGGACTTTGGGCAGCGCAATATTTCTGGGGCTCTGCTCCCCTCCGCTTTGCTCCGCACGCATGTGCGTGTGTGTGTTTGCACGGCAACAAAGGCAAGTGCTATGAGAATCAGAAAATTAGGGGGGAAGAAGCCTAGGGAAGGCTCCAACAGTTGATTTCAAAGTCTTTTTCGGGGGGTGGCTCTGCAGAGCCGGTGCCAAACAAGCCAGCAATAGGTCAGCTCACGCCTGCGACCAGCACTACAGCTGCAGTGAGAATAAGCAAACACAGCAGCAGGGGAAAGAATTAACGGGGGGTGCTGGGGGCGAGCCGGGCGATTTATTCTTCTGGCACGTGCGGAGGGGCTGGGGCTGGATCAGCTGTATTTATTCTGTTGAAAGGGGAAAGAAAAGGAGGCAAAAGAGCAAAGCAAGTTTCATCGCACCAGAGAAAACAAAGATTTTCAATAACTCCCCCATCGCCACCCCCCTCCCTGGAAAAAAAGGGGGAAAAGGGAGGGAAAAAATAAAAAAAGCTGCAGGTGCTTGCGAGGGGTCTGTATAGAAGCCACGCGGGGAATTAGCAACTGAGGCAAGTTGCCTTTGGAAAAGGAATCGGCCCTGAATAGATTTGCATTTCTTAATTTAGGGATCATCAGCAGGCAGGAGGCACAGCGAGCATCCCTCGCGCAGCACCCGGGCTTCAAAGTGAGGAGGGACGCGTGGCCGGGAGGCCCGGGCTGCGGGGCTGGCTGAGCTCCTGCTGGGACAGGCTGGAGCCACCCGCAGCCCCTGCTGCCACCCTGCTTTATCCTCCTGGGACAATGAGGAGCCTGTGAGCCCTGAACGATGTATCCCTCACCCAGGGGTGCCACGACCAAAGCCTCCTTTCTCAGGGGCTTCCCAGAGCCCTGAGCCCCTGCAGTTCGTGCCCGCTGCTCTGCTCTCTCCCTGCAGAGAAGTGAAAGCCCATGGAGAGGGAGAAAGTCTTCTCTTAGAGCCTCTGCATAGTCTTCAGGCTTTCTTTAGAAGCTTTCCCACGTGCTGGAAATCACAGGGGACAGCAATGACGTGCTTTTGCCACGAGGGTAGTGGCAGGAGCCTGTCCCAGACCATGAAACCAAGGCAGTGCCACCCAGCTCAGGCAGTGCTCTCCACTCCTTGCAGGGACAGCGAGTCCCAGCTGCACCTTACACCACCCTTTCCTAGCAGTCACAGGGAAAACCTGTCCCCTTCCACTCAGTTTTGGCAATTTGGAAACTGGCTCTGCCAAACGTGCTCTAAGCCCCATGCAGCCACTCCAAATTCATCAAAACGTAGTTTTCCACATTCTCTATGGTAAGGAGCGCCTTGGTGGTGCAAGGAAGTCAAAATAAACAACGGATAAATGGTGTAAGGAAGCTCCTCAGCCAAATTAAATTAGTTGGGTAACTCCCAGCTCTCAGACCCAAACAGCCAAGGAAATTTGGTCAAGTTCTCCTATTGCAGTATGGCAGTTCTGGAGGTAGAGGAGAGGCTCCCCAAAGCCCCATCTGCTTCGCAGCTTTACCTTCTGCATCGCTACTCCTTGTAGGAACATGGGCTCTTCAGACCCAAAAGATTAGAGGGCTAAGATTAGGAGTCACAAACCCGTGCAACGTGCTCTGTCTGCTAGGCAAGGTTCCGAGGAAGAACAGACCCCTGACGTGTCATTGGCAACAAAGTCCTTGGAGCAGAAAGGCTCTGGGACACGTCCTGCCTCAGACTGTCAGCTGTGCCTCAGAGCAAGCAACGAACTACCTGGACAACCAAAGGACTAGATGGGATTTCAGGGTTGCAGCCTCCAGAAGGACTGAGGAGTGATTTATTTGGGATACTGGCAGGAGTGCATTCCAAGCGCTGGCATGCTCCGCAACAGGAGCCGTGGTGCCTTTGCTGCTTGGCCGGGAAAAAACACACTAATGCCAACGTAATTGTTCAAGGCCTATTTCAGTTTATGTTTGGCAAATACTAAGCACCATAAATGGCCAGCTGGGGCTGAGGAATGGTGCATAAGGGCGATCTTTGCACAGGACACCTTCCCACACGTGCTCTGAAACTGCTCCCCAGTTTCAGAGCTACAGAAACATACCCGCTCCAAAGCACTCGGTGGGAGACAGGCTAGATGGGAAATCCCTAATGCAGGGGTCTCGGATGAGATAGTATAGCACAAAACCACAGGCTATGGAGAGCCCTCCGGGGCAGGTCACAGTGCTCCATAAGATGCCCTTTCGGTTCTGGAAAGGAAATATAAAAAGAAACTTTAGATGGATGTCAAAACAGTGAAGGGAGCAGGGTGGGTACCATAGAGCTTAGTCATTAGGGTCTTCCCAATCCTCCTCAGCAGCTATCGCTGAGCATGAGAGGGGACCCCATCTGATAAAACTGCAGACACAAGAGACCACCTTGAGCACATCTGTGAGGCACAAACCTGAGCCTTCAGACATACAGTCGTAAAAAAGAGAAATACCTCTGCCAGCCTGCTGGTCCCCCTGGCAATGCTGTTATTGTGCCCCAGTGCTCTAAGACTGCTTTGGATCTGGGGAGGATATTGGTCTGGATCCTGCTCCTGGGTTGGTGTGACCCGTAGGACTTGTCACAGAGCACAGCCACCTGCAGCAGGATCTGCAGCCTCCGAGACCAGCAGGTGTGTTCGTTTTGGTTGCGGAGTGCACGAGTAGGCTGAACAGCTTGGGAGAAATAGGTGCTGCAACAGCTCTCACCACCTGTTATGGCTACGGAGCAACTATGAGCAAAATGCGGTTCTCTCAAATTTGTTTAAGGCGGTTTCCTACCCTCGCTCACTTTGTGGCTACTACATCTCTAGGACTGGGGACAATGCAGGTACGGGACTTGGCTCCTCAGCTGGATCAGCAGCTCTCTCTCCATTTTGGGGTAAGGGGGGATGCTCACCCACATCAAAGCTACTTGGAACCAACAGCAAATGCCAGAGAAACGCATTGGCACAGACAGCCATAGGAACTAGACGAGGGCGAGAATGCAGCCAGAGGGGCTGGTGTAAAAATCAAATTTCCAGTCCTAGAGTTTTTTGCTGCAGCATTTCCAGTGTTCCAGGAACAGCTCTGTTAGGACCTCTCCCCATACCTGGGTTTTAACAGCTGGCCCGACAGCACAAGCTTCCCATGCTATCAGCTCATGTTGTTATCATGAAGCTTAAAATATAATTTGTCCCCTTCCTCTCCCCCCCCATATAGCTTCAGATTTAGCTCCCAGAGACAACTGATGAGGGATGTGAGGGGTGCTCACAAACTGACCTGGGTGCCCAGCTTCAGGAGGCTGGGCTCCAAAAGCTCCTTCCAGAGAAATGCTGCAATTTGGAAGAGGATCTTCACCACTCAGGCGCCTGAAACAGGTGCCATAAAGGTGTGAGCACAAATAGTCCCACGTTCCTCAGCTGGAAAAGTGAATAGCTCCAGGGAAAGCCTGAAAATGTAAAAGTATCCTAAAGGTTTCAGACACAGCCGGCAAAAAACTCCAACAATTCAATCAACCCTTCAAAAAAGCCTCCTCGTTTTCAAGCCAAGGTCATTGTTTTGGCTGGTGTGTTAGATCATGACCTCTAAATCTTGGAGAACACCGCAGCAAGGAAATAACACATTTTTTGTGATTCAACCCGAGGATTTGGGGAAAGCATAGCCCGCTCTACTCTGAACAGGAATCGGGGAATATTCACTGCCAAGAATAAACCTGGAACAAAGAAATGAGCACGAGTGTACAGAAAATGTAGGTCCTGGTTGCAGAAAACTATTTTTATTATGGTATTTCCATCTGTATGGATAACAAGTGTTTAACCAGAGTGTTTGAAGAGTCATAGGTCTGCTGGGACATTGCTCTGCTAAACAGAGAGCTCCCCAAGCAGTACAGTTTTGCAGTGCTTAGGGCCCATCCTGACCATCTGGGGGTTCCTCCAGCCCCAAATCCTGCCCAGAGGGTCCACCCCCTTCCTGCTGAAGCTGTTTGAGGTAATATTTAAACTCAAAGCAGGAACTTCTTGTGAAAGGGCAATCCTGATTCCTCTAAAATCAGCACCAAAACTCTGTCTGGCTTAATTAGGGCCAGTACTTTATACCATCAGGCCTGTTTTTAAAGTGCCTTGCCCAACTTTGGTGCTATATAAACAGCAACAAGCCACGAACACAGCGTTCCTGCCCCGCTCCTTTACATCATCTGTTTTAGTGGTTTGGGTTTTAAGAAACAGCAGAGCACAATCTGTGTGCTGATCGAGCCTACCGGTCACGTAAGACAGAACCCTCCTTGTGCTGGGTACTCAGCTCTTGGTCTTTCCTCAGCAGTGAATCCAACCAGTGGGATCCTCAGCTGGCATCACTCAGAGCTCGTTTGAGCGCAGTGACACACGCGGCTTTTCTGCAGCACAGCTCCTGGCCCGGCCTGCACAAGGAGAGGATGTTTGCTCCAGAAAGGTAAGATAGGATCTGGAGAGCTACACTACCAAAGCAAGGGTGGGAGGGCGAAGCCAGACTGTTGAGAGAAGGCAGACAGTGCATGACAAGCTGGAATTAATATATATGTATTTTTAAAAGGAAAAGAGTCCACTGACGGGAAATATCTGGACACTGGTGTGCAGCCCGAGACCAGAGTTCCCTTTCTTGGAGGCCACGTGAAGAGCCCTTGAAGTCCTTTGGCTGTGCTCATCCAGAGGGAGCATTAAGCTGAGCTGCTTCCAAACAGATTTTCTGCAAAACGACCAGCGGCGTCTCCTCGCCCTGTGCCACCAGAGACCAAGCTACCAAGCCTTAACTCGTGAGGCACACACGGTCCCCTTCCAGCCCATAGCCCCCTGGCCAGAAGTGCTGCTGATGTGTGGGGCAAACTCTATCAGCTGAAGATCTTCTGGGTGCCCTCCCCAGCTCCTACACTGCTTTTTGCCAGCTTTCTGCACCCATGAACCTCCAGGGCCTCTCCATGCCTCAGTTTCTCCAGCTATAAAGCTGTCAATAAAGAAACTCCCACTTCCCCAGGCTTTTTCTTCAAATTATTACGATTCCTTCTCTTTTACAATAGCAATGAACAGACACAGCCAAGATTAAAATCACACAGTAAAAATATACAAGAAAAGGCAGTCCTGCTCCAGACAGCACTGAACAGAGACTGTAATCAGTTTGAACTGGGTCTACTCATGTTTTTTTTGCCAAAGCATCAGCACTTTGTAAATAATACTGCAATTCCCTGCTTCACAGGGTTGTTTTAAACCCTCGGTCATTTCAGCTCGGGTGTAGAATAGCAGTATGAATATCAGCCTTTCCCACGCGAAGCAGCTTTATACTGCTAAATTGAGGCACATGGGAACAGACTCAAGTATTTTACCTGTAGCTTCCAAGCCATTGTGCCACGTACAGACAACGCATAATTTCAGCCCCCTTGGCTACAGAAGGATGGTGGACGGAAGAGGAGGTTGGTGGCAATGTAGAAATAGCTAATATACAAAGCCAGAGATAAAAAGCTTTATGACATAAAAAAAAAAAAAAAAAAAAAAAAAAAAACAATACAGAAAATCCCCTTGCATTCCCAAATCATCAGGAATTGACTGACTTACACTCTTGGCCATTTAAGTATGAAATAAATAAAGAAGATGTTGTTCATTTTGTGTGTGTGCCTAATCCCACATTCTCAATACAAATGCATTTAACCTTGTCCCTTTAAAAGAGCTCTGGACAATCAGAATCATCTTTACAGAAGACTGCGCCTGCTTTTAAATTAGCTTTTTAAAAAGCAGCCATTCTCTCTTTCCTCTTTTTCAATTCCCATTCACACTCGGCGCAGATAAACACTGCCAGGCCAGAGCTGGGAGCCCTCCGAAAGTTTAAATGGAAACCACGCTTCCGAGGAGTGCTGCTTTCTCCCTGCAGTGAGTGGGCATTTACTGCCTGCCTGACACCATCAGAGGCTCAGGGATTTTGTCCAAGTGTCTCAGCAGCACCTCACTCAAATAACAAAACCAAGGTTTGGACTGAACAGCTTGCAAAACCTCATCAGTCTGTGGGACCACTCATCACTCACCTGGAAATGATTTTATACCTCTGCAATGCCATGGAGCGTACCTCATGACCTCAGAAATGTTTCTATCAGGTGAAGGTCAAATCTATCCAACCTCGTTTTTGCCTGTCCTGACTTTACATCCAAGTGCCCAGCCCAGCTCACAGCCACACGGGGAGTTGTTCCCGGCAGCGACCTCTGTGTCAGGCATGAACTGGGGAACTGGAGCAGGATTTGACCCATAACATTGATTACTAACCTCCTTATTAATCACCTGTCAGCAGACACAGAAGCACACAGCGAGCTGCAGTGAAGTACAGCGATGGTGTGGGTTACGCAGCCTGTCTCCACGTTACGGCTGGGAACAGGAGCACACAGGCCTGAGTAACTCCTGCTGGGGAGAGAAGGGCTTCTGGCAGGACACACAGCTGCAGCTGGGTCTGGCCACCACACACAAGCTGCTGCCATCACCATCCTGAGGGCACGAGTGTCCTCCCATCACTGTGTCACGGGACGGACGTCCGTGGTGATGTTTGAAAGCGATACAGAAAAAGGACCGTGTTTGTGGCCAGAGATGGCACACATGGGGATCACAACAGAGAAATCATTAGGGAAAAAGTTTTTATCCTGGATGGAAAGACAGGGATTAACAACCCTTATGAACAGAACAGCACACTCCAGCGATTACATTGCTGTTTGGTTTGCGAGCTGAGGCAGCGCAGCCCCGCAGAGAGGGTGCCTGGCTTTAGCAGGGGGCTTTGCATCCCACAGGGCATGGCTCAGCCCAAGCAGGGACCACCACACGGTTCCACCCTCGCTGGGAAGACTCCGGTAAGGATGGATCTGCCTCCGGTGGCACAAGCAAGGAGCCAGCAGCCAGTACACCCACGGCCTGATCTGCTGTTGGGTCCGTCTCTGAGGCTGCCCACGGTAGTGGGTTTGAGCCAGAACCCCAGACCCACCCAGAAAGAAGGGTAATGGACAAGAGTCCATTACAAAAAAGTTTGTAACCCCACTGGGGGAAGTCTGGCTGCTTCTCTAAGCTTCCCTGTCCTCTAGCATGGGGACTAACAGTGCCCAAGGGCATGCCCCAAGCACTAACACCTACACTGCACTCAGGGTTTGGCACAGGGAATGCTACAGGAGTGGTATAGCCACAGCGAGACGGGGTAATGTTGCCCACCCCAACCCCTTCCAGTCCCCCACAAGTTCGGAAAACAAGCATTATGCATGTGACCTGCTCTGTCCTCACGTACAACAGCAAGGCAACAGCTCCGGGCTGAGGCATTTGCTCCTGTTAGACCAGCTGGAAGCACTGGAGTGGAAAAAACAGACACATTATTAATACCCAAACTCCTTTTCAAAACGCGTAAGAATATTCCATGCTGTGGTCTGCAACTGAATTTCCTGAATGCCATCCTAAACAGTTCTACAATCTTAATTCAACGTTCCTCGTAGGCTGGTTCACATGCCTCAGGCAGAGAGCCCCTCAGGTCGACCACCAGAGTGGTGCAGGACGAGCCCTCGGTGCCCGCACATCACGCCCACGGGAGCAGGGCAAAAACTTCTTACGTGACAAAAACAGCTTCTCAAACCAAAATGATTTTCAAACCAAAACTTTTCAGTCATACATTGTTGCCTTTTCAACCAGAAATGAAAATTAGAGTGATTTTTCAGGATAAATTATGGTTTTTAATCAATAATTGTTCTTCAGCACTGAAAAAAAAGTCTGGCTTTGCCTTCTTCTGAAGCATTGGAAAAATAAACATCCCTGAAAACTTTTAGGGCAAAATGAGTATCTTCCCCTTGCCATGGTTTCCAGTAAAACATATTTTTAAGAAGGGGAAAAAAGCATCGGCATACTTCAGCGATGCACATTTCCAGTAACACTTTTCTTTGTAGTTAACCATGGTAGCCTCGAACTGCAACACAGACAAGCCCAGAATGAAGAGCACTGAAGTAAGAGGTGCAGGCTGGAAAAGACAGGCTGGATCGTGTATCAGTGAAATTGGTCTAAGTGTTCAGATTGAAACATATATTATAAGGTATGACAGGGAGAAGAAAAAAAGTGCCCTATATTTGAGAAAGAGCAGACAATCTCATAAGCAGAAATGCGGCTGTGTGCAGAGCACGGGGCAAGTGCTCCATGTGCAACACAACCTTGTGCAGCTCCAGGCAGGATTTGCAGAAACCCATGTTGTGGAGAATGTTATTTTTAAGGATTGCAGGGTAAAACACAGGTGACCTGTTGGGTACGATGAGCTGGGGGTGTTGGGAGACCTGGGTTTCGTGGCTGGCGGCACTGCAGGCTCCGGGTGAGCCCAGCCAAGCGCGCTCGCTATCTCCGAATCTCACTTTCTGCAGCAGTAAAACGAGGCTGTTTCTCAAGAGCGTTAAGAGGCTAAATTCATAAATATTTGAAATTTGCTTTGAGATCTCTGAGGGACAGGAATTCAGCCTGCCAAACAACTGCAGCGTGCCGCACCTTCGAGGCATGGTGAATGTTAGCCAATTAACTGCAGATTATTATGTTTAGAGGAATTAAAATAAACTCCTGGATTCCTAGTCGCTGTAGCTGGGAGGGGTGCAGCACGCAAATAGCATTCCTGGGTGCATCAGCAAGGGGGGCTCCCCGTGCAGAGACAGCACTAGCACCGCTCAACAACTGCTCATCGCCCTCCTGCACCCGCAGAGGCTGCTGGCGAGGGCAGGGGGGCATTTGCCTTGGAGCTGACCTTCTTTAGAGTCTCCCATTCCTCCTTACCCCCAGCATTTCCCTCCAAAGGTTTGCGTTTGGAGGTGGGAGGGGAGCACAGCAAGCGACACAACTGGTTAAAAACGACACTGCCCGCGAATATTGGCTTTCCAGCCTGCCGCCGAGCAGCTCGGTGCCCAGGCGTAATCGGAGCAGTGGTCAGTTTGCGAAGGACTGGATATATCTGCAACTCCGGGAGCGGGAATCAGAGCCATGCAGATAAGGCTGTCATCAGAGATAACAGCAGTCAACAACCCTCGGCGTCATTATCTCCGCAGAGGGAAAAAGCAGGCAGCTCCCCTTAATATACAAAGCGCGGCAGTTATATATGTCTCCTTTACAATGATAGATGGTAAGGGATAAAGGGGAAATCTAACAGAAAGCCTTCAAAAGCCAGCCTGCTTCACATCCTCCCGCTCCCAAATTGCGAGTGTGTGTTCAGAGCAGCAGCAAACGGCCGCGCTCCGGCTGGGCGCACGCTCTCGCAGCGAGGTAGCGTCGGCAAAACAATTTCGCTGACACGAATCTAAGTGAGGTCTTTTTTTTTTTTTTTCCCTCTCCTTTGGTTAATGGGATTTCTTAAGATGGAATAATGAAGCGGTGACTGTCACAGCCGCCTAACTGGAAGGCAAACAAATTGGCTGGATCAGGCCTTTTTAATTTGAAAAAATAAATAGAATAAACGCGAATTTATTTGCAATGGCTTGATTGCTCTCGGAAACCATGACACCGCTAAGCTCCTTTTTACCTTACAAACTCCAGGAGTGGAGTGCTCGGCACGGAGCCACCCCAGGGTTTCACAGGATGCATCCTCCCCACCGTGAGCACGGACACAACCCAACGCTTCCCCCCACCACGGGCTGCTGCTCCCTGCAGGGACCCCCGTGTCGGCACCGAAACACCAGCACCGAGGCAACCCCATGTAATTGCCCTTCCTGAGCACCCAGGCCAGTCGCCAAGCCCCAGACGAGCTGACCCCAGAAGAAACACCTTAACCAAAGCCCTGTGGGGAGCAGGGCAAGTACTCGAGGGGAGATGGAGGGAGAAGCAAAGTGGTAAAATGCTAACTAAAACGTCTGGGGCTGCTTTCTTCCTGTGCGTTTCTGAAGTGAGAAGAAGCACACAGAAGGGCATTTAATTAAATCAAAGGGTAAAGGAGGGGGTTGCCGTGCAGCTTGCTATTATGTTACAGTTCACTAAAATGAAAACTTATTTTTAAACCTCTGGTATTAATTTGAGATTATTCAGATACTTAATTAAAAGTGCAGCATGTGTTAAATATTATTTCAACAAAGATTATCATCAAAACCCTATGTAATAAGATCCTTCAATGCTTAGAGCGATATTTTATGCAAATTTTCTATGCCACCAAATGAAGGTCTCTTCAATTTTTTTTTTCTCCCTTCTTCATTTGCTGAAGCAAAATGTTCCAGGCAGGAAAAAAAAGTTTCTAGAATAACACGGGCACTGCAGATAATGCAGCGCAACAAATAGCACTCAGTGTGGTCACGTTTCTGCGCTCGGCTCCCTTGCTGATACCACTTGGCAATAAACGAGCAGATCAAACGGGCTCCATCAGGGCTGAAGGGCCGGGGTTTGTGCACGCTGAGCTCACCGGAGGTGTCAGCCAGGAGCGCATTTGCCCTGGCAAAACCCTGCTGGAGTAAGAAAGGCAGGATTTCGCCCTTTGCGGTTCGGGAATGAACCAACTGTTTATACCTGGATCGTATAAGATAATGAGGTTTTCAGGGCAAAGAATACGTTTTCCTGTGTGGGATTTCTCCCGTGGCCTTTACTCCCGTGAACGGAGACAGTGAGGTTGATGGGAATGACTCCGGTAAGATCAAGGCTCAGCACTAAGTTTTCAGTGTTGCTTGCACGGCTCGATCCTTTTTAAAAATAAATAAAATAAAAATTACTTGCTCTAAGGGACAATATTTTGCCCCAAAGCAAGCAAATAAAAACCAGAACAAGCATCAAATACTTACATGGACTTCCCTCTTCTGCAGTCCTGCCACCAGCAAACTTCTTTTATTGACTGGGGCCAGCGCTGCGCTCACTCGCTAACGAACACCGGACTGAGCCTGAGTGAAGGCTTCATTGTTTAAAGCAAACGTGTTAGTTATGAGGAATTGCTTGTACTGTTTTTCACGTATAAAACATTGTTACTTCACAATACAGAAGAACTTCAAAAAGAATCACGCTCGCTCCTCAGCACGTATGCAATACATTGATTTTTTAAATACCAGGAAGGGCTTCCATGTATTAGAAGCTGCTGTCAAAATATAGGAACAGCAGCCACTTTCAGTTTGAGGAATAGTTCAAGCCATCATCAAAAAAGAGCTCAGAAAAGCTTCCAGAGCACCACAGATCAGAACTAATGCTCTCAGTGCATTAAGGAATATGCCTGCATCTAACCCCCCCAGCACACAGGCTCTCTGTGGGTTCCTCACTGAATTCACGGCTGCCGCGCAGCGCGAGAGCCCTGCTGAAATAAGGCGCACGTTCTGCTGAGACGGTGAGCCCTGAAAACAATATAGCCATGGAAAATGCCGAGACTACGCTATAGCGACTGTCACTCGGTCTCGGGTGGTGGTCAGAAGTAAGCCGCACCAGCAACTCGGACAAGAACTAATATGAAGCGTAATTAAAAAATATCAAAGTCAACAAATCAGAGCAGCACAACGCCAGCCATGGCTTCAAGCTGCGAGCCAGGAGGGGATTCCTGTGTCGGATAAGGATTATGAGTGCGACTGTCCTCGCAACGAACTGCAGAAAAGGTGCAATAAAGCGCATTTATACAGCAAACCATGGAAGTGAGGAGCAGCACCCGTTTGTAACCATCTGCTCCGTGCTCTCTGCTGCTCACCTCGCAGTGCCTGCACAGCCCGGGTGAGAGCACAGACGCTGCAGGGTGAGCTGCTCACCTTCATGCTGGCCCCTAAAGCCCAGACCTGACGGTACCAAAATCAGTGCAACGAATCCACACGGGATATACAAGGGTGGGTGGGGTTGTTTTGTGTGTGTGTTTTTGTTTCTTTTTGAAGGATTGTATAAGCAGGCAAAGAGGAAAAAAAGTAATAACCATTAGCTTTTAATACTAGCTGCTACTATTAATATTTAGTATTAGCTTTTAATCATAGCTGTATGTACTGAAAACGGGAGAATACTTAGTGCTGAAATAACCCATAACATCAATTGTACAATTTAAGCTATATGTTTGTCTCAAGATCTAGGCATAACATGATATATCATCCTCGTTTTCACACGTACCTACGCAAATAAAAAGCTGCTTCTCCGGGAACCTACAGACACGACGCGCACCTTGACTTGGCCGTTCTTCATCGCAACCTCGGAATCGTTTCTAGATTATTAGTGCGACTATTTCTACATCGTTATTATTGCTTTTTACTTCGGAGGGGAAGGCAACGAGGCTCCCCCCATCCAAAAGCCCCCCCTTGGCACGACGGGACCCCCTCCAACCCCCTCCCCAGCCCCGCACGGAGGCGGCCGGGGGCCCCCGGCGCTGGGCGAGCGGCAGCGGCAGGAGGTTGCTGCCCTCTATCGGCCCCCACAGCCCAGCTCCGGCAAGTTTGGGAGAGCCAAGCCCTGCCTCTGCGCCTCGTCTCCACTCTTCGATAATTAATGACTTCTTGGACCGCCAAATCCCCCAAGGAACGGCTGATACTTCTTCTTATGCCGCTTGCAACCCTCTGACAACACAGCCCAAAGGACAATACAAATATACAGCTTGATGAAGCTGTTAAACAAATACGAAATGCCTGTGTTTTGGCCCACCAGTCTAAACAATGTGATAATGGCAATAATAGCTCTATTCACAGCATAGCTTTCCCAGTACAGCTCTTGTAAACTTTCACTATCTGAACTGTTAAACAAAACTCGGGCTTTATCAAGGGCCCTTTGTGCTTTATCTCGCTGCTTTATGCGCTACAAAATGATCCCCAAAGTGATCGAGACAACCCAGGAAAGAAAAAAAAAAAAAAAGAGGCAGCACGAGATTCCCACAAAAGCAGCTGACCAGATATTGAAAAAAAATTAAATAAGATAGATGGGACTCGCAACGATCAAAGCAGTGAGGAAGAAAAAGAAAAAGATGAGAAGAAAAGGCACCAAAACCAGAGGCAGAAGGACCACGAGGGTATCCACAGCACCAGGGCTGAAGCTGCACGCTTGCCCCATCCCTTGGGGCGGCCGAGGCATGAGCGTGCCGGGACGGGCGCTCACCTTCATGGAGCACGAGCGTTCCTCTCGGTCCTGTCCTCGCTTCCACTGGTTATGAAAATCTGGAGAAACGCCACAAAATTAAGTTAAACCAGTGTGAGTTTGGAATCAGATTTCCAAATATAGGCATTTTAAAGGGTGAACAGTTGTTCCTCCTAATAACATAAAATGTTGGGGTCAGTCCTGTTTCCACTGAAGTCTATGTCAAGTCCTCATAAATACACATCTACAGATTGGTGTCTAAATAGAAAGAGAATTACATACATGTGTGTGTATATGCAGACTGCATTAAAGATAATAAATATGCACGCTCTCCCTGCACAAACATGCATGTTGGGGTAAGCACTAAAGCACATAAGAAAAAAATAATATATATATATATATATATATATATATTTTTTTTTTTTTAAGGCATTTAAACTCACTGATGAGATCATGACTTCCAGCCACTGTACACTACGGGGGAAAAGTACAGATTATAATTTAAAGTACCTAAGAGTGGACTGACTTTTTCAAAAAAGAAGCCAGACATCAGCTCCCAGATGTCAATGGACCCCGGCTCTCAGGTAACAGCTGAGGAAGAAAAAAAAAAACACAAACCAAGCCGTGTTTCTGGTCCTAATCAGTTCGCCCTCGTGTTTCTGGCAGGGGCCACGTAACACCACAGTCTCAGAGCAGATTAATGCTTCGAGATGAACTCTGAGGCTGCTCAGTGCTGAATAGCCATCCTCTATCTGACACTATTTTTAATAAAAACAAACCAAGTTAATTCCTTCCTGAAGGTCTTTCAGCCTTACCTGCACCCATCTGTTGGTTCATAAGAGCTCCAAGAGTGAAGGCTGCTCTTAATTTCTGCGGCTGGTGTGAGGCAGAGGACAGGGCTGGCTCCAGAGCTGGCTGTGCTGAGAGCACACAACGCAGTGAGAGCTGAGCAGTCAGTCTCTCTCGGTGCCATACTTTGCAAACTTTATCCCATCTTTTTACTCTGTTGCTTTTAGAGACAGATTAGCTCTTACAGATAGCAAGCAGGGATGTGAGGCTTGCCGAAACAGCCCGGTGAAATGTATTTTAAGTCACATTAGTAAATATCTCCGTCACAAGGAGGTCAGCACATGCAGCAGAAAGATGCTACGTGAGCAGCTACCGGCTCCTGCATTTTGTCTTTATAAACAAATGCATCCCTACAGTAACTGTGTCCGTTTGCCTGTATGGAGCTCATTAACGGCTGGGTCACACTCAAAATCCTACAGCTTACAGCATATGCAGGGGAAATTATTTTTCAGATGCTCTCTGGTCCTACTCCTCTGCAGAGGCTCCGAGCCACCCACATAGCCTCCATCCGCCGTGGTCTGGGTGCACAGCGCCTATCGATCTGCATTTTTAAACTGCCCCCATATAGTAGAGGTTTTACATTAATAACTGCTGTCGGCTTTCACCGATCTTAAAGGGATACCAGCAACATGTTTGAAACGCATTTGTCCTTTTTTTCTCTGAAACAAAGCGAGGAAGAGACACACCTCCTTTAAGAAAAAAAGAAAACCAAAAACACATCCCAAACTGCAGCACGGGGGTTGTTAACCGGCTGCGCAGCTCCACGCCAGCCATCCGAACCTGCTCTCCCAAACACACCACGTCCCACCATGCCTGTTAATTACACCAAACCCTCCCTCCATCATTTGAAACCCCGATTATCCCAAATTCTCCACTGCTCCCCATTATGCTCAGATAATTGAGGTTGCACGGAGCACACTCGCAGCCAGTTAGAAGAGCAAGCATTATCTTTCAGCTGATACAACTATCAATAGCAAGTGTACAGCATATACTACAAAGGCTTTATTGTGCATATGTAGGGAGATAGAGATGAGATACGGTTCCAGGAGGCAGTTTGTCTAGTGGTTACAGTACAGAGTTGGGTGTCATGAGACCGGAGTTTTAATTACTACCTCTGCTACCGACTCCGTTACTCAGATAAACCGCTCGCTGTCTCCGCATGCCAGCATCCCGCCCTGCGAAAAAGGGCACTGTGAGAATTACCCACCTTTGTCAAGTACTTAGATATCCTTAGATAAACAGCTTTTCATGCTTAGCTGCTGAGTGTTACTGTCCATTTAATTGCATTTTTTAAAACTCTTCAGAAAGGACTGAAAAAAAAAAATAGCTGAAAACATTTGAGAGCAAGAGCTTCGGTTGGTGGAAGCTGGCACGGAGTTTGGCAGAGCTGTGCTGATGTAAATCCAGTCCAACCTGGCCCTTTAAACAGAGTTTGCTAAGCATGACGTGACCAGAGCGAACACGCTGTACTATGCGAGGTACAAAGCACCCAATGCAGACTCATAGCTATTGCTGCAAAACATTTACGGCCTCAGCACAAACCGGTACCAGCACTCGGTACTGAACAAGAATAATACCGCTTTCACAAAAGCAATAACCTGCTAGTGCTCACCATTCTCTGACCAGAATCATCTTGCTCTGGGTCCCCAAACTTTCTGCACACGAGCGCTGGCATTAACACACGTCCTCCCGTGGGTGAAGCCAGCCGGCACCTGGCACGCTGCGTGCCGCTGGTGGGAAGGGTGCCAGGCTCCAGGAGCACATCTTAAAAATCGCTGGGGGACCATTAACGTCTGTGCCATGTAAAAACGCACAAAGATAATAGAAAATAAAGGCCTTTGGATAATGATAAGCCTGCTGATTGCAGGTGAGTGGCTACAGGAGCTCTCCTTACAAAGCTGTAACTGCGAGAACAGTACGCCCGGACACGGTGCAGACAGGCTTGTAATCACCAGCCACCGAACACCTTTGGAGCACCTGATGCTCTACTATCTTTCTGCTTTGTCTTACAAGCATCTGAAATTCTGTTTTAAGGCTTTTCCATGCAGCGATTCCTGTAAATCACCCCTCTCGGTTGGAGAGCTGAGGTGAGGGGGAAAAAATCCCGCGCTCACTTAAAGCTTTTTATTTCTCTTGTAACATGGACATCTTGGAGAGCAGATTAGCCAAAGGAGAAAAAATAAAAAGCAAACGGTATTACTGGTGACCTAATCCTTCCTCTCAGAAAAAGAAAAGGGAAAGAAAGCCTCTTGTGATCTCCAAGGAGGAACTTGCCTTGTAAACTAGTCTCCTGTTTGAAACGGAAACAAGAATGTGAATCCTGATACAGAGAGGCTACCAAAAGCAGGGAACAGCTTAACAGACCCGAGATTTTCCTTTCAGCACGACACAGGGTATTACACAGGACCTGTCTCGGTTAGAAAAACGTGCGGTGAAAACTTAACAGGTTATAAGATCTTATAAGATCCTTTGGCCACAAAGAAATCCAAATGCGGTTATTTTTATACAGTAGGCAGGAGCGTAATCTGTGTCCGAGTTTATAAACTGTGCGCTTGTAGTTCATTAAAAGGATTCTGTTACCAGTTCCTTTCTCGCAGGTTATTGTATCCAACCCCCGCAACGTGCATTTACAGCCCTCTCAAACCTGCCCCTCTATAAAACCAGGAATGCTGCCCCTGCCCCCCTCCCCTAAGGGAATGGGGGCAATCAGCATTAGATTAACTAAATATTTGAAGAAGGGAGCCATTTTTACTAGCAAACACTATTTGGAATAAAAGCTTGCACTTCCTAAAGAGCTTAGATAAAAGAGGATGAAGTAAGGCATGTTGGCTGGCACTGTCCTCCTCTGACAGGTAAGAACTCCAAGATTTGGGTAAGTCCACGGCAAAACGGAGAGCCACCACCCAAACCTTCTCCTTTCAACCCCTCTCAACCCCTGTGTGACCCCTTGAGCCTCCATGGCTGTACCAGGACAGACAATTGGCCCATTGAGCCCCAGCTTCACCCAGTTAATCGCTCCTAATGGCTAATTTACCAGATAAATTTAACCTCCCTTCCTGAACACAGATACCAGGCTGCGGCTCCCTCCATTTCTCATAGCTCAGACATTTTCCGAGGAGCAAGCTTTCTTGCAGTCTCCTTCAACTTCTCACTCAGCACCCCTGGGACATCACTTCGGCTCCCCAGAGAGGTGATCCAAATGCTGCCAGCCCTGCCACACACCACAACCATCACAGCTTCCAGCAGCACCCACGTCTTTACGTGCTTTTTCACCCTCAGGAGCACCGACACCAGTGAAAACCTGACCCGCGGGGAACGTATGCAAACAGAATGTCATCGTGGCTATGGCTAACTCATTTTTTAAATTCCAGGTAATGTCTTTAGACCTGACTTTTTTTTTTTTTTTTTTTGGCATCATGCCCCAGCTCCTATCCAAGTATCCGATGTCCACGGCTTCCTACGACATGGTGGCAGATGCCATTCTGATAGGGAAGCAGAAATTCCTTCCTGACCCAGAGGATTGCATCATGCCTCTGAAATGCGAGATCAAATCCAGTCCAGCTACCTGTCCATCTCCAGACTGCCTATCAATTAGCATTAGACACTAATTTGATTAAATCAGTATGTTGAAATTTTATTTGGTTCCACCTAAGGAGTATAATTCCCCCTGCGTGGTCTCTGTAACCCACTAATTTTCCAATGGAATGGGAAACACAGGTTGGGATTTGGAGGCTGTTTCTTCGACTTGTTAACATGTGAGCTCAAAACCGCAGTAAAAAATAAATCCATGCAACTTCGTAGAATGAGACTTGCCAGTTTAAGAGAAAACGGCTTTTTACAGAATAACCCAGATGGAAAAAAATGTATACATTTAACTCTGAAACCTGAAGTGTTCTTTGAGGGAAAACGAATACGTTTTAGCCTTAAAGGGATCACAGACTGCAATTATATAATTCTTGTCAACTGATGTTAAAGATAGGCTGGAAAGAATGTATGCTGAGGCCCTGCAATAAAACGAGCTCCTTTACTCCTTTCAAATGTTTGCAAGCCTTGGAGGTTATCCAAAGGTCGAATACAGGAAAAGTCTTGGTGAACAGAAAACACAATCATGAGCTTTTTTAATATGGGCTCTTTTTGTAATAAAATAAAATTATTGTAAGGGAAGGGAGGGCGGGCTCTGTCTCCTCAGATCTAGGGCCAGGGGGGCTGAGTTTTAATCAGAGGCTGCTGTTCTCCCCTCCCCGCTCCTCCCCAGCCTGTCACTGCACCAGAGCGAAGGCAGCGGAGCTGCGCTGGGTGTTGGGTGCACTGCAGAGGTACCGAAACCCCTCAGCCTTTCTGAGGTACAAGGGCATGCTTCTGAGAAGAAGGTAGAAATATCTCCATTGCCAGAGGCAGCCCAGGGTGTCCGCGGCTCCCTGCTGCCTTCATGTTGTACTGGGGTCTGCTCCAGCAGACTTGTTCCACGCAGGGAGCAGCTCCATACGCCGTAGCAGTTACCAACGTGCTGCCACTTGTGGCACCCACCAGATAAACACTCTTTTCCCCATAGACACCCCACTGGGAGCATTAAGTAGTGGTGAGGTTTGTGGAGAGCATCGTGGCCAGCTGCAGCCACGCAGAGTTCAGAGGTGGGTTGTCAATACTCACATGGATCTGGGAGCAGAATCCAGAGCTGCACACTCCACTCTTACCAGAAGTGCTACAGCTCCTCTCATGAGGATTTGTGCTCAGGGAGCTGTTTTCTCCTTCACCTGGAGTACGTGGTGGCACTGCCCAGACAGCCCACCTGCAGCACAGCAGCAAACCACAGGCAGGCACTCGCGCTATCACATGCGTTTGGCTCAGAAATTTCCTATCCAGTTTGCCTCCATCTCCTCCAGCAGCTAAACACGGCCTGGAGCTGCAAAGCAGGAAGTATCAGGAAGAAATTCATGAAGCAGCCACTTACCAAAGGCATCAGGTGCTCCTGAGCTGCGATCATCCTTCATAGGAAAATCTGGGAGATGCACACCAAGACTTCTGTTCTAATCCCATACTCTGTAACACCTTATCACCAGTCACTCCCTATCATGAACAGCCCATCACCCAAACTTACCTATACCTCAGCAAATGAGAAAATCTTAAAATAATATGTTTTCCTCTCAAAAATGAGAAGCCACTTATAACAATCAATCTGCACTGCCTCGAGAGCACGTCATACACGCTGACAAATCCAACACTGTGCTGAAGATCTTGTTTCCAATTTGACTTTCTTGTGGACTTCTGTGTCACATTTGACCTTTATCAATCTGGTGGAGAGGCCTTTCCCATTACTTTCACCAGATAAGTAACCAAAGTTAGAAAAAAAAAGATCATACTTACCAGTGCCACCTAGACGAGAAACAGTTCAGAGCTGGAGCAAGCTGGATAGACTGCTAGAAATTACACCTGCTCTGTTTGGATGTGAAACTATTTCACGTTAGTGGTGCTCCCACAGACCATCTCTGGCCTACAGGGCATGAAAACTCAACCCCACGTTTAGTATATGTACATATATTTAAAATATCATTTCATGGCAGCAACCCATCTTCCATCATGAACTGCTATTTGCTCTCCCTCACTGTTAAGGAATTGGTGGGGAGCCGTTATTTCACAAAGCCAGGAGACAAGGGTCTTCAAATATGGCATATCTTTATTTTTTAATAGTATGGACACTCACAAAGAAGACATAATGGACAGCCCTCCTGCATTCCAGGAGTGACCATAGCACTCAGTATCAGGGCACCAGCCCCCCTTTGGGTACAACCCACAATGCCACCTCTCTACCACCTCATATCATCTCTCCCTCTTTTACCCAGTCCTCCTCCTCCGCTTGGATGGTGTTCCTCTGCTTTAGCCACACGCTCCTCTTCTTTTCTTTGAGCTGAAAAGTCAAGAGTAAACACATGAACACCAGAAAAGTCACTGGAAAGCATACTACTGGCACTTAAATTCAAGGTCCCTAATCATAGTCTGATTTAAGGAATTGTTTCAGCATTAAGTCCAGCTGATTTCACGAGACAAAAAGACACACATTGAGGCACCCATCCTGAGTGAAGTGTCTTGCCCAAACCAAGAGATAAATTAAAGGAAGATATCCTCCAGAAAAGACAAGCACTCAAGACAGCTCTGAGGCCCAGGAAACAGCGACAGCAGCAAGCTGACCCTACAAAGCCCCAACGAAATCAGAGACTGGGGAGATGAGATCCAGATTTTCCTGTGTGCAGTCCTGTGAGCTGAAGGTGGATACTCAGCGGAGCTGCAAGCAGCCAGCTTTTCATATGAGCTCCACACATGGGAACAAACATGTCCAAAGGCCTCACACCCAACGAGGAGCTGCTGGGTGCCGAACACATCTGAAAATCTGGCTCTCAGAGCGGGCACTGAGCCCTGGCAAATCTGACTCCCAGCCCTGCTGAAAATCTGTCACCACATCGTCAATGTTAAAAGACAGGTTTTTCAAATGGGAAAAGTGCATTTATCACCCTCCCCAAACTCACGAACAACACAAGGCATAATTGCTCAAACGTCAAATAAAAATTCTCGGCTGAGTAAACACCACGCGTGGACCTTTTTTGATCCCCCAATATGAATGCTTTAGAACAGGATGAGCATGTGGCCAGCGGGGCTGTAATGGAGAGTGCTTTGTATCCTTAACTCTACCAGGCGTGATAAAGTGCCCGCTATCATGAAAAAAAAAGCTCATCTGAAAGACAGAGGGAAACCAGATGGGAAAAGAGCACAAACTCTCGGCAGGGATTTTAAGGATTTTTGCTTTTTTTTTTTTTTTTTTTTTTTTTGATTGCTTCCAATTTCTCCAAAATAACGCTCTCTCCCATAGCTCAAGGCTAAGAAGAAATATAGTCCCTTCCACCTGAGGCACTCGGAGGGCAAGGCTAAAGGCCAGATGTCGCTTTAGCTGCAGAGCTGCAGCACCCTGTACCATCAGGTGTGTGTGAGCCTAACCCAGGGAGCACGCACCCACGTCCCGCTCACCCCAGTGGACACCTGAGGCTGCCAGGGTCTCTACCTCAGCTATTGCTGATTGCAACACCTTGGTTACTTCTGCTTTCGCTATTCTTTCTACTGCTTGGGCAAATGCTTCAGCGACTCTGTCTGCCTCTGGGTTTTCTGATGCTTCCACCGCTGCTCCATCAGGGTTGACCATGTCTTCACCGGGGCTTCCCTTTGGACCTTCCATCTCCCCTCTTACTGCTGCTGCTTTTAAGGCATCCACCTCTGCTTGTGATGCTGCTGCATCCTTCCGTGCTGCTTCTGGTGCTGTGACAGCCAGCGCCTCCATGTCCCCTGCAAGGTCCCCAGTGGCCAGGGCAGCAGGAGATCCCATCCCAGGGGACGGCACAGCCACGTGGAGTCGGAGAGCTGCCCGGGATCCTGTCGGAAGAAATGCAGAGAGTGAAGCAGCACAGCTATGAACAAGTGCTTTTCTCAGAACCATTACCAGGGGAGCAGTGGCAGGACCTGGAGCTGAAGGAGCCACCTGGGGCTGCCTTTCAACAACCCGGCCTTTCTGTGCAGACACTGAGTGCGAGCCCAAGACCCAGCGCACTCGCTGGGTAGAGCAGCTGCAACTCTCGCGTCCCAGCCTCGCACTCTCCTGTGGGTGGCAGCCACTTCTGTGGCCTGAACCAAGGCCAAGGACACAACTGTACACCAAAACATCTCCAGCCCTTCATATTGGGTGGTTTGTGTAGCAATCATAGACAGAGAGGAGAATAAAGGGAAAGCTGGCTGTTTCCCAAGAGATGTTTGCTTAATATCCACCCCCCCCCCCAAAAAAAAAAGTCTTCTCTACCAGAGAAAACAGAGCACAAATTCCAGGGAACATAAAATTCAAACGATTTTTTTTCAAACTGTCATACCCTTGTGAACCCTTCTGTGAGAAGAATCCAAAGGACGACCCCACAAGCAGGAAATAGCAGGCTCAAGTCAGTCAGACACGGTGCACCTCCTCCCAAATTTCTGCCGACACACCTCACTTCTGACCTGCAACATCCTTACTGCTGCAGTCTGTGCACTCCGTATGCAGCCAGGCTGCTCTGCTTCAGAATCTCTGCTGTGACTCTGAGTCCCAAATTGGGATGTTTTGTCCCAATACCATGAGACGACCATCAGCTCAGATGGGTGAAATTTTGATGATCAAATACACACGGGATGTTGGTAGAGGAGATCCATACCCTTGTCTGATACATGTATCAGTCAACTTCTGTATTAGAGAGATCCCCTGACAAACATAGCCCTGTTGTCAAGCCTAAAGACGGGTAACAGTGATGTTAACAAGTAGTTATCTCAACAGACTTTGAGCAGCCATACCACAGGTGCTGCTCCTCCTCAGCAATGCCTACTCCAGCCCAGATGAACAAGCCTAGGAAGTGATACCAGGCAGAGTAAGTTTTATGAATTCAGAGCATGAGATGAGGAGTCAGGAATAGCCACCAGACTCGTCCATACCCACCAGTTCAGGCAAAGATTCACCACTTGATTCACTCCCCTGTGTTCTGTCCCTTCTCTCACATGGAGACCAGCGAAAGCACCGGGGCAGCAGACATCAGTTTTTGGGCATATGATCACACGGCACTATAGGATTCCTATAGCATAGAAGCACTTGCACTTCACTGTAACCCAGCCAGCACAAAACGGGGGCTTGGCACAGCTCCCTAGCCCCCTGCACACTTCCATGGGCAGTCCTGAGCAAGGCACGAGTAATGCTCATCAGATCTGCTGAGCAAGGGGGAGCTGGGGGAGGCCCTGATGCGAGCACACGGCGGGTACCGGCTGTTCCCTGCTCACATGTGCTCCACAAACCACTACCAGGGAACTGGGGCAATCCTGATGAGATCATGATGAAACCACTGTTCAATACCATTCAGCATTAGCAGCTGAAAAAGAGAAGAAATAAGGGGAGAAGCTGGGGAAGGACGGGATGGAATAAACAGGAGGTGCTGGGGCAAGAAGAAGGGGGAAATGGGAAAGAAAAAAGGGGAAAAAGAGGACTGGGAATATACAGGGAAAGAGGAAAAACTGGAGAAGGGGAAAGCAGCTGCAGGTCACCAGTGCCAAGAGAAGGAGCTGCACCCTTCAGCAGAAGGAGTTGTACACTGCAGCAGAAGACCGGGGCCGAAAGCCACCCGCAGGAGCCCGCCCCGCACACCTACATCCTTGTGGACACAAGTCAGTCACTCGCCCGTGCCACTGAACAAGCTACCTGCATATCTGCTTCATTAAATAGTAACCCTGTAGGTCTGCTGACAAGAACATACTTCTCTCTCCTCTGGTAATTAGCCCTGAAGGCTGGTCACGCTCACTGGCCATGAAACGCTGCAACAAGCGGCCTTTTCATGCCGCCAGCTTTACCTTTGTCCCTGCCTGTTCCCATCAGCCGGGGGCAGGCAGGCAGGCATGGTGCCCGCCCGACTCCGCGCTCCTCGGCCCCCTTCACGCTCTCCCCCCGCAGGCGTCTCTCAACAGGGCAGAAATGAGCTGGCTGGGACGGTTGGATGACATCTGCAGGGACCAGGAACCTCTTCCTTTTTTCACTCTGGAAAAACAAGGCCAGCTCCAGCCGTGGCGATTCGCTGCCAGCCAGCTCGAGACAGCTGCAATTCGATCTGCTGGGAAGAGGAAGGGTCTTACGAGGCTCCAGAGATGCTGGAGAGGAAGCACGGGGCTTTGTGTAAGGAGCTGGACAGGAACTGAAGGCTCAGCTTGTCTGCATAAGGCCGGGCACAAAGTTTGCTCTGCTGAGCGGCTTTCTCTCATTTGCACCTTGAGAAAGGGGCTCTGCTACCTACTGTACGTGCCAGCCGTGACAAGGCTCTGGTCCCAGTTAGTGATCGTGTCAGAAGAGCAATAAAAGAACAAAATCTACTTCAACGAAAGTAAAACACCTCCCAAAGTTCCTGAAATGTGGCCTGAGTTAAGCTAGAGCTGACCCGGACCCACAGCATAAGGGATTAAAATGTTATTTTGGAAATTACTCGCCTTGTCAGAAAACAAAGGCGCAGGTTAGCAACACTCACCCCCATCAAAGACGGCATGGCCCCGAAACAAAGTATGCATAGCCCAAAGCTCTAGCTTTATGATCGCATTTCCCCTCCGAGATATTTTGGAGACAAATTCCAGGCACCTCAGCAAGCAGACCAGCACAAAGATTAAAAGCAAAGTGTTCCCAGGGATTCTGGGCAGCCCGTCCCAGCAGTGAGACCAGGGACTTTCAAATAAACCTTTAGCTGTGCTCAGACTTGAGATGCGACCTCAAGTAAGCCACTCCAGCCTGGGTCCCTCATCTGCAATGCCCTGCGCTGGCCATGGCTGAGAATTAGCAAAGGTCACTCCTTATTTTCTGCTCCCTGAGGTCTGGTCACTGCAAGGTTGGTCTTTCCAGAAGCTTGCTGCCTGCACAGTTTTTGTATATGTACATATTAGCATTTCGATCCACATTTGCACAGGGACTAATCTAACCCCATAACCTCCAGTTTGACCTCCTAAATTGCCTCTGAAATGCCAGGAGATTACCCTGCTGCCCCCTCCCCAGGAGGGCAGTCGGGCAGGCTCCCGGATCAAGCCACCACTCAGCTGCACCACTTCGCCCAAGCCCAGCACATTGACACGAGGTCTGCGTCCCCAGCCTGAGCACTCGCATACCTCACTCAGGATCATGCCCTTTAGGTGCCTCCCCTCTGCTGAACAAACCCTGCTTCCTCCCATCAGGGCTCTGCTTTCTGCTCCGCGGCAATTTCCTTCGCTCGGGGAAGCAGCTTGCAAGGCCCCTCGTTAAAATCTCTCCCACCACTTGGCAGTTGTGTAGTTTGCCCCCAGCCCATTTGTTTATGTCTGACTAATGTTCATTGCCTCAAAATGAGTTTGAAGCTAATGCTGTGTCTCCCAATTAAATGTTTGATGGAATGACATCAAAACCAAAACAGACAGAAAAAATGATTTCCCTTTGATAGGCTGACCACGTTGTACAGAACTTGCTATTAGAAGGCTCCGGTTGCTCAGAATTTTGCCAGACTTTAATCTTCTGAATTAAAGCTTTCCATGCGGGTTGTCTGCCCCAGCTGGAATTTAGGGTGAAAATTTCAGCTAATGCAGTTCATCCACTAGAGGAAAACTTTTTACCCAAGTTAAAAAATAAAACATAAACTGATATGTCTTACAAGCATTTGGTCAAACAGTCTCAGCACTACAGGTCACAGCATTGATTTAAAATTTGGCAGGAACGTCACAACAGTGCAAGGGAATTATGTCCGTACAGCATTTAGGGGAGTGACACACCTTTGGCCAAACTGTGAGCCCCTGAAAAATCACCGGTTGCACATGCTCCATAGCGATTTGCGATAGTTTGGCAGCTAAAATATTTTTCAAAGTCCTGACTTCATAACCTGAATGTTCTTTTTGTGCAGTTTTGGTGTTCTTTAATGTAATCTATAAAAATAGCCAGTGACCTTTAGTGACATCCAACAGGCTCCTGGTTTCCTTCCATGGTTTGAAGACTTAAACAATAGCCCCAAAGAAATGACTCATTACTACACACACATGTACTCAGTGCCTGGGAAACTGCTGGCTGTCGGTGAGCAGGAACAAGAAGGAGATTCGCACAGTTCCAAAGCGTGGCGGGCTCAAGCAATTTGGGGATTCACACATGCAAGGCCTAAGATACAGCCAACAACTTTCCCCCAGCCAGTGCTCCAAGCACCAAGCAGGGAGGGGATGTCCACAAGTTTTGGGTGAAAGACAACTGGGGAAAGATAATTCAGGGTTGCCAGAGGACTTCATGGCTACTCTCAGCATAACGCTTACCATTACTGAGCCTCCCGACTTCTTAGCACAGGCTGCTAAAGCTTTCAGTGTAGTGAGTGGAGGATCTGTGTTCCCAAAACAGCATATTTCTATAGGTAGGGCAGGAGTATTCAATTACCCTCATTCTGAAAGGGGGAGGAAAACTTCATAATCCTATTAGGCAACATTCACTTGATACCAGCTTTTAACACGTGTGCTTGTAACCTCAGCCAGAAAGAAACCTTCAGCAGCTCAGCTGGTGGAACTGTTGCCTGTAGACCCATGCTTGAAATCTGCAGGTTTGTGAATAAATCAGGATTCTGGAAGTGGGGTCAACCTCCTGGCTGACAGTCGCAATATGACAACTGGCAGCGTTCAAGGAAAGAGGACAGTTTGCAGTGAGTTATGCTGTCGCTCTGAAATCCCTGTCCCCTAAAAACTTCTATATAGCTGCCAAAGCTGCTATTTACCCAACATAGCCATAGCACTTGGGTCATTAAACAATACTGATGGCAATGCCCGGAGAACTCCAAGCACCTATTGTAGTATCACTGAATTCCTCCTTTGATCACCATGGTCAGAAATACCTGATTTTTATCACTCTTTAATAGCTCCCAATCAACTTCAAGAAGTTACCACAATGCTCATGGTAGAACCTTTGTCAGACCAGGGTAATCATTGACAAAAGCAGAACAGCAGATCTCACTGGCTCAGCACTGTCAGTCAGATGTGACCTTCTGCATGGACTCACTACCCTAGGGACAGGGCTTCAGCTTCCACGTTGAAGATCACTCTGCCTGTGTCAGAGCAAGAAAGGCTGTGAATGTAAAAGCTACTTTCTGAATTTCCCAAAAGAGCCTTCAGAAACTGAAAGGAAAGATAATCTGAAGCATATTTGAGTCAGTTCTGGGGGATGCACACTCTTAAGTATACAGTAAGAGCTTTCATGTTTATATTTTCTTACTAGGTCATTCAAAAGAAACAAATCTTTCCCACATCTAAGGTACAAAAAGACTACCTCATAAAATTTGTCCACCCTTTGTGTGTCCCGAACAATGCTTACAAGTAATCCAGCAGTATTTTACAGGAGCTGTTAGGACCTAAAGATACCAACACTTACTTTTTTTCCCCTTGAAGATGCAGTTGACAAGTAACTAACTACGCTCTGAGCAGCTGCTCACTAAATATCAAAAGCTTCTGTTTCAGACATGAAGGGCTCAATGCTTCCCAGTTTGCCTAAGCTTTCTGGCCATCCAAGTTTGTCTGAAATACTGTCTCTACCTGGAGGCCTTGTTCAGCAGAAAGCAGAGATGCACGTTGTCTGATTCCAATATTTGTCAGTTAAAGGGAAATGAAAACCCAGCGCTCTAATGAAGGCTTCCAAAATCAAAATGGTCAAAAGAGAAATTTGAATGAAGTTTATAAATGACAAGAAATTATAAGCAATTATATAAATATAAATTAATATTACTTTTACAAAGGACTTTTTTTTTTTTTTTTTAATATGATGTATGTCTCTCAAGAGGCTTGAGAACTCATAAGAAATTCTCAAGAGCCAAAACCATTGGAAGTGAGCTTTAGGACCAACACCTCATTGTCTTCTCTAGGAGAGGGAGACATCATCACCCATGACAGCTTGCTTTAGAGAAAACAAAAAAGGTTACCCTTGGTTTTGGATGCATTCATTAAAACTAGTGATGATAACTCAGTTGCAACACAATTAAGAAATCACACTGAGCAACTGCAACGTCAATTCTGCCAAGGACAGATCAAATCTGAAATGACCATCTCAAGAGGGAGCATTTTCAGGTAATCAGAAATAACTTCATTACCTGTTTAATGCCCTAGCTTGTAGGTAGTCCAAATCTAGTAGTAATACTAGTACTAGATATAACAACCCATCTAATCCAACTCTTTATTTTGTGGTTGTAACCCTGCATTCAAATTAAGAATTTCTCTTTGTTACCCAACTAGCAACTAACACTCTGGGTATTTTTGGACGGGCACTGAAGCTCCAGGCATTAGCTAGAAGCAGCACAGTAGATTTGATGGGCATCAGTAAGGTGCATCTGCCAACTTTGGTGACTTTCTAAAAGGTTAAATGATAATTGGAATTTACAAAACCTGCAGGTTCCTGAGAAGCGAGAAAAAAAAAGGCAAATTCACACACATGTAAATGACCATCTTCCAATAGGCAGGTTGGTATTAGCAACCTAGGAAAGGTGAAGCAAAGACCAGAGTATATTCACTTAATCTTAAGTAGCAGCTGTGTATCTGATGGAAGAAGTGATGTTTTCCTTCCTCTCATATGTGCACACATCCACATCCCTCAGTTGCAGATCACAGACCTATTAGTCCACTTAATTCATCTTGTACAGTTTATTAAATCATAAGGACTTCCATTCTCTGGTGCATTCGGGGAATTTTGCAGACTTTCGGTGCTCCTACTCAGGTCAGCCATGCAACCAGATGATTAAGCTAAATTCCCTTAAAAGAAAATCTTTGTTTAATATTAAAACGAAAACATTAAGCTGTAAAACATTAAAGTGTTAGTTAATGACCATTACGGCAATATGAGAGCCAGATGGAAGCTGCTCTGTGCTGTCCAAGCTTGGCTTCCCCGGAGTGATGCTCTGCACGACACAAACCCTCCCAGCAGCACGGAGCAGCTCAGCAGCACCAGTCTGCTCACTGGAGGTCGAGTCCTTGGCCCGACGTACAGCCAAACAGAACACACATCTCCTCTTGTTCTGGGTGGGATGGAGGGACTGACACTCTGTTAACTCCTGAACAAAACCAGCCTTATGTTAGTGGCTCCTCTAACATCAGCTGGTCATCGCACCAAACTGCAGCAGCTCAGAGACCTCTAATTACTGAAAAAGTCCACAGGAGCAAGTAGCCAGACTGCTCTCAGACTCTCGCAGCAACACCTCCAAAGCTCTCCTCTAATCACCACACTGGATCAGAGTAGCAGAGTTGGAAGAATTCAAGCAAATCCCCACTGGATTCTTAAACTAGACTCTAATCCAAACGCTAGCATCAAATGAGCAGCTCTGTTTTTGCAGGAAAAGGATCTGTCTCCCATCATGGGACCTTCCTCCAGCATTTAAGCTGAGCCAAGCACAAATGAAACCTTGAACCTTTGCCCAGAATGATCATCAAGAATTGAAACTTTTGAATTTGGGACAATATAAAAGATGCCAATAAAAAATTCTTTTCTGCAAGCCCTGTTCTGACGCATAAATCTTGCCCCACTTTCCTTCCAGCCCAGTTAAAACCTGGGCTGTGCCAAATCCCAGGGGAGAGCCCACTCAGAGCACTTCTGACACAAGCCAGGGAGCAGTTGGAATTACAAAAGACAGTTCCCATAAGAATCCCAGATCAAAGAAACCCACCTCCATTTGCACAAACTTTTAGATAAACATCCAAAAAAAGTTTAAAGTTCACTACGGGACCGACCCTTTTCTGCAGCCACCCTCGTGCAAATCCTTTTGCCAGTTGTCTTTACGGGTGGTAAGGTCTTTGGGACAGGCACCAGGACTTCCTACGCATTAGTAAAAGGCCAGCATCATCAGTCTCTGGTTCTAAATGGAGAGCGTGTGTCCTGCCACAGTGTAAATATTATTCATAACCCGTCCAGCTCTAACACATGACTTCATGACAACCCTTCCCTCATCTCCCCACACTACTCCAGGTTATTGAGATCAAATTCAGTGAGATTTGACATGTGAAAGTGAATCATACATGGTATGTCCAAATGACCAGAGACTGGGAAACAAGACACATGATCAGGTCATATGGAAACAAACCCCCCCAAAAGTCGTAACTCTCATTCCTCCTTTTCTTTAACCACTCCATTCAACTACCTGTTAGCTTCTCTGAGTTTAAACTAGACTCAAAGTACTCCCAGAGCCACAATCATAGCACAGAAAGGTCGCAGTAGATATCTACTTGTCCCTTGGCATCCTACATCTGGTAAAAGATATACAAATAGAAAGAACTAAAAATCCTGTGGTGACAAGTGAGGTTCAGGAACCCTGACTAAGAGCTCAAAATCTCACTCTTCCCCTTGTATTAAAGCAAGCAGTTTCACAAAGACTCAAACCATAGATTATCTTCAGGGTTATTGTGACGTGACTATGAAGTTTTCTCGTCAGGCTGCCAGTGGGAAGGAAAAAAAAGGCTTTCTGAATCAGGCCCTTATCATTTATAACACATTACAATCCAAAATGAAAAATGACTTGCTCCAGATTTGATAGAATAAAGCATCTTGAGATGCCAAAGAAGTACCCAATTTTCAATAAAGACATTAAACCTAAGCTTCAAAAAAAAAAAAAAAAAAAGGGGAATAATTACATCATTTTTTGCTTTGAGTTTTAATGCTAAAAGTGTCAATTTATAAAACTAGGTGAACATCCACAATTCCTAAGCACACTGCAGCTAATTAGACCCTTTTGATCTTTTATTTTGCCTAGAAGCTTATTTAACAACTTTACACAAAACTCAAGGTTTTGACACAGTAGTGGACTGGGGGAGGGGGGAAGATTGCAGAAAAGAAAAATTCTCTGCTGCTTGCTAAGGTGGGAGGCTTGTCACTTCCCCAAGCACATGTGCTATCAGCAAGACTGGAAAATGCTTTCCAGCCATGAGATGGACCACCTCTTATTTGAGCTGTCTGCATGGAGACGTGATAGAGAACAAAATATTAAAAACTAAATCACCGTACAGAGATGTTACTAATCCCCCAGCATCACATACACCATTTGTGTGTATAAGCTACAGTTTTAGGTAAAGGGTGGCAACACAAGACTAAATACTGTGCCTCCCAAGGAATGAGAAGGGGATGCCTTTAATTGCCATGGCAAAGAAATGGCACTGGCTGAGTAGCATTGTCTGAACCAACCATGCAGTGCAGAGGCACTGCAGTTTCCTACCTGAGTAGCATCCACCTTCATTGCAGAGGGTTGCCCAAAGGTTGGAGCAGGACAGGAGGAGCTGGTCAGGCAGGCAGAGAGCAGAGCCCTTACTGTGCTACATGCTGCAGCAAAACAAATCTTTAAGTGAGTTGACTCCGTCCTGGGGCAGTGGAAAGGACTAGACAATTTCTCCTGGTTCCTTCCATCTCTCCTTCCCATGAAGGACTGACATCAAAAAAACAAAAACTGAGGGCCAGATGACACAGGAGTCACTAGAGCATTCATCATTTCTGTGATCACATCACATCATCTCTCTCCTTCCCGTAACAGGGTATTCTGCCTCTAACACCTTCACATCTCCCAGGAGCTCACCAGAGGAGTGAAGTCAGGATTGTTAAGGGCAGAAAGCTCCTTACCCTGTCCTGAAACAAAACAATATTATTAGATTTGAAGGACCCAGGTCGCTAGGCTCATGCACGCAGACCCTGAGGACCAGGGAGCCCGGCTGATTCGAGGCTGACTGTTGGGAAGGGAGTGATAGAGGGAGGAGATAGGGATGGAGGAATTAGCTGCTGCAAACAGCAAAGCTGAGTCTGCAGTAACACGCTCCTGTCTGCGAGCAGCTCCTGTCTGACAGGGGAAGCCAGATAGATTTGAAACAACCACAACCATTTGGAGGTACTGATTTGTGTTCCATCTGCGTTAATCTCTGCTTAAAGGGAACAAACCTGGGACCTGGTCTAAACCTCCACAATAGCAGCCCTCCACACCTGCCCTGTCACCACCTACTTTTATCTTCAGTCCTGAGCGAGGGCACTTCGAGTTCACCTGATAGCTGAGCTTATTTCCGATTCATCGTTCAGGCAGGAATAAATAATGCTGACTGCAGCTCTCAGCCCCCACTGAGACACCGCACACCCACACACCCCTCCAGAGGACCCCTACAACCAGCCCTGGGCTGTGCTCAGACCCTCCCCACCCCAGACTCACAGCTGCTAAGCGAGCTTAAACCATTGCCTCCAATTTGTTGAAAAATTGGTCTTCCTCACCCAGTTCCGAGGCCATCCTGGCTTGCAGATTTACTTCCTTTTCTCCTTGCTCTCCTCGAGGCACATCAGCTGAATGGGGCTTCAACAAGAAAGGGAAGAAGGAAGTGATCCCAGACTGTACCCACACCGCAGCAGCGGAGCTATTTCACCCCTCATGCTACGCATCAGCATTAATGACTTCAAAGAAAACCATTTGCAAAGTTAAAAGCTTAATGTAGTAACAAAAATCAATATCGTGCTCAAGAAAATCCCCTGATGCTGGAGCATCACTCAGGTAGACAGCACAGGGGCATTCCCTCCACTACCAGCAGCCTGGCAGGCCATTAGAGAGGGGAGGCTGCCTTAATTTATTCTCTTTGTCATCCTAATATAGATCTTCCCTTTTCAATTGCTCTTTGTACCTTCATACTGCAATTTGGGTTCATAAATAGAACGAGTCCTAAAAGCTAGGATCAATATATTGTGCGTTCCCTTTCAGATGGGAGGCAGAGAGAGCACAGCAAGAAGGAGAGAGCCAAATACCCTGCTGGCATAAACAGCAAGTTCCTTTATGCTGCGATTTTACCATTTAAAATATGCATCCAAATATGGACTTGAACTTAGTTAACTAAATGAAGGAAAATTCAGTAGTCACCCTTGCATTCCCAGAGCATTCTCTGTACGTAAATTCAAGCCTTTTCCAAATGCTAATAATTCACCGTGTACCATTACTAACAATGCAGGTAAACAGGACTGTTCAGATGCAGAAATTGAGCAGAGGGAGACTGAGCACCCAAAGGCAAGTGTTGTTTTAAGGAGCAAAAGCAATTGTGTGAGTCCATGGAAATGCCAATCCCTGGTTTCAACTAAAAAATTCAAATGCTGCGAGAGATGCATCTCTTTTTAAAAAAGGGTTATTCCTAAGGTTGGTTGTTTTTTTTTGGTGTGTGTGTCAGATTCTTGCCCTGTGAGCAGAGGTGGTGCACATGAAGGTACTTCAACACCTTGGCCACAGCAGACTTCAAAATCTTCCTAAAAGAAACTTAATAAACAACAGCAAACAGCCCAGCCTACCGCCTCCTTGACTCCCAATAAACAAGGAACAGAAGGAAAACAATCAGACAAAAAAATACCCCAAATACCAGAGGGAAGATTTTATTAAAAACAAAACCCAAAAAAAAGAAACCAAACACCACCTTTCAGTGCTTAAATTTGTCCCTATACGTCAATAAAATTTGAAATAATTTGCACTTTGTAGGGAGACTGTATGTATGTTGTATGTAAATCTCATACACCTTTGTCCATAGGCAGTTCTTGTTTGAGTGTTAATCTCTAGCTGGACAGAAGGTGCTGAAGGTGACCTCTGGAAGCTGCAGGGACAAGTGAAAGGTCGGTGCACAGGGCTGCAAAGTGTTGTGTAACTCCTTGGTGCTTTGGGGTGTCCCCGTACCCCAGGGTCGTTCACGCATCCTTAAAGGAGAGCATACAGCATTGCATTGCTGACAGAAACTTGTCTATAATTTGCTTTTTTCTGACGTAACGTAGATGGATTTCTTAATTTGACACAGTCCTAAGGGACTGGGATGCTCTCTGTTCCCCTTAAATACACTTGCCAGATCCATGCAGCTCCATTCCACAAGGAAGAAATCCCCAAGGGTACCAATTGTTTCAAATAAGAAGCCTAAGCAAATGAAAACCAAACCCTCTCCCCACCACCTCCTCAACAAGCACACAACCCTACCAAAACACGCTGCTGCCGATGCTTTGCAGCAACACCTGCTTAACACCAAACAAAAGCACCCATGAGTCACCAAGTCAGTCAGTAAAATCATATCTAACATGTCAAAATATTTCAGTTTCACCCAAACACTCTTAGCTGGGTAGTGCTAAATATTAGTTCCATCTCTTAATCCTCCTGCCAAGCGAGCCAGATTTCCTGCTAGAAAACAAAGCCGAGTAACATGTCTGAGATCAGAGGAATGGTGCCCGAACCAAAATAATAACTAACATCTCATCCCTCAGTCTGTCCTCCTCCAAAGAACGAGGCCCTGCTCCTTCCACCTCTGTACGTTTCACCTTGGCTTTTATCCAGTGCTTATTCCTCTTATTTCCTCTCCCCTAGAATCCAAATAAATCCGCATGGCGCTAACTGAGCTCCTACAGAGCCGAAGGTGAGAGAAAGACATCTCAGCCCCTCGTTCACCCAACGGCTCAGACAGCTCAGGACAGAATGCTGCCACGCATCCCCCGGGGCCACACACAGCCCTCTGAGGGACTTGCTGGGGACAGCACCCACCGTTTCCTCAGGGAAGCCTTTCTGGATCTCGCTTGCTCTCCCTGATATGTCAGCTGCTTTTGCTGATGGAGCTGGAGCCTCGTAGGCTCTTCCACCCTTTCTTTGGAGCTGAGATGCACCAAGGTGCGTCAGGACACCTTTACGAAGCAATGGCTTAGAGTTTGTCCAGAAAGCTCTATGAGCACTAGTGCTGTTGCTCCTGGAGCAATGTCTACAGGGCTGCAGTTAGGAGAAGGGGGGAGAAACATCTGTGTGCATACAAGAGCAGTGCAGGCACAGGCTGCAGCTGTGAAGCCCCTCTCACTTGGCCAATGCTGTCTGCTAACTGCTGGCATAAATATAGTAACAGTGCTGCACATATGGCAGGCTGTTTAATTTTAGAAATCAAAACTATCAAGTGATTAAGTTAGTCATCCTTCCTCAATTTGGGACCAATACAGCAGTACCAGAGGCAGTGGTCATAACCACTGTGGTTTGCTAGAGAGAAAGAGCGCGCATGCGTGCGCTCCTGCACAGGCAGGGAACACCAGAAACCCTGCTCTGCCCAGCCTTGTTTTTCAAAGCAGGATGGGACAAAAGGAAAAAAAAAAACTTGAAGGAAGCCTCCAAATGGAAACGGAGTGCCTTGTCACCAGTGGACCAAGCCCTCCTGAGCTCAGCAGCCTGGCCTGTGCCGATGCTCACACACCCTCGATGGCATGGGGGGGCCTTGATGCACTGCAGAAGCAGCAGCACCTTTTGCAGAGCCCCGCAGCTCCTCCCCAGATGCAGCACCAGTCGCACCAGGAGGATGCAGCCTCGCAAAGCCCATCGGTATCTTTCCCTTCCAGTGAAAACCAGCGAAGGAAGAAAGCAAACAAGTCATGGAGGGATTTTCTGTTTCTCTAGACAAACACACTAAGAGCAGTTCAAAAGAGGCTAATTAAATTCTAAAATCCCTGTGCAAATACGTTAATAATGATTTTGAAATGAGCAGTTAACCAAGGAAGTTTTCAAGGTGGGAAGTGTTTGATACAGAAGAGCTGCTCAGCATTCGCCGGAGACAATCTCTCCGGATAGCACACGTGTTCGGGGGGTGGGCAACAGCCAATGCTCTTCCTCCCCAAGCACCAGAAAGCCAAGCTAACACCAAGTGACATGGCTGTAAGCCTGAAGGATCACTGTGCAGCCCCAAAGACCTCTTCCTACTTATTGCCAGGACAGAGGAAAAGCAAAGACATTTCTTCGCTCCTGCTGCTGCTACAGGAAGTTTCCAAATGCCAGATAAATCTTTTTCCTCTTCCCACACAACTCTAAGTCAAAGAAAAAAAAATCAGCCTGTAAGAGGTGAGTAACAGTAATTTGGGGAGAGGAGCTTAACCCAATAATCACAAAGACATTTTGCCTGATTTCTCCTCATTTCCGCAGCTTGCATCAATAACCACACTGATGGAAAACGTGTACGAAATGTGACAATTCCAATAGGAACCAGAGTCTCTCCCTTTGTGCATAAAGCATGAAATGATGAGAAATTGATAATTTCTTATAATTGCTCATATGATGGGGTGGAAAATCTGACATTGTTGTGCGGTCTCCACTGCCACGGTTCATGGCACGTCTTGATTTGAAATATCATCTTTCTCACAAGCAAGCAGGCAATGGAACTGCCTTCATTGAACGATGGCAAACCAAAACAGAGAAAAGTAGCGATGTGCTCTTGCAAAGTTCTTGGCAGAGCAAGGAATTAAACCCGCTGGCTAAGCCCTGAAAGCCAGGCCATCCTGTCCTGGTCAAATCTCCAACCATGGTCACAAGACTACCCTGCTGCTTCTTTTCCCTTATTCTTTGCATGTCCTTGCTCACCGCAGCACAATTACATTTTTTCAGGCAAGATCTCATGAGATATTGATTCATATGCTTGTTAAAATCCAGATCCATTATACCTCCCTTTTTGCTTTCATTCACTAATTTTATTGTCCTATAAAATATAAAGATTTTCTGATGAGATACATTCACCATGCCGCCACTACTGCTAAAGGCATACAGCTGCCATCGTCTTCCGGAAACATGTTTGTTTAGTCCATAAATCCTTCTTTTCCTAGATACAAAAATTACACATACAGGACAATAAATTCCAGGATCATTCTTCCTTTGGATTTGACAAGCAGGACTGCAGTTACTTACCCAGCCCTGGAGTACCTCTCAAAGAGCAGTCAGCAGTCCGATAACTTTAGATAAACCATTTAATTTCCAGAAGGAGCCTTGTTTGTATATAGACACAAGTTATAGCCCACTGGGTGCTCTCTGTTCTCACTGATTGCTCCCAGTTGGGAAGCAGAGGTTTTGGGTGAGTATGGTACTGGCAGTCTCTGCTTGCTGCACCACAAAGATGCCTCATTCAAAATTTAAGAATCTTTTTCGTGATCCAGAGGAGGATATGTTTGTTACTTACCTCAGCATCAGGATGAATATGCTGTTCTGCAGTATCAACAGCTAGGAGAACAGGCTCCGCAATTGTTTTATACTGCCTTATGAGTAGATACCTAAAAGAGAAAGTAGGGAATAAAAAGATAGTACAAACGACCAAACGCTGATTCAATTGATTTGGCGAGGGGTGGAACAGAAAAGGAGAGGAAAAACCAAACAGCTTTGACTCATCCTTAAATGCTCCCCAAAAAGGCAAAGAATTATTTATAGGTAAATACAATTGGCAAAAACAGAATGAAAGGAAAAAGAAGGAATTTAACTGCAAAATTCAACTAGACCACCAGGAAAAGTCTCCAAGCAATCCAACTTGTTGTGGCATGGTGAATACTGCCTAGAAAAGTGGTAGAGTTCACATTTAAAGCAGCTCAGACAAATCAATTCAGATGCAATCAGAGTACGTAAGCACAAATAAGGCACCTTTAATCTAGGCTAAAACTTGCACACTGCTAGCAGCAAAATGTAGACAAATACATCAGGGCAAGCTGCTCAGCTACATCCCTGTGACTTCAGCCAAAAGCAGCCCTTGCTGATCCACACACCACCATCATTCCCAGGACATCTCTGTGTAATGAAAAAAGCTGAGATGCCCAAAGGTGGCAGAACTTCAGGATACTGAAATTTATCTCCTTGCAATCTTCTAATTTACTTCCAAGGCTGCCCGAGGGCTGCGGCAGCAGAGCATGTGCATGGTTTGGGTTCTCTAATTGCACAAGGGTCCTTTGTGGGACATACACATGGGATTTCCCAGCTAGTGCATGGTTCAGAGATCCTCCATAGACAGCAGCCCCGGCTGATGAGCACGACAGCTTACCATCAGTGATGTGGGGTGGGCAGCAGAATTCGTGAGGGCCTGAACATCAGCTATGACAGAGGGATGTTTTGCCAACACTGTTTTCTTTTGCCCAGCTAAAACTCTCTATTAAACTACTAGTGGAGAATAAGACCCCATAAACATCATATCTGGAATCTTGGGACTAATCATCACGAATATAAGTGCTCTTAGTCAAAATCAGTGCTAGATTTATTGTCTGCACTTTTTTTATGCATCCTGGAGTAAGGATTTCACCATACTTCTCATTGCTAATAGTCATACTGAGCTCATGAGGAAGAGTGGTCACAGCCTGGAGACCCTGACGGCAGAGATTTTACAGTCTTTTCCAAATCAAAGACTACAGATGTGCCAGACTAATCCTGATTGGTAACAAACACCTTTGCTGTGAATATATTGATAACACTATGCAATTGTAGAAGGCTTTTTATGTCAGGTGGACCACATTCCCACAGCTGTCTCATTTTTTTTTTCTTTGCCACTTTGCTGTCCTTTTTCTCTTGTACGCTATTCCACATACTGATGCAATTAAGAAAAAGCTAGGAAAAAGACTTAGCAGCTGTTATTAAAACTGTAGATTCTTACCTATTACTCTCTCCAACTAGATTCCATTCCTGTTGACTCTCTTTTCCTAGCTGAGCCTGGAAGTATTAAGACACCTTTAAAATCCTCCCTGTTACATACAAGTCTGGTTCATTGTTTGGATATGATGTGGCTAAAAAAAAAAAAAGCCAAGGCTGGATTGCTTGGACAAAGGTACTACAAAAGAATTCAGGTACACTGCATAGGTATTCGAACACTTTATGGGCTGCTCTTGGAGACAACAACTCCTGGCTAAGTGCCACCATACCAGTGGTTAGATGACAGCCTGGATGATCTAGCAAGAACGGAAAGTATGCAAGTACTCAGACAAACATTGAAGGATAGCAATAGAAGAACATGGCACATGCAAAGCATCAGTTATTTGAGAACAAACCTCCTTTGCTGTGCTAAAAGCGTGCCATACCTTAGCAAGCCCATTTCCATGGTAGCTTTCATCATTCACAATACGGCAATGTCAAACACCAAGAAACATTTTGCTTGCCTACAACGTACTGTAATGTGAAAGAACACAGAGGTTACCTGCAGGAGACACCAAGCATAAACACCTGCTTTACCTACCTGTTCTTTTTGTTAGAAGAGGTATCAGAGCTCAGGTGCTTGGGCAGTGGGCCAGAGCAGGGCATGCTGGCTCCTAGTCCCTGCTCAGAGGAGGAGTGGTGTCTGATAGTCAAAAATAGTTGAATCAGGATCTAAATTTTGTTCCTAGCTCAACCCTGACTCATGGTACGTAACCTTGAACAAGATGCTACACCACCTTCTCCACGGGGACATGGCAGAATTTGCCCATTTCCCTGTGCCTGGCTCTATGGCGCAATCACTGCCCATAAGGTACTTTCGGGTCATTGGCTCAAGGGTGCCAGAAAAGAGCAGAGCCTTATTGCTGTAGCATGTCCAGGGCTTATTCTGCATGATATTAAGAGCCTGGGTCAATGTACGTGATTTTTTTTCCCAGCACTCCAAGAAATCTTCTGCATAGCAAAGTTAAAGCAAGCGAGAGAAAGAGAGACGTCTCCGTTTGATTGGCTGTGACTAGCTGCAATTAAAAACTATAATTTATTACCCTGGATTACGAGTATAATTTCAATGCAGAGAATTAAGGTTTTCTTCTGAGATGGAAATAAAGATTAATTTTTAATTTCCTTTCTCATTGCACATTTAAGAGCAATGGACTCCATAGAAAACTACAGGTCAAAATAGTTTTATGGAGGAATGACAATGTTCCATTGCCGAATAATTTAATGCTCTTGCTGCCTTTTTAATATTTGACTGCAGCTCCCTCATGCGAAACAACGGCAGCAGACACCATACACGTTTGCTGCAGCACTCAGGTCAATGTGACTTTGAAAAAACAAAGTTTCACTGCTCAGGACTCGGGCAGCTCTTGGAGCTCCCCTGACACAGCGAGCCGCCTGCCACAACAAGGGACATGTAGGTTTTCCCAAAGGGCAGGCAGCCAGCCTGGGGAAGGAGAATGGGAAGAGCAGGAGTGAAATGAAAGCCTGGGGGAACCAGAAGACACCAGAACGGATGGGCACATGGGGGGAGTATTCACCCATCAGGCACATAGCACACCAGGCACATCCCACCTCAGAGGCTGGCAGGTATATTCAGATAAAGTAGGAGAAACGTTTCCATCTGGGAAACACTGCTGTAAGACAGCAGGGCTGGAAGGTTTTGCCTGCAGGCAGAACACATTATTCCAATTTCCACAGCACATCAGCAGAAAACAGGAAAAACTGAGAGGCACGAGGTCGTGAATTTACTGAGGCCCTGGCACTGTGACTAGGTCACTGCTTTCCGAAACAGCTCCCACGTGTTGGAGAAAAACACAGTGGAAAAACTGGGAAATCCACACCATTACACAGCACTTCTGAGCTACCTGTAAAAATGCAACACGGCACGAGAAAGGAGAGGAGGTCTGTGTGCCTCTATTCCTCTCAGAGACAGGCTCTCAGGACAGGATCTGATGCTGCTGCAGATAGCAGGAGGACACCATCACATGCCTGAGGCCTAGTATTTGACCATGAGCAGTGAAAGGAAGTGCCAATGAAATTCAGAAATGCCTTAAATCATTGCTCTGGTAGTAGCAATTAAAAAAAAAAAAAAAAAAAAAAAAAAAAAAAGGAAGAAAAGCCCATACTAATGACTTGTATTCCAGTTAATTGAATAACCCTGCACTGACGGAACTATATCCTAGATGACCTAATAATAGGCCTTTCCACTGTAGGGTTCTGAAAATTTATTGACATCTTATAATTGGTATCTTGGTTTATAAATGGGATTAGGTGCCTAAGTGATGCAACTGCTGCTCAGCAGAGGGTTAAGCTGAGCACAGTGCAGGGTCACCGGGAGGAACATCTCCCAGGGACATGGTGGTGACAACACTCTCAGTGCGTCCTGGGGACCAAGTGGCTGCATGCGCAGCTCCACCAAGGCCAAGTCTCAAGGCTGCCAGGGGCCAGCCCTGAGTTAATGGGCAGGGACCCACAACATCATGTAAATTAAAATTAATTCCACTTTTTTTTTTTTTTTTTTTTTTTTTTTTTCCAGGATGAAAATAAAGGAACTCCCTCACACAAAATTCAAAAAATGCTTTGTCCAAAAAGTCCCTTCCTTCCACTACTGATGTACTTTCCCACGTCCTCTAAGGCTAACTGAGTCAGCCTCCCATTAGGCTAAGCACAAAGCTACACACTAAAACCAACACTTCAAAAATGGAATTTTTATGTGGACCGGAGACCTCAGAAGGTCACTCACAGTTGGTTGCACACAGTGAGGACATGCTTCATCCCAGGTCTAGGAGAACAAAGCAAGCATTTTGCAAGTTGCTACTATTCAATTTTGGGAATTGTCCCCTTGCTGAGGAACTGAGTCTTTTCTGGGGTGCAAAGGTTTGTTAGATTTATTTACTTCCCTACCCAGCCAGAAAACAAAAGCTTGAGTGCTCATGGCCAGGCTGTCAGGTGCCAGAAATCATTCAAGGAATACGTATTCAGATATATTACAAAACGTCTGAAACGCACAGGTTTGCTTCTTCTACTGAAGCAGGTACAGCTGTATCCATTTGACATATATCTGCCCATACCAAGCAAAGATTTGGCAAAGACTTCTCTGAGCTCAGACGTTACATCAAGCATAGTAGTTACTTGGAATCCCTCTACAGAAAACCTCGAAGATGAAGTTAGGGCAACTGAACAGGGAGTGCTCCTTCCTTCCAGTTGGGAATGATCCCCAAAACACATCCCTTTATGTAAGACTTTAGCCAGAAACTCTAGCCAAGCACAGGTACAAGGGCTGCCCCATCCCCTCATGCAGCAGCATGCCAACTGGTTTCTAACTCAGCCATTTATCACCTCCTGACACCTTACAAAACTCCCTTCAGATTTACATTTCCCTGTACATTTTCCTTCACTGTCTGTACTAAACAATTGTGTCCAGATTTGGTTTGCTTTAATCAATCACATTTCTGTTCTCTTGAGGCTGCTTTTCAGCAGCAACCAAAGCTCTTGCTACCTACAACAAGTTCGCTTCTGACAACCGAGAACTCACAAATCCAGTGAAGAGGATACATGCCTGGGACTGGACTCTGTGAGAGCCCAGCTTTGCAAAGCCCAGAGCACCCAGAATTTGGATCAGTTTTTCAGAAGTCCTTCACCCCACCACTGCTCCCAGTGGGATACCAGTGGCCACCTTTGCCAAATATCCCAGCGTTTTTGGGCCCCTTGGAAAGTCTGGATTCCAGTTTTGGAGCACAAGAGATGCAGAAGCACCAGCTGCTATGGAGAATCCTTCTCACAGCCTTTCGAGATCAGTTTTGCCTCTAGTAGCCCACTGCTGGTATAACCATTGCCTGAGTGCAAAGCCTGGTATGTGTCTCCGGAAATGGAGTTTAGATGTTTGTCTTATCTGAGCAAGTTCAGTGACTGAACACTGCACAAAAGAGCGTGAGCAACCCTGACAAAGCAACTGCCGCCTCCTTATCACGGTCTCCAAAAGGACTGAAAAGAATCAAGCATCAGAGACTTATCTCTTGAGAGATGTTCAGTGCCCATGCCTGGCTTACCGATCAGCTCTAACTCCCCTTTTTCACTAGAGTTTTGCTGCCTTGTTTTTGGCCACACAGTACAGCCTTGCCACTTCCTGAGTGTGGAGGAGTTGTGAGGGGAAGGGGGTGTGGAGGGTGGGCCCTCTTTGCCGACACTATTGTCTTGTATTTCTGGACAATGGGATGTTTTTACCCATGACAATTTTACCGTTGTGATAACCGTAACAAATGCCCATCCTGGTATCACAGGAAGGTTCTCAAGCGTTGGGTGATGACAATGAAACAGAGGCTGTGGACAGGTTTCCTTGAAGTCCCACTAACCTGGGCTTCCTCTCTACAGCCTCCCCATGCACTTCAAGCTCATTTTGAGCTCTTGCCACTAATACGCTGGCTGCATCAACAAGAGGCACGTACCTTCTGGTGGGAGAGGGCTCTTGGTGGTGGCCTACCGCTGGTCCCAGAAAAATATGGACTTGGCACATGCCCCTGAGCATTGCAGTGCATTCCCAGTCCCCTCATGGCTGGTGCAGTTGTGGGAATGAGTTAAGGACAACACATTCAAGAGTAGGGACGTTACAGCATGAAGAGGAGATTCAGTATAGCCTGCAGGGACAAAAAGAAAAAAAAGTTAATTAGAGGAATGAGACATGTTTTAGACTGAGCAGAAGGAAACAAGTTCCTTTCAGGAACAAATGCTCCCCATATTTACCCACTGAATCCTCCACTTCTTCTAACTGCATTGGGCTGTCTTTCCTACACCCTGCACAACACTCCTAGACAAGACAACCTCTCATGCCAGTTTTCCTCAACAGTCTTCAAAAATACTGCTTCTGCCATGAAACATGTGGTTCTTTGAGCCCACAGCATCTGCACCACCTGCACAGTCAGTTGGCATGGGCTTTCCAACATCACCAAGCCCTGCTCTACAGCTCCCACTGAAGACAGAGAGAAAACATCTTCTGGGTTCAGTAGGAATAGAGTTTGGTCAACCCTGACTGCTTCTGAAAATCCTTAATTAAAGTACAAAATGAACAAGCATGGAAATACTCAGCTCTGGAGTGTAAGGATCAGGTCAAAGCAACCAGTGAGCAGGAAGGACAAGAGCAATAGCCTAGACAGGACAAGACACTCCAAGCAAACCATGTTTTACTTCAAGAATAGTCTCTGAAAGCCCATATGAGACTTCTTACATTACAGCAGCCATTCAGCCATAACAGAGGTATCATAAGTCAATCCATGGCAGTGGAACACACCGGCCAACTGGCATTTCTACATTTTTGGTATGTGGAAATAACTTACATCTCTAGGTCAGAACTTGTCTTCAGGAAATAGGCTGGGGTAGGATCCAACAGCAGCCCTGTTTGGGTTGCAGTTGTGATAGTATAGCCTTCAGCTGATCTCCTGAGATTCTCATGTTCCGGATAGGAGAAATTGAAATGCACAGAACACAAACTCCAAGGAAGACTCTGACTCTCAGTCACACACAAATTCTGAACCAAAGTAGCTTAAAACAAGTCAGAACAGTCTGTCTCCACTTATAATTGCATGTAATCTACTTTTATTGCCTCATCCCAAGTTCTCAAATTTAGACAAGCAAATATATTGATTTATACAGACCTGTAAACCAATAGACACACTCAAGTACACTCTTTGAATGTTGATATTTAAACGGCAGGAATGTCTTTTCCTGTCTCTGACACTTTGCATGCAGAAAAAGAGCAAAATTAGCATCACACTTTATTCTCAAGAAAACCAGCACCTCTCCCATTAAAAGCTCAGGATCTTAGGCCAGACATCATGAGAAGGCAAAAACGCTGCAGAGACTGCAATATTATACCATTTGCCTTCATGATTAACACAGTTAATCTAATTTATCACTTGCCCACCCAAGCTTGGTGTGACAGCAGTTTATTTAAGGGCTGGGCAGAGCCAGAAGACCTGCAGCCTTGCCCAGCTCCGTTCCCAACCTTCCTGTTCACAGCCCTGAGTGGACACCTTGCCCCTTGTGCTTGCTCTCCCCTTCCCCAGCTGTTTGCCCTGGCTAGGGCTGCCTCGACCTACTTACAGCAAGGTGTATCTCCCCTAGGCATATTCTGTTTCTTGTTCGGTGAAGCCCTATTACAAGGTCTCTAGGTAATACAAAATAGATGCTAAGTGGTCGTTCAAATATCTCCACGCATTTCCATATTTAAAAAATATTTCCTCCAGAAAGCAGAAATAATTAACAAACGTCTGCCTGTAAACATGCAAGGCTAAATCAGCAACAGATGATGTTTACAGAGAGGTCTCACCAAAGTAGCTTTGTACAGCTAACGTTCCTTTATCAGATGCTCCCCAACTAGCCCCCCTCTCGTGCTGTGTTCAGCTTAACAGATAAGGCAGGGTCGAAGCGGAGGTTTCAGCTGACAGATAACTAATACTTGAACCCCTCTTTCCGTGCTGCAGAGGCTGGAGGTTTGGCATGCTGATCATCACGAGCTCCACATAGCTCATGGCTTCACCTCACACCAAGCGAGTCAGACGGCACAGGACACAACGGAGCTCCACAGTTTGCTCTGGTAACAGTACCACAACTTGAGCTATACTAAAAGCTTTCCACTAGACAAGAAAATTACACATTAAGATTGCCATTCGAAATCAGTCTGGCATTTCTAAAGCTTGGGTGAAACAAGGTGACCAAAGGAAAGGCACCAGACATTCACCCACACAGGGTCTATGCCGTAGTGAATATTTCGATGACAATGAACGTATAAGCAACATTTTCTGCAGAAGAAAGGAACTAATGGCCCTGACGTACTGTTTTGAGCATGGAAGGGAACTGAGAACTCTCACCAAAAAAAAAAAAAAAGAAAAAAGGAAAAATTCAGCCGAGGCTGTAGTTAGCCCTGACTGCCCACTGACGCAGGGCACCCCCGCTCCTCAGAGCAAGGAGAAACTTCATCACAGGCCTGCTGAGCAGAGCTCTGAGAAAAGGACATTTTGTTTTCAGATGTTTTCCTCTTACACGCATTGAATGAAGAGGAAAAAAAACACTAAAAAAAAAATACACCAAGCTCTGATGAGAAAGATAAATTCTCAAAAACAGTGACAGACGCCCAGAGCAGATACCAGAGGAAAAAGGCCACCGAGATCCGATTAGCCTGGTGAATCAGCGCGGTGGACAGTATCTCTAAACCAACCTCCTCTGCCCCCTTCCCCTCCCACACTCCTCTTCCCATCACCACAAGGCCCTGTTGGCCCGCGGCTCCTTTGCCCACCGCTCACACACGTCCCCTGGCCGTGGGCCCGGCGCTGTCAGCGTTGGCTCACGCAACACCCACTGTTGGCGCTGCTGAAGTCAACGCTGGCATAGGCAGCCAGGCCCTCAGCTTCGGATCACTTTGCTTGCAACAAGAGCAGTTGCTGGCCCCTGCTTCTAGCACTACAGTCATCCTTTCCCCTTTCTGGCATTTGGGATGATTTCTGGGCTCACAGGAATTGAAGGGGTTGGGCTGGCAGGTAGGGAAAAATCTCATCTTTTGTGAAAGAGGAAAAACATCTCCTTTTTGTCTAAGGAGGGCATGTAGCTGTCAGATGGGTGAAGCTCCAGTGCATTTGCAGCCCATTCTCTGCCTCATACACTGCAACTTGAGTCTTCCCAAGGTAGCTCTAAGCCAGCCAGCCCCACACAGGCTGTGCACTTACGTGTGGTCCTTGGCTGGATCAGAAACCTGCACAGAGATCGTTGCAGACAGAAGTACACCAGCAGATGTGCCAGACCTAGGTTTAAAGTTATCTTAGGAAAGCTGGTGTGATTGTCACAGCTGGCAGATGCACCTCGAGTGCTTTTCATCAGTCCACACAACAGAGGACAGCAGCCCTTGAGCTAAGAAGCGCTGGACAGGCTGCCTCTGCCACTTGCTAGTGTCTCTGGGGCCTTGAATCACCTGGAAAAGGGAAAAACTACAAAGGACGTGGAAGGGACTGGTAGGATACTGCTCTTCCACAGCTCTAAGTTGCTCTCCCCCTCTTAGAGGTGACAAATAACAGCCCTAGTGAGTGTGATGATAGCAACTGGAACTGCACACATGAGAGCAGACGTTCTCTCCCAGACAACTGATTGTGGTTCAAGAGCGAAGAGGCAGGAAGAGGAGTGGCAGAAGGATCCTGTCATGAGCTGACAGAGGAATTCAGTCAGGTTTCAGCTATTTACAATTCCTTTGCTGTTAACTAGCAGACCTTTCGGTGACACTTCCCAGCAGCGAGCCCACTGCCACACGGCTGACTGTAAGCAGCGTCACGTTGCTCCAGCGCTGGCCAGGAGATCGACTCATAGTTTCCAGCCCAAGTGGGTACCATTTTGGCCTGTCCAAACTCAAAGAGGCAAACCCAGGAACAAAGCCTGAAGCTGATAAATACCACAGCCCTTCCAAACCGCTGGCAGCAGCTCCACTGTGTGAGCAAAACGACAGCCCCCGCGTGCTGAGCCGGGGGGAGCTGCACAAGGCCCTGGCTGCAGGGCGAGCTGAGCACCAGAGCACCAAGAGGCTCTCCCAGGCCTCCCTCTCCTCTCTGTTCTGGAGCCAGCATCAGCAATATCTTTGCGGAAATAAGCTCTAATAGTTGCTCTGGATCCAGCAGGAGGAGCTGGCTAAGCACACATTTTTGTCTTAATGTAGGGCCTAAATAAACAGTCAAATAAGAAGTCAATTTAAGAAATCCTGTAGTTTAAAGGATTCCCTCAATTCTCTGTATTGCTTTTATTCCCGTGGCAATTGATACAAGCCTGAACTGCAGTCCAAATATTTTTTCCTGCCTACTTTTCTAGTGTTACTAGAAATACACACATAAATATACACATAAATTTGATGTAGGCTTGTACATTTTTCACAAGTACTCTAACATCATTATCCCAAGTAGTAGTCAAAGAGGTATTTCTTTCTTAATTACACATATCAAACCCCACTGATATGCAGGCAAATCACCTACATAGCTGAGGGGTCCAGAGCCCCCCAAAGCTTGCTATCTGCACAGCTGATGCCCGCAGTGCAGGGTCTCAATTAACTTGTAGCTTCCAGCAATGACAGCACCCATGCACACAGACACCTCTGCATCCTCCTTCAAGGCCTTGCCACATCATTTGCCAGCTTCTGTTTATCCAGAAATTGGGTTCTGGGCCTGTGGCTAATGAAGGCAAGGTTCACTTACCAGTTAGGAGGTGGAAGGAGATGGGAAGACCCTCACTGTAATTACTGGGTTTAATCACAGTTGTATAAAACTATTGCCACAGTCTTTGGGTCTTAACTTATGATTTTGTCACCTGCTGGCAAAACTGCCATGCTGAGCCCTCTTAAAATTCCCTGCCTCGAGGTAATAAGGGGCTTGTGGGCCCACCTCCTTATTTGACACTTTCCAATTTATTTAGCAGGGTTTGGATCGCTTCTCAAAGGGTCCATAGCCCTTTTCACTAAACTATACATTTCCTGTGACCTGTTAAAAACTTTGTAAAATATTTTGCACCTCAGCACCTCCAGCCCTCGTTTGAGTTCCCCATCCATTAAATAACAATAAAACAGCTCACTCCAGAGTCGTGAGCGTGCTCTGTCAGAGGCCAGGAGCAAGCCATAAGGACTTTGCAAAATTGTCAGATGTATGCACCTGCTTATGAGAGGGTATTTTGTCCAATATTTTTGCAGTAGGAAAAGAAACCTGAGGTTTTACCTGACAGCTTCTTACAATCCAGCCAGTGTAAGGTATAATACAGTCTTTTTTTCCCTTGCTTCTCAGATCTCAGGAGCGTGTGCCAAAAGACTGTCAACTTGTTAAAAGTACATTAATGCAAATTCCAGAGCTTTCAGTTATGTTTATGCTAATAGAAAGCCTCCCGCTCTGTGACAGGCCCAAGTGAAGAGTCAGTAACAGGAAAATTAATTCCAGCTGTTGAAATTGATTTAAAACTAGCTTATTCATAATAATAATAATAATAATAAAAGAATTCCTGAAATAAAAATAAAAAAGGGAAATACAGAAAGCACAAAATCATGTTTACTGCATGAAAGCAGAAAGGGTTCTCCTGTTGGGAAGAAATCTTCCAAATTTAATCAAGCCTGGTTAAGAAGAAAGCTCTAGCTTGTTATCGGGTTGTAAGTGTAGATTAACATGAAAAGAATTAGCTATGTGCACAGCCTGATTTTGCAAAGGAAACACAAGGGTTTTGTGCATGTATTTTGTTTTATATTCCTTATGCCTAATCCACAGGCAAGGAGACCAAACCCAGGCTGCAGTGGGACAGGTAGTATTTTAGGTGATAACGGTTGTGTCCTGAGAACGCCAGGGCTCCTGAGTGGGACGATTAGCTACCCATGACCACTGCATTTGTTCAGTGTTTTTACGTTTGCTTTTTTCTGACCGGAGTTCTGTGCGATTTCTGTGTTTAGACAAGCCCAGTCTTGGGATCACATACCCCAGCTTTGCTGGGGTTTCAAAGTTCAAATCAAGAGCTACACGTGAAACTGCTGACTGGCCTGCTGTTTCTGAAGTGCTCTCAAATGTATCCTTGATCTAAATAACCAAATCCAATGTTGGTCTTCCTAAAGTCTTTGACTATCTATATGCATAGCCCTAAAAGGTATCGTGCTGTCTCAGTGCTATCAAAAGCAGCTGAAGGAACATAACACCTTGCAAAATGCAGTTTTGAAATGGAAGGGGAGGCAGTCTTTAAAATTTGTACAGATATAGGCTTTCAAGCTTTCAACACCTACAAGTGGAGCCAAATCCAAAAATACGTGGTGTTCTCATTTAACCATACAAAGGAGCTGAGCTGCCAAAGGACACAATACCCACTGGCCTCTGCTGTAATACCCTCCCGAGTACAGGATCTGTCCCTTTTCCTAATGAGCACTCCTGAAAGATGTGAAGTTTTGTTTAGGGTCCTGCATAGATGCTAAGCCTATTTTTAGCCTCTATAGTATCCAGCTGCCAATATATGAGTAATTAGCCACAATTGCATCATCTGATTAGGACCATATTCCTTGCTGCTTTGGAAGGGACTGATCCAGAGTTCACTGACATCAATAGAAATCTCTCCTTTGACTTCATCAGACTTCACATCCAGCTTTAAAGGACAGCCTTGCTTTTAATTATCGAAGTGCCCTAATGCCCTTCCACAGACTATGTCTCTGCTGCTGCCATCTCTTAGCTGCAGAGAACAAAAGCTCCCCACCTTAAACCTATCCGCATTTGCCCCCATTTACAATGCTGCACAGTTCCCCAGGGGTGGACAAAGGGGTGAGGAGGGAGAGGTGCCATGACTTGCATGGATCTTAACCGATTTATGATACCCAGGAATTCACGTGCGTGGGTGGCCGTGAGGATAAAGCATTGGACCCATTTCAGCAAGAACCTTGACAGAAGCCAAGTCAAACCCACGTTTACACAGGAAACCAATAAAGGAGTCCAGCCCCAGCCCAGTGAGGAAAGGACTGGGCTGGTGAGGTTGCAGGAGGTTGCTTCCTTTCAAGGAGGAAAGCGGGAAGGAGCTTTCTCTAGAAATCCCACTAGAGTTTCAGAAATTTGCCCCTTTATTGTCAACTACACAGACTCGAGATAAACTTTATAGCCTGCCAGAGCTCAGTAAAACAATGAAATGGACAGAGTAACTGCTGAAATGGAGACACTGTCATTTCAGAGACTAACAGTATCCCTGACTCATGCCATCAGAGGAAGGAAAGAACAACAATAAAGCAAGCACAGGCTATTTCTCAGACTGCACCCCATGACTTCTGCTAGCACATGCCAGGAAAGAAGGACACTGCACATTTTTAACTGAGGAATGTGCAACTAGAACCATCATTTGAACTTAAAAGGGCCGTTCGCAGCTTTATCTACCAGCGATAGTCAATTCGTGTGGGGAAACGAAGCATTGCAAATTAAACATAAAAATGATTAGTAAGGAGAAGAAAGGTTCAGTACCCTTTGTAGGACTGATACATCTCTCCTGAAAAATGGTATTTTATAGGTGGAATTAGGAAGGATTCTCTGAGGGCTCATATTTCCCTCTGTGACTCTCGTTCTGTCCTTGCTCACCCCATTTTGAAGTGGTCGTTCACCAGGCTCAGGCCATTTTCAAGCAAACTGCCAGGTCCCAGCTTCTAATCTAACGCAAGTCAGGCTTCTACCTGCCTTCAGTTCTCCTGGCCCCAAATCAGCAATGCAAACCCAGGAATTCAAATACCATCAGTTCGGGGAGGGGGTGGTGGTTGTTTTTAATAACAATCAGCTTTGGGTTATTTTTCTCTGCCTTCTGGATCCTTAGTCTTTCAGGCATAACCAAGTCACATTTTCAAATTATGTGGGGGGGATGGAGTTTACGCAAACATAAGGACTGGAAACATGCTTTTAAAATGAAGCTAAAACTATCAAGCAGCTATTTAATCCCCAGGGATCGGGTACTAAATCACCAAAAATAAAATCAATAGCCTCACTAGAAAATGGTGGTGCTGCACATCCTCTCCCTTCTATATATTTCTTATTGGCACGAAGGAAGCTTGACCTGAGAACCAAGCGAAGACTATCAGGATTTAGCCTTATGACATATAGAAACTGTTACTGTCTGAAGTCCATAAAAGAAAAATCATGAGGCTCAGTCTATTTTCCCTAAATGAAAGGAGTTTGAAGCAGGTAGGAATCACGGGTCATGAAAAAGTCAGGAAGCAGTCTGGGCTGAAGCCCAGAATGAATACATATACAGGGAAGGCTAGAGGGACTCCTCTGCCTTGCTTTTCACAGGGCTTTTGAGCTCACCAGGGTAGTCAGAACAATGGCAAAACACAGGAATTTGAGAAATGGGGAACAAGTAACCATCACTTCAACAGCTTCCTGGTTGCACCAGTCTGAAGTGATGCCTGAGACTGCAGGGAAGACCAGAACATGCAGGATCCCACATGCACAGGGTCGAGGTCACATTCTCCTGCAGAAGGCTGGGCTGGCCTAAAAAGCAGGAACTTTAGAAACAACCTCAACATTGTCCTCAGCTAATCAGATGTTTCCTAAAACACCGTTTAAGCTATGCAGCACACATACACCTCCTGCTGGATCAGGCCTTTATTTCAAAAAGCTGTAGCCATGGAAGAAAGGAGCTGAACTCTTTTACAAGGCATTAAGTTTCATTTGCAATTACTTTGGATTTTATTGCACTACTGAATATAACAGGTTCATTAACTGGGCCAGCAACATTGTATCCATATGCCTTTTTAATAGAGCTTTTCTGTTATTGTTTCCTTATTGGTCTTTTCCCTTTTGCAACATGCAACTGGATTTTACTGGCATCCAGCTTTTGCAATAGCTCCCAGGTGGCTCCTCCAGGAACCTTATTTGTTAATTTGATGGCTGAACTGGTGTACGAGGAATGAAAAATAGTTAATGAAATGCCCGAGATGCTACTTTACAGCAGTGGCAACAACCCAGCGAATGTTCCCTAGAGTAAGCCCTGTGGGTTAAGCCGTACCTTGTCCAGTTCATCCCTGGAAGCAAGAAACTCAGAAACTCTTTGCTAACACACCTGCCTTCCTCTGCAGCCAACCGTGACTCCAGCGGGATGGAGGAGAGCCAACATCCTTGTTTTGTGAAGGGATGGAGACACAGCAGAAAGCATGAGAGGGACAGAGGACAGGGCTCCTGCTCCAGTCAGTTTCCAGAGAACTTTTTTTTTTTTAAGAGCAAAACCTAAAAATAAAAATAAAAATCTGGTTGAGTCCAACAGTTCCCACTAGGAACCTGATGGTCAGGTTGTCAAAAGAGCTGAGCTCCCACCAGCATCCATTCTCGTAAGGGCTTTCAAGAGCTTGAGCTCCTTTGAAAACCTGCTTCCCTGAACAAGATACCAGCAGCTGATGGTTAAATGTGAAGGGCAGGCACTGTTCTCTTGGCTCTTGCCTTGTTAAATAATGCATTTCTTTCTACAGCGGATAAGCGCTGAAAAGCCTCATGGAAGAAATACATCTAAAGGAGGGATTGGAACAGAGAGATAAGCCGATGGTGGAGAAGAAGGGAGTTCCACTTGCACAGTTCCATGTCAAGAATTTTTTTTTTATGACCCCCCTTCCATCCCCCCCAATCAGAAATTCCAAATTATCATAAGCAAAACACTGTATGTAAGAAAGGGCTGATTCTGATGAATATTTCTCGCTCAGGGAAAATGAGAAAAACATTGCAAGTTTTTGTTTGCCATGACTCTTCATTTCAATATTTAATTTACATTTGGAAAAGACTTGAAAATAAAAAAGTAAGTAAAAATTAAATGAGATGTTTTGGTTGTTCAGATCATGTGTTGCCTGGGGCTTTCTGTTTTGGGGTGAAGGACTATTTTAATATTTTTGAGAAGAGACATACCAATCCTGGATTTAGGAGGTTACTTGATTTTTGCCATTTTTCATGTCCTAAAAATTTCTCCTGAGATAGGAAATCATGGTAAGCTCTGTTCTAGACCTAAGTACAAGGGACACAAAATCCAAAAGCATCACCACCCAACAGTTATCCCTTTTGATGAAATAGCATTCTGAAATATTTGCTTTGCCAAGACCATGAGCAGGAATAGGAACAGGATGATCTTGCTGGGGTTACAATCCACCATTTCCAAATGCAAGCTCCTCCTCAGCTCCTCACACAGGCTCATTGACTCAGGACTGCTCGAGTTAAGCAGAAGACTCAATACTGATAAACCACAGCACAGATAAGGAGCCTTTACCCTTGTCCTCAGGACTTATCCCCCTCTTACCTCCTCAAGTTTCCCCTTACATTATGTCACAGATAACAAAACACAAAAAAGGCTTGATCCAAGGCAGCCCTGCTCTGATGTATCCCTTCAGCCCTCCCCACAAAGCCCCTTCATATGACTTCTCACCTCTCCCCCTTCTCAAAGACCAGAGAAGCCCCCTCAGCATCTTCTCCACTGCTGTTTTACTGGTACCCTGGACACCTGAAGCTGTGCAGGTATCTCTGCACTCAATCCAGCACCAAATCTGAACCCTTCAGTGCTTTCTGGAACACAGCTATCTTCAGAATCCCAAACAAATACATTAATTGCTTTCAATTTATCAGCCTCAAATCATTCTGTCTAATTACCATTCATCTAGAGTTTGTGTTTTTAATGGTTTATGGGTATTGTTGGTAATCTTTTAATTTCTCATTAAAAACAATATCTTGTACGCACTATGTGTGAAAAGCCCTAATCCGATAAATCAAGCAAGAGTAACACAGTTAAAAGGAAATCAGTGGAACAATATTTGGGTTTATATATTTCTGCCAGTCAATTTGTAATTAAAAGTTGCTACTTTAAAAAACACAGTTGTTGCTGTGAAAGCCATTATCAGTCGGCATTTTCATATGAATACTGCTTTAATTAATTAGCAAAAGTAAATACATTATATATCAAAAACCGCTTTCCCACTGAACCCATGCGTTCCAGAACAAAAGGCTTAATAAACGACACAAAAGAGGGACAAATTAGCTGATCCCACCCTCCCTTTTCAGGTTTAGAGTCTTTTAAAGTTCTCCAAGGTTTTTCCCCCCCACACTTGCCTTTTTTTTTTTTTAATACATTGTTTGTTTTTCTTTAGAAGTGTGTATGGGGGGAGAAGATGCTACACAAACACAAAACATGCCATTCAAATTAAATGATTTGGAAATCAGTTTTGCTGGTTCTTAGAAAATAAGAGTGTTTATGATTATTAAAAACCAAATGTAATTACGATCACATACAACACAGTCCCTTTGGAACAAATTATTTGCTGAACATTAAGGGGTTAGAGTTTGATTCACAAAAGGAAATGATGTGTCTGAAAAATTATTCTTTTGTCTAGGGGCTTTCCAGAGACTGGAGACAGCGGGAGAAAGTGCTCCATTTTCATCAACAAGCTGGAGAGAAAGTGTGGATGAAGTGCCATTTGGGGCTCAAGTCTATGATAAGAACACCTTAAAACATCAACAGTATCTCTTATCTCCCGTGCCTTTAACAAGAACCAGGGGTCCTGCCATCGCGCTAGTGAACAAATCACTCACCTCATCCTGGCTCTCTCCTTGCCAAATTGCTGAAGTGCTGCAAGCAGGGTCTGCTTGTGAGTAAGGAGCAGAGAGAGGAGCAAGTACCTCAGCTGACTGATGGCTGTGACCAGAGCTGGGCTTCCACAAAACAGCAGACTGGTAAAACCTGATGGTAGGACTATGAACACAGATGGAGAGCCTGACATAAACAAGAAAAAAAATATTTAAAAAAAAAAAGACCAAAGCAAACAAAAAAAACAACCACCAGCAAAACAACTGGATGAGGCTGCCTGTTGGGTAAGTTGTTCCCCGTTTCATTTGACTTACCTAGAGCTGGAACTCCCTGCACAGTGATGAACAGCAACCTTCGCAGGCTGAGCCTCAACACCTCTTCAGCAGTGTAAACACAAGTTGCTCAACAGACGAGGCCAAGAAGTGCAAATACCAGACCAAAACAAGTACAAGAGGACTTTGGAAAAATGTAATTGCTCAAGGGAGAATGTAGAGTTTACATATACTTTCCATGACAATACTGAAGGCTTTCCACCAAAGGATACCTCTAAAAAAGACTAGGACGATGTTGATACTGAACCAGATAATTGTGTGGCTATTAAACACCCATGCAAGGCATCCAAACCTGCACTAATGCAAGAAACCCAAGGCTACACTCAGCGAGAGGCAGTCTGCAGTCTCTCCAACTCCAACTCTCCCCAGGAAGCTTCCCTTCTCACCAGACATTTCATTTCTCCCTCTCAGTCCTGACTCCTAACCATCTTCCCACTTATACCAGATACTCAGCATGCTTCCTCCCAAAGTAGATGGCAAGCAAGCTTCTTCTTGACTGAATTAATAAATCTTCATCCTCTATTTTGGGATGCATACAAAGACATAACAACCAGTCCCAGTCCCATATGTTCTGCCTTTTCTTCTGTTTTCTCTTCCCTTGTGCTCCCAGACTGCAAAGCCTTTGGAGAAGAGACAGTATTTAGCCTGACCTGGAAGCATGCGGTGAGTGCCACGCAGATGAACAGCGCTCTAAGCAATCAGAATTAATATTTCAAGGTGACTTAAGAACCCAGAGGAGTTTGAAGGTTGTCCCCCTGCTTGCTCAGTTCCTGTACACCGTCATACCACAACAGCAACTTTCTCCAGGCATTTCAGACAGAAAACATTCATATTTATATTTTGCCTTTCACCCAAGGCTTCCACGCAACCTGCTTGATACCCTATGCACCAGTTCTGTGTGATGTATCACTCGACAAAAGATGCATCTGCTCCAGGGAACATCACAGTGTTTCAGCAAGAAGCACCTTTCCTTGGAGTCCCAGCATGACCTGAACACCGAATCACTGTTACCTTTCAGAGGAGGCAAAAATCATGCTGCTAAATCAGTTGTTGGCTTCTTGCAGGGGCTGCGAGCAGCCCTACTGTCAGCTCACTGGGGTGGGAATCACAGCACTTAGCTGATCACTCCTCTGGCCGTGTTTTTAGCAGAAATTGGTATTTACACCTCAATCAGTGCATGGTCTTGTTAGGTACCATTCAACTTAGCTAGGATACCCTCAGCTAAAGCCACTTTTCAGCAGACACACAGGAGGTGCCTGTGCAATGCATGGGGATGAAACAACGTGGGGTGAGATGCCAAGATCAGCACCGTGCTGAGGGATGTTTCAGCACAGAGAAGCGTGCCTCATGCAGGCCTTCGGCGCAGGCATTCTTTTTCCTTCACATAACTGCATTGATTTTTATCATTGTTATATTTGGTTCAGCCGCCCATCTGGAAAGTTCTTGCCTCCCCCGGCCCCCATAAATAACCAAACCCAGCTCTAACCAAAGGCAGTTGACAGAATCAGCCCCGTTGCCCTTTGGCAGTTCTTCCAGGAATTTTTAGGGTTTTTACCAGTCAGGAAAAGGCTTTGATGCTCTGGAATCAGGATTTTATGAAGATCATTTTGTAGGGTTCAGCCAACTCATGAAGTGTCAAATGGGGGGCACTCTTTCATCTCATGGCTGGATGGGGAAAAGATCCTCCCTCTTACTGGAATGAGGACTCGAGAGGGGGGAACATCTCAGAGAGATGAAGGCTCATCCATAGAGGGGAGGGTTTCTTTTCTCTTGGTAGAGTCCACCCACCACATTCCCATCATACTGATTGCTGCAGTCCTATCTGTCTGGTCTCCAGGCTACATCAGATAAGAGAACTGCCTGCTCGCTCTGGTTCTGATGCTGTGCTGTCGGGGCCTCCCAGCCGCAGAGCCAGGTTCTTCCTCACCCTCCTTCTCCAGCTGCCTGCTTCAGTGACTGCTGCATTGGTAGGGATGCTGTCAGGAAACCTGGCACTTGCAAGGAATGAGGCAGCGATCAAGAACAGCCTAAGGAAATTAGATCTTTCACTTTGCATTTCTAAACACGCAGTACCAAAAAAAAAAAAAAAAAAAAAAAAAAGAGCAAGGAACCCCCCTGCATTTTCTCAAAATCCATGTGCAAATCGCTATCCAAAACAAGTTGAAGGTCTACCCTATCTCCTCTCTTTGACAGTGCTCAAAGCTGTGTAAATCAGAAGACAATACAAATACAGCCTGCTCCCATTTCTGCAATGACAGACTCCCTCTGGAAGATGGAATATGTCACTCCCCAGCTAACAACCATGCCTGGGCTCTTGAAGGCTTGATTGACAGTTTCCCAAGCTAGTCCCGTTGTGGAAGGCATTCATGCATGCTGATCAGTTGCTCCTGAAATTTGCAGCTCCATTGTCTCAAGCATTGCAGACATCACTTGTTCAGAAGCTGCATGCACCAAGTAATGGCCATTTGGCAGAACTCAGAACTTGAACAGCACTGCATACTATGCAGCCCGTCTTCATCTGCTGCTTGGTGCTCTTCCACCTGGCTCAGAGCAGAGTTGCACAAAAACTACTTTTTTATTCCTGCGAACCATTCCTTTGCTGACTGTCCCATTTACCATGACCTGTCACTTATTGCCTTTGTGCAGAGCTGGTCCACAGTCATCCATGTGATATTTGCAAATGCCAGAGTCTCTGTCACCAGACCCACTGACGACCATTCAGACCAGTGAAAACACTGAGATGATCTTATACTCAGACTCGGTTTACAACATAGTTCTGCAGCCCAGAGGCCCCAGATTTAATCCGTGCTATCCCATAGCCTCAGAAGCTAAGAAAAGTTTGTGGGAGAAAATGAGCAAGACAAAATCCAAATTATTTTGCTGTCAGTAGTTTAACAATTTAGCATATCAGTATGCACAGACACCCCTTCCTGCACCCATGGAGACCATGATGGCATATTGGACAAAGTACTTAACTGCGCTTGATTTCTTACAGGAGGAGAGCAAGCAGAAGTGTCACAGTGCTCTGGCAGACGTGTAGGCACCAGATACTGACACATCCTACAAGAGGAGCGTAAAATAGCAAGCAGGACACAGCCAGAGCTTCCGCTCTGCTCCTGCTGTGAAGGCAATGTCAGCAGCAGTCCCAAGGGAGATTACAACAAAAAGGCTGACCCTGACAATGTTTCAACCTGCCTCATTCATGTCCTTGCCACAACCAAATACAGGTGCCAGCCTGGGGTTCATCAAGATCATGGACCTACGTGTGAGGCACGGAGACAACACGAGCACACACACTGCTGGCATGGTGCGTGTGACACTTCTGCTACATCCATGCAGTGCTGTTGAGACGTAAGTGGGAAGAGATAACAAGAAATATTTTAAGATGATCACCTGTCCTTAAAAAATGGCATTTCTGAGGGACAGCCTTCACCCCACCAGAGAACTTGAAGCAGCTGCCGAAAACAGACGAGAAGGTTTGCAGCCATTTCTCATCTAACCCAACACAAGCAAGTTTCTGGGATATTGCTTTCTGGTGCTGTTGCATCAAATAGGTTTTTATGCATCGTGTCTTTTGGGTCTACTGCTAAAGGTGAAAGAATCGTGTATTTGCAGTGCTGGAGGAAGACTGGCTTCCATTTCCAGCTCTGTATGTATGACCTTGAAAAAGTCATTCAACTCTTCAATGGCTGAACTGTTTAACTGCAAAATGAAGCTCTTTCAGCTTTTGGCTGTCTTGTCTGTTTAGACTGTAAGCTCTTCAGGGCAGGGACTGTCTCTTATTAAGCTATCATAACTCTCTCTTAATTAAGGTCTTCTACACATCCAGGGGACTCACAAAAATGTCATAAAGCAAAGGCTTTCTAATAAATTTTAGGGAATTCCACATTCTGATCCAAAACTACTCAGTGGTTTTCCCTGCTGAATATGGTGCTGAATCCCTTGTTAGACTATGTGCGAAGGGGGAGGAGGGAGGCTCCTTATAATTTAAAGAGATTGCATAAAAGACAGTTTAAGTCCTTGTGGCTGTATATTTCTTTTAATTAGTTTATGCACAGTGCATTTGCATGGGAAGATGCACAGCGTGTGGACGGACTTAATTAGGAGAACAATACGTTCCCTCTTAAGATAATGACTTGAGGATTATGAAAATTATTATTCCAGATCCATCCATGGGTCATTCGAGGTTCAGTATCCAGCGAACTTTTAAAATGCATTGAGGTCAGCAGTTTGGATACTGTCAGTAAAGTCACTTGATTTTACTGCTGCTTAAATGATTAATTATGAACAGAGGCTGCATGCATCCCCCAAGTTACACAATAGCCCAAGGACTTGCTGCATTTTGCATATGCCATCAACTGCTCTGGAGAGACTGATGCGCTAAAAGGGGCCGTGAGATTCGCTGTAGTCATCTGCCAGCAACATCTCCTTCTGAGCAATTCCCCCTCCCTTTCACAGGTCCTTTGCCTTTTTGTTTCTGGCTGGGGATGGAAGAAATTTCAGCCTCCACTAATGAATCTTTGTAGCTGAAGAACTAAGACAATTAGCTGAGTGTTTAAGGACACAGCTCAGTAGCCCATACAAAGTGAGGTACAACACGTGCCATTTTAGAACAACGTACCTGTGGGCATCTGGAGACATCACCTAACTGTATCAGCTTTAAGTCTGGCAGTTTGGTGAATCTCAAGAAAGGCATCTTTTCTGTCTCTCTCTCTGAACCACAATCTAATCTCTCAGCCAGCTCAGTCCTAAGAATCTCAGAGCCCATCCTGCTCTCCCCTCTGCAAAAAGTGGTTGCCATCAGGTCAACATCCTCCCCACTGCAAAAGGGCATCCTGGAGAGGGACAGCCCTCTATCCCAAAGCTGTACAACTCCAAGTACTGAGAAGACTGTGGGACCTACTGTCCCCACATCCCAGCCAACAGGAGCAGATGGATAGAAACCCAATCTTTTGCCTAAAAAGCAGAGCCACATACACCGTTTTTCACAGATAACTGTTTCAACAGCAAATCCCAAGAAGGCAGGGAAGGAGAGGAAACTTGAAGAGAGATTTTTGTGGGTTTAGGGCAATTCAGCCTGGTGACTAAATCCCCCAGTCTTTGTACACCTACTTTAAAACTTCAAATCAAGAGAAAGCCATGTCTATCAGCCCTGGATGAATTGCACCTCTGTGCTCACACTGGTGGAGGAAAAAGTCTGTGACTGGCCCCAGAAGCCCATTTCAGGGGTGTCTCTGGGATTCTCATCAGCAGATTCTGCTTTCCAGAAGGAAAGATGGGCACTGCCACCCTCAGTTGCTCATGTATTTGACAAGTAAAGTCACAGACCCCTTTTAAGAACTGGGACTTTGTTCCAAAGGGCAACAAGGGGGCTCTCAGTGGCTTTTAAGAACTTATTTATAAGAAAACATCTAGAACAACAAATGCTAAGGTTGCTTTTTGCAACTCTTTACATCAAACCAGAAAAAGCAGCACGCCCAGGAGTTGAGCTATTCGCTAGGACAGTCTGTGAGCAATAAAAACCCTGGGCCAACAGGCTGCTGGCCTCCTCTCAGACACAAACACACCCCATGATTTTCTTTGCCATTTCAAGATTTCCTGAGGCCACAGAGGGTTGCTTGAGGCCAACCATGGATAGTTGGGCATTACAGGTTAGCCACAGGATCTCACTGCACATTGCCATTGCACTGCCTGCAGCACAGGGCTGGGGGCAGGTGGAGAGCCAGCATCATGGCTGCTTCCTGCAATGCCAGGGAAAACACATTCCCAGAAGTGATCCCAAAGCACTTTTCCAGCTATTTTTTAGTGTAGCACCACACAATGCACACAAGAGACAGTGCTCAGCACCAGTAATTCCCTACCCTGTTTTTCTTCCCCACTACCCGCAAGGCCAGAATTGCACAGCAGAGCCCCAAACCCTGTGCGACGGCTGGGCTGTGGATCCATCCCAACACAGCTATGATCACAGAGCTCAGCAAAGTCACGCTACTATGGAGACAGGGAGCAGGGGAAAGAAAACATACTAATAGTTATAGGACAAGAATAGAACAGCTCCTTGCTCATTTCTCACCCTCTGCTGTTGATAATGTAGCACCCAAAGCATGTTAGGCACTGTACAAGGCAAACAAAGATGTCCCTGCCCCAAAGAGATTACAATCTAATTCAGATTTTACAGTCATATTTCAAATGCACAGTGAGATCAAAGCCCTGCTCTCCTCCCCCAGGCACTCATTCTCTCTGGTGGAATATATCTTGATTCATAAATCAGAGAAGCAGCACGTCCCAGTGAATGCTGCCATCCAGGACACAACAGAGGATACAGAGATGCCAAAGGTAGTCCCTAACATCACGTTAGAGCTTGAGAGGGTATTTCAGGGGGGGAGGAGAGGGGGAAACTTACAGTGATTATTGTTTTTCCATTAAAACATTTCCATCTCCAAAGCGTAGTTTTGTCTGGCTGCCATGCCACCAGCAGTAACAGCACATGACAATGATCCATGACACACTAGAACAGAAAACAAAAATAGAGATTCTATTCATAAACTTCAGAAGCCATTAAGTGAGATAGTCTGAAAATACTTTAAAAACTGGGACAAGCATCAGAGTACAGTAACACTTATTTGGAAAAGGACATCCTGAATTAGATGAGTAATTCCAAAGTAAAATCCCAATGTTCCCTGTTTTCTGATTCATTCACGGCCGGTACTAGCAGCATCAGGGCACACTTAAGCACACAAGAGTAAAAGGCAGTCACCTCCCAACCATTATCCCCTCTGCAACTTCTAAGGGTTTCCCCCCTCGAAAAATCTGCAATTCAAACACTAAATTTGCCCCTGAACTGCTTAATCTGCAAGCTTCAGTGATCTCTCTGCAACGGGATGCACAGGCAACAGATGTTCAGAAACCGAGTTGGCAGTTTGTATCACCTGAACGTGTGATTGGGAGCAAGACAGAGAGGATGCACATTGCCTGGGAACATCTGATAACACCGTGCCCTTCAGAGGCTGCATGTCGGTGAAGGGGCAGGAGCACAGCTTAGAAATAACCAGAAGCTTTCTTCTTCTTCCATGAGTCACTCCTGCTTCAAGGAGCTGCAGCTTTGATTATTAACTGGGCTAGTCAGCTAGATATTTAAATGATTCCCAAAAGTCATTAAGAGCCCAATCAGATATGCAGTGCTTGACTCTAGCACAGGAATGCAGAGAGGGAATTATTTGCATAAACTATGCTTTAGAGAAAACCTCCATGTATTTTATATTTCAGGGTACCAGGGAATCTGATTTAACTGAGTTGAAGAAATGAAAAAGAAGCTTAAGCAATTTAAGGGACAATATTAAACATAGAAGAGCGAAAAAAATAAAAAACCCAAAACAGCAGCTACCATAGGGATTACGAACAACAAAATATGATGTCAAAGCTTTCTTCCTCTCTATTCTCTAAGCAACAGGCAGCTCCTTTAGATTTCCCCTGACTTTTCAGAGAGAAAATTCAGCCTCAAAGTCAAAGCACTGCCTGAAGATGCATGCCTGATCAGGTCTCATGACCTTTCTGTCCTCTGTCCCAGCTCGAGATCACAGAGGGGAGCGAGAGCAAGGAAGTAAAGGGGTAGGTGGATGCAGAAAGTCTGCCTTTACCTAGAAGTAGCTTTACATTCACCCAGCCCCCATGCCAGAGCTGTGACAGTCTCTCACATCAAAAAGTCAAGGCAAATCTTCTGTGGATTTGTTTTTATAGGAAATGTGGGATGACAAGAAACCGACAGTGTTTTGGTAGGTGTGAAGGCAACAGTGCACACGCAGACTAGAACAAAAAGGAATAAATATCAGGCTAGGGGCCACCTTCAGAGACAGAGGGCTGCTTAACTCGGCTGCAGCTTTTCTGGTGGTTTGTAATCCATTTTACATCTGTGCTATGCCCACAGTAGCAGGTAGCTCCTGCCCCTGTCCTGCATATCCTCACGTCCAGGACGTGAATCCTTCCTGCTCTGGGTTACAATTAGAGGCACAACAAGCAATTTTTTCTTCCAAATCTGCAGCTCAAACAGAACTCATCCAAAAGCAAGACTTGGGAGGACTGGAAAGCTGGCCTCAGCCTGCAATATGTGAGAAAACAAGAAGGGAGGTGAATGAAGCTCCATGGGGTCCCCATCTCTTAAGATGAAAAGAGCAATTAACTACCCAAATGAACAACCTTACCCTGTGTTTCAGGCAGAAAACAGTGTTCCCACCAGGAGCCAGAGGCCAGGGCAACCTGTGGCTGGTCACTGAGGCTCCTCACCCTTCGGTACCCCACCTGTACAATGAGCGATAAAATATTTTTCTTCTTTCTTTCCTTCAAGGGATGGGAGCTGACAGATTAAATGCACTCATGCCTACAAAGCCTTCCCCAGAAAGAAACTGTCATAAGGAGGGCAAAACTGTTATTGTTATTATGATTAGAAACCAAGGTCCTCCTGCGCAGTTATTTAATTAAACCATAAATACAAACGGATAAGTGTCTAATGAGCCAGCTCTACACAGTATATTTATATTCCTCTGAAAAGAACAATGCTTAAACTAGTTGCAAATAACAGTGCTCTCTCCCAGCCTGGTTTTCTCTGCAATCAGGAATCAGGCCGCACAGTAGTTTGCTGACAAATTGCTTCATGTTATGAAGATAATGAAGGCATCAAATTACTTTGCACTCCTTCCCCCTGGAAGCAGCGAGGCTCTTGCAGAAAGAGATTGCCAGGGTTTTATTTGTGCATGCATGTGTGTGTCATTTGTGACAAGACAAGCCCCAGAGGCCTGTCAGCCAAGGCAGGGAGGCTCCAACCACGGCTTCTGGCAAATCCCCACTGCAGCCCTGACCTTCTGGCTGTGCACTTGTCGGCGCTGGGAGGGAGGTGAGCCTGGCAGAGAGCCACGGCCCCCGAGAGGTGTTTCTTCCTCCAGTACCCACAGATATGCGCCGGGTTGTTCTGGGAGAGCTCGCACGGGTACCACAAGCCATTTAGTCACGTTAGGATGGCTTTTCCCTGTGTCTAACACACTCTGCTTTCCAGGAACAAAGCCTAAAGCAGCAGATCCAGCAAAGCATTTGTCCAGGGGGTTGTGCAAGGTCATCTTCAAAACTTAAGCACTTGGCCAGATCACAGCCATTCTGGACCATGGCTCTGGAAGTTTGCCTTTCTTTCCCTTTCTGCCTTCCTTTTTCCCTTTCTGCCTGCTGAAAGGATGTTTAACTCCTCCTTCGGAGGTGGTTCCTGAAACTCAGGGCAGAAGGATAGCAAAGAGAAAAATATTCCCACCCCAAGCTGTTATTAATAAATAACGTATTCTGAACAGGTAAGATCTCAGTAAACGGGTTCCAAACAGCTTTTTAAAGCCCCTCCAGCCACTACGAGCATCAACAAGCCCAGCAAAGCTCTTTAGTGATCATAACAAATGTGTCAGGCTTTACTCTGCAATTGATTCGCTTTTGGTAACATAAGTTAAGCTTTAAATCTATATTTCATATATAATCAAGCAGCCAAATCAGTCTTTTGATATAGAACCCAGACCAGCCGCTGTGTCTTTATCTCAGAAAGCAGGAGGGCCAACAAAGCTCCAGCCGGGGAAGTGACAGTTCTTCTTTATTATCCTCCCTGGTTGTGCCCATCTTCTCATCTCCCCTATCAAATTTCTGGGCCTTTTTGATAAAAAATAATTTAAGAGTGCGCTCCGCAGGAAGTGCACAAAGGTTACAGATTGAGCAATGCCTGGGAACCCCTTTTTAAAAGGTGCAACCATTAAAAGGGCCTGCAAACCGGAGCGGGATGCCAGCCCTGCACGCAGCCCCTTCTAGCGGCACAGAGGAGGAGGCCGGGGTCAGACACGGCATGGGAAAGCTCTCCCCTTACGGTGGCTGACGTCTCCTTCTGCTGTGAAAACTCAGACAAGGAGTTTTGAGTCTCACTGACCGTGCACTTGTCGGTGTTGCTTGTTTTCTCTCCACTCCCTCCTTTCTGCATTGCAAGCTTGCTGGAACAGCCCCCTCAACACTTTGGGGTCAGAAACGACTTCTAAGTTGTTTAAGAGGAAAAAAAGTTTTAAATTAGCATTCAGTCTTCCCTGCCTTTTTCTCTCTTTTTAACTGTTGACACACTTGTACTCTCCTGCTTTGCTGGGTTTCACATTACAAGTTCTCCAGCAGTATGGGTTTAAGGGATTCCCCTCCTGACTGTCTCTGCCCTACAGCACATGAATCTCTTTGAGGTGCTGCTGCAGCCATGCGTTGACATCAGCCTGGCATGGGGATTGATCCACTTTCACAAGAAACATGCACGACTGTACAGCAGGGTTTCTTTCTCCTGCAGCCATATCAGTTCCCTGAGACATTTCATTGCATCACCTTACAAACCTGCAGGGTCACCGAAACAAGAGGGGTGCTGCAGGACGCAAATGCCTCCAGACCACGACTCCAAGGAGCAGTTTTGCAGTTGAAGTGACAGCTTGCCTCAGCTGGCCTGCACCTTGCTTCGTTCTCCGCAAGCAAATCAGAGCGTAGCATCTCTGAGTCAGCAATTAAGACCAATTGTAAAAAGCAAAAAGAAAAAAAAAAAAAAAAAAAAAAACAACACTTAAAATAGCCATCTTGATGAACCTATGTTTTTAGCTTAGCTCCTTCTGGGACATCTCAGAGTTGAGCTTCCCACAAGCATCAAGGAGACCTTAGGGTTTGGAAGAGGTGCAGTTCATAGACAGCTATAGAAGTAAAGGAAAGGATTCCACCCATCTCTGAAAGGTAACATGGATTTATGCTCAAAGTCACTGCTCAGCCCTCTGTGAAGGCTCCACAAATCAACGTGTTTTTCACTTGCATGAATATCCCACAAATCAACATGCGACAGGAAATTTAAAGTTGAGGCTGGCACCTCCATCCATAACTCTCGCTGTCGGGAGGAAAGAATAGGAGGAAAAGACCTAAAGGGCATATTTTGTGTATCTGGAAAAAACTGGACACAAGTTTCTGCCAGTCATCCACAACCCTATCCCACACGGACCGCTTCTCTGTTACAGACCAACCCGCTATAGCTCTCCTTTTCAATGGGCTGCATTCACAAGTGCCAGCCCCTGAAAACCAGATCAGCAGAAAGACAAGGGTTTCTGAGCTTATCTGTCACTCCTTGTGCCAATTTCCCACTACTGCAGTTTGCTTCCAAGCCAACACTTAACATTTTGTTACTTTAAACTTTTTACCTTAAAATAGCAATGTAGTCCTGGAGTCTGCACCTTGCCTTGAGACACCAGGTGACAACGCTGTAACGTCCTTCCCTTTTGTTGCAGCATCCCCTCACAAAAACAAGAGAAAAAATGTAGTTCTGTCCACAGGAAAAAGGGAATTAATTTCAGATGAGTACATTGCAAAGGAGCTCCGTTACAGTTTGAGCTTTGCCAAATTCAGCTTGGATTCTTTACTGAAATTATTTCACAAGATGTGACAATTTCAGCACTTTCTATGCCCTAAGCAAAACTTCCGAACCCGATATTCACAGAATTCACAAGAGAGTGGAGTCTTTTTAATACACATACCCCCAACATACTTTTAGTTTTGTCTCAAAGTGTCTTGGAAATGGGTAATCTGGCTGATGGCTAACACCTGCAAAACAGGGTTGTTCCTGGGAGATTTTTTCCAGTTTCAGCTTAAGCTCCTAAAAGATATAAGACATGGCCACCACAGATGAATGAAGCCAATTAGCAATGCACAATCATCAGAAGAAAGCTGGGACCCGGGGAACCTCCTTGTTTAGGTGACTATTTCAGACTTTTTGGAAGAACCTCATTGTTTTAGAAAGGGACATTTTATAACGCTGTCCGAAAGGCACCTCATGCCAAAGACCCAGCACCCCGAACCACTAGGCACTGCTTAGAAAGCCAGTCGTTACAGAAAGATCACAGGGAAGATTGTTTTACTTTTTAAAATAATACTATTTATGGGACATATATCTGCATTTCCTGCAACTCTACACATTCACCCAAAGCACCTTGGCCCCGTTTCACTCTCCCAGCCCCAACAGCCCCCTCTCACTATGCCAGAACTCTTTCAGGTCAGGTATATTCAACGCAAGCATCTGCCAAATTTTTGGGAGCAATGCACTGCTGTTGGGTATTGTTTGTTTGGTTTTGTCCTGTCCCATTCTTCCCTTCCCCCCCCCCCAGAAATGTGCCCGGTAGGGCCTATTAGCATACAAGACTATTAAATTCATTTCAGCTGAAATTAAACAAGAGATGTTTAACCCTGAGGCTTCTGACAGTAAAAGAGGCAGAGGAAAAAAAAAAAAAAAAAAAAAAAAAAAAAAAAGGGTGTGGGGGGAGAGAGAGCAGGGAAAAAAGGGGATAAAAAAGGAAAAACTAAACCAAGAAAGCCTTGCTTGGTCTTGCTGCTCACACACAACATGCACAGGACTGCTCTGCCAGTGCTTTGCAGGAGCTGAGCACTCGCAATCATACACTGCATTTGGTCCAGCTTTAATTCCTCTCCTATGCAGATGATTAAAAGGTACAAAGGCCGTTTAATTAGCATGGCGCGTCACACCTTATAAGCCGTGTTCATCATCTGGTAGCAACCAGAGGGGCACAGAAATGCACAGACATGTACACAAACAGGCACGCCATCCTCTGCCCGCGACAGCTCCTCCTCTGCAATTAGAGCTGGGTGCCCCCTAATTCTGATCTCCTGAACATTTAATGCGTTTGCTCTGGGGTCTACACAATCCTGCTCTAATTTTGCCAGAGGCCTTTGTATCAAAGGCCTGAGCTGTGTGAAAGGTGATTTAGCAGAGATGGTGTCGGTGATTATTTTCAAAGGAACTGCTGCAGCCCCACCACGAGGGACACTGCAGCCTCCAGATAGGGGGCCCTTATCATATTTTCTATTCTCAGATAAGATTATGTTTCCTTTTTTCATCCTCCTTCCTGAATCTTCTTGATAACAATTGGGGGCCAGTTTAATCACAGAGGTTGAAATAACCAAAAGGGTTCCTAGGGTAGCGGTGGGGAGGGCAGGGAACAGGGCCAGGTGGGTGGGGAGGAGGGAGCGAGCTTACTGGTCGGAAAAGTTGGGTAAGAGCAACCAAGAAATAAAGCCAGCAGAAACAGGGTTATTTCAAAGGGAACAGCTGTTCAACTGCAACCAAACGAAAAGCACATGCAGCCAATGTTCTTGTGGTCGCCCGTCAAAAACAAAAACAAAACGAGTTGTTCACGCGCCCATTCTGCGGTCTAAACAAATTAGAGTGAAAACGGGACCAGGACAGGGAGATGGATGACCTCAAAACAATAGGGACAGACCCTTTGTGAAACAGCCCTTTCTGTTGCTGGTGGCGGGGTTTCTAAACGCTAATAATATCTTTGCAATACGACAAATCGCTGAGGCATGATGTGAATTGGGATCAGGGAGCTGACCCCAGCTCCTGGGGTCTGAATCTACTTGGACTGGGCATGAAACAGAGACAAAGAGGAGAAGCAAATGCCCTGTGCTACTGCCCCAGAAAAAGGGATTCTGACCTGCAGCTGAAGGTGTGTAGGTGACTTTGTGCAGCTCTGTCCCGTTCCAGGATAACATGGTCGTGTTACAGCATAGTGGCTTCCCCTAGCACATGCCCAGCAGAATAAAAGCCCGGTTAGTATCTGAATGAGAGATTTTCTAAGAAACAGTCAGCAACGACACTGTGTCCTCTGAATCCATACTGAATCAGCACCCTAAATGTTGCATCAGAAGGTGCCAGGCTTTCAGAGTGGCAGTTACGGGGCAGGAGGTGGGGTGGGGAGATAACACATTTCAGATGGGTTATAAATCAGAACTGCTCATCGCCTGTTGTTGTTAAGCACCCCCCTCCCATCTTTCTCAGTTGCAAAAAAACTGAAAAATCCCATTCTGCTTTGGCAGCTTTACCTCCAAACAAGCCCTCAATCACCAGCGTGTCTGTTGTGTCAGTGCTAACGTTCCCACACGCCAAACCACAGGGGACTGTTGATCCATCTTTGTGCAAAAGGAAACCGTTCAGTCCGTAAGGACTGTTTGCAGTGAGAAGCAAAGTATCTAAGACACCAAAGCTTCGCTAAAGGCATGTCCTAATTTTCTGAGCTGGAAAACTTTCCCTGGGGGAAACCAGAGAAAAGAAAGCCTTTGGGATATTGCCACCCCAAAACTATACTGGCCAGGACTAGGCCAGCACAAGCCATACCTGCCACAGTGCCCACTCAGACCTAGTAAAAAGGTTTGCATTTCCAGCTGCAACATTTGGAGGAACCTAAACCTGCCTAAGGGGGATCCAGTCACACATGAGGCCCCCAGGCACCAGTGTCCATTGGTTACATTCATGACTGGTTCACAGGTGCCCCTCAGCTGGCTTTTGGCTTCTCATGGTCAAAACCACTTTTTTAAAATTTACATTTCCATCCTTCGAGGCTGGAACCCAAGCAAGGACCCACCTACTTCCATCGACAGTCAGTCCTGACGGAGCCGTCAGAGCAGAGCACTTGTCCTCGAAGATACCCGCACGCAGAGTTCAAAGCCAGGCCTGTCTGACTGGAAGGCAGCGGATGGCAGCTTACCACAGAGTTCTTGGTAATAAAGTCTATTTGAAGACTCTCAGTGAAAAGTGTGTTCCTAATAAAGGATAACATTTCATGGTCATTATGCGATACACTTAACTTTAAAAGGAACAAAAATGCTGAGAAAGTCATTTTCTGAAAAAGGCTCTCGGATTTCATTACTATGGGTCAAGTGCCTGGGGAGAAGAATTAAAGAAAAACATGAACTTGTGCACAAATTAATTAAAGATATTTCCACTAATAAATTGTCCCTGTATCCCAAGGCAGAGCCTTCAGTTTGCACAATGTGGTAATATTCAAGTTGTGGTTTTCTCCACCAGGCAAGCGGTTCAGCAACATTTAAAATCAAATGGACAGATTTGGCGATGCAGAGTTTGGGAATAGGAGGGGGTCACTTCCTTCTTCAGCCCATAGAAAATTTCTGGCATTTTAGCGTATTTTTAAGAAAGAAAGCAAAAATGCCTCGGTACCCCCCCGAGAGCCCAAAACCATGATGACCTTTTAACTTCTTATTTTTCCTCGATGCAGCCAATTTCCCCAAATAAGGTCCTCTCCTCCACATTCTTCCACCAAAAATGCGAAGGACTCTGTTCCTTTTGATGCATAGACAGTGCCAGTTGCTGTAACATGAGGAAATTGCACCACGAGGGGAAAGAAAACAAAACAAAAATCCCAGAAGGAAAACCAGAATCCACTGTCAGCAGCTTTCTGAGTAGTGGGCCTGACCCAGCCCAGCGTTATTGACCCCTTCCAGCCACGGAGCAGCTACCAGGACAGGGGCTAGATTGAAGCAGCTAGGAGCAACACCAGGATGGCAGCAGAAAGCCCTGGGCCTAAGCTGTTCCAACCAAAGGCCAAAGATTTTTGGTCTTTTTAAAGAGGCTTCCTAGCCTGTAGGGCCACTGCTGGGGCAAAGCACCGTTGGCCCTTCGGTCAGGGGCTAGGATGCAGCCAGCACGCACAGGGCACATGAAAACTGCTGCCCTGTAAGGTGGTTTGCACAAGGGGTACCGGCTTCATTCTCAGCCTCATTTTCTCATTGTTCTCAGCTACCACCAAGAAAACCTGAAGCTGAGCTTAATTTTCCTTTACTACTTGGATATTCTCCCATTTTATTGCCCTCCTGCATGCACGCATTGGAAAGCATTTGCAGTGTTTTTCATTCAGAGAAGAGGAAGGTAGGAAGATTTGCAAGCCTCCTGCAGCACACCTTCTGCAAAGACCACCACTGCTCTACCCACAGAAGATGGAAGACTTCCCTCTCCAAAGAAAGTAACGGACAAATCAGAACAAACTTCCCAGATACACAAACACAGCCAAACAGTCCTGTCCTAGGAGCTGGGATTGTTTGGTTTGTGCTGACCTGATCCCATTTGAACATCCCTGTTCTCACACTGATCAGGGGCTGAAACGGAAGGAAACTGCTTCAAGCTTCTCTTTGCCTTTATTTTTTTTCCCCTCTACCCCCCACCACTTAAATTTCACAGGCACCTGAATCTGATCACAACTTCCTCTGTCCAGTGTAAAGTTTAGTCTGAGAGCGCGCACATACCACAATGCGTTGGGATAATATTAATGTATAGTATTCGAAGCCCCAGGGCCTGTATGTTTCATTAATTTCCTCCCCATTAAAGTAAAATGAGGATATCCTGTAGAGAATTGCAGTGAACCATTCGGACTGTGAAACTCGTCCTGACCCTGCTAAGAAAAACAGACAGAAGAGGAAAGAGCAGCTGATCGCAATATACAGCCACCCAAACGAAACACACGGGCTCCTTGCTCGGCCCTCTTTGCACTACTGCCGTGCAAATATTTAGCTTAACAGGATGTGAAGAGCTGGTCAGCAAGCGTTAAAAAAATACGCACTGATTTTTATTTGTTTAAAATGCAAAACATTTCCCGTACATTCTTTGCAGTGCATTAACCTCAGGCGCAATTTCCACTCATGGATTGAGCAAGCCAGGGACCTGGGTTGCACACGAATAATTCGGATTACTTGCATCTGTTTGTGTGTGGCTGGGATGTGCGTACCAATCCTTGCTCCCTCACCCAGGGCATCCAAGCTCTGCCAAACCCTCGAGGGCTGGCATCCAAAGGAAAATGCCTCTTCCAACACAACTGCCCGTCGTGGTGGTCGCAGCCAACCTGCAAAGGGCTCTGTCAGGTTGAGGATCCTGCAGAGCCCAAGGCCTTTGAAGGCACCATGCTGTAACCTCTCCTCCAATTTTAGCAAGCTGTCTTTGGCTTTGACCCTCACCCAGACCCCTCGGACCTCCTCTACCCCGCAACCTTGGCAGGCACAGCCCACCACAGCTCAACTTTCACCCGACTTGCTCAGAAATGACTTAGAGGAAGGTGTTTTCCACTTTGGACTCGGAAGGACAGGTGTAAACACAGGGATTTTTATCAGCAGGAACAGTTTCTGTGCATAGGACAAGGACAGCCACTCAGCTGAGGTTCCAGTCCCACCAGCTCCCTTGTTTCGGCTTTTTCCACCAGCCCTGCTGCTGCACAGCTGCCAGCATGCCAGGCAAGGCAGGAGGCAGAGGTTTAACCCCTCTGAATACCACTACACAAGTGAAAGACTAAACCAGAGCTTGCTTTCCTCATTTTCAGCAGTCACCTACCTTGCTCTGCAGGTTTTTCCATTTGTCCAGCAATTACCAAGCCCTGCTGGAAGCGAATCCCATGAAAGCAGGGCAAAACGTGGGGAGCCTGGGGACTAATCCTGCTCAGGAACCCACCACAAGGTGCACAGCTAAGGCACTTGCACATCACCTTGCAGTTGTTCTGGGAAATTGAGGACCCACATTGGTCTAAATTGCCTTCTGCTGACATGAGACACGCTTCAAAAATGCAGCTGGGACATGAACGTTTCCCCCCAGACACCGACCCTTTGAAGACCTAATTTGAATCCCAAATAATAGTTCTGCCCTGGTCCCAAAACTGCAGGTTAAATAGCATATTTTGGAGGCAGCCCTGGGGGAAGAGGCAGCTGGAATTACCCTGCACCAGCCACTCTGGATTGTTAACAGACTTGCGTGGCCAGGCTGCAGAGTGTGCCCTTCCCACGCCTGGGAGCACAGAGGTTTTGTGATGCAGGGTATGGGATAAAAGCAAGTATCAGCAAATCTCAGCAGGACAGGGAAAGTGTCCCCTGCTTCTTCCAGAAGGAATGAGGAAAGCTCCTCTCTGTGCTCCTTCCCTAGATGCCCCCTTTGTGTCGCAGCACTCCCAAAGGCAAGGAGCTTGCTCTTTGTACGGGTGTTGCCAACAGTGGTGGGATTTGGGAGCAGAGAAATGGCAGAAGTGCAGGACGACACGCTTCTCCCAGACTACAGCCAGTTAAAATGATCTCCAGCATGCAAGCACTTCAAGATAAAAATCGAAACACTGGCCTGAACAGCCGGAGAATTTGGTTAACTAACCCCCAAAATCTTTAGCTCAGCACCTCACATCCTCTCTGCAAAACCCTAATTCAGTCTTTACTTTTAAAATCTCTAGCCAACACATCTCGGTGCCAGAGATTCATAAGAAATATCCATTTATATTTGCTTAAGCCTTAAAAGCAAAGCTCATTCCACAAAAGGCCTCGATTTCCAAGCTCCCATTTATTTTTACACAGCTTCCTACCAGCTACTTCCACCCAACCCAAGCATATTCTTCTCCCATTTGACTTCATGTTTCCCTTTTGCCAGCACTTTTCTTCCTCATTCTACCTCCAAAGCACCTTCTCTTACCTCTCTTGGAGCACACAATACAAATGCTTACCTGAAATTAGAGGTAGGCCTGAGGAGTGAAGGTTAAATCCAGATTTCACAATGTTTCTATGTTTTTTTGGCTCCAAGGCAGTGATTTGGGTCTGTCTCTGCTTCAAATACCCTAAACTGCATGAAAAATTTGGCCTCTGGGCATTACAGGAATGCACATAGTAATTAATCACAAAAGGCTCCAAGCACCATATATGCCAGTGAACACATTTGCACCATTCGGAATTGAAACAAGGACTTTTATGCTTGTATTTGCTTGTAAACTGCCAAGCCCCCATTGGAGACAACACACATATCGTTCCCCCATTCTGCACAGACCCACGCCTTTTGCCAGCTCTCAGCAGGGTGGGAGCAGAGGGGAGGACACACTCATGATATAATAAGCAACAGCCTGATGATTGCTAATATTTCTTAATAAAAAAATATATATAAAAAATAAACGAAAACAAAACAAAAAAAAAACACACAACACAGCCCCCAGCTCATGATTTGAATAAGGGGGAGGGAAGAAGGTGCGTGGGGGAAATTGTCTTAATTAAAATTCTCCCTTTCATCCTGGTAATTACATTCAAACAGGCGACAGCAGCAGCATCGCTGCTTGTCACCATGCCAAAAAAAGAAATTGATTCGATCACCGGGACATCGTGTTGCATTAAATAAAATTCTTAAAAATCTGCCAGAGTTTTTTCTTTTTTTAAAAAAAACTGTAATTACTTCTAGAATGCTGCAAAGAAGGGGGGGGGGGGGGGAAATAGAAAAGAGAAGAGGAGGAGGAGGAGAAGGAGGAGGAAGGAGACCCAGTGGCAGATAATACACCAGTAATGATGGAAACACCTGTAAGCCAGCGGAGATCTAGCAGCTATCAGCTCTGGCTGCTTTCCATATCCATTAGCTACAAGAGGCTGCTTGGGCTCCAGGAAAGGAGGGTGTTAGCTCTGACAACTGGTGAAAAGCTGATGAAAACGTACCAAAGGGGCAGTCACGGCGCTGCCATTTGATAAAGAGAAAAAAAAAATACAGAGAGGAAAGGGAGAAGGAAAAAAAAAAAAGCCAGGAGTAAATCAGTCTAATTAATGGCTTTGCTCATTTATCAGGGGCAAATGCTAATTATTCTTTTTAATCACTTTTCTGCTGCAGTTGCTCATTCTCTCTCTTTTTTTTTTTTTTTTTTTTCTTTTTTTTTTTTCCTGCCAGCTCTGCTTAGTGAGGGAGGCCAGTAGAAAAGCAATCCAAACCTCACGCTTATAAATAAGGAAAGCAGAAGAGAAAATGAAAGAATGGGTGAAACCTTTCCATGAAATCCTACCAGACTTCTCTCCATACAGTAATTCCCAGCACCCTTCCTGGTCTCCTGCCTCTTTGTGACCCATACACTAAAAAACAAAACACAGAGCAGTCCTTGACAGATAAATCAGAGGCCAAAAGATCCTGTAAGACAGGTTTTAAAAACATCCCTTAAAACTCTAAACTGCTCTCATAAACCACATTTCTGTCCCTTATTATTCACCAACATCTGCACAAATGGCTTTCGTTCACACCAGTCTATAGGAAACAACTCTCTGCTGGTAAACCAAGAGCTTGTACGTGAATACACGTTTAACTTTCCTGTCTGTCCACAACGTGCAGGGCAAGGCTGTCAAAAGCAGCAAGCAACGTTGGTTGCACATCTCCAGACACCTAAAGAGCTTGGCTTTGAGCAAGCAGCTAACGCACCACTTTCTCAAGCCTCTTTAAGCTGGTTACCCGTAAAAACCACTAATTACCACCATAAATCTTGTTCTCATTCATCAAGTGGTAAGCAGAAACTTGGGTTTTGGTGACCAAGGAGACCATAAACACAGAGACTAAATCTGCAAACAAACCCACAGACTGAAAACGATTCAACAAAACCACCCAGCAAATTGTTAAAAAGAAAGGAAAAAAAAAAAAAAAAAAAAAAGAAACCTATATACAGAAGCAAGAGCGAGTTTGCAAACAAATCCCAACAGAAAAAGGAAGAAAGACTCCATTCATGGCAGTCTATTTGGAGTTCGACAAGCAATGAGCATCAGTGAAGGGAGAGATGAGACAACTGTCAGGTTAGACAGGCAGTATTGGAAAGTGCACGTGAACAAAGCTGATCTACCAACACAGCTAAAATCTGAGAACCTGTTTTTCCTTACCTTGAATCTGCAGGAGGGAACAAGTTACTCGTTGTAGTAAGCTAGAAGAATCCACACAGCCTCTCCTATTAGAAGCAACACTACCCATGGCAGCGGGTGATCCAGGTGGACATGGGCAAGCTGCTGGAGGAAACCCCAGCAGCTGGAGAGCAGCGTTCTTTGGTCACAGTTTAAAGGTGTCCAATAAGAATTTAATTCAACAATCCAGTTACTGCATAGTAAATCCCCTGAGTACTAGATGAGTGTCTTTGATAGCTGCTAAACCTCAGTAAACAAGTCTTTAATCATTCATTGGTAATTAATTAGCAAACAAGAACTAATTGCAACTAGATAACTTCTTAGATTCAAGACAGTTGTTTTACGTTAATTAAATATAGAGGTCCATGAGTTACACAAATACATTGCAACCAACGCACACGCAGGCATCTAAAATGCATTAGGTTCCTAATGGCCAGCTTTGCCAGTGAAATGTGTTCAAAGGAAGCTAATTTCAGGATGGTGCAAATACTGGCATCCGTGACTCGTGCTCACAAGCACTGATGCACTCACTCAAGAGCAGAAGCATCACCGGTGTTACCACAGCTCAAGAAGTCAGAACCGGGACCCTAACAGCCAGTGAAATAAGTGATGAATACATACGGAATTTGTACTCCACTACATCTGTAGCCTGTTCCATGAACAGAGATAAATTACTCCTTGAAATGTTATTTGCCTGACTCTGATTCCAGCCCTAGCTGAGTTAAGTCAGGCTCCTGTCACCAATTTCAGAAAGAGCCTAAGCATTTGCCCCATTAATTTCCTTTTCAGAGATCAACTTCATGACTTCTCAAAAACAAGCAAAACCCCAAACCAACCTCAAGAAATCTTACTACAATAAGAGAAGTCAAAACCCTAATTTGGCACTGTCACCCTAAAGATTTGGTGAAATCAAATGAAAACTTGTTTCTCTTGCTCTCCCAGGTTGACCAGAATCAGGTTTTCAGGCCCACTGATTCTTTTGCCTGCCTCCAAAGCCCTCCCCCAAGCAGTGCCCCTCACTTGCCAAGCCACATTTACCAGCACGACACGCTAGCAGCAATTTATGGCAATGTTTTGTCAGATAAAGTAAGATGCTGGGGGTTTTTCAAGCGCATCCCTGAGAGGGAGCAATCACTTGGAGTCACCTGGCTTTCCCTTATTCCTTCCCTTACAGCTACAAGGCAAGCTTGCCTCCCTGCCTGGAAGCTAAAGCAAACTTTGTATGTCAGCACAGAGCCTTACTGCGGTATTAGAAGTTTCCTCTCTGTTTTCTTCTCGAGATTAGCCCTGCAGCACGACAAGACTTCATCTGCCTTTCTCTGCCTCCCTGCCGTATCCACTTCCATAGCTCAGGTGGCTGGAACACAGGGGTTCCTGGGCAGGGAGATAAGAGCAGGGAACGATGACTCCTTATGGAAGGGGTACAGAAGAGAGGGGGAGGCTGGGCAGATGAAATTTAACAACTGTGATTTAGATATGCAACTGAAAAAACAGCGACCAAAATCTGTGATCCAGGTCTCCTGCTCTTCCCTGCAAGGAGACTGCACCAAGGAGACTGTACCCCATCAGCATGGCCTTCCCAGACACTGTACTACACACAGTTGCGAGATAATTTTATCCAAATGTGTAAATATGCAAAACAGATCATTAATGCATTTCAGTTCAAGCCCATTGCATGACTGTAACGTCCCACCCCCCCCCTTCTGTGCAGCTCAACCAGCAGAACTCTGCTGCCCAAACTCCTCCGGGGAGCCAGCACGCAACTCCTTTTCCATGGCAGAGGGAGGACAGCAAAATCCATGCCAGACTCCAGGCTCTCACCTGCCCCCGTTTGCCCACCTGACAGAGTCAGTTGGGCTCGTATGGAAGCAGGAGGAGGAAGGGAAAGATTCCTCATTTCGACTGAAGTCTGCTGCTGCCTGCAGTCTCCCTCAGCTGCCTCTTACATAAAGAGCGTCCCCTCTAGGTCCCTTTTTCTCCCCAAAACCACACAGATCGTGTTTACAAACACACCATTTGCATGTGCACTCACAGACAGCATGTGAGGAGAAAGATTTAGAAAAAGAAAAGTATGTCTCCATATACTGTAGGCTCCCCTGGTCTTTCCACTTTATTCTGCTTTATCTATCAGAAATATATTAACCCAAAAGCCTGTTTCCATCAAAGTCTTGATTCCATGAACATTTAAAGATAAGGCTTATCTTATTACTGGTGCATTAAGAACAGAAATCTAAAGGGCCACTGTCAATCATCTCCTTTTCTCTGTTTCTTTCACCCCTCTTCTCAAAGCAGCTTTGCAGAGAGCACGACTGGGATCTCAGAGGGGTTCAGGAAGAACCAAATGCGTGCAAACAAGCACAAGGAGGCCTCCTCCTCCCTCTCTAGTGAGGGGTACCACAGAAAGATGAGCACTGGCTCTGAGGGTTCAGCCAGGGCCAAGCATGTACCAACATTAAGGGAAAGAGAGCAGTGTCAAGCAGCACTCGCTCCATCCAGGAAGAAGTCCATACGAATTTCTAGACACAAACCATCTTCTACAGCACAGACCCTTTTTGCAGATGATCTCAAAACAATTTTCAATAAGGTTGTGTGGGGGAAACAAACCACTCGAAAAATCCAAGGCTCACAGAGAACGTCTAACCCAAGGTCAGGGAGGTCACCTGCATTCCTAATTCCATTGCACCTATTTCATTATAACCTTGCCATCCTGAACTACCACCTTCTCCTGGTATCTGGTCCTCTCCACATCATCTGTGTAAGTTTTACATGGTTCCTATTAGAACGTTTCCATCAACTGAGGCAGCATCCAAGTGTCTTGGCAGAAATGCTAAGTGGAGGTTTTAAAATTAAAAGGTTCTAGATTACATATGGAAAGCAGCAAGCATTTTCTGTAGTGACCTTCTGGGGCACAGCAAACCTTGCAATGGACCTGAATTCCACATCTTTGGAGCAACTGAAATATCCACCTTAATTCTGCAGCAATGTGTTCTCCTTCCCTTGTGTGTGTTTTTTTTTTTTTCTTTCTAATTAGAAGTTTTAATTCTGCAGTGAGTGTCACTAAGAGCCCGAGCCAAAAATAACACAGTCTGTTCCAAGGGCCCTTTGAAAAGCTTTTATTTTTAAAAGCCAGAACAAGGCAGACGATCCAAGAGCGATAAATCTAAGGTTTCTGAAAAGAGCTGAGGATAGAGGGAGGGCAGAGAGACAGCGAGGGATGAACAACACGCACAATACGTCTCGTAGTAAAAACAAACTATTCTCATGGACAGAACTATCAGCTGTACATGTAAACCTCTAGTGGGGATTTTACCAGGCTTTTCTACAAGCTAAAATGATTGCCACTAAGGATCTTCAGGCTCAAAAAGCCTGATCTCTAACATCAGCACCTCCTGAACTGGGTTTGCCATCAGCTTTCCCAGCTGTAAGCGAAAGCAAAAAGTTTCAAGGCCTTTGCCACAAGGACCATGTCCTGAGTAACTTGGGCAAACACATACCCCTTGGCATGGGAATGTCTCCTTTCTGGAAACACGGCTTTGGGATGTTGTCTTGCTACGCCACCGAGATAAGGTGAGCTCCTGCTTTTCTTCCGGGCTACACTAATTTCAGCATTAAAACATCTGATCTCAACAATGGCTGCACAAAATCTAACACAGATTCCTAAACTCCGGTTGCAAAAGTTCTTGGGAGACCATCTAGCACCAACCTCTGCTGAAACCAGGGTCGTCACTTATTTCAGACCTGGTTGCTCAGGGCTTTGTCCAGTTGAGTCTTGGAAAGTTTCCAAGAACTGAGCTTCTAAAATTTATCCTGGTCCTACCTACATGGCTTTCTAAATAAAAATGCTGTCCTTTCCATCAAGTGCATCAGGGTGGAGGGAGGCTGTACAAGGTTAAATTCTGTAAAATGTTTTAATGGGTCACTGCTGGAAAGAGAAAAGCATCTCAGTATTTCCCTGACATACTATTTACTATATCACAAACTTGCATTCAGGTAAACTTGTCCATAGAAGAAACCAAAGTCACAGCCAGCATCTCAAAGTAGAATTAAAAGCAGGTTATATTTTATGGATGGTGGGAAAATGGAGGGATAAACTGTAGGTCTTAAAACAAAAATGCAGCACAGGGACATGAAATTTAACCAGGAAAACACATCAGATGTTTCTGCATGTTAGGTGTTTATTTTTCAATCAAGTACATGTGCCCAGATCATGACAGGATGTTTGAACTGTGCACATCAGGTCTTTTACCCACTGTTTATATGAATGTCATTCACTATCTGGCCTTTGCGGAAGATAAACAGATTGAAGAGAGATGGGGACATATCTGAGCTTTGCATTGCTTCCGCCTTTAACTCTGCTCTTCGTGCGCTCTTGACCAGAAGAATGTCAGAGAAAACAGCAAAGGGAGAGAGAGAATTGGTCATGAATCAGGAGGCAAAGGACAGTGCAAACCAAATGCATCTCCCATAACACTTAGGTACTCTTAGAACAGAACAGTTCAGTTGGAAGGGACCTACAAAGATCATGAGGTCCAACAGCAAGTCCAGCTGCCTCTCTTGATGCACCCAGTGCAATTTTTCTTGTCTGAAAATGACAGACACGAGGTAGGCAGAGCTAAGACCAAAAAGAAAGATCCACTTACCTGACAGACAACATTCAACACGTATGCCTGAAAGACTTGTTAAGGGGACTGCAGACCTGTGAAATCCCTGTTAACGTTCAGATTGTTGGCCTTCTTCCCCACTCCAACACTTCTGAAATCTCAGAAGCCATGCAGTAGACTTGGACCTACGCATGATGCAGGGAGAGGGCCTCAAAAGCTAATCACAAATAACCAAAAGCACCTGCATGGCTTTGCTGGACCCTATTCCTACCAAACACTCCATCTCCACAAACCTTCACTTGTATTCTTCATGCAGATTCCACAAACATCTATGAAAAAGGTAAGACCTCAAGCATATCCTTGTACTTCAGGCTAGCCAGAAAGCCTAGGAAGGACACGGAAAATTTTAGGACTTCTGCATTAACTGATGCATACCAGTAAAGCATATCCACAAATCCCTTCTAGCAAGATCTTGTACTGCTTCATTCAACGCACAACTGCTTTGGATTATTCTTTGATACAGTGCAACACCATGGCCAAATTGACATAAAACAGGGTCACAAGCTCTGAGCCAGGAGGTTTTTGTTTTGTTTTTCTGTGGAGTCATCCTTGCCATGTTTTTGCAGTGGATTATCCTTCCTTACATTTCACACACTGTAACAACCAAAACACAATATCCAAATGCATTTAACAGTTCGTGCTCACGTGCTACCCACACCAGCCATTTTCCCTTCCTTTTTTCTTCCTTGCTGTGTATGTGAGGATAGGTTTAGGGATAATTATACTGGCATTAAACTCTGCCCAAGAAATAGGTTAAATCCCTGTAGCCCAGGGGAAAATGCCCTAATTCTAGGCATATCCACGTGGAGCAGTGAAGAACTCTTCTAGAGATCACCAAGGTCACTCACACACAGCCATACAATGTACTGGGATATCGTGGGCATGCCCATTCTACTGAAGTCAGCCATAAAACTCACTTTGACTTTTACAAGAGTAGGGTTGGGGCTACTGCTCTTAAAAATCCCATTCATGGGATACCACCTATACCTTCAAAATGTAATTAGAGAAAGGCTTCAACCTATGGACCTAGCACAAGGTAAAAAGCTAAGAGCAAAAGGATATTTGTGGTATTCGTTTCTATGTTCAAGCTTTTAGAGCACAAACTATTATCTTGATTGTTATCAAGAGGTCACACACTGACTAGAGATCAAGATGAACAAAAGGCAGCTGGCTAGGGGAACTCTCCCTTTACACGAGCTACTTCAATCAGACAGCATTATAAAACGTAAAAGGATAGCAGGATTATGCACAAACTCTCAACAACCCCAAAACACCAGTGTTACTTCTGAATGGTTCGCAGACCCAGACTCCAAAAGAAAACAGCAAGTAATAAAACAACAGCATTTAATAACAAAACTGCCTTCGAGCCTATGAGAAACAGCAACCGCCTGGCCACACCAAAGAGCTCTATCAATGAAACCAGTAGATGGAACAGAGGGACAGACAGCAGCAAGGACAGGGGAAGGGTATATTCTCTTGCACAGGAGAACTGATGAATCTACCATTCAAATATCTGCAAACTCAAAGTGGAAAGACCACTTCCCTTGCATTTGGAGTGCTATCATCAATTTCCCTTCAGGCTACGATACCATCAAGCTCAGTGTACTTCCTGTGCGCTAAACTGTCCCTTGGCTGTTGTGTTGTCTTTTCAAAAGACAAAAACATCTAATTCTATGTATTTTGACATCAATTATCCGAAGTGTTCCAGGTACAATTTAATCTTGTTGCACCATGGAGACACAAACACGTACTTCTGCTTTCTGAGCAGCCAGAGCATCAAGGCATCATTTTAGCAGTCATATTTACTACAAGGTAATGCTGTAGGACAGCACTGTCTTGGGTCCCCTGGGGCGGGTGAGAAAGTACTAAGCAGTTGCTTAGGTCCTTAATCCACAGGCATAGTGGAAAGGATGGATGCTGTAAAAGATAGCCCCTGTTACCTTTGAGAATGCATGGGTAAGACTTGAGACCAATCCTTGACATTTCAAGACAAAGATTTTCAGATGTGCACATCCCTGGTTACTACACAGGGTGCACACCAGCACTATGTATTCTCCATTCCTCTTAGTACCCACAGCTGAGCCCCAGTCCTCACTTGGTGTGTTGTATTCAGTGTTTCCCACATTGCCCCTGAAAAACAACTGCCGTTGCTCCTTGGTACAACAGCTGCAGGGTAAGAGCACAGAGTCCTAGTTTCAAGCTATTTGTTTCAGTCTCATCATTTCCCATCGCGAGCTGGGTGGAAGGGGAGATAAAGGCCGTCAGTCTGTCTGCAGAACAGGCTGGCTCTGTTTGCCCCATGCCCCAGCAAACAGAGGTTGTCGACTTTTAATGGAGCACTCAGGTTTCCGCCGATGCCAGCTGCAGATAGAACAGCCCAGTGGCAAACAAATTCAGGTCCCTGAGGGCTGCTCAGATTCTCCTCTTATTTGTTAGTTTACCTGTAAAATACAGTCGGGCTAATTCTTGCTTGCGTGGTTGCAAAGATACATTTCCCTCCTCTTTTCAGTTAGCAGGGGAAAAAAATGAGCAAGTGCAGCAAGGCTAATGGAGTAAAAGAGCACTTCCCAGGGCTTAGGCAATAGCAAACATTTTTTGCTGGGGATTGTTTGTCTAACACCGCACATGGGTGAAGCTGTTCTGCACTTTATAAATGAGATTCATTTGTTACACACAAAAGTGCAGAAGGTGTCCTAATATCTACATGCTCAGATGGGCTTAAATCCAACAGCTCCTCATGACATTAGCTGTTGAATTTATTACATGCTTATTACAAGACCAGTAAAGGAGGAAGATTTACTGGCAAAAGTCTTCTTTGATTATTAAATATTAACAAAACCATTTTAATCACACCTGGAAACAACATGTTATTGAAATAGGACAGTATACTCACCTGCAAGTCAAATTCTCAATTCCTACATGAAAACAACTTTGAAGGACTCCTCAGACTCTTTTTGGATTCATATTCATCCCTGTCACCAAACTACTGCTCAATTCACCTGCAAAATATGCTGTTTCTTAGAACCAAAAGATATGCACAAGTTTGCTCAATTTAGACATGAGAGAGAAAAGCTGCAGTCCAGTCTGGGTTTAGATGCTAGGCACCTGAGTGTCTGATGACAGGTCTGATTTAGGGTTTTGACTACAGTATCCTTTAATTAGGAATTCAATGCTGTGAAAGACAGTCTTCCAAGTCAAGACTAAGAAGCACCTACGAAGGCAGAAAAACTTATGTAATGCCCACTTATAGCAATATTTTGCACCAAAGCAGTCCACATGTCCAAGCATCCTCTTGCATAAAAAAACATCTTTGACTTTTCTATGAAAAATGGATTCTAATAAAAACAAAACCACTTGCCTTGTGGACAGCAGACTTCACACAGGTAAAAGCAAAGTGAAAATTGGCAAAAAACTCACACCGAATATAGCTGTATATAGCTTGATTTAGAAAACTTCTGACACTTTTCCCGACATTCACATAAGCTAGCTAGGAAAAAAACACCTAGAGAAACTTATCACAGCCAGAACATGATGCTGTGCAGAGAACATTAAGAGAGTAGTTATCAGTGGTCCACTGTTTGGGCGGATATATTAAAAGCATGGTTCACAGAAGTCTTCCTTCAAGCTAACACTGTTCGATATTTTCATTAATGGTCTTGATGACTGGCTAGATCAGGCGTAAATAAGTATGCTGGAGGAAAGGACTGGAATTTAAGTCATCCTGACAAATTAGTATGCAAGTAGTCTGAAAAAATAGGAAGCTATTTAAGAGAGGATGCAGTAATATACTACACAGAAATGTGTAAGTGCAGAATGGAAAAACAAAAGCTCATTTAACAGACCTGCAGAGAGGCGTTGTGACACTTGAGTCACACAATACAGTTAACAAACACCTGATTCTGCAAAAAAAAACAGAAGACAGGAAAGCATAAATAGGAAGATGGCATGAGACAAAACCAAAGTTAAAACCCTACTTCTTCCATTCAGTACTTATGAGGCCTTAGCTAGAGAACTACCTAGCTGAAAGAAATGCACTTCAGGAGAGACATGGACCATTTGGAGAAACTCAGGAAGACAGGCACAACTCCAGATCTATGAAATGCAACCCCAAAGGGGAGAGACTTAGCAGACTTAAGAACATTCAGTACAGAGGAAAGAGGATAAGCATGGATGTGATCTGTCCTCAGATACATAAAAGAGAGCTGCAAAGAGAAAACTGGCAGTCTTTTCTGTGTCACAGTGGATAGGGATAATAAATAAATAAAAGACTTACATTGCAACTTGAAAGATTCAAGTAACATACTGGAAGAAATGAACCTATCCTCCTTCTCCCACAAATTTACAATCCTAGCAACAGTAAAGCACTGTAACAGTTACAAAAAATCCAAGAAAACTTAGCTGGACACTGAGAATAACAACATACATGCAACTGATCCTTCTTTTGGGTAGGGACGGGGACAAGATGACATTTGGTTTCCCATCAAGCAGTGCTAGGCCCATCATTCTACATAAATCTAGCATGTGACAACTCTTTACTGCAAAGGCACAAAGAGATACTTATCAATGACAGACTCAGTAGAGATTTTACCATAACATAAAACAAGAGGATATGGTTTCTTAATATTTTTACAGCGATCCTAATTGGACACAATCCCCCCAAAATTCACCGAGAAGTTTTCGGTTTTAAAGTAACTGTTCCTGTTTTGAGCATCGCTGCTAAGTTGATGTGACAAAGCTGTAAGATTTCAAGGAAAATAAATACACTGGATGCTCAAACCTTGCCATGTGATGTGGTGCAATCTTAGAACGAGACACTACCGTATTGTCTTCCAAATTACACATGAAACAGAGCTCCTCCTCTTAACACACAAATGCCACAAGCTAGGATGGTTGAGGCAACGCTGCTCTGCAACTTGGTGTGCTGGTGCTGGCCATCCCTCTAAGAGGCTGCACACCTGTGGGTGAAGCAAAAAGATTCTCCTACATCACAGTGCACAGTTGCTACCTGGATTTGATATTCTGAGTTCGGAGTGATTAGAAACTCTGGTACTGCAAGCACAAACAGCTACATTAGCCATAGAGAAAGACACCTAATTTGCAAGGCAGGAGCCACAGGCTGTTTACATCAGAGTGTCCCAGCCATAAACATTTAATTAAATCAGTCTTTTTTCAATCGTGGCCTGTTTTCTACATCACTGCTCATTTTCTACTTGCTGCAAAGCCTCTCCCAGTGTTCCTTTTTCAAAACATTGAAGTGCTGGACTCAGATGTTACTGCAACGGACAGAACAAGCTTGGTGTAGCCTAGTGCAGAATGGTATGCTGGGTTTGCTCAACTGCTCCTCAAAGGTTGCCTGGCTCAAGCTGCGTGATACTTGCAAAAGTCTTTCCAGCAAAAACTCATTCCACAGTGTTTTCTGAAAGCGCTAGCTTAAAGTTCAAACAAATAATGAAACCTTCAGTTTTCCGTATGTAAAACAGAAGCTGCTTTCACAACCAGGTGAAAAACACAAGAATTTGTGCTGATGCTTGTGCCAACTCTCTGAGCAGCTTTGGACTAGCACTGCTCAAAGAGGAGAACCTTGATGGCATCCACTATGGCAAGTAACAGGGAACATGCTTCTGAACTATATTCTTTCTCCTCTTTAGCAGTTTTTGTTTGTTTTAAAAGTAGGCAGGCAGGGTATCTTTACTGACTTCTATCAGTTAATATAAATACAGTCAAGTCCACTAAGTGATTGGACAATCATAAGACAACTGTTACAATGCTTAGCTGCAATACTAACAATACTATTAAGAGTAGCATGCTAACAGAAATACATGTCTTTGCTACAGTCAACTACCAAAAAAAATCTCCTGGGATTACAGACCAATGAACTTAGTTCAACATGAGGTAAACTGGTGAGGCATCAATCAAAACCAGGCTGGCTAACCATCCTGGTGAGATACGTTAAGCCCCAAAAAAGCAAAGAAAAATCATGCATCTCTACTCTACTGGAATTATCCACACATATTCACAAACCACTGGCTTACCAAGGACCATCTGTCTTGAAGTGTATGAAGACCTCCACAAGATGTTAAGGTGGAAACCTGCTAGCTCAGGAAGAGAAGGAAATCATGTCATAAACTAGAAACAGATGAAAATATAAAAGTCAGGCTTTAACTAAATGAAAGATTAACAGAGGAAAAAAAAAAAAAAAAAAAGTCTCCATGCTAACCTCGGTGTTGCTTAACTTTAATGGCCTTCCAAAAAGAGAAGAACAATACCTTGGTGAGACTTGCAAACAGCCCAAAGCGAATTTAGCAGGTAGGAAGAGGAGGGAGAACTTAAGTACCACCAAAAGCTGGGCTGAAATTGAGTATTGACAAGTGAAAAGTAACCACAAAGAAAGAATAAATTGAACTACACTGATATATTAACAGAAACATCCAAGATAAAAGATCTGGGCATCTGTGACCAGCTTAATAGAACATGAACCCTGCATAGCAGGGGCTCTGGGGGATGCAGGAATTAAGATGCTTTAGAAAAGAGACAGGTATTACAGAAATTATTAAAATGCCACTGATCAATCTTCATTTTGAAGAGCACATTGATATGATAAAGCCATTTGAAGCATGGATAACTTTCTATACCAACAGAGGCTCCAAAGATTTGCACTTCTGAAGACAGATGAGTAAGATGAGATCTGAAAAAAGTCAACATACTAGCAGTATGGAAGGAAAGAAAAATCACATACTTCTGATCCAGCAGAATACAAAATTAACTGAAAATAAATTAAAATTGCAGGTTCATAATTAGTTTGTGGATTATAGTGCCACAAGATATCTTGGAAAATGTGTTTCAGCAATTTTTTAAATGATTGGGTATTTGTCTGGAAACAGAAAAACCCACACTTAAACTAGACAGAATGAAAATACAAATCTTCAGGCTTAAGGGACATAAGATATCCACCAAGTGTGAAGAGTCTGGGAAAACAGTTCCCTTACAAGTAGGTTATTCCATAATTATCCACGGCAGAAGTTTTTGTATTTTCTGGGAGTGTGATGCTGGAAACATGTTTTAGAATCCATCCCCATCTTCCCATGAATCTGCTCTAAACCAGGAGGGAAGAAAAATGAGGTAAGGGAGCTTGAGGAACACAAAGCATGTCTGCCCTCAAGGTTCCTTCATGTTCAGCAATATGTTGTACATAATGTGTTAGACAGTTGACATTTGCAGATAAAAGGTGGTGAAAACTCCTTAGGCATCTCCCTTTTACGTTACTGAATGGGACTGAAACAAAGAGCTGCAGAAGCCCAGATGTGGTAACTGATCTCCAAAGACAGGTGCAGAGAACCCTCCCTACACTGGCAGCATCACACATGGAGCAAACATGCAAGGCTGATCCAATGCCACAGTGAATCAGTCCAACAATTCACTTGTCATTCAGTTTTGATCATCCTATGCACAATCAGCGGATCTGTAAATCCCCTCTAAACTCGGGTCCCTTGGAACATACAAGGTCTGATCAGGAAGATGAATGCTACCTTGAACATTTTCTGATGATCCGACTCAAGAAGCAAAATACACCTGCAGGCAGAAGGGTGCAAGCTAATCCCTGTTGTGCTACAGCCCTACAGAGACAGCTGATCCTTCTGCAATTCCAAACTGCCAGTCAAAGCTTTAACATCTTAATACACAGCATGCAGTAATTAAAATTTCTAATTAAGGGGGGAAAAACACACTAACTAGCAAAACTAACATTGTAGATTAGCAAGCCTTATGTACAAATGGAAGATGGTCGCCGTTGCTCTTTCACAGATCATATGAACGTTAGTATTTTAAGCAAATCGATTCTGAACAAAGCTACCATGAGTACCCTTGTGCCCATTTTAGCAAACTGAGAAAAGTAATGTTTCAAGTAACATTTGCTAGAAGAAGCAGGTGGGCACGCACAGATAATATTTGAGTAACTTGACACTGCCTGGAAGAGCTTCTAACAGACTTTGGTCTTTCTGGGCAATGAGACAATATTCTCACAGGGTGCAGAATCTAGGTTAGGCTTAATTTTAACCAAAGCTAACAACTACATGATGGGTTGCTTGTTTTAGTTAAAATGAAGACATTTAGGCAAAAATACCATGTGGGGTGTAAGTTTCAGCTTATCCTTATACAATGCTGTTTTGAGAATGAATTCACCGTAAGGGCATGGAGTGCTCCTAACTGTCAGGCTGAAGTTATTGGCACTAAAATATCAGTTTTCACTGACAAGTAGTATAAGAGAACTGGTTCCTACACGTCTGAACGGGGGCCATGCAATTTTTGCAGTCCAAGGAGGATGGAATCTCTGATTGACATGAATGAGGCCCTTGAGAAACCTAAGAATGAGCAACCAAAACACAAAAAATGACTGCATGACTTTCAGTCAAAGAAAACAAGAAGAAATTGACCTAAACAGAACTTTCTAGAACTAATGAACAGCCTAGATTTCTTAAAAGATCATCAATAGTCAGATTGCTTTAGCCAAAATGCCAACATTATGTTGCCAGCAAGCACCTCAGTCACTGCAAGGGTTGTTTAGCGACTCTCCATCCAGACCTCAAATTATCTTCTGGTTAATAAACAGACTAAAACCAAATACCTGACAGGACCGAGCAAAACTCAATAATCAAAAGAGCGAGATCCTTAAGAGTGAGCCTTGGAGTGAAGAACAGGCTGAGGTTTACCAGCGATCTTGCTGTTGTTTTTTTTAATTCTGTTTGATGAGTTCCTCTCATAACAGATCCTGAGCACAAGCTCCAAAAAGAATGAGATGGGAGTCCCTCTCTTCTCCTTTATTAGCAAAGACTAACAAATGTATTAAAAAGATGTAGCTTTCTGAAACAGAAGTCCCTTCTAGCTTTCATCTTTGACAAGCTACAGTCATCTTGATGGGGGGAAAACATGATTTGATCCTTGATCCTGGAAAGAGATTTATTCAGGCATAAAAATAAGAACTGTAATGCTTACTGAGAAATGGAAAACCCATACTATCCTAAACTCTAAAGCCACTAACAACTGGAACTATAAACAGCACTACATGCAGAGCAGATGTGGGACAGTCCCTATTCTGGCACTGGTACCAAGAAATTAGCAGACCCACCATACTCTTTGTCCTCGTATCTAGTACCTATGGTGGAGCTACAACCCTACTCAAACAATGCTTGTAACCTATTTTTGTACAGAACAGCAGAGTTTGAATCCCAGTAGGCTACTCCCCTTTTCCAATCTCTTTTTTAAACACAACCTCCTCAAACCCTTGAGTTTCTTCTGGACATCCATCATCTAGCAAGAGTGACTTCGCTACAGCATGTAATGCTACAGTTCTTCCCCTTCTCTCAGCAGGTTAGCTCCCTACGCTAGGCTTTATTTTAAAATTATTTTGTTTATATACTCAGTTAGTGAGTTTGTTAAAAACTCATATGTTTGTAAATAAAGAGCTTTTCAGCTCACTGTGGATATTAAACTAAAAGGAAAACACGCAGAGTTTTTAAAACTGCTAATAACTATCATTCCTCTGCTGCCTTTCATCCTTCATTTCACAAGATCCCAGGGCTCTTTACAAATGTAAATATACAGCCTGCTCTCCCAGCAGTGACATGCAGACAGTCCTGGGATGAAACATGGCTGCTCTAGGACATGACTGCATCACTCCAACTTCTATCTCATCATGCTGGGCTTTCACTTGTGCTCTGCCACCCTGTGGCTGTTCGACTGCACAGCTCAAGCGTGTCAAACACCTACTGCCCACAGAAAGATGCCTTACACACTCCAAGAACTCTGCCAGAGCAGCTAGCTCATTTTTTTCTGTAGTGAGGTACTTGCAATGAATTAATACAAGCAGTAGAAAGCGAGGAGAAGAGCTGCTTTCAGCTGAGGGTCACCAACAAACACACCAGGAGAGGACATTTCTGCTTCAGGATTTGGTCCACAGCCCAGAGTTAATGGCTCTACCCCAATCAGTAAATGTCCTGCAGCTCTTTGTAGAAACTCTTCTTTGAAAGGTGGGTCGCAAGTTTCATCTGAAGTCCTCATTACCAATGCCAGCACATGCCCCGTTTTTAGGTGGGGAGATTTAGCTTTGATTCCAAGCAAAGGATGCCACCTACTGAATCCTTGCTACCATGATTGCACGCCTTGACCCTCGCAGCTCGAGACCTCTGGCAGGATCGCAAGCCAGACTGCAGTACCAAAATAAGCTCCAAGGAAAAGCAGAAAACAGGCTTGGAAAAACAAAGCTTTTCTCAATGCTACTCTCTCCACAACCCAGAGATGTATTACTCACTGAACATCTGCACAACCATAATAATTTCTAATTTTGCAACACTGACAACCTTAGTAGTATTAAAAAAACCCCTTACATCTTTATTCCATTTTGGATTCATTATAACACAGCCTGACAATATCTGCTAGTACATTACATTCTGCAACATTTAACCCCTGTTCCCAGTTGCTGTTCTTAACTTCACGGCTTAATGACACAGAGTCAGTAGATCACAATATGACCCTGTTAATATTTTTTTAATGCCATTTTTACAAATTACAGCATAATGCACTGATTACAAGGATGAAAGGAAAGTCTCCACGTCTGTCTGGAAACCAAATAAAAGAATGTTTGAACATCTGTTCATCCTACAAATGTCTTTAAAAGCTTTGATTTTCCCATAATCATTTTGTTCCACCATTTCACCCTTTTTCGAGTGTGTATCCAACAGCCTCAGGACAGCAGCCAGAGATCTGCAGTAATAGCACATTATAATCAAAGTTCTTGGGCACACTTAAGTTCTCCTTTTGGAATTAAAATTGGGGGAAAAAACAAAACAGCCTTCAACAGATACCTCTCCAGCTGTCTGTCCCACACAAATCTCTGTGAGGGGAGCAAAATGAAAGGATGGGGCTTTGCAACAGGGGCTTTACACAGAGGACAACAAAGCACTGGGGCAGAAAATGGTGGTGGGTGAAGGCACTCACATGAAATATGGGATGTGTGCCTCCACGCAGCCTGCTGCTCCTGGGTCAGCAGTAACTGCCCACAAGACCTCTGCCCCAAGCCCAAGTGCCTGAACAGTTACTCACCCCACACAGGAGTGGGATAAACTGCAGGGTAAGAGCCTTCCTCACCAGGCTGGGCTCACAACACCTGCTGGGGCAGCCCTGACAGCACCCACGTTTAGATCTCCTACTCCAGAGACAGGAGCAGAGCCACAACACAGACAAGCAAAAAGCAAAGGTGGGAAATGGGAGCACTGGGAAGGAAGTTAGGTCTTGGACCGAGGGGATGGAAGAGCAATGGTGAGTTCATGCTCTAGGCTAAAGAAGATATAGAAAATGGGGGGAAAGACCAAAAAGGGTATTATAGGAAACTGGATGAGAAAGGGATGGAGGTACAACTCTGGAAGCTGTTGTTGCTTCCTCCCTTGGAGTACCCCAAGCAAACAAACTGTGGGACCCTCCACACCAGATGACTTTTCAGCCAAGCACAGGCCTGCAGAGCTGTTAAGAGTTCAGCACTAAAGAGTTTCCAAATGGATCGAGTTCCGTAACAACTGAGTCACTGAGGCTGCTACAGGCAGGCCGCAATGGAGAGGAAAAATATTAATCAGATAATGCTTTGTAAAAATAGCTACCACTATTTACATTTATAGGACATACTGACTCCTCTCCAGAACTATTCAAAAATGCCTTTCAAACAAGAATGACAAAGACCTGCAAGTGCAAGGCTCGTAACTGTGAAGCGGCCAACAACATCCTACAGCATGATACCCTTCACATTAGTGCCCGTTTCTTTCCAAAACTCTAAGCAGAGTTGGCAGAATTTTAGTCACCCATTTAAAATTTGGCAAGGACATTAGAGCTACAGAGATAAAAATGTCAGATCCTTAATAATTCATTTTGATTTTTTGTTTATAATGAGAGTTTTTTTTTTTTTTTTTTTTTTTTATACCAGTAATTCTTAGACTAACCTGGTGTGGTAATAATGGCATTCCTTCTATGTCATCTGTTTCTCTAGCTTCCATCACTGCAGTATCTTAGCAGAGGTAACAGTGCAGGATACAAAATTGGATTTGATAAAGGCTTAAAAGAAAGATAACATAATAAATATTCTTTCCAAAGACTGCCTTTAGGGGTGTCTGGAAAGAGAAGAGTAATAGGGGAGGAGAGGTGACAGAGGTGTGAAATGCATCTTTTTTCATTATAGAAGGATACATTTTCCAGCAAGGCTGGCAGCACAAGTCACCTTAAGCCACAGCTGAAGTTGCCTGCCTAATTCCTCTGGGATCACACTGAAAGCATACCCCATAATCTTATGGGATGTGCTAAAGCTTTGCTGGGACTCACTCAGCAGAAACTGTTTGGGATTATTCCACAAAGCACTAATTCTGTTCTGATTTAAAGGGACACCATCAACCCAGTTTAGACACAAGATGCCCTGTCTCAAGACTGTCCAGCAGTAAACATCTTCTCAATAGCTGATATTTTTGCCATTCATGTCCACTTTGAATACCTGGAAATTAAAAGGAAATGAAAAAAAATGGGAAAAAACAGGATTATGTTAGCACGATGGATTCACACCTATTGATGGACATTTGAATAGCACTTGGGTAAATGGGTATAGTGATCTATTGCACTTACTTCTGCATGCAACTAACACACTTATGTTATTTCCATGGCTGGCTCCACCGAATGTGTCGCAGACTCCAATTTAACATCAGTAAGTAGAAGTACTTACTTTATTCAAAAGGCACGAACTAACACTTTTCATGCTATCAAACCTGATTTCTCTTCAAGACTGCAGCTTCTGTACCTGTGGAATTAGTGATAGCTTTTATGTTATGGTGTTCTATGCTTTGTAAATAACAAAATGAGGAATAAAATGGATGAGCTAGAAGTCCTGGCCCACTCCCGCAACTACTACATCATCGGCATACGTGAAACCTGGTGGGATGAGTCCTGTGACTGGGGTGTTGCGATAGATGGTTACAGGCTCTTCAGGAGGGACAGGCAGGGTAGGCGAGGTGGTGGGGTGGCGATGTATGTGAAGCAGGGGCTGGACTGTGTGGAACTTCAGGTCGGCAATGGCAAAGTTGAGAGCCTCTGGGTAAGGATCAAGGGACGAACGAATAAAGGGGATGTCGTTGTGGGAGTCTATTACAGACCGCCTGGCCAGGACGATAGTGCCGATAAATTATTCTTTACAGAACTAAGAGAGGCCTCGAGATTAACTCCCCTTGTCCTTATGGGGGACTTCAACTTGCCAGACGTTAACTGGGAGTGCCACACGGCTGACACGAGCAGGTCCAGGAGGTTCATGAAGCACCTAGATGATAACTTCTTGGTGCAGGTGCTAACGGAGCCAACTAGGAAAGGTGCCCTCCTAGACCTGTTGCTAGAAAACAGAGAGGGTCTGGTGGGAGATGTGGTGATTGGTGGCCGCCTCGGTCAGAGCGACCATGAAGTGGTTGAGTTAAAAATTTATGGTGACAGAAGGAAAAGTGCCACCAAAACCTCATCCCTAGATATGGGGAAAGCGGACTTCAGGCTGCTCAGGGAACTAGTCAGCAAGGTCCCCTGGGAAACTGCTCTTGAAGGCCTCGATGTCCACCAGTGCTGGTCACTCTTTAAGCGATGCCTCCTAGAAGCACAAGATCAGGCAATTCCATTATTTTAATGAAATAAAGCCTCTATTTCCAGAGGCAACTTTTTCTTTCAAACACAAAAGGCATTTCGGTTACAAAAAAAAAGAAAACAATTCTGGAATAGGATTCAACACAGAACCAGCAGGAAATTCAGAAAAGCTATATTAAATGTTACCAAAGATAGGTTCTGAAACTTTGGAACAGCAAACAGAACAATTAAGACTCTCAGTTACACGCATCATTATGTTTAATATGAAAAACATTTCTAGATAGAAATCATTTATAACAAAGATCCATACCACCTCTTAGATAGCATCTTACATAGTCACAGCTGAAGGAATGTGAAATATTCATTTTAGGTTTCACCTATTATATTGTGTGCTTTTTGTCCCATACTTTGCTTGGGAAGTAAACCTAAACAAATCAGCTTCACTTTGTAGATCACATGAAATGCACATCTTGACTGCATTTAAATCAATATTGGTGGCAAACTTATATTACGTGAAACAATTCTCCAGAAGAACAGCACTATCAGAACACACACCCAAATGCCCCCATTCAGCACATGACACTCTCCAAGAGGCCGTAAAGATTCACATTGCAAAGACGACAAGGTAAGCACCTTCTAACAGAATAAAACCAGACTATAGAGATTTCAGGTGGCACGTAGTCAGCAGGAGCTTCCAGGCTCAGCCTGCAAGAAGGAACAGGTCTAATGCATTCAGGCAAGAAACACATTCCACCTGAATTCATTCAGAGTCTGGGCTTTCCAGTGTGATCAGAGGCCTCTTTGCTTTCTCAGGATTGAATCATTTTCTTCTGCGTGTCAAAGACGTATCTTTTAAAGAGAAGAGTGATGGTAACAGGTTGGGCTGAATCATTCTTGCTGCTTTCATCCTCTTTATTTGCATCTCCCTTCCCTGCCTTAGATTTTTTCTTGGAGGCAGCAGTGAGAAGCGTCTTGGTTTCTGGCTTCAGCCCATCTGTAAAAACCAAGAACATGCATGACAAAACGGCTCAACATCACATTTCAGTGTGTCTGGAAAAAATAAATAGGCAACTTTACTTCTGCGATCAACCAAAGGAAGTAAAGTACATCAGGTATATTACGAAAGTTACATTTCTGTATCACTTCTGGACTATAGTAAATTACGTGGAAAGTAAGACAAGCCTTCAGAAATAGTTCACAACAGCAATACCCCAAATCCAGTGCAGTCTCCTACATGATCATTCCCAGACCGATTCCCCTGCACACCCTGCAACAGACTTCCCTAAGCTGCATCTCTCTACAGCTTTTAAACTATTAAATGCAGACAAAAATTTAAACAAGCCAGGCCAACTTACCTAGTCTAGGTCTTTTACTCAGCAGACCTTTCCTATTATTTACACACATTTCCCAGTTTCTTCGCATCAGTGAGAGCATTTATAAAAATATAGGTCACGAATGAAAAATAACAAGTGCTAAAGTACTGAAATTGTATAGAGCCCTATACAAAGGGAAGGTTCTTGAATGTCTTTATCTCCTAGGCTTGCCATAAACACACTGCTTAGTTTTAGCAAATGATACAGCCCTTTTTTAATTTTTATTTTGGGCTAAAACACAGCTAAGAGTTACAACTCACTGCTAAGGGAACCAGAATTAACCTATGTATGACTCTGAGGATCTAAACCAACCTGAATTTTTTCTCCAGATATTTGTGCCCAGGCAGGAAAAAGAGCCCTTTTCTTCCTAAATGGATAAAGTTTGCTTAAACTTTCCTATTTTGACTTAACACATTGGTGACACTTTAGAGAAGAAATGCAAGATAGCAAAGTCCAAAGAAATACTGTAAAACAGGAGAGATGCAGCTCCTAAAAGGCCGCTCCTGAAGAATTGCTTTCTTAAAGCAGAAGACAGCAAACTCCTTGGAAGCTTATTCAGCACCACCTGAATACACTGAAACGTGGTTCTCAGGGCACTTGGCCAAATTCAGTTCAGGTATTTTTAACCTGCGGTGTCACATAACCTTATCTCAAACACTTAATCAGCTTCTCCCCCCTCATATTGAAATTCAGCTGTGGATTCTCATATCACAGCCTGACAAAAAGATTGAGATGCTTATGATTTACTGGAGACAGGAGGTCTACAGGCGCAGGTGATTTGCTCTGTTCCAGACACATCCAGAGAGCACTTTTAGCTGATTGCACAGGGACGTGGCACCAGAGCCCACCTGCTTGTCCTGCTGTGTCAAGGAGCAAATTGTTCTGAGCCCCACACGAAGGGAAGGCAGGAAACAGGGAAGTGTTGAAGCAAGACTTGGAAAGGGCCCATCTGCCATTGCATAACCAGAGCTTCTTCCAGCAGCCCTCGTGCCTTGCCCTGCAGCACAGCAGTGCGGGGACTTTCACAGGCAGAGGGGTCTCGCTGCTTGCAAGACGTGCGAGAGCACGAGAGGAAAATAACCCAACACGTATAACTGAAATAACTAAACCAACTATATCTCACACCAAGGCTGCACAAGTCCAGCCTAAGGCAGAATCAAATTCGTGGAGTTCTGCAGATCTCGTGTTTCGCAGTCACGGCAGCAGCAGATTTCTCTTTTCAGATCGAACACAAGAAAGCAATGATTATTTCATTGTGGAAATAATTGAGAGCGTTTTTCCTTGACGGCTGAGAAGTCTGATAATGACTATCTTTGCACATGTAAGGTTCAATTAATCAAACTAGATAATATGATGTGGCCTGACCACATACTTATTATATGGTTTTATTACATTGTACAGTCATGTTTGATGCAGCTTTTTTTTTTTTTTTTTTTAAATTGAACACTTTCATACAAACCCATTAATATCATTAGTATTATAATCACTCCATCTTCATTATGCAAAATAATTTACCATTACATGAAAAGCAACTTATTTCCTATTTGGAAAGCTCCAAGATCATCTTGGGTGCTGCTAGAAAAAACAACAACAGACAAAAGTGAGGAAACCAAAATAAAAACAGAAAAAAAGAGTGACCTCACGCAGCCCTGCTCTCTACCTTTGCAGGATTTATTTCCTATTGTATGCTTTCTACTGTTTTGACCAACCTAATTGTAAGTGTCCCTGAACAGTGTTTCCTCCACTTTCCTGGGAAGACCATTTACTTCTCTGGACAAAGAAACATTTTATTTTGCTCTCTACTTGGTTTCCCTTTCTCGGTCTTATCACTACTGCTACGTTGCTGTTACTGGCACATTGCTGTTTAAGAAAGATGTTTAACTCCAAATCCTCTCAGAAAGACACACTTTAAATTAATTAAAGCAAACAAATCCTAAAACACTTCTATTTACGTTAGCAGGCTTCGCGAGACTAATTTCAAAAAATGCTAATTGACGGAAAGGAGGGAGGAAGGGAGGAGGTGTGACATTAAAACTGCAGCCAGAGTTTTCCCTTGTGGGTCTCTGGAGCTCAGCAGGCGGCTGCTGCCGTGCAATCCTCCCGTGCAGGCTGTAGGGCTGCCGGGCACTGATGCCCCCGTGCTAGGGCTGCATCAGTATGGGGGCAAAGTCCCAGCCACAAGGATGAAATCACCTCTGATAAAACTGAGCTTGAAAAGCTTCCAGAGAAGCCAAGGAGCACTCGGACTGCCCAGTGGTCTGAACATCACGCCCCAACACTCAGTATATCCTCTTAGGTGTCTAAACAAAGAGCCCCATGCTTGAAAAATGTCTTTTTCAAGAAAAATAGCGTATACTGCACATGGAACTGAACAGAGGAAAACACTTAAAACCAAGCAAATCTCACCTCCTCCAACCTATCAGTTCCACTTCCTAACACAGGGGAGTAAAAACGCCTCACCTGCAGCTGTAAACATCCATTTGGATTCAAATAAGGTATCTTTGGTAAGAAGTTTACAGAAATGGAAGAATGCGGTAGCTCCTACATGTGAAATTATGGGCCGACAGCCAAAGGCAGCCCAGGTATTATTAAATTCACAAGGTATCTAAATTACCTAATCAGATCCCACGGCCCTCATTCTGCAAACAGATTAGGTGGCTGGCATCGTACCCTAACAAATGGCATTTTCTGTTTTTCTGCTCTGGTGCCAGGAGGTCTAAGGGCTGAAGAGGCTCTGCGATACGGAGCGGCACAAAGGAGCAGGCAGGGAGAGACAGGCGGGAGGCATAATCGGGGTTTCATCTACCTCCGCGGATTTCTCGCGTTACACACAATGCATGCTTTGCATTTTACAAAACCAAGGAAATTAAGGGAAATATATCTGTCACCAAAGAAGACATCAGACCTTTAATAGCTGAAATGACGGATATTTTTAGATGGAGGTCTAGTTTAACTTACTTACATTAAGGGTCTAATCTCTCCTGAACAATAGCTATGTTAGCTTGAATACATAGTGAGAAATCTGTTCCATTAATTAAGTGCTGCCTGTACTACTTGGATTTGTAGCAAATGTTAATAGATTTTTTTTTCTTCCTCTGTTGGACAATTACTTTATTTTTCCAAGTTGCTAATGGATTAAATTGAAAAGGTCCGTGTGTTAAAAAAGACTTTAGCTTCAAAGTTCTCAGAAATGCCTTGCATACAACAGGGAGAAATACCTATATATTAATATTATTAATGGGCAGTCCTCAGAGGCATAGAAGAGATCTGAAAGCTTAGCAAATTCATTCCCACCCATCATAACCATGCCTGTAACAAGAAGCACCCAGGTCTTGTGTAAAATATACTTGTATATACTAACACATATTAGGTATGGAAATCTAGTAGTAAAACAGTTCAATTTACTTCATTCTTTTAGTTTCAATTACTACTACTAATTACCAAATAAGAATATAGGCTCTCAGTCTCATCACAGTCTCAAGGATTAATTCAAACTGAGTCATTAAGAAATGCAAAAATAAAACCTGCCAACTTGCAAACTGAAATGAAAAGCAATACATCATCAGGAAAAAATATTTTCTAAGTTTAAGAACAGTTTCACATGCACAAAATACAAGATAAATGCAGTATTTTATACAGCTTTTACAAATAAGTCAAGCTTCTTAATGATTTGCAGTATCTCTGATTTAAAGGCATTGTTGTGTCCAGCAGTTTTACAATTACTCATAAAAGAAGTCCAGTTCAGTTTACATGGAAACACGCACGTTCCAGCAGCTTGGTATGGAAATTGCACATTTTGGAGTTCTTGGGTATAAATACAGGAAAACAATTTGTATTTTACTGTTTTCCCCTTTTCTCTTAAATGAAGATATGCGAATCTATGCAAGTTTTAAGATTTCTCTAATGTTCCATGTTCTTCTTATGATGAACTCAATCAGGGGTCCCTGCAGCAGGGACCCAGCAGAGCCTGGTGTTACACATTCCCCTGCTGACCGCCGAGGTCTCCACAGCAGGCCCAGGGGATCGTCTCCATACCAGACTGCTGGCAAGTGGCAGCCAGCACACAAATCACAACACGCACATACAGCACATAAATGTCCATAACCAGCAGGGTTTGCTTGTGTCTTGTTTTTACAACTACTACGTCAGCTGGAAAGAGGAAGAAAGCCAGTGCAGTATCTTTTCTTCTAATTCCTTTTTCTAGTCCAACTGCAGGATGACAAACTATTGCTGTGCTTCCCCACCCCCCACATACAGGTAACAGATTAAATAAAAATGTAAGTTTAGTAATAGTTTACATTTTACATTATTTCCCTACTTCACATCATGTTGTCATTCCTTATAAGCGTCATCTTTGTTGGCTTTTCTTTTGCTGCTTCTGCTCCTTGAAAAGTTTGCCAAGGGTGGCCTCTGCTATTTCTCCTAAAATCCAGCTCCTTCTTCCCCGACTCCCAATTCCACTTACTATTCTGCATTTCAGCAGTTGTCTCTTTCCTTTTCCAACTTTAATTTTCTGATTTTTCTGTTTCCAAATTATTTCCTACTTCTACAGATCATCTCCTCTCCAATATTTAAGAATAGCCCTATCTCCTTTAAAGATAATGAAACATTTAAATGGAAGACTTTAAAGACTGAATGCTAGACACATTGTAGATGAGATAAAATGTGTAGACACATTGTAGATGAGATAAAATATCTCCTTGTAGCCCAGGCAGAGATGGGAGTAATTTTTAAGCAACTGATAAACACTTCAGTGAAAACAGGTGTAATAATATAGGTCCCGGGCATGCTCTCCAGCACAGCCAAGGAGAATCATTTATTTTGCTGAACTTCAACAACTTCCTTTCTCATATGCACACATGTAGAAAAAAATGCTAAGCATGATAGCTAGCGCTGATGAACATGAAGGTACTACTTAGCATAGATGATTACAGATTTTCCTTACAGTGTTTAGCATTGTAATTTTCATGCCATTATAAGATTTCAAGTTTCTTGGTTCATGAGAACTTGACTTCCAGATCAAAATTACAAATCCATCCTATCAGCAGCAACAGAAAAATCAGTAAATGTACTTCAGCAAGTGCCAGCAGTTTGCAGAGAAAGTGTTGGCCCAGAGAAGGCTCCCAACTATGGTCACACTTTTAGGAAAAAAAAAAAAGATTGAGGCTACACCATTAGCAGTCAGTGGAATAGAAAACACTCCTTTTTGCACTCGATTCCTAAACTATTCTTGACCTGCTGATATTGTTTCCAAACCTGCCATTCCACCCAGGAATTTGTGAACAGAGATTCAATGGGAAACTGAACTTTTCTCCCTTCTCTAAATATTCTATTTACTTCCTTTGACTACTGCAGATAAAAGACTCAACAACCTGCAATTTCTTGTTACCTGTCAACATTTAAATGTTAAAAATTGATGGAACATCAGAGAACAAGTTAACATAGCACATTTGATGTCAAAAGTATTTTTTATCCTAGGTAAACGTAACCTTTTAGTATGACAGACATTTTTCTTTCTTCCTGAGGCAAGGAAAGAAAAGAGCAAAACTTGAAAGAGGCAAAGGTTTGGGGATAATCCTTACTCACAATGGATTATTCGTAACAGCTGTTTTTCACAATTTCAGGATTTCCTTAAATTGAACCCTCCGAGCCTGAACCCTCATTACACAGTTACAGAGTGTGTGCCTGCATCAACACTCCAGCTAACAGAGTACAAAACCCAGCTGACCTGAAAATCAGAAGCAAGTAGAGCCCCACATGGAGACATCCACCCCAGTCTGGTGCAGGGTGCCTGTGTCAGAGTGGAGAAAAAGACTCATAAAGCTTATTGCAATGCCAGGCACTTGCTGGTACTGCAGGACTTCAGAATCCAGTAGTTCAGCATAACATGTGAAAGAACAGAAAATGTAACATCCTGCTGCCTGAATTCTTTATACTGTGCTATTGGGGAGCAACTGTGCTTCTCTGCTAAAGATATATCCAGAATTTTAACTTTTGATTTTATTGCAGCTAAGGTGGTCATTTCTCTCCTCCAACACCCAGCAAAGTAAACCCGAGCTGATCAGCTATCTTTCTAAGCCTTCCAAGAACAACAGTGCTGTATTACTCTTCCCATAAATCCTGTATCGAGAACATCAGATACTCCATATCACAGCTAGCGGACTGGATGACTGCTGGCCCTATCTAACTTGGCATCCCATCTGCCTGTTGTTAATATATCACGCCTCAGAAAGAGCAGGGATGAAGACTGGGTCCTGAACTAGAGTCTGGGATCAAGTAGGAATTCCCTACCTGTCATCAGGGTCTACACCACAAGCCCTTCTAGCCAAAAGACTTAAGCACGGTGCTCCTACTGGAGCTGATCTACTCTACTCCTGGCCTTCATCACCACGATAACAAGCCTAATGTAATTACCTAGACAATTTCAATGTAAAAGTTGACCAGAGATTCACTCAAGAAACAAGGGATACTCCTGCTGCTGCCACCCCCAGGAGCTCAGGATTTGAGCTTCAATTACTTTCAGAGATCAGGCAATGAACTTTACTTATGTAAATCCCTTCACAATTCTCCACTAATTCTATTTTGAATTCACACCACCACCTTTTCCCACATCTCTTGTCAGCTCTCTTCAGAAATATTCTGCTGATTTTCAAACTCCAGAGTAGATTCATTTTTCCCTTCTGGCTGGTACAAGATCTGCTATTATCACCTCGCCTGGCTCGTGAATATTAATAGAAGTACAGCATGAAGTTGGCCAGCGAGAGCAATCAGCCTCCAAGGAGACCGGGAAGTGGACTCCTTCCTTCCAAATGAGAATTACACTAATGCCTCAGCATAGCACTTGGGATCTATACAAAATATCCATAATTCATTGTTTGATGACAGAGACCAGAAAAAAAAAAAAATCTTACAGCCACTTTGAGCAGAAGTAGACTGCTGCATGCCTTGACCAAACGCTGCCGTGACAGCCAGCCTGCAGAGCTGCTCCTGCAGCTCTGGCTTGGTAGGCTCTGGTTGGAAATCCCTAACTACTAAAACATTTTCCCATAAATTGGGGAACAGCTGCCCCGCACCACATCACAGAGGGCCGCAGTTCAGTGGTGAACTGAACTGAGTCTTGTGTATCAATTTGTTAAGTTTATACAGGCTTCCAGACTGAAAGGCATTATTACAAGAGGTGGTAATGCTGGAAATAACATGGATTTCATTATGGGCTCCCACTTAGCAGAGAAAGAGCTAATCTTCCTTGATGAGGAAGACAGAAGCCGTTTTAATTCAAGAGGCTGACCTAGGTGAAGTCGGGGCCAAAGCTGTATTTGGAAAGCTCTCACGTCAAGCTGGACACAACCCTTTCAAGCTCAGTGCCAACTCTACACAATGGCTTGAACAGCACTCTCCGGCAGCCCTTAAAGGCACATTTTGTATCTTGGCTTTTGCTGCAAGCAATCAAGAAAGAATGCAAGAAAACAAAACTGTTTCCCAAGCACTGTTTGCTGGTGCCATAATTAATATAATCAAACAATTCCACAAATTGCTTCCAATTGCTGGCGTCACTTTCATGTGCAGAGCCAGACTTTCAAAGAAGGGCCCTTCTTGTCCTACATCCTTACGCTGGTAACCCTTGCTTCACACAATAGTAAACAAGCCCTCACTAAATAGCGTAGGGTAATTTGTACTGTAATAGGTCCCCAAGGCACCATGGACACAATTTGAAATGCCATCTAATTTTTCTTTTTAATTAAAAAAGCAGTTACTATATTTAAACAACAACACAAAAAAGTTCAGAGGGGACGGTTTGGAGTTTCCCACAGCTCTCTGGGACTTTTCTCAAGGTCAGGAAGAGTTTTATAGGCTCAATTGGTACAGATTTTTTTGTTTAATTAGTCTGCCATACCCCCTGCATGAAGTCAGCGTCTTGATTTTCAGTCTGATATTTTTCATATTGCTAAGTGGAGCTCGGGCTCCAGTATCACACGAAATCTATTAGCAGCTGAATGGTTATCAATACCATACGTCCCTATACATGCCTTGCCCGTCCCTCCCTCTCCATAGTCCTAAACTTGCCATCTAGGTGGAGGACACTCAGCATACCACATCGCATTGAGCGTGTGCCATTCATTTAGTTTTATATTTCTCCATTTCCAGCAAGACACTCAGGATACATTACTTGATTTCCAAAATCTACATTATGTAACCACATTTTAACCTCTTTTTTTTGTTATAACTAAAACCCAACACCAGATACAAATGGATTACAGTCATCAGAAGCCATGTAGCAGGACAGATTTCTGCACCTGACAGATCTCCACGGTCTGGTGCCACTGCTCTTCATTGAGTAACCACTTCATTGAGTAAACTACACAAACCCCCTTCACACTTCAGGATATTTGCAGTTCCCACTGTGGGTTTTCCAAAACACATCCTAACCTAACATACCCAAACCCAAAAGCCCCAAATAACAGCTCTGAAATGAAGTGATACTTGACATCGGAATTTCTTGGCTACTTGGCAGTACACATAGGTGGAGTACCAAACCTGACCTTATCTTAGAGGTCAATCTGTATTTCAGCTGCTGGTAGTTACATCGAGTGCCACAACCATCTGTTGGCTAAGCTCTTCTAGGGCAACTCTTCTGAAGAAGTCTTCATACTTTGTACTCCTGGAACATAGCTATGGTTTGTATGCTTCTCAGTTTTGTTTCTGATGCCAAGCACTAACACAGGTTACAGAGACTCCAGGGCACTGTGATTACAGGTTTTTAGCTAAACAAATTACATGCATACACAATACAATAAATCAACTCGCAGAGCTACAAGACAGCAACTAAGGTAATCTTTGTCTTCTAATCCAACACCGGCCCATTAGTCTCAAGGAAAGGATTTTCAGAGTAATTTTTGCACTAGCTATGTATATGTTTTCAGTGCTTTAACACAGCTGTAATTATGCCAGCTAAATTACTATTCCAGCAATTATTCATAAACTGTTCTCTCTTGATGGTCACTCAAAGTGCCTGCAGTCACTGAGATCACACCCAAGTGCTATACTCGATTCTCTCACCATCAATATGTGCTTGATCTCTCGTCAATATAGTTGGAAGCCTGGGAGTGTAGACAATTGTAGCTCACTACAATTCAACAATAGAAAAATTACAGGCAGGTCAGCATGAAACATTCAAGACTATTCAGAACACTCAAAGACAGAACAGTGTCTTAAAATCACAGTTATTTGGACTGGGAGGGGAGGATGGTTGCTTATTTTTGGAACTGATCATCATCTCTAGCAATGACAGACCTGCTCCACAGGTTGCCTGGGGATCAGGACTCTGTTGAAGTGAAGCTGATCTTATGACAGATTCTCTTTTAAAGAAATCCATCCTCTCTTTTACAGAATCACAGTCCTACATGACTTCATTAGCACAAGAAATATTGACAGCTAAATGGCTATACAGAGCCAAAACTTGACCTTCACTGCTTACTACTCAGCACAGTGCACTTCCATACTCGCACACAACTTTGTATTCCCTTGCGGGAGTCCTGGCAGGAGAACTCAGTATAAAATAGTATAAAACCATGACTTCTCATAACACTTTTACATAGCCAGCTTGACAAAAGCCCCTCTCTTTCATCAGGCCCTCTAACCAGTTGCACTTGCGAGAGCCTGGATACATACAACCTCACCAGCACTGTTCATTCTCATCACATGGCTTCTACTACTGGTCTGGTGAACCAGGCACGTCTGTGTTACTGGACCTGTAACAAGTACTCTTCCAGGATGCAAGAGACGGAAAGAAACACGCAGACATCAACGGAAGTGAAATCATGGAGAGTCTCAGACAGCTGCTGTCCAAGGCACTTTCACAAGTTTTGCTATAGTCACGGTCCTTGCTAATTAAATCCTCAAATCAAGCGGGAGAAGATAACCAAAATGTCCCAAAGAATATAGCTACATTATCTAGAAATAGTTCAAGAACAGCTGAGTAAAGGAACTTTCATAATTCTGAGCCCCATAGACTACCAAGGCGGGACTAAATTTAACTTGGGCATGGGAGTTGTCAGGTCAGAGCCATGCAGCAGTGCGCTGAAGATACTGATTTATTGTCAGTACCTCGCTCAGTACCTATGAAAGAGTAAGTAAACAAAACGAACAATGCTTATGCTCTGAAGCAACTAAAAATGTTTTGAATTCAACAAAAGGGACTAAAATTTCTCCAGCCTAGTGAAAAGGCAGTGACAATAACAAACAGTACCAATATACAATCTCTCCTACGGCAGCCTTTCAAAAATGCACACAATGCGGAAAAAGTTCAGGTTCGCAGATCTGCCACAGAATCAAAGGCAATTCATTACAAAGCAGCTTCAAATCAAAGTGCTGGATCCACAGGCCTGTCTGTAATCCTCCCATCTTGCTTGCAACTCTTGATGTGGAGTAGGCACCATAGAAGCCAGTTAAGCTGGACCAACACCGCTGACTTATCCCAGGCATCTGCTACTCAGCGCTGGTCCAGAGTTTAAGTTTGGCGATATTCATCTTCCCCTGGGCTGCTTTTATAAAGAAATCCTGAACAATGGGACTTCAGAATAAAGAATAAAACATTTAAAAAAAAATTAACTTCTAGGCAAGGGCCTTTAATGCGATTAGAAGGGGGAGGGGGATTGGATAGCAGCTTTTTCTTTTTTATGTTATGTATATTGTGTGTAAACAAATATGCAATTTGCTTTAAAAAGATAAGGTGATTAAATTTTTATCGGGCTTGTACTCTGTTGTCACCACAACAAAGAGAATTAGGAGGAGGAAAGAAAGGCCTTTTTATTTGAATTATGCTCTTACCAGAGGTTCTCTACAGCACAGCTGTAAAGCCACTCAATGTTCTCCAAACAGGCCCTTTGATTGCATTTTATTCAACTTGTTTGCATTTGGAGCAATCGAAAGGAAAAGAACGCTCCACATTTTGATGTCTTAATGTTCCTTAATACCTTCTTTAATTTATATTAAGCTTCTTAACTAGGGTGATGAATTCTTCAAAAACAATAAAGACCTAGTGCAGAAATCTTTCACACACCATGAAAATTGAAATTATAATGTATTCATGGCTTTTTTTTTGTTATGAAAAAACATCATTTAGAAGAAAGATTTAAAGTATAGAGAAAAATCCTGAAGTTGTACGAAAATTACTTGATCCACAGAAACAGATGAAAGTTCAAACTAATTACTACAAGGGAAATATAATGTTGTGGGAGGTGGAGTAGAAGAAGCAGTATGAGAATCTTGGGTTACTATGAAGTTTTCAGTCTTTTAATAACCTATAAATTCCGTCTCTATGACTTTCTACAAAAAATGGACTCTGGAAATTTGTGTAATTTTATTTTACCGAGGCTAATTCAAATGTTTGCCAGTTTTTCTATTATTCACAGACTTCTTCCCTAAAATGGCTCTCCAGGTTCACAGCTCCACAGTGTATTTCCCTCCAACCGTCTCTCACAGCCTGCCAAGACCAACAGCACGCACCGAAACCGGTGAGCGCAGCAACGGAGCGCTCCAACACCCCCAGCTGTAGCAGCTTCGTGGGGTGTGCGGTCCCTGGGTGAGGTTCCCAGACTGAAACGCCATACCCAGGTGGGATCTCAGTCAAACGGGAGGCAGGATGCATGAGAAAGGCAAGGGGTGTGTAATAAAAAGTACAGGAGAGGCCACCCAGGGGACGTGACTGGATGGGTTTGTTTTTGCAGGCACTATGTTTTCCAGTTATTGTTACAGGATGCTCGGCCTGCTTAAGCTTAAAGCACAAAATATTTGGACCATGGAATGAAATCCACTCTCAAATACTGCAATATTCTTAAAAAGACCGTCTGCAGGAAATAAACACAGCTTTCAGTGAAAGTCCACTACAGCATTAATCACCCTCCGCAGGGAACATCCAGACAAGCATATTCTTGCTTTGCATCCCAATTTCCCTACTTTTTAATTTGATGACCTAATGCAACTTTAGTTCTTTACGTACATGTGCACGTATCGTGGCAGTGGAGACACAAGCATCCTAAGCCAGTCCTGAACTTTATCAAATCACCTGAACTATTCTTGAAATAGCAGATTTGAAAAAGAATATATATTTTCATCTGGAATTATTGTTATTTTCTGTTAACTTCCATGGACTGCTCACCTCTCTTCCTTTTTAAGCAAACTTCCAGCAAGTTCAAATTAAAGCCTCATGAGAATGCCTGCCACATTTACAAAACGCTCGTGAAAACAGCTCACTTAGCTGTACCAGCAACCAACTGGCCACAATAATTAAAACAATTAAAAAAACACACTGTGCTGCCTTTACTATAAAGTAAAACAATGCTGATCTTAATCTGAGTGCACCCCGGGTGAAATGACACCTCCCCCTCCTGAACAGGGTCACACCATACAAGCACAGAAGCATCACAACCTAAGTAACACAGCTTAAGAGCATATATGGATCACTACAACAAAACTGAGGGAGCTTTCCCAACGAGTACTGAGAAACTGCAGACCATCCAAGGCAGCGCAGAACAGCTTCATAAACCACAAAGCTGTGCGTCGTCACCCTCTGCCATGGTACTGCGTCGTCTTCACATCTGTCCTAGAGCAAATCACTGCTTTTGCAGCAAATGGTGCTGAGAGACAAAGCAATGCTAAAATGGGAAAGAATCGCAGCACAATATTAACCTTTTATCCAGTAATGCCTACTGTATTCCACTTAAAAACTTTCCTCTGAAATTTTTGTAAGCAAGCACGTAATTTGAATGTGCAAAACAGTATGCAACTAGTTAGAAGCCTTAACTGTTGTATCTATGAAAGTTTGTGCCTTTAAGCAGAAATGATTCATGAATTTTAATTTGTTTTAAATGTTGAAAGATTCCACCCAAGTAAATTGAGTCAACAAGCCAGCAAAGGATGAAGACATGTATCTGTTTTTTATTTAACAGAAAACTCAAGTCTATACATTTCTTACTTACCCACAAATCCTCTAGCAGTGAAAAACACTTCGCAATAACTACGTCTGCTGCATTTGTTCTAATTAAGACACTATGCCTCTCCCCATTCAGCACATGCTGGTTGAGCACCGGAGCCTTAACTGATTCTCTTTGTGTTATTTAACTGCTACTATTTTAAAGTGCTTTTACATATATGAATCTGCCAAAGATGCTGGAAATTAGGACAGGTGGAAAAGATTTGCAGAACAGGAACTCTAATGATGCTGAAGCAGCTAACAGAAAATATTAAAAATGTTAGAAGTCTCTCTGCCCTCCAAATTCATACATTTAAAATGGATATTCGTTTTAAAGGCATAATTGTTATTCATATTTACCTCTTCAAAATCAAGATTTTCAGTTCAGCATTTTAATGTTTTTTCTTTACAAATCACAAAGCCTGGAAATAAGCCTTTGAATCCACAGCTGATGTTTTCTAATAGCTATTTTACAAATAGTTGGGCTCCAAATAAACAGCAAAGACTAACACAGCCACATGGTGAGATGTTTACAAAGGGGCAGACATACTAAGACTTTAATCAAGATTGCCCAAGTTGCAGTACCAAGACAATGACAGATTGAGCACGTACTAAGAACTCCATACACCTATCCATGCCACAGCGATACTTCCATTTTTCTAGGCAAGCACCCAAGGGCTGGGTTTCCTTCCTCATCACACTCTTCCTGGGGCACAGGCTGTTCTAAAAGCTAGTCAAGTAAAATATCGGAAAATGCAGGTACACCTTCTGTCCAAGTCCACGGGAAGTTGCTTTTAAGCTTGAAGCAGATTAGCTTTCCTGAGCCATCCCCTCAAAGACTCCCCTCTTCTTTCTGAGATTTCCAGCCACAGATGTTTGGGAATAAGATGTAGGCAATTCGCAAGGCTCAGAAGCAGAAATCAGTAACAAGCATACTAATGCCAGGTGACTGACTGGAAGAGAACAAGTTCCAGAAGCCTAACTTTGAAGGCTTCTACTACCAGTGCCAATCTGCTCCAGTGCCTGCATCCAAATCCAGTACTGAGAGGGAAAAAGGTTCACAACTACAGCATTTCAAGGATGTTAATGACAGTCAGCTCAGCTCTATGGAATACTGACCTCCTATCTGAAGAGTTACTGTACATTTCCAAAAACCCCAACTTGTCTTGACTTGCATTGCAAAACCCACACCCACTCCTCCCCCCCAAAAATAGTGTTTCCAGGGAGTGCAGTAAAAGGCAGCACTGAAGGAGAGGAAAATTAGATTATAAAAGACATAATATAACCAGCCAAAACATACAAACAAGTTAAAAATAAATTAGCCCCATTACCAAAACCACAAAGACAGAATCTTGTGTGATGACTGCTGATTTCATTACGTTTGGGTTCCAGTACAGTCCATTTCAGGAGCAGGATTTCCCACATCTCAAGATTTATTTTTCTTGACAAATAGCTGTTAAACATTTTCCTTGTGCTAACATATTAACGTTTGTGATATCCTAACCTACTCAAAGACAACACAGGAATATAGTTTAGCTTATCAACCTAAGTAACCTGCAAATGACCCTACCAAAGTATGGAATATCTTTTGCCTGCTTGCCCTGACAAAGAGTTGCTAGAATATTGGACTTCTTGAAGGGGAACAGAGAGGAAATAAGACATTCACATTCAAATTACATTTTATCTGAAATTTATTCTCCATTTTCCTACTAGCTCCCCTTGCTCACATTATGATACCGCTCCAGTCAACTCTGCACTTTGCAACGTCTACAAAGACATCCAACAAAAGGAAACAGTGTCCCCTCAAATACCCATCTGTGACTGTGTTCTCTATTTAGACCCCTGCCTCGGGGTTTTAATTCCATCCTCCCTTACTCTCTAGTTAGCCTCAGTGGTCCTGATGTCTCCACTTATTGTTCAGGGCAGAGCTGATCAACTGCAGGTTCTGTGACTGCAACCAAGAAGCCATTTACAATTCCAACAGCTGTTACTGATTTTGCAGCACAATCATGGCAAATCTGTGGTTCAGACTCTCCCTCCTCATGAGCAGGAGGAAAACAACAAGAACAAACAAAAAGAAAAAGAAAAGGGAAAGACTGGGAAAGTCGCATGGATAAAGGACACAGCCTGATCTGATAATCGTTTTGATTCACAAAACACTAGCAGCATAGGAACTACTATACAATGTTACACCAAGCCTGAGGTCGTACCTTACACAGGTTCCTTCCTTATCAATGGATATTGGAGGACAAGGAACTCTACAGTGCACTACAATATTAAGTCACATTCTCCTTTTAAAGACCTACTTTCCCTGCAGACAGCAGCACCTGAGGGGTAGAGCTACCTCAGGTAATGCTCAAGGAAGTGGTCCCATCTCTGTGAGGGTTAATGTGCCAATCCTCCTGCACACACGTTGTTGTGCTAGTTCTGCCCTCACAGATGAAAACAGAAGCAGCAGCAGCATTTCCTCATCCTGCATATTGACAACATGAGAACATGTTTTACAGGCAGTTCATCATGGCTACAGATCTCCAGTAAGTTTACATTAATGCTTTAACTGCTAAAATTCAAGCTCTAGTTAAAAATTATGTGATAAAAGGAAAAGCTTAAGTGAAAAGCTGAATCTTTACAAAATAAAACAGATGCACTCCCTTCCAAATAGGTTTAAGCAATACGTCTTAGCAAGATTTCCCTCAGGATAGTTGTCCTTTTTTCCCTCTGAAGAAATACTGTATGGGAGACCTGGGGAAGACAAGTCTGACTCTTGGAAGGAAAGCCTATACCTTGCCTGAGACTCGTGCAAGTAGTTAGAATCAAGGCAGTATCTTAACTCCATCCTAAGAAAAAAAAATAAAATCAGCCCTCATGTCTTAAACTAACATATTCAGTACAACCAGTGTCGTACCCACATTCTGCTCTATGTGCAATAAAAATCTTCAGTTTGCAAACAGGAGTTTTTAAATTTTATTTCCTGTATTGGACAAAAAAAACAAACTGAGTAAAAAGCACACTAGTATCATTTCTGCAGCAAGTGGTAAGTATAGAGCAATCATACTTTTAGGATTATGTTTCACATATACATGCATCATCTTAGGCCCGCTAACAACGTTTCACTAAAAAAGACACCAGAGATTAGAAATATCCAAGTGAGACCTGCTCAACTTGCAGCTCCAAAGTATACTTTTAGTTAATTTCATTGGAACAAAAAAAAAAAAAAAAAAAAAAAAAAAAAAGCCATAACATTAGAAGAACCTTGCAGTCGGCTGTGCTGACTTCTAATGAAAGTTAGTTTGTGCTCTGCAATCTAAAATTATAATGGACAGACCACTCTATTCCCACCTTTTATTCAGTCCTATTTTACTACTCCAAATATATACTACCTAAATTTGTATACTCTTTAACAGTAGTTAATCTTCAATTAAAATACCTAGAGCAGAAACTTAGATAACTGGTTTAAAAGGTAAAAGCTTATTGACAAAAACGTATTCTTCATATTGCCTTTTTTTAATTCTGCATATTAAAAATGTCATTTTTGTGACTTGAAAAAAAAATCTTCAGGAATAATGAAGGCTAACAAAAGACTGAAGAGCAGTAATTTAAAAAGCTCCATATGTGGCATCCTGATTACTGTATCAGTCCCATTTCCATAACGAAGGGAGAAGTCACCAAACTGCTGCCTGTCCTTTCTGGTGACAAGGAAAGGGCAAAGAGGACAGAGTGTTTTCACGGCGTCATCCTTCAGGCTCTAAAGGAAGAACAAGAAGTCTCCTGCAGTACAATATGTGGGTGTCAGTGTCCGGCACTTTTCTGGAATACGGTAACCCCAGCTCTGGTGGTCCCTGCACATGTACTTAATTTGGAAGCAGCTGGGTTCAAAAGTTTATCCTCACTTTTTGACCTGCAAAGGTTTAGTGTGTGGGCGTGCACAAGTGTGTACATCATACCACACAAGCTGAAGATGTGCAGCCACAATATACACAGTGTGCGAGTGCTGATGTGTATGGTTTTGCACGCAAAGCACATTACATATTTCAAAATATCGTAACATTATCTAGCATACATTGGATTCATATGCACTGAAGGAGGTTTCAGCCTTACCAAGCCAAACATGGACAGCTTGCATTTTAAAATTCAGTAGGCTTCTGGAATTGATTGGCTTATTTTCAAAAGAACGCATTAATAGAAGAATTTGCTAATGCAATACTACCTACCTAGTTTCAACATGCTTCATAGAAAATACAACAACCAAATTTGCAAGCCCAGCCAAATTAATGTCACTTACATGCCTTCTACAGGTACACCTGAGTAGAGGATACAATGGCCCAAGAATTATCTTCATATTGTTGTATGTCACAGTGACTCCAAACTAAAGACGCAAGTGAAGCTGGGTTGGAGTAAGAGAGGCTGGGAGACTAGAGAGCACAGGGAGTCTCTAAAAGTCTGAAAACACTAAGTTTGTTAGTATTAGTGACAAAGGGACAGTCACAGACTGGTAGAATAGTCAGATGCCAGAAGTTTTAATGTATTATGCAGGTGACATCTGAATATTTTCTTGAATTGCTCTAAAGCACTCAACAACTGGAGGCAGAAATCCCTGATCTTGCCACAAAGGATATATTTTTCAGCCATTTATCATTTCAGAGCTCAGCCACAGAAGCAAGTTAGTGCATAACAGCTGAGCTTCGGTAACTGAATACACTCCTCAGCACATCATATGCATAACAGAACTCACTGGGATTTTAAAGAGAGATCTGAGATTGTGAACATATAGTTCATTTGTGATGGGGTTTGAGCATTCAGTGACTATCAATGAGATAAGCAGCAATTCATTAATCCATGAAAATGTGACAGTATAATTGAGAGCAATAGTTTTCTCAGCACTTGTGTTATTCTGAAATCTTGAATCAATTGTTTACAGAAGCTCTTCACTTGTGTTGATAGCAGTAAGTGCTCTACATACCACTGAATCTCTAATAATTCGTAATGTGCAGCATGTATGAAGTAGTGGTTTGTTTTATTTAAAAGATAAAAACACCACACACAATGGATAAATAGTTCATGAGGGGAAAACAGATTTTCAAATCAAACAAGCACTTTGCGTTTGTTGATAAAGTTGTAATTTTCAGTCGGAATTAACTCAGTTACAACAGTAACTCTCTATGACAAACCAGCTCCAAATACAACACGGGAAAAACACTTGGTGTGCAACACAAATCAAATAAAGTCTGTAGGCATAATGACACAGAAAATAAAAGTTACTTAACAGAAGAGCCCATACATCAGCAACTGAAACTGCAAATTAAAATATAAGAAGGTGCCCCAGGGGGAACACTTAGCACAAAGACACTACAGACAGCAAGTCTATGAAGACCAGACTACTTGACCAATGCCAAAAAAATGCAAGTCTCTCTTCAAAAATCCCAGGGACAAAAAGTGAAAAGTTAATGATCAGAGCCATTGTGCATGTCAAACTTTCTTACAACCCAAAAACCTGTACAGCTTTCCAGGGAAATTTCCAGTTTTCAACAAAAATGTTTTATCCATTACATTAATGTCGTATCTGATTCCCCCAACAGTGAAAAATAATGGTAAAACCCTCCAAGATGGCAAAAATTTTACTTTTCTTGTTATACAGTAGTCACATCTAGTGCAAAAGAACTGCTTGTGAACTATTATAGTTTTAGCATAGAGTAACAATTACTTTTTAAAACAAAAAATAACGATTTTAATGTTTTACCAAAGCAGAGAAATGAAATAAAGTTCATTGAGCAATAAAAGGACAATGAGGGAAAAGGCGGCTCTCCAGTGCTGCACACAGCCCTGGGGCTGACAGCTCTATACAAGGGATGCCACCGCTTGCTGCTGCGCGTGGCATGGACAGCACATTTATTCTCTCATAAGTAAACTGGATCCTACTTGTTTTTGTGTATAAATCTGGAGGGACTCTAGACATTCAATGACTGAAATGAGAATACAATTCAACTAGTAACTGTTGCTTATTTCAGTGAAAACTGAAGAACAAATACTGCCTTACTGATGCCCAAAACCTGAAAGACACATTGCTCTTGGGATATTATAGCCTAAGGGATAGATGCTTGGGTTGGGAATTAAGAAACGCAGGCCTAGCAAGTTTTGTTTGACTTAGTTCACAGTATTATTCCATCTGTCTCAGTTTCCCCACTTATGAGATTAAGAAAGCAACAATCCTTTATACAATGCCTTGAAATATACAGCCCTTTTTATGTAAAGAAAGGCTATATATTAAGTTTACAAAGTAGCATTGTTGATGAAACAGCCTGTTCCTTTTAATTTCACATTTAAACAACTCCACTGAGGTCTGAAGATTGTGATTTATTTTCAATTTTTCAAATTTACAAAAAAAAGACTTCTCTTGGAGATGTAATTCATGAGTTTAATGTTTCATCAAATATGCTTTTGTTAAGTGCTGTTGAACAGGCACATTACTCAAGGTCATAAACTAAGTCAAATCGCAGGCAACTAAGCAACTCCTGTCCGTTTTCTACAGCCTCCATGCCTACCACAGAAGGCTAATTATTTTACAACAAAAACTCGAGAAGTGTATTTTCTTCCCTAGAGCCGTATTTGTTCATTGTTTCAGAAAGTTCTCGGCTCTCAGAGTATGAATTCATGTCTGCAGTTCAAGTTTTCCCATCAGAACCACAGTGCTTAATCCACCCGTACACCATCAAGAGTCAAGCATGTAACTTACCTTCAGCACTAACTTACCATCAATGCCAAATTTAAACCACAATGAAAGAAAACATAGAGGAGTTCAAAAGCCAGTTACAAATCAGAAACATCTCTCAACTTTACTAGACTGTGGTTCTTGCAAGGTCATTGGTTAAAAAACAATTCTTCATATTTTCAAAAAATAAGAGTAATGTCTAGAACCAATTTATGTACCCACGTTCTTATTACATCTAGTTTTGGAAGAAGTATCAATATAAAATGATGAGAGACAGGAGTCAACCACTGCCACTTCCATTGCATGAAATGTTAGAATTGATCTTTTAGGCTTTTAACCAAAAACGACAAAACCAAAGCCAACTATCACCACACAACCTTCACTTGCAGCACAGGAGCAAATGATGAAGCAGCCGGATCAGAGCAGACAGCCCCTCAGCATTACACCTTGCTGCCATGAAGCCGTGGATCTTTACAGCACCTCCGATGGCTGGAGCAAGCTCTACTCCTGTTAGGAAGCACCTGAGAAATGGAAGCAGCATACAGTGCAGGACAGCATGCAAGTTTCCTATCAGGATACTTGAAAAGCAAGCACAAGCTATTCACAGACATATTAATGATAGGACATTGTACAGAACATCTTCCTCAGTACAATCCTGTAAGATACTCCTACTTTATACAGCCAAAGACTCAACATCACTAATGGCAATGAAGAATAGCTCATGGAACTTTGCCAACTGCGTTACCTTGCTGTGGCAGGAACACCGATGTGTATCAAGTTCTTTGAAATGGGAAAAGTCCCGTGACATCATGCTTAAGAACTACCAGAAAGAGAGCAAAAACAAAATCTAAGTTTGCTAAAACTTTGATCTTTCCATGCTCCTACAATTGGGAGTTGCCAGAAATTAAGGAGAATTAGGTCATCTGGAGAACATCTCAATATATTATGGGGTATTTCCTGAAAGTACATTACCAGTTACATTACCAGAGTGTTTCCCAAGTCTTAAAAGTTACATGACCACTAGTTTTCTTCCAAAGATGAATCCCCAACAAACATTAAATGCAGTGGATCAAACCACACTACTGTGTCAAACTTTATTTGTCAACAGTCAATGACAACAGGCCATTGGCCCATCATCTAACTGGCTATCCTGATAACTAACCTAAAATCAGACAGACTGCAAAAGCTCCAGGAGATTAGCTTGTACCAGTGGTGAAACAGAACACCACATTGCTCTTCACTGCACTGCAACAAACCCACTGGCAACTTACTTAATCTCTGCTCTGCCTCCTTAGAACATAGGTAATATCTTCCTTCACTGGGGTAAAAATAAGAGGATAAACTTCATCTGCTTGTGAAACATTCAGGCACTAGCAGAAGATGAGCACTACAAAATATCTGGAAAACGGACTTATAAATATTAATATAATGAATAGTAACTGTTTCATAATGAGTAGAGTAATAAAATTCACATATGAATATAGAAAATTTCAACCTGCCCAGCTTTGCCCAGACTCACGCCAAACAAGAACTCTACATGCAACTCCAGAGTTTGCCAGTCTTCTGCAAAAAGCCAAGCTTCCCCTTCTTTGCCTTGTGCTGGCATAATCACAGACCTTGGTAAGTTATTTAAGCGTCAATGTAAGAATGAATTAAAACAGTCCAGAATTATCAGTTTTGCCACCCCTGTTGTTTGTTTTTCTAAATCAATATAACATTTGCAGAAGTTGCTCCACAGAATTTGTTTCCTCATCCAAACAAAAAATTAGATAGCCATGAGGAGTGAGGATCTAAATGTCTAGAGAGCCATGATGATTACGTCAGCTCCATTTTTAGAACAAGCCCCAAAACACACTGACAAAAATGACAGAAGTCATGGAAATACAGAAACAAAAGTCTCAGGGCATTGTTTTGTACCAAAATAGATATTTCTATTTTTAGGACTAAAAACAAACCAGCATATGTATTGCTAAACTGTGACTGGTCTGGAAAAGGGAGTTCCCAGACTATGAAAGACTCGTGAACCTCACCCAAAATAAAGAAAAACAGGCTTGGTTGTTTTTAAAATCTGTTAGGACCAAATGACCCTGTTAAAGGAATTAGCTTATTCTACTCTCTTATGTTTTACTGAAGATCTGTTTCATCTTAGTCACTTATACAGTTTAGTCTTTCTTCCCAAGAATCTCCAAAGCTTTATTTCCTACCATATTTTCTCCTGAGTACATCCACAAGGCCAGCACTCACACATACTGGGAAAGTCGTTCCTGCACTGTGCACTGCTCAGAAAGAGCCTCAGCCCCTGAAAAACCTGGGTAAGACAGAAGTTGCCATGTACAAGCCCATATGTCATAAGTCTGCTGTTTGGGAAATGAGTGGTCAAAAGTAATGTCATAATGCACAGCTGGGCAAATAAAAAACACACTACACTTTCCTTCTAAGTATTATAAGCATGCCTGGTAAGAAAACAGGGGAAATGAGCAACTGCACTGGGATGAAAAGAGCCAGGAACATGGAATACTGTGTCAGGTGCTAAACAAACAAAAAAACAACAAAACCACTTTTCGGTATCTGGAAAATATGAGGATCATACGCAGCTCTCCCAAGAGCAGCCAAAACGCACACACAGAGTCTTGGGTCAGTATTTAACAAAAGCCCACACTGAAATTCATGAAACCTCTTTGGACACAAAGCAGTGAAATCAAAAGGCACGGATGTTCAAATTGCAGCTCCATCTTCCTCTGAGCACTACATACAGCATTCCTTTGTATAACCTTGGCTGCAAGCCCACTGGTTTCACCACTGAATGCAGAGACGCACTGTAAAGCTTTTATATTTGTGGAAGCACATTGAGGAACTGCCTGAAAAGTGCCAGCACATGCCTGAAATGCCACCAGCCCGTGCCATCTTAAAATCACATCCACACATCACATGCCACATTAAGGAAAGATTGATCATTAAGACAGGAATAAAACAGGTCTAACGAACCCGATTTAATAAAGGAAATAAAATTATAACTACTGCAATCTCTCTCCTTTCACGATGACCAAACACGGTGCACCAGATCAGCTTTCAGCTCTGTGCAAGGCTGGGGGAAGGGAAAAGACTCATTTAACAGTTGGTCCCATTTAGTTATACAGAGCTGGAAGGAGGCAAAAGGGCAATAATTTAGCGATGAAGGAACTCCAAAGACCTAGAAAAGCATGGCAGCCTCCTGAGATGGGGTTTGCCAAAAGGCTATTTTGGGGACGGATAGGGCTACAAAGCTGCTATTAAGCTTCAATCCTTAAAATAAGCCCATAAACTCAGAAAATATTTATCTGGAAGGGTGGCAGCCCAATAAAAGTTTTATGAATGTTTTAAAACTGCCCTGTCAAGGGGCTAGCCGCTCAGTCACCTCCCTCCCTCCTAAAAAACAACACGTGCAAGAGAGCAGGCCCGTGTGTCAGGTTCCCGAGCGGGGATGACAGGGCAGCCTGAAAAATGGCCCTGGGCCTCCCACGCCCCCTCATTGAGGCTCTCGGGGCACGCAGGCCTCCAGGCCCTACGGCCTCTGCCTCGGCAGGGAGTGGGATTCTCTGGGAGCCATCTCCTGGTCCTCTCCAAGACCTTCTTCTCCTCCCCTCTAACTATCACCTGCTGGGGAAGTGGCGGGGGAAGTCGGTATACATAAATATGGGATACCATGGGGAAATAGGAAGGAAATCTGCTTGTAAAATCAGCATTTCTAAGCACACCTGGTGTCCAGAGGTGGTAAGAGCAAAGGGTTTGCACCCCTCAGGTGGCCTTAGGGAGATGGTCCGCAGGACAAGGGTGAAAGAACAAGGAAAGGGTGCCTAGAACAAGGAACTTTGGACTTCCACACATCCCATTTTTTGTTAATGCTTAGACTGTACACTGAAGAAGGAAAAAAAAAATAAGCTGAGGTAATGCAGATAAAGACACTGAATTTGTTTAAGAACATAATTCATTTGTTAAACTCTGTGTGAAGCCTGGCAATTTCAGACAGAAGAAGGATGCTGTTTCTCCCTCCTGCCACACGTTTTTTCCTTTCCAATCTCCTCACCATCACCAAATCTGAAATCACACACAAAGCTAGGCCAGAAGCAGCTTGGCATCTTCCTCAAAAATCCAAGGGAGACTGCTCATAGGCAGCTAAATCAAAATAGGATGCAAGATAAGAGCCAGTGACCAACAAAAGGCCGTTTCCAGCCAGCCAGACCCTCACCACACACATTCAAAATTGCTTCCACGATAACCAGGTTCTTTTATTAGTAACAACTTCCAGAAAGATGAACTTCAATTTCTCCAGTTATTCTACTCTTCTTAGGCACAGGCATCCCAAACGTATCCTTTCATTTCTTTCTCAAGTAAAATGTATGCAGACTCGAAACAAAAACAAAACCAATAAAAAAAAAAAAGCAAACAAAAATAAACCAAACAAACAAAACCACGCCAACCTTGTGGCAGAGCAGAGCCAGCCACCCTGAAGGCGGAGGTCTGACGTTCATGTAGGCAACAGAGCACACGCAACCCCGGGCTGGCGCTGGAGACATGTGGCTGTGGACAGTCCAGGGGATGGTTGGCAAGCCAGATGTTTCCTGTCACCAGTGTCATGTTTGCATTACGTTAGATTTTTATGTATTGTGTAACTCCATCCATCTTAGCGAATTGTCCATCTTGTAAAATTCTTTTAATTATGCTTCTTGTTATCTGCATTATCTAAAATTATTTATAGTATTATCATCTGGGTTTCAAACATCGGTTATAAACATTGTTGCAACAGTTATTAGATGGGGATTCATACACATAACATACACATCCATATATGCACACAGACACAATTTACTTTACAACTGCTTTGAAATACTGTAACACAATTTTGTTTTCCCAAATTACTTCTCTACCAAAAAGGAAAAAAAAAAAAAAAAAAGACCAGACCGAGAAGATGCAATCTGCCTTCCCCTGGGATCTCCAGGCAGCAGCGTTCCTCACGGTGGCACAGCACCGACCTGCACTTGAAGCCTCGTTGGCCACTGCTTTCTGGGGGAGCGGAGCAGCCGCTGAGCCAGAGTTTGGCAGGAGTAAGTGCTCTGTTAGATTAAGTTTCAGCATAATGTTCTCGATAGGAATCGGAGCACCATCCCTAAAGTGCAACGGGAGGGTAAAACGCCAACCCTCAAGACGGATGGTTTGTTTTTATTTTTATAGAGATTTTCTAAACCTCAACTTTCACCTCTTAGCCCCCACCCCCTCCTGTTCTCAGTCACCTCCAATCGCCCATCTGTCTGCTTCATTTAATAGAAACCTATATTTCCTAGCTAATGGATGCATTTGGCTAAGAAGATAATCTCTTTGTGTTCGCTTCAGTTGTCACATTCCTGTTATCATATTAATACTGATTAAATACGAAACCCAATGTTTAAGTCAGACCCCACACATTATTTAAAAGTGACAAGACGTTCATATTTTGGCGCTTTGAAAATCTCAGCCAGTGTGGAAATGGCCTCCCCCTCCTACCCTAAACACATCACCTTTAAGCCAGAATGCCACCCATACGGATTTTTACATGACAGGATACTTTAGTAGTGCCTTCCTATTTGAGATCACTGGACAAAGTTCAAGTTTCCGGAGAAGCTCTAGGACTGGTACAAACCTCTCCTAAGAAAAGTGACACTGCAGGTCCACCAGCACGACTCTGGGGATTACAAGATGGGAATGGCCAGTACAAATCTCAGAAATATTCAGTGGCAACTCACTGCACACATTTGTGCCTCAGTTTCCCCAATCCGCATGCAAGAATCATTTAAAAGCACTGAGGCTAGTTTATTGGTGCCCATTTGGGTCCTTCATGGCTAGACTGGAAGTGCTGCAGAAAAAATGAAGTACAAACTGCCAGACACCAAATCAGCAAAGACAACAAATTCGGGGATTTAAGACAACTTCATTACATGTCACATTTTAAAAGCAGCCAGTCACTTATATGACAAAGAATACCTCTGACCCTGAGCAAAGTCATTCTCAAATTCCAGAACAGCTCTACACATCAGAATGAGGATCAATCTGCACTGTTCCCTTCTCACTTCTCCTGCAACCATCACCAGTGTCTGTGGAAGAGGAAGGCTGAGATGCAATAGCCACTGAAATGGACTCCATCAGACAAACATTAACTCACAGCATTGTTCAACATGTAACCATCACTAACTTCTAAATAAAAAAAATAACATGGTTACTTATTTATTTAGGATTTATCCTATTTGATTTAATGGACCACCATTGCCAAGTCAAAAGCAGCACAAATTAGTTAGAATTCACCTCAAAGTTCTGGTGAAATTAGTCATGATTTTCAAAACTGCAATTCGGTAAGAACCTGAGTTACACGTCCTACTCATCTCTGTGTGCAAAAGTCAAGCCTGAGTATGTAAGCACATTAATTAGTTGCATATACTACATGTGCAAAGTATTTATGAATCACTGAAGACAGACTCACAGTGTTCCATCCCGTCTGATTACATCCACCTTTCCCAGAGACCAGGTACCAGATACAGATGCTCCATTCAGCCCATACCTTGCCTAAAAAGGGATGCAACACCTCCTGTACAACTCTGGAGCAGATGAGGTTATACCATGGTCAAGAAAGCTCCCCTGAGATATCAAGAAGGCTAACCTAACCTTCTGAGATCCGTATAAACAAACAACTGAACATGGAGAGCCTTGAACTGAGGGACTGCTGTTTACCTAACCCCTGAACTGCAAAAGACATCAATCCCTGCCTTATTAAAGAAATGCATACGCTAGCCAGGCATGCCTGCTTGATCAGCCCTCTCCCGTTCACAGCTTCGCCGGGGTCGGAGGAAGTTCCAACAGGCCCCGTTCCATAAATAAAATCCTTCTGGCTGGCGATAACTAAATTGTATTAAGACTGGCTCAGACAATTTCAATTAGAAATAATCAACAGGGGTGGACTGAAATACCCGACTTCAGTTTGCTTACAGCTGCTGATCTTCTCCTTTTCCATCTCAAAACACTTTTAACTACCTGGTTCAGTGAAAGCAGTAGGGAATACATAACATGCTTCCACTTACTCTATGTATAATTCATATGTATATGTGTCCTGAAGTCAAAATCACATCTACATAATATATGCATAAAAGCTTAAGGTACAGAGAGTCAAAGATGTCTCGAACAGGAGATTCCCAACCATCAGCAAGCAAAAACAGAAAATTTCAGATTCTGAATGCAGACCCTTCCCCCCCCACAAGCTTACAAATTGTCTCTTTAACCACATCCTAGAAGTCATCATTTGCGTATGTTACACATTCTTCCTTTCCTCATAAAAATTAGAGAAAGTTATTCAACCAAATTCATTTGCAAAACAGAAAAGTCAATAGCATAAACTCCTTATGAATACCAATATTATTTAAGATTTTTGAGCTTTATTAAAGACACTTAAAATCTGTTGTTAATCTACCTGAAAATTTTTTCCAAATGTCAAATAAAATGGATTTTTCCCCCTGAACTTTTAAGAAACAAGTTCTAAATGAGAATCACTCTTGCTTTTGTTCCTGCATGTTTACTCTGAAACCTAATCATATATTTAAGAGCAAGTACTAGTGAAATTCATGATGATCAAGTGAATAGAAATAGTCAAGGTATTCTATTTTCACAGGTGTGAGAAATTCATTTGCTTTTTCAAAGGATTGAACTGGCAAGTATTAAAACATATAAATATCTTAGTATTCTCTCCAAAAACTTATTTCTATCTGACCTTCATCATGGCTGAGTCAATGGAAAAAGGTTCCTAAAATATTCAAAAAAAATTTTTAAAGGAAAAGAGAATCAGAAAGGCGGAATCATTAAACCCAAGCTTGAATTTCACTTAAAGTAACAAATAAAAACACCAATAATTTACTGAAGGAGTTTAGTTTTGCCAAGGCCATGCTGCATCTTCTGCACCAGCAAATGCACCATCTGTACAGCTTTACCCAGGCAAAAATCCAAAGATGCAGCTAAAATGCAGCTAAAACACTCCTAAAACTACCCTTTTACGGTAAGGCTGCACTAGCACACTGTGGTCACTCAATGCCTTGTTCAAAAACAGGTCTCATAACACTGTTTTCAGTCTCACAAGTGCACACAGCCAAGATCCAGAGCGTGGAATACGTGTGCTGAAGGACAGAAAGCAGAGCTGAGAAGAGCTGTGCCTATTTAAAATTGGTCTTTGCCATAAAGGCAGCTTTCCCTTATGCATACCCCTTAGAAACACCTTATTTAATTAATGTGAGTTCGTTAACAAATCAGGAAATAAATGAATTTGCCTTTCTGGTGGGCCTATTTATTTATTTATTTATTTTTGCTTGATTTATAAACTTCTGTCTCTCTGAACAGCCACGGAATAACAGTTGTTAATACCTTTCTTTCCATCAAGCAGAATTTCAGTCCTGCTCTGAATGTGCACAACTTCCAAGACAGAAAAAGAAAAAAAAAAAAAAAAACACCACACAACTAAAACCAATTACATTATGTCCTCAAAATATTTACTTAGAGCATAACAAGGAAAACATCAAGAAAAACCATGGAAAAAAGTCAGGGACCGGGGAACGAGGCATCAGTTTCCACACAAAGTCCACAGGGACTATAATCTCCGTACATCTTCTCAGGAGGTACTTGTGAGAACAGTCAATTGTAATGAGCCATGAAAAGAAAATCCCCAGTTCGTGATATAGAGCCTGCTTCTGTCAGCAGGAACTTTCATTCTTTAGCACATTTTCAGTCCTTGAAAACGTCTTCTTTCTCTCGTGCTAGTTGTGCTACATGGCACACACCACTTGGTGTAGTCCACGTTACCATTATGCTTGCTTGAAAAGATAATTCATAGCAATCAGAAAAACAAATGCTTATTCTTCACATTGCATTCATATTGTAATACCAATCCTGATGAGCTGATACTTTAGGATTATACAGACAAACAGTCCCTAGCCTAACACATCCATACATTAACTGGTCAAAAGAGAAAAAAGGAATGTTATTCTTATTTCAGACTGAAAACTGAGAAAGTAAACAAATGCATTCAGAAGTAAATATATAGCTGGCAGCAAAGCCAAGTATTAAATTAGAAATCCTTAGGTGCAAGCAGAAGACTGCACCATACAAACAACGTTCTTCATTTATATACAAAGACAGACAATTTTGGATGAAACTGCAAAGTAATTGAGGGGATGGCACAGGTCCATTTTCTTGGTTCAGGGTTCTGTAGTTGTTAATATATTTACTTCATAAAAACAAAGAGCAGCTGAGGCTGCTCTGCGTTGTGTGGACAAGGATGGTTGGCACAGGAAGGGACCGCGGGAGTAAGAAGAGGTAAGTGGCCAAACGAAGGAACTGAGTGGAAGAGAGAGCAAGTACAGAGATTAGGGTAACATCAGAAAAATGAAACTGGGAAGCTTATCAGCTATAACAGGGAAGAAAAGGTTCTTTGAATTAGCAAACTATCTTAATTTTCTAACCTGGAAGAGGTGGGAAGACAAGCGGGAAAGAGGTGGGGTGATTTGAGGGCTCAGAGGTTTAAAAAAAAAAAGTGATAAAACCCCCAGCTCAAATATATGCAACATGGAATTTTTGTTATTGAAGTTACAACCTCAGATATTAAGAGAAAATCTTTTCTAGGCAGGATGACGTTTTTTTCTACTTTACATATACCTTTTACTCCAGCTATTAAGGACTTTCTTCGGCTTTTTAAAAAACAGAATAATACTGTAGCTGGAAGCAGGAAATGCTTTTGTCGCTTATGCACAATATTACACAAAATCATGTTACAGCAGACCCCCTATCAAAGCAGGTCTATTGAAGCTCCAGTTATTTCCTACTCTTTATTAAACACTGAAAACCCTTTGTGAAAACACAAACCAAAGACTGCTTTACACAGACTTCCTTGAAATCAATGCACGCTATTAAGAAAAGCTATTTCTTGTCCCCAAACTCAAAACACAGATCAGCCTCTCAAGGTTAGCATCCTTGTCACATGCCAGTTCTCAAATCCACTAAGCACTGGCCACTGTTCCAAGTCGATACTTCAAATAGCCTGCAATCTGCAAACCACAAAGCTCTGCGCCTCCAGGAAGCCCTCATGATGCATGTTTTTACTCAGACTTCAAAAAGATATCAGAACAAACACTGGTGGAAAGGGAAGGTGAAAGGCCCAAGGGATGAACGATCAAAATCAAGTAAATAAGCACAAACACTTTACAGAACAGGAGAGAAATTTCATTTTAAGACAGCAATCTAAATGCGTGATCTATCCTTGTGGAGATATTTAACAGGATCAAAGTTAAATTATGTAAACATTGGGAATATAAGTATTTTCCACCCAAATACTGCAAAGCCACGAGCGAGGACTGTAACGCCCAGAGATGGTAGCATCCCATCTTGCACACAAGAAAGCAGATGAGGGAAATAATTCCCTCTTTGGTCATATATAAACAAACTACAGACTTGGGATCGCAATCTAGATCTCATGGATTCCACTTCCTTACTTTGAGTAAGCACGCAGGAAGGTCTCAGGGAAACTCAGCCAATTGAGGTAGCACAGAATGAGTTCCTTATGAACAGCTTGCCACAAAATCCCATGCTCTGCCTAGGCATGGAGTGCTGCACAGTCATCTCTCAACTAGGACACACAACCCTTCAAAATAAAACTTCATGTTAGACATCTAAAGAAGTAGAGACAGCAATTGCAAAATATTCAAATCCTACGCATGTTATCTGATATGTTTAACAACCACTTAAAGTCTTGTTTTTTTGGCAGTCCTCTGTCTGGACACTAGTCTTGTAACTGAATCCAGAGGGATTCTCTGAATCCCTCACATTTAGCTGTACTGACATCCACTGAGCAAGAAAAGAGGTTTTCTCTCACAAAAGGACAACACTACACCGAGTGGCAGTGCACTTCCATCAAAATTAATAGAAATGCTGATTTCACTTTTCACAGATACGCATGTTTAGCTACACTTCTGAAGAAACTGTGCCCGGTTCCTTCAGCACTTTTTCCAAGGTACACACTGAAGCATCCCAAACCTGTAGTGGGAAGTATTAGGGTCCTTATGTTGAACTAGATGAGAATTAAACAATAAAATGGATCCTCTCATTTGCTGTAGGAGATAAGACATTACAGGATTGCTTTTTATTTTTAATTTTTTGGTGCTCCAAGGTTGCCTAGCTAAGTTGTACAGACACATAATAAAAAGTTAGCTATATTCCTAAGGAAAAAAATATTTTTGCACTTGAGATTGTAGTAAAAGAGTATTGAATTTGCAAAATGAAACACCTAGAAATGACAACAAAAACACAAACAGAAGGTAGCACATGCATCTTGCTTATGTGCCTAGTACACAACCAACCGTCTGTAGTATTTCATGAAATAAGAGTGATCACCTTCCACGCCATGTTCTAATACAAACTGTTTGCAATTTCGGCAGCATAAACCCAGCCAGGTCAAAATTAAGTGCAGAATTTGATCTATACAAACAGGATATTTGGTCTGTAGTTACTTTAGCAAGGCTTCTCCACTTAAGGCATACCATAACTTAAACAGCAATGCAGCAAAAGTTTTCAAACTTGAATATAGTTTTATTTTGTAGTTGTCCATTTATGGAACTTTGCAACTATTACACAAGCCAAATAGGCCAGGATTACTTTTACAGGGGAAATAAACCTGTTCATTTTCTGATTTTGAATATTTAATTTTGCCACCCTGAAACATGTTCTCTCTCCCCCCCCCTTTTTTCCTTGAAAAAGGTAACCCATAGCAAAAAAAAAAAAAAAAAAAAAAAAAGCCAACCCCCCTCCATTTAATAGAGAATTTCCTCAGCACTCTAGGCAAGGCTCATGAGAGTACGATAGTTTGATAGTAGTAGTTTATACAGCAGCAATATGAAGCAGAACGATATTAGATAATTTGGGAAAGGTCACCGGTTAGGTTAGTGGTGATATGGTGGCAAACACGAGCTCAGCAGCCTGCCAACGATCTACACTACGCAACAGGGTCCAAGTAGCTTGTAGTAGTAGTTGTAATTACTCAAAGATCAGCAAAGCAGCAGGCCTAAATATGCAAGGCACTTCTTTTCTCTTAGGGAGTGCAACTTTTCACAATAGCTACTTTCCCCCAAAATAACAAAGCCTGGATTAAGCGGGTAGACTTGTGACCACAGGAGACCTTCCACAGAAGTAGGGTTATTATAAGCAGCAGCATTACCAGCTCTCAGTTTTACCACAAATCTCCAGATAAGTGTACTTCTTTTGAAATCCCAGAACCTAAAAAACATGCAACTGAGTGCAAATCTCAGTTTAAGTTATGTATCTAGCTATTGTGGCTTAGGAGAATCTTATACATATATATGTTTCTTTTCTTAGATAAACTTGGGTCAATCTTTACCTAATTTTTTCTTTCTTTCCTTCTTTTTTTAAGTCATTCTTTGCGGGCTTACCATTATGAGTACTTTGGATAGCTGACTACCAATGTCATTGCCAACTGAAATAACAACTGCTCAGTTTCAAAATACTTGTTAAAACCCACAATTGTCTCCCAAGCTCTGACTGCATTATCTGATCTACATTTTATCCTCAAATTAAGATAAACAAATTCTAACTGTAGCATCTTTCTACTTTGCAACAGGGACCTGAAATTTCATTTTAGGATATTATATCTGTCTATGCTATTCTTAAGGAGGAAAAAAATAGAGGAAAACATCAGTGAGCATGCCCTTAGAAAAGATTTTTGGCAGCTAAATTTCTACAGCCTCCATCTGCAGAGGGCAACCTTGAGCACAGAGCTGGACTGAATTTTTCCAGTAAAAGCACCAGAGCATCCACAAGTCAGAAACTAATCTCCTCTACCTCGCACACCACAGCTTGAAACAGGCAGTAGAATTATTTGATAGGAAAATATATTACAGTTGTGTAGCGTATACCGTACCCAGCACAACGGCTTACACAGAAGTTGGACCTTTTTCTTCCCCAGAAGCACTCATGCTATTTCACCAGGTACCTGATACCTCCATCACCAGCATCTGCATGATCCCAGAAGAGCAACCTGATAAATAAACACTCTGCCAGCAATTTGATATTCAAAGATGAGTCTTAATCTCCCCTGGGTGCCCTATCTATACTAGTATAGATTACCAACTACACTACAACCCGATATTACAATCAACACATCACCTTTTAAAGCTCTACGATGAGAGACATGGTCCTAAAATTCAGTCATTACAGCCAAGACCAAGATCTCCTGATATTACATCAATGAGGAAGGCAGCCAGTTAATAAATTAACACTTCCTTGACTTCTGTTTTCATTCAGAAGGAATGCGTGCAAATCTTGACTTTGATTCAGCACAAAACACTCAAAGGTCAATAAATCTGGATATTCGGCTCCAAAGGTCAATACAGGCTTTGCAGGATGTCACCACTTAAAAGGTAGGTTTCATTCCATCAAGCCAACCTTTTTTTTATGTAAACACAACACAAACTCCCAGTTCCTATGTGGTCACCAAGACTTTTACATTGCTACAGTTTAATCCGCTCAAGAGAGGATCATAGAGGGAAGTGATGCTTCCCTGGCAGCAAGCCTCTCGCAGCCTCTGTCCATGCTGCACTAGCCAACTTCCACAGAAAGAAGGAGATTTATGCTTGAAGTACCCCTCAAGGATTTTAGGTTTTGTTTGTTTTAGAGGGTAGGGGAAGAGAGACTGTGAAAGAACAAGCAGAGCTAATCTCCAGCTTTTAAATAAAACACAGCTACACAGATTTCTTTGCCCTTGGGCTTTTGTTTTTCCTCTTGACTGAAATCCTGCTCAGCCTCACCTGATACTGACAGGGATGGCAACCCACCAGACCCTTGCAGCCAACAATTTTTTTATTTTCTTTTATTAAAAGAGGAGCCAGGCTGGGCAAACATGGACATTAAATGTGCCTAAATTTCATTTGGCCTAAGAGAAGATTATCCTATTTTAATGCAACACAAGCAAAGAATTCCAAATGTCAAGATCTCCCACAAGAAGTATGCTGCTTAGTGACAGGATGTTTAATTATTTTCAGTACAATTGAAAGGTTTAGCCTGCCCCGTTCCCCCTGATGTCAGTAAGGACTGCCCTCCAAATTACAAAGCTGGGAATATGACATTTATTTACAGCTGACTATTTAATACTCCTCCCCAACAGCCGTTTAAAAGAAACTGGAACTAATGCTCCACAAGTGCCAGCTGCATTGGTGTGCTGAGAACTACCTGAAGAAAGCAACACGTCACCACAATAAAAAATAAAAGCACAACAAAATTTAGATGAAACTATGGGAAATCAAGTGCTATGCATTTTCCTATTGTATTTTTTCCATCTTTGCATAATTCCAATTTCCCCAATATTATTTAGCCTCTACCTGATTGCCTTGCTTAAGTGGAATATGAAAAAATAACTGACTTCAGTCCAACTTCTAAACCCACACTTTTTAACAGGAATCGAAATAATGCAGAGGAGCGCTGCTGTTCACCTACTGTTCTTATATCAAGACTTTCCAGTTGGCTTTAACTACGTAGTAAGCCAGAGTGGGATTTTATCCAACAGACAAAGTATGCAGCAAAATATAAAAACACCAAACTACAAAGGCATACCATTCTCCACTATATGCTAAGGAGGAAACATATTTAGCATTTCTACCCTTACTTTCACATATAAGAGCATGAGTGATTCTCAAGAATAAAGCGCACTGGTTAGTTCTTACCACTTTTTGTCATCTTACACCAACACTGCAGGATCCCAGAGTCATTGTGTCTCCTGAACCAAGGAGCACATCCATACTATAGAGAGGACTTTCAGGTACATTCAACTCTTCTATCAAGGCAAGCAGTAGAAACACTGAAAACCGACTTGCTCTCATATACAATAACATTTAAAAACGAAAGGCAGAAAAAGTTACTGGTAACAAAAGGCATGATCACAAATAAGTTTGTCTTTACCTGTTATAAGAGGTTTAAAACTACCATTATCAGTTACAGGTACAAAGAACACCAAAATAAAAAAGCTTGTATTCTCATTTTCTCACTTGTATCTCTTCTTATGAAGAGTACGCATTTTATTATACTGAAATTTGCTCAATTCAGAAGTGTGTTCAGCTGTTAGGAATTTCTTAGATATGCACTGCTTCTCTTGCATTAAGAAATAACGTGGCTTTTAATTCATCTCATGTAGAGTCCTTTTTACTGTATTGAGTCAAAGAGAGAAGAACTGTAGTCAAACACACTGCAGTGCATCAGAGAAGATGAACGCTTTAGTAGCAACTAGACAGTAAAGAGAGACAGAAAGGAAAGTGAACTATGCCACAGTTATCACGTATGTTCCAATTAGATTCAAGAAGTCACTGTATTTCACAATAATTAAGCAAGACAAACACAACATGTCAGAACCAACAAAATGGGCATATCTAGAGACAATCTCTTAAAAGGTGTCATGAGACTTATCAAACCGCATTATGATTTTGCAAACCAAGTAGAGCTTTACAGGGTCAGTTCCTGGGTGAGAGACAGTTAAACAAAATCCACAATTAGCAATAAGTTATTCAAACGATTCACTGAACTTTCCTCTGAATTTCTTACCAACTGGCATGACATTCCTAGGTGCAATGTACGTTGAAATACGCATTTTCCAAAGACTGTCATTGTTAGCTTTTTGTATTCCTTAGAATAAGGCATTTAAACACATAGTTCCTGCCTCCCCAAACTTGTTCTTGATGTCAAAAGTGAACAACACTTTTCACTCATTTACCCTGACTATATAAGTGTTCCCCCTAACAAATAAAACAGCTGTCACGCATCACCCACCTCAGCAAGAAGCACCTCATCAATAGCTCACTCATACATTCACACACACACACACTTTCTACCTTCACTTACAAAGCACAGTACTTTAAACTTGCTTTTAAATTCCTCTTTTTAAGCAGCTTCTTTTTAAGCAGCTTGTTAAACTAGACAAAACTCTCTCACAAGATTAAAAATCCTTTCCCTCTAAAGAAGTCTCCTCTTCTTTAGGTACTTGATTACTTTCAAGACTGGTTGTGTGATCGTCACCTTACTGATTAACACACCTAGAAACTTTTTACAGTTAAAACACAAATAGCTCTACAACCAACCCCTCCAGAACAGGGGGGTCTGCCATCAAATGTGGGGGATGATAAAATAACAAGATCATAAGAAAACAAACAAGAAATAAACCACAAGAGCCAAAACACCCACAAGCCAACCAACTAGATGCCACTGCAGTCCAGAAAGTAGGTTGTATCTTGTCATTCAGGCAACAGTAGTGTGCTCAACGATAAAAACAGAAACTAGATGAAAAATTCATTGTCCTGCTACTTCCCACCATCTTGTTGTTTGTCTGTTTTAACCTGGAACAGGCACTAGCAAACAGCTAGGTTTATCTACACACGTGTATTCTCCAAATGTAACTACATCACCTTCTCCTACAAAGATGATTTGGCAGTATAAGAAATAGCTGCCAACTAATCTCTCTCAATAGTCAAGTTACTCCTCGCTTTGCTTTATTTCATGTTATTTGCTTTACTTCTGCCTCCTTGGACCACCCTAAGGGATTCTTCTTCATTAAGTTCTTCAAATACTTGCAGATAATCATATCTCCCACTTAGACATCATTTAGCCAAGTTTCATGCATTTCTTTTCATCTTCTTTCCCTCATAAATCAATTCCTTCAGCCTCTTCAGCATTCTTGCTGTTCTTCCCTGAATTTCTTCCAAACTGCTGACATCTTTCAGCGACTGAGGAACTTCCAATTGCAAACACTGTACTCTAGATGTGCTTTCTGTGCTCTAAAGTAAGATAATTAAGCCTTTTCAAGAAATATTAATGCTTCAATTCTGGAATAAATCTTAATCAGATTTCATATTTTTTTCTAATAGAATAGATAATAATTATCCCCATTTTACAGAAAAGCAAATAGAAGTATCTTAATTATTGCTACGCACAAGTGGTGCCAGAATAAGAAACAGATCAACGTTCTGCCATTCCCAGCTGCGAGGTCTGCCAAGTTTCAGCCCACGGACGATGTAACACAACATTCCCAAGCTGTGATCTATAGGTGAATGCGAGCCATTTCCAAGTGACAAGAAACAATGTTTGAAGAGCCCAACGCTTCCCTACATGAGCAGACACGGTGCTAGTGGCCGTGGGCACCAGCAGGTCCAGAGCAGCCCATGCAGTGCACTGCAAGGTGCCATGCTTTGCTTTTACCCCAAGCCATCAGGATACAGGTTTCTGATACATCTACTTGATTTTTATTGCTTTGTAGAGGTTTGTTTCTAAAGGCAGCCCTCAGCTATCACAAGGTTAACTCCTTGAACAAGTTATTCAATTCCAGAGGTTAAGACTGGTTTTAAAGACAAGACTGACCGACTGCCAGGCTGAGGCAATTCAAGGCAGTTTCCAACTTGCACGTTTCCTTCCCTTCCCTCCCACTCCCTGATGCATTTGTGAAGGAATCACGGAGAAATGACTTCAGAAAAATTAAAAGGAGCTCTTTGAAAAATATAACTGTAACAGACTATATGAGTGGAGGCATGGCTGAAGAATGGGGGAGAAGGGAGAGAAGAATTGGACCATTTAAATTTAATAAAGGACTAGAAAACCCACAAACAGGATGCAGACACATTAAAAAAGCAACACTGACCTAACAATGGAATGTGAACTGCAGTTGACTTAAACAGCATCACTGCAATAGCCCTCCCCCTACACACACATCTCTGCAACTCTTAAAGAAACAGTTTAGACCCCTCCAAATTCTTTGTTTTCTCCTGTGGTAGCCACACTTTGTGAGATACTCTTAGGTTGAGCTGATTTCGCTTATTGCCTCCTCTTTCCAAATATCAACAGTATCCATATTTGACCCAGGCTAAAGAAAAGCAAGCTAAATTGTATTATTCTGCCTGTTTAGAGGTGTTAAATGCTACTATTTTGCTCACATATTCTTATTGAAAGAACAATAAAGAGCCCTCTGTTTCATGGTCTACTGTTAAACATCAGAAAAGTATAACCAAGATTACATTATGAACACCTTGGTGAAAGGTATCATATCTTCCTACATTAACTCAATATGCACAGCAAAAGGTAACTTTCTAAATCTGTGGATGATTTTCTTAACATGAATGTTGATTCACAACCATAGCTCCTGCTTACCATCCAGAAAGATGAACAGACTCAGGCTTCTCTTGTCTCATGAAGAACAGTTTCCTCCATCCAATATGTAGAAATGCCAACGTAAATGGCATCCTCCTGTTATTCTTCCCTTTCATCATATTTATGCCTTTAGGGGGAAAAGCTACCAAAACCACTACATTTTTAAGCAAGCTTTCATCTCCGTTTTCAACTTGAACCCTTTTCAGTGTTAAGGTCATCTACACATCATTTCACCACCTACCTGAAAGCATCCATTTCAGTTAATGCATAAAAGCTTTTCTAGAATAGAAAACTCAAGGCATATATACACCACGCGTAACATCTTTAAACATGCACCATGATTGCTATTTGCGAAGTCTAGCATTTGGTGATAAAATTGGAATTAGAGATAGGATAGAAAATGGGAGTCTTTTTTGCCTTATCAGAAGTGTTCCAAGGCAAACGAAAGGATATTTGCTGGGGGTCAAGATTAGTGCATGTGCATCATGTTAAACTGAAAATAGTTAAAAATAGTCAATCTCTGGCAAGAAATCAGTAAATTGCAGTTTACTCTGCAGATGACTTCTTATGTGACTTTTTCATGTCATAAAACATCACAACTTTTTTTCCACTTGTACAATAGAATCATCTTGCTCATCTCCCTAAAAAGGGCTGAGGATTAACTAGTGACAAATGGGCTGAAAACACTAGAGAAACAAAGTACTACTAGTATCTTTAAAATCTCAGCCCATGGATTTGAGCTAAATGCAGCACCTATTATTGCCTGTTGAAAAGGCTCTGAACTACTTTTCTACTTTAAAAAAAAAAAAAAGCAATAGTAATGACACTTATAAACTCTAGCACCCATCATTCCGCATGCTCTAAGCTACGGAGGCATAAATCCTTGCTGTAACTCACCAAGGATGAAAAATACAGTACTATATAGTATCATAAAACCAGATGAGAAGCAATGAAAAGCCCTCTCAATATCTCTAAGAACTCATTTATCAAAGCGCTTACAGTTTTTGCTTGAAGGCAATACAGGTTGTAACATGCAGAACAGAGAAAAGTTAAGGAACTCGCATCCAGTATTTGCTGCTTCATAAGTAGCTACAGGTAAAAATGATTGCAGGTTTGTTTTCCTCTCATCAGAAGGGTTCTGGAGAAAACCATAGATACATTGAGAGGAGAGATTTCCACAACCCTTTCTGGGCAGTGCATGATTTCTATGGTACTGACACTTAAAAAGTCATTTTGAGACCTCAGTCTGCTCAAACACAGGGGATGTGGTTTCAGTCCATTAAGTCTCATAATGCAAGTCAATTACCATCATTTACTTAGAAGTAAAATCCACCAAATTGGTCCAACTTGTTTGGATCTGGTGCCACAAACTTCAGGAAATTTTTGGAGACATTTAGACTGGCAATATAGAAAGATCTCCTATACTTAACACAGGTTAGAATACGTCAGCTGTTGAGCACCCACCTGGAATTCGGATTTTAAATTTGCCACTTTGTCCAAAACCACTGTCTATTACTCCATCTTCTCCTGTAGATAGTTTGACTTTTAGGCCCACGAAAATCTGGATGTTCGTTTCCTTTTTAAACAATGAACGACCAATCACGCTGTAATCATCCATGACCTGCAAAAGAAATAGGGCACTATCAATCTACAACCTCACAAGAAAAATTGTACCTGAGATACACTGGTGACTTCTATCACCCTGCCCTTGGAAAACCATTTATCCCCAAATGAACAAAAAAACTCTAGATTAGTCATCCAAACTGCTGAATTTAAGGCAATTAGTGTCCAAAACTATAGAAGACTATGAATTAATACATTTCTTATTTCACCTCCTTTCATTTAATACAGAGAGACTAAACCCTGCATCTGAACACGCTGCAAAGATCAGTTAATAAAGATCTCTTTTCTGCTTTGAAACCTTTCCATGAAAGTCACTTAAGTACCTATGCTCACAAAGTTTATTCCATTACTTATCCTACAGCTAAGTACATTATCTCCAACATAAACATTTCTGTCTCGTAGTTCCAGAACCGCACTCCAATAGCTACACTTTAAAAGAAATGACAATTTCTCAGAGTTTCTAAATACAGCCTTTTAAATATTCACCTTTACATACACATTGATTTGTTAAACTAAAAGCCTTGTGACCATTGTATCCAATTTTAATTTCAAGGTTTGTAACCCAGTGGGAAGAACCATTCCAAGCCTGGATTCTTAATTAAGCTATCAGGAACATGAAGCAGCAAGGTTGGCGGGTAAGGCAAGATAAACAACCCTCCCTCAGGCATTACAAAGTATAAGGTGCAGTCAAGTGAGCCTAATCCGGTAGGTGTGAATATCCTTGTATACCTAATGTCTGCAGTTACTCTACCTCATAGCCACAGCAAGAGCATTTATTTACTTATCAAAAGAAATAAGCGGGTATTACTTAAACCTTACTGTGATTTTTTTCTTTTGGTGACAGAAGTTGCTGCTCCTCCTATCTCGAGAGCAATTTTTAGTTAAACACAGAACATTTTAAAGTAACTTAGAATGGTCAAAAATCATATCTGACTTTGAACAATCCCTTTATTCTGTTTAAATGACAACTCCAAGTGTTGCAGGCTTATTAAGCTACTCTCTTTCCCTGGACACCTATTCCTCAAACAGGAGTGCATACACAGATTCAAACCCCTAGCATTTTTTGATAATATCGTTGTTACATACGTATGCCTTTATGTTAATGCCAAACAATCTCAGCTCATCATATCACCCTGAAACTAAAATTTGATTTTTGTTTTGTTTGAAATGGGTTTACTCGCTCAGCCATAACCAGCCCCGAAATGGCTTTGCAATGTACACTGGCAGCACCTTGCTGCGCCCCAGACCCTGTGCACATGCAGGATGGAGATGCCTGCAGCCCCTTCTTCGCTTGGAGATAACAGCAGCCCCACTAGCTCCACTTGCAGCAGAGTCAAAGCTGTAGGCAGAGGCATTCAGATGCCTCAACAACATTCACTGCCTGAATATCTGCTCCTAGACTTTTAACCAAAAGGTTCTGGATTTTTTTCCCTTTGTTTTTTTCCCATCTTTCTCCCCGCACCACCAAACTGCGTCAAAGCAGCTTGTGAACCCATAATGGTAGTATCACTGCTTGGCAAGCCCTGGCTTAAATTTAAAACCGAATAATGTCTTTTACTGAAGCGGCTGATACAGGTGGGGGGTAGATAAGCTTTCAGGCACACTCGCCTTTCTTTGGGTCTGAAGTAGCAGACTATCAGAAAAAGAAGCTGTTAATTCCAACCTGAAGCTGCACTTACGTTCTCAAAACATTCATCGTTTTTCCAATTGTATGAGGTGGTCAAATAAAAATATTACTTTTTCCTATAAATCTTTTATTCCTAAAACAAGAATTTCAGACCTGAACACCCCCTCCCCTCCACTGCAGGCTACACGCTTCTTCCCTTGTGTCTGAAACAGTCTCTTGCACTCCAGCGAGGCTCCTCCATATATATGCTTTTTGTAGCTATCCTCCAAAACGGCCCAGGAGGCCAACTTCAGACAATATAAACATCTTTTATTTTTCCAAGAGTGCTTCAAAGTTAAATTTAACTTAATTAAAAAGTGCATAACAGGGTGAACAACCGTACTCTGCCAGCACGGCTCAGTTCAGCCTCCCCTGGATTTTTGGATGTGGATGCTACAGGCATCATGTACCTCTGAGTAAACGAGTAATGACAACTCCTGTTAATATATGCACATGATTATATAACAGAAACAAAAAAAAAATCCCTCCTTTAGCCAATCATTACTATCGTGCCCATACCTCCATTATTCCTTATATTTATTATATGCCATTAGAAAAACAAGGGCTTTAGCAGTGCTGAGATAGAAAGCACTCAGCAACTTGCCTGCATGCCTGTTGGAAATAAATCCCTTATATCCTGAGGTCTCAGTCCCCTGCACTAGATATTATTATATGTTTAATAATATCTCTTCACCCCAAATCGGCCTATGACCAATTTACCCCTGAAGATGAATAACTAACAAGAGATGGCTGCTGGAACAAGAACTAAGGTAACTGATCGCTCTCTGCAGGAAAATAAATCGAAGAGGTAGAGCTTGGAGATAATTGCTACAAAGCAAAGTCATTTTCTCGGCTTTAAGACAATTTCATAAAAAATAACAGAAAAAATAGACTTTTTAGTCTTTGTTTGCAAAAAGCCACAGAAACGCGTGTTGTTCTTGCCGACTGAAACTCAACACTTCCAATTACTTTACCAGTAATTTACCTCCAATCGCTGGATTTTAAGTTAATCCCCTCTGAGTTCTCAGAACATCTACAATGGCAATCGCTTTGCCTATTAGCTGAATAGCCTTTTGGGAGATCTTTCTGCTTTTCTCTCAAACACTTCTTTTTGTTATAAAATATTATTAACTTAAAAAGCCAAATGCCGCAAAGACAGTAAGGGATACGCGCAGTCTGCTCTGAAGCAGCAGCAAGGGGCCTAGCAACGAGGGCAGACTAATTTTATTAACTTCAGGGAAACTTCAAAAAGCTTTAGGGCTTTAATGCCAGACAGAGACGACCCCAAAAGTCAGTTTAAGTGCTGCATAAACAAAGGATTAGGGCAAGAAAAAGCTGAAGGCTCCTTGCATTTCTTGTTTATATTGTCATATGACCTAGTGGGAGTGGGAGAGGGCTGCCTCTCTGACTTTAATCCCCCATGGTGTACAGTGGCGTTTCAGTTCACTGACCTACATTACGATAATATTTTTTTAAATTTATGGGCAGAGGTGCAGCATCAAACTCACTTAAAGACTTTAAAAAAGAAAAGGGGGCGGGAGGGGGAGAAATACTCAGAAGAGAAATTTCTGGCTGGTATAGTCTCCCCCTCTCACTTGGGTTAGATCAGCAGCTTAGAAAGGGATTTCAAGTTCAAAGGGAACGTCTCTGTTACTCTTGTTTTATGGCTTAGACCAGAGGACACAATAGCACCGAGTTTATGAAATATCCCTTCCCACTTGGCTTTTGTGTTTGCAGGGAAAAAAGTAAATAGCACTTTATAACCATAGGTGAAGCACGTCCATCTCTGGCAAATAACACTTGTGCTAATACCACGAAGTTCACAGAAAAATATAAAGCTCCTCACGCTCTCCAACTCAGCAGTGCTTAGTATACACAGTACATTGCTCACAAAACTGCAGTTACACGCAGTGCAAACCACAGTGTAACACCAAGGAAGAACTGTGGGATTTCCCTGTGAGCAGGGATAGCAAACTATGCCGCCTCCCCTGTTAAACACCCTCATTTTTAAGAAAGCTTAGAAAACACTGTCATCTGAACATCCTCTCAAACAATCTATCACACATTTTCAGGGCAAATAACTCCCTATCTTAACACTACTTTTGAAAGAAGTATGGGGATCAGAATCGAAGCACGCAACTGCACATCAAACAAGCCAGCGCTATGGTAAGATGGGAAATAAAAGACTTCAGAGAAAGTGAAATATTAAGTCATATTAAAATGTAATAAAATGTAAATATTGAATACTAGAAAGACAGAAGTGAACAACCTTTTCTGATTCAACTTATGGATGGTTTTCAATTAGCAAAAAAGATTTTAAAAAGTGATAAACATGCCTGAGGAGTATCTTCAGCAAACAGAAAAAAATCAATGAAATCAAAGCAGAAAACAGGAGGGGGGGGGAGGAACAAAAAGAACATAAGACTAAAACTGAAAATACCAAGTATTTTTATTACCTTACTGTACTTTAAAAAAATACACTTGAGACATCTTCATCATGATCAGTAACAGCTCACTTGTTTCCAGGAAAAGTTTCAGAACAGTTTCCATTTCTGTCAGAAATGGGAATATTTTGGAGGCTGCAAATTCCCACTCTTTCTTTAAAAAGGGTTTGTGCACTTAGAAAATGGTTGTACATGAGGCCACAAGTAGGAAGAAACTGACAGGATTTCACTTTCAATGGGGTTTGCAGTTTGATTCTCCAATGACTGTTCTTGCTTTTGGTTTATTACCAAGACCTACAGGTGAAGGACTTGGTACACAGAAAAATTTGGTCAGCTACATCTTTTCCTTAAGAGCTTACATCAATGTAGAAGTATTAGAGGCTTTTCTTCCTGGAATTCCCTCCAGCAGTAGGAGCTTTTAGTTGCGTGCTGGGCTCTAAAAACCTTCTCATCATCTTCCAAGCAAACAGACTAAACTTCTGCCTTTGAAGATCCATCCAGGACAGATGAGAAGTTCATCTCCTTACGAACTTCATGTCTCATTACTGCTTTTCTAATAGAGCAAGAACCCAGCACAAGGACACCTCCACATACCCATTGACTTTGGCTTTCGGATGGCCACATCTCTCCCCAGCCCACCTTTCTCGCACCAAAGAAGCCTCTTCCTTTCTTTGCCTTTTGCCTCCTTTCCCTGTAAAGGTACAATTTCATTTGAGAATCTCTGACAGGCGGCCATAAACATCCTTCCCTTCCCTGAGCATTCTGCTATCACCATAACCTGGTTAAAACCAGTGCAGTAGTGGAAGAAGAGCCTTTATTACTGAGTCTGGCCATAAGGGAGTAACAGCTGCGCACCAGACCTGACTGAATTTAAAAAGAGGTGAAGGAAACATGCACTGTAAAGGTATATGAGGATGTTACTGCTCTGTTTGTACCCCATACATGCCTGGAGACATCAACACTGACTGCTGTGTAGCTTTTAAAATTCAACCTGGCCTTGAAGGAAGGATGCAGAGAAGACTCCCAAACTGGAGAGGGCTCCTGGGCCATGGTTCTGATCAACCGCAAAGACTCTGGTTGTATCTCCATGACTGAAGAACACAGATATTTTCTTCAACTACTTTGAAGTATTTTAATACAGCAATCTCAGGCTCTGATGTTTTAGACACTCAAAACGAAACACCAGCAAGGCAAGGTAAAGTTAAATTTTGCACAGTGCCTAATGGGTGCATAGCAGTAAGTTGACAAGCACAGTGATAGTAATTTGTTTCTACAGAAAACTGCCCAGATATAACTTGGGGAGGTCAGAGAAGAATAAAGAACAGAGGCTTACAAAATCCATGCAGAAAATTAAGCAGGGAATGAAGACAGGCCAGCAAAGGGTCGCCCAGAGCAATTAACAGTGATAGAGAGGAGAGGGCCAACTCAACAGGCTCGTATCCTGCTCTGAAGACTCCACGCAGACATACAAACACCAAGTCTGTCCCCTCCCCTAATGTTCTGCAGCTCCACCAGCACGTGGACCCTCCACCCCAAGCCCAGCAGCCCATCATCACTCTTGGACAGCAGCTTCCTTCCGATGCCTGGTTAACACAGCTCGCGATATCGAGCCAGACAAGTCTGTGCTACGCTGGTGAACATTTGTAACTCAAATCCTAGCAAAGGCATAGAGTAGAGGGATGGTTACAGTTCAGTAATGTGTGTTTTTAGTTTCACTTTACCTTTGTACTTTAAAAATGCCTAGGAAATTACATTTATATAAAACCTAAGTTATTTAAGTTGCAGAATTGAGCACTTAAGAAGTTAAGAAATGCCAGATGTCCATACAACCTTATTCCTGTCCCTCTTTGATATGCCCCACGATATAGTCTTTACATGACCACATCCAAAAAAATTTCACAGGAACCCTGCCTTATTAAGTGCACAGAGCAGAGGCACAGGGGAACAGAATTAATGTTGCATAGGCAACTGTAAATCTGGTATTTCCTAACTTTCAAGTACTTGATTTTGCAACCTAAGTAACATTCTTAATTTATTTTTGTATCCAATAAATAAAATGGTGTATTGGTTGCCTTGCTGACAAACCGATTCCCCCACAGGTGACTCTTACACAACCTCAGAAAAATCAAGACCAGCTGTCCATACACTTGTAAGACCCAAAAGCATGTCTGCATTTTAAATTTAATAATATAAATAATAACCATAGGTGTTACTCAAACCTTGCAAAACTCTACTACCCAGTCATGTGAAGCATGCCATTCTTTTGTTGGTGAGTGAACAAAATATCACGCTTTTCATATGAGTAAGCAGATTCTGAGACTTAGCTGGTACACTTTTTTGACAAATTTATTATACTCTGTTAATCCATATGTTGTGTCAGTCAGTAAAAATCAGCACCCTTCTTAGTGCTGTTTAACAAAAATGGTATTTCTGTTTAATGAGCATACAGCCCTCCCTTCCCCCACTAAGCTTCCTTCACAAAACCTCTTACTTAGAAACAGAACGAGAGCCAATAAATAAATGCATCTTTTATATTCCTATTTTACAGTGCATTTTAACTAGTGAATGCGCTGTGCGCTTTTATTCACCTGATTGCCTTCATCTCTGTATTATTACTGTATTTAGCATACCATCAGCAGCCAAGCAGAACCAAACAAACTCACGTTCAGACTTCAAAGCAGGAAAAATATTAATTGTGGCGTCTGTGTGTTTACAGTAGATGGGGTGACATCCACCACTTCCCCCAGCCACAGTCACAGGGGTGCTGCGGACAGCCCAGGTCACTGCCAGTGCCTGCAGGCAGCACTCCTTCAGTTTTCACTGTTCGGCTTGGTCTTCGGGCCTGCCTGTGCCTGCATGACTTCACACACCGCATCAGTCACACAGATTTTGTGGCACAAAGTGTCATTGCCTGGCTGATGCAGTGTTTTACTTGCTGTCCTGCTGAAACTACCGTGCAGCTATAAGTAAACAGCAAAGCATTAGCCCCAGTAAGCCAATGAAACGTCCCTTATCTGGAAGATGGATGGAAGAATTCAACTACCTGAGCCAATAAAATGTATTTCTCGTTCCTAGCAGCACCGCAACCATGCAACAGAAAATGCAAGGAACAGCATTTCCATGACAAATAGTTTACATGCGGTGCACGGGCACAACTCTGTGAAACAAGTTCTGGTATTACTGATATCTGGAAAGAATTCAGTGAAAAATACACCAAAATTGCTCTCACGTGACCCTCTCCTCAGGAATCTTCTCTATCGCCAAGCAAAAGCAACCTTCCGTAAAGCTAGGCCTCATGCCTCACGTGAACCATGTTGGATGTGCCCCCTTCATTCGTGGGCAAGTTCATTTTTCCTCCTTCAGCAGTTTGGTTTAGTGTGTGGCTGAGTTATTATGAACTTGACATGCACTCTGTAAATTATATGTTGGCATTTTCAGTCATAAAAAAGCTGTACGGAGCTGTAAGAAAATATGGGTGATAACCATTAAAGTTTTTAAATGCCATTTTCACAACCACTTCACTTCAAAATGTCTGCTCAGAAACATCAACTTGCTAAAGCACAGATCGGGTATACCATAGGCTGGTAGTCAACAAATTTAAATAATATTTTCCTCAGAAGTCTCCTGCAGCTGCTTACGATTACTCATCTCCACCGTCTCATCCCCTCTTCAGAAAGGCCAGAAGGATCTGTTAAGTGGTGGTGACAAAGATCTTTCATTTGACCACTCAAGAAATGCATTTGCTCTGACACAACTCTGGTTAGCCTACTGTGATAAAAAAAAAAAAAAAAAAAAAAAAACACAAAAAAAAAAACATTTAAAAGATGCTGAAAGATAAGCTTTTTTATCTTCCATTCAGACGCTCTGCCTCTCTGATAAAGATCTTGATAACTTACCCTGCTTTCACATCTTGCTCCTGCAACAATACTTTTCTCCTTGGGGACGCTTAGATCACACCAATATTCGAACAACCAGTAACATCTTGTTATTAGGCAATAAGTGATCCTCTGGAAACCGAGCACACTAGCTACATGATGGCCCCAGTCCCCATGAGAAGAAAATAAGAAAATTCACTGTCCAGCAACCCACAAAACTCAGGAACAGCTTGGCTGTGAGTAAGAACTAGGACAGCCCATGGCCATGACACATGAAAGGAAACTGCTGAAGAAACAAAGTGCAACTTGATTACCATCAAGTAAGCACAGCCTAAAAGCAAGGCAAATAGTGAAGAAAATACATGAGAACAGTGAAGTACACAGAGAATTCATTCTTCTTAATGTCAGATGAATATAGAAAAAAACATCTTTAGGAAGGACAAGCCCATTCTAGTAGAAGAAAACATTGTTATGCTTGAAATGGGAAAAAATCACAATTGAGGTTTGCATTTATTTTCACTTAACAAGCTTGGAAGTGCATAAGGCGCAGCTTGTGCTCTGCAAACAAGGCAGAGTTTTCCTTCTCTTTTTGTTTCTCCCCAAGAACTACTGATTTACGAGCATCCTTAACAATAGGACCCTGCGACAACCATCCTAAGATAAATCCTGCTTGTGCAAACACTTTTCAAAACAGGCAGAATCTCTGAGTCATGCAGGAAAGCATGATGCACTTGTACAGCTCACTTTTCAGTTGAAATTCAGTGCATTCAACCTGCATGTCCATGGAAGCCAGAGAGCAAATAGTATGATAAACATAAAGGGTTTATCCCAGGAACTGAGTAACTGCTTCGTGAGTCACGCTGGAATTAAGCCGTGATGCTGCTTTGAGGTAAAAAAATAAAAAAATAAAAAATAAAAAATAAAAAATCAGAGGAAGATGTTTCAGAGATGGTTGGGATTAACACAAGTCTCCCCCGCAGAACTGAGCAGGGCTGGTACGTGAGCAGCCTGTCTCCAGAGGCACACGACCAAGGACAACAGACACTGTTTATCTTCATAATTTGCTTGTCTGACTCCGGGGGCTGCTGACCTGCTACAGCTTAGCAAGCCCACCCTCATGACCACCATTCCATGGCCAAACTTTCTTCACAGCATCTCATTTGCTGCTTTTTTTTCCACCAAGACTCCCACATCACTATCCTTAAAGCAACGCTGGTGTTCACAATAGCACTCCCAGCTCTGCTTTCACTTTTTTTTTTTTTTTTTTAAATCAGTACAAGCCACTTGTTGCCAGCCTAGCACTTTTTCCTATTTAAAATACATTTGTCAGGCAGCCAAGGTTTTGCAAAAGAAAGTACCCAGAGGGCCACAGCCTGCCTCCACATAACCACGCAAGAAAGCACTCTTGACAGAAACTTCCTTCCACTGTACTTCTTCCCTCTCAAGTCCTCTCTGCATGAGCAAGCTGGACTAGTGTTTCATATAATTTTAAAATCAAGTTAAGCAAATATGAACCTTCGCAAAGGCCCTCTTCTGACTTTCCTTAATGCTAATCCCTAAAGATTTACTCTGACCCCAAAACAAATCTGTATTAAAGCAAAACACAACCATCCACACATTTCTGCAACAGTTTAGTTGCATCAAGCACAATCACAACCCTAGTTCGAATTGCACGACTCCTTCATAACCGAAATGCAATTCCAGCATGGGTGCAGACCCCGAAAATTCCCCATCTTGGTTAGAGCATGCTTTCTACACCATGCAGGGCCTCAGACAGCACTAAGACAATAAATATTTTGAAGCCAATATTCTTCGATACTACAGTAAAATACCTAAAAACCCCTCAGTTTGTGCAAAGATGAACAAAAATATGAGAGGGAGGCTCAAGGATACGCTGCAAAGAGGTAGATTTCAAGATCCCTGTGGGCTGTCATACTTTCTGTCCCAGTGCTCAGTGTTAGAGAGGCAAGATACGAAAAGGCAAGGGAGCAGTGCAAAAGAAGTGGAAGGGTATTTTCATTTTTGTAGAACATTTGCCACCAATGGAGCAGATAAGAAAATCCAGGGAGCTTCTGCATACGTTTCCAATAAAATGTACTAATTCAAGGCCATTGGCTAGTTTATGTATGATTTGGACTTTTTAAAAATATGGTGTTTATCTAGTTCATGGATCTGAATTCCATTTGAAACAACAGAAATGTCAAAGTTGCTCTTAGAGAACCCAAAAAACATCTTTGGAAATAAATATCCTTCTTTTACTAAGAAAATAAACCTTAAAACCCAGGGGGTGCTGTGCACAGGAGACACAAAAAGCACTGTGAAGCTGAAACTGAATGAATTCACGACTCTTACTGCTCCATCATTGCTCTGAAATTAATCCCAACAGAAACAAAAAGACAAACCGTAAATGCCTGATTTCTCCTGTGCAAACCAGTGGTTAAACTGCAGGGAATTTATCCCAATTCTAGCGACAAGCGGGGGTTTGGGAGAGCCCCCAGCTGATGGGCTTCAGCCAGCAACGGCCCAACTCCACCGCAGCCCCGTGCCGAAGCAGGGTGGGCAGACGTTACGCACCCGGCCTCCTCTCTCCCAGCCTCTCAGGAAGCTCTGAAGCTGATTTTCCCCATCAGTATTCTCTGGGAGAAAAGTTCACTTCTCATGAAGGTAATTCGGATTTTTTATTTATTTTTAATGCCTCCCCGGGGAAGGTGAGGTGGGGGGAGCTTCCTTGCTCAACAGAGAGAATGAAATTTTCCTGTATCGGTGCCAAGAATAGACACCCTAAATTCAGCGATCCTAATCTCCAGCCATCCATCAGCAGCAGGGTGGGTCCAGCTGATTCAGATTTTCTATTAGCCAGTGACTTTGTGTACTAAAAAAAGTCGCTGTACCACCCAATTGTTCCTGCTGCTCTCCGCTCTGCGAAAGCACAGGCCTGGTAGTAGCTACCTCAACAAATGCCCTAAGTACTTCCCCAGCAGGCCTCTAACTGGCACCAATCCTCTTCCCACCAGCCCTCCCGAGTCCCTGCATGCCCCTCCGACTTCACAGCAGGAGCTTGTGCTGCGGCAGCGTTTGCTCCGTTGTCCTTTTGGCAGGCATCAGGGAAAACACCAACTCTGAGCATCTGCAGCACTGCAGGAGCCAGAACCTGAGGACAAGCCTAATCCGTAGATAGGCTGATGGTTCAGTGGCAAATGTTCATTTACAGGGCCAATTACTATTCATACCGACTGTGATCAAGGCCCATATACGGGGCACGCTGTTATCCCTTCTTCAAATGTCACAAACTCCCCAGCTTGGGATTTATATCTGAACAGGTCACCGATATATAACCCTAGCAAATTACTGCACTGGCCAAATATTAAATACCCTACATTCATTGGTTATTTTCTGTACAAGAAATTCAAATATGAGTAATATGATTAACGTTATTCTGTTATTTACACAGTAAAATCAATAGCAGAACAAGTAAACCAGCAAAGCACTTAAAAATACCATTAAATAAAAATTAAAAAAAAATAAAAATGGCCAAGGCTCTCTGCAAAGCCAGTTACTTCAGTCAGACAATCTACATTCTCACACTTGGCACTCTGCAAGTTTTCAACGCCCATACGCAAGTGCCATGCATTGGAGCAAAAATAAAGAGAGAAGCTGAGACCAGTTCATTTCAGTTAAACAAAAAATCAAACGCCACGCGTCTCTGGGGGTCACAAAACCTTTTGTTCTCATTCATATTCCTAACAGCCACAAAGAAACAAAAGGACTTAGTAAGCCAGGCATCTTGGGATTTTAGCAGCATGGGCCCTGCCTGCACAAGCAAGTAAATTTTTAGCGGAGGTAATGGCAAATGTTTAATGAGTTTGGATAGCATTAGAGCATCCGAAGAATAAAATGTGAGATGAAAATGAGCAGAATTGGTATCCAGACATCCACTTCTGTTCTAACCTTCTCTGCAGATTAGAAGACAAACTATTTTGGACTCCATATTGTAGTTCGACATCACCATCAGGCAAAAAGAAAGGCAGCTGACCATTTCAAACAAAGGAAAGACACAAGACACCTAACAGTTCTGAAGAGTGACTGTTGACTCATCATAAAGACAAGTTTTTCAGAAGGTTAGATACCCTCTTGTTCACTACCTTCCTACTGACATAATTTGCATAAAAACACCAGCAAACACCACCACAAAGTCCTCTAGTTCCTTTGCAAAGAATGGCCTCTGAAGTCATTAGTGGAAACACAAAGGAGAAACTCTGGAAAAGCAAAACCAACACAGAGGCCTCTGAGAGAAAGGGGCAGAAATATGAATTGCCTATTTCATTAATACAGCAAGGCATTTAGAAAAAGGCATCTCACTAATGCATAATCATGCCCTTGGAAGGAACTTCATTTATTTTTTACTATTAAGTTAGTAAAACAAACATCGAAGTACTCAAGAAGCCTACACTATAAATTGCAAACATAGCGAGCTATGTTGACGAGTGTTTAGTCTCCTGTAGTGAAGTAAGGAGAGACCTTATTCAGTACTAAAAACAGCTTCAATGGAATTCTGAGAAGCAGCAGCAAGAATGCTAAATGTTTTGTTCAAATAAACCAACTTTTGGATTAGGAAAATAAAAATTAATAGTTCTTTACCCAGATGTTCATAAAACACCTAGTACACCAACTTATCAAGTAAACACTTACGAAAATTTTCAACTATGCACATTTAGAGGTAAGCAATTAAATTTATATATCATACATGTCTATCTGAAGACATACATCTTTACATTTTAATGTACTGCAGACTGTGTTAAACACATCAGTGGAAAGCTGGAAGTTTTGTCAACCGCTATATATGTTATGACCCACTTAGGAAGGCACACAAACAAGGCAAGTTTGCAGGAGGAACACAATGGCTAGACCATCAAAAGGATCAATATAAAAACAGTATCGAGTTACTTAACACTGTATTGACCTAAATAAACTTGTCACTTTTAAGCAATCATCTCTGACTCATCGCAAACAGGAAATATATAATACATTAAGTATACAAACATAAGAAAACGTATATACAAGACTCTGGAATATAGAGGTGAAAATTCTGTTGCACACCAATGTATGCAACTCAGAACAAAGATTTCCCCTTTCCCATGTAAAGCATCAAAAAAACAGCTTACCCTTTCCACTTGTCCTTCTTTGTGCTTCAGCTTGTACACTTTCAGCTTTGGAAGGAAAGTCTCCATGTAGTTCTTGTCTTCCATGCCTTGAAGCAGTACCCCATGGAATGCCAATCTGCAGGTGTTTGCATGAATATCTGTATCCAGCTTGGAGCCGATCACAAGGCACAGTTTAGGGCAGGTGACGGGTTTTTCAAACTCCAGCAAAGCCCACTGTTGTCTTGGTAGCTGGACTTCTCCAGATTGGTCATTTTCTTTGTTCTCCTCTGAAGATTTTGAGTCCTTGGACAAATATTCCTCTTGATAAAGATAATCTTTTTCAAAATCAAAAGCATTCTCTTGAATTTCTTCATTGAAGTCAGCAGGAGCTGGACTGAAAAACATCACTCTTCCCATGACTGTTTCATGACCAACGGTGATATGGAACTTAGCCTTGGTTTGAAGAGCTCCTCGAAAATACTGGATTTTCTTCAGGGAAATTATTGCAGCATGGATGGTGTGAAGTGATTCTGGGGTACAAACCAGCCCTCGTTCCAGTAGCTTGGGATCAAACTGGGTCACACAGATGCCTACTCTGTCACCCTGCATAGCGTAAGTCACAGGAGTGTGGAACATCTGCATAGACTTGACTTTCTTTGTCACCTATATTGATTAAAGAGCAAGAAAGAAAAAAATTAATTGCACACAAGCACATCACAAGCATAAAGCCACATCAAACCCTTCTCACTTCTAAGGAAGCTGATGTTCTAAGGAAAGTCCACAATTCAGAAATCAGAAAGCGAGGAGACTAAGAACATGATGCTATCATTTAAAATTAGCGCAGGTTTGAGTTTTACCTTTTTCTATTTCTGTTCATGAAACTGTAGCATTACCATGGCCAGAATTACATTGATATTTGCTCCATCTCTACTGCAATACCTTCCTACTATCTACAAATCAGATATACCCACACCATGGAATAGCTTATTCTACGTACTCTCCTCCAAGCACCTGTACCAGCAGAAATGTAATAGTACAGTAACCATCCATGCACCTGCCTCACTGATTTTGCACCTCCTTTCATTGATTTCTTCATTCACTTTTTTGACTTGGTTAAACTCAACTGTAAAGTGTTCAGAACAGTATTTCTTTCCTTATAGTGCATTTGTACAACACCAAGCACTATGCAGTCTTTTAAACTATCACATCAAATTAATTGATAATACCAAAAACGAAGATTGCAGAGCCTATTCCATTCTACATATTACAGCAGAAAAAAAATCTTCGAAGTCTTTTACTGCAAATATTTTTATGCTTACAAATATTTGTATGCTAGCATCACCACCACTAAAATCTGTGGGTTCCACCTGTTAATGATTATCACATGAAAAGTAGAGCATTGTCCACAAATTAAAATCTATTAAAATATGTCTATATTAAAATCTAATAAGGTTGCCCGTCTTTTACTTATTCAAAGGAGTTCTTCAGCAAAAGAGAAGAGTGAAATAAGCTTTTAAAGATCAGTCTTGGCTCTGCTTGATCAGACCAAGCCAATTTAGTTTAACAAGGTTTCATTTTGGCTTTTCTTTCTGTTCTGTAAACCATCTTTCAATAAGATTTTTCTGGTTTGCGTGTAACCAAAAGTTTTTTCTGATAATATGTTTATGTTACCACCTGTTGCATTCATTCTAATGGGCATTGGATAGTTAACCACTCTGCCTGAAGTACCTACATTAGATACCAAGCTTTTAATACTGAAATGATGTTTTTGGCAACAAAAAATACCTCTCCTAAATAAATATTAAGTACTTGGACAAGAGTCCTTAGTACAGAAAACTTACACACATTCTTGAAAGTCTGAAACCTCAGAGTTCACATCCAAGAACCAAACGCTCCATGGGAAAGTGCTTTTCCAGAGATCATTTCTTGAGTATGTTTTCATCAATATACAATGGATTATACTGTGGAACGTACACAGAATAAAATCAGTAGCAGACCTCCACTCTGTATCATTTTCTTTTCTGCTCTCTTCCCTTTTTGATAGCTGTGGAACTGGTACTAAGAAAAGGTTCATGCCAAATGCTACCGTGCAATTTTCAGCATTCACGCCATTATTATGTCTTACTCAGCTGCAACTCTTCTCAAATTAATCCTCCACCACTGCACATACTTTAGCAACCCATCTTCTTATCCTTGCCTATCATATCTTCTATTCCTGGAAGTAAGAACTCAAAATGCACAAGCAGTGATGAAGAGAATCCCAAATCAAGCATGTTACGATCAGACTCAGCAGATCAGAGGTTCATTCTCAGTATGTCACACAACTTAGAGCACATCATTTAGGTTAGACTACTCAGAGCAGTCTAGAGAAGTTAACCCTATTAATCCCAGAATTATTTACTTGCACGATAGCACTGAAAATTTCTGCTTTTTTTTCTGCACCTTGGATGCAATGCATAAGTGAAAATAAAGTGTTTTTTTTTTTTTTTTTCACCTTTTCCTATTCTACAAAGCCTGCCAACTCTATTTGAAGGGTGTAATACCTGACTCCATACAAATCTTTGTGCGACTTCTCAACACCACCAACATAAGCAATACTAAGAGAAGACTGTAGAAAATAAGACAGAAAAAGACTCATAGGAGAACAAGTTGTAGAAACTTAAATCAGAATAGATTAGGTAAAAAGTTTATTAGCTGAACAAAAACCTTTAGTAGGTGAAATACAAAAGCTCTCCAAATAAGCCAGGAAAAAAAAAAATCACAGGAAATATACAGAAAGGTCCTTTGAAAAAGAAAAAAAAAAACTAACTAGCAGATACGCAGCTTCTGGAAAAGAACAAAAATTCTACATTTTTTCTTGAAAGTGTAATTATACAGATAACAATGGCTCCTACAAAGACCGTTTGGGTTCCCTGCATCTCTAGCTGCTAACCAAAATCAAAAGATACACCCACCCTTTTCCAGACTATAACAAGCTAATTATCGTAACACTTTTCAGATCAAGCATCACATTGATGCCTGTGTATTCTCCAGGTATCCAATAGACATTATGAGAATGGAGAGAGCAAGAGCTAGGCGTATGTACAAGAAGAAACCCTGGACCAAAATACTTTGGTGTCATCTTAACTAATGTCAAAACAGAATTTAGAGGCCATTTTAAGTATTTATGAGAATTTTAGTTCAACATTTTTATATTCAAGCATATATTCATTATTCCTTTGGAAAAACACCTGAGACAGTACTTCCTTCTCTACATGGACAGAAGAGAAAATTTCACAATTTTCACCTCTACCACTCTGTTCACTTAGAGCCTTGTAGTTTTGAAGGCTCGAAGTGTCAGGGGTTGAATCAAACCCTTCCTTCACTATAACCTGCCTCTCCCTCTTCAAACACTGCAACAGTTGCAGCAATGGTGATACCACAAATAATGGTTAAGGACTTGCTTAAAGAAGTTTTTCTAAGTATGTTTCAAAGAAAGAAGCAAGCATAACAGGAAATAAATTGCCATATGAAAGGTATCAGAGATTATTTTGAAAGACTATGATGTAATACGTGATAATTAAATCTTCTGCAACCATGCACAGAGTGAACAATTAACAAACAAGAACTACAGCAGCTTCTATACCTCTTAAAGGAACTGAAATATGCACAAGTGATCTATGCAGACACAAAGGTTTTTATTTTATTATGAATCTTCTGGTTTCTAGTATTTTTTAAAAATATCGTAACACTCAGATGACTAGTTAAAATGTTCCCCTAAATTAACTCAAATGTTTAGGATAGATGTATTTGACATGCAGCTTATAAATAATGACTGGAAAGAATTAACAAGTACTTTTGGAACATTCATTTCACGTGATTAAACCTTTTCAATAACATTTCCAGTTCTCAACTGTGGCATAGAAAGCTGGCTTGTATCGGAATACGGGCTGCCTTCTTTGATATTTCAGTGCTGAGCTACATTAAAAGGAAAATACATTTATTGAATATCACTTCAATGACAAACATTTGCTGCAATTCCTGGATGTAGAAGAAACTTTGCAATGGACTATCAATACATGAATATTTTCCAATGCTGTATGAGACTTAACAGTATGGTTCCCTTAATACATATGCTGACAGCCCAGTGTCCAACCCAAGTTCAAGAAAAGTCTTGGATCCTGACTAATTCTCTTTCAGGGTCTCTTTCAGAGAACAGCATCCTAGTCAAAAATCACTGAGAAATTGCAGAAGAATGTAAAGCAAAGCTTTTCTTCCCCAACCCAAACAGATTATCTGTGCTGCTCCCAACACGGGAAGCAAGCTCCCCGCCCTTGCTGGGCTCACCCAAAACTTTCACCCCCATCTCGTTTCTTTGTAGCTGAGTCCGGTTTTCAGACAGCTCTGGTTATCCTCTGACATGCAAAGGGAAAGGTACTGCATTACTCAATCTACTGAAAATCAGCACTTCACAATGACCTATACCTAGTACCTTGCATCCTATTTAATCATCCCATCTATATTTGTTGTTACATGCAAACAACTTTTCCCCTTATATTCAATGGTTTCTGCTCTTGTGCCTGAAGTTCCTTGAGACACATCAGAGGTCAGAAGGAAAAGAGAACTGCAAGAACACGTTCAACTCCTTTCCTTTATTTCCAACATGTTCTCAGTACTGGAATCTACTGCAAAAGGATTATACAGCACAGTACCTTAACTGACCATAACTTCTGTTCCAAGAGTATAATGCCCGCAGGAATTAGAATCTAAGCAAAACAACGCTGGGCAGTGCCGAGCTGACTGGGGAGAGGGGAATTAGATCACACAAGAGCTGAGTTGGAATTGCATCTTCAAAAGGTCAGACAGGACCAGCAGAAAAGTGAATCAGTGAGCTGATAAGCACCCACTGGATCAAATAACAAGAGCCAAAGTAGCTCTAAATCACTAACTTCCTGTTTTCTGAGCAGACCATGGACATCAGTACAGTATTTTACTTGATTTCTCTCTGAATTCAACTGACAAAAACATTCATCCATAGCTTACTGTTCTTTTTTTTTTTCTTTTCTTTCAATACACTGAGGTATACAACCAAAATTCATCTTTGTTTTGTCTGGCCTTTAAAATACAAACCTGGAAACACTGAGAAGGATGCAACTGACCCTGAGTATTAGATTTGTTTCTCTTATGCGTATCTAGTTTCCCCATGTAAGGCACACCCACAAGTTATAATACAACCCTAAACTTTCACATTTTCTTTTGCTTTACAGCAACAGAAACTGCTAGTAGGGGTTGGGGCTAGATCGCTCAATGCACCCACCTACCAACAGACTGAAGTTAAATACTTACTCAGGAGCATTCTGGCCTGAGCAATAGGAACTCAGAAGTGAAACCAATTCTGACCAGTATCTCCAGCTTTTCTTCACATTTATTTCAAGTACTCAATTTCTGTTCTCAAAATGTTCTCTGTAAAAAAACCACCTCATCTATGAAAATAAAGCAAGGACCATTCTAACAACCCACTCAACAGAGACTTATTTTACTCTTTCACGGAGTCAGGCGTTTAGAAACAAGAAGAAAGTGAACGATACTGAGTGTAACTTTAAAATGCCAGACATTTTACACAGACAAATGGGTAAACATGGAAAATTTGGATACCAATGTAAAACATGCCACCGACATGCTACATTCTTTTTGCTTGCTAATAATAGAATGAAGGAATCGATTATATCATCATATAAATCAAGAACCACGTGTTGAAATCTTCCATGTGCAACAGGATTTATTTTACTGGTTTGGTTTTTGTTGTTTTTAAATTTGTATAATCACAATAATGTTCCTAAAGCATTACGTAAAGGTCTGTAAAAATGGTGAGAAGAAAATTTGTCTTGAAATGAGCACTAAATAAAAAACATGCAAAACAGAAATCAAAAGTACCCAAACAGTTCGGCCCTTGAGATAAACAAACGTATGCAGTATAAGAGAACCTGTTATTCGAAGACCAAAGCAAAAGCTCACCAAGATTTTCAAAGCAGTTTAGTACAGACTAATAGAAAACAGGATATAGAAAAAGATCATTAATGACTTTTTTCCCCTGATATGTCAGAGCTTCTTTTCCTTTATTTATCCAAGTTCCATTAAGTTATCAGCCATATGCCATTGCTCATAGCTTCTTTAGATAAGAACCTAGCCATCCTGCTGCCTCTCCCAATGCTGCAAGTGCATCTTTCTGATATGAAAGATACAGTAACCGTACTTCAACATAATGCTGATGAGAAAGTGCAAAGTTACAATAATTAGCATTGATAATCCAATAGAGAAAAAGACCAGATTATAAATGCAGCATTTATAGGAGCATTACACATGTATTGCAAAAATGGACCCCACTTCAAGAGCAAACAACTCCCAACCAGTTTAAAATCAAGGTCACATCTACAAGTCTAAGTGCTAAGATTTGCATCTTCAAACTTATGGCTGAGAAGGGAAAGGAACTCAAATGATGAACAGGTTCAGTCCTGAGGTTCAGAGTCAGAAATCCAAGAGTAAGCCTGCCTCAAATCAGAGTGAAGAAAAGTAATACCTCAAGAGGTATAAAGAGACCTTGCATCTGAATAAGGTGCTAAAACCAAGAGACAACACCTTCATATCATCCAGTAGAAGCACCTGGTTGCACCTGAAGAGAAGCTGTGAACCCAAAGCCCAGCTGAACCACCACAATGCATCCTGCATCTGCTGCTTTTGAAAGCAAGGACTGCCTTCCTCCCTACTGCACTACTGCAACTCCAACTAAAGAATAAGACACTCACCTTTCTGCTCCCAGGGTCATCTCTCGGTGGTCACAGGACATCACCTTGCACTGTCAAAAACACAGCCCACCTGTCCTAAAGGCTTCCACAACTTTGTTTTCAGCCAATCCCTGTCTAAGCCTGTGTACTGAAACTAAGCAAAAACTGTAATTCAGGCACAGGGCTGTTCTTAGGTTTAAAAAGATTGTTTTATCATTGTAAGTATGAAGCATACTAAATTTATTACTACATAAATGAAGGAAGACCATTTACAAGCAAAGTCCTATAAGAAGAGCAAGCAGTGTTTTAGTGAAGACAAACCACTCTGCTCGAGAAGCTTCAAAAGGCTGTGAACAGACAAGACAACAACAATGAACATTTAGAAATCACAAGTCAAGGATCTTGCCCTACTCCATCCATACCCTCCACCACAAAAACGTTTATTTGAAAAGCTACAATATGGAATATCTTAACTTTCTGAGCATGGAACAGATTACCCAGAGAAGCTGTGGCTGCCCCATCCCTGGAGGTGTTCAGGACCACGTTGGACAAGACCCTGGTCAACCTGATCTAACGTGTGGCATCCCTACCTATGGTAGAGGGTTGGAACAAGATGGTCTTTAAGGTCCCTTCCAACCTAAGCAATTTTATGATGTTACATCTCACAACAAGAGTTCCACAAATCTTCAACCAGGACTTCAGAAAAGCATGAAATAGGAATAACACATCGTTGAACAGAAATTTTGCCCGACAGTCATGTGTGGAAAGTCATCTCTTCAGAGTCAACATCCCAAGGGCAGCTAGGACCAACAACAAACAGGAAAAGCCTCAAAGAGAAATAACTAGAAGTTTGATTATGTCACCAAGATGCTGTGACAGGTTTCTAAAATATCTTGAATATTTCTAGGATCTGCTATGTGACCAACGCCTCACTTTGTTTCCAGACAGAAAAGGAATATACAGCATGTGGAAGAAAAAATATTTCACATAGAATGGGTCCTTTACCTAAATTTTTAACTGAAGCTTATAAGTGCATCACTATGTGACCGCTGTGGTACTTATGTAATGCCACACACATGCTATCAGATTTTATTTAATCTACTCCTCCTCCTGTTAAAATAACACCATAGCCTGAGTAGCCTGCACTGCAGCATTGGAATAAAGCAATATAAAAGAGGATATGAAAATCCCCTTAGCTTAATTCCTTTCACAGCATCTAAAATATGTCTATGCACCCAGTAAATAAAGAAGCAGGTCAGTGATCTTACTCTCATGCTGCTCTGCTTTAATGTTATAATTTTAATTTAAATTACATGCATGTTATATTCATGCATACAACCACAAATCAAAAATTAGCAAGTGTTAAGATTAAGATTTGGCACATAATGTTAAGTGACCTTTTGTGCCTAGGCATTCTCCTGTAATCCTTAAGTACATAATCTCAAACTTTTTCAGCAGAGCCTGATCCATCCAACACACAGGCTGAACAAACCTCACTGAACAAAAAAAACCTATCGTCTACTTCTTGTCCTCTGACTGAACTGGGGAATTTGTTATTTACAGTAAACCGCCAAGCCCACACCGTAGTGCATGTATTGCACATATACTAATTTTTTGGAATTTTTGGTTATGTGGTGAAGTTCAGTGAATTTGTCACCCTTCTGATGTAACGTGGTATTATTCCTCACTGCCACGGATAGGAAGTTTGACTGCATAATTTGGTAAGATCCAACTTCAAGAAATACCTCAGTGTCTGGTTTTTGGTTTTTGAAAGTGAAACGCTGATTTTTCAGAGTACTTAATTATTTAATTGCAATTTTATTCGCTGGGAGCAAAGCTCCCATTCACCTCACGCACTTTGGCCGAAACCGCCAAACCCAACACACAGCTCCACAGCTTCCATCCCAAAACCCCTCTCAAAGTCACGCCTCTTCCATATCTAAACTTTGTCATGGAAAGCAATCAGGCTGGTCAAGTATGACCAACCCTTGCAGAATTTCTCAGCAATTTCATGTTCTTCTCATTTCATCCCTTAGATCCTCTCCTTTATCTGGGATTCAGAAGGGAAACACCAGAAGCTGAATTAGGCAATACTGATGCCATGCACAACTTCACAAAAGTAACAGCAATTACAGACCTCAGTACTCGCTCTGCTCAGGGGCACCAAGACCCACCGTGCCTTTATTTTCTCTCTGCATTGCCTCCTCTAGATCTGGGTCAATCTATTCTGTACCCTGTTCACTCCAGCAGAGAGAAAAAGCAAGAACGAAAGGCAGACCCCTTTTATTCCTTGGGCCCAAAGAGCCTAACAGCTGTTCATGTTGAACGCACAGGGCTGTAGATAGCAGGAGTCAGACACCTAGTAGTCATTTTGAGATGAAAGGATGTAAGAGCTCTTCACATTTTCTTGTATCCAAAAATGAAGTCTTAAGATGTCAGGTAACCTTAAGTGCAAGTGGTACTACTTGTGCTGTCTGTCAATCAAATGGCAAAGTATGAATTTTAAAAGCATACATAACACTAATGAATTTAGCCATTAAGTATCTAGACAGAGAACATCAGACCCACAGTAAAACTATGGCACGGAATAAGCTTAAAATTTACATACCAATTAAATTTTCTGCAACTTATCAAAATATATTTCAATAAATATTTTTCAAAGAAAAAAATCCAAGAAGAACTCAAAACCAGTGCAAAATGATAGGTTAAAGAAAGGCTGCCTCGAATTTTCTTCCAACAAAATGAACTGAATTCTTTTTTTTTCCCCTCCAAATAGATTTAGGTTTAGAACAATAATAATACTTTTATCTGAAGACTTCAAAGTCACATGCAAAAGAATATATCACAGTAAACACAGGGTTGAAGGTTTTATGGAAGTACTTCTACTGGGATTTTTTCCCTTCTTCTTTAAAAGAAATTTGTTTACTACCAGTCTTTGAAAAGCATAAAAGGGGGAAGCTATAGGCTAAACAAGTAAAACTTTTACATGTAAGGAACATTTGGAGCTTTGTGAGAAGGCTGGTTTTGGTAGAATGTGCGACATGTAGCCCAATGTGAGTAATATTATATCTCAAATAAAAATCAGCCCATGAATATACATAATCCAAAAGGTAATTCTCCCAATCTCTGAAATGTAATGGAGCCACTCTAGATCACTGAGGCATGAATATTTACCGTATTCAGGCTTTACTGCTCTCGATCTGGGTTCAATTTTGCAAATTAAAATGAAGGCTCCATGGATAGAGAGATTAAAGAAGAGCATCCCAAAGCCTGCCTGTTTCCTTGGTGTGGTAGCAGTGATCTGGTTACCCTTCTGTTAGGTTATTTCTTTTTACTTAATGGAGTAGGTCAAAAGCAATTGCGAGTGGAAAGAGGAGGTCATTATTAGGTCATAACCTTGGAGTTAAAGGCTCACTAAAGAAAACAAACACAGAGTGAACATAAAGCTGCATTTAAAAATAAAACCTGTAATGAAAAATAATATTTTCAGGTCTTTTCACTTCTATTTTGACAGGTCAAGTGAGAAAAAACAGAGCAAAGTCCTTTCTCGTGAACAAAATTCTCCTGTCCCTCTTCTAACATAAGCTCATTAATAGAAGATGATTTACACAAAACGTAACAAAAGTGATGAGTAATTACTAAGAGATCTAGTAGGCTTCATTAGCTGTGGCAAATGTTAATAGTAACTGTGATGATTTGTATATTTTCTATGAAATACTTGGAATATAAACAGCACTCTAGTGCAATGCAGCAAGAAGCAACACAAGCATGCACATCAGTACAAATCAAATGACATGGTACTACTGCTAGTGAATTCCTTGTACTAGCTACAAACAAAACAAAGGCTACCTCTGCTATGAGAGGAAAAAATGATTAATTACTATTCATACAAGTGGTTTTTTTTGTTTGTTTGTTTGTTTGTTTGTTTTTTCAAATAATCCTTTTTAGTTTATGAAATTAAAAAGGATTGGTATACAAAATCTTTATCGCTTTTCCTTGAGGTAGGAATTTTTGGTGGTAAATTTTCAAGAGTTGGACTGGAAAACAATTTTTAGTCCAAGTCAGTCAGTAACAGTGATTAAAATTGACAAGTAAATTAATTAACTCTCTATTGTATATTTTCAAAATCTGAGCAGTTGAGTAAAGAACAAACAGATTTATCCTTACCACCTTGACAAATAATTCTAAAGTGTTAAAGGAACAAAGTAGTACAGTGCAAAGTCTGATATAGCAAAACTGAATCTTAATGCACAGATACAAGGTGTAAGAAGTCAGGTTTATAGTAGTGGTTCTGATGAATCCATTCATATGCAGTTAAGCAAAAAAAGAGGACAGAAGTGCAGAAAAAAAGGAGGGGTAAAAAGGCAGCAGGGGGAGGAAAGGAATGAAGAGATTATCTTATGACATTGGAAATAAAGCCAAAATGTAGTGGTCATTTTCTAGCCAAGCCAGAATCTACCACATAGAAGTGCCACATGCTATCTTAAGAAATAAGAAATTCACTCTTTTTTTTTTTTTTTTTTTGTGCCTCTGAGCTACATGCTGGTACCAAAGGGTTACTGTGCTTTGAAACCTTTACCAACGGCCTTACTAAACATTTAATATTTTTCTTTCTGCCTTCTTAAAGGCCCCAGATGTGTTCTTGCAGATCAAAAGAGACCAACTTATAAAGTTAAACGAAATCAAGGGCTTTTGTTCCGAGGCATCGTTGCTGAACTAATTATTCCTGGATGTTGTTTAATGAAATAGTGGTGCTATATATTAAAACAGTTAACAGGATGAGTTGCATGAGTTATAGGTAAGGTCTGATCTGGGAATATAAATTTAAGTTTTTCTTCAAAGGAGATGAAACAAACTGCTCACAACTCCCCAGTACTTTCTGTCACTGGAAGACTGAAATAAAGGAACCCAAAAATGTACAAAAGCTGAAATATCATTCTACATATTTACCCTTCCCTGAACGAAGGAGAGCAAAAGATGGGGGAGTTCAAAAAACTTCCAAGACGCTTTGAGGTGGGGAAAATGAAGATCTAAGTTATCCTGCCTATTCCCTGGATGCCACAAAGCACGAGTTAAAATAAATATTGGTAAAGTCTTGAGAGAAGCTTCATTTTAGATGTACCTACGCAAAAGAAGAAAGGTCTCCCATCTTAAACAACTCAAAGCAAATAGCTACCAGAGCAATTAAGTATTTTTATTAGCAGGCAAAAAAAGAAGTCCTTTGCCTCCCCTTTCATTTTTCCTATCCTAACATCCACTTTATTAGAATTGTGTCTTTTTACTGCACAATTATTGTAATTGGATTTATTTTTTTTAAAACAACACTCAACACCACTATATTTTTGGTAAAATGCTTCATTATCCATTAACCTGAGAGAAGCAAAAGACTCTAAAGAGCCCTAAAGACATCTCAGACTAGGAAGGCAACTTTTCAGGACCAATGGCTCTTAGACAATAAACACTTCACTTCCCTACTGATCGTCTCTTCTGTGTTTGTATTTTACAGCCTGACACCAGCCAACCCAACACTTGACACCTAATTAACAGACCTAGGAGCTGGAGGTCTGTATATTGATCACACTAAATGGGATTAGCTTGAAATAAAAAGTTCAAAGGGTCTTGACCAAACTTCACCACAGCCCAGCTGTGACAGCTGCTATGAATTTGTGTAGCCAGTGCCCCACGTTTTTATTAAGAGGGGTCTGGCACACAAGAGCACGCAGTAGCCTATGAGATCACGAAGGTTCACCGAACAATGTCAGGCTCTGTAACTGAGGACAAAAATCCTTTTGCTTGTTTGCATAGATCTTTTTGATTAACTCCTGAAAAGGGTCCCTCACCTCTGATACGACAAGCATTTACAATAGACGTAGAGTTGTGACTTCTTTGCCTCGCAAGGATTTGTTAACTTCCTGTAGGAGAGCTGTCCAACCTGAAAAAACCTCGGAGTATAAAAGAAGTCCTGATACGTACTGTAAAACACACTTAGTATATTCTGACAATGACAGCCTGGAGCTGTATTCAAATAATAGAACTCCAAACTATTATCTTTTAAACATGCTTTCTACTTACCTAAGCCTTTCAGCTGTCTGAGGTGAACAAATACATCTACGTTTTACACACACAGAGCCATTTTTGCAGCAGCAGCCCTACTGACATGATTTTTAAACCTTCAAGACCCAAACAAGACAGAACTAACACCAACACACTTCGTTATTTCCGAACACCTGTGCAAATTGCTTTCTTCTTCCAAAACAAGTATACTTGGTAGTGGAGAACAAGGCCGATCAGTGCCTGTAACAAACCCAGGCACAGGAAGCGTGCTGCAACCCAGAGGGGAAACAAGCACTTGGCACTGAGATGCGTGATACCACCGAGGCATGGTGGGTGACCATACAACAGGATTTTCCTGGATAATGTCATGTTTACCAAAACACTCAGCATTAACTATGAACAAAACGGGATTGTTTTTGTTGTTAATTGTATTGATTTGTTTCATAGGTTCACCCTGTTAGAATATTTTTAAAAAATCAAGGAATAACTGCTCTGGGAGTTTACATATCAATGATAAGGAAACGGTCATCAGTCAGGAGAAAGAAAACAGATGGAAGTTTCTAAGTTGTTTTAATCCATTATGGGTCTTTTAAAAAGAAGCTAAATGTGGACCATGAAGTGACCTGAAAAACAGGCTCCCTGAGGTGACAACACGCACAGGTAACAGAGGTGTCCCCATAGCAGAAATACCTGAAAGCAGACTGTCAAAAAAGTTTGGTAAGAGCAAAGAGAGCAAACCAAAGCTTATGAAAGAGGGAACTGTCAACGTAGAGGTATTTCACAGAGGAAAGAAACACCTTTTAGCACTTTATACAGTATTGTGGCACACCAAAACCAGCTTTTATGGTGTTTTTGTTTCTGTTTTCTATCTATGCACATCTCTTCTGCTAGACTTCTTTCCTTGCAAAACCTCTCTTCCTCTCCTTTAGGTTTCACATCTGTTCCACGCCCTGCTAAGACAACCTCAAGTGAAATGGCCGATGACATTTCAAAGCACCACAACCAGGCTTCAGAATGAACGTTCCAAGATAGAAGATTTCGCACGTCCGTCTGCAGAGCTAGGGCTGTAATGCTGCAACTGTCACTCCCTCGGTCTTGAAAGCACGAACCTTTTCTTTTCAAATTAAAGCTGAAATTATGTACGATTCAAAAAGTTACAGGCCACAAGAAATTATTTGAGACAACTGGATCCAGTCCAAAGAAAGCTTATCTGGCCTATCCACTAGTTCAATTTTGTCCCTTATTCACTATATTATTTTTGCCAGTGTAGTTTTAAAAATTCCAGATATTTACAATTATTCCTCCATAATCACATCTCCTCATCTGCAGTTTTTCCCCCACTGTAGTTACTAGCTCTCACAGCTCACATAGTCCAAAACTTTGGGATTATAATACCTAAATACTGCAAAACTGCATCATTGCTTTTCCTCTTGACATACTGCATACGTCGTAATTGCAGGCACTATTTCAATTTAAAATGTTTGAGGAATGCCCAAGAACAACCCCATACACACACTACATAGGTAGATATCTCTGAAAGAAATGGACAGTCAGGATCGAATCTAAAACTAAGAATTGATCACATCATTCAAAAGAAAAACATCAATGCTAGGAACTCCTGCTATTATAGCCAATGTTGATTTGAAAATTAAGTCAGCAAGTGGGTACAGCCGGTTTAAGTTTCATCCCTCTGTCACAACAGAAGGAGTGGGAGAAGCGTAATTTAAGCACAGATGAGCTTTGTTAACTTGGCTGGTATTCTATGATGTTCTGAATAAGCCAAGATTCCAAAGTCACTGCTTACTCTAGAGACCTAGCTTCAAGGATCAGCAAATGAAGATAATAAAGTACATACAGTACTTAAGCATACTTTTACATCCCCATTTACTCTATATTCTGCATAGCATTTGTACACTTCATAACCTCTCAAAAGAACAGATTGGGGATACAAAGAATTTTAGAAATGAAATTTAATAGGTTGATGAAACTGCTGCCATTAGTCACTAAAAATAATCATTTTTCCATTTTTACTAAAAAGTGAAACAATACTGAGCCACTGGAATATTCTGTTCAGTCAGTGTCATTGTTTCTTGCATCCCCTTTGGATATCCCTTTATAACTGCATCAGTTTTTTTCTGCTCTTCTCTTGAAAAAGGTAGGTACCACTTACTGTCTTTGGTTTTTTATTTTATTGAAGTGGGATAAATTACACACTGTTTGGAAAATATTTCAACCCCTTATTTTTCTAAAGATACTATTTAAAACCCCAAAAGGATGTTAACATTTACCAAAAGCATAGGGTTAGCCTATTAGAATATCAAGTCTGACATGTTATCTAAAGGCAAAGGCTTATTTCAGTTGCTTCAGAGGAAAAACATGAAACCTCAGTACCTTACCAACTGCGCAATAATGAAAATGAGGTTGTAATGAATTCCAGTCTAACCCTCAATAGTGGATTCCAATTACTGTGCTCAGAGGAGAAGTAAAAATATTGACAAAATATAATACCATTTTTCTGATTAACTGGTGAACAATGCTGCAGAAAACCTTGCACAGACGTAACTCTACAAAGAAAATCAGGTTCCGAAACTCGACTCTTTTCAGTCTCATTACATTTCGCAGTATTTGAAGGAGTGAGATCTCTCTCACTCTGCACAGAGACAAGGCTATGAAAAAGGGATGCTACTATGATGAAGTTTAGCAGCAAATATTTTTGCTGTTGTAGTTTAAGCAGAAGCATTATTAAACTTCGTGGGCTTTGTGGTTTAATCAGAACAAGTAATTTTTCTACGAGCCTTTGGCTCCATCTGCTGACTTTTAATATTAAAAATAATTGATGAGCCTGAAAGCGTTCACACTTTCAAAATATTTATGTCTTCCACATTCTCCTAGGTCTGGCTCTAAAGGCATAACTAGACAATCCAACTGTTTGGTCTGGTATTTTTATCAGTTAAAGATCTAGAACAATGAACCACCTCTGAGAAGGTACCTGGGTGAGCCTGGGATGCACAAGAGGTAAACAAATGTTATTTGGAAGACTGGCTGCAATTGGTTTTAAGCAACAGGTATATATCTGGATGTTTGTGACAGAATCACACGGCAATTGAGTCCAATTCTGAGAAGTGAGATTCCATGTAGACTAATAAAATGAATAAAGATCCATACCACTACCCTTGTGAGAGCTCACTGGAAACACTTGCTCAACACCTGCCTGTGCTGATTTCAGCTTCTCCCATTTTCACTGAGAAGCCTGCTTCACAGAAACTAAAGCTTGTATTTACAAATAAAAAATATGATAAAAAATTGCTCTGAAGGTTCAAAAGCCCCAATACTTGCCTGTTGCAGCACTGATGTATTTTTTTCATTACTGCAGAATTCTGATCATTATCAGCGTGTTACAGACTCAAACTAGACAGAATTTCCACACAAAAAAAAAGTGTACAAGAAATAGATTTAATGTGCTCTTTAAATATAGAAGGTAGAAGTCAGATCCTAGAAGTCAGATTCAATTTTAACTCAGGGGGTGGGGAATGTTTCAACAAGTATCAAATACAGACCCGTTTAAACAGCATAAATATAAAACCAGTGATTCAGTACTTCATAGACATTTTTAACAGCTAAACTATTTAACGGTTAAACTAAATTCATCATTAAACAAAAGCAGCCTGATTTAGAGGAACTGAGCTCTCCTCATGTCAAATGATTTGAGTGGTACCTGCATTTCTGAAAATCTCTTTTTCCTTTATGACCCTAACTCTAAGTACCCATATTTGAAACGAAAATCTGACAAAAACAAAACAAGCAACAACACCACTCTCCCAACATTCAATACTTCCTTGCTCTCTGAAAAGCAATTATTATTAACGAGGGAGACATGGTCAGCCTCTCATTACAAATCCCACTTTTTAAAAGTGGTAAAGATTTTTTTACCATGTCATTCATAGCTTCTGTATCAGGCAACCAAAAACTTAACATTTCATTTACAGACAGGTTAAAAACATTAGGTGGAATCCATTATCTTTGCTAGAAGGAGGGGTGGGAGTCTTAACACAGAATGAAACTAACTGCTTTAACTCACAATCTGAACCAGACCCTAAAGCTCATTCTTTAACACAAAGGAGTGAAGAAAGCCCATCTTCATAGCTTTTTTCAAAATTTACACAGGAACCTTATGTTCTAATACCACACAAACTCAAACAGCAACCCCTGTGAACAGAACCCTTACCTTCACATTCCTGCTTGTGTGATGTTACTAAAGAGTGAGCATAGTTAAAAAAAATATATTTAGCTTTCTCCCAATAATATCCCTCTTTTAAAGAAAAAAAGTACAGGATGCCAGAGAGTACCACGTTGATGGAAACATGCTTAATGCTTCCGGTAATCCACCAAGTGAAAAGTATTCAGCCTATACATGTTTTCGAGATTATAGATTAACAGAGACAACTCAAGCCACAGTTGTCTTCCCTTTCCTTCTTATTATTCCTATTACCTCTGGTTTCTATTGTTCTAAGCAGTCAACCTGAAGCTTGCATCAAATATATTTTCAGAGATTTTGAAATCTTTGACAACTTCTCTAAAAGTGGGGAAAGAGCCTGTGATCTCACAGAAGACAAGTATTTATCTGCAATCTGAATGTACTGAATGTATCACATATCTGCGAAGTGGAGTTGAAAAAACACAAGTTTAACAATCCAGGCAGAAAGGATGGGTGGGTGGTGTAAGCAAAGAAGAAAACAAAGCAGGGACACTACTAGTAGGAAAGTCTTGAAAGATCTGAATTTGTTTGTACTGTTCAGAATGACTACGGAGTTATCTTAAAACTCTTCACTGATCTTTTTGCTTCTGCTACATGAAGGAAGAACAGACATGACTTCTACCAGCTTGAACATCTCCATCATTTTCCCCCTATTTAGGAAACTGCATGCCTAAGAAATATTAATAAATATTAATACATCAGAATAAATCAAACTTTCTTCCTATGTAGCATCTCAGGCTCAGAGTAAGCCTCTCAGAAGGGCTCAGAGCAAGCTAGGAGCCCACAACATCAGAGCCCTTCCTCTACCCATAGCAGACTAAAGACAACGGATGCTACACAGGGCATATGCACACTTAAAAGGCTCCTCTACGGCCTAAACAATCAAGTGGCATTTGACAAGACTAGAATGAAGCACTAATTTCAGGGTCTTTACCTAATCTCTCCTCAAACAAGCATCATGTCAACAACAGAAGAAATATTTGAAACAGCAACACTATTAGATGGTACAAAACATCATTCCCAGTCAATCACCACCTGCCTCCAATTCTCTACTAGAACGTTGTGCACAACAGTGCAAGGTAGGATTTTGTAGGATATTGTTTTACAAAGATTTGTATACTATTTTGCATTTAGATTAAACTAACTGGCTTTGGTTTCTGTTGATTCAAGGACAAACTGGACACTTTTAGTCTTATTGGGCATTTATTCCAGTCCTTTAATAAAAACATATTTTCAAGTTTCCCCTTACAATCCTCTTTCCTGTGGAAACCACAGAAAACATTTTGCATGTTTGTGGTATACCTGCACATTCCTCATTCCCTGAAGACTTCAGAGTATTGTCAGTTGATCTCCACAAGCATGATCTGTGTCTTCTAGTAGACAAAGCAAATATCATGTGAACAACCCCTATGTCTCAAAACCAAACCAATTATTTTTTTTTTCCCCAAAAACCACCATTTAACTTATTGCAGTTCAGTATACCAATACCAGGCATTGCACATCAGACAAAAAGTCTTCTAGGAATGGTTACCACAGAAGTCTATTCAAATTCCTTATACAGTAAATACATTAAGAAAAAGCAAATACCAACTGAACTGAAAAACAAAAACTAAGCGGTCAGATCAAGACTGAGAAAAGAGCAGAAGAACTTCAAGAGGTTTTGAAGCCTTACACCAAACAAGTAAACTTCAGCATCATTTTCAGTACCTCTCTTTTCCACTGAAGAAAAAAAACACCCATGTCTTCACATATAACAAGATCCTTGTTTCCAATGAGTTAATCTGTTTTCATTGCTGATTTCTGCTACCTGAACTGAACGAGCAGTAAGGTCATCTCTGCCCCTATTTTTTTTCCAGAATCTATTATGTGCCCTATTTATAGAATGTTAAAAACAAACAAACAAAAAAAAAACAAAAAACAAAAAACAAAAAACACAGGTTGTCTAGATAGAAAACAGGTCAACTACTAGATCTAAACTGTAAGACCTTTGTGAAAACTTCAGTCTACAGTTAAGCATTTAAAGATCTATTAGTGACTCATTAAAAAGGCTGACCTTTTTGTTATGATTTGCAAAGTGTGAAACATTTATTCTTGATTATTTATTAGAAGAGAAAAGAAGAAGCTAGTTTATACCATATGCTTTCAAGCTAATATTTAAAACCACGAAGAGCCTGGGAGTTTAGAGTTTTCATTTCAGCCCGCTGCAAATGAAAATCTGTATCTAGGCATTTGTATCTTGTTCATCACAGTACTATCTGTGCAGCTTCCCTAATTATATCATTCCAGCAGATACTGTAAATATTGTCTTTCTCCAGTATTACTTTTTCTTTCATTTCAAAGTGCACCAACTACTATAATGTAGTAGTATGGGAATGCTGAATAGATGTGTCTAAATTTACTTTAAACAATACCTGTTATTGTCACAGGCATACAACAACAGATTCGGGTGATGAGCTGAATACTTTTAAAATAGCAGTTCTCATGCAATTTTCACAGCAATAACAGCATAAAGTTTAGTTTTATGAATGGGGGGGACGGTGTCTCAGGAAGACACAGGAAAAGGCATGAAATCCACAGGACTTCCTATAGTGTTGTAACACTTCATTTCATGGTTTTGGCTGCAACAGAGTTAATCTTCTTTGGGGAGGCTAATATGATGCTGTTTTGGGTTTCTGATGAAAACAGCAGTGATAACACACCGACGTTTTAGCTGCTGCAGAGCAGTGCTTATGCAGAGCCAAGGTCTGTTCAGCTTCTATCACTCCACCAGCGAGCAGGCTGGGGGTGCACGAGGAGCTGGGAGGGGACACAGCCAGCCTGGCCAAAGGGATGTCCTGTAGCACATGACATGTTCAGCAACAGAGGACAGTGGAAAGGAGAAAGGTGGGGGCGGGAGGACGGACATTCAGGCTGATGGCTTTCATCTTTCCAAGAAACTGTTACGCATGATGAGTCCTGCTTTCCTGGAAGTGGCTGGACACCCGCCTGCTGATAAGTACTGAACGAATTCCTTGCGTGCAAGGCTTTTGCTTTACCTAGTAAGCTGTCTTTATCTTAACCCGTGATTTCTCGCACTTCCACCTTTCCTATTCTCTCTCCCATCCCACCTGGGGAGTAAGCAAGAGGCTGTCTGCCAGGTTAAACCACCACACTTCTTCAAGAAAGCACTACAGTGAGAGCGATTTTAGATTCCTAGGTACTTATGTACTAGCCCATACTGGTCTATCTTTTGGTCAAATCTAGAAGGTCACCTTCAAAGCCTTGGTTAAGTAAGATTTCCAAAGCACAAATCCATTTTTTTCCCACTGCATGTATCTGATCAGAACTTTATAGTTTACAGACCACGGCTTAGTTAACGCTGTGCTTGCTGAACAGTTCTACTTCTTAATAGCCTGATCAAATGTGGAATTGTACTGTATATGGATGACCAAGGAAGAACAAAAAGCAACATTCCCTGCCTTCATTCTGGTTACTGACATTTTGCCAAAGCCTCCAGCACTTGAACTTAAATATTTAAAACATGATAGTTACTCAGTGACCTAACTAAGCCTGCTCATACTAAGTTACATTCACAGCAGGAATGCGATGTGAAAGCTATGTTTACCATACAGGAGGTTACCTTTCCAATTACTATTCAAGCATTCCAATAAGATTCCTGTTCAAACGGTATGTGTACGTGCATGTGGGTCTGTTTTCAATTCAACTGGATTGATAACAATTCTACCTGGTAAATTAAAAGAAATAAAAGTAAAGTTAATGACCTGGCAGCAGCAATGCTTAAGCAAACAAGTTATGCAAACACAAAACAGTCATCCTCTGCTTTACAAAGTTACCAAAGTTTAAACAAAAAGGCATTTGTATGGAAGTCTGTGATTACTATATCAATGTCCATTGACTTAGTTTCAAACTCATCTTGAACCCCAGTGTAAATCACAAGGATTCAACGCTTGACTACTGGACCAGCAACTGTTCTACAGGAAACATTACCTAGTAAGTCCCACAGGATAACAGGCAGGTTTTGCTAATTTCCATCTAAGCAATGCCTCAAGTCATCTTAAGACTTTTCTCCTCCTGTACAGAACTTGTATGTGTTGCTTAGAGTACCCATTTTGGATACCTGCATGGCTCCTTTTTAACAGTAAACGCAAGACATTCAGCCCTAGGAAATCAATAGCTGGCATATCCTTTAGAGGAGGTATCGGAACCTGCTTATCCATCATCAGAAAGTGCCCTTTGGAGGACACCACCATTCAGCGTTTATCATGTCTTTTCCCTTCTCTCCCCTTTGTCTCATCAGACCTGCTCCAGCTTCAGCCGATGGAGTTAAAAAATGCCATCCCAAGGTTTCTCATCTGACCTTGATTGGTACTTGGCTTCAAACACAGGTTTGAAGCCAAGACTGCAACAACAGCAGCTGAGAAAAAGGACAGAGAACAGAAGTTTCTTCAAGCAAGCTATGGGGAAAGTGGAAAAGATCAGTCACCTTGAAGAGCAAACTTTGAGCCTGGAAAAGCAGCTAGAGACAAAGTGAGATGGAAATAGAAGAAGAGGGGAATGAGCACATGAGGGAGGTTAAAGCAATAAAGATAAATCTAAATGTCAGGTATCATCTTAAAAGCTTAGACGTTTGGTTTTCAACTTTGTTCTGTTGTCACAAACCTGCCCATTAGTTACTATCTAGCTGTACTGAAGCTGGCTCTCTCTCTAACAGTGTACAGGAACATAGTCCATTTCTGCAGTTGTGGCACTTTTGTATTTGGACACTGAGCTTTTGCCGCAGATCCAGCAACCCAGCACATTGATATCCCCAGGGAGATACAGAATACTGAGCAACACAGACAACACAGCAGCCAGCTGTGTCCATAACAATCACTAATGAAACTATTACACTTCAGTGCCAAGACCAATCTCAGAAAAGCCCCGCACGTATCATTTTCCTGACAGTCCATGAGTTCCCTCTTCTTCAGCTCAGTTTCCTTCCTGCCTTGTATTTCTGTAACAACTTGCTCCATTTTTTTTAAACAATTCTCATGAGACAAATGATCTACTAAATCTGAACAGAAGAAATATAATTTCACTTATCTAAGAAAATCAGTCATTACACTGAAGAAAAACCACAAAGTTCATCTCTCAATGTAATTTCATCTGCTCAGACACTGTCAAGATGATACCCCATTTTTTTCATTTTCAACCCCACTGAACAGAGTACCAACTCTAAGGCAATAATAGCTCCCCACACTTTCTAACTATCAAGACAAAATTATCTGCGGCAGTAGTACAAAAAATGTATTTTAAGTCATCTCATGTATTAACCACAACCAGTCATTGCTGCAGATAAACTTGAACTATCAGCATCACAGACATGCCATAAAAGTTAAAGTCTATCTTGGAGAACATTATAGTTACCAACAAGGATGTACTTTCTCATGTATCAGTCATTTAAAGATGTCTTAAGTGGATAGATGCAACACAAATCCCTTACTTTTCTGATCTGTTGTAGGAAGAAACACATACAGCTTCCTGGATAATTCTTCCTCATCCATTAGAAGGCAATCTGTATCCAAACCGTAGCTAGCTGTCAGGGAGCACATGGTACAATCTAGATCCTCAAGAAAGATGCAAATCAATTTACTTAGTATTTGAAGAGTTAATTAGCCAGCACTGACCAGGCCACTTTTCTGCCTACAATATCACATTAGACATACAAGCTCCAAAAATACAGCGCATGGTTTGGATTAGCACCGCTCACGTTGGCTGCTCTCCCCCTGGCTTTCTTCCCTTCTGCTCTGACCAAGAAGAAAAACTTAAAACCCCATGATAAGCATCCAGCTCCCTCTGTTATGTCTTATCCCTGGTCCTGAATAGAATATGGCTTAATACAGCAAGTCCTGATCTTGCTCCCTCTTTTTACTGTACCTGCACGATGCTTAATAAAAATGGCAAGTGATACAAACCTATAGCTACAGTACATCAGTAGCGGGTAGCTAAAAAATAGCAGCGTACAGAATTCCTGAGTCTTTTTAAAGTCTGATTTTAATTAGTTTTTTTTTTCTTCCAAAATTAAAATGGATTCCTTTCCTTTGTGGCCTTTTTCTTTAAGGAGTGATAAATGGTAAGAAGTTACAGAAGTACACACTGAAAGCGAGGGAACTGATCTTTAAAAGAGCTCAGCATCTGCTGTTCCTAGTCTCTTAAGAGACCAAGCCAAAAAGATTTGAGAAGTTTTTATTGCCAGATCTAAATTTTATTCCACGGGCACTGGATCAGGTCTTTAATCCTTCACTTAACCACAAAGAACTGTGCTGAGGAGTTTAATTCTTCCAAAACAACTGATAATATCCCCAAATGTTGAAAGAATACTTTCCAATATAAGCCAAATCCTGCATGGTTTGCTTTTAAGTAAATGCCACAGCAGACACAAAACCAGTAGGATTCACTCTGATGTTTTCTAGGAAAGGAGAAAATCTCCAAAAAATACAACCCATGCTTTAGAAGTGGCAGACAATTAAAGAAACAGTTTAATACTTGTTCTGAATTAAACTGCATGTATAACATTATGCGGACGTTTAATTTATTGATTTAGGATTTAACACTCATATTTTATTACCCACATATTTTAATATGTATTATGAACTGTCTTCCCACCGGGAAACAATTTTACCAGTTACATTTAATTTATTCCCCCCACACACACACTTTTTGAACTGCCCTTCTTCACAGCATATCAATGAAAAGGAAAGTTGGCTGAAAAGTTTATCATAACAAGGAAGTACCGATACAGTAAGTTACAGCCAGGCTTCAAAGGAAAAAGCAAGGTGGAAATTGAGACATTCCTAGCCATCACAGATATCAGCTTCTGGAATAGTTTCCCAAGAAGAACAGTGGGATAAAATGGTCAGTTTTAAATGAATCTTAGTAACTTTCTGTAGTATTGTTTGACATAACTGCTAACACAGCAAGTTGTACTCAGTGACAAGGTATCTTTCTATCACATACCCCTAGGAAGGGGAACAAAAGATTTCACAAACAAGCCATGTTCTAGGTGAGCCAGGCTTCTTTCCGCAGCAGATGAACTGTAGCATTTGAACTGCTGCTTTAGCACCATTGGGTAAGGAACATCCAAGAAGCCTTGAAAAAACAGGTAAAGAAACAGCAGTCAGGTATCCTTTCAGAAAATTTAGCATTGGCTCTACTTGCAGTGCAAAGCAAAATACTATCAAGACTTCCTGAATTTTGGAAGAGGTATACTTCGAGGAACAAGGAATGGAAAATGAAAAGTAGGAAACATTTAAAATTTCACCATGAAATTCCATGTACAAGTTGCTTTGTGATATGACTCAGTGGATTTTTAAACCAACTTTGTTTTCTGAGATTTAAATACAGAAATTTACATCCTCTGACATAATTTATGTCCTCTTCAATAGTGCAACTCTGTATGATCTTGCTAGAAGTCCTGAAATACATTGAAATTAGTTATTACATTTATATACTAAAGCTCACTGATCAGAGGTCTTGGCATGTCAAATAAACTGAAGCAGTCACACAGGAACAAGCAGAGCTATGTTAGAGTTCAAATAGCTACAGTGGTTTGAAGGTAATAACCCAAACAGTATTTGTAAGGCCATTTTATCACACACTGGAGGACTTCTTTGTTCAATGAATCTTAAAGGCTACAGAATGTTGGCCAGAAAACAGACCAAGGTTATTTAGCCAACAAGGTAGCTAAAAAAGATCTCTTTCCATATGGTGGAAGCATATGAAGCCATGAAGCTATTTTAAGTGTTACACTTAAAAGTAAGTGTAAGACACTTCTTACAGGTTCATAAAGGCAATGTAGTTTGACAGCAAATAGGCCCTTGCCAAGACAAAAACTACTACTGGTTTAAACTGATATTAATTTACTAAGAGACTTGACTAGATAAATAGAAGAAAGTTTCTCATTTTTCTCCTCCATACTTGATGTCTCAGGTGACCTCTTAAAAGTATACCAAAGTACTAAAGCGCTTGGATGACTGTTCTCCAGCTACAAGAGAAGCAGTTCATAAACCTTCTTGCAACTTTTGAGACTGATGCATTTGGTATTAGTAAAAGAAATTGCACAAACAACAGTGACAAGGAGGGCTGGACTCGCTATGAACATTCCTCTTCCCCTTTGATGATAACAGCTCAATTGCGCCTTGCAGATAAAAAATCTGACATCTTAGAGGCACCTCCCAAGGGCAGTCCAATCACTGGGTGTCCAGAATTTGTTTATTACACAAGAAAACTTCGTATTATATTACAGCAGTGCATTATTCCACTCCAGCACACAGCAAAAATAAGCTGAAAAAAAACACCAGGCAATCAGCTTGCCCTAATATTCATCAGTAACTACATCACAAAAAAACAGCTAGGATTGGGAATATAAAGCACAAGTTAATTTTTACTGCTTGGAAATCCTGAAAGAAAAGAGTGGTGTTTGTACCTGCTGCCACAAACATGCTCTGTGGCTGCTGTATGCCTGCAGCAATTGCTCACAGCTAAGGCAGTGCTGGATTAACACTCTGGGGATGACCAGATATGTTACTGACAGATCAAGGTGCGACTGCTTTGCTTTGAAACATGCATACCTATGAAGTGACTTCAGCCTACCTCCCTGGCTTAATATCCATTTACAGTGAACATCTGTCTCTGCCCCTGACTCAGTTCAACATGACCTCTTCCACGAACTCTCACAACTCCTAAATCAGAGTGATTCTTATTAGCTAACCTGGAACACTTTTTGTGCCTGGAAACATCTTCTCTTTAAAGGAATACTAACAGATCACTGTTTTATATAATCTTCCCATACTTCTAGTTTGTCTGCAACTGTGCAATCCAGAGCCAGAATCACTAATCCTGGGCAGAAGGAAGACAACATCCCACACTGCATTTAACATTACTTCTCACACAGTACTTTGTTTCTTTGCATTAAGACCACCGGCAAGAACAAAATTCATGGTTCTTGCCTATTTTGTGTTGGCTTTGTGAGTAGATGCTGTTCTTAAGCTATTATTTTTCTTTTCACCTGTGTAAGGAAGGCAAAGATACTTCTCCCCCACTGAAAAAACTTACCTTTTTCAATTAAAGAATGCTATAAAAAACAGCTCTACAATTTGAAATGCTCACAAACTAAAGTCACTAAACATAATGTACTTAGACCAATATTTTGAAATGATTAGGACCAAATTTAACCGTAAAGTCAATCTATACTGGGAAAAAAAATCCTTACTATTTCACTCCAGGAACTTTTATAAAGCAGAAATAAAAATGTCACAAGTTGTTACAGTTTATAAACTGGAAGACTGTAGAGATTGAAAGACCACCGAAGTAATCTTAATGGACATTCAGAATTCTGCCAACACTATGTTTTTGCTGCAGAAATCCTACGTTCATGCTCTTCAAGGTGGATTTCAAGTGCTAGTGAGCAAATAGTACTAACTCAATCGGATAGTGAACTGTTTGCTGTGTCAAAGCTTTTTGCCAAAAACATATATATAATTTTTCTTTTTGCTGTATGGATAATCAACCCCAGATGGCAATTTACATAGGCAACAGCATAAAGGAATCCATGCACTGCTGGTGCTCTCAGCCCCAATCAGAGCAAGCACGGGCGTTTGACAATGTCACTGTTTATTTTTAATTGCTGTGTCCCTCCTTTGTGCAGGTTCAAGCGGTCAAAGATGTCGAAGTCCATTAGTAGAACTGGAAGGTGATGCCACTTCATTTGGTGAGAGGGTTCCTCAAATTTAAAAAGCAGCTGGTTTGTAATGTCCCTAAATGCCCAGTGGGCACCAGCTGTCAATCTCAGTTACCATAGGGTCAGGGCAAAAAAAGGTCAGAGAGAGTCATAAACCACAATGTGTTGTGAAATGTGCTTCCTCCATTACCTTGTAGGCCTGAGAAAGGTTTGACCTTTTATAGGTATCCTAACCCAACTCTGCATGATGCTAGCAGGGGTAAGGACAACACACAATTCAAACTTACAAAGGTTGCTTCCTTTTAACCGTGCTGTGGTTACCTGTACACTATGAGCAGTCACATTCACAGGCTGCTCGTGGCAAAGAGCAAAACGCTGCTCACAACAATTACCACTCGGAGCTATGGCATGCCTGCTGTCTCACAGAAGGCTGTGGAAGGACTAGTTCATTAACAGCAACTGAAAATAACAAACTTTGCGGGAAATTGTTAATGCCATAAAAGCCAAGTGATTTGGCTTCTCTTTGTCAATGTCTGTTTATCTGCTACCTTGGTCTTTCACTTCTCTGTAAATAAAATAGGAGCACCAGATAAGCAGTTCAAAGTCCACTGAAAGTCCTCTTGACTTTCCACAGGCTCTCTAAAAATCCCAACCGCAGCAAGCCAGACACCGCATTCCAGCAGCTCTTCCAGAACATGCTGACATCAATTAAACCCCTGGCAAACAATGATAATGTGCATCAAGCATTTCCATGCCCTCTTATTGCCATTTCCATGCACTCTTCTTGCCACTTCCAGACATCTCAGGAAGCCTACCTGGGTCAGATTCTTTTACAAGCCTTCTTGCTGAGGCAGAATGTCTCAAACAAAAGTAACCTCACTCAAACCTCGTTCATTCCTTAGGTATGTCCTGTTTTGGGAACATGCCCACCTTGCTTTTCTGAAGTTGAAAATCTAACACACTCATCTAGGTCAGCCTTCCCTCTTCTTCATTCAACTAAAATGGAGCAGGTAACTTTACTGGCTGTGTTACTTAATCTCTTTCTCCCTATTATAAATGTAGCTTATATTAGAATACCAGAAAAGTAATGACACTGAAAATAATGGAACAATTTCAGACTGCAGAACACACTCTTCTTTGTTGAATGTCTCTTTCTATCAGGAAAACTGGGGGGAGTGAAAATGAGAGACTCACCTTCAGGGCAGGAATCTCCACATTGTCACCAAGGCTAACAGAGCCAGAAAGAATAGTCCCTGTCATCACCGTGCCTTGACCCTTGATAGAGAAACAGTGGTCGACTGCCATAAGGAAGTTTCCCGAGGGGTCTCTTGATGGCAGGTAAGCCTGAGACTTCAGGACCTGAGAAAAGAAAGATAAAAGCAGAACCATGCCTGGGTGAAAAGTCATGACAGCCATACAGCAAAAGGAAGGCAAGCGGATGATTGATTGAACAGGCTTGCAGTTTTACTGATTTCAGGCATCTCCCAGCGAGCTTAGAACGCACCAATGTCAAATTAACTGTGCGTGCCATAGAGGAGATGCACACTTAGCAGCAGGAACAGTTCGATTTTCTGCCTTAGAAAGATTTGGTGCTGCACATTTAGCTTGGTTAGCAGAACTGCACTGGCAATAAAGTTGCTGCCAAACTCAATATAAACACTGTAGCAAAGCAAATGAAAAAAAAATCCTGCACCCGTCTCCCCCCTCCTCCCCACCCTCAAAGTACAGTCTTACAGTGTATTTTGCTACTTCAGCTCTTTTTGATTTAGTGCAAATTAACTTACATAAAGATATTAGCCCCATCCCTGCCTCCCTCCCAGAAAAACTATTACACCGGGATAAGTTTCAAAGTCAACTTCCCCTTCAGATTTACGTTAACACTTCTTGGAGGATCAAGCCACTAAGAAAAATAGCTATGTAAGTATCATTTTCTAGAGAAAATATCAAAGTTTAGGATTTCTGTTTTGCTGACAAATAACTATGCTTCTTAAAATACATCATCATAGGCAGAAGACTAATTATAAAACTGCAGTCACATACCCAGCAGTGGTTCAGAGGAACTGGTTCACCCATCTCAAATCACTTTTGATCTTTGTCTTTGTTACAATATCAGCATATAAACTTGGCAATGCCTTTAGCATCTGCTTTTAAGGTCAAAAACTGGAGGTTAAGCCTAAGTCATAATGGCAGAACAACGGAGAGGGAGCCTCTTATCAAGGAGAGAGAGGGTAATGCTCAGGGGCAGGGCTCTCACAGCATTTGCCAGCTCTGCTAAACACTATGTCTCTGAGTTGACAAATAGCTGCAACTTGGGTATTTCCTCCAAAGGTTTTAAACCTGGGGAATGGCCCTGTAAATCTACCTGGACCTAATGAAGGCAAAACTAAAGACTTGCCTATCTTCAGCTCTCTAGATACTGCAGAGTCTGTTTTCAGCCAGCCTGCTGCAGGCAAGACAACCCTAAGTTTCTGGTGACTCGTGCTTGCAGGGATTTACCCTTTATTTTAAAGGTGGCAGCATCCAACAGATCCATATCAGATGTTGGCAAGACGATGCCTTTGTTTTAGCACCCCTTCTGCTGCCTGCAAATAGCTGCAGCACCCCTCCAGGGCAAAGACATGCTACACTCTTCCCTAATGTTTACTCACAGAGGTGACAATCTGGTACATGCCATCTATCTCAAACAGCTATCCTAAGTGCCCTGCCCTTCACAGTTTAAGCATTGTACCATATAACTTACCATAAAGCTCATTTTCTTTTACCATATAACTCATTTTCGTCAAGCTCAGTTTACTCACAAAAAAAATAAAAATTGAGCATAGCTAAAACTAGGGATACCTCTGCAGCATTAGTTTGCTTTAACACTTCTCTTGTTCATACGTGTTTGATATAATTATCCAATATACCATCACTGAGCTTTTTCCAAACCTGACCTCATTCAGGGCACAGGATAAATCCAAGCTAAGCATTTTATCTATAGCAGAAGTGCAAGACACACAGTAAACAGGGCAGACTATCAGAGAAAGATGGATTCATTATGAAGGCAGGTTGGTGTTGCTCTAAAGAACAGATTATATGCTTTATACAAGAACTTTTTATTTATTTTTATTTTTTTCTTTTTAAGAGAATGATGATGCATGGAACTTTCCACAGGTAATCACTGTCTGTATACTTCGGAGTGTCCAAACAGAAACCACAAAGCTTGATAAACAGAGTGCTAAGCACTCACAATTGCAAACAAAATTGGCAGGTACTCTGATTCGAAAACAAGTGTGTCCCAGAAGAATTCCTAGTTTCCTTAAATGTGGCATCCAAAATTAGTAAACTCATTGGACTTAACTCCTTTGTGCCACAGCTTCCCAATCTTAATACGGGATAAGTCACCTCTACACTTCCTATAGGTCTTTTCAAAGTAAATTAATTGTTTGCCAAGTGTTCAAGTCCAGTGATGAGTGCCAAAGAAAAGTCCAGGAGGAAATTAATCATTCTGAGCACAGAGCAGTATTTGAATGGAGTCATGAGGCCACACAGAATAATGAGAATTAAAACAAAATACTGACTGCCTGCTCAGTAATTGAGCTTTGTGCATCCTGTGCATAGATGGAGGCAAGGGTTATTTAGAATAAACAATCACGCATTTAAGCACTGTATCATAATGAAGGAAGGAGACGTTCACATATGCATAATCTGAGTGCCTGACTTCACAGCTTCACTGTTTTCTTAACTGCAGTGTAATTAACACCTACCAATGATTTGGCAGAATTTTGAAGTTATTTTTATTTGTTATGCTTTGTAATTCCTGACAACTTTAGAACAAATTTTACCACGTGTGATAGTTGTTTCTGAAGACAGCTACTCAAAGGCTTTGAAGCCTAGCAGTTGAAAAAGGAGAACCACTTTTGGGGCACACATCCTCAGCTTCTCCATTCCCTGGAAGAAATCCCCAAAGAATTCGGTGACAAAGCTGACAGTAAGGCAGGAGTTCCTCATCTCTAGATACTAACACTACAATCCAAAAGATTTAAAGATGCTCAAGCTCATTTTACATGATTTATTGTTTGTTCAGCAGGTACCTCAATTAATTCAGAAACACCTAGTGGATTCTCAGACTCTGGGGCTTCTGGTCCGCCAGGCTTTGCTGCAACAGCAACGATAGGACACCCACAGAACCTGAAAGAGAGAAAGACTCCCACCATTAGATCTCATACACATGTAAATTAGACTTACCTGACAATGAAGGCAGGAAAACTGCCTCGGATTCTGATTTCTGTTCTTCCCCCATGGTGAACAGCTGACAATTTTTTTTTCTGGAGTTACTGTCACTTGTACTATTAGACTTCCCTATGAAATTTTTAGGGCTGTTCAGCATTAGCCAGATTCAACTTTCAGTGGCAGTCAAAAGACTTCATTTCAGAAACAAGGACCATTACTCAGGCTTATCAGAGTGACTTTGCATTCAAGCTATTTTACCTGGAGACTAACACAGGTTTTAACTTTCATTAAAACAATTACAATCCGAGCTGTAGTCATAATCCATAAAACAGAAGCCAAATGTATGATGGCACATGATATCTGCCTGTGTCTGCAGACAGCCTGTAAGATCTGCAGACAGCAGAAAGATCTAATTCGACTAAAATAAAAATTTATGAAACAAATCTCAAACATGTAAAGCTTCTGAGAACAGCAGTACTTCCATAACTGACCCCAGTTTAGCTTTTCTGACCCCAGTTTAGCTTTTTCTCTTTCTATGAATTTTATTCTCCAAGCCCTTATTATTCAGCAGCTTTTTTTTAAGCCTCTTGATTGAATTTGTACCATTTGCTCCCTAAAACACAACCTATTGTTCACCTCATCTGATAGCTTGCTTTGCCTACATTTTAGAAAGGGAAATTAGATAAGTCAAGTTATTACTGCATTTTTGCAAAATTCAGGATTAACCATGTTAATTCATATACGTGAAGCAATGGAATAATAATCAGCAGTAAAACTAATAAGTGGTTGGTTCTCACAGATCCTTGATTCTTACACAATTGATTCAGGCAAAGTCATGACTGCTGCCATCCTTGTGACTCCCCACAGCAAAACCATAGATTTTTATCTCAAAAAGGGAACGAAGTGGAGGAAAAAGGACAGTACCATGATAAAGAAAAATATGCTAGATTCTGTAGAGGGAGCTCATTTAGTGATGGAACTGTAATTCAGTACGTAAGATTTTTTTTCTGTTTATATGCCATAAGTCTGAGGCATCTAGGAACAAAGGGTAATAAAAATGTGCCCTGAAAATTTCTGTGATTAACCATGAAACTCTTGGAAGTTTATTTTCACACAAGCCCTTTAGGGCAATATATTAAAATAACTTTAAGTTTATGCTGAACCAAATGCCTTACTCCTTTTCCCATATGCCAGAACAAACTAGAGTAATCATATAATGCCACTGGAGCTACTTCCAAACATGATTTGGCCCCTATTAAAACTGTTACTCCACCATGCTAATTGTCAGAATTTAGACCCTGCTGGGCAAAGATAACAGCTGGCATGTGTAAAAAAAAAAATATGACAATAGAAATAGAGACATAGAGACAGTTTGCTTTTACTTGCAGTATCAATCAGTGGAACAAGCAAGTCTCGATTAGGTCAAATTTACAGGTGTCAATCTAGGCAAATACAACCGTTGCTTTTCTCTGCCTATTTTTTCACCCTCCATGGAATCTCCTGACAACACCACAAGAATTCCCTCTGAAAACTGGTTAACACCTACTCTATAGCTGCAGCAGACTTCAATTTTTCTTAGTATTAGGGTATTGTGCATGTATGCACGTGTAAAGAAATACTCAGTGAGTGAACTAGTCTTGGAAAACACCTCATTGACAAGTGTCTGAGGCAGCTGTCAGATGGACTCAGCACATGCCCTGCTAATAAAAGTAGTTTAATAAAAGTAGCTTAGAAACATAAAAACAGTTACGAAGCATGCATTTGGAAATTTAAAGTCAAGTGGGAAAAGACTGAAGAAAAAACGCTTGCCTGACATACAACGGGGCACAGACTACACTTGCAAAAAAAAAAAAAAAAAAAAAAAAAAAAAAAGGAATTTTTGTTATGTGAACAATACACAGACATCTGATGAAAGAGTATTTCTAGGATCCAGAGTTCAACTGAATAATTAAAACATTATGACAGACCCATTCTCTCCATGTGGTCTTACGGCTGTTGTGATCAGCTGATGCACATCCTTGTTTTAAAAAGGGGCTGCAGGAAAGGACCTCACAGCTAACATGGCCAGTGTTTCAAAAACACTTCCCCCTCAGTTTTGAGGAAGTATGCTAATTTGTAAGACATACTTGTACTCCACCTGTATCACCTCCAGCAGCAATTACTGCCATGCAGATACAAATTTTAAAAGGAGGACAAAATAAATGAGTAGAATATGAAGATAAGCTCAGTTATTACAAAATCTTTAACTTCTTGGCATAGACTGTGGTTATTTTAGATTAGAAAAACAAAATAACTATTAATTGCAATGCTACTTAATTCACGGTCTATACAAAGGCATAATAAATTTATTTGGTAACATAGTTATGAAAACTTAAGAGATAATTATCTCAATGCTCTCTCCACTGGGATTACCTGTGAACTTGATCAAATACACCTATAAAAGATTGTTGTTCCAAAACACCCAAAAGTTTTTCATGTTGCAGGTACCTCCCTCCTCTACCTCCCCTGAAATAAGATGTAACAACCTACAGAGGAAAAACAAGCCACCTCTATCTGTTTGTCCTCAAATCAACTGCTGGAGAGAATTGAAAGCTGTAGAATCCTGACTAGGTTTACACGAGGAAATTTGACATTCTTGGTGACCTCTGTACTATTCCAAGCAAAACAAACAAACCCATGTTACTGATGAGCTGGAAAGAGAGCAAGATCTCTAGAGTCACTATGGCAGCAGTTGCATAGTTGAAGAGGGACATTCCCCTACCATCACAAATAAGCTAAGCAAGAACAGCCATATCCAGCCATGCTTTGCTCTTTTGTCCCTCGTGAAGTTCTCTCCTCTGTACGCTGGATCTTATTTCTTTGATTCTCAGAATCAAAATGTGACCCAACAGCTATAAATACGGGAGTCAACATCCCCGTACAATACTAGGCAAAACAAGCTGTGTGTCAATTTCTGTAACCACTGAGGGAGTACGGTGTCTGTATCACATCTTTCCACCTCCTAACAGCCACATCTTCATTCACCCATCATTTTTGTTAATTAAACAGAACATGCCTGACAAACACCAGCCTAGACAGAGTCACATCGCATTATAGAAACTTCAGGAACATCATCAATTAGATTCTTGGCAATACTGATCAGTCCCATACACAGATAACTACAAGGCAGCTTTATCACCCTTGTTAGGGCGATCACATCTTTCGCTCTCAGTTATGGAAAAGTCCTCTTTCTTCTTTAGTTAAAAAAAGAGAAATAGAACACATCTGAATCACAAGAAAAGTTACAAAAAAAGGTTCTTCACCCAGCCTTTCTTGCTTTGTTTTGTTCAATCAGAACTCAAAGCAGTCCTTTAAACTGAAAAGTTTCATTACACTCAAATATTTCTCCATACACGATACTTGCAGATGCAAACGCAGAACTGAATTTGAATTTCTGGTAATCTTTCCGTTCTCTTCTCATCATCATGGCAAGCTATATCTATGTGAATATCTCATCCAGCAGGGATGAGATTAGCTGCATTTAGAAGCACGTTGAAAGTGACATGCGGGCAGTATTTTTGTTACACACTAGCTGTTAATGTTACTGTTAACTTACTTTGTATTTTCCAAGGTCTTCTGCATTTTCTTCGTCATCTTCTCAATGGCACTTTGTCTCTTCCCCTCTGGAAGGAGATCTATTTTGTTCAGAACTACCACCATCTTCTGGCAGGCAATTTGCCCAATTACCAAGCACTCTGCTGACTGCGTCTGCATCCCTTTTGTCACATCGATTACAAGCATCATCAAATCAATAATCTGGGCACCTGGAAAAGAATTCACAGTCGTTATTGTAGCAGTATAAAGATACTAAGGAACATTTTCTCAAATAGCTTCCGTAAAAACTGTATGTATATGTACACATGTCCAGAAATATGAACAAAGCACAAAACAGCATAAGCAACAGAGGAATGCCTGGCTTTTTGAAAAAATACGATTTAATGAGTTTAAGCTATTATGCATGCCCATCAGTTCATAGAAAAATATGCAAACCTATGATTGTTTACATGTTCCTCCATATTAACAGTGTAAGGACATTATCACTGCATTTAAAAATAAGAGTCAGGTTTACCACAAATCTGAAGAAATCCTTAGAGCCTCTCTACAGGAGGAAAAGCTGATTTAAATCCTGCAATGTTCATTTCCAATTCAGATCTACATTACTCAAACGTATACTTCATATCACAGCCATAAACAGATCAGATTTAGATCTTCATAAAAAGGTTCCTAAATTTTAGGCTACTTATTGTGCTCATGATGTAACTTTTTAAAATTATTTTTATTTTTTGAAGCATTGTTGCAATGAGCTCTTAATCCTCTGACTGAAGCAACTTTAATTCCATGGATTTAACTTAATTTTCCAGGAAGCTTTTCATGAATGTTGGGCCTTCCTCTAATTACATTCAGAATTTTCCTGCCTCATTCCAGGTAACCGAAATACTCTGAATACCAAGAAGTCAGAGTACAACAAAGTTTAATGTTAAAAAAAAAAAAAAAAAAAAAAAAGATTCAATATGAATAAGAAAAACAAATCCAAAGCTGAACTAGCAGAAAATTATGTTGGAAAAACACATTTTAAGAAATGTAGAAGAGATGTAAGAAGAAAACATGCAAAATTGCAGCATTCCAGATTTAAGAGTTTTTAATATCTGTCTCAAGCTTTTGATCAGAAGAACATGAAATCGATGCAACTGTTCCTTGTTCTTTTGCTCTCTCCAACCCACTTTTTTTTTTTTTAGTCTTTATAATTGCTATCACAACAGCTACCCTTGTTCATAGTTCCCATGAACTCTCAGGATAGGAAATCATTCTGAGGCTGAAGTGCATGGGTGAATGAGTGGGTGGGAACTACAACAAGAAAAAATTATGGTTACAAATGACTATTTTCAACCTACCAATGCTTTCATCTTGTAATAATGAATGCTAAATGTAAATAATGAATGCTTCAGAAAGCTAGCTGGGTAATTATGACATTTGCAGAGCTCCTGCAGACTTTTCTCCAGCCATTTCAAAAAATGCTCCAAGACAAATTAGAGATAGGCTCTGTCCCCAAAAGTATTTTTAACTTTTATTGTTTCAAGAATTACATTAATTTAAAACTTGCTTATAGCATAAGCAACACTAGGACTGCACAAAAGACTCAGACACCACACAACAGCGCAGATATAAAGACCGGGAAGCATGAACAGCAACAAGTGAACAGCATGAAAATTGTTCTAGGACAACACATCGAACAATCAAAACATGTACTTTTGTGAATGTATACAGCAGGGTTTGTCTTGTTTTAAAATAAAACTTAACACCCAGGTTTTGTATTAAACTACACCAGTAGTACTACTACAGCAGTAATTCTTACTACGCAAATGACACCCTTAAATTGAATGGGAATAATTAAAACAAAACCACAAAGTTAAACACGATTGTTAATACCATAAAAAAAAGATGGATCATGCATTCAGTGAAATAACATTGTAGACTTTGCAGCCTAAGTTTTAGCTAAGTCTGTTACGACTAGAGCAGGGCAATCGCTGTGCTCTGTAATCAAGCCCAAGTAACCAGATCTGATGAACCAGGACTTGAAAAGGGTGGCGGATTTGATGCTTTAAGTATCCATCTCCTCCCCCCAACTGGAGACAAAATCTGCAGCAAAGCAGTTATGTGAAGTTTCAGTACAAGGGTCACTTTATCTTGAAATGCTAAATTAACTGCTTTGAACACATTTGTTATAAAGCAAACACTTGCAATTGCTGTATTTATAAATCTATTAGGAACCCTTTAAAGAGCCATAAAACTCACCAGCTCAGTTGCTAGAAGGTTAAGAATGCCTACCTTGGGGCATTTCATAGCAAAGAAAAGATGAACATAAGAAAAATAACTGTACAGTCCATGGGAAAACTCCAAAAACACCAGAAAATGTATCAAGACACTCCAGATAAAAATATATTACAGCCAAGGAAATGACAACACACTCAAGTTAACAAATGTGGCTTAGTACAGCTGCTGTGCCTCCTCCAAATACTTCATCAACTAACTGGCCGCAGGGATGCTGTTGGTGGCACAGAGGGCACTGTGGCATCGTCACACACAAAGGCAGAGCAGGCACCTGCACAGGGTAGGAAGCTGCTGTGCTTTAACAAAATCATGAAACAAATAGAAAGATCAGGACACTGTTGATGGAAATACTTCAACCATGTTCTGCTCAGGGCATGAGGATGTTTTCTACTTGTCTACTCACACATAGCAAGAGATGAGCACTCAAGTTCACAGGTCCCTAAAGCAACAAGCCAAGAAAACCACCACAGAATTAGTTCCTCAATATTCTGAGATATTTAAACAAAACTTCTTTGACAATTCTTCCTCCAAATCTCTTGATCTTCTGCCAAATTTTAAACTGTTTTATCCCATAACCAACTTCCTTAGTTGCCCTTCACCCACACATAACAGTTCCTTAACACCATGGTGAAGTCATGCAGGGAGACCGAAGCCAAGCATGCAGTGATTCCAAGGGAAAAGCTCCTCATCAGGACAGCCAGCAAGTCACCTGCAAGAAGGGGACTAAACCATAGCCTCCCCACACACACATACCCTCTCCAAAGGGCAGAACATCTTCCAAGCAGTTTTTCCCTATAAGAGAGCTACAATGTGTTTAACTTCATATTTGCAATTTAAATCATCTCTATCGGGCTATTAGTCAACTCACTACCAGAGATTCCAGTCACCAGAAGGAACAATGTTCCTGAATAATTTTCTACGGCAAAATAAGATTTAACTAAGAAAAGCTGAAGTAAGGATGGATTATATAAGCAGAAACTCCAAGAAGGACAATAAAACGCGCTATAAACCTGCACTACTTGACCGGAGAGGGCCTGCCACTGGCTCTTGTGAGACATGGAATAAAGGAAATAAAGCACTTTTTCGTCTCAGAACAGGACACTGTCCTACAGAGTCAAGATGAGGATCTCTTCCATGTTACTCAAGCTCTCAAAGCAGGCCAGCAGAGCTTGAAACAAACCTGAATGAAGCAGACACATATGCAGACCTGTTCTTTGCGTATAAGGAAACAGCAGTCAAGAAAAAACACTAAACTAAGGTATCCAAATTATTTCCCCTACAGAAAAAAAAAAAAAAAACAGTCGTGTAATCTTTTTCCTGCTATTTCCTCTATGAAAGAGGTGCTCAAGAACACCAAGAAAGAGTCCTCCTGAAGTGGGACTTCTCACTTAGCCTGAAAATCACCAACAATCAGGGTATCCTTCCTGTGATGGCACACAGCTCTGTTACAGCCCTGTAAAAAGCAAATGAAACAAACTAGTCATCATCCAAAAACACAAGGGAGGTGGTAGGGAGGGAAGAGAGAGGAATTATATTGCACGATAAGAAGCTAAACCACAGTGAAAAACAAAGTAAAGAAGAAGACAGTCTACCGAGTGAGGAAAAACAAACAAAAGATAACACATGAACAGTGAGAATCTGGATGACAGCCAGATACGGGAGAAAGGCAGCAAGACCGGCAGCACAGCATCAGAGAGATGACTGCAAACAAGTGTGCCAGCTGAACCTGGGGGCTGTAGCACTCACCCGTACCACAAAAGGGGCAAGAATCACAGAACTTAGCAACATTAACAAAATATTTTCAGGCAAGAGAAAGAAAACGTCTACGCCTGCTTTGAATAATCAATACCAATCCACTCTTGGTACTGAATTCTGGGCATATCTGACTGCGGCCAGTCATCAGGGATGTCACTTACTGCCACCGCCTGCAGATCAAATAGGATCCACGCTGTGAGGACTGCGGGCACACACCCAAATTAGGCTGCATTCTTGTCTGGCCACGCATAGTGGACTCCTAAGAAGGTTTGCACAATTTGAACAGCTTATTGGTTCTGAAGGCCAAAACATGAGCGTTTTCCAAGTAGCCATTACTGACTACACTAGATGAAGTTTTAAAGTAGAGGTTGAAGTAATCTGCAATTTCTACATGTTGCTCTCTTATCTTTACACGAAAGGACACAGGGAGCAAATCTAGATCTGTTCTACCAGTATTCACAGGAGTGCCAAATCCCTAATGCTTTGCAGTTTTGAAAAATACAGCCTGTCACTGTTGTGTTTATTTTGGGACAGAACGTTATTACATCTTACGGCAAATCACTGTTAACCTCCATCACAAAAGCAGGGGCAGTTCTGGATGTCCATGAACTCAACCCCTTCTGTTTGTGCAACCTGTTGCATACCTGTAAATTACACCCAAACTCCCACATCGAGCTGTGCAGAGATAGACCTATGCTGCAAAGCACAGTTACTGCAAGTAAATTATTATTAGGCCTAGGGGAAAGGAAAAAAAAAAAAAAATCAAACCATACATGCGTCATCTCTCTCCCCAAAAAAATAATTTCAGCCTCTCATTTTATTCTATCAGCTCCAAAAGCTTATCACTATTACACGTGCACACAGTACCCATTCTCAGAACAATAATGTTATGAACTGCAAGCACTAAACTACCTGGCAATTTCAGCATCACTGAAAAGAGGAACCAAAGGACATTTTCAATGAACAGACAATCTGAATGGTTTTCTGTTCCACAAATGCAGATTAAAAACATTAGAGCACTTTAAACTACTACTCCTTTGGCAAGCATAAGCTCAGTATTGCATTACGTTCCCTAACCCAGCCATCTAAAGCTGACGTGGCTCCGCAGCAAGACCTGGGCGAGCGGAGGGACGAAGAACAGGAGGTGGGGTCCCAGTGTGAATCGTGCGAGGTTCCACATCCATCCCAACATGAGCACAGACTGGCTGGGGGCTTCTTTAAGCTACTGTGTCCTCCTCTGTCTGCGGTAATCTTTTTAGCTGAATTTGCACAAACAGCACAACTCCTGTTCACAGGCACCGAAAGGAAGCAGAAAATGGAATTTGAAATGTAAAAATAAAATAATTGTGGGCCATGGGCTGTAATTTGATTTCATGCTTTACAAGGAAATGAAAGAGGACTTCCTTAAACATACTTTTTTTTTTTTTTTCTTAAATATGCTTTTTACCATGTTAGGATTTCCTCTAGTGCTGAAGAGAAAATAGGATTGTAGAAAACGTGCTGTTCTCAAGTATCATTGCTACTCAGGGGCAAAGCTCTGTTTTAATGTGCACTTCCCATTCTGGGGAAGAGGAAATTCTTCAATTAATAAACCGGGTGGACTGAGGCGAGTTTTTAAGGTTTAATCAATTTCATCTGCACATCGAATAAAAAGACCGACTATTCTACCATTTTTGCCTCCCCTACTCTCCTTTAAAAAGAAGAAAAAAAAATCAATGTTTTATTTTAAATTCTTTGAGGTTAGTATCTCCTGTCGCAGGAAATATTGTCTATATCATGCAGTGAGCATTAAACTTCCCCCCTTCCCAGCCCCCCCTTTTTATTAAGGATCTTATTCAGAAACTACTAAATTATTCTCTGCTTTCTTATATGGTAACAGCTTGGGAGATGCTACAAGTTGTACAGGATCTCACCAATTACCTTGGGGGAGGCATTATGATGAATAAGGAAGATGTTGTTCAGGATATGAGATCTTCCAAAATTTAAACAGAAAAAGGGCGTTTGAGGGGGAGAGAGACATGCACGCAACTGGAGCGCATGAATTACACATGAAGAAACCCTCTGTAAAGCGATGCAAATCACGGATCAAAACCAATACCATAACTTTCGTTAGGAAACACTTTGAAAAGCACAGGAACTCATGGAGTTCAAGTGTCCCAGCACCACTTCCCAGGCACGTCATTCCTCAGTGCTTCAGCAGCTGGAAACACAAACAGGGAGCTGCGCAGCTTCAAACTCCGGGTAGCTTGGAATATCTCCGATAGCAAGGGTCAGACCAGCAACCCACGAGCCTTCTCTCTGAATACACAGTAAAGCTTAGAATTATACGCATATTTGATTTTTATTTTTTTTGAACAATAAAGAAACCGCTGGTTGCACAAATTCCCCCTTAAATGAAAAACAGCCACTAAGCTCTTTCCTAAACTGAGAGCTACAAAGAAAAGGCAGAATGACCGCAAGAGCCTATTCCTAGGAAGTCCATTTCTGATATGCCAAATAACCTTTTGGTTATTTATTTGTAATTCATGTTCAACTCAACAATAAAAAGTAATGGAAGAGAATTGCTACTAAGGAATACAAGGATTCTTTTGCTAGAAAGTAACAAAAGAATACACTCCGAATATACTTTATATTTCACCTCCCAGATGAACCACTGTGCAACACTGTCCTGAAGCTGTTAAAAGGCACATGGGCCTTAATCTTTTCTTTGTCACGTCAGCCAAGGGCCTTTCTTGCTTGAATATTCTCTGACAGGTCAGAAACATGTCTGTGTTCTCCAAAGGGAGGAAGTAACAGAATTAGAACAAGTCAATAGGCTTGATTGACCATGCTGAGGAGGCATGAACACAAGCAGTAACCTCTCCATGAAAATTATGAGAAGGATTGAGAGACATCATCTAACCATTTATGATTACATACAGGCCCTGCTGTTGCAATACCGCGCATATGAATCTTATTTTAAGCAGATTACTTGCGTTGGGAAACAACAACTGCAAGGGAAGGCAGCCTCAAAGAGGCATTACAGTACAGGCAGAAAGAAGGTCAAGAGATCTTTTGCAAGACTTTCCATGGAAAGTAAGGAGTCCCATGTTGCCTTCAGCCTCTTCGGGGAAGTGCTGCAGGTTAGGCCACCCGGGTAGCCCCAGACCCTGCTTCCCACGGTGACAACTTGAAGGCAGCTGGCTCACCTTTGAGCAGGAGCAGAACCAGGGGACCTCAGGAGGTCCCTTTCCATCTGAATTCGGTTTCTATTAGGAAACAAATCTAGAAGTGGAAAACAGGAGGAAAAAAAAAAAAAAGAGAAGCATAGAACAAGAGACTTGCACAGATGCATTTTTAGGGACACTTTGAGATCCCAGCCATAAGTAATTCATTATTACAGGAAGATATGCTCACTTGTTCTGCCTGAAACTTACAAACTGATTACTTTAAAGACCATTTGCTCCTCTCTGGGTGTTGTATGCTTACTAAAAAATTGAACAAGCTTTCTCACTGCACCCCGCTGGTCCCACACAGGGCATTTGAACTCTGCCAGACTTGAGCTGGGAGCCGCAGGGCGAGGGCAGCGCCAGGTCATTCAGCCCACAACAGGCAAGTGCAGGAGGCTCAGGAGCTGAAGCAAGGTACTTGGAAAGCAAACAGAGATAAAGGTATACTTGACCCCATAACACAGACAGAAGTTTAGCATTGAGCTGCTGACTTGACATCTCTCTACGTGTTACTTTCAGTGACTCAATTATTCAGAAAACAGTATGGGCTCGCACTGCGCAGCCAGCAGTGGTGGTTGGAGAGAAGATGGATTCAGAGCTCTTTGCTCTTCTTTCTTTGGCTGAGGGAGATCAAAAGCGTCAATCTGAGCAGTGTCTGAACACCAGAGCATCGGAGCACCTCCTGAACACCACATTCCTTTTCTGTGACCTGTGCTACAGAGGTCAAGGGCAGCACAAAATGAAGAAAAACATTCAAGGTCAAAAAAAATAAAATGCAAACAGACTTTCAAGAAAGGAAAGATTTCTTTAATTGCTATTTTGAAATGTTTTGGTTGTGGTTTTGGTTTGTTTTTTAATCTCCTGATAAGGGAAAAAAGTTTTCTGTAAAAAGGACTTTGCTTATAATAGAAGAGGGACCATTCCAAAACAAGGCAAGTACAGGAAGCTCTCATTATGATCCAGATAAAATTCATTGACCAAACATTAAAATTTGATGTAGTTTTGAGAAAACAAAAAATGCCATACACATACAACAATGAACACCATACACACAGAGACATTTAGTTTTTCCTCCAAAGGCTCCCAAATAGAAATCACTACCAAAAAAGAGATCACTGTGGATCTTTTTAATTTGGTTTACATGGAAACATTTCCTACACTTCTCCTCCCTTCTGCAACATAACAGAAGCCAAGCACACCTAACTTTTCCTCGGGATACACACAAAAACAGTGAACTGCTGCAGCTGAGGATACACAATTCTAGAGACAAGCAAGGGCTCCTCTTGACTTTAAGCATACTTTAGAAACACGAGAGGATTTTTCTCCCTTTACTTGTATTGAAAAGATAAAACATACAAATCCAAAAGGCATTTCTACACACATAGGTTCAAGCTGGGACAAGCACATACATTACTTAGTTATTGCATTAATACACTGCTCCATCCGCATACAGTCAGCTACTCAGACACAGCCATCAGCGACGTGGGGCACACCGAGAAGTCATCCATCCATCCGTCCATCCATCCATCTGCTCCAGCACATCTCGGCCACAGCAGCTGCAGTTCTGTGAGCCGAGAAATTCCTGCTTCCAGCAACACCTCCCCAGTGCTTTGCTTATTCAGAGGGGAATAAACAGCAGAGCCCCAGCTCAGGAAGGGATCCGGGGAGAGCTACAGGCAGCAGGACCAGGCAGCCAGAAGCAGAGGAACAGGCAAGCTGCTTGCCACTAGGGATGGGATGCTGCTGCAAGCCAAGCTGTTCACAACGCAGCAGCCTGGGGAACTTCAGGGAAACTCGAAGCTCAGTGTGTTGTAAGGAAGTGTTGGAGAAAGTCATCAGCGAATGTGCATGTATTTACAGAAAACAAGTGCTGTTGTTTTAGAAAGCTGCTGAGGCACATCGCATGGTGTACAATGCAAAATTGTTTTTATTTTTAGAAGTAGTGGAAAATGGTGAAGTATTAGACTACATGAGGAATGTAATATTGAATACTATGCTCAGATCTAGCCCCTTTCTGAAAAAGGAATCTGAAAGATAAAAGTGGCAACAAAAACAGGAAACAAGACAAATGCAGTAAGTACTTCAACTTTTTACAAAGAAAAATCCACATTAACAGCACACAATGACAAAAGCACACAAAGTTGAGTAAGAGGAGGAAAATAAAACCCCTCTAAGAATGAACCATCGGTTATACAATGGGAAGTCACAATCTCAGACTCAGCCTTGGTAGGTACCACTTGGCCTCAAGACAAACGAAAAGACAGATTTGATATTTACACAGCTAAGATTTAAGCTACATACAGCTTGATTTTATCTCATGTAAAAGGCATTAGGATGAAGTTTAAAGCAAAGGACGCTTCATTCTATCATTGACTTGTTTGCTTTAACCCCCTGAAACTTTCACCATATCCAAAGAAAACGTAGTAAATTAGATGAGTAACTATTAGGGTCTGACATTTCAATTCCTGTTCAAAGTTTCAGTGACTGAAAAAAAATACAAAATCATCACAAATGAATGTTCTCCCCACACTGTCTATAGGAAAGTACATTAATATTGCACTATAATGAAAAATACCATAATATGCAGCACACATAAAAAACAGAGGTAAATAGCCATGTGAGAGAAAACCTCATCCTTCCTCCATACATAGCAAAGTCCTTTTCTGTAATAACACATTAACAAATTGGAATTTCTGTATTGACAAGCAAGACACAACTTGGATAGAGACCAGGAAGGACCTCTATTACTTTAAGGCTGAAAACATCAACTGTGGAGAGGGTTAAGAAAAGAAAAAAAAAAAGCCTACCTACCTTAAAATCCAACAAATCATTCTGAGTAGACACAGATGACCACTACAAAAAAAGTTAACATTTGCTGAATTACACAACACCGTGGTATTTCAGCTGCATTAATTTTTCTTGGCTTGAGGAAGGAAGTGCATAAATTGTGAATTAGTTAGCAAACATTAACTTTTTAAAGTGTCATTCATATATATGTATATGCAAATGCAGATACCAATAAAGCTGGAAAGTTAAATATTCATGTTACTGCATAAAACTAGAGTAAAAGTTAGCTAACATTTCAGACGAAATGCTATTATACAGCTCATCATTCCTGGAGTACAATCCATGACATATACTAGGAAAAAAAAGGCTATTTCTTAACACTTGAAAGCAAAACAAAGCACAGGAGAAGAAAGCAATTGGGTTGTTACCATTTGTGTTGCAACCTTTTTTGGTGCTGTGCATTTGTATTACACAGAGTACAAAAAGGTTCAGTTCTTTAATTTGGCATCCAGACTATAAAACATCTCTACAAGAAAAAGTCGTGTCGGATTTCTGGGTCCCCCAGTGACATAAGAAAATGGCACCTGTAATTCCAATGATGCATATCGCAGGCTCAAAGGTAGAGGTTTGCAAGGAGGTGCTGCTTATTCTGCAGTGTTACTGAGTTCCTGAAACAAAGTTTCTGAAACACTGTGGCAATAAATTGCACAGCAAATGCTATATTCATAATTTAGGGGAAAAGGAAGGTGGAGGGAAAAATATTCAAAACGCCGCTTTAACCTTCTCAGGAGATACTGGGTGCTCAGGGTCCTAGTCAGCTTTTCTGTGACCTGATGAACGATTAGTTCAGGTTTCAGACTTCTTATTTAGAGATATTTTGCTTTGGTATCAAGGCCATACATGGATTTGGATGGCTCTGTGAATTAAACATAACATTATCCTTGGTCCTTACACAGCTGATCATAAATGGTCCCTGATAGACCATAAAGTCTTTAAAGTAAAAGCTGAAAAGCAAACGGAAGAGAGATGAAAAATAGCATTTTTAGTCTTGACTCATACCAGCTTTAATGCATGCTCTCTACAAGATTTCCAACCAAGTTTCAAAGTTTCCAACCAAGTTTCAAAGAAAAAAAAGAGGTAAAAATATTCAAATCTCATAAAGGTATCACGGGGGGGATTACTAAAAGGTGTGACCATTCTACCCACTCCCTCCCTCCAAGAGAGGAGAGAGTCTTTGAGGTTATTTCTAAGATCAAAAACAGAAAACAGTGGCTAAAGAGCAGAAAAGGTGTTAGAAGTCCAGAAGAGTTACAGAATCACTGAAAGCACCAGAACAAGGCCACAACTCCATGCCCAGCTTCAGAAATGTTGCACTGAGGATTTTGAGATGCTTCACTAATACAGTAAATGCTGGAGCGGGAAGATGCAGTGTGTGAAAGCCTCGGTGGCACCTACAGTCCTGGAAACCTCCAGGTCGTGGTTTACCTGCTGCCTCCTGGATACTACAGGAGCCTAAGGCTTCAGCCTACAGCAAGGTATGGCATCCTCATTTGTGAGTTACAAGTCACAAACCTGAGTTTGTACAGAAGGGAGAAGAGAGGTGGCAAACACTGCTCACGTGCATCCATGTTCTTTCAAACCTGTTAGCTGCTTCTGGCAATTATTTTATTTTATTTTCACCTTTAACACTTGCATGAGCAGCACAAATAAACCTTTTTTTTTTTTTTTTTTTAAACTATTCTTCTCTCTATAGGCATTTGAATGTACTATTATACACAAGCCCACCACTGAACTGAGGGGAAAACCAGACACCTGCACAGCACCTATACGTTTTCTGTACATCATATTCCATATCAGTAATGTTTTATACTCGGCTCTTCATCTTTTCAAGTTCTTTAAGAATTCTTACAAGATGATACTGTTACATTAGCATATCTAGGATTCAATCACATCTGTGCCTGTGTTTCAATGCAGAAAGAAATAGCACATTTCAGAACTCCTTACACAAGCAATACACAACTTAAGTACTTGATTATCTTTGGATAAAGAGAATGTATTATGGTTAATTACCAACTATATTTTCCCCCCAAAGGACTGGAGAATCGTTACCATAGAACATCTATTGCCTCCCTCTGGGCACTTAAGAGTATTACTAAATTATGAACATCTCCAAACGTCTCTTGGAATTTTTAAACATATTTTAGTAACTTTAGATAAAGTCTTACTCTCAGCATTAGGTGACAGTAAGACTTCCTTCCCTTTATCTTTAGTGTTAACTTCTTAAAGTCCTGTGATTTCTTCATCCTTCTGCCACACCTTTGGAAGCTCAGTCTAACCAGCAGCTTTGTGCAGCAGTCACAAAGTAAGAATTGCCATCACACACCACCTGGAGCTACACAGACAGACCCAAGTAAACATTTTTATGCTGAACTCTGCGCTTGCACTAGGTATAAATGGTAGTCTGTATGCAGTGGGAAAGCAGACACCAATATGAAAGCTGCACCTCTAAGGTTCTGAGGAAGAACCTCAAAAATCCACAATCCCAATAAACTGTTCTCTTCTAAAATTCAAGACTTTAGGGCAGCTACCCTCAAAGTCATGAAATGCACAGGGATCCCCAAGAAATGTGCAAATCTAACACTTCGGTCAAAAACTTGCTACTGGATTCTCTCTCTCCACCTCTGTTAATTCAAGGACATCTGTCTTACAATGCACCTGCAGCTTTGGGTAGTTTAAAAAATACCAGTAAGAAATGGATTTTAGACCTCTTACAGATCAAGAGCATATTTCTATGAGACTAATAAAAAATAAGTTTTCCTGAACAATTCTGCAAGTCACCAATCCAAGAGACAACCATTAACTCCAAAGATTCTAAATCATTCTATTAAAAACAAACACAAAACTGCTTTCCAGTAAAGCTGGGAATAAATTAATGTGATTCTAACAAAGTATTTCAAGTCCTAAGCTGCCTTGTCTCCGTCTTTGAAATAAAGTACCCCAGAGGTCACGGACCCCACACCAAGGAGCTTGTCTTGTACTAAAATCCAGTACCATCTACTTATAACAACACTGCACGAAACACGCTGTACCCACAGAAGAGTTATGGTAGGCTACTGGAAGATTCATGCGCAGCTCTCAGGCGTTTTTCATCCGAGGTTGCTGAACAAGATTTTTTTTTTTTTAAAGAAAAGAAATTAGAGAGTTTACATTTTCCTTTTTTTTTTTTTTTCCCCAAAAAAATTAAAGACTGCTAGGGGCAAAGAAAAAAAGCGTTCTTTAATTTTCTCTTCACCCTCCACAATACTGAAATAACATCAGTCAGGGTTATAAACATCTGTAATTGCCAAGGGAATGTACAATACGCTCAGAAACTCCAGGCCCACATATCCTGTAGCCCTGCACTTCACAAACAAAAGGTTGGGGAAAGAAAGAGGGGGTGGGGTACAGGGAATAAAGGCTTAAAGATTAAAGTCACAGGCAGAGACAGACGGCTCCGTTTTTTAATAACTGAAAACACGAGTTCTGCCTGAATGTGCTCATTGTTTTATGGCGGGGGGGAGAGGCTGCGCACGCTGGACTGGCTGGCGACAGAACTGCCTTTGCATCAAAAATAAGATTTACCAAAAGAAGGGGGAAAAGACACCACCTCCATGCCCTAATTTCCCCTCTTGCAGCATTTAATGATGCATTCAGGTAGAAATCAGCAAGTTACCCCACCTTCCCTTTATTAAATTGGGAAATATCATGATGGAAGGAAGTACCTGGTTGTAAGAGCCACACGGACACGACTGAGGAGATCGGACGGCTTTATGCTGTGAAGGGATACAGACTGCTACAGGAACACTCGTACATAACAAATCGGCACGTCTATGAAACACAGCTAGCCTATAAATCGGTATCTGATCGTTTATTTGCACAATAAAACCAATGCTGCAAGACTAAAGTATGTGACCTAAGCAGATTTCTGTATTGATTCAAGAAGTTCAGCTGTCATGGGGAAAGTTTTTAAACCCAGCTGAAAAAAGCGTCCAGCAGCTATACTTTTAGCAAACAAGCTCATGAGTTAACATCCACTTCAGGAACTACACAAAATCAGTAACTTAACATGTTAGAGTATTAAAAACCTGAATATCTTCCTGTTTTAAGATTTTAAATCTCTTTTCTCTTCAAACCTAAGAGTACAAGATCCTGATGACTACTCAATATCCACGGTTGCACAAAAATTATTTTAAAATTCCATAAAATGCATTTTGTACAAGGGCATTCTTAGTATTTAAGGGGGAAATATCTCATATGATTTATTTCCATGAACTGATTTCAGTGCGGGAATGCTCAGGAGCCCACCTGAGGGCAGTTCCACTGCTAGGTGGGCAATGGACAACAGGTAAGCCACTAGTCTTTAAAGAAAAGACACACTGCAGTAGATGATCCTTTCAGTTTTATTCTAATCTAGCTTTAGTTGTTACTATAACGGAGCTTTTGTTCTATTATATCATTTTTTACCTGCCAGCTTTGCTTTACATACAGGGAGAAAGGAGATAATTCAACAAGACAACAGGCTCTTTCATCTAAAACCGTAAGACTCCAGTCATAACTTTTGGGGGAAGCCTAAAATAAGGCACGGGGAGGCACACAACAGGAGTCAATGAATCGCAGCCGCCTGCCCCAAGCGAGCATGCTGTGCAGGGAGGAATCGGTGGCCACACTGCGCAGCTCCCTGGCCAAAGCCAGACCTGGAATGCTCCAGCTGCCATCCTCCCTCCTTGTTGAGGCAACACTTCAGCATCATCAGCCACTGGACGTCTTGTTGAGATTAAAAATATTGTGCAGAGCTACTGTCTGTTTATCAAAGACAAAAAGAGGGAGTCCATGTCAGAAAGGGAGGGGAAAGGAAAAGCCGAAACATGAGCTCATAAGCCAGCGATGGAGGATAAAGACAGGCTTTGTTTTACCCCACTCAAACCAAGTACGAGCAAGAGACTCATCACTGTTTTGAGCTTCAACTGCAAGAGTTGTTTTGTATGCAGTACTACCAACTTCCCCCCCTCAGATAACTAAATTATCCCTCTTTCTCAAAAATAGCTTTGGCTGATGCTCAGATCAAGTATTTAAGCACAGATGAAAACCCATGTAATAGATCCTCATCCTGCCACTGCTAGATGTTCTGACACTTCAGAAGCGTGTAAGACATTTTTGTATAGTAAGCATAACCCTTGGAAATATGACTGATGCTGCTCTGAAACAAATAAATTAAAATACATATTTAGAAAAAATACCTCGGAGGACTTGCTAAATACCTAGCCACACTCAGCAGAGTTGGGAGGAGTTACTAAACTGAAGATGCTTCTTTGGACAAAAGTGGCAATTCTTCACGTTTTTAAAAATAAAATTTGGTCCAAAACCACAAGATAACATTTAAAAATACAGTCTTCGGGAGATTAGGGGAAAAAACACTAGCAAAAGAGGTCTGTCCTCTGACAGAAACACTACCCACCAGGGCTGCCTCTAAAAGAGCTCAAGGGCAACAGTAAAAGACAGCAAGGGAAAGCACGGTCTGGATTCTAGTTTCTTGCTCTTAGGAAAAGGCGAAGAGGGTGGTAATTTACCGTGTACAACCAAATTGTACATGAAAGTTTAAAAACAGCCAATTAAAGCTAACATTATGGAATGGAACGGAGGGTCCAAGTGGAACGCATTAGATACGCATTCCAAACAATGGCTCGAGTCCGCCTGCGAGGCGGATCCTGTACAAAGAAATACAAAGGGTCAAGAAGTTCTTCTCGAAGGGAACCCCAGCCTTGACCAGGAGCCACATGCTGTGCCCAGCCGACGGAGCGAGCCGCACGCTCGCCACAGGGGAACAACAGCAAGGCCACAGGGCTACGAACAAGCATCATCGGATCCGACGGCACACTGCGGGCAGACACGATGCGAACATGTCAGTCGAGGAAGGGCAAATCTCGTTATGATTAAGAATTAAATGTAGAAGGGAAACTAGGAACAAAGAAAAGACCCTCTACAACTCCTGGTAATACAACGTGCCTGCTCCAGTTTAAATCCCCTACGCAGTCATCGCACATTTAAGCAAAGCTTCACCTCTCTGTCAAGCAGCTCCATCTAGAATTATTGTAAGAGCTACCGACATCTAATGGGAAATTAGAACAGAAAGAAAGAAGGCTACCTCAAGTTACCAGGACTGTATTTCATTTAGTCTTCAGATTCTTCTGTACCTTGGAACATGGTGAACCCTCTATTTTAATGCTAATTTCTCTAACTGTAACAGAGCAAAACGATGTGTCAGAATCCCTTCTGCAGCTGGTTAGTTAGCAAATAGGACAAAAAAATAAAATAAGTTCATTACCCTTTATGTCATACTTCAACATACAACCCTGTGCATACATGAACCAGGAAATTCATTCAATTTCATGATATACAATTATATAAGACTTCTAATGCTAACGCTCATTTCCAAACCTTCACCATCTCCAAATACCAACAAAATCACACCCCTTTCAGGAACAGCAGAGCTGGATCAAGAAACAAATTCATACAGTAAGGGTGATCCTCAAGAAAGACACACAAGTTTTATTTCGAGCACCTGCATTACTACACAGCCATAGTAATATAGCACATGGGAAGAAATAAGTCTTTAAAACAAATCAGTCCCAAAGAAATTAAGGATGCCAATTCTTAGGGAAAAGAATCATTTCCTTCTCTGCACTGTGCACATAATCAGAGCCAAAGTGAAAAAAATATTTTGGAAGACCTAAATTTTTCTGGATAGTCTAGTAAGCAGTCATTTAACCAGCCCTGCTGAAATGCTGGATATTAGGAGCTTTTTTTCCACTTCCAAACTACAAAATTCAGATGAGACTAGTAGTTGAAGAGCTTATATTGCTCTTGCTAATGTTTTAAGAGTTAATACTGCATTATCAAGTAAGTTTTATTTGCAAAACTACCTCAGAATTTACACCACTTGAAATCAAATTCAAAGCAGTGGTCTATTAGAGTGTTCCCTTCGCAAGGTTTTCAACATTCACGAAAGCTCAAACTCCTGTTTGTTTCAAAAGATAGCTTTGACTCAACACGTAAATCCTAGAAAAGATTTATTCCATGCTCAGCTCTCTGGCCTTTGGTCCATGTTAGACATTAGGCCCTGCCTGACAGTTCAGTACCAAATCACGAGCACAAGTGACCAATATAGCTTGCCATTCCACGAAATCACATCAGATTGAACTAGAGGATCTTCTAAAAAAAAAAAAAAAAAAAAAAAGCCATTATCGAGTATAAGGTACTATTTCACACTTTCTGTCATGGAGAAATGCTTTTGCCAGTGTATATATTTTTAATTAAAGTTTCGCTGACGAGGATTGTATGAAATCTACATCTCCATTCAGAATAGTCCCATGTGACCAGAGGTCACATAAATCTCATACCCCTGTTTGTTTTGTCCCAACTACAGTCTCAGGCTGGATATGCTGTCTGAACTGCCAATACTACAAAGCAATCCAGATATTGCAAGTTGCACACCATTTGTTCCACATTAAAACATCGGCCATATAATTCATAAAAATCCACTGCAATAATGGAGGTGATAGTTACTGTGAAGGAGGAAAGCAGTCAAGTTTAATTAGTAAATAAAACTAGACAACACTTACCAAATTTAGAATTGTATTGCTTCATGTTTTATACTTAGGAAAGCATGTACCTTGTCAGGTGAACATACTAAAGCTATCAACTTACAAAAAAGGTCCTCTTATCTCTCAGAAATACATGATTAAAGAGGTTTTATTTCAAGTATTTTGGATAATCTTGAAGGGTTCTATGGTTCGACACAGTCCTGCACAGTGATTTTACAGTCCCATTCAAATACTATACAGAACACACCAAGATATCATAGATACTTGAGAATAATTCAGCACAACCTCCCCAGCATTTTCTCTGGGATGAGTGAACTGAATAAAACCCAATTATTTATTCAGGATATAGGCACTTTACTAGCAGCAGTGGCAGTTTGTGTAAGTGACATCTGTAAGCAGTAACATCTGTCGGTTAAGTAAAATACTAATCAAGATCAGAACATGTACAAAAGGCCACAGTTGTGTTTCTGAGACCCAGAACAGCCATCAGCAGAACAGTACAGCAGGTCTCCCAGCTCTTCACCCCCACAAGCACTCTCCCTCTTATGTTTCACTTGGTAATTAAGGACTTCTCTCCCCAAACTAAATTTTAAAGCTAGAACAGAGGCTGGAAACATCCCCAGGAAAGTGGGAAGAACGGCTACAGAAAACAATGTCTGCTCAGAATACTCACTGCTCTGCCAGGCTCATGTGACCGCCTCGCTGGAATGCTGGCACCGCTCGAGGTATTTAATGCAAATACCCAAGGGACTAACAATCCTAGATAAACAAGAAAATAGCACGGACTGCAAAGGAGTAATGCTTCCACTCCGGAGTATGCCGTACCTGTAAATTTACATTTGAGTTGTTTTTAAACGGATCGAGGTAACCAGCACATTTCAAGACACCGCTGGTCGCACCAACAACTCCAAGAGCAGCAACTGCAGGCACGGAGCCATCACAACCGAGCTTGGACTGGATTCTAGAAATCAAGTGCCCAGAAGTCCAGCTAAACCACCTGCACTCCAGAAGTTCACCTCCACAATACAAGTCCTCAGGTGATTAAGAGAAGCAATTCCTAAGCAGGAATTGGTACCAACCAGTGTCAGAAGCAGAGCAAGAATTCCCAAAGATTTCACACTCCTCCCTTTGCAGGGAGCCATGCTTAGCTGCTTCTGCCTTGTACGAGGTTTTGTATGTTATTGCTACTTTCTACAATCTATTAGGTCTTGCCTTGTTTCACATGCAAGTCTTCTAGAACAACAGATTCCAAATTCAATCCTGACAACAGAAACCAAATTGACAGAACAAGGAATGGAGGACCCAGCATGCAAGTTGCACTGCAAATTAACTTAAGTAAATATGCTTCTTTTATTATCTAATCCCTTTGGCATTCTTATCAAACGATGGAGACAAGTGCTGGTGAAGAACTACATAATAATAAAAGAAGAAAAATAAAAAACTTTATTAAATATATTCTCACTGACAACTTACTGTAGATTTCAAAATTAATTTTTGTTCAAAGAGTTCATGAAAGCATTCCCAATAATTTTTTTTTATTATATTTTAAATGCCACATTTTGTCCACCTTGTAGGAAAAGTTACCTTGCTATATTGTAAAAACTTACAGTTGAAAACAGTGTATGAAGAGGAAAAGAAGTGATCTAGGTAAAAATAAACAAATGAAATTGTTTTTAATGACTGGTCTACATGGAATAAAAAAAAATGAATCAGATAAGCATCACAGATAGGCATTTACATTTTTTTTCTCCTTTAGTAAAGTAATGCTAGTATACTTGTTAAGCAAGATGCACTTTATGGGAGAAAAACTGTCAGACCATGAGTGGGGGGAAAAAAAAAAAAAATAAAAATATTTGCTCATCTGGTAGTCACCATGTTTTAAACAAGCAATGTTCTCCATAGCTTAGAAAAAACAGGAGTTAAATATACAATGAGAAAATTTGCTCTTTACTGAAGAGTTAAAGTTCTGTCAGTCCACAAAAAAAAATAAACCACAACATCTCGGAGTACACGCATTGTGGGAAGGGATTTACCAGCAAAATGAAAGCTTTGAAATTTTCAGTACTAAGAGATAGCAGCGACAATCTATTCCCTCTGCGGTGGCACTGGGCAGGCGAAGAAGCCCACTTCTTTTCAGTAGCATTGCTGAACTAGGACTCAGGCTTCTATACTGTTAAACCTGGAAGCAAACTGAATATGTAGTCATTTTTAAACATACAGACAACATAAAACAAACACAAGTATAGCAAGGGTGAGATATCAGCAACCCTACTCCCTATCAAAAAGCATTCTCTCTGACAGCCCACCAGTGCCCACCTAAATTTATTCCTTATCCAAGTCACGACAAAACAAACAAGGCCAGCTTTTAACAGTATTGACATCCTTTTCACATCTCTTCCTCTTATACGAAAAGACATTAGTATAAAAAGACATTAGTATAAAGAAATTGCTTTTCAACTATTGTCTACTGCATTGACCCTCCTCTTGTTCCCCTCTCTCCTCCTCCAGCACCACTTTTTTTTTTTTTTTATTCTCATGTGGAAGTGCTCAACTCATGTACATAGAGAAAAATCCATTCCAACTACAAGCTTCAAGATCAGCCCACTACACATGGTTTATTCCCCACCATCTGAGAGAGGCTTAAAAGGAAAAAAACAAAACAAAACAAAAAAAAACCTCATGTTTTCCACTTCTCTTCAAAAAACAGGTAACATTATCATTAAAAACAGAGCCTAGACTATAAACACCTCTACTGCTTACTTAGATGTTCTTCCACAGCAAGAAAAAAAATCTGCTGAAATTGCCAGGTATCAGCCAGATTCAATAAACCAACAATGCATCACTAAGATAAAGTAATGCATAATTAAAGAGTACTAATCACTGCTTAATGAAATGCTGAAAGCACAAGAAAGAGTACAACCTTGGTGATTAAAACCCGATTTTTTTGGCTCCTCAGAACTAACAGAAGTAGAGATAGCGCAGCTCAGGCATTTAGAATATTTTGTAATGATCATTACCACTTAGCAGCAGACCAGAATATACATGATTTTGGAAAACTAGCGTGATGGGGTGTTTTGCTGACCTTGTACAAAGTCCTGTTTGCCAACTTTAGACTACGGATTAGGCATCCTATATTTCAGTCGTGTCTGGTGCTACACTGCGCTCTGCTTCTTGTGAGAAGTTCTCCTAAATGCAGCACTTCAGCTGAGCTATCTGGGCTACTTTTGCCATGTCTATGCTGTACTATGCATCTGACTCCTTAAAAAAAAAAAAAAAAAAAAATAGGGCAGAAAGAGGACAATATCTAACCCTGGTTCAGCATCCTCTTAACAGGAACCCACTTCTGAACAAGCAGCGCATCAAAGTGAGCTTGCACGGACTGGGACAAAAAGACAAAAATCTTTCACAGAAACCACAGCAGCATACAGAGTACTGCTGTCCCCAAAACGCATGTATCTTGAGATTATGATTATTTCAGTTCAGTTTCCTGGAAGTTTTCAGAGTCCAATAAACACTGCAAAAATTGCTGCATTTCAGATGCTACAAAGTTGTTAGCTCTCCAGTACAAAGCAAAAATGCTGCTGAAATACTATCATACACTGCTAGAATAAATATACAGCTTAACCTCAAACATTCCTATAGCCCTTTTTGTTCCAACTGCTCTCATATGAGCCCATAAGCTATTGCAAGAAGGCTTAAAACAGTATGCACAAGCTTTGAAAGGACACCATCAACTAATTTAAATTTCACATTAGTCTTTTCTGTATTTACCTCGGATTGACTCAATTATATGCAAGAAAACAGGAAAAAAATTCCATACACCTGATACCACTTTAAACATGCTCCACAGTTTTCCTAGCTAAGGTTTACAGTCCTCTTAAAAAGGACAAATAAAAAAAACCTTTAAAATTCAAAGGAAAAAAGAAACAAGCACGTTAATTAAAATAGCATTCAACCACTGCATCAATTTGAATACATTCCTAAAAAACATTCTTTTAAAATAAACACGGTGGTTTCTTGGTGCATGGGTGGGTTAGGAAAAGGACAACAGGGTTTATATTTAGAAACAAAAGTTAAATGTATCTTCACATTTGATTTGAAGGGCTTTAAGTTACAACAAGTGAAGAAGCCATCAACACCTTAACTCAGAGCTGGCTATTACGAGAATAATCAAGTCCTTCATACAGCAAATAAAATTTAAAAAATTTAGAAAATGAAAAAAATACTTGTTAGCGAATACAGTTTGGTAACAAGACCACGCATCTGAAGATGAAATTTCAGTAAAACCTGGACTTGCAGTCACCCATCAATATATATGTTTCAGTTCAGAAGTCTTTCCTGCCCTTCACCTTTGAGTCCTTTCTCTACGCAAGGTTTGGCACAGGTCAATTTAACATCAAATGCATTTTTTTTATTGCCTCTAGATGTAACATAGAGCACTCCAAACAGACGAGGGTATCTCTTCCACAAGAGATTCCAGTTGAAAAAGCAGCTTTGGACAGAAGACAGCATTACTGGATGCCCAAATACACAGCACAGACTAAAGGGCAAGCTCAGTAAGAGATGGGTAAACATCACCAACCACCACAACTTCATCAGAAGGCCTGAAAACATGGGAGGATCTCAGCTGTAGGTGAAAAGCCCACTCAGGGTAAACAATTATGGCCCCTTGCCATAAGGTGTAAAATTTATAAAGTAAGCAAACTTAAAGAACAAAACAATTTGCTTTGGGATGCCCAATTCATGGCTTTTTATTTAGAAATATCAAGTATGTCACATTCAAGAATAAATATGATCAGCAAAACTTTTTTTTAATGCAATTTGTGTGTATACATATGTGCATTTACACGCCATTTTGGTCTAAAATTTTTTTTAGGCATTAAGGAGTGTTTTTTTAATATATATAATATATATAATGCATATATATATATATATATTTTTTTTTATAAGAGGATAAAAGGTGATAAGCAGTTGTTAGGTTTTTTTCTTATATCACCAGATGGAAGTAAAAATCACCAGTAGTAGTATCACCAGGCACAGGCCAAAGTTTTGATGTCATATGCCTGAAGCTGGTCACTTCTATGACCAGCACTGGTGGCATGTGGGATTTGTTGTTGTGCATTTGAATAATCTCACTGAGATCAGAAAGATTCTGATGCTGAATGCTTTTTAAAGTGACTTTATGTTTGGGGGTTTCTTTAGTCTCTGAGAGCAGCCTAGAAAAAAATTAAATGGCATTTGAACTATTTTCTTTACTCCCTAAGAAAATATCTCTTGGTCAGCTCTTCTAAAAACTTTAAAGGCTGCTTCATAAACTATTTAAGTCCAAACTCCAAAAGTTTGTGCTTAATGCACGGTATAGGATTTTTTTCCATAAATCTTCAGAGAAGTTTGGGGATGCTATGGTTCCAAAATTGCATACATGTAGAGCTGCACGGTAAGGTCAGGCAACACAACCACTTCTCTGAACCCTTCCACCATCCTGTGACACAGACACGTGCACATTCCAGCCCTGCAGGATTGGGCAAGCCACCTCTATAAAACTGCACGGAATGATCCCGTATCCTCACTCCCACGTTTATCTGCTGAGCCTCCATACCCACACAACCCATCCAGAGCTGAGGGGTTCGGACACCATCACTAACTACCCAAGCACGAGGATTAACCGTGACCCAGCTGCTAAGTTCTGAGCCCTCCTGTTTGGGGGACACAAGCCCAGCACAATTTCATGGCTATAATACGCTGGGAATTGCAGCAGATCAGGTGCTGAAAGCTCCCCCCAAGCCATGCTGACTGCTTTTCCTTCACTTCTGTTGAGATAAAAAGACACCAGAGCTGCCACCGCTGCTGATGGAGTGGTTGCAACCCGCGTGGCAGCAAGCAAGAGCATCCCAAACCCAGGAAGGGCTGAGACCTGTCCCCGTTCATTTACACGCACAGTCTAAGCCACGCTTTAAATCATTTCGCATACTGGAATGTCAGCGTGGATAACCACTGCCAGAACACGACACAGAATCCCCCAAAGTCAACCACAGGTTCAGGTAATCATGACCTCCCCTTTTACAACATAAATGCATAATTTCCGCACCACTCTTTGATGAAGGGACCACAGACTTGAAAAGAGGAAACAATTACAGTCATTAGAATTTCACCCAAGCATGAGATTTAATCTCGGGCCACGGTCTTGCCAATGGCTGTGGGGGTCTCAATGGAGACAAAATTGCTCCGTGGGAGAAAAAAAATGCCTCGATGATGACATTAGTCAGCAAGAGAGACTGAGCTTTGTCTTCCATCCAACGGCACGGTTAAATACAAGGAAACCATTTTCCCTCCCCCTCTTGATCCCAAAAAAAAGAAAATACAATAATTATGTTTCTTTCTCCAAATGCAGCTTTTGCATACTTTGGAAACTTTCTTCTCCAAAGCAATAATGCTGGAAGGGAAGTGTTTAATATAACCAAAGTAGATTTAAGTATGAATAAACGCCTGCAACAAAAGACGTTTTCCCTTGCCTACCCTGGTTAATATAATTGGACAGTACCACCAGCAATTCTCTAGTATTCCTATAGCTTTCCTTAGCCAACAGGTTCTCAAAGACCATCTCAAATTTTACAGATAGAGGAAACATCTCTAAAATATGCCCACCTGCTCTACAATACATTTAGTGGAAATAAAAGACGGTTGAAGCTTTGCACAACAAATTGAGGTGCAGTTCCACAATTAAGAAGAGTGCCCAAGATCTGAGAGCACCAACTACTGCTACATGCCAACCACATGTTGCATCCCAAAGAAGACGTAAAACAAAGGAAAACTTTGGCACAGAAGACAAAAAAACGCTTCAGGGGATTGGATTAAATTCACTTGTCTGGCACTGCAGAAAAAGCAGAGCTACAGTCAACAAAACAACATTCATGATCCTTTTATGGCAAGAATTGAAAGAAAATAAGAAGTTTTTAAGCAAACAAAACATTAAGTCCAAATGAATCATCTCTTCTCTTAAGGCTGGGGTGAGCGGCCTGGTTTCTCACCTAGGTCAAATTCTATAAATCTCAAAACCCAAACTTTGATTTTTTTTTTTATTATTATTATTATTTTTTAAACTCTCCCATGTCATCCTTTACCCTTGCAGTGCTGCTGAACACAACCAGTCCATTTTTGTTTAAACTCTCTTATTTCCTCTTCTTCCACTACTCACCAACTTGATCATATTCTTCATACACGGAGTCTGGCTGCAACCACCCCTAGTGCTGGTAAAGCTGATAATTACAATCTAATGTAAAATTAATCAGCTTAAGTTTGAAACAGAGATCGTAATTCAAATTGCAAGCCAACACTAACCATTTCATGTTCACTTGGAAGTGATTAGATAGGCTGTGCAAGAACATTTTGGTAGAATAACTGATAAGGAGATGGGAAGTAAGAATTATTGGTATTTACTTAGCCTGCAATGCTTTTGGAAGCAAACAGTTTAAAGGAAGCACTTCAGAATGGCTATTTAATCTGAATTTTACAGATAGCACTGGGAATACGTTCTCACTGAATGCACAGTATCTTTGCGATCATGGCTATCATACGAGCTGTTTGAGTCTTTCTTTGCTGGAGCTCATGCTCAGTTTTGCTCTGTTATGAGCTGTGACCCACAGAACACAACGCGTTCAAGAATCCAGCTGGAAGTCACCACCACTGAACATCTGTCCTTGCTCTTCTGCTTGCCAGGCCAACCTCAGGGTTCCCAGACAGAAAACAACTAGCTGCCACACCGCAGGAACAACTATTTATTCCACTTATGGATGTTAACAATGACAATGTGCAGATTTGGCTTGCTCTCTTAGCTGGAAGATCTGCTGCATGTCTGTTTTAGCATCGTACTCTAGATTTTTCCATCTGCATTTTGTTTTTCTAAGGGCTTTGAAGAACACCACTACAGCCATCCAAGAACATACACTATTACTACCGGTAAAAAACACACAAAACCCCCCAGACCTATTAAGGAAGCAAAGTTCATGGCTCCATCAAGCTGAACCAGTTTTTAAAAGTGAGTTTTATACATAAGCAATATATCATTCAACTTGCATCTAGTAATTGAAGACAGCTTCCAAAGCAAGCTGTAGAACAAATACCATAGAACCTAATCAAACTGCTTTAATAAGTAGACCACTGTGAATTGCTAAATTGGACCATTTAGCAAGCAAACAGATCCATCATCAGTAAAAATACTACTTGGAAAAGTAGGCTTTAAAAATTGCTGTTGTCAAACTAAATTAATTATAAAGATGCTTCACATTTTACAGTAAGTTATAAATACCTGAGTAAAATCTATTCTAAGACTTCATATTAGCTAATATTTAAAATCTCCTAAAAAAAGATTAATAAAGCTCAACCACTCTCCCAGAGAGCTTACAAAATCTCAGGCAAGAAGAAACATGACACAAAAATGAAATGAAAAGGCATGCAGTTATTTGATGAATGCTAGCACACAGTATGATGGAACAAAGAAATTCTGTTTTTACATCAATAGGGAGAGCGATCAAACAGAGTTACTCAGCACCATAACAGCGCTTGGTTATTATGTTTTCCTGAGAAGCTGTCAAGTTTTTATGTCAAATAATGAAGTGCGAATTAGCACAATTTTGTTGCACGTAAGTATGCACACACAACCATTCACAAGCTTTGCAGAAAAATTATCCCATATTAGCAAAAGAATTTAACATTCAAACACGGTTCAATAAAGCTACTCATTTACGATCTACATTTAAGATGGAGAATTAAATGATAAATCACATCTTCAGACAACATACTCTTTTTAAAAATTGAATACTGGAAACATGACAGAACTCTGAAGAGAGTAGAAGAGAATGTAATTATTCAATATAACTTTTGAGATCAAAAGATGACGGCTTGCTGTTAAACCCATAGAAAAAAAAGGAAGGCTCTTCCTGATTTTCTCTCTGATGTTACTGAACAGTTGATGCGTACTTTAGGAGCACAATGAACCTGTACAACTAATAGGGAAGTCAGCTTCAAATCAAAAAAAAGCAGCGAAGAGCATAAAATAGCAACCGTAACAGGCAAGTAAACTAGCCTCACTGTTACTACACTCAAAAAAGCATTAATATGCACAAAAATAAGAAGGAATGGAAGAGTAGAACAATTTAAGTTATAATATAGATAGATTAAAATTCCACAAAGACCACTATTCTGTTTTAAAGTATCTGGTACACACACCTAAAAACAAGTTTCATTCTACTCCTAATATACAAGCTGCCCTACACAGCACAGAAACAATTCAGAGTGGATTTAGTACAACTGCCTTGCTTTTACAGGGTTAAATGACATGGGAAAACAGGGAAGAAAATAAAGGAGTTGTGTACTGAGTTTCATGGTTCCCGCATTTCCAATTGCTTTACAGGTTAAATTAGCTAATCTTCCATAGTTGTAAAATAAAATTAAAAAAAAAAAAATGACCCTTTATGTGGATGAAGTGTCATCCCCCCCACATGCAACTTCAATGAAAACCAGTTGTTTCATCTCATCTGGGTTACCTGCCTCTGTCATGAAATATAGACGACGACACCCTATGCATTTTTACTGCTTAAGGTATAAAAACGCTATTCAAATTGTAAATGAAGTAAGACTAACCTTCCTTAAAAGACAGGGGTCGTTTTCTTTAGGAAGGAGAAAGTTAAGCCACAGTTGAGTTCTAAATCTTCTACTTGATTTTGTTTCATTTCCAAGTAAGGTCACCCCATCCCTGCTGACCTGTTACCCTACATACTTATCACTGAGATCCTACATCGCAAGCAAACACTGCCCTCTTGTGCGCCGAAATGTCCTGTAGACACAGCTGCATTTCAGGGGGTTGGGGAAAGGACTTTTTAGAGTATTACTGCTTTTATACCAGCTGCCTCTTCTTTAGACATAGTTACTTAATAGAAAAAAAAAAAAAAAGCGTTTTAATTTCAATAAAAATAGTCCTTTCATTTGTCTCACAAGTAGCAGGCTCCAACCAAATTCCTTGACGTGAATTTAAAAACAGCATGCAATTTCAAGAGAAAGGCTTTTCATTCACAGAAATAAAGTTTATTTGCATTTTTAACACAAAGCAATGTCAGCAATCTAAATTGCTGACGTTGAACCGTGAACCCAACAAGTTTACTAGGGTTTAGAGAGTGCTAGCTGGAAACGGTGAACTCTTGACTCATAAGCATTTTCACTGCATCAAACCTCAGGAAGAAAAGCTACATTACATGGGACTCGTAGTTTAATATTTTCAAGAAAATGAGGTTGCTTGTTAGGTTATTCTCACTTCAGGATGGCAGGCAAATCCTCAAAACCCCCCCCAGTGACCTTCCTGACCAGATGAGTAGCTGTTGAACACCACAAAGCACTCTGTTCTCCAGAAAACACGCTTCCCCTCAACAGCCAACATCAAGAGGCCACTATGAAAATTCACAATAATCCATATATATAATGTAAGATGTATATAACGCTCTAAAACTGTACAAAGCTCTTTCTCACCTGGGATGGAAAAAAAAAAACAGGAACTGTTGTATCTTCACAAAGGTGTCAACAAGCAAAGGTTGGCACTGATGGCAGTATATTTTCTTGACAGTAATGGAAAGGTAACCCTGAATTTACAAATTCTCTTAAAACCTTACAACAACTTCATCAAAACAACAAATCTGCGATAAAAGTACCTTCTTTTGGCGCTGTGTTAATCTTACAAATAATCTGCATCTGACCGCCTTTGAATGCTGGTAGCAAGCCCACATTCCCCTTGATCTCCCAAGACTGTTTTCATTGTACTCATTTGCATCAGCAAGACATGCTTTCGCTATGCTCATTTCCCCCTCCCCAAGCTCTTGTGCAAGTTCAAAAGTCTTGGCCCCTCCGATGTATCAGGTATGAATTAATACCCTTCCTTAACGGAACACAGCAGCAAAGTGGAAACAGACACTTGCAAGGCAGTTTTCTTTGAAAGGAACTGCAGGGACAAATGGTGACAATGAAGCTCTGGTTATAAAGTAAAGAGGTCAAAGGTTCAGCAAGGCACAAGGATTACAAAACTACAAGTTCGCCAGAATTCCCCCACAGGTTTAGACAACCAGGGTCAAGCAGTAGCTTTCCAATTAAAACCCTATAAGGCTATCCCATCCTTTGAACTTCACAGGGTAAAAGAAAGATAACTTTCTTCTGTAGAAGTTCTTTTGAGAACCCATCTCAGAGCTGAACAGAAAAAGCATCTGACAACAGCTCACCTAAAACAAACCCCGCAGGATCCCCTCTCTGCATGTGTGTGGGGGAAGCTGGGGTGAGGTAATCATGTTCTTCTGTATTAGTGTGCTGACCCTTTGTAGGGCATGAAATTAACCATCAGCAAGTAAAAAATCTGCTACTGGTTAGACTACTTTGCTACGCAAAGTGGTCTTAAAATGAAATATGGGGATTGAATTTCTTCTGGAAGATTAACTCGTATAACCTCTCTGCGGGCATCCCCTGCTGAACTCATCGGAGACACCATTCTGGATGCACCGTCTGCGACACACAAACCTAAAAGCAAGTCTTGTTTTACTTCGATTTGGTTAATGTCAGTTTGCCAAAGACTGGAGAGCTGAGATCTAACACAAGGATGGAAGTCAAAAAAAAAACAAAAAACAAAACAACACAACAACAAACACAGCACTGACAGAGACTACTTCATCCCAGTGAGTGTGCAATTTTGACAAGATACCTCTTAACTCTCTCTAGCAATTGAGGAAAGCAGCATTGGACTCTGCACTCACTCGTTCAGTGCAAAAGGCAAGCACGGCTGATATGAGTGCTTCTTGTGACAAGCCAAGAATTGACCATTAAAATTCAGTTATTCAGATTTGTTTTTTGTTTAGCCATTTGACTACGAACAGCCATAAATACAAGCAACACTTGTTGTATGAAAGACTACCTCCTGCTACTGCCAAGTGAAGTCTTGAAACTCATATCAAGTACTAGGAAAAAAAGTTCTGTTCCTGCCGTTCAGAATAGTGCAAATAAATGAAGTACACAGCAGAGTCCAAACCATGCAACTATCCAAAGTAACTTAATACCTTCTTGCGACATCAGACACAGAAGTCTGTGGCAGAAGAATGAACCAGCATGGTTTAAATACACGCAGAAAACACGATGTACTAAGTCAGGTGCCCATCACTTATTCCATTCCAGGCTTGACTATCACCTTCCAGATAAAACTTTAAGAAAGCAACTTGGGTGGAACTGTTCACAACATTTCCAATTCCTAGCATGCAGGTTAGAAAAAAACAAAACACACTTGATTTAGCATTCGATAGGTTTTCTTTTCAAGGACAAGCTTTGTAAGAAAAATGCAGCCACAGAGAATGAAATATGACTTCCATTTTCCATTCCATTTGCTTACTGCTCAAATATTCTGCATTCACTTAATCCTAAGGTATTGTCTCTAAATAAGCATCCTGTGAGTGACTGTGAAAAGTATTTGCAAGGTCAAGTGCTACCTAGTGTAGCATGACAAAAATGCAATACTACATTCAGCCATGAAAAATGCCCTTCAAGAATTAGCCAGATTCAAAAATATGTTAAAGAACAGTAAATAGTTTCAGCTGATCTGCAAGTGGGTTTATCAGCCTTGCACTGAAGAGGAATTAACCCTTAGAGTATTTTGGGAGCACAGAAAAGATGCTGGTTAGAGAGGACGACAGGCTGCTGATTGCTCTTGTGAGGCTGGTAAAAAGCTCCTGAGAAGGAGCCTCTTGAGCTAGTTGCCCAGTGGCAGATTTAGCAAACTGAATAAAGCCACTGCTACCTGGCCACAGCAGACAGCAACCCCCAACAGGGCATTCAAAGGGGATCCAACCAGTTTACACAACCTTCAATGAAAGAGCTTCAAGCAGAGCGTGCAGCAGCATATTTTCACACCTGTAGCCCCAACAGCAAAAGCTGCATGCAGATGAGGATAACACAGAAGAGAAAGCTGCCCTCCTCTCACCCCCTTTCCAAATCCTCACATCCTGCTCCCTTTATTGGAGCCCCTCCAACTCCCATTTTTCTGTAGGTTAACTCAAGCTGCAGAAATCTCAGGCCTTAATGTCAGAAGAGCGGTATCTTCAAGACCTGGGGGAACTCTGACGTACAGAATTAACATAGGAAGATAGAACATTTTGCTCTGATATTTTATTTAGAAGCCTTAGAAATAGAAAACATAAGAAGAAAATGTAAGAAGAAAAACATAGCATCTAAAAAAGAGCAGTAGCCTTCTTGGTTGCAGTGAAAATGCTTGGAATGGCAAACCCTGAACACTTATGCTGAGAAAGAAGATGAAAATCTAAATTTTAAAGTACTGTGATCTGGGAGGCCTGGCTTTCCACTTCTGAAAAGCTGAAAAAAGGTGGCAATATCGAAATACTGAAGGATGTATCCTATTACACATGATATACTTCAGTTTCACCGAAACATACTAAAATTGAGAGTGCACTGAATAGTCCCAGCAGCATAGATCAGGTTTTAACAACAAGGTCTCACTTTTTAAACCTGGTAGTAAAAACAAATAAGCATCCAATATCAAGATTTATGTGTATGCTATCAAGCATGCAGCTGAAGTTCCTAGCTCTGAGTATTAACACAATACTGCATTTTCTTTGCAATTCTGTTTAATATATAGGATTGCAGTAAGTCATACAAATTAAATATTTTCATTAAAATATGTACTCTGGTATAATTGGAACTAAGCAAGTTTGATAAGCTTATGTGCCAGAATTGGTACCTGTACAAGAACCATGCTTGCTGGGAAGAAAAATTATCATTCACCCAGTCTAATCCACATCCTTTCTTCTCCCAACGTGGCCCATCAATAGTGCTTTTTGATTAATTTATTCAACCAACTTAGACAGCTGTGACTAAACGCTGTAAAGTTCTTCATAAAAACAGTAAGTAGGAAGCAATAAGAAGTTTATGTATCAAATAACCACTCCAAAATAAGTGATAACAAAAGCTATTTTTCCAGGCCTTCCTGAGTCCTCTTCAGAGAAAGCTCACCCCGCTCAGATTAGTTGTTTCCTAAAGAAAGAAGTGTCTATCTGCAAGTCACTCTACAGCCTGTCCAAGAAAAGCTACCAAATGCCAAAATAAACTTGGCTCTTCAGAAGATAATCAGGTGCTTACAATTACTTAAGCCCAGTAACAGACTGTAAAGCACAAAAGACTCAAAGACCACAGATTTCAGGGATTCGGCACACAGCCACTCCTCTCTTGCAGCTATTGAGCGCACACTGACAGTGCTGCAGAAATCAAGAAGTGAAGTATTTATTATTCTACCCAAAAGAAATGCAAGCAGTACAATGTTATTACTGCTAATACCACTTACATGTATTATGACTGCTCAAAAGGGGGGTTAACTTGTACATCGTGAAGAGTAACTTGGCCTGAACCTCAGCGTAGCTGCCAAGACACAAAACTACCACCTCCTAGACGCTAAGGAGGCACTAGCACAGCAAATACAGGGGAACTGGATTTTCTGAAGCCCCTGTAGCTTCAGTTTATCAGCCTGGGAGTACTTCGCATTGCCTGCAGCCACAATCCCTGTCAGGCACCAACAGGCTCTCAACTTTAAGAGACAGAGGCAGGAGGTGCTGTTCGTCACAGAACAAGGTGAGCTAACCTAAAATGATCTCTAAAGCCAGCCAGGTGAATCTCCGTGTATCCTCAACGAAGACTAAAATGGAAGATGACTAAAACCCACTTGATGCTTTCTAACCATACAATTTTCATGAGAAGCCCTCGGCCTCCGCACCAGCAGGGTCTGCCACACGTGCACACCCACCAGGTGCACCACAGCTCCCAGCACAGGGGATACCAACCTGGCAGCTTCAACCAGGGGGGAAAACGAAGCTACCATTACACTTCCACACCGCAAACACTCTTTGTACGCAACAAAAACTTTTCTCCAAGGGCTTGCAAGCAAACCGGCCAGGCCTGCGCCAAGACCACCGGAGCACTCCCCTTTCCAGCCAGCCTCCCTCGGAGCGCGGGGCTGGTGCTGGAGGGGCCCCGGGGATGGGTGACGAGGCCACCAAACCTGTGCCAGCCCCGACCCGAGCCCAAGCCCGAGCCCCGCCGCACCGGGCCGGGGAGGGGCGGCCGCCCCCGCTGCCCCTTACCGCCGATGATGGTGCGGATGAGGGAGGCGTGCCCCGGGCAGTCGACCAGGGTGAACTGGAGCTCGCCGGGCCCCGGGCCGAGCTGAGGAGGCAGGGCGGTGCGAAAGCAGGAGAAGCCCAGATCCAACGTGATGCCCCGCGCCCGGCTCTGCGGAGCCCGGTCGAAGGCGGCGGTGGAGCCGGTGGTGCTGAGCGCCCTGGCCAGCGCCGTCTTGCCGCTGTCGATGTGGCCCAGGACGCCCACGTTAACGTTGAGGACGCGGGGCAAAGCGGCCATGGCGGCGCCGCAGCCGGCAGGGTCCGTCCCAACAGCGCCCCTGCGGCAACGCCGGCACCGCCGCCGCCGTTCCGCGGCCTCCGGCCCGGGGAGAGCCGCGGCCGGAGCCGGGCCCGGCCCCGCGGTGGTTCAGATGGACGCGGAGAGGGGAGAGGCGCAGCCAGCTCCCAGCGCGGGCTGGGAGCCTTCCTCCGCTGGGGAGTGAAGTAAAAGTGGTGTAAAAGAGCTGAGAGGGCGTCATGGTTGTGGTACATATGCCAAAGGGTGGCCCCGAGAGGCAATGAAGCAGCCGCATGCATCGTGATAGGTCACAACCACATCCACAGTGATGAAAGCCACCCAAATCACAGAATTTCTAGGTTGGAAGAGACCTCAAGATCATCGAGTCCAAAAATCCCAACAAAAAAAAAACAACTCACCTCACAGCACCACCAGTCACAACCACACCTACAGCACCCAAATCTTAACAAAAACCCCCAACTCACCCCACAACCCCTTCCAGTGCCTCCTTATCTAGGGGCAGCAATTAAACCCAATAATTTCATACACCCAACAACTGGTGGCCCCTTTCCAGGTGGCCTGGGGCTCATCAGGGCCAGGCCTAGCCACACCTGGAGGGAGCCATGAGCACCTGCTGAAGGCCTTGGGGACAGGTTTCCCTAATTGTCCCTGCCCACTGTCTTGCCCACACTAATTAGTCACTGAAAGGCCACTCAGCCTGGCCCACTCGCTGTCACAGCACGCCTTTGTCCTGCCTGCAAGGATACCTGGGCATGGTCTGGGGCTGAAATTTGGTTTATGTTGCACAGACATTGTAAATTCACATTTAAAAAAAAAAAAAAAAAAAACATTCATTTTACTTTTATTCACTAATTTCTGAACTTGCATAATTCCTTCTCCTGCAAGTATACTTCCTTTGTGTAGGATACTTCCTAAAAATGATACCTTGAAGAGATTAAGAACAAGCAAGATCAATCAATCAAGTACTGAACAGCTCTCTGGCAAACCAACACCAACCACCACCAACCAGGTAGACAATCATCTGCAGCCTGGGAGCATGTAACAGGATAAGGGCAGGAGCACATTTCACTAGTTTAAGTCACCTGGCTTTACTGATATCCCTTTATTGATATCCCAGGAGGAACACAGGGCCAAATGCTGGTCACAATACAACATAAGCGTTAAGACATGTGCTCTGCATTTTCAATAACAACTACTAAGTAGTCTTAAGTACTATTTCAACTGATAACAGCTGTTTACAAGCCAAGAAAACAATACTGGAACTGTTTTAGGCCATACACAGGTGTCCAAGTAGACTAGACCTGCACTATACAGATTTATTTTTTTTGAGAGCAATGCTGTTGCTCACCTTATACAATAATATGTATTGCTAATAGCATTTAGCATTCACAGCTCAGTAACTAATCATAAAATTGGGCCAGAAGGGTAAGATGACTTCCTGAGGTTATTTGCAGCATCATGGATTTATTTTAGACTCTAAACACCAGGCTTTCTTACAAAGAAAGTTGCTTCATATCTTTTCAGTATGAAAAGGTTTACAGAGCTTTAAATCTGGGTACAAATTACTCCTCCCTCCTAGCCAAAAAATGCAGAAGTCAAGATGCCAGAGTCAATGAGTCAGTGGCACAAGAGAAAAAAAAAAAAAAAAGGGCAGACATTCCTAGCATGCAGTGCTATTTGAAAGAAAACTATCTCCCTAAAGGAAAGAAAGAAACTCACAAGGAGTACTGCCAATGCACTGAGCTAGCCTGGTTAATAGGTTTCTTCAGCAGAATAGTTCAGCTTGATGGGAGCTCTGTCATGGGAGCTGAATTAAGCATAATGTCACTTTTCAGACCAAGTTCCCAGGCTTTGAATAGTTTCCTGTGAAATCATAAGGCTTCATAGCTCATGTGCATTTCACTGCCCTGAACGTCTCAATCTGTTATATCAATACATACTTGCAAAGTTAATGGAAAGTATACATGTATTCCCACAAGAAAAGGCTCTACAATATCATAATCCACAGATATCACTGCATCGTATTACATACCATTTAATTCTTTTAACATTAATTATTAGATAGCTTCAGAAGGAAAGGTGAAAAAAGGTCTGACTCCCAACCAGCAGAGGCATTATCCAAAAGTCCTCCATATACCTAAAATACCCACCACTGTCAGCAAGCTTTGACAGGGTATAGAAGTCTTAAAGTTTCTACAATTCTTGTAAAAATTGGCAATGAGATAAAGGAAATGTCCATTTCAATGGCCTACGCAGCCTAACAGGCTACAGCAAGAGCTCAGGTGTGATCCGTTTTGCTTGGACTGCCAACTTACCAATGAAACAAAGAGCAGTGACCGTAACTAGAGAGATACTGCACAGAACTCGGGGGGAAGAATTGGTTTTGCTAAGGTGATGTAATGAGGAAGATAAAAATCTATAGCAAAATGGATTTAATCCTACTGATCCCATACAAATGGTGGCATTTCCTTTATAGCGCTATACTCTTAAATGACCCACAAGGAGGAGGGATATTAGATAGGAACTTGGGCTTATTCTTATTTCCTTTAGACATAGAAAAGACTTCTAACTCTCTAGATAGAGAAGGCATTTATCCTTGTATAGAAGGGAAAATATTTGTAAACAACTTGCACTTCAGTGGGAAAAAAACACAAGTTTGCTGCGGCATCCACAGTTCTGTTGTTACCACTCAGCACATACCTCTGTATACGGGAATTTATAGTCTGTGGATCAGATTTTGCTATGTATCACCTGAATGCACAGCTTTTTGCAAGACTGGGGGACGTGTGGTACCAGTAACATGAATACACTTCTGTCACTGATAACAAGGAGGAGATATTTGATAAACATGTGGACAATTTTATTCAGCATTAAGAGAGGTTCTTTGTAGTTGCTCACAAAGTTTGAAGAATTAAGGATTTGGGAATAAAGAGATGGCATTTGTTACGAGTCATCACTCCTACTGCTTTGATGACAAGTAGGAAAAACCTTTCAGCTTCTTTTGCAGGAAGGAAAACAAAAAACACACACAGGTCTTGACCTTACTAAGATGGAGAGGCAAACATGGCAAAATGAAAGAATCCCAGCTTCTCCATATTTTTCTACATCCATCACAAAGCAACCAGTTTATAGCATTTAGCTGTTCTCCTTGCTTTGTCCTCAATACACCATTCTCGTTTCCAGTTCTTCTCTTCTGTACTGAATTTCTTCCTTAAAAAGTGTTCAGTTTAATTGCTAAAGTTTATGGACTCATGGGAGAAAGGGCAGGAAGTCAGACTTTCAGGATAGAGTAAAAATGTAAAGGTCATTCACACACTCACACACACGTACTCTCTCTCACTCCAAAAATAATACACTATTTGACAGTTTCAGGATTCAGCATGTCCCACTGAAATTTGAAAGCTTATGTGAAACTAGGCCACGTCCTGTAACCTCAAACATTTAGTCTAGGAAAACAGCTCTCAAGTCTCCAGCTCCCACATCGGGTATCACATGACGTCTGTGCCAAACAGGAGACCTCAAACAGGGGGGCAAAAGAAATGTTGGTAAAATGAGTTGATTAAACCTGGGGAATAACAGTTCAGACCGTTAGTGACAGGTATTATTTTTTCTGGTTAACTGGCTAGTGAAATATTAAATTATACTCGGAGCACCTATAACATGAGATGGGCAGAATGGCCTAACACTGACTTAAATCTCATGGAATGGACAAAGGAGACTCAAGCTTTGCAACAAAATTATTTTACTCTCCCTCTTTAATGGATGCATTAACTATCCAAGACCACAAAAACCATGTTAAGGTTGAGGTTCAATATTTCCTCATGCTGATGCATCATAACACATCAGACATCAATTATTATAGATCTTCTAAGCTATTTGAGTTTAGTCATAAACTTTACAGTAGTTCTTCTTATACTCCTCTATTTCTGACAAATAAACAATTAATCCTGTGTGGTCTAAAGGATTATTGTTTATTTTCCTTCACCCAAATGTACTTTTTCCCCCTCTAACTGCAATTTCAGTACAATGCTCTACAAGCATATGGAATGAGTAAAACAATCAGTACAATGAGATGTGCCAAACCGTTCAAAGCTGAAGGGTAACAGTAAAACTCCTTAAGTGATGCTCATTTGAGCAAGTAAGAGGGAGAAACCAGTCTCACATCCATCAAGTAAACAATTGTTTAGTGGATTTATTTAATACTGAAATACCCTCTTCTACTGCAAATACAAACCCAAGCCATTTTCATAATGAATTCTGCAGGTTAGTGCTAAAATTGTACCTTCATCACAGCAGTAGATTTTATGTACTGACTAGAGATGATTCCTAGCGGCCTGAAGTTTTAGGTTTCAGTCCAATTCTATTTTTGAGACTTTTTGAGAATTTTTGAGAATTTTTCTGTTCTATTACTGTAGACACAAAAGTTAAAAACCTTCTGGTTTTGTTTCCTCTCATTAAATATGTGCTACCCATTTTTATCAGAAAATCTCTGATTAAATTACTATTTCTTATGTAGTATAGCTAATCTTTACATTTCCTCTAAATTATAATGAACATTAACAGCAACTCTCTATTTTTCTGTCTCAGTGTATGTTCCTATACCCTTTCACAAAAGAAAATAAGGAAATATTAATAAATAGACTTTGAAATGCCATAGTTTTTTTTTTTTTAAAATGTGCCTGGCTGCAATTTCAAGCAAGATAACACAGAGCATATGGACAGATTTCAGTAAAGTTAACAAAAGACTACATATTTCACCTATTGCTAGCTCTTATTAAAAGAGTGCCATAGCTGGCCTGAACTTATTGCTAACAATATCGCCGCCTCCAGAGCTCTTCGAAGACTTGCTAATTATTCCTTCAGAACTGGCAGAAACTTGAACTCTGACCAGACATACCCACAACACTTGCAGCAGCCCAATACACTAGAGAAATCAAAGTTGTATATTTGCTCTTTTACCAAAAAATGTCTACAGCTCAGTACATATTAGGCATTTGTATTCAGTGACTAATATGACCCTGAAAGGACGTATAGAATCCAATAGTATACATGCTTTTTTAATTATTTAAAGGATAGCTTGTGTTTATTGGATTCAAAAATTCTTAGCTAAAACAGTTGTCTAAGTGGATACCCTTACAAAGGTGTTGAACTACATGTGTGTGCAATTATATTGTAATTGCAATTTTAAACTAGATTATGTAAATATAAACTGACAGAACAAGTTAGCAGAAAAAGAAAAAAACAAATAGCCAAGTCTTTGCTGAATGACACATATCAAAACTAACGGAAGCTGTTGGACAAAAAGGGAACGAACAGCACGTATCGTGCTCACCAAGCTTCTGCAGCCCCAGCCACTACACCCACCCTTCCCAAAGGCCCCCCTCTATTTTGTGTCATCGCACAATTACCTTTGTAATTCTGCCTGGCAAGAGGTAGCAGAGCTGAGACAGCAGCATCCCCTTGAACAAACAGGCCTGCATCATGCTGTTAGTCCACTAACCTTGCACATCACAGACATAGCCACAGCTTTATTATCAGACACGATGCATTAGTGGGAAGAGTCCTCTCGTTTTGGAGAGTAATCCCTGTATCTACAAGGATAAGTCAGGGGAACAGGCAATTCCAAGATGCTCTGAGATTTCGCAGAAGTGGTCTCCATTGCAAGCATTTAAACACCATACAGAAAGTGCAACAGGTGAACCACAGGATGGCACAGGTGAGAGCTGTGGGTGAGTTCTGTGAGGGCATGAAGCTGGCTGCTGAGGAGATGTTTATTCCTCAATTCGGTAGCCCCAAGCTCAGGAGGAAGCTATTAGATCACACATACAGCATACTGGAAGACAAATTAAAGCCTCAGGTGCTTACATAAGTATCTTAGACATACAAAATGGAGTTATTTAGCCGTTACACAGGTAACTGGAAGAATTTAGGAAGACACACTCGGGAGTAAAACACTGCCTTTTGCTACTTCCATGACCAATACCTAGAAACCCCTCACGGGAAGCTTCACCTCAGCTCTGTGAGCTGCACCCACTGCCAGCGGGGGCAGGAGACCACCGGGAGCAAACCGGAGCCCCCTGTGGCGAGGGGAGCCCCCTGCTCCCAGCTCTCAGCCACCCCCTGGCCACGACCCCCGGCTGAGGAGAAGCCGCCTCGCCCCCGGCCCCCCCTCCCCGCAGCCCCCGCTCGCCGCCGGCCCCTCAGAGCGGCGCACCGGGAAGCGCCGAGCCGGACGCTAAACCCCAACGCACCCCCTGACTGCGACGGGCAGCCGCTTCAGCCAATCAGCACCAAGAGCGGGCGGCAGGCGGACCAATAGCGGCGCCGAGGAGGCGGGCCGAGCCGAGGCGGGCGGGCGCCTTGGCAACGGGCGGGCCGCGTGCGGCCGTGAGGCGCGGAGGGGAGCGGGGCCGCCATGAAGATCGAGGAGGTGAAGAGCACGTCCAAAACACAGCGCATCGCCGCCCACAGCCATGTCAAGGGGCTGGGGCTGGACGAGAGCGGCACCGCCAAGCCGGCGGGGGCCGGGCTGGTCGGGCAGGAGAACGCGAGGGAGGTGAGATTGGGGGGGAGGGGGTGGAAAGGCCCCGATCCTGGCGCCTCCTGAGCTGAGGGGAGGCCGGGCGGCAGCCCCCGGGTTTTGTGGCCCCGTAGCTCTGGGCTTTTGGATCCGGGCTCCTTCTCGTTCGCCCCGCGGTGGCTGCGGTGTTCTGCGCCTTGAGTTTAAGAATTAAGGTGCCAGAGGCAGCAAAAAGCCGCCAACAGGCAGAGATGCGCTGCAAGTGGGGTTTGGGGCTTCCTTTTCAGCCCTGCATCCGGCCCTCGGGGAGTGCTTCAGCGAATTGTCGTTCGGAAGGCCCAAACCGCGCTTTTTGCTTTATTTTTATACCCTGATACATGTCTGTTTCTCGGAGAGAGGGAAAGGATGCTGTGCTCTGACGTTTGAGTTTTGCTGTCTTTGATTATTTAATTTTTTTCAGCGTGCTAGATAAAGTAATTGTGGGAAGTATTTTTTTTTTCTGATCGTGTGTCTATTTTATATGCATAAAATTGTAATCCTCTTTATTTTAGTGGGTTCACATGACCTAATTTTTCTTGACATGTCTACTGTTACTGGAATGAAAAATATTACAGCAATGCTATTGTTAACAATGTAAATACTTATTTAATCTATAGGCTTGCGGGATTATAGTGGAATTAATCAAAAGCAAGAAAATGGCTGGTAGAGCTGTACTGTTGGCAGGACCTCCTGGAACTGGCAAGGTATTATTTTCCTTATTTATACAAAATAAAGTATTCCAAGAGCTATTTTCATTTTATTTCTTGCCCAAACCATTTTGGGGTAGTGGTTACATATTGTTTTCATCTACCGGATTTTCTTTTTCATTAAGGTATTGATGTGTTTCCCCGCTTTATGTTTTGATTTTTGCCATGTCATTAACGTTGGCTGTATCCAGTGGTGTGTTCAGGCATCATTAGTGTACAGACATCGTGTGTAGATTATAAACACATAGGTGGTGTGGTTTCTTAAGAAGAGGCTTCAAAATTAATTTTAATATAATATCCTAAATAGTTTTTGCTTTTATTTTTGCCCTCCTGCTATTTCAGGCAACTAGCATTTGTATCAGATGTTAAATTCAAGTGTACAGTATTGTTCTGTTAAGGTGTTTTATGTATCTTTGGTAAAAGTCACTTAATGTCTAATATGTTTTGTGGAGGAGGGGGCTAGCTATGTGTGAGACATATCTGTCAGACAGAATGGATCTAACATTAAATTGGTAGTTGACAGATGGAAAGCAATAAGATAAGGAAAGTTAACTCTGTGCAGAAAGAATCCTACGTTCATCCTTAAACAAATTAAATGCATAATGTCTTTTTCTATTTTTAAGACTGCTCTGGCTTTAGCTATTGCTCAGGAACTAGGCAGTAAAGTTCCCTTTTGTCCTATGGTTGGAAGTGAAGTCTATTCCACTGAGATCAAGAAAACAGAAGTTCTAATGGAAAACTTCCGACGGGCAATTGGTAAGTTTCAGAAAAGCAGAATAATTAAGTATTTGCATGATACTTACTTTGTTGTTTTCTTCCAGTCATCTGAAAAGGAAGGTTTTTTCAGTGGTCATGGTGGTTTCGAGATCACGGTGTGTTCTTTTTTTCTGTGTTGATCTTAGTTTGGTGAATCTCTTCCCATACTTAGTGGAGTCGGTAAGGCCCTCTGGATATAAACCATAATATAATGGTTGTCTCCCACAGTTATTTTTGGTTTACTCTGCTTCCCCAGAGTCTCTTCTCGACCTCCAGGTCCATCTCCTTTTGCCTTTGACTGCATAAATACAAAAGAAAACCTATTTTTAGTTTCTTACATTAGCAGAAATACTTTTGACAGCAAAATGGTCTCTCCTTTTTTTTTTTTTTTAGTGATTTTATGCTATTAAGCAAACAGCCTTCTTCGGGGACTCCCAAATGGCAGTGTTAGCATGACTTAGTGTAACAATGAGCCCAGAGGAAATTTCTGTGCCAGCAAAATAAATACCTTAACTTAATATCTTCCTCAATTTTCTTCTCAATTCCAGAGTGCTTGTACAAGCTCAATGCAAATTTAACCAATTTACAATACAACCTTACTAAGTATCTAAAATCTCTTAGGTGATCTTTGCTGACAGCTGATAAACGCAGTTAAAGTGGCCCTTGTTTGTCTGAGGATTGCCTGAGGATAGCCTAACCAAAACACTGGACATATTAACAGTTAATTTTCCTGGTTTCTGTACCATGTTTCCCCTCTGACTTCATCAGAGTATTTGATGGCAGTGAAGATGTCTCTCAACTCTGCAACCAAACAAACGCAGTCCATTGACTTTTATAAGAAAGCAACTTTCAGTAGTCTGTGGTCTTCTAGTTACCGTGAGTCTGGCAGGGCCTGGGGGAGGGAAGCCAGAGAGTGAGCAGTCTGCAATATTTCCTTGATGTGATGAAGTTCCCTGTCAGAGATCTGGAAACTTGAACCAAGAGATGAAACTTCTGCCATCCGTGTTGTCAGTTGCAGAGATAGCAGTATTTTAACTCTCTCAGGTTAACAGCCAGATACATTGTCAGTCTCCTGCATTCCCTGAATGGCAGTAGAGAGACACTTCTAAACAAATATTGGTGTTAATGAAAGATGGAACCTCTTTTATTCCTTTGTGTTGAATTCTCTGTCACATTTTCATAACACAACCTTTATTGAATGTTTTTATCAGTGTAAAAAAATATTTTAAAGGACTAGCATCCATTGTTTTTCAAAATGGAACACTTTCCAATCATGTTCAAATCTCAGTTAGGTTTTAGATCCCTTGCTGGGTAAATAAATACTTTAAAAGGGTGCATGTTCTAAAAAAGGGTTTTGTATGAACAATGCACTGTTTGCTGTAACTGGGTGCAAGAAAAAAAAATACACTTACGTCAATCAATACCTGATTTTTTTTTTTGTATGATACCTTACCAGCAGGTTCTATATATATCATCTATATTATTTATAAAAATTATCAGGGATGTTAACATCGGTTTCTTCTTTTTTCCTTTTTTTTTCCTTGGAAACAACAGAATCTGACATGTTCAAACACATTGCTGTACGAGGAAAAGGGCAATTCAGAGTTTTCAGAATTTTTGTTGAGTCATTTAATAACAGACTTGACATTCTCTACTGGCCAGGCACTGTCTAGTGTATAGCAGGTAGATTATTGTATGTAAGAAACATAAAAACATGGAGTGGGAAATGAGAAGATGGAATTGTACGGGTTTTAAAAACAAAAACCACTTCAGATGAGAGGGATTAATATCGTATAGACCTTATTAGCAGCTGGCAAGGATGATGACAGTAGCTTATGTTACAAGCTCAGACGCAGTAACAAATAACTACTAGAATAGCCCCTTGAACAGCATGTCCATTCCCTGTATCTCTGAATTGTAACTGCCACTAAATCAAATAAGCATTGTCTAAGTTCATACGTATAATGCTACTGAGCCCAAACACGAAGCATTCTACAACTTTCTTCTTAGATTCATGCTTCTAATTTGTAAGTAGATGCCTCTGTTTAAGTTAGAGCTCATTTAAGAGTGAAATTCGTAGCTGATAAATGCAGGTTGATTTGGAAACAAAAGATAATCAGCAAATTCAGAACATGATTACCTTTGCTCAGATCATGCTAAACTGTAAATATTTTCTATGGACGTATCTATGTGAACACATCAGTTTAAATTAGAGGCATGCTTTTGAAGCAAGTCTCTGGGTTATCCTTGCTGGCTCAGCTCTGGTTTGTGCTGTGGAGCAGACTCTGATCATGTGAATCTGCTACTTTTCAGAAGAGTGAAACTGGAAGATGTACTTTAGGAACATACAAAACTTACCGCAAGCATGAATGGCTTGCAGTTTGTGGGAGCAGAACAGTGCTTGTGCTGAAAGTTTAAAAACAAAGCAAAAAGGAAAAACAAGCCTGTGAATGTCCATTTCTCACCACCAACAGTTTTGCAGTACAGTTTCCCGTATTACTAAACATTCCTTGCATATGTAACCCATGTGATACAGCCTTGTCTAGGACAATTTTATAACTCAAAGGTTCGTTATTTTTTTTTATGTGATGGTTTGGCATACCAGAAAAACATGTTAAAAATTAACTTCATATAGAACTTCTTATATAGTGCTAAATAAGAGAAAACAAATACTTCGTACCAAGAAATCACATTGTCCACAAATATCCTATTTTTCACATTTCAAATCCTACTCTTGATTTGGGTCCAGTAGAGGGAGACAGACTCATATTTGTCAGTTCTTTCTATTTCCCTATCAACAACTCAAGATTACTGGTGAAGAGTCTGATCTATTTCAAAGTAAAATGAAAAGTTGAGGAACAAGGAAAGTTTTATAAAGTCCTAATAGCCTCAGACTGGGCAGGATGACTTCCTTATATCTTGTTACAGCCCATTCATTATTTTTGGTACGGCATATGTGTCTCATAAAATGCTTTATAGAGTCTCTTCAGATGTGGGCTCTTTGAACTTTTATGTAGTTAGAACATCTGCATAATTGTAGTGGTGGTGATGATAGTGCTTTTTCTTGGGGACAGTCTAACTGTAAAACTCCTCAGCTTTGTATTATTTATCAGTTTATAACAACTGTTAGTCCATTACAATAGTTGTGACAAGAATACAAGATACTCAGATACTGTGATGATTTCTGAACTATCTGAAAAACAGCAAAGTAAGGATGTCAATGTCACCTCTTTTGGAATAGTTTTAAGTTTGCATCATAGCAAACTGTTAAATTTTATCTAGCTCACCTTTTGCTGTTAACTTGACAAATATTTTGCATGATACATTAAGCTTTTATTAATTTTATGAGATTCTAACATACCTGTTAATCAATTTATGCTATTTTTAACTTAGTTGCTAATTTTTTTTTATGAAGTTACTTATTTTCCTCCTCTTTCCTGACTTAGCAGAACGTTTCTGATAGTATGAAAATTGTGTAAAACTCCTAGTTACTTTAGTGTCACTGATCTTTAGTTTCAGAATTTTGATGAATTTTTTATCTTTAACATAGGGCAGCAAATCTCCTCTTCGAGGGGAGTGAAAAGAGAAAGGATACTGACGTTTGCTTCAAGAGCTAGTAGTAATGGGCAGAAAGAAAATTTTAGAGTTTATTAAACTGCTTTTCCGTCAGAACTTGGGCTGAGCTTTCCCTTTCATTACCCAGGATGAGTATTCTCACTTTCTATTGAAGAAGAGAATTATAATTGATCTTTCAATTTCTGAAAATAAAAAAATCCCATTAAATGTAATGAACCCTAATGATACGTTAAAATTTGTTGGCATTAGTGCAGCAGACTCTTGAGTGTTTATGGCCATTGATTTGTGTACTATTCCAAACAATTTCTTGCAGGATTGAGGATTAAAGAGACCAAGGAGGTTTATGAAGGAGAGGTTACAGAACTAACTCCATGTGAGACTGAAAATCCTATGGGGGGTTACGGCAAAACCATCAGCCATGTAATTATAGGACTCAAAACTGCAAAGGGAACCAAACAGTTGAAGGTATGGATGGTAGAGTCTCAAAAATTTCCTTAAGAATTTCATATCTGCGATTTCTGTTTTTAGCAGTTCTTATTTCCTTTTTAAGCTCTAGATCCCCAGTTGTGTAGCATAACAATGCCAGGAGACATTTTTGCTAGACAACTTTTCCCTACTCCTGCGGATGTACGTTTATCTGCTTTTCGTAGAGATTATTTAGATGTTAGTCTTTTCTCCTACCCATTGAAATGAGGGGTAATCCCATCACTCAGTCAACAGTTCCTGTTATTTTTCTGTCTGGCAACACACACTCATGCACATTCAAGCGAGCTAAAGGAGAGTTTAAACAGGAAGAGATTCTGATGCAGTTTTACAGCCTTACTAGCATCACAGAAAAAATGGGCTTAGCTGAGAATCTGAGCTACAACCTGCCTCAGACTATGATGTGCTCACACTGATTGCAGTTGTAACTTTGTGGTCATGACAGCGAATGTACAAGAAAGCTTTTGTTTGTTTGTTTGTTTTTTGTTTTCCTGATACGCAGTCGAATTTTTGAGTATGGTTTTGGGAAATTTTGCCTGCTTCAGTATAAATCGTTCTTTCTGTCACATCCCTTTCTATGTGTGGAGATGTGATAGAGAACTAGAAATTGAGCTGGTAGCTTGCCAGCACAGACCCACTTTCCCTTTGTTTTCTTGTACAAGTCTCTGTCCATATTGTTTAATTTCCCTGTCAGTTAGAGTGTGAGAGAACTGAATGCTGTCTCTGTTAAGCATCATCTTCAGTTTGTTCACTCTGAAAACTAGAAAATGTAGAGCAAAAATGAATAAATATGTACTAAGAGAAACAATAGCATTTAACGTATTCCATATCCACTTTCCTTCACCCAGCTCCACAGAGGATGCAGACTCAAGAGATCAAGTAGCATAAACCAGTGCAATAGCCAGTTTTTTTTGTGAAAGTTTTGCTAGAAAGCAAACAAAGCACCACATCCTAGGTACAAACATATTGTCACTTCGCACAAAGGTATACTTTGTTACTGCAGTCATTATCATTATGTTTTTGGCTCTTAATGTCACTTTCTTCAGACGTTTATTTTTATGTAAGGAAGTAAGTTTTGTGCATCTTCTTTCAGATTTTACAATAGAGACTAAGGTTGTACTCTACCAGTACTCCAGGTCTTACAGCTTCATAAAATCCTACAAGGTATTGTGGGGGGGTTACAGTTTAATTTTGCCTGATAGGAGTGAGCTTTAGTCTAAGCTTCTCTTCCTCCATTACCATAATAATATGGAACTGTTTTGACCAACCGTGATGTTTGTTTGTCTCCAGCTGGACCCAAGCATATTTGAAAGCTTGCAGAAGGAACGAGTGGAAACTGGCGATGTTATTTATATTGAAGCAAACAGCGGAGCCGTCAAGGTAAGATAAAAGTTCTGCATTTTTATGCAGGTGGATGTATTCTTGCAGGTCCTTCTCTGCCTTTGTTAAAAAGCTCTCCAATTTGTTAAGCTTAATTGACGTGAAATGGTTACGTGAAAGTTTTAATAAGAGCCTAGTGTTTTCCTTATCTATAAAGAAAAATATCTCTTGCACTGAAAGAGCATGGTCATCTGGTTCACAATTGAGGTCATCTGGCAAGGAAGCTATCACTGATGCTGCCTGGATGAGTTTTCTTTCCTGTAAGATCAAAACATCTTTAAGGGAAGGGGGGAGAAAACCAAGCAACTTTAGTCATTTTCAGGCTGACATGTGCAGTGTATTTAATCTTTCTTTTATCGCTCTGGTATTTTCTCCACAAGATATATACACGTAGAAGGGAAAACTGCATTAGTTAGCATTCTTTTCATATCTGATTCAGAAAGTAGTGTACAGCGATACTTGCTGTTTAATGGATGAGCATAATATTTTGTATCATATAATAAATCACCCACCTACAAAGGAGTCTTGAACAGTTCTCCCAATCTCTAGCTAATCTGCTGGATTTGTCCTTTAGCAAGAATTGCATACAGTTAAAAGAAGAGGGGAGGGAGAGAGAGAAAAGTGGAATATTCTTACTGCTAAAATATCAGGTGCATTTCACCAGAGTTTTTGAGCTTTGATCAGTAGATACAACATGCCTTTTGCTAAATCAGGGAGGGGGGTGTCTGAATTGTCAGACTGAAGCTTTTCAGTACTGTAATTGTGAACCAAGCCCTTTATCAAGTTTATGTCACTCAAGTTTTGGCACTGAAACCAATTCTATACCTGGGCTTTTCTTCTTTGCCTTTCTCCAGAGGCAAGGCAGGTGTGATACGTATGCTACAGAATTCGACCTTGAAGCTGAAGAGTATGTTCCCTTGCCAAAGGGTGATGTGCACAAGAAAAAGGAAATTATTCAGGATGTCACCCTGCATGACTTGGATGTGGCCAACGCTCGACCTCAGGTACCTGACTCCACAGATGAAGTCTTTACAAGAAAATTACTTTACGTGGATGTGATAGCTTTTAAAATAATCAAGGAGATGCAAAAAGCTTTGAGATATCCTAAATTACCTTAAATAGGAAGAGCAGCATGTCTTACCTTGAAGGCCACTCTACCTCTGCTCTCTGTTTGCAGGGAGGTCCTACCTCAGCTGGCTGCCTCTTTGGCCCTCCTGTCCAGGTCAAAGAGGTGGTTGCTTGGTTAGGATTCACTTACGAATATTTGTCAGAGGAACTTCCACATGGATATGTGGGATCTGCTACCTTCACAGTAAAAGCATAATCTAGACCTGCCTCCCTCCTTCCACATACTGCTGTGCCCCATCCACTGCAGAAAAAGCTGAGTGGGCTGCTCCTCTTGACCAAAGAAAAAGATGACATCTTTCTCTCTATAAGGAGAGATGTGAGGTAGCAGCAGCCAGATCTGCATAATTTTTTTTATTGAAAGTCATGAACACAGATTAATTTCTTCTCTAGCTATGGCTTTGTGGTCATGAAATAGAAATTGCAAGCACTATGATAAATGATCACAAAGTATTTTTGACTTTGCTGTAGATTCTTTTAATGTCCCTGCTTCCTTCAGAAATATTTCATAACCTCTCATTGAACTTCCTTGTGATTTTCACTAGAGTTCTGAATGCATTTCAGAAAACAACAACAACAACAAACAAACAAACAAAAACACAACACTCTTTACTGTATCTTAACATAAACTGAGTATTGAGGAAACTCCATCTCTGTCATAAACAAAAGCCACTGACAATACAATATCCATGTTTAAAGGCTGCCACTCCTACGCTGTGATACTACAACCACTTAACCTATTCCTCTTCAAAATAAACATACTTTTTTTTCCAGCAAAATCATTTACATGATAAAATTGAGGAATTAAAAAGTGTTAAAACTCAGCATAATTGTGTTGATAGGTTGAACAGTTACAGTGTGCACAGGCCATCCCAAGTCTCTGTTCCTTGATGATGTTTTCAGTTCTTAATGAGCTTCTGTTACAATTTTTAAAAGAGGATATCTCATTTTGATTTTTTGCGCACTCCAAATGAGCAAGGCTAAAGAATGAGTGGATGAGATGGATAATTAATCTATTAGAATACCACTGTGGTAAAGTTACCCACCCTTTGGCAAGTTATCAACCACTGATTAAATAAAATATCGAGTTAAGTGTAAGAAACAACTTCTTTAACCACTTCCCAGTTTTTAAAATTTGCTTTGTATGTGTTCACTAGAAGACTTAATAGTTGATCTGTAACTTTCTTTTCCTAGGGTGGGCAAGACATCCTTTCTATGATGGGACAATTGATGAAGCCTAAGAAAACTGAAATTACCGGTATGAATCCTTCATCATATTTCTGACCAACATAACCTATACGTTTGCTAGTTAGAGAAGAATTAAAAATCATGTTACTCATGTGACATCTCTAATGAATGCCTTCATAATATTTACTCAAAAACATTCAGATTTGAGAGAGCAGTGATACAACTGCCACAATTGCAATAGCTGGAAAGAGTACCAACATGTTACTGGTTCACACAGATAGTTTCAAACTACATACTGAACTCTACCCATCGTCTCGGAGAGAAAGAGGTCAGAAAGGTAGTGCCATCCCCCTTCTCAAAACATAGTTCCCAGAAGGTGCATAGTTCATATTTTTCTATAGCCACACTGAGATCCAAACTGACCCCCCCAAAATCTAAAAAACTTAGGCTATTTCTTACATGAAGCAACTATGCAGTATTTCTGTGGAGCAGAAAAAAGGCTTCTGCAGACCTTGATTTGGTTTTGACCCTTCTATAGCAGCTGCATTTTGACTTGATGGTCTAAGTGCACTGCTGCTTTCCTACCTACAGATCATGGAAGGAAAAAAGATCTACAGAAAGATCTATTCTGTTTTTTGCTTTGAAAGAAATGTTTCAGTAAGTGACTATCTAAATTTAGATCAAAGTCGTCTTCAATATTTAACCGGAATGGTGCTCTTTTGAAGTTTTTCTTCTGCTCCAGAGGTCACTTTGCTTATTTTGAAGTCAGATTTATCCATATAACATCTTGCATGACTTTGAGATCCAAATGTTGACAGAATTTTTATATAGCCCCATATATATAATGCACATGCTCATATAATTGGTTAAAAGAACTGCCTTGCTGAAATACAGTAGGAATATTTTATTCTTTTGTAATGTTCTCTTCACCCGTGCTTGGAAACTCAGTTAAGCTTCATGTTTTAAACCGATGTTTAGCTGACTGTCTTTTCTTCCTCTGATGTAGTGTTTCACAAGGTAAGATAGAGAACAGACTGCTTCAGTTCAGTGCCAGAAGTTCGGTTTAGGAATAGTTTGATGCACAGGTGTCTCTACAATATAGCAGTGAAATCACAGATCTTAGTTTAGTTTTAAATGCCACATCATTTTGATGTCACAAAGATTTACCTTGTGGCAATAAAAAAACAACCCATGAAAATTTCAAGGAGAATATTACTCTAAGTCTTTCATAGAGACATACAGCTCACTAGCAGAATAACTAACAATTTCTTTTGGTTCTTGTAGATAAACTTAGAGGAGAAATAAATAAAGTGGTAAATAAATACATCGATCAAGGCATTGCAGAGCTGGTCCCGGGTGTGCTGTTTGTAGATGAGGTTCACATGCTGGATATTGAATGTTTCACATACCTGCACCGAGCACTGGAGTCTTCTATTTCCCCCATTGTCATCTTTGCTTCCAATCGAGGAAATTGTGTTATCAGGTATGTCTAAAGTTGAATTTTCCAGTTTCATTAGTTGGGTTGCAAGCTCCATTAGTGCTCCAGAACTGCTCATGAGCTTCATGAGGGGAAAAGCACTTCATGCCAGACTGACTGAATTAAAGCAGAATGAAATTCTTCATTTTCTCTAACAGCCTCTGAATTGTCTGTTTCCTGGGTGTTCTATTACACTTACCTTTCTCTTTGGATACCTCAACACATCTCTTGCTTGTGCATTAGGGACTTCCAGAGCACCAGAGCTACAAATCTCTAATATCATGGTTTCCTGCTTCTGGATAACTTCACTGTTTACTATCCTTCTTGCATCAGACTTCAGCTTCCTGTTCTTACTGTTAAAGCATATCACAGTTCAGCCTGTCCCCATTCTCCATTCTTTCCTACTATATTAGGCTGGATTTTTTTGTTTCTCCAGCTTTGCCAACTAACTTATTTTTCATCTCCACTCCAGTTCGTGCCTCTACTTCAGTATTTTGCACCCACACAACACATTCTTCAGATTTTCAGTAAAAGTGTGCTCTTTCAGATTCTTCCTGAAGTTTTACTGCTAATTTGTGGTCTAGGTCAAATTATGTCTAAACAAGCTGTCATTAGCAATGATTGCTACTCTCTAAATTGATTTAATTCAGCTGTGTAACCAGCTATTCCTTTCACTCTTACTGGCTCATCTGGTATTAATCTTTCTTTGTTTGCATTGCTTAGAAGTTAAGGTGATAAGCTCTTCAAAAATGTTTGAGGTAGATGTTGCAGTGCTCTTTTTACAAAGGCATAAAAAGGCCGTCTTGTAAAAATAGAACAAACAGCTCTGTCAGCGTGGACTGACAGGAACACATGATTTAAGAAAGGAAGTTTTCCATATAATAGTTGTATCAAGTTTTGGTAAACTAAATCCCTTAAAAGCAAGGCCTTTACTGTATACTGTTATCTCACATAGTTGGTGAAGCTCTAATTCACCTAGTGGTGGCTCTTAAAAAGAAAAAATTAATTGTAGCTGAGTTTTTAAATCATAAGAGAATTAACTGATTCAGAGGAAACAACACCATCTACTCAAGAGTACAGGAGGAGATGATTGCAGGACATTTTGATTTGTCTCCCACAGAGGACTGCAACAAAAGGTGAAATGCTTAAAGGCTGGCACAGAAATTGGAAATGTAGTTGTCCACCAGCACTTCACCATTTTCACCTGTGATCTCCGTAGGTCTCATGAAATGCAGCTCTCTTTCATTCTTGACTTCACAGCAACTCATGGTTGTCTTGGAAGAGCAGAGTAGATGTACCTGTGATTTTGCTGTTGGCTGCTTTATGCCAAACAAATAAAATAGTTGAGGGTCTAGATCCTTCTCTATCCTTCATGCACAGATCTCCAACTCGGAATTTGCTGGATTGCAAGCATGTAATGTAAAACCACTGTGGTGGCTATACGGGTGAGGGAAATATTGAACGAAGTAATGGCTTGTTGAGCAAGAGAGAATGTTCTCCCAATTAATGATAGTGGTATCATTTCTATTGACATTGGTGAACAACTTAGTGAGTTGTTCCTTTCTGGAAGATACTTCGGAACATTAGCTAAGGCTGTATTGTATAAGATGCAATGAAGAGAAACATGAAAAAAAGCATCACCACAAACTATTTCTGAGTGACATTTTAAGAGTTCCAGAAATAGTATTTGTTTCCTTCAGGCTGTCCAGTATGAACTAGACCATTTCCTGTCTGTATCTGAGGAACATGCCTGTATGGGGAAGACATAAGAATTGTAAACCAGTAGATGTGTAGTCACCTATTACTGATATGAGTCAAATCAAGGTACTGAACTCAGAGCAGTAGTTGATCCATTTCTGTTTGCTTTCTCCTTTAGAGGCACAGAGGATGTAGTGTCTCCTCATGGAATACCACTGGACCTGCTGGACAGAGTGATGATTATCCGAACCATGCTGTATACACCCCAAGAAATGAAGCAGGTATAAACATTTTAAAGAGCTTCTAAAAAGTCCCTGGAATTCTAGTCTCTTGGGATAGCTGCTATGTCTCTGTATATTCTGTTGCTATAGAGCTGTTTGAAACTGTATGGTCAGCAGGGTTTGTGCCAGAAAGCTTACCACTTCCTAAATGCATGCTGCTTCTGTAACCATTGAGAATAAGCCAGTTAAGGTTCTGCCTGCACTTTTTTGTTGGATTTCCGTCCACTGATGAGTTTTATTGGTAAACACATCTAGAGCTGAAAGTGACATCTCACTTGCATGAAATGCCATGAATTGTTAGCTGACCACCTCTCTTGCACCGCTGTGCTTTCCATAGAGTTTGCAGGTTCCAGGAGGTAGCTCTTTTTCTGTTTGTTACGAGGGGAAGTGTTAGATTTTAGGACCAATGGTCCCACTCCTCAGGCTGTTCCTCCACACAAGAGATGAGAGAGGTTACAGAACGCAACTTCATGCACTGCATTTCTGCCTCCATGCTCTGTACTGTAGCTTTAACCTTCTGGAGTAGTTCCCTGAAACTGGAAGGAGTTTTATGCTCCTAGTCAAGTTTGGAAATGTAAGCACAGTAAATGTTGCAGAGATACGCGTCTGAATGCCTGGAGCCTTTCCTGTGGGACCATCACAACGTATTGTGTATCGATTATAATGCTTGGGTTCCATTATGATGCACCGTGTCAAAGATCCCCCTCATTAGCGTCTCAATGCTGTGAAGTGACACAATGCAGAAGACATTACAGTTTATCATGTCAATTCTTTGTATTATTTAAGAGATAGTGTCAATGGAGGAGAGCGTTGTCACGAGATAATAGTCTCCTGCTGCTGGATAAGTGCCAAGGTGAAGCTGAGGCATTTATCGAATATAAACGTAGAGGCAAAGCTTCACTTCATTTGGTTTGAGGAGCTTTTCACGTACAGCTGAACCATGCTCTGGATGATTTTTTGTGCCTAAAAGGATACTTTAATGCTTTAAAGTACAGATAATAGTAGAAGCAGCCCAGTGATTTCAATAACACGATTATGTATTTTCTGCATACAAAACAGGTATTAAAGCGTGATTTCTGCTTAGTCTGGAGATGTTAAAGACAGTTGTCTTGACTTCCCTGTATTGTATGTGAATTTTGTGCAATTAGGGTAGCAAGAATATGCACTCTGAGCTATATATAGCATGTTTAACAAAAAGTAATACGTATAAGTAATACTTATCTAGTGTGCTATATTATCATGCAGATAATACACTGTTAAAGAGCTATTGTCTGAACTGCTGATTTTTCAGAAGAGCTGGCTAAGCGCTGTGGTTTCCACCCTCCGCAGGGATGAGGGCAAAAGTGTTTACAGTAGCTTTTCCTAAAGCTAAAAATACATACGGCCTTTTTTCATAAATCATGTTCCCATAGTCAGATAATCTCATTTTCCCTTAAATTAAGGCTTTTGAATGACTTCTCCTGGGAGAGAAGGAGGAGCTGTTTATTACCCTTGAATGTAACTAAATACAATTGAGGGGGGGGGGCAGGGAAGGACAGTAAAAATAAGAGGTCCATTTATTTCTCTGTTTTTGCTCCCATTTTTCTTTCATGCTAGGAAGAAGTTTTCCCTGGTTATGTTTCTGTGTGAGACTCCTTGCCTTATCACAACTGATGTGCTTATCAGTGCAAGAATTGTCCTTGTACTGAAAAGTTTGTTCCTAACCAGTAGAAATTCCATTGTATAGCTCTGCTGTGAGAGAGCAAGACCCAGTTACCTTGGTGTAACCAAAACAGGGAGAATATGGTCCTAGGAAATTCTCTGTTGTAAGAATATTCTAGTCAGACATTGTGGTAATCTTTTTTTGTTTTGCCTTTGTATCAGATAGAGGTAATAACTGGCACATTCTGTTCATAATGTATTTCACCTGGCAAACACTTTTCCTATTTCACAGCAGCTTGTTTATATATGTATTTGCTGGGTTAATGCCCTAGACCCTGATCCTTCAGTAAGATTCTGCAGAGTTGTTAGACAAGAAGTTTTTTTTTAAATAGTTGTTCTTAGAGACGTGGCATTTAAGGTGTCTTGTTTCTAGCAGAAGAATAACGTAGCACTATTTCAGCGAACGGAAAGTGATATTTGGGTGATCTATAAGATGGAAAAGGTCTTCAATTTGAAATTGCAATTTGCAGTAGCATTTCTGATATTCAGTATTAATATCTTAGCACAACTTCCTACCATTTCAAACCACTCTTTTACTCTGTTCCCTACCGTGACTCTCCTGGCGCATTTTTATGGCTTTAATTTAAACGAGTGCTTCTTGATATCTTGTTTACAAAGCTGCCAAAGTGAAAAATACCTGTATTATATGAGGCTTGCAGTTCCAGAGTTATCTCAGCACTACAACACAACATCATTATCCAGTCTGCCCCTTATCACTCAGCTGGTAATACGGACTACCGAGAGACTTGTGCCACTTTTGTTACAGCTTTATATGCTCAGGCTTATTGGTGATATCTTGCTCTCCAACTTTGTAAAGATCTTCAAACTGGTACGAGCCTGAGACTGTTCTTGAAAGATTAGATTCTTCTTAGTGATTTTTTTCTTCTTGCAGGAATAGGTGAATCTTAGAAAGTAACTTTTTGATTTATTTTACTATCTTAATGTCACTTGAATAAAAAGTGTGTTGTGAGTTCCTAAGGGAAGAGTATATTTTTTGTAGGGCTTGCTGGAGAGCTCTGCTGTGTAGCAGCAGCAATACACTACAAAATTTGGGAACAGATGTAGCTGTCCACAAGACTCTAGCTGTCACTGCTACTTCTGCATACTTTTCCACTTTCCTTGTTTAAGTTCTTATCTATGAATGAAAAGCATAGTTTATACCTTGCTAACCAGACAAAATTATCAAGGAATAGTCCAGATATGTTATTTTACCTGCCTTTTATAAGTTTTTCAACATTGTATTTACTTATTCAAAGACTTAGAATTCCACAAATCTGTTCTAGTTCTGTGGTAAATTACACGAGGATAACTCCATACCATCTCATTTTATAGCATGTCCCATCTCTAAGCTGACAGGGTTTCTAGAAAGTAAGCTAAGTAGCATAGCATGCTAATAGTTTGGGCTGTTACCTGACTTAATCGTTCATCCCAACAGATCATAAAACTCCGTGCTCAAACAGAAGGAATAAATATTAGTGAAGAAGCTCTAAACCATTTAGGGGAAATTGGTACCAAGACAACCTTAAGGTAAGATGAACACAGTGTGATTTTCTGCTACATCTTATGTATGACTGGGTTTAAAAGCACTGTAGGATAATTCTCTCTTGGAAGTGAGACAGCCCTCTCCCATACAATAACACGCGGTTTATTCAGAAGAGTGTTGATGTTATGAAAGATTGGTAATCCTCCTGTTCCCTTGTTTAAGGAGTGTACATGCTAGAGGATCTAAAATATTTTTTTTTTTTTTTTTTAATACTGCTGAGGGAGCTGTGTGTTTCCTAACAAATTTCCCACCCATACATACATTTAATTCACTGGGATGAACTGAATTGTAATTATTCATCCATCTCTGTTTGATCACAGGTACGCTGTGCAGTTACTGACCCCAGCTAACCTGCTTGCCAAGATTAATGGGAAAGACAGCATTGAGAAGGAGCATATTGAAGAAATAAATGAACTTTTCTATGATGCCAAATCCTCAGCAAAAATCTTGGCTGATCAACAAGAGAAGTACATGAAATGAAGAGCTTATGTTAGATGCTTTGAAGTGGCTTTAACCCTTACCCAGGACTGGCTTAATTAATAAGAAATGTTAATGGTTTGTCTCTTTTGGGACTGGAAATTATTTAAATATTGGGCTGCTTTGTCAGGCCAGAATTAACTAGCAAGTGTTCCTATTTCATTGTCAACAAAAAGATTCTCTGTGATTTGTGTAACATCTTAGTCTCCCTTTTATGAGTACATCTGAAACGAATAGCTCTTGACCCATCGGTTTTGTTTGTTAGATTTTGTTACAGAAGAGCTCTGACTGAAGTTGATGTTTAAGAACAGTATTTTCTTTAAGGATGTTGTTTTGAAATAGTTTTCTTTTACAGATATGAACAATTTTTTTTGAAAAATTTGTCTGAAGTGATTTATAATAAAATATTTCATGAATAGTGGAAGTTTGCTTGTGTTTGTCCTGCATGCTCACCTACCTAAAGAAACAGTTGAAATAAAAAAATCTAGAATTCACTAAAGCGAAATATGGGTAGAGTGGATCTGCAATAAAAACAGATTTACAGCAGATGAAAGATGCAGTAAAAGAACCTTTCTTCAGGTATCCTTTTTAAGGACCTTTTTCTAGGTCTTGTTTTTTTATTCTCTGAAGACTGTTTTGGAAAATGCATAAATATAGAATAATTACTACCTTGGCCTTAACTTAAAGCATTTCTTCTGGAGTACCTTATCCTTTCTTTGAGTTTTCTTAAATCAGATTGAAAAAAAATGAAAAATATGGTTAAACAAGACAGAAGCATTATGTTCTTTCTTCACTTTCTTGCTCAAGTACAATCAAAAACAATTTGCAGACTAAAAACATTAATATTCATATATAATAAACATGAAATTTAGCAGATAGTGAAAATAATAGCCAATTGAAGTTTTGAAATTGTTCTACAGACTTTTTATGAACCTTGCCACAGTCTAGTGTTCACGAAGCATGCTTCCTTCTCTAAAAACAAGAATGCATGTGTATAACGTGACTAACCTCACATTCTTTTTAGAAACTTTAGTGATTTAAACTATTTTATGTACACTTATTTAAGTAAGCGTAGTTCTTAGGGTAAGAGGGGAGGAGGGAATAATAGCTTGCCACAGGCACCCAGTTTTAAATGTTTTTCCTTTTTAGCAACTGCAAACTTGATAAGTTTTCTGTTAACACTTCTTGTTCATCCAAAATGTAATCCACACTCCTAAATGAGAAGCACTCTCACAAAAATCCAGCATGCAGCTACTAAATCTTCCACAAATCCTTCACAGAAAATCATTCCTTTCTCACACTGGTTGACTCTCAGTAGTAGTGCATTAGGCAGGCACTGGCTATTGCATTTTTCTCTTCAATTAAAAAACACCTCTGTTGCTCTTGCTTTCCAAAGAGTTTTTTTTAAGAGTTCCTGGTAGTTAGTTTAGAGAAGTTAAAATGACAACCATGGTACACGTTTGTATACATTTCATTTACATAGCTTAATTCCTGTGTATCAAATATAACAAAGCTTCCTGGTTAAGTCTTAGTATTCTGCCTTCTAAAACCAATGCATAAACTCATCGTCTTTAGGGAAGGAATCTAGCTGCTAAAAACCTCTGTCCTCACTCCCATATGCTTTAGCAGCTTCTCTCTTCCTTGTGCTGAATTGCTGTTTGTTGAAATGGTTAATGATTTTTCAGTTCTAAAAAACAACAAACACCACCACCATGGACTGGACAGCAGAGACTTCTGGGGAAAAAAAAAAAAAAGAATGGAAAGAAGCTGAATAATTTGGATTTAATAATGTTTTGATCACATTCTGCTATCTCAGTCATGTAAAAACCTGTCCCATTCTTCAAAGTGAAATTCAGTACTCTGTCAGCCAACCCTAATTAGCTTTTGCACTTTAAATAATCTTATCTACTCCTTTCTCTACATCTGCAACTAAACAGCAGTGACAGAGATATTTAATGAATGATTTTTTTGTTTATCTGCGAATATTTTTGGCCAAGGAACAATCCTGCTTTCACACCTAAAAAGACCTTTCTCTTACTGTGTCCAAATGAATAAAGATTGGAAATACACCACCACACTAATTTCCAGTGTTTTTACAATATCTTTCTATTGCAGCAGGATGACGTGTTCTGTTTTTTTGAGCTATGGCACATTCGGAGGAAACCCAGTGGATTAAGCTGCTGCGTGGTCGAAAGTGAACTTTTTTCTTTTGCAGTTTGAAAGTCCTTCTTGGCAGTGATGAATGTTGTTATTTAAGGCTATGAGCACCATTTTTCTTTCATTTTTTTCTGAAGTATCTAACTGATAAATTTAGAAAGAGGTTTGACTGAGCCCTGAATAACACTGAATGACAGAGCTGTTCAAAGTCTCAATCAGAGTTCGATGGCATTGGCTCTTTCACTGATAAATTCCCGGCTCTGCTTGCACAGCAGCAGAAGACCTTGGGGTAGTGAAGGGTGGTGCTTCCCAGAGTACCAAAACCTTAAGACCACTGTTCCCCCTGCCAACCAGCAGCAGGAGAGTGCAGAAACTGTTTCTCCTTTGGCAAACCCCCTTATATCTTTGCTCACAAAACGTTCATTATAAAAATTCAAGCTCTGTAAAGCTGGCAGGAAACATCAGTTCTCACAAGCAGTAGAACAAGAGAGCCTCTGTAAAACTCGAGCTGGATAGCCTACCAGACCTCAGGTATCAAGCAAAGACCCAAGAAGTGAACCTTGGGCCACATACTGAAAATTAGCAGTTGCTATCCGACCCTAATTTGATAACTGACTTCCATGACTGATGGTACCTGTCACTTGAGACCAGCTGCAGGAACAGAAGTGTACTTTTGCCAGAAAAAAAAAATAAAAAAATCTCAAAATACACATAGGGAAGATAATATATATATATATAAAAGCAGCAGCAATGAATCTAAATTGGCATTTTTCCCAACCGTTCAGCTGTCTTTAACGCCCATCAAACGCCCTGCAGAACGGAGCAGGAGCCCTCCTAACGGTGTGCCCAGAAGGGGACAAACCCAATGGTGTGTTCCTTACACTCGCAGTACTGCTGCTGAAGGACTTGGTGCAAATCAGGTTGTGAGGAGGGCCTGCTTTTTCACTTCTGCTTGTGTTAATGTTTGTAGAGCAGCAAGAAAGCCCCTACCTCGCCTCTACACCGGCTCTGGAGGACTCTCCCGAGCGTGCCATCTCTCTAACAGCCATTAAGTGTCTACCAAAGACATAAAGCTGTGATATAAAGGGAAAATCCTTCTACCCTAAATGGTGAGCGAATGTTTATCTAGCCTATTAAGTGACGTCCAGCTGACTTATTGGTGTCAAAGCTTTGCCCATGAAAATAGTCTTTCATATTACTGATAAAAATAGTTCTGTTGAAAGAATCACTACACCATATACAACAGCTACTGATGAAGGATCATGAGAAAAAATAGAAATACTTATTTGACGGAGCTGCCCCTCGAAGTGGGAAGGCACATATGGCAAGAAACATTCCCACCAAAGAAGTTTGGGTATTAATATTAAATGCGAAAAGACAAACCATTATTTTAATTCTTTTCTTCCTATTTTCCACAAAGGTTGCACTTCTTGCATTAATCTTCTAAGCGAAGTTTTTACGACCGATTGCCTGCACACTATGAGAAGTTTCTCCATCCATTACACGCAGGGAAACGGGCCTTGCTGTGTAGGAAAATATTTGTTACATCTTATCAGGGTGACACATAATCTAACAACAATTACAGCAAGCCCATATTTTGTACTATTTCGGTTTCAACGTGAAAAATAGTTCTAATATTAAACCTGGGCTGGGTGGGGGTTATAGTAACCAGTTGAATATTATAAGCTGCGATTTCCTCTCAGCCATGGAGTAGTGCCACGCTCAGATCCTGCTCTGTGACTGTGGACACCCATAAATCCAGTATACGTGCCTCCTATGCAGATGCCATGGTGTGTTAGCGACTGAAAGTTGATTCCCGCTCTCTGTTATATACTGAGGTCAGGCACTGTCGTGTCTTTAGTTTCTCTGTGGCTAAAAGCATCTCAAAGGCACTTAACCTTTATGAGAAAACAGGAGATGCTCTGCGAGCAGACCTGACCTGGCTAGGAGACTGCTGATGTCAAGACAAAACAAGACCCCCCACATCCTAAAACCTTTATCTAAAACCTTTCCATCTCAAAAAAAAACTGGTCCAAGCTGCCTCGATGGAAAATTTGAAAAATTAATTCAAAATTAAGTTAAATTTGCATGTCCTTTGGTTTTATTACAGGGGGATTGTTTGCTTGGTTTTGTGACCACAGAACATAACCCAAGTTTGCAAGAAGGGCAAAGCACGGCCACTAAAACCCAGCACCACCTACCCAGCACCCAGACTGCAGGCGCCCCTTCAAACAGCTGCACCACACAGCTCTTGTCTGGAGCTGGAGGTGCTCCCAAAAAGAGGAGGAAGAGAAGGGGACGTTCAAACATCAGTCCTTCCATGTCCTGGCATGATCTGCATGCTGCTTGGGTGTCCACACATGAACAAACTGAGGCAGCCGTGAAGGACTGCTGTGCCCGGCCAGCTCCTGAATCAGGGCAGGAAACACCACTTTGGGTTCACTGTTCTTGTCCAGCCTTACAGCCCAGAAGCAAACTCAAGCTTTTCCTGCCTAACATCTTATATTTAAAGAGAACAAATGCAAGCGCTCAGCTCTGCATTGGTTTGAGGAGCTGGGTATAACACAGTCTGGGCTCTCTGTTCACTACTGCTATATCATCTGCTGAGTGATGGCTCCACAGCCCGTGCATCACCATGTGTATTCTAACACCCAGCAAAGAGACCTGGGGGCAGACAAGGTTACAAGGGCAGGATTCACTGACTGGGAAAAAATGTGATCAAGCGAGCAGGCCAGGGAATGAGCAGACTTTTTCTCCCCTTGAAGCAACAAAAATTAAGAACCAATTTATTTTCATTGCAAGTAACATTTTCAATAACCTTCAAGTGTTTGTTTTTAGGGTGCCAATTGAAGATTTCCAAGAGGAGAGGCCCTAACACTGCTCACCTTACCTGCCCCCTCTCTGCCCAGCAGCCCCAGCCCAGCCCCAGCAGCCAGCACAGAGCACGACAGATTTCTGGTGGGACACCAGGCCCACAAGGAGAAAGAGGAGTGACTGCAGCACGTTTTTGGATTCAGGCGAGGAAGCAAACAGCACGCTCACATCTGCCTCCGCATCTGCAGATGATGCGTGCCTTCTCTTTTCTAAGGAAACAAAAACTCACGTTCCCGAGCCTGCACTGAAAAGCAGCGAATGGCACAAGCTGAGATTTTAGCCCCAGTTCTGCATGCAGTGGGAAGGGGGGCCTGTGCTCCCTGAAGGAGAGGCCACTTGCCTGGTGAGGACCTCTGTCAAGCCAGCATCAGCAGGGACAAAAGCAGCATCCCCAGCCCGTCCCCAGTCCCTGGACCCAGGCACTGTCCCTGCAGCTGCTAATTCTGCAGCACGCTGACCTCCCCGGGCACCACCAGCTCCTCCTGATGGGGTGCTGCAGGCTTATGGCCATCACGGCTGTGCTCGGGGGCAGCAATTTATCCCTGGCTGCCCCTCATGCTACTTCTGTCCTGTGCTATTACTTCCCCTCAAAAGCAATGGTGAAACCAGCAGGTATCAAGCACGTTGTCATCTCAGACCATACAACAGATTTTATTTGGCCTAGTGACATACCTAACCTCATCACCTACATTTAGGAAATTGATTTGAGCCCCAGAGCATTGTGATAAGATGAAGCATGTGGAAAAAAAAATAAGGCCATCTAATAACCTTGCGTCCAGGCCAGCCACTTTCTTGGTTTGTTTCATAGTTGTGGATGGAAGTTCCAGGTGGGTGCATGGCTCCATGGACTGGGATCTCTGCACCAATGCTGCAAGAGACTGTTTTTGTGCTGGAAAGCTTCCAATCTTTACAACAAAGACAGACAGTATATCGGTGTCAAATACAGAGAGTAAAAGCTCAGGTCTGTGCTGGGAAGGGAAGGCAGGTGAGAGCTCCAGCCACCCAAAGTACTTCAGGCTCGGTCAGGAAAAACTCAAGCATGGTGAAATTATATCCTGCTGTGCCACAGGGAATTACTGCCCCTCTCCAGTGGGGAAAGTGGGACTGGAAACAGCCCATGGGGCAAGTGTGCCTGCAGCAGTGGCGGTAGCACCGTGTGCCTTTCTGTTCCTGCCATGTGAAGAGCCACAGAGGTGCAGGAACCATCGCCTGGCATCCCTCAGCCCCACCAATGCCCAGGAGCTGGGGCAGGGCTCAAGGGCTCTGCTGTGAGCAGAGGAAGAGCTTGGTGTGCATCAGCACATGGCATGAGTGGAAGGGTTTTGTTGTACTGTGACCCTCAGTGCTCTGAGAAGCTGTAAGAGCCGGAAGATTAGCGTTGTCTGGTGGTAAGTGCAAAGACTGAGTCACTTCTACACTGCAAAAATCAACTGTGTTGAGTAGTTTCCCCATTTCATTAAGATGTTTGCAGACAGGACCAAATTGTTCATAATCATCTTAGTGGAATGGCGCTACAGCAGCCAGCTCATAACCTGATTTCTTTAATGCGATTAAGGAACAATTTGATCCCATCTGCAAAAGCAATCAAAACACTGCAACATATCCGTGCTCTGCCATAACCATAAATACGATGCAAACATGACCTCATCTCATGTTTAAAAGTGCCTTGGCAAGGGTGACAACCTCCCTGCTTGGACTTGGTGCCGTGCCCAATTCCTTGGTGCGGTACTTCAGTCAGAGTTAGCAAGAGACCAGCCGCAGTCCCAGAAAGCTCTTGGAAATCTGTTTTGGTTTACAGCTGACCAGATTTGCATTACTAAGTGAACACAGGCTTCACTTGTCGTGAGGCTGCTGCAGATCTACATAGGTTGAAGGACGGACTTGGTGTAACTTTGTCTGTTTTTGCCTCAGACCACTGGGCATCCCCACCACTACACCCACCCAAGCTACAAGTAGCATGTTACAGTGTTAAACCCAGCTTCCCTGCATTTAGATTATATCGCACGTCAGCACCATCATGTGTTCTACAATCTGTTTTGAGGTTTATTCATAAAAGAGCTGCAGCCTCCCTTACATCACTCTGTTAAGTCAAAGTTGTGCAAAATAATGGATTCTAGGAAACTGTTTCAGAGATCACAGGCACGTTACAATGAAGACACATCCAATACCACTGCAAAAACCTCAGATGTATAGATTACCATGCTGAGATTGGTAGGATTAGCAGAAATTAAGGAATTTAGATGTTGGGTATGTGTTTTCCCAAGGCAAGACAGTTCCTAGAAGGAGCCCAAGCCTCAACAAAGCCCAGGCTGGGGCTGTTTAGCTTTCAACATGGACACAGTATTGGAGTTCCAGAAGTCCCAGGCTGTGGAGATGCCACCTAGAGACTTCAGAGAGTGCTGCAAGAAAGGCTTTATTTCATCATTTGAGCACAGAAAACCGCATCTGTGCCATCTTTGCGGTGGACACACAATGGGTTCATCCTTTAAGTGCAGGGCTCTGGATGTCCTGGGTCCAAACCAGCCATCCAGCCCTCATTTCTTCCTCTGTGCCTTCTCGCTAAGATCTGCATGGAGACAGGGCTCTGTCCCCTTGCTGAACCATCCTTACCCTTGCTGGGCAAAACTTTTCTGGGAGGATGAGGGAACCATTCCTCAAGGACCGGTCTCACCACCACTTATTATCAATGTTTATCACAGCCACATGGTTTGCGCCGCTGCCAACTACTGTCTGCAGAAGTTATCTGCTTTCACGGAGAAGGCAGAAAGCAATCACCATTCAATTTTTGAAAGCCATCCAGAACAAAATACTTCTTACCAAGACACTGTCTAACCCTCCCTGCTTTCCTCCTGATCCTATGGGGCTCGGGATGATGGGCCGCAGAGACCGGCACTCCCCACTTTTACAGACAAACCCCTTTGATCCAGATTTACTCATAATCCCCGCTTTTATTAGGATAAAAACAAAAACAGATGCAGATTAGCAAATCAGTTGTAGGTACAAGGGAGCAAATATGCAGAATAAGAGAACCAACTGCCAAATGCTAATGCTAAAGAATTCAAGCCCAAGGGCTTTGTCTGAGGGAGGGACAGACAACCGCAGCGTGGAGCCAGGCAGCCTGGAAAGCTGCTGGAAACCACAGGAGAAAACTGCACTCAAGGACGTCGCTGCTTATCCCTTCAATTAAAATAGACGTGTTCCTTAAATGCGATGGAGCAGAGCCCCCTCCTCAACTCCCCCAGACCTCGTGCCTGCTGCTCTCCCCAACCCATGGACACAGGGCCACCAGCATCTGCAGCAGGGTGGGAGATGCTGCGTGCCCCACATTTCCCCAGCGTGGATGCTCAGAGGGGCTGATCCCCAAGTGATGGCACTGAGAGCTGCAGAGGAAGGGGAAGAGTAATAATGGGGTGATTTCTCTGGTATGCAGGAGCCCCAGGACACCTCCTGCCCCTGATGCAGGGCAGGTGCCTACGTGGGAGCATCGCCATGCTGCCACTGAGCCCATACCTGGGGCTGTGGGCTAACACACAGGTATCTTTCATGCAGAGGGAGCAATAAGCACATGATGGGCAGCACCGCACACTGGAGAGGAGGGCATCGTGCCCAGGAAGGCAAAACTCCTCTGGGGAACGAGGCTGCTGAGGAAGGGGATGGGCTGGCTGGATTCAAAGGCTGGAGCCACACTGCCCAGAGCAGGATCTCTGCTGCAAGGAAACGCTCAGGACTTGTAACCACGTTTCCTTCTGTGGGCTGAGGAGGCAAAAAGGCTGCTCCTCTGCTCTCACTCTGATGCAAATCCATCGCACATAAGAGCTGCACTGGTTTTGCACCAAGCCCTGTGGGACTGCCTCCCAGCTCCCCCTGCCCTGCTGCACAGGAGGAAGGGGATCCTAAAGCTGCTCCTCTCCAGGCTGGGAGGGGTCTCCCCATCCCCTGAGACGCTCAGAAGAAGGTGGGGAACACGAAGGAGCTCCAGACCCGCAGCACGCTCCCCTCTCCTGCCAGCACGGCCAGCATCACCTCCAGCTTCACTTTGTGATTAATGTTCTTCCAAACTTTCCCCGGCTCCCCGCGCTCCCACTTTCCGTCACCCTTCTCATTACGGATGTATCTTTGCATCGGGGAGAGCGGGAGGGAAGGAAAAAAAAAAAAATTGTTCTTTCAGGGTGACAGCTGAGCGAGGGCTATATTATTAAAGGTACCAATCATAGGTGCCGAGCTATCATCGCACGATGAATGCGCTTGTCAGGAGCCGCGGCGGCGGCCGGGGGAGCGCGGCGGGACGGCGGCACTCGCGTCCTCGCTCCTCTCCCCCCGCTCTCCCTCTCCCTTTCACGCCGGCCACCTCCGCTCGCCTGAACTTGGACCTTCCGCGGCGACAATTTCTCTGGCCTCGACAGCACGATTAATTTCTCCTGCCCTCCGCGGGGCCTCCGAGTGCGGTGGAAGTCCAGCTGGCCTGCTGCTGATAAGATGTACCTTTTGATTTGTTTTGTCTTTGATTGCCTTTTCTGTCACCTACAATGGCTGGCCGCCTGGAGACCCCCACATCGCCTGACTGACGGATCTATTTATCTATAGGCTGCTCCTCGCCTTCTCCTCCCCCTCGCTCCCCTCCTTCCCCCAGCCTCTCCTCCTCCCCCAAAGCACCACCTTGTACCGCTGAAGTCCCCGTCTAATAGAAGCCGTGAAGGCTCATCCACCATAAAATACATCTGCCATCCTCCTTCTCGCCAAGATAAAAGCCTGTCAGTGTTACTTTCCAATTCCAGGCAGCTTGATTAATGGTGAAAAGCCACCGCGAGATCGACTTCTGGTTTTTACAAGCGCTGTCAGCCGGCCCAGGGTTATGCGAAACACACACTCGGAGAAAACAAAACAAAATGAGAAAAGGTTGGGTGGGGAGGGAGGAGATGGACGAGAGGGAGGGGGCGAGGGTAACCAAATCATATTAGGCTCAAGACTAAATAAAATAGGAACCTGGAGCCATCAAACCCCTGTCAGCCGGGTGCAGAAATACGCTCCGCAGCTCATTGTACCAAGGCAAATTATGGCAATAATAAATCATTGTTGAAGGAAGATTGTTGATAATTTTTTTTTTTTGGATGGTGGCATTCAATAGGGGCGCCGGGACACCTGCCACTGGGCTCGGAGCGGGAGCCGGAGCAGGTTATTAGCCTGTCACTCAGCCCCCCCTCGCCCCGCAGGGATCGCAGGCAGTGGGGCTGGAATAAAAAGTCTGGAAAGAGAGATATTAAAAAAAATTAATTAAATAGCAGATATATTCCTACCGGGGGGGGGGAAGGAAAAACAAAAAGGGAGGGGGGTCAAAAGAATTACAGCACTTCACAGCGCTTGTTTTTGATAAAGAGTATTTTACAGCGGCCCAGCCTCGTAGTGCTTCAACTGCTCTGCTCCGGCTGTCACCGGGACACCACCACCTCTGGGGGGACACAGCTGGCTGCGGAGCACAGCAATGCCCCATAGGCCAGAAAAAAATACAGCCCAACACAGAAAGTGGAGATCTTCCTGAACAACCTGTGCTGGGCTTGAATAGTTAAGAATGGTGTTCCCTCGGGAGGCTCGCTCTGCAGTGAGCAGCACCAGGATGTGTAGGGCTGTGAGCGCCCCGATTTGGGATCCCAGCATAGCCACGACACCTCTTGCAACACTACACTCTTACTGCTACACCAGAGCATTTCCCACTTCTTATGACAAGGAAGATAGTCCTCAGCAGAGCCACTATAGAACCCCTGCACCTGCAGCAATCTTTCCTTCCAGGCGGACGAACATCACCATTTCTTGCATGCTGAGCTCTGCCTGGGTCACGGGAGTAGGTGCAAGTACTGCAGAGCACCCAGTGAAATAAACCACATCCCTGCTTTCACCACAGCTGCATGAGCAGAGTTTAACATCGCTTCTTCTGAACTGGAAGGGCAGGTTGGTGTCAGCAGATACCATCCCACCTCTACCAGTGCAAGGAGAGAGCTGGAAAGGCAGACTTTATTTCCAGTGACCTCAGGTGTAACTCATTCTGTCCATTTGGAGGGGAGACAAGAAAGCCACCACACTGTATTTGGCCTTTTGGGGCATACAAAGTCAGCAGGACCTCCAGCTGCCTGCTGAGATACCACCCATGTGGACTGCTTTGGGTACTACCCAAATCCCTTGATTCATACCTGCAGTCCAAGCACCCAGCATCTCACAAGGCAACAGCAGCCCAAGCCTTACCTTACACAAAGGCAAGGCTGAGGCTATTTAAATGAATAAAGGAGAGACATCTCATGTAGAAGAGGAAGAAGAGAATAGAAGAGAAAATTCACACTAAAGAAAGAAAAAAAAATAAAGGATTTAAGGAAGGAAAATCTAGACAACAGGGAAGTGAAAGGCAGAAATAATCTAACAAAAGACAGCAGAAAGCACAACCATAGAGGAGAATAATCCCTGTGTATACTGGAAGCAATCCCAAAGAAAGAGAGAGGAGAACCAGAAGAGAGACATGGCATTTAGCAGAAGGCTGTGTATTATGAGAGAACAGAGGAGGCAGAGAGAGATGAAGAGGAAGAGAAGAAAGGTGAAAAGGCACCAGACAGACAAGCAACTCCCAGAGGGCACAGCAGGCTGCCCGGCAATGCTCTTCCTAGGAAGCTGATGCCAGCAAAAGAAAAAAAAGAAAAGAAAAGAAGTGTTTGAGTACAGAAGCAAATCCATCAAAATCCCAGACAGAGGTTTTACTTCATGTTGTGAATTAAATCATGCATTCAATTTGTATTAGAGACACCTCCACAGCCACACACTTTCTGAACCAGCACACTCACGGGACCTCAAACCCTGCACCCCTTTTATCCCATCGTATCCTCAAGCATCTGCACTTCCCTCCGTCACCTCGCTAACCAACACCCCTCACAACCCAGCCCACCACAGCCTCCCCTACACCTCAGCCACGGCACCAGACCCTCATCGCCCGGCCCACGACCACCAGGCAGCGTGGACGGGCCCCCCGCTATGGGGAAGAGGGCAGGAGGGCTCCGGGCCCTCGGCACCACAACGTCCCCATTGTCGGAGCTCCCCTTGATCGTCCGGATGGTGAGAGCCGTCAGACGGGGCCGGCGCCCGGCCTGCACAGATGTGAGGGATGGCAAATGGGAGCTGACAGAGGGGAGCAGCGGGGCAGGGCCGAGCGGAGACGGGGAGGAAGCGGCAGAAGGCCAGCAGGTAGGGCCACCGCCGCGTGTGCTCGTCATGAGGAGGAAGCCATCGGAGGCTCCCTTTGGAGCGGGAGCACGAGGCAGCTTTTCCATCTGGGCGAAGTTAATGACTTCCACACGCAACGGGCTGGCTGATGAGTCTCGCATATGCGCGGCAGACGTGCCCAAAGCCTGCAGAGATCTCGGGGAGGCACGGGCTTGGGATCCTGCTGTCCTCCTAGCTGTGACCATCCCCATGGCACAGCCCCTGCCCCAGGACACCGCTCACACCCCTCTTCCCACAGCTCCCCAGCACAGTCACAGCTCCTCCCGGCCAGGAGACCCCATAGCAGTGGGAATAGGGTTGCCAGAAGCTGGGAAGGCCAGATTAAAACACAGTACTTAGGAAAGCACTGAAAAATGCTTTTACACATGTTACATTTTGAAGCAGTCACATTACTTCTGTATTCCATTATTTGAAGAAAGCTTTCCCTAAAATATTCCAATCTGCATTATTTACATTAAAGCACTAGGCAGCTGTAATTCCTGCTTATTGCCAGCCAATTTTACTTAGTCTTTAATACTGCGCTGCTAAAAAATTTCAATAAGCCTATATCGAAATCTCACAGCCTTTTCTTCACAGCTAGTTTTCCTAAAGCACAGTTGTGTGTATCTGCACTATTAGGTCTATATTTAAATTCTATTTCAGAGCCATAAGATATAACCTTCTCTGTATGCATGTTAGTAATATTGATGCTTCTTATTTTCAGTATCTTACTCCCTCCTGGATAAATACATTTCTTTTCTCCTGTGGCGCAAGAATCTTTGCATGAAATGCAGTTTCACTTCTAATGTAGTCCATATTTTTAATACAATACAGTAAAAGAAATATTATTTCATAAATATAACAATTCTCTTTATGCTCTGTAATTACATCTACCACTGTTTCTCATCATTAGGAAACCAAGACAGTTTAGCTCAAGCAACAGCTCTGGAAGATATTTCACTTTTCCTGAGAAACTCAGGAGCTTTCTCCTAAAAATGAGATTCCTTTCACTCTTCATTGGCTTATATTTCTTTTTTTTTTTTTTTTCCCCTTACTATTATTATTATATTTATTTTTAAATTCAGCACCTTCCTTGTCACCACCTCCCATGCCGGGCTTGAACACCACATGCTGTCAAGCCTGAAAGGCTGCTCCCTTGAGCGGAGGGAGGCAGCTGAGTCCATCACACATCTCCCCACGTCCACACAGCAATTCGCATATTCATGCGGCAAGAAGGGAAAAAAGGCCTGTACTTGCTGCTATCACACCTTTTTCCCTCCCATGAAGTGCCAGTGCCGTGTATGAAGCAGCTTTGCCCTGTCGCTGCAGCCACAAGCTGGCTGCCTCGAGGGGCAGACAGAGACAGACAGCAAGCACTGCCTGATCAATGGACTTTTGCCCAACTCTTTATCACAAATAATAGAAGCAGCAACAACCCAAAATATTTTAGGTAGATAGTGAGACCTACCACGCTAACTGCATAGAGGCCCAGGATGATCCCACAGCACCAGACACCTCTCTGGGTCCCAAGTGGTGATGCCGAGCTCTGCTTCAGCCTCTCCCTTCTTTTATCATCCCCAACACTCACTAAGTCCGAGAGCTGTCCATGGGTTTCCAGACCACTGACCGCAGGAGTGATGTGCTCCAGCTCAGTATTAATGTAACGAACCATAGCAGTGGCGTTATTGAACGTCTCCAGCCCGCCTGGACATCTATATTGCACTAACTTGGATACAGGTGATAGGCACCTAAGATTAGGGAGACCGATAACTGTATATTCCTAAAGGGCCCTGTCCTTCTGGATAGATTTTTCAGAGGATGAATTTACTTTGTCTAATCCAGAAAGCAAGGTCTTTCCAGCAGTATTCAGACACATCAATAGTTTTTAGGAATACTGGACACCCTTCCTCACCTACAAGCAGAGCAGAACTTCCCCATCCTGCTCACAAAACCCCTTGGGCCCTCCTCCCACTCACAGACGTGTTTGGCAAGAACCTCACCAGTCTCCTGCCAGGGGATTTTACAAGAGAAAGGCAAAGCCGCTCTGTCAGAGCTGCAGGGTAAAGGGACGAGGCAGCATCCTCCCGGAGCCTGGTGTCACCAACCTGGGGTGCCTGCCTGCCAGTGTATGCTGGTGGATGGAGAGTGTGAAGAAACAGCTCTGTGCAGGCTCCCAGCCTTTTGCAGGCTCGTGTTCAACTCTCACAGGCCTGCAGGTTGTATTTTGAAAGCAGGGTGCAGGCTGTGTGCTGTAGTTTGGCCTCCTGCAAGCACACCAGGGCTGTGCTCAGCACACAGCACAGGCAGTTTGGATCCGGTTGGGTTTTCCCACTGAATCTGTGAAACATTTCACAGGAAACCCATGGGCCAGCAGAAAACTCCCCAGCACTCGAGGTAGCAGACAGCTTGAGGAGTGTTATTAATAACACTCAGTGAAAGGAAGGGCAAAATCCATAGGATTGATTCATTGTGTACTGCACTGCTTTTCTGTGAGGATTTTTCCCCATGCAAATGCTTTGGAGCATTAACAAATCCCCACATCCCACTACGAGAAAAATAAACAGGCAGCCAGAGGGAAATAACTGATAGCTAACCACAGGGTAACACAGTGACTGCAGAGACAGAGCGCATCCTTGCCCATCTCCCTGTGCCATTCCCTCACAACTCTGTTAGTGTAGAGATGCAAAACAAATTCCTTTCACACAAGCATCTCCCACTACAGACCTATCTTTGGTCACACAAAAAGCCTGAAGTAGGACAGAGGTTTTACCTGGGATTTTCAAGTTATAGGCTGAAGCCCAGACTAAAGAATCGTAACTCCTGCTTGTTTCTAGAGGACGTTTTTACTTCATTATACTCGTACAAAGCTCCCAGGGCTGCAGCAACGTAACAGCCTTCAGGTTTATTGAGCCAAGAACAGGCAACTTCATTATTTCTTTGATGACACCTTTGAGAACCCCACCAGCATCAATCTGTCACCTCTTCTTAGTCAGAGGGCACAGATTCCAGTTGATTTTATAGTAAATACTTTTAAGAACTGAGAACAGAGAGAAACGCAGTCTTGCCTTCTCTTATAGTAAACGTAAAGTGTTAAACTTGATGAATTGCAAGCACTCAAAGCTCTGACCATTGCTTAATGAACTATGCATAACGGAAACGCTCTCTGGCGAAGTACAGATATTCTACAAGGATGAAATAACATCAAGGCTGTGATCTCTCACCAATTCCACAGGAACAAAGAAAAGCATGACCACGCTGGCACACAGACCACTTGATTCTCTGACCCTCTTCTTACTACAGGCTTGAGCTCGCTGCTGACACACTGATTTTCGGCTTAAGGACACAATGAAGCGCACTATTTCATTAATTAGAAGCTGATGGTTATGTTTAAAAGACACCTATTTTATATGCATGTATGTGTGCAGTTTGGATCTGTGTTTCAATTTCTACAGAGTTGGCATTTCTTCCACGTGCTTCAAGGAGGGACAACATCAATGGAAAAGGGAAGACAAGTATAGGAACGGCACGGCACATACACACATTTGAGTCAGGACTCTTGCAGGAATCAGCTGGCTGACCAGAGACAAGACCTAGCCTTCATTCTCTGCACCATTGCTTTATTTCCATCCCTACTTTTTTGTTTTATTTTTTTTAAAGTCAGACTGAAATCTTCAGAGCCAAGATTTCTCTCATGCTGTAATTACAACCACCACCCAACAAAATGTGTACTCCCACGCAAAACGAGCAACTCTCAATGCAAATAACAACTGAGAATCCACTTCATAAAACCAGAAACCCTTTGGTGTATTTACCATACAACTGGAATGAGATACCTTTTGCCATTACAGTTTAAAGGATCATGCAAACTTCCTACTATCCACTATAAAAGGACAGATGCAAGTGTTTAAAACTAAGTAAGAATAGCAGCACTGCATCACTTAGAGAAAGTTGTGTTAGGCTTAGGCATCATCATTAAATGAGGTAAGATGTCACCCAAACAATGGCTTGCTTCCAACAGCCCATACTACTCAAGAAACAGGAGGAACTGAGCTAATAAAATACAGTTCTTTATCTACCTACCTAAGAAAGTTAAAATGTGCCCTTTCTAAATCTCTCTTCTGGCCAAGGACTATGCAAAGCAAGAGTGGCCTGATTAAACTGTAACACAAATTTGTGTTATTTTTTTTTAAGAGAAAAAAAAAAAAAAATCACCAGTTCAAACTCTGTCCTCAAGAAGCCTTAGAGAATTAAGTTGCTTTCTGAATGTTTTTAATAAATATCCATATCTCACAAGCTCTACAGCCACAGAAAGTAAAGACAACTTTCTACATGGGAAAGGAAATAGCAGGCCAGTCTAGGATACTAACAATAAAAAAAACATCAATTTCTACAGCACACAGGTATTCATGGCTTTCTCTTACTGAGGAAATCCAACAGGCAGATACCCCTTTATGACCTTAACCCTCATCACCATAAGGCACTCACAGTTTGTTGCCAGCAAAATCCTGGGGCTTGGGAGTATTCTTAGTGGTGCTCCTCTTATGTGCAGAGACATCACACCAACACAAATCAGCCTCACATCTTCTCTCCTCACTGCCTTAGCCCCTGTGTTACTTCTCCCGACAGCTCCTTCACATTGCTATCACTTCTCACCCCGCTTGCACCACCTGTTCCCCACAGCTGAGCTCTGCAGTCCCAAATCATCATAAAAATGACTACACCTGTGGCCAGGGTGAGCCTTTGCACTAGCTGCATCAGGCACAGCTCTGCAGCCCTTTGGAATCCAGCAGCAGCAATTCTTTGTTCTTTTGCTGGCAAAAAAAAAAAAAAAAAGGCAATTTAAACAAGTGTGAGTTGTCACACTTACATCATGATGCTAATTGTGTAAAATATTCTTCTCGCTAAGTTTTCTGCCCCTGAATGCCTGGAGCTGCCTTTTTCTTTTATACAGCTTCACACCACAGGTATACAGAAGTGACCCACCAAAGCTGTAAGAACATCAACTGGCTAAAGGCATGCTGAGGATTAACGTGGGTAAGAGCCATCTCAGATGGCTAATACTCCTGCAGCAGTGCTCACGCTGGTTTTGGAACCATCTACCTTAGCCTTAATCTATGAGAAGAGGAATCCGGGCTGATACATGTGCCACGCATCCTGATTTTCTCTAAGGCAATGCGAAAAGATCTGAAACATAGCTTAAAAAAAATGATATCCTAACTGTTCTTTTGTTTTATTTGCTCCTATTGTAAGCTCTCAGGTATTCATATTGCTGCTAGATTGACTGGCCCAGTCATCTTGTTCTCCAGCAAGGAATATCTGAGTAGGCATCCCATCTCTGACAGCCCGTTCTGCAATGACAAAGTATATCATGTCTGTGCTCATTCAGCCTCCAGCCCCTCTCATACAACTGCCAAAGGAGGTGCCAATTGTCAGGGTATTTCCTTTCTGCCAAGCGCTGCCAGCTTGGCCAGCATCACATCAGCAATAGCCAGAGGATTGTTAGAACCTGGCCCGCTGAAGAGTTTCAATTTTAGCAGATCCATGCAGTCGCATGCTATAAAACAGCAGCTTAAAGTCTAGCTGACTAATTAGGTCCCCAGCTTAGAATATTGATTTTGTTTTTAAATGCTTCTTTTCTTGCCTTCTTTCCAATCCCATTGACCGTCTCAATCTAGGCTTAAATTGTATAGCAATATTGAGCAGACTAAGTAGCTGTAACACAGCACCTCTTCGACACTTAGAAGGCTTGAAAAATATTAGACAATATTCTAAGTATCTATAAACGCTATAAAAGGAAGAGATCGTTTTTAGCATTTCAGATTAAAACCACCTGAAGCTTGGCCCTGATTCTAGAACCTACAAAGAAACATTGGTGAACTCTGTTCCCAAACTTTTTACACTGTATGACACCCATCAGCATCACAGCAAAGTGGAAAAAAAAAAAAAAAAAAAAGAGAGAGAGAGAACACACATTCGGTACAGATGTAATGCTTATTTTACTGCTCTCTTCCAAATTGCAGAACCTGGTGCCTTGAATTGCAGTGTAACATTGCCACCAGGCGGGCAAACGCTCCCCTTCAGCATGCCAGCACCCGTCCTTCAGGGAGACTTGATGAAGCTGGAGGGGCCCGGGTTTCACAGGCCCGAGCCCCCCTAACAAGCAGGCATTGTTTGAACACCTGCACATCTCCCTGTGCAGCTGGGAGGGTGCCAGCACCGCCGCTCGCTGCTGGCCGCGGTTCAAACCGTGACCTTTCCAGGCAGGAAGCAGGCGAAGGCTGGAGTTTCATGTCAGAAAGCTGGCAGAGAGAACAGCGAGAGAGAAACCGAGACAGCAGGCCATCCGAGCCACATACCGAACAGAAGTTTCAGAGATGTCAGTGGTCTCCCTCCCCGGCCACTTCTTCTGAAAGCCCCTTCTTTGTTGGGGCGAACACCCAGCAGCCAGCATGCATTTGGGGAGATGTGCATGAGCTGCGGGAATGACGCAGCAGCTCAGCCAGCGCACAAGGATACATGTGTTTTAGCATTTGGGGCAGTCAGGATGCATCATTTATGTCACACAATGTCAGTAAGCAAGTAGCAGCTTTACAAAAACTTGTGAGAAGCTCCCCAAAATCAGCAAAAAAAATAATCAAGGCGACATAAGGCTTGGTAGTCTTTGCTGCAATGAAGAACAATTAGGGAAAAAGTTACTCTGCCTCCTCCTTTACTGAAAGCTTGTTGCTAAATCTATTTTCACAAATGATCACACATATACAGTGTATGGACAGGGCTATCCTTGGAAGAAATCTAGGGAATGCAGTCATGGAACCTTCCACAAAGTAAAGCAACAACCTTTACAGTTGCAGCCAAAAGGATTAAAAAAAAAAAAGAATATCCCACAACAACAACAAAAAAAAGTCGAGCTTGATAAACAATGGGACCTTTTCCTGCCTCAAAACTACATGGAGAGAGGCCTTAGTACAGGTGAACTGCTAAAGAATCTGGAGTATATTTAAAGCTTCCTAAATAAAAGCGACAGAAATCAAACATCCATCGCTTATGTAGCAGCACAAGCTTTATGATCTTTCACATGAAACCTGCTGTGAAGAACAAAAAGCTACACAAAGAATTTCACTTAAAATGCTGCCAGCAGAAAGGATTTCAAACTTCGCTTTAGCATTAGTATTTCAACTAGCTCTCTTGTGGGTAACTGATCACCTCTGCACTAACTTCATTTACTTCTGTGATCATAGATGTGATCACATAATATTCTTGCAGGTTATTAATGCAACTTTCATAGAAGAACAGCAAGGAAGAAACCCATGTACTGTTTAAAATGACTTCAAAAGCGACCAAAATCTTGTCTGCATTTCTTGCAAATGGTATTTAAGTTAGGTTAGGTATCTATGTTGTTGTGTTTGATTGTTTAATACTTACTCCAACTTCAGTTCAAAAACTCAGAGGGCAAAACAATACTGAGGTAGCATCAGCCCTCGAGTTTTGTTGCAATTAATGCATTTATTAATGCCTAGTATTAGTGTCATATAAAAAAAAAAAGGACAGGTACTATGTTTGATACAAAAAAAGCTTGCTAACCGATATACCATTTTTTGCTCTCCTGCTATTTACTTGTGAAGCACTTTTTGAAATCTCTCTTCTGGAACAGGAAAGCCCAGAGGAATACGTAAGGCTTTGTTATTTTGGCAAGCTATTGTTAAGAGGAGGTCTTGGAGCAAGTACAAACTTTCTTTATGTTACACGGACCCTCTAAACAGCTGTTTTCAGAGGGATCGCTTTCATGGTATTTTGGGCAGGTAACAGCATTCAACAATTCCTAGAATTGTAAGGGTATTCAAAGCACTAAAAGCCAAACATTAGCTCCAAAGATGTACTTTATTTCAGTATAAAGCAGATTGTTTAGGCATTATTTCTTTTTGTGAACATCCACTGTACGATCAGCAGGTCCTGCTTTGAGGACATAGCTGCTTGATAACAAAGACTTCAGCACAAGACAACAAAAATACAGATGCATAGAACAAGTGCTGCTTAGACACTCAAGAGCTGATGGTCTAAACTGCAACCAGTTCAAACAGCTGATATGACCAAAAATATAAGTACAGCTCCAGCCCAGCCAGAACTGCATACCCAGAAGTGGAGTCCTTTTTATTACAAATAAAAAAAAAATGACATTGGGCTTCCTGAAAAAAAAAAAAAGAACCACACCATACTCCCTCCCTCTCCCTTTAAAGCCACTTTTGAACTGTCCCTGACTTCACATCAAAATTGTGCTGTGGCATGCCAGTATTTTATAAAATACAGGAAAATTACAGAACATAGTGTGAATTAATAATGAACAGTTGGTAGTAAGCATTTCACAGATATTTTTATCTCAATACTTCTGTTCCTTTTCCAATTGTGATCCTTTCCCCAGGACTTAAACCTATCCATAGAAGTGAATCTCATCTGCATTTGCAGAATTCTCACGCATTTGGTATCTGAGCTCAGTGCATTAACAAGTGTTTCTAGGTGTCATCCATGCTCCTTGGGTACATAGCCGAGTAGTCCCATCACTCCGAGCAGAAAAAGTAATTCATGTGCTGTCAGTCAGCACAACATTCAACTATGCACAGAAGGCATGTTGATGCAGTGTTGAGAAACATTCCAACATTGCAACTTATTCTGGTTTCTGTGTTGTCCAATACTGATGGAGAATTATATTTACAAGACTCATACATGAATATTACCATTTGGTCCTAGCCACCTAATTAGTATTGACAAACTAAAAAAAAAAAAAAAAAAAGGAAACTTAAGGATTATTCTGGTCCATTGAAGCCTTTTATAAAGTTCTCCATTTTGAAGGTATGATGTTGAACAAGGAGTCCCAATACCTTCTGAAAAAGTATTTTTTTTATGCACCATTCAAGTCCATGAGATTATAGGATGGAAAAGCCTCCATTGTGACTATAGAAAAAGGAGACAAGTACATACATTCTTTCACACTGTGTGATATGAGTAAGACTCCAAATTCACTAGATATGAGTAGTCAGATAATGTCCTGATTGCTACAAGACCATTTTTTTTTCTTTTAAATCGATGAAAACTACCTTTTGCAAAGGGTACAAGCAGATATGCATCTAATCAGCCATAACATCCATTTCTTTCAGCTAGCATCAGAACGAGGACTACAGTTAATGGCAAGGAGAACTAATTAAAAGGTTTTTACAAAGCTGCCAGTATTACCAAGTTTCACAAGGTGCAACTCCTAGGCACAGACTCTGGCAGAATCCCGATTCACCTGAGTTTTCTGCTTATGGAAGAGGGGGGACAGGAAAGATGACATTCCTATCTCTTACCAAAACTTGACAACAATCTCAAGCCAATATTCAACATCTGTCAAGGTCTAGCTCAGTAATTACACGACAAGACATTTGGAATTACAGATAACGTTTAGTGAAAAGAAACAACTGCCTCCCAAATCTGCCATATTTGAACAAAAAAGACCCCACGAAACTGAACATTTTAAACACTGTTTGTGCTTACAACCATAATTATGGAACTCAAGCATTAGGGGGAGAGATTTCTCGCCACTACTGCAAAGGAGCTACAAAGACATGTTTAATGGGGGAGAAAAAAAAAAAAATCCTTTCCAAACATTCAACCCTCCCCACAATCATTTATTAAAACCTGCAAAGGCTTCAGGTATACTAATTTTCAAAGGGATGAAAAAATTCAAGAGTCATTGAACGAAATCCAATTCAGAAAGCTGATTCTCTTAATACATAATTAAAAAAAAACAATTTTCTTAAAAAAAATTTTTTTTGCACATTTTCCCCCAGCAATCTATAAAATGCAAACAGTATGCTAGAAAAGTTTGAACATAAGGGAATGCGCTCTGGAAACATTATTAAAATACGTGTTCCTATAGAATGACATTATCAAGTTTACATTACTTCTTTGCATCTGAATGGACACTTTTGAGAGTGTTTCTCCCCTTTCCTGGGTCCATGAGAAGCTAGGTTTAGAAAAGAAGAGCTCCCATACTGCCAACTTCACTCTGTTCCTTTACAAAAATTTCAAAGTACTGATAAATGATAGTGACAGCGAGCAAGATTCCAGTTCCAGACCCAATTGCCCCAAGGAAGTCTGCCAACACAGAGAGGGCGCCAATACAGAGACCACCAAATGCAGCAGCTGTAGGGATGTACCTGTAAAACAAGGTGGGAATAGAAAAGGTACCCTTAGAGCTTGCTCGGGATATTTCAAATGTAATAGTTGCCATATACTGCTAATCCTATGGGAGGTACCTAAATCAGAGGCTAGTTTTTCCCATAAAATAAACAACCCCACAGAGAAATGACTGCATAGATAATCTAAATCAGGTGCTTTAAAAACACAAATTATACAAGTGAAAAAAAATACAATGGCAGGATATTCTTTACTGTTCTAGGTCCACCAATCCAAGATAAGGCACGTGCAATAGTGTACTAGGAAAATTCAACCTGACTGGAAGGGAGAAACATGCTAAGCTAAGACAAGGAAGTATTCCATTCTACCTAGTAATTAAGCGTAAATTTATGGCTACTAGATCTTCAAGTCATTTGCAGATGACTCAAACGTAAAGTTGCAATAACATTTCTGTAACATGAAGGGCACACAGGTCCCACCCTGTAATCAAAAAAGCTAGCGATCAACCACTGCCTACTTTTACAGTTACTGTATTTAAGTAGCTACTAATTTTAAAAATGATTACTCTGAAAGAAGTACCCTCAAGACGTTAACAATTACATTAAAAATACCATTCATCAGTTTGAAGCAGTAAAGTATAGACAAACCCTCACTATTCAGGCACATTTTCTAACTGCAAGGCTGCATGTTGTGCAAATCCAGCTATTAATGAAGCTGTATTCTGTGTCTCATGCATGCAACAAAGCTTGAAGAATAGCCATGCTCTGGGGTCCAGAAAACAGAACTCAAAGCAAAATTTTCAGTGTGCTTTCCTGTAACACTTTGCATAAATAACCAATGAAATGCATAGCTTACCTGTTTAGTTCATGTACCATTGAAGTTTCTCTGTGGCCTCGCATTACCATTTGTTGTTCTTTCAATTGTTTGGCAACCTGTATTGAATCAAGAAACAGAACGAGTTACTTTAGTGCCATTTGCCAGAGCCACAGAATCTAACATTATGAGAAACCAGAAGCAAGACATTTCAAGTAAATGGTGGTTTTGTTATTTTACTGTATATTGTTGGTCTGATTAAAAAATATCCAGTACTTTAACTTTGGATAGACTGCAGTCACAGGCACTTCTCCATGATGTCAATTATGCAAAGCTTTTTGGATAATTCTAGTCCTATTGAAAAAAGGAAAATGCAGAAACTGATAGGCTATCCTACATGTAATTCAGTTCCTGTTTTGCTACCTACCATCTCCTAGTTAGGATTTAGTGGACATTAGTAAAAACATTCCATGAAGTGTCCATTCTTACAGTTCAGTTTCCCACAATCAGTTGAGTTAACTATTTATTTGTGGGACCATATTAGAAATGAAGTGACTGACAAAGAATGCCTTCTTGGCACATCAATCTTTAACTGTGTTTCTGCAATTGTAGGTAATGATTCATCAATTTTTATTTTTGATGTTGTTTATAACTTTTCTCCAGTACCCAGAAACTATACTGAAGTGTTACAAGTTGTATGTTGGTTTAAGCTGAAAGAAAATCTAGCTATACTTACCCATGACTGCCTCCCTACACGTCTGATAACAAGCAGCTGGATGCAAGGCTGAGCGAGTATTCATATTGCTAACAGTAGCTATACAACAACTATCACATATTTCTTAAAGAATAGATTAAACCATTCCATCTGGCTGTCAAACTTGATCTCCTACCCCAAACCACAATACAAGCGTACCATGATGACAACTATTTCCCACCTTGTTTTCCAATTTGACTGATATAGTTGCTGAGTATTGAATATCTTGTAGCAAATGGAAATTTATAAAGCTAGTCACAGGTACATTAGTACCCTGCACTACATTGTCTTATCAGGTCCCTCTAATTAAAAAGAGCAACTTCCAGTTAACCTTCCCCAAAACAAATGGAGAACTTTTTATGCCTGTTCCTGTCTGGCATACCTGTTGTTGCTTTTGAAAAAAAAAAAGCAATCTACCATGCATTCTACCTCCATCGTCCCCACTTAAAAAAAAAAAAAAAAAAAAAAGCCCTTTCTGATCCAGAATCAAATTCACTATATATATAAATGATAAATATTACTAAGGTGATTACTGGCCTAACAGCTCTTTCAGGAGAAAGTCAGCACTTATTTTACAACAGCCCCTCTGTTTGCATCATGTAGGCTTACATCATTTGTCATTTTAAACTTACATCTTTGGCAGAGGAGCCAGAGACTTCGATCCATGTTTTAGAGAAGAAAGCACAGGAGCCCAACATAAATACAATATAAACAACTGCATGGACGGGGTCTTCTAACACTGAAGAAAAGGACTCTGGAGGTGACAAATAATAACAAAGTCCACCAACAGGATAAGCACGAGCAGGGCCACCAGATGACGTGTCCTAGAAGAAGGAAGCAAGCAGTCAACAATTTTCTCACTATTTCTTAGCAATTAAGCTAAGACTGGAGTTATGTATCACCTTCATGTCACTGTATATCACTGTCTTTACAGCAGCACACAAAGATAAAACTTTACTACCATAAGCAGTTTCTAATGTGGAAACAAAACAATAAGGAACAGTAAAAATACCCACCCTAGTTAAATGGAGACTTAACATCTACACTCATCACAGCAAGTCTCATATTCCACCAATTTAAACAAATTACTAATCTAGGAGCTTCAGTGTACCTGACACCTGTAGAAACGTGCTTTTATCTTTACAGAGACCATCCCTTCAATTACGCATGTTAACGGCACTCTTACAGAGCTGTATGCAAGATTAAAAGGAATAATACTCACAGACCAAGTGCCCAGCAGGCTAACCAGTAAGTTGCCACTGAAGCGTGCAGAAAGCATCTGGGAGATGACGTACAAGTTTGACACCAGAGCAGACTGAAGAATAATGGGAATGTTGGAAGTATAGAACAACTTGATAGGGTAGGTGTTGTACTGGCCACGGTAGCGAGCAGATTTGATAGGAAGATCCACTCTGAAGCCCTGAAAAGTTTCCAAAGGAAAGTCCCACATTATACCTTGATGACATGAACCTATTCTGCAGGTGATGAATTGCATGTGCAAAGCTTTGACAGCAACAGAAAACAACATGCAATCAATTTTTGCAAGTACACATAGTCTATCCACAGGGCTACCTGTGAAAACACTTTTGCAAGGGGCCTGAAAGCCTGCAAGGTTGTCTAAATTCACACAAGATATGAAAGACTGATGTCAGAAGAGTTCTAAAGTTGCAAGAAGATGTAACATAGTGTCCAGGAAAAGAAACATAAAACTACTCAAAACTTCTGATGTTCTCCAGTAGCTCCCTGCAACAATCAAGTAACTGATACACAGACTTAAAGACTTCAAAGCATTTTCCAGCAAAAAAGCAACAGCAGTTTTGTTAGGCTACATTACACACACACATTTACCACCACCCCCAGCAGCTCTCACATTTTTCAAATGACTACAGTAATCATGGAAACTGATTAAAATAAGGTACTATTAAATGAACACGTAGATGTTGCAGACATAAAAATGAATCTTCTGAAAAGTGAAAATATAACTTCTTGTAAGAAGCAGCAGGTTACAGATCTTTTCCCATACAAACAGTTCTACAGTCCTCTTTATTCCAACTGACCTGGAAGTAAATTACGATAGCAAACACAAAGATGGTGGCAATCAGATTCATAAGGTTGGGGAGATTCTGACGGTAAAAGGCCTCACGGAGAGCTCTGACTTTGTCTGTACGAGTAGCCAGAAGATGGAACAGAGCAATGATAGCACCCTCAAATTCCATGCCTTAGAAAGAAAAAGAAAAATCAAGTTACATGCGTTTGGTTTATCTCCAGACTTGAGCGCTTTGTCCCAGTAGACATCCTTCCAAAATACAAGATTGATACTGGAATTTCCCCAAGCTTTTTCACCTTGAAGACACAGTTTTGTAACTGTCATTCTTCACATCAGTTGTATTCTTTCCAAGAATTTTTGGAAATCCCCCTGTAGCAGCCTAGAAACTAATTGATATCCAAGGACCAAATGGGATAATTTTATAGCTCTCTAAAAAAATTGACATTTACAAAGTTGTTTCAAAAAAAAGTTTTTTTTCCACTGTACTACTCTATATAATGTATAGAGTTGGAATTTTAAAAGACCAGAGGGGAAAGTAACTTGGTTTATTATGTTTCATATAATAATTAAACTCTAATGTAAATAAAGAAAAGACTATGCCATATTACCTCGTCCTGTGTTCACGGTGGTGGGGCTGAATGCCTTCCACACAATAGTCTCACAGATATTGGTAGCAATGAAGAGGGAGATGCCAGAACCAAGACCATACCCTTTCTGTAGGAGCTCATCCAAGAGCAGAACTATCAATCCAGCAACAAAAAGCTACAGCACAAAAACAAAATGACAAAGCAGCATTATTCACATTCCCATTTTGTTTGTTAAGAAACTAAGAACTAGAGGAAACAGGACTAGAAATTACCTGAATTGTGATAAGCAAGCAGATACCAGCACCCATCTCAGACGGGTCTCCGTACATTCCAGTCATTACATAGACAATAGACTGACCGATGGTAATGATCATTCCAAACACTGCAGAACACAAAAAAGAAAGTATGCATTTGTCCTGGAGATTTTATATTTATCTAATTGCCCAAAGATATAAATCAATTCTAAGTAGTAGAAGTTGGGAAGGAATACATAAGTCACGGGACATTTGATTTCAAGGGCAAATTAAGTTTCTTGTCTGAAATCTATATATCTGAAAATACAAATACGCAAAGACTTCAAAAGCAAATACATTTAGAAGCAAATATTTTAAGTTGCTGAAAGTGGCTTTAGATATTGAAAACTCTGAGAACATTAAGACATTACCATAGCTATTTATGATTCTTTTTTCCAGTAAACAGCTCAGTAAGAGGTGTGGTGCCACATAAAATAGCTAGAGAATATTCATGTTTATCTAAAAGCTGTTTCTCTCTTATTGCTAAAGAAGAGCCATGCTTGAAACTGCAAAGTAACAACTACAACTACCATCTTAACCTAAAAAAATTACTATCTATTAATGTTAACCAACATGATTCAAAGTTTGGGTCCCCACAGTCTATATATTGCTTATGAGATTACAGTACCAGTTGTACATGTAAGCTTCAAATAGGTTTGTAAAGGAAACATAAAAGCTAACGAGCCAAACAGCAGCCCATAAACTACTGCTGAAATAAATAAATTAGTAGCACAATGTGAACACGCAGCATGACAGAAGCCCAAACATCTAACTCCAGGCTCACCACAGGTTAAGTTTGCAGTTTCTGTTGTTAGGGTTAGATACTCTAAAACATTTTGCCTTGGCCTACTAGCTGTTACTTACATTTCTGTGCTCCGTTGAAGAGAGCTCTGTCCTTTGGAGTGTCACCAACTTCAATTATCTTGGCACCTGCCAAGAGCTGCATGATGAGCCCAGAAGTGACAATAGGTGAAATCCCCAGCTCCATCAACGTACCTGCCAGACACAAGCAGCACAATGAACTTCAGAGATGCCTGGAGATGGTGCACCCCAATATTTACTTGTAAAGTTTGACTTTCCACCCCTTGCGTTGTGATGAAGACGATATAGAACTCCAAATCTCCATAAATGTAAGAGGTTTCAGTGATAACAGAACCAGATTAAATGTCAGATTGGTAAGTAATGCAGTCCTTCTCAGTACCTTAAGAACTACATTCACTGAAAAAGACTTCTGCTGTCAGGAACAGCTTTCCTGTACATAAGAGAAGGTAGGAATTGTCTGTCTTTGACGATCAGTCACTTATTTATTTAGAACTTTAAACACACATGAATTTTTTTTCAGGAGTGCTCGTAGTTACATACTTATACACATATTTCATTATAACACTTAATTAACACCCACATTAAAAGGCCCCTATGATAAATTGAAGTGATAAGAATTTTAATATTTTGTGAGGCAGACCCAAGGACGTCACCCAGAAAACTACAACACAAGAAAACACAGTTTGAAATATGATTCAAAAAGCTTGGAAGATACATGGAAGACATTACCGGCAGCAATGCAGGTAATTAGGAACTGTCTCTCTGCTAATCCCTTCTCCCCACAAAATGGTCCTTAGTTTTTGCACTTAATAGATTGCATATAACCAGCCATAAATCCATTTTGTGGAAAGGCACAACTTTGTGCAATGCCACAGTGGTTTATAATCTCATACAATAATACACAGAACAACTTTTTCCTTTGTTCCATTTTTCATCATCATTAGAAAAAGACCACAAATTAAGAACAAGTCCAAAAACATTTTGGTTCACATTACAAAAATGCCCTCCAGAAAGACTGACCATACCTCTATTCGAAGCCAAAATCACCCTCATCCAGTAGAAGGGATCTGCTGAGTCTGATGACATGATGCCAAATAAAGGAATCTGAATGACCAGACAACAGAAGAAAACAGGATTAAATTGAGAGCCCTCATAACACCCATTAAACATTTCAGCTCTTTTTAAAAAACACAGGAAAGAGGCATACCTGACAGCATACTAAGAAGATGAAGAGCGTGATAGCTGTCCATAGCACCTTTTCCTTAAACTGAATCTAAAGAAAAAAAAAAATATATAACTGTTGATATGACAACATCTAGTCAATCAGTAAACTTTCATACCAATATATTAAAGTATTTCATACCATTATACTAAATATTAAAGATTTTCTTGTGAATGGACAAAGTACAGGGCCTTCTGAATAAAATAACTAATGGTTCATCCCTTTTACACTACAGAAACCCAAAACTTTACCGAAGTTTTAATCCAAATAAACACGCTTATACAAATTAAAGGTAATTCTAGTACTTTGAGAGACACAAGTCCTACATTCTCACAAGAAAGAGCTTCTAGAGAGGGGCTGGGGTGGGAAACGCGTCTATATATAGAAATTTGTCTTAACAAATAATCTTAGATTAGAACTCAAGGAGTAAAGATTTTCAGGTTGCTATTTTAAGTGACTCAAGTTTGTGTTCCAACACACGCTGCTTTCAACATCTCACTGCTACGGCAAAAGCAAATCTGCACAAAAGCATCCATGGTACAGGATGACTAGCACAAGCACTCCACTAAGAATAACTTTACCTACAATTGCCATTCTTCCCATAGGTAAAAAAAAAAAAAAAAAAAAAAAAAAAAAAAAAGCAAACTAAGCTGTAAGCATTTCATATTACACAATCATAAACCTATAAATAAAATGTTACCAACTTACCTTCCGTTCTGGCTTTTGGATTTCAGGGAGGATAACACAGAAGGGCTTGATTACTTCCAGAAATTTTACTGTAAAGAAATTAGTTAAAAGACAAAATAAATACACAGATAAAAGAACATTGGGAGAAGCTCAAATAAAATTGAATTTGGATTCTTTGTGTTAAAACTCGCAGTTACAAACAAAGCTTTTGTTTGTTTGTTTTTAAACGATCTCCTTATTCTCTACAAGTTTACTTCACTAACTGCACCTCCGTATAAGTACAATATGGGTTGGAAATAGGGAAAAAAAAAAGTTTTGTCCTTTTGTTGAGTAGGCTGAAAAAAGGAGAAAACTTTTTTTTTTGCACGAGTTTATCAATACCCTTGAACTTCCATTTCATACTAGGTTCTCAACTACCCTGGTATTTGAGAAATACAAAACCCGAGACAGCTTCAATTCAGGGGTTACTTTTGGGACATACAGCTGAAGAATTCCCACACACTGTCCACGTGCAACAGTTCAAGTTACTTTCAAGAAGTTCACATGCACTGACCTCCTCCTAGTTAAAAGGACATATTCCTACAACAGAAGAGTCAAACCTATCTGTCTCCGTCTTAGAAAAAAAAAAAAAAAAACAAACCACAAAAGAACAGTATCTGCAATGTCAGAAGTTCACCTACGAGCAATCAGATCTGATTCGGAACAGTTAATGCTAAACTTCTCAAGGCAAACCTAAGACTGCACATACATTTTGGACTGAATTAAAACGCTTAAGACAACTGAGAGGAACTGAAACTACCAATAACCTTCTAATTATTTGTGGAAGGCGGCAAGTTTAGCATTTCTTAATTTCAAACTATTACTGGCCTGAAGAAGGTACACCAGATTGTGGTTTTAAACCTTAACAATGCTGTGAGCCTCTCCTACACCTCAGATAAATAAAGATTGCTTAAGATGCTTTTCAAGAGGCTAGCATGTTCCTTCTCATGCTAACAAGCCTAGGAAGACTTTCATAGAATGGCCTGGGTCGGAAGGGGCCTCAAAGATCACCCAGTTCCAACCCCCTGCCATAGGCAGTGACACCTGCCACTAGATCAGGCTGCCCAGGGCCTCATCCAGCCTGGCCTTGAACACCTCCAAGGATGGGGCATCCATAACCTCCTGGGCAACCTGTTCCAGTGCCTCACTCCTCTCTGAGTGAGGAACGTCCTCCTACCTCTGATCTAAATCTCCTCTCTTTTAGTTTAAAACCATTCCCATTGTCACGTCAGTACCGATTAATAAGAGTCGCTGTCTTTTCTGAGTCCCCTTCAAGTACTGAAAGGTCACAATGAAGTCCCCATGGAGCCTTCCCTTCTATAGCTGCACAGCCCCAGCTCTCCCAGCCTTTCTTCATAGGAGAGGCGCAGAGGTCAATTCACTGGATTTCCTCCCCGACTGCCTACTGACAACAGCACCGCTCCTTGGCCACAGCACCAGGACCAGCCCCCACCTGACAGCCCATCCCTGCCTCTCTGTGCCGGCCAGAGCCCGGGCTGGGCAGCACGGGGCACTCCAAAGGACGAAGAAAACGGGAATTCCCCTGAGGAGAAACCCACCAAGCCAGGGGGCACCCCCACAGCGGGGCAGCGAGGCCTGGCCGCGGGCCCAGCGGCCTGGGGGCTGGCGGGGGCAGCGCTGCGCCCCCTCAGCCCGCACCCCCGAGCCCCCCAGTCCCTCATCCCTTCACCCCTCTGCCCCCGAGCCCCCCACCCCCGGCACTCACTGCCCATGGCGGCCCCGGTCAGGAGCGAGGAGCGCGGTGGCGGCGGCCCGGCAGGGACACGTCAGGACTGAGCCCGGCCGCCCCCTGCCCCTTCCGCTTCCTGCCACGCGCCGCGTCCCACGGCGCCGCCGCACACCCTGCGGCGAGGAGACTACAAGTCCCAGCATGCACCGCTCAGGGGATACAGCCCGCCCGCCAGCCAACGCGGGTGCTCATTGGGGCCTTTCCAGTCAACGCAACCAATCGGGTGGTGGAGGCGGGGCGCGCGGATCGGTGGGAGTTGTAGTCTCTCGGCTGCCGGCCGCCATCTTAATGAGGTGTGAGAGTGGCGCGTAGGAGGCGAGGCGTCGGGGTCGCAAGTTGTGTTGAAGACCGCATGTTTCAGCAGCCAGGGATCCTGGCTTTGGTTTAAGAGATTCCAAGAAATAAATAAATACATGAATAAACTCTTTTCATCCGTTTTGTGCTTTTACATCTACAGAAAATAATTTTTTTAGACCTTTCCCTGCATTAAGAAACTCCCCACACACCCCCGCACAAAATGGCAGCCAGCGGTGTCACACAGTGCTGTGCGCCTAAGGCTGGATCTAACACAACCTCTAATAAAATATAAATGCACTGGTAAAAATGTGCAACATTATGTCATGTGTCCACGAAGCCCTGGCACATCAGTGCACTTCTATGCCACACAGGAGTGTCAACAAGTGAAAAGCGGTCACATTGACTTGCTGCTGAAGATGTTTCTGGTAGTAACATACTGTCTGGTCTAATTTGCATTTATAGAGGAACTTATCCCTTGTCTGAAAACTAAGGGTAAACAGAAGTTTGAGGAAAGAGGAAAACCAATAGACGTACCGATACAAAGCAATTAGTGTATAGAGTGTGAAACCCGTAGTGGCTTCCACAAATCTCGTTATTTTCCAGGCATTTAGGTATGGTTTGTTTGATTAGTCAATCCCCTCTTTCCTGAGATTAAGTTTAAAATAACTAGGCCTAATTCCCATTTCCACACCCATTTCCTGCCTTTTTTTTTTTTCTTTTTTTTTTTTTTTTTTCTCCCCAGCATTATCTTCACCCCATATCAAGGCTTCTGAGCTGTGCATCTCTAGTAAGAGTTATCAAAGACATCTACCAATGGCACTGAGAATGTTTTAGTCAGTTCTTGTCTGATGGAGCTTATTTTAAAATATCCAGTTCATCTAAGCTGGTTTTAACCCACTCATTTCCAATTAATGAGAAAGCAACTGGCTTTGCTGTTAATGGTTGGACTCAATCATCTTAGAGGTCTTTTCCAACCTAAATGATTGTATGATTCTATGTGGAGTTGTTTTAGTGAGATCTTCTTGGCTTACTACAGGGGCACTGACTTGATTCGCCAACGTCTGGAGGAAGAGAGGGAAGAATTAGCAGTAATTTTGTGGAAGTCTGAGCAAGGAATCAGCGAGAGGGGTCCAGTGGATTGATGGTAGAAGCAAGCAGTGAAATGCCAGAATTTTGCCAAATTTACGAAAATAAGGGAAACTGTTGTGAGAGATGCTGATAGCATCGCTGTGCCAGATCACTGTTAAATTAGAAAGGATAACATGGCTTTGTCCTTATCTAAATAGCTCATCTGCTTTTAGCCATTTAGAAGTCAGATGTCTAGGTAGTTGTCTAGACTCTATGCTCAACGGAGATGCTGATGAGCACTTTTGGAGAAATGTTGACTCCACTTATCTTACGCATCTGTGTAAGATGTCTTCTCAAAGGTGTTATCGCCAAATCAAGCTTAGGCATTTTTGAAAGAATCTGAGGGGAAGCTTGTCAATCTACTGCTTCTATTGTAATTGCTCTTTTGACAAATAGATAATGTCAGACTCTAGGGTCTCTATTTCCCCTCCACACTGTTAATTCTGTACTTAAAAATGGGCTTCTCAGGATACAAAGTCACACCTGTTTTTTATGCCTTTTTTTTTTTTTAATCTGTAACATAAAAATAGATTTTTTTAAAAAGACGTGATTATTTGCATGGGCCATCTATCAGGCATCTGGATTTCCTGTCGTTTTTAAAAATAATCTTAGGCAATAATGTAATTTGATTTGCTACTGTAAGAAAATAAACTTTGTAATTAGATATAGAATTGTCTATTTACATATGGAAGCTGAAAACTCAGTAGTTTTTGCTTACCTCTCTATATTTTGTCCATTCTGGATCTGAACAACCTTGCATTGGAGATATGAGGATACAGTCGTACAGCTGGAATTGGCCACTGCAATTCAATTCTGGGTATAATAAATAGTTTATGAAAACTAGTTTTCTTAGAAAGCTGCAGTGAAAAGCCCCTTTTTTGCCACCTAACGTAAAAACAAATAACAACCAAAAATAGAGAGAACATAAGGTCAGCTTCTTTGTATAATCAGCTGTCACTCAGCAGAACAGAAGACCAAAAGAAGCCGAAGATACAGTTGTTGCAGAATGATTACTGTGATGCTATGTGAGACAATGGGTCAAATTTCAGCCTGATATGACTTTGACAGTTTATCTTGGTAACTATTTTGGCAGCCAATCACAAACTGAGTGACAAAATTTGAATCTGGTACACTAGGGTTGATTTTTATACTTTTGGAGATGCACCTACTACTACTACAGAGGGCTCAGTTTAGAATTGTGCCAGCTGTGTCACAACTGGAACGAGGAGGAGGATGGCATATAATTAATAAATAGCTCTTCAGAGAACAGCAGTATCTGAGAAGCAGACATAGATATTAAACAGCTTGTTCTTTTCATGCCTTGCTATTCCTTTTTGAACCAAATCAGTTGCTCTTATATAATCAAGCTAATCCTGCTTTAGAAATAGTGTGATTTAGGACCATTAAAAACATTAATATTCACTTACTGGCTTTGAAGTTTGTTAGCCAGTGTGTTCCACTGTTTCACACAGTGCAAAACTTCAGCATTTACTGCAAAATTATATATCTCAATATATCTCTATTGCATTAGTACAAAATTGACATTTAATTACTGCTTTTGAAATCAGTGTGCACTGTGTGCTGTCTGACTATGGACGCTGGGCTCAATCATGCTGAATTGTACCCTGATGCAAACAACAAAGACTATATGATTGCTTCAATAGCCAGAGGTAAAAAGCAGAAAATAGGTGTGGAAAGTAGAAATAGGGAAAGAAGCATAGATTAATTTTCCACTGCCTCCAAAGAGTTCCTATTAGTTCTAGCAACATTGCTTGCAGAAACTGGCCACAAACTCTAGTTGAAGAGATCCATTTTTTTTATCTGTGACATGCTCACCCTCTGTTCCCATGTCAGTACTTGTTATCAATGTGACAAAGCTTGCATGTTATTTTGAATATGCTTTTTATTATTTATTTTTTTAAAACCCAGCAAACTAAAAGAGACACTCTTTATCTGTTGTTACACCAGGTTTCAGAGCATCTGTGGGCTGAGATCGCTAGAGGGCAATCAAATCTATTTGTTCATACGTGTTTATATATATATATATATGTGTACACACACATGTATGTGGACATTCACCTTACAAAATAGGGTTAGTTAATATCCATAGCATTGGTCTGCCACAGGGATCCTGTGGTAACAGTAGGGCTTTGTGCATGGGTTAGTTTAACAGCTGTATTCATATGCAGTCCCTGATTTTTGACGTACAAATGCTGCCAGTAGTAGTCTATTTAACCACAAGGTGGAAGAACTGCTTTACTTATGACGCCAACTCAGCTTGCATGAAGTACACACAACTCTGTAGGCAAGTTTTATTACCATTATTTAATAGATACATTGCAGGTTGCAGAGGCTGTAGCATGCATGAAACAACTCAGGTCGTAAGTGGCATTTGTGGTCTGAGTGGCAGGTGAGTGTGGACGTAAGGGAGACCTTCAGGAAACCATGAGCAGACAACACTTCTAAAACAAATTTTTTACTATCCTGCTGAAAGGAGAGTTAATTGCTTGCTCCTTTAAGGCCAACTGCCAAACTCCATTCATTGCAACAGAACAGAGTTTCCCTTGGAGTCTTCACTCAGCAGTTTTTCCCAAGCTTGCCTGCAAACCAACATGCCAAGAGGCAGACAGGAATCTTCCTAGGTGGGATGCTGAGAGCCACATTTCTGGTTAAAGAATAGTGGAGTAACATTTTCTTACATAAATTTGAGCTTGCACTTTATTACAGGGCAATGGAGGATGCTGTGTGAAGAGATCTTTCTGCTTAATTGAAACAAAGAAATTAGTAAACTTTTTTTTTTTCCCCTTATCCAATAAAACCGTCTACTTCCTTTTTTTTTTTTAAAAAAAAAAAAGAAAGCTATAAAAATGTAAATTCCTTCTAGCCCAGCTGATTTCCAGTTACAGAAATGCATTCTAAAAGATAAAACCTGCATTTCTATAATGAATGAAATTCAGATTCTCTCCTGAATATAGAAAGATAAGAAATGCAAAATGTGATCCTATCCTGAAGATCATAGAATTGTGGTTATTAGAATAAAAAAATATCCAATTTAGATATCTAAAACATGATACCCAAACCACTGTTTAAATAGAGTTGCCCTAGGTACATTAAGAGAAGTACAAGTGTACTTCCCCATCAATCATAAGTCCAATATCACAATGCACAAAATAATTTCCAACGTCATTATCAGGACACGAGAGGTTAACTTGCATGTCTTTGCACTCATTTTCATGAAATGTTTTTAATCCTGAACTCATGACTCACAACCTTATTTCTCCAAGTTGTTCACCCAGGCAGTCTTAGAACATCATTTTACTCCCTGCATTTATGGCAACACTTAATCAGGTATCTAAAACACTTTATAATACTGGATCTTTAATCACCTGTGCTCCTAGCTATCATTATTATTGCCGTGCTTTCCCAATAACCAGGATCCTGATTTCTGGCTGTGGCAAGTCAGACCTTCTATACAATGTGCACTTTGTGTAACACAAAAAACCAATGGCTAAACCCTGATCTTGTCAAAGAACAACAACAAAACGTCAGTGGGGACAGCATTTCATCCCGTCTTCAAGTGACGCCTCTATATTTCAAGTAGAAACAAAACATAACATGCAGCTTTGTAGTGACAGCAGTGCTACTAATTCAGAAAAAGTTCTGTAATAGAGCTACTGTCTATTTGCTAAAACGTGCTATGAAGGAATCAAATTATGACAAATTATGCTAAAATTATGTGGATCAGCAAACAAGGTCAGGCAGATTCTTGCCACTGTCAGTACACGCAGCGAGGGCAGTTTAGACACATGTGAGAAGCAGTTTTACATCCTTACTGAGGGATGTGACATTGGGCCATGCATTGTGACAGCTGGCCACAGAACTCCAGACTGGGCGGATAGTGGCTGGTTCGCCACTGACAGCCTCCAAATTGAACCAAAAAGTGGATATTTCAGCAAGACTGGAAGGCCCACCGCATAATAAAAACACAATTATTTCAAAGACCTACTTCATACGAGGTTAAACTGTCTTTTTAACATCTACGTGCTTCCCACATCTTCTTTTCTGGCCTTTTCTAAGGTTTTTGCAGTCTCTAGGCTATTTTTCATGTTCTTCTTGTTTTACTGTGGCTTCTCTGGCTGGATTCTGTAAAAAAAATATAATACAGCAATACAGCTAATTACCCCAAACGTTCATATTTCTAGGGATTAAGAATGAGCTTTTGTTTATATGATCTGGTTTTTAATCATCAAACTGTTGACCTAGAATCATTATTTAGAGAGAAAAAAGAAAAAAAAAAAAAAAAAAAAAAAAGAGAGAGAGAAATGTTTGGAACATTAAGGAAAAAACGTGCTTGTCTTGCAAATATTGATGCCAATTTCCCCCAAGTGCCTATAACCTAATAACCAGATACATATAGTTCTGATAATTGTCTCATTTACATAAAAATCATTGCCAGCTTGATTGTAACAGTCACCATATGCAAGTTGGCCAGGACTAGAAATCATCACAATTAACCCTCAGAGAGAACCTTTACACCTTTGCTGATACAGCTTTTGGCACAGAGCATGAATTTTCTCTAGAATGTTGTGAGGCATTAACAAAAACACCTTTCATGCTGAAAATACATTGGACCTATATTTGGGACTGGAGAATACCCATAAGAGGAGGCTCTCTGGTTTTCAAGTCAAACCTTAAGATATACTAGATCCCTTTACTCCAGCTTTTATGTTCTGACAGTAGTAAAAAAAAATCTAACAACATGGACATTGGACTTCTGCATCTGCGTGGTCTGTTGTTTTTCAAATTAATGATTGCACATTGAATTTGAAGAACCTCATGCACACAATAAGAGCTATGCTCTTAATATGCACATGAATGTGTAGTGTTATGGAGCATGAAAGTGGTAACTGCGCTTTGCTTCCATTTCCTAACTTTTTCATGCAAAAGAAACATGTAATATATGAATATTTTTGCATGCAGTATTTCCCACATGCATACATGAAAAACAAACTGTACATGTAAGATTATGGTTTTCATCCTAGAAAACTTCTCTTTATTTTATGGATATTTGCATTTTGCTGAATAATTCTTTGAATCTTTCAGCTTTGCTCTCTTGATAACGTCAGCTTTTAAATCCAAACTGTAAGTTACCTTTTCAGATTTTTTTTTTTTCATTTTTGAAATTCTGAGTAGCAGCAGAAATTTATCAAGTGAGTCCTCTTCCTGGCTTTAAAACCAAAGCTGAAACCTGAGCTGTTTTATTTGGTATGCAATGAATGAGCTTTGATTTGATTTTTATTGTATTTCATTCAAACTTTATTATAAAACATCTCCCAGGGACACTTGCACAAGAAACACTTTGCAATTAAAACCAGCATTCTATTTCCAGTCTTCCATTTTCAAAGGTTATTATAACATTTTTATCATGCTTGCTTATCTCCATAATATACCACTGTATGGCAGACAGCTGCAGATGTTAGGTAATAGAGCTAGATGTCTCTGTAGGTTTTTCTAATGGCTTTCTTTCCCTGTACCATGAACAGGATTCACTGTCATTAACCCAGTGACCAGCACTTCTGCATTTTGACTGTAGGCAGTCCTAAGGCAACTATATTTCCACTGTTCTTTGACTTTAGCTTTGTCTTGACTTTTTTTTTTTTTTTTAAATTGACATCAAATTTGTTATAAGATTGTTAAAAATGCCTCTCCAAATACCATTATAATTTAAATAAGGTAGGTGTTTTTGTGGATGGTTCAACAGTGGATTTAATGTCATTCCCAGTAGTTGGTTCCTCCTCTGGAATTGAGCCACCTTTAATTTTCAGTGGAACAACTGTGACTTTCAGCAGCTGGATAATTTCAGGATCATAATTGGCTGTATGAAGTGTTTTCTTTATACTATCTTTCCTTTTAAAACATTGCAGTTTGGAACCAAACAATATAAATTACTCATTCCATATCACTTTTTCTAATTGCCTTTTGATTACTGTTTTTCTTGATCTCGGAGAAACCTTTTTTAAGTGTTAACAGGATGTCAGTGTCAGTTTGATCCTGCTTCTATTACAATCATGGGCCAAAAATCCTTCTGGGTCACATCCTCTGAGTGGATCACATCCCTGTGGATCTCCTAATGCACTTTATAAAATGTACCCAGTAAATCCAATAACAACAGAAATATGATTTAAATACACAGTGCACAGATGGTTCCAAAAAAAGCAAGCTGCAGCTTCACTTTGAATTTGTGTTTATAAAGATTTACTTTCCTTATAAAAATAACCCGTAAAAGTCTTTATCAAGATTTATCCAGCTCAGCTAAGAAAATAAAGCAGTAACTACAAGCCGATCGGTGCAATAGCATTAGTACAAGCACATTAAAGTCCTCCTTAAATGCAACTGAGCAGGACCATGGCCAACTGCAAAGAGAAAGAGAACAGTTAACATGCCAGTGTTATAGACTTGCCTAGTGGTTTAGCAGTTTTCACTGAACCTTTCTGTTCTGGCTTACCTGAAACAAGGCATAAATAAATCAGATTAAAAATTGAGCTGCTTAGGACAGCAACACCAGTACAGCAAATTTCCTGGCAAGATAACTACTATTTTCTGCATCAGATGGCTGCTCCAAGCTGCCGTGCTGAGCAGGGGTGGATTCTTAATTCATTCTGAAATGTACTTGAGCGAAAACCTTTAGGAAGGTTTTATGTACAAATACTTGAAAAGGGGTGAGCCTCCTATCCTCTGGTTTTGTTCATATGCTGTTTGGCCTCTTTGTACAAGATCATGAGGCATCAAGCAGTAAGCTATTAATGTCTGCGTCATGACAAGGCTCTGCAGCAATTATCAATCTTTGTATGGTCTTTGGCTATTTGTCCCCTTAAAGCACTCCAAAGAGCAAGCTTTACAGAGGGCCAGCTCCAGGGCTGAAGTGAATGCTGGTGCATTAAGGCACAGTTTGATAAGAGAATTTTCAAGTGGCGGTGGTGCTGGCATAAGCAGCTGCCATACCAAACGCCCATTAGCAGGCACTTGTTCCCATCTCTATGCCTCTTTGTGCTGTGCCAGTATAGGCAATTTTGTAGCTTCATGGCAACATGGACTATGAAATGATCTGGCTGCAAAAGACTTTTTCAAGTTCTGCAGCTGAACTACAGATTTAGCTTCTTTTATATGCATTTAGGAGTTCTAATTGCATCACGAGTAAGTATCTTAGCTTCGGCTGAGACTGCTAAGCAATGAGAGCAGTGAGCACGCCACAGCCTGGGCTGCTCTAGCCAGCCTGAGATCACACAACTGCTAGGGTTGACGGTCAGTCTTCACTGCAAATCATTGCATCTGGCTTGGGTACATTATCTATGAAGCTTCAAGTCACATCTCACAGTTCAAGGTAATTGTTACATAAACATTACAGACATCTCGAATACAAAAATGAGTTATACTGTGGTCAATGGGAATTTTGCCATTGATTCCAGTAGGTATTTGTCCTTAAAGCATTGTTACTGAGGGATGCTGGAAGGAATAAGGAAGTTAAGAATCCTTAAACCTTTGTATATTCTATTAGCTGGAATTTAAACTTAACTGCAATCTGGAAAGACCCATCCTATGAACAGCACACCATTTAGTATGGCTCCCTGGGACATGATCCACGTAGAGACATTGGCTATGATCCTTCTTAAATGAAGAAAAGGGAGACAGAGACCACGCCACCAACTGTCACAGAGTACAATAGTCACTGCTGCAATTTTAATCTCAGCTATTTAAGAGGACTAGAGATATTATTTTTGTATATATTAGAGTAGCGATAACCATCTCTGCACATAATAGCAAAATCAGTCCTTCCATTGGTTTGCCTTCTATGAAATGCAAAGGGTATATATTATGGGAGACATGGTTATAGGTGCTGTCTTCTTGTAGGTGACTATCATTGTAATCAAAAGTAGAAGTCAAATACCTTACTCAGAGAGAGCTTACCTTACAGATATATCAGTCTGAGCATCTAGCCTGTCATTCTGGAGGAATTTAGAAAAATGCAGACAAGTGATAGACACTGAAATGTCCGATATGACATTTGAGAACCAGATTAAGCACGGGGTTTCTCCCTGTAGGGAGAAAGATTAGTCTCCCCTGTATAGAAAAAAAATCAGTGGGCTTCCAGCCTAGTGTATTATAAGAAAACAAAGCAGTTAGGCAGCTTTCTGATCAGTCTTGTCCAACAAAATAACCACATTTATTTATTTGCTTTGTTGAGGCTTTTTAACTTCAGGGAAATGCCAGTGAATCTCACTGTTTGTTACTAACAATGTTTGTAACAAACGTTCCGTACCCTGCAAAACTTGTCTTAACGTGAAAGATTTTTAGAATCTCAGGTCTCATGTATTATAAATTACCTGTCAATTCAGCTAAGATTTTTTACTTGTGCACACTGGTGGGCTGCATAATCCCCAGTAAAAATTCTGTAAGTCAGCAAGTAGATGTCACATTGTTTACACATTAACAAGATCCTAAAACCCTCTTATGCATATTCTGTAGGCAATTTCTTACATTCAGCAGTACCTTTTAGTGGCCAGTTAAATGCATTACAGGTTTGTTATGGAAACCCCCAGGGACTAAAGGCAGCTGCCTTCATATCAATTCAGGTAATTCAGGTCTCAGTTACCCAGTAAATCTGATACACTTCTGTAAACCACCTTTTTTTCTGCTTGATAGCAATTGTGTCCATCTAAACTGCATAATTTATTAAATCAAGTCTGCTTTAAGAAACATACAGTTCACTCATTCTTCTAATTACTACTGTTCGAATTCAGCCTCAATTAGTGACCTCTTAATTTTATTAGATTAGTTCTGCCTATATAGAAGTGTGACTGGCTATGAAGGCACATGCACTCAGCCTTAGATTTCTTCTACTAAATGTATTACACTATTTAACATCCCTCTTTGTTTTCCAGGGAAGGGATGAACAAAATACCATTAGCTGCAGACACCCAGTCTCTCCTTTCCCGGGAAGGCTTTGATTGGTGTGTACAACCGTGTTACCAAAACCAGGGAGATGACAGAGGTGCAATAACACTGTTATTCTACCACTGTATAACATTCTGTGATCTCCTGGATCTCAGCATAACATTACAGACATCACCCCCTCTAAAAACACAATAAAGCAGCCCCACAAAACCAGTAGGGATGTATTGGTATAAGTATTTTTACATGGATGAGCCTAGGCACAGAGACCAGATGCCCAAGTCTAATGACTGAACTAGAAACAAAGCCCAGAGGTTCAGATTTCAGATCTGTGCTCTAGTTACAAACCAACGCCTCCCTGTGCTCCTCCTCCTGATGCTGAAATGCCTGAGAGCCTACTGAATGGGTATCATAGCTTTTTATGTTAGGATTTTGCAGTTGTTTCAGCCACGTCTGAAAAGAATGAGTCAGGGATTTGTGTATGTGGGAAGTGGTTTCCTCTCACATTACCGTATGTATGGATGAAATACATTTCCTCTACTATGAAGTTGCTGAATGAGAAAATAAAGTAGTGCAGCTGACTGTCATTTCAGTGACTGTACTTCGACCCTGGTGATGAAAAGCCAGCGGCCTCAGGAGGCTGTTTTGGCTAATGCATTTCATAGAAAAGCTGGTGAAGTCACTTACATTCTTGTAAAGAATGATTAGAAAAGGATAAAACAAAGAAAAATAACAAAGCAAAACAATACTCAATATGATAAATTAGAGACTAGGTTCTCTAGAGAAATCTGGCCTGACTGAAACTTCAGGACAAAATCTAGCTTGAAGACATGATCTATAACGCAATAATGAAGATGCCTCCCTCTGTGTTTCAGACAGCTTTTGTAGCAACTAGTGTTCAAGAGTCAGAGATAATGATAATGGCTTCTGCCTGCAATCATTATAGCTATGGCACGCACAGTATGCAAGGCATTTAGCATCAAACTTAATAGCATCATGCAGCGAGACAGTGGCAAGAGTAAGAAGAGCACGGGTCACTTGCCTTCCCTCCCAGCTCATGGCCAAAAGGCCAGTGACACAGCAGAAAAAGTAGAATTTGGTCTGGGACCTGAACCTGCTCAGAGACATGTCCTCAAATCCAGGAAGCTGGTATGGCTGTCCTCTGTCCTTCAAAGCTGATTCTTTTCTGGAGCATCAGGCACCTGAGCAGTCTAGAGCCTGGTGAACACCTTGAGTAGCTGTTCCCATCTTCTGGGGAGACGAAGGAGTGAACAGGCTCATTAGGCAAGTGGGCTGAGGCAGGAGTAGGGAAAAAGAAACAGAACAAACCTGTGCAAACTTGAAGAGACTCTGAGCTGCTGAGGGGAGAGCTACAGCCAGCAAAAGACTTGGAGAAGGAAGGAGACATAGACCAGGTCAAAAAGATTTCCCCAGTTGTCCCTTAACTCAGCAAGGAACTTAAGCTTAGCTTTGAATTGAAGGCTGGAAGAGTTCCATATATTTAAAGAACAGCACTTTATTTGAAATACTTGATGAGATATGCAGAAGACAGAGTTGCCAGGTATGTGTTAAAAAGGGATCCTACTGCTGTCAGTAAAGAACTTCTAAAAATAATGTTATACATATGTATATAAAACACATACAACCATACATCCTGGAACACTTAAATGCGTTTTTTTTTTTTTTTTTTTTTTGAAGGTAATTTCTCCTAGCAAGGCAGGCAAGTCTGCCAGGAGCCACATCTCTGCTCCGTGCTGGTTCTCTGCTCCAGCAGCACAAATGTAGTCCCAGCGTGGCCTTTGCCATGGCTGCAATCATGGGTTGTTATTAAATCATTCCATCAGACACCCAGGCAGGGCAGTAAACACAGGGAAAAAGAAGGAAAGCGTTCTCTGTGTAAGTCCTGTGTATATTTTCTCCATTTTCCAATATTTCCTTTGCTTTCAACCTCAACATGTCAAATTATTGTAAATTGCAAATGTACTAGTTCCAGCTGAGCACAAATGGGGGTGAAATAGCTTTGCTTTGAAGCTACAGCTAGAGTCCACTTGAAAAGCCGTAGGAAGAGTCACAGAAATGTGCAATAGAGCAGCTGAAATTCTGACCTGGTGATTCAAAGAGTTATGATTCATGAAACAAATTTTTAAAGGTACTACATAAGCCATTAGGAGAACAGCCTGTGAGAGAGACCATCCCTGTAGCTAAGACAGCATTCACTAGGGAAATCCGTATTAAAATAATGTCATTTTCCAGATCAGCAGAGAAACAATACAGATCTTCATAAATATATTTTAAAATTATATATATACACACACTAGCATTTGTTTTTGTTGCTTTTCAGGTGATCAAGGGTATCAACACACCCTTTGAGTAGAGGAAAACTATGATTAACATCTAGGGTGCAATCCTTTTACATATTAAACTTGCTCTAGGAAGAGATGTGAGCATCATTCTGCCCCACTAGGCTCCTCTGTGCATTGTAACATTCTGGGAAGCTCTAAGTTTTGTTGCTGGTGTCTCAGTTTTGATGCTACCTCAGCCTCTTGCCTGGAACATACCCGGGAGTGCTGGTGGGGGAGCCATCCGACAGCTTTATATTCACCAAGATTTCCTGCTGGCAAGTCAAGGCATCCTGAATGGCAGAATACAGCTGGAACACAATCCAGCACCTGCCCCCTGCATTTCGGTATTGCACACATGGAAATTGTGTGTTTGCCTGGAATGAGCAGAGACTGAGCCACAAGCCACCCTAGTAGAATGGGTAGTCAAGTGCCTGATGGTTTACACACATGAGCAGTTCCTGTGACCACATGGATGAAAACAGATTAGACATCCACAGGGATCCTTGTGAAATCAGTTATGCATGGACAATTTCAGAATAGAATGCTAACTGGGGATAAAACGAAGAGCCTCAATTAGCTTTTCAGAGCATTTCATTATTTTTTTTATTCCCTGTGGGCCACATGACCAGTTACCTCTCCAACATTTTTCTTCATATTTGGCAACTAGTGATGTACTTCAGTGCTTCAAGTGAAACTGAAGTGCATGCCTTTGCTTAATAATCCCCCCATTCATTTAAATAGTCCATAGCTTGTCAGCACTGCTTTGTTCACATTTTAGAATTATGGACGATGTCAAGGCAGCCTTGATTAAACACTCAGCTAACTACGGCTCAGCCAGAAAGTGGCTGAAGTAAACTATTATTTCAGTAAAGCTCACAAGCTTGGAGAATGCATATTCTGTAATTTACTTGCATCAGGATTTGTAATAGAAGAAATTAAAGCTCTTAAGGACTTTCCCAGCTATGTGAGATTACCCATGAACATATCAGACATGCTGACACATTCACATACTCTTGGAAGGATTTTGGCTCAGATCTGTACCTCTCAATAAGCATGCTTTCTACTTCTTCCTTCCTTTCCTCAAGCTTTCATTTCCAAGTATTAGCTTAGAAATTGTAGTCACCCCAGGGAAAAACAACGAACTAAATGGGGCCCTCACAAAATTTTAAAGTTGGAACCTAAATTAGTCTGCCTTTGCCCCCGTTCTAGATATTTAATCCAGAAGAAAACAATGCCCTGCTGTCTGCTGGACATGGACAGAAACAGAGGGACACACCAGAGTCCCTGTTAAGAGCCAGGCCACATGGACACAAGAAAAGCAATGCTCCATGCAAGCAAGTGCAGGTAGCTTTCCAGTGGCACGTGAAGAAAAACCTATTAATTGTCCACTATGGCTCAAGATATCTGATTGCAATGCCCGCATATAAACATATGCGATTACTTTCCTTGGTGATCAAGGGAGATGACCTCGAGGAATATGCTTTTCACTCTGCTCACTGATTGTCCCTAAAAACAAAGCATACCAAGCGTGAGGGAAACGGCCAGCTCACTAGTGGAATAACAGTTTAACAGAGGAGTCTCAGCTGTGTTCCACATATACGTTCAAATAAGTCAAATGAAAGTCTGCAAAAGCCTCCTTCCCCACTTGAACTATCCAGAGTGTGAAATCCAGCAGATTAATTCAGGCTTTAAACCATGGAGGATTTGAATCATCAGGCATAGACACACAGCAGAGACCAAAGACAAAAAAAACACCCACCCCTTAAAACATTCTCCCTTAAAACAAAAACGGTGATAGAAAAGTCAGTAGATGCATTGCAGAATTTGAAGTAATCAGAAGGAAACAGCAGTTTGGCTGAGCTGAGAGCGGCCTCTCAAGAGCATTGCTTCCTGCTGACTTGAGAGCTCTGCAGAGAAATTACAGGATTACCTTTAGTTCACAGTAACAACTAAAAGTTAAAAAAGAGTTTTTGATGTTGCATGGTTAATTGGAAAACAATCTACTGGTTTTGTTTAAAAACGTATTAAAGCAGAAATTTGTCACCTCCTTAGTCTTACACCTACAATAGCGTTTTGTGGCCAGAGAGGTTAAGATTAAGAACTGGTCACTGATGAGCACCACTCAGCTCTTGCTTGTCACAACTCTCCACTAGACAGATGACAACCCACATATCAAAGGAAGAAAAAACCAAAACCCTGCACAATACAGAACTGATATGAACAGAAGAGTATGCATTTAGGCTGTGACACTCATTCAGCCTGTAAAATAGGGAGAGAAGAGATCCGTTTTTCCGCTCACAGATCACTCCTTTTCTGCATGTTTTCCTTAGTCCCCCCCCCCCCACTACCTCCCTTATTGTGTGGGCAATCCTCAGCAAGGGACTGCAGTTATCAGGTAAACTTTAGTGACCTTCCTGCTAATTGTTTTTATACAGCAGTTTAATATTCCCACTGGATATCCTAGAGAACAGTTCAGGAATAGAAAAGTCAGAACTAAGGAAGTGCTTTGGGGCTGTCCTCTCCATCCCTCTCTGCCATATGCATTACAAGCAAAAATCAAAACCAACCAACCCCCCCCCCCCCCAAAAAAAAAAAAAAAAAAAAAACACCAAAAGCATTTTGTTTTGTTTCAGCCTAATAAATGATTGAAAAAGAAAATGGAGTTGCTCTGAATTACAAAACACGCTAACAACTACAGATGAACTACCTGATGGATTCCTTCATTTCTTTGCCAATTATTTCCTTCCAGTTTTATCACTGCTTTTACAACCTTAAAAGCACCTTCTTGCTGACAGTGATCATTCTTGTGCAATTTTATTGTTCACTCCATTAGCATTTGTTAAAGCTAGGGGTTTCTAGCTTTAAGGTTCTGGTCACACAAGACCAGGTGGTCCTGCCTCATGACAGGTAGAATCTATGCAAAAATTTAGGATTTTTCTTCTTTGGTACAAAAGTTGGCCATCTCTTTTTGGAAGACTCATTTGTGACTTGTGGCCAGAAGACCAGTTTTCTGCCAGCACAGACTCAGCTCTGTTGACAAAGAAAGGATGACTTGACTGTCCTGGCTGTGGTTTAGGTAATGTTTGCAGTAGCTGATGTAGTTGGCTAACAAACCTTGACTAATGCTTTTTGTTTAAACAAACAAATGTCCTTTTCTGTCTTCCCTCCACTCCTACATCAGCCAAATAGCCTGAGGTACAGCTGAACTGTTTTTGTTTTTTGCCAGCTGACTTCAGATTTTTCCTAGTCCCCTCGGTAGCTCAGAAGAACTTAACGGGTTGAACAACAAAAGAGGGTTTTCCCTGGCTAGAGCTTTCCTTCCTATGGGGTGCTCTGCTATGATGTGAGCCCTGAGCTGCCCCCTTGCCTGAGAGGCAGAGGTCCCAGAAGCACAGGCTGCACCAAACACTGCAGCTTGCACAGCCGAATGGAAGACCAAGAGACAGTGTGCCCAAGCGACACACAGAGGATGGCAACCTCAGCTTTCAATCACAAAAACACCACCAATAAGTACAAGTACTAGCAAATTAAGCATTGTTCAAGAAATGCAGTTCAAAGGCATCTCTGTCCTTAAGCATGTGTTGCGGGCTTCTCTCCATGGGGCTCAGCTGTCATCCAGAGCCAAAAAAAGTTGTCTCTCCAAATTCTTAAGTTTCTGCAGAATCTGGAAGCAGAGAGTCACTGAACTTCTATTGGTCCACTAAGTCGGGGGGAGGAGGGATAAGATCCCGTGGGTTCAGCCTTGCAACGAGGCAGACATCATAGCTGTCGTGCATGAGGACATTGATGGCCACCACGTTCCACTGGTTCTCCCACGTGTCGAGCTCGAGGATCTCCTTGGTGATGACTTCATGACGAGCTGAAAAACAGAAGCAACATAAGAACCAGAAGTGAAGCCAAACAGGATCAAAGGCATTGTTACTAGCCTACTGTAAGGTAGCAACGAAAAGGTGCTTTCTGTGGTACCAACAGCTATGCTGAGGAGCACGCAAGTTTGTCGACACACAGAGAACTAATTGGTGCAGATGGAGACCTGTACAAGACATTCAGTCCTCACCTCTGAACAGCAGAGATAAAAACATGAAGCACTCCACCTCAGTACAAGCATGCAGGTGGCATTTCATCGCACGATCAAAATGTCAAATGCTCACTTTGAGACAGAGCTAATGAGCAGGCCTACATGCACTGCCTTGTCTTTTCTTTCCCCCCGACTAAACTGTAGCTCTCAGGCCCCTGGAAGCACTCCAATACTATAGCAAATAAAGATAGAGAAACCTCCAGGGCTTGAAATATACTTTATACTGAGGAATTTGTCTTGAATAGTCGGGTCAGAAGAAAGCCAATAAATCACAGCCAATCTGAAGACAAACAGCTTTTTACTGAGACTAACAAAAAATAATGAAAAGAATCACCACACAGCAGAGAACTGCAATTGTCAACCAGCAGTGCTGAATTAAACTTCTTGTGAAAAGGTAAAGCCTTTCTTTGCTAACAAAAGGCCTGAACTCTCCAGCAATTTCGCTACTCAAAGCCAAGTTATTTCCTAAAAATAAAAACCATCTTTCATTTTTGCTCACTCTTTCATGTTAAAGCTGCTTTCTCACAGTAACCTTAGTCTAAACTCTTACTTTGAGATGAGGATGTGCATGTGCTTTGCTGTCAGCTTCCTTCCCTTCTTTCTGATGAATCTCTGGGTAGATTTATTAGGAGTCAGGTCTCAAAGACTGCCAAGCACAGACACTTCACAGGTACGAAGGTAAGAGCCATCACAGCAAGAAACACCAAGTACTCATCTCTGTTCTGACTCCTGAAATACTTGTGACAGGATAAACTTTACAGGGTCTGGACTGAGGTTCCCATTCAGCCCTTCTGTAATATTTTATTTTTTAATGTCACCTCAGAAACAATCCATGTCTAGCAACTGCATCTCATGTTTGGACACTGCCCTTCTGTGGAGCCAACAGCAAAGAACTGAAAAAAGGGAAAGAGTGAAATACAGAAGAGCATCTGGAGGCATATATTTTCTTGCATTGGAAACAGACCACAAATTCCTCCAGAAAACAGCAACTTTGGGGTTTTGCTACCCCACAGAGAATGTTATTGTAGTTTAGGCACTGAGGAAAATTGGTGCCCATGTTACAATGATATAGTGCCATGGGATTTAAACGTCCCTGGGGCTCCTCTACAAATAGCTTCAGGATGCAAGGAGGTCACATGAAAAGAGGCTTCTTCTACCCTTGGGATCAATTTCCTCACTGCACAATTTAGAGACAGTTCTATATTACTGCAGGTCCTGCACATTGTGGAAGTCTTAGCTTTATGGAAATATTTTCATGTTTTTATAAAGTATTTACTTAAGAAAACAGCTCACCAACCATTCACCATCTCTGACCCCTCTCTCACCAGAGAACAGCACAATGTTTCCACCCCACAGCCCATAGTCATTTTCCCCTCAGCTGTACCAGAAACCTTTTTCTTGGTCCAAGCCCTAGATTCTGGGAGCTTCACACATCTCTGCGAGCTTGAGTGAAATTAATATTTCAGGATATGGCCTCATCTGCATAGTTCTTGTTCTGTTCCTTTACTCTGTTCTCAGAAAATGGAACGATAGTTTTGATGGCTCATTTATTGGACTTCAGTAGTTCATTAAGTACAGGAGAATAATAGGCAAGCAACAACCATCGATGAGACAAGACAACAAACTGCTAAAATACCCAGTAACCTGTGAAGAGAAGGCACAACTGAACCTGTGAACAAGTAGCACATGCCAGTACCAAAGAGCTCACTTTTGTATGACCCTGCAAGAGCAAGCAGGTTTTCCCTAAGATACAAATATGAAGACAAACAGACCTGAGCTGTGACATGGGAGGCTCCAGCCCCTGGATTTATTATTAGATCATCTCCTTTATGCAATAAATTTTTATGCCTGGATTTTCTTTGGCATAGATCATGACAAAAGTGAGACAATCAGAGGAAAAAATCAAACACTGGGACTGTCTGAAATGTTCTGTGGGCAACTGTAACACTTCAGAAAAAATCATAATTAAAACATCAAAGGCAGATTCAGCCACCCTTCCTCGCCAGCCTTGCTGTGTTTTATCCTGACCCTGGTGACTCACAACCTTCGGTGTCCCTTGTTTCCCTTTTTGTGTGATGATGTAGCTGGTTTTGTTCCACTCCACAAATTCTGCTTTCGAGCACGCGGACTGTTGGTTAACTCTTAACCCTTGGGAGATAAAAAGGGTTTGTTGTTGGAATAAAGGAAGCAATCACTTCTGCAGTCTTGTCTTATTTAATATGAAAGGAAACAGCATGCTTTGGATGAGAGAGTTCATATGAGGAAAAGCACTGCTCACAATGTAGTTATGCTTCAAAAAATGACATCCCCCCTTTGTTTTGAAATGAGTTAAAACAACTGAACTCTGAAGACGCACCCACCCACCCCCGGTATGGACAATAGAAAAAGTAATGTTTGTTAAAAAATCTGGAAGTTTGTCTCTTTAGATTCTAGACCCCACTCTTCATTTGGACTTTAATCCACAAAAAAGTGTTTAAAGCCTAACATTTACCTCAGTGCAAGTAATTCCAGATTCTGCCTCATTGGTTTATCTTTTTTTTTTTTTTTTTTTTTTTTTTTTTTTATCTTTTAAGGCAATACCTTAGCAGCCAATTTTGCTTAAAGTAGAATAAAGATGTCTACAGAAAGAAATAGGTTGTATTACACAGATTATCCTTTTAAGAAGCCAATGCACAGAATTCCCTGCCGCACATAGCATTATTCTGCATCATTTACCAGACAGACGCCTCACCTAATGAAAGGAATTCACTCCCTTCCAAATGCTTTTTCCCCTACAAAATGAGGCAGTATTATTACAAAATGAGGCACATCATTGTTTAACCATGAGGAGGTCTTAAGAAACTTGCTTTATATTTTTGTACATGGGCCTTAAACCCCTTTGTATTAGGATCATTCAGGTAATACAAACCTAACCCTAATGCGGATACTTTTAAAGCAGTACAGTGTTTACTGCAGTGTGCTTTTCTTATCTAGGAGAGGGCTAAACCAGCATAAGAAACATCCATTCCAGCATAAGCTTATCCACACTAGAAGTTGTAGTACTTCAGAAGAAAGTCACAGAACTCTTGGTACAGTTATGTTTTGTTTTGTTTTGTTTTTTTTTTGTCATTCAAATGCAGGCTGAAGGCCAACACTGAACCTACAAACGTGTATTTTTCCAGTAATAAAGAACTTGATTTATAGCCAAAAAAATTGTTAGAGTCATATTTCAATTATAGTAGGCTGAGAGCAAAATGAGTAAGTTTCTGCATTCATCTGTGAATAAAACTGTCCCAAAATTTTTGGTATGAAGTTTTCCTTTACATGTGCAGATAAACCCCACAAAAACATTAGTTTTTCAGTGATTGCCTGCACCCCATGGACACAATCATATTTTCTCTACAGCGGGTTTATTTTCAGATATACTCCACTCCCCAAATACGGCCAGACTTCATTTTATATCGTATGCTTTGTCATGTCATTTGAATGAGGAGAGACCATAAATCAGGATGCACCATACTTGGAAAGACCTACAGTATGACTGCAGGCAATATTATAAATATTTGATCTGCTTTTTTCTCCCCCCCCCCCCCCCTTTTTTTTTTTTCTAAACTGCATTCCACTTGTAATTTAGTATTAGGAGGAAGGACACCTTCCCTTGTAAGTGTAGTATTTATAGCACTTCTGATCTTTTTTGATTTTGCTTTGTCTTTCCTATTTGGAACCGAGCATTCCAATATTATTATTTGGAGGATGGGGGAAGGTGTTAAAGGGATGCAGACACAGAAGAATTGAGCAATATGCTTAACAAGTAGAAAATCTATAGCTCATACAGAACTATTAACCATACAGCTGTTATGTTGCTAATGATGATACTAAGAAATTTACCCCATGGCTTTAGAGTCCAGAGCACTGACCTCCCAAATGCCAAATGTTAGCTCATTGGAGTCAAATCTATGGAAGTTTGCTGAAAAGTGGTCAAGAACTTAATTTCTTACAGAAACCCATTGACATCAGCCAGTCTGTTCGCTTCCATCTTATGGAGGAAGAAAGCTGCATCATGGCACGTGCTCTCAGTATCTCCGTAAGTTGCAACACCTCTGCCTACTCAATGCAGGGCAGAGACATCCAAAGTAGCTTTGGATAAGCTCACCAGCATCTTATCTGTGCCACAGCCACACTGCCAGCAGTACCCAAGCAGGCTCATTCAGAGCAGGGCCAGGTGCCTGAGCACAGAACCTCATCTGCCCTGGGACATCCTCACCCATACTTTCCTGAGCTCCTGCTGATATCAGTCCTGGCACTTCTCAGGTTGTCACAGCACCTTTTCCTTTCCTGTTGGCACAGTTCCCTAACATGCTCCACCTTCTCTGGCCATTAATCAATTTATAGAAAAAAGCCACCAAACCTCTAGTGGTTGAGCTGTTAACTGCCTGTTCTTTCCAAAGAAAAGGCACTTAAACATCACGAGGTGCTTGCCAGTCCCCAGAACTCATTATTCAGGGGGGTTCTTGCTCAAGCTTCTCACATCCTTGTCACCTAACAGCCAACCCAGAGCTGTCTTGAGGCAGCTCAATCTACAGTGCTAGTTTGTAACTGGTTTTGCATGCCATTATCTGCACCAGAGAGCAGACAATGACTTTAAACATAAGGGATTAGCCTCTGCTACTTATCTTCCTCACCACTAATAGCTGCTTTCGTAATTACATGATGTAGAGTTCAGTGACTTGGGAATTCACGTTTGTGTTGCAATGGGATGGAAGTGCATTTAGATCATTATCACCAGATGTACTGGTTCCTGATGTGCAGTAGGAAACAGAATAAGTTCATCAAGTCTGTGGCCTTCAATCCCATTTGCATATGTGAGCTGCCCCTAACTCCACCAGCCTCGCTAGGACAACAGAGCCAACACCCCTCGTGGGGTCAAGCACATCCATCATCTGTGCCTGTGGGCAGAAGCAGAATACACAGGAGAGGGAACTTGGCCTGGCTGTTTAACATGCTGGCCAGCCTTCAGGATGTTAAGTACCAAGGCAGTGCTTCCCATCAGACACAGTGAAAGCTGGGAGGCAGGTTGGGACTTCATTTTACAGCTGTGGCAGCTTATTGTTTTCAGAGCACCTGCATGGAGTAAGGTAAGCTATTCACTCTCATAGACAAGACTTCTATCCTCCCACTCTGCTGTGTAATTCTTCAGAACCATAACTTTGTGATCCACCCATTCCCTCACAAATCAATGTGCATTAAAATTAAAATATGTATGTATGAAGAATGGTCTACAGGAAGGAACTTCTCATTCAGTTATTTCAACTGATTTTCTTGGGATTGATCTAGCTGCTGCAGCATTTTAACTCTTTCCAGTTGTCTATTGTTCATAGGCAAGGCCTCTTCCAGTCTTACAAGCACGGATCCTGCTTGTGCTGCAGGTGATAGCAGGATCACAAACCACAGCAGCAGCAGGATCAGTGCTCTTGAAGTCAATGCACCATGCATGGGAGTAAAAGCTGGAAGAGCAGGATGGCAATTACTGGTCTCAGACCGTGCTAGGATACTGTTCCTAAATGCTTTGCAGTGGGTTAATACATTATTAATAGATGATATAAAGCATGTTTAGACTGTACGCATGACAGGCAGTTATGAACACAATAGAAGATGTCATACATGGCTCTAAGCCATGTTTCTAAACAACCTATTGACCTCTTTAGCAATTAATTAAAATGCATTAAAATATCTATTAATCATTTATTAACCCTTTATAAACTATAAATGAACCTTAGTCAGAGGCATGACCAGATTACTAACACAGTCAGACACCGGGTTGAATTTAGATCTGAAACAATCAGGTGCTGCTCACCAGCGATTCCCTGACCTGCACTGGCCTTATTTACAGCACTGAGTTTCTAGCTAATGAGCATGGGGCAGGCGGGCAGCCCTCCTGAGGAAGGGAGCACACCAGCAAGGTGTCTCCAAGAGCAGCTTTCCAGGGAACAGGCAAAAAGTTAAGCAGTGTTTTTCGGGGTGGACCTGGTGTGCTGGCTGGAGCAATGTGGCAGCATCTGTGGCAGACTGCTATGCTGAGCAAGACAGGGACCCAGGATCCGTTTCATGGGTGGGGATATTTATTCAAACGATAACAACTGTGGGCAGGAGAACTTCAATTATTCATCACTGCCTGGTAAATTCTAACTGAGGGAAACAAGCAGTGCTGCAGATAGGCAGCCCGGGGTTTGCCCCTCTGCTTTATTTAGCTGAGAACATGGGAAGGTGCTGGAGAAACAGCTTTCATTCCGATCCTTCATCCCCCAAACTTCACAAGTGTAGTATTTACTGTGCCAGACTCCTTAATACATCTAAATTTAATTTGATTTCAGTAATGTACCATAACCACTATAATAAAAAACAAGCATTACAACGATTCCCCATCTAAATCACATAATGGATGAGGCTGAGGGGAACAGCATTTATGGGAGATTAGTCAAAATAAATAACTATTAAGCTAGTCCGCTGTCAGGAGAGGGTGGCGTGGAGATACAAACTCATTAGCTCAGTTGGAATACAGTAATTACTACACGGCTCTGCACTGCCGCAAGCAGTGCTGCTGCTATTCCAATGTATGGATTACAATTTATGTAAATGAGGAAGAAGCGTCCAGAAAATGCACCTGGGGTAAGTGTGCAATTTTTTTTTTTTCCCCTGTAGAAGCAGCTACACAGTTAGTGGACTGAATGTTACTGTATCACCTATCGTGGCTAACAGCTACAGACAAAATTTAGATTTGGGTGCTCCAAGTCCAGAGGTATTTCTTCCCTTCTCCCTTCCTCTGACTCTCCCACTGCCTGTAGTGCCCTTTGAGCAAAAATGAATTTCTGTTTGATATCAATGATAAGTAAACAGATCTGGGTTGAATAGCTCAAATCTCATACATGATGCTAAATATTAGATTATTTTTTTTCATATATATAGTAGGAAAGCAGCAAGTTTATCTTCTCTGCTGTAAACTGTGTTGGAGAAAGATGGCACAACTGCCAGTTCAGAGAATGACAGTTCAACATCAAGTGCAATAGCTGATAAAATCATACAATATTTTAAGTGATGTGCTGCTAGTAGGACACCTATTAAGTATCTTATTCTTTGAATTGAGGCAGTTGCCCCATTACTTTGCACATCAGCTAATGTCACATGGGTGTACAATAATGATGGCATTCTAATTATAATCAAGTTAAAAAAATCAAATCCAAATTTGAATTAATTCAAATCAGAGGCAGACAGTTGGACCAACACCTATAATCTAAAAAAGCAGCTACAGATCAGGAGAACAGCCCCCCACTGACTGTTCCCACAGCGCCAGCCCCCAGGGACGTGCTGCAAGATTTGTTTGAAGCAACTAAGCAAAGTTAATGAAAGTGTGCCTCCATGAGCTGGGAAGTCCCAGCAAAAAGGCATGCATGCTTGCCTTTGTTATAAATATTTTTGGCTGCTTCATAGCATTATTTTCACTGGAAAATAAACAGGGAACCCAGTCTGGCAGGCATTCATAATTGTATAGTGCTGCATACCTAAAGGGTTGCTCACCCCTCCTTGAGCAAGGCACTCTAATGAGCCTACTCCTGCCATGCCCAGGCTAACATTAATAGCTGTCAGCCTGCGCAGGTGTCAGGTTTAATGCTAGGCAAAGAAAATAAGATGTGTCAACAAGAATATTGTATACTTGATCCACATGGCTGCTTTAAAATCTGTAGCTACAGCACTAAATGCGACAACATTAGAGCAGTTAGTAGAAAGCTGGTTGGCTTCTTCACATTGGGTCCTTCTGAATATTCATACTACGACTGGTGTTCTCTGTGCAGAACTACAAACTAATGGATAAAAACAAGGATTTGAAATATTTCTAAATATCTTGCTGAATGCTGTAACATTGCTGGCAAATGGCAGGCAACACTCATGGCACTAGGTTATGTGAGCTGGAGCTGGGTGTCAGATGAGCAGATTAATGGCTCCTATTTGCAATAATAGTTTTAGCAGAAAATGAACTAATTTGGATAAACTATGGGCTAGCAGATGAAGTCTGGCAAGTCATTCTAAAGCAGGAAACTGGAATTCAAAGTAGAAATTATTTTTTGGGTACTTATGATCATAAGGCACATCATTTGTTGCCAAGTGATAAGAGGTCTCAGAGTGGCTTCTACCATCTAACCACAGACACAAGGCTCCTGACAGTTTTGCCTTCAGTAAGCCAAGTGTGGATTGCTCATATCCTGGTAGAAACACGGAGCAATAACAGACAAGAGGTTCTCAGGGTTCTGAATTGCCTTCTGGTCTGTCAGAAAAAAATTCAAGCACCAAGGACCTGAACGTCCCTCTGGAAGTCTGTGCTTCTCCATATGCTGCATGGAGTCTAGGGTCACTAAGGTCTTCATGTAGGCCCCTCAGCTAAGTCTAAACTTCTGCTGAATTAATTCCCTCTCATAGCCAGTCCCTGAACAAGCTTCTAACCTGAGGAAGCCTCAGCAGGAGAAGTCTTACAAGCAGCGTACACCAATAGCTTAACTTGAAACAGCATTTCCTGCAGTACAGGGGAAGCTTTCTCTTGAAGTTTGGACACTTTGGAGTACACTCATCCTTTAGAGAGGCTTTACTCTGCATTGCTCAAATGATACTCCCAGCTGGCCAAGCAGACTTCCTTCTGGAGACCAAGTAGCTGCAATTTCTCTTCTTCTGCTCCTGGGGATGCTGTTAAGTGCTACTCCACTTGTCCTTGTCCTTCTCTGAGCAGAGGTTTAGAGGCAGTACATATCAGATGGGCATCCTGTTATCAGGAAATTTCAAGGAGTGTAATAAAGGACACAGAAGTGATGGCAGTTGAAAGGGCAATGTCTTTTGATCCAAAATTAAGGCCCTTTGGGCATTTGACAGCTGTTTCTCAGCTTTGTGTACAGCATCTCTGGCCTCTGATTAACCACTTAGGTCTATGCTTGCACAGAAAGGCACACAGAGCATGGTGCATAAACAAAATTAAGATGCAAAAATATCCTTATGTCACCAGCTTTCCTACTGCTGGATCAAGAACGTAAATGAATGCAAAGACAAGTTCAGACTAGGTGTCAGGGACAAGTCTCCAGTATATAGGGAGTCCCTATATCCTGCTGCTTATATATATTGCTACTCTGGAGAGCCTTAGCCAACGTCTTTGCCTTTTTTTTTTTTTTTTGAGAAGCACTTGTACTCGAGTGTTCACAGCAGCCTTTTAGAGTTCAGCAGGCAGAAAACCCAGAGACTACAGCTGTGCCACCAGCTTGTTCCAAAAACTCCACTCAGTTGAAACTAAATTACAATGTTTTGTAAAATTGGAATATCCTCTCTTGGTTGCATCCCTCACAAAAACTGAAGTGGCATGCCAAGAAACCCAAAAGACTAAAGCCAAACAAGCACATTCTAAAATAACCCTATCTGCTACTAAAGCAGCAGCAGCACATGCTGTTCTGTGAATATCCTGAATCTGCTGAGCAGCTGTAATTGTGAAAGAGCAAAGTCAAGCCACTCTCTCCAAGATCCCACATGACAGTAATAACCCTCTGTCCCTTACTTCAGCCTTCACCCCAAAGAGCAGCACTCTTCCCAGCATGCAGAGAAGACAGGGACAGGGAGAGAAACCAGTGACATAACCTCCAGGTTCTGCAAATGGACTCCAGTCATCTATTCCTTGATGGTGGTAGCTGGAAGTTATTATGAAGATTAAAAAAACAAACAAACAAACCAACAAACAAACCTTTCCCTCTAATAACTTTAAAGTCATTAATAAGCCTATCTTAAGACACAGCTTCCTCTCAACTCCTCAGACATTTGGATATATCACATTTAAAATTGACTGTGAATCTTATTTTGGCTCCCCTGTTAATAGGCATTATGCTAACAACACAATCATATACTATTTCTCAGGTGTACAAAGTGCACACATGGAGGGCATCAAAATCCAGGTTGCACAGGTAACTGCAATACTGGCATTATCTAACTTCCACTCCTTGTTTCCCCATCTAAACAACACTTAGCGTAGGAGAATTCTATACATAATTATCTAGATTGCAATAATACAGTCAGGAGTCAAGACCCCATTGAGCTGGCATTATACAAGCATACAAAAGATGGCCAGCTTGAAACCCACAGGGGAACTTTCAACCTTTCCCAGTGCTGCCACTCCTAATGCAACTCAGTGACAGAATGCAGGGCTTTTTTTACAGAGTTATTCAGAAGGTTTCATGCTAATCCGTTAGTCATCTTGAATGTAACTGCTTCACGTGTTGGTGCAGAAGATCATCCTTTTGAGGTTTGTACCCACTAACTTTAGGCTTTCCTTACACTGCTGAGGACAAAAATGATGGCACATTTCCTATGGAAACAGTGATGAATTGTAATCAAAATCATTCTGAGGTCACAATTTCCATCAGATGTGGCACAAGAACACACCTGTTAGAGCTGCCATACAAGTGTTTTCACAAAGCAGCTTCTTCAGGCAGCAGCAAGTGAAGGGAAGGTAAGTTGTGAACTAAAGGATGAAAACCATTCTGAAACATAGCAGCTCTAAGTTTAGAGTTCATAATACAAGTAAAAGCCAATGCAGCCTTTATTAGTGTGGCATGAAGGACGTGACCCAGTGATACCATATGGACGTTACTGGGCAACAGTGAGCCTGACACGACATTTAGTAGCAGTGCATAGTGCATCTGTACTACTGCTTTCTCCTAGAAATGAGATTGGGGTAGCAGCTGCTCTATAGCAGGAGAAGTGTGCATGTTTTGAGAGACTCTGCATTTATAATTAAAATTAATGAGTAGCAATACTGGAGATAGTCAAGGGGGAAGGAAGACTTCAAAGGGGAAAGGTGGCTAGGCTATGGGACTAGGATTATTTCACATCACCAGATCTGGAATTTGACCTCCCTAACCAGAGTACTCATTAAATACACAAGGTTTTTCAACACTGAAAATGAAATCATGTAAGTAAACAGAGCTAGCTACCACAGCTACAGATGGATCAATAGTGCCTAAACCTTCAACAAATATGCTCAAGTTCTGTAATGCCCATAACATACATTAAGATCCTGATCTCAGTAGCTCTGTATGTATATCAAGGAGAATTCTGCATAGGTTTGGAACAGTTCAGTGCAGATCAGAAACGTCCTTAATTTTTCATGCTTTGAGGAAAAAAACAAAGAACAAACAGAACACCATTCATATTGACATTAGGAGTCAGCAGTCCAAAGGGCTGGATCAGCTCTGTTGTTCCAGGGCATGCCAGTGCCACTTCACAGAGTTATTCAGTCAAGTCAGGCTGCATACAGTGAAACTGATTTCAAATACGCAAAGAATTTTAGACTCATTTGAGTACCTGCTCCATGAAATCCTCCACAGAGGTACAGCTTCCCTTCCACTGAGCCTGCACAGCTAGAGTTTGTTCGTAAGGAGAGGAGGGGAGAAGGCATAGGAGGTCCATCCCTCCAGAAGTCTCCATCAGGGTTATAAATCTCCACTGCATCAAGGCAGTTCCGTGTCTGCCCCCTGTCACGACCAAGGCATCCAATTCCTCCTGCAGAAGAAGAATACATAGGTCAAATATAGCAGTCCCAGGTTCTGCTGAGAAATACGTGGCTGGTTGCATCATCTTTTGTTTACATGTCCTCATATCCGTCTTTTTTCCTTTCCCTTTTGCAGCTCCAGAAGTTCATTAGAAAGTAAACTCAAGGCAGAAGCCACCACACATCATCTACAGACATCCAAGCAAGATCCTTTCTGAGGGCTGGTAACAAAGGAAGGACAAGAAACATGTCTTCAAGAGGCAAAGGTATTTTGTTTTCTGCATATGTAGTAGAAACTGTCATAATTACTTGTTTTGTGTGCTGGGCAAATCACTATCATTAAATCATGTTGGGTCAAAAATTATTTTGCAATTACTCTTAGTGTATTTGACACTCACTTGCTAACCAACAGTCATTTGGGTTTGTCTCAGTAAGAGAAAGTTCATACTCATTTCTGAATGGAAGCAAGCTTCAAAAACCAAAACATTCAATATGCAGAAGTACCAACGGGGTCATTTGTGACAAGCCTGAGTGTTGAAGAGTTAGTTACAATGCCTGAAGTCAGTGTGCAGGATTGAAAGAGATCCCAGTTTTCTTTTGCTGGAACACACTGCAACAGGCTACAGGCACATACAAGATCTCAGTGCACAGTGCAAACACTGTACACTGAAAGCACAGAGTAAACACACCCTTTCCACATCTTTTCCAGTGATCAAATCCAGATTTTGAATTCACAGCCTTCAGTTCTCCACTATTAATATGCTGACGTACCCTCACAGGTTTTCCATCTGTGCCAATGGACACAATACCCTGTAATGAGCACTGATGGCATGCTAAAGCAGTTCTTTTGTGCATGTGGTGTGTGCGGCCACTTTTAAATACAAAATGGCTGCAATATGCATGCAATTTCCACATGAAGGGCTAGCTTTCTAGATACTCTTATAGGATCGTTTAATTGTGCACATCCAAAATGGATGGCATGGCATGTAATTATGCCCTTGCATAATTGCAAAGGGGAATGACTGCAAGTACAACCTGTGCAAGGTTAGTGAAGCTGCCTTTAAACGTATTGCCCTGCCAGTGCTAAGATTGTCTATTGAAGAAAGGAGCCCCTCGTGCTCAAAGTTTTACCTGCATATGGTTTTCCATCTACCTCTTCATATGGACTGTGCTATATTTTCCAACATTTTGAACACTCTCCAAAGATATTTCCAAGAGAACACAAGTGGAGACCATAGTTCTCCAAATTTGTACCCGATATATTCCTGATCAGCATTTCAGAGTCAAGATAATTTATGCCTGCATCAGAGCAACAAAATGAGAACCAAATTCAGTGTCCTTTATGCAAGTTTTCCTCCAGCTGAACTTGCAGTGCTTGATTCAATCCAACATTTGAATTTTTCAGGCACTAGTGTGTACATATTGTGCTTACTTCAACATCTACTGTCAGCAACTCTGATAGATGACAGCTTTATTTATCAGTGAAAAGCTAACAACTAATGTCTAAGTGAATCAAGCCTCAGAGGAGGAACCCAAGAGAGCAGGGGAGTGATTTGGCTAATCACATCTAAAAAGGGACTTGTATGTATCATCATGCTGAGCCACTCTCATAGTTCAGTCTGAGCTATTCCTTAGGATTATCTGGAAACAAGAGAGTTTCGAACAAGTTTCAAAATTCAAACATTCACTTATCATATTGTTCCTAATGTCAGGAACATTGTCCTCATCTGTGCAGTATTCTTCACTGCTCTTTAATGGCTTTTCAGAAATGTTCCATATTCCCCTAAATTTAATCAAGGGAAGTGGCAAGGGCTAATCAGACGAGGTTTTCATATAAGGCTATTATTTAGTTGATGGCTTACCAACATTTCTGACTCTATAGCATCCTTTGGTAGGATCACAGACTGCAGCATGCAAGACAATCTGCTAACAGGATATGTACAGTCTATGGAGTACAGTGCAGCACAGATGCCCAAGAAAGTTTTCACTGGTACCCAATAATATTAGAGGTCCCCACAGACTAATCTGATCTGTTCAAGAAGTAGTTTCATGATGCCAGAGACTGCTGCTGGTTTCCAAGCTAGTTTTAAAATTGCACAGGTGATACTGGTACTACACTGAAGAACAGACACTCACCCACAGGGAAAGTCTTCATCTGAGGAATGAAAGAGCATCTTGTTCAGAGGGACAAATGATACCAGTTAGGTCATGCATGGGACATATCAGACTCACAGAACTGAATAGCATTTTTGATTGCTTCAGCATTTCTTGGGGGGTCAGTGCCCCACGTGCCTAGAACATTTCTAGAAACATAATTGCTGTTTGCTGATTTCTTAGCGCATTGTTATTGTCACTGCCAAATTCAGTAACTGTGGGGCATGGTAACTTTAGAAATAACAGAAATAATGAGGTACAGCACAGTCAGTGACTTTTGCAAGAAGTCACAACCACCATCAGTTAATGAAGACATTCAGCTGCCAACTCAGGGCATCAGCCCCAAGCATTTTCCCTGAATAGTTATTAGAGAGGTAATATTTAGTGGCCTATTAGAGGCATCTCTTCAAAAGTTTGAGAGGTACCACATTTTTTAAGCATTTAAAAAACCTTCATTAGGCAATTTAGGTAACTTAAATTTGACCTCCTTTAATCCTCTTATAACCTGACACAGTCCTGAAGGTACAAGATATCTCCAATTTACATCCTTTGCCATTTCAGTTAGATCCAATTTCACGTTCAATTTACAGCAAGGACAAAGCTAAGTTCTCAGCAAGTAGAAAATGAGAAGGAAAATCGGAGAAAAATAAAGTTTAATTTTCAAGCTTAAAAAAACCCCAACACAACAACAAGTCAAACTCAGAAGAATTACAACCTTCTCTTGAAGCAATGTTAATTCTGAAATATTGCTAACAAAGGAATATGAGGATATTAGATTCCACCAGCACTGCTTTGCCTTTCCCAGATGTGGTAGTTCAGCAATAGTCTTGTGAGACAGCAGTCTTTCCTCTGCAGACACTGATGTCTCAGGCCTCTTCCCAAATAACTAAATGCACAAATCAGCAAGAAAACTCCTCAAAGTGAAATCAAACCACATCTGCAAACAAGCGGAGGCATCTCATGTTAAACAGGCTATCCATCACCTACAATGTGTATTCCATGAAAGACTTCAAATGGGCAGAAAAAAAAAATAAACTTGCTGTGTCAGGCAATTCACGCTGCTTTACGCTCAGTCACTCAACCCCAGACCATCCTGTCCTGCTGCCTTCTTCATTCAGATTTATGAAACCATTAGGAGTGCAAGTGGAGACATATGGAATTGCAGTTAAGACCAGGAAGGCTGAACTGAACAAATGCATTTATGTTTGGTTCCTACAGGGGCCTCTACATGAGGTGGAGGTACCCTTGAGGAGGGTAAGGGCAAGCAGCAATAGGGGCAAAGGGCTGTAGGTCACTTCAGGGAGGTTTGTGACAAGAGGCCTGGCAGCAGCTTGAGGTACTGGGGGCCATTTCTGTGTATTTGGAAGTCTGTACATGTGATTGTACCTTAAACCAGCCCATGCTGTGGTCACAGCCTCACAGGAGTCCCCACAGGCGTACCAAAGGGCAGCAAGTGCTACTGCCATGCCTACAGACTGGGGTGGATGCTAGAGAGGGTGGGTCAGTAACCCACACTCACCTCTCACCACAGAGCAGGTGAATTCAACACCACCTGGCTTTTTTCCCTGCATAAAGCCCAATTACATGTCCTTTGTGCAGGGAGAGATGGATTTCTCACCGGGAGATCTGAACATTTCTGTCATTTTCACATTCATCACACAAGAGGATTTAATCCCAGAACTCAGTCCTACCCCTCCCACCCCTTACAAATACACCCTTTCAACATGTTAGGCTTTTTACATTATTCACTTTCCCTAGGAGATATTTCAGATGCTACTGAAGGACTAAAAAAAGCCAGTGAAGCCACCTTTGTGTTCACAAACCCATTAATGCTTGAGAGCTTTCCATATCATGCTTGGATGATTCTGCAATCAAACATACTTTCAAGGGCACTCTGTAAGCAGTGGTTATAATGGACTTTAAATTTAACATGAAGTACCATTAGTAAAATAAATATACAAATAAAATACATAATCTTTATTAAGAAATCATGACAGAAAAGACAAGCCTTTGATGAAGAAGGCAAAACAGGGGTAGGTGATGTGATTAGCACATCCCTAGAATTTCAATGAGCTGCAGTTTTGTGCCTTACTGTACCCACACGCTGCTCATAGCTGGCTGAAGGCAAAGCATTTTGCCTTGTCTAAGGTCAGCTGCCTCCCTCTTGTCCCATTCTCATCTGAGAAGGCTGCATGCAATTTGAATCACATCAGTTCTAATAACAGAACACCCTCCCAGTGCACAAGGGGGAATGGCTGTGAGGGCTGTGAGATAGAGAGTCACTAACAATAATTAGTCCTGAAGATGAAAAGGAAATAAATACCTTATATACATCTATGTATATCTATAAGAGCAAGACTGACACATGGTTAAGTTCCCAGAAAGAGGGAACTCCTGCCTACAGTACCCAGTGATTTCACCCATGGCACTAGAATTGGCACATGTAAAAACAGGCACTCACGCTGAGCTCCTATACAGCTGAATTTGCCTGACTCCAACCTGGACAAGTTTTCTTTCCCAGGATAGTTGCCCAGATCCAAACCTAGATCATTCAGTTCATATACAGGACAGCTTACTTAAGTGACACCTGTAAGGTGGATGGTGGTTTACGTAGGACTGAAAAGAGCTGAGGACCTCTGAATGTCAGAGTTTACACTATTTAATTTGGCTCCCCTACTTAGAGGGGGGTTTAAATTAGACAAGACCTACAATTCCTCAGCCACATCAACTTATCAGAGCAACAAGAGCAGGGCTGTTCCCAAGGGGAAGGTGTCCCAGACAATAAGCTCACCAGCAGGGAACAGCTCTATGACCCCAGAAGCAGACAGTTGCAGAGGATCCCACCAACAGCCCAGCAGTCATCAGGCAATGAGAAGATGATGAGAAGGGGCTGAGACACCAGCTCTGGGCTTAAATGATGCTTGTGGACCTATGGGCAGAGAGGGTGAGGTGGAAGCCCCAGGTGAGGCTGGTCAAGCTGATGAAGACCTCAGGGTACTGCCACTGGAGTTCTTTGCTGTATAATTAAGTCCTCAGATGACAATATTGAGTAATATTCATTCTTACTAGCATCTCCGTGAATTGTTATCAAAGGAAAGTGGGAAATGGGTGAAAAAAGCAGTAATTCTCCAACAAGCAAGTCAAATCTAAGCTCATGCTCTCCTTTGCCTCATGTAAAATAATTCACTATTAAATTGATCTCTGAAAAGCACAATGGATTTAATAGCGCTAATCTCTTATGTAACATTTCCCTTCATTACTCTTTAACAGCACTCAAGCTGAGAGTCTTAGCACTTATGCTGCTCTCTCACTCTGCAGAGCAGGGCTGCATAGCTGGTTTCGTGGAGAAATAAGGGAGCAATAAAGCTAGCCCTGGCAGGCACTTCCAAAGATGAGAAGCACTGTCATTTTTTACTAACGGAGAGCAAAGCAGATGATGTAATGTAGTTTGTAGAAGACACAAGGAAATAAGATGGATTAGAAGCAGGGCTGAAAAAAAAAAAAAAAAGACAGACAATTGTCTTCCTAAACATGGTCAAAACATGGTCAACACTTCGGTTTCAGGTCCTTCAAAGCCTTGTTCTCATTTTCTTTGATAATTCTTAAGTGAGTACGGAGCATTTCTCCTCTTATATATCAGACCAATTTTTGCTTTTTTCATTCCTCCCTACATACACACACTTCAGAGACTGTGGCACAGGTACAACAGAGCAGAATCAGGCCCATAATCTGCTGCTTGTCAGAAGTCCAAAGCATATTTATAAATAGACATGTTTATTTTAGAAGAAGGTGTTATTCAAGTGCATGGTTAATACTCAAGCATGAAAGCTAAAACGTCTCCTTCCAGTCACTCCTACACAAGCTTTCCTTTCCAGGGAGACCCCAAAGTACATATTCAAATCAGTATTTTGTGATTAAGACCTACAGTGTTTAATTGAACCTCATTTAATTGCTTAAAACATTTAAAAAAAGCTCTCGGCAAGAACTCAAAGAAAAAAAAAAAAGTTCTAAGGAGATGGGGTGCTAGGCTAAAGAAGATAAACAAAAATTCTTTGATTCTTAAACCTTCACTAATAGGATTTCTCATTTAAATCCTTCTATATTTCTTATTTATAAAGCAGGAATTACATAACATAAAAGCAACACATGGTTAAAGCTGTCATGGTGATACAATATTTTTTTACCAGTGACCTGTATTTTAGAGACAGTAGTTCTACCGAGTGCATTTTATTATACGATAATGAACATGGAATTAAATCTTCCTAATTTATCCATTGGCTGCAATGAGTTTTCAGAGTCTTAGCAGCAAAGGATATTTTTTAAGCAAGAGATTAAAATGCATGACCTTAAATAGAGCCCTCCCATTTGGTTTTCTTCCAAAAGTATCTCAATTGCCTCTGTCATTAAGAACACAATACTGCTCTTTCTTGGGCTTCCCAGTGAATATAGTTATGTTCCTGGGAAAATATGGAGAGAAAGAGCTAAGACCAGTCAAATGGGATGAATAGGAGAAAGGATTTTGAGCCTTAGGAGATGCTGTTCATTTGCTTTTAAGGTTTATGTACATGATATAAATAGCATAAGATTCTCTAGGAACATTACACAACAAACAGACAATTATCTTGCAGGGTTGCTGATTAAGACACGTGATACAGATTCCTGAACAATGCTATTACTCAGACAAAAAACTCTAATCTATTTCTCATTTTCCTTCCATCAGTGTGACTCTAGAATAATTCCATTTAAGTCATTAGGGTTTTACACGCTGGAGCTGGCAATTAGGCTGGGAAGGGTTTTTGGACAGTGACTGTGTACTCTATGTTCTGAGCCAACAGGACTTTCCAAAGATTAACACTTCAAAGGCTAAGCATCGCATTCTGATCTGGGTTGGGAAAAAAAGTGTCTGACACAACACAATTGAAATCAGCAGACTACTTACTACAGATTTACACCTACATGGATGAGAGTTAGCATTACGCTCGTATACCAAGGAGGCTGTCACTGTATGTCATTCACAGCTAGTGTTTCATCTATGATTTTTGCTTCATATTTATTATAGAACTTGGATTCATACCTCAGAGACATTAGAGTAATCCTCTCTAATTTCACTTTGTGCAGTGATTTTTCATTTATGTTCTGAAGTCCCACCTAATCCTGAATGTGCTGAGACCTGTACAAACTGTACTGGAAGACAGAGATCCTGCCTGAAAGAGCTGACAAACTAAGTTTTAAACTTAGTTTAAAAATATGTGCCGAGAGTTGCTTGAAATAAGTCATATCTACATGCAGCACTACTTTATGTACCCAGCTAAAGCTATATTACTCTTTTTTTTTTTTTTTTTTTTTAAAGTAAAGCTTTGGAAGCAAGGCTTGGTCCTTGCAAGATATTATCTTGCATTTCCCTGTTTCCACCTTGCCTTCCTTTCCCTCCTTCCCCTGCCCTCAGCAGATCTTCTTAAATGGGAGCAGACTGCAGGAAGCCCTTGGAGATGGTGCTCTACTTAAGGGACAAGTTTTATATCAAAAGTGGGTGATGCTTGTGGGAATCCAAGCATTGCTATGGAGCACGCTTCTGAGTTGTCGCTTTACTGAGTGTCCCATGCCTGAACTGCAGAATGAGGGATATGGACAGGGATTGTTTGGGGACAGCAGATTTGGGGGGAGGAGATTACTGAACTCTTCCACACAACTCTTAAAACTTTTGGTCAAACTACTGTTTTGAAAGCAAAAAAATGAGAAGGGTAATTTAAAAAATGACAAAGTGAAAGATACAGGCTTTCCAAAAAATGCACTGCATTGTGTTGGATGGAAGAACGTGATTTACTGAATTTCATCAGAATCCACAAATAATGTTGGTTTTGTCCAGGACATCCATATTCTCTTTTTCCCTGCGCCTTTCCTTCATGACACTAGGGCATGTTACTTAGCTTCCTACTGTTCACCTGTGAAATGATGCTAACAAGGTTTCTCTACCCATCTTTTAAAACTCATTATTATTTATAGCACACACCAGTAGTCCAAAGAAAAACAGTTTAAAAAGCAAAGTATCTTTGTTATATTAATCCAGAGCACTAAACATTCACCTAATTTAATCTACATGAATTAAGGAAGGAAGAAATTATGTGGGGAAAAAATAGATCCTGAAAATAACTATCCATTCAGTCCAACATACGTTGTCCTACAGTACCTAGCAAAGGGTGAGATATTTCACTTCACAGAAGCAAATTGCTGGAAAAAAGACAAAGTCATGGTGCTATCTGTTAAAAATCTGTTTCCTCTTACCCAGGACATAAATCTCACTGTTGACCACGGCAGCGCTGAAGCGGTATTTGGAGTACTTCATTGGTGCGCGCTCTGTCCATTTGTCTTGGCATGGGTCGTACTGAAACGTTCTGTTACTTAATCGATCCGGCTCATCATCAGGCAGATCCATCTGTATGAAATATGACAGCCATATAATAATACAACATTTGGAGCCCTCCGCACATGCCTGCATGCAATTAATCACAGCAGACAGCGGAGCAGATAAATAACATAAACACATCAATTATAGCTGCGAAGTGATGCACACACACCACGGCTTAACAGCATCCATGACTTGTGGCTGGAAGTGCGTTGTAGAAGGCAAATGAATAAGAGAGCATTTATATTCTGTAGCAGTAAAGATGGGGATTTGTGTAATAACAGTACATTCATGGGCCCAGTTCTGGCAGAATGAACCTCTTTTGCAAGGCTGCTGTGAAGTCCTAATGATGGTAAAAAGGAAAACCTTGCTATAAAATATTTTTTCTCCCTGCTAAAGGTTGAATTTCTGCTTCCACTGTTATTCAGACTATACTGTGAGTCCCAGTGAGGTACTTAGCTGACTGTGCTCAGGCCTATTTATATACAAAACTTAGCCTCAAGTCATATGTGCATTTATTTAGTCAGCCTAGCCAGAGTAAAGTTGTTCGACTGCAGTAACTTCTCCTTCAATACTTTTAATGACAAGCTCCTAACACCCTGCTATACTTTTGCTGCCACAATATTCTTTTTATACTCACTCCTACTCATCTTGTTCTTCCTAATCTTCTTCTCCCTTCTCTCCCCCTCTGGTATAACACAGGAAGCTCAGATTATGTTTTATGGGTACAGCACTTTGGATGTAAGCTGTAGGCTGTGTGGAGAGGATTCTGAAATATTTCAGGATGAAAGGTTTCACTTGGAGAGAAGGAGAAGGAAAGAGCTACTCTCCATACTCATAAAGTTGGCATACGTGTTCTTGCTTTGCTTGCTATTTTACTTTCCAAAAAGACCTTTACAGCACTGATATAATGGACAAAATATTAGAAAACAAATTAAATTTAGACAGATATATAACCTCTCAGTTACTGCATTCAAGTGCCTGGGAGAATGCTTTTTCTCCATGATAGGTGTGAAATACTGATTTATTCACTGAGAGGGGGGTAACTGCATATTTTCAATACAGAATAAGCATGCACTTAAGAGCAGACACCATCTGACATGCTTTAAATTCACATCCTACTTCATTTTCTTTGTGGTGGTGTGCACATGAACCACCTCAGAGCACATGCTGTGCTCTTCATGCACAGAAAACATAACATCCAGTACCCCTACTCTCTGTCTCATGGGACTGAATCCTTCCTCTCAGACTTCCACCAGTGCTTGCTTCCAATTTAAGAGCCTCCAGCTACCCCAGCTCGATCCCCTTGCATTTCAGTGAGGACAGACCTGTGCTGAAATGGAGCAATGCTGCAGCGAGTCAAGCTCTTGCCTTCCCAAGCTGTCCCTTCATGTCCTGGCTTGACTTTGTCTTGTATTGTTCCCCTTGCAAAGTCTGAGTGGGAAGGGAACATGTATTTATCTGTGTCCCGTAATGGACACACACATTGACAGCACTCCATCAGTGCTGTGTGGTTAGTGTGTGTTAGGGACTGACGGAACATTCCGTGCTGCCTGAGCACAAAGGCAGCTCCTTGCCCGCAGTGCAGCTGGGGCAGCCGCATCCACCACCACCCGCCTGGCAGGTGAGAGCAAGGAGATGATGGATACCATAGGGATAAGCACCCTCTGCAGCACTGAAAAAGGACGAAGCTGGTTGTCTGACTTCTACATTTATTTTGTTACACCTTATATTTGCAGTTTTTTGGTTTGTTTATTTTCTATGGACAGATTTTTTCTACAGTATGTTCTCACAATTCATTTCTTTAAATAGCAAGGTATCCTTGTTCAGCCGTTTTAGCATCAGAAATGCTCTCTGATCTTTCTGTTGCCTTCTTTGGGGACTTCTGCACTCAAATTATCCAAAGAGGTGGAAATCCTGTTTGCTGCATAAATCTTGCTTAAGCACTTCAACCAGCAAAGTATTTCAAGGGATCACAAACTATCGAGATGTGATGACAGACTGAAAATATTGTAGCTGGTAATAATGATTACAGGTGTTCTACATCATTGTCAAGTAAATGTGGGGCTCTTTCTTGAATACCCAAAATTAAACTGCACTGAGCAGTAAATAAGAATAGGCTACAGTCTTAAAAAAGATCTTTTCACACTGGGAGCAAGTAGAGAGAGTGAGCACTGTTTCTGACATCCATCTGCCTCATGGCATAATTCTGTATATTCACTGTACTACTGAAAATGGTAGTTGTGGTCTTGTTGAAAATTCCCATTAAAACTTCACATGGCCAAGCAATGCAACTGACACCAAAAAATGGACTGATTACAGGAATCTCTTTTCCAGAGAATGTTTCACCTTTTCATTTAAAATGTGATAAAAAATAAATGAATGAACATTAATCAAGAAAGTTTCCTGAGAGATTGAGGTGAAATTTAAATTTCAGATGTAAATCAGTTTAGCTGTGTATATGTTTTCTGAAGATGGGGCTCAGTTAAAAGTCTCTGTGTTATTTAAACACCATTATTTACTGATACTTTTAAAATTTAGAGAACAGTATATAAGGAGAAGAAAGGCTGAAATTAATCCATTTTTCATAGCCTACGATGACAAATTATACCAAATAAATATCATCCTAATTATTTCAAATTTTCGCAAAAATTAGGTGTTTAACCTAGTAGTTATTTAAACTATGTTCAACTCATATCAACCCAAAAGATATATTTTAAACTTGCTCACTGTGCACACCTCCATGAAAGAACTGCCCATCCTGAAGTTATCTGTGATGAGGATGGCTCAATATGGATATTTTTACCCTTTACCCTGTTTTGTTTTCCTACAAAATATATGGAAAGAACGCGAGTGATTTATTCTTCTCCTATGCAAGAAGCAGCATAAAATTACACATCATATAAAGGAAACATAGTTCTGCTCATTATTACATAAAGAAAGCAACATAACAGGCACTTCTCTTAACCTGTGGTGTCCAGCCACCCAGCACGTACAGCTTATTCTTCATTGTCACCACCACATGGCAGGCTAATGGTACTGGCAGAGGTGCTGTGCTTCTCCAGGTACCTTTCTCCATGGAATATTTCTCCACACAGTTGGTGACCTGGTATTGATTTTTCATTTTCATTTGCCCTCCAATTACATAGAGATCATTATGGACAGTACCCAATGCATAGAGTTCACGGAGCTGAGCGCTGCACAGGCTGTGCCAAAACTGGTTTCCTCTCTGGTGGTATCTGTAGGGAAATCCAAAGCTGTAAATGCCCTGGCTCATCGATGTCCCACCAGCTTGTTTCAAATGTTATCCCCTTCAACCTCCAAAGTTTATTTAGTGTTATGATTACAAGAGGAGCTTTCTCCTTCACAGACATGTTATAGAACTGAGACCAATATTTGCAAGATCAAGCATCTTTAGTATTAGGGATCCTAATTTTACGCATCTTTTGAAAGATATTTGACCTTAATTAAGGTAAGAAGTCCCTTATTTCTGCATGTGTTGTTCAGTCACCATTTCCATTGAAGTTGATGGGAAGAGTGAGAGTTCAACACTGCTGAAAATAAGGCCACTTTGTCTATCTTGGTAGGGATTTTTTTCCTTAAATTTAGATACCTATGTTTGAAAATGTTATTTTTTAATTTTGTCTTTAATCCAGAAAAGCACTTGTTTTCTTTAAAATGGGCTAACCTGAAAAAGACATGAGTAAAATAGAATGAACTTTAAATTATTGATTATCTTTTCATCTCTGAGCTTTCATTGATATGGCATTTTTAGAGAAGAGTGTTATCTTCAGCTTACTGGACTCTTTGGGACTTTTGCTTGACTCATTTACCCCCACTAATGACCATGAAAAGAAAATCCTAGGAAAATGTTGAGATTTAAGTTGGAGAATATAAGATCCATGTACATTGAAGAAGGATTTAATCAGGCCTATTTACACAGAGATGCCACTGCAGTAAACCCTCCTCCTTCCAGGAGAAAAAGCATGAAGACTTGGTTGCACATATATAATTCCTTGTACTGTGAAGATCAGTTGTGACAAATTGCTTAAAGTAGCCAAAATCTCTGGGAAAACTTTCAGGTAATGAACATTTTGTCTAATGGTCTTTTCTTGATCTCAGAAACATCAACTTGATATAAAGGAAATTTATATCAAGGGATATATTATATATAGGGAAATTCTCTGACAGAGGGTACACACCTATAAATTTCGATGTTCCTGTTTTTTTGTCTAGACATTTTGGATGCGCTGGCCTCTCCTGCCACAATAATATCATTATTCTCAGTGACAACACCAGTGCAAACACTTCCTAAACCCTCTCCATACTTTGGAGAGGAAATGAAATAAGTCTTTTTTGTTGCAGGAGCATAACAAAAGCTGGCATCTGCGTAGCTCCCATGCCTTGACCTAATGCCAAGGGAATTGTTGCCGATGCAGAGTAAGAGATCAGTCGTCTCCATGCCATATCGCAGGCTGAGAGAAGGTTGGCTGACTAGCTTGATGGTTTTCAGCGCTTCCTCAAACATATCATTGCATTCTGAATTGCACAGGATCATGGTGTTCCTTTTGCGGGCTTCCATGAGAAAGGATGGGCTGACAAGCACCAGTCTCACTTGTTTCAGGAGCTCAATAAGGTACTCTACCCGTGACTTTCTGCTGTGGTTTACCCATCTAATGACAAGGTCCAGAATGCTCTCCTCCCTGGAAACATTCAGGTCATCTGATTTTATGAGAGACAACAGCTGCTGGACTTCAATCTCTAATATTTCTTCTTGTAAGCTCACCTCAGCAAAGTGCTGATACAGGTATTTCTTTGCCTGATCACATAAATCTTCTGCCCCAATGTGATTTGCGAAGTAGTAGATGCCCACACAGTTGGAAGCGTCCATGTGGTCCATCATGTACTTCTGACACACATTGCAAACCTCTTCCATCTGCATGAAATACGCAGCCAGGGCAACAGTCTGCACGTTCTGGTTAGTGAGGTGCAAATCCGCGCTGTACATGTAGTGGAGTATCACGGACACGCTCTCTGCAGAGATGTCATACAGCACCACTTCTCTTTGTGTGCATTCAGCCAAGCCACAGGTAAACATGGCTTTGAAATAAGGACTGAAGGCAGCCAGGACCACCTTATGGCAGGGGAATTTCTCACCTTCTGCAACTAGCACCACATCAACTATCTCTGTTGATTCCTTCATTCTATTTACTTGTTCCAACAAAGTCAAGCTATGGTGCTGCTTTCTCTTCTCCTCAGTCTTACGATCCATGGTTGATCTCAAAAGTCTCTTTTTTTTTAAATCTCCTTGGAATCCAGGACCTTCATTGGGAATGTTTCTAGAGTTAGAGGAATAGCACTGTTATTCAACAAATTCTTGGGCAAATGAATATTGCTGTTCATATCTAAAGATGTCATTCTGTGGTGTATGACATAAATCAGTAATATACAAGAGTAAGTTAAATTATGGTAAAATTTCATGCTCAAGATCTCCAGGACAAAAATAAATAAATAAATAAATAATCAGTACTCCAAATCATCTTTAATATTCAATATTCCCTCTCCCCACCCCCCAGTCTCTTGGATATTCAAGCTTTTGTGTATTCTCACACGCACCTGACAGAAATTAGCCCACTGGTTAGATGCTGCAAGTACCTTACATTTTCATCATCCCCCTCAGGTTCAACAGGAGAATGAAGCAGTGCCTCTTCAGTTTAGCTACTCTCATCAGGAGTTTTGCCTGAACTGAGACTTTAAGAAAGGCTTTTACAAGACTAAGAAGCCAGAACTTTAGACTTTTCTCATACTTTTTACAGTCATCTACATTGCTGCAAAGTGGGTGGGAAATAAAGCCACTATAGTGCAACCCAGTTCACTGGAGTTTTACAGGGGCAGAATGGTTTTGATTCAAATGCCCGGTGTTTACATCCCTACAAAGCTGCCTCATTGCTCCCTGCTTTACTGGTAGCTTCCTCCCCAGGCTTAAAGACAAGAAAGAACCTTGGTCAAGAAGGTGTTGTGGGCAGAGAGCTTCCACACCTGAAATATGGGAGAATAATGGGCAGGAAGCCATTTGATCTAAATAAATAGCCAAATTGGTTACTCTTTCACCTCAAAGTGTAGGTCACTGGTTTCTACAGAGTTGCTACTGGCTTGCTTTGGGATAAATAAAGGATCAGTAAACAGGGACCAGCTTTCCAGCTGTTCTCCCGTCTTTCAGTGGGATGCTGAAGTGCTATGTGTTCACTGAGTTTGGGTTTCACTTACTGTAACCTCAAATGGGATTTTAATTGGATTGTAATTATTTACATACTCCCTCTATTTTTATTTACTGGGGAAAACAGAAGGAAGTTCACGGTCCCATTTCTGTCGGGGATTTGGGGCCCTTTAGTGAACCTCATGAGCTTTCAGATTAGCTGGCTGCAGTGGTAAAGCTGTCAATAGGAGAATAATGCTTACCCATCACTTTAGGGATAGCAGTCCTTAGCAGTTTTTGTCTCTAATGTGGTAATGAGACAGTTCTGTTGCAGAAATGCATTAAGGAATCATGTCATGAATCACTGCCCCACAGACATGTCCTAAAGCCATGGTATAACCATGTTTGAAACACATTTGTAACATGGTATGAATCGCTTAATAGGACCACTCAAACGAGTAACATTCCTCACCAGCTTAAATGTTTGCAGGATCAGGATCGTGTACGACAGGTTGAACTCGCTTTCTCAAATCCTGAAAACACAAAGATTAGTCTTAGTTTTATTAAAGATATATGCATTCAACATAAAAAATAATTATATGAAATTCTTTGAAATCTACCTCTCAAGCAGTCCCGTTTTTTCCTACAGATCTAGTTATTATAGTTATTTTCCAGGTGAAAAGGAAATCTGCAGCTATATTATCAATCTCAGACCTAGTCTTTTAGATGTTGAGTTGTTTTTGGAAGTAGTGATCATTCTGTTTTATCAAATTAAATAGATTACTCACTTTGAATGCTAAATTAAAAGCCAGGCATGCTTAACAACTAACATTTCCTTGATTTTATCTTTTCTTTCCATATTCCAAATTTGGAACTAGAAGCAACACATCTGAGAAATGAATCTGGGTTATTACCAGACTTTAAAAAATGGTTTTGGAAGACAAAATACAAACTTTATGGTTTGAATGTGGGCCAAGCTCTAAGCTCTTCTTATTATATTCTTTAAAATCAATCAAAGACAATAAGTTTAGTACAAAAATAGAGTGATGGTACCTCCAAAATGTAGAATGTGTTTTGTTTTACAGTCAATAGAAGCTTTTTCTGAAACAGAAACTGTTCTATTTTTAATCCTTTGTGGTAACCAGATGACCAATTTGTTGTTTTCCCCTCTTGCTGTTTTATTATTTTGCAGTGTTTTATTTTCACTGTATTTTGATAAGGAAACTACACTGTGTCTCAAAGATCACATGTCATGAGCACACATATCTCAAGCTAATGAGCTGTAGTGTTTTAACCAGGGTATCAATTCTATAACTCAGTTGAAGAGTTAACTACAGACAAGACTCCAATCACATTTAGCAATCTGAACTAACCAAGCTTTTTCCTCCAAACTGATCAAGTTCTCTTCTTTCTCTTTTGTGATGCCATAACTTCACACATCCTCCAGCTTCTCTGTAATGGACAAAATGTGCATTTCTAATGTGAAGAACAAGGAAGATGATTAATCATCACCATCTTTTCCAGACTTTTATACATATCAGGAAGAAGCAGCAGCGTGTAGAACTGAGTTAAAATTTCACTTCCTTTGCTGGTCAACTTTAAATTTTCTTTCACCATTAATTTAGTTTTCTTAAGAGCAACACTGTCTTTGATTACACGGTTTAGCAGATTTATGACTTTTATTTATGTGCTCATTTAACAGTGATTTGGATATCTAGCACAACATGCTTACAGCCTTTTTCTCCTCACTTCCTCCAATAAGGCATCAGCAAAAGGAGTCTTTAAGCACAGGGTAGCTCGCACCATTCATGTACGACTTCAGGCACAGCGTACGTAAGGCAGAAAGCCTACATCCATCACCAGGTGACTGTGGGCATTGCACCTGGTGCGGGGTGCTCTCCTCTACCGCCCATGAAGCTGCTGGAGGGAGCAGAGCCCAAGCATCCTCCCCCTGCAGCCTGTGTGTGGTTGTTGGTGTGCCTCCTCTCTCCTGGGGCTGACCCGTGCCCACCACCTCCTCCCTGGGCTGAGTGCTGCAAGGAGCCTCCACCCTGAGGAAACTGGAGCTAAAAGGTTAAAAAGAAACCAGGATTAAAACCCAGGGGTGAAATCCTTTCATTAACCACAATTTCATCCCCCTGCATTAGCTGCAAACTTGTCACTCCCTTCCTGGCTTTTAGCAGTGTTTAGGTGAGGTCACTGGAAAGATATTAATATTCTCCCGTATATCACTGGAAAGACTATTAAAGGGTAATAATGAAACGGTGCTGCTTTGCTTTCCCCTCTGGGTTACAGAGCAAAGAGATGGTACATTGATATTAAAAGAAAGGATAAATGTGATACAAATATAATTTGCAGTGAAACACTATACTGAGATTGTGCCAGAGGCTGGGTTGTCATTATAACAACCCCAGTGCAAGGCTCAGATCCTTTGTAATGTCACCAGGAGCTAAAAACAGAGTTATTGCCTTCTTCGGAGTTTTTGGATATTTCTTTCTTCTATTTTGAAAAATGGATTCAGGTGCAAATCTTCATTTAATGTTACTTTACTTCAGAGCCATGCTGTTAATTTTCCTCCACTTCTGGCTGCTACTTTTATTTTAATGTTAGTCTAATATCACCTTTTTTTTTTTTTTTTACCTTTATATCATGAACCTTATAAAGAGCCATATATAATTTTATGCAGGAGCTACAGCATGCGTTTTGCCAGGCAGTAGGGTGCTGCATGAGCAGTTTAAAACATAAATAAGTACACTGCTGTGAGCTCTGCTCTACAGCTTTTATGAGGCCATCAGACTATAAATAAACGCTGTCCTTGATTCTCAGTTACACTGCAGCCTCTTTGAACTGCCCCAGTGCAAGGGGACTGTAAACCAGATGGAAGCGTCTCATCAGGAATTTCCCTTAACCTCTGGGAAAAAAAAAAAAAAGCTACCTTGTAATTAGAGACATTATTTTGTCTGTGGTTTGGTCTGGGACATAGATTTTCCTTGCCTCTCCCTCTGTGCCCAGGAATCTGCTTGTCCCCATGCCATGGCAGGAGGGTGGGAGCTGCGGGACCCAGCCCAGGAGAGGTCACAGCGCCCGGCATGGGGCACTCCCGCCTCCTCCTCTTCCTCCTTGCCTTTTTTCATTATTTTCCACTTTAATGAGGCTGCCCTGTCTTCAGCCTGCCTCCCTTCAGGTGCTGAGCGGATCAGAGTTCAGTCACATCAAAGAACCGGTGCCTCTGCCTATGAATTATTTGTGCTTCCTTTGTTATCGGTGAGCCGGGAAGCAAATCTGCTAATTGTGTGCATTATGACATTTGGCTGACAGCCACAGCCAGGCAGAAATCAACACCCAGATGATAATCATGTTATAATCTGGGTGTTTAATTGTGAAGGCTGTGCTGGCATTTAAGATTGAGATTTTGAACCACACAAAAGACCTCCCAGTACTCAGGAAGAGCAAATAATAACGCTAATCTTGATACAGGGAAAATATATAAAAAGAATAAGCCACTGAAAGGAGGATTCTGGGGAATTATAAACCAACTCGCCTATTTCTGATACCTGGAAAGATGCCGGAAGAAATTGAATTATAAATTCAGAGGGCAATAAGGTGATAAAAGCAGCTATAGCACCTATTTATCAGGAGCAAATTATGTCAGTCCAATCTTATTTTCTTCATTTATTTTTTTTTAGTGATAATAGAGAATTAATTAGATACTTTGTCTTGAGTGAAGTTACTGATACGATCCCACATGATATCATTAGAAACAAATCGTGATTAAATCCACTGACTAAATCAATGCAAGTTAGATGCCCAACTGGCTGAAAAAGCACATTTAAATGATCGTTATCAGTGGTCAAACTGGGAAATGTTGCAAGAGAGCTGTCCTGAAAAGGTCTCTCACAGTTTCAGGAAACACTTATTACTTGCTTTGACTTATATATTATTTCTTCAATGATTTCCATCCATTCTGGCCAGATAAAAATATAGGAACTTGTAGAAGAGCATTTAAGTGCAAAAAGATCCAATTCTTTTTATAGAACTTTGTCTATATTTTTTGAGAGCGTATACAGGTACATATTTCTTAATAAACGTTTCCCTGTGACAATTAGGCATACAGTGTTTAGAGGCATCTCGTACACCACCATAACTACCATCAGCCAGGATACCTTCTCTGAAGTTTTCAGTATTCTACTAGTCGCTAGTTGCCTAGAGATTTAGGATTTCCATGTTTTCAAAGGCATCCAAGGAATTTAAAAGTCCAAGTCCCATTTAAGCTCAGTGTAATTTCGTAACTAAAGCATCTGCATCATTTTTAATGGGAGAACTTCAGCCCAAACTTGCTTGAAAATGTTTGCCAGATGACGTGATCTCCTTCCCACTGATAACAGAAAAATAACTCTCCTTGCTCAGCCCTGTCCATCTCCCAGGATCAGCCCTATAGCAAGTGTGTTTCAGATAATCTGATCTGATTTATTGCTGGAAGGGAAAAAGGAACTGTAAGGGGTTGAAACCGTGAGCACTGCAGATCAAATCATGCCATTGGCCTTCATGAGATGAAGTATGGCAGTACTCCTGAGAGAGATTTTAACTATTTTTCTCCTTCAGACCCTGTGGCACCTTATTTATTTTCACATCCCATCTGATACAGAGGAGCCTGAGCCAAGGCCATCAGAAGTCGTATGATAGCCAAGCACGAGCCAGCTCCTGCTGAAGAATTCAGTGCTGGGCATGCCCGCAAGAGCTTTCCTAGCAGGTTACAGTGTGCAAGTGCTGCAGGTGGGAGCTCTCAGTGCAGAAAAGCTGCTGATTTCAGAGCAGCAAAGACGGACAGTTGAGCAAGGGTTGTGTTCCCATGGGTGTGTGCCTGTGCTCTGTAGGCATCCCACTGTCAGCAGACTTGAAGTCATCTCTGTTCACATTGCCACATCTGACACAACTTGGCCTTTTCTCAGTAGTTTATGTCTTTTCTTCCTCATTTTGATGCTCTTCATTTAAAATAAAAATAAAATGTGACTTAAGTGTCACCAGGCTAGAAGAGGCTGGACACTGAGCAATGAGATTTTAGGCAGCCTGCAAAGCTTCTGATACTCTTTGGGAGTGGGTTTGACCATCGGAGACCTGAAGATGCTTTGATCAACTTTCAAAGTGCTTGTGTAGTTTATGGTTCTAGAAGGATTTGTCAGTTTGAGCTCTGTTTACTGCCAAGACAGAGGCCTAGATGTGGGATTGGATTAATATTGATCCTATCTTAGCAAATACTAGGCTTTTTTTTTCCTTAAGCCATTATAGATTCATATAAAAATAATAATCAAAGAATCTGAAAATGAAAGACCCAATGGGCCATCTTTTCAAATATACCTTCACCTGGCCTTAATTTTCATCTGATTCTAAGCTCAGTGAAGTCAGTCAAAAGAATCCCATGATCCAAGTAGAAAATGGATGTGGCTCTGTCCACAAACAACTCCCTACAAACAAACCCCAGCCTGAGGCAATTATGTGCATTAATTGCACAAGAAGAATAGAAACTAAATACATACATATAGGGCCCTTTCCTTTTAGGAGTTTGTATGAGCAGATCATTTTCTTACACATCAAAACTAATTGAAATGGCACAGTGCTCGTTCACAGAAGGAGGATGCACAAGCTTTTTACGCATCCAATGATAGAGGTCAGCAGGAGGGAAATGTATTTCTAAAATATATTTTATTAGCTCTTTCAGGAGCCTGGCAAAGGTCTTAGAAGTTTCACTTTGATTTATTCTAACCGTACTGGAGAGTATAGGAAAGGCTTACTTTCTGGAACAATTACATCATACTGTGCTTTTATGATTGGACTGTATTACAATTAAAAGAAACATTTTAACCATGTAGTGCAGACTAAACTCTATCTGTATTTTTACAGCAGAAAAATTGTGAACTGTAATCGCCAATATTTACATAAAATTCCAAAGTATGTGTCTGTTTGGTTAGCAAATACTAGCATGTGAAACCTTAGTATCCCTGTCACTGAATAGTGAAATTAAAATAAATTATGTGTTGTAAACCCTTAAAACTTGACGTCAGCACTGCTTTATTTACTGTTCAAACCCAGCCTTTCCCATAAATTTCTCTAGTTTCAGTTTCAGTCACTACCAAGCCAGTATCTGGGTACATCCTTTCCCACAGAAAATAAAGTTCACAGCAAACCCATGGGAAGAAGGGAGCAACAGACCCAAAATGGCCCCTGGACTCACACATATCTGATATGTGCTAAATCTGCAGTCCCCTCTGAAACCTCATATGAAACATTTTCAACTTCTTGTTGTAAGGATAAATCCCAGACACATATAAACATGGTGATAGGAGAGGTAGGACCTTCTCCACGCTTCCTGCTGGAAGCAAGGGCAGATGCCTGCAGTATTCTGGGGGCACAGAGCACCCCAGACACAGACCAGGATCCCTGCATCCTATTTCCACCCTGCTGGCAAACCCCTTCTAGCTGCAAGCACACCCCATGTTGATTGTGGGCTCCCATCCTAACTTTGTTTGTATTTAATCTCTTGTGTTTCCTTTTTGAACTGGATGGCAGGTGTAAAATACTTTGAGACAGACAGTAAGCAATGGGTCCTACATCCTCCCTGCCACACAACTGCCTGCAGCAGACCCTGCATTGCTGTGCAGAGGCTCCATCCCTTGACATTCTCATGTGTTTCCCCAGCCCTACACCCAGACACTCCTGCCCACAGAGTGCCCACGCACCCAGCAGCCCAAAGCAGCCCTGGCATTGCCATGGTGCCCACCCTGCTCAGCATCGAGCTTCCTTCTCCATCCTGCTCTGAGCTGGGGAAAGATTTAACACGTACCTTTCTGACGCCGGCAGCGGCAGGTGTCTGAGGCTGCGTGGGCGAAACAGGGCTCAAAAGGGAGGGAAACAAATCGCACATAGCAGCAGGGCTGCTGGTGCACCGCGAGGTGCTGGGGCTATGAATAGACCGAGCTGGGCTCCTGGCTGGGACATGGAGTTGCTCAAATGTCATGTGCAGGGGCATGCAGGGACTCAGCCGACTGGCACTGATGCTGCTCTCCTGCCCCTGTGCTGGCTGGATGGCTGCTGGCCAGACTCAGCAATCCCAGACTGAGGGGTCCTTGTGTAATGGCACAGCTCCTGCCCTGCCTCAGGGGCAGAAGATAATGGTGAAGACCAGGTGGTGGATGTGGACCTGTCCCATTCTCCCAGCCTTCCCTGGAGGAAAACACACAGAGGGGGGCTTTGCCATTACTGAGAGAGGGCAGGATTCCTCCCAGACCTAGATCCTTATTTGGATCTAGGCAATTTTTCACCCATAATATGGAAAGTTTAAATTCCCCCCTCAGATATACCTGGGATCCATCCATTGGAGATCTGTCTCTTTGTACTCTCAGCACAGGTTGAGAGAAGAAACCTCTCCCTTCACGGTGCTGATGCTGCAGACATGGAGGCTCCTGCAGGCCTGGTAGCCCTGCTCTGTTCCTCTCTTCTCCTCATCCTCCTTGTTGCTGCATGCTGTCCCCATCCTCACACCAGGCACACCGCTGTGCCACAACTGATCGTGGCGCAGGGAGCAGTGCCAGCACAGGCAATGGCCAGGGTGACTCCAAGTTCACTGCTGAATTTGGGGTACCCACTGAGGGGAGATGCTATTGCTAGCTCACCCCATTTAAGCCACACAAAATCAAGACCACTATCTCTACAGCTGGGATTTTTCCCAAACTTTCTTCTCCTCGTTAAGAGCTGGAATTACTTGTAAAATGTCACTTTTCAAGGGAAGTAAGTATTTCTTTCTACAAAGGCTGACAGCTTTTGGAGAAAGGATTCCTGACTGCGTAGAAGTGTTATCTGCATATTTTTAATCAGACGTAAGGCCCGAGTGTCTTCTTGTTTATGCTGATGTAAATCAGAAACAGACCCACCAAATTGGTCCAGAATAATGGGGCTGCGCTGATTTACATCAGCTGCAGATCTCTTCTGATAGTGTTGTACTCCGTAAATTAAAGGGGAATCAAGAGGGCCATAATAAACTATTTATATCTCCATATGTTTAAGCAAAGATGGAAAAAAGATTAAGCAAAAATTAGGGTTATAAAATTGATTGATGTTGAGCCTATACTTTTAGTTGAGAAAGACATTAAGGGGTTTTCAGAATGTTCTTTTTTAAATGGCATTAATTTATTTATTCACTGAACTAATTGGTTGATTGATCATAATAGCTTCTGAGAAAATTGAAAATGAAATGTATTTCCTTATCTAGATTTTTAGTCTGATGGTTTTATTATAGGGCTTTTTCAAAAGCGGTGAGAGGAGTGTTCAGTAATGTTCAATTGTTAAGAGCAATTAGTTTGTTTTAGGGTGAAAATTAAGATATACATTGTTTTAAAAAGCCTATTTCACATAAATTGTTTACAAAACAAAGGAAAAAATCAACATGATTAAAGTTTACTCATGTCAGAAAACTCAATAGATCAGATTACAAAGATATATACTGCCTAAACTCCCAGATTGTTCTTATTAAATGTTCAGCTTTATCTTAGAAATAAAAATGCCCAATCTGATACTATAGTTTTCACAGAAGCCAGGGTGGAACAGTGAACTGATGAAATGCCACAGCTATGATAAAAATGAACCATATCCCCTAAATTGCATTGTTCTCCTGTTAGGTGGAACAATTTATAGCACCGCGACGGTTAACATGGAACATATATGTAATAAATTTTATTTATACGAAACCACTCTGCTACCATAATAATAACTATGTTTCTTTTATGAGTACATTTCTTCAGTTAATGTAATGAGCCTGCTTCACAAAAACGCTAACTAGCACTTTTGAAGACAAATTCCTTTTTATTGTTCACAAAACTTTGAACATTCCTCTTGTTAATTCCCTGAATTAATGGGCAGCCCTGAGCCAGCCTGGGACCCTCCGCTGCCAGGAGCAATTTCTGACTGCACAAGTGGAGTAACGCAGCGGTGAATCAGGCTTGGGCTAGGTCTGATGGAAATAGAAGCTTTCTCTGCTGTAAGCCAACCCCATTTCCACCTTCTTCATGTAATTAAGTCACAATCCCTTTGTTCTAATATCATTATCTGTTGTCATGGTGATTTTGATTTACAAAAATGAATGGCTGAGAAGTGGGCGAAGACAAAAGTTTTGCTGAACGAGGTTAAGCTAATGGCAAATGGAAAATATCTGTGGCAATACAACAAACTCATGATCTTTTAACAGCAAATTTTAAAACAATGATAAGAAGTAGGTGTGAGAGACATTTGATGTGACTATATCGGTGTTTTGGAAATATATGTTGAACTTAATGTCTTAGAACAAGTTTTGTGTGGCACCAGCCGTGCCGTACCTTCTGGAGCTGCATGAACAAAGAAATCCCATTCTGAATCTCAACATCCTGTAATTAACCTACTGGAAAAACACTGCCTTGCTAGGCAAAAGTCCCGCCAGTTTCCAAGGGTGTGCTTTGATTTTGGGAACAGATACATGGCCTTTACAGCTCATCCAAAAGGAGAAAACCTGTTTTGATGGGTAATTATGTGGTGTGCATGCAAATTGTCCATAGGCAAGGCTGCATCGTGGCTAGCAGCGTGTGGGCACACAAGACACAGTCAATTAGAGCGGAGCTTTAGAAGAGATCTACATCAGCTTGGTTAAACTTGGGGCACCATTTTCCTTTGTTGTGACTGAAATGCTGCAACCAACGCATGAAGCTGAGCTTATCTCCTCTTTCTCTCTCGCCATGGTTCTGTAATTTTGCCCTGGCTCTGCTGACAAATGCATACAGATGCTTCATTAACCAGTGGTGCAAAACCATTCCCTTGCACATGGCTCTGTGCCTGTGGGTGCTCCCCAGCACAGCCATTTCTCCACACCCCCAGGTGCCTCAGCCCTGCGCTTGTGTCAGGCACATGGGCACAAGGCTGGGGAGGGTCAGTGCCAAGCAAAATGGAAAAATGTCGGCATTGAGCCAGCAACCCCCCCTGGTGAGGCAGTAAGAACCTCTATATTGCTCCAACATTTACATTTGTTCCTAGAATTGGTTGGGAATGGCCAATTTCTTGTTTCTAGGACTTAATCCTCTCTGTCCTGGTGCAGAGCATATTTTCTTTTCCCGGAGTGTAAGACAGCCTCTGACTCAGTGACTGGTATCTTGCTTTACTTTCAGCATGCGAGTAGTCCTGTGATGTCGGCTCATCCACTAGTGCCAGCCGTGCGCTGAGTGCCTGCAGGCTGGCCATGGCACCTCGGGGACACAGCTGCTGCCTCCTCCCGGTGGGCAGGGAGGGCTCCAAAATCCTCCCGGCTGGGTGAGGAGCTGGGGTGCATTCAGGTCCTGATCACCATGCTGAACCTCATTTAACAAGGTGCTCTGCAAGTGGAGGTTGTTGTGTGTGCCTTCTGCTACAGCTAGTTATGGTGTGTTGGTTACCATATCCATATACATCATGTCAGTTTGAATACATATATACAGGGAAAACAGAGAGATTTACTTGACCAGAGAATCCATTTTAATCCTATTATCTCTTTTTTTCAGTCCAAACACAACACTGATTTCTTTTTTCCTTAGGACGAGTGCTGACCTTTAGAGCAGAGCAAGGGCAACCCTGGGCTCGCCTGTGTCCACCAGCCCAGGGAGCAGCACCCCTGCAGTCCCTCTGAATTGAAAGCTCTTCCTGGCTCTGTCAACCTGAATCCCAGGTTGCCTCACGGATAATGTGGCATGCCAGCCACCCGCTGCTTTCTCATTTAAATAAATGAGAAAGTTGAGGCTAAATTAACACTCCAGCGGAGGTAATAAGGGCCGACTCAGCAGCTGCCGTGATGTATGCAAATTGCAGTTTCACACATTAGGAGCTAGATGTTGCTTAATTTGTAGGCCTTTCTGTCGCCTAAATGAAAGAGCCTTCGACAAATTCAGGCAACCTTAAAAAATAAAAGGCCACAGAAAGCCCCTGAATTGAATTGCTCACCAGTGCTCCTGCACCTACAGTCTTTCTTGTGGGGCTTCCCTCCTGATCCCCCGACAAGCAGTTATTGCTGAGTTACACTGCACTGCCTGATGCCTTCAGGCAAATAGCTGCTGATTTTCAGAGCAGCCTGACTGAGAATGCACTGCCAGCCCTTTGGTAGAAACAGAAAGATTATTATTTATTTTTTTTTTTCAGTGGTGCCACAGTCCGGGAGCTTAACATCCACTGGGTTTCTTTCTCTGGAAATGAAGCTGTAGCAGTGCAAAGGAAAACCCCTGATAGCAGCCATTTAATCAGACAGAAGGAATGGGCTGATAGGAGAGAATTTGTTCTTCTTTTAGATCTGTAGAGATGGGAACACAGATGCAAAGAAGCATGTAACTGGATGGGGGTTGTGGAAATGCTGTTCTGTACATTAGTTTATAGGCTTTTAGTGTCGCTAAGAAAATTATGGACATAACCATGTTAGGGTCAAAAAGAAGAATTCTAAATGGAGATAAAAATTGAAACTCAGGAAGGGAACTGCATACCCAGAATAGCAGGACATGAAGCCATTGTGGACACACAGAGTAGAAAAAAATAACTGTAATGTTTGTCAGGCTTACATGTCCTGTAAGAAGAAATAAAATACTAAAAACCTTGTAAGTAAGAATTTAGCTGGTTCAGAAATGCCACAGCCACAGGATATGTGGCTAAAAAATGCTCCCAACTCACCAGATTGTTCCCAGCTTTTATTTAGGAATGCAGGGGTTTCATTCTAAAATAAATCCCATTCAGATGATTCAGCTTTTTCCTGTCTTTTTTGCTCTCCTGACCTGCACGGTCAATCCTTAAGAGCTATTGCCACAGGGCTTTGAATTCCTTCAGAGGAAATGCTCCTTCCTCCATCTGGTCACCAGTTCCTTCGTGCTCTCAGCCCCTGCTCCTGGATGCCACTTTCTTAGCCTTCGCTCATCCCTTTCATAGCCTGGAGATACCGTGGTGACTCCCAGCATGCCTTTAGCAAAGAAATAACAGGAACTTGTCCTGTGTTGAAATAAACTGTGACATGAAAATGCAAGTGAAAAAGCACCAGTGGCCACGTGGGCAAGAAACACTCAGTTTGGAACCAAAGCTCAGGGTCTGAGGGCAGCTCCCAGCTCCCCGATATGAGCACACACCCAGGCTGGAGGGGAGCTGGGCACACACCTCCTCCCACCACCCTTACACCTGCACCAGGAAGGAAACCAGAGACACACGGGGGAAAAAGAGCTGCAGACTGCCCTGGTCTGAGCTACAGGGGACAAGCATTGAGGGAAAAACCCTGAAGAGCCTCCATCCTGCTGTCCAGATGTAGTCCCGGCAGAGCTGCGTGCTTTATTGCTCAGGACACAAAGTGGGACCATGGTTCTGACTGCTGTGACTTTATCACTTGGTAAAAGCCCCTGCAGATCTCTTGGCCTTTGTCCCTCATCGCTGAACCAAGATGATGATGGAGCTTTCCTACCAGTTGGAGAGATTAATTCATTGAGCTGCAGGGCTCATGTGCCAATAGCGCAAATTAAGACAACATATGTAGGTTTGCATATTCCAATAAATTCTGCATTTGCTTCAGCCCCATACCTAATGCACAATTATGCCACAAAAAATGCATGAAAATGTGTTCCTAAGCAGCAGTTACGGCAAATGAATTACCAACATATGAAGGAAAGTATGCATGGCTTTTCTGACAAACAGAGGCAATAACTCTGAGAGAAGTGGACTTCTCCTGTCATAGGCATGAGACATTTGTCCCTAACGTGGCCCAAAGATGCTGCTGCTACTTGGATGTCCACTCCTCAACATTCATCTGGAGGTGGCTCCTCTCTCCCATTCCCACATGATGAAAGTACGTGCCAGAGGTGGACAGCCCAAAGTGTCCATCTGTCCATGGGTGTTGTGTTGATGGGGGGACAGCTGGCCGCAGGGGGAGCAGGAATAATGGACCACCTCGCAGAGCCTTGTCCTCAGCAAGAGGCACACATCCTGGCTCAGGCCAGGAACCACGCATCCTCATTCCTTCCGTAGTCTGAGTCACCAGACTGTAGCCTTTTGTGTTCAGCTGTGAGGGATCTCATGAATTTGGAGGTAAGAACTTGGGAAGATCTGTAATACTGTCACCTGTATAATTACCCATCTGCAGCTGCCCATAAACATGCAGCTTATTTGCTACTGAACATAGTGGTTAGTTCCAGAGCAGCAGTACATCACAGAAAAAGAACAGGAATTAGGATCCTTCAAAAAAGTGAAATTTCTTCTGTCCACAAAAAACGATGAAGAAATGTAGCATCTTCCAAGTAACACCCCATGTGGCACCTTTCCAAACCTCTTTCCATATGCTCCTAAGTGTCGAAAGCCCAAATGTTCCATGTCTTGCTGCCAAATTCTCTGGCTTGCTCCCAACAGCTCTTACAATACAGTTGGGTATTGTCTAGTATGAAGAAAAAAAATTACCTCAGATTGATAATTAAAAATATATTTGATCATCATATAGATATGAATGGCCAAGGGGTTCAGTGTTGAATGAATCATTCATGTTGACAGATCGCAAAGCAGCAGCAGGATATATTTCTAATCTTACTGAAGTTGCCCCGAAATCCCAGTTTGTTGCAGAACATATTGCTGGAGAACCTTGAAACTGGAGGGCAAAAGTGAAAACAGAAGAGCCACGGCAGAGACTTGCCTGAAGAGGGAGACCTTGGACTCAGGCTGCTATCACTGGCTTGGTTTCACCTTGTCACATTTCAGACCGAGTCCCACAGCATCAAAGGTTGGAAGTTTATCCTTGTTTTAAACTGCTGTAACTACGTGACTGCAGGAGCTCAGGTGCTGGGTATGGATCTCAGGATGGGACTCAGGACACGTGCCTTGCCCAGCATGTCTCATAAAGGCATCATGGCACAGGTGTGGCTCAAGTGTTAAATGTTGTGGCTTTCCTTCTGCTGTCCTCTTCCTCAAAATGTTCCAAGGTTTTGGAATGAAGGTGTTTAATGCATGTGCCTTCATACAGAAGCCGAGTGCTTTCTTCCTGCCTGGAAGGGTAGCATCTCCAAACCTTAGATTTCTACAAAAGGAAGTTGCTGTAACTCCAGAGAAGATTCAGTAATGTACCAGGAAAATTCAACAAGTAAAATCAATACAGGTACTGGTGTCAAAGCAGAATGCTGGGAACTATAAGATTGCTATGTACAGGAGTTCAGGGAACCCTGCTGATAGGTCTGCATAGGGGATTTGCACTGATATTACCAGCTCACAGCCACTGCAGATGCTTGGGACTCCAAAGCACAAACAAAACTAAGAGAAACAAACAAGACAATCAAAGGTTGTATCCAAGATATTACAAATATCTTGTGCCGGGGGAAGCAGGCTGAGGACTGGGGGAAGAACACCGAAATACGGTAGCTTTGGATGTTATTACCAGCACATGCTGTAACTTTGCAATACAATCAAATAGGCAGGCTGTTAAAGGCCTGGAGGATTGAAGATGTCCGTCTCCAAAGCACATGAGGCTCTGGTACCAATCTTTTGCTGTCTTGAGATACAATATTGTATGAAATACTTCAGGTGCTTATGGATGTTCTATCCTCTTTTTTACTGTATTGCTTCTCATTTGACATCCTCTTTCCCAAAGCATGCTTTTGGGTTAATCTTTGTATGCATCAGTTCAGCCTAGGAGGAAAACCAATGAGCATGTTTTCCTGCACTAGGAGCTGTAAAGTAATTTGTAGCAGATACTGTAAAAATCAAATAACTGAGAGGGAACAATTAAGAGCCAGATGCAAACAATAGTGAACATGGTGTTTACTACAGAATAAGTTACATGTGAATTTGTGGTATTGAGTTGCAACACTGAGCACAACAGGGCCTTGTTTTTTTGTCTGCTTGGTGCTACCGCAGTGCATGTACATGAGAATAGTGCCAGGAGTGAGCTGTGTGTTTGGTGGAAGGTTGTTGTAGGACACTATGCAGTTCCTGTACCAGGAAAGCAGAATAAATGCTAGAGTTCCCCTGGTTGTTCCATACCATAATGCTGACAACTCCTCTGATATGCTCTTTGCTTGATGGATATTCTTCACTTTCTCCAGTACTACTTCTGATTTACATCAGGGTGAGCAAGAGCAGAATCAGGCCTCCAGTTAAATAACTAATGCAGCTGTTTTGCTGAACCAGCTTCCTGGCTGGGAATGAATCCAGTCAGCTGTGGATAACAAAACCCAGTAATAGAGATTTCAAAGATTTCATACATTATTATTTTTTTTAATATTTGCAGAGTTACTTTTCTTACAAAATCTGTTAGGCAGATGTTAGGAAGTAATTACTGTACATGAATCAGAAAGAAAATGCACATCTTACACAGCCTTACGTTGACTGTGTGTGAGTGGCCAGAGTAGAGAAACCAAGGATAAATGAGAAAATATACATACATACATATATATATATAAAATACATGGGCAGAATCTGCCAGAATTTGCCATGGGGTTATAAGGAAGAAATAACACAAAGCAAACTCTTCTCATCATCCATAAGTTCAATGTATATCCAAAACAATAAGCCTGCTACCTTCTCTGGCAACAGCCAAAACTCACGATTTGTGGATGGAAGATGAATTTAGCCCTGACTAAGCAGGTACATTTCCTATCAACACCAAAGAGCCCTTCAGCCAATTACACCAGTAATCAATGTGTTGGACAGAACTGAAACATTTCTACCTATGCTTTTGTGCTCACACATCCCAAAGCATCCTTAGCTTACTGAGCACATAGATGTAACTAAGAGTGATCATGAGCTAAAACTCTTGCCTTCATGTATAAAGTTTTTGTAATTTTACCCCTGAAATAGAGAAAAACTTCAAACAGTGGTGGCAGCAGTAATAACACCCAAGACATTAGCATAGAAAGCAAAATTGGAGGGAACACTTTGCCCTGAAGAATGCAGTTGTCCAGACATGTGTCCCGTGATATTGTCCAGGGCACAGTATTCCCTGTACTTGTAAATCTAGGGAATCCTTAATGACTGAAAAGTTACTGCTTGAGTTGTTCCTGGGGCTCTGATGCTGTATTTTGAGATGAGGTTGGAAATAGTAATTGTATAATTGGGTAAACAAAATTGGAAGCCATTAAGAATGGATTCAGCCCTTGGCTTACCTCCAGTATTGAGCCCTATTTGTCTCTGTTCTGATTTCTCCCTTGCAAAATAAAAATATCCTTCCTTTTGAAACCACTTCAAAATCTCAGGTACAATGCACCAAATTAGAGTTAAATAATATATCTCAATAAGTAATAATAAAACCACCATGTCTTCCATGACATTTTCCACACTAGTAGTTAATGCAATTCATAAACGAGGCTGATAAATTTACCCTTACCTTTCAGTGTGGCTGGAGCAACCGAGGCCAAGGTAGGACATGACTCACCTGTACCACCACAGCTGCCTTACGATGCCTTTTAGGAGCATAACACATACCTCTATGTTGTGCTGATACTCACACATAAAATCAGTTGCATTCAAAAAATAAATTTCATATCAATTATTATGGCCCTATAAAATTCCATCTCAATATTTACAAATCTATACACTACAAAAAAGAAATGTTAGAAGAGAAGCCTTAAAATTGCAAACCCGCCAGGACATTTAATATTTCAAATCTAAATTACAACATAAAACCTAACTTTGAAAAATGCTATGAAAGCACCAGGGTTGGGTGCTTTTTTAAAACAACATTTGTCATAAAAAAGATCTTGAACATTTGGGTTGCCAAGGCAGAAACAAGCACCACAGACACATTTACCCTTATGGGGATTCATCAAGGTTGTGCAGTGCAGCTGTTGTCTTAGTAAAAGAAAGTATCGGCCCCTGGCTGGAAGAAACAGAAACATAATTATGTTATGATGAGCTGGAAAACATGCAAAGAAAAATTGGAATGCAAAGCATGATAAATGATGCTTTGTCAATTGCAAAGCAGCAAGAAAACCAGGCGGCACAATAATAACTCTTCTCCAGTCAGTGCTTCCAGTTTGGCTACCAAAATAAAGCACCACTCTAACCACGACAGAATAGCTGTAGCTTTTTGCTGTATTATTTTGTCCTGATACAATGATGTTGGGTTGGTAAAGTGGAATATGCAGCCATCGTTTGTCATGGAAATGAGAAAAGGAATGGGCAGGTACTTCTCAAAATTCCAGCAGTAGAAAAAATATAAGATTATTTTAGAGCTGATTTTTATGCATATTAAAATTCAAAGTTAAGAGTATTCTCCTTTAGGACACCTTTTAATGATATTTTCTGTCATAAAACCCTGGTCCTATAGAGGTGACCAACGCTGTATCAGCAGTAACATGGCTACATGCAGTAAAATAGGAAATGCCATCCCGTAGCAGACTCGTTAATCTCTCTGTCCTCACCGTGACAAGGACAGGATTTCCCTTCAAGTGTTGCAGTAGTGTGCTTGTCTAGGGTATCAGACACTGGAGTTTATTCTCCTGATGTGTGTAAATCCAGAGGGAAAATGAGTAATTGTGTTTCTTTACAGGAAACTTTTATTTAGAAACCACCACCGGGCCAGAGAGATAAAAAGGGATATATGTTTTAAGTAAACCCTCTAATGATAAAGTGAAAAAATGATTAAAAAAAAAAAAAAGCTTTAAATCTCACCCACACTAATTAGGGAGCCGGATTTGTTAGGGTTAGCGTGTCCAGGGGCTCCAGAGGAGCTGTTGCTGTGCCCTCTAGTGCCGGCGAGCTGCACTCCTCGCTGCAACGCCTGCACAGCCCCGGACTTCAGCACTGGGAAATCCAAGCAGGGAGCTCTTATCTGCAGCACCTACCCAGGCCCTTTCCCTTGGGGCACTGCTGAGGTTACACGAGAATTTAAAAAACGAGCAAACAAACAAAAAATCATATTTATACTCAAGCAGAGATTTGCTAGAATAACTCTGGCAATTTTCCCTCTACAGACAAAACTTTAGGGTGAGTTTCACCCTTTCATTTTGAATTTGCTACCTTTGGAGGATGCCTGTTAATTTTTTTCTTACTAAGAATGTCTCAGAATCTGGTATTAATATTCTTGGTGGGTTTTGTTTGTTTGTTTTTTAATTAAAAAATCAACAAATCAACCACCAAACAGAACATGTATTGCTTCTGTAATTAAAAGCAACTGGCTCTGAAATTAGCATATATGTAGGATGGGTCATTCTCTATACATCAGTTTAAAGGACTGAAACCTATATCCAAGCAGTGTATTTTTAAGTGGATATTTTTGGTCCTGTCAAATTAGTAGCACAGGCAGAATACCAATCACTTCACTCATATAGCTACTGTTTGCAGTCACAAATTTATAAGTGACTTCTAATGACAGCAGGATTTGCAGTATTTTTATTACCTCTATTACCTACAAAAAATTAGTGCTATATTTATCGCTAATTATTTTCATTTACATGATAAAAATACTTTATTACTTCACTGTAGTTAGCATCTAGAGGTATTAAACCACTTGCAGCTTCCTCTAATAATTCTATTCCCTCTGTGATTAGAGCAAATGAAAACAGAAAAAGAAATTACTGATAAGCAACAAACTGATGGAAACCTGCAAGCTGTCTCTGTGGTACTCACATATTCCCGTGCTAACCCTTCAACCTTTCTCCATCTCACTTAGCAATAGTTTGAGAAGAGGTACATGGCACTGTAGAATTGCAGACCAATGCCAGGCTCATTTTCATTTCTGCTGATATCATTAAGCTCAACTTGATCAATAAAACACTGTCCTTTAACATTTTCTTCCTCGGTCTGGTTTGCCCGACACCAAGTTTAGTTTTTGGCTTCAATGCATTAAAATAGATATTTTATAGGAAAACAGAAAGAATTGAGTTCAATGCCTACTCCAGGATATGTCTTACTCAGGATACCAACAGGCAAGCCAAGGCAGATTGCACCAATAAGATGACTAACTGGACTCTGTCTAGGGATAAATAAAACAAATAGCCAAAGAGAAGGGCAAAACCAAAAGCATGACTGCACTGACAGCTTTAGTGACATCGGGTTCTTTGCTTTTCACTTGATTTGAATTCTTCCTCTTCATGCTTCATCTATCCCTGTTTCCCATGTGCTCCCTCTTGTGCTGTCTGCTGCTCTCCAGCTGCTCCCTGCTTACTGTAAATTCAAGCATTTTTCTGTTGGAGGGGATTCTTCCACAACCATGTACTACTTAGGTATTTTGTCATTGCATCTTCCTCTACTATTTTTTTCCTCCTTTTCATCATCAAAAGTTCTCCTTGAGGTACTGTCCAGCAGAATCACACATGGCATAGCACCCGCACTCCATCAAATCCCCCACCCAGGCAATGCTCCTTCACAATTTAGGAGTGTGATACTGTCAACCAAAGCAGAGGGAACTCATAAAGTCTACTTACCTCTGCATTCCAACAAGATATGACCCATTAAAAATTCATTTTGTGAATGAAAACCTAATGACAAAGAAAATTCTCTCTCATTCCCCTGCCCCAAAATAAGAATTAAATTCCAGCCCTCCATGATGTCTCCCATCCATCCAGTGCTCCCCTTTCTTCTGTCTCCCCTTGTTGTCATAAAAACTTCTCATGACAGTTTTTTTTCCCTATCTTTTCATAAACTGATTCTTTTCCTAAAATTTGCCTCATTTGAAGGCCTAATCTTTTTCTTTGTACTCCTTAGACATCAATGGATTTGCTTAAATTAAGCAGGGTTCAGTCTTTAATAAAACAAACACCTTTCTCTTCAAAGTGTGATTACTGAGTTAGTGTAAAGATTCACCAAGTGTGTTTCTACTTTTTATTAAGAAGTTGGTTTAGCTTAAACTGTATTTCCAAAATGTATTTCACTCCACAGAGACAAGAGAAGTTGTTATAGTCTCTTAAATACTGCATGCTCACACATCCCTTTGATTTCTCACCAGGATCCCAGCATGCAATACATGCCCTGCTCAAGCCTTGTGTATTGTTTTGATATCTGCTGGGTGAATCCTTCAGACTCAATACAGTTTTCTCAGGTGGATTTTCATTCACAGCTTAACCTCCCTATGAATAGAATGCACGTAGTCATCGCTTGCATCTCATTCATTTTTATGATGTTATCACAAGACGGGAGGGAGGTGTGTGCTATCCATGCAAAGAAATGTCCCCAAATTCCTGTGGGCTCAAGAAGGATGGGGAGAAGGAACTTATGGGTTGGTTCATGCTCTTCTCGTCCACTTCTGTGTGACAGTGAGACCCTGGGCCTGGCAGAGAGCGCAGGCTGGACCACAGCCCTGCTGCCATTACGCAGAGGTTGGCTGCATGGCAAGCGGGTCACGTATCCGGGCTGACCAGGGCAGGCTCTCAAAGGCAGTATCCCATCCTTGTGTCCCAGCAAAGGTCACTTGCTTTCAGATGCTATTTTTATCTTGAATTATGGGCAGAGATTTTTCCTCGTCTCCCCCACCTCTCTGTGGCCCTGGGAACTCGGATATTCCCAGCACCACAGCGGGAGAGGAGCCTGCCCCTCGAATCAGGTTTCACGGACCGCTGTAGGGAAGCATAAAGTGTTCCTGGCTGATAAACTGTGTGAGCTGGGGAAGAGGGGTCTTCCCTTCTTTCTTCTCTTTTTAATCCAGTTATTATCTGATCTGCCTCCTTTAAATAAACAAACATGCCCTTGATTCTCCCAGCTCTGGAGCTGACTGGCGATAGCTCTTTAATACCACCCACCCCTGCGCAGCCGGTAGCTGGCCTAGCAAATTATACACCTCCAAGTACAGCTCCCAGGACTCTGGCCAAGACCCCATCTGACCTAAATCTTGCTCATTATAAGCAGCCATAAACGTTTTTTGTTAAACAATAGCACTTACAGGAATATGTAATTTTTCTTTTGCAGTTTATAACTAAAGCCCCCTCTAGGGCATTTAATATAAATGACACTGAAAGAGGAAAAAATCTGCTTTTGATTTCCTTTTTATTTTTTTGTATGGTCATCTCAGAGGTTTTGCATTTATTGTTATTATTGTTCGCATGTATTTTTTTCCTTCCTTCAGCCTTTGTTCAGAGGTTTGGACTTACTGAGCACATTGCCTAGCTTTAAGAAATATTGCAAAGAGCTGCCTCTTCTTAAAAAGCCCTGAGACCTGTAATTATATGTAGGCATCTAAAAATTAAAGTTTATATTATTAGCGTGATGAAACATAAAAGGCCTGAATCTGTGCTCTTAATACAAACAAATTGAAAGCACTCAATAAATGCTAAGCACTTACCAGTATTAAATGACAAAACTCAGTATCTGGATGCCTTTGGGCTGGGAAGCTATTTCAACCGTGGGGAAGCTTGCTGCGACAATTTTCATAAGCAAATGTCATGTGCCATAAAATATATCTCCAATTATACAGCTGTAACATATGTATTGAGTATGAGCTCTGGTAATTACCCGCACTACATCTGGTTAAATGTTGGATTGTTAAATCGCTTTTATGCACCAAGGGTGCAAACCAAGGTGCTGGGGTGCTCCTCCGAGCCTGGAAGACCCGAGCTTCCCTGCGTGTCCCATCTGACCCCAAAATTTGGCTTGGGGACCACAAAGGAAGATCCGTGCCGGGGATGCCCGGGAGGGGCAGGGGCAGGAGGAGCCCCGGCGGGTGAGGCCGAGCCGGTGAGGAGCCCCCCGAGCTGGACAGCCCCCGGGGAACCGGGGGGGGGGACCGAGGGGATGGAAAAAGGGGGGGAAAGCGGGGTACAGCCACCGGTGCCCATCGCGCTGCTCCGCTCCTGGAGGGGTACTAGGGCAGCGAGCCGAGAAGAGAAAGACCTGAGCTGGAGTGGGTGCTTGAATCCTTCCTCCTCCTCCTCCTTTTCTCCTCCTCCCCTTTCTTCCTCCTCCTCTTTCTTCTCCTCCTCCTCTCCCCTTCCTCCTCCTCCTCCTCCTCCCTCCCTGTGGGCAAGTTGGGCTGCACCCGAGGCTGCTTGGCGGCGGGGCTCGCCGGGATAAAAGGATTCCCCCCCTCCTCCAACCCCCGTCCCTCCATCCCTCGGCTCCCCCCGCCGCCGGGGCCGCGACCCCGCCGGCGGCAGCAGGCAGGAAAGTTGCAAACAACCTGCGGCCGCAGGAACTTTGCGCGCTGCCCCAGCTGCGTGCGTTCAAGGTGCCTTTGATGTGTGCAGCAGCTTCTGGAAAGCGGGCTGCAGCTTTTCCCACCCGCCAGCCCTCCCTCTCCCCACCCTTCCCCTCCCACTTCAGCCGCCACTTCAGCCCGCACACGCGATTTGTTTGAAGGGGAGGGGAAGGGAGGGGAGGGGAGGGGGGGGGGGGAAGAGGGAGAGGAAAAAAAAAAAAAAAAAAAAAAAAAGTGATGAAATGAACAAGAAGTGGTGAAATTACCCAAGCGACTTTTCTCAAAGAGAGAGAGCAAAGCGGCGAGAGGAGCGGCGGCGAGCCCCGAGCAGCCCGCCCGGCACCGGAGCCCCCCGGGGGGGCTGCGTGCTCGGGGGGCTGTGAGAGCGGCTCCGCAGCGAGATGCGAAAAGCCTCAGCTGTTTGCCTCGCCATGCCGGCTTCCCACTAGAATGCCAAGCCTTGCACAGGATGAAAACAGGTTCGTTTCCATTTCTGCTGGGAAATGTTGCGCTCCCCACCGCCACCACCTTGCTGTTGGAGATGCCGGAGAAGATCTTCATGATGAAGCAGAGCCCTCTGCTGCTGCGAGCCCTCCGCTCTTCTTCGGAGATGTTGAGACAGAGATAAATCTTTTATGCAGCTGTCTTTTCATAGCTGTGGCGGTTGCCGTACAATCTGCACTTGATTGCAGCTAAAATATTCTTTTTAAGATCCGTTTCACAAATAAACACAGATGGGAGAAGTGGGAGAGGGAAAGCTGTACTGAAGTAGTAATGGTGGATTGATCTTCCTTCTTTCCCCCCCCCCTTCAGTGTCCTCCCCCCCAAATGAGAGCCTTTTCTGAACAAAAATGCTCTGTTTCAGTTTAAAGCAGGAAAAATTTGGGGGACTGTTCGGATGGGGCTTTGGAGGGAGACTTCCATCAGTGGTGCTTGCCTTACTTTCCTGAATGTCCGTGGCTATCAAGCCCATCAGCCTCTGTCTTGCCTTCACCCTGTCTTAAAATCTCTCTTGTTTCTTCTAACACCTTGCAGGTCATTCCTCCAGAATGCCAGAGGAAAGTTCGCCAAAGCGGAGTCCTCAAAACATCCCATACAAAGACCTGCCCCACATCATCAACGCTGACGGGCAGCATCTCTTCTGCAGGTACTGGAAGCCAGCAACAGCTGCCAGGTGAGCACTTCCAAGCAAATGCCCTTTTTGACTATCAGTAAATAAGACTCTCTTCATGTGATTATTATTTTTAGCTTGGCTGGCATGCCAGGGCTGTGTGCGTAGAGCTTCACAGAGCTGCTGAGAAGAGATGCCTCTCATCTGAGAGAGCTCCTACTGTGATGATTGTATTCCCCAAACCTTTACTCCCTCAAGTTTGCCTTACAGATGTGAACCAGAGTTACTTGAGCACAGCTGGCTTGGTTTGCAGTTTCAGTATGCTACCGGGTGGCACACGCAGGTGGCTGGTGCCTACCAGCAATGAACAAGTGTCTCCAAACTAATAGCACAGGCAATCAGGGAGGGATGAGATGATGGCTTACTGATGTCTACTCTTGTTAATTTTCTTACTGTCAACAAATAAAACAGCAGCATCTGACTTCAGTTTGAACAGTAATAGCACAAATCTCAGAGCAACAGGCAGGATTTGGTTTGACTACACTGCTTCTTGACTGCTTTTTTTTTTTTTTAATTTATGGTTAATGAATGATTTAAGGACCTCTCACTGGAAACTGTCTGTGATTTCAAAACTAAACTCAGTAATAAACATAGACAAGAAATGAGATAGAGAAATGTAAATAATGTCTTTTTTCATAATTTACATAATCCCCTTACTGTAATGTCTTTCTGTGCTTATTATGTGCTGATTGTGGTCTGCTATAGAAAGCTATCTGTGTTTTTCCCATAGTTATTTATGATTGTTCCTCTTTCTGTCAGTATCTGCTGTAAGATTCTGGCTTGATGTGTGTTTTACTACCACTAGTTGTACAGGTAGCTACTTTATAAAAGTCTGGATGTTGTTTTATTGTTTTCTTTTAGTTCAGGCCAACAGGAAAAGCTATGTTGATCTTTTTAAATTTAAGTTTAAACAACTAATAAACAGTTGCAGGAAAAGTGGTTCAAGCTCAAAAGGAGTCCCACCTTTTCCTTGACCACCCAGTAAGTCAGACAACTTGTGCCCACCAACCGAAGGGGCAACACGAGTGGCTTACAGACAGGTGGTGGCGAGCACCTAAGCAGTGTACGCTGCCACCTTGTCCCCAGGGAGCAACACTGTGCAGCCACCCCCCTGTAGCTCTGTTGCACTTCTTGGGCTCTAGGACATGGGACTTGGCTTAAGATCACCAGGTCCACGATGCATTTTATAGTAACCTCTAATCACTGCCTTTCAGAAACAGAGAGGAAAGTTTTTGGCACTGGTGTTTTACATATCCTTTGCACCAGCCTGAAGATTTCCTCTACTAGAGAGGGAAAAAAAAAAAAAAAAAAAAAAAGCTATCAAAACAAGCTTCTACTGTGAAATCAGGCTGTCTCATATTGTAATGCTAATTAATCATTAACTGCCCACAATGTTCTTCACCCAGTAGTGGAATTACTTTCTCTTTTCATGTTTAATTTCTTAGCAAATTAGTAGTGAGTGGAGGGGTCTTTGATCAAGAAATGAAAGGCTGATAAAGAACTGAGAGTTAAAACTTGGTGTCTAAGTCCTCTGGGTAGTTATTTTTTTTACGGCTCTGTGCACCAAGCAGTTAATTGAGAGAGCCTGCCCTAGTTTTGTAACAACAAAAGTAGATGGGATCAGTGTTGCTCATTTACAAGTGGTTCCTAAGTGCATGTATGTGTGTGTGTCTGTGTGTGTTTGTGTGTTTGTGTTTAAGGAGGAGGCGTGCTGTTTATTATTAGCTCTTTTGGCATTGTTATGTACGAGAGAGATTGGAAGTGACTGAGCAGCAAGTTAGTGCCTGGATTCTACAGTCAAGAATGCTCCCGAAGTGCTTTGATAGGCAAACCAAAAATACATTTTTTCCCTCTCACTTTTGAGAAGCAGCTCAGCTTTTTTCTGCTTCATATGTAGAAGCTTGGCAACTTTCATCTAATTTTAAATGTTCAGCAAAAATGATCTATATATATGTAGAGGGAGAGAGAGACACCTCAGGGGACTTTTACTGGCCTGTTACAATTATTCTATTTCAAATACTGAAGGTAATTCTTTCAATCTTCTAACTCAATTGTTGATTCGGGTTGAAATCTTAACACTAATGAATGATGCTATAGCAGTCAAACGGTGGGATCTTGCATTGATCCATTATGCATCTAGTCCCAGCCAGGGCTGCAGAAATACCTTTTCTCTGCAGATGCCCAAAGGTTATCATTGACTTGGCTTCAATTAGAACAGAACTTACCATCCTTGATCCACCCCCCGGGGAGAAAAAAAACGGGATATCTGCCAAAGGAAAAATTAAAAAGTAGCACTAGCCTGGGGTTGAAGAGCAAACAATGGCTAGATGCTCTCTGAGAGTGGGGCCAGCCAGCAGACATTGCCCTTCAGAGCTGGTGCTTCTCTTTTATCTCCTCAAACGGGCACACAAAGGTGGATAAAAGCTGTGCCGGACTAACGTGCTGTAGCATTAAAGGGAAAAAAAAAAAAAAAAAAAAAAGGTTTGTCAGGAAGATGGGAAATTTTGTAAGGCTCTTTTGCTTCACGGGCACAAATATCCAGGCTCTGATCCTGCGTGGTGTTGATCCGACTGATCAGCCCGTGCTGGTGCACATATGGATGCTTTGTTGTAAGTGCCACCGAGGCCAAGGTTGTGGTGTGTGTGAAAGGCACCTATTGTGAGTTCCTCAGCAGGGTCTGCTTTGTTTCAGAGGGGGATTTAGGTGATTACTTCGCAGGAAGCTGACACACAAAGGCACTCAGATGTCACAGTGATTAGATGGGGTAGATAGAGTAGATATTAATGGGACTAAGGAAGGGGAGCGACAGTGTTTTTGCTTCTTTTTGGGGTGGGAAGTCACTCCCAAGAGGAGAGCCACGGACAGGGTGTCTTGTACTGCTTGCTGGCGGCAATGCAGGTGCAGCTTCCCTGGCCAGCAGCCCTGCAAGCTACCCTTCTTGTTGGGCCAGTTTCAGCCGAAAATGTAATTAAGTGGTCATGCTGAATGCGGCCGGGAGGAATATGTGGTTATGTTCTGGTGTAGTTTTCTTCAGTTGTGCCAAGAGCAAGGTTTGTGGAGCATGACAGAAGGTAACTGGTGCTCACTGGTGAGGCAGAGCTTAGGGTCTGGGGAGGCAGAAAGTTTTCAGGACCGTGTAATGCTGTTTGGAGGAACTAAATCGGTGGTACCAAAACAGGCTGATCTCATGCCTGTGGCGTGTCCCGGTAGCTGAGGAAATCCTACTTAATGGAAACACGTTTTTGTGTAAACAAAAACAACAGCTCCATGCAAGGTTAAAACCCCTGCCACCACCCTGAGCCATCTGAGTCAAAACATGAGGTAAGAGGAGGTGAGGAATTAAGAACCGCGCTCTGTTCCCAGCTCTCAGACAAAGCTGCTAAGAATAGAGGTGGGATGAGGAAGGGGAAGGAAAGTCAGGAGAAGTCAAGATATTTCCTTTGAGGCCCCAGAAGGGCTTGGAGATGACCTTCTTTTCCTCTCTGCTCTGTATCGTCGTAGCCTTGTCTGGATGCTTCAGCTGAATCGCTGCCTAGATAAGTATAAACAGTTTGTGCTGGGGCACTTTCAGCCCCTCTGTGTGACCTCAAATAAACCCTGTGAGATTTGTTGACCCAGCTTAGTTTTTGAAAGGTGCTGATAGCCTGCAGCCACCGTTGACTTCAAGCAGAGACAGTGATTCTCAGCGCTCGCCCTATAAATAAGCATAAACCAGTTGCTCTAGGTTGGATGCTCAATGCTTGAGGTGCTCGCAGTTAGAAGATATCCTCAATATCCAGACATCCTCGTATCTGAGCTTCCTCATCAGTCAAACAGAAATCATTATCTGGCTAGTTAGCACGATGCTTGTGTGCCTCCTCACCTAGGGGTCTCCGAGTGCACTTAGATGATTGCTGGCAATTGAAGTACACTGCCCGAGGAGGCTGCCTGAAGCTGAGACACATGTGCGGGCCACATATGTTTTCCTGGCTGATTGTTAATGTACAGTGAAATGGTGTGGCTCAACCTTAGACATTGTGGCCATGGTTTAGGTGGATAGAGTGCAATTGTCGGAGTAAACACTGTATTTGTTGGAGTTCTCTCAGTTCTAAACATGCGAAGTGTGATTAAAAACACAAAATGAAACAAACAAAAACCACCCTCTTTTCTATCTGCTTTTTTTTTTTTTTTTCTTCTCAGAAATGCCTGTCATTCTTTCGACTTGCTAGCAATAAAAGAGCAAGCCAATAAGGAGAAAATATATTTCTCTCTTCCCGAAGGACTTTGCAGAAGTGCCTGTGGTACAGAAATACAAACTGCCTTTATATCTGAACTGGCCCTTAAATTGTGAATATTGCTTGCTGATTTTGGCACCTCGTTATCAGCATTTCCATGGCATTTCCAGAAGAACAGCACTGCTCCCAGCGTGAGCAGATGACAAGGCTGAATTTGACTTTCAGACCCTTCCAAAATGACTAAAGAAATAAATAAACTGGAGTGAAGTCAAAGGAAAGGAAACGGAGTCACTAATTGTAACGTCTCTAATTATACTGTGCTAGTCTCTTGAAATACTTGCGGGAATTTCTAATTCAGTGCCACTCTGGAAGAACACTTTTGTTTGTGCTAATGAGGTCAACTTCAAACTAATGCATAAGGGCCAAATTTGTGTGGTGCAAAGTGACTGATGTCAGCATCGTCTATCGTAGGATGAATCGAGCTCTCTGTGTGTCTGATCACATCATACACAGTGCTCAGGGGAAATAAGAGCTTTTTGCTTAACGATTATCATTGTCGAACCAACATTCCAGGCTTTTTGTGCTATATTGCTATCGCCTGAGTTTCTAAAGCCTCCCTTTTCCAATTCATCAGCTGTATGTGTTCCTTAAATTCTTATGTTCTTTTTGCTCTATATGACTGTCTTATTCAGTGTGAATGGGGGCAAGCTTTCATGATTTCTTGTCCATTTCCAGGGGGTGGGCAAATTAATAAACCAGCTTCGCCTAAGAGGGACGCTTTGACAGGTAGGAGCGCAGCTCTGGTTCTTGCTGTGGGTGCTTCCAGCAGCTTTTCTTAATAGAATAGTTTTTTTTCAGTCCCTACAGGAATATCTGACAGAAGCAAATCTGCTTTTGTTTTTTTTTTTTCCACGGAATCCAAGGAAAAAGGCAAATAGCAAAGAGAATAACAGTGGTTATTAAACTGCCACTTTTAGTCATTGCACTGTTAGGATCAGTTTCTAAGCACAAATGTGCAACTTCCTGCAGGACAGTGCAACTACACGCATGCTGGTGTGTGGGAACAAGGTGACTTTAGGAGTTCCTTGTGGTGAATCTCTAAAATTTCATTAAAATGTCATCCTGGTCCTGACACGACAATTTTGGTTCTCTCTGCCACTAACCTGATGAATCCTTGGAAACTGTGCTATCCAACACAGTCAATGTCAGATGTAGAGGTAGAAGAAAAGAACAAAAACGATCTTGAGATTGTGCTGAGAACCTAAGTTTCTGCTCATTATTCTGCCAGACACTGAAGGCTGAGCAAATGTTGCTCCTCTGGTGCAAGTAATTAAATTCATTTAAATTGGATTACGAGTGTGGTGATCAGTACTGGCTTTGTACTATGACCCAATAGATGCCCTACCTGTCCCTCCAGGTCTCTAGCCCGAGCAGGCCAGGCCCTGCACTGACTCTCCGCTTAGCCTCTGTTGCATAAATTTCCTTCATGGCATCAAACTGGGAGCGCTTTAAGCCAGTTAAGTTTTAAGGGTGGTGCCAAAGTTGAACTTGACAAACTCATCAACTCTATCAGGCTTCCAGATGCAAGAGCCCATGAAATACATAGTTTTAGATGAAGTAATACAAGCAGTTGCACACAGTTCCTTGCCTCAATTTCTTCAGTACTCTTGAACATCCCTTGGGAACACAAAAGAGCTTTTCTAGATCATCACAAACACATCTACAAGAGTTGGCTGGTAGAGATGTATTGGCTAGAAGAGGGTATTTTTCTAGATGCCAGTTGCAGAGGATTTGGCCTGTGTCTCCTTGGAAGTTCCCCTCAAGCTGCTGTGCCTTTGTGCTTTTCAGAGCCAGCATCTGATCTTTTTGTTCTTCTAGGGAAATTGCATTGTTCTAAGAGCTGTCCCTGCAGACACATTTGGCTGAGTTGCCTTCCTAGGTCCAGGCATCCCATTGTCCTAATGTGCTTTCACTTGAATGGAGCCATTAGTGTTTAACAACCTTCCATTGTCGCTTATCCAAAAGATGTGACAAAACTCTGACAGCAAATGGCTGATTCTCCTTACCCTAAAGTATCCAAAGAAATACTGTTCCATCCTACTCATAGATTCCTTAAATTACGTTTAGGCTGATCCCTTGCCCCATCACAACCCAGAGTTACACCCTTGACTATACCCATACATCCCTGCCCCTACTCTGCCAGCACCACTGCTGTGACACTCTATCAGTATGGTTTATTAACCTACAGGGCGGAAATTACCAGCACCAGGGTAAATTTTCTGATGATATCAATACCTCAAGTAAAACCATACTTCAAGAGTACTTACACTGGAATGACAGAGACTCCCCTTCTGAGTAATAGGCACTTGCTCTCCAGTCAGGATCTGTCTTCATTTCTGTGTGGCATACCCTCACTTGATGGTGGGAGCGAGACTCTGAATCCTCTGAATCTGAAAGTGATGGCAAAGGCAGATTGCTGGACCTAGAAAATTTAGTATCAGAAAACAGAATACAGAAGTCAACGAGGAGCAGAGAACAGGCAAAAAACACGATCAAGACTCTCAATTGCCAATGGCACAATGACCATAAATTTAAATAATTGGACTCTTAATTTCTCTGTGCTTTTGTTTCCTCATCTAAAATTGGGTATAGTCATACAGGTTAATGATGTAAGCAAGGTGACAGATTGGTGCTAGAGAGAGTAGATTATTCATTGAGGTTTGGTGGTTGAAGAGTGATTGATGTTTGAAGAGAGATTTAAAAAGTCTACTAAGTGATGCATTAGTTGTTCTCGGCTTTTCAGCTACAAGTAAATTGCCTCAGCAGCAATCCACTAAAAAAAAGACAAGTGAGGGGAAAAAAAAAAAAAAAAAAAAAAAAAAAAAAAAGGAACAAAATATTGACAACTGGTCTAGAGCCAGCCATTCAGTTGTAATAAGGTAGTGATCATTTGCTGCAATACTGTGTATAGATGGGCAAGGAGAAAATGCACAAACTACTATAGAGTTAATAAACAAGAAAGATTACTGAGCTTTTTCAGCCACATATGTGTTCTATGCTAAAAAGAGTTTGCTCTGTATTTTTTGTCTCTTCCTTGTTCAAGCTTGAAGACTGCAGAGTGAGGGAAAAAAAAATAAACCTTTGGCCCTTTATAGAGCAGAAAGTTGGTTAAATTTTCTCTAAGTGACAGCAGGTTAGCTAGTTCACCAGCCAGAAAGACGGGTTTATTTTTATTATTCTTCAACATATTTTTTACTTTTCTTATTCAAAACAATCTCAGCGAGGTTTCAAATTCACTTGTCAAAATCCAGAAATCTGCAGTAGCTTAATTTGCTGGGCTAAACGAGTGAGGAGTGATGAGGAAGCAGTAAGTAATTAAATTGTGTTGGAGATAACATCTAGCTGACTTAATGGTTAAGCTTTTTCTTCTTTTTCTTTTCTTTTTTTTTTTTTTTTTTAGTTTTGTGTGAGAGCTAGTCTACAATACTTGGAGTAATAAAAACTGTGTTCTGAGCAGCACGAGCAGCATTCATAATCTCATTTTATTAAAAGGATAGTCAAGGGTCAGCCTTCAGTCATCATCTGTCCCTCTCCAAATGGTTTTAGCGAGGAGCACCAAGCATCTAAAACCAGGTTGACCTGAAAATGCACACATCATCTTTCTGACATGATTAGCTGCCCACAGGTTCATTAGGACAGAAAGCTTTTTTAAAATTGTTGATCTCCTTCCAGGTTCACCATGTTGTTGGGCATGTAGCACAGGACTGGAGCTCAGGGAAAGCATGGGAACACCTTGGCTCTGCTGCTGAGTTCTCACTGACTGCTGTAGGGTCAGGTTTTGACACACAGTGTGCCCATCCCTGCTCTGGCATGCTGTGTTGCTGTGAGCAAGGCTTTTCACCTCTTGTGCTCGGTTTACGTGGCACTTGGTAGGCAGGGTCGGCCCTTGCTTGGGGCAGGGTTGCAGGCGAGAGGACCTCTGGAGGGTCCCGTTCAACACTGCGTTACGTGGCTCTACAACAGGCATAGCTGCACCCTTTGTAAAGAATTCTGGGTTTTATGAATGAGGAGTATTGTACAAAAGCCAGCTGTTGTTATTATTTATGCTGTTTATTTACTGGTCACATTTCTCTGAGCTGAGGGATGGAAAAAAAAAAACAGTCAGCAGATTCACTTTGTTTATATTCATTTTCACTTTCTGTGTTTGGAGAATGTTAATTTGCTAAACACTACTCCTTCCCCTAAAGCCCCTAGTTTTCCTCAGCCTGTAGAAACATTGCATCACTCCTAGGCATTAGTATCCATTTCTCTTTTGTAAGCACCATGTAAGGGTTCTGACCTCCAAAGCTTTGCTTCTTGGTCTGTGCATTTTCCTGATGCTTTAGGAGAGGTGATCCCATCACTCAGCACACCTAAACATAACATCAAGTCTTGTTTGAGTTTTGTTAAATCCCAAAGGTTTTCAGATATGCCCCTTATTTTCCTGCCCTCCCCAGCTACATGGGCAGTTGGAGAACCCACCTGAACAGAGCTGAGGTCTCCCTCCTTTGCCATGACCCCACATGCAAAAGCTTGACCCTCACCTGAGACCCTGTGTCTCTCACGCCTGTGGTGATGCACCTGATAAAGCTCTGCCTGGTCCTGCTGCAGGCTGCAGCAGATGCACGCCTTGTGATCCCACAAATGGTGGCTTGGAATTTGGCAGAAGGGAAGCTTAGGAGAGAAGACAGAGCACCTTCCCTGTTGCTCTCTCCCCCATCACCTCTGGCTCTTCCTTTGCCAGCAATCCAGAGGAGATGGAGCCAGACTAGCAGTGTTGGGTTAATAATTCTAGTGTTAACAGTGTTTGGTCTTGGTATTGTTGAGGCTTTCAAGAAATGGTCCCAAATACGTGGTACTTTTCTGTTTCTGGTGAAGCCATCCACAGAAAACAGAGCGTTCCCACAGCAGAATAACAGCTTGTGGTTTAAATAAATGTTGTTATTTCTGCTTTGCTGTAGGTGTACATGTATGTTTTGGTTCAGTGACTGCCAGATACTGTAAATGAGTATTGATTTCCTTTTCTATTTTAAGCTTTTCTGCAGAAAAGGCATCCCACATGCCTTTAGCTTTCTTTGCCTCTACCTAAAGCGATTGCAGCCAATGATATATCTGACTAAATACCTCTTAATTTCAGTGTTATCAGTCATCCTTATTTCAGCAGTTGCACCCCAAGTTGTCCAGGTCCTCCTTCAACTTCTGGAGTTTAAAGCTATTACATCTGGCTACTTTTTGAGAGCAAATCAGCAAGACAATATTTAGATCTGGTGGCAAGCAGTTCCTTATCTACATTGGTGTGGCAGCCCTCCCTGCCATAGGGACACTGCCTGGGAGCTGGAAACGAAAGAGCATTTCAGAAAACAAACCTAACATAACTAAATTCTTTGGACAAACATGTTAGCTCAGTATGACCAAGAAATAACACAGACCTGAATTTAGCAACTGTAGGCAGAAGTTTCTTTCCGTTTGTTAGCTTGTAAATCATCCGTAGGTAAACCATTGCACCTCAACTGTGTTTCAAATTTACATTGGTTCGAGGCATGAATAAATGTTTCAGCTTTTAAAGCACATGTTCCAGCAATCACTCCCTTCGCAGGATTACTGTGTGTCACGTTTAGCTGTTTACTTTCAACTTTCTTTCATACCTCAGGTCTACGGCAAATGTGGAATACTAAATTAATTGGAACATGCTCAAAGCCTTGGCAAACGCTTTGCCTGTGACATTGCTAATTTCCCAGAGGAATAGTTCCTGATATTGATTTTGACAGAGCCTGTAAAACCTCTCTCTGCAAAGGTTCTTCTCATAGCTTGGCAGGGCTGGAGTGCAGCTCTGGGATGTGCTGAGAGAGGATTATTCATTGGAAATTAATGTGCTTAATCTCAAAGTATGCTAAAATATATGTAACTGCTTTCTGATTAAGAAATCAATCCTTGAGTTTCTGTCTCTGAGTTTATGGGCTAATCCCATGCTGACTTTTGGAAAATCACACAGAAAACAGCTGGTTATTTGGAGACTCATGTTATCTCTGACATCCAAACTGGAATTTTGTAAGTGTGCAGGAAGTAATCAAGAGCTCCTGAGCACGTTATGGTGGTATTGCCTGGTACAAGCCATGCTATCAGGTCTAAGCATTTCAGGGAACTGAAGTTTTACATTTTGCTTTAGACCATGGCCACACGTGGGATTTGTACAGTCAGGGCTTTATTAGAAAGTAATAAAAGCATGCTGTCTCAGGGTCACAGGACAGCTACAGTGTCATCGCCTTTCTCGCTCCCTACTTATTCACAGATCTCTTCAAAGCTAGTGGAAGATTTACCCAAGTAAGCCCAAAATGCCCAATCAAAGTACTTTGGTTGTGCAGTCTTTGTTACAAGAAGTGGCTTGGAAACACTCTGATCCTTTTGTGCCAAGTGTACTCTTTTCTGTTTCTTCCCTGTACAGGTGCCAGTGTAATGACCTGAATCCTTCCTCTAATAACTGTTTCATTATTATTTGTCATGAGTTTTCTGCTCCATCCACTCCCTGAAATAACAGTTTGAGACGAGAGACGATTAGAGCTATGGCTAGAGTCTAAGATATGGATGATCCCATTTTTAAGAGCCATTGATTCTGTGGGGAGACTGGCAATGAAGAGCCCCTTGCTCACATGAACCCAGGTTCAGACCACAAATGATGTCCAACTCCTGGCTCAACCAGAAGCCCTCACCTTGATACACAAATACTGCAATCTAACCCTATCTCCTGTGCTTACGTAAAAAGGTGAGATTAAATTGTCAAAATGGGGCTTGGTTGTAACATCAAGAACATTCTTGCATGGCCTGAATTGATGCCTTAATTAAGCACACCTTCCCTTCTAGAAAGCCTGCTTTGTCTTTCCGGGTTGAGTTGGATGTGTCAAGCTACAAGCTCAGAGCATCAGTAAGGAGCGACTTGCACTGCCACTGGAACTGTTGGACCAGTGCTTTGGATATGCCCCAACTCTAAGTGAGCTCAGTAACAAAGAACAGTTTTTACACAGCTACTCTGAGCCAGTCATACCTTTATACGGAAAAATCTTTTTGTTCAGTGAACAAGTTTAGTGCTCAAGTGGTGAGTGGAGCTGAGTTTAAGCAGTAGCAAGTGCGCAGTAGAAGTCTTCTGGCCTTTAATTGCAGCTCTTGTGCTTTGGAAGGACAGTCTGCTTAATTACACAAGCCTTTCTTTTTCCAAGGGTTCATATCACCCAGCAGTGCCTGCATTTTGATTTCAACAAGAAACTGCCACAAGACTGGATAAACTGTAATTTTTGTCCCTTTGCAAATCAGTAGAGGCTCGGTGCAAGCCCAGGAAAGAGGAGGGGGAGACCTGCAAGAACTGTTCTTGTTCTTACTTTCCATTTCTGTTTCCTCGTCAAGAATCATGGTCCTACAGCCATCTGCAGTGGCTTTGCTTCCCAGTGAAAATTAGTTTGAAAATTAGCAACAAGTCTTTTATTTTTCCTGATTTCCAGGTGGATTTATGTCAGAAACTCTTTTGCTTCTTTGAATATTCCCCACCCACACCTTAAAAGTTATCTATATATTTTGAGTGTGATTTCAGATTGACTTGAATTTTGCAGCTGATGTCTCCACTTTGAATAATGCTTTGCAGAGTCTTCTGAGCAAGACACCGAATACTTTGTGCATTCATCCTTGTAGCTCCCCTTGGAAGATATGACCTCCATTTTATCTCCCCTGTACACAAGGACGTGCATGGAGCTGCCCTTTGCACTGCAGACGGGCTGAAGCAGAGCGAAGTACAGCACTGGGCTGTCTGATCCCAGCCTTTCTCCCAGCCAGGCCCAGCAGCAGTTGTGCCAGGGCTCACCTCAAGTGATCCCTGCCTCAGTCATGTGAGCGATGCCTACACTTGTCTCTTTGGAAATAGAAGGCCTAATTCATCTTTCAAGGATTCCTGCACTCTGTAGAAGGGCAGCAGCAGGAGGAAAGCGCAGCTCCAGACCAGAGTGCTTGCCTGTCTCACACATTCAGAGCAGCGGGTCTGCCAGGAACAATCCCATCTCTGATATCAAAGTGGGGGAGTGTCCCCCTGAGGCAATCCCCATAAACCTAGGATCCATTCACTTCGGTTTTATTCAAAAAGGGGTGGGAAGATCCTGCCTATGAATTTCAAATTACACACCACACACTTCACCTCTGATCTCAGCCTTGTGTACCCTAAAATACTACTTCAAAGCTTCCTTGAAACAGAATGCAGCTGGTCAGAAATGTTAACTTTGCAGAGATCTGTCCGGAGCTATGCAGTTGCAAGGTTCAGATAATTCCTTCCCACCTCTCCTGAAGTTTCCTTCATCTCTTTTCCCTATATTAGACCATTCATGAGTTATTTGCGGCGGGGGCGTGCTTTTCAAGGAGCTACAATAAATCAGCATAAGCTGTTTCTCCACATTGTTTTGTGCTGGCTCTGGCTAGATCCTGTTGAGCCTTTTGTTTTGAAATATGTCTGTACTGCCCGGTTCTGTCTCTTCTCTCTTGATTTATGGTATCTACACTTTCTGGTCTTTGTTGAATAGCCATGGTACTTCTCCTGGAGGTCATGGCAGTTCTCAAATCTCCTCCTAACCCCATTGTTGTGATTTTGAACTGCATTGTGAGCCTGGCTTGCAGACATGCATGTGAACAGCTGCTGAAGGCAAGAGCGTTGCTCACGGAAGCAGGCACAGATGTTAAGACTGAGCCCTAAGTCTCCATGATGTTAAGCAGTAGGATGCTGCCCAAACTAACAGCAGCACCTCTGGGCAGGCTTGAATGGGAACTCCCAAGCCTGGGTAAATGGGGGAAAGGGAGGAGGTAGTTTGCTGGAGGGGTCTATTTTTAAATTGTCTGTTTAGGATCTGAACTGGAGTGAAGCCACTGATTCTACTAGACTAAGACAAAGTACATCAAACAGAAATGTGCAGAATCCTAAATCCCCACAAGCCCTATAAAATCAAGCAGAAACGTTGTAGTGCAACCACAGCACACAGTCCTTCAACACAGCCTCCGGCACTTGGAGGTGTTTCACAGGCTGAACTGCTACAGTCTTGAGCTACTGCTTGCCTCAGTCTGTCTGGAAGAGGCAAAGGTTCCTCCAAATTTAGATCCCGGGGAGGTATCTGTGCTGATCACAGATGGCTTTTGAAGATCTCCAAAGAGGGAGACTCCAGTCATGCTACAATGTCTGTGGTATTTAGAGAAGGTCAATGTGGGCTTGACTCCAGACTATTGCTATTCTGACTTACTTTTTTTTTTTTTTTTTTTTTCTTGAGGTGGGAAAAGTAGCAGTAGAACTGCTAGTGTAAGGTAACATCATTAAACTCCAATGACAGCTGAAAAGAGGTGACTGCCCAGATTATGGACCTATGTAGGCCAGCAGAGCAAAGGCTAAGAATGTGTTTCTCTAAAAAGTTGAGCAAAAGAGCAAGCAAAGCACTTGAGCTTAATGAAACATGCCTCCTTGAAACATGGGCTGGAATTAGGAGCAAGGTCATTGCCTCTTGTGCCTTCAGAGGGACATAACTCAGCAAGTTTCCTGGAGACAGAAGAACAGCAAGAAGGGACACACCTGACTCCAACATAAATTTTCCTGTCTAACCAGAGTCACCAGCCTGAATATTTGGCTAACTGCGTAGGTCACAAGTGTGCACAATGTGAGAGAAACTCCCATAACTTTTTGTAACCCCTGCCCACTGCCAAGTTCTGCCAGGGTCTCGTAGGTCAGCAGATCACCTCAGGGAAGAAAATAACAAAATAAAAAAATAAATAAAAAAGTGCAAAAGCTGACTCAAATGACAGAGACTTCAGGTCTACACCCAAAGCAAGAGGCTCTAGAGACCTCCAGAGGAGAGATGACCCATGTCTTTTCCAGCGAACAAAATTCATTCTTCATTACATGTTCTTGGAAATGATTAGCTGGAAGTTTCCAAGAAAGAGGTCATCTTTAACTGAATACCAAGGGTAGAAAATTGGAATTACGGTTAAATACTGACAAAATTGCAATCTGCTGAGTGCATAATTCTATTATAGGGACGGAAAAGGAAAGGATTTATATATATATAAATCTTCATAATCAGTGAGGACTACTAACCCAGCTAACACAAGTGTGCATACCTATAATAGATTTTCTTGACAATATCCTGTAGAAGCAAAATCAACATAAACAACACTAAATTTTTAATAACTTTAAAAGGTTTGTGATCAACTATTCTGTCCCTTGTCCAAAAATGTCACCAGTGAAATGTTTTTGATAAATAAGTGTTCATTGTTCGCCATATTTCTAAGAGTCAGGCTGATACTGGCTACAAGGGAGCTAATAAATCAGTTGGAACAAGACAACCAAACCTAATGCTCACTTTCAGTAAGCCAGTGATTTTCTGGCAGCCTCACCGACTCAGAGCTTTCCTATCAGTTAATTAAAAAAAAAAAATACTTTAGGAATTTGGTGTCAAGTATTCAAAACTGCAAATATCAGATGTTCTTTGTTAGAGTTGATCTGGTTCTAGCAAAAACATACATAATATCTAATGAATGCATGGTTGCCTTACATAGAATAACATGGTATTAGGTTAGGTTGTGAGGGCCTGGTTCAGGAAATCACTTCCGCATGTGACTAAATCAGTCCTAACTCAGAACAGCATTTATAAATCCTTTTTTTAAAGTTCAATCTTGTACGTTTTAAGTCCCACTGACTTTCATGAGTCGAAGGGAGTTTCCTGAGGTTAAGAAAGTACTTAAATATTGTTCTGAAGAGGGATGTTTTGGAATGGGGTGGAAAAGATTGAATTTTTTGTATATGCAGTCACAGGAAGCTTGTCTTCATTTCTTTGGTCTAGTCTCAGTGTTCTGGGTTATTTTCTGGCAATAAAGGAGCATTCATGGGGTCCCACAGAAATGTTTCGGTACCCAGAGGACACGATGTTAAGATCATAGCATCCTGCTCGCAACCTTCCACATCTAGTTTGACTTCCACACAATTTTTGTGGCCCTGTCTCAACCAGGAATAATCAAGAACATGTGTCTTGCACCCTAGAACATGTGTCTTGCACCTTGCCCTTCCAGAGAAGGGCGACGAAGCTGGTGAGGGGCCTGGAGAACAAGTCCTACGAGGAGCGGCTGAGGGAGCTGGGCTTGTTCAGCCTGGAGAAGAGGAGGCTCAGGAGCGACCTTATCGCTCTCTATAGGTACCTCAAGGGAGGCTGTAGCGAGGTGGGGGTTGGTTTGTTCTCCCACGTGCCTGGTGACAGGACGAGGGGGAATGGGCTTAAGTTGAGCCAGGGGAGTTTTAGGTTAGATGTTAGGAAGAACTTCTTCACTGAAAGGGTTGTGAGGCATTGGAACAGGCTGCCCAGGGAAGTGGTGGAGTCACCATCCCTGGAAGTCTTCAAAAGACATTTAGATGTAGAGCTTAGGGATATGGTTTAGTGGAGGACTGGTTAGTGTTAGGTCAGAGGTTGGACTCAATGATCTTGAGGTCTCTTCCAACCTAGAAATTCTGTGATTCTGTGATTCTAGCAGGACCCCAGCCCTGAGTTTTGTTCATGGCCCGCAGACGCCATAGCACATCAGCTGTCTGAGTTTTGTTTTAAGTTTTGTTTTCTCTGTTGAGCCCTGCTTTAAGAGAGCTCTCACTCAGTTGTGTAAGCTCTGTGCCACCATTTGTTTTTCCCTCAATTCTTCTTCTGCAATTGACTGTGGAATTACATCTATAAACATTCGTACTGTTGCAACAGGGCTAAGCAGAGGTGGCAACGTGCCCAGCAGTAAAGGTGGGATCCACTACAACTGGTTCTGCTCTTGCACCTATGCCTGAATCCCTGCCCTGCAAGGGCTGCTCCCCACGCAAGAAGGCAAATATTGGATGGTGTGTGCTAACAGTGATAAATTCACAAGAATCGAAAGCAGCTTAAAGCTTAGATCAGCTGATGACCTCTCTGAGAAGCAGGATGGAAAAACAATGCATTCCTCTGATGCTGCTCACACCGCCTTTCTTTATGCCATAGCCTGAGCTCTACCACTCCTAATTTCTACTTTTCTTCCTGGTGCAGCAAAGTGTATCTGCATCTGTCCTGCACACAGGGCACCTCTGGGTGCTGCTTGCTCAGTAAGGAGCTGCTGCAGCACAGGAGGACTAACAGCAATCATGGATAACTGGCCCAGTGGAGATGTGGGAGCAGGGGCTGGTCTCTGGTATACACCATTACCCCCTGATGGCAAATCAATAAACACAGCCCGTAATTGAACTGACTGGTAAAAAAAAGACAAATATTGTCCTGCCCACTTGTTCTGCTAAGTAACCACATCTGTTTGCCAAGCTGTGCAGTACCAGGAGACAGAAACCTGCAGGTTTCCTCCTCCTGAGCTAGGAGGAGGAGGCTATGGGAAGGGCAGGGATCTGTGAAAAAGGTTGCTTTTGCAAACAGTCAATAAAGCTGGTTTCATTTAATATCCATAATTGCTACTCTACTGGTTGCTTACTGCAACACAAATGCTTACTCATGCTCCAGGTTACACCTTGGCTTTGTGTGAAGACACACCTGTGGAGTGTGGGGAAATTGTGCTCTTGTGTGATCAGGTGCACACTAGGTGCTTTCATGAGCAGAATTCAAAACAATGTTTTGGCAGCATTTTGAGATATTTAGGAATTCAGTTCCCTCAGCCAAAGCCAGCAGGAGCATCCAAAGATGTGTCAGGTGGCCCTGCCTGCGGTTAGAGATGAATTCATGGGTTCAGGCACAGGTCAGTCTTTACAAGAATCACAGAGTGTGAACGATGTTTTCTACCTGAGATGTGTGTGTTTGCAAGGATTTCACTGGTGAAATTGCAAGAGCTGGAGGTGAAGAAATTTCTCCCTGGGATCAATTTGATACAAGACCAATACACAAGCCTTGCTTAAACAAAACTTACAAAGGCAATGCAGTCACAAAAACAAAACAAACAACAACAACAAAGCCACACCACACCTTAAAACCTGCTGGGTTTCTATATTAATTTTAAACGACTCGCAGAAACACCTCTGCTGAAAGCAATCTCTGATATTTCATGTTTCTTTCTTCCCAGCCATTGCAAAAGGAAGGAGCACACTGCGATTCAAGAGCAGGGGTGTCTGCAAAAATGTTTACATACAGTAAAGAACTGCTGTCAGTCAAACTAATCACTCGCTGTATTTCCATGCCAGCTTGCCAGTGAAAATATGTGCACCACGTATTTGTTATACTGCCTTCAGGTATTCTCTGCCAAATCTAGACTTGTTTTGCAATGGAAAATGGAAGATTAGGGGAAAGAGCTAAATCCTACAATCCTGGCTCTGATGATGCTCAGACTAACTTCAGTTTTCCAGGTCACTGTGTAAAATGCATGACCCCTGTGCACAGAGACCCTGAAGCTGGCCCCAGAGACCTGTGTAGAAGTAACCTGGGTTTTAGTCAGTACATCTCCTACTTTTCATTACACACCAGCAAAACAAGCTATGTCTGTGTGGACATAACAGTTTGGAAATTTCACTCCACATTTATGACACCACGTTTTCATACGATAAAACCTTTAAAAGCACCTAAGTCATCTTGACAGCTTCTGCCATTAGGGATCTTAAGGCACAAGCAATCTCGGGAATTTTATTCAGTATTTTGCTCAATTCTGTAATGCCTGACATTTTTCATGCTGGAATGAGAGGAGAGGTTGCAGGAACACCTTGCTGCTTTGAGGAATGGAGTTCTTTCTTTTCTCACAGAAGATGAGGGGGCTGAGCATCTTAGCAGGATGCTGTCAGGCGAAGTCGTGGTGCTGCAGCAGTGTGAATGAGAGCAAAATTAGGGCTTTGCTGTCAGGGTGATGAAATAGCAGAAAGCATTCCCTGGCAGAGTTCTCTTCACCAGCTTCCCATTAGGTTTCATTCACTTGATGCATTTCAGTGCATATATTCAAATCATATTTCTCTGAGAAATGAAGGGCCATATGCACTCAGCCAAGCTGCACCTTACTCCCTGTGCCTAGTCAGCAGAAAAAAAAGGTAGATCCTGTAAAGAGTAACAGGGGGCTTAAATAAAACCCTGAGGAGAAAAGCTGCCAAGAGCCAGGTTGCAGGAGCTACACAGCAAAGACACTCAGCCTGACTGATTCTGTTGGATGTCAAAATGATGGGTATATAAGAATCTTCTCTCACATTTCCTTAATTTCTCCATCAGAGTCCTGGGCATGCAGTGCCATTGCTTGTCGTACTGCAGAGCCCAGAGCGTGCAGGTTATCAGCCCAGCTTTGCTTCATGCTCTGCTGCTGTGCTCCTGAACGTCTGACAGATCTGCCAGCCCCAGACCTGGGGTCAGTGGTGTGTGGTCTCTTCAGGTCACCCAGGACCAGAGCTGAGATCTCAGACCTTTATGCCTAGGTAGAGGCAGAAGCATTTAGACGGGGACTGCAATTTTCAGGGACACATAGAATAGTGATTCACTGTCCCAGCACTGGCTGGAGTCTCTGCTGGGCTGCCTGTGTCTAGGAGAGATGAGACATATAAAGCTATGATGCCTCTGCTGCAGAAAGTTAATATTCTTCACTGTGGAATGAGCAGTCTTTCCATCTCTTTGGCATTTGGTTCTATAACTACAGGTGTTGCACTTGGAAAATCAGTCTGCCTGGCAAGTCCATTGATAACTTGACAAATCTATTGACAGGGGAGGGTGACAGGGGACAAAATGACTGCTCCACACTGATTGTTTTGAAACCTTCAGTGACACTAAAGAACATTTATAAGGCACAGGAAGTTAAATATGCTACACGGCCTAACCCCACCCTTGCTAATTACTGTTAGATACCAGAGCATCATTGCATTGCTTTTTTTGGTGTTAGCAGGTTTGCTCTGTAAAAATCCTTTTGGTTTCGATGGGTGCTTTCAAGTTGTCTAGCATGAGAAAATACTTTGAAGCAGGTGCTAATCAAAGAGCTAGAGCTGGAGTTTCTACATCACTCACATCTTTTTAAAGTTTAAATATATAAAGATCAAAGCAGCTTATTGCAGTGAATACACTGTCTAAAAATGTATTCAAAACCTCAATCAAAATAAAGTTGTGGAATTCACTAGCTGTAAACTGCTGTCATTGCTTTGTGTTGTCAGTTTGTCTAATGTTTCTCTATTAATGTACTGAAAATGTCTAACCTGTAGCCCTCAGACTGTTTAGTGGTTGCTGATGTTCCAGTGACAGACAGTACTTGTAAATGAACAAGTTCTGTTTATGTTGCTAAAGCCAGATTTTGGAAAGTCACTTGTCAAATTCAACAAAAACTTATGTAATCACATTGCTACTTCTGCTGTATTTTTAGTCCAATTCTGCACAAACTTTTCCCATTAAAAACACTGGGAAGGTTCGTTCAACTTTAGTCACATTTGATGCCATTCCAGTGAAAATAAAGCATCACTGGTACAACTGGAATATTTGAAGATAAATATTTGTATAGCATCTTTCAAAAATAAATGTCTATTAGACTGGTTATTTTCTGGATCCCTGGCTGTAGTTGTACAGTGGCTATGTAAAGGTCACTTTAATTGCCAAAGCGAAGCAACTGTTTTGGGGTAGAAACTGCAATGGTAAGATTACCAGAATTGGGGTCAAAAGATAAAATCCCAAACTCCAACCAGAGTTCTGGGTTCTGCTTGAGACTTGTTTAGCTATAATTTCATCTTTAGGAGGGTTCAGTAGCATTAGACATCTGCATCTCCAACCTGTAGAAGACCATGGTGGCAAACAAATCAGTAAGTTTGTCCCATGTGCAGCTGACCTCCATGTGGACTGTCCTGCTACAACCTGCTGAAGATCAGGTCGATGGTAGGTCAGGATAGCAAGCTGCTTTCCCATGTTAAAACCCACCTCAGCCATTATTTGCTTGCCTTGTACTTGCTGATGTCTGAAATGCTGTTGCTAAATTGAATGTGCCATTGTTGCTTGCAGCTCTGAAGCCTTTGTGCACTGATTGCCAAGTTAATGATTTATACCTTAATGCTCCATTTAGGGCCCTCGTGTTTATCGCTCACGGCGCTGGGGAACACTGCGGCCGTTACGATGACTTGGCCCAGAGGCTGACAGAACTTAACTTGTTTGTATTTGCCCATGACCATGGTGAGTAGCCTTGAACAGTATTTGATTTACAGCAGCTCAGGACTTTACTGAGGTAAATGCCATTAAAGCTACTCAGCAGTGAGAGAAAAGTCAATAGAATATTTACACATCAGCGTAAATGAGAAAAGGGCTATCTGAAGCTTTGTAAAGATCTGCATGTTGAATCTGTAAGATAGCGACCCCAGTACTGAGACTTTTCCTCAACCTTGCCATTGACATTACTGCTGATGGTCTTTTAACCTCTATGTAAGGGACTATTTCTCTTTCACCTGCCTCTTGGGGTGTGAAGAGGGATTGTCCACCGTGAAAGTAGGACCAGGTGCCATTTTTGCTGGATTCATACTTGTTGTCCTAAATAATCCGGGGGGAGAGAATGAAACAACAGCACAACTTTCATACACCAGTACAACCAGACAGCTGCACCCCTGGGCCATGGACAGGCATGGAGACATCACAGAGGTTTGTTCAGACACACCTCGACAGCACTGCAGAAACATCAGAGCTGGCTGCAGACACCTGGGCAATGCTGTGCCATGTAAATTTACTGTCCCTGCCTCTTCTGCCTTGAGGATCTCTGCTCTGCTCCATTCCATGACATAGATATGCTGGGTGTCAACAGATCTCCTGAAGCAAATCAATTGGGACATACTGTGAACATATCTGAATCACCTGTTGTGCTCTTTTGGTAGCATCCTCTCACACCTGACCCTTGCAGCTTCATGACTGCCTTGTGTCAGGAAATCTTTTTTTTTTTTTTTTTAAATCCTTGCAGGTTGCTGCCTCCCAGCAAGAATCACTCTAGACATTAGTAAAACGGATCAATGTGGTTAATAATGGCAGTAGACAAAAAGCAAGGCCAAATTCAGAGCTGACAGGTGAAATGGGATGAACCTCAGTATAATTCTGATCTCCTTCTGGCAGATCTGCCATTGACATTGCAAAGTATACCACAGTGCAATGGAAAGTATACTGCAATGTACTTGGCTGAAACTGAGACTCTAGATCTCCTCAAAGGCAGGGATGCCGAATTTGAACTTGCTAAAGCTGTAGAATTTAGAGCGCGTGAGACATTGCACCATTTAGTCTGCAAGAGGAAAGGCAAAGCCTTAGCAAACCCAAGTAACCAAAGCTTCCCCTTGCTTCTGCTCTCATGACTCCTTTTCACTCACAGCACTGCACTGGGTGTGCAGAAATTAACCCGATATTTTCCTTGACAAAGAGAATATCCAGCCCTCAGAACAGCTCACAATGAAAATAAATAAAAAGCGTGATTTTCCAAACAGCTGACCACATGCCGTATACAGAGCTGGCTTTACAAAGACAGTGAACCTGTGCAAAAGTATCATTGCTGACCCCAGGGGCATGTTTCTCCTTATGCAGGCGCAAAATTTGTAAGTGGGGGCTCATTCACTTTGATCTACTTCCTAATGATTTAGACACAAGGTAGTGGGAGCATGCAGTAAAACCAGCAGAAATTGTCCCCATTCCTCTTTCATTATCTATGTGGCACAAAGTTCATGAGAAAGGAGATGGGACAGACCACGTGTTGTCCACCCTGCAGCTGCTGTTAGTAGATCACAAACACCGTATACAGAAAGTTAGTGAACTCCAGGACACACAAGCGATGTGTTTAAATGCCAGAGCCCAGCGCTGCAGGCCTGTGGTTTCTCACTGTGCATGCTGAGCGGGCCTTAGTTCCTCATTCTTTTAAAACCTGATAGTGGTTTTAAGAAGTAGAGTTAAAATAGCAATATTTGAAGCAACAAGCCTAGAAGCAGTGATAAAGCGTTGTAATTATTGCATGGATTTGATACAGAGAATGGCTTTTTTGTAGATGGAAAAGGGCTTTGGAAGTAAAGACCCCCACAGGTGTTTATTGTGCAGTTATTTTCTCTCTTTTTCCTTGAATTTATTTTTGTCTAGAGAAGCATAGACATGTTGTGTTTGTGTTTTCCCCTATAGATGGATGTTGCTGAATTGATCAGTTTACTTCATTTAACACATTTCTGGTTGCTCAGGCTGCTTTAAGAGTTCATGCTCCCTGTCAGGCCTACAGTAATCTTCGTAAACTCCGTTTGGTTTTCTTCATCAGCAAAGGGGAGAAGCAAAGAGGAACCTGAAAGCAGAACACTGGACACGCAATTGTGTTACTCAAAGAGCCAATCTAAATGAGACTAGATTCACTAAGCCACAAAGACAATTAACATATGTTAGGCTCTGTAAAATAATCATTGCACCTAAAGTGCCGAGCAGTGAGGACAGACCTTGTCTGGCAGAATACAGGTTACAGCCTGAGTGGACACCAGTGAGAGCTGAAGGGCATACTTTTCTCACTTGCCAAAACTGCCCAAGCTAAACAGAGTTTTATAGCTTTCCCCTACCATTTTGCCTATTCCAAATCACCTCACCAGTGTGTTTCCTGTTTGTGTCCCATCCTTTGGATATCTTTGTGTAATATTAATTATTCAACTGCATTAGCAAAATAATTGCTTTCTCTTCCTCATGTCTTACAGTAAATCTTATGAGTTTGGCATAATTTCCTGACCTGGACATTTATTCTTGTTCTGGAATACTCATGGATACGTTTCCCATTTCAGGCATGAAATTATTAATGCAGTTCCACAGTGTGGCTAGCATGATTTCCCAGATGAGTTGGGAAGTTGCTAGGGCTCTAGTATGTGTGACTTGACTGATTTATATGGTGTCTAACCTTCAGTCAAAAGAAGGAAAAATAATTTCCATTTATACTGCTGATTCTGTAAGAGCTTATACATGAGCTCTAAATCTTGCTGAAGGCTGCTTTGCACTGTTTCATGTTATGAGAGGCTGCAGCAAAAAAAGATGGCACTTCTCAGTGTAACAGTGTTCACCCAAATTTGTGACTTCCTACTGACGGTGGAGAGCTAGCACTGGCCAGCTCTCTCAGTGTCTCAGGATATATTATTTGTGCATTTGCTCTTTCAGGTATTTCATAGTAACCTCAAGACTGCTCTAGCTCAGAGCTATGTATTAGAAACTGTCCAGGGTGGTGGTGAAAATTTAATTCCAGAAGACCTTTTAGCTCTCCTTTACACCTAACATTGTTAAATTGCTTTGCTTTATATCAATCCCATGGAAGAGGAAAATGTTTTTTTTCTTTGTAAAGTCACATTTGGTTCTGTGATCTCTTGTGTTTTTAATAGGCAGGTAACAGTTTCCAATGATTTCTGAGCATACTCAGAGTGCAGCTTCATGAAGACAGAGTTAAGGCTGCCAGGATGACCTTGCTATGTATGTCTGTAAGCTTTAGCTTTGTTGAAATGAAATTTCACTTTTCAATTTCCTTCCTATATTACTATTATTTTATTATGTCAACATTCTGATGACAGAAAAAGAGACAAACAGGTTATTGGCAATCAATTTAGGAAAGTCCTCTTAGAAGGAATACTCGTGGGAGATTCATCAAACTGGAGTGATATTGTAATTCTTCATTAAGCTGCAGACAGATTGCAGCTCCTTTAGCTATAATGCAGTATTTTTAGGGAACTGTAAAGCTGAGAGCCAAGGAAAATGAGAATAAAAGATAGAAAATGTGGCTTTGTTTTCTCATACCAAGCATTTCCAGTTGGTAAAGCACATAATGTTCCAGCTTTCCTCATCTCACTTCTTATAACATCTCATTTGCTGAGATCTTATTTTCTATGGTTTCATTACGTGGCCTGAGCCCAGAACAACCACAGTTTCACCTTCAAAAGTACGTCGGTTACAAAAGCATTTCCAAGATCCAAGGGCCACAAAAATGTATTAGCTTATCTCTTAGACTTTTTAATGATAGTGGCACAGGCTGTCTTTTTCACTCAGACATGCTGGTGCTACTTATGGGTAATGGGGCCATCTGAAGAGAAGATGAGGAATGTGAATTACTTTGCCCTAACCAGTCAGTAGTTCCAAGACCTCACACTTGTCTGAGGACAACCCATCAAAATACCTTCTCTCTCCATGCAGAATCAAACCTCTACCTGTCCCTGTGCATGGAGAGCCCTGACTCTCTTACAGTCTTTGAAGCTGTTCAATTTCCAACTCATAAGTTACGTGTGACATCAGATCAAAGCAAAGGGAAAGGCTGCAGCTTTAACAGCTGATTCATATTCCTTAGATGTTTCTAACTGAAGTTCAGCTTTGCTTTTTAGTCCCACTGCTACTTTGTGTGTGGTGAGCATTTTTGATGGGTTAGCAGGTCCCTCTCAGACACCTACTGTTGCTTGTGCCCCCCATTAATTTTGTTATGTTTTCTCTATTTAACAAAGCACTCATTTTTAAAAGGTAGAAAATAGCTTGAGCTAGAGGTTCTTAAATGCTTCAAATATTGGTTGTTGTTTTTTTTTCAAGTGATTGCTGTGTTGTTCTTGCAACCGTTAAAAGACCATTTTGTTGATGAGAACAGAAGGCTTTTATTTATTCATAGGACTGGGAAGGATTGATCTACACAGAAAGGTTAAAAAGAACTAAACACAGACAAACTGGGAGGGGGGAAATGACTACAAATGTAAGCATTAATAAGAACATTAATAAGAATTAGGATAGAACCATGAGTGAGAAGAAGAGATCATGCACACCAGAGCAAGGGAATGCCCCTGGAGAGCAGTGCTCCCCAACGCTATGATCAGGCAGGCTTTGGGGGGATCTCCAGGGATGGAGTCAGGAAAGCCCTGGCAAGCTTTGTGTGGGGCTGGCTGCGCACAGAGCAGCACAACTGCTCCTTGGTGAGGATGAGCGAGGCTGGGTGAGGGCCCAGTTATCAACAGCAATCTGTTCTCTTTCTGCTTCCTCCCAGTGAGCCTATCTCACCAGAGCAGAAAAAGTGTAACTGCTTTTCTGCAGAGATATAGGAAAGAGTGGCACACATTGTTTGTATCTCTTTTGACAGGAGGTTTAGAATGGGTTGTGGGCATTTAATTTTTTTCAGAGAAGGTCTCCCAGCCTTCAGCATGATATTTGAACATAGCTGGGAAATAAAATCTTCCATAGGCACTACTGGAAATAACCATGGGTCTGGAAACATTAGCACTTGCAGGAGTACAGAATGACTGTTCTCCCCATGAATCCTGATCCCATTTGTGCTCCGCTCAGCAGGAAGACTCTCAACAAAGAATTGGGATTTACTTGCACTGCCAAGTTGCACTACCTGAGGTACAGCAGCAGCAGTGCTCTGAGCAGCTGGGCTGCTACTGATGTGCCCATCCTTAGATGCTCCTTGGCTAGGAAAAAGAGCATAGCACTAGCTGTGTAACTGTATCGTCACATCCTCTTCTGAGTTTTTTCCGAATTCATGACAGCTGTTCACCTAGGAGAAATTCACAGTGCTGTCCAGCTCCGTGTGTGAACACAGGGTTCCTACACCTACCCGAGGCAGAGCTCCTGCTGTAGGCTAACATGGCTGGGAGGAAATGAGCTCTGCAGTTCTGCAAAGCCAGAGTGTTTCCCACAGAGAAGTGTCACAGAGGGGTAGAAGCTGTTAGAGTTCACAGACTGGGGTGGCGATTGCAGGGGCAGGAGGAGAGCACAGCTGCCAGGGTGAGCTCCCCTCCCTTCCTGTGTATTTCTTCTGCATAAAGCCCCACTCTTCACAAATCTTGAAAGCTTTTTCTTTTAATATTTTTACTAGTGGTCCCAAACTGAAGGTTCCTAGCACAACCTTGTTTGTCAGATAAGGACTGCTGCAGGGACTTTTGCTGCTGTTAGCTCCTTACAATTGCCAAGCAAAGAAGTAAGAACAAAATTCTTCAGACCTTCATCGTAAATTTTGCAAGTACATTCCCTATGGGGAAATTAGCCCTTTTGTTCTTCAAATTATCTCTACTTGTCCATCTTTCAGTATTTTAGGATCATTCGTTTGGATTGGAGAGAGAGCTGCTAAGGGGTGATTAATCTGTCCTGCCATGATACAAGCGTGTGGACATAAATCTTTGTGCATATTGCCCCGAAAACAGCCAGACCAAAAGCTCATGACAGAGCAAGACTAACAGGAATATAAGAGAACTCTTAAATGATTCTTTGACCCTTGATCCACCTTAAGTGTCATATGGACCCTGCTGGACTCATCTGTTCTCCCCTTTTAACCCAGGGGATGATTGAGTCATAAACACTGCTGTGACGTGAAAAGCAGGCAGTGATGTCTGCTGCATGGCACGTGGGCAGAGATAGCAGGGGATATACCAGGGAAGAGCCACGCCAGCCTGCCCCACCACTCAGCTTTTCTCTTTCAGGCATCCATCCTCTGTAAGTTAACAGGAGCCTCTAAAGGATGGCTGTCTGGCTCAGCTGGCACAGCACAGCCAGAGCCATTTCATCCCTGTTTTGACGCTCAATTCAGTACAGACCCAAGCCTGACTAGCTCTCCCTCGCCTTCCCTTCTCAGATGTTGAAGGAAGATAGAAGTCAGGCTTATCTGCCCCCCAGGGCAGCAGTGAGGAATGCTTAGCACGCACAGGGCACACAGGAGGTAAAACCACAGGGCTCAATACAGGGTGAGAGGTCAGATACTGCAGTACGCCATGTAATTCTTTAGACAATGAGAAAACTCTGTAAGAACCTGGAGCAAAGTCTTCCTATAAAACAAGCAGCTAATGAGTAAACTTATTCCTGCCAGCCTTTTCTAACTCTGTTTTGGCTGTGGGGATGCTCATGTGAAGTGGATAATGACCCTCATAGAGGGAGTTACCACGGGCACTTCACCCAACACAGATGTACTAGAAAGCTGCCAAACAAAAAGCAAGATTAACTCAAGACGAACAGGGAGGATGGTCTGCCTGCCACCAGTGAGCTCCAGCCAAAGTGAAAGCAGCTGCTCCTCACCTCCAGCTCTTCTGGCAATTGACCACTGATCTTGTAGCCCTGCATCTCAAAGCAGCAGTGACAGCTCGTTAAGGTCATTCAGTCTGAGCCTCTTTGAAATTGCAGGCAAAATGATTCATGCAGCTAACAGGTCCAACTTTCTCCATGCTCTTGAATGCACTCTTTCAAAGGAATAGTTTATTTTCTCTTGCTTTCTCCCAGATTGCTGCATGGAGGTGGGCTCTCTTGGTGGCTGGGATAGTCCCAGAGGAAAAAAAGTGCTCTGTATACACCTCTTACAGTACAGGGATGCAGAAATTGTACCAGAATACAGGGTAGCCCAGCCTCCTGAGGTGTAACAGGCAATTATAAAGACTTTGAGATAGGTTTTATTGAATAGAAATGTCACACTAATATTGTTATCTTTAAGCAGCTTGTTACAGACATCTACAGCCCAGTCTTGCTCTAGTGAAGCCATCTCAGGACCAATCCTGTCACTTCAGCGCTAGCCCTGCGTTCACACTGGGATCATGCAGTCCCACATCTCTGCCTGCACCACATAGCATCTTTCTGGGCAGTGAGCAGTGTTTCTGTTTGAGGAGAGCAACTACACAACAGCAAGAAAACACTAGGTGGATCATGAAAGCAAATACCTACAGTGTCTCACACTCTAGAGAAGGCCACAGGCTGAGACTTGGAAATGGAAGCACGGCTTTTGTTTGTCTTGTGAAGGCAGATGAAACAACATTGTCAAGCCAGGAAGCAGCTAGACCACAGCAAAATAAAAATAAGGAGACAATGAGGCTGTGTGTGGCTAGTGTGTCAGGCAGTGCACACATCAGCCACAGTGAAACGTTTTGCTTAAAATATTTGGGTTTTCGAAGAAACAAGGGATATGCAGAGATATTTCCCCTCCACTCTGGGGCTGAGACTTTCTGTGTGTCATGGACTTACTGAGAGTAATGCGGGAGCCATGCTGATGTAAAAGTAAGGAAAACATAACTCTGATTCTGTCTTTTAGTCAAGGAAGTTGGGAAATTGTGAGGACTGGATGCACCTTTAGTACAGACACAAGTGAGAGCTGAGCACCTGAAATTAGATGTGCAGTGTCATCTAATGTGTGCTCTGAAAACATGCCAAACCAAACCTGGGTGGCTCAAACCAATCTATTCGTTTATCTGACCATTTTTTTTCAAGTCAGATTTAATTGTGATTTTAAACACTGACAGAAAGCAGGCAGACAATTTCCATGTGATAGCTCAGAGCTGGATGCAGGCATTATTTGGGCTGGGGGGAAGGCAATGCAGATAAAACTTCCTCATTGCCCCTGGATGTGCACATCACTAGCTGATCATGTTGGATTGCAGTAAAGATTGCAAAAGAGTAGGCATGGCCTTCTATCTTCCCCCAGTTACTCTGCTACTTCCAACCGCTCAGCCATTTCCTCACTGCTGTATATCCACCCTGTAATGACGGATTACTGAATAAACAACAACATCACATCCAGTTGAGCAGGATCCTTGGCTCGGTTCCTGGCTGAGCCAAGTTTGCTCTTGATGCAGCTGAGGTGAACAGGGGGAGGTGTGGATCTGAGCTCCGAGCCTGGAACACCCTGTGCTCCTGCCTTGCCCCATCCAGCTTCAAGCACGACCTGTTCTTCCCTCACACAGCCAGGTGATGAGAAGGAGGTGATGCAGAGCCAGCTCCCCTGGCCTTGCAGCAAGCCCATGGTATGAGGGAATCCCTTTTGGGACACACTGGGATCTGAGGAGCTGGCTTTTTACTCCGAAAGAAGCAGGCCATGCGGTCTGCCCCAATTCTCCTAATTATTCCCTGCTTACTAATGAGCAGAGGGAGCAATGTCAGTAGGTCATTCCCTGAGATAGTACATCTTCTCCGCAGCTGCTTCTTGAACAAAGCCTCGCTGTTGGCCTTCACACAAGGAGGCGTGAGGCTGTAACAACGGGCCCTAGTGCGAGGGGAAACAGTGATAGAGAGAACAGAATGCTCCCTTTTTACCACAACAACTCTTGAGCGTGGAGCTGTCGGCACTGGCCACCTTCCAGGCCCTGCTCCTCAACCTGCCACTGTTAACTGCTAACAGGCAGGCTGTGTGATGGAGGAAAGACTTGTCATTCATTCAGCAAAGTTAAAAGGCTTCCTTCCTCCTCCGAGGGTTAAGTCCTTCTGGCTTGCCTTCTGTGATTACCGTCCCTGATAAAGAGGAGTGGACCCTTAAATTTGTGTGGAGTGCAGATAATGCTGGCACCGAGTGAGAGGAGTTTTAGACAAGTGGTCCTGATACTCAGGAATAGCACATCGTTTATTCAGACACATGGCTCACTGCGGTCAATAAGGGAAACTGAAGAGGAAACAGCCTTGACTGAATTAGCTCGTTTTGTTTTTCAATGTGTTTTCTAGCTTCTGCAGTCTCAAAGATCTGTGAAATTGTCACCTGTACTCAGTCTTTACATATATAAATCAATCCTCCCAGTAAGGGTCAAATTCTGCTTTCACATCTGCTCAGGGAGCTTCAGGATAACTCTGTCACCGTGCCAGAAAGCAGGTTCAGGCACGTAACTTGTAACAACATTTCCTATTAGTGAAGGAAAGTTGACAACCTCTTGTAATGTTTTCAACAGCTTACTTGCCCTCCCATAACCAGCTTCGCTAGCTGTAGGAGTACGTCTGTGTGCAAGATGGTTGAGGGTGAAAGGAGAAGGACCAGATGTTTATTAAAGAGCTTAAGCTGAGAGAACAGATCATTTCTTGCTATGAGCTATGTCTGCTATCTGGAGCTATTGGACAGACATCAGACATGCTTCAGAATTTATTCCAGGGATCATTTCATTTACTGACTTCCATGGCAGGACATTAGTTCATATCAGCAAGAACATTGGCCTCAAGAAGCTATTTGGAATAATCTATGTCTTACAGAGGAAAAATAATAAATAGATGGTGCATAAACCCTCAGTGGAACTTTCTCATTAAAGATGTGGATGATGGGATAGAAAGCACTTACAGCAAGTGTACAGGGATACCAAGTTGCGGAAAGCAAGCATATGCTGGAAGGCTGCTATTTACAGGGACCTTGACAGGCTGAAGAAATGAACTGGCAGGAACCTCGTGGAGTTTCAACAAAGGCACTTGTGAGGTCCTGCATCTGGGGTGGAATAACCCCATGCAGCAGGAAAGGTTGGGCACTGAGTGAATAGAAAGCAGCTTTGAAGCAAAGGACTTGGAGATCCTTGCAGACAAGTTGAACATGGGTCAACAGTGTGACCCTGTAGTGAAGAAGGCCACAACACACTGGGCTGTATTGGAAAGATTAAAGCCAGCAACTCGAGAGAAGTGATTAGTCTCTTTCACTGAGCATTTTTGGGACCACATCTGAAGCACTGGGTCCAATTTGCTCCCCAGTACAAGGAAAACATTAACATACTGGAGCAAGGCCAGTGGAAGGCTGTCAAAACAATTAGGGTACTGGAGAACAAGACGTACAAGGGGAGGCTGATAAAAATGGGTTTGTTTGGCTTTAGAAAAGAAGGCCGTGAGGAGATCTTACTGCTCTCTGTGAGTACCCAGGGTGAGGGCATGGAGACAGCAGAACCAGACTCTTCTTGGAAGTGCATGGTGATGGGATGAGGGAACTGACACAAGTCACAGCTCGAGAAATTCCAACTGGATAGAAAGAAAAATGTTTTCCGTAGCCTTGGAGATATTTAAAGTTCAAGTTGACAAGGCCCTGAACGACCTGATCTAATGGGAAGCACATTCAGCAGGGCCTTGAACTAGACAATCTCAGTAAGTCTATGACCTTATGAGCTAAAGAACATCTTAACTGATAGCATTTGGGATGCTTCTTCCAAAGTTATAGCACAGGAGGTTTTGGAAAGGGGGGAGAAATGGCACATTTAAAAGCACACTTTGACAGTTAGGAACAGCTTTATCTTCAGGGAGATGCTTCTTGATGCCTTTTCACGAGTAAAAGGAAGCATGTGTTTATTTTCACCTTTACAGGGACACTTTTTTTTCCATAGCAACAGCATTTCATTAACGTGACTAACTTTTCTATTGTTTGTCAGATGTATTTAATTTGGAAGAGGTTGTTTCAGAAGCTAATCACTGACGATTCCTCACCTATAAATGTATTCTCATGCAAATGTCGAGTTTGTTATCCGATTGAGATACAAATAGCTGTTCTAAGTTACTGAACACCATTGGAAAAGTACAGAAGAAAAGGTATTTTGTGTGTATAACTCCTGTTGGATTAAAACAGTCTGACTTCCTCCAGTTCCTGTTTAGACAGATAACAGCACTCAAGGGAGCACAATCCATCTCAGGCTGGTGTCTAGCTCAGTGCTAACCTGTAGGAACAGGATTATTAGGGAGTGTAGTACTCAGAGAAAGCTCTTATTTGCACTGAACAAAGGTGAGGGACAGGTAACTTTACAAAGTAAAAAGTATTACCAGGCCATGAATGGTCTCTAGCTGCATTTTCATCTTAATTACATCCTAATTGTGCCCTACCTATTTTGCAAATGACTGAATAACAGGGTATAAACAAATGAGGCAACAGTTCCCTGCACCTTCTCAGACTTCAGTGGATGTCCCTCAATGGTCTGTGCTCTCAGATTGGGTTAGAGAGCTGGGGCAAGAGATACTTGCCAAGATAAAGGTGCAGGAGCAGCTGGTACACCGCTTTGCATACCATGTAGTTCTAGGGTTTGTTGTTTGCTGGCTTATTTGCTCACTCATAAAGTGTGGTGTGTTGTTATAAAGTTCATAGGCCTGTGTCAAATGGGTGGATCTTCCCCATAACTAACTAGCAGTGTTGATTTTCCCGGGAGTAGCTTTGTTTGTTACAGACCATGAGCCCTTTTAACCAACTGTTCTCACAAGTTCTAAAACTGATATTTTTCTTTTTTAAAAAAGATACAGAAACTTTTTTAAAAAAAAACAAAATATTCTCTACCAGTGGCTGCAAACAAGACATTGAATATTGCAGCAACAAGCCCCAGAAGCAAAATAGACAAAGAAAGAAGGGAAATTTCATCCTTTTTAGATTCACATCTTCAGATTCTTCCCTTTTTAATTAGTCTGAGTGTTGCAGAGAAACATATTTTGTTACAGTGCTTAGTGCTTTCAGTGAATCATGTTCCTCCTATTGCACATCCATTTTGAATGTGAAACAGAAAAAACATTTCTTTGTTTATTAAAACATGCTCTTATTAGGAGCACAGACAGGAAGACACTCCCTGGATCACTTAGTGTTTTGTTCCTGCAGATAGCATCCCCGCGTCTTTCTCACATATGGTCAAAGCTCGGGTTTTAACCAAGTTTGGTTGTTAGCAAACACTGCTCCTACTGAGCAGGCTGCTCCAGGCTCTTGGACCTCTGACTCTCCGAAATGCACTTCTCGCTTTTTGTCTCAGTGTCTTTCTGCCCACTTTAGGGCTACGTATTTCAGTGCCAATATTTTTCTCTCTTCTCCATCTGTTAGTTACCCACAACATGTTTGTTAAGAGCACATCTCGTACGGTCTCACACCTTATCTGCAGGGCCTGGCATTGCATTGGCATTAACTGATGTCTCTCCCTACTGTACCACATAACCCTTGAACTTTTCCTGGTTCTGCCTTTCCTTCCTTCTCTGGGGCATTGGGGAGACCTTGTACATGCCAGATGCCCTCGGCATCGCCTCTTGTTCTGGTAGGGATAGTCCCAGTTCAGCACTGCAGCTTCTTTTTAATTTCAGAATGCTTACAATTTAAAGCCACATTCCTAATGTGATTCTTACATGGTTTGGAAGGAGTTATTTCTTAATTGCTTGAGCTCTATGTCTCTACACACAGAGTACACACTTGCACTCTCTGAAGGCTGTAGCTAAATGTCACTAACTTCACTGGGGCCAAGACTTGACTCATGAGTTTTAAGGTTGTTTTTGCTATTTTAGTGAGAAGCTAATACTTCTTGGGCTATTATTTCAGAGAATAAAATATTGTTTTAGCTGATAAAGAGATGTACAGGGAACTGTGACAAACACGGTTGGTCATTCAGGAAAACTATTTCAGAATTTTTAAAAAATAATCATCATAATTGAAAGCCTCTGGCAGTGTTATCCTCTTTGTTTCTTAGTCCATTAGCAAAGCGGAGTAGAACATCTGGTTAGCCTCTGGTTCACTTTCCAACCCAGATGAGATTTTCCAGCACCACAGTAACATTCCTTTCAGCCTTGAGCATTTTCATTATAAAAACAAAACGAGTATTGCAAAAGATCTCACAAAACCTATGGCCATCTGGAAATAGTCTTATCTGAAGGTGTGTGCACCCACTGTGAAGTCTTCTGTGCAGGCTGGCGGTCAGGGAGCCGGTTACAGTGGAGGTGTTTTGGTTTTGTAATGCACCAATCTGTTCACCAAGACATCAAACCAGAACAAGTCCAACCCATTTCTGTAAGCAACAGCCTGTCCTCGGATGGTAACAGGTTTTGGTCTGTGCCAGCTGTGGTCAAATTCATTTTAGTGACCCGAACAGAAAAGCTTTATTTTCTCAGCATTCTGCTGATTTCACATAGCTTTAGTTCTGGTCGCTGGGTAAGAGGAAATAATTGTACATCAGATAGATACATGCTGGTTGACTATTCTGGTAGTTACACATCCTTTGGCTGAATTTGTGCTCAAAATTGGGTCTGGAAACTTGACAACTTCACAAACAAAGCAGAAAAGCCTATGCTGTACTCCTCCCTCTTTCAGTATTGCCCCACGAGCGGGAATAACCTGCTTTAAGTCTCCCTAGGTGAGATTTCTTTGTGCATCAAAACTGAGAGCCTGTTTTGTGGCACTCAAGGGTTAATCTCTCCAAAGGTACTGTCTGTAGACTTGGTTCATGGGGAAAGCTGTTATACCCACAGCATCTCTAATGCTGAGATTTATTCAAGGCTTGGCAGTACTCCCCAGTTTGAGAATCCTTGTTCAGCTTAAAAAAAAAATAAAATGCTGAATTGTAGATGGTACAAAGAATAATGCTCCCAACCCAAATCCCTTAAAACTGCCATTCTCCACACCACATTTATTTTCCGGTTCTGAATTTATCAAAGGCAAGACTTGCTGGGAGACCCTGGTAATTTATCTCAAGCTAAGGAGCCTGCAGCCTGGTGTTGCTGAGCTTATGCTCAGTTCAGCAACAGCAGGCAGAAGGGAGAGGAGGCTGGGGCTTTTCTGAACTGAGTCCTTCTGATCCTACCTGCTATTTTCACTCACTGACTGCTTGAAAAGTATCTTGCGTAGCCCAGAAGCAGCATACAGGTTCCCAGTCTTCAGTAGCTCAACATTTGCACTGGTGTGTTGGTGACTGAAGTGCAGGCTGCCAGCTAGCTAGTATTCATTGTCTGCTGTCAGCCAAGCGTGGTTTGAAATGAGCAACAGAGCACAGAAAGCAACAACCTGCCTGTTTGATCCTGACCTGCTTGGTAAATATATAGGTGGTGAGGATTTCAGAGTTTCAGGGAGGAGAGTTACAGAGGAAAGGGTATTGGCTGCCAAAAAGCAGCTGAAACAACCACACTGAAATCAGCCCGTATCAAGAAAGGACAGCAGTTTTGCTGCAAGATGAGTTTAGTAGCATTATTTTCTGCCATGCTACTTTCCCCATGCACCATCTCACCACCAGGCAGCCTGCAGCTAGCTGGCACCCCTGGGACTGTCCTGGCACACCAGGCAGGACTGTCCGCACGCTCCCAAGCAGACCTGCTTAATCAGAAGGGCTTTTCTTAATTGTGTGAATGGGAAAAGTGGGTTGCAGTCAGGTCTGGTAGGGTTTGGGTCAGCTCTAGCTCTGTGTGGATGTACACTGTTAAAAAAAATAAAAAAAAAAAAATCCACAAACAAAGGCTGTCCTTATTTCAAATAATCCACCTGCTGCTCACACGGTATAATCACTGAGCTTATGCAAAGTGGGTACAAAAAACTGCCAGTGCTGGGAGAGTACTATTTCCTTCATGCCTTGTCAGAAACGGGGACAAATCCAGCCTAATGAGGGTGGCACTGCCTGGCCGTGAAACTGCGGCTGTGTGGCAGTGCAAAGGAGTGAAGCAAAAAGCAAAAACCTCCCTAACACTGCGGAACTGATGTTGTTCCAAGCCCCCTTCAGCTAGGTCGACCGTGGGGAGAACAGATCCTGAACACAAGAATTTGGGAGCTCTGGTTTGCAAACAACCTTCTGGCAGATGAATTGGTGCAGCACCTTGCTGGTGTCTTCAAACACAATTTCCAGTTTTAAGAGGCACTTTTGTTATTATCCATTTGCCAGTTGCTGAAAAAAAATAATTATATAACCAACTAGCTATGCCAAGATTGCTTTGGACTAAGAAATGCTGTACGCCAGTGCCAGGAATCTCACAGACTAAACAGAACCCACCGGGAGCCCTTGTTCTATATGGGAACTCGTGTTTATTTTAACATGTAAATAAATTGGGTGAAAAATGGCTCTTTTACATTCTTTTTTTTTTTGTTGTTGTTATTGATGTGGGTTCCCTATGGGTGGTCTGTATGGAGGGCAACCTTTTGAAGACGGCTTGAAAGGAAGCCGTGCCTGTCCCCCAAGACATCAGTCAGCAGCACGGAGGGAGTTACTGCATGTTCCAGCTTTCATCTCTTTTTCTTCTCGATGTTTAATCTAGTGTTAGCAGGGAAGAATTAGGACTGTCTTCCCTGAGATGAATTGATTTGATTGTTTTCTCAAGCATAAAAATATTCGAGGCACACGTATGGGTTTTCAATGTGAGTAGCAGGCTGATGCGCCCGCAGCGTGCTGGGCAGGGCTCCCTGCTCAGGGATCAAGAGGTGGGTCATTAACTTGCAGCGCTATTTGGAGGGGAACAATCAGGAGGGCTGTGCAAACTCTCAGGCAGGGCAAATGAAACCGTCTTTAAGCAAATAGAAGAGCAAGAAATGAATGGCCTTTGTTAAGGAAAAAATGGAAATGTTTTCTAGTTAAACAAGCTGTCATTTAGGACTTAATAGCATGTGCGTGTTGGAGAGCCAGCCCACATGCCAGCAGTGCTCTGGAATAAATGGGCAGGGAAAGGGAAGGGGAGTGTGCAGTTCCACCGCAGCACCGTCTTTTTCATTGAACACCCTGACATTTTGAATTGGTGCCCCAGCTGTTTTAGAGCATCTTAAAGCTGGAAGTTGGATCAGAAAGCAAAGGAAAGTGGACTTTCAGCCTTCTTGTCATCTGGAAATAAAGTTTGCACCCTTTATTGGATTTTATGGCACTAAAGCAAAAGAATAAATAAATAAATAGATAGATAAATGCTTTAAAAATTAACTTAAAATAGCAGAAAGATTTTCCTTGGCTGCTACAAAGGTGGTTCCTCCTTGCCCAGTGAGTGTGGAACTCTGGCTACCGTTAGTGTATCTTGAGTCATACGTGAAGAGCAGAACAGAGGCCCTACAACAAAGACCAGTGGCATAGCAATCAAATGAAGCAATGAGAGCCTAGATTAACTCCAGCAAAGTCCATGGAATTTTTCTGCAATAACCCCAGAATAAGTCTCTGAGGACCAACTCTGTTGTTAAATAGTCACCCCTTCTATACGTCTGTAAATGATCTGCTCCTCAGGAAAGAGAGAGAAATCTCAGTGCAACACTACAAGAATAACAATTAGAAATTATTATAGGGACTTAAGTAAAACCACTAATTGCCTGGTTATAAAAAGCATATGGTATGCCTCACTAATCATATGCCTTATATTTGTATTGGGATTTTCATCCCATGGGAAAAGAGACGAGACAAAACCCGCTTCACCCATCACCATGAGAAACTCCTTTTGCAGTGGAACTCAACAGCTGCTCAACCATCCACATCAGCTTTGTACAGCATTTTCCAATCATGGGTCCCAGTCGCATGGTCAAGAAGGACATTCGCTTCACCTCTCTTTTGCTTTAGTATTCTTGAGGAGGTGGCATCACGGCAGTGGCTAAAGAATAAAGTAGGATCTTGCTGCGTATGAGCTTTGTGAAAAAGAGAATGGGCTCTGTATTCCTCTTCCCTGGGCCTTACCTCACCAGCAGCAGCGTCCTGTATTTGTGGCAGGTGTGACAAAGCTGCCCAAGTCCTGGCTGTGCAGGAGCCGGCTGTGGTGTGAGCAGGCTTTCAGCCTGTCTCACCTCCCTTTGTTACTTGACATCCCGAGAGATGCTTGTATCTCCAGTCTGGCCACACTGACTTCTTGTTTTGTAACACAAACACTCAGATGTTTTGTTTTTTTCAGCATGTTTTCATGAGCAGCGTGATGTTCCAGGAAGACTTTTAAGAAAGTGCAATTCAGAGCCAAACTCTGCAACAGCATAAGAAATGGGCAAGTCTTCGAAAGCTGAAAGAACCGTGCCTGTATCCATTAGAGATGAATTGGCTCTTAACATTGGCAGAAACAGTTTGCCTTGTTGGACAGAATTAATGACTGCTCTGATATGTTCCAGGTCATTTTGTTTGTCATCTTTAGAGTGCAGAAAAGATTTGAAATGGCTTCAGCAAGATGACTAGTTCTCTACTCCCCAGCAATAAGGCACAAATAATTTTAGTATAGAAAATTGCCTGTTTCTTTTTTTTTTTTTTTTTTTCCCTAACCAAGACAACAAACAATATAACTCTGTGTGTGCACTATTCTAAAAATATCTCGGCTCTGCAAATGTGTCTCTGATGTGGGAGGAGAAGGCTTTCAGTTTGCTGCACTCTTTGTGTGAGGCAAGTGAATAAAAAGTATCCAGCAAAGGCTGAAAGAAAAATGATTTTCCTAATCTTGAGAAGGAAAAGGGAAGATGCTGCACTTGCCTATTGAGGGTAAGACTCCCCTTTGATAAGAGAGCAGCAGAATCCATCTGTAATTCTCAGGTAAATGCTCAACACATAAAACACCAAGGGTGTAGAGATACTGCTGGGCACCATAACTAACGGTTTTATAATGTGGCTATTGTCATGGGAAACCCAGTGTGTTCACTGCATCTATGCAGGTCATACAAAAGAAGGGATGCTGAGGGCTGCCAAGACAGAGTAGAGTGGATGAAAGTTACTAACGATAAGCATGTGTTGAGATATATTTCAGATCCTTGAGATAAAGACGGAACCAGTGGTTAGGGTGAGCCCTTTTCCTTTTAGTCCCTAATGCTTCCCATCTGATGCAGATGTAGCCCTCCTGGGAAAGTCTTAGATAGTAGGCTTGTGGCAAACACTGACAGTCTGAAGCTCATCAATTCTGCAGAGCAGGCTTACTCTGCAGTGTGCCCCAAGGTCCTGGCTCCTGGTGGTCCAGGTGGCTGAGCTGGAGCCCTCCATAGCTCCCTTCCAGTCTAACCTTTTTCTTCTTGGGGAAGCCAGGGCTGTGGAAGAGGATAAGGTGGTGCACAGCTAAAGCTTGGTTAGACCGACATTGAAAAGTTCACCTCCAAAGGTTTACCTACAAAATGCACTGCGGCACAGCAGCTGACCTGTGGCAACTTGAGCAGAGGCATGGCAGCATAGCACGTCCTGGTACAGCTTATGGTGCTTCTTGGCTCTGTCCTGCCTCTCACACAAAATGAAGAGTATGGGTGCACGGTGGGCAGACACCACTGAGTGCCCTCTGTGCCTCAGACTTTGTTTGGTTAGGAAATTGAAAAAGGTTGCACGGGGGAGCAGAACCAGCTCCCTTGCTGTGACGAGGGTGTTCTCAGGGCAAGGAAGCTGCTTTGTTGAGTAGGAATCTTTCTGATGGAATCTGAGGTGCTTCCTGTGTGTATTTGTTCTGCGAGTGGAACATTTGCTTTACATGTTCCTGACAATAGAGGAACAGTCTGTTGACTTTTCCAGATGTTGATTGTCCTGCTTTGAAGCTTCTTCCTGTTGCTTTAGTTGTTTGTGTGTCTGAACGGTGGGTTAGATGTAGTGCTTGTTAAACAAATAATTAAACATTGAGAGCTTTGAAACCCAGCATGTCTAATTAATGAGCTTTGCTCGCTTGATGAAAAAGATGTGTACTTGATTCATTACAAAACAAGTATAGTTTGTTCAGTAGTGAACTGTTCTGACAATTTGAAGTGTTTACTAGTTCATTAATATTTTTTTCATTAAACCTTGAAAAAACACCCAAGCAGAAAATCAAGGCTTCATACAACATTTGCTACGCACACCCATTATTAGTGTCGTTTTGTGTATTGTATCACCCACATTCTCCATCTATGTGCTTCCTCCCATCTCCTCCTCTGCAAAAATGTGCTGCCTTAGAATTCAGGATTAGAGTTAATTATTACATTAAGATCTTGGAGTATCTTGGACCAAGGTCTGTGATGATGCCCCACAGTGCTGGGTGCTGTACAAGTGCACCAAAAAGCAGTCCTTGCTCAGACGAGTTTAAATAGATCTCATAAATACAGGCATCAGCCGTAGTGCCTTGTGACACCACTTAATTAACTGCTAGACTGACTTCCAAAACTGGAACACTCCTGAAAACCTCATCTGCTTCATTTTGTACCTTAACTGTAAGCACTGGCTAAATCATGGTGCTCTATCGAGGCATCCTGGTTGGTCCATAGCATTACAGTTGTATCGATGCAGGGCCGACGTGACTGCTTTTACCTCCAGTTCTGAATGCATTTTGTGTGGGGCAGAGAGGAAGGCAGAGGCTGGCAGGGCTGCTGTCCCCCAGCCAGGGGGCTGGATATCACAATGAGTCCTCTCCACAGCAGCAGGATCACAGGGCTGCTCACAGGATGGCCCCACCTGAGCCAGCTGCCACGTGGTGCTGCTCAGAAGGATTGCAGCAGAGGATGAGGTTGGAACATTTTCTCCTTGGGCACAGAAAGAGCCAAACAAATGGCTGTCATCAGCTTCTGCCTCTCACAGGCTCCAGGTCTGTTTGGGCCACCAGCAGAGTCAAAGCATCTATAGGATCTCTTAGTTAGCATTAATTCAAAACCAAAATTTTTTTAATCTAAAAAGCACACCACCCTTTCATGTGCTGCAGCGTCCAGAACCACATACACCAGCAAGAAACCCATCTCTACTCCATTCTGGGGCAGAAACCTGAGGCCTTCAAGAATAAAGCAAATCTTTGATAAAGTTCATAAGCACAAAATGCTCATCTAAATGCCTCCTCCAAAAGACATTTAGGCTTTTGTTTCAAATGGACTTGTCAGTCTCCAGATTACTCCAAAACGCTTACCGATCAAGGAGGCAGTGAAAGAAGAGGGGATCTTGCAGAAATCCTGCCTTTACTGCTGCCCAGCACAGCGGTGGGTGTGCTGAAACGTGCTGCTGCTGCTGCTGAGCCAGTGCTGGAGCAGTAAGATCACCTTTTCTGGCCTCTAAAGGCCTTGCTGGGAATGGAATCACATCCGGGCTCCAGCTTATTAAATCAGCACCAAGCTTTGCTGACGGCCCCCTCTGACATAATTAGGAAGTGTCCTTTTGGTGTGGGATTCTGCAGTGCAGGAGCAGCTCCTCAGCTGGGGCTGGTTAATCACTGATGTCTCGGTGGTGGCAGGTCTCACATTTAGCTGCTGCTGAGATCTCCTGCATCCGCGCTCCTCAGTTAGTGCCAGTGCAATGTGAAATGTGTTTATGCTCTGAAAGCAGCAAGTCTGGGATACCCAAACCTCTCCCAGCCCTCTGTCAGTGGCTCTCCCTCTTTAAAATCTTGGAGTTAGGCTTCTAGAGAGGAAAACAAACACATAGTATGATGGATCCTGAGGTCAAGCCCTGAGTTCCTCCTCATTGGTTCTATCTTCAGCTGGCAAAAGATAGCATTTCGCCTGTAGTGATGCCTGTAGTGTTGTCCTCACTACAGTAACAATGGATCCAAACCATTCCCTTTCCCCCAAAGTTGGAAGCCTCCAAATATGCAGAAAGTCAAGATCCAGACTCTGCCTGGAGAATTACTGCTCCCCAGGCAGATTTCTCATGTCCTCTCTCTGTGTTTTATGGCTTTTCCATAATAAATAGGGAGCAAAGGCTGAAAAAACAACGTAGACCATAATTTCTACTCTCCCATGACTGTATGCTTTAAAGGACACCACCGAAATCAGTAAATTTACAGCAGCATAGCTGGAGTCAGCATTTGACCCTGCATTTTCCGTGTCATCTCATCTTCTGCAGCCAAACATTCCAGCTGGAGCTTTGAAAAGTTCGTGCCACACCTGAGCACACAGGGTTGGGCTGAGCCTTTGTTGTGAGGGTCTGGCACTAAAAGGAGAAAGAAACACAATAGCCTGTAGCTTACATAAAAGCCTGAGGACAAGTCTCTGCTAAGGTGTGATGCAGTGGGGTGCACGGAGGGATTTTTTCATCACTGCTCAGTGTGATTTGATGAGGATCTGAAACTCCCTCCCACTCCAGAGGGAACGCAGTGTGATGCTGAGAAGACAAAAGTTGTCAAAGCACCATCTTGTTTGTGCTGCCACCTAATTTTGCTATCTGAAAAAAAGGCCCCTCTGTTTTTCTCTCAGCAGAGGAGCTGCTCAGCAGCTTCTCCCTTGCTTTCACCCTCAGTGAGGCTCCAGCTCTTTTTGAGATGAGCAATGCTGCTGAGCCTATTCAGCCCGAGAGGTTCTTCCATGCAGGCAGCGATACCTATGCAGTGATAACTCAGTCCCCAGAGCCCTTACACCATCCACCATCAAATATTCCATTGTTGATCCACCCAGAGAGGTGTGGAGCTTTGGAAGATCCATAGCCATAGGAGAAATCACAGTCTGAGGTCATGGTTTCAGACAGGATTGATGACTGTCACGAGTCACTGTTCTTGTCCCTGTGGTGGCAGAGCTGCAGCCTGAACAAGCTTTTACAGAAAATACAGAGAGCAGACCTTAATAGCTATTATATATCTATTATGTCACTGCAGCCTTTATTCAGACTTTGAGCTATTTTGCAGTGAGGAGTTTGGTTGGAAATGGAGGCTTAGACCTAATCCTAGACTGGCAATTTGAAAACAAGTTGTGGATTCTTTTTTTAAAAGCCTGCATTTAGGAAAGGGTGCCCACAACTACCTCAGTGCCTGCCACCTGAAATAGTCACAGAGCTACTGCAGATTCATGACATCAGCAGTGAGCCATGCAAGTTGGGTATGAAAACTTTAAACCTATTTGAAAGGTTTTGAAGCCCAGTGTGCCATGCAGAAGTGCATGGGCGATTACAGCTCTTTGGAGATGCGCATCTCAAAAAAGCTGGTTAAGACATCCCTCTGAAACCCAAGGAGGAGATTTGTGGTGGGAACTCATGGAGCTGAGACTCCCGTGACACTTTTCTGGCTGGCTGTTGTCTCACGTGGGTGCTGAGCAGCTCCTGGTTAGTTCCAGTTCCCAGCTGCGGGCAGGTCCCCTCCTGCACTGAGTGCCTTGCCACAGGTGCTGTGGAACCACTGTGTCAGGTTCTTTCCCAGCAAAACCCAAAGCAAATACCTTCACATCAAGGATGAACCTGACCTTTCATTCTTAATAGCTCCAAAGGCAAAAGATCAGAGAAGAATATGTCAATACTCTTGACTGTATTGATGTTTGGTTGTGCACATGCCTTTCATTTTAGTTCCTCACCCTGAAGCTTTCTCAGCTGGGATATTTGAACTTTCAATAAACTCATGCTCTGGAGGAACGAGTTTGGTTTCTTGGAGGTGAAGAGAGTAAAGGAATAAAATAAAAGAAGGCAACCTAGCAATGCCATCAGGTAACCCTGAGCAAGGGGCAGGGAGGGCATTGATGCAGACTTGCATGGCTTTCCTTTACCATACAGGCAGCCAGACGGCGCCCCGAGCACTGCTGTGCCATCTCAGTGGGGAACAGTAGTTTAGTAGTTGAAATTAGGTTCAAATGGCAGGTTCATTAAGTAATCAATAATAAAAAAAAAAAAACAGACCTGGAGAACTCCAGTGACGTGCTTGCACAGGCATTTCTTGGCTTCCCACAATCACAACTCTCACTGCTATGAGCAGTATCACTGTTTTGCGGTGGGACCAGTGATGAAGGAAACCTTCCAGACCTGCCTCTGTCTATCCAAAAATAGAGCAAAGCCTCACAGCCCCACAACAGAGAGTCACGGCCCATATACAGACCTGGGCCATGGGGATATTGCTATTTCTGCTTGCTCAGCTGTCTTACGCAGGCTCTGCAGAGAAAGAGATACCAGAAGCAAGTGCAGGCAGCACCAGAGGAAAAAGAAGTGCAGAGCTCTGCTGGGAGAAAAAGTTCCTCTCCCTGGACTGCTCAACTCATATTAACTTGCTAAATCTGTGGTTTGATTATTAGGCAGAGAACACATTAGAGCTCCACAAAGTGATGAAGCTCCGTGTATAAAGGCTGGGAAAAGCTCACTTTCTATCTGCAATAAAAATCACTTTAAATGGATCCACTAGACCCACTTCTTGTCCGTGGATTATTGGATCTCTTAATTGGCTCTTTGATCTGTTTTTGGTCAATGATCCATGGTAAATGCTTGCAGTATCATGTTTTGGCAGGACTTGGAGTGTGTGCATGGAAAGCATCACCAGTAACTCACTGCCATAAGGCCCAGCTCTGGAGACCACCTGGGAGGGTAAAAGAAGAGCAAGTTTGGAGCTCAGGTTTTCTTAGATGGGGTGTATTTAGTCCAGCTCTTTATTAGAAGTTTTGCTTCATCTGGGAGGTGATTTTCTGGACAGTTTGCCAGAAAGTCAATTCAGACGTGCTGATTTCTTCTGGTATGACTCTCACCAGCAGATCCAGCTGAAAAACCTTCACCTTTCGGGCTGGGTAGGCAATGCTTTTCTTTGGTGATCACTATAGGGGGTGCCATCCAGCATGTAAACAATTAGCAGGCACTTAACATCCTTTGACAAGTCACTGCCTTTGTGCTTTGCAATTTCTCTCCCTGCTCTCTGGTCCCACTGGGGAAGGCCCAGGGGAGGAGGGAGCTGTGTTTGAGATTCCCTACACCCTAACCATACAGAAGTGGTTTGCTTAGTGTTTTTCCCTTCGGTTTTCCTTAACAACGTGCATGAAGTAGAAATAAAGAGGAGACTGTTTTTAAGGAAGATTCCTCTCCTTGATGGGTACCAACATGTCTGTGTGGTCAGGCAGACTTGAAACCACTTCCCTGGGTGGCAATAATTTCAAGCCTTTGCAGGCTCCAAATTGCCTGGGACCACATTCATGGGTCTGCTGGCTCCACCTCTGCCAGGGATCCCCTGTTTCCATAGCAACTCATCATCTCCAGTTTTAGCCATTCCCTTCCCTTTGATCAGACAAGATATTTCCCAGATACGGAAAGAGCTAAGGCAGCCAGGTGCAGCACAGTTTGCACGAGTATGTGTTTGGGAGGAGCACGCCACTCGAGACATTCCCACTGGGGGCTGTCACCACCACCATCACTTATCCTATCCACAGAGAGCTCTACAACTCATAGCAGGGAAAGTTTCCAGCTCACCTACTGCTCCTGGGCAGCCCAGAGGAAAGCAGGACTCTGCAAAGCTCATGCATAGCTCATACACAGCCACGCATTGGAAAAGGCTACATCCAAGGCCCATTAAGTTTATAACGACCACATCCAGCCTTTAGGATTTTTTCCGTTTCTTGGCAAGACTCCACACACAGCAGTTCTTGCTCTACTATCAGAGTCCAGCAGCTATGACCTCTAGGGCAAAAAACAATTTCCCAGGGTGCAGTTTTGCAGAGCATGTAAAAACACAGAGGAATATAGCATTCTTTTAGCCAGGTCACGAACAATACAACACTTTTTAAACTGTTCTTGTGCAGCTTCCTTTGTATGTCTGCAGCACCCTTTCTGTTGAGAGATCACAGAATCACAGAGTGGTTGAGGCTGGAAGGGATCTCTGGAGCCCATCTGGTTCAACTCTCCTGCTCAAGCAGAGACACCTAGAGCAGGTTGCCCAGAACTACGTCCAGGCAGTTTTTGAAGATCTCCGAGGAGGAAGATCTTCACAGACTCTCTAATTGACTGCAGGAGGTTAGGTTAGGACAGCAGCAGCCCAACAGGCTTGTTTCTGATGACGCCTTTCTGGACTGCAACCCTTGCTGTGAATGACTTGGACACATGCTCTCCTTTTCCTCTACAGTTGGCCATGGGCAGAGCGAAGGGGATCGTATGGTTGTCTCAGATTTCCACGTCTTCATCAGGGACAGCTTGCAGCACATTGATCTCATGAAGAAAGATCACCCTGGGCTGCCCGTTTTCATCCTGGGACATTCCATGGTAAGCATCATCCCCTTCCCTCCTGGCAGTGTCCAGGGTGTGTGCTGCAGCACGGGTAAAACTGCAGGCAGCGGGAAATAACTCAGCCCACAGCGGGAGAAACACAACTACGTGCAAGCATCCCTTCCATTTTATTCACTGACTGATTGCCAGCATGCCTTACCCCACCAGATCTGCCTTGAATATAGTCAGTCCTTAACTTTTCCACCTGGATCATGGCCCTAATTAGCGCCATTTACAACAATGGGCCTATTTGTTACTGGGACCATTCCAGCACACCGGGTAGCAGATAAATCCCACCACCTCCCTGCTGCATCGGGCTTCTCCTTTCATTTTACCCAGTAACCAGGCGGTTAAGCCCTCCAAAGCTTTGTGAGCAGCTAGGGGATGAAGCACGAAAACACCCTGTAGCCTCATTCTGTTAAACAACCTTACAGGAAAATGTACCAAGGATTAGGGCTGCAAAAACAAAGGCGCTGATTTGGTGAACAGATCTGAAGTCTGGTCCTGACAGCACGGGCCAAATCCCGTTATTCAAGCTAGCAATATTCCCATTGATGTCATTGATCTTCTCCCCCTGCCTTCCCGGAGGAGAGAAAAATGAATAAGTACTTTGGGATTCAGCCCATGCTCAGATAAACGAGTGTTCTTGCATAAGAACGCATGGCATGCTCTGAAGTGCTCGCTGCGCTCCAAAGCTGCTTTAACAAGGAGCTAATTTCCCAGTGAGGTCTTTGAGATGCTTCTCGCTGCTGCTCCATTTAACAAGCCCCTGCTTCTCCGGCAGCATGGAAGTTCACCAAATATTTCCCTTGGCAACTAATCCTCTGCGAACTTTCCCGAGCAAGCCAGCCAAGTCCCTCTGTCCCCCACCCCTCTCACCATCAGCCGCTGTCCTCATGCAGGAGGGCTCAGCCTGGCTGGTGTTCAGCTCAAAATGAAGCGCCAGGTGTCAGCCACCAGGTTGTGGGGCTGGAGGGGACGGCGGCACTGAAGAGGAGAATATTTAACTTCCAGTAATTAATGAAGATTTTTGCGTGCCAGCTGACAGCATCGCTGTTACCCGGGTTACCAGTGCCACGAGCACGGAGCCAGCCTGGTTTCCCTTCCCTTTCTCCATGCAGCACCGATCTGCCACGCTTACAGAGCCCCAGCTCACTTCTCAAGTCCCACCCAAACTACCAGAAGTCAGGTGTTTCCTTCTTAGCCATTTTAACTGAGGACATAAGGCATCCCAGCGAACTGGCTGCCGTGACACAGAGGGCTGAGTTCAGTGCGATGTGAGGGTCTGCAGCATGAGAGCAGAAAGACAAAAATCAGCCACTTGCAGTAACTCACACCTCCAGCCTTCCTTGCTGACCACAATGCACTCTTGCTGGAGCAGAAATTGTTTGCTTGTTTGGCCTAAACCCCTTCCAGCAATACATGTAGGATTACTATGTGAATGAGACGTTGACATCTGTATTAAGCTGTGGGATGTTATTTTGTGTTGCAGGGGGGAGCCATCTCCATTCTGACAGCTAGCGAGAGACTCAGTGACTTTTCGGGCATGGTGTTAATCTCTCCTTTAGTGGTGGCCAGCCCAGAAGTCGCCACCCCCATCAAGGTAAGAGCAAACACGTGTTGCACCTGGTCACCTCTTGCTCATTGAAGAAAATGCCTTGAGACCTCCAGCCTTAAAATGCAAAGCCCTGCTGAGATCCGCACCACCTGCGTGACAGTCAATGCTCATCTCAGGAGTGCCTCCCCCACAGTCCCACACACTTTTCAGAGGGGAAGTGAATCCTGCACTCATCCAGAAAAACTGATTTAGATGAGAGACAGAGAGCGATGCTACCTCGGGAGGTGGCAGCAGGCTGTGCTTCCTTCACCACACCCTGCAGCAGCCCACGCAGTGCCGTCCTTTCCCTTCCTCTCTTACAGTTTTCTCCCTGACTCATGCAGAGTCTGGTATGGTTGCAACACAGGCTGCTGGCTAAGTTGGGCCGGGGTTATTTTTGATGATTGGGGGATGACCGATGTCTAAACAAACCTAGAGCTCATGACTCCGAGGAGTCCATGAGCCTCAACAAAGGCTTTCAGCTAAAGCATCACTGCCCCAGCAGCAGCCTGTTTGGCTTGGTACCTTGGCTGGTTCTTGTCCAGACAAACATCTCCTTCAGTCTGCAGTTAGGCTTCACCCTGTCCCGTTCGTGTCTCCCTCCCTGAGTTATTTCTGACCCTAATTTGCACTGCCCGACCTGCCCTTCCCCAGGGAGGCTTTGCAAGGCAGCCAACTCTCCGCTCTCCCCTCCGTTCTGAATGTTTCAAAGAATAAATAACAACCCTCTGAGAAGCCATAAGCAAAGGGAAGGACCAGCTAAGCCAGCAGGAATGACAGAACATCTCATTCCCACAGTCCTTGTTCCTTTAATCTTTCTCCCTAGACTCTTCTCCTAGGGCTAACTTCTCATTTTAATCTACTTCTAAGCTATTCCTCCTCTTTTTTTTTTTTTGTCTCCTGAGAGAAAGGAAACAGATTGCCTCAGCTTTCAGTATAATCCTGTCACACCATCTCCTGTACCTTAGCCATCTACTGACCCCACAAAACAAGATTACAGGCACCACAGGGTGATTGTTAACCACCTTGCTCTTCCACAGACAGAAATACATTGAGACCTTCAGCCCTAAAATGCAAAACCCTGCTGAGAGCTGCACCACCTGGATGCCAGTCAGTACTGCTCTTCTGAGTGCCTCCCCCACAGTCCCACCTGCTTTTCGGAAGGGAAGTGAATCCTGAACTCTAGACTAGGAAAATTTATTTAAATACGAGTCAGAGCAACAAAGGGTGCATTTAGGAGTCTGGTAGCCAATTCCTCACAGGTGAGGCAATATCTGAAATACCATGAAGGTCCCTTGGGCATCAGTGCTCCTGTCTTTTCTTTCTTTGGAGAGGGAAAAGGAATAAATATTTAAAAAATAGCACAGGGTCTGAGTCTGAGACACACTGTTAGCCTTCTACTTCTAGACGATTCAAGGAAAATACAGAATGTTTTTCTTTCTTCTAGAACTACACATTTTCCTAGGTGTTGAATCCTTTCTGAAGTAAGGACAAACCAGCTCTGTGGAAACTAGTTACTGTAGTCTGGTTTCTTGCAGGTTGATAACGGATAGTTGCTTATATCAGTGCAGGAAATCCTAACCTCTTAACTAGAGTGTTGCAGAGGTGTTTATAGGGTCTCATTCCTAGATAGTGCCTTGAATGTGATAATAACAAGTTTACAGTGGGTTTCTTTCCCTTTCAAATCTATTGTTGCTTCTCCAAATGGATAGAAAAATAATTATTATTTCTGAAATATCTCTGAAAAAGTATTCACAAGAGGAAGGAGTGAAAGCAGTCAGAGTACTCCTGCAAAAGCTGCAATTTCCCAGAAAGCTGAGCTGAAAACTCTTGTGTGCTTTTTTTCCTCTGATTGTCAAAAGACGTTGCATTGGTGCCAGTGCCCCTGTGGCACAAAGGCTTCCGTTTTCCCCTGGAACTGGTGTGATTTCCAGGCCCTGAGCCATTTCCCAGGGACCACTGCATTCATCCCTTTGCTGGAGCAGTTTCCAGTTGAGCAAGAATTTACCTTGGTTAAACAAATGAGGGCTCAAGGCAGCAACAATAGCGGTGCAGAGGACGTGCTGGGTCCTTTAGTTGGTGTCAGGAAAAACCCAGTGCATTTGCAGACTCCACACAGGAGAATCAAATTCTGCTCTTTGCAGAAACACAATTTTATCAGTGCCCTGTAAATTCTGTCTCCAGATAGAAACCTACCGACCAGTTCCACACCCAGTGAGGAAAGCTGGATCTTGCAGCTTTTCCCTTCTTAGTTCATTTGGACCAAACTCGGCTCTGAGCCTCCAAAATTTCAAAGGATGCAAAGAGACAGGAATCACACGTTGACAAAGAGCAGAGTAAGGGTAAGAGAGAATATCCCACTAAATGTCTGCTGTTGAATGATGTGAAATAGGGTGGGCAGCACAATCTCTTAGAAAATAATCCCTAACAACTAATTGTAAGGTACCCTCCAGCCTATCCCTTACAGGCTCAGTACACCACATCCTCTTTGTGTTTTCCGTTTGGTGTCAGATCTGAGATACCAGATCTGATATCTCCTTGATCATGTATCATGTCATATCCCTGATGGCACATCTCCCTGACAGCACTGTTCCAATTGCTTTCAGCCTGATCTTGGTAGCTCATCACAGTGTCTCTTCCAGAGTGTTTTCTGCTCAGCCAAATGAGCCTGGCTAGTATATAGAGCTCATACAGCACCGTTTTGTTTATCCGTCTCTTTTGTAGCTGAAATGAACTAAAAAGCATTCACACAAGCAGTGTGACAAGCAGAGATCATGGGAGAGAGAAATAAGCATGTAGAGGTATGCAGGGAACAGGAATTGCTCCACTCAGAAGTGTCTACATTACAAAGCATCCATGCAGTTAAACCAATGCAAAATGACAAAAACAGCTTTGAGTCACACTTCCAGCCAAGAGGCACTGTCTATTGATGGCCAAGATTGTCTAAGATGGCCAAGAACCGTCTATTTCAATCTTATTCTGAGATCTTTCTCAGCGTTAGTATTTCATACATCTGCAGTGGCCTCGAGCAGCTCAAATAACCACAGCTCTACAGTGTCATCCTCAGCCCAGCCAGTAATATCCCCCTCATTGCTGTACCCGTTCTTGGTCATTTGGGAGCTTTCTCTCAAGAACTAACATTGCCACATCAAACCAACAGGGACGTAAGCTCTTCATGTATCAAACCCAGCCAGTCCTTCAACAGGATGGCTTTTAATTAAAGTCCAGCTTGTCACAGACTGTGTATGACTGTGCTCACAAACTCACTGAAGGCCCAGGGGAGCCCTCTGACTTTTTGATTATAACACAAAACTTGATTTCTCTGCTGGCTTGTGGAGACCTTGACTCCAAGAATCATCAAAATTACGTCCAAATTTTGAGGGTGTATTACACACTGGAGGGAATGAAGTGCCTCCTGCAGATCGGAAGACCCTTCAAAGGTCAGTGGCAGAGCCCTTTCCCAATGAGTCCTTTAGACCAATATTGGTTCTGCTTATGTGTAAATAAGAGTTCTTACGCACACAGTGAGTATACATATATGTGTAGGTACATCTGACATGTCATCTGCAGGGTCTGGTACTTCCCCCGTGCAGCTGAACACCAGAAGTGACCGCGCTGACACCACTTACTGGCTGGTAGGTGCTGCTGTCCTTGGGGCCAGGAGCCAGCCATGTTTCGTAGCAGTGCAGCAGGCAGCTGATGACTCCAGTTGGCAAAACTCCAGATACACACAGAAACTTCAAGAACATTTCCAAAGCATGTCACAGAGGCGAGGTCATTGGCAGGCGGTGGGGCTGTGAAGATGAGCTGGGTCATTAGAACAGAAAATGCCCATTCTGAATATGACAAAAGCATGTTTAGCTTGTCACCAATGAGGCACAGCCTGAGAGCAAGGGGTGTGTCTAGTTCTCCTACACCTTGTCACACCTTCCCTGCCTGCCAAATGTCTCTGGGCTGGTGCATTTTTGCTCACATGAGGGGAAGGTTTGAATTTACGCTCCTTCTAGAAAAACCGTGTTGCTTTTCCTTGGGAACATAAATATTTACATGTACAAGCAGACACAAACAAGAATCCCCATAAAAAGTACAGTTTCTTCAGTAATTTTAGAGGACATCAACTAACTTCCTTTTAACGCTGACCTTAAAAATAAGGAGAGTTCCCCTTTCTCTCTTTTACATACAGACTTGGACCTTAATATCTACGGCCTTAATAACAGCTGGATCTTGTGGACAGTATTCTAAATAGATCTGGAGAGAGCATCAGCAAACTTCTTATGCCAAGTACTTTCCTCTCAACTAAGCAATCATTAGCGATAGGAACTCACTCTAGCACTTAACTCAGGCTCCAGTTTTAGGGCAGCCTAATTGCCTTAGGTTATCATGATGATATTCAGAGACAGGCACTTCCAAACCATTAGTCAGATCTCAGATGTGTTTTGTTTTTGTTATTGCTTTTTCTTTTTCCCCTCACTCTCATTACTCTGTAAAGAAAGCCTCGGACAATTACATTTCTAAATTAAATACCTCAGCTAGGTATCTACAGTTACTTGACATATATCTGGGTCAACATAAGTGGCTCGAGAGAAGCAAAACTGTTATAGCATTGTTAGTACACACAGTCCGTAGTCTTGCCTAGAATTCATGAAGGTATGTTCCTCAAATCATCACAGCCTGGGGTTAACACAAAAGACAACCCCATTCCTGCTCATTAGCATCATAAGCTTACACTTGTATCTGTGTGGAGGTATTTTTTACTGGTCCAACTCCAGAGACCCCAGTAGAAGTAAATTTTGTTGACACAATGCCATAGCCAGTGAGAGACTCAACGTATGAGTAAATGGTGATGCTGTTTCCTAGTCATATCCATCCCAAAGTACTCAGGTGTTCTCAGATCTGCTGTGAGTCTTGACTACTTGTCACTCTTGGATGACTTTGACTTCAACCTTGCGTTATTCCTCTAATACCATAATTACTCTGTCATGTATCATCCGTGATCTAAAGTGTCAGAGAGTGCTTCAGATGTGATTAAATATAAGCACAGAGAACATAGGTGACAGCCCACCTGCAGCTATCAGCTGTGGACACAGAAGGGCCATAAATAGACCACCAAACACTAATGGTGTATTTTCTGACTTAAGTGGTAATCACTTAATTAAGGACTGCTATCAAAGATCAGAGCACAAGCTTGGTATCAACTCAAATGAAAGATATTACCCTTTCTTCTGCCAGTGGTTTCAAGCCTGGGCTGCTGAATGCTTTTGTGTTTCATTCCCAGGAGACAAATGAGCAATAGATTTCCTTAGCCAATGTATGCACATTTTGCTGTTATTTATTTACAGGTTCCCCTGAGAATCTGCTTATCAGAAAGAGTGCAGCCTAGGCAACTAGTGCAAATTGCACAGAATATCACGTATGCACTGCAGCCTGAAATCAGAGCTGTGGCAGCACAAAAGGGCAGTAGCAACCACAAAAAAACAGCTCCACCGTCAAATGGAAACAGCTTTTTCCTATCAAGGCATTTTTCCTGAGGCCTTTTTTGTAAATTAACTTGAGAGTGAGAAAAAGGGAAAAGATGATGAAGTTGTGATGTTGTAGACAGACAGCCAATGCACTTCAGACCAGCACACCCCAATCCCAGAAGCAGTTTAAACACTTTCCCTTTAAGAAAAATGTTTTAAATATAGGACAGATCTTTCTCCAGTGTCAGCTGACATTTCTCTACTGTTTAACTTCTGTGCTGGTTCCCACCAGCTAAGGATTTGGTCCTCTATATTCTCTCTTGCTCCAACTATCTCTTTAACTACTTATTTTCCTCTCCCGCAGGTTTTTGCAGCAAAAGTGCTCAACCTCGTTCTCCCAAACCTGTCACTGGGATCAATAGATCCAAATGCAGTTTCCCGGAACAAGAAAGAGGTGAGAACCTTAATGCCATTTAAAGTCATTGCATAGTCGGTATCTTGTCCCAATCCTGTCATTTCTCTCTTAAATAAATAAATAGCTAAATCGCTAGGGCAAGATTTATGCTGGTGTAAAAGGCTGAGGCATCCCTGAGGTCAGTGGAACCGTGCCCTCTTACACAGAGCAGAAAACACAGCTCACCGTGGGAAACCAGCTCCTCATCCCTGCGTGCCTCTTGCACCCACAGCTGCTCTGGGTACCAGGCATAGCAGAGCCCGGTGCTACAGCTGGGGTGGAAAACACACAGGTCTCTGCCGCAGCACTGCATCTCACTACAGTGGCAAAGCCAGCTCAGGCAGGTTGCAAATGCTGCTGAAGTCTCCTTTTCCAGCTGTGCTCTTTGCAGTGAAACAGTGCAAAATGCTACAGTCCCGGAGGCTGGTATTCCTGCTTACAAACCAGGATGGCATTGTGCTGATCGTATTCAGCCAGGGGAAGAGCATGCTTGCCCCAAAGACCTTGCTACAAGGTCTCCTGGATTACACGCTGGCTCTGCTACAGCCTTTCCGAACAAATGATGTATTCTTTCTGGGCCTGAGAATAATACTTAAATGAGCTGCAATTGAAGCAGCCTTTGTAACAACCTAATTCCAGCTCCACCACCGTAACTGTGAATGGAGCGGTTCCAGGGTGAATTTTTGTCAATGTTGCCATAGTTTGAGCCTCTTCTCCCATTCATACCCACTCCCAGTAATAACCGTTGCAGCCTGTTCATGCCATCACTGGCAAAGCCAGGTGCCCTTGCAACTGCTGCTGCAACACACCACAAGGTGTTTTCCTTCTCAGAGTGGCAGGAGTGAAAGGAAGGAGGCACAGTCTGTGAGTGAAGTTGCTTGGTTTGAGGAGGGGAATGACCCAGATCCTGGTGCATTTCATGAAGCAGCTTGAAAGACAGAACACGGTACCCAAGGGTGTCTTCAAAGCAGGAGAGCTCACTGCTGTAGCAGCCAGTTGTTTCCCTGCTCCTGTGTCAGCTCACATCCCACTGACAGATGCTGTCACTTCTGCTATTCATGCAGTGCTTCCTATCTTAATAGAAGCTAATAAATTGCCTTCCTCTAGGGAGGCAGCTTGACCAGTGTTAGAACTGAAGCTGAGAGGATCAGGAGCAAAGACAATGCCAGTGGTTGTGCGAGAGCAATGCCATCAGCCTCAGAATATTCCTTCTCTTGTCTCACCCACCTAGGAAACTGCAAAGCAAAGGAGACTCGTGGAATAGCCATGAGGTTTTCAGGGTTGGGTTTTGCCCCTGCCAAAGAGTGTTTTGATCAAATGATTTTCAGTTTACTTACCTGTGAAGCAAGCATAGTATTTCCCTGGACTGAAAGCAGGAAGATTCAAGGAGATGAGAAAAGAAAGACAAAGCAAGTTGTAGGAATCTGTTGGGACTAGCATGAGGCGAGTTAATGGGCATCTGCTGTGCACTGATGCACCATATGACATGTGTCCCAAAGTACAGTGAGAGGCTGCTCAAAACACATGCTTGAGAAAGGCTGATTCCAGTCCAGCTGTAGAAACCTGTTCCTAATTACACTCAGCTGCCAACTTGCTGCATATAGTTCAGAGAAAAGGTTTAAATTAAAGAACTAATTCACTAAAATCACATGGAGGAAAGTTTTCAATTCTGCATTTGTATCTGGAGGATGAAAGCAGTCAGTGCCATGGAGGAGGGGAATTTGAGGATGTTAGCCCCTACCCGAGCAGTGAGTGTGGCTGGGAGACGTGGGTCTCTGCCAGGCCCTGCACTGGTTCATTATGTGGCACTCCTTAAGGATGGCATTTTTAAACACACCTGCTTCCAACAGCTGGAAGGCACCAGTGCTGCACTAAATAGCATTACAAGAGAAAAGCACTGATGGGAGAAGTCCTGACTGTAACACATTTATAGAAGTGCCAGTGGAACTCCTTTAACTGGCTGCACAGTATTATCCGGTTATTTCCATATTCCCTGGGCATAGCTTATAAAAAATCCTATTGTGGGTTTTGTTTCTACCCAAATATTTGCTGCCACTCCCGTTGCCCTGTGATGTTCCAAATCTCCAGAGCTTCCTGTGGGTGGTGTTCTTCCTCTGCCCTTTCCATTGAGGAAGGGAAAGCCTTTGGCAGTGGATGAAAATGTAGGTCTGCGTCATTAGAGGCTGCTCTTAATGGAGTAGTCTTCAGTAAGAGACAATCACCCCCTCCTTACTCTGCTGCCTGTGCACCTGCAGATGAACACACAGCTGATATAGCAGCTGTGGACTGCAACATGAAGTGCTTTCCTGACCAGCTTCAGACACCAGCCTTTGAGGCTCCAGGCACTTACCAAAAATGACACAGCATCTCAGTCCTCTGGCTGCCACCACCGCACACTCCATCCTCCTTTTGGACTCAAGACGCACAGCTTCGCAGCACACAATGTGCTGGAAACATCCATTATTTATATGTTAAACATATTCTTCTGCCAGACCAACTTTCTATTCTGCAGAAATGTTTTTGGGACGTCATCCAAGAGTTTCCTGATGAGCTTGTGTTCCCAGCAGGCTGTCCTCAGGGTGGAGGGACTGAAACACAGGAGGGCATGGAGATGTTTATTTGATCTGCTTGCTATATCAAATGCAAGAGACACAAAAGAGAGCAAGATGTAACCTCAAAAACCCACTCCTGCTTCCAAGGTGAATAACATCACAGGAGCAGGTTCTTTTACCCCATAAATCTTTGTTAGCTGCCATTGAATTTGGTTGAATAGTCCCACTGACTTTACTCTTGCTCCTGTAGAGTGCACAGGGAATGAGACTGTAATTACCTTATAAAGAATTTATTCTGCAAAACACAAAAGGAAGATGCAAAGTTTTTTGTTTTAGTTTTTGTTTTTTTGTTTGTTTGTTTGTTTTTGCATGTATGCATGCAAAGAAATATGCCTTACAATGAATTTATTGTTTTGCAATAGGAAGATACAAAATTCTAAGCAGGAAACAGGAGCCCTAATGGTTGTATCTTGCACCCAGAGGCAAAGTGGACTGCACAGAAAGGCAGATCTGGAAGAGGTCTAGTAACAGGAGACAGGGAGATGGGAAGGCCTGCAGGGTGTTGTGGGCCACCCTTGTGTTCACCGAGCCTTCCCTACAGCTAGCTTAACACAGCGAATGATACAGATAAGAGTTCTTTATTCTTTTTTTTCTTTTTTCCCCATCCAAAGCTGCTCAACTGCACAAGTTTTTCCTCTCGGTGTCACCTCCACCAGAATATAAAATCCATTCCCTTTATCTCCCTCTTTTCCCCCATGAGCTTCAGCTTTGCCCTCACCCCATACTCTGAGCATTAACTTTCTGACAAAGACTTTGCTCATTCACCAGCAAGAGGATCCTCCCACTCACTACTGATCAATTTAGGTTGGGATTAAGCTATTATTTTTTCTCCTCCCATCATCTATACAAAAATATTTATTGGTTGCTCAGTACCTAAAAAAATCCCTATTCTATAAGAAGAGAACAAGAGAATGAAACCCATTAGGTCATTCTCCTAGCATTTATGGTGCTGGGGAGGGGGCCAGCACACGTGAATTCATCAATATTGTTTTACTCCATGGGAAACGAACTTCAGTCAATCCATCCACCTACCTCTCCTGATTCCAGCACCCCCAAGGTCCTTCAAGTGTTGCCTTCAATTAAAAAGAAAAAAAAAAAAAGAAAGAAAAAAAAAGAAAAAAAAATACCTCAAAGCTGCATTGCTTTAGTGCAGCATTGACACAGATCTGGATTCAGCTAAAGCAAGTAGTGCAGCTTGGTGGATTTGCTCAAAATGCTGACAAAATACCATAAAGTAAAAGGTGATGGGGAAAGAGTTCTGTGCACCACCATTCCCCCCATGCCAGCTCTGTTTCTAGTGCATTGTGCCCCAACACATTGCAGACAACAAGGAAGGAAGCCAGCTCCACAGGAAGCCAGCTACACTCCCCTCTAACAAATTAATTCCCCTCAGCTGGGAAAGCCCCAACACAGGTGTCCTGCAGCCCCTGATAATCTCATCTCATGGAGAGATGGGAGCAGAACCCACTCCAAAGACATTCTGACACCTTGGTGGGGTACAGGCAGGCTGTGCCTTCACCTCCACAAAGCTGCAGGTCCCTGGGGTGGCCTCGTGGGTTATCTCCCACTCATGGCCCTCAGTGCAGGCACATGCAGAAACAGCATGACCTCACCTTTCTGCAGAATGAGAATTTGAGCAGACCTCCATGCTCGTGATGAGAGGAGGAGGCTGTTTTTGGCTAACCTATAAATAATCGTCATTTCTATAAACATCTGCCAGGGTTGGGAGGAACTGGAGGCTGTGCCAGAGACCAGGCCGTAATCAAAGCGTTCTGGCAAATATTGAGATGGCAGTGGCTGTGTGGGCCGTCTCCATGTACAGTATACAAATATTTACTGTAGATTTGCCTGCTGCAGTAACTACTCATTCCTAGAGACTTTCTGCACCAGCTCTTGTGCATTTTTATCCTTTCACAGTCTGGCTGAGCAAACTGTTGACTTTTTTTTGCCTGCCACCTAATATCATCTTTTGCTGCCTTTTCTCTGCACCCTTTTCACCTGGAACAGACCCTCAGTGTAAGAGTGCTTTGGAGCTGGATGTGTCAGCTGCCTGTAGGTGTAGGGCACGGTCTTCATCCCCAGAGAGGGAAGATGAAAGAGAGAAAAACACCTGAGCCCTCAGCAGAGCAGGATAAGGACCTGGACAACACCAGCCTTGAAGTAACACAAGTTAAAGAACACTGCAGAGGAGACTGTCACCTTTGAGTGACAGAGGGACATGGCAGAGCAGAAAAATGCAGGCAGGTGCCCCACAGGAACAGCCTTTGTCCTGTGCTGGTTGTTTGCCTGCAGAAAGAGCTTTGGCTTGAATATTTTCTAGTGGTGGAAGAGAGAAAAACACAGCATGGAGCAAGATGTGTTGTGTGAGCAATTCTGGGGAGCCACAGTGAAGGCCTCGACCTTGACTCTGACAGCAGGAAATCCCGACTGAGTAGGAAATACATGCACAAGCCAAGGGAAGAGACTCCTCACTGCCCAGCCCACCTGCTTTGTCTTTTCTGCATGAAATACTGCTAACCTTAAATTACCTCTTTCTCCCTGCCAGATGGAGTCCTACACGTCCGATCCCCTGGTCTACCACGGTGGCATGAAGGTGTCCTTCGTCATCCAGCTGATGAACGCCATTGCCAGAATTGAGCGAGCTCTGCCCAAGCTGACTTTGCCCATCCTGGTGCTACACGGCTCTTCCGACAAGCTCTGTGATATCAGAGGGTCCCATTTACTGATGGATACAGTGCAGAGTCAGGACAAAACCCTCAAGGTCAGCTTCTTTTCTTGGGTTTTAGGGTATTGGCCTGTCAGCGTTGGCCTGAGTGGCCTCTGTGAGGGGTGTGGTGGCTGACCTCAAGGCCTTACCCTGGGTGGCTGTACACCCCCTGGGCCACTTGGACGTGAAGCTACTTGCCATACAAGTGCACTGAGGCTCATAACCAGGTGAAGTGGTGACCCTGAAACTCTTCTGAACAATGCCAACCATGTTAGTGCCGAGCCCACCTCACGCCCCAGCCCATAAGGGTACAGGGGGGGCCTTCCCAAAGCGCTGCACAACAAAAGCCACTTCACATCTGCTCATTTCAAGAGAGCCACAGCTGATTAACCGATTGTTAGCACATGAACGAGCCTGAAAGAGAGACAGGGAGACCAAGGGAAAGCTTTTGTCATCAGAAAAATAACTGGGTAGCCTGGGCATGAAAGGAGTAAAACTGCACAAGGCATGACGGGAACATCCCCCATTGGCCTTTAGCCCCCAGGGGCACGATAAGCATTTCCCTGTTCTTACTGGGAGAAGGAGTGAGAAATGCCTGGTATTGGGACATGTATCCTCTTACTCACGTGCAGCAGGGTGCTCGGGTCGAGCTGCAGTGCCAACACGTTCCTGCTTGCGGAGGGGCAGTGGCAGGGAGAGGACAGGGCAGTGTGTGGAGAAGGTGGGAGGGTGGAAGAGAAGCAGCAGCAGCAGAACCCAGAGCCGGGCCAGTCAGCACAGAAGCTGGCAGTGGGCAGTGGGATCCCTTTTTGAAGAAGGGCCTGCCAATGCTGATGGTATCTCTTGGTAACCTAGCTTGATTTGATAACCTGCCACATCTAGGAGAAAAACCTGACAAGGTGTGGGCAGGACGCGTTGGACCTGTGGGTGTTGACAAGAGGCGACTGAAGGCTGCTCTGTTTGCGAGGATGTTATTTTCTGTGCTAATCTCCTCTCTCTCCCTGGTTGCAGGTGTATGACGAAGCCTACCATGCCCTCCACAAAGAGCTGCCCGAGGTCACTACCTCCGTCTTCACGGAAATACTTACGTGGGTTGGCCAGAAGGTCTCAGCAGCTGGAGAAACCAGCCATACTTAAGAGCAGATGTTTTTGCAGCTCTTACTGGGGGTTTCTGGGAATAGACGCTTTTCTTAATAGAAGTCTCTCTGGCAAAGATCTAACGTGGAGGGGCTTGTGGGATATTTTGCCATGCGCAGTGTAAGGGAGGGTGGGGGAAGAGGCACAGAGTGGGGTGTTACTTGGTGATGTAAATGGCTGTTGCCATAACCTGAGAAAGCATTGATAGCTGTGGGAACAGTCGTCAAAGCTTTCCAGGTCAGATGATGTTGCCGAGATGTCCCTCAGCCAACAAGCTTCCTCCATCACTTCCTCTTCTCTGCTTTTGCCGGGGTGACGGGGGTTTATTTATACTGCAATAATTTTTGGTATGTTAGAAAAGTCAGTATCTTCCACTTTACAGTTTTGATTCCAGGTGCATACGGTTCCCTCCCTGTCCCCACCATCCGGTCCCTTTACAGCCTTGGCCCTGAGAGGCGAGCGTTAATGAAGGTGCTGAGTAACGAGGAGAGGCCAAAGATGGATCTGATGAGGGCGGTGGGAAGAGGCTCTGGCTCGGAAGTGAAAGGCTGGTTTTTGAGGTCAGACCCCTTTGGCTGCTACCTCTGTTAGCAGGTCGGGCCCAGGGGGAGAATAAAGAGTCCCCCGTGAGTCTGCGCTGGGGGAAGGCATGCTGAGTAAACCTTCAGATGTCATCATCACCAGAGCAGAATCCCAAAGGGGAGAGGACGAATGTAGATTCAAGCCCACGTAGCACATTCACAAACCATGCTATTCCCAAGGCCAAACCCCCTTCTCCTCTCCAAGATGAACTATTCTGTAAATATTCCTAGGGGCTGCTTTTTTTCCTTCTTTCTTATTTTTTTTTTTTCCTCTTGAAGTTAATCACTTGCGCTACTGAAACTGAAAAAGTAAAGTCAGAGTTATATGAGAATATAGTAATATAATATATGATGTATATAGAGGTGGCTGGGAGCTAGGGAAGAAACGGGAGGAGAGTCTAAAGAAGGGTTAATTCTCTTGGCAAGGAGTAATGTTGTCCTACCAGGATCCAGTCCTCTCACCATAACTTTACAGTCATAATCTGTTGTTTTCCTTCATCAGTTGGAAAATGTCCTGAAAAGAATGCTCGAGAGAAGCGCAGAGCATCTGGTGGGTGGGGATTAGCAGCGGGTGTCCTCATGGTCCACCGGTTTGGCAGGAGACCCACAGCGTGAGCAGAGATCCCAGCCAAGCTCTTGCCCATCTCCTCCGGAGCAGCACAGCCACCTCTGGGGCCCACAGGGCACGGGGGACAAGCTCGCTCCTGGGGGCAAGGTGGGGAGCGAGGGCAGAGGACAGGGTGCAATCGTACATCCAGCATCCAGGGAGCAGCTCGTGAAGTGCTCCAGTGGTGCAGATAAGCCAAACCCCAGAGCTGCCTGGGTCTCTGATAGCAGCAGGGATGGAAGAAAGGTTTGAGATCCCGACATGGAGCAGAGGAATTGTATCGAGACAGCAGAAGCAGTGCAGCGATCACAGCGTGGCTGTGTGGGTCACTTTGTCCAGGGAGATGGCCCTAGTTACTGACATGCCTCTTGGCAGCAGCCAAAGGGAAGGGCTTTAACCCAACCCTCTCCCTGCAGTGCTGCAGCAGCCTGCAAATGCTCCAGGAGGAGATAACGGGGCATCTCCCACGGGGACAAACCCCACTGCCCTCCCTGGCAGCAGCTGCCCTGTGCGCTGCTGCCCCCAGGGCTGGATCCTGCCCATGGCAGCCCTGGGGTCTCCCCCACCTCTCCTGCCTTCGGAGCCACTTCTGGCAACATTCAGGAAAGGGACCTCTGTGCAATAGCAGCCAGAACCAGGGCCCGACACCATCAGCGTGCAGGGATGAAGGCCCTGTGGGTGCAGGTTGCGTCCTTGCAATTGCCCTAAGGGGCCCAAGTCAGGAAAGCTCTTTTATTGAGTTTGATGCAGGCACTTTTCCACTTTTATTTTCCTGCCTTGAAAAAGAGGAACCGGCTGGGCTTCTCCCAGCTTCTGCTTAAAACATTATTCCCATGCAATCAAGTGCTCCCACCCACCCCTGCTAAACCTGCAGCAGCACCGGCACCGGGAATGAGGCGACGCACAGGGTGCCCGCTCCGCACCTTCCAGCAGCCTGCCTCATTGCAACTTCTTTCCCCGAGCGAGGTCCCTCCTTGCCAGATGCTGCTGGGGAAGGAGAGCAAGAACAGAAGCGCTGCAGCGGTGACGAGGCTCACCTGCTTCTTCAGCCCGAGCAGGAATCAAGTGGGCGTGATGCGGCGGTGACAGATGTTGCGGGGGTCGGAGCAAGACGAGGACTTAAGGATGGGATTTTTCGAAAGCACTTTTCCCGAGGAAGTCAGGAGGAGCAGATCGATGCCCACATTCATTTCATCCCAAATTGACAAGCACTTTGCGGGGCGGAGGGAAGTGACCCTGCAGCAGGAAGGTCAGAGCCCGTCTGCTCCCTCCAGCCTGGCTTTGGGCTGCGGGCAGTGCCTTGGCAGAGCGCGTCTTCCGCCCACGACACATCTGCAGCCCAGAAGAAATAAAAGGCAGGCAATTATCTTCATCTAGGGAAGACTTGTCCCTCTGTCTGGCTAAGCTCAGTGACAGCGGCCGGGGGAAGCTGCGACTGAAAATCAGGTCAGCAAACAAAACTGTAGCTTGGTTAAAAATGAACAACAAAAAGCCAAACTAGCCCCAAACCTTGGCACAGCAGATGTTGCTGCTACCCTCGGCCACTTTGCTGAATTTTCTGAAGGAATTAACACGGGGAAACCTACCCCAAAAAGCCCCAATGTTGCCTGCCTCCAGGCAGGTCGGTGAGTGGAGATTTTCGGGTGGGGAAGCCAGTAGGGCCGGAGGGAGCCAGGAGCAGATGCATGTGGATCAGCTGAGGCTGGTTTGCACCAGCTGCAGCTCTCAGCCCGCACTCCCCAGCTCCCTGCTGCTCCCTTCCCCTGCCCATAAACTACTTTACATTGACCCAGTTTGGTTTCACCGTGCCCCCGGAGGAACCCTCCCTTTGCTGACCAGATTAGTAATGAGCAGAGCTGCTGCCAGGGGAAATGTAATTAAACTCCATTTCCAAGCGGCAGGTACCGTTTGCAGGGAGCACGGCCGGCCTCACAAGCATTGCTGTGCAGAGACGTGCTGGAGCCTGGTCTGCCTTGGAGAAGAGGTGGCACCCGTGACCGAGCAATAGCACTGTGCAACTCCCACCTGTGTCACCCACCTCCTGTAGCACTGGGAGACCATTCCCCTCCGCCCAACCCATCACATTTCCTATTTAGCCTGTTCTTTTTACACCACTTACCTTAGCACACTGCCAGCACAAATCCATGGAGATCACATTTATTTTTCCAAGTAATTTCCAAGCTTGTCTCTCTTGTTCCGTTGTGTCCCAGTTCAATAAAATACATTTATATATATATATATACATATATAAAAGCGTATATACATACACGTATTTTCAGTGGGAAACCATATACGAGTTTAGAATTCTTAAAGGAATACAAGGTATATTGCAACTAATAATAAAGTTATGTTTTCTGAGCGGAGCGTGTTTGAGAGCATCATTTATAACCACTGTGTCTCTGGAGGGTGAGAAGGGAGAGGCACAGAGATATTAAACCCAGCTTGTGGAGGGGCACCTGCAGCCCCTGGGCATTGCCGCTGTGGCTGGTGCTTGCTCCCCAGCCACCATGGACCAGGAGGTCTGGGTCGGAGGTTGCCTTTCTGCTCAAAGGTTGTTTTTTTTTGGAAGCCCTGTGCTGCTGTTTGCTATAGCCTGGAGCAGCCCAACAAGAGCCACCAGGGCACTGCAGCAGTGCTTCCTCATGTGCTTCCCCTGCCCCACATGGGACAGGGGTCTGGAGCTGACGGAGGAGTCTGCAGTGTCAGACAAGCTCAGCCTGCTTTGAGACCTGCTCCCCACACTTCCACAAGCCTGTTAAAATGTTATTTCTGTCCTGAAATGCACCCACTTGGAACAGGAAGCATGTGCACCACGGCCAAGGGGAGCAGCAGGGTAAATGCCACCTCGTGTCCCCGGCTGTGAGTCCAAAGAGGGCCGGGGAGCGGGGCCAGCCCCTCGCCAGCTGCCAGGCAGTGCCCAGAGCGGGTGAGAGCCCGGCCAGCCCAGCCCCAGTTTGGTGCATTCAGGGTGCCCTGGTGCAGGAATCCTCTCCTGCAGGTACCAGTGCCCAGTCCATCGCCCTTCATCATCCTCATCCTCCTTTCTGGCAGTGCGCCTTACCCAGCGTTTCCACGCCACCACCACCACCCAGGGCGCAGCGATCTGTCACGGCCGTGGGTGGCCTTGCTGTTTTTAGCACGTGCTCGTGGCCCGACCCCACAGGCCAGCAGGAGGCTGAGGCTTTGCGCCTGATCCCCCAGCCCCTGCCAGGCCTTGTGCTGCCCCGAGCTGGCGGCTCCTCTCCGGGCTGGGCAGGCATCCCCTGGCCTCTGCTGTGACACTGCGGGAAAGGGGGACAGCAGACCCTGTCCCTGCCCTGCATGGACCAGGGCAAGCAGGGGAAGCTCTTCAGTGCCTGGAAGCACTCCAGGAATTTGGATGCAAAACAATTCCTGTGGGATCAATGAGGAGTTGGGATGGGTCGCGTGGTACACAATGATGTGTGAGCAAGGGAAACTTGGCAGAGGGACCTGCCTGGCCTGGGGTGGAGCGGAGGGGAGGACAGGATGTCCAGCATGGAAAACACTTGTGCTGTCCTGAGAGATAACACACAGAGGGGAAGCAGTGGAGCTCAGGTGGGAAGGATGAGTGGTACCTTTCCTGCAGCAGCATAGGAAGGGCCCACAGCCATCCCCTAAATGACCGCAGGGCAGAGCCCCAGGAGAAGCAGAGCCTCTCCAGCCTTCCCAAGGCCGGCAGCTCTCCTTCCACAGCCTTGTCTTTATCTCAACAAAAAACACACTGGCAGCACCAGCACAGCTCTGCTCAGGCCAGCAAAACAAACCCTGAAGCTGGCGGGGTGCACAGGCTGGATGCAGACAGCTCTGCTTCCCGATCCAGAGCAAAAACAGGGATGTTCCCTCACCATGGGTTGCGGGGTCAGCTTTGTGCTGGAGCGAAGGCGACAAGCATCCTGCCCGCAGCACAGGGCTGCCCTTGTGCTGGCCACATCAAAAGCGCCAGCAGAGCCCAGCTTCCAGCTTCCAGCCCATGCACTTTGAACACCAAGCCCACTATTCCCGTGCCGAGCGCGTGCGTGTCCCCCACTGCACCCAAACCCAGACCGGGGGCACTCGCGTGACTGGCAAGCCCCCGGCCCCCAGAGAATGCCAGAAGTTTGCACGCACGCCTGAGCTGCCCTCTTAGCACAGTGAAAGTCCTCCAGCCAGCAGAGCAAGAGAAACACTTCCCACTTGTGTGCCTGCAGACCGAAAAGGCTGTTGTTGGATTGCATGCGTGATCAGAAGTAACAGCGGGAATAAAGAAACGCCATCTCCTCCAGGCATCAGGGAGGGAAGGAGCAGTCACCCCAGGAGGAGCAGGACACAGCCCGTGCCCTGAATGGCTGTGAAGATGCCGAGCTCAAGGAGAAGCATCTCGGAAGGAAAATCTTTCTGGACAATTTGCCCGAGGCATTCCCAGCTTCTGAACAAGAGCTTTGGGGAATTTGAAAGAGGTTGAACTTGCCGCCAACAAACTTGGTTTAAAAACTCCTGGATAAAAGTTCAGTTTTACTTCCAGGGAGGAGGAGGGTGGAAGGAGTTAGAGAGAGCAGATTGCTGGCTCCCGTTATGGAAGCAAGCTTAATAAAATTCATAGAAATATTGGTGGTTCTGCTGTGCCGTGCCAAGAATGTGTTAGCATAAAACCTTCTGAGCAGAAGGGAGAGATATAATGTCATCTTAGCCTTGATATGAAAGATCAGCCTTCATCTCCAAAAGCATATCTCAAGGAGCGGTAACTAACGTATTTACTTTCCTTCCCTCTAGAGCAGGTCTCAGCACAGCCCTGCACAATTCATCACTGTCACAGCCTCGCACGAATGGTGTTGGGATGACCCCGGCTAGCAAAGAAGCAATAGGACAAAAGATTAAAGAGGGAGGCATTTCTTCCTACCAGGGCTGTAATGACACCAGCACGACACAGACCAGCTCAGTTTCTTCCACAGGAAAGCTACATCACACTGCTCTGGCTTTCCTTAAAAAGAAGCCAGCTCCACCCGAGCCCACGAACCAGCACATCTGGCCCTGCCACAGCGTTCCCCAATTTTCCTCCTGCTTACCACACCGTGCCAAAGCAATGGCCTCATGTCTTGCCACACCAGCAAAGAGAGCAGGGAGCAAAGCCGGCCCCCCGGGACGATTTGTCAGAAAACTACATGAGCTGCAGTCAGGAGGGAGCAGCCCTGGAGCAGATGGCATTTTCCAATCCCGCTCCCTTTCCCCTCGAGCTTGCTCTGCCAGCAACAGGAGGAGGGAGAGGAAAGCTCATTTCTCAGAGCTTATTTTGGGAACTGAGCAACCAGACCCTCGAGACCAGGGCTAGCTCTTTGCATGGTACTGATCCTCTTCCAAAGGCTTGCTTTCGTCTCCTGAAGTGCCCTTCAAACCTCGCCTGAAACCTGCGGGCTTACGAAGTTAACCACGGCCAGGAAAAGCGGAAGGCACGTACACGCCTTCCCCAGACGCTGATCACACTTAGCTTTAAGCTTGCCTCCCTGCAGACCTCGCCTTGCTTATTGGCAGTAACCCCCTGCCAATTTCCAACCTGAAATCCCCAAAACATCCGTAACCCTGGAGGAGTTCACCGCCCTCCTCCCCTGGTGCTTCTTCAAGGCGCGCAGCCCCGCCACCTTTATTCCAAACAGGCCCCAACTATGACAAATGGCTTGCCAGCGTGGCCTCTCTTATCTTAATGAATTTGTTATGTCAAATCTGTTTTAGCTTAGAAGGTAAAATAAAAACCGGCTCTGCCAACGCACCCCGCGAGCAGAGAACCAAGCCAAGCCTTCGCTTTCCGCCGCCAGCCCCAGCAGGAGCCGCTCATCCTTAAAAACCGAGCCCAGACACAATCCAGCTCCCCGAGCTGCGACAGCCTTCAGCAGGCTGCCCACAGCAAGAGAGAACAGCTCGGTGTCACCCCGAGCAGACGAGTCTGTCAACACACAGCGAGCTGCGAGCTGTTCCGTGGGAAGGTGCCATCTCCACACTGTTTGTTTGACCATGACTGTACCAGCGCCGACAGCTCTGAAAGATCCTCGTCTGGTACTCCAGGCTCTCGCAGCACAATGACACTCCTTATAAGCACCGCTCCTCGAGTCCCAAAAGCCTGATTAGTGCTTGAACTTTGCCAAACCCCGTCCCTCCCTTCAGCAGCATTACTCACTCAGTTACTATTGCTCTCCCCCCTTGAAAGCTGCGCGTTCCTACAGGGAGCTGGAGGGGGTGCTTGGATCCGTGCTCTCTGAAGCCAAGGCATGCTCTGGAGTCAGCAGGCTGTGCGCAGGCAGCTCGTCGTGCTCGTTGCCACCAGAACTATCGCAGCCACGCAGGCATACAAGAGGGCAGAAGGGAGAATTTGTCCTCAGAGGAGAGGAAACACTGCCTGGCACTCCAGCAGGCCTGAGGCTTGGAGAAAACACGTGCTTTGAGGGCACCACGAGTGCACTGAACACGTCAGAGTTAAGCACAGGAAGAGCTTTTCACTGAGGCTGAGAAATCTCCATCCTTGGATTTAATGAGAAGCCAGCAATAACAAAGGCAGGGGGTGACGAGCAGAGAGGATCAGACAACTGACCTCCCAGAGCAGCACCCTGAGATAAAAATCATCTCCCTGACACGCCACCAGCACACAGACCACATCTACACCATGGAACTGCTCACAAAAACAGTGCTGGGAGAAAAGTTCTGGAAGAAAGGAGTGCACAAAACCAAGCTGGTGCTTCACACCAATGGCAGGACTGTCCAAACAGGTCACCAGGAGAGGAGAGCAGTCACATCTTCACTTCTCGGAAGTTTGGTACAGAGCCAGCCCTGGTTCAGGTGCAGGAACAAGTGCCAAAGAACCCACCAAGTCCTTTCAGAAATAAAGGCACACTGATGTTAGTCGGTAACAAACAGGCTACAGCAGGAACACATATAGTGAAATATACTATTTTATTGCTGCACACATGCTTATACATTTCTTCTTAAATATATTGTTGCTCTGATAAACTTTACAATCTCCTTAATTCGACAAGTGGCAAGTAGTAAATTAAAAGGACAGAGGCAACAGAACACAAAAAGGACGCCGGCAACAGAAGAAAAATCCTAAGTTTTTTATTTCGTGATAAAATTATATGCAGCAAGAATAAAGTGATTTCCGATCTACTTTTTGACCTGGCTCATGTTAATCAGAGAGCTTGCCTGCATGCTGACCATCTGCTTAGGCATGCTTTTTCACAGCCCTGTTTTGCCAAAAGGGGTGGGGGGGATAAAGGACCCCGGGTAATTGGCCGATCCAGCGGGGCTCACAGAAGCGGCCGCAGACAGCCCAGGGGTTTGCTCAGCGGTCCGTGAGGAACGGGGCTGCTGGGGGAGCAGATCAAAAGGCCACGCTGACCTTTCCTCCCACATGTCCATCCGCAGCCTCACTCGCTCCACGCTTAAGGACACGGGAATGGAATTATTTAAGAGCAGCCACATGGAAAACGCTTCCCAGCACTGCTGCCCCTCCTCTGCTGCCCTCCCGCCTTGCCCACTGCCAGCATCCATCCTGCTTAAGCAGCTGAGGCATCTGCAGAGAAAAGAATGAGCGCATTCCTCGGTAATCCTGTGCCTACATCTTGTTCAATACAAGCAGAAGGCAAAGGCCACGCTCTGCTCTCTGGGGCTCCGAGCGAGCCTCGTGCAGGGCTGTCACAACCGTTGCTGTGGGAAGCTGCCTACCGAGATGTCAGATGGGGAATTTATGCGGGAGAAGCAGAGGGGACGTGATAAACTAAACATCGTGCTTATGTTCAGTGTCATCTTCAGCCATAAACGGAGGAGATGCACAGGGAACTGAACCGGCTGGGCTAAGCTGACGGTTGTTTCTGTGCAGGCTTCATGAGCCTGACGCTTCACTGAGCAAGAAAACAGGCAGTTCTGCTCTTCCACCCTTCTTTTCCCCCAAATATATGGGGCTTCATATTCCAGCTTTCCAAATAGCCATTCCCCTCCTCAAATCTACTGAGATGCCTTCACCAGTTCAAGCTGTGCTGGTCTCTTTGGTTGTCTTGTCAAAGCCAAACTAAGCTTGGAGAGGGACACAGACACGTTCCACGCACCACACACCACACACCACACACACAGCTCCTCTCCACGCCACCACCCCAAACAGAAGCACTCCTGCTGCTCCCAAACAGCAACACACCCTGCACACACACACCCATTTCCCCCACCCTCGTATGGCTGCAGAAAGCAAACCACAACAACTCCGTATGCGTCCTCACAAGCTTTTTGAAACAGAACTGAAGCAGCCATGCAGCCACTATCTCCCACCACAAAGAGACTTGCTGGGCAAGAGAAACCAGTTAAATACAGACAACAAAGTGCATGGGCATCCGGGGTCCAGTTAGTGGCACTGCACCTCATTCCTGCTCTGCCTGCAGCTTCTGTTAGTGCAACTCAGTCCTGACGTGATTTTGCCGAATCCCAGCTTCTCGAATACACCGGCTAAGCCCAGTGCCACCTTCTCACTGCAGCTGAACCCAGCCTGCTGAGTGCAAGCAGTGCCCAAAGTCTGCCCGCGTGAGCTGCAATGAGTGCCAGGTACGGGCAGATGCTCTGAGCAGGGGCAGAGTTTGCAGTTCTCATATGGCAGGAGCATGAGTGCCTCACCAGGTGAGATTAGCGGGGAAGGGAGACCCATCCTCCCAGTATATCTGCACTTTAGCAAGTCCCCGCTAAACACTGGATCTTCAAACCCTTTCCTCATCCGTGTGTAGTGCCACCACCATTACAGGAAACAAGACCCTGGAGCTGCAGGGAACCCGTGCCCAATCCTCACCTCAAACACTAAAAGCACACTTGACGTGGATTTTAAACTCCTGCTGCATGGTGTGACCAAAATGACAACACGTACTGGTGATGGCAGCCCACCACCTGTGCAAGATTCCCTATGTGCTTCACACAATGCTTTTTGTCCCCCCAGCTCACAGCACTAAAAGTATGCCTGGCTCAAGCCCTGGAGACCTGAGACTCTGGTAACATGCCATTCTGGAGCTAAACAGCTCTCAGGGCAGCCTACTTGTGCAGGGCTATCACCTGCTGGTCGGTGCTGAGGAGAAATAACATCATTACCCTCATTAGGAGTCTAAGGAGACGAAGAGATAACATGACCTAGTGCAGAACACAGATTGCAAAACATTCATTAGTACAAACAGTGAATTTCCTGGAGAACCATGAACCTACAAGGCTGAAGGCTGAGCAAAGCCAGAAGGTCGAAGAGTGGGACAGCTGCCCCGTGAGAGACCCAAAAGGCCCCTTCTTCTTTCTCAGAAGACTTCTGGTGACCCCTCTCCCCCAGCCCAACCAGCAAGTCAGTTTTTCTCTACCACAATGGACCAAGAGAAAGGGAAAGGTGCTGTTTCCAAGAAGAAGTGCTGTTTCCTTCCCCTGTTAGGGAGACAAGGGGCGCTCTCCCTTTTTTATGCATCGAAAGCTACTGCTTTCTAGGAATGGAAGGTCTCTGATCTCTTCTGTATCACCAAAGATGTTTGTTCAGCAAAGCTTTTAAATTCTTAAGTTGTGCATCCCATGCAGCACAAGGAAAACGTCAAATCTTTGCTCTGTATTCCCCTCCTGATTGCATATACATTGTCCACCTGTCAGAACTCAGATACTTTAAAAATCTGAGGTTTTCCACTCCTCTGAGTGTGGAAATCCAAATGACAACACTTCAAAGCGATGAAAAGCTAGGGAAGACCTGGAAATCACTTTGGCTTTTTCCACCTAACTAGAATAGCAGGTGAAAACAGCAGCTTCCACACAGCCAAGTGCTTCTGTCTCTCTGTTAGGGAAGTGCTGCTCACCTTTGCCAATCTCATAATGCTGATAACGAAAGAAAGAAAGGCCATCTTCTTTCTAATATACTTATTTGAAGAGTTTAATCCAGTTTTCTTCCTCTGCTGCTGGCAGTTCAGCAAATACCCAGGCATGAACCAGTTTCAGCAGTGTATTATTGGGCAACAGAACAGGATGGATCATAACACCAGGCATAGCAAGTCCCCCCGAGCAACTCCCTCACCCCTACGGTTTGCAGTCTCCTATCAGCATTGCATCGTACAAAGCAGCAGCTACTGAGTTAGGCTGAACTTTGGGAGCTACTTCCGAAAGGAGACACAAAACCAAAATAAAATCAAACACAAACCAGACATGCAAATGTCCAGACGTAAATAAATTAAAAAGAAACCATGCCTGGAAGTGGATGGGAAGGAGGACAAAGTAGAGGAAAAGAAACATTCAGAGACTCAGATGTTCTTGCACTCCGAGCCAACCCACTGGGGGTTACGCAGGCTGCATATGACAGGCAGGGTTTGCACACATCAGCACTCAAGCCCTATACTGGCCAGGAGGTTTTCCAGAGCTTCAAGTTTCTGGTTGGCTTCCTCGATGGCACTGTAAGTCTGCACATTGCTGGTGATGTGGAAGCGAATGTCATCGACCAGGGGAATGGAGTCAGTCTCCTGCCGCTCCTCCACAGCCTCTGCATTCTCCTTCACAGCAGCCACAAACTCCTCCGACTCCACCAGCTGGATGGGGCGGACAAAAGCATCGTTAGGAAGACAATAAGGCAGGCAAAGAGATGTTAACTGTTGGATAACGGGCTCATCCACTTTTTAGAGATCTTACAGGAGAAGAAGGAATCCTAAGGCTATCAAATCTTCCCGTGTCTCCTTAGAGATGTGTCCTGCTATCCACCTGAAGGAGGCAGTAATACTCCAACAGTAAGAAGCCACAGCTGTGAGTAACCTGCACCTCAATTAGCACACTGTAAAACCCACTAAGAATCCGTAGCTCTGCTATCAGGGCACATGAATATACATAATATTCCCTCCAGAAAAGCTCCCTAGCAGGAACTGGCAGCAGGAACCAGGAGATTCGCCAGACACCTTTGGGAAACGTCTTGCAACAGGCAAGGCAGCGGGCGCTTGCGCCCAACACAGAAGCAGGAGACCCAGCTGCCTGCTTCCACCACGGCTCTCACCCCACCACCACCAGCAGATCACAGCAGTGCAGCTGCTCTGTTCTGTGCCCATCCTGACAGAATCAGGTCGCCCATGAATGATTTTGCACCGAGTTCCCCAGGAACATGTGGTGTGCTGAAGGGTGAGAGGCAGCTTCCGTCTGTCTGTGCGACCCAACTGCGCCTGGGCACAGCGGGCTGCTGAGCCCTGCTCTGTGCTAGCCACTCCGCCAAAATTTCTCCCCGTTGCCATCATCAGTGCATCTCCACGAGATGCTGGCAGCTGCTGATGTTTTAACAGCTGGGGTTGGCTTCATTTGTGCTAACACCCTTAGAAAGGCACATTGCCAGTACTGGGTCCAAGGATGCCCACCCAGGCTAGAAAAGAGGAAGAGGAACATACAAGAAAGGCCCTACCTTGCCCAGTTACTATTTGGGGTACCAATTCAGCTTTCAAAATGAATTCTCTTTTCTGAAGCCAAAATCTGGGTGCACAATGATGTGTTTTATCATCCCCAAGCAACACGCTGAACAAAAAAACAGCCCTAAAATTACTCCCTTTACTGTTTTCACAAGCTAGAAAGAATTTCACACCTTCCAAGCTGCAGGTGAAAATGTTAGATTCCCATGTGAGCTGTATAAGCCACTTAGCGAGACCTGTCTAAGGACATAAAATAAATAAATAAATAAACCCACATGGATTCTAGTTTGTCCTTCTGTATGGCAACTTAATCCATGAATCCTGACACTTCAGGCTATAATCACTAAGCGTAACACTTAAATGGAGCCTCCTAAAGAAAACTGCAGCATTAGATTAATTGTTTCTGGCTGCTCAACAGCCAAACTTCCCCTGTGAGAACCTCTACAGTTAGATTTGTCATCCTAAAGGAGAGAGATCATACTGATGATTCCAATCAATCGCAGTATGCCAGGAAGACCACCCTTCCCCACCCTGAGCAGGCCATGTGTGAACACCTGCATACATTTCCTGCACCAAACTCCCCTGCCAACCCCATTGGGTTCTCCAGGCTGCAGCTGATGCACTTTGACAACACTGCTGCTACTTTGGCCATTGTGGCTGAAAGCTTGGTGAAAGTCACCTGCCCGCAGCACTTAAACAACTTCTGGGGTAGGTTTTCCAGCCCCCAGGGCTATGCTAGACAGTCCCCCAGCCCCCAGCATTTGGCTTACTGCAGTGACAATCCCAAACTCCATCCTAACTCACCATGAGCATCCCTACCCAACAGCTGCTCTTCTCCAGGAAGCACATAAAACCAGAGAGGGCAATTATTTATCACAGACCAAGCACAACCATTAAGTCTACAGCTCACTGTGCATTTAAATTTATAGGCACATGTGCTAAGCACAGCAGGGAGTGTTTCTGCTACCTTCTCGATGATCTTGGCCATGTACTCCGTGCACTGGTCCTCCAGCCGGGTCAGCTGGAACAGCTTTGCAATCCTCCAGATGCTGACAACGTTGTCCTCTTCGAGGATCTGCGCCAAGGTCCTGCCGCACAGGCGCTTGAGCCCGGGCAGCAGGTACATGTCTGCCACACACAGCACGTCGTAGGCATTTTCCGGGGACAGCTGGCAATGGAAAGAGGGAAATTACTGCCCAATGACACCCACCTCACTTGTCCCTTGCAAAATGCCTTCTTCTGTGTCTTAGCAGAGGTTCCCTGAAATGTTGCTTAGCCCAAACACTGCTTTGGAAAGAGAGGAGCTCAACCTTTCAGGGCTAGGTCTGCCACTCAGTCATTGTAGAGTTTAAAATGCTGCAGAGGCAGCTTGCTCAGCGTAAAGCAAGAAGTTTGCCATCCTGCAGCTGACCCCCTAACTAAGCACAAAGCAATTTGAAACACTGAAGTGTAGCTGCATGCTGGCTGCTTGGAAATACTCAATGTGGCAACAGAAGGAGGTAGCTTGTAGCAGAGGTACTGAAAGCTCTTCAGAGAGATTGGCTGGCAGAACAGAGAATTTTGTCCATACTCGGGCTTTTCCTCCCATTTTCTACTTCTGGATTCCCATTTTGTGAAAAACGTGCAAAATTCTCTTAAGGTCCTCCCTCAAACTGGCTCTGTGAAGCCAGCCAGCATATCCTCCTGCCCCCACTGCCATTCTCATCTCTTTCAGGAACTCCCAATCTTATCAAACTACACCTAGAAGGCGCAAACCAGCCTCTGAAAAGGGGAATGAGAAGCATGAATGCAAGCGCTGCAGAGATCTAAGATCAAGGAACCCACAGGCAAAAGGACAGCACACGACTCATCTCGGCTTCAAAGGCAGCTCTCAAAGCTAGCAGTAATCCCAGCAGGTACTGTCAGGACCAGGGCTCCTTGGAAGCATCGCAGTATCAAAAGGAGGTCAAATCACGTGGGGCTTTCAAGCCACAAGCAAGTATTTCGACATATGCATCAGAGCTAGATGAAGCACACAGAAAATTGTACCCCAAATAAATTGTATGTGAAGCCTAACTAACCGTGGAACAGACTGCACATCAAATATCACTGGAGCTTTGACAGGCATTCAAACTGAACTAAATTCATGTACCAGATGCTCAAGTTCATACTGCTGTTAACAGCCTTTAACATTTTGAGGCTCTTGAGGTAGAGAACCAGCCTCCCATTTCCCTCTTGGATACTTCTGTTCCTTGCAATAGGAGGATAAAAAATGCCATAGGTAATGCTGGAGACACCACCTCCAGCTTCACTCAATCTATCCTCCCTGGCTGGGCAAATCCTATTTTAGTCAGCCATCTGCGTCACTAACCTGGAACTAGAGCCACTTTCTGCACAGTTCTGTTCCTGCTAATGTGAAGTGCAAAGAGTGCACTTACCCACATGCATTTTAACAGCCAATTTGCAGGATACAAGGGAGGCTGGGGAGGAAGCAAGATCACTTGTTTCTAGAGACCAAGCCACGCTGGTCTAGACTGAGGAACTACAGCTCTAGTGCAGCACAGTGCAGTGCCCTGAAAACTGCTCAGCAGCAAAAACACTGCTATGCACAGCTCCACGTGTGGTTGCTCACTCTGACAACTGCAAAAAGCTGATTATTTCCTCCCCTACAGCTGTCCACACCGGTGTTTGGACTGTCTACTCACAGCAAATGTCTCAGCAGTACAACATCCCACAACAGCTGTGCAGAAGGATGTGTTAGAGGCATGTCCTGAATGCTATAGTGCCACAGTGATGTAACAAAGCTTTTGGGATTGCTAATCAAGTGCTGCTTTGTCCTTTCATAAGGCTCCAGGAACCTCACAAGCTGGAGGTGTTTGAGTCAGTAGTATTGATGGCAGCAGCTTCCTCCATAAACTCCCCTCGAGCCCACACAATTATTCTGATCAGCAGCTTCTCTTTCTACCCAGAACTCTTCCTGGGCTCTGTACATATTCTTCCCTCCTGCTGCAAGCTTTGTCACTACTACAGAGCAGAAAAACTTTTACATTATTTGGAGAAAGAAAAGTGGAACCAAGAGTGTTGGCATCCGTCTGGAGAAATCCAGGGGCCAGGGAGAACACTCCACATATAAGTGTGGAACTTGAGCTATATTCCTGCTTTCTTGACCATTCTTTCCATGCCAGATGAACTCTCCAGAGAAACTCAAGACTTGGCTGCTCAGTTTACAGTCCAAGCTAGTGCCAGTGATGGCACCATCCCGCACAGGAAACATGCAAGCAAGACCCTTTCCACTCCTACCTATTGCTATTGGTCTGCCCTGCCCCAAGTCCAGCTAGGGCAGCTGAGACACCCCTTGGAAAGGGGCAGCTGACTGGGAAACGACCTTCCTGTGAGCTACCAAGAAGCAGGCAGACTGCAGAGGTGCAAGGCAACAGGGTCCCACTGCAGCGTGGTCTCAAGGTCAGGAGCATCTTCACAACCACAACACAATTCTTTGCCTCCCTTCCTGCTCCTTCAGAGCACGGCTGAGGGGAGACCACAGACAAGGGAAGCATCTGCTCTCTGGCATACCAATGGCAATCCTGCTCTTGCTGCCTGCTAAATACATCTCTCCCCACCGGGTATTCCTGGCTGCTGCCCCGAGGTGAACAGATCAGCAGAAACAAGGTCGCAGCTGCATGCGCTCTCTGTACATGGCACCTAACCCAGAGCATGAAAACTGCTTTGGAAAAATTGACACTGGCAGGTGCAGCAGTCTCTGATCACTGCCCTAATGCCTGAATGTGTCCTGGCATCTTGCAGCTACATTTGTGGAAAGCATTTGCCACAAAATCGAAGCAGGAAGCTGCTTAACTGCTGAAATTTGCAGCACCTCCCACTAGACTCAAAATTGTGTGGGTTAGAGCCCTTTTGTCCCTGCTTGCAATACTGAGCACAGCAAGGCCTTGGTCTCCCAGCGGAACCTTTGCCCACACCAGCAATAAATAACAGTGGCAACAATTACTCACTACGAATGGAAAAGTGGGCCATGATGCCAAGGGTAAGTAAGTAGGAATCTCTTAACCTTTCCACATCTCCAAATGTGTTCGATCTGCCATCTACTGGCAGCTCCCCACCTTACCCTTCCAGAGCCCAAGGGGGAAATCTGCAAAGACCTGCATTTACCAGCCCAACATGCAGCATGAAACCTAATTTCCACGCTTTTGTCATTGGATGGAAGAGTGGGGATTTATTCTGAATGTCATGCACATAAGCCATCTCCCTGCAGAGCTCACAGCAAGTCCCAGTACACGGGTTCCTAAGACAGAGATGAAGTAGCAGACTAGGGCAGTATTTATGAAACAATCCCCAGGATGCTGCAGAAAAACTCTGCTGTGCACACCTCCAGAATTAAACAGCACAGGAGGAAAAGCTCTGTGGCTGGCCTCACCTCCGTATCATCGCTGTAGATGTAGTAGAGGACCCGGATGAAGATGTCTTCTGAGATGTTGTGGAGAGTCACCACAGGGATGCTGGGCTGTGTCTGCAGCTCCTCACTCTCAGAGAAATGGTCTTCAAGTAGCGCTTTGAAGTAATCACTGCGACCACAGAAAAATGCCTGGAGAAGGAAGAAAGGCCAAAACACTAGCAATTCACCAAACAGCACTACCTGTCGGAGCAGCTCAAAGATATTTCTGAAGCTCAGACTCTGTAACTCCAATTCTCCCTATATTCTGAAGCTGCATTTTCACTCTTTGGGTGAGACTTCTTCCTCCCTTTTTTCTGTACCTTATTTCTAATCCTGCCTAACCTCAGAACTGCAAACATTCGTGAACTTAAGAGATTCACAAGTAGCATGGGACTAGGGCCGGAGCTTGAGTTGAGGTTGGATCTCAAAATCTATTCTTATTGGTGTGTACTTGTAAATCAAACATTCCCCTCTCCAGGCACTGAACTCACAAACCGGCAGCAGGATGTTCTGCAGCTGTGAATGCTGTAGCTGAATTCATAAATTTATCTCCTCACTTCTGCAAGAAAGGCAGGGTTTGCTGCTCTATTAAATGTTTTGAACAGAGTTTCCAGCTGCAACGAGACTTTTGGTTTTCCAGCTGATGAGGCAATGCTGCTTCTGCCAAGCGTATCCAACACTGGATGAGTGGGGAAGACAGCGCACTCAGAGCAAAGAACAGGAGAACGAAATATAGCGCAGGCACATACCTTATGGCACAAGAAGTTGTAATCTGCCACCCGGAAACACACGTCAGGACAACTGTTGAAGTTGTCGGTGCTGTCAAACGGCAACTCCCCAAAACCAACCTGGGAAAAGAAACCAGAAAATCCTGCCTTTAATGTTCTTGCCATAAACATGCTCAGGAACCTGAGTTTGGACTTCCTGCTGTTCCCAGATGCAACCATCCATCTGTTCGCTCAGCACAACACAGAGAACTAGAGATGCTCAGAAGAAAGATTTTGATGGGAAGGACTGGAGTCCAGTTCTTGCACTCCTGGTAGAGATATTCCTGGTGCAAGTTACAGCTGCTTCCCTTTTCAATGAAAACTCCCTGACCCTTCCATACACCTCCAGAAAGCATTTCTGCACCACCTAGCAAGGCAGCAAACCAAGTGGAGGTGACGTTTATTTCACAAAGTCAGTATCATAAGCCTACGAGAGCTTAGGACTAGCACATTATTGTGTAGATCTCCAGGTGGATGTAGTAAAGTACAGGTTACATAGATGTATAAACCATGTTAAAATGGTTTGGCTACAATTATGGCTTCACTTGAATAATCTAACATTTCCAAAGCACATTTTAAATTTCTCATTTGATTTGCAGCCAAAGATAGTGTTGTTGCGGTATTAATACTCCAGTGAATTATTTTAACATCAACACACCTCCTCCCAGTCCCACATGCCAACAAAGACAGCACAGACACAAAAAAAAATCTGTTGGCCTTATGTTATTTTAAAGTGACACTTCCAAATATTTTCGCTTCTACCTTATTCTGTGTTTGGTTGCTAAAAAAAAAAAAAAGGTTGTATTCACAGTCACGTAACCAAGACAATTAATCTCTGGAAATAAAAGTTCCTCCTGGTTCTTGCTTTCCAGACACATGCCCCTGTGCTGCCTGTGACAAGGAGTTTATTACCCCTGTTTCTCATCCAGGAAAGATACATCCCAAATTTGCACCTGGGAAAATCCTGGGCTGACCTCGAAGACCAGTCTCCAATCACAGCCTACCTAAGCATCATTTCCAACATGCCTGCCTGGATCCAAACTGGAAGCAACACACTTTCAGCCTTACTAAGGAGCCAGATGACTCCTCCCTCCAAGACTAAACAAAGGCCCAGCCCGCAATGCACTGGGGTGGTGCTCTCAGATGAGCTCAGTTTATATGCAGTGGGGTTTCTCTTACACAGGTCCTGGGATGTGGCAAGGCACCAGGCTGGCAAAAGCTCACAACACCGCCAAACGCGGCAATCTGGCCCCATCTGCTGTGCTCTTCGTCTGTCCACAGCAACATTTGGCAGCCTCTGCTTCCTAATCATATGAGAGTAAGGCCAGCAACATTCAAATTTTATGCAGGGCTGTCACAGTAATGTTTCCTCCCCTCTGTGAGCCCTCCCCTTACATCCCCACCAGGGGACTTCTCCCCTAGAACAGATGCAGCCACCAGGGAACACTCCACACCTGATCTATTACCTGCTTCTTACACAGCTCTAACACAAAGGACACCTCCAGTACCAAAGATGAGACAAACTGCCCCATCTGTAGCTTCCCCGGGCTGTTATTTTGCTGTTATCCATGCCTCGTGTTTGGAGGCAATGAACATACCCCAGCAGGGGTGCTCTGTGGCATCCCATTACAAAAGCTGGTAGCCATGGTGTGACTGCCTGCTCTATTTGCCCTGCTGCTATCCTCACTGCTTCCATGTCCTCTCCTAGAAATTCTGATATGAAATTAAAAACAAAAAAAACTTCACAGGCAACTAGAAACAGGCTTTGCATGAGATGCCACTCTTTGCAGCACAAGTTAGATCGAGGCACTAATTCCCCAGCTCCTATGGTCATCCATCCTTTGCTCCTTTCATTCCCCAAATATAAATTTTGAGAAAGAATTCACCCCTCTGGGATGGACATGGGAGTTTGTTTGGCTCAGTTTGTCTCCTGAATTACAAAATCCTACTGGCTCAATTTCCAGCTCCTAGCCTCGCCTGGTCTGCACTCTAATTGCTCAGGTTTACAAGGTCATTTCCAATTCATACTACAAAAGCAACGTCATGTCATTGTCACTCCTAGTCAGCATGAAGTGGCTCTGCAGATTTTTTCCTTTTTACTCCCCTTTTAAGTCTCTTCTACTTCTACTCTCCTCCCTTGTCACACTTCAGAAATTTCGTCTCGTCTTTTCTTCCCTGCAGAAAAACATTTTATTCCCGTGCCCCCCCATTAAGGCAACCTCTTAACATACTTCTGCTCAGGCAAAGCACAGCTGCAAAGTTAAGTATGCTGCCCAAGAGGCACAAAACAGTCTAGCCTACAAGGTGCAAACACTTTCACGATATCTCATTCACCATACAAAAATATTCTCAACACCTCTGCAGCAAAAGACAGCACGAACACTCACAGGATCTCCCCGACATCGCAAGGATCAAGCCTTTGCTGCTATGAATTTGCTATTAGTGCTTAAATAGAAACGTTGCTGGAAGCAAAACCACGCAGAACAGCTCAGTGACAGCAATTTGTACCCTGGCCAGGAGATTAGCTCAGCAAGAAGATTCAATTGTAAATAAATGACAACACAAAATACAGGGGTTAGCGATCCAAGAGGAGATTACCAGCCCATAATCAGATGCGAGTGGACCGGATAAAAAATTTTGATGCAAGTTTTTAATAGTTCAGTTCATCTGCCTCTGCCAAACAGAGGAAGCAAAACCCAGGAATAACTACCAATAACTCCATTACATGGCTGTAGTGACATTACTTCCAAATGTTTCTAAGCCATACAACATTCACCTTTATGCCAAAAATGACAAATGGCCACATTTTTTGTAGCCACACCAAATGTGGCTACAGATGGAAAGAACAGTATTTCTTTCATGCCATGCTGATCCTTCTAAGTCTGATTTCATCTTATGTTGGAAAATAAGATTTCAGTTAAAAAGGAATGAAAAAACAGCTGCAAGGAAGTGATGTGCCTGCAGTCCTCCGTACTGAAAGTCCTGGAGTTTCTACCTCAGAGGTCACTGGGCAGGCATGAGATGAAGAGCTAGATAAAGACATCACATGTAAATTATTTGTTCATAGTGAAATAGAAAGTGGTATACATCCCAATTCCATTTGGTACAGCATTACACAGTATGCAGCAGCTCAGAATGCCTCATCAAATTCTGGTTATTACCTGAACTGCCATCAAAAAATGCTGGATTTTACCCCGGAAGCCAAACACCAATTGTGTTTTGCATATGCTAGAAAACGTTTATGTTTCTCTAGAGAACATAGATACTTGAACATGACTATTCGGTTGACACCGACATTTTGAGTTAAATGGTTTGTATACTATTCCTTGTAGGATGTGAGACCCTGTAGAAGTGAGGAAGTGGGAATTCTCTGTCCAGGAAAAAGATTTCTAATTCACAGAATTTACCAATTTGCAAACGTTAGGAACAGATAAATGGGAATAGGATGATGACATTTGTTTATATATTCTTTGTAAATTAATGAAAAAAATATGGAGAGAAACAACAGGGAAATCTTTTAGAAATTGACTTTAAAGAAGCACACGTTTGTGCACAGCATACAAAATCCCTACTGAATAGGCATATGCCCATGCCTTCTTCACTTTCACAGCCCTAACAACCCTAACGTTGTTGTAGCTGCTTTCTTTCTGGTTTATGAACACAGCAAGAAAACCACAACTCACAAAGGCATTCATGGCACTGTCAGATGACTGCATTATTCCAAGTTTTGCATTTTCCTTCCAATTCCTATTCCACATGAAAGAATTACATGGGAAGTGTTTCTAACTCTTGAGGAGAAAACCTTAACTCTGACGGGATTGTGGTATAAAGATCTAGGAACAAGAAATCAAACAGAAAGCATTAGATTTATTTGTGGAGTGACTTAAATTTTATGTAAATCTCACCGTTCTGGGGCCACAATCCATATTTTAATTCCTGGGGAGGTAATACTAGGGATTTCTTTTAGTATCACCTCTCTTTATAGCCTGCAAGCATATAGGAAAGCATACTGAGAGCCACAAACAAATGCAGTTATCTGGGGGAGAGAAGTTACATAGGAACGATGCCTGAGTTGGTAGGTGGAAACCTGACAGAGAAAAACTACCTCTATAAAGAGCTCTGTACTCAAAGAAACGTGTCTGCCAAAAGCCAGCACAAAACACACCGGCATATTGCAGGTAAGACTCTGTTCATCAGGTTGGTCACTCACACTCTTGCACTTGCATGCACACACACACACACACACTGAGCAAAGGATCCTCTCTGCTTCATCAAATTCCCTGACATCTGCAGCATACAGGTCTATTACAGGTCTATTCAGCAGGAGATGAAAAGAAAAAAAAAAAAAAAAGAAGAAGAAAGGCAATAAACTTTGCTACAGCACTCACTCATACAACCTCTGGGCATAGCAGCCACCAAAGATGAGTTCATGTTATTAAATTCAGTGCTTGGTATGAAAGAGAAAGAAAAAGAGGGCAGACAAAAGCAAAGTGAAACTGCTGGTACTAGAGAAAGCAACAGATGCAAGGAGAATGAAGACCTCTAATCTTTAACCTATTCTCCCACAACTAGGTGCAAATATCCACGTATCTAACTAATAATCCTGATGGTATTTTAACGTTATGATCATCAATCTGTTGTCTGTGGACCGTTTCTAGGGATCAACAAGACATAATTATGAAAAACAGATCTATTGCCAGTCAAGTTACATTTGCTTCGGAAGGACTCATTTCTGCTGAACATATTTCAGGGTTTGAAAGCAGGGTTTGAAGCTGCAGGGCGTCAGTTCCCAGCAAGTAAGCCCAGCAAGACACCTTCCATCGATGCGCCCCCTTGGGTAACAGTGCCCACTGATAAAGTATTCCTGGTATTCAAGAAGGGTGGTTGGGGGAAAGAAAAAGAGCTGGGGGCCAACTCTTGTCCCATTGTAGTCAATGGGGAAATCCCCACCAAGTGCATGGCAAGGGTTTCATTTACCAAGATCCCTGCCGGGGGAGAAATCCGAGTGAAAGGCCCAGCACTGACAGCCTCATTAAATACTTTTACAGCATTTCCAAGCAATAAAATGCTTCAGCATTTACAAAATCAGCTTGGAGCATTAACACCAGCAAACAAGCAAGCATTAAACTCAAATGGAGAGAATGAGACCGAACACATGTGAACACATACCACAGCCCCAGAGAGACCAGAAGTAGGATAAATGCTCCCTACCCGCAGTTCGGCTGGCAGGGCGCAGTCTGCTAGAAGAGCCAGATCTTCCTGCAGCCGGCAGTTACCTGTGGGCTCAATCGTCAGCACTTTCACACAGGTCCCTGGCTTGGAAGAAACTGGAAGAAGCAAAAAACAAAACAGCAGAGATGCCTAAATTCCTATACGAACATTTTCTCCCATTTAGAGAAAAGAAAGAGACTGCAGGAAACATCAGCGTTACTGCTGTGTAGCTTTTACTGCACTGCACAAGTGATGGCCCTGCGTGAACATGCACACAGCACCCCTCACTACAGTTCGGGAGCAGGGCTGGAAAGGGATGCCTGTATTGTCTCTCCTCAAACTTACTCCTTGCACCAAAATATGAATGGTAGCGAACACAAAGTTGCTACAGGCACATTTCAAGCTTGTTCTCTGCAATCCTTGTCGTCAGGTATAGGCGAGGACTGTCCTACAGGTTGCTGATCCCTGCAAGAGTCACCCGTACAGAGACTTCTCCAGCTGACCATCCTCACCACTGACAGCACCACCTACGGTGGAGCCCTTGACAAGGGATAAGATGGGTAAAATGAAGCTGTCCCCATGCCTCTCCGCTCTGCCACGTGCTTTCATGGGTCTTGTTTCAGCTGTGCCATCCTAACTTCATTCCATGGAACAAAGGGATTTACTCTTGTTTAGATAATAACTTCTGTGCTCCTAAGTCTGTTCTCTACTCTCTACCTATGGAGATACCATAGCACAAAGACCCCCAGAACACCTGGTCTCCTAAGTAAGTCTTTGCTGTTTGCAAATATTAAATAATCATTGCCACCACCACCAAAGAGACCAAATAAACCGCAGACAGACTACTACTTTATTTGCCTTTTTCAGGCTTAGCGTGTCTTACTGTCTTGCCCTGTCACTAAACAGCCTGGTAAAGGAGAAGCAATACACATGTCCTTAATTTTGTGGTCTTGCTATGATCAAAATGATGTGGAGCTCACTGAAGCCAACAGCCTTGCTGCACACCTGTAGGCCAGCAGGCTGCTGCCATGCCCTTACAGAAGGGTTTGCTCTTCTTGATGCTAAAGCACAAGTCTCCAGTTTGCTCCAACACCAGCATCTTAGAGAAGTCTGAAGTCCCTCCAAAAACTACTGAGAACTACATGTGCCACCACATGAGAGACAAACATTTAAACCTGCCATCATCCCTCAGTCAGAAGAAAAGCAGGCTGCTGTAGCACTTGTAATCGATCCCTTTTTCCATTGGAAAAGGCAATACGAGCAAGTATTCAAACTTAATCAAGCAATGCTTGTAAAATTCAAGCCGTAAGAAATCTTTGCTGCTTTTGAAAGTTCAGCTTTGTGAATAACAGAGAGAAATGCTCCAACCTCAAACGAGCAGCAAACCAAACTGGCAGTGCAGTAGCTGGACGGAAACACTACTGCTGCTGGCACACCGCTCCTCAGGTTTGTTTTCAAGTCAGCACATTTTGGGTGAGGACTGGAGCACGTAAGACATTCAGGAGTCCCTGGTACACAAGGAAGCACGTGAAAAACGTGACGCACCACAGGCGAATGCCAAGCTGAGGTAAGGAAGGCTTGAGATGCTGCTGGGAGCCACGGAGAAGCAAAGTTAACTCTCAAGGACAAAAGAGTTAAGCAGCCCCACACTGAAGCGCTCAGAATAATTTGACAGGTATGATTCACCGCATTAAAACCCCTCGCAGGTGAATCACGCCACCTTGAGACCTCATTTTTCCTGACATTTTGCGCAGCACTACGTGAGCTCCATCAGATGACTTCACGGGGCCGTGGGCGAAACGAGACCATGATGTGCCTCAAAACAAGTTCTCCGCCCCCTCCTCCACATTACTGCTGCACCCTTCAGATACGCTACCAGCGTGCCTCAAATAGGCCGAATATCCCAGGAGGATGCTGGAAAAGGAAGGGTAATCTACAAGACAGCCAGGTACCATCACTGCTACACATGGAGCTACACCAGCGGGGAGATGGGCTGCTCTGTTAGCACTGAATGCCACCTTCAGATAAGGGAAGTAAGCCAAAAGGAGACCTGGCACCAACTCACACACGTTGCTTGAAGAGCCCTGTCCACTTACAGACCAGTGTGAGGGAAGCAAATTTCTCACTGTGCAATTAGGAACTCTTTATGGCAGAGAGAATCGTTTATATCTGTGTAGTGCCTGTCGTCGCCAGATCAATCAGGCTCTGTGAGCACTAATGGACCCAGCAAGTTTTAAGCAGTAGTCAAGGGAAAGAGTTCTCATGGGATCTGCAAAGCATCTGTGCACTTTCACAGAAGCATGAAAGAACGGTGGTTTGTCTGAGAAGCACATCTACCAGGAGACATTTCAGGCACTGTGTCTCCCAAAATCCAGGAGTACAGCATTTGGTAGCACATGCACCTCTCTCCTAACAGAAACAATAAAAAAAATCAAAGTGACAAAACAGGAAAAAGCTGTTGGCTGCAAGGAAGCAGCAGGGACCATCACCTTTAGCAAAAAGTGGGAATGAAGGGCTTTCTGGAACAGGCAACATAAACAATGCAAAGACCTGGAGGGAATAACCCAGCTCTGGCTGAGGAAGGAGTGATTTTGTCTTCCCTCCCAATCCAGCCCAGCTGTACAGCACTGAACATCACCTCCCAATTCATCAGCTGCCTTTGCTTCTGCTGCTCAATACGTCTTTGTATTCTTTTGTTTCAGCTGAGTCAATGCACCACAAAAAACAAACACCAAACTTCCAAACCTTCACAAAATGGTGTCACACCCAGGTAACGCCTTATGCTTCCTCTTCCCAATGCCACAGCAAACTGCAACAATTAATTCTGTATCTCCAGTGCCTCCACCATGAAGGTGAGCATCACAGAATGATAATCCTTCTTCCAAACCTTTTGTAGAAGTTGTAGAAGTAACTACAGAATGTTTATTTTCAAATATATTCACTTCTGTAGGAAGGATTATGGCTTAGTCTGGACAAACCCTGTCTGAGCTCTTCCAAACACTGCAACATTTTTTTCTTTTTGTAGGCACCGTCCACATGCAAGCAGTCACACTGAAGTCTATCTCAGGTGCAGCAGAATGCTGTGGGTCATCCTCTCCAGGTTTTCCTAAACTACTGCCTGTGGGTGCCAAGTCACTAAGTGTTTTTGAAACGCTGATTAACTCTAGATAATGACATTGCAAAGACTGCTATTATCCACTGGAGCTGCACAGGCCTGAACTCGCATGTTTTATTAGGCATGTTTCCACTTTGTAACAGAGATGCAGGACATGACCCTGCTCTGCAGACCCAAATCAGATGTCTGTTCCACAGCAAACACTTTGAACAAGCAGAGATTCCTAATGCATGAGAGAGAACAGTAATGCTTTGTCCAGTGCCAGACATGTGATCTCAGGTCTTTCCCATTTTTAACGTCTATAATTCTTGCATGTATCATTTTCTGGAGAATCAACAAGTTCTCCTGGCTTCCACCTGAAATCTGATAGGAGACAAAACATTTAACAGACCTATCAGCAGTTCTGTCTATTCCATTGAATCCAACCTGTTGTGAATAAAAATTAAGCCTAGGATTTCCATCAGTGCTTTAAACACATTGATTATGTCTTCTGTCAGACCTTACACATGAAGAACAGCTCTTTCCTGCCAAAGAGCAAGGAAATTAAAAGATTTATTCTCTGCCACCCAGAAGGTTTTTATCACTTTCGCAGGCACAGCTTGCAACAGGAACTCCCAAGCACCCTGAAATGTTACTTCACCATTTTGCATTTTTTGAGCCTGCCAAGAAGTTTGGCAGTTTGCTAAATAAACCACTGGAGTTTATGATCCTTAAGATGCCAATGAGTGGCTTTAGACAGCCAGAAATTTATTCACTTTACTTTCCTCCCACAATGTAATATGAGATTCTAATTTAATGTATTAAGGTGGAATGCTCACCTTCGGGGTCTCAGCTAGACCCTTGGAGGAAAAAAAAAAAAAAAAAGAAAAAAGAAAAAAGATCTCCTGCATCTCACGGGATTACTCTGATATCAAAAGATACCACAGGACAATTCTGTTACCTGATGCCTAAGCAATTATTATTTCCCACTTCTAGTATTCTCCACCACTCCCCTTTTCCACCAACCATGTAATATCCAGATTGACATCTTACACTTAGCATTTCATAAAAAGAAACCAAGAAATACATTTCTCATCTCTGCAGATGTGTTAACATTTGTGTTTACACAGCTAAGGTAAGACTTATGACACAGCTTCCACTTGCAGCCTGGTCTATATGGGAACAGCTGCACTGTTGTAACCCAGTATCCCATCACCAACAAACAATTGCACGTGGCTAAGGGGAGACGTATACATGGCAAAATCTTCCACGTGATCTACAGGTGAGGAATTTCTTGAGTCAGAATATTATCTCTATCTGTTAAGCCCGGCAACTTTAGGAGGCTGAATAATCAGAATTTGTAATTCAAAATGGAAAGCTGGAATAGCTACGCCCTCACCTCTTAGATCAAGGAAAAAGATGCTATTGACTTAGAAGCTACAAACTACATTACCTTCCTGAAATGAAATTCACTTGGTTGAAGTAAAGGAGTTAACTCAGAGCATGAAATGAGAATCAGATTTTTTCAGCCTGAAGGTTTTGTTACCAGATACCTTTCTGTTATTTAATGATTAACACTGCTTTGCCCTACTTGTGCTGTTTTGATTCTTCACGTGTCCTTTTTCTTGAGCTAAAGAGATGAATGATAAACTCCAACTGTTGGCTTTCATGCAATAAGCTGATGTCATGACTAGATCACAAGCCTTCTGGATAACAAAAAGCCCTTAAATAGAGGATTGAATCATTTAACATTTGGCACAGACACGTGTTAAAAATACGCACATCCTTTCAGAAATACTTCTCTGTTTTTAAAAGTATTGTATCTCTTTCTGCATTCATTTTGAACTAATTATCGAATGTTTTACTTTGGTTAGGAGTCAGCTAAATGCAGAAAAGGACTTCCAGTTCTACATATTTTATCTCCCCGGGGATTTAAATAAACTCTTTGCTGAAAGGCACTTCCCAATATACCCCATAGTGTTGCACTGAGTGGCCAGTAACCACAGCAAAGTCCTGCTGCCACAGCTGTTCTACTATAATGAAAACATTTTATGTAAATGATAAACATGCACATGCCAGAAACCACTTCAGCTGCCCCCCAGAGAACCCGTGACTGAAAACTATCATGCAAACATGGGGATTCCACAACAAAATCATGTTCTGGAAGCCCCAAGGGGGCCACCATGAAATATCCACCATCACACTTTCCTCTTTCTCCTTGAAAGGGCACTTGCACAGCAGAGACAACAGCACGTAAGATGCTTACCAAATTCATAGACTTTTTTACATTTGGTCTCCAAGTCATCTATAAGGTCTTGCAGCCGACACTGTTTGGCTAATCTCTTGCAATCATTTACATATTCTACATCAATATCGAGACGACCTGTGAAGAAGAAATGCAGACAGTTTTTTTTAACCCATATCACTTACCTGTAAAAATGGTAAATTCAAGGACTGAAGACTGGATGGCTCAAAAATGCAATAATTAGAGACATCACCTCACCTTTCAGTGTCCAGTTACAACTCATTCCAAGAAGCTAAGATCTGCTAGCCCACCCCCATCTCAGTTTGGCATCTGATTCATATTCCCACTTTCCAGCATCTATCCTAACAGCTCCATTCAAGAAGTCAAAGATGTAACAGGCTTATACAAAAATGCAGCTAGTTCTTTCAGAAAATAAAAAAGAGCAGCACAACAGCGTCATGTATTACTGCCACCACGGACTGTCTGGTTTGGGGTGAGAAAACACTTTAGGCTCATGAACTGTAACCCCAGAATCTTTTAGCATCACTGAAAATGTCGTGAGGAGTATTTCTGAAAATGCTGAACTGGGGAGACAGCCCTGAAGATAAAGTTATTTTCTGGCACCACCTCCTGGCCTGAAATAGCTCAGCACTCAACATGCACACAATGCAACATTTGGCATTTTGACTGACGGTTTATGATCCACTGCTGCTCAGAAAAAAAATATCAGCAAGTAGTCAAAGCATTCAGCACACATTGATCAGGTCTGCCAGACTGAAAATGCCCTATGTGGAAAGCTGGGTTTTCAACAACTATAGAGATTGTTACCCCAGATGATAAATTTACCTTCTCTAAGTTAAAAATACATTCTCCCCATCCAGCCAGCCAATCAGCCAAAGCTGATTTTTTTTTAATTGACTGTATAGTTATTGGCAGGACAACAACTGGCAAAAGGTACAAACAACTTGGAAGAGCCGTGGATTGCTCACATTCTCCCCTTCTGCCAGCAGAAAGGATGTGTTGGCAACTCATGTACCCAAACATGCCTGTCTGCAAGCCTGCGCCACCCAAACTATGCTATGGCAGAGGAACAGACAGCAACCCACCAGCCACGTATACGTGCACTAGACAGTAAATCATTTACCTGTGTACAGATACTGCAGCAGAGCGCCAAAGGCTGCTGGATTAATCTAAAATAAAACACAAGAAAGTTACTGTTAGAATTCCCAGGAATTTAACAAGCTTGAATCTTGCCTGGATACCAACATGATCCTGAACAAGTTGGGAAAAAAAAAAAAAAAAAAAAAACACTCACACAAATGGCAACTCAGACACAGCAATCTGAGTATCTAATTTCTATGTTCCTTGCATAACTGATGCTGCTACTCCACCTGGTTTACACTGCTCTTCAAATGTATCAGCTGACACTAATCCGTGTGCCTATGGGACAGGACCTGACTAATGCAAGTGCTCCAAAGACAGTTATAATGCACACTCTGTAAAATCCCCTCTTTCACTGGTCACAAATATTTCCAAACCCTCTTCTTAATTTGACAGGACAGCTATGTTCTTGTACAAAGAGAAAGGAGAAACATTAAGTAATGTCCTGAGAAACTGGAACTGTGTTTGCCATGAGAGGTTTTGCACAGCCACAATCAAGCAATGGAAACATACGCCAGAGTATTGGTGATTAATGGATGGAATGTACTTAGGGCATGTTTAGTTCTTGCTGTAAAGGCAACAAAAGGGACTCAATTAGTACCAATTATGGAGGTGATGTCTTCACTAGAGACCACCTGTCCACCAGGAATTAGAGCGACTCAACTCACAGAGGAGTTATGACGCAGCTGGCAGATGGTAACAGCTACCTGCTACTGCAATTAATTAAGCTATGTTTGAGCCTGTGACAGAGGGAACAAAGGCAAACTATGCAGCCTTACAGCCCTTTGTTAATCCAATAAGATGCTATTTTATGCATAAAGTGCCTTCGCAAGTCCTTCTCCTTGCCTAGGGTCATTCTGAGCTCCAAGACTTCCACTGTGGAAGCTAACCCTCAGACCATCCTTCCCACTCACTTTTCTCACCCCACTGAAAAAGGAAAAGAAAGGCTGGAAGCACAGCCCTGCTCACCAGTGGATGCTTCAACACTATCATGTTCTTCCCCTTCCACTTGGTCTCAAACATTTCTGCAAAGTAGGCGCTGCGAGCACTGAGAATACAGCGGTGGGCACAGAAGGATTTGCCGTGAACAATGAAAACGATGTCGCTTTGGTAACCCTGCTCCAGCAACCTGTAGGGAACAAAGAGAGGGGAAATCTGCTGCAAAATGAAAAAGGAGAGAATGGAGCAAAGCTAGTGGGAGACACCGGTAACATTAAGCTCCAAATGAACAACAGGTCACAAAGTGCAGGGGGGAAGAGAGTAAGAGAATTTAAAGGCAGACTGCTTTGCCTAGATGCCTTTTATCAAATCAGGCAGTTTTAATGTTTGGTGGTAAAAGTAATTTGAAAAAGTTACAAACTTACCTGAATGTTGTATGATTAATACCTAATTCATGTAAAACGCAGACTGAGGAAGAACTTTCCTGCATCAGGTGAGCCCCTGAACACAGGCAGAGGATTTTAACGAGGGACTAGCTGCCCCCAAACACATCTTTTAAAGGTTAATCCTACTTTTAAACTTTCATATGACAACCAGCATTTGTTCATGATCCAGAGAAGCACATATTTTCATAAAAGAATTACCCCACCACAAGATAAGGTACAACTTTTCTGCTCCCTGGCCACTGTCAGTGTGCATGAGTTAACCATGCACCAAACAGGAAGGGACTTGAGATCACACACCCTTAGAAGAAGGAAGGATGTTACAGGCATGAAACACAGGCGATTACCACATCAGAGATGAAGCCCTGTTTATGTTTGCATGCCCATACCCTCACTCCTGAAAAGGAGAAAAATAAGATTGCTACTTAAAAGATTTTTGGCATCCCTCACCAGTGTTTCCTAACACCCATCACCTCTTGCATTAATATCCTCACAAACATCCCTCACAAATGAGGCAGGAGAAATAAGCACCATGCTCCCTTTAGAGAGCAGGACTGATGCACAGAAAGGCATGGGGGTCATGCAAGCAGATGATATCACAGCAGGGTCCTGAATGCTGATCTCAAGCTCCTGCCACTACATCCCTCCTACTACTGTCTTGTCCAAAATGAAATGGAAACAGTTAGGTGTTAATTTTTTGCCCCCCTACTGTTGCCCTTTGTTTCAATTTTAATGCTAAATCTGTTTGGAATGAGAAGTAGAAAACAGCACATTTTGGTTTTCATGTGTAACCTTGCATTATCTGAGCCACAAACTCATCGGGAAGTGACAGATCACCCTGCGAAACTCTACTTCCACATAAGGCAGAATCTGATTTTAGTTAGACAAATAAGTTTCCTTCCTCCACTCTTTTCTCACAGCTTTAGAAATTAGGACTCTGTAGTAATGGGAAGATTTTCAGATCTTTCCAGGACTTGCTTTCTCTCCAAATCTGAAGATATATATGCTGAAATCTGTGGTTGTCGTTTTTTTTTATTATTATTACTTTTATTTTATTACTTTTTTTAATTAAAAAAAAATATGTTTGTGTAATAATGTAAGAACTTCCGGGGTAGAAAAACAGCACGAGAGAAAGACTGACACTATTCCTCTACTCGTGGAGCAAGTTAGGCTTCTTTTTGAGCTCTAGGCTAAGACTACATGGTGTGACAGGTAACTTTCAGAAACATCTTAAAATTAACACATTTTAATTAAATGTTAATGAACAAAAAGAAAGAGCTCAGCAACCTGCCTGTAAGAGCACCTTAAGAAGCCCAAACTGAGCATCTCAGAGATGAGACACCTATTATCACTGTTGGAAACCTTGGTTGCAGGCTATAGTACTTGAGGTCAGAAACTTAATTTTAGCTGTCATTTATCCTAAATTGCTGATGTGGTTTTGGTGACCTGATTTAGATTTGACAGTCAAGGATGACAGTCTAATGCTTCTGTGTTAGAAAGTCCAACTTTCTGTTGGCTCTGGAACCTGTACCCGAAGGCTATATTTTCAATGCATGTGTACCTGGAAGTCAGCCTTAGGGCGACATAGGAATATGTGCCCCTAGGAAGCTCTACATGCACAGGAATGAGATAAGGTTCTGATCATCTGCCTTGCAAATCGGCCCTTAACAGGGAGCTTGAATATCCAGGTTAACAGCTACGGAAGGATGACAGCGTGCACTGCACACAGAGCTGTCCCATCTGCTTACCGCTGTAGGAAGACATCGTAGTAGTCTCTTTTCATGCACTTCGCTGTGATCTGTTTGTACTCCTTCAGCAGACGTCGGATGGCATCACTCAAAGCTCCATACAAACAACGTTCCCCATCAAAAGTGTTTGCCTCACATTTTGCTCCTGCAAAATGACAACAAGTACATGCTGGAGGGCAGAGCTGTGTCTTTCATGTGTCCCTGAATGGTCACTAAACAAGTACAATTTTCAGCTGATGATCCGTTTCGCTGTGATCTCCTGTGCTGCTGAGCACAATTATGAAAATTAAATTCCCGCTACACGTGCATAACCTAAAGCTGTACTCCCACCACATAATTCCTTTCTGAAGATGTCATGACTCATTTAAATTGACTTTGGTAATAAGTCACTCAGTATGATTCCAGCAATGTTCTGGGGAGAAGAATCTCTCTGTACAAAGAGTACAATCACTTTTTGGACTTTTAACAGGAGGACAAAAGACGCCTCTTTAGACTCTATTACAAATTTGAAGGGCACTTGCATTTTCCTATTTTAGACGTACATGAGTGGCAGATTAAAGTGCACCGAATGCAGGGAGAGAAACAAATATTCCAGATCTCACTCTGCATACTGATTCCTCTGCCAGAATGCAGAGTGCCACCACTGTGTAAGGGAACTTAGGTGCCAAGAACCAAAGGGGCAGACACTGCCTGGATGGCTTGCTTTGCTTTAGTTCAGGTTAGCCAAAGTCCTTGCTTTTCACCTTCAAGTCCTGGGTATGAAGCAAGGCTATCAGAAGACTGCAAAAGCATTTTATATGGACAGTTCTTCAGATGACATACAATTCTTACACCAACATACTCCTAATAGCAATTCACCCTTCTAAAACACCAGTTGTGATTTCAGAAAGTCATGATACCTCATGAGTCATCACAGAAAGCTTCCCTAAAGCCTGAGATTACTGATTAGATGGTTCATTAAACTAGAAGTTTCCACAAGGTACAGTTAGAACATTATATAATCCCTACAGACCAGTAGGGAGCAAGATAACCAGAACAATTTTGCTCACCATTGGCTAGAAGATAGCGTACAAGCTCCTCGTGTCCACAGAGGCAAGCATAATACCTAGCAATAACAAGAGAAAGGAAAATTAGTGATAAAACGGGAAGCAAAATTCAGTGTTTGGGCACACCACAACATGCAGACCTCAGCACTGAGCCATCCGTGATAAGCTTAGAAGATGGCTCCTCATAGAAACAAGGAATTGTTCCTGAATACCAAGTCTGACTCAAACAATAGAATAAACAGGATCTGTTTCCAGCACTCATAGGCACTGCTGTCCTACAAGGAGATCTCAAGGTCCCAAGCCTGGGTTTTGCATCTTCTGTTGCATCACTAGCTGCCAAATCTGCTCCCTCGTTTTAATGGAGTTCATTTCATGGGCACTCAGCAATTCCGCTGAATTCTCCTTGCTCCTTGGTATGTCCATCTGACTGCTGCATGCTAGGACAATGAGGGAACAGCACCCCTAACGTATGTACAGAAAACCCATCCCTTGAAGTCTTGCTTGTGATAGGTTTTGTTTTCCTTTTCCAGCTCAGACAGACCCAACACAAATCTAAACCTTTTCTAACTAATTTGCATGAGGACTTGAAATTGTCCTACAGACTAGGAGAATCCTGCATCCTGCACTGCAGCAGGCAAATGTGACTCTACTTTTACTTTGCAAAGTTATTCTATACTCCAAATATACTGCAGACGTCTAAGTACACTTTGGAATTGGGATGTAGGGAGGAAAAAAGCTCATACAATCCTCAACTCTGAGGATTCTTCACTACCTACTGCATGTTCACAACCTCGCCAGACAGACAGTGATCCCACAGCCACTTTGCATTTTATCAGGTCGCACCTTTACCTGAAAAGACACAGCAGGATACCATAGACTCGGAAGAAAAGCATAGCCAGGCCAAAAACAGACGGCTCAATCCAGGTCATTTGGAAGCACTAACCATGCTTCTGAGCACTAACTCCAGCAAGTGACACTCAGATGGGGAGACAAAGACATATTTATCACAGCACGCGCAGAGGAGAGAAGCAGAAATATGCAGCCAAATCTCTCACAAAGCAGAACCCAAGACATTTTGTAACAGAGCTTCTAGCTGTAATGCAAAGAGAGCAAAAGCCCTCTGAATGCCCTGCCCTCCCACCCAGGCTGTGCTTTAGGTTGCAGGACTCACAGAGGCGTACTGTCCCACTTATCTCGGACATTAATTTCCACATCTCGCTGCTCAAGGAGGTATCTGGAAGAGAAGGGAGAGCACAGTCATAACGTCATGTACTTCTTCACTCAAACACGTTCCTCTCTTTAAAAAGATGGGACTTTGAGTTTGGGTGGTAACGTCCAAACGCATGACAAGATCTTGCATTCAACCTAGGGATCAAGTGACATCAGTCAAAGAACAGCATTCTTCAGGGTGGCTTGACAGCTTCCTTCAATCTTAAGTAGTGAGTAGTGGAAGAGGGTGATCAAATCAACCTCCTGCTGACCCTTAACAAGGCCAGTCACAAAAGAAGAATGAGCACTTCAGCAGTACCTTCTTTTTTTTTTTTTAAATGCTCACAGCCTGGATACTTACTAGTAAGTGGCCAAATTTACAAGAATAAGGCTAAACTTCTACCCTGTTTATGGCTTTTCTTACCATGAGTAACAACAACATCAGTATCACTCCAGACTGCCCTTAATTCCTGTCACTTCCTTGTCCTGCACATTTAGGCTATATCACAGGCTGCCAACTCTTGTCCCTTGGCACTTCTAGAAACCAGCCTTTGCCTTGCACACCAGTTTCTTATGCAGCCTGGTTCTTGCCCCCAACTACAGCCCCAGCTGTCTCTCCTAGCCACATAAGAGAGTTCCCCTCAGCCCTCACAAAGATTCTCAGTTGTTTTCCTCATCCACCACATCAGCTCCCTCTTCCACTCCTTCTGTCTTTCCTTCCTCAAACCTCAGCTTCCTGCAAGTACATCCAAAACCCCAAACAACTCAGATCCTTTCTACTCAGCCTGTTTTGTCTGGCTCCATGCGGCACTCATCTCTGCTTTGACAGCATTCTCAGCCCGATGATCTCTCTGCTATCACTTCTCCGCTGGTTATCTAAAACCTCCGCAAGGTCATGTGCAGGGCCTCTCCTTCTACAGCACGCTGCGATTTAGCGCTTGCAACAAACTAAGCTAACATGAACACACAACTGATAAAACCGCCTCCCAGACCTCACCCACAGAGCTTCTTCTCCTTAGTTAGGAAGCTCCTTGAGACAGAGGGGCTCTGTCTGATTATCGGGGAAGATCCACGCGCTGGAAGGATCTAACAGGAGCAGGGAGGCCGTGAGAGGCAGCGGAGGTGTGCGGGGTCACCCCGTGCCTTCACACCACGGCACCTGGCGGCACCGTGAGCAGGCTGAGGCTGAAATTTAGCCCCCCAGGTTCTCGGGGACACCCCCACAGCCTACATGAGGTGTTTGAGCATCTCCACGAGCACTTTGCACAGACCCAGCTCCCTACCGCTGCACACGCAGCGCCCAGCCGCACAGACAGATCACCGAAGACGAGGGGTTTTCACAAGGACACCCCAGACAGCACCCACACACAACCACCCGACTGAGGAATTTCAAGAAACGAAGCAGACATTACGACAAACCCCAGGGAACAGCAAAAAACCCTGCAACCACCCAAATTTTGGGGCTGTTTACACAGAAAGGAGCTCTCCCTTCCACGCCCCTGCCATCTCCCGGCTGCGGGGCAGCCCCAGCCCGCCCGGGGGCTGAGGGGGGAGCCGGGGACGAGGCGCTGGCAGTGGCTGCAGCCCCCCCTTGTCCCCTCCGTGTCCCCAAAGCTCACCTCACACGGCTCACGTCCCCCTTCTTGCAGCTGGTGAACAGGTCGCTGGTGTCCATGGCCGGGGACAGGCGGCGGGGCGGCGGCGCCGCATTGACCCTGCGGGCGGAGGGAGGGCGGCCGGGTTGGGTCGGATCGGGCTGGGCCGGGCCGGGGAAGGGAGAGCGGGGACCGGAGAAGACCGAGAGGGACCGGAGGGGACGGAAACAGTGCTGGATGTAAACAGGGCGGAGAAAAAAGGGAGGAGAGAGGCCCCGCCGCCGCCCTCCCGCGGCCCGGAGGAGCAACGGCCGGGGCCTGAGGGGCAGCGGGGTGAGGCGGCCCCGGGGTGAGGTGCTGAGGCACGCAGTGAGCGAGGGTTGTGTGAAGGGAATAAAAACACGATTGTGGCGCTCTCAGGGCCAAATATGTGTTTCTAAGCGATCTCCAGCTAGGGCTGGGGTGTTTATGAGGTGGTTATGAGGCTGAAAAAGCACGACAGCAAAGACAGGCAGGGATGAGCCGCGACGAAGTCGCCACGGCTGGTGTGGCTGAAGGGCTGAGCTGCCGCCGACCCCGAAAGGACGGACACGGTGCTGAAACACGGACAGGGCTGTGGGATGCAAAGCCCCAGCACATTGTACTACACAGAACTGTACTATTACAGACCCCCGTCTTGACATCTCAGCAATGTCTGGAAGCAAGCAGCAGCACGGCCAGCCCAGACCACGTCTGCCCCTGTCCCACTGAGGTGGCGAGCGGCTCCGCACCCAGCTGTGCATCCAGCCGCTGCCATCGCCATGTCCCTGGGGCACAGCTCCTCACACCAGCACCCCACTGTGCTCTTGGATGAAACACCTTTCTCTCCAGTCAGAGCCTCTGACTTCTGGCCATGTTTCCTGGGAGGAGAGGGGACAAGTGGAGGAGAAAGGGAGCACACAAAATTGTGACCCTGAGCTGGCTGTCCAGGGCCTCTAGACTGGCGCCTCCATGAAGCATCCCATCTCCTTGATTTGCAGACAGGGACATCCTCACACAAACCATCCCTCACGTGCCTGGTGCCAGCCCCTCTGCTCACAAGCAATTCCAGAAACCTCCCGTGTCCTAGGCAAGTCGCAGCAAACAAATATCCATAGATAAGAGGGGAGGAAAAAAAAAGTTCCGTTTTATTTTTTGTCTCCAACTCCCAGCAGCCACCAGGTGTCAGTGCGGTCAAACGTTTGGCAGATGGGACTACAGTGAAGTCCTAGTAGGTGGAAAAGGGTTTTCCAGGAATTACATTGTCTTCTCTATCTGCTCTGTTGCCTGGCACACCCCTCTGAGCAGTCCAGCTTTGACAGTCTTTGTTACAAAGTTTAACTACATTAAATTGATAGAAAAGTTTCCCGTTACAAGTGATAAAACAAAAGTTTCTCTTCCTTTTCAAATCCTCCCCGTACAGAGCTGGAAATCCAAGCACTGAACAATAAAGTGAAATGGGCTACAGACAGCCTCTCTACAGCACTTCCCAGCCCACAGGTACCAGGAGAAGACCCATCTGCGGGGCTTGCAGGAGAGGACAACAGTGCAATTGACTTAACAAGATCGGCCTAGTGCAAAACAGGATACAGAGAAAAAACAAATGGAAAAGGTATAAAAAGTATCACCAGACTACAAGGAAATTGTATTAGCCAGTAGATTTCCAGAGATAAACTGAGATCATACAGCTAAGTGCACCCAGTCAGAGACATCAGAAGACTGTTCTCACCTTCGTGACAGCCACCCTTAGACACTCTCAAGATACCCCGGAGCACTCCAGATTCAGAAGAGTCCACTACAGTCCCTGGAATACAGTCAGGCTGTAAGAAACCAGAGCAGCAAGCCAGGAGAATTTGCTAGCTCCTTAACAAGCCCAAGTGCCCCCCAGGTGCTTTCTTCAAAGTTTGAAGACATAGACAGGATCAGGAGGTACTGAGCTCAACAAGAAGCATTACTTTATCAGCATGTTGTTGTTTGTCTGAATTAGTAATGCAGAGAGAAAATGAGGCAGCAAAGCGGCTCCTAGCAATGAAGTGCACCAAGAAAGTGTTTTGCAGGTGAGCTAATTCACATCTGATTGGTGGCTGTATCTTTTTAATAGCCACTGGGTTATAAAAACGTATTTAACGAGGATTATTGGACTTAGAAACATTTATACAGTGAAACTGCCTAAAGGCCACAGCCATGCCAGGCCCCGTTATGCTAAGTGCTATACAAACTCAAATTTTAACTCCATGCTTTAAATTTACTCACCTTATCATAACAACTTGCATTTAACCCATGAGCCCCCAGATGCCCTCAACACAGCCACTGAAACTGTGCAGTTTCACTGCACGGACCCATCAAATTCAGCAGGAGCCATCTCCAAGGGGTGGTCAGCGAAGGGACACACGTGTGGACTGTCCCCCCTGCCAGCCACCCACTGCCAGCCGCTGGGACAGGAGAGGGAACTCCTCTGGGCATCTCTGCAACTCTACCAAGATACAAAAGGAGCTGATGGTCACCATCTCCTACACAACGCAGGGAAAGGTAAGGAGGCAGGATAAACACTGAAAATTGGAATGTGGATAGGAAACCAAAGGCTATCTCTTGAATGCGTTATAGACTGCTATCGACCTGGTCCTACTTCGAGGTGGTCTGTGATTCAGTTTGTATGCAAAGCGCTATGCAAAATGAAACAACAGACTCTTTTGTACCTTGACTCTAGGCACTCACATCAGGGATGAGCATGCTAAAAATACGTATATGTACAGGGATAGATTTACAGGCTGCATATCTGGAGTCTTTCTGTACAAAGGTTCCCTTAAATACCAAACGCCAAGCTGCATCTTGCAGTAAGCAAGCAAGCAGCTCACCAAAACAGAGACCAATACTGTTGCCTCTGACCGAAGCAAGTCCCTCAATCCCTCAGTGAGAGAAAAAACAAATGTTCTGGGATTTCAGGCTTGAAAGTAGTTCTGAGTCTTGATTTAGGCAGGGCTCAGAGAACAATTATGCATATTCACGTGCCTTTTATCACACATCTTCAGGGAGCTGGGGCCTCAAAGTTGCCTGAGGCGTGCCTGAGAAATATTCATTGGGGAGCTCTTAGATCTGATTCTCATCTCATCTAAACAGGCTTTTACATTTGTTTGACTGCAGCAATTTTAAAGATGTTACCCTGATTTACACCAATGTGACATTAAACACTTCACACCCCAAGGCAAGATCCTGAAAAGGAAATAAAAGGACCAGGAAATTATCTGAGCTTTCACTTTTCTCCCTGTTAAAAGACTCCCCTAGCCTTTACATTTACCTCAAAAAGATCAACTGAAACCACACTATCCTGGAAAATGGAACAGGAGTAGAAAAGGCCTGCCAATCTAGGACTGAGACTTACACAAGGGATACTTTGCTGCTGATTTCACAGGCTGTTAGGTGAAAGAGGCAGGTAAATGTCCTTATTGAATAACTCTCCAGCCTAAAGCAAGTTTCCAGCTGAGATGCTGCACCATGGCACCAAGTTTTCTGCAATCAGTGAAGCAAGGGTAAAGTGCTCAAACTTTGCAAGCTCAGCTTGGAGCTGTGAAATGGAAAAGGGACAGAGAGAAGCTCTTTGAGGGTGTGAGGAAAAAAGAGATGACAGGAGGATGTTCTTCCCAGATAGAAACATTGGCCCATCCAATTAGCAGCTGAACGCTAGAGTGCTAAAAAACAACCAAACAAAAACACCAAAAAGCTCTTTTCATGTGTGGAATGCAAACTCTGCCCAGGACATCAAACAAACTGTGGCTCTCTCCATCCAGAATGGTGCACGGGTTCTACTGCACCTGCAGGGGCTGGACGCCACCTCAGCTCTACAGATACAAATCCAGATGTAGCAAGGTCAGGATCTGGCTGCCGTAATTCCAGCTGGACTCCCAAAGTGAACTTACTCCCCAGAGCTCCTGGTGGCAGACTTAGCCTCACCTCCTTGTTTCTCAAGCCCAGCCACTTTCGGCCACTACCAGAGAGCTACAGTAAGTGCCTTGAAAGGTGATGAAAGCATTGGTGCTACTGATAGGAACACACACACAGAGACCTACACACCCACCCCTCCCGCTTCCCTCTGTTCGGTGATCCTCCTGGCTCCAAGCCTCAGATGCAGGCTCAGGACTTCCGTCGGGAAAACTTGCCCAAAGACTTGACCAGTCCCAAGCCTTTAAAAAGTTCCTGAGAAGCCACCTGATCCCATGGTCCACCAGTTCAGACAGGAGAGAGACAAGTGTATTTAAGGGGGTGGTTCTCTTCTCCTTCTAAAGATGTGTGTCTTCCTCAAACACATCCACGTCCTCGCTTGCCTGCTTGTTGATGAGGACATCCCAGCTGTCGGGGCCGTTGATGGTGTTCCCACCGTTCACGCTGGGCTTCTTCTCCTGCATTTCTGACTGGCTGTCGCTGGCCACGTCCAGGGTGGGGTTGTCATGGCAGCCGTTCTCAACAAAGCGCAGCTCCTCACCGTGCGACTGCAGAGGAAGAGAGGAACACAAATGGAGACAAGGAAGGACAGGCCCTAGTGATGCTGAAAGGCACAACTGGATCAGGCTACGAGGGTCAGGGGAACTTTGCAGGTCATCCGTGGGAAAAGGTAAATTTACTCCTGGCCTCCTGGGAGACATGAGCACAGCAAGAGCCACAGGTTTGCATCTCTCTTATGCCTAAGTGGGCTTCCTGCTGCTCCAGCAGCGTATCCAGCTACATTCAGAAGGTGCACAAGGAAAACAATCTCTCCCAGTTTTCCAATCCCCTCCATCCCAAGGAATGAGTCCAGCCACCTTCCCCACCCACCCAGCGCTCACCATGTTCTTCATCTTGGGCAGACGTCTCTGCCAGCAGTTGTATATGAGCCCCAGCACGATGATGATGGCACAGATGGACCCGATGATCACCAGTACCACGAAGAGCTTTCCATAATCGCTGCGTGTCTGGTTGGGGTGTGACTGACAGCTTGTGGTGGTCGAGTAGTTCTGGATGCCAATCTGGAAGGAAGGAAGGGGCACACTGAAACCCCTGGCCCGCAATCAGGTGGGATCCTGTTCAGACTTTCCAGGTCCTAAGTACAGGACCGTCACTGTGGGCAGAGGAACTAAAAGCCAGGGTTAGGGAGCCAGGATGTTCGCTGTCTTGCACAGTGAGAAGGAACACGACCGAATTTAACACCACCATCCTTGGGAGCTGACAAATCCGTAAATGACAGTAGGCACAACCCTGCCTTGGCTGCCTGCACAAGGCTCACACAAACGTGTGAGACAGGAGGCTTTCATGGCAGAAACCACCGAAGTTTCAGAGTTCCCTTGGGGTTGTCATCAAAGCCCAACACCATTCCCTGTGACTTGGTGCTCTCCAGACAGGTTACACATCAATTCAGTAACAAGTATGATGGGGGTAAGAAAATATCCTCCCGCCTCTTCCCAAGCTTGTGCTAGCACAAGGTGAAGGCAGGGAGCAGCGTTTCATTATTGATGGAGCTGGAGAGCGAGAGGCAGGCGGTGGGGCTACTGTGGTAGGATGCATGCTTATGCAGGAGCGCTGTTGTACATAGAAGTCAAACCTTACACCAACAGGAATCTTCTTTCTGGACAGTTCTAGGTGTTGATACTTCAGTCACACTATTTCTACAGGGCTGGCTTTTAGCACTGTCCCTGGTGTAAGCCAATCAATACCGCACTGCGCACTTAATTTGCTTTGTCTAACTGCACCAGTTTGTTAGGTCAGGGAAAAACCTGGGAGCAGACATCCAGCAAGGTGGTGGCCCATTTCTGCTGCTAAAGTCAGCAGAATTACTCCAGGAATGTTAAAAAGGAGAATCAGTGCCTAAGGGGCAAACTCAGAGATCACAGGACTGTTTTGTTCTCATCTCTGCCCTCTTCCAAGCTGCCTATGGGTAAAAGTGAATATGTGAGGGCTACAGGCAGCTGGCAGTAGAATCTGGCATCCATTGCCTGCCCTTGTGGAGACAGTTCTTGTCTTCATCCTAAGAAGTGAAATGCAGAGCCTGGGATTGCAGGAAGACTGTGCATGTGTCCCATCTAGTAAATGGACCCCTCCCACCTTCTCCAGCAAAGACTGAGCAACTGGGAGCAGCCAGCACGTGTAAATCAGCTGTAGGGTGAGCAGGGCTGAATCTGGGGCTCTGCAGCACCCACAGGCAAGAGTGTGGAAAGTATGAGACCAAGTATCCCAACAAAATGAATTTATGAAAAGCAGCTTCAAAACTAAGCCAGAAAAGCAGAGAGGGGATAACCCACAGCTACTCTCTCCCTGGGAGCAGACATTTGATGATCTGGCAACTACCAGAGAGGGCAGAAGGGAGTTTGCCAAGAGTCTGACTCATCTGTGCGCCTGCTGTGGGTTCAGCATTCGGTTAGACTGAGATGTGCTCCCAGTTTGCAAGGTGCTTATTTTAATTGTATAGCCAGTCTTGAAGGGTAGATGCAGGCAGACAGGCTCTCACCTCAGCTAAGCTCCTCTTAACGTCTCCCAGTGCCATGAGAACATCTTTTGTAGGGATGACACCTGCAAAGAAGGAAAGGGAGAGATCAGTGCTGCTTTTTCAGCTCACGTTAACTCGGTTAAGATGTACTCAAAATCCCCAACAGGATGAAGGAAGAGGAACACACATTTTTATTCGTTGGTACTTTATGTTAGGAGATCAAAAGAATGCAAGGACCATAACTGAAGATACCTCCAAATGCTTCTTAAGGAAGGAAAAAAAAAAAAACAGGCATGAACTGATACTGGAGGCACCTAGGTACCCTTCTGACAGCCACAGAAGCTCTCAGGATCTGCGTCTGCTCTGTGAGCAGCAACATCCGAAGAGTCGTGGAGGCAGGGACCTGTGCTGCCCAGTCCAGCCACCCTGCTCTGATCCTGAGCTGCAGCACTTAGGATGATCCCACAGAGCCCCGTGCTCACCTACTGCATCCTTCAGCAGGTGCGTTTTGCTCGGCAGGGCACCCTGGCGAGGCTGCATCCCTGACACAACAGCAGAGGCTGCAGGAGGTGTGCTGGAACAGCTTCAGGGAACAGCTTTTGCCAGGGAGTTGCCAGCCCACACTGAGCCAGCCCCTCCTGGGACCCTCCTTCCCCAACAGTTCCTGGGTTGTTCTCCAAGCCAGGCGAGCATGAGCAGCCAGGGAGGATTTAGAGGCTGAGGGCCATTTCTACATTCACTTGCAAAGCAGTAAAAAGAGGGACTGAACAAAAGCACAACTCTTCAAAGCAGAAAATACTTTGGTTCCTGAGGTTTCTAAACGCAGGGATATCTCCCAGGTTGGCTGTGCTGCTGTTCAGACTTCTTTTTTTTCCTCCAGGAAGGGGGATGTCCACTCTTACAGCATGAAGGCTTTATTTCAGAAGAGCAAATGCTTACCTAAGCCTTTTCATTGGCACATGGTCCAGCCTAAGGGCTTGGGAGAGATGTAATAATTTAAGGCATCGATACAGAAAATATCTTTTAAACATTAGCTCTACATTCCTACTACTACAGGGCATTATAGAATACTGCTTTTTTTTTATGTTGGCCATAATGTCAACGTTAGAGGCCTGTAGAACAGAGCAGAAGCAGTACAGGAGAAGCATGCTCCTACCAGAAGGGGATGAAGGTGTTAAAATTCCCCAGCTCAATTCACCTCTCATCGTCAGTTTGAGTTTCTCTGGGGATAAGTTACGAAGTGACCTAAGAGCAGGCTGCCGTGCCCTGCCAGGGCAGAGGCCTGCTCATGGAAGACAGTGCAGAAGCACGGGGAGGAAGCTGATGTGTGAAGGCAATCCAGAGCGGGAGTGAAGCAGGAAGCAAAGTGCAGAAGAGAGCTTGGTGCAAGCAGTGAAGGACAAGCCAGAAGGAAGATGTGAAGAAAAAGGGTCTTAAGTCCTCAGAGCCCACTCTATCCCTCAAGTCCATTTAATGCTTGGGATTGGAGGGATTGAAGGGGATGGGAGAGCAAAAGCTCCACTTAGGGGATTTGAGAGCCCCCTAAAAACAACCCCCATGACAGGAAGACTCCTCCTCCCCGCACTTACCCTGTTCCCCCGCCAGTGTCATTAGCAAGTGCTTTTCGTTCTCATTGGGCTTGCTCAGGGAGATCAGCCAGCGGTCCTGCAGTCCATCCGTCTGCCTGGAGAAGGCGTCCTCCACCAGCGCCAACAGCTGGGGACCCCTCTCCAGCCGAAACTCCTCCTGCCACAGGAAAGGGACCTTGGTGAGCACACAGTGGGAACAGGGCAGGTGTAGCACCGCAGGGCTGATGTGTCTGTATGGCAAAACCCCTGCACCCCAAAGCCAGCAATGCTAAACCTGGTGCAATGCTCCCCCTCACAGCTCTCAGGACACACCAACCAACCCTCCTGCTGGGCTCCTGCGGCTGCCGGACACCCCACACCACGCCAAATCCCACACACAGGGACTGTGAAGCACCACCACCACCACCACGTAAGGCAGGAATCAGCCGGGCTTCTCCCCACTGCCAGCGCCGGTCAGCGGGCGCAGCTCAGCCTGCCATGCTCCAGCCATCCCTCGGCGGGCTCCTTTGCTGCTTTTCCCACTCGTGTGTTTCTATTCTTATCTCCAGTTGCCATGTCAACCCGAAGGCCGCGCAGATGATTAATAAAATGGAGAGCTCTCGTTGCCACGGCAATGCGAAGCGCTCAGGGCAGGCACAGGCCTGTGCCGAAAATGGCCTAATTGGAAGAGACACCGCTGGCTGGGGCCTGGCTCCAGGAGCAAAGGGACAACGGGGGTGAGATTTCTCCTCACGGGGAAAGCAGAGGTTGCAGAGCACTGATGGATTTTCCTCTGAATGCACGTGAGCCACGTGGCGGTCACCTCCCAGCGTCAGGTCAGATCCTGCAGTCCTCTCCCGGGCACAATCCCCAGGAATACTGAGTGGGAGATGTGCCAAGAGGGACTGAAACGACTGCCTTGCCCCTCAGGAAGATGGAAATTCCCATTGGGAAGTCAAGCTGCCAGCTGCAACCTGCAATACAGGCATCGACCCTGCAGCAGGTGAGAGCCTGGGGCTATGGAGAACACTGAAGCTCACAGTGTGACTGCAAGGGGCTGGCACCCTCCCTGTCCCTCGGCTTCTCAGTGGGACTCAGCACTGCACCAGATCAGGCATCAAAACAGAGGAAATACCTGAGGAATCCCCTCGTGCTAATTTCAGATACAGCACTTGCAGTGCAAATTCTGCCCCACAGCCCCAGAAATCCAAACAGTGCAGGCCTTGGACACAGAAACCAGAAAACAAAAGGGGGAGGCAGAGGACAGGTGAACTGCCCCAAGTGAGCACATTGCCATGGGTAGGAAACAAACTGTGCCAGCAGTGGTGGAGAGGAGGAGGCTTGATTCCAGTTTCAGCCATGCAAAGTGGTAATGGGAGACAGGGAATGAAGCAATGTTCATGTTAAATACAGATTCTAAGGGACACTTGTCAACATAAAGGGGAAAAAAGTACAAATGACCCATTGGGAAATATTTTTTGAAATATGAAATCAAGTAGAAAAACAGTTCAGGCCTGCCTGTCCCAGGGCACTTCCTTCTTTCAGCATGACAGAACTGAGGATCCACCAGTAAAGGCACAGTTTTGTCAAGGGACATCTCCACGCCTGCTTTTCAGCTCTCGCCCTTCCACTGGTTTAAACAACACAAGACCACAACAAGGAAGCTACCACGTTTTGCAAAATTAATAAGCACTTCAACTCCACAGAGATGGTAGAAAGAGGAATGGTGGATGTGGAGGAAAAAGGACTGGTTTTCAGAGTTGAAATTCCGAACTGCAACAGAAACACTTAGGGCTCTCCAAAGGGCAAACCTGTCTGCCTGAAGTCAGGAGGAATGAGGCTTGACTTTTAATCCACCTGTACAGCAGGCAGCATGCTTTGTGCTGCAAATCACCTGCTTGCACTGCCCCCAGAATTTTCACCCTGAGCCCTAAAAAGACACACCACAAGCTCACCACTAGTGGAAATAGGTCAGTGCAGGAGGGTCACCCTGCAGTAACAAAACCACTCCCCTCGGCAGGAGCTGCAACAAGCAGGAGTGCAGACGCACAAGGACAGAGCGGGGCTCCCTGATGAAATATTTTGGTCTCAGGCTGTCAGGCTCGTAATCATTTCTGAGAATTATGAAAGGCACCTTGACCCCAGGCCTTTCACAACTGGTTTTAAAGTGCCTGCTAAAAGGCCCGGCAGAGGTGAATGAGCCCTTTTACCAGACATCCACAAGGGGCTCTGGGCTCGTGAATTAATGGCAGCTTTACGGGGCTGGATGGACAGGCAGTGGATTAGCAGAGCATGTCTAGTTAACAGTCCCAGATAACACACAAGATAACGGGGTGGGAACAAGAGGCACTTAGGGAAGATTTAGAGACAGCTGCTTGATACTGAACCATTCACACTGCAAGTGGGGAATCCTTTTTCCTCTGAGCCATCAGAGGAATGTTCCTATATCCTGGAAGGAAAAGAAGAAAAAGGAAGACAGGGAGGAAGGGTCACACCTCAACCCTGCCACACTGCCTGTAAGTAAGAGGTGCAAAGTTAGAAGCTCTCATGTCTCCTGACAGACCAGGTGAACACGCACAAACTGGCAGCCAGGACTTAGTCAAAATCCAATCTGGAACTGACACGGTCTAGACTGAGTGAAATCCACCCACTCTTTCCCCATTTGGAGAACGGGAATATTTCTGTTCTTCTCTCCACAGCCTCTGTAGGGATTTTGAGAATTAGTGCTTTTAAAATGTTTTGTAGTGAAAGCACACAGCAGGAGCTGCGCCTGCCTCCACACCTCTCAGCACCGTTCCTCCCATGCCAGCAAGTCTCCGCGGACTGACTTACACAGTCAATGTTATCCGACATATTCAGGATGATGTAGTTTTTCCCCGCAAGGTTGCTCCAGTCTTTGCAGATCACCTGGAAAGACAAGACGTAAAGACAGCTGGGTTTGCATAGCGAATGCAGCTCTTCTGCTGAAAGCACGGGGTACACACGGGGCTGCGCCATGCCCCAGAGAAATGCTTCTCAGAGGAAGGATCTGTACTCCCTTTGCACTTCGGAGGATTCACCCTTCCATTTGTAATGCGGGACACTGGCTGCTTTCATTGCAGTGCTAGCACATGCTGCACAAGGCTACTGTGCCAGCTTCCCACAGCCCAGCTTACCTTCCCCTCATATCTAGAGCCTAGCATGAGTCGAGAACTCGATGCAGAGCTCTCTAGCGTGCAGCCTTATTGTATATGTGATCAATTCTTAACACAAAACCTAACCAGGAGCCCCTGGAGAGCTTAAACTGGTGAGAGAGGGCAGTTCTTTGCAGCCTGGGCAGGAAGCACAGAAGGACTGAGTCACTCACTCAGGGTCCCAAGTACTTTGGGGGCAGAAAGAAAAATTAAAAGCCTTCCCTGGTACTTTTTCCACCAACCTGCTCGTCCTAGCTATCCTGCCTTTACCAGCTGCCCGTTTGCTGGATTCAGGAGCTGCACTTCACCTCACGCCTCCTCACCCACGGGCTCTCCTAGGCTACCATCCTCATAGCTCGCTCTGCCCTGCTCCACCTGCTCTGCATCTGGTGACTGCATCAGGCAGCAGCCACAAAAATAGCACTTCCTTCTCACTCCCTTGCCAGAAATCCTTGGGGCCGTTTTTGTCCTGACACTTCCAATAATGAAGTCTGAGAAAACAAGGAGCTCTCGCTGCCACGTGTGCCCCAGAGGGAAGGTGTTTATTAGAAGCAGGATTTTTCAGGAGGGAAGATGTGAGGGGGGCAGGGCTTTCCCCAAGGACCACAGGTACCTTAAGGAGTGCTGTGAGAAACCCTCCAAAATTCAGTTTGGGCTGGGTTGGATGAGCAGGAAAAGCTACTTCCACCAGTCAGACTTAGGGGGCTGGTATGGGTAAGGGATTAAACACCCTGCCAAATATCTCCAGTGCAACCTCCCATCCTCTGCCCCCTCCCAGCTCTACCTGTGCTGAATCCCAGGGCAGTTCTGTCGGCAGCAGGGCCATGCGGGCGTCCCCAGCCTGCGGTGACAAGCTCCCCTCTGCTGTCACAGCCTCCGTGGCTGACTCGGTGTCATTCCAGACAGGATCCTGCACAGGCTCCTCAGCCCTGTCCCACGGAGCCGCAGGGGAAGCGGGGTGCTGCTCACCACCAGAATGAGTCTGGGTGTCTATGGAGCTGCCACCAGGAGAGGGTGTCCAAACGGGTGTTTCTGCTGGCTGCTCAAGCTCAGTCAGCACTGTGGGCTCCAGCATCTCCCACCCCACCGTTGTCTCCAAGAACTCCTCTCGGGCTGAATGTTCTTCCCCACCAGCCTCCACCGTGGGCTCTGCGAGCTCTGCTCTTGCAGTAGTCACAGTCTGCTCGGAATATGCTCCCCCGACAGCCCACGTGTCTCCATCTGTCACCTCAAAGGGCTCTTCCGAAATACCAGGAGACCTTGCAGCGGCAGTAGAAGGAACAGAGGACACTGGCAGGAGACTCGGCCCCATGCTGCTCCCAAGGTCTAAGCCAGGAGGAGCAGAGTCCTCTTCTTGCCCTCCCACAGCTGCCTCAGTCACAACACCTGGGCGGGCAGAAGCTGTAGAAAACACGACGGAGAACAAGGATTCCTCTTGGCCCGCTGGTTCAGAAGATGTAACCTCTGGCCCGGAGGTCTGAAGGCTCTCCACTCCTCCTCTCGAGTGGTCTATCGGGAGCAGCCCCTCCTCTTCCTCCAGCGTGCTGGAGAAAGGCGTGTGCAAGTCAGGCTCTACAAATTCTGCCGGCGGATGGACAGTAGCTGCTTCCCAGTTGTCTTTTACCTGTGTCCCGTTCCCTTTCGGCAGGGCCTTCTGAGAGGCAGCAGGAAAGCTGTAGTCTAAAAAGAGATCCAAGAGACTTCGTGTCACACGCTAAGTACCTGTGAACTCTGAACAACAGAGAGTTGTCCCCACTGCACATGGCTGGTCACAGATGGGATCAAACAGCAGAGATTCTGCCACTGAAAAGAACAATCCCCCTTGGTAAGTGCAGCACACTGGGAAATGCACGGTATGCTCCTGGACTCACCCAGCTCCCTGCCCCATCCCAGTGAACCCCGCTTTCCCTGGGGAAGATTCATACCTTCGTTCTCCTCACTCCTTTCTGCCCTGAAGGTGTTATCACAGACCCGCTAGCCACGAGGGCTGCAAATAGCTTTGACACCCAGCATTCTCTCAGGTGAGGTTATGAGTGTTAGGAATCAGGCTGGGACCCAGGGATTCATTCTGCGTGGGCTTTAGAAAGATACTGGGCTGTAAGAGCCATCAGACATGAGCTCAATGGGAAATACTAGGGAAGAGAACAACAGCACAGCAAACCACGTCCTTCTCCCTGGCATGCTGAGGTTACGCCACCAAACCCTGAATCAACCTGGGCACCTCTGAAATGCAGAACCTCAGTTTGTATAGTGCTTCACAGAAGAAAAGTGATCCCACAGATATCTGCACCATGAGATTCCCATGTCGTTAAGGAGCAGTTTTGCTGCAGGGATACACAAGTCAGAAACAGGAGCTGAATATAACTCCCCTCCCTCCAACTTCAGCCCTGAGCTGTTCTGTGGCTCTGACCGTGAACACAAGGGATAGTGCTAGACAAATGTGCTGAAGGAGAAAAAACACCTCACAAATGTAAGGTTAGGGCAGGGAGTGGAAGCCCAATGACAAGTGGTTGCAGAATAAGGAGAGTACCCATAAGATCAGGCACATTAAGCTGGAAGTCAGAGTTCCATCAGGCACAGATTAGCCTTGAGAAACTGTGCACCTGAGTAGCTCCGTTTCCAATCACCTTTCTCCCCAGGATGAGCACAGCATGCATTCTGAGAAAGAGAAGGGAGAGGATTCCTGTGCTCTCGCAGGGCTCTGCTGCTGCAGGGACACTCGGGGTTTGCACCGAAAACCCCAGCCTCAGCAGGAACCCTGCCCGCCCTGATGTGCTGGGGGTGAAGTGAGCGATGCTGGTTTCGTCCTCTAACACAAGGCCCTGTCAGATGAGGCATTATTTTAAGGGATCAGTGATCCAGTGTGCCATCTCCCTTGCCTGAAGACATTGGCAGCTATTCTTGACTCCTCTGCACCTCCTCCCAGCAGGAAGAGAGCACGAACTGGCAGATGGGCACAGAATAAAAACAAACGGGGCAAAAGCAGCGTGAGGTTTGCCCCACAGGAGCTGGAAACACTCCTAGCTTGTCAGCTGGTCCCTGAAGCCACGGATTTGACCTTTTTTTTAAGGTGTTGTCACAGCTCAGCTGGCTCCTGAGAGGGGAAGCCCCGTGTGGTGCAGCCGTGCTGCCCTTTCACAAACGAGATCTACAGGAGCCCGAAGTCCTGCTGCCTCTGCCATCTCTGCTGGGTGATGGAAGCTCAGGAGAGCCGATTCCACTCTCCAGCAGGCTTCTGTCTCACAAGGCAGCTGAAAACCAAAACCCCAACTGCTTCTCCGGGGCAACAAACCAGCGAGGTGGAAGCAGACACAGGAGCCCTCACACTCGCTGCGAATTGATTTAACATTCCCACTTGCCACCAGCCTTTCTGCTGTCCCCTGTGCTAGGCTGGGAGCATCCTCCTCCTGTCTGCTTCAGTGAGAGCCCGCTGATTGTAACCTTAACTCCTCTTACATCTCCCAAGGACCGCTAGTAGCTGCTCGCCTTGCAGCTGAGATCAGCAGGAGGTTGCAGTACGAGAGGAACTTGTGGCCACACGCAGAGATAGCGCACACCACACACCCCTACAAACCACCAACAAAAGCAGCCAAGCCACAGCGGACCAGCCCTCTCCCCGAGGGACACAGCTCAGGGGAATTGCCCACGGGACTCTCAGCATCTTCAGCCCCAGAGCCCAGCAGGGATGGCCCAGAGGAGCGCAGCAGGCAGCCCCACCTCTGGGTCACATCCTGTCCCAGTGTCCCTGCCACACCAGCCCCCTGGGAGCCCGTCTCACCGATATGAAATTCCACACCTCCACCTCACCTCCAGGCCACCGCAGCCCCCTTCATGCTTTCTACCACAGCAGGATTACATTGCAGCATCCAGCTGCCTTCCTCCCCCCAAACCTCCCCGGTTTTCCCCTTCCGGGCCCTCCAAAGACCCCCAGGATCACCCCTTCCCTCAGAAACCATCTGGCACAGCCCCCCTGCCCTCTGCAGCTCCCAGCAGACCCGGGGCCGGGTCACACAGATTCGTTTCCTCTGCCGGGGGAGATGATTTGCCCTGGGAGAGGCGAACATGAGCTCCAAACCTCTGTGAAGCCACCACTGAGGTGGCGTCCTGCTTCTCCTGAAATCGATCCCAAAACTTCCCCTGACACCAGCTGGGCCAGGGCCTGGCTCTTTGCCAGAGCCCGATTCCCCAGCCAGCCATTTAATTCATTACACTTCTGCTTCCCCTTCGTTCCGAAGAGCCAGGCTCCATTATTGCCCTGCGAGGTCCCCTAACCTGCATTTGCCACTAGGAACTGTTTAAAGCAACCGAGACAGCTCAGAAAAAGGGCGAGCCTCATCGTTTTTAGTGCGCATAACCTGGCCATAAGGTCTTTATCGGATTAAGCTGGGAGATCACGTTAACCAGTGATTGAATTACTGATAACTAGACGGCGCTGTAATAAAGACAAGAACATTCCTGGGCTTCCATCACAACGCAGCTCGAAGCACAAGGTGTGTTTTACCTGCTGCTTCCTACGCAGCCAGTTCTGCCATGGTACCTGCTTGCTGTCGTACCGTGCAGAGCAGCCAGGCTTGTTGCAAAAAGGCGTGCTACACCCGACTGGAATCGCAGGGGGATAACAAGGAGGCAAAATGCAATTACTGGGAGCGGAGCTGAAACAGTTGGGGTTAATATCCTTATCTGCCAGAAGAGGGGGGAGAAGTCACTGGCTGCCACTCCAAGACAAGTCCAAAGAAATCACAGCTAAAAGAGACCCAGGGCAGCAAAGCTTTTACCTCTCCTTATGCTTGGAAGTTGCTTCATGTGGAGACTGGGAACTTTACAGCACTACAGCTGTTCCCAACGAGACCCACACCTTTCTTCTGCTCCGTGCCTGATCTGCAATAAGGCTGGAATAAGCCGCCCTCCCCTGACCATGGAGTCACTCAGGGATATCTGCACCAAAATAACATTACGCAGAGAGAAACCCTGTTAGTCACAGGTCAGCCTTGGCAAGCAATGGCTTGGTGCAGGCAGCTCATCCCTGGGCAGCTCACCCAGCGCGTCAGCGTACGGAAAAGCAGGGCATAAACAGGAGGCATCTCGGGAGCGGAGCTCAGGCAGGGGGCTGCTCAGTGCTAAGCTTCTTACGGAGACAGCCTTTACCAGGTGCTTCATTTCATTAAGGCTTCGTTGAAGATGGTATTAACAACTGCAGCTTTGCTGTCAGTCTGGATGAAGAGGCAGCAGATTTCAGTAAGGCTGGGAGAGACTGGGATCTCTCTGGCCAGAGGCACATAATTCATCACAGAAAGAAGTGAATCTCACCATCAGAGACGAGTTGAGAGTGGAAGAGATTTTATCCCTTTAGTTCGTTGGAAAACTTATTTTTCTTTGGACACAGTGCTTCTAGCTCGTCTGCCCTGCTATTCTTTATCCTAGCTCTCATGGAAATCCCTGCTACTAATTACTATGAATAATTAAAAGATTACCTTTTTTTTTTCCTCCTCCAAAGTGCTGCACGCCACCCTGGTGAATCACCAGCTGTAAGAGTGTATTTGATAGCTCCCAGCACAGTCACGCCATGGGCTTCAAATGCACAACCAGGAGCTGGAAGTGCAGGCTCTGGCCGTAAGGAAGCGAGCCTGCTGCCAGCCCACTGCCAGGCTGGCAAGTTTTTGGGAGCCCACACTTCCCACCAGTTAATAATTAGGCTGCCAAATTCTAGAGCCTTCATTGGAAGCAGAACGTTTTGGGCACTGTGTTCTGACGGAGAACGCAAAGCGGGGAGCACCCCAGGATGGATGTGACAGCACACAACGCCTTTACAAGAAACCAGGGACTGGAAGGAACCTGAAGTCCTGATGACTCCGATCTTCTACCCCTAAAGCCAGAAGAGATGGTGCATTTTTTCCCCCCAGAAATCCAGCATGATAGTAGAAAACACTACAGATGGAAGCCTCCAGGAAAAACAAGATGGAAAAGGTGGAAAGGAAGGCCAGAAAAGCCTGAGGCAAGGTCCACCACGTCTTTAGGGTTGATCTGCGACTTGGGGCAATTAGATACCAAAGGCGAAGTAAAGCAGGCAAACCCAAACTACAACCTGAGCAGTTTCTGGATTTCCTGGAAGCCTGAGGGCTGTGGGATGCAGAAGCAGCAGGTTCACAGCTCCTCTGACCTGCCTTTTGGCTGAAGTACCAGTTATCCACTGCTTTTTTCCGTAAGGATATGGCATCCATTTTCCCAACAGACTAATTCTGTCTTTTCCAGATGCACCTCTACTGGGTAGCAGCTGCACAAGAAGAGCAAAGCCAGGAGGTAGCGATGGGTTAGCACACGTGCACGTGTGCACTTCTGTGTCTGCTCTGACAGAAAAAGACAAATCTCAGGGTCCTTCCACGGGCTGATGTTCACTGATGTCAATAGAGATTTACCCTTCTGTAGCTTACATCAGCAAAAGCGTGTTATTCAAGAGAATCAGAGCCTCAGGCTGAGCTGTGCTCTGCCAGTGGGAGTTCGTTCTCACTTTCTAATGGACTAACAGGTGGCTGTAGATGCCACATGTTTTCCAGAAATATTTTTAAAGGATGTTTGAGTGCACTTTTAAAAAAAAAGAGCAGCAGCTGCAGATTGTTATTACTTTTTATCTCTCTCAGTCTCAAAGTCACACAAAGGCAGAGCAGTCTCCCCACACAGACTTCAGAAGGACAGAGAAAAGGAGAGATGACTAATACCAGTTTGAAATCTCAGGAGATCTGGCCTATCTGCAGCAAGACCACCACTTCCAGGCCCAGCGTCTTTACAGCAAACAGGGAAGGAAGCCAGCGCTCCATGTCTCCTTTCAGAGCAGTAATTTTTCTCTCTCCGGTAGTACAACAATCCTGTTTTGTGCCTTGATTGATACAGGGTCTCAAATCTGTGCCCGGGGCAGATATATCAGCTATGCCAGGCTACACTTCACTGTCACTCTGAGAGAAATCCTACTTAAGGAGAACTTGCAGTATACATTCTTTTTCTTTTTTTTTTTTTTTAATAGCAGCTGTTTGAAACTGTTTAATGGATTTATAGGTTGAAAATAACCTAACAGATGTCATTACACAGCTCCACAAGGTATCACATGGCATCTGTCACACATGCAGAACACAAGAACCATTGGCTATGTGTCCCTCTCATGCGCAGGCTTTGCATGACAGGAGAAGGCTGCCCAATTTAGGGATGCTATTACAATATCCTTTATAGTAAAATGACACACAGCAGGTTTCTAATTAAATTTTAAGTAGAAATGTGCTCCCAGCTCCTGAATAATTCAAACTGTTCTATTAACCAAGGTTCTGAAATGCCACTGAGACATGAGCTGTGGACATAGCAATGGCCAGGGGAAAAAGAAAAAAAAAAAAACAGCGCTTGGACGCACTGAGGCACTGGGCAGTGGATCGGGCAGGGTATGTGTAAAGGACAGCTGAAAGAACACATCTGTTCGTGTAGGAAAGCACTGCAGGCGAGAACGGAAGGAGAGACGAGCATGTTCTGCATACAAATGGGGAGAGGCACGTGCAAGAGGCAAGGCTGGGTTTGGTACCCGGCGCGTCTCGCTCTCAATGCACAAGCACACGCTGTTCTCCAAGTCACGTCCAGATCTGGGAGTACACGCAGGTGCCTGCTGGCACACCAATAAAAGCGCCGCTGAGCACGCTGCCAGCTCGTGAGAGCGGCTAAGCCAGAGCATGTCCCAAGGATGCACTGGTGGGAACATCCCCCGCGAGCATCGCTGCAGAGGAAGCATCTGCACGGCTTCCCCACGGCCAGCCCTGCAAGTGCCCTGGGGCCGCATGCGAGCAGGGCACGGGAGTGTGTCTGGAGGAGCTGAAGGGCAATGAAGTGAGCAGAGGGCTTCAGAGACCTCAGTTGGGATCGTCCTTGTCCTCCAGAGCACGGCCTGGGCCCCAGCAGGCAGCCCAAGGCACAGCGCTGCCAGTCGGGGCACTGCAGCAGACCCCGGCCCTGGGGGAGCACAGCTCTTCCTAAGGTCAGACGTGGGTGTGAAGGTGAGACCAAAACAAGACTCCTGCCTTCTAACTCCAGACCTGAGTCAGACCTGCTGGGAGGGAGGCAGCGATACTGGAGAAGGGAGGAGGGAGAAGGCTGAAGGCCTGGCCACTGGGTAATGTTTAATACATGCCCCACATGGCACTTAAGAGCAGGAGTATGCAAAATAATCTCCTAAATTACTGGAAACCCTGCAGAGATTCCTTCCTCCCATCCCTCGCCAAGAACACCTCAAAGCCAACAAGGGACTCAGAGGGGAGACCACTGAGGGGACCAAGGCTCAAAAACATCCACGGAGGAAAGCAAGCAGAAATACTGAAAGCTCAGCATGGCCTTGGACTCTCCAGCGAGCAGGCAGGACAGCAATGGGGCAGAGCTGCCCAAGGGAAAAAAACCCGTTGTCTACTGCTGGGCCAAATCCCCACTGAAGTCACAGGGTGAGGAATACAAGATTTGGCCCAGGGGATCCAGCTGCGAGTCAAACCCTCAGATGGCCTTGATCTCTGAGCCAGGGTCTTGAGACCTTTAGATCGTAATTAATTGATGGCAATGGAAAGAAGAGAGAGAGAAAAGAGAATAAAAGGGAGAAGGAGTGAAAGAGAAAGAAGGGCGTGAGGCAAATGGGAAACTAGGTGGATGCAATGCTTTTTCCCCCCCCCCAGCTCAGGGAACCTTACAGCAGCTCAGGAATAAAGGCTCAGCTGTAACTTGATTTCTAAAGCCTGTGCTTGCTCAGGGTTCACTGGGGACACATCAGGCACTGAGGTGAGAAAATAGAGCTGACGTTTAATCTCAACCCCTCTTAGCAAGAGTTGTGTCAAAGCAGGAAAACAGATCCCTGCATCCCTTCGCCTCCCTGAAGCTCTGGTGGAGAGTAGAGGAAGAACAAGGTAAAAATAGCCTACCTGTTGCTTGTCCCAGGTCCAAGCTGGAGTCGTTGAGCTCTCCCCCATCTTCCCAGAAGTACTGCGGGGGCTGTAAGATCTTGGACTCCTCGTTCTCCTCGCTGGTAAAGCCTGATCCTGGGGCAGCATGCAGAGAGCCAGGGATGAGATCAGGCTCGGTGGCCTCAGGGCTGGTTTGCTCGTGGGAATTCACGGCCTCCAGATGGGACATCATGGCAAACTCCAGCAGGGAGGTTGAAGTGAGGCCATCAGTGGTCGATTCCTCCGAGGAGGCAAGGCAGAGGCACAAAGTCCCTGTGCAGAGGCAACAAACCCACATCAGAGAGGACTGGCAAGCAGAAGGCCAGTCTCCAGACAACCTGCTCCTGCCAAAGCAACCTGCCTTGGGGTAACCTGCCCCTCACATGGGCTGCGCTCAGCTGACAAGGAAAATCGGGCTCTCTGGGGAAACATTCACAGCCAGACAGAGGAGCATTCACAGCCCCGAGGAGCTGCTGCCAAGCAGCCACTCAGCCCCAGGCATTCCCTTCAATGGGGCAGTGATGGGGCAGCCTTTTGGGGGCTTTTTGCCCCCCCCCTGAAAGGACAAGGTGCCTTGTGAGTCACCCATCCCGGAGAGGAGGTGGAAAGGCTCGTACTGACAGCATAAAACCCTGGCTCTGCGGAGTCAACGCCAGTTTTTCTATTCCACTGTCACCCAGCCAAGATTTCGCCCCAGTGTTCCCGACACGCAGCTGTATTCTATACAGGGGGATTGATTTAAACCAAAATTATCTAAATCATCAATATTAATCAGGTTTTAAATCCGAAGGCTGGAAATCTATTTTTAAGCCATTGATCTGAACTTCATTTTGCATTCGCATCTTTTGTTTTCCTGAGGGCAGGCTGACTGCCACAGGTAAGAATTAAATGCAACTAACAGCAAACGCTACCTAACGCCGAGCAGGGATGCAGGTGGCATTTTTCACTTTTGTTTGAACAATTATATACTTTGGTATTTCCATTTTGCATATTAGGAAGTTTGACTGACACTCCTCGATTCCTAGATGAGCCTTTAATTGTGATTTGTGTCAAGGTGCATTCACATGCATATTGAACTGCCATCAAAATGCAGGCAAACAGCATCTGGAACGTGGCTTTATTCAACCGATAAAAACCATGATAAGCACGGGGACATCAAGAAAAAATACATCTACCAAAACACACTTTGCATTTAAAGCATTTTTCTTAAGCAAGCAAAGTAGCTAATTTGGGTGAGCTGAGGGCTTCCTAGCCCTCTGTTCTTCAGTGCATTAAAATGAGAAGATCTCATCCTCTCACAGCTGATTTTTATTTGTAGATTAAAAGAAAAAAAAAAAGAACAAGTTTTCCTGCTTTCTCAGCTTATACTCGTCTTTTTTTCAGTTTTTAATGAACTAGTCACTGAACTGAACTAATTGAATATGCTGAAATAAAGACTAATTTGGTATCTTGCTTTGATAACTGATTTTCTAGACTGGAGAAGTGCAGCAGATCTACTCCATCTGGAGTTCAGTAAAATATCAGATGATGTGCCCCACACCGAAGTACAAGAGAAGCAAGAAAAGACAGCAATTAGTTGATAAACTGTCAGGCAACCATAAGGCATTGGCTACAGAAAAACCGACAGGGGCTTGTGCTGGAGGGAGGCTATTAGTAGAAATCCTCAAGGTCTGTCCTTGGACCTGGTGGTGTTTAACATTTTCCTAAGTGACCTTGGCTCAAAAAATTAATAGCAAGATAATGAAATTAGCCAAGGAAACAAAGCTAGGAGACATCCTCACTACAAAGAAAGACTGCAGATAAAGCCAGGTGATGCCGAGGACGGAAATAACAGAAATATTACAAAAAGGGACACTGCAAAGTGGTTAAGTCACCACCTTGGGAAATAGCACCAAACATTCTCCGCTATAAGATAGGAAGCCATCCGTTAGAAACGTCTTAAGAGAAGCTCCTGTGTTAGAAGTGTCTCCGAGATATCACTGGAATGCACATGTGAAAATGCTTGCAAAGTCCTGAAGCATTAGAAACAGAGATTTTACAAAGCACTGCTGAGACATCACCTGGATGCCGCACGCAGATTTGGGTACACGTGGCCTGGAATGATTCAGGCAGAGCTCAATCTGCCTGCAGGCAAGGGCACAGCCTGGGCGACCTCCCAAGGTTCCTTCCCACCACCACGTCCAGAAGGACAAATTCAAATCAATGCAAGTGCCAAGATGAGTTACGGCTGGCTCCCGTGCTTTCACTGAAAACATTGGCTTCTTAGCACAGAAAAATGTTTGGGACTTGCTGCTCGCTTGCCAGGCTGGTTACCAGCCCTGCCCTGGGAAGGCTGGAAGCCCAGAAATGCAATTCTTGAGCCTTGTGCGTGCTCTGACCTTCTCCGCCTACCTCTTCTCTTCTCTGAACCAAGCAAAACCCAACATTGGCTACTCTTTCCCATACACACTTGAGTCAGGCTTCTGCACTCCCCAGCCTCGATTGTTTTGCTCTATTGATCCAAGGCAAGAACCGGCTGAGGCCAGCGCAGCGGCAAAAAGCAAACGGCAAAAGAGCACCAGGGGGGCAGGAGGAGGCTGCTGCAGCATCACGGAGCCGACCGAGGCACCCCAGGGGGCAGGCCAGCTCCCTGGGAGCCACACACAGTGAAATCCACAGCTGGAAATGAGAGATTGGACACCTCTTGTGCAGGAGTGGGCTGGTCAGAGAGACCCAGCCAGCCATTGTGCTACCGACTGAGCGGTGCTCACCAGGCTCCGAAGCGCTGCTGCCCAGATTGGGCTTCCCCAGCCTGCCACAGGAGAGCTGGAGCATCTGCAGCAGTAACGGGGCACTGCTGAGCCCTGAGCAGCTGAATTGGGGACAGCGCTCGTCTTGAGGAGCTTACAGCTTGAGGAAACGTGACAGAGCAGCGAGGGGTGCAAAGGGAACGTTATCCTCCAAGTTATCCAGAAAAAAGGGAGCAGAAGGATGGGGAAAGACTACAGCAGAGGTCCAAGGAGATGTGGAAAACGTGGCGTAGTTGGGAGTAAAACCGCCTGGATCCTACTTATGCACAGCCCAGGTCCCCCTGCCAGCTGGGCAAAGCCTCACCACACAGCCCTGCGCCAGCTCCAGGGATGGCTCAAGCTTCTCGCTTCTACTCCCCGAGCCACGCACAGCCTGTGCTGCCTCCAGGCCCAACAGCCCCACAACAGACATCTCGTGGCGGACCAGGGAGCTAATCCCAGCCCTGCAGGAAGCTCAGGTCCTGGGACTTCGCTTACCCTCATGTAACTCTGAAGTGTTTACCCCGTTAAAACCCCTTAAGCTGCATTATCTTGTTTACTGGCATGCTCTGCTCTCCCCAGCCCAAGATAAAACTACACCGCCTCATCCCTGAGCAGGAGGCATTAATAGACACGGCCCGAGCAAGGCGGGTTTCTCCAGGAGTGGATGTGGGGCAGGACAGCAGCCTGGGGCTGACCCACAGGCACGGGGTGCAGAGGTCAGCCTGGGGGAACTCCCTGCCCCAGCACCAGCCCAAATGTCACAAGGCACCTTCTGCAGACAGCACCCTGACACCGCTTCAAACCTTCAGCACCTGCAGCAGCACCGACCCAAAGGCTTGGGGTGCCAAACACATTTGTCACTTCCCCCTCTCTCTTCCAAGCATCTGATAAAGGAGCTCAATGCAGCTGTCAACTCAGAGGCAAAGAAAGAATCAAAGCCCGAGCTGAGCTGGGAGGCCGGGGAGCACAGCTGAGAAACCCAACCCAAGGAATCAGCAGCTCGCCGTCTTCCTCCTCCTAGGATGGGGAACAGGGATCAGGCGACTTCCAGTAGCCATCAGTCTCCAGTCTGGTATTTTAGAAGGCAAATCAAACAGTAGGAAAAAAAAGAAACGGGAATAAAACCCTGCGAGTGGAGATGGGAGGGAGCAGGGAACGGAGCCAGGGCTCGCCAGCTGCTTCAATGGGGCGTTTGTCTCTCGTTTCTATTTTTGCGGCACCTCTGCGTAACCTGGAGGAGATGAGGCTCTGCATGCTAAAGAGGGCAGCCAGCCTTCGGGGAAACAGCAGGGATGTGAGCACGGGAGGCAACACCAGCCCCAGCTCAGAGCACAGGGGAAGTGGGAGAGGTAAGCGGCGCGGGGAGAGGGAACAAAGGCAGGGAGCGTGCGGCAGGAACAGCGCCGGAGCTCCTGCTCTGGCTGCGAACTCTCAAGCTCTCCAGCTGGCAGCACCCACAAACGTGACACGTGGAGGGAACACCGACCTTGCTGAAGAGGCTTCACCTCCACGAGGAGCGGAACGGGGCAGTTCCAACAACAGGGAGCACTGGTGTTACCTTGCCACAGCCGCTGGAGAAGCACCAGCCCGGTGAACACACACGTTTGGGAGTTTGCTGGTCGCTGATCCCACCGGCGCCTTGGAAAATGGCTTCAGCTCACAGCAGTGGAGCTTGCTCTGCTCAGCTCAGCAGAGGATGCGACATAAGAGCCCAAAAAGGCAGATGGAGGAGTTTTGCTCAATAGCAGAAAAAAAAAAAATCCGAGGAAAGAACATCTGCCGCCTATCTCCCAAACTGCTGGGAATAAAAGGAGATTCACATTTGTGCTCAACTCTAGAAGAACCCTAAAGCGTTTTCTACCTTAGCCAACCAAGAACCACTTCGTCCCGTTGCCACAAGGCAAGCCACCTCTCCACGGGATGGGGCAGCTGCTTGAAAGCTCCCAACTGGCCTATTGAGCAGGACTAGCAGGGAAAGAGGAAATCAGTCATTTCTGGATCCAGCTGAAATGAGAGGAGGGACTTGGGGACGTGAAATGGAATCTGGCTACGACTGTGTCAAGCGGCCTTTAAAATTTTCTTGCTTTTTAATTAACAACGAGCAAGCCTCAGTTTTCTCTCCAAGGAAATAACACCAACATCCTATAAGATGTCATCATACTGGCGTGACCTACAGAGGGGTTGTGTGCCCTTCTGTTGCCCATCTCCCAGCCGTATCAGCTGGTTTCACCTCTCCTTCTCCAGTGCTGGGACTGTAACACACCGCCAGGAAGGCAGGATCAGCCCTGGCTGGGGGGAAGAGCGTTTGCCTGGAGCACGTGCTCTGACTTCCTTGGCTCTCACCACCGGCTAGCAGAGCCTGCACAACACCACGGGTACCAGGGATGGGGCCAGGGCACCTCGGTGTGGCCGACAGGGCAGCCCCAACGGTGTCCATCTGGCCCCGCTGCCGTTGACCTTCCTTTCAGGCTCAGCCCAGACCCCGGAGGTATCCCACACCGTTATTTCCTCAGAGCGCTGGGTCAGCAATGGGTCACTTGCCGATAATCGGCTGGGACAGGAGCACAATGACCAGATGAGGGAAGCATCTGCCAGGGATCTGCCCTCCCCCAGACCACTGTCTGCAGAAGCTGGGGAGCAGGGCCCGAGGGCAGGGAGGAGAGAGGCCCCGGGCAGAGCTGCCAAGGCACAAACGCTCACAGAACGTAACAAAACACGGCGCTGATTTAAATGACAAAAAAAAAATCCCAGCTGCAGACAGAGGAAGAGGAGAAGCGTGATGCTGTTCAGCTGAGGGCTGTCCCAGCTGACTCCCTCACTCTCACCTGAAGTTGGGCTCTCAGCAGGGTGCAGACAGGACAGCCACTTATCAGACAAGTCATTCTGGTGCTAATTCGGAGTTGTGCCTGGAGCACTGCACCTCTCCCAGCCCTGCTGCTGCTCTCCCAGTGCACCAGACCCCTCACACACCCAGCCAGGTCCCTAATCCGAGAGCATCTCTAATTAGGACTTCAGCAAACAAGGTCAGACTGCCATCCTCCCGGTACTGTCAGCAAGCAGGTCCCTCACCGGGTGTCCCTCGAAGCCTTCCCCCATCTCACGGCCCTGGTACATTTTGGAAAGCAATGGGAGAAGTAACACGGCGAGCACGTAGAGGTCCTGCACTGAGGAGGTGACGAGGCACAGCTCACGAAGCCCTTGCAGTGAGGCAACGCTTCAGAAGGAGATCCTAAAGCACCCAGTAGTTGTGCCAGCATCTTGAAGCTTTCAGAGATCTTTACAGCCAGCACAACCAGGGAGCTCAAACATGGGGAGCAGGGCATGAATGTTGCACACACTGAGCAGGGAACACCTCCAGCACGCAGCGCAGGTACCACGACCTGCTTTTGCAACCAGCTGCAGATGTGCACTGGGGTCTGACTCACAGGGCTGCGGGACCCTCAGCCCGCTCTGAGCAGAGCCAGTCTCCCCACAGACCCCACAGAACCAGGCCACAGCAGCTCAGGCGAGCCCCAATCCCCCCTTCCATCAGCCCTTTGTGCCGGGCGTCACAACCATGCCTGGTTTCAGCCTCGCAGACTGTTTCCCTTCGCTCCCTCCCCGGATCGTCTCGTAGCCTTCACACCTCCCTCCTCTGCTGCTGCCGCGTCTGCTCCTCCGCGCTCCTCGCTATCAACCGCGGCGGGTCGCAGCTCGGGGGGAGACGCAGCGCCAGGTAGGCAGTTGCACGCAGCAGAAGTGAATTTACCTCTCTCGGTTACCTTTCCTCAGCACCCTCAAAGCAGCCCGCAAGCCCCCAGGGCTAACAGACCACAGGATGAAAGCAACTGATCTGGGGGAAAAAAAATAATAAAAACAACAAACAAAGCAAAACAAAACAACACAGCCCACGGGTTCCTTTGCCCAAAACATTTCAACTGCCTGCCAAGAAGTCACCTTGCCAGGCCTTTGCTCCCACTGCTCGCTCTGTCTGGGCTGCATGCCCCAGTCCTGTTTCCAGCACACCAAGTAAAGGTGCGTGGCTGCTCCGCCTGCAAACCTCCCTGCCCGGGCAGGGCAAGCACTGCTGCAGCAGGCAGGAGGGACATCCCTCCAGAAACAACCCCAAAGGAGCAGAAGCCGTTGACACCAGCTCAGCCCAAAGGACTTGAGGACTCACCGGGCACAACCCTGAGCACAGAAGGCGCAGCCAGATCCTGGGAGGCACAACGGGGCTCAGCGGGGTCCGGTCGGAGCGCCAGCAGGGCGCATCTTCCTCGCCAGCATCCCGGGCCCTCTGAACAAACCAGCGCATGTGTTTCCTCTGCCTCTGTGCGACTCTGCCCGGGCTGCGTGGCTGACAAATAGCCTCTCTCCATTCTTTCAGGATTACGTGTTTCAATAGCCGGCGAGGACTGGAGGCAAGTTCACCCGACTGCCAGCTGCGGGCCACGACGCACCTTCCCCGCAGCCCCTCTCACCGCGGCCCGGCTGCCTTTGTGTCTCCTGCTCACTTATTTACCCACAAAATGCCGGAGCGTCTTCCCACGCTGAGCAGAGGGGGAAAAAAAAAAAACACAAACTTTTGTGTGCTCTGATCTGCAGCTTGTCGCCTGCAGCTTCCCCTTGAGGGCTTAATGTAGTTATTTCTACCCCTGATGCCTATAATTAAATGAACATTTCCTTATGGCACTGGAGAGGCCAAGGAAAAATTGACTACAGGGAATTTTCATCCGTCCTGATTTATACTCCCTCAGCTCCGGCTGTTCACACACTGCTAACAAGGAATCTTCTAAGCAGGCAGGAGGGAAAAAAATAATAAATAGCCCACATGCAGACAAGCACCTGGGGAGACAATGAGAGGGAAAAGACCGCTTCCCTGCCCTCTCCCCTGCTTTTAACCACATCATTTTCCTACTTGCAAAAGCAAAGGGGCTCAGATACCCAAGAGCCCGGAGAGATGTTTCCATGCTCTGCCAGCAGACCTACGTGATGCCCATCCCGCCCCTGGGACCCCGATGTGGGGCACCTTCAACCTGTCCCGAGGGTCTGCAGAGGCTCCTGACCCCAGGAGGCAGCTGCAAGCACGCCTTTCCCTCGGCACCAGGGACGCAGAGCCTGCAGCTCTCGGGTTTTAACCATGCCTGTCTTGTGGGACTGGAGAAGCGAAGCCACAGCGCAGTGAATTATGCCAGACTGGAACAGCTCCTTAACCACCAAGCAAAGCTGCTAACCAAAATGGGCTCAATTTAGAAATTCTCAGCAGTCTTTGTCTCTAATTCTGACCTTCCAGCTAGGTAGGAAAACAGGTCTCCAGGGATGCCTGACCATCCAAGTCCAGCTACCACAACGCACCAGGATTACCAGTTTCACCGGGTGAGGAACTGAGCTGCCCCTCGTCTCCCATCCCTCCACCTCTCCCTGCTAGGACAGCAGAGAGGATCACAGGGAAATCCAAGGACCCAAATCCTCCGTATCATCACCAGCTGGACAGCAACGCTAGAAAGTTTCCAGCAGTCTGTGCAGAAAAAGAGACACCCTCCCTCAGCAGAGCAGCATCAGCTGTAGACCTTTCGGGTGCCAGATTTTAAAACCACCACGAGGTCCCTGTCCATTCCTCGTAGAGCAAATGCAGCTTTCGAGTGTGGGGACGGGGCCAGCCTGAAATGGCAGAACAGTGGGATAGGAATATGGTTAGTCCTGCCCATGCTCATTGCCCTGCTCCTTGGAGGAGGCAGAGGTCTGGCAGAATTTGGGGACACGGGTTTCCTGACGAGATGCAGCTAAAGGACTTCTGCAAGCTGTGCCCGAGGTTTTCCCTAATGTGGACTGCCAGCCTCGAGGGAAACACGGAGCTGGCTCCCAGCTCAGCCCAGGGAAAGCTTGGGGCTTCTGTGCCACGGAGTATTGGCAGAGAACCCCAACAGGTTTTTCGATCCATTTTGCTCTTTAAGCTCACTATTGTTTGCCAACCTAAAAGCCTTTATCCCCTCTCTTTAGGGAGCCCCAGACCACAGGGGCAAGGCGCTGTGCCTACAGCTCGGGGACAGAGCGACTCCCCAGCGCTCCCAGATGACACATTCCCCCACCAACATTTTCAGGAGATCGGGGCAATAACACAGACGTGCCAGGGGGCTGGATGTCACCGTATCGCAGCTCGGTCGTGCTGGAAGACAGCGACTGGTTGGGAAATCAGCCCTTCCCTCCCTGCCAGAATGACTCAAGACAAAGACTCCCCCACACTTCAGATGTCCCCGCTCCGAACTCCTGTTTCCCAGCTCCGCTCTGCCCAGATTTTGGTACAAAAGAGCCGGCGGTGGGGAGGGCGAGCGCAACCGCAGCCTCACGAGTCTTGGGGAGGGGAGCCCTTTGTTGGGAAATTTCCCCCAGATGATTTAAAAACAGGCGCAAAGCCCTCGCAACTATTCCGGGTACGATTATCCCTGAGCTCAATTGCCTCTCCCCGGCACCCTCCCTCCCCTCCAAATTTCAAGGGCAGGCTCTTGGAAGGAGATGGGGGGGGGGGGGGAACGGGGAGCAATTTGTGGTGCCCCCCGTCCTTTGTGGCAGTTTTGCGGTACTTGGTCAAATCCCCACGATGCCAGAAGAAGCCAGAAACACAAGGGAGAGCTTTGGGGGGCAGCCCTGGTGTGGGCAAGGTCCTCCGTGGCGGGCAGCTCACCTCACGGCATCATGAGGGCACTCGGCACCGGCCACAGCGTGCAGGGTCCCCACCGGGGACCCCATCACCGATGCTGGAGACCCTGTGGCGAGCAAAACCCACGGGCACCCCACAACCGGGGGACAACCAGCCACCACCCCGGGGCGGGGATGGATCACCCCCCGGTCTTTAGGGCACGGCACCGGTGGGATGGAAGCGTGTGTGTGTGTGTATGTGGAGGGAGGGGGGGGTCCCGGTGGCTGCCCCCACCCTCCCGCTGGGATGGCGGCTCCCCCCCATTCCCCTCCAGCCCTCACTCACCGGCGGCCAGCAGCAGCAGCAGCAGCAGCGCCGGGGCCCGGTGCAGCGGCTGCATGGCGGCGGCCGCTGCCCTGCCGCGCCGCCTCTTCACGGGGAGCGGGGCCGCCCCGCCGGGCTCTGCCCCTCGCCGCCGCCGCGCCCGGCCCGGCACCGCCTCCTCCTCCTCCTCCTCCTGCCGCTACGGGGGCGGAGAGACGGGGAGGGGGCGTCCGGAGCTGCCCCCCCCCCACACACCCCAAAAAAACTCCACGGGGCTGACGGGGGCCGTGGAGGCGCTGCTCGGTGCCCCGCTCCCTCCCCGAGCCGGCCGCAGGGCCCCGGCCCCCCGCGCCTCCGTGTGGCGGCGGTGGGGGGTGGGAGCCGGGGAGGGCCGCGGGTGTCCCTCAGGCGCTGAGGGAGCGGGGAGCCCTCGGTGGGATCCCCACGGGGATGGGATCAGACCTCGGGCCCTTTGAGCCCTGTGGTGGAAAAGCACGCAGGGAGGTGTCTTGCTTCGCACCTTGCCTCACCTGTGGGTCACAGAGCCGCGCACGGTGCGTGTATCTGCTGTGTGTGTATCTGCGCCGCTTCATGAGGGAAGATTTCTCCCCCAGAGCAACTTCATTTCTCCAACTCACATCCCACAGGCCTCCAGCCCCTGAGCAGCCACCTCTGAGGGGCTACGCAGCTCCCAGTCTAGTCACAGCCTCATGTCTGAGAGACCTACCCAAAACGCAAGCCTCACAGGGCTGCAAATACCTTGTAACTCCAAGCTGAAGGACCCCAAAAGAAATCAGTCCCTTTCCATAGGGTATCAGGCTCACTGGGCATCAAGCTTTCCTCCACAGCAGCACCTAGGTGCCTTTTTCTTCGTTCTCAGAACAATTTTCTCATCACACTACTCTAGGAGGGCAGGCAACGCCGATATCAAATATCTCAAGCCCTGAGCGAGGAGGCAGCAGCGCTGCCATGGCCTCACCAAGTACCTTCACGCTGCCCACCTTTGGTGCTTTCTGAGCTGTGAAGATGTCAGGAGGAGCGTTGGTTTGCAGGTCTCTCTCCACATGCAAGCCACACACAGGGCAAAGACATGCTGGTTGCTTCTCACCGACCTCCCCATGGTCCATGAGCCATGGTGGGCCCCAGGTGCCCATGCAGCATGTGGCTGAGACAACAGCATGTCGGTCTGGAGGCGGTCAGGATTCTAGATCCAGATCTTATCCCCTAAATAAAGATTCACTAAAAATATTTCAGACTTTTTTTTTTTCCCTGCAAGTAAGTAGTGAATGTTCTTTTGTTGAAGATTGAATCTCCCGAAACAAGCACTGTTGGTATTTTTTTTTTCCTGTCATGAGCTTGATGGCTTTTTGACAGCTAGAAGAAGGTGGCATGCCAAAGGCCACCAAACCTTCCTGAGAGCCAAACAACCAGCCCTGGGTACCCGGTATGACCAGTGCTGGCCTTTGTAGCTCCTACCAGACCACCACTGCCCCTCTGAGCAGCTGCTTGCCCTTTTTGGCCTCTTTTCCCCTCCATCACCCGCTCCCATGCAGTGGTTACCCCAAGTGGGACAAGGGCAGGTGACGGGCCAGCTGCTCCAGTTCCCCAGCGCAGCAAGCCAGCAGGCTTGAACCAAGCCACTCGCTTTTGGCTTCTGTCAGACCACGTCCTCCCAACGCTCTGAAAGTCCTTTTTATCCCAGAATCAATGCAGCCCCCAGCCCCCACTGCGCAGGAAATGCAGCAGGAACTACCGAGCTGCCTCCTACCCCTTCGCCAAGATAAAAACCCTTCAGTACACTCAGATCCTAGCCCAGGCATGGCATTTAATGAATACTCTTGTCATTTTTCACTTTTATGCTGGTAATTTGGCTGTCTCTGCATGCAGGTGGCTTACTACAAGAGGGTAACTAAGAGCCTTTCAGATCTCTTGACCCTGCCACATCCAGCCCCCAAATCTTAGAAACTGGATCCAGTGTCTGCAGCAGCCCCATGGCATCAAAGGCAGCGCAGACACCCTCATGAATTACCCGGCCCCGCATCAGAGGGGAGGAAACCATGCTGGCACAGCGCTGTGCACGCTTACTGTGAGGCTCATGGTGCTCCCTGGTGCTGCGTGGATTTATTTTGACATCGCACATCGGTCTCCCACTGAGCAGCAAAAAAGGGGCAGTATGAAAGGAGAAGATGCATCTTAGACAAGAAAATGAGACAAAATTTGTGGCCGCATCGATCAGCCAGGTCAGCGTTGCCAGCAGAGATGGGCAACACCAGTGCTCTTTAAAAACAGCATGAACTTAAACCCAGCACAGCCCATGTCTTCGTCGTACGCTCCCTTGGATAGGCACGGCTGGCTCAGCTCTCCCGAGGTATTGGCAGCTGTACAGGCAAAGGTTTGTCATTTCTCATTTGATCTTCTCCAGCCTCCCTACCTGGGGTACGTTCTCCAACGATGTTCAGAGCACCGGTAAAAGGGGCTTTGCAATTGCACTAAATGCTTTTTATAGCTGCTTCAAAGCTATTCAGGAAAGTGATACTGGGAGGAACTTTTATCAGTATTACCATTATCTGTGCTTTGCTGTTCTTCCCCCAAATTGTTCAATTTCACAGCTACGTCTATTAGACTGAATCAAAAAGCAAGCGTGTATTTTAGGCTGGCAAAACTGAAAATCCTTCTGCCGCTTTCCCCGTAAGTTACCGTAACAGCTTTTGCCTCCAGGAAATTCAGCCAGCTTTCCGATTTCAATTTAAGGGTCACATTTTGTTCCAAGATACTTGCAAACAAATACTACTGAAGTAGAGGAATGAGGTGATAGCTAAAGGAAAGAATTTGCTGCCTAGGACTTGTTAATTAAAAGCAAATTAAATAGAAGTCTAATCACAACAGAAATACAACTTGTTTTTAAACTCCAGTTTAGAAAAAAAAAAAAAGCAACACATTAATTTGAAATATGCTGGTAAGATGTTTTATTCTCCTAAATCCAGCAAAATTGAATTCACTTACAAAGATGAAAGTGATCTATTGCCCTTGCTCAGCAGAGCAAGAAAATAAACAATAAGCAAAACAAATAAGCAGTCAGATGTTAAGTTCTTGCAGTGTTAGAAATGGCAAGATGTCACTAGTACCAAGAAAAAGGTTTAACACTTCTTCCATTGCATGCTCACAATTATCATACAGCAGAAAGGGATCTGTAGCCATTCTCAGCGCAAAGAAAACACCAAAAACCACTACTTTCAGACTATGTCCAGTTAATTCACTCTCTGGCTTTTTGCGACAGAGACTCGGTGACACAGCAGGCTGGTGGCACACCACACAACTTAACCCCAACTACTGTGAAGCTGCGCAGCCTTTTGGCATCTCATCCCCCTTTGACAGGGGGACTTGAGAGTCCCCTGCCCAGCCTCTCCTTCCTTGGGCACAAGGGAAGATTTAATCTCTCCCATGTTGCAGCATTCCTAAATTTATTCCAGAGTCTCTGACAAGATTTATATAAGCTTATTTGCTGAGTAGCCTTTTTAATGCTCAAACACAAGGATTTTGACTGCACCAAGCAGAGGTAGGTACCCACTCCATTCTTACCTAGCCCAGGCATGCAGGCATTCAGTGGGGAAAACACATACCTCCTGCTCTCATCCAAAATCCTCTGGGGAAAGATGTATAATAAACACCTTAAGAGGAGTGACCTGGAGCCATTTATGCCTTCCAGCATGTGCTGTAATTAGAGGGGAGCGGGATCTGTTCCATTGAGGGCACAGGAGTGGGAGCAAGGTTTTCTGCATCACTTTGAGCCTTTCTTCATCTCTTCACACCAGCTTCCTCCCCTTAGGGAAGGGCACACTACCCACCTGGGACACAGCGCTGTTACCAGTCCTGCCTGCTTCCCAGCCCCTGCTGAAAGGTGTGAAAGAGCACACACACAAGTTGTGCTTTACTTTTACTCCCAGTTTTCACATGCCCCTGCTGCTTCCCATCCCTGAAGCGCTGCATTTCTCTCCCTTCTAAAGCGGAGCTGACTGCTGCATTAACAGCCAGGCCGTTCTCCTGCAGGAGGCTCTGACAGCAAACCCCCGCGGACTCCTAGAGGGCAGAAGAAAACAAAGCTATATTGAATTTGATTAAGGGGCCAGAATAACCTTTAACAGAGCCACCTGAGGCAAGGAGGCAGACAGCTCTCCAGCTGAAAGCCAAAGCCAGTTTCCTCACAGCCATAGGGACAGGGCTCCTCCCAGAGAAGCAAAAGCCCAGGCACATTGCTGTGCTGCAGCAGGCATGCAAGGGATGGTCACAGCCCTCTGCTCACTCAAGGGGTGACTACTGAGCTTCCAGCTAGGAAGCAGAAAGGATTTGGTCTCTTGGGGCTTATTCCCATCATTTAAGCTGGGTTTCTGCACAACACAGCTTAGAGAACTCTTATCTCTGCATTGAGCACAGCAACTCAGTTCCTAGGCAGAGACCAAATGCCCTTCTGGAAAGGGTTGCAGAGTGATGGAGAAATCTGCAGAAATGCAGAACACTAGATGCCTGGAGGGCAGGCAAACAAACCTCAGACCTCCTGAAGCTTTTTGCTGGAACAGGATAAGAAGCAGGTTAAAGCCCAGTAGAACAAGGAGGTTAGTGACAAGGCACAGAACTGGTCTTTGCATATCTTAGAGGCATAACCTGGGTCCACATTAGCAACCACCAAACCCTTGCTATGTAGGTTTTAAGGAACATCCACTGGGGAACTGAGTACAGTAACACAGCTAGCATAACAGGGACACCTAAGCAAGCAGAGCTGCCCAGGGATAGCAGTCATGTTCAGACAGAAGCCCACACCCTGAGCAGAACTCATGTCAGTGAAGTTAGTCCAATACCAAAGCTGGGAGCTGGTCCAGAGGCCAGTGAGGTCTGGTGAAGGCAACCATCACCAGCCACTGGGCAGGTCCACAGTGATTAGACAGAACCAGATAACAGATCATAGCCCAAAGCTACAGGCAGAGCATAGCCAGGCATAGCTGAGCTGGACAACACCATAATGAGGTTGGAGAAGACCTCTAATAGCACCAGCCCTAACCATAAACCCATCACCTACCTCATAACTCAAAGAAGCAGTAAGGGACCCCCCAGGCTGAGCTTAAATAGAGAGCTTGGGCCGTGGGTGTGGGGTGGTGAGCACAGGTGAGGATGGTCAGAGCAATTCGGGCCTACCAGTGCCCTCAGGGCCCAGACAACATAAGCCTTCCCCTTCACATGGTGAGGGGAGCTTCTATCCCTCCCTGAGCAAGGTACTGTCTTGGGAAAGAAGCTAGAGGTAGGTTATATTTTTCCTTGGTAAACTGAATAGCCCAATTTTGTCTTGAGAGAAATTCTTGACTTCTTAGCAGCTGGCTAAGCTGGATGCAGACAACCCCAGGGCCTGGGGAGTAGCCTGCACCTGAAGAGAGTTGATTTCTGTTGCCTCTAAGAAGGGCAATGCCCTGTCTTATAGGGCCCATTGGCACTCCTACAGCTGTATTTCCATGTGGTTTTATGGGACTGAAGCTCCTCGGCATTTCTCACACAGAGCAGTTACTTTCGGGTCCCCCTGATCACCAGAGAAGCCAGAAGAGAAACTTGGCAGCTCCCATGGGTTCTCCCCCCACAGCCCCACTTTGCCTTTAGTGGGAAGTGACTTGCAAGCAGAGCAGAAAGAAGCACAGCCTGCTTCCAAGGAGCTTTTGCTCTAAAGATGCATTGCTCAGCAGCCCCTCGAGGCTCCCTGAAGATGTTTAGTTATGGCCGAGGAGCGTGCTGGATGGCTGGAGTCATTGGCAGGCCAGTGCTCCATGATAATGGAGACATTAAATCAGTCATGGCAGCATGAACTGCATAATAGATGCAAAATACAGCAGAAGTCTGATCCAATTTTGGCTCTGCGTTGTTAAGTAGTAAAGTACCTCAGGAGATGGAAAAATACCAGGGAGTTCAGAGTGCATCTCCCTGCAGCATGGCATAGGGGGTGGCTGTCTGCTCACCTGTGACTGTAGATACACATCCTCTGTAAAGGTATTCTCATCCTGTGTTCGGGGCTCAGCACTGGCATGCTGGAATTCGCCTAATTAGATCAGCCGAATTCAACAAAGACAGAGCCACAAGTGCCTGAAATGTCCCTCCTGGTTGAGCTGCAGCTGGCTGGTCTGCTCTGGGACAGGGCGATGACACTGTCCGACACAACTGCTCCATCTGGAGCACGGTTGCAGGGCAAAAGTCCTCAACCAGCTTCTGGACAGCTCTTTAGTAAGCAGACAGACGGACAGATCAAGTTCCAGAAAAGGTATGGAAGAAACTGAATCAATGGTGGTCCAGAAATGCTGCGTATGCTATTTTTTCCAAGTGGCTATGGCATTAATTTGGGGGGAAATGTGGCATAGTGAGGGTTGAACTTCCCACTGCTCAGCCAGCAGCTGCCATTTGACAAGCAGACTGGTCAACAGCTGCTAGCACACAGGATACAACCCCGGACTTGCAGATACAGCGTGGTGGTTATGATCACAGTAAAGGCAGAAGCTATTGAGACTCCAAACCCTTTCAGTAGATACAAAAGGGCTGGCAAAAAGGAGGAGTTTCTGTCTCCTTTTCTTCAAATACCCTCACACGAGTTAGCTGGTTATGTGCAGGCACATGCTCGTGTACGTACGCATTGTGTATGTGTGTGTATATATATATTCAGGATTGCACTCTGTGTAACCAGAATGCTCCATGCTGGGCTAAGGTCAGAAAGCTTTTTAGGAGCAGCAGAGAGCCGTGCTGTTCTCCCAGGGGTGTGCACAGCACGTTCAAATTGAACTGCTTCAGGATCTGGCCCCTTGTGCCCTTTTCAAACCAATATGTTCTCCTAAGCCTGTCTGGCTCAGCATTTGCCAACAGCCACAGTCCCAAGGGGGGCGATGATGACCAGAAGGGACACTGCTGGCTTCGCAGAGCTCTGCTTTGCAGGGAGCTTCCTCATCACCTTCCCGGCTGAGCCCAGGCACAGCCTGTTCTGGACAAACCTCACCTCCCCGAGACCTCGCTGTTGCCCCAGGTTGTCAGAGCGTGCACCGTTTGAATCTCAGCAGCGAGAAGTCAAGTGCTCAAGCTTGGCTAAAGCCGGGGTTGTCAGGGGAGCAGCTCCTCTTTTCATGAGAGCGTGGCTCACCTTGCTGATCTCCGGAGCCCTGCAGTAAAATCCTTGCTACGCTCAGCTGGAACATGCCCCCGGGCAAGGCAGCCCTTGTTCAAAGCAGCATCTGTTTTCACCCCATCTGCACCCCTGTCCGGAGCAGACACCTGATGCTGTCAACAGCCAAAGTTTGCTCCAGGGAACCTGAAAAGCTCAGTGGCCGTGAGAGGAGGAGCATGCCTTCAGATTGGCATTAACACTCCGCTGAGCGGCTGATGCCAACATTAGCCAGGGCGCAGCTGCAAGAATTCATTGCTCTGCTGGATGCTGGCAGCACAAGGTGGAAAAGGCAGAGCTGCCTCTGCAGGGAAGATTCGAGATGAGGCAGGGGGAGAGAAGTGACTCCGACAGCAGCGCCTCTCTGCTGCCACAGCTCGCGGCTCGCGTCAAGTGAGGTGGGGCCAGAGGACGCGAGGCAGGAGTAAATCGTAGGACAAAACAGAAGGGTGGCTGTCATCAGCCCTGTCCAGCAACAGGGCAAGGAGCTGGGAAAATCATCTGCTCCTGGCTATTCTCTCATGGTTCACAATAACGTGCTTGGCAACGTGCTTAACTCTGGGACACTACACGAACAGCAGAGGCTTCGTAAGGCTGCAAGTGTTTAGGGAGCATTTTGTATTTCTCCAGTGCTACACACAGCCTTTCTCCTCCCACACCCACCCCTCATCCCCATGACATAAATCCTGTTGTTGGACAAGCTCGAGGCATCCCTCCTCACTGCTGGCTTTGCTGTCTCAGGGCCAGCACTTTCTCCAACAAGGTCTGTGGGTTCCCGTGGAGCTGGACACGGCTTGCAAGTGGTCGGGGTTGCCCTCCCCAGGGACTGCCTCTGTCCATGTCCTCTGGTTTTAGGAGGCAAGGTGCTGACAGGGCTGTGCCCAGACCTCAGGAGCCACGCTGGCTTTAGGCAGGGCCTCACCCCGTGTCCCCAGGCACACGGCAGCACTGCCATCCCCTGCACGGACCTGACCCACGCACAAATTTGGGGGGCAAAGGGCGAGCTCAGGCAGGGAGCACGTGCCAGGAAAGTGACTCTGTGGGCTGCCCGCGGAAAGCCCTGGTAGACAGAGACCCAGTGGGAAGGGAAAAAAAACAGCCAAAACAGTTAAACAAATACACAGGAGGGAGCTGGCAGACAGAAAAGGCAACATGCGGAGCCAGTTTCAGGCTGAGAGTCATGTGCTAAGCCCCCAGCAGGGTTCAAGCACTGCTAGCTCCCGAGTAACAACCAGGCTGAGAGGACACACACACACATCACCATGACAAAACTCCACAATGCTGGCAGCCGGGGACATGTCTGCTTGGCCAGCCCAGAATTGCAGCAGCCAGTTTACAAATTCTCTCCAGCAAAGGCAGGAGGAGGCTGGAGATGCTGTACAGTCCCTATGTCTAGCCAGGCAAAGCACATTCACTTCAGTAAGCCCTGGAGAGGGTTTACTGCTTCTCCCAGGCTAGAATCCAAGACGTAAGATCAAGGCTGTCTAACCCAGGACTGGGAGCTGGGAGATGGATGCTGTGATAGAGCAGTCTCAAGGTGGTAAGAATATTTATGGGACAGTCCCACAGGGGGAGCAGAGCTCCAAGAGGCAGGCAGGATGAGGAAGGAGCCACTGCAGGCTAGCACTGGATGGGAAAACAGCAGCATTCATGTGACTGTGCTGTGGACAACCGCATCCTGGTATCTCTCCACGAGGATGTGCAATAGCTGAGACCAGCCCCAGCAGGACTTCTCTCCCTCTCTTCGCACAGGCAGCTCCCACTAACTTGAGGAGCAAACAGAGGATGCATTTGTACCCAGCCCCGAACGCAGCAGCAAACTGCTGAGCAGCTGATGCAGCCTCAGGGTGGGCAGTTGTTGTGCTCTTCCTTTCCCTGTGTGGCTGCAGGAGTTTCAAAAATAAATAAATAAATAAATAAAATGAGGAAACACAAAAGGTATTGATAAAAAATTTATTAAAACTGCACACAGCAAGAAAATTGCATGTGGATACTCAGCCCATCCCGCCCTCCCGGAACACCTCCAGCAAATGGGTGTGAGATGCTGCTCGGTTCAGGTGCCAGCGCTTGGATCCAGCTGTAAATTTGCATCTGCTGACAGTGGTACAGAGCTCACACCCTGTGAGGCAGGGGATGCCCCTTCCCTCAGGCTTCTGGATGCTGCCCCAGCATGCTGGGAAGGCAATTCCCCTTCAGGTCACCCCTAACACGAGAACAGGTTATGTTTTATTTCAGATCTTCCTCTGTGTCTTCCCCTTCCCTTGCACAACCCAAGCACGAGGTCAGCCCACGTGGGCACCTGGGGAAATGTCAAGTGTCAGGCACAAAGGTCTGGAGCTGAGAGGCTGACTGGTTCGTGGAGAGCTGAAAGCAGTCTCAATTATCACCCAGCAGGCTGCACAGTCGCCAGAGCTGGGAAAAGAGAATCCCCGAGGGTGCTTGAAATCCAAGGGACGTGGGCAAGGCAGACAAATGTCTTTCAAATGCTCCCGTTCGTCCCTCCTGCAGATGAGCCCATTAACAACTAGGGACAAACAAACAGCAAACACGCCGGCTATGTGGGCAGCAATTCTCTCGCTGTTGGTCTCATCTACAAGGCGGAACAGCGAACGAAGTTGCTAAACGGACTTGGCTGGGCATTTAACTACTTAACTCTGCACTATTTACAAGGGCTTCGGCAGCTCAGCAGTTCCTTAATCCATAAGGCACAAAGCAAGCAAGAGAACGTGGAGCTAAGTCTCTCTGGCTGCTGATGTCTGCAGCGTGCCCAGGGGGGCAGCAGCACAGGGGTTTCGTCCTGCAGGAGCACACGGAGGGCACCAGTGCCAGACTCAGAACTGCTGGAGGATCAGCTTTCGCTTCACGTCCCGGCTGAACCTGTTCATCTTGAACACCTCGCTGTCGTAGAAGGTGGAGAGGTTGTGGATGTTGATCTGCCGGGCCTGGAAGGACAGAGCAGGGGAAGAGGTAAATGTTTATTCAAAAATAAATAAATAAAAAGCACCACGTGGTTTTCCACAGCAGAGTCCTCACAAAATTTGACAGTCAGCAATCTCTGCTCTGCTCAGCGGGAACCAGAACTGCAGTAGAAGGGGAGACTGCAGGTCAGGAGGAAGGCGTATTGGCAGAGCTGAGCGAAGAGAGGATGCTGGCTCAGCATCTGCCTGCTCTCAGCTCGTCCTTTTACTTCCACTAGAGGTAGAACATGACTATTATACACAGCTGTTATCCCAAACTTCCCAGTCCTCACTCAGTGGGAGGCAGTCTTGTAGGATATCTCTCAGCAACAAACTGGTGGCTCTGGGAGGAGCAGTTACTCTCTTTGTTTAACACAAGGACCAGAAAAACATCAACCCAGGAATCGAGTACTGCTTTAGTGCCAAGCAAGGTCAGTGCATTGCACAGAAAAGCACAGTCAGGAGCACAGCCCTGGCACCGGGGTGGGGACACATCAAGGAGGAGGACAGTGAACCTCAGGAGGGATTGGCAAAATTCATACAAGCAGATTTTTCTACTCAGTGCTTCCTCAAATGTGGGCACCAGGGAATTTGTGTCCTCATTCACCTGCAAAGCACCAGCCATACTGCAGGATTTACCACTCCAACCCCAAAGATCTATGGGATGGGCATGAGAACTGAGGAGGAAGAACACGGCACTCCTAGACTAGAGACAGATGAGACCACCCTGATTCTGGGCTGAATTGATTTTAAACCATTTTTTTTCCTGGTACATTGATTCAAGAAGTTACTTGTCTGACAGCACCTCTGGTTGAGAACCAACCCCAGAGAAGGCTTGTTAGGATAAGCCCGTACCTTATCCACTAGATCCTTCTCCGGGACTTCTATGGTGTCTTGCTGGGCCCCATAGCGGTTCCTCTGGTACATCACCTGCTCTGCGACCAGCTGCTTCAGGATGAACAGCAGCAGCTCGTTGTTGTCTCGCTTGAACGAAAGGTAGCGGGAGAACGTCTGACAGAGGAGAGGAAAGGAGAGGAGGTGAGCCAGGAGGGTCAGGCATCGCGTGCCGCACTGCAGGTCTCCCGTGCCCGACACCAACCAACCCCTCCTCCCACAAAGCACAAGGGGAACCAAATGACACCACTGTCACCTGCACCCTCAGAGTCTCCTTAGGGATTTCAGCCTTGCCAGGCTGCCACCTGCACGTGCAGTTACAACAAAGCCCTGTATCAGCCAAGGTATTTTTCCACCAGCTGCTCTGACGCCCATCCAAAATCTCCAGAGGGACCCCAGCAGCAGCCTGGGAGCCTCCCAGGGGCTGAGAGGACACGGCTGCAGAGGCGTGCTGCCCCTGGGGGAAGCAGCCCTCGAGGAAGGGTAGAGCTGCTTCTCTTAACCCAGACCACCCCGTGCCTGCCCAGCAGACGTTTGTGCCCGGCTGGCTGTCTGCAGCCACACAGAGAGGCCACGAGTCGCCCAGACTGAGGGCAGGCACTCTGGACAGATGCCAGGCTGCAGCCAGCCAAGAGCTGTTCAGAGCCAGGCCCTGCTACGCAGAGAAAAGTGCTGGCAGGCTCTTGTGCACCGAGTCACGGTGTGGGCTGCGATGGGGTTAAACGTTCCCTGAAGAGACCTAAAAAAAAATGTGAAGAAACTGCCTGCCTGCTTGACTCGATCACCTGGCAGCAGTAGCAGCAGGAGTGTTGGGACAAAACAGGAGGGAAGGTGCCAAAGGAGGGGAGACACAACAGTGCTTTGGGCACAGGGGCTCAGGGCACAGGTCAGGACTCGTGTTCGTCCCCAGCCCTGATAAAACAGCGCTCCTGAGAGAGCCCCTGCACACCCCACCAGGCAAAGGGCAGTCACACAGCAGTGCCTCCAGACTCAGGATACCCTTCACACAGACACGATGCCTGCCTGTGCAGGACAGACCCTGCAGGGCCTGAAGGAGCCTCTCCCTGCAGCCAGCACCACCGAGGGGGCTGCAGCCGAGCCCCCAGGTGCCCACCTTGCGCATGCTCCTCATGACGCTGAACTTCTGCGTGTCGATGAAGCTCTCCAGCATCACCCTGATGGCCATGTTGACGTCGTCCTCCACCACGTAATCCCGCAGGTGCATGCGGGCGTGAGCCTCGGCCATCCGGATCATGGACTCGATGTGCCGCACCGTGATGGGGATGCTGCCGGTCGCCTGAGGAGGGGGAGGAAGGAGCAGCTCCTTACTGAAGGGTAAAAGACCTGGGGCAAGACACGCGGCTTCTGGGGCAGGAGCTGCTCCTGGCCCTTCAAGGACTGTCTCAGGCTAAGGAGGCGCTGCCACCTGCTGGCACATGCTGCAGAGTGCTGCAGGAGCCTGTGGTCAATATTTTGATTCAGCAGCGCCAGGGAATGCTTCATGGGGTCCCTTGTTGCCAGCGTTTAGTGGCCTTCCAGGAGCACCAATCCCCAGCTACCTCCAGCAAAGAGAAACAAAAAGCCAGGAAGAGAAATAAAAGGCCATTCTAAAACCCATAAGTTTTCCCAAGGTCCAATAATCCTCTTCTGACCTCAAAAAAATCCACTTGCACTTGCAGAGGATGAAGTGAGCCTGAAAGATCCCCCAGACAAGAAGAGGATATTTCTAACAGAACAGCTCCTTGTGAGGTACCAGGAGCAAATGGGGCTGAACAAATACAAACATCTCCTGTGGGCCTGCCAGACTGAGTCACAACACGAGGACTTTGCCCTGGCAGGAATTAGTACATGTGTCCAGCCCATCAGCCCATGGATCACCCACAGGCAAGCCTCTGCATTTAGATGAAGAATCGTCTGTTCAGCAGACACTGCAGCATGTGCCTGTCTCTCACAAAAAAGTGGCACAGACTCTGGTGACACGAATAGCTAGAATGTGTCAACATGTGCTGGAGCAGCCACAGGCTGATTTACAATCTAGATGCATATTTCTTCCCCCTTTTCCCAGTATTCTCACCATAGACTCTTTCCTGAGGTCACTGTACATCCGGGCCACCTTGTCCTGGTCCATCTGGTTAAGCTTGGGGTGGACCTTCTCCTTGGCATACACGATATATTTCCTCAGGATCTCCTGGGGAATGGGTTCGACCCCGTATGTGTTGGGCAGAATAACCTCACTGGAGTCCCCGTTCACTGCTTCCTTGCTTCCAGGGTGGTGCTTGATGTGGCTGCCAACAACAAACCGGGCCAGCATTTCATCCTGCAAGCAAACAGTGGAGGAACAGAACTGAGGATGCCCACTAGGCAGCAAAACTCTGTGAGCAACAGCAGCTGAGCATCCCAGCAGCACTGTCACAAACTCGGATTCACTGCACCGCTTGTACCTGCACAGGGTCCACCGTGTCCCTCACCACGCACAGGATATCAAAGCGAGAGATGATGGGCTCCGTCAGGTCTACGTTCTCTGAGAAGGTCAGCGATGGGTCGTATCGACCACCTGGGGCACAGAGACAAACCAAGTCAAACACAGGCTTCAGGGCTGAAGCTTTGAGGCAAACACAGATCTCATGACAACAGGATTGATGCTGGAGGCCTGCAATGGGCCTGTGGTCTCTCAGCGCTTACCTATGGGATTGGCAGCAGCTATAACAGTGCAGCGGGCTTGCAAGGATGTGACAATGCCTGCTTTGGAGATGGAAATGCTTTGCTGTTCCATGGCTTCGTGGATGCTGGTCCTATCCTGGTCATTCATCTACAAGAAAGCAAGGATGACGTGAGGTGAACCAAAGTCTAATGCACCACTGCCTGACGCACCAAGGAGAATTAGCTCGTGTGGGGTGCTCTGAACAGACAGCAAACTGCACCCCGAGTTATAGTCTTCTCACCACAGAGGTTAGAGCCAGGCCCTCCACAGCACAGCCAGGACTCACCTTGTCAAACTCATCGATCAGGCAGACACCTCTGTCAGCCAGCACGAGGGCTCCAGCTTCCAAAGTCCACTCCTTGCTGACCGGATGCCTCTGGACATAGGCTGTGAGACCCACGGCAGAAGCACCCTGGCCAGTGGTGAAGATGGCCCTGCTGGACACCTTCTCCACGTATTTTAGGAACTGTGACTTCGCAGTACCGGGGTCCCCGCACAGGAGCACGTTGATGTCACCACGGACTTTGTGTTTGCCACCTAAAACAGCAATGGGAGAGACACACAGGCAGCTGAGTGCTCTGCGCGTGGCCTGATAGCAACCCTGCCCTGACCACCACGAAGCTGAGGGGATGGCAAAGTGTACACAGGGAAACCACCTCACAGGGAAGCTGAGGGAAAAAAGACAACCAGCTTTGGATGCTGTCATGTTTTGTTATGGTTTAGAGCTCCAAGAAGAACTAAAGTACTGAAGGGTCAAACATTGAGTGTTGGGAATCCAAAGCAGAGCTTCTCCCTTTCCACCGCAACAGCAGCTTTCTAAATACAAGTGTAAGGCAGCATTTCTAAGCCTGCTGAACACATTCTTCTATGGAGATAACAAATCAGGACACCAAAAGATCAAACTTTTAAAGGTGCATCCTCCTAGAGAAGGAGGGATAAAAACTTGCCCAGGTTTGCAGCAGGAGCTGGTTTTACTCTAGGCATTTCTACTCCCACACCAGAGTTTTCACTGTGATAAAAAGAGCCACTTCAGTCAGAGATACCCCTCAGCCTGTTACCCTGTCTCTCACCAAGACACAAGGACAACTCCAACCACTCTCCCTGTACCAGTGTGGACAAACCCATTTCCATTTGCTTCCAGCTGCGTGAAGCAGCTCCAAGCAACAGAACACAAGGGACACTCACCTGGGTTTTTGGGCTCTCCACCGAACAGAGCTAAAGCCAAACCTCTCTTGATATCTTCGTGCCCGTAAATAGACGGGGCAATGCTGGCAAAGATCTGAAAGGAAGAGCAGAAGAGAGCTGCCTAGGGAATGCCATTTCCCAGTCTGGGCAGAAAGTGGCATGAAAACCATCACGAGTTGATCTGCGGTCACCCTTACTATACAGCTGTCTTCAAAGAATCTTCTATTATCCACGGTGAGGAGGATTTTTCAAAGGTAACTACCCACCCAGAGTCCCCTAAAATTGCCTCAAAAAAAAAAAAAAAAAAACAAAAAACAGAGCTGCTGGAACATGGAAGATTTCATAGTCCAGGGCTGGAAGCTGCCACCACTGCGCACACCACAGGGGCTGTTATCAGCTGCCATGAAGCTGGAGACCTTGACTCAGTTTGAGATTTACTGCACACGACAGTAACTGGATGGGCTGTGCCGTACACAAATTGTCATCATGGTCAAATACTACGAACAACTGGCTTATTTTCTCAAGGTTATTCTGATAATAGGCTGATGCTAGACACTACTAATTTTAAAGCAGTCCTGAAGCTGCTCTACCCACCAGGAGCTGCACCATCAATATAAGAACTACAGGACTAAGAGAACAGAGTGAAGTCCCTTTACTAGAGAACTTAAACCTGATTCAAGTGAGTCTGAACATGCACCAACCCAGCAACTTGTTTCTTATGAGTAATGATTCAGGCCTCAGCATGCAGAGAGAAGCAAAGCTAAGCTGTGACGGAGGTCTTGGCTAAGTAATAACACCTCCTTAAGGGATATGCAGGCACTGGCCCCTCAGAATACTTTCTCTCCCCATATCCTAAAAGCAAAGTGTGAGGAAATAATGATCAGAGTCCAGCAGTGTCTGAGCCTCTCACCCTCATCTTCCAGCCCTGTTGTGATGTGGAAGGCTCAGACAAGGGTACAAACAGAAAATCTGACCCCCAAAACCACAAGCAAAGTGTCATATCTTCTTCCCTCCTGTAAGCCATGCTCATCAATAGGTGTCTGAGAGATACACAGGACCAGAAAAGCATTTATAACTGGGATTTCTAAAACTTCTTCTAGCTAGTATTTAGCCAGCTGACACCTTCCCTCACTTTCTGATCCAGCCGATCCAGGTGCTCTCAGCAGGAGAAGAAGGGCTGTTTGAGGCAGACCCACCTTCTCTGCAATTTGCTCATCCTTGGACAGACCCACAAGCACTTTCACGTCCTCGTCAGTCAGCTCCCCGATAGCCAGCTTGTTGTCCTTCTTGGTTATGTGGTTGGCCAGGATCACAGTCGCAAACACTGGGAACCCGTTGGCAGTGTTCAAGGAGCCATCGTAGTTGTTGTGGTAGATCCCTGTGAGCTCCTGAGAACCAGGAGATGGTGTATCAGTGTCTGCACGGTAAAAACCAGTTCCCCTTTTCCGTTTTAAGATACCAGCCTTGAAAGTAGCTGCCCAAACATATCTGAGGATGATTTGTCCCTGCATCCCCTCTGACACAATTATTGATGTACCTATCAGAGAATTTAGAAGTGTTCTGTGCTCACCCCATTCTCAAGTTCAACAACATACTCACAATTTCATCCCCTGGCTTGCAGCTGTCGACCAGATCAGCAAGGAGGATGGCATCCTTGGAGCGGGGCAGCCTGCCAGCAGCTACCTTGCCGGGGCTCTCCTGGATTTTGATGCGCTGATAGTTCTGGTAGACCGTCTGCAGCAACAAAATTAAAGTTACTCAACATGTCTGGATAGCATCAGCGCTGCCAATGCTTTTCAAAGGCTCCTCACTAAAAGGTCCATTCAAAAGATTTACTATATTTTAGGTAGAGAAGTATTGGAAGATGGAGGTTGTGAGGAGAAATTCTAGCCTGTGACAGACAACAATGGTGTCAGGAAAGCTTTTTTCCCCCCACATCTGACCACTAGGCTTCAGCCTCTGTGGTGCTTGTCCATCCCAGAGCAGTTCCTGGGAGGAAGACACTATTCTTGACAGTTGAAAATATCAAAGCAAAGAAGAGGAGCCAGAAGCTATGGGTTTTGCTACAGTCCCCTCATTTCCTTAGCTGGTAGCTCTGGAAATACTGACCTAAACTGGGAAGGAGGAGAGCTGGACAGCTTGTGTCTGCAAGAAAAATGACTTTTGACTGCTAAATCAGGCAGATTCAGGTTAACATCTCAGATAGAGAAGATCTATCTTCACAGTCCCCTGGGTATAGCAGTAGGCCCCTCTCACAGCACCAAGCACCTTCAGAGGGTGAGATCCAAGGCAGGGTGGGGAGGGACAGGCACGGCACCAGCCAGGGCAGGACCAGCAGACAGCCCCATGCCCGCATCTCTTACCTCTTCCATGTTGATTTCAAAGGGGCCAAGAGACTGACACTCTGGGCAGGATCCGGGCTTCACCTCCTGGTTCTGGGACTGGAAGAAGGGTCCCAGGATGAAGCTGCACTTCATGCAGTTGTATTTGACCATGCTGAGCTGAGGCAGGACCCCTGTGCAACTCGTCACCACTCCGCTGGTCCGGATCAGCTGGTTCAAGTGCAGTTGCCTGAGGAAAGAGAGATGCTGGATGCTTGCAGGGCACCGAGAGAACATCCCCCAAGCACATTCTTGCTCCAAGGCACAACTGTCAAAGGCCTCCTAAGAAAAAGCTCTCAGTAGGAGCTTTCTCCCAAGGTTTGTGTTTTGCTTTTGGGGACACTGGAAGTTCATCCTTAATCTGACTTTTTCGTGTTAGAAGCTTCGTCATTCTGTTGGACTTATCCAGAACTTTAGCTTGCAGACTAGTTCTCTGAGCACCCCAAAGCCTTCTGCAGGGCCTACAGCCGCTGCTGGTGGTTCTGCTGCTCACCTGAGCGACCGCAACTCTTCCACCAGTGGGAGGTGGGAGATCCGGACGTGGATCTCCTGAGCAATACGATCGTATTTGGGGTACATGGCCAACACCACTTCCTTGGCTGCTTCATCAAAGATCTTCAGCATTTCTGCTGGGGCCTCAGGCAGAAAGTAGGCAAGGACATGTTCCTGGGCAGCCAAATCTTCGTAGTTCACCACCAGGCTCTCTCTGTTTTCTGAAGAAAAAGAAGGGATGGAATTTATTTTCAACCTGCTCACTCTTCAAGGAATTTTCAAAAGACAGCCACAACACACAAGCTTGTTTCCTGCAAGCTGCACCTCACAGATGTCTGCACCTCCCCTGAAAAGTGTGGAGGGCAACAATTTGAAAATTTTTTTTTAAGTCATTTTTTCTGCCAAGTTCTCTATGAGTACTAAACTGCCGATTGTTCCTCTCCAGTTCAGCACAGGTATTTCCCAGGCTCCGTGCTCCTGAGACTTGTAAGCCTCAGCCCAACACAACTCTCCCACAGACCTCCAAGAAACAGAAGTTAATAGGAGAAACAACTGCGCTGACTAGTTGGCAAAACCCTTCTGCCTCTGATGTTCCTGGGAAGGGACAGGACAAATACCTCTTATTTGCTAGCTGCGTAACAGTGACCCACATCCAGTAATCAAGCTTCTGGCTCAACGTAGTGAAGAAATACGAATTGCAGCTACACAAGCTGTTCCTAGATGTGACAATTTCTGCTTCTAAAATTTATCAGTAACAGCCCTAATGATTGCTTCTGTCAGTGACTGGTTAGAATACAATGCTGCGACACTGACGTGATTTTCAAAGTCACAGGCTCTGTTTGTGTCCCCCCGCTGGACAATCCAGACTCCAGTGTGAGAAAGAAGCCGGCGCAGACAGCAAGTCATTGTTGTCTCTTTCACATCGCGAGCTTGCAGACCACTGTCTGCTGCCCCACATATTTCTTGCCAGCATTTCTAGGATATGAATATTAATGAACAGCAGATGCCAGGGGCCTTCTAATTAGTCAGTCAGAATCAAAGACGACAGTCACGATGTTTCCATTATTCATTTATCTCCATCAGCATCAGTTTCTGAAAGTGCTGACTTGATGTCTGAGACAAACAGGGCAGGGAGCAAAATACCCCCTGGGGGCTGGATCACTGCAAAGTACCACAGCCCACATAAAGAGCAGAGAGCCTGTGATCCCCCAGCCCTACCTTTGCACATGTCACTGATCCTCTCCTTGAAGACGTTGTGCCCGTGGTCGTCCACATGGGTCTTCAAGAAGTTCTTGAAGCGGTGGTAGATCTCAAGGCGGGGAGCCGCCATGGAAACCCACTCCCTCACCGAGTGCCCCTTCATGTCCTCCAGATTCTCGATGCTCTCGATCATGTCTTCATCCTCCTCCTCGATGCCATCGGCAGCCCGTTCTGCCAGCCGCCTCTTGCGCGAAGGACGGTCTTCGTCTTCATCGTCGCTGTCTAAGGGTCAGGAAGACAAATTGTCAGGGTTGGGATTCCCACTGCTTGGACTAGTCGCGGTCGGACTACACAGGCTGTGGAAGCAAAGAGGCTGGCACTTGGGATACAAACCTTGGGACCTGCAAGTGCACAAAAGGCCCGCCCGCGGAAGTCTCTATGGGAACACCAACCCCAAACTTCACAGCATACACTGGGTACAATCCCAAGCCCTTGATCCAGGCCCAGGATCCTGACTTTGTTTCAGCAGCAGCTATATAACCAGGAGAACACATCAAATGAGCAACTAGGGAACCCAAGTGAAAGGGATCGTGCACAGGGGTGCCCAGCCAACCTCACAGCCTCAGATTTCACAAAGCTCCCAAATACACCAGAGCTCTGGAGTCCTCCCTGTGGTATATTCTGAGGGTGACCGACCAGTTCACCCACCAGGACCAGCTTACAGCCTGCTGAGCACACAGGGATCAGCAGCCCAGCTGCTAAAGCTCATCTCCACCTACCGTAAAGCAACCCCCTCCTCATGCGGCCCATGCCCTGCTCCAGCTCCCGGTCTCGCTGCCTCATGACCCTCTCGGCAGCCTCCCGCTGGCTGGCAGTCAGCTCCTCCACATCTTCATCATCCAAGGCCAGGCCCTCTGCTTCGTAGACGTCCAGCTCCGGGATGGGGCGGTAGTCCCTAGCACAGACACAGCCCCGGATCAGCAGAAAGCATTTCTCCAGCCCCTCGCTGGGTACTGCTGAGCGGGCACACATGGAGAGATGCCCTGCGGTACCAAGGGCTCCAGCACCAGGGTTATGAGTGCCAGCATTCAAGTCTTTGTGCTGTGAAGTTCACCAGCTTGCCGGCAGCCCTAGCTGAGCAACAAAACATTCAGATTTATGCCTGCAAGAGCAAGGAGCCAGGCTGGATGTGCATCCCATATCCAGACAGATCCACGTTGCTCCCCACTGGATGATGATGGCACGCTCCTCCTGGCTTCCAATTTGCTCTCTGCTTCCAGGAATTGCCCCACAAAATGTCCTACTCCTTCTCCCCTGTCAGCAGCTCTTTGAACCCCCCCCAGCACAGCAGAGGCACCCACCCCAGCCACGAGCTCCCATGGTGCTGGCTGCATCAAAAATGAGCAAAACCTCATCCCCACCCCCCCAGAAGCCCTCTCCCCCCGGCTCCCTTACCTCTCCATCCCTTCCCCGATGAGCTCTTCCCCTTCTTCCTCCTCCTCCTCGGGGAGCCCCCCGGTCCCCAGGAGCCCCTCGGACTCATCCTCGAAGGGGGGCAGGTCCCGGCCGGGGCTGGAGGTGAAGGCATCGCCGCGCCGAGAGCTTCGCACCGGGCTGGTGGCCGCTGCCTGCGACTCGGAGGAGTCCTGCAAGGGGACAAGAGGGGTGGTGAGGGTTGGGGGGATCGGGGGACACCCCCTCGCCACCGGGACACCCCCATCCCAGCCACCGGGGCAGGAAAAAGGGGGGCTCGGGGCTCCCAGGAGCCTCCCCGACGCGGGTTGGAGGGCAAAAGGGGGGCAGCGGGTGGGCTGGTGGGCAGTGGATCCCCCTTCCCGATGGGGGGGGATGGGAATAATTAGCACATATTAAAGGGGATACACGGGAATTTGGGGGAACGCACCCCCAGGGCGGCAGAGAAGGGCTCGCCCCCACCCCCTGCCCCGAGCACCTCGGGGTGCCCCCAGCGACCACCCCCCCGCCAACTCCCAAAACCCGATCCCCGGACCCTGCAGGCCAGTAACCGGGCCGGGAGGATCGAGGATCGGGGCTGGGGGCTGTGGCACCCCGAGCCCCCCCCGGCCCGGCCCCGGCCGCTCACCGCCATGGCTCCTTCCTGCCCCGCCGCGTTCCGCGCCAAGAAGCCCACGTGGGCGGCAAAAGCGCGCGAAACCTCATGAATAATGAATGAGCCCCGGGCCTGGCCACGCCCACTCCTTGTGAATATGCATGAGGGCACCTCCTGGGGGCGGGCGGGGCGTGTTTGGGGGGCACTGGGACAGAGAGGGAGCCCCCCTGCGCCCCCAGACTCAGCGTCGTCCTTATTCAGCTTCGTGACGAAATTACAGGGGTTGGTTCCAGTGATTTGTGTTTTTTTTTGTTTTTTTTTTGACTTTTTGTTTTTTTTTGGTATGAGTCTGTCTGTCCTAACAGTGACTCAGCACAGGCTCTGGTTCCCTGTAGCAAGGAGGGGCACCTGTCCCACCGAAACTGGACGGGGAGCTCAGAGAGACGCAGCGTGGCCACGGGCTGCTGCTCTGCAGGGATGCGAGGGGGTAAAATGCCCCGGCCACAGGCTTTTTCACAAGTGCAGGTGGTTTGGATTCTGGAGAGTTATCTTCTCTGAAGGGTTTCGAACCAGTGTTTAGTACCTGTGCTCCGATGTGGGACAGAAACCCTAAGACAGGAGCCAGCAGGAGCCCAAATGACCTGGCAATCCCAGACCCAAAGGCCTCTTCCAGGAGCTGGGGGGGCGATTCTGCCCCATGCAGCAAAGCAGAAGCAGCACGGCAGGAGCAGGAGGGGCAGCTCAGGACGGTCAGCCCACAATTGCCCCTGCCTTGGGGCAGCCGAACAGGACAGCAGCTTGAAGGCCGGTGAAGTGGCTCTGCCTGGCGAGGCCCAAGGGATGCAGCCGTGAGCGGCCTCCCCACAGGGTGCCACTGTCCCTCCAGGCACTGGACAGCCTGACAGCTTTTCTGTCTGTCCTTCCCAAAGGACCACAGCCCCCCCCAGTGCTGGTGCCAGCTGTGAGCGGTCCTGTGCTGGAGCTGGGGTTGGGCAGCTAAAAGCGCTGCTAAAATCAGGCAGCAAGGGACAGGGCTCCTTACGCTGTGCTAGGGACTGCGTACTCTTACTCCCTGCCAGCTGCCCAGTGTCCTGTGTGAGTCCCTGGGGTGAATGCAGCCAAATAACAACCTCCCGGCAAAGCACACCGCGAGGATTTTGCAAACTGTCAGCTTGCAGCACAGGGGGAGCTGTGGGACTGAGCTCGGAGCAGCTGGGCAGGGATGTACGGCCCAGCGGGAACCCTCTGGTGAAAATTCAGGCCTAGCAATTTCTGGGCATCAGTAAAAAAAAAATCTGGGCATCGGTAGCTCTGAAACAATGCGAGCACATCTGCCTCTGCAGTCGGTCAGCAGCTGAGCAGCAAAGCAGTTTAGGATGTCCTGTCCAGGAAGCTGATCCAATGAAATCTGAAACGTATTTTAGAGAGATGTCTGAAAAGAATGGGATTTGGTGACAATACGAGGGTGCGGTGATGTTTTGGAAACTATGCCTGCACCGTCTGTCTCTGACACCTGTGAGTTGGGTGTCGCTTTGGTGCCAAAGGGCAACAGAGTGTAGCAGGTAAAGCACCAAGTGACAGGGCCATCAGGGTTATACCAAGGCATGTTAAATAACACCCTGTGTCTTGCTTCATCCTGGCAGCGCTGAGTGTCACAGCAAGGACCAACCAAGTGAACCCTGCCACCTTTATGCTCAGGTCTGCGGAAACGTCAGAGAGCTGCGGTTCTCAGCGTGCCGTGAGGAGATGGGGCAGTCTCTGAGGTGGGAAGAGCAGAGCTGTTTGCACCCCATGTGTTTGGGCTGAAAGCTCCTTAATGCAGGGAAACAAGTGTGGATTGCCCATCTCCATCTCAAGGAGGCAGCGAGGAAGGCAGGATCTAAACTGTCATGGTCCTTGGGGTGGCACCCAGCAGCCTTCTATTTGAGAGACAGCTTTTGGTGTCCTGAGGGCTGGGCTATAGCCTCAGAGTGAATCAGATGGAAACAGCATGTGGATTGGAAGGCAAAATCTTTCCTTCTGACACAGTAATGTGGGAGGTAACACCTTCAATTAGTTAGAGCCTGAGGCTAGAAGTGAGAAGACGCATCTTTTACTCCTGGCTCTGTTGCCAAGGCACTTTTTAGTCAGAAGCACTCCACCTCTCCTAGAATAGAGGTGTCCCTTCTGTAACTCAGAGACGTTGTGGCCTGCTGAGCCTTCGAGTTTGGATCCATAAACAGAACATGCCAAGATACTGCAACATATCATTAACCCGAACGACAATGTGAGACGGGCAAGCTGAGGACCGGCTGCTCCGGGTCTCATTCCAGTGGCATGACACCAGCATAAAAACCTGGTTCAACTCGGTAGAGAATCAGAGGAACGGGGCTGAGGCAGGCACCAGAGTCCAGGGCGCATCCTGTCCCCTCCACGAGGTTTGCTGCAGTGAAGCTGGAAAGTTAAACCTGAGAAGAGGACCAAGCAGACTTATTTGAGAAAGATGCAAGCGTGGGGTGGTCCCAAAATAACTCCGTGCTTGCTGTTCCCTAGAGCAGGTCATGCAAACTTTTCTAATACGGGGATCTTCTAAAAAGGTATTGACCGTGTACAGCAAAGTTCAACACAGCCAAGGCCTTGCATTCCTGCAGGAGCAATCCCTAGAGCCCCAGGTGAACCACAGGTAGAAAAGCCACGTCAGTTTAACCTCCAGCCTTTGGGATGACTCAGGTAACAGGCATCCATCCTCCTTGGAACCGGGATCTCAGTCAGACAGCTCTTACTGCCAAGAGTCACCTGCTGATATTTAGCCAGCTATTTCCTTTAACTTCCTTGTTAAATCTTGCCTCGTTTCTCCCAGCTATGCCCCAGTTTGCCATACTGAACATCTTTTCTCACCAACTGCTGTTTGCACCTCCCAATTCTGCTAATGAATTTTCCTATTCCCCTTTTGCTGCTGTTGTCCGAACTATGCTGACCTAGCTCAGCTTCAAACGTTCCTTAAAAGCCAAACTCTCCAGCTCGTTAATCATTCTCTCCTACAGCGTGTTGATTACAGCATCCGGGGCACGGAAGAAAATTATTAACTCCCCTGCTTTCAACAACCAATTCCTTTATTGAGGCAGCCTAAAATCCTCGCTCTCCCAGTCCTGGGGGCGCACACCGATTCGGGTGCTGGCTCACACGAGCGCCCACGGTCACATCCATGCTGTCAGGAGCCGGTTTTGACGCTACCTTGCCCGGGCTGTTGTGGAAAATACGAATCAGTGGGTGCAGCCCAGAGCCTGCTGTGAGCACCAAGGGCACGGCCACCACCCCACGGGCTCAAGGCAGCCATTTCCCTGCCCCACCAGGGCAGCGTTGGGACTGTGGGTGGCACCAGGGCAGCGTGAGGGCCCTGCGGGGAGGGGATGACTGCTGGGGGTGCGGGGCAGGCTGCGGGGCGCTGCTGTCCCCTGGGGAGTTGATGAGCGCCTGCAGCACGGCCCTGGGGAACGGGGTGTATATAGGGGGGAGATGCGCTGGGTAGACCTGGCCGCCGGGACTCGGTTCCTTTAAACCGCATCGAGCCCGCCCCCCAGAGTCCCGCCTCCCCGCGCTTCCAATTGGCTATCCCCACCACTTCTTTCTGCCACTCCATCCTACCTGCCTCCCTATTGGTCTTTTCCCTCCCCCGCTGAGGGACCATCTCCCAATACCCCTCCCCGAGCCCAGCCGAAGAGGCTCCGGCCTGGTAGCGGCGCCTGGCTCCAGCCTCCCTTCCGCGACGCTCCCCGCCGGGGCCGGGGCCTGCTGGGGCTGGGCCGGGCCCCGCGGCTGAGGGGAGGCCGGGTAGGAGCCGGGGGGGGGGGGTGCGGGTGACGGGAGGGGAGCTCGGGCTGGCAGCGAGGCTTGAAAATCTGGCTTTAAAAAGAACAAAAAAGGGCTTTTTTCGCTTGTTTTTAACCTTTTTTTTAAAAAAAAATAATCTTGGGGGCTGTCGGGGTGGCGGTGGGGTCGGAGCGCCGCCCGCTCGGTGCTGTGGCAGCCGGAATTCAAGCAGGGAGGGGAGCCCTGTGGGGAGTCCGCTCCTCGGGCACAGCCAGCCCTCAGGTAGGTGCGGTGCCGGGCACCTGACCCCAAAGCTTGCCCACACCGTTAGGGGCAGGAGCTGGTTGTTGAGGGGCAGGCAGCAGCCCTACAGCGCCCGGTGCCCTGCCCCAGTGACCCCACGGGGCACCGCCGTGTTTTCTCTCCAGATATTACACGTGCAGGGCTCAGCCGGGTGGGTTTTGGTTCCTGTCAGGGGGCCGTGGCTGTGGCACTGGGCTCGTCTCATGGGGCTGGGGCTGAATTCAGCCCCTGTGTGCGTGGGCCGGGCTGGATCGCAGCAGGGTGAGGTGAGCGATCCCTGGGCTCTGCTCAGCTGGCTGAGTTTATTTCAAGGGTTTTTAGTCTGCTACAGGGAGCGGTGCTGCTGGGGATCCCTGCCGTCAGTTCCCAGCCCCATTGCTGGGGGTTTTTCCCTGGTATTTCCACCATACCGGGGCGGATCTAAGCGTGAGCGTGGTGCTGTGCCTCTGTGCGTATCCCGCTGTGGGATGGGAAGAGGAGCAGGATCCCAGCAGCAGGGCACGGCGAGCAGCCTGGCACAGCGCTGAGCTCGGTCCTGCTCTGCCCTTTGAAACTTGGGACTGGAGCTGGCTGCTAGACGTGGCCAACCCCTCTCCTTATCAGCAGCTCGCTGCCCTTGCGTGATAGTGGGGATCCTAGGGGAAAGGAATTGGAGCCTGTTTGTTCGTTTGTAGAAGAACGCATTCTTTCCCAGGTAATTCGTCTTCAGCTTTATACTCGAGCTCTTTTCTATGGGACAAGCAGATCAAATCTTTGTCCCAGAAAAGATATGAGAGGGTGTGATGGTTCACAGCTGCTTTTATTCTGCCCACACTCTGTGAGGTTTTTCTCTACCCTTTCCAAGCCTTTTTAAAGATAGGTAGAATTTCTTCTGTGTTGACAAATGTGAATGTATTTGTCCTTGTTGCTACTGAGACGCAGAGGTCAGGGAAGTGTTTCAGAGGAGAATGGAGCAGAATTATTTAGAGAAAATCATTCTCAACGGTGTTGATTCAGAAGAGTGAGGAACTGGAGAGGGGACACTTCTGGAGAGGTCTGCCCTGTGAAGGTTGTTTGCTGGAACCTCTGCTACAACTAGGGTTTGTTGGCACGCACGCTGCCACCTCAGCACAAAGTTGATCTTTCCAGGTTTGTGTGTCTGTGTTTGATGTGACGTCCCTTGTGCAGCCCAGCACATGGCAGCTGCGAAAGCAAATCCCATTCCGAAGCCTCTGTCAGCAGGGGGTGAATCAAAGGGAGGGTCTGTCAGCTGGGAGTGACTCCTCGGAAGACCTCGGAAGAGCCTCAGCTCTGACGACAGGTTTGTGGCCACAGTCCTGAGCGGTCTGTGGGGAAGGTGCTCCCGAGTTGCCCGACGGATGACGCAGGGCTGTGCTGATTCTTTCCGCCCGGTGAGTCACCCAGCATCTGCCAGGGAAGCTACCTGCTGGCTCCTGTCATTCAGGCTGCTGGGTCTGCTGTGCCAGCCAGGGCTAAATTCAAACAGGGAGAATTTTTCTGCGGTGAATCCTGGATTAACTATAGCACACAGACTGCTAGAGTGCTATCTCTGGCACCACACATCTCTAAGGGCAGTTGGTCGAGGTTTTTTGGATCTGTCAGCGGTGACCACATCTCTGGGGAGTGCCAGGAGAGGTGGCAGGGCCCTGTGCTTGCATTCAGCTCCTCGGCAGCGTGTTAACAGTGAGGGTTGCTGTTTTGGGGTATGAAGAAGAGAGGATCTGTGGAAGGTGGCACTGAATTAGGAACAGGCTTACTAATATAAATCAGGTCAAAACTCTAATCCTGCTCTACAGTACTGTGTGCCAGCATCTGCTTGAACTTCCGAGATGATTGTGGAACCAAGAGAGTGATGAACTGCTGTCGCTTCTGCTGCAATGACACTTAGCAAAGCCACTGGCACGGGCATGAAGCACGTGGGATTTAATGGACAGTGGAGCAGAACAATGCAGCAGTGTAGGGCCTGGTGGGCGGACAGATGGAAGAAAACACGTGAGTGTTCTCTCAGGAAAGGCAACTCAAAAAGTTTCAGCAGGAGATGGGAAGCTCTCTTACCATTTCTCCAGGTGGCTGGAGAAGTATAAGGTAGAGCAGGCAAAAGAACCAAGCTGCACAACTCCTGTGGTTCTGACTGTGTAGCTCTCTGCTGCCAGAGAGTTTGGCTGTAGGAAATTCACCATGTAGGACTGCACCTGGTCCTGGGCTGCCAGTTTGCACAGATGCTGCTCTGTTTGAGAGACTCACTGTGATTAAGATTGATGGTAAGGAAGCTGGAGAGCCTTATGCTGCTCAGGTCATTGAGAGGCACCGTCTCTTCACATCCTTGCTGTTGTGCTTTAAATCAAAATAGTTCTGGTGTCTTGTGGAGTGTTAGAAGAAAAAGTTCTGAATTTTGGCTTTTGCTGGTGTTTTCTGCAGATAGTGCAGTCCCTTTTGGTAAAAGTACGTGAGGCTCTCCCAGCTCTGCCTGTAGGTTGGTAACAGCAACATGTTTTAGGTACAGGCCTTCATGTTTTCTTTGCTGTAGCTGAAATTCATTCATTGACTTCTTGGTCTTGGGAACTGGAATAATCAGTGGTACAGCAGAGTTTGCCTCTCTCTGAGGATGCCATGCGTTGCTGCTGAGTCTTGATTTCTTCTATGAATCTGCCAAAGCTCAAATCACAAAATTACTCCAGCTTAGCATGTCACTGTGTTGAAGGTACGTGTTGCTCTTGATACAAGATCCTGGTTTTCCACTGAGTACCCGAATGGCTGTGTGCAGGGCAGGTGGCATTTGTTCTGTTGTGTAACACTGTCCTTCTGATGATGATAATTTGCTGTAACAAGCAGGAAGCAGTTGTCCAGAGGCCTAATGGAAGGGATGTGCTTGTTTAGCTCTGACTCACAACTGATTTAATGTTCCTTTTTCTCTGCTGTCCTTGTCCTGTGCTGTGTTTGACCTGGACCAGATAGAAGGCAGGATGCTCCAGTCCATGATGTCTGTGATGAGATTCTCCGTGTCTGACAACATCACACACTCTACTGCCCTGGTGACAGCCCTAGATAATGTGACAACTTTGTCCCCAAAAACAATGCAGGTGATCAATGACACCAACATCACTGTGCCACACAAGTGCCTGCTGTTGCTCTATGAGGACATTGGGAAATCCAGGTGAGAAAGAGAAAATGGGATCACAGTCTGACCCTGGGCCAGGGGAAAAAGCTTTCTTTCTCGGAGTTTGGGAGAGAAGGGCCTGGGGCTGGTACCTTCTAGATGCTGAAGAACAGGAGAAAAAAAACTGTTTTATTTACTTTTTGCAGAGTCCGCTACTGGGATCTGTTGCTCCTGGTTCCCAATGTGCTTTTCTTTATGTTCCTTCTCTGGAAGCTGCCCTCTGCCAGGGCCAAAATCCGGGTTACTTCCAGCCCAATCTTCACCACATTCTACATACTAGTGAGTACCACTGTGTGCTTTTGAACTGACTGAAGGAGTGTTTTTTATTACCACTCATGAACAGTATCACCAAAACAGTGGGGAGAGAGAGAGCTAGCCTAGACCAAGGTCTATTTATTCCTATACCCAGGAATAAAATTTATTTTTAGTTGGAGGTATATTACCAGAAGTAGACACTTTCACTATTGAACTCTATTTTTCAGATTCTGGGAGTGTCCGTATCTGGATATGTGTGGTATTTGTTTTATGATGACTTACTTTCCTTCATGTGTTGCCTTGGGGTCTAGCATCTTATGTTTTCCTTCCTCCTTACAGTAAGTCATGTGACGTGAAACTTGCTTCTCACTGAGGTAGTGAAAGTGAAACACTAGAGAACGATTTTTGTTTCCCTTGTTGGAAAGCTTGGTCATCTAGTGTAGCAAACAGTGATGTGACAGGGTTCTGGTTAATTTGGGAATGCACTAATCTTACGCAGTTAGTTTTTCCCATCATATCAAAGTGGCTGCTAGATGATTTTCCTGTTAATACTTAAGATGGAAACATAACATAGGCAATACAGTCCCAGTTCTCAAACATGCAAGATCTCTTCTGTTCCCTTCTCCCTGATTCAGAAAAGCTCAGGCAACTTCTGATCACGTTCAGATAGTCTCTGTAGTGATCTCTGAACATCAGTCCTACTAACTGATTCTGCTCCCAGGGCATTGTAAATGGAGCTAGGAACCTGCTTGGATTTGTGTAAAGCGTTATTCAGAAGCTTGATCCTATGTGTACTTTGAGATCCTAGCTTGCCTCCAAGCAGCATGATTTGCCTGCTCTGGCTCAGGGAGATTAGTACAGGCTGTGTAAGTAAATGTGTGTTTGGACTGGGTTAGAATGGAGGCATCCTTCAGGCAGCATACGGGTACTGGTACAGCAAAACCCATAGCACATCACAACAGAATGTAAGCTGGTAGCCTCAGCTGAGTCTTTGGTGAGGAATCTTACAACTCTTACAGGTGTGAGGTGTGGGCACTGAGCTCGTGCAAAGTTTTGGGTAATCAGGGTCATACACGAATGCTCCAACTTTAAAAAATATTACTAGCTATTTGCAGCCTGGATTGAAGTCTTCCATTCCGTTTCCAGTAACGCAGAGGGGTCAGCAAGAAGTTCATTCCAAAGGCTTTGAAAAGTAAAACTGAGAAACCAAAGGAAAGAAAAAAGTGAACTGACTGTATGCTGTCAGCTTCTTCAGAACAGAGCGAGAAGTAGAATGTGATGAACCAGCCTTAGAGAAAAGTGCTTTTCACTCAGTTTGATCTTCTGGATTGAGTTTTTGGGAGAGGAGGATGTTAAGTGTGTCCTGTGAGGATTTCCTTTCAAATGGCTGTTTGACACATTTTGAAGGAATGCTTTCTTGTGGAGTCAGTGATTAAAGCTAAGTTAATAGCTTTAGAAGAGTCTCTACCTTCTTAGAGAGGAAGCAAAAGGGGTGTGTTTTCCTCTCTGAGCTGTTGCTGCTCCAGAACACGTTATATTCAGGGACCCTTCTTTTTCTGTAAGTGTTTTTTCCTCTTTAATCCCAGAAGGGAATGTGACATTATTCTGTTGGGCTGTTGCATCCCCTCTTCCTCTAAGGAGGAAGCACTCTGCAGTAGGTGACGTACTGGTTGTTTGCATTCTCCATCTGTCTTGGAATCAGCTTGGACTTCCATTTTGTGGTAGATGTCGCTGCCTCATACCTTCATCATTAGTTTAAATTAGCCTTTAACTTGGAGAACTTTATCTGGAAAAATCTGCCTTCTCAGAGGGTAAGTCTGCACAGCAGAGGGTAGATATATCCAAATGAGGTCTTAATTGCAGAGTATGGTTGTAACAGCACTGGGGTTGGCAAATTAGCCTTGCTGCGCTCTGTGCTGCCATGCTTGAATGGTGCATGAGCTGATGTGGGTATCTTGATGCTGCTCTGTGTGCTGGGGTGAGATGCTTTAAAGCTGCTGGCTGCATTGACTTACCTTCTGCATTCCTGAGCGTCCTCAGTGTTGAGGGAAAGAACTGTGGATTTCAGCTTTATCACAGATCTCAAGTGAGGTAGTTGGTATGAAGCGGCTTCTGTTATCTGATGCCATTGGTTTATTCAGTCATACCAAGCACTTGAGCTTTTAACTTGGAGGGCTGTATTTTGTCTGACTTTTCTCCTGCCCTGCCCCAGCAGACTGAAAGGTGGGAAGACTTACATTATAAAAGTACGGTTGTAAAAGAGTGGATGAGAATTCTTCAGAACTGTTGAATCTGACAGTTGAGGAAACGTGCACCTTCATAAATTCTAAGCCAGTACTCACACCTGACAAGCCTGAGGAATTTTCTTCAGGAAATTAAACTGAATCTGTTATGTGAGGTTCTCAGTACACGTTATCAGGCTTCGAAGCTGACCTGGAAACAGTATTCCACAAGGGTGTCTGATCATTACTGCATGTGAGCCTTTTGACATGAGCTTATTTTTGATACCTTTTCATGTAGGTGTTTGTGGTGGCTTTGGTTGGTATCGCCCGTGCTGTTGTCTCCATGACTGTGAGTGCCTCTGATGCTGCCACAGTTGCTGATAAGGTAGGTACAGGTCGCATTCTAGAGGCTCTGCTTCATGCGGTTCTGGCCACACAGCATTCTGCTACTGCTTCCCTTTTATTTGCATGCAAGAAGAATGTGTTTTTGTTTGCACTACTCACAGCTTATGTAGGCTACGGAATCCTATTCTGATAGCTGTATCTAATTAATCACAACATCCAGGGCTGTAAAACAATGGACTTCCTAAATTAGACACAAACAGTGGCAGTTAAACTTTCCTGCAGATGGAAAGCTGTGCTTTGCAAGAGCTAAACAAACAAACAGGTACCTTTAGTGGATAGGCAATACCTAGCCTCTGTTGCTCTTGCTATATTTGAGGGACTCTTGGAAAAATAGTGAAGTCTTTTGTGTTGAAAACAAATAAAACAGAATTCCCTTTTTGTCCTGATAGCTGAATGTCCTTGCAGTTTCTCTGAGCAGAGGGTGAACCCTTAGCAAACAGGAAATAGCTTTGTACATGCTGTTCCTTTGTAATTGTTTGACTTGCAACAGAATATTACCTAAAACAAAAAAAAAACCTGCTGCTTGAGCTGTTGGAGGAAGAAGGGCTGCCCAGAGTACAGGTCTTCTACCTTTATTCTCTGGGATGAGTGTGATTCTCTTGCTTTCCCTGTAAAAGCATTTTAAAGCATTGCTTGCTGTGAGTAGCTGGAACTTTGTAGCACTTCCATCCACCTCTGTTGAACAGATGTATGTCCAGGACTTGAAAAATGAAGAAGAGGAGAGAAGGTGCTTTCATGTTGCTGAGAAGTCATGCAGGAGGACAGACATTCAGTCAGTCTTTCCTGTGGGCTCATGTTCTAATATGCCTTATGTTTGTTTGCTCTCATATGTACATACATTTTTCTCGTGTATATATGCATATACACAAGAGAACATCCCAGAAACTATAAATATATTTTCTGAGTTGTCTTATTGTGTGCCTCTTAAAATACTGTGTATATTCAAGAGAACACCAGTGCTCAGAGAAAAGGGATGCATAAGGCAGAATCAGGGTTATTGTCCTAAGTGTGGCCTCGGTTTATTGTATGACTTTCCAGAAAGTAACTTCACCTGCTTTTTGCCTGATCTTGTTTCACCAAATGAAGCCTGGGAATTAAAAATGACAAGCTGGAAGCTAGTCAGTTTTAGAGTTGAATATACTCTGGCTTTGGGGACCAAAATCCAGACCTTCTCCTTGGAGGAGGGCATAATACTGAATTTATTCAGTCATAACTTTACTGCAGAATTTTCTGCTTTAAGAACTGGCCCTGTTTGATGCTACACTTTCAAGATCATTGTGGATTGTTGTTTCTTGAGAGTACAGCAGAAAGTGCATTTTTATGACAAGTGACAGATCCACGACCATGGCAAACCGTGGCCACTCTCTCTCTGCAGGCAAGCTGTTTGCTTTGTCACACAATTCTTCTGTTCAGACAAGATCAGGCCTTGGGACAAGCATAAAGTTAGCATCCCCACAAAGCACAAGGAAGGTTTATAGAAATGACCCGTTCCATTTAGAGGCAGCTATCCCCTGGAGCAGAGAATGGAGTTTTGCTCTATTAACTTCTAACTGGTTCCTGGCTCCTTCTAATCATGTTTGTCTGGTTTCTGTTGTCCCTCAGATCCTGTGGGAGATCACGAGGTTCTTCCTTCTGGCAATTGAGCTGAGTGTGGTGATTCTAGGCCTTGCCTTTGGTATGTGCCAGGAGTTTGAGTGCTTTGAATGTTTCCTGTTCCCTTTCTTTCCACAGATACTGTATCTGTAAGCTTGTAGAAATGCTAATCTTACAAAATTAAGGAGTTCCAGAATAAAGACAAAGGAAAAATTAGTTTGTTAGAAATGGCTGAAAGCCTGATTACATTCACAATTCTATGGCTTGTACCATTTCAAAGTTTATTTGTGCTTTATTTGTCCTGCATGCATGTGGTGAAGGAGTCTTCAGCTTAGGTGAAGACCTTTATGCAGAGATTAACTGTCTGATCTGTGCTTAAAGTGCTCTTCATTTAAGAAGATGGTTACTTCTGGGGGTCCTTCTGTGTGCTTCCCACCTTGGTTAGTTTGAGTCCATCCTGGCTTCATTCAGTCCATTTAGCTGTACTTGTAATCTGTCACTCCACTTGCAGTTGTACAAGTAAAAATACTGTTTGGAGCACCTCTTGCTGTGGGTGAAAGGTGGGGGAGAGGGTACCCATCTCCATCACATCTGCCATTAAGACATCTGAGCGCTGCCTCTTTCCTCTTTGGGGTTAAAGAGTAATTTAGGTTAGAAGGAGCTTATGGAGACTGACTGCTCCAATGTATTTCAGTGAAAATTTTTCTAAATTATGCAAGGCCTTCTCCCTCTAATCCAGTCACCCATCAACACTTTTCCTGGAAAGAAAATAAAACCTGTCCATGTAGACGATGATAGAATCATTCCTGACTTTTGTTTGTAATCCAAATGACAGGACTCGGTTCCTCACTGTATATTAGTGTGGGCAGAAGGAAGCAATTAAAAACTTGTTATTTTACAAGTGTTACTTTGCCTTTGAAAGGCTCAGCTCTCCAAATGGGAGCAGTTGACAGGGGTTAAGTAAGCTTTAAACTTCCCCCGAAGGACTGTGGAAATAAAAATGTTTTCTTTAATTGGTTTTGGAGAGGACTGATTTTTAGCAGGGATGGGATTGCAACCTGAGTCACTTCTTTATTCCTTAATTCCAGGTCACCTGGAGAGCAAGTCGAGTGTGAAACGTGTTCTGGCAATCACCACAGTGCTGTCTCTGGCATATTCTGTCACCCAGGTGAGTACGTTGGAGCAGAAGAGTTAGCCTTTGCAAAAGGGGTGGCTTGCCATGGAGTTTGTTAGGTGTGGGGTTCCTGGAATGTGCAGAAAGTGGCAGCTTTGCTCTCTGGACAAAGTTATGGGGGAAGACTGGATGCTTGCAGTGGAGTATGAAGTTCCTCAGGGCACGTGCTAGACCCTATCACCCTTTCATCTCCGTGGCAGGAATACCTCAATCAAGCTCAAGAAATGAGATGGAAATTTAGATAGATTGCCTTGTTCAGTGAATCTTGGAACAGGAATGAGTGTTTTTCACATCTGAGCCTCAGATCTTGGGTCTAGCCTCAAGTACAATCAAAACTAGATGGAGACACCCAAAGTGCCCTTGTCAGTACGGGCTGTGCACTGTGCCTCTTGTCTCCTGTCTCTTTGAGAGATGAGAGCTCTTGCATCCCTTCAAACGAGCAGCTGGCTTCCTAGCTCAGTTATTAGCTGGGTCTCCCTCTCTCTGGACAATGCAGTGTGTGTCTGGGTTTATTTTTCTCATTGGTATGTAAGTGCTCAGCTCTGTGCCTCTATCAGGGGCGGCACCAGAACAACACACAGATCATTGTTCAGTGATCAGGCCCTGGTGTGTGGAGGCAGTGAGCTGATCATTACCACATGATATCCTGGAGGAGCCTGATTAAGTATCAAGTGTTTGAGAACCGTATCAGGCTGATAATACTTACAAATTCTTTTCTCTCTGCTGTCTGTATGGCAGCTTCTGTTCATATTTCTCAGGGATTCAAGTGAAGAAGACAGCCTCCTTTCCTAACTCCTGCACAAGTGCAGGCATTTATATTCTGGATGTTGCAGCAGGAAAGGTGTACTTTAGCGATGGAAATAGGAGTGGAACTGTTTCAAATAGCGACTCTTGTCCCTTCCTTCAGTCTCTTCTCTGGAATGTCAGTGATGCTGTTTCTCTTTGGATGCTGATTCTTGCCACTTTTTTTTTTTTCTATCACTTCTTGTTTTCTATTTTTTCCCATTCAGGTTGAACATAACTTGGCCTAAGCAAGGTAGCAGTGAGGTGTGGCAGAGACAACTTAACTGAGCTTTCAACAGTCTCATTTATACACACACCTACTGTAGTGAGGGTGCTGACTGTCCTAGTGTAGTAACGGTGTCACTTCTCTCCTAGGGGACCTTGGAAATCCTGTACCCTGATGCCCACCTCTCAGCAGAAGACTTCAACATCTATGGTCATGGAGGGAGACACTTCTGGCTTGCCAGCTCCTGTTTCTTCTTTCTGGTAAGTACGAGGCACGTGTTATGCACTCTGACAGCCTCTTTATAATTCCTGAATGGAGTAGGGAGAATGATTTGAGCATATTAAGGCCCTAGGCCACCTCCTCCTTGATACGGTGCGGCATGGTGCTTTTCATTAGACAAGGAAGCTGAAGCAAAAAAGTTTGTGTAAGCTGTGACAGCTGAATCTGAACTGAGCTCGGATGTTATTTGCTCCCTGGTTTCTCAGTGACCATGCTTTGTGTGCTGATGGGGTGAGGTGTGGAGCACTCACATGTGCGCTGGATTTAGTGTCAGGGAGCCTGTGCCCCTGCCCTGAGACATCTAGGAAGCGTGTGACACCACTCACTGCCTCTGCAGCTGTGGGACAGTTCTTTCTTTGTCTCAACAGGTCTACTCCTTTGTGGTGATTCTTCCAAAAACTCCTCTGAAGGACCGGATTTCTCTGCCTTGTAAGTGAATGTAGTGGGTTCCATCCTACAGGTGGGGACAGCAGCAGGATGAAAATATAGGTGGGAATAAGAGGTTCCTGTATGTGATTGTGCTGCAGATTTGTCCCCCTATTTAAGGGTACAGAAACATGGCAAAGGACACAAGCTATCACTGGAAAGTAGGATGTTGTGCATTTTGGAGGGCAGGGTAAGAGGAATTACATTGCAACTTCAACAGCAAATCAGTTACATTAAGGAAACAAGATGCAGTAGCTCGATCTTGATACAGATGTAAATATGTAATCTCCCAAGAGCAATAAGAATCCTTGCCTTAATAATGATTTCCTTTTGAAATGCACATATGATGTTGAAGTGTCCATGCTAGTCAGCCTGTGAGAAAGAGGCTGATTGAAGCTGCTTAATAAGTTTTATCTGGGCATTTACTTTAAGATGCTTTTCTGTTGTTGGTGTGTGCTGTTTTATTTGGTTGTGGAGTATCTGCAGTTCTTGAACAGGGAGAGAGGCTGCTACTGAGGTACTTACATTGCACTGTACTTTCTCTGTGTAGTGTGGGTACCCTCGTGCTGGTGCTTGTGGGGTTGAGCTTCATCCTTGTGTTCATGTCTTTCCCACAGCCAGGAAGAGTTTTTATGTTTATGCTGGAATCCTGGCACTGCTGAACCTGGTGCAGGGCCTGGGCAGTGCCCTTCTCTGTGTAGATATCATCGAAGGACTGTGGTATGTATGCTGGGAGGGAGGGCTGCAGCCCAGTCTCTCACATTATGTTTGTGTCCGTTAACACTGCCCGTCTCAAGAAAACAAACTTTCATGGTGTTCCTAAGGGGGAATAAAGTTGTTGGTTCTGTTTCACGCCAAAAGAATTCTAAATCATCAGGAAGCTTGAAGCAGGGAGGTCTCTGGAGTGTGTGCAGTGGTCTTGAGGTGGTGAGAGAGACCAGTCATTTGACTCCACTGATGTCTGGCCACTGGCTTGTTTCATAGATAACAAGGGAGTAAATAGCCTGTTTGCTGGGAATAGCATGGGAGTGCTCTTGGTCATGTCTGGAGTCTCATTCTGCAGAGATCAGTCACTTTCCATGAGTCAAAATTAGCAGCACTGAGGCTTGGAACCGGGAACATGGCATGGTTTCCTCTTGAGCCTCTAGGAGAGGTGACACATTGGTGGCAGAGTCTGTTATTTTGCATCAGTCTGAAATTGGTTAGCAGAAGACTTCTTGTGCTCTGTTTGGATGCTGGAGGGAAGTGGGATCGTGTCCTCTGGGTGGATGTGGCTGGGGTTATCCAGTTGTATTGTGTTGGAGTACTAAATATTTTCATGTTCCCTTCTGCAGCTGTGTTGATGCTACCACGTTCCTTTACTTCAGCTTCTTCGCACCTCTCATCTACGTGGCATTCCTGAAAGGCTTCTTTGGGTGAGTAGCCAGGAGCAGGGATTTAGGGAATATGTATTGTTAATTGTTTGGCACCTGAGTTGTTTCAGTCTGCAGAGAAAGGCAGTGACTACAATGCCAGTTAAGGAACCAATTTTATATTTCTGGCCTTGCTGTTTTTCTTGTGTGACCCAGGGCTGGTCACTTTTGTATGCAAAGTTGAGCCAATATTTGTTTTCCTCTCGAACATTTGAGGAGGGTCACTTCAGTGTCTGCATCCTGTTAGTGCAGAGTTCTGTGGCTGAAGTTGGTAACTAAGTGGTGAGTGAGAGATCGAATGAAAGATTAATCGGGCTCCTGAGTGGATTTTTAATAGATTTTTGGTAAGGATCTGTGGGGTTAAGTAACCCCTTGACTGGGGATTCCTATACAATGGGGCAGTCATTAGGTGAAAGCACTCGGGAGTGTTTATTACCGGGTTGAGGGTGCCGCCGTGTGGCCACTCAGGAGATTTATCTTGGTTAGAAAAGAGTGTGTGAGCGTAGGCTGTGTCTTTTATTGTCCACGCAAGAAACATCAGGCTTTTGAACCACCAAGAACAAAAAGTACTCCTAAAATATCAAAGTGTTTCTTCTGCCTTCTGAAATCAGAAGGGAACCGTTTCTGGAGTTAAACCTGTAACAGAGGCACGTAATCTCCGTGAGGTGGAGACACATGTGAAGTACTTGTATTTTGATTTTCTGGATGCACACGAATGGAATGTGAGGTGGAATCCTGTTTTTACCAGTAGGCAGGCCTGCTGTGGAGTCCAGTGATGTTTGGATGCTAAGGATTGCCCTCAGTGCTTCAGAACTCAGAGTTGCTTCCCACACTGACGTCAGGACTCTGCCGTTTTTATTTCTCCCAAATAGCCCAGTCCCAAGCTACATTTAGTATAAATTCATGGCAGTCACTCCACTAGGTGTATTTCAGGGCTCAATGCTCACGTGAAAGGTTCTTTAGGACCTGACTACGTGGGTTTTGGTGCTGCTGAGTTTCAGGTAAAGATAGGTGGCTGTGATGAGACAGTGCATTGCTTTAACGTGTGTTTTAAATCTTTAATAACTCCAGGTCTGAGCCGAAGATCCTTTTCTCCTACAAATGTCAGGTGGATGAGCCTGAAGATGTGGATGTGCACCTACCCCACCCGTATGCAGTTGCCAAGAAGGAGGGGATGGACTCTGGGTTCTACTCCAGCACTCAGATCGACACCACAGCGTACCTGGATGACGTAGCCTCCATGCCATATCACGTGGGCAGCATCAACAGCGTAGACAGTGACCGCTGGAAAGCCATCAACGCCTAAGGCAGGGCTGCCCCCTTCACATGATGCCTCGTTCCTTCCCTTCTAAACACCCTGATACACAGCTGTTAGGATGTCCATTGGAAGTCTGTCCTTGGCTATCTGCCGTGGCTTTCCTCTGTTCCTTAGGATTTCGGAAACCTGTCATGGAACTAAGTTGGCAGCCCAAGTCCCATTGGAAAGAACACCGTCACTACCTGAAAACAATCTAGAACAGCTCTGTTCGTAAAGCTATGAACACCAAACCTTCGTGATCCTCCATGTTCCAGATGCCAACCTGATCCAGAAGATGGCCCCGAGTGGCACCTCCTGCCTCGCAGTGACTGACAGCACTTGTCTGCCAATTAAGGGAATGGCACTTAGGGATGATGCTATTGATCTGACTGCTGTATTCTACACATACTGAAAGAGTTTAGTGAACCAAAGATGGTCTTCCTGGGATTTCTCAAGCAGCACAATTGTCTGGGCCTTGTCATAATGTAACTGCACGGGCAGCAACAGCAGCCTCTAAAGAGGGAAGCCAGTCAGCAGGGTTCATCTCTAATTTCAGCTAACGCTAATGAAAGCTATAAATTGCTAGGGTTTAAAAGGACTTTGTGAGCGTGTGGGGAGGAGAAGAGAGGTATGAAGAGAAATGAACTGTCCAGCGTGCCCTGGGACTATTTTGGGGGGCACAGGCTAGTAGCTTAGCAGCATGGATGTGAGCTGACAGAGCAATGGGGAGACAGGACAGACAGCACAGCTGGGCTGAGGTGGCTGTGAAACAGCATGGAGACTGCACTGCTGTGTGCCTGAGTTCACAGGGACAGCTAGGTAACAACACTGAGCCAGGGCGAAGTTTCAAGAATAAAACCTGTGAGGTAGGGGTGTTTTACATCTGCAGCCTGCTTTATGGCTCTGGCAGGGTCATGGAGAGGGCTGTGAGGGAAGCTGACTCTGCAGATGAAGGCTTCAGAGACATTCAGATGCCAGAGGCAGAGCAGAAGTCCATGATGAATCTGAGCTGTCAGTACATAGTGACTGGGGGCTCTCAGACACCACAGGCATTCTGGAATTAAGCTGGCTGGTGTTCTGAGTTGGGAGGTGGGTGCTCTGCTACAGCTTCTGTTATGTTACAGTTCAGATCCCCAGATTTCTTCTGGTCTGAATAGGTTTTACGGCTTGTTATATTGGAGATAGTTATGTGCACATGGAGTGTGGTTCATTTAAAGACTGTCTGGGACTTATTAATCCCTTCCACACTGGAATGGGGACTGTTGTCGGAGCTGTCTGGCATGCAGTTCCAAAACATTGTGTTCTAATCCAGGGACTGTTAGCTGAAAGCTGCAGTAGGCTGGTTTCTGAGGCAGATTGTGCTCTCCAGGGATGAAGAGGTTTATTCTTCTAGCTTTGGGGGTGCTTTCCTACCTGAGTCCTACAGGTAGGCAGAGATCTGCTCTAGTAACTTCCCACTAAAAATGGTAGAAAGAGGAAATTGGAAACACTTGAGTACTGTGTACATCTCTTGCCACAACTCACTGCTATTTCTGAAAAAGGATATTGATGTAAGAGTTTCTGTGAAATCATCATGCAGGGTGCAGCGTGGAGGTATTGGTTTGGGTCATGAGTAGGCAGGGGGAAGCACTGGCTACTCAGTGTTCCCACCATAGGGGAAGAAACAGTTTGGATAAGAACACAAAGTTCGTATCAGTTGCCGAAACTATGCAGGCCCTCTGCTTATCTTTTTTTTTTTTTTTTTCGTTAATGAGCAATGCAGCCTCTCTGTTCTGCTGCCTGTGGACCTTGCCCTTCAGGCCTTTAAGTAGCATTGACAACTTTCTTTAAAAAAAAAAACAAAACAAAAAGGCTTCCATGTGTGAGAACTAAATTTTCCCATGTGGATCAATAGCCTTTCACATTTCCTTTCCTCATAATGACTGTGAAAGGGGTGGACAAGCAACTGGCCAAGTCAGTCCTTGCCACATGAGAGAAGTGTTTTGTGCTCCTCCCATTGCTTGCTGTGAGTCAGCCTGAGAGGCACTTGCTTGCCTATTCTAAAAGGGATGGATGATGTGGTGCCTGAATTGCCCTCCTGCTCCTAATGCTGCTTACAACACCGATCCTGCGCTGCTGTTTGGAAGTGTGGGGAAACCTGCAGAGCTTCCCTGCAGCTGGTGGGCCTTGGACAGGTCTGAAAGATCTGAAAGTCTAAACAGTTGAGAAATAAAGGAGCAAACGCTTTTCCATCCCAAGGAGTATTTGCTGACTAACACCCTGAGTGCAAGGACTTATCTGCCCTCCTTGGTGCTGTGAAGAGCAGGTCCTGAATTTGCCTCCTCATCAGCTGAATTCAGTGCTGAGGGATCACTGGTGCAGGTGGTCAGCACGTCCATCCTGTCCTTTGCTGGCAGGGCTCCAGGATTTCTGGAGTGTCCCGTGTTCTGCTGCTGAGGAGCTCCTGCGCTGGGTCACGGACTGACCTTGCTGTTGTATATGTATATAGCGCTTCGGGCCATGCCCACAATGGTCCTCGAGCAGAAGTGTTGTGTGGGGGGTGCAAAGAGACTAAATATAGAATAAATGTATATATATTTTTTGTAAAATAAAGAAATAATATTGTTTGGCATAAGTGGTCCAATGTTCTTTCTCAAGTGATCCCTGTTATGGAGAAAAAATATTTCAGATTAAATAAAAATAAACCCTGAACAAGTTTGGCAGATAATAATGGAGTTACATGATGTCTTTTTGTCAGAGACAGACTCTTCCTTTTTGGAAACCTATTCCTAGGGCAGCGCAGAGAGTGGTTTCCAGGTCTGCCATAGAGTGAATTTCTCAATAACTGGGTCTTGTTCCCAGTCGTGCCTAGCATCAGGGGTCTCTGCTGTAAGACAGTCTTCCCCTGTTGCTTGGGAAAAGGCTTGTGTGGGAGTAGGCACTGACTGGTGCCCAGTTCCTATTCTGGGCTTTGGGATGACTGTTTGTGGACTTCTCAGTACAAGAACTGGGTGCCATCAAATTAAATGAGCAGGTGGCAGGTTAGAAATAGAGGCTTGCAAGGAGGGCTTTGGGAGGAATCATTATGCACTTGCCTCACTTACGCTTTTTCTTTGGTGCTACCTGTTGGCCTCTTCCAGAAGTGGTTTGGCTTTACCCAGAGCTTTGCTCCTTAGCTGGGTGTGTGCAGTGTTTCTGTACTGCTGTGCAAACAGCTACTGCTGCTTTGCCATTCTGTAGTCTTAAGACCTCAAGCAATAGGGAAAAGCTTCCAAAGCACAAGGCATTACACAAATAACAGAATATTCCCCACTCCTGGGAGCATGCTACAGAACACAGACAGTGGTATCTTGCAGAGCAGCATCCTAGATACTCGCTTAGGGCTGGCCAGGGTCCTGTTGATGAGACAGCTGCAGCTCTACAGCGAAGGGCAAGTATTAAACAGTTAAAAATGTTCTGATGCAGAACTAAGACACTAAGACTTTATTAACTATTATCTATCTAGTCACATATGCACAAAATTGAATAGGTCATCATGTAGCCTGTATATCTAGGAATCCAGAAAGTTTATTTGGAAAAGATCCTCCAAAGCTGCTGTCTCTAGGTCCAGCTACTTCTGTTATATCTTTTTTTTTTTTTTTTTTTTTTTTTTTTTTTTTTTTTTTTTGCTTTAGCTTTCTCCCTTGGAGCCAGGGCCCATGTCTGTGTGATCTGGAGCAGTGCATGAGGCCGGGCAAGGTGTTCCTGGGGTGGCAGAGGGGAATGTCCCCTGTGTTTGGGCTGCTCTGCCTCAGGAAGACGTGTGGTGGAGGGGCAGGGGAGGGATGTGGGGCCACTCTTCTGCTTCATCCAATTTCCTAATTTCCTGCAACTTGGAGGAGGGCCTTGGGGCTCAGAGATGCGCATCATGCCTTCATACTTCATTTTCTGTGTGGTACGGTGTGTTGGATTTTTTTCTTTCTGTAACTTTGACCCAGTAAAGAGCCCCCCCCACGTGTTTAGGAAGCCTGAGGGAGCAGTTTGGTCCTGCTCCCACGTGCCTGGTGACAGGATGAGGGGGAATGGGCTAAAGTTGTGCTGGGGAGGCTTAGGTTGGCTATGAGGAAGAACTTGACTGAAAGGGGTGTGAGGCATTGGGATGGGCTGCCCGGGGAAGTGGTGGAGTCACCATCCCTGGAGGTCTTTAAAAGACGTTTAGATGTAGAGCTCAGTGATATGGGTTAGTGGAGGACTGGTTAGTGTTAGGTCAGAGGCTGGACTCGATGATCTTGAGGTCTCTTCCAACCTAGAAATTCTGTGGTTCTGGGATTCTGCTCTGAAGGGAGGGAAGGAGGAGGCCTGGGCCTGGGGCTGAATCCATAACCCAGCCATTCTGGTGCAGGTGTGTGCTGCAGAAAGTGGTCATAAAGAAATGTGGGGATGCCCTGATGAAAACTTTATTTGATTTTTCATCTTTAGGGGTTGCTCTGTGGCATTACCAGCCTTGAGGGCTGCTTACGGCGCAGCCAGGTTGTTGTGGGTGAGCGACACCGCTCTCCTCAGCACCACAACCCAGCGCACACCCCACTGCCGTTCGGTCTAACACCCCGCTACCACCCCCTGGCTACGCCGAGCAGAAACGCGTGAAAAACGGCGCTTAACGGTGCACATCGCGCCGGGAAGGATGAGGTGAAAACACCCCCGGCGCGCCTGCTGGACGCCAAACTACAACCCCCAGCCTGCACCGCGCCGCGCCGCCAGCACCGCGCCGCGCCATTGGCTACCCGGAAGCCACCCACCAATGGCAGGCGGGCGTGTTGGCAGGCGGCGGAGAGGGAGCGTTGCCGCTGGGCTCGGAGCGGCGTCCCCGGCGGCCGCCCCTTGGCATGGGGGGCAGCGGCAGCCGGGCGGGCGGCAGGAGCGTCTCCTTCGGCCGGGACGAGCGCGACCGGGTCCGGGTGCTGCAGGGCGTCAGGGTGAGGGGACACGCAGGGGACGGGGGCTGAGGAGTCACCGGAGGGGAGGGGAGAAGGGGAGCAGCCCCCGGGGGCTGCCCGGTGCCCCCTGCTCAGCACCCGCAGGGCTGAGGGGAGCTGGAGCTGGAGCTGGTCCCGCGCTGAGGGCGGCCTCCAGCTGGGCAGGGGGCCCTGCAGGAACCGAGCCGGGCTGTGTACAGGCCTGTGCTGATCGAGAGAAGCAAAATGCGAGTTCCTATCAACCCTTTTTTCGCTGTTCCTTTGGGTGTTTCACAGGGTGGGAGGCCACAAGCCCATAGGTGCTGTGGGCTCGCTGCCCGGCCGGCTGCTCTCAGTGTTTGCTTCCACAGGACGTTGATACAGGCTTCTGGCTGTCAACCACCACCAATTTCCATTAAATTCACGTGGAACTGAATTATCTTTGAGATCTCTGCTGTCTAGTACCGTGTGTTACTTAATAAGACTGCTTTTCCTTAGAGAACAAGGTTAAATGCCTAAAACCAGTAGATGCTGTCCCCAGCCCTCAGCTGTATTGGAATTGATGCTGGGAGTCCTGCCCTTATCGTCCCCAGCTGTGGGATGCCTTGGCGTTGCTTGGTCATTGCCCTGCTGCCCTGTCGTTTCTCTTGTGGTAGGCATTACGTATCTGGGGTTATTTCTCACCAAATCCTATGGCAAAGGTACTGTGCACACACGTGTGGTTGTAAATAGTGAGAGTGTAAAGCAGGAGGGCAGAACACCCAAGAATTTGGTACGTTAATGTGGAGAAAACAAGGCTCCAAGGTGGCCTCTTTGCTCTCTGCAGCTTCTTGAGGAAGGGAAGCAGAGGGAGAGGTGCTGGTCTCTGCTCCCTGGGAACTGAAGGCAGGTTTTCAGGGGAATGGCACACAGCTGTGTCAGGGAAGGTTCAGACTGGGGAGAAAGAACAACTTCTTCACCAGGAGGGTGGTCAGGCACTGGAACAGGCTTCCTAGAGAGGTGACCGATTCCCCAGGCTTGTCAGGGTCAAGAGATGTTTGGATAATGCCCTTATTAATATGCTTTACCTTTTCGGTTAGCCCTGACATGGTCAGGCAGTTGGAGCAGATGGGCTTTGAAGGCACTCTCTGTTCTATATTTGATTCTATGTTCAATTTTATTCTTGCGGTAACATGAAAACTAACAAGTTGGGTACTTCTATACTGAAATACATGTATGCTAAGTGCTAAATTGATTCCTTTCTCCTGTATGCATGTTTCAGCTCTCTGAAGATGTAGTAAACCGAATGAAAGAAACTCCACAAAGTAAAAGGGACAGCCAGAGATCATCCAATGGCACAGCTCCGTTTTCACCAGCTGCAGAAGGGAAACCCAAATCCCCTACAGGTACTGTCAGTCCCTGTCAGGTCTACTCTTTTGACACACCTCTCAATAGCACTGCTGTTGGATGTTACGTAGCATGTGTGTATCTTTTCAAGGCTGCCCTGTTACGAGAGGAGCTCTTTGATTAGCCTTTAACATGTTTACGTATGTAGGTATCAGCATCATTGAACATCTTGGACATTGCAGTCCTGTGACATTTTATGTGTTTCTGAAAGGTGGCTGTATCGTCTGGCTGTCGGAGCAGTTGAAATGCTGTCCTCCTTCTGTTGTGGTGTGACCTTAATAAGACAGCTTGTTTTTCTGGTCCTTTCCTTCTCTGGCTTCAGAATGCCACCCCTCTTAGATGCATTAATGAACTTGTATCACTTTGTGAACGTTTCAAAGAATTATTTAAAGTAAGCATGCAGTAAGCAGGGCAGAGTGTTTTTTATCTTTAAACTTGATTTATCGTCTCCTTTCCATGCCCAGGCAGTATGTTCTGGATGGGTGGGAAAATACTGCTTGTTCTTTGGAAATAAGTTCATGCTGTGGGGGCAGGATGGACTGACTAAGCACAGCTTACGTGACAGTCTAAGTGGATGGTGAGAACGTGATTTCTGAGCTTGTCTTTCTTTACAAGTCACAAATTGATTTGATTTCTGTTAGTTTTCAAATGTACTTTGTCGATAAACATTATTTGTATGTATTTAAGGCATCCAAAGTAACGTGAAGGTAATGAGCCAGGCCTTTGCTGTTAGAGATTTGTTACTTGTGGGATCTTGCTAATTATAAGGAAAGCAGGAGCTTGAGGGGAAGACTTAGTGGAGCTGGAAGAAGCAAATAGAAAGTAGGACTAAAACTATGCTTATGTTTCAGTATAAAACAGGGCGTGAGGAAGGGAGGTTAACATTTTTACCTAGATACTTCTTATACTACTTAGTATGCCTTGTGAAAGGCAGTGTTGTCAGGATCTTTCTTTCCTGAATTCTAACTCTACCAGATTTACGTTTTCTTGAGACTTTTTTTAGGTGTATTGTTTTTTCTTGTGATGGGATAACACTCACATATGAAGTGTTCTCTTATCAAATAATTTATGATGTGATGGCGGACTGTTTTCTCTTACAGTTGTCACAGGCTTCTGTCCTTCTTTCTAGGAATCCAGCCACCCACGGCAAGTAACTCTGGTCAGAAGGCTTCGGTTGCGGAGCAGGAATTGTACAGGAGGTGAGGTGAAGTTTGTGAAAAAGACACAGTTCAGCTCCTTTTCGACTGTATATATAGATTTATTTCACTCTGAGTGCAGTGACTGTAAATGTTAGTGCCTGAGAATCCTCTTTGAAGCTGTGCTCCTGTACCTTAGCCAAAAGGAGCAACTGGGGGAGCTGTGAGCAGGTGGAGTGGTGTTTGGAGAAACAGATAGGGAGGACCAATGTAAAGAGTTGGTAACTGTAGAAAATGTGTATTATGTGCATTGCAGGACCAGTTAAGCCTAAATTTGAGTACAGTTGCCTTTTCTCAGACAAATGAAGGAAACTAAGTGCTTGATACTAAGGGATTCTTAAATCTCAGATGTGGTCATGGTTTTGATTCAGTTTACACCTAACGTTATCAGATCCATTTTATGTATCTGACTCCTTGTCATAGACTAGACTTACTGCCAGTCAGCCAGTACTAGAATGCTATGAGTTTTTCATTCAACAGTATTTAAATTTATTATATTTATTTATCTTTAAAGATATTTATAAGAGCGAGGAGAAAAACATACAAGAATAATGTCCTCTATCAAAACCACAGGAGTCTGCTCCTAGTTTTAGGTATGCAGGGCCATGAGAACTTCAGTGCCTGTGTAACTCAGAGGCTTTCTGCTACAAAACTGCTGGCCTGCTGTTTTCTTTTCGTAAAGATGCTGTAAAAATTGGACTTTTCCTGAAGAGCAGGCCAGCAGTTTTGTAGCAGAAAGCCACTGAATTACACAGACGCTGAAGGTGCTTGCTTGTAGAACTCACCAGGCTCGAATTAGACTGAATTTCCTTCATGGCAGTCTCTGAGATGCAGGTGCCTAGGCGATAGACATGACAGGATGCACTCTCGGCACTGTCACTGTGTTTGTTCTAAGATTTTTTTTTCCCCTTGTAAAACAGAAAAAGCCCTGTCAGACTGACACCTTTTATTGTAGTACGTTTCTTGATTTTTTCCGAAGCGGTACCTATTTATCTAGCTAACTACTTTCTATTATCGCTGTTTTCAGGTGATAATTAAGCGCTTAATAGAGCTAAATATAACTGAAATATAAGCTTGTAAGGCGCTCAGTCTACTGTTGTTGTCTGTGCTGTGTGACAGTGAAGTCTGCAGGTCGTGTTTACAGTTTGTTGGACTTGGAATTCCTGCTGATAATGGAGGGGCTGTGAGCAGGCTGTGTACCAAATTGATAATGCGTTTGCGCTTTGGCTCTGGTCAGGGGTGTTGCCAGAAGTCTGCTGATCGCCTTTGCTGATCTCTTACAGGTATGAGCAAGAACAGGCCCTGGTCCAAGAGGAGCTGCTCCGGCTGGCCAAAAGAGAGAGGGAAGCAGCCGGCGAGGCGCTGAGCACTGCCCTGCAGCGGGAGAGGAACAGCACCAATGAAGAAAGGCAGAGAGCGGCCCAGCTGGTGAGTAACAAAACCTCCAGTGTGCTCCCATGCAGGACAGACTGAAATCTCCACAGAATACCACTGGTGTGATGAGGTTAGGACCTGACTCTGGGGGTGTGTGGACAGGGTCTTGGTGTGGTGCCAGCAGAGCTCAGCAGCAGGCAGAGCAGTGGTGTGATGTGAGCGCTGCTCTGCAGAGCACGGCACTACACAGGCAGCAGGGGAGGAAGGTAATTCTGTCAGCCCCTCCCAGTACAGGCTGTGGTGTTGAAGTGTTTGTTGGGAGAGCTAGGCTGAGGGTAATTCTCCTTGCCTACTGCATGCTGAAGGGACAGTTTAGGAAGGGGGCAGACCTGAGGAATGTTATCTTTATTTGTGTTTCTTCCATCCTACTGGAATCCTTCCATCCTGATGTGTTGCACGCACTTAATTTAAGTGAAGAGCCCTTCTGTGAGCATGTTTTCTGCCTGGTGAATAGCAACAGGCATGGCTTACCCAGGCACCTGACTGGGCTGGGAAGCAGTTTGAGATTATAATACTGGGGAGTGAATAAATAAAAGGTAAGTGAGCATCGTTGTAAGGGTTTGGACAGAAGGTTCTTCTAGCTGTAGTCCATCTGACAGTGATCCACACCAGATGCTTATGCAGAACATGAGAACAGAGCAGACATGGAGTGGTGCTTCTCACCTCCATACCCTGGCAACTTCTGGGGTTTAGAGCCTTCTTGGACGAGACTGTTTTATTGCCTTGGTGCTCAACAGTCACTGATGAACGTGCCTTCTGTGAGGATGTCCATTTGGGGGTTTGGACCCATTTATGCTTTGACTTTCCGGCAGCCTACTGTATGTGGCTGTGTTGGTAGGTCTCAGGTCGCTCTGCTGGGCATAGCTTGGGAATTGTTGTGTTGTGGGAAGCTTCTGCTTGGCAGCTTGTACCCCGATCACGGGAAGTGTGTGTGAGTGCTGAGTCTTAGGAGAGCCACGTCTGACGCAGGTGACTGCCAGTCCTCTGAACAGCAGGTCTGGGCCAGCAGACACAATGTTAACTCACTTCCCACTAGAAAGAGAGTATTATCTTTATGAATGCAATTAACGGAGCTCTGTAAAGGGGGCTGGGAGGGTGGGGGGAGCTGGTGGATTTAGTGCCCAGCCAAAAGGTAAGGCCCAGCTCAGAAATGGAGCCTGCCCTCCTGCAGGGAGACGCGGAGAGTAACCTCGGAGATGTGTGACTAGCAAAGGCAGGCAATATTTGTGGAGTGCGAGGAGGGCACCTCTAAAATGAGCAGGGACCTGACCTCTAACATACCGAAGCTGTTCTATTACCTGAATTAGCTTTTAATCCTGCAGTGTCGCATACCCAGATATTGCAAACTTGATGGTCTGCAAAAATCTGATCAGGCTCTCTCTGTGTAACCCATAAAAGATAAATAGTGGCCGTGGAATGCGGTGCAAGAATGAGAAACTGTTAAATTTCATTGCTCTTTAACTATCTCTTGATCAGTCATAAATTTAAGATCCTTAAAAATGGAATAGTCTAGCCTGTCCTTCCAAAGATGAGGTCAAAGCTATTGTCTGTTGGTTTCTAGGTGTCTTCCTAAGCAGTAACTGTTCTTGCCAGCCTTTTTAAATGATTGGAGTCCCTATCAGATTTGCTTTATCTCAGCTTCAGTTTCCTTTCAGGCATGGTCACCTTATTCTACTTTCTTAATCCTACTCAAATCGTATCTGTCCTTTGTCTTCCAGTATTGTTTTCTTCCTTTATTTGCAGTAGTGTTTGAATGGTTTTTGCTCACTTTTTTTGCTTTCTAGCCCTAGAATATGAGGCAAATAATGGATGTGAGCTGCTCTTTCATCTCATCTGTATCTGTCTTCTCTTTCAAACAGAAAAGAGTAGTGGAATTAGGTGTACCCGGTGGCAGTCTAGGTGCAGATGGAACTGGAAATTATCTGCTGAAGTTTATAAAGGAAAGAACTTTCAGTTTTTAGTATGTTTTTGTGTTGTTTTTTGGTTGTGTTGTTTGTTGTGGCCTATTATGGAAACCAGTGAAAAATGGGGCAACTCCCATGAAGGAAATAACAAATGAATAACTTGCTTCTAACAGCACTTAATTTAGTAAGTATTGAAAATGATGCCATGTATCAGTAGTAAGTTTTTTTTTTTTTTTTTTTTTTTTTTATTATTTTGCTACTTGCAGCAAGATCTTGTGTTGCTCTGTGCCCTCACTGTATGGATAGCTTGGTCACTGGTAGCCTTCCCTTGTACAGTTGTCTCTAGTAGTGCTGCAATATTCTCCTGTAACTTTACCACTTGTGGACCATAAATCCAAATACATTAGCTGTATTTTGAAACGATTTCATTTTGCTTGTGTTGGACATGACTTGTCATTTAATCTGTTTTTTTTTTTTTTTTTTTTAATGTTTTTTGTCCTGACTTTTATTATTAACAGCATCTCTGTGAAGTACTTCTGTGACACTGTGCAGTGTCCTGCTGAGAGCGTGGACTACAAATAACATGTGGTAGGGAGCTTGCTGCCAGTTTCTGGCACCAGGTACTTCATCACTGATGGGGCAGGGGAGTGCAGATTAAAACTGGTTGGTTTTATTTCTTAGTGGTTCACTGGTTACAAGAGGGTTTGAGCGTTAAGATCATGGGCTCTGTTTTACATTTTTGTCTTGTTCTTTTTTTATGACTTTGAATGAGGTACTTAGCTTCTGAACAGGGTACTTAGATTCTAGATACCTTTAGGTTTGGACTAAAACTCTATGAAGTTTAAGAAGCTAAACACCTCTATAAGTAGAAACACTGCAGCATTCACTTCACTCTTGGAGTGAATGTGGCTTTTGATTAACCACGTGGGACTGGCTCAGATGGAAGCAGTCTGCTAAGCTCCTGTGGAAGAGCTCTTACCAGTTTATATTAGAGAGAACATGTTTTGTTTGTACATCGCTGCAGGATCATGATGCTGGCTGGGTTCTTAAATAATTTAATGCCACGAGCACTTACAGTACAACAGGGATAATATGTACAGAACTTCAGAGCAGTGCCTAGGATGTTTAACTGATGCTAGTAGCATACCTTAAGTCTCATGTGAAATAAACAAGAATCAGTACAGCCATCTTTATTTATTTTTTTTAATTCTAGCACAAGAAATTTCTGAAGTTGTCATAGTCAAGTTATTTAATTGCTTGGATGTGTTGTGAATAGTCTTGCCTTTTCCTAAACTTTGAATCTTTCCTATTTAATTTCCAGTTAATCAAAACCTAATCTCTCAACTTCTTGGTTCTTCAGGCTTTCTTTTCTTTTTTTTTCCCCTTTTTTACCAACAAAAGAAACTTTTTTTTTTTTCTTTCTGCTTTTGTAATCTCCTAAGGCTGTGCAGCATATGCACCATGAGCCTTCGTCTTGGAGCCAGTGACTCCCAGCCTGATGGTTTTTGCTGAAACCTTTGAAACAAATCAATGTGGAATGGGGATGGAGAAAAGCAGAAGCTGGGGGGGGGAGAATAAACGCGATTAAGCGAAGACATCTCATTACTACTTTAGAAAGGGAGGATTATAACTTATAAAATAGGAGGATCTCATTTAGGGGCCATGTGTGCCTGTGTTATCAGGACAGAGGGAGAGCAAATAGAATAAATGAAATTAATACTTTGAAAAGAAGCATTACGCGGATTTCAGAATTGAACTAATATGATTTGTGCAAAGCCCTGAAGTTCTTATCTCCCCATTTAATACCCCTAGGATAATGGCTTTGTCAGAGTTATTGACCAAGAGTTGTCGTCTTCCTTACCACTTCGAAAGAATGAATTCAGAAATGGAGTGATGGCAGGACAAACTTGGCACCATAATTAGCTGTTTCAGGCGAGACTGAAGGGCATTGCTTGCTGTGCGAACCCAGCCTGGACACAACTCCTAAATTGCTGGGGAAGCTGTTTGCCAGCTGCTGCTGACAAATGGTTCACCATTCCCAGTGCTCCTGGGAATTTGGTGACTTCTATAAATATACAAATAAATAACATGCTCTGCTCGCTGGACGGCAGCCCCTGCTTTCTGGTGGCTCCAGCTCTGCACCGATGTGGTTAGGCTGGCCTGGGATGTGTGTGGGAGGAAATCCTCACAGGAGGAAGGGTCTGTCCCGTTGCTCCAGCAGCTGATGGTAACTGGTCATAGGCTGCTGGGTTCTTTTTGAACGATTTCTTGGCCAGAAATAACCTATTTGCTCTTCAGAGCTTCCTGAATCAGTGAGAGAGGAAGGGGGTGTGTCAAGCAGGAGTGACTTTGATCGGGACAGTGGGTTTTGATATCGGTGTGGTTGTGTGCGTGTGGGATTCTGAACTCTTGGGCTTTCCACATGGAGTGCACTGGACGCTGTCAGCCTTGGTTTAGTGTATATAGTGTATATATTTAGTGCATACCAGTTAAAAATGCCTGTTGCCGTTTTAACTGTTATGTTTTCTTCTCCAGTTCAAAGAATGTGGAGGTAAAATTGTTTAAAATTGGTGAAAGCTACACAAATAGCCTGTACATTGCTTGCTATACAGGAAGAGAATTTTGGTGATAGTAGGGGAGTTCAGCTGGAATAGTGCTGGGTTGAGGGGTTTGACCCCTAGGAAGGAAAGGAGTCAGCCAATTTGACCTATTTCTCAAAAGTTTTTGTTAGGTTTCTAGTCACTGATGAAGTTTTAGGCCAACTTTAGGCTTTTTGCCCAGTGTTGTCAACCAGTATCAGCTGTAGAGAGCTGCAGCTGAACTGGGATGGAAGATGGCTTTAAACATGGTGCTGAACACGATTTAGTTTTGTTGAGGCTTTCATTTACTTTGTGTTAAGCTGGGGATCAGCTTCATCCCGGTTGATTAACCTGCAGGTAAACATCCCTGGATCAGGCTGGGCTTTTGTTGCACGTAATCTCTCCCCATTGTGACAACAAGCAGCAGTGGCCAACCCAGGCCCAGGAACAGCGGGGTGTTTGTGACAGCGTGGGGACAGCACGGAGGTGAGGCTGCGTTTTTAAGGTCAGGCCTCTAGCACCAACACTCAGCCTTGGTTTTTTGTATTTTTCCCCTCCCTGGGTGTATGAACTGACCTAGTGAAAGCCCCAGGTACCGCCCCTGTGAGTTTTGCCTTACCCTTTAGGTACTGCTCACCTCAGGGCAGTTCTGTGGTCTGTTTGCTTTGCAGTTAAAATGTAGCAGATTGAGCTAAAACCCTTCTATTTTAAGGTTGCAAGTCTGAAATAGTTGGTGCTGGGGGGAGACTTCGCTAACACAAATGTTGATTTTTAGTCTTCAGTTGTTCTTTCTGTAAATTGTTCTTGATTGAAACTTTTTTTTCGTGGCTGAAGCAGAAAACACTGACTTAAGTCAGGAAATAATAGTGCAAAATGAGGAAAAAGTCCAGTTATTTTTCTTTCCATTTGATTTTTCCAGTGATGTTATCACTTGTGATTAGCAACAAGTCCCTATGTGTGTTTACTACAGGAATGACACCTTCTTCAGATTCGCTTTTATATTTTGTTTGGAAAATGACTGGTGCATTTAGCCACTAGAACACAAATTTGTGTGTGTAATTTGGGTACTGCTGGTGGTAGGAGCATTATCTCCTAGTGGTTTGGCTGTTTGCAGAGCACTCACATATCCTTAGTGTGTGTGTAACCAGCTAGGAAATCTGCCTGGGTTAGCATGAGTGACGTTGTCTTTGGCTAGAAGGTGCAATGTGGCTGTTTCCGATTGCTTTCACGGAGTAAAATTACCTTTTAAAAATGTTGATATACATGGAAAGATGTAGTTTTTTTTTATTTAAGCCTTAGTGATTTATTATATATATATAAAAAAGGGCCTGTCATGGTCTCTTAAGGTGTACATTGAAGCAAAAATAGGGCACGTGTACATGTGACACTCCCAGATGGTTTCTCTCTGCAAAGAGCTGCGTGTCGAGTGGAGCTGGCTGAAGGTATGGCACCTCTGGAAGGGGCTCCTGCTGGCAAAAGCTGATCCCCCGAGGCAGTAATTGCTGCTAGCTCAGAGCTTGTGGCACACACAACTTCAGAAACAATCGCGTGCCTTGAACAACTGAAGTATTTGAACAGATCTGAGGAAATTCAGATCCTAACCTGTAGTGTCATAACTGGTGTTTATTTTTAAAGAGCCTTAATTTTTTTTTAAATGCTTTTTAAAATTCTTTTTGGGTCAGGACTTGGTAATTAACAGAGGTGTAATATTCCTTTGCCTTTACCAAAGGCTGCCTCAGCCTCTGAGCTGTGTGCTGAAGAGTCAGACAGCCCTTAGTTCTCTAAGCCCCCTGTCTTTATTTTTATATTCTAGATTATTTTTTGGCCTGAAAAAGTCTCTTTAGTAGCAGCATTAATAAGGTTATGCGTTCCGTTTCTCTGCACTTTTGATGCTTGATGTGGAGCCCTCCTGCTGCACACGAGGCAGAGTCAAAGCACTTGGAAGCAGTCTGCTTTTCTTCCCCTGGTGAGGACTCCGGGCTGGGTTTTGTAGCTCCATGTGTTGTTTTCTACGTTGCAAGACATCGATAGGGGAGTTAAATAGCTGGATTGCGAGTACCTTCAGATCTCGTTCCTTCTATTCCTCTCACTCTCACTGTCTGAGTTTTTTTTTTTTCTTTTTTTTTTCTTTTCTGCACTTTGAGGAATGCATGTTAATCAGCAGTCTTGAAAGTTAGTGGCCTGTTAATCTATATGGCCTCCGGACAGAACATCCCTCGTTCTCCTCCACGGTTGGGTTCCTCTCTGGCTGCTGTTTTCTGTAGCAGAAGCGGGTGCACTTCTGCAGTGAAAGAATTAATACTTTTTATGAAACCATTAAATGTTTAAGGAATCCCTTTAGAAAGTAGTCTTGCAGTATTAGATGATGGACTTCGGAAAGGTTTGCATTAAATTTAAACTTGGCATGACAAGGATCTACGTGTGTGTAACCTCCAGCAAGCTAATAACTTTTGGCCTCTGAAGCACCAGTGAGGTCTAAATTTAACTAAGACAATCGTGCAGAATGTTTAATGCAACCAACCAGGATTTAAAAAGGGTAAATTCTTTCTCTATCTTCTCTTGAGGAAAGGCAAAGGTGTTATCTGGCTGGGGGTAAGATGCTGCATCTGTACTCCTTATTTTCCCTGCTACTGCTGCTATGATTTGTCAGACATTTATAGCATTTTTTTTGAACAACTTCCAATTTCTGCAGCTAGTCTTTTATCTCCTGGCTCTGAAGGTTAATTTGTGTTTGGAGAGTTTTTGCAGATTTCAGCAGCTGATGGTCGTTTGTGAGCTTCTCGTTTTTGTAGTCTCTTGGGCTAAGGGACGTTATCACAAGGCTGGCCTCTTTTTAAATCCTACAGCTGCAACAAATTGAAGTTGTCTGTGGTGCTGCCTAATTCCCCTGTCTCGGCTTCAATTCTCTTCTCCCCATGTTTCACTTCTTTTTGTCTACTAAGTTCATACATTCCACAGAAACTTCTAGATTAATTTATTCTACTTAAGGGTAACAGTAAAGCCATTCTGTTGTTTAAGAAGCAACAGATAGGGAGAAAGGAAGACTAATCCTATCTGCTAGAAGATACTACATTTGATAATGCACGGGAGTGTTTCAGTAGCCTTTCCTTCTGTACGAGCCAGCATGGCTTGTGGTATGAGTTGTAGGTGTAAAGTACAAAATACAGTTTGCACAAGCTTGGTTAAACTTCTTATTTTTGGATTATTGTTTTGTTTTTCTGTTGTATGTACTTGGGATCATACATCTCCCTTGTTATTGGGTTATAACTTTCCAGCGCTCATTCTGTTCTGCCTGCAGAAGGGCAGTGTTTGAATCCTGAATCAATGATCCTTAGAAACAAGCTTGAAAATTTCCTTGAGATGTTTGAGAATGAAAGTGTTATTAAAAAGAGAGCAAGATTACGAATTTAAAGGGCTGATATAATAGCTAGGAAATAAGTTAGCACTGAATGGAAATCAGATTGGTCTTGCGCTCGGATGATGGGGACTTGAGGTAGGTGACAGCTCGCTGGATGTCATCTCTGTCACATTCCCTAAATGCCATGAAAACTACCTTTGATGCTTCTGCTGCCTTGCCTTGGAGCCTTAGGTGCGTGTCTTGAAGTGACCCTGCTGGCAGCGGAGGGGGTGGCAAGGAAATTGCTCGTACCTGAGATGGGAAGAGGGATCTGCAGCAGGGCTGCTGGGAGAGAAATGGTGCAGGGTTCTTTCTGGATCCTGATATGAGGGGCTGACCAGTGGCTTAGTAAAGCAGCTGTTTTAATGAAATAGAATAAAAAGAGCGCAGATAGCAAGTAAAGCTAACATCCCTACATGTGCTGGGAGCCCTGCTTTACACAGCACGGACCCTCTCTAGATCTTCCCATGGCATGCTGCAAAGATCCTGTCTGCGAAGAGCATCCTCTTTTTTGGTCAGTCAAGCTATTATATTCTTATAATATAACTATTACATTCTTGTAATTCAGCTGTTTAAGAAGCAACTGTTCATAAAGGATGTTCACATGAGAGCTTCTTGCTGCGCTTTCAGATAAAGGTGCTGTAACTGCCGGTCCCAAGGGCGAGCTGCCCGTAGACGCCTGGGTTGTGCTGAGCTGGGCGATTTTATCCTGCAGCACAGCACAGGCCTGAAGGCCACGCTGCATGAGCAGCTCTGTGCCTGCTCAGGTTTGGTCTCTACCTCCTCAATGCGCAGCGGTTTCCTGGTTAGGATCACTGCTCCACGCCTTGACCCACAGGCAGTTACACTGCAGGTTATCCTTGTGAGCTGTTCAGGTAGGTTTCCTGACCCCCTGGACGTTTCTGTGTAACACACAGCGCAGCCCACACGGGGTGTTCCAGCAGGTTCCCATACAGCAGCTGCTCGTGCTGGCGTGTGGGCTTCTTGAGTCCTAAATGCCAGGCCCAGCAGAGCAGTTGTGCCCTGTTCAGGATCCCAGCTCCTCGAATAAAATGTCTCTGACAAAGCTCCCTCAAATAGCCTTGCTGGATCGTACTAGGAGACGAAGCTGAGAGTACATGGTATGATGGGAAAAAGCAAAATAAGCACTGAGGTTATTTCTTTATTTGTCATCTTCAAAGAAAGTTACAGCAAGCTGATACGAAGAGCAAATTTCACTGAGGCTTTTCCCGGTTCAGTTATACCCTCTGCTACTGCTGGACATCCTACAACATGTTTCCATTCGCTGATGAAGTTTATTTTAATTCTTGTTTGCTTCCCTCTCCCTCCCCGTCTCTCTCTGCCTTTTAGTGTCCCGATCTGCAGGACGTTTTGCTCCGGCTGCCGCTCTCGGTGGTGGCGTTATCAGCCGCGTGTGCAGAGGGTGAGATTGCAAGCGCCACTGTTCTCCGTGATTCTAAGTATCAGACAATGTTTTACACGGCGTCCCATTCTCTAGCTGGCTGGTTGGACATGATGTTGGTACCTTATCTTCACGCTGACACACACTGGACATTAATAGAAATACATTGCTGAGGCACATGTGTGGAATTTCAAGCAGCCTTTCTAGCTGTGCTTTAGATAGTCTATTGTGTGCTTAACCTCTTGGAAGAGGTTTTGATGAGAAATGCATTATGTTAACTCTTGGGCAGCTGGCTGGACTCTTAGAGTTTCTTATTACAGTCAGCATAATATCTTCCTAATTGCACGGTGCTGATGTATTTTGGAGTTTCAGCAGTTTTAAACCTATCTTTCCATGAGCAGCATTCCCGCTTCCTAATGCAAATGTATAGAGAAGAAATAGCTATGCATACTGCACATGGGGGGGAGGTAGGAAAGAAATGCTTCAGAGGGGAGCGAGCTGCCAGCAGCCTTGTTTAACTTCGTCTGAAGTCTGTCTCTGTATTATTTTTGGCTCTGATTGCCTTACGTCAACTAAAAACATGACCTGGATGCAACTGCTGCTATTTGCCAGGAATTCCTTCTGCTTTTGGAGCATCTCAGATTTTTTATTGTTTCCTTTGTACTATATATGTACACTTTTTCGCTTGTTTGTTATGGCCATCTGCAATTATCTGTATTATTTATGAGGGCTGAGTAAAACTTGATGGAGAGTAGCTTCTTGAAAGGGACTGTACTGAGGGAGAGGAAATGAGCTTATGATTTTCTCTTTGATTTTTAGACAATGAAAATAGAACACCTGCAAGCTTATGAGGGAGAGAAGGAATTAGAGAATTAACTGGCTTTCTTCTTCCTGTCTGCGTGTTGCGTTGGGGGGTTGGAGCCTTTTTAGCCTTGAAGACTTTGTGATAATGGGCAAACTTGAAGGATGATGCTGTATGAGCTGAGAGTAAAAATTGATCAAACAGACAGATAGAGCAGGGCTATGCATAATTACTGTCCAAGAGAAAAAAGCTCCATGGTTTAATACCTGCTCAAATAGCACTTTAGAGTAAGGATACATTTGTTAAATAACCACTGCTCTTGTAGTGAGGAACGAGAGCTTGCCGTGTACGTTCGCTGTATCCTCGGTCTAATGCTTTTGCCATGGAAGATGTTGTTCACTTCCAAGCAGATAACTTCAAGCCCCTTTCTTTTCCTAAACACACAGGCTCGTATCTCTTCTCTCCTTTTCCCTTCTGTCCAACCTCTGAGCAGAATGGATTCGTTTCTCAGTGTTCATGAACCGGCTCCCCTCTGTATTTTCTGAACTTCCAATACACAAATGGTTCCTTATAAAAGCTGTTCTCTTCCCTGTTGAGGACCCGAGCAATCACTCATTTTTCTGTTTTCCTATGATATGCTCGCCTATTTCAACATCTAGATATGGGAAAGGGGAATTGGGAACGCTTTTTTGTTTTAAACAACAAAACCATATAGTTGCAATTGAACTTTAACATTTCCTAAATCCTCTTCTCTGATTTTTTTTCAGGGCAAAAAAAAAAAATAAATATATATATATATTTCAGATACAAAACTTGAAAAAGAATGAGAACCTTAAACTGCAAAGCAAACTGATTTTTGTAAAGACAATGAATGTCATTCCAGCCATTCCAGTTTTCTATTATTTAAGAAGTTCAAGGCTCAGCATTTGTAGTGTAATTTTTCTAAGTTCTGTGCTACTGAAGGTTATCATAGAGTTCTGTTAAAACCCTACTTTCCCGTGATTTCCTGTTACAGGGTGACCTGTAAGAGGTGGTTCTCAGCGTTCCCTTAAGAACGTGATCTGGTTCCTTTACTGGTAACAGAAGTGAAGCACATCAGCACCTCTTACTCTGCCGTGTAACTAACTACCAGGCTCCCAGGTCACTGTGGCCTTGTGCCAGGTGATGCAGAAGGTCTAAGTGCAGTCTTGAAGTTGTTAACAGCAACCAAGCTATTCTAAAGAAAAGAAAAGGCAAGGAGTAGTTTGCCAAGTTTTATGCATCTGGGGTAAAAATGAGAGTTTTCACTGTAATTAATCTACAGTGTCAGTTGGTGCTCAAATTAAGTGAGGACCATTAGCTGTTCTCATGCTCCAATAATGTCATTCTGCTGTAGCAGGCTTATTTTCTAAGGTTAATAAGGAATGTGTTAAGGTGTCTGGAGGGAAATGAGCTCTAATGGCCTTAGCTACCACTCTCTTTTGTAAGGTGGGACTAGCATGGTTGGGAAATACCGTGCTGCCTCAGGCCTTTCGCAAGCTGGCTGTTCCCTTGGGAAAGCAAGCAGTTCAGGAGGTACCTTGGGTGTTCTTCAGATGGGACTGAAGCAGTTGGACAGAAGGGATTTTCTCCCCAACAGTCTTTCCAACATAAATTGTAATTCCTCTTAATTTCAATGTTTTGATGTCAAATATCTCAGGGGTAGGTAATGGTAGGTGACATTTCTCTGGCTGTGTGTGCATGCAAAGTTGTGCCTTTTTGTTGTTTGCACGCATTTAGCAGTTAGATCTGTTTTCTGCACAAGAAAAATGTCTTACCGGGCATTCTTAAACTGCAGTGAAAATTCACATCTTTGTTTAGAACAAAACCAAAGCCTTCCATATAATTAAACTAATCTGATATTGTTGCTCGCTGGCCAGCAGATGTTGCTGTTGAGCTGGGTTAGGCTTCACTGTAGAGTTCAGCAAGTCATTTGCCTATTGTAAGAGTTAAAATGCTCACTGATTTGGACCGAAATTTCGTGCTTGATAATTCCAGTCATCTACTGGCAAATCAATATACTGGTGCGTCAGGTATGTTTGTGTGTGAAGTTAAAGAACTGGCATTAGAACGGCTTTTTTTGACCTGCATTTTTAAATTTCATGACTGACTCTGAATTCTTAGGAAACTTCTCACTTTCAGTGAAGCAGTTTTTTATTTATTTTGAGGGAGGGAGGTTTGTTGGCCATTCAGGTGAGTCTTTAAAGTGTGTTGGTGCAAATGGAGTCAGCAGATCCTCACTAATTCCCCTTTGACTTTAGGATCTGGGAAAAAATCTATTCCCTACCTTGTGCAGAATCTGGGAGATGAATTATGTATAGTATTTGGGGTCAAAACCACGGCTCAGCCTGGGCTGCTCTGTGTATTGATCTTGCAGACTGTTCTGCTGCTCACTTCTTTGGGATGGGATTCCAGATGCAGTTCTCCTGTTTTGTGACTGGCGATTTTTAATAAACATCTTGGTTGTGTGCCAGTGCTGCTACCAAAGCTGAGCTCATGTGTTTTTTTCCTGGTGAGAGCAGTTTGGAAGCACCGAGTATGTCCAGAAGGTGGCAGTGAAGGGACACCCATGAAGACTGCCAGGAGTGGACCGGGAAGTGCTGAGCTCTCAAATTGCTTGCATACCAATGAAATGTCTCAAAGTTTTTACTTATTTGTTTTCATTCTGACTCTAGCTTCTCCTGGAATTACTGTAATATTTTTCAGAATGAGTTTACCCTGTGCGTTTGCAGTCCATTGGTTCCTGTAGAAATAGATCGTTTAGAACTGCGAGGCCACTGCACGCTGGCATAATTTACAAATTGGAGATCTGCGTTGAATGAACCTGCTTCTGTCTTCTCACCGTGCTTGCTGGGGCTCGCCGTCATGCCTAAATTTGTGGGGTCTGGCAGCTCGTGCGGCTGCTTTGTGTTCAGGCTGCTGAGGAAAAGGGCAAGGTTGTTGTCAGGACAGTGCAGGTGTCCTCACAAGTGATGTGGGATGTCCTCAGCCACCTCAGATTTGTCTTTGGTCCCCACTCTGTGGCTGGTTTCCATTAATACTTTCCGGAGGGGGAGGTAGCTGCTGCGGGCAGCGAGCTGGGGTTTGGAAGTGGTGGGAGGCCAGCAGCGGATGCTGCCCTGATGATATCGTATGCTTGGTATCACGTCTGCCTCCATTCCTCAGATCCTCTTCAAGATTTGCTGTGTTGATATTATCTGTGAAACATGGTCTGTAAAGAAAGAAAAAAAGAAAAGGAAAAGAAATGGACTAGAATTGCCGTGTCCCTCTGGCTGCCTGCAGTCAGACTGTGCACTAAGAAGGCCTATGCCAAGAAAACACTGGAGTTTCAGCAGAAGTTACACGTGTGTGTGCTGTCCTGTTGTAAAAGCAGGATCTCAGGTCGGTCTTCACTGATATTGCAGGTTTCTGACGGACCTGAGTGGTTCGGAGTTTAAAACATAAAGATGATGCACATAAAGTGGCCAAAGTGAATTACTGCGCTGGGGCAGAATCTTCTCTTGAGCAAGAAGTTGGTGGCTGGCTTGAATCCCTGCAGATTTTTAGGGAGGAGATTTGTATCTTTTCATCTGTTTTCAAGAAGGAGAAACAAGAGTTATAAAAACCACTTAAAGGTTCAGTTAAGATTTATTCTGGCTGCATAACTGCCTCCTATAATAACTTTAATATGCATCATCCTGAAACTCCTAATTGGCCTCAGTGTTGGCAGGGCTTTCAGACCCCGCAGAATCTTCAATGTTCAGCAGCTTTTAGGAAGGACTGTAGCCAGAGAAGCACAAAAGATGAAATGGCTGCCTTATAAATTCTGACTGACCTTCAGAGTCCTTGTTTTAACAAGCAGGAGGACGCTGTGGAGAGCCATCTCCAGAGAGCGGCGGCGGGAGGGCGAGTGGGAGCACCCCTGGTAAGGTGAGAGGGGAGGCTGCGGGAGGCCTCGTGCACTTGGTGGGAGAAGATGGCTGTGTTTTGGGTCAGGTATCTACTTACCCCAATGTTTTTGTTGTTGGCAGGAGTCTATTGGCTATGGAAGACCTGTGGGTTGAGTTAATTTGACTCAGCCATGCCATGCCTTCACTTGGGAAGTGACCCCAGGCAGTTGTCACTAGTTAGTGACTGGCTGGTCCCTGGGTGGGTGCTCACCAGACAGATGAGAGACGGGGTGTCTGGGCAGGCTGAAATGTTCCCCAGCTCTCCTCCGTTCCCCTCCATGCCTGGGTGGACGGTGGCAGCCTGCTGGGTGGCGTATCAGTGCTGTGAGTGGCACAGGGCTGTCATTCTCGCTCTCCCAGGGCTGTCACTTGGGCACCTTTTGCAGACCCTGAATTCCCTTTAAAAACAAAACATTTGGCTTAGTTTATTTTATTCCATTAAGTAATTTCACTGCTAATGCATAATTATCTACAGCAGTGACACTCGTCTGTGCTTTAATTATCACAAAGCCACACAATCCCCCCTCCCCCCTGCCTGGAAGTTGTCACTTGTGCAGGGTGGTTTTGCAGAGATAAGTGCGTAATAATGTGGCGGTGCTTTGGGTCCCTCACAATGCTCAGGCAGGCGCTGATTGCTAAATGTAGGCAATAGAGAAGAGGAGGATTTTGGTCTCTGTCTTCTATTAGTGGCTCTCGCTGATGTGGAGCGAGACGTTGGGAAGGAATAAGCTTATCAAAATGTCGTAATAGGGGCTTGAAGATGAAGATGTGAGCAAGTGCTGATTGGAGGCATTACACTTCAAGGTGTTCAGAAAACTTGGAAGCACAAGTATTTGTTTTTCTTCTGAAGAAATTTAAGAAATGAGGTGACCATGATCTTGGGCAACAGCCCAGGAGCCCTGGCTGTGTTTGAGAGAGTTTCTTTGTATTTCACGTTTTCTTTTTTCTTTTAGCCTTCAAGCTTCACTTCTAGCTCTGTTTTCTGTAAACACCCTTTCTGAGTGCAGAAGAGCCCGGCAGAAGTCTTTGATGCAGTCTGTCATAATGAGGAAATGCAACTGAGCTACAGGTTGTTTACTCCTAAGTTGGGAGAGGATACATATTTGAGTGAAATACCTGCTTTTTCCTCACTCCCTTGCTTGTTAAGGAGTGATTTTGTTAGAAGAGAGGATGTGGTCAGTCCTGTCTGAACAAAGGGCAAGTGGGCAGCATGAAAGCTGTTTCCCTGGAAGGTAAAGGTCTGCTTGGGAACAAAATGTTCTTCGAGATGTCTGAAAACCTTGCAAAATCTGAATGCAGAAGAAGATGGAGGGGACTTATAATTGCACTTGTCTAGTTCCACAAAGCTAAGAGAAGTGGGTTGTAGACACCTCATTTAACTTGCAACGATGCACTGAGGCTTGTGAATGAAGAAAACCTGGAGCATGTGTCACAGAGGTAGCAAACCGTGAGAAGGACCTGATAGAAACGAGGACAGTATGAGGAAGCAAGGTCTGTGTATTATCTTTTAATAGATGGAAATGAGGCCATTTATTGGTGTTATCTGCTGGCAGAGACGTTCTGCCAACTACCTTTGTTTGGAGCGCTGACCAAAGCGTGCAATACGTAATTGTGTTCCAGTTTCCATCCTGACGGTTCTTAGGATTGAAATTACTCTTTCATATACAATAGCACTGAAATCTTTTCCTGTATTGTTACGATGAAAGTCAATTTCTGGTTGCTGACTGGCAGGAATGAGGAGGGGAGGACTTCACAGCTTGTGTTACAACAAACGTCCTCGGTGGCCATGTATCTGCTGCACTTGGCTGGCAGCAGTTGCACCTGTTAAAGGAAGATTTCTTCGGCCTAGATGTATGTCATATATTTTCTTTGGCCCAAGGACATTGTCTTAAGTGTGTCACTTGAAGACTTCACAGCTTGCTGATTTCTAAATCTTTCCATCAATGATATGTTTGTTTTCTGCGCTATTTATCACCACAGTGCTTTATGTACTTTGCAGATAAAGGAGGTTGGCGTACAGTGGTCAGTTTGGTTTTCCTCCTCTCAGGAAAGGACGTTATATTAAGAACCATACTTTCTGCCAGAGGTTATATACTCACCCTTTGGTAGTGTAGTGTCTCCAAGCTTTCTTTCCAGGAACCTAAACACCATTGCCTAACTTCCAAATGCCTCTTCTGTAAACACCACTGGTTGAAATGCCTTTCACATCTGGCAGTGGCTGTTCACATTTTAAAGGTAGCAGAACAAATCCCAGAACAAGTGCTTTGGCTTTTGGTTTTGCTTAAAGCATGCTGGAAAACCTCCCTATAAAGGCACGGAGGTAAATACTGCCTCGGTGGCTTTTTGGACTCATCTTGTGAAAATCACTTGTCGGGTTTGAAGTTTTCACCAGCCTTTGTTGGTAATTTCTTTGGAGCTGCATTCGTATTGAAGTGCTGTAATATACTTTCCAAATAGGAATGAAATGAGATGTCGCTTTTAAAAGTACTGGTTCATGCAAAGATAAAAAGAGAAATGAGGAGACAAGGAGGGCTACGTAACGCAGGGCATAGAGCTCATTGCCTCCCTTCTCTGGGCTGGTGTGAGTGAGGAAACACGGGGAGAGCATTCCTTATCCACCTGGCTGCTTGGCTGACCTTGGGGGGGGGGGATCACCTGGGAAAAGCATTCATAAATGATTCAGATGGGTTGTGTGTGCTTATGGGGTAAAAGCAATAATGAAGCATAACTTGTGAAGCCTGCAGATGTGAAAGGAAAGTGGGGTAAGGGGGCGAATGGCGCGTCCTAGCTCTGCGTGCGTGTGGTGTTGTTGCCTTCTAGATGTTGGCAGGTGTGGAGAGAAAGGATCCCCAGCCTGGCAAGTCAGCTGCCAGTGTGGCTGATGATTAATTGCCCTTTTTAAATTGCAATTATGTCAGTCATGGAACCCGTGAATATTAATTCCTGATTTGCTGCTTGAAAAATGGAACAACGATGAGCCGGCTCCGTTCTGGTGTCTCCAAAGCGGGCTAAGTGCTACCACCAGGAGTTAGTACTGAAAAGGAGCGGTGCTGTGACCGCGTTGTGTTGTCAGCCCTGCCTCCTCTTGTTCTGTGTTTCTCTTCCTTTCCTCAGAACCCTCTCGGTGCTTATAGCAAATTTTTCCATACTGATGTTAGTGGGCGGTGGGCTGGCACCTGGAGCGAGTTAGTCACTGCAGGCAGCGCTGTTACCTGGCCGTGGTGCATGGCCTGCCTCCGCTCACGGCTGCTTCCCGAGTCCTTTGGAGACTTCAGAGTGAACCAGGGCTTGCTTTCTTGCTGCTCCAGCTCTTTCTCTTCCTCTCAGAAGTGTGTAACCTTTTGTTCCATTTTACTTAAATCTTTCAAAGTAATTTTCTGGTTGTGCCAACTTGGAAGGATGTTAACAGGCGAGCATCACTTCTCTGCGACTGTTTGCCTTTCAGTAATCTGCACAAATGCATGGTTGATGAGAATACTTCTATGCTTTGGGTCTCAGTTATCAGTCATGATCATGTCTTGTATTTTCTGCGTGAACCAGGACAAATTATTGCTTGTGCTGTAGCTTCCTTGGAACAGTAGTTACCTCGAGAAGTGTTGTTGTGATGTGTTGATATTCATTCAGATCTTTAAAGGTGAACAGATTGCTTTTTGTTTTTTGTTTTAAACAAAGCAAATTGCCCCCCCCAGCCCTTAGAACATTTTGCTTGTTTATATCTTGGTGCTTTGCAGTGTTTTAAAACTTCTTTGAATTTCTTTCAAAGCTTTTCCAAGCCTTCAGTTATAAATGACTTCAAATGCCTACATATTTCATTGTTTGCTTCTCGGGTTGCTATCTGCTGCCTTATCAAATTGACCTGTGATGTGTAAGAAACATAATTATATGGTGGAAATTGCACAGAAATTCAGCCTTTGCTATTCGTTCGTCTTTTAGTTGTCCATTTTGCGTGGCAGGTAAAAGTTGGCTGTTCCCTGAAAAATTTTCAGAATGGGGCTGTGGACTAAAGAGCTGAAAGCGGGTGTGTAAATGGCAGGCTATTACTTGGTGTTGCTGGAAAAAGAGACTATTACTTGGTGAATGCTCTCATTTTTTTTCTTTTTTCTTTTTTTTTTTTTTTTTTGAAGCTGAAGTGGTGCTCCTCACTTCTACATCTTAATGTTCTGTGTATAAGAGAGGAGGCCTTGCAGGAGACACATGCAGTTTGTATTAAGGAAGATCATCAGTTTGTTAATTTTGATCATGGTTTAGTGCTTAGCTCCATAAACTGCTATCGTTTTAGTTCAGTTTAGACGTCCCTCATTGCAGTTACTGTCCTGCTGCATTAAAGGCACTGAGTGATTGCCCCTAAAGAGAAGGATTGACTTGAAGGCTGCTGGAGGCCACTTCTAGTTCTGTGTTCAGGCTGCTAAGCTTAGAAGAAAAACAGCTGCAGCAGGGAATAGGTTAAATAAAAATGTTTTCAGTTTTTGCTTAGTGTTGCCCTTTCCTGGAGGGAAAGCATGCAGCAGACACTTAGTTGACTGTGGTAAAGACTTCTTACCAGCCTGAAAAGGCAGCGGGGGCAGCCCTAGGACTGCAGGTTCAGCGCTTCGTTCTGACTTCTCTGTTTTCCCCACTTTTCAGCTCCCTAATTCAATTGTAAACTGCTCGTTTTCATTGGGCCCTTTCATTTTGGAAAGCTCCAAGCAGTCCTGTGTTGCTACTGTTGCCCTTTCGGGTGAAAATGAAGCATTTCATTTTACAAAACAAGTAGACGGCTGTTTAACAACCAAGTTAGTTTTTTGTCACCGGTTCTCGTGGGTGTTACTTTTATCCTCCTTCTCATTCTTCTTGTTTCCTTGGTGCGCTTTATCTTGATTCTCTGGTGTAGGAGCAACTTTGTCTAGCGCTTAATTTAGGGCCCCTAAGCATGACTGTCAGATGAAGAAGTGGTTGCTTTTACTACAGCTCTGCAGAGATACCAGAACTGCCAGCAGCCCTGGCTCCTCAAAATGTTGTTTTATTTGTAAGGAGAACGCACTTAAAAAGTCTGTCTGCGAGATGCAAAGTTTTCTGTCGTGCCTGACTAATACAAAAGTTTCCACTGTGTGATAGGACTGGAGCAATCAAACGCTGCAGCCTTTATTTCTCTCGGAGCAGTGTCTGTTTTACCAAAAATGCTTTGAAAACTTTGTGCTGTCCTTAGGAATCGAGCTTCAGATTCACACCACTTGCCCTTGGGATAACATTTCCTAGCGAAGTAGGTACTCTAAACACAGAAATAAGCATTAAAATAGTTTTGGAGTAGATTTTTTTTTTTAAACTTCTGTTAGTCAGATTTATTTCTGTAGTTCTCCTTAACAGCACCCATTACAAGCTCTCCCTGCAGGGTGAACTGCTCGCTGTCGTAGGTGTCAGCCCAGCAGACAAGCACATAGCCTGTGTCACAGGAGCGCAAGGTGCGTTCACTCCTTCTACTGACACAAGGTGCAAATACCAGCTCTTCCTCAAAAGCGCCAAGGGAACGTTGTATTTAAAGACCATGCAGGCTCCCAGGTGATCTCTGGCTTTAAAAACACGTTTAATTATCCAGCGAAGAGGGAGTAGTGTGATGCTCCAGTGCTTTACAGTAGCTGCGGGTTCCCACCAAAAAGTACTTTCACTGGTAATTCTGGTTGTTAGGGATTGCAGATGAATTTTGCCAGTTCAAAACTTGAACTGGCTCTTTTTATTGTACAAAATAAAGAAATGACCAACCCCTATTGTGGCTTAGGGAACAACCAGAGTTGGGGAAGGCTTGGCAGGAGAAGGGAACCTGCTTTTATGTGTTAGTGTTTTTTGTCTGTGCGGGTGTTTTTTATCATTTTTTTTCCCCTTTTTCCACCATGATGTTAATAGCCCTTGTCCTTTTCACTTGGCAATTCCAGAGCTTGTGAGTTCAAGGTAAGCTCTGCTTCCTCTGGGGCTGTGGTCTGAACAGGATCCTGCTCTCACTGCTCAAGCACTGTGACCAGCAGCAAGAGGAGGCTGGGGGCAGAGGAAGACGACTTCGGCTGCTGCCTGTCTCTCATTTCTGTCAATGCAAAGAGCTTTACAGAGACGAGTAATATTTTGCAATTGAGTTTCTCTTTTAAAGACACTCTGATGCTAATGTTGATTTAATAAGGTTCTCTCATTCTCTCTCCTTGCTTAATTTGAAACGTCTAATTTTGTGCTTCACAGTTCTGAACACAGAATTAGCGAGGGAAGAAGAGCCAGAGGCAGGGGGAGCAGAGTGCCACACCAGAAGTTGCCAGGGGAGATTGATTCAATAGAGTGAAAAGGTGCAAAAGGTTATATGACCACAGTTCAGAACAACGTGACGGTGGTACTAATGAGGAGGAAAGCTTGATCCTTTAAAATGTTTTAAGGTCTCTGTAGGTGCATAACCAACACTAAATGGAAAATGGAGCACTGGAGCACTGGCTCTTTGAATGGGTTTTTCTTTTTAATTTTATATATGTGTAATATATATGTTACACGACAGGAAAGAGAATATTATGAGATAAATAGGCTTTTAAAGGTTTTTATTTTAAAGGTTGTTTTGATAAGTGTGGCATTCACTTTCAAAAGTGCTGAGAGGTTCTGACAGATAGGGAATGCGGTCCTGCTAATTCATTTTGTCCGCACCTGGATGTTTTTTCCTGCTTTAGCTTTATGCTAGTGGAAAAAGATATTGTTGTTAGCCTTGGACATTTAATTCATTTGTTGATCTGGGGTTAAATTTAAACTCCGCAGTGACACAACGCAAAAAGATTTTCTGAAATATTGTACAAACAGCAGTAGTAATGCAAGTTTTTTCCTTTGTGTCCTGCTTTGTTTGCGTACCTTTCCTCTACCTGTTAGGAGACTCCTTCAGCTGGGTGACAGCTCTTCTAACGGCAGGGTGGACAGTGTAAATGAGTACAAGTTGTACTCAGCTTCGCTTGATGAAAAGCTGCCAACATGTTTCATTGAAAACCTCATTAAATCACAATTAAATCTATAGGAAAAAATAAGCTGTTACAGTGAACACTTGATTGATGAGATGTATGGTTTCCAGTAAATCAGCTCCTTGCTGTTGGAGCTTGTTGAAGGCTGTGGTGAAATCCCAGCACAGAATTCCCAAAAATCTGTCTAGAGCACTGCAACGTGCCTGTGGGAGATGACCACTGTCTGTGTTTCTGCTGTCCCATGGCCTTGGTTAGGCACAAGTCTCCTTTTCTTCTCTCAAACTCCACCCTCTGTCCATCCTCATTGCTGTTTGGCAAGAGGAGCTCAACCTCTGCTGAATTTAGTGTTGGATTGGGCAGAGTTACCCCAAACACCTGCCTGGAGACTGCACTTGACCAAGCGGCCTGCATAGAGAATGCAGTTGTAGGGCCAGCTCGTAGCAGAGAGTCTAAAAAACCCCAAACCTACCTTGAGAGGTGGGTTTCTTTTTCCTTTCCTTTCAGTGCCTTCAGTGACAAGTCTCCAGCAATATTTGTCAAATCACTTAGCAGTCTGCTTATTTCTAGCCTACTGCACCGGTCAACTTATTTGATCAATAAATCAATCAACGGGTTCTTAAAATTACTTTCATTGACTTTGGAGGTGTAGTGTACAAAAGGAGCTCGCAAAATAAATGATTGCATGTGCTCCAACTGTAATTAGAGAGCAAACAGTGTGGAGATATGTTTGTAAATAGTATCTAGTACAATAAATACAGCAATCTGTCTTTAGGGTTCTGCGATACTCTGAGCTGGATTGACTCTTTCAATTTGCAAACTCATGAAGCATGAATCTTGGCTCTGTCAGGTCATCCGACTGGTATAGTTAGAGCATACAGTATTTTAAAGCTACATTTCAAGCTTCTTGCTTTCGATCAAAAGGTCTAGGAGTAAATACTTTGGTTCCTTAGCATGTGGCATCATGTTCATGCTTCAGGAGCTCCACTGAGAAGGAAACAACATTTTTTTTTTTTTCTTTTTTCCTAAATAAAATTCTTCAAACTGCTTAACTCTTCCTGCTGCACCCGCTCTATACTCTCTTCCTTGCAATAGCAACAACACCTGGCTTGTGATCCTTGCTGCGAGACTAACAGTTACTGCTCCTTTGTAGAGAGAGAATGGTCTCCCCCCTGATTTTTCCAAGCCACCTGCCTAGAGCAAGAGTGTGTTGCATTACCCGGTAAACAGGCATTGAATCAGCACTGAAGCCTTGTAGTTCTTACAAATGTTAAGCACTTGCACAATGTGGAAAACTGCTGTTTGCAAATTGTCCTATCAAATGGAAATCAAAATTTTGCTGGCGGTGACACAGATTTGCAAGTTGCTCTTGATACAATCATGCCCCGGAGGTTGCAATAGAAAAAATAAAGAATTCAGTTTTACAATAGCCTGAAATTCTTGTTGTTGCTGAATCTATACTCTTCTTTTTGCAAATAGTTTCATTGTGATTTACTTGGACTTCATTAAAACATGCAACCTTGCAGCAGCATCTCGGATTTCAGCCTTGTGGGGAGCCAGGAGAACGTGTAGCTGAGAACCAGCACGTTCACTTCCTAAAACACACGGTGGGATGCAAGTGCTTTTGAAGCAAGAATCGGAGTCTCTGGTGGACATTTTGTCTGTAGCTCAAAACCACAATTTAATTGGCAGCCTTTTCATAACACTGACCACGGCCTAGGATGCGGGGAGTGCTGCAGGCCAAGATAGAGATACATTTTCAGAAGTGATTGTAGGGAAATGTAGTGCTGCCTGCTCATCTCTCTACGGTAATCATGGGAATGAGGGAGTCTGCATTGAAGTCCATGCTTTCTGTGGTCCTTTCAGGAGGGCTTTGTAACCCAGTTGATTTATTCTAAATCTTGATTACTCTCTTTCATGCGTATGTCCTGGCAAACTGGGAGGTTGGATTTTACCCCCAGAAAGATACTGACCCTGTAATGCTGCATTAAGTGTGCTTTGTGCATGTCTAGGATGAAGGAGCAGAGAGAACAGGAAAATTCACAAAATCGAAGTGGGTAAAGACGTGTTCTGAGATGTTTGAAAGTCCTGAGTCTTCACCTGCAGAAGGATTCGTAGAGACAGACAGGGGATGCGTGATCGTGACTGAAGGTCTTCAAGAATTTTCTTGCTCAAGCATGTAATTAAGACAGTCTTTGCCTGTATTAAAAAGTGGATTCAGAGTCAACTGAATTTCTCTTAAACTGTGTAGTATTTGAGATAATCTTTTTTTTAAATAAAAAGAAATTAGTTTTCTAATCTCGTGGAAGGAACTCCGGATTCACTGCACTATATTAAACCTGTATCCAGTGGCTGGTGCCTATAAATATCTGTTTTGTTCAGACACAAGTAAAAATTGCATTAGTGTCTGGGAGCATGTGTGGATTGGGAATTCCTTCTGAGCTCACGTGGCTCATGGTTTTTGCTGCTTGGAGGCACGCAGGTTGGTTACTCATGTCGTCTTGATTTCTTTCAAACTAGTGGTTGTGTTTGAAGTAATGTTTGACTGTTTGACTTGGGAGCTAATGTATTTAGTATTTAAGAACCTGGCAAGAGAAAGCTGTATCCCCAAATGCATGCACAGAAATGAGATTGGGATGCAAGCATGCGTAACTGTTATTTCCCCCCGTCTGCACTACCCCTAGAAAGCCATATGCCACCCTTAGGCTGGAATAATGGGAGTCGGTATTAATGATTACGAGCTAGAAATAATCCAGGAAGAGTTGAGTGGCCTTTGATTCTAGCTTTTTGAGAAAATACCTCATTGACTCAGCAGGGTCTGAAAGATGTTCTGGGATAGAAAGTCATAATTAATGGAGAATTTCCTGATGCCCTCCCTTGAGCGTGTTTTTTGGGTGTGTTTTTGGTTAAATTGGTCAGGGACTAGGAGTCTTATGTCTAATAGGCAGAGCAGGGATTTCAGCGAGGACGTAAAAATTTAGAGGGAGTTGTTGACTCACCTGCTACCAGCTCGGAGCATCTTGAGTGTGCATCTCTGGAGAGCCAGCGCTCTGCGAGATTCCTGTAGGCATCGAGTGCCTTGCGTGTTGGCAGCCTACAGAATGAAAGCTCTGTGTGTGTGTATGCGTGTGGAGCAGTGCTGATGGGAAAAGGAGAATGTGGGAATGGGCTGCAGTATTAAAGCAAGCCACGGAAGCAGATGGTTTACTTTGGATTTTATAAAAATAGGTTTCTCTTTATTTTGTTTCAAATGAAAACTATCAACTGTCAGCAACGCAACCTATTTGCAGCAGCGCCGTAAGCATTAGAAGTGCAGTTGTCCCTGAATCATAAAAGGGCAGAGGGTTTTTCTGATACTTCCTACCTCCGTATTTATAGGATTGTGAATGCTCTGTATACATTAGTGGAGCAATTTCATCTCAGCCTTTTCTCAAAACTGATTGCTGTTCAGTTTTGTCTCTTCCTGCTTCCTTTCCTGTGTCACTTGGTTACATCTCTGACTTTCATTACATTTAATAGTGGTACTGCTTCAATTTTCCGCTAAACTGGAGGTGTTTAAGGGTCTGCAGTGGGTACCGAACGTCTAGATAGGTTCTTTAAATTCTTTAATTCCTACCATCATGGAGAAGCTTAGAGCTGGATTATTGCCTTATGGAGAAATGACTCTTTGCTCATTCAGTGATGAAGTCTGGTCATCAAGATGTTAGAATATGTGCTGCAGAGCTCTTCAGATACCGACACGAGCGCAAAGAGTTGTTGCCAGCAGCTGTCTTAGGTTTTGGGCACCTGCTGCCTCTCACTTCTCGCATCTCCCACTCTATCTTCCACTCCCAAAGTTGGCAGTGCCCCTAAAAATATTCTGAATTGAGTTCTTCAGTAGGCGAGCTCCACTAAGCTGGCAGGCTGATTCTCAAGTCATTGGTCACGCCGTAGTGAGGTTAATTATGTGACAGCGTTAGTGTCCGTGGCGAGGACATGGACTTCTGGGGTGAAACTGGTTCCAGTTGGCTTATGGAGGTGTTGCCCTCCTTCAGGCCACTTCTGCACCACGCCAATTCCTTCCACCCACACGGCTGATTGCAGAACTGTATTTTGATGGCTAACCACCTTTCTTACGTCTTCTCCAGACCATGGCAGACGTGGGTGGTGTGGCTGTTACGGCAGGCGTGCGTGGGTGATGCGGTGAATGGGTCTGGGAAGAGGAAGCCCTGCTCATTGTCCGTGCGTGTGAGGTAGCTGTGGCACTGTGTTTGTGATTTCATGGGAAGTCGGACTGTTCATATGTGTGTGGGAAAACATCCCCTGCCTGCAGAATCTGTGCTCAAACGTGAAGTTTTCAGAAGCATGGATGCATTGCTAACATAGTTCCCCTATCCAATCAGAGTCTTTTCCAAGCAGACTGTCTTGTCTTGCGTGTAAATACCGAGGACAGGGGTTGCCAGTTGGACCTTGGGTCCCATTTCCATAACAGCCCTTTACTTCTGGTAAAATCAAAGGGAATATCTTGGTTTGATTTTGCCCTCAAATGATTAAGCTCAATATTTATTCAGCTTCTGGTGAATGCTATCCAGAGGGTTATCTGGAAGGGAAGCTAACCCTTGTTTCAGCAGAAGAGTGCAGGGGTATTAACCAAGGGTGCTAAAAGATGGCTTGTGTCCACGGGAGGGCATCGTAAAACTAGCAAGCCTCAAGCTGGGAGCAGGAAGCGACTTGTGCATGGTTAGGAAGCAAAGAACCCAGATACTGCTAATTTATTGAACAGTTACTTAAACTTTGAAAATATCTGTGTACATGATGTGTCTTTATTTATCAGGGGTGGTAAATGCGGGTCTACTAGAAGATTTTAGCACAGGCTTAAGTAGGTAGCAAAACTGAAGCCAGTAGCCCTCTTGAGATTTTATTTTTGTAATCTATTTTGTTAAGTGTGTGCTTCACTCCATAAGGGTTTTTGTTTGTTTGTTTTGTTTGTTTTTTTGTTTTTTTTTTTTCCTAGGACAGGGTTATACCCTATTGCATCCGTTGCCTTTCAGTGGAGTATATCCATCTATACTCGGGGTAATAATTTTTCTCCCTCATCAAGGGTGGCAAAATGACCACGTTTGGCAGTACCTGCAGAGTAGATGCCCCGTGCTTAGCAAGTATAATTCTCCTCTTGTGTGTTAGAGTTTACAGGGATACAAGAGGGACCACCTCCTGGTGATGGGTTTCTTCTCCCTGCCCTCTTCTCAGTAACTGCCTGGTGCCGCTGAGTCAGTGCCCCGTGATTATTTTGCCATATAAGCACTTGTCTACTAGGTTTGATGGCTTAGGTGTCCCAGGAATAATATGCACATCCAGTGGGGAGCCAGCGGCGTGCATGACCTACCTGCTGGAATAATAATGGCCACCATAAAGAGCCCGCTGTTCTTCCTGCCCATCTGCTGAGGACGGACAGCCTCACGACTGCTAAAATGTAAAAACAACTGAGCGCATCTGTCCCGACTGTAAAAATCAGTGGGAAGAAAAATGTTATTCAAATCAGGCTTTTGTCAAGACCGGTCAGCGGTGACGGGTGAACACCTGCTGTGTGCTGGCTTGCTCGGCCAACGACCTGGTGCCAGTATATCAAACCTGCCTGCGGGAGGGGGGATTGGCTTCCCCTGCTGAACTTTCGGTGTTCGGATCCACCCCTCTCAGCTGTTGCAGAGGATGAGGATGGCCGAGGCACAAAGCGGGTGTCACCTCGCCCCTCAGCTACCTGCGGCGGCCGCTCAGTGCCATGGAAGTGATAACAGATCCCATAAACATATTGTACGCCGCCGTCTGCTCCCTCTGGCACTGAACTGTGACCGAGGGGAAGGTTCCTCCTGCCTTGTCAGCCCCCGTCAAATAAATAATGGGAATAAAGCAGGCCGGCCGTGCTGAAGTTCCCGCTTAGCGAGCGTGCTGCTGATTGAATGGGGCCTGGGGAGGCAGGGCAGGCGCGCAGCCCTTGACAGCAAACGAGAGCTGTGCCTGCCTCGTAAATGCCTTGGCTTCGGGAGGAGGTGTTTATGGGCACGAAACGTTTATCATCCTGTACTTGCCTTGCTGCTGCTGGGTTACTGGGAGAGTAAAAAGGAGTAACAGGTAAATAAGAGGCGGTGCTGCAGCTTGCTTGATCTGCTTGTCTTTTTGCTCAAATGGGCTTGCCAACAGGTGAAGGAGCAGTGGAAGGCAGCGTGGATTTAGCAAAGGGTTTGGGCTGTGCACAAAGTATTTGGTTGCCTACAGAGGGGGATCTGGTTGGAAATCCCACCGGTCAAGTGAGTTGCTGTTCGGAGGCACTCTCTGAAGTTGTCCAGGAAGGATCCCTTGCTATTTGAGCAAACTTTGAGCAAAACGATGCTTGTTCTTGCAGGGAATGTGCAGACGATGCAGTTGTTGGCCGCCTCCTTCCGAGTACGCCCAGCACGGCCCCATTCCCTGGGGTATGCTGTGGGTCCCAGCATCCCTACCAGGGGCAGTGCCTCGCCTGGCTCCCTGGAGCAGCTGCCTCACAGCTGGCTGTGCTTAGCTCCTGCCCTGAAGGGGGATCCTGCAGCAGTCTTTGGGGCTTTTGCTGTGTTTTTATTTGGGGGAACGCGTGCTTTTGTTTCTGCTTTAATAGCACAGTTCCCAACAGGGGACAGCACTGCGCTGTTTAAGATGCTTGTCATTTTTAGGGAACTTTTCTGAACTTGTCATACTAAAAGCTGTATTGTGCAGCAGCAGGCGGCCTCCATAAATCACTGATTTCTCTTTTTCTTCTCTTTCCCTTCTTTTCTCTCTTGCGCTCTCTTTATTCCAAGCCTGCGGATTTGGACGCCTGGGTAAGCTCTCTTTTTTGTCTGGATCTTGCTTATTCCAAGTGTCATGTTGTTACTGTGCGCATACAGATTGTTATTGCTGAGCACAGATGCAGGATTTTATTTTCTGTCATTACATTTTAAAAGGTGTTCAGCTAGAAAATTGCATATTATTTCCTCCATAAAGGTTTTCACTGGTTCCTTTTGTGTAGCTTACAGCTGCTGAAACCAAACTTGATCTGGTGATGTGTGTAGTTGGCTACGAGAGCAGCAGAAACAGGAGGAAATTAAGGTTACACCAGTCCTGCTTTTTGAGGCTTCAAGTCTGCATCTGGGGCCTAAAAACAAAACAAAGAGTCACCTGCCTTCGAGAGAGTGTGAGAGAGGACAGCAAGCAAGCGGTGCCATGGATCCCACGGGGCTGGGATAGCGGCTGCTGACAGCTCCCTGGTAATGGTGATGTTGCTGCTGCTGCAAATGAAGTTGGGTGAACGCTCCCCAAGGCTGCTCGGCCGGCACCAGCTCCCTGGCAAGCTGGGCTGTTGGGTCTCAGGCACGGTGTGTGCAGGCTGCCCTGCTTGTCTCAGCGTTGCCCTTCCAGCCCTGCCCTTCCCCTTAGGCATGGTCAAGGATGAGCCCACTGTCTGGTTTTGGAGGTGGTTCTGTTCTTCAGTGCCTCCCAGCCAATTCCTTTGTCTGCCCTTGGAGCCTTTAATAGTGGTTGGTTTTCTTCCCTGCCACCTGGGCTGCTACCAGGACTGAAGGAGCCCTGGGGAAGTATAAACTGGAAGAATTTGCAGATGGGAAGGTGGCAAGCGGAGGTGCCTGGCCCAAATGTCCCTGCTGTGCTGCTGCAGAGGTGGAGGAAGCTGGTGACTCCTCTCAGCAAAGACAAGGCAAGGTAGAAATAAGGCATCTGCAAGAGCCTTAAGGACCTGTCTTCATCCTTGTAGCTTGTTTCCTTGGATTGCCTCTGACTGATTCTCTGGGCATCATCTCCCTAGTTCATCTGGGACTGGTGGATGTGTTTTGCCAAGAAGATAAATATTTTTGCACTGATCTTGCCAAGAGCTGTGACTTGCTTTTGAGGAAGTTCTTTATAGCTAGAGGTGTGGACCCTTCCCTCTAGCTTGACTCACCCTTTGCAGACAGAGGGTTTTTTTTTTTCCCCTAGTAGTCTTCCCAAATCCCAACAGTATTGCAGAGGGACACGTCCTGAAGGCAGCCATCAGCTGTGGGCTGTGCATTATTCCTCAGAGCCACGTTCCGTGCTGTAACCTGACCCTGCCAAGAAGCCCTTTTAAAGCAGATTTCCTTCTTAGTTTTCACGTTTAACAAAATGATGAGAAGGGCCTACAATTAAAATTAATAAAAATCTGGTGTTATTTCACAGGGGAGAACCAAAGCTCCTCTGTGAGTGAAGCAAAGCTCAGCTCTGGAAGACCCAGGTGCACAGCCTGGTGTATCGCTCAGGATAGGGCTAGGAGCATCTTGCTTTTGTTCCCAGAGAACTAATCAATGATATTTCATTACCTCAGTTAAGAGGCTTGTAAAATATTTCTTTCGGCCTGTCTGTCAGCTAGCAGGCCGGTGCTTGAATTCCTTAGCTGAGCCTGGATGTCAGGCATGGCTTTAAAGAGGTGCCTTCACAGCGAGTTCGAAGTGGGTTACTTGATAAAGGGAGGGGAGGAGGCAGGGAGTCGCGCAGGACTGAGCCCCAGCTCTTTGTCATGGTTCAAAGCGGCACCTACATAACCTGATAAAAAATTTGGGCTCTGAAAAAAAAGTGTAAAGATTAAAAACCAGGAAGAACTTGAAAGAGCCCCCAACCAGCCCCTGTATCCATGCGTATCTATGCCTCTGGAAGCTGTAGTAGTGTGCTTGTAGCCAACCTGCACTATCCTTTTGTAAGAGTGTAATGCTTTTAACTTCTGGCACCGTTACTGAGGATTCTTGGGCATTCCCTAAATAGATCCTATAGCTCGTTTTTGTACAGAGGGAAATTGCCTATTTTATTCATTCTGTTTTGCAAATACTTGGCTGTCCCAAGCTACTCTTCAAAATTTTGGGTGCGTTCCTGTATTCTACAACTAACTACGCTCTGCCTCCATTCCCTCTTTGTTTTGTGTCTTCTCACTCCCAGACACGGCACTGCTGCATTCCGCACTGCAGTTTCTTAGATGTCATCTCCAGACTTCGGTCATCTGCTGCATGTTCAGGCTCAGGTGTTGTTTCAGCAGCGGGGATGAGAAATGCTGCTCTCCGATGTGTGGTTTCCAAACCAGTGTGTTGTCATGCATGTCTTCCCTCTTCATCCCGTTCCCTACTTCTGAAGGCCTTTATGCGAGACATGTGTCTGATGCTTTGTTTGCCACCTGCAATCTCAATCCCCTGTGAAATTATTATCATCTCCATGGCAGCCAGTTCTGCCTGGGACATCACAGGCTTCTGACTTCAGGTAGGGAATAAGAGGCAGGACTAGAGGAACTCTTAATAAATATCCTGTATTCAGACAAAACGTCCCTTGTTGCCTAACCCAGTTTGGAACAGTGAATATTTCAAATGACACATGCTCTGACTGCACCATTCATACTTCAAACACCATCACAAAGTGTACTAAAGTTTCTAGTAATAACAGCTGGGGGGAGAGGGAGACAGACAGCAACTTTCAAGCAGAGATTTCGCTAAATAGAATGTTTCTCAGTGTACTTGAACAGCCTGAAACAGCAGCAGCTCTCAAAACATTTAAAATATGTTTGAGTTGCAAGTAAAAGTCTTCTCTGCTCCCTCTGGTTCATCATGCAATTTAATGGTGATAACGTGGGAGAGATTACCTAGGAAGCAGCGCGGTATCTGTACTGAGCTCTTGCACACCAGCATTGTTACGGGTACTGCTTTCACGCTGCCGGAGAAGTCTGCTGCCTCCGGAGATCAGCACTGCTGCGTAATTCATTTATTCAGACTAAAGAGACTCTTGTGTTTTTAGGAGTTGATCCTTTGACTGTTTTCACCCCGTATTACGCTTCACGCTGAAAGCACCTTCCGCCTGAGTTGTGCCGAAGGAACAATGCTCTGTTACCCTCCTGCCTTTTCCTTAGTTGTTGGCTCCTTAAGGAGATACAAGGCACTTGTTCAGTAATCTGATTTTATGGGTGTTATGCAGAAAAGCAGCCGGAGAATCAGGGTCCTTTGGTTATCCAACAGACCACTCTGCTGCCTTGTGTCTGTTTCATTTCAGTTGAAATTGCTTAGTCCTGTATGGAGGACGGATGGATCTTGGTGCAGAAGAACAGCTCTGTTTCTCTTAGGAGAAAAATGGTAATAATTTTGGCACTTACAAAGTGCCTACTAGCAGTGCCCCCGTTGTTGCTGGGCTCTTTGGAGCTCATCGCTGCCCTGGCCTCCCCCTGCCTGCTGTTGCAGCTGCTTTGCAAGCTGGAGGATGTAGAACAGCTCTGGTTAAACCAAAGCCAGAGATTTTGCCATGGATCAAGCATCTCTGAGAGCAAGGGGATTTATATGTGAGCCTGCAGTGATTGTGCCTCACCCTGGCCCTTTTGGCTGGGATGACAAATGTGAGAACCAAAATGATTTTTTTCCTTTAAAAACAAACTGCCCCCCCAACACCTATTTCATGCGCTCGTACTTTACTCATTTACTCATCAACCATCCCTCGCTGTCTAGCTTAACGTCTCTTCTTAGCCCTATTGTCCAACTGCAGTTCCATCGGCAGGGGAGCAGGAAGGAGGAAACACACGGCAGCTTGCTTTCAGATGGAATTTTTTGCATTAACAGTGGCACAGGAACGTGCCTGTCCCAGCTGCTTTATCGCATCAGACCAGCGTTTTCTGTGACTGTGCCATCATTTAAGGTTAGGAGCAGTGCTGCTGGGACACTGTGTGTTAGCAAGGTGTGTGTTCACATTAACACCAGCCTTATTAGTCAGTTTGAAAGGTCTTCTGTCTGGTGGTAACTTATGAGGCCCCAGAGATCTTGGGGTGGGGTAGAGGAAGAAACACAAGTGCTGTTCCTCTTGCTATTGTTGCTTTTTATTTTTAGGTTTAAAAAGCTTGGGTCGGTTCCATCAATGCCATGCTTTCTTAATGCTCGTTCAGTTTAGGGGTGGGAATGCCGCAAAGTGCTGCCGGCCTTAAAGAGCTGAAAGGCAAAAGCCATTGCTAGAAACACAGCTTGGGGTTTGTTTTTCTTTTAAATGGGCATTGTCTAGATGACGGCAAGGTTAGGCTTTAAGGATGTTTCCATACACCAAGTGTGCCGTTGTGGAACTGCCACACTTAAACCTTGGAAGAATGAAGAGAAATTCTGGCTCCCATCTCCCCTCCAAATCTGCATCACCCAAACAGAGGAGCCCTGGTGTTTGAGCAGAGAGCACATGAAGAGAATACTTAATTGTCGCAGCAGTCTTACATCGGTGTGTAAAAGCACAAGCACGGGCTGTGAGGATGTGTTGCTTACAGAAGTGCTGCTGTAGGCTTGGGTTTGGTGTTTCCGTCGTGATCGTAGGGGTGCGTTATATCTCTAGGAGTTTGCTGACACTCCAAGGAACAAGTGTTGATGAAGTGGAGGATTCGAGGTTTATTTTTAAGGCAATGTGAGGAACGCTGAAGTGCAGCAATAAACATCACGATTCGTGTAACGCGCTTTGCTAAGGTGGACTTCTGAAAAAGATGGTGGCAAAGTCCAGACAAATCACACTTCTATAATTATAGGTTTTCAGTTAAAAAGGAGAAATAAAAACAAGGTAATGAGCTTGAATATGATACTATTTAGAGTGTTTCAGACCCAGAGCACTGAAGGTTTGCAGTTCCACTGGCAGGCATCCTGTACACCTGGCCTGAGCAACGTGGATTTTCTGTGTTCCTTCCAGCCTGCGTCCCATGAGCTTTCCTTGCCCTTGTGCTCTTTAATTGCTTCTTCTACTGATGCTTCTTTGTTCTTCTTCCCAGGCCATGGAGCTGCAAGGCAGGGAGGCAGAGCTGAAGAGGCAAGAAGCCTTCTATAAAGAACAGTTGGCCCGCATTGAGAGGAAGGTAAGGCTACCTTGTCTGTCATTTGTGGCCTCCGAATGCTAACAGGATCAGTTGTACATCTGAGCAGAGAAACAAGAAGCATTGTGCTGAAACCTGGAACTGTTAGCACCCATTATCTGCCCCCCTATTACATAATTAAATAATGAAAAAGCTGTTTAAACTATATGATTTTTTTTAAAGGTTTACGGTAATTCAAACTCTTTTCTTTTTCAGCATACGGTTTAGGTGAAAGCTAGGTTTGCTTTGTTTTTTATTCCTTTTGTTAGAAATCCTTTGCTAAATTAAAAAAAAAAAAATCACAAATCTTGCTATAAATATGAATTAAAGTTGTATTATTAATTTTTCTCTGGGGACCCCAACAGTTCAAACTATGTTGCTGCAGCACACTGCTGCTTGCTGGATAAGCCTCTGAAATGAACATGATTTAAAGAGACACCGTCAAGCATCTTTTAAGCCTGAAATGACCTTTGAAAATCCATTTAGGGATTTGAATCTCTCCCCTAAACGTGGGATTTGCTTCTCAGTTTAATTGTTTACCATGATGAGTTTTTAAAAATTGATGCCTTAAAAATAGGAGCAGCCATGCTGTTCCTTATGAACTAATGTGGTTTTCACTTCCTGGCAAAATGAAATAATGTTGTAAGTAGTCTTTGTTTTTTTTTAATAAATGTGGAAAATAATCTTCTTCAATTTGAAACAATTAGACCTCCTGACAGGGAGTTGCATACATCCGACTTGTAGTTATGTGACTAAAAAGAAATGCAAAGCAATGAACAAGGTGGATCGTAAAGAGACAGAGAAATCAATCAGCTTTACTACCAATATGTGGCATGATGGTGAATATAGAACGCAGGAAAATTACAGATTATAGAAATGGAAGCAAACTGTTGGGATATCTATTCCCCTTCGCCTTCCTTGCTACTGCATGATTGTCCATGCAGCTCTTTTTTAAAGCCAGTGATGCTAAAACATGCCCACGAGCAATTTCACGTGATGCGATTTTGCAACACTTTAATCCGTACAGTTCATTAAAAAATAAACTATTAGAACTACCACTCAGCGTTGCATTCAGATTTTAAATTCTATTTCTAGATAATGGGGATTGTTCAGTGAAATTGCAAACAATCTAGCAGCTATCGTTCTAATTATCACAGTTGTCCATATGTTCATACGCAAAGGGAATTTTTGCAATTTCTTGGTCTCATGCTGTGTGCTTCTATTATATTCTTCTCTCCAGATCTGGTCCCACGAAGCGGAAACCGCAGGGAAAATTTGTATGTGTGTCTGTCCTTTATGGACAGCGGAATGGGGAGAAGTTTGTGTCCAGTCTGCATTGTCATAGTCGTGAAGTCTTTTGTTGCATTTTGCGTTTCCTTTTCAGAGCTGTATCCCTTTTACGGGTAACCTTTCAAACAAGGTGATGGATATTTTAGCGCAGGATCTTCTCGGAGGGGTCAGGTGCTCGGCCATGGTCCTGTTCAAATGGTGGAGGTGCACAGAAACTGCCTCCTAGTTCTTAGGTGTAGAAAAGCAAGGAGATACAAATTACAGGGTTTCTTCCCTCTCTTGAAACACTAGATAGTTTCTGACCCTTAAACACTAGCATTTTGCTGGTAATAAAGTGGAAGAATGCCTTCAACTGTTAGTCTGGATTGGAGTGGGAGGTGGTGGGGGCTAGGAGAGAGAGGAGAGAAATGTACTTGAAACAGTGTAATAAAGCTTAATTGTATTAGTTTTGAAAAAGGTTTTCGATCTCTCTGGATAATTTTATTCCTGTAATGGTTGGAAAGATGGAAAACACAGCGCAGAACAATCTTTTTTATTAGCTGTTGCTTTTATATAATTCTGCTTTTATTTGTTGAATACACGCAGACCTTGACATTTATTTATTTATTTATTCCTTCCACTGTGCAAAAACCTTCCGACTATTATATATAAAAATGTACATATAAACATACATTTATATTTATGGTGTATTTATTAAAGAAAAAAAGTACCGGGGTGAGGTGAGGAGGAGCTCAGCAGTAGCAATTCACTTTCTCTTTTCAGGGGGATGGTTATTTGGAGCATGGCTTGGAGGTGTCGGGCTAGGAGTTAATGGTTGTGATGGCTCAGTGTGGAGTTAAAAAGCCAAAATTTCTCCTCCTAGGAGACTGTCAGAATTCCCCCTCTCCTCACCTTTTCCATAACTTTGTTTTCAAGAACAGAAGTCCTGCAGATTTGTTTGGAAAGGATGCTCAGCACACTTGATGGAGACAACCAAGTACCTTCCTGGTAGGATGCTAAGAACAATAGCATTATGTCCGAGGAGCATTTTTCTTACAACACAGTAGCTGCTGCACTGGATCAGGCAGACTGTTCTTCTTCGTCTGACAGCGGTCAGTTTAAAAGACTTAGCAGGAAGATGCAAATAATCCCCAACCCCCTAAGTAAATTAAAAATAAAAAAAAATAATGCTTGGAGAATGACTTGGAGAAAAGTCTTCCTGAGTGTTGTCAGTCAGAGGCTGACACATGCCCTGCTGCAAAACAGTTTATTTTCATTCAGTATTTTGATTCATTGTAATGGAGCTTGGATTACTGCCAGCACTCTTCTATGTGTCTCAGCCACTTTTTTCTGAACTTGTTTAGCTCTCTGCCTTGATAGCACGTGGCATTATGTGCCACGGGTTAACTACGTACTCTATAAATTCTGTTACCAATTTCAAATACTTTTTGTCATTTTATATGCCTTATGTGAAAGGGAGGATAAAAGGAATTCTCTTCATTATTCATTATCTGTAGATTTCTGTTCTTTTCCCTTCCCATTAAGCTGAGCAGTCCTCACCTTTTTTCAGCCTCCGCTTGTGTATGATTTTTTTCCAGGTTTCTCATTCTACCTGGTTGTCTTTGAGCCCTTTTCCTCTGGCAGTTCTGTCTTTGAGATGTATTGACCAGAATTGAACTCCGTAGTTCCCTAGAATGCAGCAGATTGTGTGAATATGTTATCCCTTTAGTTTGTAATCTCTAAAAGAGTACTGTAATCTACTGGACAGAGCACAGAATTGGAAGCAAAAAACCTCCTCATTTTCTAATAGTTGTTTCTCTTTGGGGAGTTTGAAACAATTACTTAGCCCATCTATCTCAGTTATTCCATCTGCAAGATGGAATAGCTTATAATGGGAGGGCAACGCGTTGTGAAACAGGAAAGCTATAGAAATGCTAAAAAGGCTTTGCCTTTAGTTTTGCATGAGGTGAACTATGGGTGTACCTTATTTCAAAGAGACCTTAAACACGGCTTCTCTAGACAGTCTTTTATTAAAGTTTTCACAGAAAAGGGCATGTATTAAGAAATGATTTCAGCGTTTCAACTTTGGAGTTTTTCTCTACATCTTCTACTGAAGCCCTGGAAAAAGTAAGACGTGGTGCTTTGTCACAGCAAAAATGCCTCTAGTTCCATGTGCTGGTCCTGAGTGGCTAAAAGAGGATGTCCAGGGACTGAGTGCAATTGTGTGTGATACGTGTTCCTCATGCTGCTTCTGACTGTGGTCATTTGTGATTCAGATGTCTGCGTGTTTACTAATCCTAGGTGGGTTGTTTATTTTCTGTAGAGTTGCCTAGTCTCTTGCTCAGTCTGTAGCAAGCAGTTCCCGGCACGGCTCTGTGTTGTGTGAACAATTGCTTCCTTCTGCGTGTTTTGAACCAGAAAGCTTGAACCTGTTAATTTCGTTTGATGTCCTTTCTTCATGACAGCTGGATCAGTGACAGTAAGTCCTCTTCTCCTTCCTGCCTCATGGTTTTGTAGATCTCTGCCGTATCTTCTGATGCCTTCTCCAGTTGGGCTGAAAGGTTCTGGCTTCTTAGTTGCTCCCTATGGAAGTCTTACCATACTTTAATCATCCTGGCTGCTCATGTATGAAACTTTTCCACGTCTACTTAATCCTTTCTGAGAGGTGGGAACCAGAACTGCATGCGCCGTGGTCAAGATACAAGTGAACCATAAATTTATATGGTAGCCTTTTGAGAATTGTTATTCTGTTCTGCTGCTTTCTTATGGGGTGCCTAATGCTTGATTTGCATTTCTGACTTCTGTTGAGTAAATGCTGAACACTGCTCCTAGCAGCACTCGGCTCTTCTGAGTGCATGAAGCAGCTGTCCTAGGATTGAACCCAGACTGGCGTTCATTGTTGGGAGATATTCTCCTCAATCCACCTTTATTTAGGGTGGACTTTTTATGTATCAGATTGTCAGGGATTGTAGGTGTGTGAAGGGCTGTTAGATTTAGTTTTGCTTGCAGTGGATGCTTTTTAAATCTCTTTTCTCTTTTTAAAAAACAAACAAATGCGATTTTTATTGAATAAATACTTTGCAGATGATCGGGATACTGGTGTGCTCTTGATCTTCCATGATAGTTGATTGTAGTTGTGGGTTTCAGTCTCTTGGGTTGCTTGGAATTTTTTGTTTTGGAGTGCCTGAAGTATTTTGGTAACTGGGAAAATTGCAGGAAATGGATCCTTTGAACCGACCATTTCTTACGTGACTGTGTAATTGGCAGAGTTTGAAGCTGATGATGCAGACATTCCCTTCCAGGCTGATATTTCCAGTTTGGCTCTCTTAATCTCCAGTAAGTAATGCAGTAATGAGACCTGCGTAATTTGGTAGAAGTGGTTAAACTTCTAACTCTAATTTGTCAGAGTGATTTTACATATCATCCATGTAATCTGGGGTTGTTTCACAAAACGTGGGTCTTGTCTCAACTGCTCCAAAGGCGGCTTTGTACTGTGGAGTCCCTCTGGGTAGAAGGGATGAGAGCTGGGCCTGGCTCTCAGAAAGGAGAACCTTAGAAACATGCACCTGGAGAAGCTTAAGCTGACGTGGCTTCATGCATATGTTACTGAGAAGCACGGTCAGGAAGGAGGTGAAAGGAGCTCGGTAGCACTGGTTAGCATACGTACTGCTGAGAGCTGGTGTTTGTATTCGGGATGCTGGGTATTTGTGGCCCTGCCATCTCCTAATGGTAGAAACATCCTTAAAGTACAGTCAGAAGGAAATGCAGGTACCAGGAGATTTCACTTAGCCTATTAGTTTTATGTGTTCTCCCAGATAAATACGTTTGATTTGTTTTGCTGTTTGGCCTCTTACTCGCTTTAACCTCACAAAAGGTAAGGGTGGTGCTACACTACTGAAAAACCCGGGTAGCTCTCTGGAGCCGCGTAAAACAGCAAAGAGGCTGGAGGTAATCTCGGCAGATGAAGTGGAACTCCGTGCTATAAATTGATGTCTCTTCTTTGTTTGGATTTTCCTAAGCTCCAGCTCCCACGTTATCTTTTATTATGTGGCTGTGGACTACTGTGAGCAGTGGGTACATTAATATGCAACGTTTTCTGCTCGTAGCTTTTCAGAGCAGTCCGTAGCAGAGGCATTCACAAGATGTAGCGTATTTATGCAAGGGGGAAAGGAATGCATTAAACAAATACAATTTTTTATTAATAAGGTAGACTGCACCTCTTTCTCTGCACAGCTTCACAAATCTTGTAATTTTGTCTGTAGTGCTCACCTTGTTTGTTTTGTTTAAATTAATCTCCTTTTGCCCTTCCACTTAGCATTTAATTCGCGTTTGGAAGGCGTTTAACGTGCATGAAGAATGGGAGGAGGTGAGCTTATCAAAATAAGCTTGTTGCTGTTGGCCTTGGTGCTTGTTCTTGGAGCAGTTTCCCACTTCAGATGCACCAGGGCCACCCCTGTGTGCGAGTCCCCTGTCACTTCTGTGCCTTTTGGCCAGCAACTCCTCTCAATGAACATCCTGCCAGAGAAAGTGACAGTACCCTGAGGGGAGGGGAAAAAAACCTTCCAGGATGATCTGTCCATATGGGTTCTTCACGATCGATTTTCAGCCTGTTCTGTGGGGCTGAACAAACTGATGGCCCTTGGCAAAGCTGGCAGGGGGGTGTCTGTTGAAGGGCACAGGGAATCCAATCCGTTCCTCAGTTGGGATCCCCGGATGCGTTTGTATCCACAAGACCTGAAGAGCGCACACCTGGTTTGAAACAGAAAGCAGCATTAAGGTGTCAGTCTTCAGCTGGGCCCCTTGCCCTCTCGGTGGGAGTTGAAGATTCAGAGCCCTTTTCGAAAGGAGATGATATGTCTTGGCAGGTGTCACCTGCCAAAACACCACTTATTTTCTCAATAAAATGGCCTGTAACTTCTTAGGGTTGCACCTGAGCTGTTGCTGTTCGGAAGTAGTTCTTGTCCCCTCCTTTGTAACTGAGTCTTACAGAATTTACAATTTCTGTTGTTTTTTTTTTTAACCCAATTTGTTGAAATTTCATCTCAGGCCCTGCTACAAACCCTTCCTCCCGCTAAAACCGCAGTTTTATGTGAACCTGCAACAGCTGCGATCCAAAAAAGCAGTTTGCCTTTCAGGCCAGTGGAGCAATGTAGCGAAGCACCCAGTTCATCGAACTGTTGATTTCATCTTCTGAGCACAAGAAGGATAATCCCCGGTATAGTTTGCTGAAGTGTTTGCTGATAAGATCCTTCCTAATCATCCAGATCACTTCCCGGTGCTCAGGCTGTCTGTCTGAGGCTGTGACGTTCCCTTTCAGGTGGCGGTGGCTCTAGCAGTCTCTCGGGGCACAGCCTTTGGTCCTTAGAGAAAGAATATACTTGGGAGATTTTGTCCTGTTTGTGAGTTAAATTTCCAAGCAGGAACAAAATGGGAAAAAAAAGAACGAACATGGAATCGTCTGAACCACTCTTGACCCCCATCCTCTTCCTCTTTTCACTTATTCACAGACATTAACTGTCATACAGGGTAGGAGGAGGGCACACAGCATCCATCCTGAATTCCCCCTTTCCCCTGGCGTCTGCTAGGGCTGAAGAGCACGGTGAGGAGCTGCCTCTCCGTCGCTGCCTGCAGGGAGAGGTCTCGTTGCTGTCGCCACTGGCCAACGTGTGAGCTGACTTGGGTACCCTGTGCTCCATCCAGCCCTTTAATGCTTGTTTTGCTGAAAGCTTGTAAAGTTTAATAGTTAATATACCTCGGTACACCAGCTTTCAGAGATCAGATAAATTGATTGGTAATTTGATGAGCTCAAAGAACATCTATAATAGGGTAAATAAAATGTGTTAGATGTCAGCGCTGCCTCTCTGCCTTCTCTGCAGCGTGCGCGCTCTCTCTTCAATATGTGTTGACTGATGTACAGTACATTACATCAAATTACGAGCAGCCTCTATGCAAACAGCAACTAAGTGTTTGCTTCCTTTTCAGTCTCCACGATTAGTGGAGAGATGCATTTGCAGTCTGCGTGCTGAAGGGTGAACTGTCAGAGCCTCACGGGTGATTTTGTTTCCCTGGCATTTCGAGTACCTTTGCAGAGGGAGAATGATGCTTATGGGCTGCTTCATCTTGAAGGAATCCATCCTCAGGCTCGACTTGTGAAATAAATGTGGCAACGTGTGGTTTGAACTTAGTGTCTTAACACTGAATTTAGCAGCTGAATTTAGATAACAATCTGGTATCTGGTCTCATCAGTGTATCACTATGAAGACTTGTTAAAGGCAGAACAAAAAGACCTAGAATGTAATCTTGCCTCTTTGTTAGAACCGAGCACCAGAGCGTGTGTCCAGTCTGGTCCAAAAAGAGCAAAACAAGCCTTGATTTTGTCTTCTCTTTGGAAGCTTTGTCCATTACCTGACATTTCTGATACCACCCCCCATTTATATTCACCCCACTTTTCCCTTCATTCATTTGTTTGCTTATTGCCTATTAGCATAGACTTCTGTTTTGTCTTTTTGTTGTTGATGAGCTTGTTTATTAGCAGAAAGGTATTTATAAATGCGTGTACATACAGGGCTCACTATTAGCAGTGAAGACAGAGCTACTTTCTGGTGGGAAGCAGGGCGCACATGCGCACACACACGCGCTCTCTCAGCTATTTTTTACTGTGGTGTAGTTGTACCCTAGCACCAAGTACATTATCCTGCTGCAATAAATACCAGTGCTGCCTGTTATTTCTGTGTAATTGGCCAACCAGTGTACAATTAATTTTTGGCCCTGTTACTGCAGTATTGGCTACTTTATGAAACTGTGGAGAGTTAGCACAGTGAATTGATTAAATATGTTCCAGACCTTAGGCTGGAGTCTGTGTGTCTGCTGGGATTTGGATGATTGAAGCTTGCGTTCCTCTTGGGACATTCCGGATTTAGACTTGGTCTTGGAAATTGTTTCAGGTAGACAAAACTTCCCTGTGTGCGGAATCTGCTTGTATGAGACCCTGACTTTGGGGAATGTGAGATTTCTGTTTCAGCCCGCGGTGTGCCTTCTGCGTGTGGCAGGAAAAAGGGCATCGATATTGAGACCGAGGCCTGGGTCCCTTTTGAAAATGTCCACGAAATTCTAGCTTTGCCCTTATGGAATACGCTTTCGTCATGTTGCTGGAAAACGAAGCTAATAATTAATCTGAAAATTGGGTAGACTCCACAGAACATCTCAAATTTGTGCTGAATTAAGCAGTCCAGAGATGGAGCTTTAAAAAGGGACTACTCTGCATTTACAGTGGCTGTACCTCCTGAAGTGAGGGTGTTTAGTGGTTTACCGTGGGTGTGTTAAATACATGTTTCATGACAGCCCAGGGCCTCTTCTCCGAAGGTTTTCCCCCATCTGTCAGTCATTTTAGAGAAACATACAAATAAGAGCTATTCCAGTTTCTTGAACATATAATGCTCGTTCCCAGAATGACTCATAAGGAGCTTGTAAATAACATGTTTTAATGTTCTGAAATATACGGGCACCGTCAGGCTCACTGTGAGGTCTTGAACCGCTACAACTTGTATTTGTTTTGCCTGTCTCAGTCTCCAGACCCCGGGATGATGTCTGCTGGGTTCCTTTTGCATGCTTGTTTTGGGGGATTAGCTGCTTGTTTCACTACCCATTCTGCTGTCCCCAAATGATTCCCATCTCCTTTTACCATTAAACACCTTGACTTGAATGAGGATTACCTGAGTCACCCATTTGCAGTCTACCCCCATTATAAATAAATCCAAACTGACGACTGATTTTGTTTTATTTTTTTGAAGATAAACATGTCTTAGACACCCATGTGCGGAGTCCAACCCCGACGAGTGCTGAGAGGGGAGTTTTGTCCCGTTACGTGCCCACCAGTAGCCACCAGGTAGAAGAAGCTGCCCTGCACGGGGGGTAACCACAGGGAGAAGCGAGGGCCAGAAAATGTTGGGTGGCCACTTCTCCCCTGTCCATCTGCAAGAGGCAGCGGGGGGGCGAGAGACAGGAGAAGTAAATGCAGGAGCTGAGATAAAACCCTCAGCCCTGATTTAAGGAGACTTGTAATAAGTAGGTCATTTTATGAGAAGAGCTAGCTTTGCTTTTCCTTCCCAATTACTGCATTTCAGGTCTTTTCATAAGGAAAAAAGGCTTAATTCCTCCTCCCTCCTCTTCCCTCCCCATTCTTCTCAACAGAAGCCACATTTTTGCTTATATAACTCCAAGCTGCAATGTTGCTGGGAGCTCGCATGCCTGGGTCAGTCCTGGAGTGCCTGGATTTTCTTCCCCTGGAGATGTCTCATGATGTATTGGCTGGTATACAGAAATCATCTAATTTGCCCTGACATGCAGCAAGCCTTGAACTGGCTGGGCCGTGGTTTCTGAACCAGGGAAGAAGACTCATGTAAGGCTGTATGAAACTGCTGTGTCGTGTCCTCGCCCGGGCCTGTGTATGAATCGAGAACCTTCAGCTGCTCTCCACAGCCATTATTTTTAAACTTTCATTTTCATGGCAGCTATGTATACCATAAAATTTCCTTTGGCCTCTCAGGGGATTAAGAACAGCACGGGAGGCCTTTCACCTTTAGGTCATTCCTTCAGACACTGCTCCCATCGGCAGCAGCAAAAAGCCATTATCCTGAGGGCTAATCAGTCATTTGGGTGGCACCGAGATAATAACTCTTCTTCCAGTTAGAGGCAAGTTTTTGTTGCAGCAAGGGAAAAAAAGTCCTGGCTGTTGGTCTCTGTGATAGGCAGCACATGTCCCAGTAAGGAATACCGAGGTTGTCCTTGTGAGGTGAAACTAGGATGGGGCTGGGTTGGAAGTGTGTGAGCGTTTGCTCTGTGGGGAGAGGATTTTGCTTCAGGTCTGCAGTGTTTGTGTTGGTTTATTGTTTTCTTCATGTTAATCTCCAGCAAAAGTATAGTCGTGTCCCCTCTTAATGTTCCTGTTACCTGATTTCTAGGCTCAAGCCACCCCCAGGTGACGGGTCAGGATGCTCTTGGTCAATAGTTATAGGGGAAAAAAAAAAAAGTATTTTGTTTATGAGCCTGAAAAATCCACTTACAGCACCGTTTCCCAAGCCTTTTCCTATAATACCCTTTATCAGCTATGGCAACAAACCCCAATTAATACAGATGTTTATGCCAAAATAATTCTTTGGGAGCTTTGAGCTTCCTTTCATTGCTGCCTCATTTAGGCCCCAAGACCAAGCCCGGTGCAGTTTGCATGCGGGACACCTTGCTGTGAGAGATCCTTCAGGGCTTAGGTTTGGAGAGCAGATTTAGCTTAAGTCTGGGATGCTTTTCTGGTGTCAAGTCAATAAATGATTATTCCTATTATTCTGTGCTGGGCCAAAAGTGAGAAATGCCTCGATCCCGTCCCTCCGCCCGGACTCTGCACTGGGCAGTTCGAGGCTGGTGGTGCCCAAATGGTGTTCGAGGCTGGAGGAGATGTTGTACCAGGGCTGTGGCAGCCTCTGGCTGGGAGGGAGCAGTCTATCAGGGGACAGAGGAACATACCCGTGTGCTCTGCCCGGAGGTGTTTGATTTCCATGTTACTATTTACTTCTCAGCAGCCCCCCTGTGAAGGTGCCTTTCAGCTCCCTGGCAGCCCGCGGTCCTTCTGCTCGGAGGGGCTTCTCTTTGGAGACTTCACAAGCTCTTTGCCAGCTGCAGAGATGTCTCTTCAATGCCTTGTCCTCTTCAGAGGAGGCAAAACTACTCTGCTGAAAACCACGTGAAAAAAAAGATCACTAAAAGCAGAGAGAATGAGACTGCCAAAGATGGAAAGGAAATTGCTTACAAATACTTTCTGATTTCTTTCTTATCCCTTTTACCATCCCTCCTCCTTTGTCCTCCTTGGCTTTTTATCTCAGGATAAACATCGTGTTTATTTTCAGTTTACTGTGGGGAGGATTTCAATCCATTTTGAATAGCAAAATAAATACAAAATGATACTGGTGTTCTTTTCTCTGGAATAGCTGCTGCCTTGCGGGGAGAACAGGCGATTTTGTGACTGAGGTATTGTAAAGACAGACCCAAAGAATCCGTGTTACTCCATTTTCTTTTTCTTGTTAGCAGCATTTTATATTGTATTTTGTTTTCCTTTTTATCTAATAATCAATGTTTCTTGGTAGAAATCATCTAATAAGTTGTTTCCAACTGTAAGATAAATATATCCTTACTTTATGATGTTTGTCTATGTATTTTTAATAAAGGGGTATGAAATCGAGTCATCCTAGTAAAACTACTTTTGAGCTGTGGAGATGGGAGCTTTTTCCAGCTATTCATTAACTAAGATTTCCATCTCACTGAAAGATAAGTGAACACTGTCTCCATTTTTTTTTTTTTTAAAGTGAGACCCCAATGCTTAAGGTTAGTATTTTCTATAATGGCTTTTGTTACTTTTTGGTTGTCTGTGTGCAGCTTATTTTTTTTAGATGTGCTGATTACCAGTAACCTGAGCTTGAAGTTTTGAATAATGAGCTCCTGAGCATCTCCAGACAGAGCCACGAGCCAGCGGGCACTTCTGAAAGTATGGATTTGTCTGTGTCATTAACCATGTACAGTGACCTGTAAAGTCCTAGCGGTCTTTTTGGCTGTAATCATTAAACCAGCCTCTACTACGGGAGAAAATGGGGAGAGAAGCTGCAAGCAGAGTGAGAGAAACCTGCCTGAAAATACAAATATCTCCAGAAAATGCTCTGGGAGTAATAATAATAAAGAAAAAGTATGGTGGCAAAATAAATTGCTGCTGCTATGATTTTTCTTCCTCTCCCAAGTTTGCCTCTAGTATGGCAGTTTCTCTCCCTTCGATAAATAAATGCAAAGATGAGAATCGCTGCCAAAAACTGTCACATTTCTGGAACTTTCAGCCCCTGATTATTCACATTAAGCCTCCCCCCCCAGCAGTACAGTATTCTGAATATGTACACCCACCATTCTGTCAGATCTGTGCAGTCTGCGTCTGGTTCATCTTCTGTGTCTTTGATGTGCTCCATAACGTAGGCAAAGAGAGGTCTGATAGTCTCTCTAAAAACCTGACAGTTTGTGTGACAATCTGTCCACGAATCCACAGGCTCCTTGTCAACCAAATGAGCCTTTGAATATCAGAGGTTTTCGGAACAGTGCTTGCAGCATTGCATATGCACTGAGGGGAGAGTACAACAGGCTTCCTCGTAACCTGAGAGATGTCTGCATTTTCCTTAATCATTTCAGGGACATCTCATCATTGCTTGTTGGCTGGTTCTCAGCCCCGCACATGTCGGGGTTATTTAGCAAAGCTTGATTTACTGCAAGCTGCACATGGAGAACGATTTGCGATTGGGGGTAGAGGAAAGACCCTGGGAGGGGGGTGGGACTTGCAGGCTTTGGCGTGCTTCTGGCTTTTTGTTTGTTTGTTTCTTACAGTGACTCTCTTCCTTGCAGTTCCCTTTCCCCGTGGATGTGATGCATTTGCTTCAGTATTTTGTAGTCCTCTTGCACGTTCCTCTGCCCTGGGTTCCCTCCTCCTGCTCTGGCTTCCTGTGGGACTGCAGCGTGTTGCTTCCCTTAGCTACCCGCCATGGAAAGGGATGGAGTTCTGAATGCAACTCAGGTTCTGAGATACGGGACAGGAGCTGTTAACAGGGCCAGTTGCCTGTGGTTCGGCAACGGGCTGAGGGATATTCTCAGCAGCAAAAGCAGGGAGTTTGAGCTGCCGCCTTCCCGTCCGAGGTGGTGGGAGTTCTGCTGGAGGCTCTGTCAAATCCCAGCTTTAGCGTGATGGCAGCAAACCTTAGCTACAATATTCTCCTTGTTTCTTCCCAAAATAAGCTTCCGTGATGGGTCTGACAGGGAAATGTACTTAATATATATATTTTTAAACGTATGACAAGTACTTGATGACTGCCAGCTTTCTATTTTTTCCCCTTTGGAGCTCTGGTCAGCCTCCTAGTGAAACTTTCACTCTGGTACTGCTGATACTCCGGTACCTCGCTTCTTCCCCTCTCCTCCCCTTCCATTGCCGTTGTCTCTCCCAGACAACACCTAGCTGGTAGAGGCAGCATCCTGTGCTCCTGTACTTTGTTCCTGGTGTAGTGACAGCTCTGCAGACAGGACCTGTACATCAGTCTGTGAGTGGTGGTGCATCTTTGCAGCCCGGCCTGGGCATTCGGCAGCCCTGGCTGTGCCCACGGGCTGCAGGCACTGCGTTATCTGCGTGGCTCAGCCGGGTTTCAGAGGTCTCCAAAGCAGATGCTGAAAACCCTTGATGTTTAATCGATGCCTGGGAAGCCTGTTTACCTGCACTTGTCAGGTGTAATTGATTCGGGCATTTACTGTGAATTCTTCACCTAGGACTTCTCGCTCCTATATTAAACTTTCTGCTAGGAGAGCGCGGAGCGATGCTCTCCCGGCGCAGTTTTAACATTAATCTGGGCCTTTCACATTGCTAGTGCTGTCCTTGTCAGAAAGCCTGGGTTGCCTGCTGGCATTTTATGGCCTTTCTCTTTGAAGGTGCATTTTACCTTCCAGAGTTTGTGTTTAAAGAATTACTAATGCTATATTTGCAGTCTTTTAGAACAGCGTGCCATGAAGCAATCTCATAGAAATGCAGCGTTTAATTCTTTCTGTTTTTTTTTCTTCTTCTTTTTCTTTTTTTATTTGCTGCTTCTTTGCCTTTTAATCACTTCTATAGTAATAGTTTCTTAATGTTGTTGACTGTCTTTCTGATGTGAAGATAATGTGAGGCTTTTCTGCACGTTTCCAGTGAGGCGCTCCCCAAGCTCGCAGCTTTTTGCAGAAGTTCTGCTATCGTCTTGCCACGAGGTACGTGTTTTACTGGGCTCCTTCCAGGGTACCTTCGTGGAGACAGTCAGGCTCTGGTGTGCAGACTTGGTCTGGGACTGTAAACCCATTCTCACCCTGATGGTGTATCTCAGCGTGGGACCCGTTTTTTGGGGTGTAGCCTTGTTGATTCACTGCGTGGTGCAGGGCCAGCAGCTTGACCTTTTTGTGTCTAGCTTGTTATCCATGCATTAAACCTGGCTGTGGCACGTCTCCCCAGATCCACCTCCTTAAACTTTCGTGAGGATTGGTATTTTGTGGGATCTTATCTTTGAGACGCTGTCTAGATATGCTACAGAGTTAATATTTTGCTTTAATTGCAAGATAACGTTACAGTCATGAGAAGATCTGTTCGAACAGGAACATAGTTCTGCCCAGAACTAGTTTAACTTCCCTGTGTTGTTACTGTGGACATTGCTCTTTTTCTGGCGTCTCTGAATCTTAATCCAAAATTTATGATCTCACAGCCTATTGCCGAAGGAAAGAATAGAATGACACAAATTCAATGCTCTCATTTCATTATTGGTCTCAGCGGGAGGAGTGGATGAACCCACACATGAACAGCAAACAACAGGGCTGTGTTTAGAAGTTGGCTTTGGCTAAAAAAAAAATCTTTTCTCCTTATCAGCAAGCTGTAGTTGCTTGCATCTCTTCTTTATTACCTTTTGAGGAAAAAAAAACAACACTTGAATTCTCATAAAAGCAGTTTAACCCTTGGCTTCTGTGCTCTTCTGATGTGCTTTATATGCAATTTTCTCTTCCTTGTTAATCAGCCTCTGTGTGTACGAGCACTTGTGCTTGGTAGGAATGAGAAAACGCGAGCGGTGTCTTTTAGCTAAACGTGGGCTGAGCAGGAACTCGGGAGGAGCGAGCTCAGGAGGTGAAGAGATTGCTTCTTGCAACGTGTCCTGAAATTCCCGAGCTCCCCGTTCTGGACCAAGGCCGATAGCAGTGATTGATGGTGTAGGTTGATTGCAACAGATCCAAGGGGTCAGCCGGCAAAAAGATCGCTTCAGCTCATCTGCCTGCGTACCTGTGGGAGGGGTCTGAGCAGACGGGGTAATTTTTCAAACCTGTTAGGAGCTGTTTGCATGAGGCTTCGGAGAGATGAGAACGAACAGCCTGATTTATGGCGTGTGTGAACCAGCAGCCCGGGCAAGTCTGGGGCCCTGGGTGTACCTTCGCTTCCCTTTGGCAGCGATGCGAGCAGATTTCCAACGCCTGCACTAACCGAGGTTTTTGGGTACCTTTCTGCTACTGCCCGCAGCAGCCACCGTGTCCCAGGCACGTGTGTGTTCCCTGTCCCCAGGCAGGTGGACAGCAGTTGTATCAGCTTATTGTGGTATTATTTCTGCCTTCAGAAGCAGTTGGAAGGAGGAACTGGAACGTCTTCCAGCTGATGCTGGATACAGAGCAGTACCCTCTGCTTTCCTTTCCCTTTTCTCTCCCTTCCCCTGGGGCACACCGTGCCTGCCCCATGACACAGCACTGCTCTCGTGCTCCTCCCGGCCCCACTGGGGCTCGTGCCTGGAGCTTTGCTGGAAGCTGCCGAGCAGGAGGGGGCTGGAGGCGATGTGCCTGTCAGGTGCGAGGCAGATTGCGCCGCGTAATCCCCCGGCTGCCGTCTGCAGCATTTGTCAAGGCCTCCGCTGGCCCGCTCCATTTCACCAGAGGTATCGCTAGCAATCATCTAGGCTGGCAGCGTTTCAACAGCTGCTAATCCTCTTTGTATCTTTAAGCACTGTGACCACTGACAAGCTTCTGTACTCCGAGGTGTCAAAATATCTGAAGATAGCTGCGGTGGTTGTTCTTTCTTTCTTTATTTAATCCAAACACGCTCTGATCTATTGACCCGGCCTGAACCTGGTGGAGAAATCAGTATCCCGGTCTTGTTTTTTTTTTTTGCTGTCGTTTGATGTTCACAAAGGATTTTGCCTAAAATCTGATTCATTTCTAGTTCCTCGTGCTCACGTTGCTTGGTTTTCTGTTTTACGTGTTACCGCAAGTAGTGCATGTTTCGCTGAAGTTGTAAGGAATGCGGTTTAATGTCAGGGTGAGAATGAGCTGGCAGGGTTTTCTCTTTATGCTTCAATTACTTTCCCTCCTGAAATAGCCTTGAGAACTCCTTTTGCTGTGTTGTTTTCTTGCTTCCTCTGCTGTGTGTTGTGGAAAAGACCTGGGCAACGTAGCGAGATGTAGCTGCGAGTGTCGGAGTTTCTCTGCGTGTTTGCAGCAGCGGAGGAATGCTGAATTAAAATTACTCCAAATTTAGCTTTAAGTTGTAAAATCAGTTCCCTTTGGAAAGGGAATTTTTAGTCCCAGGGTTTTTTGGGAAGAGTGGGGAGCAAGGGCATAGCAGCAAAGCTGTTGTAGGAAAGCAGCCGCGTAAAGCAAAATGGCTCTGTTGGTCTTTAGGCTCTAGTTATGTATTTTTATAACTTCTCGGTGTTTTTATTATTTGCTACGAACCATCGTTTAATAGCAGGGGAAAATCTTTCAAACGAACATTTCTTTGTTTAGGTTGTTTGTCCTCTCTGGAGAGCTCTCTCCCCATATGACAAACCTCTGATGTTCTGGAGTTGGCTCCCCTAAGGCTCAGCTTTATTGAGAGAAGTGAAACATTTTAGGTGGTTCATTCATTCTTTCTTTGTTTCTTGTTATTTGAGCCCTTATGGTGTCCTTTGGTCATGTTTTTAAACTTATTTCTGCAACTAAGACTGCCAGGAGCTTTATTTAATAATAGTTGAGGTCTCGTGTTCAACTTTTTCTTTGTGAGCTGCCACTTTATCTCAAGCATCAAATATTGCGAGAGTAAATTAAAAGCAGCGTCGGTGTCTTGTAATTTTGTGTTGAATGTTCTGTTTTACTGTGCGGCTGAATATCATTTTATGAAGCTGAAGGACTTCACTAAGATTATGGGCAGCTCAGTCTTCATTTCAAGTGCAAACACCACAAACACCACCCCTCGGTGCTGCCGAGCGGCCTTTAGGAGCGGGTGGCTCTGCTCAAGTCACCAGAAGTCTAGAGATGGTTCCTGGTGGGGCTCCTCATTTGCAACCTTATTATAAGTCCTAGGTTTTTGTTCAGCATTGAAACACTTTGCATGGCCGTGGCGTGATGGGGCAGAACAGTGGAACGAAGGAAATTTTGCATCTCAACTTGTGTAGGTGAGGATACCTGGAGACTTGTTCTCTGAGAGCAGAGGCCCCCCATCACAGAGGCTGCCGTGACTGCCCACGCTGGAAGCCCGCTGCCTGCTGCTCCTTCAGCCCCACTTTGGGACAGAAGTCAGTGCCCCCTTCCCAAGGTAGGAAGAGGCCTGGAGGTGAAGGGAAATCTGTTCTACAAGCCTGCTTGGTGAACAAACTCAGTTTTAAATGGTAAAACCTTGTTTTTCTTACTTGAGGAAGCATTTGAATATAATGATTCAGAGCGTTAATACTGCTTCACCGGGTTTTGGGTTTCTCACAGGCAGAAGAAAGAAGACAGGTTTGATCCAACGCAAGAGGGTCACTTGGATTGCTTGCAAGGATGTTTCCTTTTTATTTTTACGATCGAGCAGCTTTGAGCTCTGGGCTGAACATGGTCTGTGCCCCTCTTTGATCTTTGCATCGTGCCATGTTCCTCGCGGTTCCTTTGAGGCCAGGGCTCCCCTCCTTCCCCACGCTGAGATTCTTGCCTCTCCGTTCAGGTTCTCACTTGCCTCCTTTTCTTCAGCCTTGGGATCCAGAGCTATTCCGTTCTGGTTTCTTTCCCAGCTCTTTTTGTCCCTGTGCAGTTGATTTTGTTGCAGATGGGGCTGACCATAGCACTGGGCAGGCGAGTGCTCTCTCTAATAACCTGGGCAAGGTTGTGCCACAACCACTTTAATCGGCGGTGCAACCAGCAAATGAATCTGTTGGCTAGTTTTTCTTTCCCTAGGCGGGTTAAATGCCAACCTCATGCTGGGTCTCACGTACAACATATTTGTTCCTGTTTTCCTCTCCTGCTGCTGTTTCACTGCAGAGTGCTGCAAGCTAATAGTATCTGACGGGGCTACTTCCTATTGCCTGAAAAATGTTTAATTTTACTACCTTGCTTTCTCTCTTTCCCACTTTCTCTCATTTTGATCTCTCAAATCCAGTCCCTTTGAGAAATCAGACAGTATGAAATATGAAAATTGCTTGGTTAGTAATTGGAGAACGGTGAGACTTACGAAACCCATGGAGATAACGCTTACATCTACTTATTCATATTATTTAATTTTTAATGGCAAATTTAATTAATGGAACACAGGTCTTGTGGTTTCATGTGTGAATAAGTAACAGCAGGGATCTGAAAGTCATGAGGTCTGTTTACAGGACAGAGAAAAAGGCTCCATTAAAAGCTGAACTTTTCGTTATAGGAAGGAGTAAAAAGGGTTTAACAGCCTAGAAGTTTGACCATTATGTAACAAGTAAGTAGAAGAAAACATTAATGGCAATTTTGCTGGCCAAATGCATTTTGAAGTGGTTACTCATCCATGATTTTTCACTTTAAGTCTGTCTCCTAGGTCAAAGTATGGCAGCGCAAAGCCTGCTCTGGTTGTTTTTCAGTATGTGACATAAATTCAGGCACCGGAGATAAATGCTTAAATATAGCACCTTGAAGTCTAGGCTTTGAAAACCTTTATAAACCTCCCAATTAGCTGAGCTTCACACAACTTCAGCGATACAGGCAGCTGTTATCCCTAGCTTGCAGATGGAAAACGGTGACTTGCCCAAGTGGCAGAACCGCTAACAGAACTTGAGTTATATCTGTCCTTTCCTTTCTAACCACTGAGCAGTATGTGGAGTCTCATCATGTGCAGGACCACAGCTGCATTTGTGGGAAAATAAATGAAGGAAGGCAAGAATAGGAAAGGCAAGAATAGTTTTCTATATAGCAGGCACAAATTTGAGGAGAGACGAGGCAGCAGCTAGGACTGTCCCTAAATGAATAGCTGTCCTTGCTTTCAGTACCAGTTTGTCGCTTTTTTGATTGATCGTTGCATATTTTCTGCATGTGCCTTTTCAGACGAAGGGCCTTGCAGATGAGCTTTGAGTGAGGCAATTGCAGCTATTTCAGGATGAAGTCCAGGGGCTTTGCCTGAAGCAGCTTGATCAGCAGTTCGGTGACACGAGCCCTCGCAGCGAAGTCGCTGGGGGTGTGCGGCGGCTCCCTCCTGCTGTCTGTGCTTGGGAGGCCTCGGTGCAGCAGAGAGAAGGAATTCATCCTCCATGCTCAGCGGCTGAGCAGCTCTGAACTAAGACTCTTTCCATGCAAGCTCAGGAGAATTTAATGCAAACGTCTTAAGCCCTGCAGCAAGACACTCCAGACTCCGTTTGGCAGAGCCTTAACTGATACCTGATACGCCTCCCTACGTCGTTAAAAGGGAAACAGGCTGCATAATTTTCTTCTAAAGAATAAGTAACATAAGCAGAGGCACTGAAATGTAAAATGGATTTTCCCGTGCTAGCAGCCAATTTTGATACTTGCTAGTCAGTAACTTCCAACATTCTTCACGGCAATTAGTGAAAGAGAACAAAACGCAGCCTAACTCGAAATAACGCGGCGCGGAAAACACCTTGTTTTGGTGGTTGCATGGAGTAATCAAAGCTGACTGTTGGTTGTTGGCGACCTTTCCCCCCCTTTTCCTTCACAAAGGTGAAGCTTATAACGGAGGACATGTTGCAGCCTTGATGCGTTTTCTTGGAAATAAAATGAACTTTTGGTGCATTTTTTTTTTGTGTTCTTTGAACTGAATATGCTGTTTGTTGTTGGAAATCGTTATTAATTATAGAAGATAACTACCTGACGGGATAAGATCTGAGATGCCTTTCATTTTTTGAGCTGAGCATTATGTTCTTTGTTTCAGAATGCCGAAATCTACAAGCTGACATCTGAGCAGTACCAGGAGGCAGCCACCAAGGCAGAGGAGTGGATAAAGTGAGAAACCATTTTTGTTCTTTCCTACAGTTCCAGTTGCATTTCCTAACACTGTGTGTGTGTACAGCCCCTGGATATCCCTGCAACCAGAGTGCAAAGCTACCTCGTGTCAGGTAGTGAGGGGGCTGGGGAGCTGTATGCCAGCATCCTTTCTTTCTGTGCCAAACTTGGCAGAACGTAGTATAAAGATGTTAGATCTTGCAAGGGGAGAGCAAGAAGGAAGGCGTGGAATAGAAAATTGAAACTAAATAGGAATATTTACCAGGGTTTTCTAAGAGGCAATGGAACCTGCTTAATCTGCTCAAACTTTGACCCAATGTATTTAGCCTGCATGTTGCAGCATGGGGCTTGCATATAGGAGTATGAAAAATGTCAATTCTAAAGTTATTCATTGTCCACAGAACAAAAAAGGTAAATAGCCTAAATCAGCCCTGTAAATTTCACTCAAAATAGAGTTGTACTTACCATAAATGTTTTCTTAGAGTGGATGCAGTGATTTTCTGACCTCTTTAACTGGCCTTGGCTTAATTAGTGGACCTTTAATGCTGTCTTTTTACCAGGAGCATATTTAGTGTCTAAATTCCATTTGTATTTGCACGTAGTGTTGCATAGCTTATTGTTCCGCATGCACTAACAGCTGTCCAAGAAAAAATATTTTCTATAATTCTTTATTATTAATGAGTCCAAAGCAATTACACTGTCACGAGCAGCGCTCAGATCTCAGTTGGGTAAACAGTTGGCCAACACGCAGTAAACTGGAGTAGCAACATATGTAGTCCAGTTGGGTCCAGTCCAGATTGTATGATACTTAATTGCATAAATAGATAATATAGCAATGATGAATATATTAGTAGGGTGTGCAGTACATTGTGCTGTCTTTATTTAAAATTGTGTTTGGCTGCCAAAGCATCACATAACCTGTTGTAATTTCGCATTTTTGTTTGGACAGTCAAGTAGTAAGTTGCTAAAGAAGCCAAAACAAGGCAGCTAACACATCACACGCATTTTCATGCGGTTTTCCACAGTAGAATTCTTAAGTTTTGGTTTTAAATTAAATTTAAAAAATAATTATAGTCCATAACGTTCTGAGAGTCTTTGATCAGTTCAGTTTTCTCTTGAATTTGCTTCTACAGGTGTGTGATCAGATGTAAATTCTTACAACTTTGTAAAGGAAGAGGCACAACCTTGGATTATGTTCTTTACTTGCTATTACAGACTGTAACAAATCTGTATTTACAGCAGTTGTAAGTTGGGTTCCTGAGGTTTTATTTGGTGTCTTCTGATTCTTATGAGGTTGAATACTGGCAATGTAGGAAATCCTCTGGTAACAAGCATTTCTCACGAAGGGCAGTGGCTGAGACCAATACAAATGCTAATGACTTCTTGCTTTCAAGATTCAAACAACGTATTTATGGTTTCTTAGGGGTCCCTTCCACTTTAATTTGAGTCCCTAACGTCTCCCAGTCCCTGGCTTCTGGTCTTATTATACATTGCCTTTCTGCATGAAATGCAGAACGTGACGAACGTGAGCCATTGTAAAGGGACAATTTCCTTGATCTGTCTTCCTCACAGCCAAAAAAGACACCAGCCCTGCCATGAATTTCACTGTGAAAACATAACATGGCTGAGAAGTGCCTTGAGAGCAGACAAACTGTGTGGCACCAGTGAAGCTGAGGGAGGAAGAGGAGATGTTATTTTCTATTCCTTTACAGTGGATCTTGTTGGCCGTAACCGGCATTGCATTGAGCTGCGTGTTGGAGCACGCAGTCTGGGACTGATCATGCCCTTTGATAATTGTATGTGAAGGAAGAACCTTTGCTTTAGCCTACCAACTCGCAGTGTGTGTGACTCTACAGCAGTATGCAGCCATTCTTTTTGGGATTGTTGCCCTGGTGTAGAACATATGGATCAAACACCGAGTGCATGTGCCTCAGGTGAGGGTCATGATATGGGGCAGGGTCAGGGAACTTCTTTCATGCATTGGCATTCATGCTGATTTGCTAGGACTTGAATGTTGTGAATATTCTTCTTAGGCTTTGCACATTCAAGTCTTTGTGCAGCCTGTTTATGGCCATAAATTACAAGATCCTGTGAATTCAGTGGAAATAATTGTTCATCTTGGTTTGCAATTTCATGTTAGACATACAAGCACAGTGAGTGCTAAGCTAGGTAAGGCTAATTTATGCAGATCTAGTAACTTGGATGACACGAATAAACTGAAACTCCAGGAAAATTACAAGAACTGGAATATAGCCAAATTAAGAACGAAGCACAGGTCCGCCTGCTTGCAGTGCTGGGTGACGACAGCTCCTGGAACAAAGGGAAATCGGGAGTGGCATTTTCTCCATCTAACGGGAAGAATGCATCCCCTTTCTGTAGTGTCACATCCCTGGCTTTACACCATCCTTGTGTTCCACTGTGAACTCCTAGCCCTGCCTCTGGCACTTGAACACGGTGAGACCAGTCTACCCTGCACTTGTTGCCATCTGCCCCCGGATCGAAGTGTAGCTGATGGAGGAAGAGGGGGCTGGAGTTGGGGCTGTTTCTGCAGGGAGTGCACTGCTTTTTCAGAGTCTGTCTTGAAGCAAAGATAAGAAATACCTGAAACAAAATTGTTTTCGTGGCATTTATTGACTTCTGCAACTCCATTATCAGTACCTACAGCTCTGCACAAATGGTCAAGCTCCGTGGACTCTTTCCTCTCCTTAGTGATTATCAAGCATTTCAGCATTTGAGGATATCATGCAAGCTTTCTACCAGCGACCCTTTGCAGCACACCTGTGAGGTAGGCAGGTAAACCAGCTCCAGTTTATATGAACAGAAGCGTGGAGCTTCATACTGCAACACTACGTGGTCACCAGCTCTTGGTTCCTGCTTCAAGGAAGGATGCTAGGCTCGATGGCGTGATGCACTTGGTTCCCCATCTCTTTGTCTGAACCCATCTTCCTCCTGTCTCTGCATTCCCCCACCACAGCATCTCGTCCTTTGTTCTGGGCTCTATCCAACCTGTTTTTTTCTCCCAGGAAGAAGATCCTAGCAACAAGAAACCACTGAACACAGCTTTCAGCACCTTAAGCAACTTGCCCTTGTTGCTTACATGCTGTGGTGAATTGGACAGTTGCCACGGACATATTGTCTCTGTGATGCTATTATAATTGGTGCATTATTATTTTTCTCTTCTGTTAACCAGCAGAATTAAAGTCTAGGGACCTAGAACTTTTTTTTTCCTTCCTTCCTTCCCTGTTTAGCAAACTGCACATCAGTAACCACCCACAAAAGAAGCAGCGTGTAAATAAAAAGCCAGTGCTCTCCGCCCTTCACTTCGTTCCACATCCTTTTCTCGGTGTTCATAGAGCCATGACTCAGACTGGGTTTAGAGAAGACAACTTGCTAATCCCCTCCCTGCTACAGAGAATAAAATGGCATTTCATTCCAAGCTCTATTAATGCGCTCGCTCCGGGGATAAAGCAGCACTCCCAAAAGGCAGTGGCCAAATTTTTTTTCTGTTGCATTGTCTTTGTCTTCTTTTGAGTGTTACATTTAGATTAGCTTCTGAGGATTAAATGTTATTACAGTCCCTGAATCTGTTAAGGGGAAGGAAAAAAACCATCAGTAAAGAGGTTATGGCTTAGTACAGGCACTCTAGATTTATCCTCAAAATGCTTTTTTTTTTTTTTTAATGTGATTTATTTTCTTTTGTGAAGGCTGCCTTATCATATTTTTATTTTATTTTATTTTCGTGGCTGTTAAATTTGGATGCAAGAATTGCCGGGGGCGGGGGTGTGACTCGCTCTGCAAGGTATAGCAGCGGGAGTGGGGTGAGGGGATTAGGAAGCTGTTAAAAGATAAAATTGTTCTGAAGCTGAGTTTCCCTCCGAGATCTCCTTAGAGCTTGCTGAACCCTCCCTGAAGCTGCTTACCGACGGCCGTGTTGCTTTGCGTGTTGTGCTGAGAGAAGCGAGCGGGCTCCGCGCTGCTATCGAGGAGCGCATAAAGAACGCCGGTATCTTATCCTGATAGAGATCAGCCTTGAATCCAAGGCAGCTTTCCAGTGGAGGAACTGCCAGGGAGATTTACTCCATATGGGACTTCGTATCTGAGAGTTCCATTTAATGGTCCTGAGATCTTTAAATTTAATGGACGTCAGTATTTAAGGTGATTACATTAGGAAAATTGGCAAGTCGTAAGTATCCTCCTGGGCTGAGCATGGAGCTGAGAACCAAACTGACTCAGTGGGGGTAGGGGGAGAAAGTTCAGAGATGGACTGTCTGCTGGGAACCGGGAATTTATGGCTCCCTTTCAGTACTCACGGAAACAAAGATTTTATTGAATTGCAACAGATTTTATGAGGCTGATGGTCCCTCAAATAAAATGGCATCAGTAACTGGAACCTCACTGTTCCAGTTCCAGAAACTGCCTTTTCTTCCTTTTTTTTTTTTTTTTTTTTTCCCTTTGTGTAGATCTGGAAAGTTTATAAGATACTTACGTGGTGAAACTTGAATTTATTAATCTTGAAATCTTCTCCAAGGCCCCAGCTATTTCAACAGAGGGCTGTGCCCAGGAGTCAAGCTCTAAAATAGTTATGTGGACAGCCATGAAGCCTGAGGAGAAGGGTAAAGACATCATAGTTTTCAAACAAAATTGCTCTGGGATTTCTCGTGTCATTAGATTAGATAGATGATTAATTCAATGTTGAAATTAAGAGCCTCTGCAATAGGGGTTTAAGAGTTTTCAGGAATAAAAGACTGATTAGTACTTGGAGCTCATCCTCAGCCTTATCTCAGCACAGTGCTTTTGTACGCTGCGCTGATTATACCTTCAAAAATGTTTTGGCTCCATCCCAGTCCTGTTCTTCCCTCAGAGCTTGGTTTGTGTTGGTTGTTCCTACTTCTGTCAGTGGCGAGTCTGTTCCATGTGATCTCTAAATAAAGAGATTAGTTACTAGTCAAGGCTTTGCTGTTTTTTCACGTTTATAAAGTTGGTCTTTGAAGGAGATTGGAATATTGCTGTCAGAGACAATAAGGTGCGAGCTTCCCCTGAGTCATTTCAACAGCAGGTAAAAGAGGAGGTGGGTCAGTTTTGACTTTGTGTCATTTTGTATGGTGTATTTCTGAAAGAAAACCTTCCAGATCTTTGTGAGGCAGAACTGAAGATGATTTTGTCTCATTTACATTAGCATCTAAACATTTTCTTTACTAATTGTGGAAGGCGTGTTGTTAAGCAGCTGTGTCTACCAGTGCATTGATTTCCAGGGGCTGTATTGTTCCCCTACTACTTTAGGAATATAGTTTGTGGTGACAGAGTCAAATACACATAACAGAGTTATGTAGATGTTCCACTTGCACCAGATTATCCTTTTTTCGACTTATCTTTAATTCCTGAAAATTGATTGGATTGCGTACCTCACCCAGCTGTTGCATCTTCTCTCTGAAATCCAGCTCTTGAAGGTTACAAAGCTGCTGCTTTCAAACTTTTTCCTTTTGCCCACTTAGTAAAATAATGTTCTAATAAAAAATAGTGTTAAATAATGTTCTGATATAAAAAAATAGCGTTCACAATATCATCTTTCCTCTTATGCGTGTTGAGGGATGACTAATAAATCAGCCCGATGACTGAGATTGCAGTTCTGTTAGTGCTGAAAAACTGGTGTAAAATATTAATACATCTTTTCAAATCTGCAAGGGTTTTTTCTTCGCAGGTACACGGGTAGAACTTGGGAGCTTATAAAATAAGACTTGAATAGCAAAGGAAGAGGTGCCAAAGACTGCATGTAGTCTATTAGGGATGTTTCTATTACTATCGATTTTTACATGGAAAGCACTTGTATTCTGCAGTAATGTTGCCATTATAAAACCCTTAGATCAGGGTTTGTTGGCAGGCCAGATCCAGATTGTTTTCAAAAGCACGGATATTTGTGCAGCTGTTAAAACAAAACCCAGCCGTGCTTTGTGCATCGGACTACACGAAGTATTTCGGTTCAAAGCTCTCCATCGCGGTGAAAATTGAAGCAGATCACTGCCCTCGGTTTGGGAATTACATATGCCACTGGGTACCTTGGTGGAAGGGAGATTTCTCCAAGGTTCACAGTTTTTTATTGTGGTTTTAGATGGAATGACAGGTCCGCAGCCAAGCCCACGAGTTCTCTGTGCCTTTGCTGCATCCCTCCCCTTGGCTTCGGTTCGGAGAGGTATTGTGAGCAGTAATTCAGGGCCCAGCCACTCTCGCTCCCGCTGTGTTTCTCTGCTTCTGTCTTCCTGCATGTGTGTTACATAGCGTGCTGCTGGTAGTGGCACGGGGCTGATTTGTAAAGGATTGAGGTTTACAGTTGTCTGGGGAAGCTTTCCAAAAAGACTGGTGAATTAAAGATGTCAGTAGCAATAATGCCTGAGAAACCACTTGTTACCAGTGAATTAATGACTTGTTTGCTAATTAGCAGCCTAAAGCAAAGTTGAGGTAACGCTCCTACCAATCCGGTCATTAATTCACTAACAACTGATTTCAAGGGCAGTGTTGCTGTTTTGAGCAGTAATTGTGTTCCCGATTCTGGATTACACGCTCCGTGCAAAACGTCGCTGCTGCTGCTGAGCCAGGCTCCTCCCGGAGGGGTGGAGGGATGCAGGCAGAGCCCAAAGGCAAGTGTTGGAGCGGGAAGTTTGAAGAAACAGTTGGTTCTGTGGCTCAGAGCTGCTCTGCTCCACCTGCCCAGGTGATAGCCACGGCTACAGGACGGGGATGGCTGTGGTCACCCTACCCCACGGTGGTCAGCCTGCAGGGAGGAAGGTGCTGGGGCTCGGTATTAGAGGCTGCTGAGAGGCTGAGGCCTGTCCCAACCCTTATGAAGGGACAGAAAAACCATCCCTGCCACCACACCAGGCTTTGATGTCTTTTCTTTCTTTATTTGGTGTGCTTTTGGTAATTCCTGAGGTTACTCTGACACCACCGGTTTCTGGGCTAAGGGGCTCCGTCAGCTCTGAAGTCCCAAGACGAGGCGATGCTCAGCCTGCTGCCAGAGCACCTCGCTGGGGCAGTTTCCTCCTTTCCATCCTTTCCTTTTTCCTCTTTAGTCCTGGAAGCATCTCCTGCCTGCTTAAGCATCTCCCCTCTGCCTGTCTGGAGCATACGTACACCGCACCAACCAGAATTGTGACTGATTTGGCCCAAACCAGCAGTATTTGGAGGACGGGAGCACTCCTTGTTCAGGGGAGAATATTGTTTCCTTGGAGAGAGCACGCCGAGATGTGCTCCCGGGGGCTGAAGCTGCCCGTGAGCCCCACAGACAACGCAGTGGGGCAGCTCGGTGTGGGCGCTGGTCTCATTAACACGCCCGAGACATTTCACATCATCTCTGAATTTAAAAGCACATTATCAAAATGATTTTCTATAAGGGCTTTTTCAGTTCTCTGAGGGCTTCTCGAAATTATAATATTTATTTAAAAACCAAATAAAAAGAAAAAATCCCAACCTCTCCCCCAAACCCAAACGTGAAGGCTTTGTGCTTCCTCCGTGAGAGCGCCATTACCCCGCTCTCTGGGGGGATGAGTGGCTGCTTAATGGGGAGCTTGCTGAGTCAGTGCTCGGCAAATTGCGCAGCGTGGTGCCAGGGGGCACTGCGGGTTCGGGGATTAGAGCACGCGCACGGAACCGAGGGGATGTTTTAATAAGGCGGATGTTTAGCTTCAGATCCCACCTGAACTCGAATGCTGGCAGCCTCCTTCTCCTCCCAGGATTTCTCTGCATCTCCAGCAGGTTACGCCGCTGTCGGCGCTGGGTATCCGAACGGAGCCGTGGTTTTGGCCATCACTGGTGTCCCTTTGTGTCGCCTGCTGTAACGCCTGCAGTGAAGGGACCTAGCGCAGTGCTTGGGGGCATTTTAGGGAAGTAACTGCTGGAAAATTAAGGAAAGTAACAGAGCTTTTAAAGAGAAGGGTTTTGTTAGCAGTCTGACATCATTACAAGATCTTATATAAGAAAAATGTACTGGACCTGTCTGTCCTTCATGTCCTGTGGTTATATGAAATTAGCGTAACAGATACCTAAGGATATTTCTGGGAAGGGGTTTAATATGCCAAAAAGAACACGGGTCCAGCATTCTTTCAGCAGGCAGTTCCCCAGCTAACCCGGAGATCATACAGCATTATCACAGCCCGTATGTTCCTAGGGTCACCGCTGAATGCATTCCATAAGCTGCATGCGTTTGCTTCCTGACCTGAGATCTTAACCAGTTCTTAGATGATGTTTTTTATCTTGAGAAAGAAAATCCCTATTCGGGTCACTTGTTGGGCTGTGTGTTGTTTTCAGATGCAGTTATTGCTTGCTATATTGCTTTTCTGCCTTGTGGGAGCTGAGCCAGCTTCCTTTCTGATTCAGAGAACTCCTTCCAGCAACAAGATTCTGACTCATTCCTGCTTGGCTTCCAGAGACCATTTTGCTGCTAACTTTAGGCTCTTCATCTCTGCTAGTCAACTTTTCGTAGCTTGGCATCTTTGGGGAAAAAATGGTGCATGGCTTTGTGGGCAGGAGATCCAGTTCTGATAACTTCTGGATCTCTTGGCAAGGCAGGGAAGAGGCTGTAGTTTTCCTTTCATCTTCCAAGCTGACAGTTTCTCATAACTCAGTATTCTGCCATCATAATCAGTAAAGAATTCACATCCAAACGCACGCTGAAATTATCCACTTGTGGGGAAAAGTCTCTCATTATTCCAAACCGCTTGCCATCTCCCGTGCGGAATACTAATAGGGCTGGGTGGTTGTTGGGTTTGCAGGTTCAGTGGGATCTTGCTCTCCCTGCCATCCACCCCAGAAGACCTACAGCCCACCGCCAAACCCCAGGACCTGGGGCTTTCGGGGTGCTGCTGGGCAAGCCAGCTAAATCTGGCTACAACTGCACCTATACAAAGAAGTATAGGATGTTTAGGATTATTTGGTCAAATAGGAAATAACTGCTTGTGTATGAGGTTCAGCCACGTAGGATGACAGGAGAGTTGATGCTGTGTTGGGGTAAGTGAGACACAGAGCGGGGACCTGTGCTGGAGGGGTCACACTACCCCGTTACATCAATTTCGTCACCGTAATGGAGAGACTTGTTGCCTTCCATGGACATTTCAAAATTACACGTTATATAAAAGTGCTATTAGTTATATTCCACTTCAGTCTGTACGTTTTGGAGGGGGTTTTGTTGTTTTATAAAGAAAACGTGGCTGGGTTCGGCTGTTTGCACTGACAGCCAAAGCGTTTGAGCAGCACGGTGACACAACAAGTTGCTGACACTACTGAGATTGGATATTTGTTTTAGCTTTGGGTCTCGGTGATAGAATCTAAGTAGTTACACGGGAGAAGATTTCAGAACAGTTTCTGAGTATCCGTGATTGGAAGGGAAGGAGTTATCTGTCCTGGAAAGGACAAGGGTGCAGCGAGTGCACAAATTGCAACGGGGAATTGTGTGACAGCTTCAAACAAGCTGTCAGGAGAGGAAAGGAGACTGGGAAGTGCTTGAGTGACAAATTTTCTAGGATCACAGAGTCACACAGAAACGCATGGTGCTTCATAAATATGTATTCATTAGGCAGCTCCACGGACAAGGTAGGGAGAAAGAGAATCAGGTGGCCTGGTGCTGAAGTGCAGCTGTCAGGGGGGAGAGAGGGAGAGGGGAATTAGTGCACCGTGCAGTGGCGTGCTGCAGCCAGCGAGGAAGGACATGGGGGGAGTATTTAGGAATACAGCTGAAATTTGGAGATGGTGCCCCTATTATGAAAATTGTCACGAGGTTTCACCTTTCCTTTTTATCTATTCCTTTACACAAGGTTACCTCTACACGCCGTGTGTTCCATCCGGACCAGTGCAAAGCCCGGTGCGCGGTGTTTTCAGTCCACGAGGCTGATCAGAGGTGCTTCCTCCCTGATCAGGTTAGGTTATTCTCACGAGGCATGCAGCTTGTTTACACATTGCTAGGTTATCTAGCTAAAACATTACTGAGTTTTTACTAGATATTTGGGTAATCTATTAGGCATCCTCCATCTCTTACTTCTCTTGTCAAACAGCGGCAAAATGACTCTTCCCTTTTTCATTCAAGCCACGTTATCAGTCTGACGTCCAGGGTCAGGGAATTCCATCGGTTGTGGTGAGGCCATCGTGTTTGCTTTGTGACGGTGCCGCATCCTGGAGCCTGTGATGAAAGTGAGCTTTCTTGGCTGTTTGTTCTGTGCTGATGAGTTTGTTACATGTGAATGAAATGCTTCAATTGTGTTTAATTTTCTGCTGTAAATGTCAAGGATGCAATAATGAGAGAGGATGGAACCTTTCTGTGTGCTGTGTACTGCATCTGTCTGGAGTTATTTTCCTGACATGTTAAAGAGGAGCCATCAGAGCCAACTGCTACCCAGGGGAGAAAGCAGTTTTACAGGTCAGTTAACCACTTAGCGGCTTTTGTGTGTGTACAGTACTGCGTGGCTGCACACCACATTTATGTGACCAAAACATCACCGAGCTTACTCGGAAACGCGTGTGGCCTACCCTGGATGTACAGACGTGCTAACCAACTCTTTGACACGTCTCTGCTTCCTTCCTGACACGCAGAAGCTGCTGCTGCCTGCCCTGGGCTTTGCTCTGTGCTGCCCGTGCACCTCCTTGCTGACCTCTGAGGTTGTCTGCGCTGTGCTAACCGTGGTGACTAATGTGGTTTGCTCGAGTTAGCTCAGACACTGCTTGCAGTCAAATAATGCAGCCGAAAGTAGCTCAGCCTGTTGTTGTGGGGTTTTGCAGCCCACAGGAAATTCCAGGTTGCTGCACCGTGTAGGCTGCTTCTTGCAGCTACGTGCTGGAGCTAGCTGCCCTCAAGTTGGCTCGTACAAGGGACCCTGTGTAGCTTTGGTTTTCACGTACTGAGTAGAGGTATCTAAATGTGTCTAGGTTTAGATACCTTCCGTCTCTATCTTGAGTTTTTTCTCAGCTTGAATAGTTTCCCAGAGTACAAGGTAAGAAGAGGATCTTGCTTTTACCTCCATCTGGAATCGCTGTTCTACCCAGCAGAGCCAAGCGGCGGTGCAGTGCTCACCGTGGAGCTACTGATTTTGCACTAGTCTAAGGAGCTGCCAAGTCCTAAAGCTTTAAAGTTGTGTCTCCACTTGGCTAGGGTGATCCATCAGCAGAGTGGAAGCACTAGCAAGTATATACACATCTTCCAGCTTCCCCTTGCATTCCAGTACTGTCCCTAATTCTCCTCCCCAAAGGGAAGCTGTCAGCAGCACTAGGTAGTAGCCATCGTGCTATGCTTGAAACCTGCTTGTGGGATCTGTATCCTGGTGATACTGCCTTAATCAGCTCTTGAAATGAGTTTGTATGTTTGTCTTCGAGAGCTGTGTGGCTTCTTGATTAATTGGTGGACATTTAGACCAGCGCTCTGCCTACTGTTGCAGAGCTCATGATGGAAATTCCCGAAGAACCTTGCTTTAACCTCCCAGACGCTCGGCACTTCTTCATGGGGTTTATAGCCACGTAGAAAGGAATTTGCCAAGACAAATGAATGCAGTTATTGACTGGAGCAGCAGTTACCTGCCGCTATTGAACAGGTAGGAGAGGGTTAAGAAGAAAACCTCTTCTGAGCCACTAGATTGGCCCCGACTAAGATGAATGTCTAATTCACTCCCAGCGTCCTTACTGCTGCCAGTAATAAAAAGCTTGCTTCACATATTCACCCCACTGCAGACGTTTCTCTTAAATTAAATATCAAGAGGACATATAATAGCACGATTCCACGCCAAGCCAATATTATCAGATTGATGTCAGCAGTGATAATAGAAGAAGGATAAGTTGATGAGATTTCATTTATTAAATAAAGTAAAGGGAATACGCGGTGATAGAGAGGATTTGGTAACTCTTGGTGTGTCAAAATGCAGCGAGATCACGCTCGTTCTGTCGTACCTCGAGGGATAGCAGAGAGAAGGATGCCCTTTGTTTCATTTTACGAAAACCTCTTCCTTCTTTTCCAGTCAGACCTGGCTTAGCCCCCTCACTGGGAGGGGGGAGTGAGATCTGCAGTCACGGATTTCCCGTGCACCTCGCCTCCTGCCCCGCTGCAGAGCAGCAGAGGTTTTCCCCACTGTGATGGGGCAGGCACTGCTAATGAGTTTTACTCCTAGATTCATCCTTGTCTTTTTCCACCTGTCATCTTTTCTCCGTTCTTCCTTTTCTCTTCCTTTAAACAGATGAGAGCACACATTGCATTACTGGTTTAATCTTCCCTATTCTGTATGACCTGCATTTCTTTCTGAGGTACCGTCCCCTACCTCCCCGTCTGTGCATTCCCCTACCCTTCCCACCCCAGCCCTTCTCTTTTGCCTTTTTTCCTACAAATGAGCCTCTCGCATCTGTTTTCATAATAGCAGCAGCAATTACAAGGCATTTTATTTTAGACAGAGGCTAATTGCCTACCTTTCTTGGTGGGAGCATATTATGCTTAAAACCGTGCCCCGTTTTAGGAGAAGGGTCAAAGCTTGCTGCTGTTCTGCTCTTCCTGTATTCAAAGCTCATCCCTTCTCCACCACGTTCCTTTCCCATCACTGCTTAAGAAATAATAATAAAAGATGTTTGCAGTTAGATGCTGCTGGGCTCTGCCAGGTTTTTCGTGTTCTTTTTCCTTGCAGATACAGACGTGCAGAGCTGGGCAGCAACCGGTGTGTGGGGCTGTAGTTCCCACCTAAAATACAACCTAAAATAAAAAAAAGGCTTAATGGGAGCAGGAGGGTGACGTCCCTTTGAGTCAGTAGCTGGGACAAGAGTAGTGGATGCTGTGCTGGGAGGAAAACTTCTCAAAACCGCTCACCAAAGCAGTCCAAATACCCTTTTTTGGGGGGTCCAAATGGGTATAGGAACCGCTCTGTTGGACGTGGATGACTTGTGTCATGGATGAGTGGTTCCTCGTGCCGAGCTGGCTCTCACTTCTCATCCCCTCGTGTTGTAGGTCCCCCTGCATGGTGGGGCATGGGGACAGTTCTCCCTGAGCAGCAGTCACGTCCTGTTTCGAAGTGAAATGTCATTCACAGTAGGATTTAACTGGTTTTGTTGAGTTTCCAGTTCACTTACGAACGCACGCGTGAATTGGTTTGTGTGATTCGTATTGATAATTACCCCGGCTGACTTCATGGTGCATTGATTAGTTTCTCTAAATCTCCTTTGAGAAGATGGTGCAATTGATGCAGAACTAGACTTGGAGATTTTATTCTGAAGACACAACACCTTACTGATGCAAAGCAAATGTTATTTATGGCTCTGGGTACCCGCCTTACAGTCACCGAAGAAATCCTCTGCATGGTAAGACCCATGTACCAGTGCTGGCGGAGGTGCTGGCTTGGCAACCTGCCCTTTTATGTTCAATGATCCCTTGCCTCTGGTAGGCTTGAGGCAGTAGCAGGTGCTTGGTGGCTTCTTTTTTTTATAATTTTTTAGCTTTTAAATAGCCCTCTGGGCTGCCGGCTGGCTACCAGGGGGCTCCTAGAGCAGAAGGGCACTGACTTTGGACTCCTGTCTGACCCCCAGCTGGCTCCTACCTCTGTTGTTACTCCTGGCAATGCAGACTGATGCCATAGGAGACACAGTGAATGAAAACATAGAAAAACCCTTAATTACGGTAGCTTAATTATGATAGCTCTCTGTGCTGACAGTGGCAACCTCGAGCATTCTTCTCTGTATTTCTCCAAGACATTTGTGCCGTGTTGTTCAGCTGTGATGGGTACAGAGCGTTTTGTGGCGGGCTCTCCCTTTTTCTTCCCCCTGCTCTCTGCATGAAAATTACAAAATGCCCTTCAGTTTAACACGGCTGAGTTTAAAAAAAACTAATTTTAAAAGTCTTAACTTCTTCATTGAATGGAGGGATTTGGTGGTATTTCCTGAGCTGGTATTGTTTGGTATCGTTTCCACAGTCTCGCTGATTTGATTAGAGTGATATTAAAGTTAGTGACAAAGCAAAATGCCAACATTATGAGTTTCTGAAGCTCCCTCCGAGTTCTTTCCTATTCCAAAATTTGAAGATTTTTTGGAATATGGATTTTTAGGGGATTTAAAGGTGATTTGCTATAGAACATAGAAATTACAAATGCATGCTAACCTCTAGGGGCTGTGTGTGGAATGAGTTTCTTCTAAAAGCTGTAAGGTTAGACAAGAGCTGGAAGAAGAAGTCTGTGTCATATTTTGGTGGTTTCTGATCCAAATATTGATGTTTTAGGGTGTGGCTGTCACACCGGTACTGAGGAAGTCTCAGCCTGTCCGTGTCTGTTGGCAGAGGAGGGCTGAGGACTGAAGAAATGTCCTTTGGAGTACGTCCCTGCCAAACTATGTGGAGGAAGCAGCGGGGTTGCTGATATGGAAAGGACAATTTCTTTTTTCTTCCTTTGCTCCTTCCGCTTGCCTTCCTGAGCACCTTCCAGAAACGAGCCTGATTTGGAAACTCATATCCGCGCTCTCCCCCAAAATTTTGCAATGATCTTGCTTGAAGATTTCGTGTTTCTTAGAAATCTGTTTCACCTGAGAGAATGAGATGTGCCCAGGAACAGGTCATGTTTTCTTCCTGCCTGATTATGAGGCGCTGCTGCTGAATGAGTGCCTGTTGTTGTTCCCGGGGAAATGAATACATCATGGCATGGCATTCGTGCCTGCCTGCAGCATCAGGTGCTTTGGGAAGAAGAGCTGCATTTGATATTTGGGCACAGATCTCTTTAAGCACGTTGGGGCAGGAAATGCAAGGAATTAAATGGATTTAGGGTTTAGAAGGCAGCATCTGAGGGCCGCTGCACCTAAGCATATGTTCTCTGCTAAAACGTACCGGGGCGATTGTGCTGCACATTCCTGCAATTTGCGTCTGTGGCTGTGCAGCTGATGACACTGTTGTCACTCTGCTTGTGCCATTGCTGCCCGTATTGTTTTACAGTGACCTTCCCTTTATCGGTGCGGTTGCTTGTGCTGTGCCATATGCACGCAGGCACGTGACGGTGTAAGAGCATCCTCCCTAATTGTTCCTGGTTAGCTGTCGTTGCCACTTACGGGGTATGAGTACCACTTCCTTCAGAAACAAACAAACAGATATCTGCTCTCGCTATTATTCCCTGTTTTTTCTAGTCACTCGGAGAATTACAGTGCTTCCAACCATGTTGTGTTTTCTTTTTTTTTTGAAGTGTTTAAATAGATGAGGATTCGATAGGTGGAGGTGGCTCATTCAACAAGTCCATTCAGTTCCCTGTCAGCCTGTAACAGATCCAGTGCAGGCCCAGCCAGGACTCCGGAGCTCTGCCAAAGATTTCCAATGTGACTTGGGGAAATCATTGAACCTCTTGGAATTGATTTTTCCTAACTGCAGAGGAGATATGATGTTTTATCTCTGGTAAGAGCCTTCCACACCAACCTAGAAAGAATGTGTTCCTTCTTCCTGCTTGGTACTCTGGATTTTTCAGCCGAAAGACACTGTTGGTCATTTAACCCATTTCCGTGATCTCTGTTTTTACTGGTTTCTTTATTTCTTAGGGCTAGGTGACTCCAACACAAGATTAGTGACTGTGCCACTGGTAATGTAGTTGTAAGTGGGTGAAAACTCCCCTTCACACATCTTTCTGTTCTTGTTTTCCCTGCAGGAGGAGGAACACCGATCCTGTCTGTGCAAGTCTGCAGTCTGAAATCCTGAAGTGCTACCAAGAAAACAAATGTGAGGTGCTCAAATGCTCGGAACTGGCTAAGGAGTATCAGCGCTGTGTTAGTGCAGCTCAGAAGGTAACAAAAGCTTCCCTGATCTGATATACTTGTGGGCTTTGCTGACTTGTTTTGCATCGTGTTTTCTTCTGGGAAATGTCTCTGAGATCTGTAGTATCCAATAGTTAAACTGTGCTGTTCATAGGAGACAAAATTTTCCTCGGGATCCATTTTGTGCATTCGCATTCATTCCACGTTTCTCAGTCGTGCTGTGGTGTGTCCCAGCAGTGGGTCCTGAGGTACCGAGCTGCTACCAAAACATTAGCACTGATGCTCCTAGGTTTCAAAGTCAGCCATGGTGATTTTCCCAAGTTTTGCCTTCTTGGATGCTGCGTTCTGCAAGGGGTAGGCAAATCCATTTTGCCAGTGTTGGCAATGTTTTGAACGGGCTCCGAACAACCTCGCTGCCATTCTGGGACCTCACAGTTGGAGGTCTTGCTTCCTTTCATGGCTGCATGAGGAAAGCTGCTTTACTGGGCAGAGGTGCTGCCTCTTGAGGGAACTGCACGCTCCTGAAAGCTTTGTCTTGTGCAGAGGTCCAGCAAGGCCACGGCTCTGCCGTCAGAGCTGCAGAGCCCTACTAGCTTCTGTTGATGCCTTAGGACAGTGACTGCTCAGCACCTTGGAAAAATCTGTGGCTATTAAAGCAAGTGAAGGAGAAAGGAAAAAAAAAAAAAAAAAAAGAGTAGTTGAATGTTACAATGAGGATATAGTCTTGGAAAAAGAGCATGGCAGGACAAGCTGCTGCTTGGGATGTCCAAAGTGTAAAGGATGTTCTCCGTGTGAGAATTCAGTCAGCTGTCCCTCAAGGGCAGACTTTTTTTTTTTTAATTCTTCGAAGGGTATTGAAACTCTATAATAAGATGGATTTGGGGAAAGGATAGAGCCTTCTGGGAATAGAGAGCTGAGACTCCTCTCCTGGGATTATTAATATGGAGGCAGGGGGTGGGGGGAGGTGGAGATCTCGTCGAAGCAGTCCTTCTCTGTCGCATTAGCATTGTGAGGGGAAGCTGTATGGCTGATTTAAGTATAACATGAAACAAGCTGCCAGCCAGCTCCCAGAAGAAGCCCGACAGAAGGAGATGGGAAAATTGTCAGGATATATTAGACCAAATGTTGTTGCTAGTCCTGGTGGAATTTTTTTCCTTCCTGTTTACAAAGAAGGTCTTTGTATGTCTGCAAATCAGCAAGGTTAAAGCTGCCAGGGAAAGGGCTTTTCTCTGATATCTTTAAAGTCCCCAGCTCCCAAAACGTGTGGTTTCTTTTTCTTTCTCAGCTTTAAAGTAAAGCAGTGCCTTTGCTGCTGCACAATCCGTGCCCTCTGTTGCTGTGTGCAGAGCGCTGGCGCATCTACTGCCAGCCTCCGTTACCTGATGCTTCCTCCTTGCCTCCTGTAAATCAGGCTTGTAGCCTTTTCGGTGGAGTATATCTTTAGCAAATGCATTTACCAATACATCTTTATTGCATGCAGTGCGGGCGGAATGTGATTACCAAAGAAGACAGATTGCATTAAACTTCAGCATATTTGCAAGCTGCGGCTCCAAGCCGCCTGAGAAAGGGGCTGGGATGCTGCCAGCCCCGAGCCCCAGCCCGACATTATTAAAGAGTAAATTGGAAGCTAAATGACTGGTAACAGCAGAGGGCAGTGAAAGATGCTATTAACTTGGAGCTTGTTTGGATTTGTGTGATTTTTTTTTTATTTTTTTAGGGGGAGGGGGCATGCTTTCTTTATAAACCAAAAGCTGGGGGTGGTCTGGGTTCCCAGAGTTCACTGAACTTCAGAAATTTTTCTCCCCACTCTTTTGGAAACTTCTTGGAAGGAGCAGTACACAGGACACTAAATTGCCCTGCAGATGATGGCAGTATGACAGAGAATCTCCTTGCCCTGCTTTAAGAAGAGGCAAGAGATACTCAGGTGCAGGTAACTAAACCTTGCAGCTGGACATAGGTATTGAAGGGTTCTGCGAGTGCAAATTCCAAAAAATGTGTGAGGAAATACATCTTCTGTGGTTTCCTTTATCCCAGGACAGCTCAAGCCCTGACACTTTGCCTTACTGCTCTCACCAAGTCCTCTGACTCGTGAGATATGTATGTAATGATCACAAGCTGTTGTGTTTTTTTCATGCAGGACTATAAAACTCCCTCCTCCCTTCCCCATTTAAGCTGTTATTTTTCTTTAAGTTTAAATTAGCATCTTCTACCAAATGGCTTTCTGTCTCACGCATTCCTCATTCAGGAAATTCGGGTTGGAGGAATGTGGGAAAGAAGGGTCAGAATCGCTTGATATTTTTTTCTTTTTCTTTTCCTTTTTTTTTTTTTTAACATGATATGTTTGCCAGTATAGAGGATGTTGTAATCAAAGCTGGATGCGGGACTTAGCTCACTTGCATGCTGGTGATTTGTTCTTCTGCTTCTTACTAAAGATTTTATAAGGCTTGGTGAATATTCTTTAATGAAGCATCTGGTTCTCTGCAAGTTCTTTTTGATGGCTGGTTAAATGTCTCCAAGGCATGGTATACATTAGGCTCACAGAAAGCAAGCTCTAGATTTCTAGGCTGAAAATTACAGTTTACAGCGGATTACTGTAATTCCTTGCATCTTCCCCTGAACTGTGCTGCTCCGAGACCGTTCCTTTGGGCACCCGATTCCCTTTGCCTATCGCAGTGCGTGTTTCTGGTCCGGGAGGTGAGATGCACCTCAGTTACCTCAGCCCCACAGGCGGAGAGATGAGGAAATAATTTCAGGAGTTTGGAAATTGATTTTCTGCTCCCGTTTCCTGTAGAGGCGCTTGCACTGGAGCAGGTTGCTACGTACCCTAGTGCAGGATGGAGACGTAAATGGCGTTACGTGGTTTGTACGTGGTCATCAGGGCTTCTTCTGCAGTCAGGGGAGAGAAAGAGGCACGGCTAGAGCACGGTGTGTCTGGTCCTAAAACAGGCACATAAAACAGGCCAGCTGAATTTCATCCTCGGGTGAGTAGGAGCAGCATCCTCCCTGCTGCACAGGAGGCATACCCAGCCCGTGAACTCCCAAGTTAACACGTACGGTTGGATGCTATGAGGCTTAGGGGAGCAGGATCCTCTCCTGGATGTAGCTAGCACGCTCCCGACGTGCTCTGTGTAACCTGCTCACGAGCTTTGCCGGTTTTGCTCTCCTGAATGTTAAATTTTGCTTGTGTCATCACGGGCTCGCTGCAGCAGCAGCCTGCTTGGGCTCTGGGCTGCTTTCTGCATCCTGGGCTTTGCTTATGTCGAAGCCCTCTGACTTGAGAGGACGTTGCCGTAATGTCTCCTGTTTAATTTAGGGGTGTTTTATCTTTTCTGGTGGTCTGTTTTCGTGGCTCTGCAGAACTTCAGCTACAGCCTAAGAATCGCTGGCTTTAAATCTAATAAAAGCTGGGATAATGGGACAGCTGTGGGAGGGGCAGTTCCCATTGTGTCTTTTAAAATTGCCTGTAGTTTATTGACCGCAAGTTTCACCAAGAGCTACTGCTGCCGCTAGATAATGAGAATTGAAAATTGCTGCTGCTGTTTCCCCAAGGTTTTATCTTGTGCCAATGAGAAGAGGGTGTGGAAGGAAAAAGGAGAGTGGGCAGTGGAAATCTGCGTAATTTCTTATTTTGAGCCCAGATGGAAGGGAAAAACAAATTATTTTTTTGAAGTCAGAGCCCTACTACTGAATTGCTCCCCCACCCTGCGAAGGCGCGCTCACATGCGAGCTTTGCCGAATATTTGTGACCCCCTTCTGCTTCCTCCGCGTCCTCTTCACACCAGAAGGCAAATCTGAATTTCCATAGGATTTCACTTGGCTAATTTGCTATGTAATTGGTGGCTGTACGAGGGAATCTCCGACCAGCTGCCACTCGAAAACTGTGGCCTCTGGTGACCACGCATTAACGCGAGGTGCGATTTGGAAGAGTGCTGCTCCTCGTAACCGCGTGCGAAGGAATGGCTGCTGGTAAGGAGCATGTAGCCCTTTTTTTTTTTTCCCCAGGTGTTCCCTTAATGTCTCTAGGTGCCTGTCTTTCACAGAGGGACCAAGGTGAATTTTTTTTTTGTGCTCTAGCTCCTGGCCAAACCAAGTTATAAAGAGCTGCATAGTCAGACACATGTATTCCCTTGTCAGTAGGAGGGGTACACACGGAGCTGGGAGCCCTTCGTAATTCTGTGCTCTTTCTCCCTGTTCTACATCCAGCTTCTCACAAGCCTGCTATTCATAACAGACAAAGGTAAACCCACTTCTATCAAGGCTTTAGGGCTTGTCTACATAAGGAAATTACAATGCAATAAACTGGCGAGCGAGTTTATTGTGCAGCAACTTTGCTGTACGTGAACGGTCTTGGTTGGTAATGGCAGGACGGGAGCGTTCGCCCTCGTTTGCCGTGAGTCACTCTGCTCTGCAAACAAGCCTGTGCAAAACACTGCCCAGATTCCAGCAGAGGTAGCCTTGTAACGTAACCTTGAGTCTGCTGCTTTCTCCTTTACCCTTGGCTGTAATAAAAAGCAACGCGGTCAATTTACTGCTCTTACTTTCCCGAGCGATCCCAGTGAGAGCCCGTTTAACACACAGAGCAGAGCGTTGCAACTCTGCCTCAAGTTGACTCCTGCACCGTGGGCAGTGACCTAGGTTGGTGCTACTGAGCAGATGCAGCAGGTAGCCGTGCAGCGTCCCAGCCTGCTGGAGCAGTTCTGCTCAAGCTTTTTGGATCCTGCTGGGAAGTGCTGTTTCCACACCTCAAATCTCTGCTGAAGATAAGCAGCTCCAGGAGGCGCTGGGTGCCGTGGGCTGTGCTGCGGGTATCTCTGGCCAGCAGGTATCATTAGACTCATGGCTAGAGCTGTTGCCATTCAGATAGGTTCCAGAATGCTTTACAGATTGCTTTATGTAGAGACCAGTGGTTGGTGTGAGTGGCTGGGGGAGCTTTGAGCAGGTATACTGAGAAACGCTGGGATCTGCCTCCCTCCCTGAGATTCTGCAGAGGTAGATCTTAGCTGTCGAAGTCTCCCAGAAAAGATAAAAATACATCACACGGTATGCTGCTTTCAATACAGTATATCTAACTTGGAAGGCTCTAGGGTTGTTTGAGCTTTCTGAAATCCAACTTTGTGGTTTGAGATAAATCTGTGCTCAGATCAGGAGCGTGATGCATGCAGCCATCCTCAGCCAGGTATTTGCCCGCCCCGCCTCTCGTCCGTCTGTCCTTGTTCAAAGCAAACATATCAGCAAAGTGTTTTCCTTGCTTTCTCCGTCAAGTCAATTCTCTTTTTTTAATCTTTCTCTCTCCCAACCTTTATTTGTGCAAATGCTGTGGTGATAACACTATCGGAGGAGTTTATGACTCAATAAATGGCCCCCACAAGGGAATCGGTGGAGAGGCCGCAAGCTGCAGGCAGCTGCTGTTTATTTAGTCGTAAACATAGAGGAGAGCGGCGCTGGATTAACTGTACCCAAGCAGCCCCTGACCTGTTATTTGCAAAAGGTGAAGATGATCCATATTTTGCTTCTATTTATAAAGGATGGAAGTGGTTATTGTTTTGATTTTTTTTTTCAAGGCAGCGATTCCTGGTTCCATCGAGCCTTTGGTCCTTACACGTTTTCGATCCCCAGGAGTTCATCAGTTGATAAACTAAAAATACAGAGCTGCCTGGAAGGACATAAACCGCCATCTTAATATATGAGGCATGTCCCGGAATAAAATGCTGGCCTACTTAAAATGGAAATGGCTGCTGCATATACCCGGTATTCATGAAACTGGAGGCATAAGTTCTTTATTTGCTCTGTATCTCAGCACTTCACAAAGCCCTGATGTTCCCTACAGCTTGGCATATTGTCAGCACTTATTAACCCAACTACCTTCTCTCTCTGCTGTTTGCCCAAACATATAAATAAATAAATATAAAGCCCAAACATGACACATTCTGGAGTTTGCCATTTTCATGGAAAACAAGAGCACAAATAAGCTTAAAACTTTATTTTGCCCAGTTGGCTGTGCTTCAAGGCTCTTCTTCTAGAGATATTTTGTCCATACCCTCCAATGTTTTTCTCTCGAGTTCTTGTAGCCTTTGTCTGGTCTGGAAGGAGGACTGCCTGACCCCATTTCTCTCCTCCAAAACAATCCATTGTCTAACAATCTAACTTACGGTCTGCATTTATTTATTTTGGCTCTGTTTTTTGCTTGTTTGTCTTTTTGTTTATTTTTTGACATTGTTGCAGCGAGGCAGAATTGCCTTTGGGTCTAATTTCTCACTTAATGGTTCCACTCTCAGATATACTTACAGGTAAAGTTAATCTAAATGTGCATGTTTCACAGATGGTTTTGGGGGAAGCTGTTAAAAGAGGGAAAGAAGTCAGAACATCATTACAGTTTCTGGAGTTGGACTAGATAGCATCTCATTATGTTTAAAATGTGGTCTGTGCTGTGGCTCTTTCTGATTTAAAACTTAGTTTGCCTGAATCTGTTTGAAAGCAGCCTGAAAAATACTCTGTAATAAAAGATACTGTGAGAGCTGGCCAGTCAGGAACAGAAGTCAGAGCTGACTTTCCGTGGTGTGGTCTTTGGGAGGGTGGACCTGAAAATGGGCATTTAAAGTTGGGGTATCAAAATTTCAAGCAGAGTAGGGCCAAATACTACGCAAAAAGGAATGGGTTTGTCTCATTTATTGTTCTGTCTTTTAAAATTATTCCTTTATTAGCTTCAGTTAATGAGACCTACGTGGATCTACTTCGTCTAAGAGGTTTCCCAGACTCTGGGCTCTCCGTATGGCCTATTAGGCAGTGTTTTCCTGAGGACTGTAGCCTGTTTGCAGCCAGGCTTATCTGCTATGGGAAATAGTTGCTCGGGGGTGCGAGAGTGTTGTGATACATCATGCTGTTTTAATGCCAGATTTTTTTCACAAAAGATTTGTAGCACTGTGTTGGCAAGTTGGAAGTGGAAATTCTTACTCAGATTAATTCCGGGAGACTGATGACCAAGCAGTCTTGGACAGAAAGAAGTTGATTTCCAATTTTTAAACGGTGTGTTCTGCTGCTGAAGTTAGATTGAAACAGATCCACAAAAATTGCTGTCGATAGCAACTGCTGGTGAGAAGCACAAGGTCAATGGTCAAATGCCTTCAGACTCCCAGGAAGTTCCCGAATTGCCCTGACTTCCATAACTTGGTGCTAATGTTAGATCCATTCTCTGACAACTTGGCCATAACTTGGGAAATTGTATCCGCGATGCCAAAGCCTTCATGACAAACTGGGGAAACCGAAGATTTGTTATGCTTGCTGTTGGTCTCAGTCCGTGCAGGAAGGTCTCCTGCTTCACGCAGCGCGCGGTTCTCACACGCCATCCATCAGCTGTTTTATGAGCAGCTCTTGGGGCTGAATACCCTGAGGACTAATGGGATTTGCTGCTTTCCCCAATCCGTTGGATTTGTCTGTGTGGATAGCATGTACAGGGGTTATTCTGGTGGCACCGGTGCTCATCAAGTGGAAGAGTTACTGCCAAGCAAGCGAGGCTGCTCCACCCAGACCTTTGCAGTGCCAAGGAGAACGTGGGAAGGTAATGAGCACCCCACGAGCCCTCTTACTAGCAGGATGCCAACCCTTTTCTCATCCAAGCTATGGCACGTTGAAGGAGAAGGCCTAGGGAAGTTGTCCTGATGCTGCTTGCTTGCATTTGTTCTCCCAGAGCATCTCTGTCCAAGGCTGGGGAGCATTACTCTGTTACAAAACCTAAACTTAGTGGGGAGTGTTCCTCGGGAATCCTGCCTGTGTTAATTGTGGATTTCATCCCTTTGTGGCACTGTCTTTGTGCCCAGCAGGCCTCCTTGCCTGGAGGTGTTACCTGCTATGCTTGGAGTGCTTCCAAAGCGCTTTCAAGCCATCAGTCCTAGCTGGGCTTTCTCAGGCTGGGTGAAGTAATGTTACTGGGCTTCAGGGCTGCGGGTGCAGGAGCAGGACGTGTCACAGACAGCACCTTGCAGCGATGTGCATATGGTAACAGGGTAGCTCTGCTGCCGCTACGCTGATCTGTTGGCGAGAGACGTTTCAGGTTCTAACCTCTTTTTTAGGTTAGAGCCCTTTGGCGGGGCTTTATGGGTTGGGGAAAGGCTCTTAGACCTCTGTCAGCGTTCACGGAAACTGTCCAGAAAACCAGCACCTGTTCGGGTTAGGATTTGTTATTTTTGTAATGCGAGGGAAGCAGGTAGTGAAGTCTTGAGTCAGGGTGGTGTTGCAGCATCCCATATTTCGTTGTTTCTGAAGCTGGAGAAGCGTGCTGCTCTGCTGGGTTAAGCCTGAATGTGTCCAGAAATGCCGACAAAATTATTTTGACAATGTGTTCGCTCTTTGTCCCTGCTGAATGCCTGTTTGTCCTGCGTAAGTGGATTTCAGGATCAGCCAACCTCCAGCTCCGATTTGCTCTAATAAGGTAAGGTAGGAAGGGTTTAAAGGTCATTTTGCAAGCAGCTGGCTCCCTGCATATATTAGAGGGAATGATTTTAAAAATAACGCTGTTGGAAAGCTGTTGATTTAACTTTTCAAATATCCGTACTCTGTAAAATCTCAGCTCTTCTGCCTCTGTCCTTCAAGCTCTCTGCTCGCCCTCTGCCTGCTTATCTTCCTGTCGTTTCCGATTACCTCCACCCATCTGCCTCTGCATTCTCTCCCACTCGGTTTATCAGGCCGCCTTTGCTGCCCGCAAGGACTGGTTTTATTTTTCGGAGCAGATCATCTGCTGGGTTACTCCACCGAGCAGTGTAACAGAGAGATAAGGGTTATTGTGCTGTTCCTTTATTGGGGGACTGGGAGCTCTGAACAACAGCCACTACATCTGCGGGCTTTTGGGGCGTTTGCATGTACCTCGCTCCCTTCCGAGAAGGAATTCAGTGTTGGTTAACGCAGATCATGAGATTTATATTCTGTTTTTTTGACTCCTAAACAGGTTAGTGTGTGCACAGTGATCAGTCCAGCTTTCTGTCTGGGGAGCGTGTTTCAGTCCTTACCTGGTCTGAATGCTTCATGTGCAACAGAGAATATTTTCTTCATTTACTTGTTCCCTGGATTCCTCTTAGAGAGTGCCAGCAAGGGTGACTGCAAGCATTCCGGTGATCTTTATGCTGTAGATGTGCTGCCCCAAGCCATGTTAGCAGGAACAGCTGAGAGCTTTTGTCTTCAGCAGTGCTAGAGGTGGCCTGCGTAGGGTTACCGTCGTTCAACAAGCTCGGTAAGGTTTCTGGGCCCTGGGATGCTGGCAGTACCAGTACATCAAGAGCCTAAGTGTGCTAGGAGTGTCCCGAGGCTCAAAAAATCTTCTGAAGTCCTGTTAGAAATACAGAACCCAGTGATTGAGGTGGGTTTCATCCCAGCTGTGTGTACCATAAGTTGACATGGAGAAGGTGCTGTGATAGGGCTGGGGTGCACCTGAGGAATTTTGTGGTGACCCTGCACTGCACCTAGTGGCCACCTTCCTCTCTGCAGAAGCCAAGCACACGGGGCACCACGTTGTTCAGGAAGAATAACCACTTTGGACACTATTAAACGTGAACCTTTACTCTGCTCCAGCTTGTGCCGATGTGGGGGCTCTGCATACACACAGCTCTGTCATGGACGTGAGGTCTCAAGTTTCTTGTTCAGTGCAGCATCGAATATCTGCTGCTTGGGAGATGGGCAAGAGAGGTCCCAGGCTGCCTGAGACCATTCCTCGTGCTTCGTTTTGCTGAGCCTTGACATTTGCTGCAGTAGAGACCCATAAAATGCGGGGAGGTCTCTCCAATCATGTAGGCATATTAGCAGGTTTCTTGCACTGATGGATTAAAGCCAGGCTGTGCTCGGTAAATGTGGATAAATAATAAAAGGTGAGATTGTGTGCAGTGATCCCAGGTCTCCTTCCTCCAGCTGCCACCTTCTGCCTGTTTGCCGGGAACCTTTGCACACACAAATGGCTTTGCTTGAGAGCACAGGCTGCGTGCTATTTCTGACACAGCCAAAGGTGCCTGATACAAAGCCAGAGGAGAGCTGCTCTCGCAGGGACTGAAATGTCAACAGAGATGTTGCGCTGCCTTACAGGGCCCTGACTTGCTTTTGTATAAAAACTGAACAGATGTTGGAAGGTCAGGAGCGTTGCCATACACAGAGCAGCGCAAAACCTGCTCGAGTGTCCCAGGTAACGTTGCTCTGGGTTTGATGTGCCGGCACGTCCCCTCACGTGGCTGCTCGGGCTGCTCCCCTGCAGCCACGTCTGGATTTTTACCCCAGCTAAGAAAACAGGACTCGTGTCGCCGTGTCGCGTGCCGGTGAGCGTGCTTTTCATCCCACTCTCCAAACCTGCTGGTGAGCTGCGGCGATGTTCCTCAGAGGGCACAAAGGCTCTGAAGTAATAAGTTCCTGTGTACCTTGTGAAAGCAAGCAATTAGGTGGAGGAAAGAGACCCCAGTGGTGCCTGCGCAGGGGGAATTGTATCGACTGACCCTTTATTAGACATCAGTTTGGTCACAGAGGAACTTAACTTTGAGAAGTGAATCTGGAAGAATCCAAGGGACGTCGGCTCTGTTGATGAAAGGGCTTGTTTCGGTGTTAGGCTTTCCTAAATGTAGGGGCTCACCTACACTCACTGCTGTCAGCTTCATTGAGGGGCTCGGCAAGGGTGGCACTGTACAAATGAGAGAGCAGCCTGGTATTTAGGGTCCTTTGGAATAAACCTTCTCTGTCTGTGTAATAATTTCCTTGCTCGCTTCTGAGAAATGGAAGCAAACTTCTTGTTGTGAGAGAGGGCTACGGAGAGGGCCCAGCCTCGGTTAATGCACATTAACAGCCTGATCCTTTAATACAGGTTCTGTTTTTTGAGGATGAGATAAAAGATACAGCATTGGGTGTGAGAAAAGCACTCATGGGAGCAAGACCACAAGCTGCTTTAAACCCTGCACATCTCTCTGTGCCACCCGGGCAGATGTTTCACCGGGAAATGGAGGCCCTGGCCCAGACCCTAGCTGGCTGGAGCACCTTCTCCTGCACATCGCCAAGACCTGTGCTTAGTTGTCAGTTGTCAGCATCTTTTTCGGTCCCCTCTGGTCACCCTTGCCCATCTATCATTAGCCACACTTCGGTGTGTCCGATGGGAGTGTGTCGCAAAGCTTCGTGGCAGCAGGGAGCAGCATTGTGGAGCGTGGCCATCGAGGAATTGCTCGTGGCAGCAGGTCTGCACGTGGGCTTCGGGCAGGGTAACAGGGGATCATGTTTATGGAGTTTTCACAGCCCCTGTGAGTACAATGATAGGCTTTGAAGCATGTTTTCCTCTGCGCTTCGCCTTCCCACAAAATCTTCAGGCGTGATCCATCAAGGAGTATGAAATATATTTAAAATCCCAGCGCAGCCTTTCTCTCGCAGTCAGCAGGGTTGTGCTTTCTTCTCTGGTGTGGAGTTGTTTGCTGTTGAGAATAAGCGGTCTCTTTTCTTGTGATTCCTTACCTCTCTTTGGGACGTGATACCATCAAGAAAACCAGCTGTTCCAATCTGAGAGTCTGCCTCTGCCTTCCTGCTCCCTTGTTGACTGTGTTGAATCAATGAATTGTTGCAGTACTACAGAAAAAAGGGATGCGAAGAAATGAAGAGCGAGATCACACGGCAGAATTATAGAGGAGAGGATTCAGTTCACAGTGGCTGTGTCTGGAACCAGATCTGCTCTGACAACAGCAATCCCCTCGTAGCATCTTGAATCTCAGAGCCGGCTTCTTGCATCGGTAAGCTGTGGGGTGTGTGGGGTCCCACGTGGAGGAGAGAGCAGTCTGAGCTCCTGGGGAGACCTGACAGCAAGTCCTGACTGCTTCTGCTGGGAAGATGGTGGCTTTGATAGGTGTTAGGGAAAAAAATACTTAAAAAGAACAGAAGCAAGCAAGATAATTCCTGGATGGCAGCTGTGGCAGAAGGATATGGTACAAAATATTCTTCTTGTAAACACTGCAAACTGGAGTTCTGACTCTCTTAGCATCCTGAACTGCTGCCTCAAACCATTGTCAACATGGGCTTTTTGCCTGTGACTCAGGTTCAGTGGCAGCTCTGTGCAGCCAAGAAAACTGCCAGGTTGTGCTTTGACTTTGGTTCCAGCTGTTCAGGGCAAAAAGCTTTCACTGCTGCTATGAAAAGCTTTTCTTAGGGGACAACACAAAGCAGTAGGAGCGTTGTGCTGCTTGAAGGCTGAAGTAGACATCGTCCCCTGAGAAGTGTCTTCCAAAGCACAGCAGCCTAGTACACTGTCATGTGGATAAAAGGCTATAAGGATTCGGCATTAATCTGGAGCTGTCTGCAATTAAGCTCTCTGGTCGTTTTGAATCTGGCTGATGTTTGGACCCACCAGCCAGGTACGTAAAGGAATTCCTCCAGTAGCTCTGAACTGCTCCACAAGCCTCTGGGCTCCAAGTGTGCATCCGGGGCCTGGCTGCTCTTTTTCACCATTCTTGGTTCTTGCTCCCTCTTGTTCTTGCCTCGCTCTGTCTGTCGTTTCTTTCCTTGGCTCTGTCAGTCTTGATCTGTTTGACCACAGTACCTGGTTGCACTTCCATCCTGACAGCAGGTCGGTGAGTCGATGCCATGCTGCATGCTACACCTCAATCAAGCTCACATTCTTCTTGATGATTGCTTTAGAATCAACATTTGAAAGCATTTCTTTATCTTGGCACAAATTTCTCAAGAAGTGCCCCTGAAGTTTTGACAGGCTTCTTTAATTGCAGGTTGTAGAGCTGTAAGAACCTGTCCTGATTTCTGATTTGGGATGTATTATTTGCCAGCTTACTTTCAGGTATGCACTTGCTTTTTTTTTTTTTTTTAAGGTTTTCAAAGCCATTTCCCTGAAGTTAACTACTTGGAATAATTGCCTTTAGATTAAAGCACCCAGAAATTTGCCATTCCTGTTGATCAGGATCTAGAACAGTGCGTCACTGAGGAACCCCAACTTTGACCCACTGGCACTACAATCAAGTGCTATATAGGACTGCCAAGTTACTCTCTCCAAGTTACTCTCACTGGTGTTTTCGGACTGTTTTGAGGTATGCTGAATTCAAGTCTGTTAGGAATGCCACGCTACCACTGTAGGGGGTCTGCGTTAGCTCAGGACAGTGCATAGCAAACGTTTGAGCTATGGGCAGGGGTAAATTGTTCTGTGATGGGAGCTCAAACCGGGGGCCTGCTTTCTATTATTTTACTCACCTCTTTCTAGAGTCTGGGCTCAGATTTTTCCTCTCCCTCTGTGTTCATCTTTTTACCTGCTTCCTTCCAGTGTCTCTGCACCCTCTCCTTTCCTCCCTCCCTCCTCTCCTCTCTTCTGTCCCCTTCGTTTGAGTTCCTTTCATTTTAAAATCAGTATTGGAGCTGACACCAGCCTGCCTATTCCCTGCAGCACTGAACCGGCGGTTTGGCAAGAGGAGCCTGCAGTTCCCTTAGGGGCAAGGCAGAGTTCAGTATCTGTCTTATTTTAAATGTGCATCTTAACATGGCTGATCAGAGGAGCAGAGAAATCTTTGGGCTCTGAGTACTGGAAGCTCATAAAGACGTAGAGTAATCCTCTGCATCCCCCTGCGCCCCTCAGTGAACATGAAAGCTGCTTGGCACAGGGGAGGCTGGCTCCAGGAACCGCGGGTAAGATTGAGAGACTCCCAGTCAAAGGAGGGTAGAACGGTGTGCATGCTTGTGTAAGCATCGCACCTTCTTTTTCTGCTTCAGCTTTCTTCTCATCTCGTCAGATTTAAACGCATTTTTTTAACCCTGAAGGATCCCAAAGTGCATTACCTAACTGCATACCAACCTTGCAGGATGTTTGCCTTGGGCAGGTGATGCTCCTGTGGTATCCCTCTTACCTGTCCTTCCCACAACCAGTGCCACAGCAAGATGCAGGAAATGGGTTTGCTGCTTTCCTGGGATGAGTATTAACTCTCCTAAGGCAGGCTACGTACCCAGCTGGTGTATTCCCCAAATGGTTTTGCTGTGCAGCTCTCGCTGCTGGCGTCTGTTCAGGCAGCACTGCGACATAACCACCTAAAGAACAAACCAAAAAATGAGTGTGCAATGGTTCAGCAGCTCTCACCAGCACGTTAGGATCAGAAGTGAGGGACAGTGTATTGAATTAGAGCTGCAGCCATGATTTTAGTTTGGACCAAATGCGTGTAGTTTGGCAGAATAGCAGGGTCCTGATTCTTGTAAAAATGTCCCAGTCCTGCAGGAGCATGGGAAGGTCAAGACCTCTACTGGAAACCGTCTGCCAGCCACGGTACTTTCTGCTGCACGGGCTGCTTTGGTTTAGCACAGACAGGGGAATAAACGCTTCTTTCTGCAACAGATTGGAACTTTCTGATTCTTCAGGTGGTCAAAATAGTCTGCATTACTGAGGGCGTTCAAGGTAATTGCAGTAAGAAGTGGGGGAGAGGCTGCAAGCTCATCCTTTTCATGTTTTCTTTTAGTATCATTGACTGGTGAGGAGCCTAACCCATCCGAGGAGATACCTGGCAGCATCAGGACTCAATACCAGGTGGTTGCCAACTGGAGAAATACAATGACCATGCTCAGAGTAGGTTAAATAAAGTAGGTTCTGCTCTGGAGAGAGAAGAAATATGCAGATGGAGGAGGCTACCTCTCAGTTCTTCAGAAATGCTCTAATAAATTGGAGAAAAAGCACTACTGTAGGACCTCAGTTTGTTCTGACTTCCCTTTAGTTAAGGAAAAAAGTAGTGGCTAAAACTTCCCAGTTGGAGACTGGTTTCCATTAGCGAAAAGATCTGTGTGAGTGATAGAAGAACTGACTGCTGGGGTGGATGGATCTGGCCTTCTGTTCTGCTTCTGCCTTTTTTTGCCATCGGATCCGTGGTTTTTGGACTGCGACGAGGTGTGTTTGGTTGCTGTCCTTGTAGCAGTTTGCTCAGTATTTGTGGAAGAGGTTGTGCATTTGAAGTGGGTGGGGAATGGAAACAAGAGCTGGCACCGTACAGCTGATTTCTTCTCTGCAGTGCTACACGCTCACTTGTCAAATTTTCCTCTACTTTCTGAAAATTTTTAGTTTTGTGGTTTAAAATAGCAAGTGGAGAAAGAGGATTCATTGCCTGCGAGAAGAGTTGCTGGAGCCAGGTGGCGGATAGACCTTCCCCAGCTGTGTGCTTTCAGCCCCTTCCTGCCCCGAAGATGGCTCTGCTGGAGCCTTGGGCCCCCTGGAGGTGCCTGTCCATGTCCTCTGTCCTGACATAAAACTGTTGCTCACACACTGCAATCCCGACTTCGCATTATTCTTCCTCTTAGACCTTTCCTGAACAGTGAAGCTATTCTTTACAGACTCAGTTTTTCTGAAAATCGACGTAACCACCACGTCCTTCCCAGCGCTGGGTCTGTACGTGGGGGATGATGGGGTGGTAAAATTGCCTGAACTGCTCAAACGTTGCCACCGTCGCTGCACCCATGGAGGCTGTGCTGGAGATAGGAGGAGTCCTTGGGGAACAAACAAACTGCTACAGCTCGGGCAGCATGGTATGCGACCTTGTGGGCTGCGGGGTGGAAACGCTTCCAAAAAAGTGATAGAAAGGATACATCTAAAGTCGCTTTCACGTGTAATGTACAGCATTCAGGATTTGACACTGGATGTCCAGGGGTGAAAGGCTGCTGTATGAACCCCCCTCCTTCATCTCTTGCCTGGTCGGAAAATCCAGGTACTTGCGAGGAGCTGTTACTTGTATGACCTTCATGCATGAAACAGTTTCTCTTTTAAAATGTTTTTTCCCCTTTATCAGTTATTCATTGAAGAGTCTCTTTGCATCTGTAGAATTTTGAAGGGTAGCTATTATTTTACCATTTTAATTTTCCCAGCTGTTCAAATAATTGTTTTAACCTCTCAGTGTCTGGAAATGCTTTTCACATTCCCGTTTGCTCTGCATTGTATTTCTTTGGTTTCGTGTTTTACATTACCAACAAATGCTTTTCCCTATTCCAGATGGCTCTTCTGAGACTTTCTTCTCTGTGGCTTTAGGGGTCGGTCTGAGCAAGACCCTGGGAGTAAGGAACTTGTGAACATCCGCTGTGCGGTACTGGCCTTTCACACCCTGCTTGTCGATTCTTTTTTTTTTCTCCCTCTCACCCCAAGAGTGGAGCTCAGGACTTGCAGATCCCATTAGGACCAGAACAAAGGGGGATTGTTCAGAGAGACCTTGCCACTGACCTCTCCGGGTGACATTTCACGGTATGTAGGGAAGAGACAGCAAAGCATGGTGTGCCCAGCCCCGCGTGGTGCTCGGAGAGCAGCACCTTTTGTGTGCTGTCTGGGGCAAAACACTTTGGGTGAACCTCGAGAGCAGCAGGGTCTCCTTTCATAGCACTGGTTTTCCTGTTTATTTCTTTTTTTCCCCCAATGACCATTGCTTTTCTGAAGTGTGTCTGTAATGGCCTTGCCGTAGGGACAGAGGTGGAGTTTGAAATGAAGTGATTATGTTGGGATACTTTGGATGCCTTGCCATAGTTTCTCTCGCATGCTTTTCTCACGTGTTCAGAAAGTTCCAAGAGGTGATTTATATTTGATCAAACTAAGCGTAGAACATCTGACTGCAAAACCTATCAATCTGATCCCATCTCTTTCTAGCCCTTTAATTAGGGAAGCCCTGCTGAAAAATGTACCCATCAGCTACTGAGAAATGGTGCATTCCTGGACCCTTGGTATAAATCTTGAGTTATCCAGGTGCCAAAATGCTGTCAGAACTGACAGATCTTAGAAAGTACACCCACAGGCGGAACATTATCCATTATACTAGCACTGAGCAGTGGGCAGTAAGGAAAAATCAGCAGAGGATGTGTCTTTATCAACTTTAATTGGCTTTTCCCGTTGATAAAAATCAGGGTACCTGGCAAGAAAGAGAACCTATCTAGCAGTTTGATCTTTCCATCCCCGAGCTGAAGGGTGCAGTCCATCTCCACTGACGTGTGATGTGGACTTGTCTCAGCACAGCTCCTCGCAGTGCAGCGGAGTCTGCAACCTACAGAGAAGGCTGCCAGCCTGTCTGCGGTGAGTGACCGTGCTTAAACAAGCATGAAGAACGAATTACTCTGGATAAGTTGGATTTCGTCTCTGCTCTAGTTGCTTGAAATGTACTTTGAGAGAAGCAAACTTAGTTAAACTTTTCTTCGGGTCCTGGTTTAAAGGACTGCTGGACTGCGAGTAGCTGGGCTCTTAAGTGAAGGACGTGGGTAATGGATGTGCTGGTGTGGAAAGGAGACCCCGGACAAAGGGAAGCAGCACATTTGCAGGAGCTACTGGATATGGCATGTGTAGAGGTCTGGGGAATAGAAGAAGCTTCTGCTGGGTCATTTAACACTGCAGGTTTATATGGGACTTCACATCAAAGACAGAGGAGTCAGCAGCTGCCTGCATTTCTCCTGGGAAAGCTCTTCTGCAGCCTTGTTGCAGCATCTTCCATTTTCTGAGCGACATAAAAATGTTTCAGTTTTTCCTTGGCACTGCTTTCGTCTATTGCTATTAGATTTATGAAAGTTTTATTAGAGTAAATAATACAGTAAAGATGATTGCAAGTCTATTACTACACTAGTCTTTTTCTAGTTGATTAATGAGAATGACTCATTTCTTTATTTATGATCAATTTGGCAGTGTATAGCACTTCTCTTGCTAAATTCTGCAGGGTTTCTCAACACGGCTTTATTTTAAGTTTCTATTCTGCTAAACCAAACTCATCTATCCTATTTTCCATAAATAATGGAAAACAGAAGTAAGTCCATTTGAAAAGATTGTTTCCTGAGTGAGCTTCATTGCGAAAGTTTCCTTTCCATGGTACCTGGTGGTCATAAGTCAGGCTGTGCGACCGTCACAGGGCTTCAGTCAAACAAATACCAGTTTAACCCTTGCATTTAGAACTTTTTACAACACAATTTATGGATGTTTATTATCCAGTCAAAGGAAGGAACAACCCAGCATCCAAAGCTGGCTGCACAGCAGTCCTGACGCCCATTGGCATGGGTGACTGCGATCTTCTGGAGCGCATCTGCCGTGCCGTGGCGCTGAGAAGCGATGGTGCAGCAGCAGGGCAAGCCGTGTGCCCGGGCTGTGGATGGATCCTGTGCCCACACAGCTCCAGCACCCCTCTGGATACATCCTGCCTACCTGAGCACAGCCGCTGCCCTCGCCTGGGTGGTGCAGTGCCTGGCCCAGGAGCATCCCCGTTGGGTAACTGGAGAGCGCGCCGCTGCGCAAGCTGTAAGAATATGACGGACCCTATGGAAGAAAAGTGTTGATTGTGTGGTGTTTTTTTTTTCCTTTCCCCCTTCCTTTTCCTAGCCATACGATAAGCAGCTACATAGTGACTTCTTGTGTTCAGAAGGTTTCTTTAGAAACTTGCAGCAAGTGGGAGGGAAGGATAACAAAGTCCATTCTGTTCCTCTAATTCAATCTGCCTATTTACAAGCCCAGCCCGTCAAGTATGTTGTCACTGTTCTCTGCAGCAAGAGGAAGACTGAAGCTTTAAAAGACTTCTGCAGGATATATACAAATCCATGTGAATAGCCTAAAGCATGATAATTCACATGGTTTCCATGGATGCTGGCCATAATGCAGTGTGGGCAGTTCTGTTGTGCCGATGGAAATGCCGCAGCAGATTTACCGGGATGCAGTGGTCCTGACTGCTGGCCCCAAACTCGTCCGTGGTGTTGCTGAGCATTTTAAAACAGCTGTCCTGTACCTGGGCGAAAGAAGGGCTTCCTGGGTGTGCAGCCCAAAGAGAGGGGAAAGAGCTGTAGGATCGATTATGCATTATGAAATAATTATTCCAGAAGAAATATAATTGAGACAAGAGCTTGGGATTATGACTTTTTTTTTCCTGCAGTGGCAAGCTAAGCACCTAGGACAGCATCACCTTAATAACTCTAGGCCACCAAAGAAGTGTTTTGCCAAATCTGCAGTGTACGTGGCTGCCACTGGATCCTTCTCAGTCATTTCCTAAATGCCTGATGGCACCTGATGACCAGCTCCCCAACCACCTCCCGCTTCGAAGTGAGGCTGCTTGATTTTTCTATTTTTCTGAACCTTTTGCCCTCTTTTAATTGAGCACTGGGAGCCATTGTGTGCGTAGTGCCGCAGGATCCTCGTCTTGTAAGGGCCTTGATAAATATGTATTGTGTTGTCAAGTGTTTGTACCTACTCTGCAGGTAGCAGCGGAGAAGCAAGCTGCATACAGCTGAGAGTCGTCGCGTCTCCAGGGTCACTAAAAACGAGATGGCACGGGGGATTGCGGGGAGAGGAGCCGGGATAGCTGCCTTCAGCATCACCTGCTAATAAACCAGCTATTTATAGATCAGCCGAGGCTTTGTCAACTAGATTGTTAAATTAATATTTACATACTGGCTTCATTGTCTTTCACGGAAAATCTCATTTGCATCAGTGCCTGGACAGAAGCGCAGCTCTCTGCGCTCCAGCTTTGTGTGTGCTTGATAGAAGTTTCTGCTTTGCATTGCGTGTAGGAAGCCAGTCCTGATGGATTCTTGCTTTGCAAATCCTCTCTTCCCTGTAGCAGCGTTTTCCCATCTTTCTGTGCCACTCGTTTCTTGCAGGAAGGCTCACCTTTGTTCCCAAATGTCCGCAACTCATCATGAGGCTGATCTCGCTGGAGAGAGAGATGAGCAGCGTTTCTGCATAGCAATTCCTAGTTAATCTCTGCCTCTCGGAGAGACTTGAGTTGTTGATGGCTTGTGGGTAATTTAATAACTAACAGACAAATAGGACGTATAGACTGTGGAAACTTAGCCCAGATGCAAAATCCCCCATCCCTATTTGCATCTGTTTGAAGGAATCTCGTTACAAAGGTTTGGTTTTTACATTTCAGCACCAGTGAAACAGCAGCAAGAGGAGTCGCTGCTCAGTGAAGCTGCGTTGATCACAGCAGGCTCCGCACCTGGCTAAGCAGTTTCAATCCCCCTGTGCGTGCGCCTGTGTGCCTTTCAAAAGGGAAGAGTAATCCACTTGCTAGACGCCTGTGCGTCTGTCTCGTAGTCCTTGGATGACCTTGAGCGGTTGTTTAACCCGTGTTTCTGGGCACCTCATTGCCCCTTTTTGGAGGAGAGCGGTGCAGCCCCGTTACCCTCTGTGCAGAGAGCGAGCTCATTTCCTCGTCTTCAAGATCTCCCCCCTGGGCTCACGAGAGGGAGAGGGGCAAGGCCGGCTGCGGCCACGGGGCTGGGAAACCTGGCACTGGGTTCCTCGGCCCTCCAGCTCCAGTGGCTCGTCCCGTGCCCGTTTCCCCACTGCCTCTCCCTTTTTAACTTCAATTCCTGCCGAAGGCAGCACCTGATTCTTACACCTCTCAGATCTGCCGAGTTTTTTTCTGCCTTATGCTGAGATTCGGGGGGAGATGGGGATGTGGTTTTCTGCAAAATGTCAAGGTCTTTTCCTAGAGAGCTGACAGGATAGGTGTTTTATATGTACACGGGCTATCGGGATTAGACATTCTTGCTCAGAAACATTGGCTGAGACAGACAGACATTCCTCCTGCCACGGAGAGGCAGGCAGGCACTCGCTGTTGCCAAGCCTTGAAGTATTTGGCATGTTTTCTTCTGCCCTAGTTTTGTAGAGTTGTTCCTGAAGTTTTACAAATATACGAGAGCCTCAGTTCTGTTTAAAAAATAAAACCAAAGTAAAAAAAAAAATGTATTTCTCACCCTCCTGCCTAGAAGGCAGCGGTCTGAGAATGACTCAGGTGCTTACAAGCAGAAAGCAAGTGAAATGACCCCAGAGCATTTCTGAACAGTTTTACAAGTCAACCTTGTGGTTCTGGGGGAGTTTCTGGCTTCTCTCTTGGGTTTGGAGTATGTGAAGAGTGTGCAGCAGGGCTCATTTGCTCAGGTGAGAGAGTGTTTGCAGCTATGCAGGGGTTCCCACCTCTGCGGCGTCCCCTGCAAGCCGTAAGGAACCGACCGAAGCGATCCGTCTCCCCAAATCTGAGGAGCCCTGCGTTTCCACATCTCGTTTGCATTCTAATTTGTGCTTTTTCAGTTGTTCCGCTTCCCAAGCTTTCCCTGCAAGCCTGTGGATCTCAGGCTCTGTACTTTCCAACGGGAGCCAAGATTTCATGTAGGAACATGATTCTGGGCGCCGGAGCTTTGACATTTCCGCGGTTATGTCACAGAGCAGCAGACTTCACGCGAGCTGGCAACACCATTTACGCGGAGCTGAAGGCAGCGATTCACAGAGGGGGCCTGCTGGGCTCCGTGCCCCTCGGTGGAGCTGTGGAGGAGTCTTGGTGGCTGCTCAGGACATCGCAGACTTGTGGCTTTGTCCCTCGGGAGAGGCTCCTACAGGCAGCCGCGGAGGCACGTGCCCTGCAAATTGCAGATGGATTCGTAGGCACACACTCGCACCTCTGCGCTGCCTGAGCGGAGGGGCACATGCAGCCAGCTTCCCACAACATAAAGGTTTCCAATAAAGCTGAAACACAGAGGTATTGTTTGGCCAATCGCTGGCAAATGCACAGAGCCATTGTGCGGGTCCTGAAAGCCTCGGCGCTTTATTCTCCGCAGACTGAATGGCAGCCGCGGGTAATAATAACACGAGATTAAAAAAAGCCAACATTATAGGGGCATTTACAACCCGCTGCGAGAGTGAAATCGCAGCAAGGCTGAGCCGCGTCTCTAGTGATCTCCGTTGTTACCGCTTGATAAGGAAATGATGGGCAGCTCGGGAGAAACGGCCACCGCGGAGCGGCTGAAAGGGGAGCGGGTTGTCTGCTCCAACGCCGCGCTAAGAGCCGCACGAGTGGAGCAGCTCTCTGCAGATCGAGGGCCCGGCCTGTCCCCCACGTGCTGGGTGGGCTGGGCTGTGTGTGCCTGTGCATTTCTTTGCCCGCCTGCCTCGCCTTCATGGGGTGAAAAGCAAAGGCTGGCTGGCAGCACCGGGGCTGGGCTCGGTTTGTGCAATTCAGAGCCTGGTGCCCGCGGGGTTTTGGTCGGCGGCGTCCAGGGCTGGTGCTTTGGCAGCTGGGAGTGGATCCGCTGAAGGCTGGCGGTGTGTGAGAACGAAGCTGTTGACTGATCGTGGTAGGAGACGGTGGGATTAGCCCTCCTCCTGCAGGAGCAGCCGGTCTTCTCTGTTGGCTTCAGTTCCCCGGCACAAGAAATGCTGAGCTTCCTCAGTGCAAGCCCCGGTTCTCAGTCAGACGGCACTGACACCCACCTTCCACAAGTTAAGCTCAACCGACTGATACCATCTCACATGGGGAATTTAATTATGTTCAAAACAAACATGCCTAGAAACCCACCCTGCCCGTGGGGAAAAGAGAAAACCCGCAGATTTGAACGGGCAGTTTCTTACGTTAGAAGTCTTTAGTTCAGTGTTGGCTCTGGCAATTCTTTAACTCCAGCGTCTCACAAAGCTTTTTGTGCACGTATATCTACCTGAACAGCTTTAAAAGACCCAGCTTCCCTCAGCACACACGTGGAAGCTGTGTTCAGTAAACCAGGGGCAGAGGGCCAGCCTGTAGGAGCATCCTCCAGAAATGCCGAGGCTGCAGAGTGGCCATGAGATATCAGCGCCAGCTCTAACCGTGCTAGCTTGGCATCACCAGCAGGCTAAACCTGGCAGTGTGGAGCCACTGGAACATCTGCCCACCTTTTCAGACAGGTTTTGGAGCTGCCTGCTGCTCAGCAGGGCCCACAGATGTGACCTTGGTCTTTGACTAATGAGTGAGTGAAATGGTGGTAGGTATCTTAAGGCTTGATGCAATGAAACACGTTTTAATAGGATCACTTGCTTACCAGCTGTGGTTAATGACCATAGGTTTTCCTTTCTAAAAACATTCTCTTCTGTTCATGTTTCTTGCTTTGCCTCGTGCCAGGCAGGGTGGCATGGAAGTTGCTGGGCCCTGGGATTACTGAGTGCTGTTTGTTGGGTGAGGATTCAGCAAGCCAGGCTGCTTCACAGAGTCCTTTACCTGGATTAATGAATCTGTCCCTGCCTCTGTTTCCCCCAAAGTAATGCAAAGTTCCTTAGGGCACAGGGATTTGTGAGCTTCTTCCTGTACTGGCTATTTGGGGGGGATGCAGCTCAGCTCGGAGGGCTCTGCAGCAGGGTGAAGGGTTTGAGGTGGTTCTGTTCTAATCCTGCTTGCAGAAAATTGGCAAGTTCCTGCTTTAAATCTCTTTAAACACAAAATATAAATACCCTGTGATTGCAGGGCATTTTTTTTTCCTTCTCTCTTTTTGTCCCTTTATCTCCTTCTACTTCCTTTGTTTGGTTTTGTTTTTAATTTTCTTTTAAGCACAACTTGTCTTAAGCTCTGAACCGTTCAGGTTGGGACCTGAGAGTTGCGCTGCGCTGGCACGGACCCGTGGAAGAAAGCTGTGGGCTTTTTGTTTGCACAGGTTGCAAGTATGAACCGAAACGCATGTTAATGGTAGGGCCTTTGTGGGAAGAAGGTGGAAAGAGGTGCTGAGTGACACTAGAAAAGAATGGCCTAGGAGGTGGGAAGAGAGGATGAAGCTAAAACTAAATGTGATGCCTGCTTTTTGCCAAATCCTTTGCCGCAGAAGCATGGCCATATTCCCAGCTGACAGCTCCTCGTCTCTCTTCCCCCCTCCTTTTTCTCTCTTCCCCCTCTGGGGCTACTCTTTTAGGATGAGTTAGTTCCAAGCAGACAATACTTTTCTAGCAGATAAATCGACACCTAAGCAGCTGTGCCGGTATCTATCATGAACAGACACGCTGCACGGTGAGGGAACTTACAGGATGGGCCCGGCATCATTTGTCATAAAGGGAAAAAAAAATAAAAAATTCTCCCCCTCCACTTGAGCGGTGTCCAGAAGACAAGCAAGCAGAACACTCAGAAACTGTCATTTTCTTTTCCAGTTTCTTAATACGTTGTAAAAAGCTCCGGTTAAACATTCCACCTCAGGTCCTGTTTGTAAAGGATGTGTTTTAGACAGATGGAAGCAGGTCTCTGTCCTGACGCAGATGCAGGACTATAAATCTGGAGCGGAGAAGATGGGGAGATAATTATTTAGGAGGCTTTTGTGTTTTGTTTTTTTTTTTTCCCAGCATCTGGCATTCTACCAGGGCACCTTCTGAGGAGGGAGAGGGGCAGGAAGGAGCTAGAGAAACGCTGAGCTTGTTTATCACTTGGGAAAGGATTTTGATGTTGAAAGAAGGATTTGGGATTCTGTGTGGGGAGACGTTGATTGGGAAACAGAGACGCATCTCCCAGCCTTCGCCATTCCCCCTTTCTTTGCTCAGATCCGTGCGTAAGGTCGTGGGGCAGCTTATCTGCACTCCTCTTAACCGCGTTGGCGCTGTGGGATGCCGGTGGGCAATTCCTCAGAGCAAATCCATCCTGCAGAAATCCTGGCGGGGATGGCTCCTGCGCTCAAGGTGTCGTGCGTGCTGCTGCCGGGTGTGCCTGTGGTTGGGCACCCGCAGGTAATGGCACGGCTGCATGTCTCCACGGCCCTTAAATCTGTCCGCATCCTCTCCAGTCCTGTTCGCACGCCGTGCCCGGCGGAGCACCCGCCTGCCTGGCCCGTGGATCCTCTGCCCTGTGCCCTGGCAGCAGGGATGGCGCACGCACGTCTGGGCTCCTTGGTGTCGTGTTGTAAAAGGGGAGTGGCAGGGTGAAATATTTGGGGTTATTGAGTGACTTCTGATATCTCTGTCTAGAGGTGTGGTTGACTCATCTGGCTGTCTCAGGGCAGGTCGTTAACATCCCAGGACGTCTCTTGGTTTTCTCTCTGGTTGCCTGAGCTTGGTGCAGGATTGTCAAATCGGTGCAGGCCAAACAACCAGACTTCTCTTCCTTGGGATCTACACAGATCTTGCAGCTCCTGCAACCAGGTATTTCAAGATATTTAAAGATTGCCAAGAGTTAGGCATATAATTAATTCTTAAAAATCTGATACTCGGATAGCATAAACACCCGGTCAGCAACACTCAGCTGGTTGCAGTGGTGAGTCAAGGGGGCTGAATCTGCTCAAAAGTATTTCACTTTCTGGGTTTGTACCTGGACAGCTGAGGAAGGCTCCCTCTGCACTTATTTATTTAATTAATTTACCTGTAGTCTCTTTACTGTGGCCCAAAACCAAGCAGAAGCTGTGACCCACAGCGACGTGCCAACAGGTGTGTGAAGTCGCAGTCCTCCCCCTGCTCCATCACAGCTGATTTTTGTCTCTTCTGCCAGAAGAAAAGGAGAGCGACACCCACACCCATACGGGCGAGATGAATATGGCTATCACACAAATAAAATTACTGGCTGCCGAGTAGCAACGGCTTAATGAAAATGTGAACTGTTAAACAAATAAAGCCAGTCAAGCTCATAATACTTCTGCGTGGAATTTCACTGTATCGCTGAGCAGAAATAGAATTAGACACAGAAAAAGGGTATCGGCAGAAGTCATCTCTGCCTGCCTCGCTGTGCTTGGTGTATGAAGCTGGAGTAGACAGGGCTGAGTGGATGTGGACTTGCTCCCCTTGACATGGAGAGGAAATCTCTTTATCCAGTCCAGGAACCTTCTAAAGGAAGGTAGGAAGGGCCAAGTTAAAGCACTAGATTTCCTCTGAAGCCTCAGTGCAAATTGTACAGAGGGGATCAATCCCTCAACGGTGTGATTTCCTTTCATTCTTTCATTTCCTGTTTCTTTAGCATCTTCTGCTCGTGTTATTGCACACTTGTGTGGTTGGTAAGTAGCGTTGCTCTTATGTACAGGAAGAGAAATTCAGATGGGGATTTACCTACAGCTGCTGGGACAAGCCTGACAGCAGAGCCCAGGACTCCCACTCACGCCCTCCAGGCAGAGATTACCTCGCTGCAGCTCGAGGGACAACTGCAAGGTTTGGTGGCACTCACAAGTGGCAGGTGAAATCCCCGGGAGAACTGAACAAACGCTCCAGTTCCCATTGAGGAGGCGCGGTGCCACGGCTGAGGGCTGTGAGCTGTTCCCAGCAGCTCTTTGTGCCTCGGCCCAAGGCCTGGCCTGGCCTCTGCTTTCGTGTTCATGAAAATCCCCGGAGATAAGACGTGCTCGGTGGAACCAGTGCAAGGTGGCAGGCTGTTCCAGGGCGAGATCTGGAAATGCAAAACACAGCACGTGAAGCTGGGATCAGCTTGTGCAGGTCCAGCAGTGAAGGAGCTGCTCTCACTGCCTCCAAGCCAAAGGCCATCCTCTTCTCCCAGTGGTGTGTGTTCAGTGTGACAAGTGAGGGTCAGGAGATGAGGGGGGTGAACCCTAGGCTTTCAGAGGACAACCAGGGTTGCTTTTTCTGTCTCTGTCTCTCTCTTTTCATTTTCTTTTTTTCCCTCTTGTCCTGGAGGCATTTCTTCACAAGAAATCACGTCTGAGCTGCACTTTGTCTCAGACTAGCACGGAGTCACCAGTGTGTCGAAGATGTATAGTGTCTGGGGCACACGAAGCTTTAATGCACTCTGGGATTAGAAACGTTGTTGTATGAGTTTGTGTTCAAAGTGCATTTATTGTTCTGGGTGACCTTGTGAAATTTCCTTGCACCAGATCCGTATCTTGCTGTCCTGCTGCCTTCACCTAATTTGTTTTCTTGTGTGTGTTACCGACATCCAGTGAAGTGTAATTTGTTTGAGAAGTGGTGCTCATAACAAGGATCCTGCCAGTAATCCCTGCGTTGAATCCCTGCGTACACAATGTTCCAGGAGTAATTAAAGTCACAAACTTCAATCTTGAGGGATGCAGGGGGGAAACCTGTCCTGAAATGAGGCTTGGCGTATCCGACTTCTGTACTTCCAAGGCTCTTTGGAAGGATTTGCTGTTTTTGTTCTAGGACTGAAGTAGATACAAGTCTGATATCCTGAATTTACACGTCTCAACAGCAGTGTTCATCAGTCAGCGTTGTTACCGTATCCTTTCTCTGCACTTTCTCTCTATTAATTTTCCTCAGTAGTCTGCTGGGATCATTTGCTAGCTTGATTCAAATTCCTGCACTTTCCTGGCACCTTGTTTTGTACATCTTGCATCATGTACTTTCCATTTCTGGAATTCATTCAATCTGAAGCACTGGAATGGCTTTGCAGGTATTTATTGCATCTCTTTCTTCCCCCTGATAGGAGGTAACAGGTCATTTACACAACTTAATCCAAAGTCTCTCGGTTTCTGGGATTATTTTTTTCCTTTTATTTTCCCCCTGGTTATCCTGAGGCCTGGTGGCAAGAGCAGGAATGAGTACAGGGAAGGTGTCTTTTTTTGTGTATGCTGTTTCATTGTATTTCATTGCTCAGGGCACAGCTTGGCAGCTCCCCAGTCAAACTCCTGCAGCCAATTGTCCCCAGCAACGACGCTACTGTTGCCTGTCCTTAATTTTTGGCTACGTCGGGCGTAGGGTTTGAAATAATGAAATTCTGTTGCATCAGTGAGTGGTTTTCCATTCCTTTTGGCTCTGGCAACGGATGTTCACAGTTGGGTGAAGTTCATTTTAATTCTTACAAAACCAGAGCTGAATTTGTACAAGTTCCCGTTGTTCCGCTTTGGAAACGCGCGCCGTATCCTGGAGCCCTTCCTCCCTCCCGGGGGCTAATCCTTGAGCTTGCAAAACGCGAGGGGTGCCTCCGGCTGTGGAGCAGAGGGGTGCCCAGGGTTATCTCCCTTTCCCCGTGCATTCCTGTCTCTCAGCTCGTTGCAGAAGCGTGGTATAGTGCTGGCAGTGTGCACTTCTGATGGGAATAGATAGCGGGATGTAATTACCACCCCCGAGGCAGAATCGTTATGCCGGCTGTAAAGAGAGAGGGTCGCCCATCCTAAAGGGAAATGATTTTAAAGCAATCTTGACCGAGTCTAGTGGAGCCATTTCAGACCACTTAAAACTCAGCCAGTCCTTCCCGGCACTTATGCTACGTCCTCTTTATGCGGCGAGAGGCGATGGGACTAACACTCGTCGAGGGATAAAGGAAATCTGATCAACTGCAGCACCGGCTTGGGCAAGTGCTGTGCTGCCGCGGGGGAAAGGCGCAGACGGTGCCCAGCCTCGATTGTTATTGTTCTTGAGACTGATTTGGAAAAATGCAAGGCCCTTGCAGAAGCAATAAGATGGTAGGCATGCAATCTGCCACCCCAGGCTCCACATGATGTGCACGAGCTGTCCCCGTGCCCCGAGGCCGGGCTCCTGCAGGTGGGAGCGGGTCCTCTCCCTTCCCGAGCAGGCAGCTGTGCACGGGGTCCTGTCCCAAAATCAAAGCCAAGCTGCTCGTGCATGTGCTGCTGGTTTGCCTCGGACATTCAGGCTTCAAACGCCTGAGTTGCGAGGCAAATGAGCTCAGAGGTTGTTCGGTAGCAAATACTGCTTTGTGTTTTCGTGGAAGGCAGAGTTCGGCATCCTTCGGCACGCAGTGGAGCTGTGGGCAGCAGCAAGCAGAGGAGGGATGCTGTGGCCGAGCCGATGGCCATGGCAGTCAGCAGCTGCACATCCTTCAGAGGGGCATGGGCAGGTCTGTTGGGATCAGCCCGGCCCCGAAAAGCAGGCACTGCCTCGCAGAAGTGATTTTCTTAGTTTCAATCCTTTACAGAGGCCGGATAGCCAGGGCTGTGCAGGTTAGCCAAGCTCTGAGCCAGTACCCAGGAGAGCAAGAACAACGAGCAGTGAAATGCTCCATGTCTGATTCTCATCCTTTGAGCTCCTGTGTAATTTTATTGGAAAACAAAAATTGTTTAAATAATGGAACAGCCCCGATGGAATTGTGCAGCGATGCAGAAGGGGCGAGGAAGGGTTATTTCCCTTCCTGCCATTGCTTTTCTCCTCCTGCTTCGCCTCCCGAACGTGGGTGGAATCCGCAGGGCAGGCGCCGGCAACATCAGCCCGGCCCAGTGGCTTTTCTTAACGGTGAGAACGAGATTAAACGCAATTAACACCGATCGAACAAAAACCCGTCCTCGGTTTGTACGCTGATTAATTAACAGCCGTCCTTTCAGTGGTGACCCTCCGCAGAAGGCTGTTTGTTCCTCCTGGCCCCGCTATTTTCCAGCACGTGTCCAAAATCAAAAGAGCTGAGCGTTGCCTTCCCCGCTCCCCGCCGCGAGGGCCGGGGCTCGCGGCGCAGCGGGGAGGTGCAGCCCCCAGCTGGGCTGATTTTTCCTGCAGCCTGGTGACTGCCGAGCTGCTCGGTCGGTGGCAAAACATTTCCCGTTAAGCAAGGCTAATGACGGGAGCTCTCTCCGAGTTAGAACAACGATCGGAACAATCGGCTGGAGGAAATCGATGTTATAATGTGTGAACAAACAGGTGAGTCTCCGAACTGCCAGGGATGAGCCGCACTAGTAAATAACTCGCGATGCGGCAACGCAAAGCGATGGGAGGCGTCAGGGCAGGGCAAGGCAAACAGCGTGGCGGCTCTCCTGAGTCAAGAGAGAACGAGGAGGGGGAAGGCGACCAGAAAAACTGCTTCTCTTTCTTGGTTGTGAGGTATTTGGACTGAGGGACTTGCACGTGAAAGCTCTCTGGGGCGTTGTGACAGCGCGTCCTGCAAGCGCGTTGGGAGGCGCCCTCTCCGCCGGTGGGCTGGCTTCGGAGGCACCATCTGGGGAAGCAGCCAAGAAGTCACGGGGTGAACTTCTCTGCTGTGCAAAGCCATTAACACCAGCACAGAGAAGAGGGAAAACAAAACTCTCTTCATAGCTTTTTGAATTAATGCTTTTTGTTGCTGCCTGGCATGCTGCTGCCCCTTCGTATTCCAAGCCCAAGGACAGCAAGTGTTGGGCTCTTGAAGGATGAGGGAGACGGAGCGGCTTCTCTGCGCGAGAGCTACACGGCAGGGAAGGGCTGGGATCCATCCGTCAGCACAGCTGCTCTGCAAAATGGCCAGTACCCTGCGTGCAACAGGACAAATTGCACATAACCAAAAAATACCTCCAGCATACATCACCGCAGAGTGACTCAAATGTCCCTTGCAAGGTGTCGGGGCGCTAATAGCCACACAACAAATGCCTTCCCCAGCTGAAAGGCCTTGAACACCCGCCTTAGGACAGGTGAAGCCTGTGGTACTTTGTTTTTGCCTCTTCCCAGACTAACAGAGGTGCAGAAGTCGGGCGGTCGTGTTCCTGAAGCCGCGTGCCAACGGGTCAACGGGTGTTCTGGTTTGGAGAAAGCTCCCTGCGCACGGTGCAGCGCTGGGAGCTGTGGAGATTAATTTCTACTTTGTCACTGACACCCCGAGTGCACGGCGTCATTAATCATGGGGATCTGCCTTCGGATTTCCTCGTAGCTCCGCAGAGCCCGTATGTGCAAGCGCCCTGGTGTGACCGCCTGAAGGAGCGTCAGAGCAAAGGCGCCGTGTTCGCTGGAGGAAACCTGCAGGGTTTGCCCCTGTGAGACTGAAGGCTGGGTAAATAAATACAGCTGAGGCTTGGCAAACAGCATCCTGGAGAGCACAAGGGGAGGAGGCTTTTCGAGGCCTGGCTTTTGGGGAGGAAGGTTCCTTCCCTGGCAGGCGAGGCCAAGAGCCGAGGCACAGGGCAAGGCGGAGAGGACACCGGGCAGCCCGAGCTGTGGCGCTGGGATGCAGGCTGACAGCGAAGGAGGAGGAACACGAGAGTGCTGCATTGACAAATCTTCTCGCTGAGGCTTGCTGGCCCTGAGGCTGCTGCTGTCCCTTATGGGAGAAGCACAGGGAAGGCTTCTCCTTCCCTTTCTGGGCTCCTCCTGCCCAAGGTAGGGGTTGTGGCAGTCCGGTGGCGTCTTGCACGGAGGGTTCCAGGTTGGAAGGGAACCAAGGGGCACCGAATCCGTATCAGCGTGGTTGCAGAGCTAGCTGGAAATGAAACACGTGTAAACGGCTGGCTTAGCGAGGAGTTGTTCTGGTCTTGGAGGCAGTTGGATCTGGCCGCTACTGGGAGCGGCGCGGGCTGATTGACGGTATCGTTACCTGCATCCTTCGCTCACAGAAACTTCCCTTGGTGCGAGCTGCACGGCAGGAAATTGGTGTCTCGCCTGTCTGGCATCTCATCAGCTCTGGGGCCAGCGCTCACTGTGCGAAAGGTTTTCAGAAAGCTTAGTCATCCCCAGTGAGACAGAGCCTGGTGTTTCTGCAGGAGGAGCGCTTGCGAGCCTCCAGCTGGACGTGTCCCCAGTACGTGGATGGGCTGGGCTGGAAAGAATTGATTGAGGTTAAGTGCTGGCTCTTCGCGTTTTCTCCTGAAACACGTAGAAGAATGTAGTTATGATTAAGAACATGAAATTGTGTAACAGTGCTTTTTCTTTTTTTTTTTTTAAATTGCTTGAAAGAAAAGGCTTTATTGCCTTCTGTAAGGGTTAACAGTGGAGTGGCCACATCAGTGGCTTTGTCACAAAATGTAGCGTTCCTTGACACTTAACTGAAGTGTTACAGTGTGAATGCAGCAAATTACTGTATTGCAGAATTGATTGTGAGTTGTTGCTGCTTTGCTCATTACAATTTGTCTGAATGCTGCTGGAGTTTTTAAAATGTATTGCTCTGTGCAAAACTTCTAAGTCAGTAATGATGAGAAAAATTACCTGGGAAATTAGAGTCAGTCGAGTAATATTGATGGTTCATTTGTCAGATTTCTGGATAAGCTTTGTCTAAATAATTTGGCAAACAATTTTCTCTTAATTCTCAAATCCTTTGAAGCCTTTCCAGTTCATTGTTGTTAGAGACGGGGCTGTCTGTGGAGATGCATGGTCAGTGTGGGCTGAATGCGCTGACTCTGCAGGCGTAAGGCACTGAATAGCAGCTTGCTGTGCACACGTGGCCCAGATGACACCATCACCTTCTGCCGAGCGTGGTAGCAGCATTAATCTGTGATGTTCTCCTTTCTGATTCACTTTCAAGGAAGCACAGCCTCTTACCTAAGAAAGTCTTGTTACACAAGGAGTAGAAGGAGCACCAGTCCAGCCCTAGGCAGCTGGGTGATGAAATCCCCTGCAGCTAACTGCGGTTATCTGGCTGTAGTTGGCTTTAGGAAGGTCCTCTGAATGCAGGTAGGTCTCTCTGCTCTGTCTCCCATTTTGGAAGGATACCAGAGCATGAGAAGAAGGTAGCAAGCTGATGGGATCACCCCACGTGGTTCTGCTCTTAGTGTCGTTGTCACAGAGGTGTCGATGCTACCCCACGAGAGCTGATTACCTGGGCTTTGAGGTAGGGTCCAACGTCAATACCACAGATCCCCACTGGGGAGAGGTGTTACAGCTGATGCCACGTGTGTGCTCGTCCACATGGTGCTATTGGATTATTTCTTTGAATTTTTAGGAGTGAGAAGATAAAATAGGAAGAGACCACAGCTAGCTCTGCAACCTCCATCTCAAAAGGTCTAAAGCCCTTTGCTTCTACCCCCACAAAGGCCGCAGCTCATGAGCACATACTTGCAGGATCTGAGGATGTATCATTTACAAAATGGTATGAAAGGTGTGTGCACGTTTGGCAGCAGCTAATCGAAGTGCTCCTGTGTCCTGCTGAGGCTGGGACTTAGAGCTCTGCTTCCTCCTACCGCTTAGCAGAACCTGCAGCCTTTCCTCCTGCAGGCCATCAGATTTATATGTCCCAATCATTTACAACTGACCATATATTCTAGTTCACAGGATCAGTCTTGCCTTTGATATCATGACCTGCTCTCTTGCTTCTGCAGTCCTCTGTCCCCTTGAGTGTCTTACTGTGCTTTGCAGAAGGCAATACTTGATAAATTTTCTGAGGGATTCTCTGAGGTCTCGCCCCAGCCAGCATCGCTCCTTTGTTCCTGAAAGAAGCAGTCCAAGGTCAACAGCCGCATAGCTAACTTGCTGCCTGTTCCTTTGTCTCCTTTTCCTTCCAGGAGCTGTTAGTTAACTCTGGGTAAACATCAGCCGCCACGGAGCAGAGGACAGGGACCACAGACGCCTTTGGAAGGCCCAGCACCCTTCTGGATAGATGCTGACCAAATCTGGTGCCTTCAGCCCTTCGCGGTCCAAGACAACGACGTGATTCCTCTTCTAATTGCCTGCATGTATTGGTCTCGGTGGATGCTTCTGGAGTTGGGAGGAGGGTCCTGGGAGAGGGGAACACTACTGCTTCCTTTTTTTTTATTGTAATACAATGCAAAAAGTTGTCTTGACCCCAGCACAGCTTGTAGCTTGGAGGTTTGCCCTGCACAGGCCTAGTTCACCCTGTGCTAGCTTTTGTTTCACCGACCCATGTCTGAGTTTCAAGAGCTGTTATCTTTGTCCATTTGCTCCAGAAAAAAAGGGTCTGAAGTACTTGGAAATAACCCTGACTAGCCTGTTGGGATTAACTGTTCCTAGCATGCTCCCATTGGTTATACCAGCAGGCTCATTCCTTCCCTTCCAAGGTTCCCTCCTAAACAATAAAGTGTTTAATGGTCACTGCGTGCTGTGAGATGCTTTCAGTCCCATGAGTTTGCAGATTGCCATTTTCTGCCTCCTACCTGTGCCAACAAAAACTCCCACCAAGTGTGGGGAATAGAAGTATTTCCAGTCATAGTTTATAAATCACAGAACTTGTTCGTTTTGGTCTCAGGCTGAATGAGTTTGGCTTATTTGAAAGTACTTGGAAGAGTGCAAAGTCCTGGCTGGTGTTGGTGAATCATGCTGAAAAACCCTTTTCCTGCTGAATGCAGGGCCCTGGTTATCTTTCTTTGCACCAGCTCTTGTGCACAGCTCCTTTCTCTGCCACAAAATGCCATCCCTTTCAGCTTCGTGCTGGTTTTGTGCCCTCCTTGTGGAGCCGAGGCACAGCAGGAGCTGTGTGTGTCTGACATCTCATCCCCCAAGAGGTAGATGCAACAGGTTTGCTGAAGACAGCAAAACAGGGGAGCAGGTCTAGCTTGGTAACTTCATCCCCTTTCTCTGGCTGTGGCCTCTCCTCCATTTGGCAGTTTGCTGCTCGTGTCCTCCTTGACTGTAGCTGACAGACTCTGAAGTGTGAACGTGAATTTTTGGAGGTCATGTCAGAGTTTAGGGCAGTATTTATGAAGATGGATGATGGAGGATGATTAATGGATGAGGGGGGCTGAAAACTGTTTTCCCTGCTTCGTCTCTTTCCTTTAGGCATTAACTTAGAGCTTCATGTCTTCATTAAAGCAACAAAATTCCTCTCCTTCTTATGGATCATTGATGCCACAACTCTCTCCTCCCTCAGCAGTGTTTGCCTACCCGTGGCTCATTGTTAGTCTCAGATCTTGCAAAAACTCCAGCTTTTTATCACCGTGCAGGTCAAACTTGCTGTCCCCAGAGGAAGAAAGAGAAGTTTCTAAACCAAAGTAGGACACTTTGTACTCTCACACCTGTTTGTAGCAGCGTTGGCTGGGCTGCTGCTGTGGCTGCCGTGCTGGCTTTTGAATCCGCTTGCCATAGTCAGGTTCTGCAGAGCCGCAGGACTTCTGACACCACGTGTGGAAATTTGGAGCAGCAAGGCCTGTCGCTGACTAGATTTTAAATTATTGTTGGTCTGAAGAGAAAAATACCTATTTTGTCTCTTCCTCATTTTCCTCTTGCCCCCATCCAGTGTTGCTTTGGCATGAGTTATTTGCATGTCATTATTTCAGCTGCCCTAAACTGGGGGGGACTATGATGCCAGGGCTGATTATGTGGCGGTGCTGGACAATTTTCTCTGTTAGGCAACTGTAATACATTTCCATGTTCTTTTATAATGAGCTTTATTTACCAAATTGGCAATTCCTCTGTTGAGAAATAACTGATTACAGCATTCAGGGAGTTGCTGTCATCTCAAGATATGCAGGTGTCTGTGGAACATAAACAGATGTGATCGTTCAGACAGTGAACTCAATTGATAGAGGGTAGGGGAAAAAAAATCAGCCATAAAATCATAAATGTAACATCTCCAGCTAATGTTGGCCAGGTGCACTGCGGCTGTTGTGCAGCCCAGCAAGGACAGAGAGGCACTCTCAGGCCATCCAGCACCTCCAGACGAGAGACTGCTCAATTATTAGTTAAAAATACACCTCTTGCACATCATCCCCCTTCAGTACTGGCTTGCCTTACCCTTGGTCTCTGGTAGCCTCTGAGGCCAGAAGTTGGTTCATCATGTAGCCTTAGAGTTGGAAAATCTGTCTGGCCACGCTAGGTTTGATTTTGGATACTCTCTGATGAAAGTCTGCAAACCTCCTGGTGATCCTGTGCTGTGGGGATTGCGGTCTCCTCTGCCTTCCAGACAGCCCCTTCCTTTGGTGTTGCACAGGGCCCATGAGTGGATTTGTTGCTGCTGTTGCCCTGATCATCAGCTTGAATATCTGAGCCTCAGGAAAAAAAATGATGAGGAGAGATGTCAATAGGAAACTGCCAAAGATGAAGCTCAATTTGCAGAGCCTCAGAAGCCACCTGAGTAAAAAATCTACAGGTATTACAGCTTTGAGTGTATTTTTTTTTCCCCTGCTACTATTCTTACTCTTTTTTTCCCCCTGCTACTATTCTTATTCTTTTTTTTTTTTTTTTTTTTCCTCTGCTACCATATTACTGAGGCCCTTGCAAAGAAGGAAGAAGCTCCGCATCTGCTCTTAGGCTTCCTCTCCTTCTGTTTCTCCTTGACTGCCTGTTGGCTATCCAGAGCATTATTATTTTTTTTCCATGCAGGATTGTGACAGCAGGTGTCAGTTACATTCCAGAGCAGCAGAGATCATTATTCCTGGAGCCTGGTGGCCAGGGTTGAATAGATGGCCTTATCACACAGCCCCCGTCGCAGTTGGCACTAATGGGAAGCTTGGACAACGAGGATAAGCACGGGCTGAGGCTTTTGTAGGAGCTGAATTGGAGGCAGTTCCCTCCAAGGCAAGTTTGAGGTAGGGTACGGGCAGCGTGCCACACTGCTGTCTGTGCTGCACGTGCTGGATGAAAAGGAGCTCTTTCGTGCCCAGGAATATCTGTGACCTTTTTCACCTACTAAAACCCAAACGGCCCAGTGCCAGATGCAGTTCGGCTCGATGCTCCATTCAGCCAAACAGCTGCACGTCCATTTTGCCTGCCTGGTTTCTGCAGTTCTGTGTGCAAATTGGGTAATTGGGTGTACGAGTGCATCCAGTAATTCAGCTGCAGCGTGCACAATTGTGGTAATTTCATGTAAAAATACAGGTTTTCGGAGAGCCCGCTTTACAAGTAGGAATTGTTTTAAAACTGGCCAGATGAATGAAGGAACAACCTTTTTATTCGTGCATCATTTCTTGGTGTTGTGGGAAGGAAAAAGAACACAAACAGCAAAGTTAGAGGAGATACAGCAAATAACAGAACTGATAGAAATTTTCCAGTCGGCTTCAGTAGCTTTTTAAATGAAACATTCAACAAGCACTTTGAGATTCCAGCGTGCAAGGACATCTCAGGCTCTCTAAGCACCAAATTTGTGATCTTGCATATAAACACAACCCGTTGCCTCCTGTTGTTAATATTTCACACTTGGCTTTGCAAGATGTTTTATCTAATATCCTCTCTGCATTCAGGCTTCTACCAACTCTGCCTTGTCCACACCAAGAGAGGCTGGAGGAGGAAGGCAATTGCCAAGCGTGTCTATAATCTATGTAGGAGGGTTTTGTGTAGCTGTAGGGGGAGAAGAGTAAGTCTCATTTCCTATTTTATAGTCTGCTGAATCCTGTGATCTCGTGCTGTGCGCTCCTTTCCTAGGCAGAATTTTTCCATTTGTCTTTTGGGTTGTTGTTATTTTTTATTTCCAAACTGGTTAAAAGTGTTTGTCTGTAGTTTGTCGCTGAATCGTTTACGTCTGATGCCCTTAAAACGCTTCATTGCCAGCCTTCTGCGCATCTCGGGACCACGTTCTTCAGTTTGCCTGGTGACTTGCTCTTTTCAGGTTAGAAGCAGTGTGGATACAAGGCCTCTCCTCTGCTCCCTTCCCAGTGCCTCGCACAGCTGCTGTAATTAGATGCACCTGGTTAAAATACAGCCTACAACTGCAGCAGCTCTTCCTGCCACCCCAGGGAGCTGTCGCACCCTTTTCTCTTTTCAGCTGGCGCAGCACCCCAGGAAACTTGTGGCAGCCTTGATGGGCTGTTCAGAGCCCTGCGGGGCCGCAGCCCCACACCTGCTCTCCCTTTTAGTTTTAGATTTTCATTTTTATCGTCCTGGGAGGGGAGGGATGTGATATTCCTGCACCAATTCTCACGACCTCCTTATCTGTCAGCCTTATCGCTCTGCTCTTTGTGCGCGCCTTGGCTTCCCGTCACTTCCCCGGGTCTCCTAGGCTGACGTGCTGGGGGACTGAAGGGTGATGTGGACCGAAGTGATTAGCCTGGACCGGCAGTCGTCTGAGTGCTGAGCTTGTTCAGGGCAGTAATGATGCCCCTCTGCCTCTCACCCCGGTGTTAATTACGCCGGCAGAGTGGTGGTTGCACAGCCTGGGGCAAAGCTAGAGGGAGCAAACGGAGCAGCTGTTGGTCTCAGGAGGGCTCCATGTCAAAAGCGCCTTGAATTTAATGACACACGTGCTCTTTTCAGACTTTTTACACAGGTCAGCAAGCACATGGCAAAGAACTTTCCTTTGTCATCCTGCTCGGGAGAGCAGCAAAGAAAGTTTAGTTTCCAAGTCAAAGATGAAATCAGCTGCTCCCTCCGGGGCATGTAACAAGCTGCACCTGAAGCTGGTTTCCCCTTGCAAATGGCCTAAATTAGATGTTCTTCCTGCTCTCCCTCGGTGGAGGAGCTTGTGCTTGATTCAGCAGTTCCTTTTTGTGCAGAGTATTATGAGATGTTTGCTGATAGTGCTCGTCTTGCTGCCCTGCGAGGCTCTTTGTGGGGGCTGTAGCATGAAGGACTTGTTGCTGAGGGATCTGGGGGGAGCTTGGGCTCTTGCCTTGCCTCCTCCTTTGTTTTCAGGAAATTTGTTTAGAAATAAACACAATTTCTGCTATCTTTGGGACAGATTTACTAATTAACAATAGCCCAATCAAAGCCTGTTGGCTTACAAGGTTCTTTTTGGAGACCTAGGATCCGCTCACCTTCTTATGGATCCATTAAACTCAATTTTAAATTTCAAAATCCTCCTTGAATATTGAGTTAACAGGGGGTTGATAGCTGTGGAGGAAGTTGTCTTCATCTCCCATCTCCTACTGCTAACATTTATAGCAAACTGGGGCATGCAGCTAAGTATGTTTCCAATTTGTTTTCTGTAGATATATTTTTTTTAGAGTTATCATCACTGTTTAAGGTCTGGAAAAAACAGTCGGTCACCCAGACTGCGGAGCAGGAAAGGACCTAGGGCTTGGAGCAGCTCTAGGAAGCCTTGTTCTGCCTTGGCTTTCTGAGCATCACACTGGAAACTCGGAATCCTTTTGGGTTCTCTGCTGCTGGTCCTTTTAAGTGTCTGGTTACTGTAGCAGTAAGGACTCATTTCCACGGGCTGCACCCGCTCTGGGGCAGCTGCTGCCTTGCAAGAGCCCTGCGCAAGGAGCTGTGTGCGAGATCTTGGGTACGCCTTGACCGATTGCATCCTTAGCCTCCATACGTGCTCTGAGGTGTGTGAACGGAGAACTCAAACCCTACAGGCAATGAGAACACCCCCGGTGCTGGGGTACCCTCAGCTCTCGTGCCGTGAGGCTGCCCGGAGCCCCGCTCCGAGGGGCTCTGTTCTGCCGCGTGGCGCTGGGCACTCGCCGAGGTGCTGGAATGGCTCCATCTGCCAATTATTTTTCTTGCAGCTTTAGATGGGTTTTGTATTATTTAGTTCTTGAACTGCCTGAGCTAATTTCTATAATGGGCACCAGCTGAGGGACATGAGTGACACTCCCTCAGCAAGAATGAAAAGGGTGTTATTTTTTCCCTCCTACGACTGCTTGAACATCCTTCTGTATCCATTCTCTTGGTGATGGAGTCCATCGTCATAGCGAGTTTGATTTTTATTTTCTATGAATGGGGAGTGCCACTGTAAGTCAGGATTAGCTAAACATAACATTAAAAATAAAGCACGGCTATTAATTTAATGGGTTCCGCGTTACAACCGTCATAAAACAAGTAAACAGGAACTCTGCCAGGGCTGCCATGCATTCCCCCTCCGAGCGGCTGAACCAAGGGAGAGATTTGAGTTTTTGCCATTTGATAAAGCAGTGAGCAAGTGTGGCTTTTTAAAAATTAATTCTTTACTTTCCTTCAGTAGCCTTTCAACTGCTGAAGAAGCCTGGCTGGTGACTGTGACGAAGCTTTGCGGCTCTTAACGAGCCGGGGGGGAAATGCCAGTTCAGGACTTCGCTTAAATCATATCGGCAAAAATAAAAGCTTACAAAAGAAAGAGAAATTGCTCTTTATGGGCTGCTTCAGTGAAACAGCCTTCATAGTCCCTTTAATCCTTATTTACTTATTTTTCTTTTGCGAGCCTTCTTTGTGCTGCGAGTTTTTCCCTCTACCCCTGAGCTTCCAGCGTGCCGTTGCCAACTCGTGATAATTTCCTTGGACCGCTGTTTATTGGATTAAGTGGATCAGCACCGCACAGCTGTGATGCCCCGCGCGGCACGTAGGCTGAGCCCGGCATCCCCGTGTGTCACAGGTTTCCAAAGCCACCTTTTGCCACCAGGGATCGCATCTTGGCACTGGGACGGGGCACAGCAGAAGGCTGTTGTGGCGCTGGCAGCCTTGTAGGGCTGGGTTGTCCAGCCTGAGGCTTACCTGGGGGCTTATTCCAAACCTAAATCGGGTGCTGGGAGGTCTGTGAGATGAAGAAATTAAAGAATGAGAAAATGCTCAGCTCTTTATTTTCCTACTATGTTCTTACTGTTTTATGTAGTGACTTCTGGTCCCCTGAAATATTCATTCCCAGGCTGGGGGGCAGTTTAGGGAATGGAATACCCACAGTAATGCCTTTAATGTGCTCGGTGGCTGCTTTCCCTGCAATCCTAATGAAACCCAGCCAAGAAAGGTGAGTGCCAGCTGTCGGTTCCACCCCGCCAGTGGTTGGCCTTGCCTCCCCTTTCCCAGGAAAATGAACTGTGCAGCCTGAAGGAAAGGGTCACAGCTGAGTCTGTGTCCAAACAGGCAGAGGAGAGAAATTCAGCTCGAGTCTAAGCCGATAATCTTCTTGGAAGCACCCTCAGACTGCAGGGTCTGGTTCTTCAGTTCCTCGAAGAACAAAACGTCATCTCTGGGTGCTGCGGGTGGTCCTGTGTTGCTCTTTGCTGCTGTAAAATTCCAGTAGTTTTGTTCAAGGGTATTTTCAGCCAGTGGATGGGGATAGATCTGTATAGGTTAGAGGAATCTTCATAATTTTATGTCTATCTTATATCATCCCTCTGAGCACAACCATGGTCACTGCCCACCAGCGCTTACCTTGGGTGATTGCCTGGGAGGCCCAGGCCATCACAGCTCTCTGGGAAAACCAAGGCCACCTATTAGCAGAGGAGGTTTGTAATAAGTTGTGCTTAGAGGGAACTGTGCTGTAGATCACTTGCTAGTCACCCCTGGGATTGAAAGTTGATGCTTTAACACTGCTACAGACCTTCCAGCACTCCTGGGCGAGTAGATGACAATATAATCACAGCTCATCTTGGGAGACAGAACTCTGCCATTCTTAACTTGAAAGAAAATTAAATTTTAATAAAGAGTACAAGGTAAAAGATTCTGAAACTCGGACGCCTTTAGCATTCGCTGTGGATGTGGGCAGTGCAGCAAGAAGTAGGAAACATGGCTCAACCCCGCTACTGTCAGCCAGGGCTCCCCAGGCAAAGCTCCTGGCTCCCTGTGCTTTGGTCCAGAGGAGTTATTTCCACCCAGCCTTCTATTTTTGGTTAAGCAATTTATAAAGGGGTCTGTAACGTTTTCTCTTGTTATTCCACGTCCCCATGAATCCTGCCTAAAAAAAAAGCTTTCTGGGTTTTCAAGTTAGAACAGGGCTCTACCTGCAGGCTGCAAGAGAAGAACCTTTCATCTCACGATGCCTCTGTGTGTGTCCAAAAGGGCCAAGCCTGGCCCAGCGCTGTCTTGCTCACACTGAGTGAGTTTTTGGGAGAGGAGGGAAAGTGCCCATGGAAAAGAAGTGGCAGAAATAAACCTTTGTCTGTTACCTTGGGGAAGAATAACATCCAGGGTACTATGGGGGCTGAGGATAGCTCTGCAAACTGCTGCTGCTGTCTCTGCTTCCCTTTTTTTTTTCTGCCCCATGAGTAATTGAGTGTTTGTGTTTTATTGATGCCAATAACGTTCTAGCTTGAGCTGTTGGTATACAATTTGATATTTATTTGTTATATCCAGACTTTGTACTGTCTGGATTAATCCTCAAGTTAATCTGATGCTGAGCTATTATTGTGACAATTTGACATTCATGCTGTATGTTGTGTAGCTAATTTATGTAACTCAATTTATAAATTACACAAATTGGTTACATAATTTACCACATACCTTGTACACTTCACTGTAATATTCCCAGTTTGCAATTTAAACAATCCTTATACTAAGAACAATTTACACTGAAGACTCTTGAATAATTTTGCAATCTATTCCTGGACAGATAAGGAGCCAAGTTTGTTAAACAGACGTGTGCTGGTGTTGGGTTTAACTTATTAATCACCCTGTCCCGCTTCCAGGCTAATCTGCATCCCGCGTGTTCATCCTCGATGGTGCCGTGCTGGCGGGGCCAGACCAGCGCTGATACCCAGCTGTTTGTCCTGCCCTTTCCGAAACTGCCGGGCTGCTAATGATGGATTTCTCCTTCCATCTCACCAGGCTTTAGCAAAGCTGATCTCCACATGAAAAACAGCTCTGCTGCGTCCCTGGGTATCACCGCCCGTGTATGTGATGGGTGACAGTACCATCGTGGGGCGGAGGGTGAGGAGGGGGCTCTGCACGCGCCGTGGGGAGCCCTGTGGTGGTGTAGGGCTGCAGGACTTCCTCGGGTGGCAGCTGAAGGACGTTACCTGTGATGAGTCCTCACGATGTCTCTGCTTTACTGGTTCCTGGTGTTCAAAACCCCGTGGCACCTGGGTGCAGACTGGGCTGGGCCCCTCGCTGGGCATTAATTTGGCACCCAGCTGCTCGAAACACCCATCCTACCCCCTGACTGATGCCACCAAGCACCACAGGTACCCGACCTCTAAACAGGGCTGGTGGAAGCACAGGGACAGAGATCTGGACCCATCCCCAGCCACCAGCCCCCTCCACGTGCCACCCAGTGCTCCCCAGCCCCCAGGAGGGGATCTGTGCCCCCCATCAGCCTCCCAGCAGCAGGGGAACCGTGGCTCTTCCCCACTCCTCCTCCTCTTCTCCACACCGAGCGACCTTTCAGGCCCAGCAGCCGAGCTGTGTGCACACACGGCCCCCACACGTGCTCTGCTCGAGCCGGACCCACGCAGCCCTGACCCTGCGTGGGCAGCCCCCGACCCCGCTGGCATCTCCTGCGAGCCCGAACAATTAGGAGTCTCTGCTCTCCCTTCCCCCTGCCTCTTTATTCTTGGCAAAAAAAGGTTAATTAAACTCAGAAAATATCCCTTTTCTCCCCCCTCCGAAGCATGAGACTGTTAATTTTCTCTTTAAATTTGTATTTAATTAATTCCTGCAAAGGCTCCGACTATATTTTTTTGGTATAATTTCTCCCTTTGTCTCTCTCTCTCATTGTTAATCCTTGCATATTCAGTTTTTTTTTTTTTTTTCCCCTCCCTTTTCCCCTAGATTTGAAATTCTATTACCATTTCAGAAGGCAGGCGTTTGAAGAGAAAATTGAATACCCGTCCAGTCTTGATAAGAAGGGACATTTGGTGCGAGCGGTAATTTGCGAGGCAGATTCCTTCCCCCCTCCCTCCCTCACCACCATCCTGACCTGGGGGGGGGGGGAAGATTATGGGGTACTGGGGGGGCTTCTTTTGGGGCTCCTCTGCTTTTGGGGTACCCCAAAGCGGGGTTATGGGGACCCGGGGCTGTGCTGTGGGGACATAGGGGTGACCTGTGTGGGGTCTGCGCCCCTACAGCGGGATGGGGGAGCCCCCCGCAGCCGGCACCAGATGGCGCTGCCGCCCCGGCTGTGGGCCGGGACCCCGGGGCCGAGCTCCGAGGGGCTCTGAGGCGATGCCGGGGCCTCGCCGAGCCCCCTGCGGCCACCCCTGGTCCCGAGCCCGGCCTGAGGCAGGGGCAGGGCCCGGTGCTGAGGGCACGGCCCCGGGGAGGCCGCGGTGCCCGCCCGCTGCCGCGCAAATGGCGGCGGCTGGGGCTGAGGGGAAGGGCAGCGCTGCCCCCGCCGCCTCGCCCGAATCTCTCGGTTTCCGTCAAGGCTGTGTGGCATCTTTGAGTTTAAACGAGGAATTACGCTCAGGCTTTTAGTTTATTTATGATTAGCACCAGGAGCCCGGTGCTGGCTCAACCCTGAGGTGGGGGGAGCAGGGTCAAGGCGATAGCTGGGGGTGCTGAGGGATCCCCATGCCGGTGGCAGACGTTGGGATCCCTAATTACTCATTCTGTAATTAAAAGGTGTTTGCTGACCACCGCTGTGTCTTGCTTCTTGGCTGCGAATGGGGCAGGCGAGCGCGAGCAGCAGCTGCCTTGCACGGCGCTGCAGGCACGGCGCTGGGTGTGAGGGGAGCCGTGTGGGGACACGCGGTTCCCCCGTCCGCTCCCTGCCTGAGGTGTTGTGGCTGTGCCTTGGAAATGGCCTCAGGTACTTTTTGTTGGGTTTCCCATGGCAAAGAGGCACTGAGGCAGTGATTGGGTCCTTTTGGTGTGACCTAACCAGTTGGTGACACAGGAGGACACAGCCTGGTGCCCGCATCCAGCATCACATCCCTGGCTGAGGGGCACCGGGTGGCTGTGGGGTCCCCCAGCGCTGTGTAGGGCCGGCTGCCCCACAGAGCCCAGGCAGGGGCTGTGCTGCCCTTGGTCATGGGGCTTTGGGGTGCCCCGGGGCCAGCTGCCACGGCTCTGCTCCCCGGCACCTTCTCTGGAGCAGCAAGGCGAGGTATTTTTAGCATGTCGCATCTCACAGGCAGTAATTGGTTTCTGAGGGTTTTTGCTCTCTGTATTCCTGATTGCGCTCCGCAGCTTGCAGGGCAGAGAGACGTGCGCCCTTCCCCGCTCTGCCTCCTGGCAGGTCGCTTTGGGACCCCCACACCAGGCTCTGCTCAAGCCCTGGCTGCTGAGGTTAACCACAGCCCCTCTCCCTGGCAGGGAAAGGCTGGTTGCTGGTACCTGCACCAACAGCACGGGGTTGGGAAGAAAATGCAGCTCAGTGGGTTTCTAGTCCAGGTTTGGGGACACATCATCCCTCAGCACTGTCCCTTGGAGTGCTGGAAGCTGCTGCCCCCCTCGCCAGCAGCATCCCGACCTCCCCACATGCAGCGCTGCGCCGCCAGTTTGATCTTCCTCGAGACAGGTGCCCCGTGTGGGGCGAAGGTTTAATCCCTCTGATTTTATTCTTATTGAACAAACGTTTAAAACGCAATAAGAAGAAAATGAAAAAGCGCTCGGTGCCTGCCTTTCAGCAGCTGGTGGTGGGCTTGGGTTTGTGGTTAGCAGGGACTTGGCAAGTCCCAGTCCCTGGTCCTTGGGTGATGTCCACGGGGAGCCAGCAGTGCGACCTGGGTGTCTATGGGGCTCCTGAGCGACTGGGGCTGGGCAGGAGGGAGCACATGGGGCTACTGGGGCTGCAGGGGCCCAAAGGATGCAGAAGAGGTGTTTGAGGGTCTGGGGGGAGCTCCTGGGGGCGTGAGAGGTGCTGGGATGATGGAGGCTGGGGTATACATGGGGGATTCCCTCCCTAATTGCATGGGTTTTTACAGCCTGGAGCCCAGACGGATTGCAGCGCACGCAGCCTCGTGCTGGGCTTTATTACAAGCTGGTTAATAACTCCGTACTGGATGGTTTGTTAAAGGAGTTAATTTACCCTGGACTATTTGCTAATTTAGGCTGCGAGGCTCGGCCGAGGCCATACAGGGCTGAGTCTTTCCAGTTTCACCACCAGCGGCAAAATTTGCCCTGTGGGATCGTGCCTGGCCACAGGGCTGGGCGAGGAGGTGCCTGGCAGGTTTGGGGTCCCCATGGGGTGCCCGCTGGCATCACCCTCCTTGTACCCTGCAGTTCCCCTTCCTGGCTGCAAGTGCCAGGGGCCACGTGCCCATTAACAGCCCAGCTAACGAGCGTGCCCGGCTAATGAATACCGCTGGCCATGGTGTCCTGTGTGCCCTGGTCACCCCCAGGTAGCTGAGCTCCCTCGCGGCGCCGCGCTGCCAGCCATCTTTTAAGAACACATATTGACATTAAAAAAGGCCCCTCTGTACCTATTAATTGAAGTCATTAAATTTAATGGGATGGTTATTGCATGTTAAATAAATACCAGCTAATTATGAAAAACATATTTGCCAAGGTTTAACTATAGAAAAGATGCCTCAATTACATGGTTATTAAACCTCAAAAAATATACACTTTTAATAATGAAGTGACATTTAAATAACATACATTAACTGTCTTATTAAATGCTGCTTCTTTTCATATTTGAGGACTTTAATTTAGAGCATTTTCCCTGGCACTAACTGTACTATGCATCATTAACTGTCTTTCACTCATCGTTTTGTAAACTTTTTTTATAAATAGGCTGAAGTGTCTGTAGTCGCTTTTGTTTCCCCGGCTCCCAGCGCTCCCTTCGGGTGGCGGGGATTTGCCAGGGAAGCGAGCGCGGAGAGAGGGAACTCCTGGGCTGCCGCTTCACACCACGAAAGCCCTTCCTGAGGGTGCTGAACCCCTCCCTAAATCTGCCATCCCCAAATACGCAGGCAGCTGAGCTCTTCAGGATTTCTGGCACACGCTTGCTGGAAGGACAGCTCTGCACCTCTCCTTTTTCCAGGCCCTACAGCCCTGTGAGGAGTAGCCAGGAGATGGAGAGTGGGGTGAGGGAAGTACCAAGCTGGTTCTGTCTCCGCCAGCGAGCCCTGCAGTGACCTGAAGGCATTTTGGGGAGCCTGCACCTCTGCGGGGACCCTCCTGGCACCACTGCGGGGCCAGCAGCGAGCAGCGCAAGCCGCGGGCTCGCAGCCTCCTTCGCTTTAATGCATTTATTGATTGCAGTGAACACGTCAGGATATAATTTAGAAATCACTCTCCCAGAATCAATTAGAGGCCTTGCTAGTAATTTCGGCGCCTTTTAGTTAAAGCTCCTGCCCTTCCTCCGCTTGCACGCCCACCATCCCCGCTCTGCTTTGCGGGGACCGCTGCCTTCCCTGCCGGCTGCCGCTGGGTCCCGCTCTGTCTGGGACTGCCGGTGCCAGCGTCTCCTGCCAGCAGCAACGCTGCTTTTCTGGGAATCCGGGCTGTCCTGGTCGCCTCCCAAACCAGCCCTCATTACAGGATGACAGAGCGCCAGGACGCAGCGGCTCCCGGACCCGCTTGTAATGTTTCCTGCATCCGCACCGAGGTAGATAAGCCGTGTTTGGGAGGCCCCGGCGGGCAGCGGTTGGTACAGAAGCACTTAAATTAATGAGGAAGAAATGAAGTCACCGGCAGCGGGGGCTCCCGGCCTTCCCGGCGGTGCCAGGCCCCAGCTCCGGCTCCAGAGAGGCTTCAGGTGGTGGCAGGCTCTGGTGTGGGTCCAGCAAAGCCACACCATTAATTTTTGGGGGAGAATCTGAGGTTTTGAAATGTGTCTCGTTCCACAGAGGGCTGACGGGCTTTCCCCGTGAAGTTCCCGTGCGGCACGGTCCGGGGCAGCCGGAGCGTTCTGCCTTGGTAAGCGCCAGCCTTCCTGCTCGGATTTTTGGCATCTTTAATATTGCGGAGTTTATTTAAAAAATGGAAATGAAACAGCCTTTTAAAATGGAAATAGCAGGCTCTTCTCCGCCAAGACACGGCTCTTCAACCATGTCTAAAGAATTTTCCTGTCTCTTTTTTTTTTTTTTTTCCTTACCGCGGTGATGAATGTTCATCAAAACAGTTGCAGGTTTGTGGTGTTTTGTTTTTTTATTTTATTTTATTTTATTTTATTTTGTGAAAGCCTTTAGCAAGTCACCATTTTCTGATGGAATAAAGTTGAGGGAGGGGGAAAAAGTAGCTCAAGACTGGGGCAGATTGGATTTGAGCCTTTTTATTTGCTCTTTCTTTCCTACCTGCTGTTACAGGTGCATGGCTTGAAGTGAAACGTCCCCGCTCCATCCGGGCAGCACATCGCACGTGGGATGGTGATGGCCAGGACTCCTGTGGGACCCAGTAACCTGTGGGGACCTTCCCCACTGATGCCAGGCTCGTCATTTCCCCCTGTTCTGGCAGCAGCAGAGACACGGTGACTTAAAAATCCATCCTCGGGGGCTCATGGATGGGAGCTGGAGCCCGGACGCCCTGCTGTGTAGTTCACAGGGCCGGACATTTCGTCCTCGCCGAGGTGTGAGATGCTTCTCGGGGGATCTCTGTGCTGCAATAACACATCCCTGTATAGGCAAATTGTCTTAAGTAATGGTTTCTGCATTTTTTTTTAAGGTATATTTATCATATCTTTTATTGAATAAAATTAAAGCGGAATTAGAAACTAAAATAACTTTAATTACGAACTTCATGATTCAGTCTGTTGTAAATCCTTCAGCATAATATTGTGCCATAAAAATGCTATTTTGTGATAATTATTATTATTATAATTAATGTTCCTTAATTGCTAATGTCGCAGGCATGCGTTATCTCCCAGGTTTTCTTGCAGTGCCTCCGGAGGAGCTGCTCCGGGGGGGATGCGGAGGGCTCAGCCGGATGCAGGCGCCAGGTCCAGGAGCGGGGGATCGGGATGGATGGGGGCTCTGGTCGGGGCTGGAAACCACCCGGGGCTCCCCCAGCTCCCCGGGGAGCCCCCTTGGGTCTGGGTTGTGGGTGCCAGGAGGTGCCTGTGCTGTGCCCTGCGGGGTGGCCTGGCTGCTGCGAGGTGCTGGGGCTGCAACAAACCAAAGTGCCACCGCGTGTGCCACCCGTCCCTTCAGGAGGTCGGGGTGCCCGGGTGCTGGGCTCCTCCTGGCTCCTCCTCGCCCCGCTGCACGCAGCCCTGCTCCATTTCGGGAGCACCGGGGGTGCTTCTTTTTCCGTGCCTGCCAGGAGCTGTGCGACGTGTTCCTGGGGTGATGATGACGAGCAAACACGATGCCGTAGCCTGCTGTTTCCGAAGGGGCCCGATTTGTCACTGCCATCCCCAGGTAGGCAGGAGGAGGCTGGAGGGAAACGGCCTCCCCAGGGGCTCAGCTCCCACCGCTCACTAACACCCTGCAGGGTGCGGGCAAGGCGGGCACACCAGGGAGACCTAAAACTGTCCAGAAGGAGGGCAGGGGGGCAGCCCCATCAGAAATGGGGCTCCCCAGCACTGAGAACGCCTCTGCCCGTGCTCGGTGCTGAGCACAGGGAACCAAAGCGGCCTCCCTGCTTTGGGGCCTCCCTGCTTTGGGGCTGACCTCCTTTGGGGTGCAGGCGATGCTCAGCGCCTCGCTGCATGCACGGAGCAGGCCGGGAGGTGCAGTGCCAGGAGGTGGTGCTCTTTGTATTGGCTAAGCCTAGCACCTCAAAGCACCGAAGTCCTCTTACGAGAATGAGAAAGTGGAGGGATTTATGCTTCGGCCGGGCTGGGGCTCTGCCACTCATCCCTCTCTGGCTTGGAGGATGCTGCTGGTGGCTCGGGGAGCCAGCCCCGAGTCCTGCTGCCGGCCCAGGCCCAGGTGTGAGGGAGGAGCGGGGAGCAGGGGGATGCGAAGCGCCTGGTGCCAGGCACGTGAATTTTTTATGTGACCCGGAGGCCTCGCTCGTACCAGCATGGGGCTGCCCAGGAGCAGCTGAGAGCAGGAAGGCACGAAAACAGCCACCGAGCCACCTGCTTCACAGCGGTGAGTGTGTGCGGGGTGAAGCTGAAACCAGGATGCATTTTTAATGATGCAGGCAGGGCTGGGTTTCTTTAAATAAGACTAGACAATGAATATGCACTCTATAAGCCGTGTAGTGCACAGCAACTGCATTATTTACAGCAGCTTCTTCCTTGTCCGTTTTAATTTTACATGGGCACCGGAGAAAACGAAGGGGCTCCTTGGAGTCTCGCTTGTCCCACGCGGAGGAGATGAATTTCTCAGTTCCGGAGGATTTGGTGTTCATCTTTCTGCTGACGTGGATGGTGGAGGAGACAGCCAGCCCGGGAGACAGAGCATGGCACCTAGGGGCAGGGGCAGCTGTGGCAGATGGGAACACACTGCCCTATAACCCAAACCCACGGGTCCTTTCCCTAGGGCAAACGTCTCCTGAAAGGAGGTGACGGGGAGAACAGGGGGCTCGGTTTTAGTCTCGTGCCGCATCTGGTCTTAAGTGTCATTTCCTGCCTTCTCTGCACAATGTGGAGAAAGGGCTGCGTGAAAAGGGTGTTCAGGGGGGAAATTGGGCAGGTGGGAGCGAGCAGCAGCACGGGGGCTGCAGGGGGCTCTGAATTTCCCCAGGAGGGATGCGCTGCCTGGTCCCAGCCGAAACGGTGAGCCCTGACCTACAGCCACCATCCTCAACCGTTAGGTTTCAGAGTCAACATCTGCTGCAGTGAGCAGGGGGGCTCTTTACACCTCCCTTAAAGCCGTTGGGTGAATCTATCTCGCCTTTTCCTATCCCTGCAAGGCCGGCAGCAACCCCCTGCCTGTCCCTTCCCTCCCTCCTCCCCCAGGAAAATGCCAGGGAACCTGCTGCAGCCGGCCGTGACGTGCAGCTGAGTCACCAAATGCCACCGGCGCTGAGCCATCGCGCTGCGCCCTTCTGCAGGCTGCAACAAACCAAAGCAGCCGCGTGGGCTCCAGCGGGCACCTCTGCCCGGCTTCTGCTCCATCTCCTGGCGGGGTGGGAGCCCCCAGACAGGCGGTGGCACCACGTCCACGGTGCTGGGCAGGGGACGGTGCCTCTCGGGCTCTCTGCGGAGCGGTGGAGCCAGGAAGCGACTTTCTCGCTTTCTTTCTTCCCTTCAAAGTTGCCCCGACTCGAAGTCAGGCCTGTCTGCTTTTGGTTCCCACTGCGCGGGGAAGCCTGGATGTGATTCATCAAGGGATGTCTGATTTGCTTAGCAGGGAGCCCTCGGGCTGCCGGGAAGAAGCACAAAAAGTGGTTCGGCAGCGGCTGCAAAGGTGGGCTCGGAGTCCAGGAGCTGACGGACACGAGGATGCTCTCCCCGGGCCTGGGAGGGTTGAGATGGCAGCTTGACGGCTTGGAAAATAGGCTGAGATGAAGGAATATCAATACGGAGAGAGAGCTGTTCCTGCCGAGCAGCCCCGGGGCAGCTAATGTGAAATGCTGGTTGTCTCCCAGGAGCTGACAGGTGTCTGCATCAGCCTTCCTGCTAATTAAGCGCCGTCGTGAGGCACGGGCAAAGGGATGGAGGAGCCGGGAAGAAGCTCACCCGTGAAGGTATGGCTGGGGAGGGGGCTCTGCAGGGGCTCCCTCCCACCTGGGGAAGAGCAATGGGAAGGACCGGTGCGTGTCAGGGCGCTGTCAGGTGAGGGAGAAGCAGTCACGGGGCAGCAAAGTCTTTAGGGAGCTTGGAGAGGAGCAGAGCTTCTTCAGGACACGTCCTGCTGGGTGTCCGTCCTCTCCCACCACACTGGGTGTTCTTCTTTGGGTCTCACCAGCTCCTGGAGCTCCCGCTGCAGACCTGTGGGACCTCGCAGGAGCACCCCAGCACATCTCACACCCATCCCAGCACCAAAACACTCGCAGCAGGGACCCCCTTCCCAAACCACTGGGTGCAACACTCCCAGCCCAGCAGGCTGGGGAAATAACAGGGCTCCCAGACTTCTCTTTCTCCCAATCCCCCTTCATCCTTCCAGGTGACCTCCCGTGCCCATCTGACCTCTCCCTTCCCAGCCCTGGCCAGGGGGAGCTTCTCTCTGTAATTAACAGCAGTGCTGCCTGCCCGCCGAGGCCTCTAATAGAAAATTCCCCATTTCAAGGAACATAAGCACAGCGGGGCGGAGGAAGGGGCCGTTCATCAGCGATGCTTTGCGGGCGCCTGTGGATCCAGAGGGCGTCTGTAGCAGCAGGCACGGGATAAAAGCAGGCAGCAAAGTGCCCTCCTCGCCAGGTGGGCCGGGGAGAGGAGGAGTGACAGCCCCCGTGCCACCCCACGTCCCTTCCCCATGTGCCTCTCCAGTGCCTTTTGCCTGCTGGCCCTGCCTGCGTTTGCAGCTGTGATCCCCTGAAAAATGGCTCTATTCATTACCCATTTTAATTTCAGTCTGGATCCCCAGAGCTCTGCAGACACATTTTGTTATCCTGGCTGTCAAGAAGCCTAAAGAGCTGCTGACGCCTCCTGGAAAACTTTGACAAACCCTCTGTTCGGGCACCGTGCTGCCTCCCCAGCCTGTCTGCCCAGGCTTTCCGCTCCCTAGTTCTTTATTAGCAACGATGTCTGCGAGGACAGGAGGAGAGAAAAAGCCCCACCAGTGACATCTGTGCAGAGCTGATCTCCTCTCCAGGCCCCTTCCCTCTCCGAGGATGCCCTGGGAGCTGAGCTGCAGAGGCCGGGTGTGAATGTCCCCAAAGTTCAGATTTGCTCTCCAGGAAGCCAGATATCACAGCAGAAAGGGGCACTGGCTTTATCCCATCCCCACACATCGCTGCTCAGCCCAGAGGGTTCAAACCTGTGGTCGCAGACTCTCAGGGAACCATTTTAGGAGGTCCCCGGGAGGTGAACAGGGGAGCGGATCTGTGCCTGGAGACCTGCGCGCACCGTGCAGGAGCCTGTGTTCCCAGCGGGAAATTTTTAGCAGTCAGAAGCTGAAAATGGTTGAAAAATCACAAATTTAGCCGCTTATTTATAGCCCCTCACCACTCAGTTGGACTGGATTAACCCAGTGAGCTGCGCGGAACAGCTTTCCCATCTATTCTGGCTCTCTTTGGCGATCTAATCCTCTCCCAATTAGTTTCTTTTTACATAGTAGTTGTCAGGCTGCTTTTAGAGAACAAAATGCCCCTCGGTCTCTTCGCTAACAGAGGAGAGTGCACCCGACACACCGAGAACAGATTGTCTCTAAATGTAATTTTGGTCAAAGTTCTGCGGAAGAAGTGCAGAGTCAGCCGCATGCTTTTAGCATAATGAGGACGAGCCAGCCGAACTCGTAACCTCTGTGGTTTTGGTCCAGCTGAGAACGGAGTCATCTTCTGCTTCAAACCCTTCCTCCCAGCGCCCTGCTGCGCTCTGAAATGCCGAGTTGCCTTTGAGGTGCCACTCATGCCGGCTGTCCTCGGGGCACGCGGGAGCACGGCCGAGCCTGCCGCTCCCTGGAGGTTCGTCAGCCGCAGGGGGATGAGGAGGCACGAGGGCTGAGGGGGAGCAGAGCAATTAAAAAGCCATCAGAGGCAGGAGAAAAAGATGAGGCTTGCAGAGCTAACCGGGGGCCAGCTGCAGGGGTGAGGTGCCCAGACCCTGGGGAAAGGCACGAGTGAGGAGTGTCCCCGCGCTCTGGGCACGGTGCTGGAGGAGCCAGCGGGCTGGCCGTGGGGGGCTGTGAGCTCTGTGGGTTGCTGCAAGCCTGCGACTCCTCCCCACCTCCTCTGAACCCCAAAATCCTTCCTGCTGTGCACCCGGGCTCCTGGCACGGGGGCTCTTGGTTTTTCTTTCCTGTTTTTATTCCTCTTTGTGCCCCCCTGCTCCTGACCTCCAGCAATACGTTCTGCATAACGAGTGCCATTTTCTCCTGCAACGATAACCTATGCTCACTACTGGAAACTGTGGATGACCAAAAGCTGCCCTGTTGGCTAAAATCTTCAATAAAACCCTAGGTACAACCACAGCCCCGTGGCCAGTCGTCATTCTGCCCAGGCCTCCCGGACAGCCTGCCTGTCCCCAGGTGACACTGTCACCCCTGGACCTCTGGCAGCTGGAGGTGTGCCAGGGTGCCAGGCCTCTTTCCTGAGCTCCTCCACCTCGGTTTCATCCCTCACCGCTCTGTCAGCCCATCACCCTTTCCCTCAGCAAGAACAAATCGCTCGGGCTCCCTCCCCACCGGTGCTGAGCTGGGGAAGGGGAGCTGCGGAGACGCTGGGAGCCTTGCGGGGCTGTGTGACACTGCCCTGCGTGCGGAGCGAGCACAGGGCTAATCCCCCCTCTTCCCCACGCCTGCAGCACGAGATAGTGGCCGAGAGAGCAAGGTGCCCGCGCAACGCTCCCGGGAGCAAGCGGATTTACAGGCGGCGGTGGGAGCCTGCCTGAATCTCTCTCCCTTCTTCTTTATGCGTTTAAGAGGTTTCGCTGTCTCGCTAACTCCCCTGAGAGGCCCAAGTAGCAGCCTCTTCGGATGTGAATACCTGACAAGTTTTTAATGTGAAATGAATTCACTAAATTTAGTCTCTTGGAGGGGAAGGAAAAAAAAGGAAAAAAAAAAAAAGAGAACCGCTTCTTTCAATCTGGGGGAAGTGATCCAAACCCCAGCCGCTTCCCTGCCGTCAGAGTGAGCTGATTTGTTCTTTTCTCCTCTGTCTCAAAAGCTTTTAAGTCTGGGCCCCATGTGTGCCTGTGCACAAATAAGAGGTGGGAGAATGGCAGGCACCGACGCCGGTGTCTCAGGGGGAATCTGACAGCTCCCAGCTCCTGGCCTCCACATGACAGATGTTGACGAGGGCAGGGTGGGGAGATAGACAAAAGGAAAACCTGTGACGAGGGCTCTCTTTGGGTCGGAAGGGACCTCTGGCCCGAGTCCTAGGGATGCCATCTTTGCTTTCAAGTGGACTTTGCACAAGACATAACTGGTGCCGAGGGCTGGAAGTAGGGAGCACCTCGCCTGGTGTACTTGTCTGAATCACCCGTTCTCCACCCCATCCTCTCTTCCTACCCTCGCTGGAGCCTCCAAGGTCCACTTTTCTTCTCTGTTCTGGCTCCTGAGGTTCACCAGGAACCTTCTGCCCTCCTTCGTTGTCCTCTCCCAAGGGCCAGAGCGGCCTCTGGGCTCTGCTGGCTGAAGGAGGCCTCGTGTTCTCCATGGCTTCACGAATCGGTTACTTCAGCCCAGGTAAGGAGCTGTGTACGTGCTTGTAACCATTAGCACAGGTGGAGGCAAGCACACGGGCTCAGTTTTGGAGGCTGAGGTCTCCCTGAGCATGTCTACACATCCGCACAAGATGAGCATATGCATTACTGCAGCAGAGCTGACGGCTGGCTACTCCCAAAATTCAGCGGTGTGCACGAGGCTGAAGGGCAAAGCGTGTCTTGGTGATGCAGTTCGGTGGAGATGAAGATTTGGCTGGCTGCGGCCTGGGCTGTGTCTGGTGCCCTCATGGCATTAGCGCCTGGATGCCCACCTGTCCTGCGGTCGGGGTTTGGAGGCTTCTACCTCGATGGGCTGTGGGTTTTGTGGCTGGAGGGCTACTAAGATTGAAGCCCCAAGCTGGGGGACATCATTCACCCCCATGCTGCAGTGAGCCACCGCTCCATCTCCTGGCAGGAGAGCGGCTCCACGCCATTTATATCCCGCGTCTCACCGGTGAAAGGAGCGGAGGTGCAGGCCTGATTATGAGGACTTTATTTAGTTCTGATTGCCTCTAAAAAGGTCGCTTCCCAGCTGAGAGATGCAGGAGCAGAGGGGGATGGTCACTGGTTTCTGCACCCACACAGGGACACCGGGGCGGTGCTGTGCTGGGGACGGGGCACGTGGGCACGGGGCAGCCATGCCCTGGCTTGGCGTGAAGGCAAAATGAAGAAAGGGGGATAATGAAGATGATAAAAATGGCTGGCGCCGAAAACGTGTTTTAAAAAGACAAATAATTAACTCAGACCACCCATTCATCTTTTTTATGGCTTTTACTCTATTTCCCCTTTGTGATTTTAGCCGTAAGCGGCGTGGATGCGGTGCCAGCGGGAAGATGCTGAGCTGGCAGCCCTGCGGAACAAAGTCCTGCCGTTATCGGCTGGGTGGCCGCCGGGCCGGCGGCGCTGCCCTGCGCTGAGCTGAGCTGAGCTGAGGCGGCTCCCGGCCGCCCGCTGCCCCTGCCGGGCTGGGCTGGGCTGGGGAGGCTGCGCTGGGCCCTCCCGCACGGAGAGGCCGTGAGGGAGCCATGTGTAGGGCTGCGTGTAGGGCTGTGAGGGAGCTGTGTGTCCCTACACACATAAGGGAGCCGTGTGTAGGGCCGTGAGGAAGCCATGTGTAGGGCTATGTGTAGGGCCATGAGGGAACGGTGTGTAGGGCTGTGAGGGATTTGTGTAGGGCCATGAGGGAGCCGTGTGTCCCTATACACATGAGGGAGCCGTGTGTAGGGCTGTGGGGGAGCCATGTCTAGGGCGGTGAGGGATCTGTGTGTAGGGCCATGAGGGAGCTGTGTCTAGGTCTCTGATGGAGCCACGTGTAGGTCTGTGAAGGTGCCATGCCTAGGGCCGTGAGGGAACTGTGTGTAGGACTCTGAGGGAGCCATGTCTAGGTCCATGAGGGGACTGTGTATATGGCTGTGGTAGAGCTGTGTGTAGGGCCGTGAGGGAGCCATGCCTAGGGCCACGGGTCCACCCTGGCTGTCCTCACACAGCTGGCCACGTGTGGGGTCCGAGACAGCAGCACGGCATAACATGGCACCACCGCCTGCAGTCCCTATGGATCAGGAGGGCACAGCGGCACCACCCCGACCTCCACCACCCCATACAGGGGTGATATCCCCCAAACCCTCCTCCTCCTCTCCAAAAGGCTTTCCACAAGCATTCTGCCCCTGATATTTGCACTCCATACACCAGGGACCACCCATACCTCCACCACCCCACACTGGGGCGCAGCAACCCCAAACCACGGGGCGGCGCCCCCTACCCCCCTTGAAGACCCCTTGAAGACCCCTCGAGCACCCCCCTCGCCCACCCCCTTCCCCCCAGCCCCCCATCCCCTCCCCTCCATCGCCCTTTTAAGACTCAGCAGCGGGGCGGGGCCGCGCCCGTCCCCGCGGAGCTCCGCGGGCGCCCCCTGGAGGCGACGCCGCCGCCACCACCGCCGCCGCCGCCGCCCCTTTCCCCGGCCGCGGCCCCGGTCCCGGCGGTGGCAGCGGCAGCGGCGGCGGGGGCGCGGCCGTGCGCGTGCGCGCGCGCGGCGGCGGCGGCGGGGGCGCGCGCGCGCGCGGCGTTCCGTCGGGGCCCCGCGCCGCCGGCCCATTCATGCGGGGCAGCGGCGGCGGCGGAGGGAGGCAGGAGGGAGGGCGGCGGGCAGCAGGAGCGGCAGCAGGAGGAGGAGGAGGAGGAGAGGAGGAAGAAGGAGGAGGAGGAGGTGAAGGAGGAGGAGGAGGAGGAGGAGGAGGAGGAGGAGGAGGGCCCCGGCTGGAATGCGGTTATGGCTGGCGGCGGGGCTGAAGCCAGCGGGGACCCGAGGCGTGAGTAACGCGGCTGGCAACTTTCCTCTTCGTTTTTTTATTGGATTTATTATTATTTTGGGGGTGAAGTCAGGCTTTCCGCAACTCCCCTAATTTTTATTTTTGTATTTTTTATTTTTTATTTTAAAGCGAAATGGGGAGGGCGTTCGGCTCCCCCCCCCCCCCCCTCCCAGCCCCGCATTGCGCCCCGCGGGGCCGGCAGGGGTCGGAGCCCCCCCCCCCCCCCTTCCCTTACAGCCGGGTTTTGGGGGGCTGGGCTCGGGCTTTTTGGGGTCCCCAAAGCCTGGGGGTGCCGGGGGGGGCCGGGTGGTTCCTCCACAGCCCGGTCAGGGGGCAGAGCCCCCCCCGGGGGCTGCCACCGCCGTCCCCGCTCCCCTCCGTGGCGGTGCCCACGGGAGGCTGCCCGCGGTGTGTCCCCCCCGGCGCTGCGCTGCGAGAAAATCCCCTAAAAAAAAACCCCAAATCCCAGCCTGTGAGGGCTGAGAGCTGCCCCTATGGAAGCGTTAAGGGGAGGGGGGGGGGGGGGGGCTGGGGTGTAAGCAGGGCTTTAACATGAAGGTCACCGGGTAAGGAGGAGAGGGATGGCGAGGGGAAGGGAGGGGAGGGCAGGCAGGGACCTCGCTTGTGCGCTCCCCCCCCCCCCACTCCCCTCCTTCCCCAGCCCGGCCGGGTTTCGGGGAGGACGAGACAAAAGCGGGACCTGGCGAGGCTGGGATTGAATATTCATGGTGCTCCGTGCGGGCTGCGGGACGCGGAGGGGAGAAAAGTTGGCCGGCTGAGCTGCATTGTCGGGCTGCCTGCCCCCGCCTCGCCGCCAGATCCCTCTCCGCCGAGCAAGAGGGCTGTGGCGGAGCCAATTCCCAGCCTTTCTTTGGGATTTTTTTATTATTATTTTTTTTTTGATTTCATTTCATTTTTCCCCCCCCTCCTCTTTCTTTTGTGCGAGGCCGAAAAAAAAAAAAAAAAAAAAAAAAAAAAAGGAGGAAAGGAGGAGACGAAGCTATTGACTACATCAAAGGTTATCCATTTGAAAACACCATTTTCCTCCGAGCAGCGGCTAATTGCTTCCTGAACAATCTCAGGGTCTTTTGTATCCGCTCAGTGGGCAAAGCCGGCGGCTCCATGGCTCTGGCTCAACGCACCGGCGGCCGAAATGCGGTAGAAACGTGGAGGAGCGGCGGGGCAGGAGCCTCTCGGATGATGTGCAGATAATTTCCGAAGTGGCTGCGAGGAGGGGAGGCGGCGGCGGCTGCTGCTGCTGCTGCTGCTGCTCGCGGGGCGCGGGTGCGTGCCGGAGGTGGCCGTGGCCGTGCGGGTGCCGAGGAATTTCGGGGTCCGGCTCCGTGCTCGGGGGGATGCAGGGACACCGGGGGCATCCCGCTCTGAGGGGCTCGCTTCCCCGACGGGGCTGCGGGCGGATGCTCGGTGTGCTCGGTGCACGTTCGGTGGCTGGGCTTTGTGGTGCAGCTCGGAAAATCAAAGTTTTGAGGGCGTTGGGTTTGGGAGCGTGGCGGTGCCGGTACCGGAGCTCTTGTGCAGCGAGCACGGATAGCCTGGAGGGCCTCAACTTTCCCTTCTTGGCTTTGCTTTTTTTTTTTTTTTTATTATTTTTTTTTTTTACGGATGTGTAAGGTTTGGAGCGGAGCACGGCGATCAGCCTCGGTGCGTGCTGGGGCTGCGCATGCAGCTAGGGCAGGCAGCCCTCGCCTCCGCCCACAGACCCAAAGCGCTTCCCCTGCCCAAGGCAGCGGGCCCTGCGGCACGAACCCAAACTCCTCCGAACTCCGGCGGGGCTGGGGCTGGCTGGCGAGAGGCTGAAATGGCAGAGGGCAGTAAGAGCCGTGCCGTGCTGTGCCGTGCCGTGCGCCGAGGCTGCTTCCCCTCCTCCCCGCCGCAGCGCCGGCAGAGCTCGGGGCCGGCCCCAGCCCCGCTCCCGGTGCGTCAGTGTGGTGCCTGGCAGCTGGGCTCCGTGGCCGTGCTGCGCCTTCCCCACCCCGTGCATGAAGGGGAAGGATCCGGCCATCGGATCGGGCTTAACGGGGGAAAGTTGTGCCTGTTTATTCTCTGGGCTCGCTGCGGGTCAGGGCCTTTGTTGCTGCTCGGCTGGCTGCTGGCTGGAAGCGTTATCCGCCGGCGAGAGCTTCGCTCGGCCCCGAGCTGGGAATTCCTGGGTGGAGGAGCCCGGTGCTGCAGCGCTCGTGCCGCCGGGCTGCCTGCGAGCTGGGGAGCTGTGCCTGCAGGATCCGGCTGCCGCTGGGTCCCACCAGGCTTTGTCTGCATGAAGGCTCCCCCGGTGACAGCTTCGGCACCCTGGGGGACAGCTTCGGCACCCCTGGTGTGTCGGGGGAAGGAGGGGAGGGGGCAGAGGTGCTGCAATCCCTCCGTGCTGTGGGAAGGGGGCACGGGTCAGCCCAGTGCTGGGTCCTTCCCTTGCTGCCCGCAGGTTCCAGGTTTGTGTGGGCTTGGGACTGGGGCTGGTGGGGTTATACTCGTGGAAACCTCGAGCTGCTGCCCTGTGGTTTGCTGATGTCTCCAAATTACGTCTCCAAATTGCGTCGTTAGGCACCGGCGGTGCCGTACAGAAGAGATCCAGGTGCTCCTGGCTGGGTTTTGGCTGGTGAGCGGCCCCATGGCTGGGCACGGCAGGGGATGGGTGAGCGTGGCTCCTCGTGGCCCCGGTCCCTTCCCTCCCGTGGCCGTGGGCCCTTCTCCCGGCGGGGCGCTGAGCGCCGTGACGCCGCGTGAAGCCGGGAGGAGCGAGCGTTTGCGTCAGTGCCGGGGCGGCCGGTTTGACTTGGGGCTGGAGACAACCCCCTCCTTGGCTGGCTGCAGCCCCCGACACGCTCAGGGCCGTGCTGCGGGAGCCTCCTGCTGCAGCCGTGGCTTTGTGCAGGGCACACGTGGGCTCCGGCACCGTCGGTGGCACGCGGCTCTGGCCGTGCCCCAGCTCAGCCCCGGGGAAGGGCGCAGCAGGGAAGCACAGGCAGGTACCCCAGCGCCTTCCCGGGCTGTGCTTGCAAGCCAGCTTTGAGCAAACGTCTCAAGGGAGAAGCTCAGGCTTGGTTTTCGTGCCAGCCACGGGCAGATGTGGCTTGTTTTCCCCATTTTTTGGTGTGTTGGCAGCCCAAACGTGTGCCTTCGACCTGCCGGAGCGCAGCCGGGAGCCGGGCGGTGCCTCCCTCTGTGCCTTTCCCGAGCATCCCGCGGCTGCCTCCAGCCTTTGTTCCAGGTGGAAGCCACCATTTCAAACCCTGAATTAGAAACAACTCGGAGTTTATTTTTCCCTTTAGCCAGGGCTTGGCCAGCCTCCTCCTTGTGGCCTGTGTGTCAAGATGTTCAAGTGTGTGAACTTCACGTCGGGGTTGTGCGGCCGGTGCAGGAACACAAACGTTTTTGCTCCTTTCTGCCCTCAGCTCTCCTTGCGTGGCACGAGGGGGATATTTTGGGTCACCCCTCTGTCCGTGCGGGCGCGAGGCCAGGGCTTTGCCGTGCAGCTGAGCTCCCCCCTGCCCCACGTGTTGGTCTCCGTGCCAAGTTTTGTTACCTCTGGGAGAAAGTGCCTGGGTGAGCATGCTTCAGCTGGGCTCTGCAGGACCTGCTGGGCAGAGGACATCTCCTCCACGTCCACTGGTGCTGAGCAGCAGCCTCAGCTCTTCCCCGTTCTCCCCTCTGCCTCCCCGCTGCTCGCCCCGGGGCTCTGGGTGCCCACGCCTGCCTCCCTTCTCCTCCCGCAGCCCGCCGGCCAACTTGGCACCGAGACCCGGAGCGCTCGTAATCCAATTTGGGCAGTTTAACCGCGCTTTGCTGTCCGTGCTGCTGCCCGGGAGCTTTCATCTGGCTGTTGACCCCGGTTCTGGGGGTTGGGTAACCCACGGCCAGGTGGATTTTAGGAAGCTGAGGCCGGGTCCAAGCCCTGCCGGTGGCATCGGGGCTGTTTCCCCATGGAGGTACGAGCGGTGGAGGGCAGCGGGGACGGGTGCTGCGATTCCTGCTTTCCCTGCAGGGGATCCCTCCCACCCCTTCCCGTTTTCCATCCACTCCCCCTCTTTTCTCCCGTGAAGATAAACCCTTCTGCCGGGGCTGCTCTGCAATCCACCGGTATTTTCAGAAATGCTAAGCCAAGGAAAATGAAGTCTCTCTCTTCCTTTTGGTTGCCTACTGTTTAATGTACAAAATACAGGGGTGGTAATTGCATTAAAACGTATATAATTATACTGGAGGGGGGAAAAAAAAAATCTCGTTAATTGTTCGGGTGTTTTGAGCTGATAAATGTGGAGTGATTCATGCTCGCTTCGGAGTTCGCCGGAGCAGGGCTGCGGTCCGGCGTGCGAGGGGTTAGGAGGAGCCTTGTTTTCATGCCATTAGCAGGAAGTCAGCTCGGATTCCTCGCCGCCTGAACCGGCTCCAGGCTTCAGGCTTTCTGGGATCCCTGGCGTTTTTTCGTGTCCGGGGCACTGATCCTCGGCCGTGCGGGGCCTCTGGCCCTGCTCCAGGCGGGCCTCGCGGCGGCGGTGTGGGGGCAGCAGCTCTCCGAGCCCCTCCGCTTTCCGTGCCTGCCAAAATATTCGAGCCCTTGCAGAACGAAATCCCCTGCGAGGGGAGAGGCAGACACCAGCCGGGCTGGAGGGGGGAGATCTCCTGCACGCCGCAGCCCCGTGCCCGGGTGCTCGCTGCCTTCTGCCCCCTGCACTCGCTGCCCTCCCTGGGCACGGGCACCGGGTCCCCTTTTGGGGCTGGCAGGAGGGATCACCTCCCGCTGGCGGTGGCACGGGGCGATGTGAAAGCCACGTTTCCTTCAGCGAATGCCGACTCTGTCGGAGCCGCAGATAACATCGGAGGTAATTGCAGTGGCAATAAGTTGTTTGCTTTGTGTGCGCGGCCGCGCTGTGTATACAGGCAGTTGTTTCGCTCTTCCTGTGCAGACCGTGAGCTTCGACAAGGGAAGAGGAAAACCCAAAAATATTTTAGGAGTTTAAAAATAAGCTCGCGGCTCGGCTGGTGCGCAGGATGTTTCGCAGGGCCCTGTGTTCCCGGTTGGTCCCGATCCAGCTCTGCGGCCCTCGGGAGGTGTTGCCGGGTGGTTGGAGGGGTTGGAGGGTCCTGGGGGGCTCCGTCCTGTTCCCGGACCGGCCGCGTCCTGCAGGGAGCCAGGGGAGCAGAGCTGCCCCGTGCTCGCTCAGGGTCCTGCCCCTCTGGGACCTGGGGTTCTTTCACCGTGGCAGGGGGTCCGTGGGGGGCTTCACCCCTTCCAGCGGGACGGTGGTGGGGACACGGAGCTGTCCGATGGGCTGGTCGGCAGGGGAGAACCTGCTTTTCAGGCTGATGTCATCGGGAAGAAATGGGGGAGGAGAAAGGCAGGAAGGCAGGCGAAGAGATCGGCCTCCGCGGGTCGGCAGAGCCTCCAGCAGCCCCGGGCTGGGATTGCCACCGGCTCTCCCTCCTCACAGCCCCTACACCGGCGGTGCCCGCGGCCCTACAGGGGGATGCCCTGGGGGGCACGGCCTCGTGGGGCGAGGATCGGGGGCCTTGCCCTGCCTCTCCGCCGTGCTCCGTGTGCCGCGGTGTGGAGCCACGCGGCTCCCGGCCCCTCCGCAGCCTGACGTCACCGCGGGGCCACCATCCAGCCGCTGTGGCTCGTAGGGGGCGAGCGCCCTTCTGGCAGCACCTCGCTCCCTCTCTGTCCCACACAGCTTGCCAAGCTTGGGCAGGAGGCTGGGGGCTGCCGGGTGCCTCTCCTTCCCCTCTCCATCCCGGCTGGAGCCTCACAGGGGTGATCCCCTGGGCCATCCAGGTGTGCTGCGTCCTGCTCCGGACCTGGCTTCACCCTCCCCGGCCATCTGAAGCCCCCCGAAGCCACCTGAAGCACACTGGCCCTGGGCTTGCCCTGGGAGTGTGGGGTGCGGACTCAGCCTTTGCCTGTGTGCGTTTGTGCCTCTCACTGCTTTTATTGGATGCTCTCGTCCCGTAGTGTAAGCGAGCGAAGCCTCTGTCAGCCTCTGAAAGCAGAATTTCCCCTCTTTGTCTTGCTGCTGGTGGAGCGCTTTCAGGCACCGCTCGCTTCTGTGCCCAGCCCGGGGCCCTTTCCCTCTGGTTTTTCCCCCACAGCAGGGTGAGGGGCACAGCCTGCAGCAAGGAAAGTCTTGGGAGGGCCGGGGGTGGAGAGAGGAATGGGCTGCAGCGTGGGTGTTGTCTGGGGAAACCTCCTCTCCCCGCCAGCAGACGCCTTGTGGTGCCCGCTGGCTTCATCCATACCCATGAGGGCGGTGTGTGCCCTGCACCGCCTCGGCTCACCCCGTGACCGCAGCACGGGGCCGGGTGGAAAAAGAGGAATTTCAGCCCCGCCTGGATTTGTGCTGGATTAAAGCAGCCCCGGAGCCGGGAGCAGAAATCCTCCGGCTCTGCTCCGTCGGCACAAAGCAGGAGCTCCCAGGTGGGGTTTGGGGAAAGCTGTGGTGTCCTGGGGAGCCGGGCTGTCCCCAAACCCTGCCTGCTTGGGCAGGGGAGATCCTGGTCTGAAGGTCACCAGATGAATGTGGGTGTGGGATGTGAAGCCTTGAGCTGCCCTGGGTGCTGCTGTTAGGAGCCGCAGCCCCACCACAGGCCTGCACTGGGGGTCTGGGTGTGGGGTTTTGGGGCGTGTGGTGGTCCCTGGTCTCCAGGTGCTGCGGTTTAACCAGGTTCAAGCAGGACACCAGGGCCTTCTGGTGGCCCTGTGGAGCTCAAGGGAAGCGTGGGGGCACTCTGCTCCTTGGAAATACGTGTCCGGCTCGGGGCTGTGTGGGGAAGGCCTCTTGTAGGGCCCAGGTCTGCCTCTTGGATAGCCACGTGTGCTGTGGGGGGAACGGGAAGGGCTCTGGGAGAGGTGTGTGAGGTCCTGGTTTGTGTCTGGGGTCCTTGGAAGGGGTATTTGTGCCTGGTGGGGCCTGCTGAGGCTGTCCTCGTGCCTCTCTCCGCCTTGTGCTATTGGGGCTGGGAGAAACCTGGGAGAAACCATCCCAGAAACGCCGGTGAGGCAGCTTTGGGTGGCTGAAGTGATTGCGCTGTGGGGAGGGGACGGACCCGGCCCAGAGCTCTGCGAGAGGAGCAGGAAGGAGTTAAGGCAGCCCTGCCGCAGATGATCGCGTATGTAGCGCAGCTCCCAGCTCGGTAACACCACCAGCCTTTTCTTATTGTTGCAAGGCTTTTCCCAGGCAGACGAACCTAAAAATACACCGAGCGTATTGTGAGACCGGCTCTCCTGTGGCCTGCGGGCTTTTCTCTCCTCCGTAGCATCTCCCCTCGCTCCCTTTCGCTAATTACTGGCAGCGAGGCAGCGCGAGCGGGTGAAGACGGAGCCGGTTCCCTCGGTCCGAAAGCAGCAAGCGGCTTGGATCGAGCGCAGAAAAACCCATCGGATCCCATTCCTCCTGCCCTCCCGGGGGTGATGCAGGAGGGTTTTTCCCCCCCCGTCGGGTTTCTCTCCCAGCCCCTGTTTCGCAGCGCTCCTGCAGAGCCGCTTCTCCCCGAGGAGGAGGGCTGAGGGCTGAGGGATGCTGTTCCCAGCACGAGCACCGATGGGGGCTGCAGGGGGTGCTCAGCACCAGCCCTGCTGCTGCAGGGGATGCTCTTGGACCAGCTCGGGACCACGGCCCCGTTAATTTCTGCAGGGGCTGCTGTTTTGTAGTTGGCACCAGGCAGTGTGCTGGCCTCGCTCCCCGAGCGAGCAGAGCTGGTCCTCGTGCTCTGCCCAGCCCTTGCCTTTCAAGGTGTGTTTTACCCACGGCCCCTGTGAGCTCGGGGCTGCAGGCGGTGCAGCCGGGTCCCGTGTGAGCAGCACCTAAAGCCACACCGGCCTCCTGGCCGCTGCCGAGGCGAGGCTGTTACCAAATTTCCTTTCCGGCGTGGGATGAAAGGGGCCGGGGTGGATTTAGCGGGTGCGCAGTTGCTTTGTCAGCTTTGTTTCTGACGGCAGGTTTCCTGCTACGTGCGTGTGAGAGAGGAGAAGCCCCACGTGCGTGCGCGAGCTGCTGGCTGCTTGGGGTTTCCACGATTTGGGACCGCTGTGGCTGTGTTTGGAGGGTGGGTCTTGCTTCCCACTGCGATCCCTGAGCCCCTTCTGGGACGGGATGCTGTTGGGAACATAGAAAAGAAGAAAGCAAGCTCACCTCTCCTGTAGTTTCTCTTTTATTTTATTTTAACCACCGCTGATTGCTTTAAGCAGGTCTTACTGTACAAAACCCCTGCTGGTGTCAGGGCACTATGACGAGAAGTTGCTGCAAACGTATATTTAGGAGCAGAAGCCTCCGAGGAGCTCTGCAGACTGTCATCTGTCTGCTCGCAGCTCGCCCCAGCTCTCCCTTGCTTTGCTCTCCCTCCAGCTCCCGAGGAACTGTTCCCTAAATTAATTTGGGAATCTCCTGTTGGGCTTTCTAGCCCTGATTTGTCACAGCAGCCTGACCTCTGGCGCATGTACCCGCTCCCGAAAATAGAAGCAATGAATAATTGGACATGTGCTGAGAAAACGACTTCCCCGTCCCGCTTGCCCGTCCCTGCGGAGCAGCGCAGGGGTTTGGGGTTCCCACGCCACCTCCACCGCCTGTCCCCGCTCCTCTTCCTCCCGGCGGCGGGCTGCTGGTGCCTGTTGGATTTTGGTTAGATGGAAATCTCCTTGTGACAGAGCCCGGGGTGTTGTTCCTCTCCTGGTGTCGGTGCAGACGGAGAAGTGGTTGTGCCGGGGTGTGTTTGGTTTGGGGCACCCACGCCTCCTGTCGCCCTTGTCTCCTGTCCTTCTACTGCTGTGGTGTTGCACTGGGGCTGCCAGCTCAGTAATGGGGTGCAGAGGGTCTCTGCCGGGCTGGATGAATTGCAGAAATCACTGCTGGAAGCAGGGAGCCGTTTGGGTGCTGCAGGGGGTGCTTGGTGTGGTGCTGGGGCGAGCGCGGTGCCCCCAGGAGCTCCCCCTTGCTCGGAGGAGAAGGGAAAGCCGTGGGCACAGAAAGAAATTTCGGGACAAAGGGCGGCGCAGTGTGGGGACACCCACGTCAAGCACCCAGGAAGCCGTCCCGGCTGTTACTCCTCCTACCCCATCCGCACCGCGAGGAGAGCTGCAGGGCCCCACGACCAGCACAAACCCCGTGCTGTTGGCGCAGGGCACGGCGCAGGGTGCTGTGCCTGGCTGCTGGGCGCCGCCAGCTGGGCGAGGGAGGCCCCGGCTGCTCCAGTGGGCAGGAACCTTCCCCTGGCACCCCACAGCCCCGGAGGAAACCGAGCTGCTCGCCGCCTCCTGCCCCAAGCAGCAGCTCAGTACTGGTGGTGTGGCCGCATCCTGCGCCCCGCGGTGCGGTTAGGGGCTGGCGGGCGCCGCTCTGCTGGGCTTGTGGTTGTGGCCTTGCTGATAAAGTTCCTAAAACGAAGGTGCTGGGCGGTGGGGCTGCCTCCTGTCACCTCTTCCCCAGGAGGGACAGCTCTGTCCCGGCACGCCGTGCCCTGGGGTGTGGGCGCGCGCTCCCTGCCGGGAGCCTCTTGCCCTGACACAGCACCGCAGGGCTGTGAGCTTTGGACCACGTGAGTCACTCCCAGGGCCGGTGGCTCCACGTTCCCGTTCGCTCCACACCCGCAGAGCTGGCTTAGCCTCCGAGGTGCTCACCCGGCGTTGCCCAAACCTCCCTCGAGGCTATAGCCTCGGAGGCTGCTGCGTGGGGAGGAGGGAGGCGCTGGGAGCGCTGCAGGAACGGAGAGCTTTCGGAGCTGGAGAGCTTTCGGAGCGGGAACGGAGCGCTTTGGGAGCTGGGCACGTCCACAAAGGGGATTTGGAAGCGGTGCAGGGACCTGCCCGGGGGCACGGAGGAGCCAGCAGAGCGGTTGCTGCCAGCCCCTGCCGCTATCTCGTGCGCTGCCACTGGCGCGGTGCCGCCTGCCCTCCGATGACACAGGTCCTGGCACTGCGGCCACGGTTCCTACCTGTGCCACTCCCTGCCGGGCATCCTGCTGTCGTGCTGGGCCCCGAGCGGGTTCTTCCCCGCACGAGCTGAGTCAGAGACGGGCGATAAGGAGGGGGAGGCTTTCCTCCGCCCGCTTTTGGAGCGTCTTATCGGCCAGGCTGAGCTGGGAAACAAAGGGCTGAGCTCACTTCCCGGCCGGGGAGCTTCGCGGCGAGGTGTCCGGGCTGCTTGCTGGGGGGGAGCTGTGCCCCGTCACCAGATGGAGCAGGGAGCTGAGGCTGCACGGAGCACGTGGGGAGATGCAGAGCTCCCCATGCTCCCCGCAGCTCCTGATGGCAGCCCCGCATTTCGGAGCCCGGTGCCTCTCCCCGCTGTGCCTGCTCGCTCCCCCCAGCTCCCCCTGCCCGCAGCCCTCCTGGGCTTTGTCAGGCAGGCAGGTGGCAGGGCTGGCAGGCAGCGTGCCAGGGCTCCCCGCGCTCCCAGCTCCTTTAAAAGGCGATTTGGAGATCCTCCTCCGGGCAGGGGCTCGGGCTGTGCCTCCCGCACCCCGTCCGGGCGATGGGGGAGCCCCGTGCCGGGAGGACGCAGCCCGCCTGGGCTCGAGTCCCAGCTCCCCTCCGCAGGCTCGGTCACACGCTGCTTGAGTAGTAAATTGGTGCCATTTGTGTCTGTCTTCATTCACAAAAGCCGTGCTTTTTCCTCTGCCTCTCCCCACCCCATTTGCCTCGCCTCTATAACAGCAGTGTCCTCTTGGCGCGCGGCGTGCCAGCAGCCAGTTCCACTGGGGGCCAGGCTGGGAGGGGGCTGGATATTTCGGAGATATTTCTCGCTCAGCCAGGCACCAAGGACACCCCCAGCCCGACAATGGGGCCGTTTTCCCTTTGTGCTCACGAGCTGGGAGCAAACCCTGATTTTTTTTTTCACGTGGAACGGTGCAGGGCTGCGCGCCGCCACGCTCATGGCTCGTTAGCAGCCGGTCCCTGATGGATGCTGGGGGGGATTTAGGAGCAGGTTGGGGCCAGCTACGCCCCGCCGGGCCATTTGTATGCGGGAGGTGTGCCGGAGCGCATCGCGAGGCCGCTGCCTGCCGGGGATGTGTCCGCCCTGCTCTGCTTTGCTCTGCCGCAGGCGTGCGACCACCGCGCCTCCCGAGGGGGCTCGGCGAGGGGAGGCAGGGGCTGGCCCCTCTCCGGGGGTTTTGGGGCTCCCCGGATGGCAAGGCTTGTGGCTGGGGCCGGGATGGGGAGAATGAAGCACGTGGCTGCTCGCGGGGAGGGATTTGTGGTGTGGAGCAGCGTGGGGAGGTTTCAGCATCCTGAGGGTCCTGGCACTTGGGGTCCCTGCTGGTTTTCCTCTGGGATGGGAGGTGGGGGGGTGATTTATGTTATGTTGCCTGCTAGGAGGATGAGAAGCAGCAAAGCCTTGCAGGGTTGGGTGCAGCAGGCTCAGTACAGCTGCAGGGAAGCCTCCTAACCCCAACTCTTCTCCTTTTCCCCTCTAGGGCTGACCAGAGTGGCGGTGCCCGTGATGCCCTGAACGCCGAGCGCGGAGGAAGCAGAGGAGACTGTGTCCCGTTAGCTCCTCTTCCTTCCCTCACCCCCTTTGTTTGGGTTTGTTTCTATTTATTTTGCGGCCGGGCTTTGGGGGCATGGCCTCGGCCGGCCGTGGCGCCGCCGCCATGCGGCTCCTTTGGCTCAAGCCCCGCTCGCCCCTCCACCTCTGGACCCTGCTGCTTTTGGGGAGCACCTGGCTACCGCTGGCGGAAGGCAGCCCCAAGCCTCCCTTTAGGACTTTCCCGGTTTCAGACTGGAGCTTGACGCACCTGGTGGTCCACAACAAGACCGGGGAGGTGTACGTGGGGGCCGTCAATCGGATCTACAAGCTCTCCAACAACCTCACCCTCCTGCGGACGCACGTGACGGGGCCGGTGGAGGACAACGAGAAGTGTTACCCCCCGCCCAGCGTCCAGTCGTGCCCGCACGGCCTGGTCACCACCAACAACGTGAACAAGCTGCTGCTGGTGGACTACTCGGGGAACCGGCTCATCGCCTGCGGCAGCGCCTCGCAGGGGATCTGCCAGTTCCTGCGGCTGGACGACCTCTTCAAGCTGGGCGAGCCCCACCACCGCAAGGAGCACTACCTCTCCAGCGTCAACGAGTCCGGGACCATGTCCGGGGTCATCATCGAGGTGCTGAACGGGCAGAACAAGCTCTTCATCGGGACGCCCATCGACGGCAAGTCGGAGTACTTCCCCACGCTGTCCAGCCGCAAGCTGATGGCCAACGAGGAGAACGCGGAGATGTTCGGCTTCGTCTACCAGGACGAGTTCGTCTCGTCCCAGCTGAAGATCCCCTCGGACACGCTCTCCAAGTTCCCCACCTTCGACATCTACTACATCTACAGCTTCAGCAGCGAGCAGTTCGTGTACTACCTGACCCTGCAGCTGGACACCCAGCTCACCTCGCCCGACTCCACCGGGGAGCAGTTCTTCACCTCCAAAATCGTCCGCCTCTGCGTGGACGACCCCAAGTTCTACTCCTACGTGGAGTTCCCCATCGGCTGCGTGCAGGACGGCATCGAGTACCGCCTGATCCAGGACGCGTACCTCACCAAGCCTGGCAAGGCTCTGGCCAAGTACCTGGGCATCTCGGAGCAGGAGGATATCCTCTTCACCATCTTCTCCCAGGGCCAGAAAAACAGGGTGAAGCCTCCCAAGGAGTCTGTGCTCTGCCTCTTCACGTTGAAGAAGATCAAGGATAAGATCAAGGAGCGCATCCAGTCGTGCTACAGAGGGGAAGGGAAGCTCTCGCTGCCCTGGCTCTTGAACAAGGAGCTGGGCTGCATCAACTCGGTGAGTTGGCGCTCGGTTTTTGGCTGCTGGCCGTGCCCTGGGCCCCGTCCCGGTTACCTGCCCTGCCTCGTGCTCCCCCCGGGGGGAGGATCCGTGCTCGCTCGGGGGCCCTGGCACGGCTGGGGCCGAGCGCTGGGCTTGCTGGGTCGCATTCCTCGTGGAGACTGCGGCTTTGGTGTGGGAAGGCTGCGTCTGGGCTGGGGCTGAATCAGTGTCTGCCCAGAGCGGCTGGCCCCGAGCTGGGGCCGCGTGCTGGCACGGGGTGCTGGTGCCCCTGCGGGGTGCAGGAGTAAAAGGGGAGCTGGTTTGGAGGAGCAGGACCTGGTTTCTCAGAGGGACAGAGGTTTGTCTGCTGCGTCTGTGCTGGGGGGAGCCTTGTAGGTGGTGTGTGTGAACCGGGGGGCTTGGCAGAGCTGTAGGGGCAGGAGGTGTGGGGAAGGGGGCGGACAGGTCGGTGCTCCCAGCAGGTCCCGTGGCGTGCAGGTAGGAGGAGAGGGGATCCAGGAGCTCCTGGCTCCTTTTTCTTCCTGCTCCCGCAGTGCCAGCACCTGGCTGTGCTTGTCCCAGGCTGCGGGGCAGAGCCAGCAGCCAGCTCCCTGCCCTCTTGGGGTCCCTTTGGGGGCTTTGGTTCCCTCCTGCTCACCACCTCCCTGCTCCCTGGGTGTGCTTGGGGGGCACGCCGCCAAACAGCAAGCAGGGTGCAGGCGCTGGATTGATTTTTTTTTTTTTTTTTTTTCTGGCAAGAGGAGGCAGGAGGGGAGGGCGTGGGCACGGAGCCCACCGTGCCCTGGGTTTTGGGGTCAGCCCTGCTGCCGGGGGTGCCCGCGGAGCAGCCCAGCCTTTCTTCCCCGCCGCGCCGGAGGAGCCAGCTAACAGCTGCCTGACAAAGTAAAGGGTTTGCTGTCAAGAGCGCTGGGCTCGCAAATCAGATTTTGGCTTTGAACTAATTCAATTTTGGTGGAAAACGATGAAATCGTTACACTGCTGCCTGGTGGGGCGCACAGCTGCTGGCTCAGGCGCAGGAGATGCTGGCTGCTTCCTCCCCGGGCACTCCCAGCTCCTCTCCCCCTGTGTTTGGGGAGGGGGCTCTGCCTGGCGTTTCCCCCCCGTGCCCCATTTGAGGCTGGGCAGGCTGCGTCCCCCTGGGTTTTATTTTCTGCTCTATTTTCCCTGCTGGGGGGAACGAGGCTGTTCGTGGCACCGCTGGGTGCTCGGCGGCTTCTCCACGCGCCTCAGCTGCAAAAGGTGTTTTTTTGCAGGGAAACCAGGAAAAAAAAGTTCTTGCATCCCACCAGGGGAAGGTGCTGGGATGGGGAGGGCAGTGCTGGCTCGGCAGCTGGTGCTGTGCCACGGGGACAGCGAGGGCTTGGCCGCGGTGCTGTGGTTACACGTGCGGTGACCTTGGGTTTTCCAACCTCACACCACAGTTGCTTAACTGGAGAGAAAGTCCTGGCCATGGAGGATTTGGGATCTAGCTGGAACGTTCCCCATTTGGGGACATCGTTCCCTCCTTGTCACCATTCCTCGTGAGTGCTCGAAGCGACCCCCAGCCCTTGGGGGGGGAAAAACGTGCAGGGTGCTGGCAGCTGCCTCCTGGGGGCTCAGAGCCCCTGAGGAAGAGCAGAGCAGGGCTGTGTGGTGCTGCCTTTGCTCTGCACCATGCCAAGGTCCTGGTGCTCCCCTCCTTTGTGTCCCTCTCCTGCTCTGCCTGCCAAGCACAGCTCAGCAGGGCTGGAGCCCCTCGCCGCGCTGGGAGGCAGCCAGAGGGGTGGTGCAGAGCGTGTCACCGCGTCCCGGCGGGGGGCTCCCTGCCCCGCATCCACTGCAGCACCTCTGGGGCAGCTGAAGGATCTCACGGTGATGGATGCTGGCCAGAAAACCAAGGGCATGGTGGGCTCCGTGAGGAGGCAGGACGGAATTGCTAGGTCAGGGCTTGCTCGGGATTTACGCCCGGTCTGTGTGGAAGACGTCCCGGGAGCTCTCCTCCTGCTCCTGCTCAGGATTTATGGCTTGAAGGCTCCCGGGAGGTGGAAGCCCGGCCCTTGGTGCTTCAGCACGGCAGTGGGGGTGCTCTGAGGGCTGGGGACGAGCTGTGCCAGCACGCCGTGGGCATCGCCCTCCGGAGCTCGGCTGGGAGGCTGAAACGAAATTTGGGGTGAGGAGCCCTGCTGCTGCCTGCTGCTTCCCCCAGCCCCGGAGCTTTGGGGTGCTCGCCCCCCGGTGCTTCCCCAGCAGGTGGGTGAGGGGTGTGGGAGGCCAGGGGTGCGTGTGCTGCCATTAAGTGCCCAATTACCAGCCAATTAATAACGCTGAGCGGCACGAGCTCGCCTCTGCTCCCTCATTGCCTCCCTAAGTGGGCCTGAAGAGAGGCGACGAGACAAGGCGGGTCGTGGAGACAGACGGCTCCTGGCTGGCTCTGTCTGCGCCCTGTCCTGCCTCTTTTGGGTGGGTTTCTGGGGAAAATGGGAGCTTTGTGCCCCGGCTCTGTGCTGGAGGAGGGGAGGAGGCTGCCTCGTGGGGTCCTGGGGGTGGCCGCGGTGGTGCCGGGGGTGCCCCAGCCCTCGCAGCGCCCGCTCGGCCCGACCTCGCCACCGCGGTGCCTGCCTGCGCTTCCCTAACGAGGCAGCTTGCTGTTAATGAGCTAATTGTCGGCGTAATTATTTATCGAGGTGGTGGCGGCATCTCGGTGGCGGGCGGGTGCTCCTTGCGGCCCTGGAGTGCAGCTGTATTTGTCGTTTCCCAGAGAGTTTGTTGAGACAAAGCAGAGAGGAGTAAACACCATCAACATTTATCCTCTTGCATATTCAGCAGCTGATGAGGTTGGGGAAGCTGCAAATTGGAGTGCGGAGGGAACGGGAATTGCCTGGGCTGCCAGGGGCTGCCGGGGCTCAAATCCCTTCGGTGGGGCTCAAATCCCTTCATGGGTTGTGCTCGGGGTCGTGTTGGCCCCTCTGCTGCTGCTCGCCGGGCTCCGGCTTGCTCGAGGCCGTCGGGACCGAGGGGTGCATTCCTCGTGTCTCGTCTGAGGAGGGGGTTTTTGGGTGTTAGTGCCACGGGGATGTGGCTGTCCAGGCCCTCCTGGGGTGCAGCCAGGAGGTTTGTGGCCGGTGCAAGGCAGGAGGAGGAGGCACGAGGTCTGACAGAGGTCCTCAAAGTCAGCCCAGCGTTGCTGGGAAGGGAACTTGCTCGGAGCCGCTCTTCTGCAGCTGCACCTGGCACTGCAGGAGGGTCCCCAGTGAGGCCGACGGGCTGGAGAGCTGCAGATTCCCCTTCCCACATCCTTCTGGACAGAGAAGAGTGCGGTGCCCCTCATTCTTGATTTTGGGAATCTCCCCTGCCTGGCTGCACCCAAATGTTGCCCAGTTTAGGGAAGGCTGAGCAGGGGCCGGGCGCGGAAGGCAGTCGGTCTGCGCTCACATCCCAGTTCAGGCACCCCACAAAAACAGAAGTTAAAGAACTGAGCCAGCAAAACCCTGTTTCCACACCATTTCGGGGGCTGAGCGTGGCCGGCTGGAGCCGTTCCCATGGCTCAGCTGCAGCAGGGCTGGCACGGCGCTGGTGGCACCGCTGCCTTTGGGTCGGTGGAGCGAGCCCAGGGGGTGACGGCGTGGCCACATCCTTGTTTGACAGCCCCGTGGCTTTTCCTTGAGGGTTTTGGATGCCCAGGGCTGTGCTGGCCTCTGTTTTTGGGGCTGTTGTTGTCCCTGTTTGGGGTGGTGATGGCGGGGATGTTGTTTGCAGCCAGAGCCACCGGGTGCGGGTGCGCAGCGCACGGCGTTCCCCATGTTACGTGCACAGGGATCTCAACCCCTTGGGGACTGGCACACATGTGGAGGTGGTTGCTTGCCAAAAACCTCTCCCCTTTGGATTCCGAGTTACAGAAGGAACCTCGTGGAGCAGAAACCCCCCTGGCCTGAGCAGGCTGCCTCTCCAGGCCTCCTCCCCAAACCACATCCCGGAGCGAGGTGTCTCGCTGCCAGCTGGAGATGGGAAAACGTCACCTCCTCAGCTCCATCCTCCCGTGGGGTGGGAGGTCGGGGTGATCCCTCCTTGTCCCTGGCTCTCACCAGAGCTCACCTCTCCCCTCTTTCCTTCCCGCAGCCCCTGCAGATCGACGACAATTTCTGCGGGCAGGATTTTAACCAGCCGCTGGGCGGGACCGTCACCATCGAGGGGACGCCGCTGTTCGTGGACAAGGAGGACGGGATGACCTCGGTGGCTGCCTACGACTACAGGGGCCAGACCGTTGTCTTCGCGGGCACGCGGAGTGGGAAGATCAAAAAGGTAGGGATGGAGCTGGCGGGGCCGGTGCCGTGCTGCTGGGGGGGTTTCTGCGCCTCCCCCGGTGTGATTTGGTGTGATTTGGGGAGTGTGTGTCCCCGTTGTCATTCTCTGCCAAAAAAATGCACAAAACCTCCGTGTCGGAGGGGTGTAATGTAAGGGGATTGAGTGTTTGGCTGCTGGTGGGTCAGAGCCCACCCCGTTGTCTCCCAGGGCTGCTGGTTGGCCCCGTAGCCGTGATGGGGCAGGCTCTGCCTCCCCGTGTCCGTGGTGCGTGGTTGTTGACCTGGAAAGGGCCCGGGAGGTGGGTGCTGGTGGCTTGGGGCTGGTGCTGCTGTTGGGGGAAGCTCCAGTTGGGTTGGCAGTGCTGCGTTGTGTGGAGGGGGCAGGACGGAGCCTCACTGCTCCCCTTGGCTCTTTTTGGGATCGGAGTTCCTGCATTCATTCCCTTCAGATCCTGGATCTGGCCGAAATGGGAGAGGTAGGGTCTGAAGCTGGCGTTTGTGCCAGGTGGTGCTGTCCTCCGAGGGGACGATGAGCTGTGCTCCTGCTGCCGTGGTGAGGATTCGGGATTTGTGGCCCATTTGGGGCTCGCCTCACACCTCCTGTCCCTTTGGGTGGGCACTGAGGTGCCGTGGCACGCGGGGCTGGCCGCATTGCTCGCGAGGTGCTGGGTCCTGAGCTCCCCGCGTGGCCGTGCGGGGCTGTGCCCGTGGTGTAGGGGTCACCCCGTGGCACAGCCAGGAAGAAACTGGTCCCAGATGTGCCCTTGGGGTGCCCCGGGTGGCCCTGAGCCACCTCCCGGAGTGGGGGCCCTGCATCCCCAGCCGGGCTGGCGGTGCTCCCCCTGCCCCACGTCCCCTGCCTCTCCTCCTCCTCCTCCTCCCCGGCGCCAGGCTGAGCAGGGGGAGCTGAGGAGGCAGCTTGTCCTCCCTGCCCCACCGATCCATGGGGCTGAGGGACACCAGGGATTCCTTCTGAAATTCCCCGCTGGGGATTTCAGAAGCCTGTGCCAGCATGAAGGATGGGGACGGAGGAAGGAGCCTGTGGGAGGAGGATTCACAAAGCCACAGGGACAGCGTTACGTCCCCTGTCCCTTATTTATCTCGAGGAGAGCGTGGCAGCTGCCTTTTACATGGGAGATTTGTTGCTTTCCCCTTCTCTCATTTTTTTTCCTAGCTCTTCTCATTTTTTTTGGCACCGTCAGAGCCACTCGCAGGTTGCTGAGGGCGCAGGCTGAGCTCTGGGTGCCCTGCGGAGCAAGGCTGGGGGTGCCGAAGACCCCAATTTTAGGGGAACCGTCCCCTGCTGTGCCTTTGGGGTGCTCAGCCCTAATATCCTGCCCCCAGGGCTGCCCGGCGCGGCGTCTGGGTCGGGGTGAGGTCAGGGCAGGGTCCCGGCTGCGTCTGGATTTGCCTTGGATGGCAGCTCCCGTGCCCAGCGTTTGGCCAGGCTGCTGCGTGCGCACAGAGCCTGCCTTTGTCCCCCGAAAAAACCCCGTAAGCCCTCCTGCCCCGCGGCCCCGCTGCCAGCAGGAGCGGCTGGGAGGCTGCCGGGCAGCACCTGCTGTGCCCCACAGCTGTCCCCTGTCCCCCCCTGTCCCCTCTGTCCCCCACTGGAGGGGTCGTGGAGCTGGGGACCGCCGCAGATGGCATTTGGGGAGGGGACACGGTTATTCCAGGGGGGAAAAATGGCATCGGGGCGCTGTCGGAGCGAAGGCAGGCGGGGCTCTTTGGCTGGCCGCCCGCTGCCGGCAGTCACGGGGCTGTGGGATGGGGTTTTGGGGATTTCTGCCCCGCCACGGGGTGAGTAAGGCGGGGGTGACTCTCGCCGTGCTGCCGGCCCCGGGTGTGAGCCACGTCTGCGCGCTGCCTGCGGGCACCTCGGGGACCTCTCCTTCAGCCCCGGGGATGGGGAAGTGACACGGGGCTGTGGGCACGCTGCCGCGGGGGCTGCCGGGGGGACAATCTGCGCTCCCCGTGCCCGGCTGACACCGGGGAGGTCTCTTGGGTGATGGGGTTTTGAGCAGCCTCACAGGGAGGTGGCTTGGAGGAGCTGGGTGTGCCTGCAGCCCCTGCGTGCCCCTCACAGCCAGCTGGGTCCTCACTTTCAGGGGTTGTCCCCGCAGCTCTGGCTGTCCCCGTGCCCCCGTAATCCCTTCAGCTCCGTCCCCAAAGCAGATGGCCTTGGGTGCGAGCGCCTCGGGGCGCGGCCCGGCCGGGAATCCGCTCCCCCTCTGCAGCTCGTGCTCTCCCTGGGCTTGTTTATCCTCTCCCACGGCAGGCCCAGCTCAGCCGGCCCCTTGTTTGGTTTCCTTGGCTCCTCCGCTCGGAGGAGGATGATAATAAGAAAAAAATAAACCAAACTCTGCGTGCTGAGTGGGCCGGCCCCAGCCGGGCGCAAACACCGGGACCTCGCCGCTCCTCCTGGGGAGCATCGCGTGCAGAGGGAAGGTGAATTCCCAGCTCCTGTCTGACCCTAAAACGGGGCTGTGGGGCTGGCGCTGAGCCCCGTGCAGGGCTGTGTGCAGCAGGAGGAGGCCACGACTGGCCGGGGTTTTGCAGGAATTTCCCCGTTCCCTGCTGGTCCCGGGCTGGGAGCTCGCCGGGACCTCGTGGCTCGCCCGGGGCAGCACCGGTGCTTTGTGTGCTGCTTCATTTCCTTCCAAGGAACGATTTTTTTTTTTTTTTTTTTCCCTCTCCCTGGGTGTTTTAACAGCCAAATCTCTTCCCCTCGTAAAAAGCCCCCTGCTTTCTTCCTCTCCCCCTTCCCCCAGCTGTGCTGTGAGGCAGGAATTATCCCCTGCGGGCGGCAGGGAGCGGGGGCTCTGCCGGGCACGTGCTGGGGCAGGGCAGGGGCAGGGCATTGGGGTGTCTGTGCTCTGCTCTCGGGGCAGGATTGGGCGCAGGGGGAGCTTCTGCTGGCTTCCAGGAGCCCGGCTGGGGGTTGGAGACCTCCCTGCTGGCTTTTCGGGGAGGCTTCGCAGCCCTGCACGGGGCTGGCGTCCTCGCGGCGCTCCCCAGCGTGGCTCAGCGGTGTTGCTGTTTGTGCAAGAAAGCCAAACTCGCCCAAACTGGCTTTCCAGCCCACAAATCCACTCCTCAGCCTCTCGGGTACGGGCTGGCATCACCCGGCGGAGGTCGGGGTCCGCGTGAGCCTGGGAGGGGGAGGCACGAAGCCCCTGGCCACGCGGCTCCTTGCACACCGCCTCCGCTTAGCGCTAAGGCAGCTTTAAGCAGCTCTGGCTGAGAAGGGACCCTTTGTGTCTGCCCGAAATCCAGCTCCTGGGGCGCAGGGAGGGCTCAGACCCCTCGTGACCCCCCCTGTCCTCCCCCCTCCTTGCACGGAGCTCACCCCTTGTAGGGGAAGGTGCCCTCACCCCGCTCCCGGGGGCAGCTTTGGTGCTCGTGGCCCGATTTGGGGATGGTGCCATGGGGCCGTGTGTGTGTTCAGCCACCTGGGGCAGATCCTGCAGCATCTCTGCCACAGCCCACCTGCCTCCCCTTGCACCATACAGTGGGGCAGCCCTCTATAGGGCACAGGGCATTTTAGGGGTGCTATAGGGCAGGACCCACAGCCCCCAATAGCCCTGCTGGATGGGCAAGCGCGATGGAGCCGGGGAAGGCAGCTGGCGGTGCTGCACAAGGGCCTTTTGTTCCTGCTGCCTCGTCCCTCTGTGTCCCTGTCCCATCCCACGGGGACCCCGCTCCCCCTGCCCACCATTTATGGGGTCCCTGAGGGATTCAGCCCCGTTCCCTAGCAGGGAAACGGGCGCCCAGGAGCCTGCGCCCGCGTCCTCCCTGGCTTGGCACGACGAGGTGCCCAGCGGCTGCCACAGCGAATCCATCAAACACCTCTCAGTGCTCCCAGCCCCCTCCAGAGCTCTCCTGAAGTGCTGGCTGCTTTAATCGAGGTGGAGACGGCCCCGGTAAGTGGATGGGGTGAGGGGAGAGGGGGCTGCGGAGCCCCCCCCCCCCGGTGTCCCCAGCTCGTGGCGGGCAGCGCGCGGCGTCGCCCCGGCAGGCTCAGGAGGAAGGGGCCCCGCTGGCTTTTTGTCGAGCTCCGAACAGGATGTCTCATTGTTGGAGGAAACAATTAGAAATTCATCGTGAACCCACGGCCTCTGGGACCGGCTCGGGGAGGGGTGGGGTGGGGGGGCTGCTGCCGGCTCCGTCCTCGGGTGACTCTGGGGAGGGACGCGCTGCGCTCGGGCTCCCCGCCTCGAGCAGGATGGGGCTGAGCCCCCGCTGCCCTCTGCGCTGCGGCTCTCCCAACCCCTACAGCTCCCAGCCCGGCTGCCCCAGGCTCTTCACCTCCATAACTCTTTTTTTTTTGTTTTTTTTTTTTCCTCCCCCATCTGCTCTGCAGTCAGCACAAAGCCGGCAGGTGAGGAGCTGGCGGAGAGGAGCCGGGCTGGCTGCCAGGCGGGGACGTGGCCGCCAGGCTCAGCCCTTCCCCGCACGAAGAGCTGACTCGGCGCCTCTCCCGGCTCCCCGCAGCCCTGTCAGGGGGGGCATCACCCTGGGCACCCTCCCCAAGGTGACTTCGGGAGCCTCCAGCACGTGCCCGTCTCCGGGATGTGCCCATCTCCGGCGTTTTTTGGTGCTTTCTGCGTTTCCCTTCGCTCAGGACCCTGCCCGTGGCACAGGGACGTGAGGGTTGGGGATGGAGCTGCAGCTGCGCACTGCAAGGAGTGAGCTTTTAGGCTTCATTGAGCTTTGAAACCAAAGGGTGCTGAGCACCCCTGGGTGTCCCCATGCCTCTGACCTGGTGCAGTCGCAGCCCCTCCATGCACAGAGCTGGGCACGGCGCTCGCTGCGGAGCTGGCGGTGGCAGGGCAGGGTGGAAACCACCCCGCTGGGATGGAAATGAGCTGGGAGGCCCCGGCGCTGCGGAGGCCCTCCTGTCAGAGCCATTGTGCCTATTGACGGGCTGGAAAGCTGGCTAATTTTGGCTTTTCAGGTGGGAGAATAGCCCCGGCCTCCCACCAAAGGCAGCGGAGAAAAGGGAGGGCACAGGGCAGTGCTGGCATCCCGCCTGCCTTCCTGCAGCCCGGATGAGCGGTGCCTGAGGGGTTTGTCCTGGTCTGGCGGCCCCCGGGTGGCCCTGCATTTCTCCTTTCTCCTTCCAAGGTGCTTCTGAGCTGGGCACGTCCCTGAGCTCACACCCCATGGCCTTGGGGTTGGGACTGGAGAGGCGGAGAGGACCCCATGGAGCAAAGCTGGGTAATCGGAGGGTTTTATTTTTGCTGCTCTTGGTGCTCTCGAGGGCAGCAGCCATCAGGCACTCCGTGCGTGGCACCGGGGGTCCCGAGGAACCTGGATGCAGCAGGGGGCTGGCGCTGGGGCAGCATTTTCCCCGTGGTGATCCCCACGAGAGCAGAAAGAGCCCCGGCAGGCTGAAAAACCCGTGTGTTTTTTATTAGCTCCCACCGTAATGATGTATTTTGGATCGCTCTCCTGCGTTGGTAAAATTACCAGACCTTGAACAAAGGGAAGGAAAAAAAAAAACACAAAACAGTCTCTCTGACCTTGGAGCTGGTGGTTCGCTCGTCTTCATTTCATCCCCTCGGCTGGGGGTGCGGGGCAGTTTTGGGTGCTATTTATAATCCGCTGGGCTCGGCGCTTTCCTTTACCAAGCGAAAGCTTCTCACCTTTGTTCCTGATACTGCAGAGAGGAGCTGCTTACGGGAAAAGGAAGAATCAGCGAGAAATTGTTGTGTGTTCCCCATTGTGGCAAAGCTTTGTGGTCTGGAAAGCCCCAGAGCAGTGTGCACATCTCCTCGGGTGAGCGTAAATGGGGTGGGTGCTGCCCGGAGGGGCACAGCCTGGTGCTCTGCAGGGCTGGGCACCAAAGTCTGAGCCCGTACTGGTGAGGTTTTCCATGTCTGGCACGCTTGGCAGTGGGAGAAATACTGTGTTACCCTAATTCTTCCCCTCTCCATCCCCCAGGGGAAATAGGGGCTGCGTTCGCCCCGCTGCCGGAGCCAGGAGTGCCATCACCTGCCCGCGTCCCCCTCCTCCGGCCTCGTTTGTAACTGACAGACTCGTTGAAACAACAAATGTTGCCGTAATTTAATTTTCAGACAAACAATAGTCCGGGGACAATGTTAAATTCATGAAACTGGCTTAATGTGATGAAATTTAATGAAGCAATTTGTGTGCTATCCTGGGCGCCGGCGCTGTGCAGGCCCCTGGCTCCGCGCGGCTTCCCCCTGCTCTGCCGGCAGCTCCGAGCGTCCCTCGCCTCCCCTGTGGCCATGGGGGAGTGAGTGTGCTGGGACGGCTTCTTTTGGGGTTTTGGGGATGTCGCTGTGTCCCGCTGAGCAGACTTTCTTTGGGGTATGAGCCAGGGGAAGGGGGATCCAGTCAGTGCCACGCGGAGAGGGGAGAGGCCTCTGGGGTACTCACCGTGGGGCCGGTAACTTCTGGTGGTGCCTCTGTAGTAAGAGCAACGCGTTGCAGGGAGAGCACGTTTTGGATTTGGGAGGGCAAAAGTGGTTTGTGAAGCAACTGGGGAGGTGGTTTGGAGGGTGGAGAGCCCCGCTGCTTGCTCTGGAGGTGGGCTGGGTTTGTGCCACCTCGCCGGAGCCCCTCAGTGCAAAAAGCCTCGGAGGCTTTGCCCCTGCTCGTGTTTTTGGGGGCACAAGAAGCGTGTTGGATCTTTCTCACCTGCCCAAATCCTCCTAGTGGCAGCCCTGCTGCCACCTGAGTTCCCCCAAACTCATATTTGCCCTGAAGGACGCTGCCAAATCCTTCCAGGGCTGGATTTTGTTCTCAGCAGGGGCACTCGCAGGCAGGCTTGCGGTCGGTAAAGCCCCTTGCAGTCCTGGGGGCTGTGGCTGCAGCAGGTCCTGTGCTGTGGGGCTCGGCCTCCTCAGTGCTGGCTCAGTGCCTGGCCTCTCCTTGGCCTTCTGGTTTCCATCGGTGGTTGAAAATCTTCAAAAATCTTCAAAAATCCAGGCCTTTGTCCCAGCCCAGCTGCGTTTCCCCGCTCCTTGGGGTCGGTGTGCTGGGGCCTGGCAGGGCTCGCCACCGGGCCTCTCGGGGACGGTGCTGCACGCGGTGGTGTTTCTTGAGAAGTAAGCAAAGACCTTAAAAAAAAACAAACCCAAAAGCAAATAAAACACCACAACCCCCCAAAACAAACAAAGCCACACCTCGGCTGCGCGGCCGGTGCCAGCTACGGGGCTGTGGGGGTGATTTCCACCCGGCTTCGGGGATGGGAACTCCCCAAATTGAATTCTCTGTTTATTTCCCCAGGGTTTCTCTGTGTTACTCTCCCTCTCTTTCTGGTATGTTTATGAGCCTCAAGGGATCTGTTTTTACGCTCGACGTTTAAAATTAAAGACGTGTTTCTCTTCCAGCAGGTGAGATAAACACTCCGTGGCTTAGCAGAGGGTTTCCTTCCTGCCTCTCCTTCCCCCTCTTAAATCTGAAAACTCGAGGGCTGGGAGCTGCCTGGGCTGGGAGAGCTGCACCGCTGGGCTCTTTGGTGTGGGATCTTCGGCTTCTGGGTCCTTCTGGTTTTAAAAGAGGGCAAAAATTAAAGAGGGACGGAGGGAATTGAGGCAAGCGCCAAGGGAAGCGCGTGTGGCTGGACTTGGGAGGAAAAATGCAGCTCGTCTCGGGGATGGAGAGCACATGGGATGGTAACAGGGCTGGTCTGATGCAGGAGGGCTCACTGAGGTGCCGTGACTTGGCTCTGTGTCAAACACAGCATTTCTGACCGGGGTTTACCAGGAGAGAGAGACAACCCACGTCCCTGGGCACTTCATGGAGCTTGGGGTGCCTTGGGCACGTCCCCGTGCGCCTTGTCCTCTCTTCAGCCCCTGGATCCAGCAATAGGGCACATCGGTGTCCCACCAGAGGGTAAACCATGGAAGGGCTGCTCTGCCCCCGCTCCCACCGCAGCACATCACCAAAACCCCATGAATTGTGGGCTCGGTGGCTCAGCCCCTTCCTCTCTCCGCTGCTGTCCTTTTGAACCTTGCTGCCTGACATCTGCTCGCGCAGGCTGTTGAAACAAGACCTCTGCTCCAGTTTGGAAATGGAAGCGATTAAGGAGCCTGCAGAGAGCTCTGCTCTGACACCGGATCCGCCCAGGTGCCGCTTGGTGCCTGCCTCCCGGGGACGGGAGCAGCCCCGCTCCTCCTCGCCCAGCTGCTCCTCGCGCCTGTCCCACGCGCACTGCGAGCCTTGCGAGCTCAGCCCAACGCACCAAAAAGGTGTTTTTCCAGATGAGATTTGGTCCGTTCGTTGTTGAATCAATGCTGTGTCTGCAGACGGGGTATGGGGTGCCTGGGGAGCAGGTTTTGGGTGCCAAATGTCACCTCCCACCAGCACCACGGCGAGTGGTGGCTCTCGCTGGACAAAGCGGTCAAGGCAAAAATGTTCCTGACCCCCTCTCCTCCCTAATTCTCTTTCTGTTTCTGAGCAGGGAGAAGCAGAGCGAGAGAGCGAGCATTTGTTGTACTGGGCTGTGTGTTTCTGGAGATGTTTTTCATCAAGACGATGATAGTTGCATAGAGGCAGCTAATTGGGGGGAAAAGCTGATGGCAATAAATGTCAGGAATGCTTCGGGGATGGTTTGGATGGGATGCATTTTTAAAGCCTCCCAGCAAAAAAAAAAAAAAAAATATTGAAACCTTGGCCTGTTTTGAGCCTTGCCAAGAGAAGAAACTTGAAAACTGGGGTTTTCACACGTGTGTGTGTGTGTGTGTGTGCGAGTTAACCACAAGCACGTGTTCTGCGCTGCATGGTGGGGGCTGCGGAGCCGCACGAGGGGCAGGCACAGGAGCCCTGCAGGTCCTCGAGTTTTGGCAGAGCGATTTTGGGCACAGCTCAGCTCCGTGCTGCCTGTCTCTGAGCGGGGCTGGGGTCGGCTCCTCCGGGTTTCTCCTCCCCGTGACCTGCGGCTGGCGATGCCCGCGGCCAAAAGGCGGAGCGCGGCGTAAGGGCGTGGGCAGAGCTGTGATATCTGTGGGTGATAAAGGGAAGAATGAATGCGTAAAGGTGATGGCAGCACCTCGGCTGCCTCTGACCTGTGCTGTTTGTGGTTCGTGGCACGTGGGCTGCTCGCAGCCTGCCTGTGTTGTTGCCTCTCCAGAGGGGCAGGAGCAAGAGGAGGCTTGGGGAGGTTTGGCGTGAAAAATGGGGATTTCTGAGAGAAAGGAACCATCTCGTGATTTCCTGGGGAGGATTTCTCTCTCTGAAACTTGCCCGGGATGTTGCAGCAATGTGAATCCATCTGGGAGCTGCGCTCACCCCCCGTGAAGCCCGGCCCTCTTGTTTTCTGCCCCCCCTCCCCAGGCGCTGCTGTACCTCCAGCCCCAGCTGCAGCGCTCGGCGCTGGTGTGTTTTTCATAAAGGCTCTTAATCACGGGCAGGATGTTTCTGTTTATTCAAGAAACGAAATCACACAAACAACCCGCCCCCAATTTGGCTTTCGCGGAGCATCAGCTGCTTGACCCGGGCCCTGGGTAGAGCCAGAGAAAATCCTCCCCTGGCCTCCCGCAGCCTGGCCGCCGGGAGCACGCCTCCGTGCCGCGGCCGTGCCCTGGAGAGGTGCCCGGCACCGGGGTGATTCCTGCTCACGATCAGCCCGAGGGCTCGCAGCCAGGGCTGGCTGGTCCCTGGGGCTTGTTTTGACCCTGTCAGCATCCCACAGGAGGCTCGGGGACCTGGGCACAGGGGTTGGTCCCCGTGAGCCATGCTGGCCCCGTGCGAGCGGCGGTGCCGGCTCTGCTAACGAGAGCGTGGTTGGTTTTTGGCTGAGCTGGCTCCTGGCGAGGGCTGGAGGTGAGCTGGAGCCCGGCACTTCATTCCTGGGCGCTGAGGTCGTGCGTCCTCGTGTTTGGGATCCCAAACAACAGCACCCCGGGGCGCTCACCCCTGGCTGTGGCTGCGTTGTAGAGCCGCCGCCAGCGCCGGTACGGTGATGTCAGCTTTTGCTTCAGGCCCTGTCCTTTGGGAAAAGAGCACAGGAATGTGTCAGGGTGGGCAGAAATACAAACCTGCCTTCTCTCCTGCCTGTTGCACGCGTCGGTCCCGTCGCTGTCGTTTCCATGGCAAAGCAGCGGGGCCAAAATCCAGCGAGAGCGGAGCCCGCGCCGTGCCCCTCCGCGTTCGGAGGAGCGGGGTCCTCGGAGACGATGAGAATAATTTAACGAGCCATTAACGAGAGCGGGGGGGGGGGGGGTGAGGGGAAAGCAGCGGAGGAGCCGGAGCAGGGTCGGGGAGGGGGCGCGGGGAAGCGGGGCTGGTTTTTTGGCAGGGAGCGGGTCACGTTGGCAGCCCGCTCGCCTCGCCTCCGCCGTGTTGTGAAGTTTTGGAGGTTGCTTGAAAAGTGTCTGGGGAGCGGTGGCGAGCCAAGCGGGCCGCGGGCCAGCTCTCAGCTAAACATGTTGTTGTGTAAAATTGCAGTCAATTAATTTGAGACCTGCCAATTTCAACTGCAGAGCGCTAGGAGGTTCTGTCAAGTCTTCAACGGGATGAAAAGGGGAGAGGGGGGGGGGGGGGGATTCGTTTCCAGCGCTTGGAAGGGCAAAGAGCGGTCCCCTGCCCGAGCGCTGCAAAATGCCACCTCTCTCTGCGACTTTGGGGTTTGGAAAACTCGCTGCCACCGACGTGAAAGGTCCTTCTGGTGCCTGCTGAGGCCACGGGGACGGCCCCGAGGGGAGCGAGGAGGCGGTGGAGACCCCGCGCGTGGTGCGTGGTGCGGGGACCCCAGCGTGTTTGCGGGGCCCTTTGTTAGCAACTCGTTTCCTGGGTTTTGCACAGCGTGCGGTTCTGTGTGTGTCTGTAAGCTGGTTTTGTCCCCTCCCTTGTTAGTTTAGCGTTTTACAGCCCAGTGAAATCTCTGAAAAAGCTCAGCTCTGTGACCTCAGTCACGGGACCAGCGGGGCGAGCCGGGGGAAAGGCAGCTTGTGCTTGGGGCTGCTGCCTCCGGCCCTTGGCTCCCCTCATGTTCCCCCACTTGGCTTTTCCATCTCCAAAAACCCTGCAGCTTGCATGTACGTGGGTGTGTGTCTGTCCTCCTGCTGTCTCAGCCCCTTCTGGCACAGCTCTGGGCACCCGGGGCACCTTCTCTTGCTCTAATCCCCACCAAAGGGTGCAGAGCTCGGGCTCCTCAACCCCAGGGGTCGCTTTGTCCCCCAAAACAGACCCGTCCCCAACCCGGGCTGTGTCCTGGCACTCTGTGCTTTTCTGCACGAGGGCTCTGCTCCGGCTCCAGCATGTGAGAGGAGCAGCTCAGCATCCCCACGGGACTGTGAGCTCGTGCTCCTGGCTGCTGCCAGCAGTGGGCCCGGAGATGTGCCTCCAGAGGTGGGCTCGGGGCCTCGTGTCGTCACCACCCGGCTCGTACTTCCCCGAATACTTTAAGGGCAATTTCCTCTGACTTCGCTGGGAGCTTGTTAATGTTTCACTGGGACGCGGGAGCAGCTTCAAGGGAGGGCAGCTTTTGGTTTAGCTTTTGGTTTCGCCAGCTTTTGCCAGTGCTTGTTCCGTGGTTTAAAAGCACGTAAAAGCACCCAGCGGCCAAGAAAGCCCATGGGGCCGGTGGGGAGTGCTGGCACCTGCAGCTCTGTGCCACGATGCTCTCCTGGCCGGACCCTGGCTGCTCTCACCCTTCCCAGCACGGCCGTGTGGCTCTGAAATGGTCTGGATGGGTTGGGTGCAGCCCCAGTGTCCTGTCACTGCTGTCTCCATGCCCAGGAAGGGCTCGAGGGCAGCTGCAGGTGGATTTTCCTTTGGAGCCACGAGCGACACACTCTTTGGGACTGACTTTTCGGGGTATTTTGGGGAATTGTTTTTTGCCTGATCCCGGACTCCACAACTCAGAGGTTCTGAAAGGGCCAGGATTGGCCCTTCAGGAGCAATAACAGAAGAATTACTGCATTGCATGGGCGTCTTTATGTGTTTTTTAAACCGTGCCTCCTAATTATAAATAATGGCTGTGATATGAGATATGATTATGATGAATGGTGATTCCGTATTCCGTGCGCATTAGCGGCTTTAACCTTGCCGAGGTAATTATGTCTCATTTCAAATTCTGATACTATTTATTTGAGGTAGGGGACTGGGAATTTAATTTCTACAGCTTTGTCTTTTAGTATTATTATTATTTGAAAAAGATACCTTTGCAAAATTGTTTTTTAATAATTCCCTCCAGCGGCGGCACCGGTTCATTATTATCGGAGGGGCCTGGGCAGGACGGGGCTGGGAAGGGGTACGGGGAGCTCTGTGTGACCTGCTGGCCACGGGGCCATGTCCCTGCACACCCCTTTCTGCTCAAAGCCTTGTGGCACATGGGTGTGGACCCATGGAGCTCCCCTGACCCGTGCTGGGAGCTGTGTCCGGCTCCCAGGGCCCCCCCCGCCAAGGTTTTGGGGTCCGGGCAGGGCCGAGCCCCCATCCCGCCCCGTCCCTCCGCCAGCACGTTTAATTAAAAATCAAATCAACCCAAAGATTGCGATGCACGTGACTCTTAATCAGCTTGAAGTCTCGGTGAGAATAAAGTAATTATGCTACTCGTTTGGTTACAGTAATTAAAACTTTAATTAACATCATTTCCCACCCCTTGGCCTCCCTCTCCAGTGCGGATACTCAGGCGTGCGCACCCTTGGGCCGGGCAAGGGTTGCTGCCAGGGCCCCATCTCGGTGGCGGGCACACTTTAACTCAGGGTTTGCTCATCCCATCACCATCCCTGCTCCCTCCCTGCCCACCTCGAAGCCCCCCAGAGGCGCTGAAGCCCCCTGCCCACCGTGGGTCAGCGCTCCACGAGCCCTCTCCACCAGGAACCCTCTCCATGGGTGCCTGACCCCATGGATGAGCAGGAGGCAGGGACACGGTGAGGGCTGTGGGTGGTGGCAGCGTGTAAGAAGGGGACAGCACGCGTTGCCACCAGCCTTTAGGGCCAGCGAGGGCCGACAGCACTCGGCGTTGGCACGTCTCTCCCCCGTGCCGAGCTGTCAGGTGCCAAGCTGCGCTCCTGGCGCCTCGCTGGAGGCAGCTCCTTGGACATCGCGCCGGCGAGCTGCAGTGAGTGGCAGCCTCCTCTTGAGATCCCCTGGCAGCCGTCGCGGCTTTGGGGAGATGGAGATGGTGGCAGGTGGTCCTCAAAGCTGTGCCGAGAATTTCCCGGAGCGAGCGCACAAAGCGGCCCCAGCTGCGCTCCCGGCCCTCCTGCGTGCCGGCGGCTTGGCGAGGGGCTGCCCGGGCTCCTCCTGCAGCCCCTCAGCATCGTACGGGTGTGCAGGAGCCCAGCGTGTGCCTGTCTGTGGTGGTCCCCTCCTGCCTGGCCCCGCTTCCCCACGAGCCCCAAGGAGAAGGGAGCGGCGGAGAGGAGGGTTCTGCACCCGCACGAGCGCTGCGGAGAGAAAATCTGCGCTGCGTAAAACCTGAGCTTTTAAACATCTCGAGCAGTATCCTTAGGGAAAGCAATCTCTATATTTAAATCTGCTCAATCTCTCCTTCAAAATTGCTCCTATGCTCAGGCTGAAGAGCCTAATTTCCATCCTGTTTGCCAGCGGAGAGCCCGCTGTGGGAAGCGCTCTCTGTTGCTCCCAGGTTTGGTGGGGTGGGGAGCTGCGGCCCCGCGCCTTTTCCTTGGGGGCTGCGGGGAAGGTGTGAGCCGGAGAGGGGCACGTGGGGCTGGGGGTGCTGCTGGAGAGGCTCACGTGTGGGAACCCAGCCCTAAAACGCAAACAAACAGAGCAGGGAGTTCAGCAAACACTTAAACTCGGGGTGGGGAGAGCGAGAGGGGTCTGAGTGTGTGTCGGCGAGGGTTGGGTTTGAAGGGAAATATTTGCACGTGCTCTCCTTTGCTCCCAGCCCGGAGCTGGGTTCAGCTGGGTGTTCTCAGGAGCACCTCACGTGGGGCAGCGAGAGGTTGTCCTCCAGCCCTGGAGGTGTTTGTGGGGGCAGGTTTGGGGGGAGCACTGACCCTGTGATTTCCATCTTGGGGTGCCAATAGCAGAGATAGTGGTTTAAAAAGAGTGGAAAAAAAAAAAAAAAGTGTGGTTTTAACTTTTCTCCTCCCTCCTGATCAATGGATTACTTTCTCGTGAAGCACATTATGTGGTATAAAATGTAGTCATTGAGACCTTCTGTGTGTCCAGTTGTGCTGCCTGGGCGAGATGTTCAATATTTAATGGTGTCAGCGTGCCGTGCGTTATTTAGACCCCGGCTGTTCGGTGCTTAGCAGCTGCTCCTGGCCGCTCAGGTGTGATTTGGCCGTCGGGATAAAACCCCGGGGCAGCCCAGGGTCTGCGGTAACGAGGGGCTGTCTGCAGGCCGGGGGCAGCGCTGGCGTTAAATAGGTGAGGCTGGCTGCGGTCAGCATTCCCTTCTCCCTGGGTGGACGTGAATGGCAGCGGGTTTAGTTCGTGTTAAATGCGTCTGCTGCAAATTTGTGTTACTGCAGCGGGTGGCCTCGGGATGGGGCGGTGAGGAAGTGGTGGCTGCTGGACTCGTGGCAGGAGCGGAGAGGTTTGGGAGCTGCTGAGGTGGGGTTGTGTGAAATTTTGGAGTTTGTGGGGTTGTGATGCCTGGATGCAGGGCTGCGGAGAGAAGCCTGATGGATGAGTAAACCTGCCTGCAAGCCCGGGTGCCCGGTGCTGGGCTCCTTTCTGCAGCCTAAAGCCCGGCTCTGTCGGGGCGCTGTGAGGGGCGGTGATCTGGGAGAGTTGTTGGTGCGGGGTGACACGTGCCGATTGCGCTCTGGGGATGTAAAGTTTGGGCTCTGGAGGTTCTGCGGAGTTGTTTCTGCTCTAGAGATGGAGTTGTGTGTCTGCAGAGAGGAAAAAGAAAAAGGAAACGAAACCCGGGGGTGGCTGAAGGCAGCACAAGGGGGATGCACTGCGCGCACCCTGCGGTCCCCCTGCGGCACCAGCCTGGTGCAGAGCTTTGGGCTGCAGCGTTTGGGGGAGCGTGTTTGTCCCCGTGCTTCTGGGGAAGGGCTGGGAGCCCCTGGGATGGGCAATATAGGGGTTGTGGTGCACTGGGATGAGGAGAGGAGCACTGGGCCCCGCTGTTGTGGCCAGCTCGGGGCTGGAGCTGCTGCCGCAGCCTGTCCCCGACCTGCTGGGGACACCCCAGGGACAGCCACCCCGGGACCATCCCTCCGCAGCCTCCCCTGCGTGGGCTTTTCCTGCCACCCAGCCCTGTGTTTGGTGAGATTGATGGCTCCTTCCGTGTCCTCAGGCAGCTTCTCTCGCGCTGCTTTGTTGTTTTAGGGAGCAGGAAGGAAGCAGCTATTTTCCTGGGGCCGCGAGGGGAGGGAGGATCAGCTGATCTCCGGCACGCCGCAGCTCTGGGAGCCTGGGCTTCCTCCTGGCAAAGCCCCGCTGCCTCCTCCCTGACTTTTTGGGCTCCCTGACAGCGGTCTGGAAAGGGACGAGTGCCCCATGTCCTCCTTGGTTGTTGTAGGGCCGATCCTCACTCCCGAGCAGGCCAGGGGCGGTGGGACGCGGTGGGCTGGCCTTGGTGTCACCTTGCTCTGGTTGCTCGGGCAGGGAAGAAGGGCTGGTGCTGCCTTGCTGAGCTAGGAGGGAAATAAAAAGAATTTGGGTCCATCTCCTCAGCACACAGGTATTTTGTGGTCACTGCTTGGCCGGGGACAGCCACGGCACGGCGGAGAGGGACGCCCCCGTCCTCCGCCCGCCCTTCCCTCGGCAGCCCCGGGCGGAGGCCGCGCATCGATTCTCCTGTCGGGGCCCCCCCCGCCGACCGAGTCAGCCCTGAGCGATGCTGATTGGGAAATAATTGCAATAATAATAGAGATATTTTGCTCCCGAGGAACGAGACGATGCAAGCCGGGCGCCGAGCCAGGAGAGTTTTGAAGGGCAAAGCTGAGAAATCAATGGCTCGAGACCGCCCGAGCAGCTGGCGGGCTGGGGGGCGCGGGGGCTGCTGCGGGGTGAGCAGCGAGGGTGCCTCGGTGCATCCCGTGCCAGAGCGAGCACTGGGCTCCCGCGGGGCTCTACAGTTGTCACCCCACTCTGTCACCTCCCTCAGTCCCTCCTTCACCCACGTTTGGCTCCAGTGAAGGCGCTGCCCCAGCCGATCCCGCACCACGCTGCGGCGCCGTGGCGCTGGGCACTTCTCTCCAACACTTTGGTTTTACTACGGGAAGGTGCAAACGATTTTGCTGACAGCTTTTTTAGCTCCGTCAGAAGCAGTGAAACCCTGAGCTGGGCGTGCTTCTCCATCCCCACTGCCGATGGAGCCGTTTTAACCGATGCAATCTGCCCGGGGCAATTTGTGCGCGCGCAGGGGGCAAGGTCCAGCCGCAGGGGTGCCGGCTGAGGGATGGGGGGCAGCTTTGGGGAGGTTTGCAGCCACCTCTGCAGGGGCAAAGCCCGGAGCCTGCACAGAATGGTCACCCCGAGGCAGCAGAACTGCCAGCACGTGCCCGAGGTGCCACAGCAGCGCGCTTCGAGGCCGGTTCGATTGCCCGGTGTCAGTGCCGCTGGAATCGGAGGCTGTTGGGAGCCGTGATCTAGATTAAGCATCTCCTTTTTTTTTTTTTTTCTTTATTATACTGATATAATTGAAGTTCCAGTGTTCTCTGGCTTGAGGTGTTGTAGGGCCTGGGACGAAAGCCTGGTTTGTATTAATCTCTACAAATGGGTTTGGCTGAGTGGCAGCTTGTTGCCCCCTTCCCCTCGGTGCACAATCAGCGAGGAATCAGTGGCGTGGCCCCGCGCGAGGGCTGGGTGTCGGTGTCAGGTCTGTGCTGGCAAAACCTCCCCGAGCCTCTGCTCATGGGCAGGGGGGGCACACGGCACCCCCAGCCCATCCTCCTGCCACTGGGGTGCCGGGTCAGCCGCCCAGACCCCCGCTTTGGGATTATTTGTGGGGAGGGGACGCGTTCCTGCACGGGGCAGCTGGCGGTGGCCGGGCTCCTTGGCGGTGCCGGCCGCCTGCCTGTGCTGCATAGCTGGGATTTTTTGGCTGGAAGCCCTGCCACCCCGCAGCCATCCAGGGCAGCACGTGTGGGGCCAAAAATGCATCTCCAAAATCCCTCCCTGCTCCCTGACCGTGCCGGTGGTGCGGAGCAGCCTGGCGCTGAGCGTGTCGAGCCGTCTTGGTAGAGATTTTCCCCGCGTGAACAGGAAAGCTGCATTTCCCCCGAGGCTGAGCGAAACCAGAGGCTTATCCTCGCTGGTTGCGAAGGTTTGGTAACCTGAGACGTGCCCCAAGCAGCTCTCCCTGCTGCTGTCCCCCCGGCACGCTGGTGGCCCCCTCTCCAGCAGCACCCAGCGTCCCCAACCCCACCAACTGCAGCCCACCCGCGGCAGCTGATGCCCCAGCCCTGCAGCTGCTCCTGCATTTCTCGGGGTGGCTGAGCAGCCCCTGCGCCTTCCCAGGGAGCAGCTGATGCAGGGACCCCATTTTTAAAGCTCTCTCCCTCTTTTGGAAACCAGAGAGAGGCACGTGGGTGGCAGCTGCTGGTGCAAGGAAGGCATGTGGAGAGGGTGTAGGAGGGGGCCCAGCTCCCCCCGTGTGCCGCCCGCTGCCTCGGGGTGAGCCCAGGCCACGTGCAGGCTGTCCCCCCATGGGGCTTTATGTCCCCATGGGGCCCCCAGGCTGGATATGGGATACTCCATATCCTGCCCTGAGCACGTCTGAGCGGTGTTTGGTGACGCTCCTGGCAGCTGTCACCTCCACCCCGAGGTGGCTGGGGCCGAGCAGCTCCTGCCTGGCCTCGGGGAGGTGTTTTGCGCAGCACAGAGACCTCACGGTGCGGGGACCGTGGCATCCTCCAGCATCTCCCCATCGTATCCCTGGCAGAGCAGCCGCACGGGGCTGCCTGTGCAGGGCTCGCATCTCTCTGCCTCCCCCAGCAAGCGTCCGGAGCGCCGGGAGGGAAGGGGAAGGCTTTGAAATGCGCTCCCGTAAATAAGCCTTGCTTTGGCGACGCCTGTCAGCGCCGCGCGAGCCCCGTGGAACTGGAAAGGGTCCCCGTGAAAAGGCTGCGGAGTGTGTTTGAGGCAGATAAGTCCCTGCCTTTGAAGTGTGGCAGGCGGGCGAAAGCGCCCTCCTCTTGTAGCTGCTGCCAGCCACTGAGAATTAATCACAGCCGCCTGCAGATAAGAGCACAAAGCGGCGCGGAGCACTTCTCGTGCCAAGAGGAGGGGTCGGCAGGGTACCGCTCGGCACCGAGCTCAGCGCTGGGAGCCTGGGGTGGGAGAGCCCCGCTCAGGAGCTGCGTCTTCCCTCGGGGTGGAGGGCTCATGAGTTGTCCCCACGCCGGGGCACGGGTGGCACCAGCTTGTCCCTGTGTCGCCATCTCCGTGCGCCCCTTGCAGGCGCTGCATCCCGCCGCGCTTCGCCACCCGCGTGGGGCTCCTGCTGCTGCTCGTTAAATCCCAAAGCAGCTTTGGCATCTTCACGGCTGCTTTCCCTGCCCGGCTGTGCATTCTCCCTCTCCACCTGGCGTTCCCGAGCTGCGGAGCCCCGTCCTGTGCCGCCGTCCCCTCCTGACCCGCTGCTGGCACTGGGCAGCCACCAGCCGGGGCTGGGCTGCTTGCAGCTGCTGCTCTTCATCCTTCTCATCGCCCCTCTTTCCAAAACGTGGGCCAGGCAGACTCTCCTCTCCTCTCCCCCACTGCCGGTGCCTGTAAGCACATCGGGAAGGTTTCCCCGTGTCACTTTGACAATGGTTGTGGCCACTCTTGGGGCATATTTGCCCCGGAGGGCACCTTGCCTGGGGAGCGGATGCGCCACTGTGGGCCGAGCCATCCCTCTGCCACCGTGACTCGTCTGGGTCCTTTCGCTTCCCCACTGGTTTTGGGTCTCAGCCTGCGGTCTCGGGGAGTTGTGCAGGACCAGGGACAGGCCACGTGGGCTGGGAAGAGGAAAAGTAGAAACAGATGAGGAAGTTCAGGGCGTTGAAGCGCAGCGCGTTTGGCCTCCGATGCGCGTTTCGTCTGCCCACAATTGAATTTTTGGTGGTGAGTACAAGGCAGTGACCTCGTTCTTGTGGTGTCCTCCACCCTCAAGTGGCTCGTTCCATCTGTTGGTAGCGCCTTGTGGTGTCAGACAGTGCCAGCTCCATGGGGCAGAGTCTCTTGGCTCATGCTTGATGCGGGGTGGCCCTGGCAAAAGCGTTTGGGCGCTCCAGCAGCGTGGTGGCAAAGGAGAGCTGAGCTCGAGGTGGAGCTTTGGACTCGAGGCAGGAGCTGGGCTGGCCGGTGCCGCTGTCCCTGCGCCTCGTAGCCAGGCAGTGAGACCTTGGTGAGACCTTCTTGTCCCCAAGCCAGCAGCTGGGTAGGGTCAGAGCTCCCTTTTCCAGCTGAGACCACCCCCGGGAGCCCTCTCTGCGCCCTTCTGGGGACCTGCTCCTGAAACCTCTCCCTGTGCGGTGCCACCCGGTGCAGCTTGCAGGGAAATTGGGCTGGTTTTGTGCTGTGTGGCCATGGGGACAGCGTGTGCCTGTGTCCTGCAGAGCAGCCTCCAGCCCTGGTTTAATATGGTTCCTGCAAGCAGCCAGCTTGTAATTTCGTGCCTTCAGTCTCCTCCAGGTGCTTAAGGAGGCAACAGCCCCACTACCGTGGGCTCTTCTTGCCTCTGTAGGATGCCCCATTGCCACGGGGACTCCAAAAATCCCAGTCTGTGCCTCCTGCATCTCCATCTTGGTGGGGGGAGGCTCCACCACGCGGCTCCTTCCAGCCCCATGGGAAAGAAAAGCCCCATCCCGAAGCCTTCTCACTGCCGGCTCGGCCGCAATCGCGTGAGGAAGCCGAGCTAGGACAGGAATCCGGAGTGAGAAATTAGTGTGGGTAATTATTAGTATTGGGTAATTATATCAGCGTCAGGATGAGGAGAAAGGTTAATAGATTTTTATTTTTTTTCCCCCGGTGGCTGTGTTTTCCCCTGGGTGGGAAGGGGAGCAGGGTGGGCAGGAAGGCACGTGCTTCCGAGGGGGCTGCTCTGATTACTGCACATCCTCTCCCCCGGCCCCGCAGGTGGGCACGGGTGTGCGGGGAGGAAAGGGGAAGCCACCCCTGTGCCGGTAAGAGATGTCACTGGGAAACCACTCTATTATGGCCCAAACAGCCCGTGCCAACCCTCCCAAATCCCATTTTCCTGACCCGCAGAGCTGCAGCAGGTGCCGGAGGGGAGGATTCACGTTTGGGGTGGCCGCACGGCCCCCTCCAGAGCACCCCAATGTGTTGGCCCCAGCCCCCTTTGACTACAGTCATTATTTTTAGGTCCTCTCTTTATTTATTATTTGAGGCTCTTCCTGGAGCCTCAAATTAACTGGAAGTGCTTCACGTCTGTTGTTCTTTTAATGCATCCCTTTCTCTTTCCCAGCACTGCGCAGCACAATAATGTAATGGGGAAATTACCCCGCTAGTTAAAAATTACTGCCGGCGCAACATCCCCCCGTAGATCTATTTTAGGACCAGGGTAAAACTACATCGATTCCTCCCTGCTGCAGCTACAGCCCGTAAAAGGGCTGGAGAGGTGCCTTTGTCACCTTGCCATGGCACCGTCCCTCCGGAGAGCTCGGGCAGGGTTTTGTGGCGGTGAGACTGAGAGCTGGGAGGGGAGCGACCCTAAAGGGGGTGTGGGATTGGTGGGAAAATGCCCAACGGGGTCCTGGTCGGGGGAACAGCAAGGACCGGGGGTTTGGGGCTGTGCCGAGGGCTCCAAAAAGTTGTGTCTGCCCCTTTGAGGCTGGCACCCAGGTCCCGCGGGGCGAGGGCGGCCTCTGCGCGCCCCGCCGCGCTCCCTGGCTGCTCAGGGGTCTCTTTCTTAATTAAATACATTTGTTTTGTAAAACTGCCTAAAAATAATCCGGGGCTGGTGCGTGCAGGAGGCTGGCGGTGAATCAAAGGCGCCGCTCTAATTAAACGGGCCCCGGTTTGTTTGTGAGCCGCATACATTTCCATGCTAATCAGCTGCGCGCCGCCAGCCCCATCCTGCTCGCCCGGCCCCGCAGCCTCTGATTGGGAACCCTGCAAACACCGGTGTCTGGCCCCGCTGGGGGGCTGTGGGGTCGGGATTAGGGTGGGATGTGTTTTGGGAAGGTTTGGGGTCTCTGAAGCAGCAGAGCTTTGTCGGGGCTCGGCTCCTGCTCGGTGGGTGCTGCCGGCCCCGCAGTGCCTCCCAACGGGGTTAGCGCCGGTGCAGCGAGGAACTGGCTCACTTGGGAAGCTCCTTAACACGATTGCGAGCCCTAATGGGATCAGAGCCCCTGCCACGCTCCTGCTCGAGGAACAAAGGCGCTTTCTGGACCTCTGCTGACCCTCGGCTTCCTCGAGACCCTTTGGACTTCCCCAGCCACGACCCCGAGCGTTTCCTTTGGTGGATGGGGAGATGGCAGCGCGCGGTGCGGTGCTGCCTGCGAGCTGCTGGCCTTACGGCTGAGCAAGGCCGGGCTCCTCTGGGGGGGCTCTTTAGGGTGGGGAGAGCGGGGTGGTGAGGAGTTGGGTGCAGTCATGTGCAGGGTGAGGATTTTGGATGTGTGTAAACATGGGAATGGTGGTGACATGCACAAAGGAGAGCAGAAATCTGCCACTGAAACCTCCTGGAGAGGGCTGAGGTGTTTGTGCTCTGTGCTGCTTTGCCATGCTGCGGTGGCCGTGGCTTGCCCCTGTTATCCCTAGGGGGATGCGTTCCTTGTTTCCCCACCTCGGGGTGGGTGCGAGGCGTGCACGGGGCCGTGCTCACCCCCTTTTTGTCCCCGCAGATCCTGGTGGACTTGCCGGCCGACAGGAAGCACCAGGCGCTGCAGTACGAGAACGTGGTGGCCCACGAGGGCAGCTCCATCCTGCGAGACCTGGTGCTGAGCCCCGACCGCCAGCACCTCTACGCCATGACCGAGAAGCAGGTAAGGGGAGGGGGCTGCAGCCCCTCAGCTCGCCGGACCCCAGGTTTCAGCCTGCGCCTGTCTGGGGGATGTTTTGGGGCAGCTCCCTGGTGGGGATCCGGCCCTTTTTGGAGTCAGTGGCTGCCCACGAGGCACCCGGTGGGGCAAAGCAGCACGGATGAGGGTGCCCTGAGCCTCAGGCAGGTGAGCATGGAGTGGTGGGTGCTGTCCCTAAAGCCACCCTGTTGCCACGTGCTCCTGTTCCCTGTGCGGGTGGCAGCCCCCAGACGCGCTGTGCGTCTCTTCCCCCTGCTGCTTTTGCCCTGAGGGCTGGTGCTGTGCTTCCCTCTCCATCCTTTGGTGTCTCTCTTGGGGACAGACCCCGCCAGCCCTGCCAGAAGGTCACTTTCCTTCCATTTCTTAATGGCTCTGCTCCCCAGGCTCTGGCCCCAGCTGCTGCCGAGCCACCCGGTCACCTTTGTCCCTGCGCCGCCTGGGGATGTGCAGCTCCTCCCTGCTCCCCTGTGCAGAAACACCGCCCGGAGGCACCAGCTCCCAGACACTGCCCTGCTGCTCCTCTCCTCCCCGTCGTCTGTGCCCCAGGCACTCATCCTTAGCAGCAGCTGCCTGAAATCCCCGTCCCCTGGGGACTGAGGGCTGCCCGACCCTTCCAGCGAGCTGCTGCAAGGGCTGCGTTCCCTGCTGCGAGGCCGTAAACCTCCTCTGCTCCATCCCTCCCTCCCCGAGCAGGGATTTGCAGGTTAGCTCCTTGCTCCGAGCAGCTTTTTTCCCTTCTGGGCTCGCTGCTTTGGCACCTCGGGGCAGGGGGGGACGTTGCCTGGAGCCAGCAGAGCTGGCGTGCCCTCAAACCTCGGCGCGCGCACCTCCGTCCGTGCCTCTGCCTCCCCAAATTCGCACCCATCCAGAGGTGCAGAGCCGACCCAAGCAGCACGGTCGGGGCTCGTGGTGAGTTTTAGCTTGGCCGTACGGGGATGGCGTGATCCCAGGCTCGCCGGGGAGCTTGCTGCTATGAGTTAATCCATCAAAGGGCTGCCAGGCGCCGGGGCGGGGGAAGCGGGATCCTGCTGCGTCAGGGCTTTGTGCCGCGCGGCGGTGGCGGGTTTTGGGGCTGTGGGGCCGGGCTGGCTGGGCGCTCACAGCCTCGCCAGCCACGCTCTGGTCCCGTCTCCCTCCCACACGCTGCCTGGGTGGCAGAGGAAGAGGAGGAGGAGGAGGAGGATGGAGCTGAGACCAACGCTGGCAGCTCCCCGCTTGTCCTCCAAGGAGCAGGGGACCCAAGGGGCTGTTTTTGTGGTCCCATCACCAACCTGTGCTGGTGGCCCGGATCCCCAGCCCTTCTTTTTGGGCATCCTTGCCCAGGAATCATTGGGGATGTCCAGGTAGCCACGAGTCCCATCAGCTCCGTGCCCGGAGAGGGGCACAGGGGTGGGACGGTGGCTGGAGCACGGCAGGTCTCCTGGCTGCTCGCCCGGGGGTTGGGAGGGAGAAGGATGCTGGAGAGCGGCCTCGTGTTTGTCTAGACAGCCCCGCAGGGACAGCGGAGCCTTTCCCCTCCTCCTCCCAGTTCCTGTCTCTGTTTTCTGCTCTGCTGCAGGCAGCCTGGGGCTTTGCAGGTGAGGCGGGGAGGGGATTTGGGCTCCGGAATTTGAGGCTAGGGCAGTGCCAGGACACATCACGCCGAGCCCATCCCCTGGCCTGGTAGGATGTAGGGGTCCCTGGCTGAGACCCTGCCCCTTTTTGTGGGTGGCAGAGGTTGTTTTAGGAATGCCACTGAGCAAATCCTGCCCATGGGAGCAGTGGGGGGAAACTGAGGCACGGAAGGGGTGGGGGCAGCTTCCCGAGCCCCCGCCCCGTCCCCCCGCTTCTCCTCCCTGCTCCTTAATAAAAGCTGCTCCTTTCCCTACAACAGCGTGGTGTTATCAGAGTGCTGCTGGAAAGTAATTAAATGAACAGTTGTAACAGAGCTCGAAGGGCTCGGAGAACGAGGGGATTTTAATCAAATGTGGAGGAGCAATTAATAAAGGAGCCGTAACCCTTTCGGAGCGGGGCTGCCAGCCACGAGGGTGTGCAGGAGGAGCTGGGAGCTGGGGCTGAGCTGTTCCCTAAACTCTGCAAAGAAAAGTTTCCCCGTCCTGGCCTTGCTGGGCCAGCCAGAAGGTGTTGTCCGTGCAGAGCTCCCAAACTCAACAATGTCATGTCCAAGCCTTTCCCCGCTTGGATCTGTGCCCCGTTGAGCCCGGCGAGCAGGAGGGATGCCGGGCAGCGTCACCCCTTGCTGTCCCTGCTGTCCCCAGCAGCCCGTCCCCTCCTTCACTCCCTGCCTCGTCCCGCAGGTGACGCGGGTGCCGGTGGAGAGCTGCGAGCAGTACGAGAGCTGCGAGCTGTGCCTGGGCTCCCGGGACCCCCACTGCGGCTGGTGCGTCCTCCACAACATGTGAGTACCACGGGCTGCTCCTACAGCCCCAGAGATCTGTAAACCGTGTCCAGCCCCACTGCTTTCCTCCTTGGGGAGGTCTGTCCTGGTCCTCGCACCTGGCCATGGGGTCTGGAGCCCCCCGAGGGGTTTCTTAGGGCCGTGCCAGCCCCTCGCCTCCTCCTGTTTCAGCCAGCACCGTATGGCGCACGCACGGTTTGCTCTCCCTGCGTTTAATTAAAACGCCTCCCGTAATGAAATAATATTGCGGAAAGCACAAAGAGCAGCAGGAGGGAGTTGTTTGCTCCGTGAGGACAGGCGAGGCGCCCGGGGTGGGAGGTGATGGAGCATCGCGGGCTGTGAACGTGTGCGCTGGGCACGGCGGCTGCAGGGCGAGATGAGAGGGGGGTGGGCACGGCCGTGCGGGTTGGAGGCGCTGGCACGAGGGGAAAACAGAGCTCCTAGCCTGACCTTGAGCAGATAAAATCCCTCACCGGGCACGCTGTCCCGCAGCAGGGTGTCTCTCAGCCTGTTTGCTGTCTGCTCACCGCGTTTCGTCCCCCCGCAGATGCTCGCGCAAGGACCGCTGCGAGCGGGCGGACGAGCCGCAGCGCTTCGCCTCCGACCTGCGGCAGTGCGTGCAGCTCACCGTCCAGCCCAAAAACATCTCGGTCACCATGTCGGAGGTCCCGGTAAGCACCCCTGCTGCCCAGGCAGCAATTAAAATAAATAACGAGAGTACGGCAAAGAGGGAGAAAGGGGAAGGGAGGTGCGATGCGAATAAAGTGGAGCAAAGTGCAGGGGATTGATGAGGGCTGGCCTGGTGCTGGATGGGGGTAATAGAGGGGCTGATTATTATTCAGAAAAGACATAACGGAGCAATAAATATTTCTCCGTAATATAAATAACAACATGAGAAGTGCCGTGTGTAGGCCAGGGATCCATCTAGCTCGATATCCTGTCTCTGACAGCGGCCAGCAGTGGATATTTTGGGACGAGGCTGAGATGCGCGGCCCGGTCTGTGCAGACGGAGGGGATGATGTACTTCCACCAAGTATTTTCCAGGCCATTAGCACTGTAAAGAGAACGCGAAACAGCGTATACTAGCAATAAACTCTCACAAACTGCCAGGTCTGGATGTCTGGCACTCAGGAGTCCTGAAGGAGATGGCCAGAGCATTCCTTGGCTTGCAGAAGCGGCTTTGGGATAAATCAGGGAACGCTGAGAAAAGCCCAGGCAGCAGAGGAGGGGCTCGTTTTCCTGTCCAGGTGCAAGGAGGGTACAGGGGATGGCCAAATGGTTAGGGTTGGCTTGGTTGGACACCGGGTTGAGAAAAACTAGTGGAAAAAAAAAGATACAGGATACAAGTGATAAAGAATCAAAGATGGGAACATAATTAATGCCAGTCCATGTGGTTTTCTGTCAAACAAACCACATTTTGTTCTTTGATGAAATTATGCCTCGAATTAGAAGAGGGACTGCGGGGATGCGATGTCTTTAGCCTTCTACAAGGCGTTTGACTCGGTGCAACACAACATCCTGATTAAAAATTAGCATTATGCAATATTGATAAAGCACGTGTTAAGTGGATTAAGCACTGGCTCCGTGACAGATCTCCAAGTTGTCGTCAGAGGGGAGTTGTCACTGAGCGGCAGCGCTCTGCAAGGGCTGCCGCGGGGATCGGAGCGCGGCTCGGCCGCCCTTCGCGGTGTCATTGGTAACGTGGAAATAAATGTGGGGTCGCTGCTGATGGGATCTGCAGGGGACACCGGGACTGCAAGGAGCCGGGGATGCGATCCCCACGCTGAGCTATGGGGTTTGAGCGGGGCTGGTGTGGCAGAGGGAGTGGGTTTGGTGCCGGTACCTCGAAACCAGAGCGAGAGCTCGAGGAGGAAGGTCGGCTTTCGAGAGACGTCCTGGAAAGCGGTGCCTTTGGACGGGATCCCGGGGCCGTGCTGTGTCAGGAAGGGCTCCTGGGGGCAGGCTGCGAGCACAGAGGGGTTTTGAGCTCGTAGCTTTTCTGCTCTCTGTGGTTATTTCTGTGCCTCCCGGCTGGGTGCAGCGCAGGGGTCTGGTGCGATCGACACGGGGACGCGGCACTGGGGCCGGAGTGAGTGCTTGGAGGAGCAGGCTGAACCCTTCGGTAAACATCATGTAAATGAGCTGACGGCTGGCGAAAATGCCTTCCAGTGCGAGGCTTCCAGAGCTCAATCTGCTTAGCTTATCAAAAAGAAGATTAAGAGGTGACTTGATTACAGAGTATAAGTGCCTTTACAAGGAGCAAATATCAGGGACTAAAGGGCTTTTTAATCTATCAAGGAAAGGCATAACAAGAACTAATGGCTGGAAGCTGAGAAAAATTCAAATGAGAAATAAGGCGAGCGTTTTGTAAAGCGAGAACTGCTGACCCCGGCGATGAATTTGCAAAGGAAGAGGTGGATTCCTCCCCTCTTGATGTCTGCAGAAGTGGATGCCTTTCTCTGAAATGTGCTTTAGCCAAACACCGGGCTTGGGCTCTGCAGGGAGGCGAGGTGTAATGGTTCGTGGTGCAGGAGAGGGCAGAGGATGTCAGGCTGTGGTTTGTTCACTCTTTAACCCACGTCATTCCGCGCTCTTGGCTTGGCTGGGGAGGTCCTGGAGGTGGATGGTGCTCCCTTGGGGCAGGTTTCCCCACCACGTGTGGCTGAGGGCGGAGGGCTGGCACCCCCGTGGTCTTTTCTGTTGGCTGTGCTTGCTCCTAGCAGCCACAGAGGAGTCCTTTTGGTAGTTTCCTGGGGCAATGCTTTGCCTTCTCTCCCCCAGCTGGTCCTGCAGGCCTGGAACGTCCCAGACCTCTCGGCGGGAGTCAACTGCTCCTTCGAAGACTTCACCGAGTCCGAGAGCCGCATCGAGGACGGGAGGATCTACTGCAGCTCTCCCTCTGCCAAGGACGTCATCCCCATCACCAGGGGCCGCGGTGAGCTCGGGTCTCTTGGGTGTGGGGTTGGAAGAAAACCCAAGGCCAGCCTTGTCCTGGTGGCTGTCCCATAGCCAGGCGCCGAGGAGGGCAGCCTCCGGTGACAGAAATCCCCAGGGTCTGAGCAGGGTTCTTGGGGTGTCGGAGGAAAAGGGCTTTGCTGCTGCTGCTTCTTAAGCTCCTTGCTCTCATCCAAGCCATGGCACAGCTACATGCTGGCACTGCGATGGTCTGCATGGCAGTCCTACTAATTATGGGGCATGCCGGCCTCATTCCCCAGCTGTGGGCCATTCCTGGGCAGAGGTACTGCACATATCCACAGACTTTAGGATGCTGCTGCCCCCAAAGCTGTTAAGTTCCCCTCCAACACCACTGGCACACCCCCAGGCAGCTGCCTCCGTGCTGACAGCTGCAGTTAGCTGGAGGGGCTTGGTGCTGTGCCTGCGCCTTGCTGACCCATTTGGTGGCTGGTTGGGTGTGGGTGGGCACCCTCCTTGTATTTCCAGGTGTGGAGGTTTTGTTAGTTGGCTGGGATGAGTGGAGTTGTTGCCCAGATCCTTCCAGCCCTGGGCTGAATGCCTGGCTGCGCGCCGTGTCCCTTCTGACGCCCTTCTCTGCCTTGCTCTCTCCCAGGGGACAAGCGAGTGGTGAAGCTCTACCTGAAATCCAAGGAGACGGGGAAGAAGTTTGCCTCGGTGGATTTTGTGTTCTACAACTGCAGCGTCCATCAGTCGTAAGTGACCTGGGCTTCGTGAGTGCGCTCTGGGGACGGATGGGTCGGACAGCGGGAGCCGTGGGCACGCGGAGCCCTCAGGCTGTGGGTGCTGATGCTGCAAGAAGAAAGGGAAGCGGTGGAGTGTAGCGGTGTTGGCAGCGAGGAACCTCCTCCTCCTGCCCTTGTCAGCTGGGGCAGTGACCAGCGAGCCCGCAGCTGGTTTGGGCACGTGGGAACACGCAGCATCAGGGCTGAACCTCGCTTAAGAGCAGGGGTTTGGGGTTTGAGAGAAGCTTTGGAGGAAGAAGCGAGTTTGCTGCATTGCAGGCGGTAGCAGTCCATGTGACTGCAAATGCCAAGCGGCTCGTTATCCCTGCAAACAGTTAACAGGAGAGACTTGGCCATGCAAAAGGAGAGCCGTGTTCTCCTGTGGGGGTACCTCCTGCCCAGCTGTGTGGAGAGGGAGCTGGGATGTTCCAGCAGAGCTGCGTGTCCTGGGGCCTTCACCCGAGCACTGCCTCGCTGGAAGTGATTGTGAATCTGCTTTCTCGTCAGGCTGCCTTGAAACCTACTTCAAATGCGGGTTTTTAGGCGGTCTGAGATGTGCATGGGATAAAGCAGAGGGGGTGTGGGTTATTGACGTGCTGTCTAAGCACAGTGGCTGGGGTTTCTAGGAGCGAGGAGCTGTGGGCAGCGTGCTCGGGGAGAGGGCTGCGCCGGGGGAACGCCGGAGGAGATGCCGGGATGTGTTCGGGCAAAGGATTTGGAGCTGGAGAATGCGAGCAATTTCCTTCTCCTGCCAGCAGCCTCCCACGGATGGTGGCACTCGGGCTGATCAGTAATTATAGATAAGCAAGCGCGGAGGGATCTCTTTGGGACAGCTTTTTGCCGAGGATCCAGCCTGGCTCGGGGGTTTGGCGAGCGAGCTGCGGTTCCTGCGTGGGTCAGGGGAAGGCAGCTGAGATGTGCAGGCACCCGGCTGGGGGTGTGCAGCGAGGCCTGCCTCCAAAAGGCCCGAGGATATCGAGATGAGAGAGCAAAATGAAGCTGTCACCACTGCAGTGGGGCGCTGCAAGCCTTGTGCATCGCAGCCCCGGGGTTTCTGCCCTGCCTGCGCTGGCACGAGGAGCAGGATTTACTCCGGGGAGCGAGGGAGGGGAGGGAGTTTGCAAACTTGACTTTCGCACTCACCTTGCCTCCCGAGATGAGCTTTGTCTCCCTTCACGTCGTGCAGTTTCAATAACATGAGCTCAGCTTTGGCTCAGGGTGGCTGCATGTCATTATTTTGCAAATCAGAAAGCAGACGCGACTTTTATTTTTCTAAACGCAAGAAACGAGACTTCTAAGCACGAGGAGGATCGGATTCGCCCAACGAGGGCCACAGCGTTTTGGTCCAGCGGGAAGGGCTGGGGAGGGAATTGGCATTTTATTTTATTTTATGTGCCTGACACAGGAGCAAAAAAACCCACCCCCCTCTTCCCCAACAAACCTACAACAAAGAGCCCTGACTGATTTATTACCGCGTTGATGTTTAATTTTGGATGCATTATTTAAAAAGGCTAATTATGGATGCATTAATATTTATGGGCTCCGGTTGGAGCTGATAGAAAAGTCCACGTTCTAGGCTGGTGAACATTATTATTATTTTCTTTACGTCAAGAATTTTAGGGTTTGGAGGCAGTTCTAACGATGTGACCTGCACTCGAATCATACCCACAGAGCACGACAATCTCGGGGGTGATGCAATACTTTTAAATACCATTTGCAGACAGGCGTCTTTAATGGATCTCCTCGGAGTTAATAGCCTTTCAGATCCAGGTTTCATATTTTGCAGAGGAAAATCTATAAGTCAGCCTGATAAATTCTGTATTAGGAGCAATGTGCTTTTCCACGAGGCTAATGTTTTTCCTGTGGAGTTCTCTGATGACCGTGCATTATGTTTTCGTTTTACATTTGGGCGGCTTGGCTTGGCTTGGGAGCCAGAGGCCTGCACGTCGACTCATTCCTCAGCCGAGGATGAAATGTTTGGGCGAGGTTTTCAAACTGCTGGGGAAAGAGAGAGGAATTGCAAGGCAGCTCTTCTGCTGGAGCAGCTCCTGGGGAGCTGATGCTCCTCCACCTGCGTGGCTTTGGAGCTCTCCCCGTGCGTTTCCAAGGCAGGAAGTCCTTGGAAAGGGTTTGTTCCAGGCGCCTTCCCGCAACTCCCAGTGCCTGTCAGGCTCTCATCAGGTGCCTCATTCTTTCTCTGATTTCCCCTTTTTAACACCTGCAGCCTGAAATACTTAGTACAGACTCAGATTCTCAGGATAGCTCTTGTTCTGGGACTGATATGCCCCGTGGTTTTCAGGGGGTGAGCAGCGCTGTGCCCGTTTACAGGACGCTTCCAGCTGGCAGCTTGCAACAAGGGATCCCTTTGGCACCAGCCCCTTTTTGCAGGGAGATGATGCTGTGACTTTGGGGTGTTTTCAGTCCCCTTTTCCTGGTAGCCTGCCTGATGTGGGTGATCCCCAGGTGATGCAGAATGGGCAGAAATCATGATAAATGGTGTAACAACACGGAGAGGGGTGCGCTGGGGGTACCCTGTGCTGCACCAGGGCTGCTCCAGCTCCTCCTGCAGAAAAGCCCCGCAGCAGGGCCTTGTCCTAGCTCTGCTGGATCCAAAGGGTGAGCGGGGAGGCAGAGCCTGCCGTGATTGAAAAATGAGCGAGGTTTGTTTGCGATGAAAGCAAATCGTTTCCCGTTCAGAGCGACGAGGACGAGCCCTGCGCCCGGCTCCTGCCGCAGCCTGCGAGGAGGCGGAGATGCAGCCAAGGAGGCAGGTGGGGGTTTGTCTCGCGGAGCCTTTCCTCGTAGCAGGCAGGAATTTCAGCAGGCTTTTGAGGCCACGAGGTGTTTGAGGATGGGTAAAACTATTGCATAATGCCTCGGTGAGCTCCTCTGTCCAGGGGCTGTGTCGGTGTTTGCCACGAGGCAGGGAGGGATCTGGTTGCAAACACCGGTTGCTCCATGTGCAGGGGGTGTGCCTGGGTCAGGGGCATTGGCTGGCTGGGGTCAGATGCTCCTGAATTCCTCAACAGGGGGCTTTTTGCTAAGGGTTGGCAAGGATGATGTGAAGTGGAGAGTGCTGGATCTTCACTGAGACCCCTGTCACCAGCTCGTGCCCTACGGAGCACATGGAGTGCTCCTGTGCGTGGAAGGACGGCTCATCCTGTCCTTGGGGAGGGCTTTTCTCCTGCTCTGGGTCACCTGAAAAGCTCCTTTGGGGCTCAGGATTTTTTCCAGGTTGTGACATTTGGGGTATTTTTCTCCAGGTTTTGGGTCTTTTTCTCCTGGAGGTCTGTGCGTCGGGGAGGGGGTTGCTGGTGGAGCCACCATCTGCATTGAGTGGAGAAGAGGAAACCTGGGGCTGGGTGCAGAAAACTGGGGTCCCTCGCAGAGAGGGATGCAGGAGGGTATCCGCCAGCTCACGGGGCTGCCCCTGTGGGCTCAGGGGATGGGGAGCACCGGGCTGGAGACCTGCGTGGTTCCCTCGGGGGTTTCCTATGGGGCATTGATCAGGCGCAGGCGACTGAAGACCACTCGGCGGCTTTGATAGTCTAATGAATCAGCCCGTGGCCGGAGTGCCTGTGTGCAGATGTGGAGGTTGTCTTTGTAAGCATTAAGCTCCCTCTTCAAAGCATTCTCTGGGAAATGAGTCCCTTTTAAAGATAAAGCCTCCATGCCAGGCTCCCCGCCTGCCTCCAGCGCAGGGAGGTGGGTGAATGGGAAATCCCCCTGCAAAGCCAGAGAACAATGCAGGGCGAGGGTGGGGAGCAATGGAGAGGGGAATTCCTCGGGATATGAGAGCTGCAGAGCTGGGGGCCTGGAGAGAGCCCACGTGGGGCTGGCACAGAGCCCCCTCATCCAGTCCCTGTTTCCGACAGGCTCCAAACCCAGCTGTTCCCAAGGACAACCGAGACGTGGTTCTTCCCACTGTTCCCATGCCTGCTGCCTGGATTTCCCTTAGGGAAATTTGGGTTCTTAACCGCTCTTGGGGTTCGTCTTTTTGGTCCTGGGGGCTGGCAAGTGGAGACGGCAGGGAGGAGGATGCGAGTGTTGGCACTTGTGTGATGCTGTGGCATGCCTGGCACGTCACCAAAATGCCCCCGGCATGTGGGCAGAGGCAAAGCCGTGGCCATGAGTGGTGTGGAAGCAAAACCCAGGCGGTGGCACAGGCAAAGGAGAAAAATCCCAGGTCAGGGGGACTGATGCTGAGAGCGGGGAGCCGGGCAGACTGAAATCGGTGCCTGTGCTGTGCTTGTGCACATCCATGGGGTAACGGTGGTACTGCCCTCGTGGCTGTGCCAGTTGTGGTGCCGGGGTGCTGAACGTCCCCGAGGGTGCTGAACATCTCGAGCAGCGTCGAGGAGAGATGCGACTGCTGCGTTCGAGTAGGGCAGCCCTGTCGCACAGGTCGGGCTGGCCCTATAAGTCCCCATTAGGCAAATGGGATTTTAATGCCTAGCTCAGGGGCTGGGAGCAGCGGGGCTGCTCTCCTCGCCTGCCTGCCGTGCCGCAGAGCCCGCTGGCTGCTTGCTTTGTCCCTTGGTGGCAGCGTGGGACGGTGCCAGCCTTGTTACCAGGCTCCTGTCCGGCCGGGCTGCCCGCGGCACGCTCGGTAGCAGCTTGCAAAGCCGGGGCTGCTGATTTCCAGATGCTTGCAGATGCTTTCTCCTCCACGGCACGGACAGATGGCTGCGGGCGGCTCACGAAGTGTGTCTGTGTTTTACCACCTCTGAGCTGCGAGGCGGTAACAGATCTGCGCCTGTTCCCAGCCTAGGGCAGGTGGGAAACCCCGCAGGATCGCACCGGAGACTGCTCGGGATAACCTCTGCTAGGTCACCTCTGCTGTGAGCGAGGAGGAGGGCTGGTGCAGCCTGGCCGTGTGTTTCAAACGAGTTACTTCTGAAGAGTTTAAAACTCAGGGCCCGATTCTGCAAGCTCTAGGCAGAGAGGTGTGGACGCAGTGTGTTTTCTGTGCCCAACCCCTGTACCCATGAGCAGGACCCCGAGCAAAACCCTTCACAGCAGGGATGGAAAAGTCCCCCAAAAAAGGGAGAGCAGCAAGCTGGTGGTTTGAGATGGGCAGAGAGGGCTGGAGGGAGGTGAGAGCAGATCTCCTGCTGTGGGTCTGCCTCGTGCCAGGGGTCTGGGTAGGGGCTGGGGGCACTGCCTGCCCGCTCCCGCTGCTCTTCCAGCTTCCCCCCGTCCCTGGGGCAAAGCGATGGATATAGAGCCCCAAGTGCTGCAGCTCGGCCCCTCACCCCGTGCAGCTGCTGCTCCAGATGCAGGCTGTGCTGGAGCTGGCTATCCACTAAGGACGCATCCTCCTTGCCAGGAGAAGGTCTGAGGAGCAGCCTGGGGGCTCGTGGGCGGTGTGTGGCGAGCGCACGCAGATGCTGTTTGCACCAGCAGTGTTCGTCGTTCCCCTCTCCGTGACCCTCCCTCGTTCTGCGCTGGGTGTCACTGAACTCAGCCCCTCTCGTCTCAGTTTGTGCTGTGTCCTTCCCCCAAAAACATGCTGCTCCTGTTCAGCACGGGATTATTCCCCTGCCTTGCTGCTTCTCCGAAGCCCACTCCTGGGGTGGACGGAGCTGGTGGGGTTCACCTTTAGCCAGCCTCTCCTTCCCCTCTCTCCCTCCCTCTCTTGTTTGCTCACCCAGCCTTATCTCACTCCTGTGGATGCCGGTTTTGTTTTCTGCCTTTCCCTCTCCGCTCGGAGCACTGGAGAGAGCTCTCAGCTCTTTCAGGCCGGAGATAAGAGAGGCGAGCGGCCGCGTTCCCAGGCCGCCTGGATGCCGATGCGGTGGCGAGGCACGCGTGGCACGCCTGGGGCTGGCAGCTGGGAAGGGCAGGGGGCGGTGAGCCCGCTCCCCGCTGGCTTCTCCGACCGAGAGAGGTCTGGGGCTGCCAGAGGTGGGTTTGGAAACCCGAGGGGAGCAGCACCAGGAGGCCTCGAGGCAGCCTGGCAGTGAGCTGGGGGGCGAGCACCAAGGCTGCGGGCAGGCTCCTGCGCTGCCCCCAGCCTGCCCAGAGCTGTGCCCGTCCCCATGCTGCTGGTGGGGAGCCGCCTGCCGGCTCGTTCTGGGGGAGGATTTATGGCAGGCAGCAAGCCCAGGCTTGTTTTAGGACGGGGAATGTGTGCACAGAGCGAGCCTGAAATCCTGGAGAGGTTACAGCTCCTCGTGCACAAGGGTGTTAGGAGGGAGGGGAGCGCAGCCGAGGTTCCCTCCTTTTTTCCTGCCCTCCCTGGAGGCTTCACCTCTCCCCAGTCCCTGTAAGGTCTCCGGGGAAGGAATTGGGGACGAGGGGAGCAAACCGAGGGTCCCCAAGGGTCCGTGTGTCGGTGCTGTGCCTGGCTGGGCTCCCCCTGCCTCGCTTCAGGGAGCGGGGGGGCTTCAGCACAGGCGGCAGAAACTCCCCCTAATTATCAGGAGTGATGAAAGCCTCTTAGGCGAGGAGTGACGAGGGAGAAGAGCCTGACCGTGGGAAGGAGAGAGACAGCACAGATGGCACCGTGCTGCTGAGCAGCCTGCTCCTGTGTGGGGAACAGCCCGCGGGGACAAACGGCCGCCCCGGGACATCCCCGGCTCCTCCACGGGGCCCGACCTTGGAGCTCGGCCTCTCCTGCCCACAGTCCCTAATTATTTTTTGTTGGTTTCTGGGGTTTAATGAACCGTGTGCCTGGCCCCCCGGGTGCTTGAGGCTCACCTCGGCCTCCAGGCCGTGCTCCCTGGGACAGGCCTGAGGTGCTGTGGGGCCAGAGGTGTGTGCTGAGCGCCCTTACGGGGGCTCTTTGAAAATCATCCCTGAAAATGATCACTTTAAAAGCGACCCAGTTGGTTAGAAGCAGCCAGCAGGGAGCGAGATAGGAGGTGGAGGTGTCCCTCATTTACCTGCCCCCCAGGTTGTGTGCTTGAGCCCTTCAGGGCGAGCACCCAGGGGTAGGAGCAGTCCTTTTGTGTCCCCCGTGCCCCCCCTGCACCTCTCTCCATCAAAGCAAGCGGAGCTAGGAGGCCACGGCTGTGCTTTTAAGTCGAATCTCTGCAGCTGAAATAAAATCGCATATATTTGCATAAGGAGCATCTCAATTAGCATATTTGTGGGTAAAGCTAAAAGGGCTGTTCATTTGGAAGTGAAAATGTGAGCGAAACATGGAAATGACTTCCAGCCCCCTTTACAAGCAGCTTAATTAAATATTTCCTTAGCGTGTGCGCATGGATTTAGGAAGCTATCGCTGTGGATGTAACGGGGTGTGAAGCCCCCGGGCGGGGAGCTGCGGCCCCACAGAGCCCCACGGGTGCCTGGGCACCCTGAGCTGTCCCCACACCTCTGAAGGATGCAGGGGCAGGGATTTGGGGTGCCCATCCCGGGCTTTCTATGCAGGAAGAGGGAAGCATTTCGGGTGGGAGCGGGTCACACGCGGCGCATTGTGCGCGGCTGAAAGGCACCACAGTCCCCAGCCGTTAATCTGCCCCAACCTTTAGCCACTTCTCATTCTCCTCTCAATGAGCATGCATTAAGCTGGCTCTTCCGCCCCCTCTCCCCGCAGCCGAGAGCCCTGGTGCTAAGGTTGCCTTTCAGCACACCACTGCCCAGCTCCCGGAGCTGCAGCGCGGCCCCCTCCAGGGCTGGCGGGGAGGGACGGGCTCAGCTCCTCCAAGCACGGGGAGCGTGGTGGGCACTGGGGGAAAGACAAAGCACCCCTTTGGTGCTGCCCAGCCTGGGCAGCAAAGCCCTGGGTGCACAGCTCTGCCATCCCTTGGGGTTGTGGGGAGAGAGGCCTCCAACCCGCTCCTTTACGCACCGGGCGACCTTGTGGTGCTGTGTAGCCCCCACGCAGCCCCACAGGATTGGCCCTGGTCAAAACCTGTGGGGTTTGACCCCTGCTGCCACCACCTAACGCTGCTGCTTTGCTCTCTCCACAGCTGCCTGTCCTGCGTGAACGGCTCCTTCCCCTGCCACTGGTGCAAATACCGGCACATCTGCACCCACAACGCCGCCGACTGCTCCTTCCTGGAGGGGCGCGTCAAGCTCTCCGAGGTAAGGCGAGCCACCTCTGCTCTCCTCCCCTTGTCCCGTCGCGGCCCCTTGCCCTTCAGGGATGGGTTTAGCCAGAGGAAAAGCGTTTTCCCAATCTTTCCCACCGCCTCATTTCCCACGCAGGCCGTGCCCGCGGTGCTGGGGAGCGAGGAGGGAGTTGTGGGAAGAGCTGGGGGGCTGCCTGCTGGCGGGGAGAGGCTGTATGAGCTGGGAAGTGTCACTGCAGAGGCTGTTTGGGAATCTGGGCTAAGTCAGAAAGCACTTTAGGCTGAATGAAGTGAAAAACAAAGGCAGAGATGCTTAAGCATTTTCCTTTGATGTTTTTGAAGGGAGCAAGCTTGAATTGTCATGGCAGAACAACTTGTTTTCAGAGTGGGGAAGGTTTAAATCCGTAAAACAAACCATCTTGCTGCACCTCACGCCTTCTTCGTCTCTAATACTTCGCAAAGAAGCATGTTACTTTGTGGGGGTTTATCCTGCACAGCATCTGTGCCATCAGCTGGGGAAATCCATCGCTCACGGGGCACCTCCAGGAGCTCCCTGCCTCTGCAACCTGCCAGGGCATGGCTGGCTGCTTGGGCTGGATCTGGCGAGGTCTGGCAAGCAACCTGTGTGTCTGTGGGTCCTGAAGGGAGAGTTTTGGGGAGGACAGTCTCTCCTGAGGCTGCCAAACCCAGAGGAGGTGTCTCAGGCTGAGCCTACCTGGGTTTCCAGTCGTGCTGCCTGAGGCGTGGTGCTGGGAGCCCAGCGGCAGTGCCCTGCTGAGCAGTGCAAGGGGATGGTGGCCTGGGGAGGGCGTTTGCCAAATTGGCTCAGAGAAACCTCCCCCACGCTGGCTGTTCGGGCTCTGAGCTCCGTCAGAGCTTGTGCCGTGGTGGCCGCCAAGCCAGGGCTTGGTTCCTGGGAACAAAGAACAAAAGAGGCCTGTCTGAGGAGCCTCACAAGACTTTGCCGTCCTGGCTGCCACGAGAGCAAGCCTCCCGCTGTGTCTGTCTGCTCGGGAGGAGCAGCAGCCACATATCCGAGTGGATCTCGTGGTATTTGTGCCTTACGATGTCTCCCTTCATCCTCGGTGAGGACCTGGGTCCCCTTCTGGATCGGGGTTGCTGTCCTCCGTGTCCCCATGCTTCAGTGCTGGGCTTCGAGTTGGATGGGACCGCCTGTGGCCGAGGAGCCCTCAGCCATATCACTCACATGCTGTTTTTCTCCTCCTGACCCTGCCTCTGGAGCTGCTCTGGGCTCCTCACTGGAACAGATCAAGCTCCCAGCAGGGAACAATCAATTTTCCCCCTGCATCCTGCCTGCCTCTGCCATTACTTGAGGAGCTCGAGCCCTCCGGGAGGGGACAGGAGAGCTGGGCCGTCACTCAGCTGGTGCGTGGCCACCAGCAGCACAATTCCTCGTGTGCTGGGACCTGATGGATGGAGCAGCACCTTCACCCGTGCTGGGGCTAGCCCTGCATGTGTTCTTCACCATTCCCTGTGGAAAACCAGGATGCCTGGACCTGCTGCCTCTCTGCGTGGAGCTGCTGTGTCTACAGGAGAAGATATGGGCTCCCTGCACCTCTTCGGGCTTCAGGAGCAAAGGATGCGGGTGGCCTTCCAGCAGACGGTGGCATTACCTGCTGTGCTGGATCCAACATCGTTCCTCTGGGCGTGGAGCTGAGCAAAGCCTTCTGGAGAGCTGCAGAAGCCCAACCACCGCTCTCACGTGTGGGTAGGTGGGCTCGGCACTTGCCATTTCTGCACAGCAGCAGGAGGATGTTGGAAAGGGGACGCCGCTTGTTGAACAGCCCCTTCTGTCCCCTCACTGCCCACGGGATGTCACTTCTGCGTGCCCAGCTCCTCGGACTTGCTGGGATGCGAGAGCAGCGATGGCTTTCTGCCGTCCCTTCCACCCCAGACAACCCAACTCCCAAGTTTTGGCACCTTCTCTTGCTTCCCTTGTGGTTTTATCCCAGCGCCAGGGGCTTGCGTTGCGCTCATCGGTGCTCGAGCGTGTCCCGCACGGCCCGCGTGATGCACGGGCCAGAAGGAGCCCAGCTCGGCAACCCCACACAAAGGGGAATTGTGTAACACGAGAAGATTAGAAAAAGCTGTTTTCTCCCAGCTTGTGCCCTGAAGAAATCTGGCGAGGGATCAGCCTGTCCTCGAGGTTGCCTTCCCAGCCAGCTTCTGCAAACAGAGGATGCTCAGCGCCAGCGGTTCCCAGCAGCGCTGGTGCGCACGGGGGGCAGTGCTGGCGCTCTTCTCCCGTCCCTTCCAAGCCAACGCAGCTGGTAACACCCCCGGTGTGCTGTCTTTGGGACACGGGCACCTTTCCCAGGGGACTCGTGTCACTTCCAGGGCAAGCTGTCCCCCGGCAGACCTCTTGGTCACCCTGGGACCTGGAGCGGCGCCTGCCTTGAGGTCTGGCGAGCCTGGCGCAGCTCGTTTGCACTTTGGTGCGGCCTCAGCAGTTCCTGGCAGGGGTGGCCGGACACCCTCGGCCCAGCCACATCTGTGGGCTGCCCGTCTGGGCTGAGATCCGAAATCCTGCCCCATCCCCGGCCCTGCAGCCCGGCGGTGGGCAGGGGTGACTCGGTGTCAGACCGCGGCACCGCTGCACAAACCCACGGTGGACGGTCAGCGCGAGCCTCGCCAGCAGGATGTGTAACTCCCAGAGTTATTTTAAGCAGGATTTGGTCTGTCTGCAGCTCGCTTGGTTTGAGTGTGGTGGGCACGGGTCAGGAAAGGCACGAAAATCTGTTAATAGTGGAGCTTAACCCGGTAGCTGCTGCTTCCCGCTGGCAGCGTCATTCCTTTCTTTCCCGGGAGGGAGGTGGGCGTTCTGCTGGGAAATGCGAACCCGCAGCACCGTCCTGGGCATGCCTGGGACGTTCCCCTGAAAGTAACTGGGGTAACTGGGCTCTTTTGGGGTGTGGGCAGGAGCCACCAGGCGTGTAAATCTGCCTGGGAACGGCAGCAGCAGGAAGGATGTCCCTGCCTGCTGGCTTCTGTGGCTTCCAGCCCTCAGCTCCGCAGCCTTTGATTACGTCTCCTTCCCAGAGCTCTCGGCCCTCTGCGGCTTCCTCCGGGGGGTGAAGGGGTGGGAAGGGATGACGAAGCAGCACGGGCTGCTCTTCGCTTGTCCCTGCTTGCAGCGCCCGGTGGTGGCTGTGGGTGTGATCGGGGATTGGGGCCGAATTCCCCTTTCCCCAGCAGTCGCTCTCCGGAGACGTTCCCCGGTGTCTGCCCGATGTGGAGCCACCGCTGGGGGCGAAAGGCTTGTGACCTGCGGGGACCGAGCGTGTTTGTTTGCTCAGGCTCGTGGTTGTTCTTCGTTCCCCTGGCTGATGGGAACGGCCGAGCACAGGAGGACTCGGCGGGGGACCCCAAAAACCTCAGAGAAAGCTGTGCCTTGTTGGGAAGAGGTCCGGCCCTCCGGGTGCTCAGGCACCTGGAGGAGAAGGGGATGGTGGTGAGTGCCCTTCCCCATCCATCTTCACCTCTCCATAGCTGTTCTGCCGCGCTGCTGCAGCCGCTCCACATGTGCCCAGCTCCTGGGAATGTCCCCGTGGTGCCCCTGCTGTGCCCCTCAGCTGCTCCCTGACCAACCCTGCTCACCAGGGACTTGGGCAGGGGGAAGCCAGGGTCAGGGCCAGCCCCAGACTGCCCTCATCGCACCCCTGCTGGTGATAACAGCCTTGCAGCTGGAGCCGGGAGCTGCCAGAGAAACCCAAACCACAGCTTTGCAGCGTGGCTCAGTCTCTCAGCTCTCCAAGCAAACTTGGGCGCCCTCGTAATGTCCTGAACCAGCTGGGAAAACATCTTTAATGGGAGCAAATCTGCCTTGTGCAGCGCTCGGGAAGGCGGGGGCAGGGTGCCTTGCTTTCTGCTCATCCCAGCACGTTGTAGCTCCTCGATCCTGGAAGCAAGGGATGTGCAGAGAGGCCTGGTTTCTGCAGGACGGGGGGAGTATCGGACATTTCCAAGGGATTTAAGTGACAGGCAGTGCTGGGGCGAGCGTCGTCAGCTGCTCGAAGGGCTCGGAGGGGAAATGAGCTGTCCGAGTGCCCCCACCCCTCCTGCCACCCCGAGGGCTGGGCAGCGCTGCCCCAGCACCCACCAGCACCAGGTGCTTCCTGTTTTGGAGCCGGCTGAAATTTTTGCTGGATGAGACACTCGGCTTCAGCCGGCAGATGCAGAGCGAGTGACGTAGCCGGGGGGACTCGGCTCCGGCTCAGAGCGCCGGGCAGCAAATCCGCCCCGCGTGCCTGCATCGGGGATGGGGGGGGGGATGCCTGTGCCTGCCTCCTTCCCTGCATCTCCCGGGGGTCTTGGGAGCAGCCGTGGTGGGCACGAGGGCAGGTGGAGGTACCCAGTGCCCTGGCAGGATCGGGAGCACCAGTGATGGGAAATTGAGGAGGTGGTGGGGTTGGAGAGCAAGCCGTGTTTCTGTAATCGAGGGCACCTTCAGTGCTGCTTTGCGGAGGATCAGTCGTGGCAGGGACAGTGCTGAGGGTCCCCAGCCTGGCCCTGCTTTTGTTTTCTGTAGCACGATTTGGGGACAAGTGGTTTTTCCCCCTTAAAAATTGTGCTTTTGGGGAATACAGGCTGGAGAGGAACAGCAAACTGGAAAAGTGAAATGAGTTGGGGTTTGCTGTCAATACTCGCCAAGCAAAACAATTGCTTTTTATTTCTCTGCCACGTTTGATGGATTTATCTCAGCCTGCGGCTCTGCAGGGTCCAGCACAGTGCCAGTGGCTGCAGGAGGCACCTGGGCAGCCTCAATCACACGTGGTTTCTGGTGGCACAGGCTGGACGTGCCCTGGGCAGCAGCAGCACTTTCTGTTTTGGGACCAGCTCATTTTAACACGAGCTGTTCCCCAGTGCCCTGTTATTTAGAGCTGCCGCTTCCCGGGGTCGCTGCTGTGGGTGCGAGACCCCCGCCAGGCTCTGCAAGGCCGGCGTGGGATTGCATCAGGCTGTTGTTGCCGAAGTGGCATCCGTCGGGGACGCGGAGCTGTTTTTTTTTCTGCCTGAGCTCATTTATTTTTGCTCCCTCCTGCTCCCCTGTGCTTTGCGCACGCAGCTCGCGGCTCCCCCGGAGCAGCTGGGCGCCAGCGGCTATTAAAAGCCGAGCGCTTCGCTTTGCCCTCCCGATGGCTCCTTCCCCAGGGAGCTGGGACCACTCCCTGCCCTCGCCTTCCTCCCCGGCTCGGAGTCGTCATCATCCCCTCGCTGTTGGCGCTGTTTTTTAGGCCCCCCGCGGTCAGGCTGCTTGGGGTGAGGCTGCTTCGAGCTGGCCACGGTTCGAAACGGCAGCAAAACGCACTGCAGAGGGGCAGGGGGGAAAGCCTTGTCCGTCCCTTCATGGAGAAAGGGGAGTGGAGGCTGCGTGATGTCTGAGAGGGAAGCCTGACGGCGTGTACCCAGTGGGTATTTACCCTGAAACCTACTGACAGCAATGCCAGCGTCAAAGCCTGTCTTGTTACAGCCATTTTGACCCAAAACGCCCAGTTCCGTGCCGCAAGGCTCCTCTCCAGTCTCCTTTTCTGTGTCGAGGCCAGAGCAGCCACGAGGAGCCCGTTTGGGGTTGGATGCACACAGGGATTTCCTCGGGGTGGCTGTCGGGGCGTTCTGGCAGCGCACGGCCCTGCCTGGCCAAGGCGGGGGGTCCCGCTGCTAGGGGAGGCCGTGCAGCTTTCCCACTTCATCTCTGCCCCTCTCTCTCCTTGCAGGACTGCCCGCAGATCCTGCCCTCCACCCAGATCTACATCCCCGTGGGGGTGGTGAAGCCCATCACCCTGACGGCCAAGAACCTGCCGCAGCCGCAGTCGGGGCAGCGCAACTACGAGTGCATCTTCCACATCCCCGGCAGCACCACCCGCGTCACCGCCCTGCGCTTCAACAGCACCAGCATCCAGTGCCAGAACACCTCGGTGAGTGACCCACGGCACGAGATCCTGCGGTGTTTCCCTGCCCCATACACGCCTTGTTGGCAGGCTGCTCCCTCTGGGGCAGCTGACGGAGATTTTGGGGGCTCCAAGGGGGAGCTCGCAGCCCTTGCCGTCCGCTGCCCTGCTCCCAGGTGTGCGGGGAGGATGCTGCCTGCTGTTGGTTGTTCCATTTTGGGTCGACACCCTTGCCACTGAGACCTGGGACCTGCCAGGCTTTAGGGATGCTTCCAGGGAAATTTGTTTTGGGAAGCTGAGGGAAGTTGCTTGGGCCACGGCCAGTTTTGCCTGTCCCTTTCCCTCTGCATCCTGGCTCGCTGGTGCATCGCTCGCTCCCTGCGGCTAGAGTTTGCTCCCTGATGCCTGCCCAGCTTGGTTGTTGTGTCCCCTAAATGAAATGGGGTTTTGCAGCCCCACAGCAAGCAGTGTGGGTCCCATGCTGCGTGTTGGTCCCATGCGGGGAGCACCAAGCCCCTGAGCAAAAAGATCCGGGGTATTAATGGCTCTGCCCTCCGGGAGGTGGCATTGCTCAGTGCCCCGCTGGGCTCTGCACCGACCTTTCCTCCTCCGTGTGGAGCCAGCCCCTCCCTCCTCCCTCCGATTTAATCCCTTTAAAATTTGTTTTCCATCACTCACACTGTGAAAGCTCATTTGCAGCTTAACGCCGGCACCAATCCCCGCTCCCCTGGCCTTCGGTGGCACCGCTGACATTTAGGAGCCATCGCAGGAGCCTCCCCGGGGTGCAGCATTTGGGCACGAGGAGCATCCTGAGCCTGCTGCCTCAGCCCCATGCCCTGTGCGGTAATGCTTGGGGGGTGAAATGTCCCCATCCTGAGCTGCCAGCTGGGAATTTTCTTGGTGGATCTGCGCTCAGCCAGGAGCTGGATGCACAAAGTGCAGCCGCCTTCTCCTGGGCTAACAGGGCTGGACGTTTGACCTCAAAAATGCCGGTTAGGTCCCAAAAGCGGGGCGAAATGGCTGGAAAAAGGGGCCAGCATCATTGCAGGCTGCGTGTCCTCGTGATGGGCAGCAGCAGCTCGGCAGGGCTGAGGTCTCGGGCAGCAGGCTTTGTTTGCAGGCCCAGGGCAGCTTCACAGAAGGCAGAAAAAAAAAAAAATAGTTCTGGCTTGAAAGAAGCTGTCTTTCTTTCGGGGTCTGCCCGCCTGCTTTAATGTTTGAGGGCATTTAGCCAGGCTGCTTTATGGTGTGGGTGATTCAAATTCACACTTCTGTGAAACTCGTCTCCTCCCTGTCTTTTTTGCAGTCCATCTGGCTTGTCGATAGCGCGGCGTGCGTCGCGCGCCGTCACCCGGCGGTGACCCTCCGGAGCGGGTGGCCCTGGGGGGCTCCCTCGCCTCCAGGCTGGGAGAAGCCCTGCGGGTTTCTGCCCTTTGGGATCTGGTATTCAGGCCGGGTTTTGGGTCTTGGCGTGGTGTGGAGGATGCTGGTGACGGGAGGAATAGTGGGGCCGTGCTGTCCTCCCGGCGTGGAAGTTGAGCAATGGATGGGCTCCTTTCGGGGAGGCATTTAGGCAGGCTTTGTTTCCAGGAGTTCAATGGGTCCTAAACAAGAGGTTAATTACTTTGCTGAATTAGGGATGCTTTCCTGAATTGCGGATGAATGGAGGGGATAATAAGTCAAGTCCACTTAAAACTCTTTGTCTTTTGTTTGGTTTTAGTGCTTGTCAAACTCCAATGACTTTTTAGCACTTTGAAGAAAGGACATCTTTGTTAAATATTCAACAGTCCATTCATTAAGGTTTGAGAGCCGACTATAAACATCATTTGAGGCACCCGATAGATCTTCAGCAATCCCAAGGGGACGGGGCTTGGTGTTCCCCATACATCCCAGGTCAAAAAGTGAGCAGAAAAACCCCTTTTGTGCGTCCTCACTGCAGTCTCTTTCTCCTCTTCAAAAAGAAAGCAACCCTAAGGGTTTTCTGCGTGCACTGCAATGAAGCAGAAAGAAAAGGAAAACCCAACTAAGAAAATAAATTCTTCAGCAGTAAACCAAGTTTTTTGTTAATTGGCTGCTTTAAATCTTCCACAGGCAGGCGCTTTCAAGTTTGCTTTCTTGCAGCGGAGGATGGGAAAAGGGCCACCTATCCCTCAGTCAGTGCAGATAACGCCGCCGAATTTCGCTTTCCAGGCAACCCTCACCTCTGCCCGTTCTTTCTGCCGTCCCTAAGCAGGCCTCGTCCTTGCAGTTGTTGCATAAAATGAAGTTTCACTGGTGGAAGAGCGCCTGAGCTGAGAATCCGTGCTACTGCCTGTAGCAGGCATTCAGTCGACTTCATCAAATTTAGCCTTGGTGTTGGCACAGTGACTACAGGTGTTCTCCCTGGCAGGGATTTACCTTCCTGAGGATGTTCCTCGGAAGGCTGGCGGAGCCCCAGAGCTGCTCTTCCCCTTTAAAAGTAAAAATAGGAAGGAACCCTGCGCTCCTTTTGGAGAGTATCCGAGTCTGCTGTCTGGGCGCTTCCAGTTCAGCCTCACGCCTCACTTATTTCCCTTCCCCTTCGACAAAAGCCCCACGTGGCGTGGAGCAGCTGGGGCACCTCCGCATCTCCCTTTCGGCTCCTTCCTTCCAGTCCCCCTGGCACGTGCCACAAGCTCAGCTGCGGCTCCCGCTGTCACCCCCGTGTCACCCCGGTGTCACCCCCTGGCGCAGGCACGGGTCGGGACCTTCGCCCTGGAGCTGCGTGGGGTGCTCAGAGCGACCTCGCTGCCCTTGTCCCCGTGACAAAATGACACAGCCCTGCAACATTTCTGCCACGTGCCTGCGACGAGTGATGGGAGGACGTGTGCGTGGGGGCAGAGCGAGCTGGTTCCTGCACGCGAGTGGTGCCCAGCTCCAGGCATGGATGCCAGGAGGGCAGGCAAGCCCCGCAGATTCATGCTTTCTGGGTGTTTTTTTTTACCATGATGGAGCCCAGGCGTTGGCCTGCTTTATTCCCAGATCTCAGGTTCTTCGGCGAATTTGGGGCAGGACAAATCCGGGGGCAGCAACTTGGGTGTGATGGGAAGGGAAGAGCGAAGGGAGATCCAGAACCAGAGGGCGAGCGCTCCCATCAAGTCGTGCTGTTGTGCGGGTGACGGTGTTTTACTGGGCTCGGGGTGTATTTATAGAGGCTCATAAATCACACACACATGCCCCGTTCGAGCACCACGCACCTCCAGCGTGTGTCTCTCTAATTAACCAGCCGTGGAGAGAGGAGCAGGATTGGAGCCCCCCAACCCCAGAACCGTTCGCCGACAAAGCCGCGCTCCCTGCCCTAGCGGTGCCTGCATTTATCTTTCCTGCAGCAGTGTTTAAAGTGAAAAGGGAGTATCAGGAGAGTTTGATAGGATCCAATTAAATTCCAGCAGATAAAATAATGATGAATTGCAGTTGAGCCCTGGCGAGACGCGATGTACATTACTGCCGTCCCCGTAGCGCGGGGAAGGAGTTGAGGTCATCAACTACAGAAAAATAGGACACAGCTGCAGCCGAGCCGCTCCTCCAGAAACGCAGCCCAGGGGGATGGTGCCTGCGAGAGGGAGGGGGGGGACCTCGGGGGGAGTGGAGGAAGATTGGGATGCGTGGGTTTGCTCACAGAGCTCGCAGGGGGCAGGGGAACAACCCTTCCGATGCATGATGCCTTTCTTGGGAAACGGTGTCCCTGTCCCTGCGGTCCTTCGAGTGCGGCTTTGCTGGGGTTGTGGCTGGAGCAGGGGGGATGCCCCATGGCAAGGGGTTCCAGGGAGCCTCTACCTGGGTGGGGAAGGGCTGGTGCCTTCAGCTAGTTGCTCTGGGGCTGGAGGTGCTGGCAGGAGCATCCTGAAGCTCATCTCGGTGCAATCATCTGCCCCTTAATTTTGGGTGCACCCTTTCTGGCTGTGGCTCCCCAGGGGTACCCCCGGGAGCTCCCCAGGGGGAGCCGAGCAGCTCTCGCTGCCCATCTCCGCCAGCAGGGCTCTTACCAGGCCCAAACACTTGAGCTTTTTGGGGAGGTGGCAGCTGTGTGCCGTGCCCACGGGTATCCCTTGCCTGGGGTGTGTGGTGGGGTGAGCGTGGCAAGCAGAGCTCAGGAGGTTGCAGAGCTTGCTTAGGAAGATGTCTGAGCTAAGTTATGGGTGAAGAGCCTTGAGAAGGGCTTGGCGAGGAGTCCCCTTGCCTGAGTCACCTCCCTGCAGAAGGAGACTGTGCTGGGAACAGCTGCATGGAAGAGACCTTCCACGTCTCTTGGTTCCTCCAGAGGCACCGAAACGCTGCCCCGGGCTAGGTGAGGAGCCAAGTCTGTGCCACCGGCTTGGTGACGTGTTCTCCTGTCCCTTTCTGCAGGCAGTGCCATGGCACATGAGCCTGCTTTTCTCTCTCTGCACCATCCCTTTACTCTCCAGGCTGTGCCTGCTGTATTTTGGCTCCCAGAGCAAGCTGCCCTCGCCCACAACCCATCCTGGGCACGCACCATGCTCCTGGGGACGTTGGTGCCGCAGAACGTGGTGGCACAGCGCAGGTACCTCTGACACAGCTCATCCCAGCCTCCCCTCCCGCAGCCCATCCCAGACCGCCGGCAGCCGCGGCGATTGATTAACCGGGGAGTTAATAACAGCTAAGTGCTTAATGGATGTTCAGCCCTGTGTTAGCTGGAAGTGGGGAGGAGCCGCTGTGACAGGACCTGCTGCCTGTCCCCGGGCGCTGGTTTGGATCCCGAGGCACAGGAGGGCCTTGGAGGTGTCCCCGGCGGATCTGCAGCATGTGTCCCGGGCTGAGCTTGGTACAGCAGAGGTTTCCTGGGTAGCCAGGAGAGTGCTGGAGCTGTTGGGTAACCTCTTGCCAAGCCCAAAAGCAAACATTGCAGTGCGTAAGGGGGTTAACGTGCAGCAGGGGACGCAGAGGCACAGGGGAGCGAGAGCAGGAGCGCGGTTTTGGCCGTGCCGCTAGCACGCAGCCCCAGCCCTGGCTGCTTTCCCTGCCGCTGCCTTCCCCCGCTCCCCACCCTGTTCCCGGGACTGGGGAGGCCATTTGTGCCCTGCTTTCTCTGCGTGCCCTTCCTGGTGTTCAGGGGTGCCTCTGGAGCGGCCCCAAAGCTGGCTGGACCCCTGCGCGGGGAGTCACGGGGAGCTGGGGTGAGTGCCAGGCCGGCTGGAGGAGAGCCGGGAAAGCAGCCCGGGGAGCAAACCTTCTGAACGTGTCCTTCAAAATAAGAGGTGCTTTGGAAATCAGAGACACACCTGGCAGACCTTGCCTTCCTAGGAGGTGGAAACCTGAGTCCCTATGGCTGCAGCTCCTGCCCGCACCCTGGCTCCAGCATCCGATAGGGGCGGGTGGCGGCATCCGAGCCGTGGGCCCGCTGCCTGTCTCTGTAGGGCAGGTGAAACGCTGCTGGCGGCGACAGGAATGCTGAGGACATGGTTTTCATCATCAGCTGTGTTCCCTCAGCTGTCCCCTGCCGTGGCTGCCAGCTGGGGCAGCGACTCCTGCTCCCTCCTGCCACTTGCAGCGACCCGCTGCCGCCCCAAACTCAGCGAGCTCGGCACAGGGGAGCCCCGGCCGTGCCCAGATGGACAGCAGCTCCCGTGCAAACCTCCTGGGCAAACCTGTTGCTGTCTCGGGACCGGTGCACGAAGAGTTAACGCTCTCCCTCCCTCTCCTCCTATTCTTCTTCTTCCACCCTCCATCCCACCTCCCAGAAGAACTAATTTCCAAAAGCAGCCGGGGCAGAGAGATGCAAATAAGTGTTTTGGACAGCTGCAGGCTGGATGCCTTCCCGAGATGCCAGGGCCCCAAATGAGACATGTCAGAGTACAAATTGAAAATGCCAATTTCACTTAGGCTGCCACGTGGCTCGTCACAGCAAAACCCTGCTCCGGCGCCGCCGCCGCCCTCCCCAGCACGTGCGCGCCCGCGGTGCCAGGGGACAGGGGACGGCCGCCTCTCGCCGCCCTGCCGGGACACCCTCAGCCTCTGCGTGGTTAAGAGCATGGGTATGGGATAGAGGAGGGTGAATTTGGGTTCCCAACCCGGTTCTGGTGATGGGGATGTGGCGGGGAGGTGCTGGATGGTGGAGATGTTTCCGCAGCAGCGCCGTGTCCGGGAGCAGCCCGATGGAGCTGTCCCTGGGGAGGGCAGGCGGTGGTGGAGCAGCTGAGTTTGCAGCTGGATGTTTCGTGCCCTAAAAGCACTGGGTACGGGTGCCCTTGGCAGCCTTGCTCCCCAGGAGGAGCGTGTTTTGGGGGCTTCCAACCTCCCCTTTGGTGGAATGGCCCCTGGGTGTAGGACCACTGGCCAAAAACTGTGGGTGCGCAGCGTGGGACCAGAGGTGGCTTCTGTTTGGGGTCAGGGGGGAGGCCGGGATATGGGATTTTGGAGGCTGGGGTGGGCAGGGGAGGCCAGGGGTAGCCCCGGGCTTGCTGGAGGTGGCACGGCCGTGTCCAGCCCGCAGCCGGGTCCCCGCATGGGCGAGCTGCTGCCCGCGTGTCCGCGGCTCCCTAACAAACTCCAGCAACCCATGAATCATTCATTTAATCTCTCCTGACACGCCTGTCATTTTCTCCAGAGAGGAGCGGGGAATCTCTTGCCGAAGGAGGTCATTAGCTGTCAGGGACGGTTCCGACTGCCTTCCTGTCTCCGTATCGATTAAAGCTCTCCGCCTGTGCGCTGGGGCTGTGCGGGGAATATTGATGGGGCTGCCGGGGCTGCGGCTCGGCTGGCGAAGAGGGGGAGAGAGGCTTTGGGTGGGAGGAGGCGCCGGGCTGGGAGCTGTTATCTGCTGGCGTGCTCGCGCTCACCCAGGCTTGACGGAGCAGAGGAGGTGGGGACATCCCGGCTGGGCGCTGAGTTTGGGCATCGTGCACCAGGCCCTGGGGATCTGGGAGGTCGGATCCTGCTCCATCACGTCCCTGTGCGGGGAATCGGGGTGGCGGTGCTGGTCCTGAGGATGTCGGGAAGGGCACAGCCCCCTCGCAGCACTCGTGTTCCTGGCACGGAGAGGTGCACGTGTGCTCCAGGCACGCCGGCTGTTTCCGCCTCTCCCAGCAGTGGATTCGGACCTTTGGGTTAACGGGATTTTGGTCTGTCTAGAAACCCTCGGTTTTGCTCCTTTGTTTTTTTTGGCAGCCCAGCCTGCTGGTTTGCCTGCGCTGTGTCCGATGCTTTGTCTGTTCTGTTAGACCTCTCTCTCCCTTCTCCATCCCTCTCCTCGTGGTTGAGGGGCAGCATCCTGGTGGTGATGCCCCGCACCTCCCGGCGTGTGTTGCCTCTCCAGTAACGGCCTCTGCCTTCCTCTGTCCCCTCCTGCAGTATTTCTACGAAGGGAACGACATCAGCGACCTGCCGGTCAACTTGTCCGTGGTCTGGAACGGGAACTTTGTCATCGACAACCCCCAGAACATCCAAGGTGAGTGAGGGATGGGACCGGGGTGGGAAAACAGCCCCGTGCGCCCCCAGCCCCCATCCCACCTGGCTCCGTGCACCGCCGAGGCACCGATGCTCGCAGCCACATCCCCCAGCGGGTGCCCTTCTCCCCGTGCCCCCATTTTGGGGCTGGGGGGGCCGTGCTGACCTCGGTGCCCTTCCTGCCGTTGCAGCCCACCTGTACAAGTGCTCGGCCCTGCGGGAGAGCTGCGGGCTGTGCCTCAAGGCCGACCCGCGCTTCGAGTGCGGCTGGTGCGTGTCGGAGAAGCGCTGCTCGCTGCGGCAGCACTGCCTGGCCCCCGAGAGCAGCTGGATGCACGCCAGCAGCGGCAACAGCCGCTGCACCGACCCCAAGATCACCAAGGTACGCGGGGACGGGATGGGAGCGGGGACGGAGCTCTCTGCTGGCACGCCGGAGCAGCCAGATCTGCTCGGCGGTTGGCTTTGGGGCCATCCCCGAGGTTCCCCCTGTTCCTTCTGCGCGTGGATGGAGGATCCGGGGAAAATCGTGGATCTGGGCTGCTCCTCCCCTTGTTGCTGGGGCCGGCAGTTCATCATCCCCCTGCTCTGGCAGCTTTTACGGCCCTTGTTCAGTCAGGTTGGAAACGTTAATGTTCACATGTCTGTAGGGCCGGGCTCCAGGCGCTTTAGGAGGGCTCGGTGCGTAATTCCACGTGCTGCTTTCTGCTTACCCACGGCTCGCGGGGCAGGCAGGCACTGCCGGTGTTAATTACTGCAGGCTTAGCACCGTATCTGATCTGTTTGGGTTTCTCTGTCTTATCTGATGGAAGCTGGAAACGAGAAGGGGCTGCCCGCGGGTCCCTTCCTTTTGGGAACGGGGCTGGATCCCAGCGCCTGCATCGAGCCCAGGGCAGCCTGGTCCCGGCTGGGGTTAACGGGGCTTCTGGAAATCACCTCGGGGGCTGCTTGCTGCTGCTGCCATCCTGCTGATGGGGCTTGCTGTGACAGCTCCAGCCCCGAGGTGTCCCGGGGCACCCCAGAATGTGGCCGGGGCTGCGAGCTGTGAGCGTCCTCACGCACCCTGCAGCTTCCAAGCAGTGGCTGGCCTCAGCAGTGGGCTCTCCAGCCCTGCATCGTTACCCAGGTTTGCACTAATTGCAGATGGGGCATAAACGGGGCTGTTAGCAGGTGGGCTTGACCTTGGTGCTGCTCCAGGCTGTGTCCCGGGGCTGATATGAGTCGGTGGCCGGTGCAGATGCGTGTGGCTGTTGGCGTGGTGCTCCCCCAGCAGCCTCCTCCTGCTGCTGATTTCCACAGCCCTGTCCTGGTTGTGGGTAGGGAGCAGCAGGGCCAGCACGGGGTGTGAGGAAATGGGAGTCCTACAGAGGCTTCGGAAGGACCTGGAGCCTGTCTGCAGCCCAGCGAGCAGGGGAGCAGCTGTGCTCACAGCTGGTGGAGCTGGGCTGGGAGACGACCGCAATTCTTCATCCGTGGTCTCGCTCATCGCTCGGTGGGAGGACGAGCAGCCCTGCAAACCTGCCTGGTGCTGGCTGTGACCCGCAGGGTGATGTCCCTTCCCAAGGCCATCCGTGTCCCCGGCTCCCCCTGTCCATGCTCAAGCTGGGAGCGAGCAACTCGTGCCCGCTGGAGCCATTTACCTGTTGGTTTAAAAGGACCCTGTGAAACCAATTAGCAGCAGAGCGGTGCTGTTTGTGGGGCTGGGGGCTCGGAGCTGGAGATGGGGACTCGGGGCAGGCTCTGCCCTCCTTGCCAGCGCCCCGCTCCCAGGCGGCTTGTTTAGCTGTGACCTTCCTGTGCTGCGCAGCCAAGGGGTCATCCCTTTCCCGGGCTCGTTTCTCCCCAAACGCGTGGCCCTTGTCAGGTTTGCCGCGGAGAAAGAGGAATCTAACACGCCGGAGCAGCTTTTAACACTCGTTTAGGAATACCAAACAAACAGCCGCTCCTCGCCAGCTGCCCCGGCGGAGGAGGAAGAGCGAATCTGATCGCTGGCTGCAGCTGCTGTGCCGAGCCCTGAGCCTGGGCTTTCATGGGGGCTCTGCTGGCTTCAGGCAAACCACAGCGCCCCAAAGCCCAGGAGGGTTTTGCCTCTGGGTAAAATGGGAGATGTGGGTGCCTCGGGTTTGCTGCGCGCCCCAGGGTGCTGCTGCCAGCTCCGCCACTGCCCTGGGACTCGTCCCCGCGCTGGGCTTGGTGCAGAGCAGCTTTGGGCTGTGCTGAAGGTGAGGAGCCTGGTGCAAGCCTGGAGGCGTTGGTGGTTAACCCCAGAAGTGATCACTGCAGCTGAGCCCTGCAGAAGTGACCCCTGGCTCCGTGCTGCCCATCCGGGCAGGGGATGCGGATGGCGGCCGCTGCCGCACGCTTCCCTCCCTCCGCTCATCCGCCTTCCCTCGCCGTGGGCTGTGTGTGAGGAGCAGGAGCATCCAGCTGGCACTGGCCCCGGGCTTGCAGCTGCCCGGAGCTGCCAGGAATGCAGCGAGCTGGTGCCTGCTCGCTTGTCGCGTGAGCGCAGCCGTAGGGTGAGGCTGGCCAGGTGCCGGCCTGAGCGCAAGCGGAGAGATTTCCCCGTGCTCAGGGAGACCTCTGCTCACGCTGTCCTCCAGCTCTGCCAGAGAAGGCATCACCTCCCTCCAAAGGGTCCCTTCTCCTCGATCCAAATGCACGTTCCTCCTGGACCAACCCAGCCTGCATTCCTCTCTTCCTTGTCTCCTTGCTTGCAGCTGCTTTTCCCTCGCTCCCTCTCCATCTCCGTGCCACCAGCCCCATCTCCTGTCCCAGCCCGGGCACACGCAGCCCTGCCATTAATTCTGCTTAGCGCTGCAGGTGTGTGCTGGGCCCTGGGGCCAGCGAGCGCTGGTGTAAAATCGCCCATAATTGCCTTGTTGGAGGCAGCGGTGGGCTCGTGCCTCTCTGTTCATCCGTCATCCCGCTGCCTGTTGTCAGGCCACACCTGTCCGCTTTATTGGGAATCATCCTGGTAAATGAGGCGCAGCACGGGGCGGAGGCTCTCCAGCAGCCAGCCAGCCTTGGCACGGGGTTTGCTGGCAGAGAGAAGCCCGACGGGGGCGAGCAGGACCTGGGTTCCCCCTTCTGCCCCCCGCCTGCTGCGTGGTGAAGGGGGAGAGGGCTTCCTGCAGGGCCACCGCTGGCTCTGCCGCTCCAGCAGGGACGTGGTGGGGATGGTTTCTGCTTTGGGGACATCTTGGGACCTTCATCCCCTTGTGTAAGAGACCTGCCCGAAGGCAAAGCCACGTGTCTGCGCTGTTTGGCTTGGTTGGAGACGTGTTGGTGCTACCACATCTCCTTCCCATCCCTGTCCTTGTCACCCGTGGGGTGGCTCCATCTGCAGCAGGGTGTCCAGGTCCTAGCCCACTGCATCTGGCACCTCCTGCCGTGTTCCTTGGTGGCTGTGTGAACACGGCTGTCATTTGGGAAGTCTCTCCTGCAGATGCTGTGGTGTTTAGCACCGCTCATCTGCTCCTCGCTGCACGTCCTGGTGCCCTGTGGCTGTAGCTGGTGGCACGTGCCGGCTCCGGTCCCTCGGCTGACGTGCTGTGCTGTCCCCTAGCTGTCACCTGAGACGGGCCCCAGGCAAGGAGGGACCCGCCTGACCATCACCGGAGAGAACCTGGGCCTCAAGTTTGAAGACGTGCGCTGGGGAGTCCGAGTGGGCAAAGTGATGTGCATCCCCATCGAGAGCGAGTACATCAGCGCCGAGCAGTAAGTGCCCAACGAGGGCTGGGTGCGCTCCGCGTCACCTCGGTGCATGGGGTTAGGGGTCTTGGGGCTCAAACGCTGCCCGTGCCCACAGAAAACGTGGCACTGCCAGAGGGACAAGGACCTGCTGGGCACGGTTGCTCTGGGCCATGGCGAGGAGCCTGAAGATGCTGGGGAAGCTCTCATGGGGGCTGGCAGTAACCGATAGCCACCGCTGTGTTTTTTTAGTGACCCCGTTGGCATCTGGGACCTTTGCGTGGTGCCAGAGCGGTCCTGGTTTTGGGGCAGATCTTCCCCTGCAGTGCACAGGGAGTGTCTCAGTGCCAGGGCACTGGAGGTTTTTTCCCCGTGTCTTTTAGGATCGTGTGTGAAATCGGAGATGCCAGCCCGAGCAAGGTCCATGACGCGCGGGTGGAGGTGTGCATCCAGGACTGCTCCCCCAGCTACCGCGCCACCTCGCCCAAGAGCTTCACCTTCGTGGTAAGGGCTGGCGGTGTCCCCCCGTGCTGGGGACAGGGCTGGCACCGTGTGGGGGGCTGCTGTGGGATGGGGGCGATGCTGGGTGTGTGGGGGCTGGCTCTGAGCAGAAAACTGGCCCCAGTTCCCCTGGGGATGCTCTGGGCAGGAGTTGGGCCGTGCTGGTTGTGTTTCTCCACGGCTGTCCCTGCAGTCGTGCTGCCACCGTCCTCCTGTGACACCGTGCCTCATCGCTGTCCCATGGGTCCTTCTCCTTTGTGGCAAGCTGTGTCCCTGTCCCCTGCTCGGGGTTGCTTTGAGAGTGGGGTTTTGGACCCGGCCCTTGAGCCCCCGGGGCTGTTCCCTTCCCTCGGCAGACGCCCACCTTCTCCCGAGTGATCCCCGCCCGGGGCCCTCTCTCCGGCGGCACCTGGATCGCCATCGAAGGAAACCACCTGAACGCTGGCAGCAACGTCACCGTCACCATCGGGGGACGGCCCTGTGCCTTTTCATGGTGAGGGGGCACGCAGGGTGGAGGGGAACAGGAGATGGGAGCTCCGGAGGCGGTCGGACCCCCAAATAAAGCAGCCACATCCCGCGGGCGCCTGGAGGAGCCTCTTCCTCCGAAACCTCTTTGTGTCCGAGGCTCCAGGAAGAGCCCAAAGAACAGGGATTTTTCTCTAAAAGCACAAAGCCCTGAGGCATGAAGTGGATAATTTTTAGATTAGGGATGATAATGGAGCGGCTCTTTAAATATTTTCCTGCGGTAATTACTGGTTATCAGCCCTAATCGCTGCTGTTTGCAGCAGCCGCGCAATGGGAACACTCAGGAGCTGCTCAGCCTTTCCCGGCTGCCTTTTGTTTCATTTCTTGAGTTTCTTTTTCTCTCCTCCCTCCTTTCCCCTTCCGACACTTTCACGAGGGAGAGGGGGCTGGCATGAGGGCATGAGGTGGGACCTGGGCACCCCTGGGTGCTGTCGCCTCCCCCCTTCCCCGTGCCCAACTCTTGCCACATTTCTGCCCCAGGAGAAGCGCCCGCGAGATCCGCTGCAGGACGCCCCCCGGGCAAAGCCCCGGCGGGTCCCCCATCCTCATCAACATCAACCGGGCAGAGCTGAGCAACCCGGAGGTGAAATACAACTACACCGAGGACCCCACTATCCAAAAAATTGATCCCGAGTGGAGCATCAACAGGTGAGAGGTACCCGCGGGGAGCCTGCAGGCAGGCGGTGGGATGCGGGGAGGGCTCCGCTCTGCACAGATCCCTACTCCTGTCGGGTGTTTCTCGGTGCTGCCACGATATCCACCTGGCCGTGCTCCAGAGATGTGGTGAGAGGAGTGCGAGGAATGGCTTGGCACCGGGTGCCTGCGAGCTTCTGGCCCGCAGCGCTCAGCCTGGCAGGGGGCAAGAGCGGAGAGCGCTTCGGATCTGCTTAATTTCAGCTTGACATTTGGCGGCAGCGAATAAAATTAAAGTATTTCCCATCGGGGGCTTTTTGAAATGTTTACATATTTTTCTAAAAGGTTTGAATTGGCTGGAGAGGAGGCAAAGGAATCCATTAAGTGCTTGCGCCGAGGGAAAGCTTCCCCAGGGCGCTGATGAGGCACGAGCTCCCCAGGGGCATGGCCGAGCTCTGCGGGACTTGCGGGGCTTTTAATTCCCAGTGGCGGAGAAAACCCCGCAGGGATCAGCCTGCCCTGGCACCCTCTCCCTGGCACCATGGAGGAAGGGGGTGGCGGAGAGGACCTCTTGCTAGTGACACTTCCCAGTCGGAGATGCCTGGGTTTCTTTACTGGAAACTGCATTCAGACTGCGACATAAAGACACAGGGAGGGGGATATTAGTGGTATTGAGCAGGTTTTCTATCTCTGCTTGTGCCCTGGGTCAGCTGAGTTGATTTGGTGCTGGTAAATGGCAGATCCTGCTGGCCACGGTGGCATCTGGGTGGGATAACAGGTCCCTGGAGGGGGATAACAGGTCCCTGGAGGTAGCGCAGTGCAGGCAGGATGCAGCAGACGGACATTTGGCTGCTGAGGGTGGGTGTTTCTCTCCCAGAAGCGGGGCCCCAGGGTCACGGCTGCTTCTCCTAACCCATTGTGTCTGTCTCTAGTGGTGGGACGCTGCTGACTGTGACTGGCACCAACCTGGCTACCATCAAGGAGCCCAAGATCCGGGCCAAGTACTGCAGCTCTGAAAGGGAGAATGTGAGTGGTGCTGGCTGACGGGGAGGGCAGGGCACAAGGACGAGGGATGCCATCTCTGCAGCACGTGGCATGAAGCACATCCCCTCCTCTCACGTGTGATGCCATGGAAGGGGGGGATGTCCAGGGGCTGCACCCACAAGAGGCGCAGCGATATCTCTTCAGGGCCACAGGGGCACTGCCAGGGTGGGATATTAACATGCAGGAGTGGTGGGAGGTTTGTGGGATGTCTGCAGGACAAAGAGCCCATCCCCAGCAAGCTCCCACCCACCACCCATCACACATTGGTTGCAAATGCCCCTCCCTGCCCCTGAGATGCAGCTGCTGGGGTGGCACGTGGCCCTGTCGACATTACGGCACAGGGAAGGAGAACCCAAATTGCTCCTGTTGCCAGAGGGAAGGCAGAGCCAGTGCTTGCAGGTTTCTGTGGGGTCAGATCCTGACCTTGCTGCCAGGATCATATCTGATCTGGGTCTGTGCCTCCTGCAGAACTGCACGGTGTACAACGACACCACCATGGTGTGCTACGCGCCCTCCATCGACAACCCCGAGCGGAGCCCTCCAGAGGTCGGCGACCGCCCGGATGAGATTGGCTTCATCATGGATAACGTCCAGGCCCTGCTGATCGTCAACACCACCAACTTCGTCTACTACCCAGACCCTGTCTTCGAACCGCTCAGCCCCACGGGGATGCTGGAGCTGAAGCCCAGCTCTCCCCTCATCCTCAAGGTAAGGCAGCGGGCACCTGGGGCGTGTTCCCCCACCTAGGGGGCTCTCGTCTCTCCTGGGGCAAAATCTTTTGCTAAAAGGACACAGATTGGCTCTGTAGCGAGGCTTTGGAGCATTCCCCATTGCATGAGAGCTGACTGTGTCCTCCTTCGTTCCCTCAAAGGGCAGGAACCTGCTCCCTCCGGGTGCTGGGAACTCCCGCTTGAACTACACGGTGCTGATCGGGGACACTCCCTGCACCCTGACCGTGTCCGAGACCCAGCTCCTCTGCGAGTCGCCCAACCTCACGGGCCAGCACAAAGTCACGGTAAGCAGGACCCATCCCGGGCACTGGGTGGGAGGTGGGGAGGAGAAAACAAAAGGTTTCGCTCTGGGGATGCGGCCGTGGCTGGAAAACTGCAGGCATTTGGGGCACTGCTGCCTTTTATCTCATGGCCCTGGCTGGGTGTCCCCACGTGTCTGTATCCCAGCACTGCCCACACTGGGTGCTCATCCTCAGGTGAGGCAGGACGCTCAGTGTGCCTGGATGCAGCCCTCGGGAGCCTTGATCCTGCTCCCCAGGCATGGCTCTCCCTCCCCAACTGCATGTTTGATAGGACCAAATACTTTGTCCTCTCCCTGCCACGCTCAGCCAGGGATCCTGCGCCCCTGCTGGCCCTGCCAACATCCCCCCTTCCCCGCTGGGTGCCAAGGCACAGCCGGTGCCGTGCAGGGGGGGTTCCCACCCCTTCCCCAGTCCCTACCCGTGCTGTAAGGGGACTCGGTGCGTGTCAGGTTGTCGCACAGCAGTGCTGGCGCTCCAGCTCTGCGCGGCCTCTGCCTGCTTGAAAGGGACCCGGTGCCGTCCCCCCAGGCTCCCCATCCGTCAGGGAACTCGCTTCACATCCCATCTGTTCTCCTAACGCTGGCTGAATGAGACATCAAACTCCCTGCCTGCTCCGTGCGTGCGGCGACAGCGCGGCAGCGTGCGTCCTGCATCCCATCACAGCGCGCCGTGCTGCTCTGAGCTGCCGTGTGCCCCGTGCCCCATAAGGTTTAGGGGGATTTTCCTCATTTTCCCACATCCCCCTGGTCTCCTCGTGGCTCCCAAGGCAGCAGGCACGGCTGGATGGCACGCGCACCCTTGACTCGGGGCCCTTTTCTTTTTCCCCGTGGCACAGATTAAGGCCGGGGGGTTCGAGTTCTCCCCGGGGACGCTGCAGATCTACTCGGACAGCCTGCTCACCCTGCCCGCCATCATCGGCATCGGCGGCGGGGGCGGCCTGCTGCTCCTCATCATCATCATCGTCCTCATCGCCTACAAGCGCAAGTCCCGCGACGCCGACCGCACCCTGAAGCGCCTCCAGCTGCAGATGGACAACCTGGAGTCCCGGGTGGCCCTCGAGTGCAAAGAGGGTGAGCGGTCTCGGTTCTTGGTGCTGCTGGGTTTTGTCTGGGTTGGGGGGCAGTGGTCAGCACCGTGGGGGGCAGTTGTCCCTTACCAGCCTCGGTTAGCGGGGCCAGAATCCGTCTGCCTCCTGTCTCCATCCTCCTCCTGTGTCCTTGCACCCTGTGGGTTCTCCTGCTCCCACCTGGACTCGTCTGGGGTGGAATTTGGGGATTTTTCCAGTTCAGGAGTTCCCCTTTTCCCCTCATTTCTCCCGTTCCCCTCCAAACACGAGCGGGGAAGGTAGCGGGGGCTGCCTGTGAGCAGGCAATTGGTCTCTCATTACTTGACAGACGGATGCTGAGAAATTGGACAGAATTCCCTGTATGATCCTGCTGATAAAACCTAATTGCCCATTATCCCCCTGAGCTGGCTCCCCAGGCTCCGACCTTGCCAACCGCAGCTCCAACCAGCCCGGAGGCTGCCGGTGGAGCAGGCACCTAAAACAAGATGATAAAAAAAAAAAAGGTGAAGAAAGAAAGAAAAACCCTTTGCTTCCCCAAATCCCCGTCCCCAAACAGGCGTGCGGATGGCGGTGGTGACAGGGAGAGGGGAGGGAGCTGGTGGAGGGGCTGGTGTCTTGTCTTCCACAGCTGGCAGATAAAAGGATCTGCTTTTAATTAAAAGGCACAATCTCTTCCCTGCCTTTTCTCTTTTCTAGTCCCACTAGTTACAGATAAGATAGCACGCCTTTCAAGCTGACGGTTTGTTTTTTCTCATCAGGCTGACGAGCCTGCAGTCCTGTGCTGTGCTTTCAGCTCCCTTTAAAGTGCCATTAATTTGATTTTTCTGAGGGTTTTCTCCCCCCACCCCCAGCTCCCCCCTCCACCTTCCCCCGGTGCATCTCCCGGCCTCCTCTCTGTCAGCTTTTCCCTGTAGGTGCAATTAAAGGTTCAGGACCCCCCCCCCCGCTGCTTTCCCCTGGGAATCGGAGCTGGCTCTGCTCGGCTCGGGAGGTGCTGGGGTGGGTGTGTTCAGCTCTTCTCTCCAGTAGTATTTAGGTCAAAACAAAATGAGGACATTCTTGTGGTTTCACCTAACGTTTCCCCCAGAAGCTCTGGCTTTCCTCAAGCCCGGGCTGCCCGCAGGATCCCAGGGAGCGAGCGAGTGCTGAGCAAGGGGGACTGGAGCCTCTTGGGGGGCCCGGTGGTCCTGATCTCAGCTCTACCACTTGATTTATTCTGGGGAGAGCATCCCCTCTGTCTCCAGCTCGGTTTCTCTTTCTCCGTCTGTAAATGGGGACAGATTTAATAGCCTTGCCCAAGGAGGGGGATGCAGATCTGACTCGAGCCACCTTGAGACCCATCTGTCGGGTGTCGGGGGCGTAGCAGAGGCTGGGTGGCAAAGCCGTGTGCTGGGGCTCGGGGCCGCCTTGCTCAGTTCTCCTTTTTCCCCTCCAGCTTTTGCCGAGCTGCAGACTGACATCAACGAGCTGACAAACGACCTGGACGGGGCCGGCATCCCCTTCCTGGATTACCGCACGTACGCCATGCGGGTTCTCTTCCCCGGGATTGAAGACCACCCCGTGCTGAAGGAGATGGAGGTGGGGTGCCGTGCGTCTGTCTGTCTGTCTCTGCGCTGGTTCGTGCTGGGGGACGTGCCCATAATATCCAATATCCTGGTTCCATAGCTAACCTTTGCCAGAAACAGGGATTGAGCCCACCCCGATGCAATGGAGTGGACAAGCAGCAAAGAGCAGGGAGAATGATGCATTTTGGGGTTGTGGGGTAGGAATACCAAAGGAAGGCAATTGCTGCTGCTTCTGTGCTCGCAAGGGTGGTGGTTGCTCCTTAGGATGGGCAGAGAAAACTTTGTGGATCAAGTATTGGGGGTGTACATCCAAAACCACCACGTGTGGGTGGTGGAGACCCACGTCCCCTTGTGTTTGGGGCTGTGCAAATCTGTACCAACCCATGTTTCCCACTGACCTGGTCCCTGCAGCTCATCCACTGGTGCTGGAGCCCCGTGATAAAGCCTGAGGCTCCTGCTGGTGTGGTCACGGTGGAGCTGGAGGGCCACCCGAAGGGCTTGGCCACTGCCCCAGCCCCACACGGTGAAGAACATCTCGCCACGTGGCAGCCACCGTGAGCACAGCCCGGCCGCTGAGCGGTTACTGCGCTCCCTGACATTAATATCAATATTTATTTTAATATCATTGCTGCTGTCATCTTCTACGGCACTTGCTTTATTCAGTTGGATTGGTTTGATGCCTGACTGGCCACTCTTTGCCAGCAGATTTGTCCTACATCACCTGCTGCCCCAGCTCCTTTTCCCCATGCGGGGCCCTACCCGGGTGTCCTGCCCCCGCACCCCAACCCAGCTCCCTCTCCTCTCCCCACACCTGGTGAATTTTGGGCACAGCACCTGGTTCTCCTTTGCAGGGCTGCTGAGGCTGCTCCTGCTTGGAGAAACGGGGGGAGTTAAACCTTAGCTTTCCCTTCCCTGGCGAGGTAATTAATGCTGACGTGGGCTTTGCGAGGTATTTAGGAAAAGCAGCCGGCCCCGGTGCAGGATGCATGGTTACGATGCAACGCGCTCTTAGCACCTGTGAGTGCACGTGCTGGTGTTGTCAGCCAGCATGGCCACGGCCTGGGGAGCTGGCCCCGTGCCTGCTCCCTAATCCCAGCTCCGGAGGCGGCGGGGACCCTGCTTCCGTGGATTTCCCCCTGCAGCTCAGGTTTCCCAGCTGCTCGGAGCCATTGCGCCCGCGGGGGAGCAGCGAGTGTGAAAGCAGCCCTCCCTCGGGCACGGCCCTTCCTGTCCATGTGGAAGCCTGGTGCTCAGCTCTGCCCTGCTCTTGCTCTGAAGGTTTTTCCCTAAAGGGCCATGGCGAGGTGGGGGCGGTGGTGCCGGGCTGTGCAGAGCCCCCGCAGCAGGCGCGTGGAGGGGGCGCCTCGGAGGGAGGGGGAGCAGAAACCTCTCCTGGCAGCGTCTGTCAGATGCTGCAATCCCTTCCAGAGGGGAGAGGGGTGGAAATGGTATCAAACCGGAGCTCTGGAAAGGAAATCGCAGGGGAGTAATTGTACATCAGCTGCGGGGGGGGGCTGGGCAGGAGTTGCTCCACTCCCAGCTCCTAATTCAAAACATCCCACCGGAGAGCATCCAGGCTCAGCCTTGCTGGGGAGCAAGGGGTTAAAGTCGCATAGGAGCCAAAAAAAAAAAAAAAAAAAGAGAGAGATTAAATAAAGCAACTACAGTTGTGCAAGCTTCATATAATTTAATCAGGTTTGCTTTTATTTGTCTCTTTACTCCGAGTGTAACATTAGCTTTTGCGAGTGCTGGGAGGGAGACGGCGCTTGCTCACGCACCCGCTAATCCACAGCCAAGTATTACACTGTCATTACCAGTTCCCTTTCTCTTTAGGTTTGTTGGGGGGAGGTTTGTTGCTTTGTGTGAATTTAAGCCTGATTAAATATTTAATTCGGTATTGTTCATTTATTTCTGCTAATGATCAGCAAGTTAAACACGGCAGCCCAGCCAGGCAGCGGGGCGGCGCGCGCGTGTGCAGCGCTGGGCACGGGCTGCGTGCGATGCTGGGCTTTGCTCGTCCCCTTGTCCTCTTCCCAAAGTCCCCGTCCGGTGGCTGCTGTTGGACGGGGCCCATTTCCCAGCTTGTTGAGCCCCAGCTGCTCCTCTCACGGAGATGCAGCCCTGATCGGATCTGGCTGTCTCCTGCTGGAGCGGTCGCTGCTCAGGGCACCGACGCTCCTTGTGCAGCCCTCAGCTGGCTGCTGGAGGGAGACAAACCCTCGCCCCGCTGGCTCTGAGCTGGCTTTTAGGGTCACTGCCCTGAGAGACACCAGTGGGGTCTTCCTGTGCCGAGGAAGCCTTTGTGTGTGTCTGCAGGGAGCCACTGGTGCTGCTGAACCTCAGGCACCCGCCTGGGTTAGCGGTGTCGTTGCACCGAGGTCCCTGCGTAGTCTGGAGGGAGAGGCTTGGGGAGAAGGTAAATTAAAGCACGTGTTCCTAGCAGGATGTAAAGCCTCTGAGATGTGATAAAATAAGCCAAACCATGTGCTTGCTCATAGGAAGAACCCCAAGGCTTGGGGTCACTCCCCTGTCCCCATTCTGGGATGCCCAGGGACAGGCACCCCCTCACCTGGGTGCTGAGGGACACGTGTCACCTGAGGGTTGTGCGACAAAAAAGGCAAGGAAATGGGATTTATTTTATTTTATTTTTTTCCCTGTGGGAACGTCAGCAGTTTGGAGGGGGAAGTCGCAGCCATGAGAAGCTTCGCTGAACCAAAGAGCAGTGATCCAAAGTTGTGATTGAAGTGAAATGATTTGATGTGTCAAAACCCTCTTCTTCATTTTGAGTTGATGTTTTGAAATGAAGAGCGTTGTTTTGTCTCCAAATATCGACATGAAATGAAATTTTTCACTTATTCTCCCAATCAGGAAGACAAGGGGAAAAAAAAATCATTAAAATTGACGTTTTACCGCAGCAAGGCTTTTATTCAGAGGAAACCATCTTTTCTAATGGGAAGATGTTGTGTGTAAAAATGCTCATTTCTGATGAGAAATATGGTCGGTGCTGACCAGAGCAGCGCTAACGAAGGCAGTGTGGAGATGAAAGCAACCCAGCCCAGTCCCTGCTGGGCACTGCAGAGCCAGGAACGGCCCGAGATGCAGCTTCAAACACTTTCAGAGCAAAGGGAATATTTCAGGCCGTGTCTGGAGAGGAGCAGACCCAGGTTTCTACTATTTGCTTGTATGTCTGAAACCCATCCACCTAAAACCAGGCGAGTTTGCTGTCTGCAGAGCTCAGTGCCGAGGCTTTCTGTGCTTTGTGGGTATTAGAAGGGGCAGGAACTGTGTCTGTGCGATACCCATGGCACGTGCTGCAGAGTTTTGGGTGGGACCTGACCTTCTCGTTGGATGAAATTAAAATTGTGATGGGTGTTTTTGGGGTCAAGGCGAGTTTATGTGAGCGAAGTGCATGTATGTGCGTGGGGAGAGTCTTTGTGTACCGATGCCCCAAGATGGTGCTCCCTTGACGCGCAGCCCACCTGCCATCCCATCGCCCTCCCTCTCGTGCCCATCTCCCAGCTTTGCTCTACCCTCGCAGGTCCAGGCGAACGTGGAGAAGTCCTTGACCCTCTTCGGGCAGCTGCTGAACAAGAAGCACTTCTTGCTGACCTTCATCCGCACCCTGGAGGCCCAGCGGAGCTTCTCCATGCGGGACCGCGGCAACGTGGCCTCCCTCATCATGACGGCGCTGCAGGGGGAGATGGAGTACGCGACGGGCGTGCTGAAGCAGCTCCTCTCTGACCTCATCGAGAAGAACCTGGAGAGTAAGAACCACCCCAAGCTGCTCTTGCGGAGGTGAGTTTCCATCCAAGAGCTGGGCGGTGGTGCCCAGGCAACTTCTGTGTGCGCGGGGACACGGGGTGGTGTCACTTAGGGGTGCCACCAGTGATGGCATTGGCGTTGGCTGTGCCTTGCTGTTGGCACTCCTCTTGGTGCCCCTGTGTGCTGGCAGCTGGCAGGAGTCCTCCCTTGCCTGCTGCCTCTCTGGGGCTTGCCCACCTCGCCAGGCTCCTGGGGGTTTTCGGGGGAAAGCCAAGTGGATTTTCTCAAGCCAAGAGTCTTGCCCAGGGCCAGGGGAGAGCACGAGCAGGAGGCAGCGTGCCAAGCCCTGCTGTGAGTCTGCCTGGCCCATCAATATTTAATGATAGCTCTGAGCTCTCCTTCATCACGGGCTGATGAATATTGAAAGATACACCAAGTGTGGAACAAAAACAATTAATAAGCTCCACCAGCCCACCTCGAGGCCCTCCGTGCCAACCCTCCCTCTGCACGCTGTGCCGCGCCTCCCCATCTCCGCGTGAGCCCGCAGCAGAGATGGAGCAGAACCTGTGGACCTTCTCCCTCCAGCAGGGACAGCTGGGGGTTGGCACGTCACCAGAAGGGCTGGAGGAAACCAGAGCATCTTCCAGACATCAGCCAATGTTCATGGTGTGGCCAGGCTGGGCAGCTCGTAGGGCTGCATGAGCCTGGCCATGGGGAGGTGCCTGGAGCAGAGGCAAGCTGGTCCCAGCTACATGCCACCTACCTTCCCATGGCTGGTCTCTCTACTTCACTTCTCGCCTCCAAGTGAAATACAGGGAGCCTGTAATTTCTCCAAAGACCTCATAAAAAATGTGCCAGAGAGGGAGTGGTGCAGACGTGTGGCTCGCTGGGAGAGGTGGGTCACGAAGGTGCCACCCCGTGTGTCCCCCGTCCCTGAGCGCATCCTTGGGCTCTCTTCTTGCTGTCCCTCCCCAGCATCAGGCTTCACTGAAATATTTAAACTGCATTTCCAACTCGTGGTTCACTCAGGGCATCTCGAAGCTGCTGCCATCGGAGCAAAGCTCCGGAAGGAAGTAAATCAATAAAATATAACTAAAAGGCAGCACAGGGAGGCCAGCAGCTGCAGTACCTGCGTCGTGGGAGCAGCCTGGGGACAGAGCTCAGCCCCTGTTGGTACTGTCAGCCCCCAGCGATGGGATTTGGGGATCCCACTGCAAGGAGCTGAAGGAGACTTACACCTGGCCAATACCCTGCTTGTGCCTCCCAAAGTAAAATGTAAAGAGATTTTGCAGCCGTGACGCGGGGCAAGCAGCATTTGGGGCTGCTCCTCCTCTGTTTTTTTGATTAGCCCTGCTGTTGGGTGAGAGAATGTTCTTACTGCCCAGGGCAACTGGATTAACATCGATCTAACCAAGGAGAGCTGTTACTTCGTTATTTGGTTATTGGATAATCCCCCCCGTTGCTGTGGCATCTGGCTCTGTCGCAGATGAAGGCAGCCATCTGCTGGAGCCCGGTCTGGGGCACTGCAGACGAGTGTTTGGGGCTGCTTGGTGAGGGACCCACTCCGAGGGCTGGGGAGGAGGTCTGCTGGTAGCATCAGCCCAGCCCTTTCCTTGGCTTTCTCCCCACATCGCTTTCCTTGTCTCTTTTTTGCTCCCCTTGCTGGATTAATCTTCCCTGATGGGGCTCAGGCGGGCGTCCCTCCTGGAGCCTGAGGTCTTACCGTCCCCTAATGCCTTAAGGAGGGCTGTGCTAATCCAGGGAGGGCAGAAAGGGCTAAACCCCATTAGCACAAGAGAAAGGCTTGGAGGGGACCATACGACCCTGAGTCAGCTTGAATAAACTCCAGAAAAGTGGATTTCCTACCCAAGCCATCTGGCCGTGGGTTCCTGCCCCAGATCCCCTGCGTGGCACTGCCCCTGGGCAGCAGGACTCATCCTGGGGGGCTCCAGGGTTCAGGCTCCTCCTGATTTGGGTTTTTTTGAGTCAGCCTGCTCGCGTCTGATCCCTTGGGGTAAGAGGAAGGCGGCTTCGTTTGCGAGGCTATTAGTATTGCTTGTGCTTTCAGGAGCATCTGCCTTGCCGAGTGGCTGATGTGATGATTAATGGGCGGATGGGCTGAGGAGCGTAGCCGGAGAGCTTGAGGAGGCTGCCTTGCCTTTTTACCTCAGAGAGAGCGAAAGTGACTTTAAAAATAATGGGCATGTTAAGGTGAATTTTAATCTCGTGGCAGCCAGGCCAGCCTGTGGTGCCGAGGCAGGCACGTTGAGCTGTGAGCGGGGTGGGGATGTTCCACAACAGGCGCAGGCACTCTCCTAAACCGTCCTTGCCACGGCACTTTGCAGCAAGACGGAGTCTGGACTTGAACTGTGCCTTAGGAGACAAGGTTTTTGAGGTTTTCTGAAGGCAGCTCTAGCTGCTTCTTCCACCAGCTGGGAAGCACAGCTCCATTTTTAAGCTCGTTTTGGAGCTGCTGGTTGCAGCATCATTCACTGCAAGCTCCTTCTGCATCACCACCCCTCTCTGAGGGGGACACACAGGGACCTGGGGTTTCACAGAATGGTTAGGGTTGGAAGGGACCTTTGAGATCACCCAGTTCCAACCCCCTGCCATGGGCAGGGACACCTCTCACCAGACCAGGTTGCTCAAGGCCCCTTCCAGCCTGGCCTTGAACACCTCCAGGGTTTGGGCATCCACAGCTTCTCTGGGCAACCTGTGCCAGTGCCTCACCACCCTGTAGTGAAGAATTCCCTCCTTACATCTAATCTAAACCTATCCTCTCGCAGTTTAAAACCACTACCCCTTGTCCTGCTACTACCTGCCCTTGTAAAAAGGCCCTCACCAGCCCCCTTTAGGTGCTGGGGGGTTCCTATAAGCTCTCCGTGGAGCTCATGGCTTCTGCTGGACTCGCTGCAATGGGTCCGTGTCCTTTTTGTGCTGGGGGCCCCAGAGCTGGAGGACTGCTCGGGGTGCTGCTGGGGGCCCAGTAGCACTGGGCTGGTTTCAGAACAGCAGCAGCATTGAGTGCACTGCAGTACAGGTCACAGCAGCAGCTCCTGGGGGGCAGAGGGGCTTCCAGCTGGATCTGACCCTTGGCAGTGCTGCAGGAGGTGCTCCTCTCATGGAACGTGAGGAGGTTTGGTGAGGCTTTACCCGTGTGCCTCATACAGCCCTCTGTCCCTGGAGGGAGCTGCCTGGTTCCAGTGGGACGTGGCAGCAGAAACAAACTTCATTTAAGCAGAAGGTACGAGGGAGAAGTAGGAGGCTGGTCGTCCCCTGGGCGAGACTCCTTGCGGGACAAGATCATCCGTGGCTCTCTCCAGCTCTGCAGATACGCTGGAGACTTGTTTGCTTCTCCCTCTTGGAGGGCTGCTGTGGCTCAGCCCGCCAGATGGGAGGCGTTTCACTGGAGCTTTGGCCGTCTGCTTGTGCCTCTTTGCTTTGAGTCTCCTGCCTTTCTAGATGTGACCTTTGAAAGCCAAAAATAATTCAGCCACAGTCTGAGGGTGAGGTGGCAGCGGGTAGGGTCGGAGACCTTTAATATCCTCTCCTGATGGTTTTGCTCTCTGCCTTTCCCTACAGAACGGAGTCGGTGGCAGAGAAGATGCTGACAAATTGGTTCACGTTTCTGCTGTACAAGTTCCTGAAGGTGAGTTTGGGAGGGATCGCTGACCCTGAACAGGATGGGAGGTGGGGTCCTGCCTTGTCACCCAGAGCCAGGGCTCCTTGGTTTGTGACCCCCTCCTGGGGCACCGATTGCTTCCTGGGCCCAGGTTTCCGTCCTGCATTTCTGAGCTGTGATTGCTGGTTCTGGGTTCCCTTTTGGGGAAATAGCTGAGATTGAGAAATGAAATGCAGACAGGGATTGCTTAATGCGTACTGGCTTTGAGATCTTCATAAAAACAGCGCCTGGAGAAAGGATAAATCTGTAAGAACCCAGCTGAGCCTCGAATCCCTTATGAGCGGTTCCCATTCCTGCCTCCTTGCCTCTCCCTGTGCGGCTCAGGAGGACGAAGCCCCAGGAGCTGGTCCTACAGACACGGCTGTGCTCAGGGGATATTTCTGCACGTCTGAGCTGCAGCTTGATGTGCTGCGCTCCTCACGTAACACTGCTGCTTTTCCCTCCTCTGCCTTTTGAAACAGAGGCTCCTTGCTAGGGGGACGCTTTCTCCCAGCAGCTCCGCTTCTGCTCTTCCTTCCCCTCCGAAAGGTGCCCCTTGGGGACTTGACACCCCGTGGGTCCCACCGGGGGACAGCAGCTCTCCCCACCGTGTTTGTATGAACAAATTAAAGACATTTTCCCTGCCAGGACTGCTGCTTTTACCCGCTAGGGCTGCACCAAGAGCTCTGCGGGTTATGTGGCTGTACCTGCAGGGGGACGTCCTGCTGGGGCTGCTGCGGTCCCACTGCCGGCGTGTCGATCAGCGGGGCTGTTTCCTGGGATCCTGCCTGGCGTCAGCTCAGCCAGGCTGGGTGGCACACAGCCGTTTTTTGTGGGATTTCATCCCTCATTAAGATAAAGAGGGCTTGAACCATTTCCAGCCAAGAGATGAGAGCGAGCAGGAGTCTGTGCAGAACTCAAGTGATCGTCAACGAGAGGTGATTTATAATATCACTTACATGCGCTTGGCTTTTCGCCTCCGTGGAGGGTTAGCCTGTATCTATAAAAATCTAGCTGTAGCATGCAGCGGAGATTGCTTTCCAGGGGTGGGAGAGGAGAAAAGCTGAGCTGTTTGCAGGGAGATGTCAAACTTCCCACGGCCTCTTCGTGCTGCAGCTTCGCTGGGTTGTGCCCCCCCCTGTCCTTTACTGTGGCAGTGCCAGGTGGGACCAGGTAGGAAGGGGGGGGCGGGTAGGACCTTGCAGCCCCTCCCAGGGCACAAATGGGCACAAAAGGGGTCAGATCCCCCCTTGAAGGTCAGATCCTGATTGAAGGATCAGGATCCTTCAAGTAGGCACGATTATTCTTCAGCCCAGCAAAGCAGAGCACGCATCCTTCCAACACCCAAGGTGGCATTTGGGGACATTCTGGTTTGGTGTGTGTGTTTGGACACCCTTGTCCTGTCCCTGGCTGCACTGGGCAGCTCACAGGGGCACGGCCACCTCCTTCAGAAGCTCCTTTGGACCAATTTGTTTGCCACCACTGTCCTGTGTCTGTCCCAGCACAGCCCAGTCCTTCTTCGGAGACGCCACCGTGCGCTTTGCTGGTGCTGGGTAAGCCTGAGGATACGGAGTAGCAGGAAGAGAGGGATGTGAGGATGAGGTCAGGACAATGCCTTTTTCTAAAGCCTCTGGGTAAGACATGGTGATGGCAGAAGATACCGCAGCAGGAAAGCGCAATCTGATCTAGGTGCACGGTAACAGGAGGGATTTATGCACAGGGCTTGGATAAGCACACTGGCTGTGAGATTTGTCGTGCTGGGGAAGCGGTGGAAACTTAAATGCTTGGGTCACTCACATTAGAGGGGAAGAGGGCTGAGGATGCATCCATGGCCCCTCCTGTATCAGCCCATCCGAAGGAGACCCGCGGGGCCTTTCCTGCCTGTCTCGCGGCAGCGAGGATCACAGGTGGCACGGGAAGCAGGAGAAACCCGCCGAGTAGATGGAGAGGTATCACAGCAGACAGTTTGCCAGCAGGAAAACATATGCCTTGCACCAAGCCGCGGTAATTGTGCATGTAAATGAGGCAGGCGGATGTGTGCCCAGCTGCCAGGGCTGCTCTCAGCAAAGCTGCCTGGAGCGGGGCTGGGCGCACGGCCGTGCTGTGGGACAGGGGATGGGGACGGGGATGGGGACAGGCACGGGACAGCCTCCCTCTGCCCGGGGCCAGGGGTGAGATGGCAGAGTTTGGAGTCAGCCAGGGCTGGCGCTTTCCCGGGGCCCTGCGGTAGCATTTATCAGAGTCTTAATGAGACACCCTGGGGAAAGGGAGAGGGATAAATTGAGACAAGCACTGAAAAATGCGCGATATTAGGTGCCTGATGAGCTAAATCTAGTCCATAAAAGAGTCTGAGCCTTAGCTGGCTTGCCTCAGCCTGCACCCCACGTACCGACACGTGTGTGGATGTGCCGTTCGCGGGCTGTTTGCTCAGCTTGCAGGGAGAGCATCCCTCATCCCTCAGCCTGTCCTTCGCTGTCCCCCGGCCGTGACCGAGCTGTGCTGGGGCTGGCAGAGCACGGACACAGCCCCGTCCTCCAGCAGCCTGCGGGGTGGCCTGTCCCCATGGAGCCATCCCCTTGTGCCTCTCACCCCTTGGACATCATCACAGGGGACCTGCCCGGTGCCTGGTTCCGTAGGCCAAGTTCATTTTGGTGGTTTCTGTCAGGGACAAGCCCTGAATGATCCTCACCTCCCGTGGAGAAGCAACTTAACCCATCCCCAGGACTGCTCCATCCCCCTGGGGTGGCCATAGGGCCAGCACTAGCCCATGAATACAAAAAGAGGTCAATTCCCCGCCAGCCAGGCTGGTGTCTGAACAGCAGAGGAGGTGATGCCATGATGCCAGGACCACAGCCGGGTGCCAGCTGCAGCAGGGCTGGAGCAACAGCCGTGGTCCAGACCTTGCCTCCTGCCCTGACATCTGTCCCTGCCCGGGCACTCACATGGAGCCTCCTTTGTGGCTTTATCCTTCCCTGGTGGCACTTGGTTCCAAAGGGGAGCTGTCAGGCTGTGCTGCGATGTGCAGGATGGTTTTTGGGGACAGCCGTGGGTCCCTTCAGACAGCGGGCTGGGGGCTTCCCTCCTGCAGAGGGGAAATCCAGGGCTGAGGACGGCACAGGCGCCGTGGCCACAAACACCGCTCCATCCACGTCAGCCTGGAGGTTTTACAAGAAATTTCTATAAGCAGTGGGCAGAAGCACTTCTGGGCTTCCTCCCACTGGAGGGCTCGGCACAGGGTGCCGTGGGAGCACCGTGGGGCTCCCAATTTTTCGGCCAGGCTGGCGCGCTCGCCTCCCGAGGCAGCCATTAGCACGCAGCGTAGCACCCACCTCGGGTCTCTCACTTTTCCGCGCTGACTTAATGAAGCCAAGTTTGCAAATGAAACATAATTTCAAAGACAGGCGTGTTGTCGGAAGGTCTGGGGATGATGTATGCCTGTTCCTGCTCGTTAGCAGCTGTCTCTTTAATTACCGCAGATGCTAACGAGATGCTAACAGCATATGGTGACAGGGAGAGCAGCCGCACTTTGCACCAAAGTACAATTTATTTGCGAGGCGGCCGGGAGGGAGGGGCAAGGGCTGGGGGGGTAAAATCTGTTGGGATTTTTCTCGGTCCCCTCCGCTCCCATCCTACCCTGTTTTCCCCTTTAGGGCTGACGTCTGCATCTGGAAGGGCACGTTGGGATGCCTTGGGTGATAAAGGGGTGTCCTCTTCCAAGCGCCCTTCACCAGCTCGTGGCTCCAGGCTGGTTGGTGCCTCCAGCCTTGGCACGTCCTGGGTTGCCACAGTTTTAACATCCAGCATCTTTGGGAGAAGTCCTTGATTCAGTTTTCTTCTCCCTCCTGCTTGGGAGATGTGGCTGCTGTGGCTGCTGGCTCTGACAGTGGGGTTTTGCAGTGGGGACGTGCGGGTGGCAAATGGCTTCACTGCAGGAAACGCCATCGGTTTGGGGGGTCAGGGCAGGACTGTCACCGAGCTGGTCTCTTGCTTTCCCTGCCCTTTGGACACGGCTGGCTGTGCTCAGCCATCTCACGGAGAAACCTCTCGACCTTCTCTGACGTGAGTCTGTCCTCCTGGCAGATGCCAGGACTGCTACCAGGGGAGAGCCCCCAGGCTGTCCTTCTGCAGCAGTCGCTTTCCACTCCTCACGTGCTTTCCTTGGCTGGCCCAGATGCTCAGATGCTAGCTCGTATCCCATGCACAGACGGCTCTACCGAGACATATCTGTGGTGTGTTGTGCCCAGAGCAGCTCTGCTTTTCGCTAGTCCTGAATTTAACCTTTTTAGCTCATCCTTTCCTACAGAATGAGCAGAATTTATCCACGAGTGTCTGGAAACTCTGGGAAACTGAGGCTAGGGGTTGATAAATAAGGGAACAACCTCCAGCAGGTTTTCAGGGAGAATGAATTGCTCCAGGGGATATACTGGGGGCACACGAGGGCAAGGACTGGAAACTGCTTATAAAGACACAGATGGGGCTTAATGCTGCAGGGACAGAGCAGGAAAAGCTGGTTCCCGGCACCTTCTCACCCCCTCTTTTCTTCCTCTCTGTCCCTGTCCCACAGGAGTGTGCTGGGGAACCTCTCTTCATGCTCTACTGTGCCATCAAGCAGCAGATGGAGAAGGGACCCATCGATGCCATCACAGGAGAGGCTCGCTACTCCCTCAGTGAAGACAAGCTCATCCGCCAACAGATTGACTACAAGATGCTGGTTAGTGCAGGCAGGAACCCCACTGGTACTGGTTCTTGCCAGGACCCCCAGGTCCAGCTATTTAACGAGGTCTTGGAGACACCCAAAGTGCTTCTCATGGAGCGTTTTTTCTCTTGTTCCTCTCTTCAGCATCCTTGGGCGCCTCATGCCCTGTCTGTGTGATACACATCTCACCAGGGTGCGTGGTGAGGTTTGCTTTGGGGAAGCCAAACGTGAACTGAATCCCCCTCAGCACCAGCAAACCCCATGGCCCTGACACACGGGGATGGAGGTGCTGCAGAGCACGTGTTGGCTGGAGCAGCCAGCCAGTGGTTCATGTTGGGTGCAAATCAAAGCCTTGAGATTTCCATGGGAGATGGAGAAATGATTCTCTTCCTCCCATACGAGCTGTCTCCCCTGTCTAGCTGCATGGTAAAGCTGGACCTTTCCCAGGCTGAGCCTGTAGCTGCTTCCTTACTGCCTCCATCTCCACCTGAGTGGAGCAGGGAGTGGAGTGCGTGCGTGGGCATTGCTCAAGCTGTGCAGGTTTTTGTGAGCTGGGCATTGTTTGCTGGCCCAGGATTCCTGCATGCTGCCTGCTGGAAATTGCTGGAGATTTGGGGGTGGAAGGGGGAGAAGATGGAAGCAGGAATATGCTATGAGGCTGCACCTCTAGAACAGCTCGGGGTTGAGAAGATGTGACCATAGGCATTTGTAGCCCCGTGTCCTTGGATCAGCCCTTGCAGCCAGTGTCACATCAACTCACTTGAGTCTTTTTGCCTCTCTGTGCTGTACAGACCCTCAACTGTGTGAACCCTGAGAATGAGAACGCCCCGGAGATTCCTGTCAAGGTGCTCAACTGTGACACCATCACGCAGGTGAAGGAGAAGCTGCTGGATGCTGTCTACAAAGGGGTGCCCTATTCCCAGCGTCCCAAAGCTGGAGACATGGACCTGGGTAAGAGAGAGGCCAAGCACTCCCCTTGGAATAGCCAAGAGCAGGAGTGCCAAAAAAACAAATGTTTGAGGCAGGTGAATGCAAATCAGGACAGGGGACCTGTCAGGACACTTGCATTTGTGTTTGTCCAGTCTGTTTTGGCTCAGACTGCTGTGCTGGTGGCACTGGCTGTATGTGGGGATGAGAAAGGGAGCCTTGCAAGCAGAGAGGAGAGGAGCTCTCTCTGTCCTGGCTGTGGTCTGGGTTGCAGGCATGAGCTAGCTGAGGGCCAGGGAGGACAGAAATAGTTGAGAACAGGGCTAATAGTCCTGTTCTTAAAGGAGTAGTAGGAGGATGGAGAGGAGAAGAGCCAAAGAAGGGTTGCCAGACTGGTGCTGTCTTTTTGTTGAACACTTAGAAACAGCTTTTGCCCAACACCATGTTGACAGTCGTCGGTCCTTAGGTTTAAAGGTGATGGCAGGGCTCTTTCGTTTATGCCCAGACCTTGCTCCTCTGCTCTCCTTGGCTTTGTCCTCCAAGCTGCCCGCTAACCATGAGCCCTTCTCCCTCACTGGGACAGAGTGGCGGCAGGGCAGGATGGCCCGGATCATACTGCAGGACGAGGATGTCACCACAAAGATCGACAATGACTGGAAGAGGCTCAACACCCTGGCCCACTACCAGGTAAGGCACCGGGCAGTCCCCAGCTGCTGAGAGCTTCAACATCTCTTCTCCCCCATATCTTGGTCAGGGCCTGAGTTCGGTGGTCCAGCTGCTCAGGAAGGGACGTGGCCAGGAGGTCTGCGGTCACTTCCATGCACAGTCCCTGTGTTTGTGGTCCTTCCTGGACCAAATGGGGCATCCTCAGGACTCAGAGGCTGTTCCTTGCTCTGACCTGGCTTTGCCATTTTCATGTCAAAGTTTCTGCTGCATTCCCGTTGTGCCCTGTGCCCCAGGGTGTTGCAGAGGTAGATGTTTAGGTCTCCTTTGCTGGAGATGGGTGTCCCTGGGACACATGCAGTGTATTTCATCCCTCCTGGGCTGGCTTCTCCCTGCCGTGAGCCCGTTCCTCGTGTGCATGCCCCCGTGTCACAGCCTGCCCATGCCACCTCTGCCTGCAGGTGACGGATGGCTCCTCGGTAGCCCTGGTGCCCAAGCAGAACTCGGCGTACAACATCTCCAACTCCTCCACTTTCACCAAGTCCCTCAGCAGATACGGTGAGTGTGCAGCGGGACCCAAAGCTTGCTCTGGGCTGCGCTGGCGGGGAAGGCAGCACCAGGCTGGGTTTGCAGAGCGAGGCACAGGACAGGTGCCCATAATATTGACTTGCTGGAACAAGGTCCTCTAAGTCCCTGTTTCTCCTGCACTGTGCTATTCTGGTGTCTCAGGGGGAGCAGGGCCCCACAGAGTCATCTCTTTGGACTCAGGAGGGAAAGACAGGTGTCAGATGGCTGCAGCTAAGGGATCCACTCCCTTTTATTCCCCTGAAATCTCATTAAAATAGGCACAGAGGCACTAGGCACTTAAATAGGCTTAGCCAAGGGCCCCAGCGAACGTGCTGGCAAGCGTGCCTTGGCCTTGGGTTGGGAGGGAGTTGTGTGGTCAGCTCAGACTGACACAGGAGGCCAGGCTGTGATCCTGGCATCTGTGAGCTGGGAGCCAGACCTCTGCAGAGCCCCTTTCAAGCGGTATCAGATGGTGCTGGTCTGTACATCAGCCAGGGGCTCATTTAGCTGGGCAGGCTGCGAGGAGTGTCCTCGGTGATGCCCAGTGCAGCTGACGGGAGAGGCTGAATCCCAAGCTCCTATTTAACAGGGAACACACACTGAAATCAGACCAGAGGACAGGGATGGAGGGGCTGGTGGTGAGGTGGAAGTCAGGTCGAGTTTCCCTCTGTGTTGGGTGCCTGCAGAGAGCATGCTGCGCACAGCCAGCAGCCCCGACAGCCTGCGCTCACGGACCCCCATGATCACCCCCGACCTGGAGAGCGGCACCAAACTCTGGCACCTGGTGAAAAACCACGACCACATGGACCAGCGGGAGGGCGACCGGGGCAGCAAGATGGTCTCCGAGATCTATCTGACCCGCCTGCTAGCCACCAAGGTATGGCACGGAGACGCTGAGCTTTGAAACCTGGATGGGGAGGGGTAAGGATTTGGGATAAGCACGGGTTTTTTATTAGACTGCTCCTTCAGTGCAGGAGGAACTACTCTCCTCATTTTGGGTCCTGACCTGGAGGTGATTTTTTATGTGCCACAATCCTAAATGAGTGTCCCTTGAGTGGATTTTCCTATTGGCTTTTTACGCCCTTTGGCACTTTTACTGTTTCCTGTATCATCGAGCAGCTGCTGGACTGTAAAGCAGAGGAGCTCTGGAGCAGGCACCTCATCCCGTTTGTCTGGTGTTTGGGGTGAAGCTGCAAAATCAGTGATGTCAGAAGGGTAATCACCTGGGGCATTGGGCATCACAGGAGGTTCTCCTTCCCTCAGCACACCCAAAACCTCTAAAGCAGAGTGGGTGCTGTTTGTCTAAGATGTCCTCGGAGAGGACCAGGAGCCCGTGCTGAAGATCTTAGCTCAGAGCAGCAGAGATTGGGGTCAGCCATCTCCTGTGATTTGGCTCCCTGCATGGTGGGACTTAAGGGTTTGTTCAGTGACGTTTGTGGTCTGGTCTTGGGTGCCTTAATGTAACTCAAATAAAGACCATGACACAACATACATCCCTTCCTCTTTTGCTCTATGTGGTATTTTTATTTCTATGCCAGTTAATGCAGTGAAGGAGAAATCTCATTGATAGGGTGCTTGTTTTTCTATCAAAACCACTGAGAACCAGTATGGTTACACAGGCTGTACTGGGCTTCTCTGCCAGGTGGTAGGAATAGGAGTGAAGTTAGTTTAAAGGCTCGTCTCTCTGGTGGTGCTGAGTAGTCCTTCTCTCCTTCTATTCAGGGCACCCTGCAGAAGTTCGTGGATGACCTGTTTGAGACCATCTTCAGCACAGCACATCGTGGGAGCGCGCTGCCCCTCGCCATCAAATACATGTTTGATTTCCTGGATGAACAAGCTGATAAGCATCAGATCAATGACTATGATGTCAGGCACACCTGGAAGAGTAACTGGTAATGGAGAGAGGGGCAGTGGGGCTGGGGCTAACGGTGTCACAGCACCTCATACCTCCTACCCTTCCCACAGGGAGCAGAAATATGCCTCTGGTTGTCTCTGGAAGTGATCCAGGACAAGAGAGGCCCATATCTCTGTGATTTGGGTGTGGGTAAATCCCTCGCATGCCTTCTGCAGCAGAAAAAATCCCAGGAATGCAATGCTCCCTCAGCCCTCACATCCCCAGATCCAAGGCAGCACGCTCCCCCTGACGGCTGGAGCTGGCTGAGTGCAGTCCTGCTCCCACCTCACCTTGAGCAAACCTTGCTCGGGCTTCTCTGTCCTCGGGGCTCCTCCAGAGATGCCAGCCCGGATTCTTATCTTGGCTGTCCTGGAGGTGTGCGCCGTGTCCCTCCCGTCACGCAGCCGAGCGTGCCCTAACAGAGTCAGTGTAAAGCCGTGTGGTATCCTCCATAACCTGGCCTGCAGACCCAACCCATCAGCTCTGCTAATTGCTCCCTGAAAAGCGGGGAGGAGCTGCTTATGAGACCTCAGTAAGTGCTGTGCTGGGGCCGGGGCTCGAGCACACGTTGTCGGCTCCTTCTCTGCAACCCCCGCCTCGGCGTTCTTCTTTTCTGCTGCCTCACTGATTTCATCTCTCTGATCTTGCCGTTACTGGAGACGGGTACGTACGTTCCCGTGTCTGGCATTTGTTAAATGGCAGCCAAATTGCTTTTGTATAGTTCAGTAACTGTTGGCAATTAGCGGGGCAGGAAAAGAAACATTTTTAAATGGAGATGTGAGAGTGCGGAAGTGCTTGGAACTGATTTATAACTCTACTTTCTATATTAAAAGAAGGAGCAAAAGGCAAAGGAGGAAAAAAAAAAAGCCCCGTTCCGCAGGGGCTGGGCACGCAGGCTCCTGCATACTAATGCCTGTGCTTATCTCTGGGCGCTAATTCGATGTGTGGAGCTAATTTCTTGAGGCCATTCCCTTCACAAATGAAATATGTACATGCACCCAGTACCCTCATTAGGAAAGTCCTGGGGAATGAAGTGTGTTTTGTCTAAGATAAAAGCATTCACTGGGTGTCAGTGCTGAGGGATGACAGACCCGAGAGGCGTTCTGATAGGGGGAGTCTCCGAAATGCTCCTGAGAGAGGAGAGGGGCAGGAGAGTGGGAAATGGAGCAACGGAGAGTGGCTCGTGCATAAGTATGCAGCAAACATCCAGCCCACGGCTGGGAAACCCACTGCCTCTACAACTAGAGGTGTGTTTCCAGCATCTGAGGCTGCCTAGATTGTCCTCTTGTGTTCAGCCTGCTAATGAGCCCCTCGGGGAGTCCATTAGTCCCTCCTTCAGCAGGAGAGATGGATGGAATGCCCCAAAGTGCCTCAGGCAGGGTTATCGATGTGAAAGGAGGGAACCATGCGTGGTGACCCACGGGCTCAGCCATGGCTGCTCTGTGTGAGTGGATCCTTGGAGAAACTGCAGCTCCTTGGTGTCCTGGTTTGCCTTTGGAGATGTTGACAATGCTGAGGAATTTCTCCATGGAGAGCTGAGGCCATGCTGGGCTGGGCAGAGGACGTGGTATTGTGCTGGGGCAGAGGTGAATGGCTTTTTGCATCCCTGGGGCTTGGGAAAAGCAAATCCTGGGCCATGGGGAGCTCCTTCTCTACAAATTCAGGTGTGTGCTGGCTGCCCTGCAGGGCTTGCTTCGGGTGCTGACTCTTGTTTCTTTCTTCCCTCAGTCTACCTCTACGTTTTTGGGTGAATGTGATTAAGAACCCCCAGTTTGTGTTCGACATTCACAAGAACAGTATTACTGATGCCTGCCTATCCGTGGTGGCTCAGACATTCATGGACTCCTGCTCAACTTCTGAGCACAAATTAGGAAAAGACTCTCCCTCCAACAAACTACTGTACGCCAAGGACATCCCCAACTACAAGAGCTGGGTAGAAAGGTGAGTAGGCTTGGCAGGAGCTCCTTGCTTCACCTGGAGGATTTAACGTGAATGTGGGTGTGGGGGCTTCACACTGAGGGCTTGGTTGTTGAGGAGACTCCTCTTGGCAGCCCTCCGAAGAAGGTAATCCTTGTTGGAGAGATGGTGCTTTCTTGTGATTGTCCCTGGGAATGAGTTTGCAATGACTGTTCCGCAGAGCTGTTTATGCCTTGCTTAAGGGGTGCTAAAAGCAACCTCCACTTTTGGGTTTTCTGATGTTGTCTGTTGTAAAAACTTGATCTGTGCTAGGGAATTGCTAACATCTCCCTTGATTGCTTTTGAAGAACGGTAAGAAGTAAGTCATGGACGAGAGAAGTGCCTTTTTTGTACCATGGCAATACATGCAGGAGATTTTGCTGAAATGGTTGGAAATTACCATTTCCCATCTCTCATCCATCTGTACATCTCGCCTGGGATCCTGATGAGATCAACATGCTCCGAGGCAGTGCTTGGGTTGCTGTCGTGGTGCTGAGGAGCAGGGCAAGGAGCAGGTCCCCTGACTTCTTCTGACACCCTTCATTCACTGTTAGCTGATGAGGGACATCCTTCTGTCCCGCTGAATTAATGCAGTGTTAAAGGTTCAGGGTTTGAGCGCTGCTGATTGCAAATTGATGCTCTTGGGCATAATGCTGTGTTCACTTTTATCCTTTGGGAGAGAAACCTGGGAAATGTCCTACAGAGCCCTCCAAATAGACCTACTGTAAAAATGTTGCTGGGTTGCAAACTGGGACTTTATAAAGCTTAAAAAATGCCAGATTTCACGTTTCTGATGCAACTTTTCCCTTGTGCTGATAAGCTGTTTTAAAGATTATGTTCTGTATTTTGCTGAGGACCCTTCCCTGTTTTGGTGTCTGAATTAGACATGGGATGAGCCAAATGAAAGGTGTCCAGGCAACAATAAGCATCGTATTCTGTCTTTTGCAAGTGTGGGACTTGGTAGCCTAAATCATCCTTTGGATGTTTGCTTGTACGCAGTTATTTTTGCCGCACCGTTGGCATGCCTGGTGCTTTGCAGGCAGGTACAGAGACAAGATTCTTCCCTCGAGGAAGGTATGGCTTGGATCAGAAGAAAAGATGTCCCTGAAATACGATGGCTAAGATGAGAGATGAGCCGCATTGTAATAGGAAAAAGTTCTTCACAGGGAGCTACAGGGGGCTTTGGAGTGGGGTCCCTCAGGAGCATCACAAACTTCACTGCCTTTAAGCGCAGGGTGAATTTCTCCGACCTTGCCATCTCTGTGACAAAAATACTCAACACTGCGTGCGCCTGGAGAGAAAAGGTATAAAACCGTTCCGGGGAGAAGCATTGGTGTAGACGTGCTTGGTCCCCGGGGAGAAGACGGGAGATGTAACTGCTGACAGATGCTCCTGCCGCCGCTTACTGCGGAGCAGGAGGGTGCTCGGCCGCGCTGCCTCGGAGCACGGGATGCGATCCCAGCGGCAGCCGAGCAGGGGGTGATGCTTTTCCCACTGCTTGTCTACTGCAAGTTGTTTTTTTTTCCCTGCAAAAATGGGTGTTTCTGGGTTTTGGCACGGTTATCATCGCGAAGCTCTGCAGAGGCAGGAGCGGAGTGATGGGGGGTGGCGGAGTGGGACTGATAGTGCCCGTAGCATGTCTGTCTGCCACCTGGGGTCAGGCGTCCTGAAAAAAGGGTGTCCTGCCAGTCTGGGGCAGAAATAGTGTGTTGAAGGGTTTAGGGAAGCCCTGGGCAGCAGGAGGGGACTGCTGCCATGGTCCTGGCTACGGCAGGTGAAATGGTAGTCCTGCCTGGGACCCCCACCCATGCAATGTATTGAAAAATAGTATTTCCTGTCATCCTTTGTGTCACAATAAAACCTGGAACGTAGAACTGCTTCGTTTTACCTGGACATCTCGTTATGGCAGCCACAGAAGCTCTCTTCGTCAGCAGGTCTCCTTTCTACGTTCACCTCCTAGGAGTCCCTCCCCTCATGGGCCTCCATCGACGGGTGTGCGGGAGGTTCTCTGTGAGGTTTCTGTGCTAACCAACACTGACTGGAACTCAGAAAACTTGGCCTTTTTGTCCCTAATATTCCTCTGCATGGAAGGAAGCAGTGCCTGCTTCGGGGGACATCACATCTCTCATGGATCTCTCGATGCCTGGTTGAAGAGGCCCTCACCTCAGACCTCTCTTCTCCTGTCTTCCCGTCAGTGTTCAGGAAATCTCTCCTCACCCTCTGGGTGCGGGTGAACCTCCTTATAAAAACGGCTCCAATATTTCACCACTGGCTGAGTCAAGCACCACGGGATGGAGCAGATCCTCGTATTCGTCTCCTCAAGTGCTCTCGCTGCCATCTGCTCCTAGCCAAATGCTTCAGCCGTGTTCCACCTCAGCGTTCGGCTGATGGTGCTAATGATGCTAATCACCGTACCAGAAACTTTACTGAGCTGTTTGAAGAGTCACGAGGAGTAAAGCAAACATGGGAGGGCCTTGGGATCTCTGCTTCCAGGTGGTGGCAGCGGGCAGGGTTTGCTTGCTGTGGGTAGGGTTTCTTTCTCAGTAGAGGCCTGTGGACCCCATGGTTTCCTCAAGGACCTCAGGCCGTCTTTTGACTTCGTACCTGTGAATGCAGAGACTGCATCTTGGTCATAAAATGTCTGCTGGTGTCCTTGAGAAGCAGGCCTGTCATGTCCAGATGAACTGTCCCCAGGAGTGGCTTTTCCTCAGGGGACGGAGAAGCCTTGGGGCCGAGGGGTGGGCCTCTCACCAGCCCACTGAGGTGCCCGCTTGGTGTAACCCCCTGCTGCCACGGGATGCTGCTGCCTTCACCCCCTCTGATTTTCCTGAGGCAATATGTGCTGGTTTCCTGCTACAACTCTGGATGACATGAGGCGTGTCTGGATTTCCATTTATTTGTTGAGCATGTCACATCTGTGAGATGGGATGGTGAATCTTCAGGTGTCCTAGGAAACATGAGGGTGTATCTCACTGGTAGCCGGCACCAGAGAATGGAGCTGCACAGAGGTCAGGAGGCTCTGTAGCTGCGAGGGCTCAGGGTGAGGGTATCTTGAGTGCACACCCTGAATATTTCAGTGAATGCCGAGTGTCATCCTTGGCTTTGGCGACACGCCGAATTCAGGAGAACAGTAACAAATCCTTACGTACTGCCACAAGCCTGAAGGATTCTGGCAGATGGCTTTCGCTGGCAAAACAGAGGAGCAATGGGACAGCAAGGAGAAAAAATATGTGGTTTGGGAGAGGGTGGGAGGTCCCTGGGAGCAGTGGATCCTGGCTCCCCAGCGTGATCGGCGGGGCTGGGCTCAGGTAGCGTGCTGCAGCTCGGAGCTGCTCCATCGGCAGCATGTTGCTAATGATGCTGACCCCTCCGTGAAGCGCCAGGAGACCTCTCGGTGAGCAGCAGCATTGTAATGAGCACGGTGGTGCGGTGCCGTGCCGAGGAAAGCTGCTCCTCGTGCTGCCTCTCCGGAGGTCGTTCCCAGCAAACATCATGGGGGGAGCTCATCCCTTTCGGCCTCTCCCTCTTTCTGACCCGCTCTCGCGTTTCTCCTGCCTCTCCCTTGCAGATATTATGCAGATATTGCTAAAATGCCAGCGATCAGCGATCAGGACATGAGCGCGTACCTGGCGGAGCAGTCACGTTTACACCTCAGCCAGTTCAACAGCATGAGCGCGCTGCACGAGATCTACTCCTACATCACCAAGTACAAGGACGAGGTAAGATGAGGCATCGAACCTGGGCTGCCGTGTCTCCTACCCCTCATTTCTGCTTTCTCCCTTTTTCCTATGGATAAATACCCTGTGAAAATGGGGAGGGCAACTCAGTCTGTGCCCGTGCCCAGAGGTTTAGGGTTACCCTTGCGGCATTGCATGAGTGCAGTGGGATCGTGGGGTTGTTCCCTTCTCAGCGTGGCTTCACCCTGGCTCGGAGCAGGCTCTGGGGAAGGGTGGAGGTGCTGCACGGGGCTGAAGGCAGTGAGAGCAGAGGCGGGGGCCAGGCATGGAGCCAGGAGCTGGTCGACAGCCCTGGCCTTGCTGCTGCTGTGTCAGCTTTTATCCGTGGCCCTTCCTGAGCGCCTGTGCTGACAGGCAGCGCTTCATTCCCCTGTTTTCTGCAGGGAGCAATGTAAGAAACACCTATTTTTCTTTTGCTGCGTGTGCACTTGGCACGTGGGCTCCACAGAGCTGCAGAGCTGGCAGCATTATCTCGGTGTGCCTCCTCTCTCTGCCCTGCCCGCCACGACGCCGTGGTGGCACCAGGACTGTGCTGCCATCAGCCAGCTCTGCTCCCCGGGGACGCTGGAGGATGTGGTGGCCTCTTCAGTGCTTTCTCTGTGAGTGGTAGTAAGGATGGTTAAAAACCCTCCTGTCGTAATTTATACAAATTAACTTCGCCAAGCACCGCTCAAATCCACACCCTGCATCTTTTTATTAAAGCAATAAAATACGTAACTACAGTAAAATGTAGATCTGTACATGTAACGGGATAATACAGGCTTTATTCTCCCAATAAAGCAGGCTGACGACTGGGTGAGTGGTGGCTTATTTAGGTGACAGAGTGCTGGCACGGCCCCTTGCTCAGGGAGAGAGGGCCCTGCCGCTGCCCTGACAGAGCTGGCCCTGGATTTAAGAGCTGTGGTGGGACTGTGGTGGCCAAAACCCCTGTGTGGCTATGTGATGGTCACCGTGCACTGGTGACAATGCCGTGGGACCTCTGTGCTGCTCCCCAAGAGCATGGCGTGCCCAGGAGGCCCCTGTACCTCTGGCTGGTGGGTTGGCCACCAAGGGCTTGTACAACAGCTCCGTGGCTACCGTGAGAGGGGATGAAATGCAGTTTGGAGGATCTAGATCAGCCATCATCCCTCAGCCATCAGGTGCTCGCTTCCTCTAGGCTAAAATTCCCCAATCCTTAAACAAATCTTAGGTGAAAGCATGGAGGGGACCGCGTGGCACTAAGGAGCTACTCTTTAGGGACACAGGTCCTCCTTCTGCCCGCTAACTGCAGCATGACATCTGTTGAGTGTCTTGCTCTCCGAGCATCACAAGTGTGTTCACAGCTCTCAGGAACTTCTTTTATTATTTGTAATGGGATTAATAAATCGCAGCTGTTCCCTTTGTTTGTTTTCATTCATTAAGCACAATTATATGCAGCCCGATTGCACCCTCTTTGATGCAAAATGGGAGAGAATAATTTTTCCTGTTGTTCAGTGCAATAATATGCTGTCATTGGCTGTGAATGAAAATCATAATTAATTTTCATTTGGGTACTTGCATCTTGGTAATCAGTGGTCCTGGCTCCTTGCAGCAGGTGACAAACCTGGGTCTTGTCTCTCTGCTCGGCGCACGTTTCCTTTTGCTTTTCCCTCAGGGTGGAATAAAAGAGGAGCAGGTAGCTGCAGGGGCAGGCGGTGAATCCTCCAGCACCTTAGGATCTCGTGGCACAAAGCTGTCTTGTCGGGAGAGGCAGAAAATGGGAATAAATTCCTGCTGAGCTTCTTGTACCAACCTCATCTGATGCCAGCTCAGCTGCCTTTAAGGCAGGCGGGGTTTGGGTTTCTGCAGGAGGGTGTCACCGTGTTGGTGTCACCGTGTTGGTGTCCCCGATGGCAGGATTTGTGGCAGCCTGGGAGCTCTCGCAGGGCTGCCAGCCTGCGGGCGCTGCAGCGGCGCTCAATCAAAGGGAGCTGATTCCCCATTAAGCAGGTACCTGTAGGGCTCCTGATGGACTTTGCCTGCCTCCTAGTAAGTCTATTAATTATCCAACAGTTTGTTTCCAATTATGCGGCCAATGAAATGGTTAATCAAGTCCCCTTTGACGGATGCCTTGATATTTAATTGCAAAAAAAAAAAACTTGCTCTCTCAACTGGCTCACCCGAGGAGATGAGATCTCTGTCAGCTTTCGTGTTTGTTTTTCGTGTTTTTTTTTTGCTGGCGTAGTGTTTTTTGGAGGCAACCAGAGCTTCCTCGCTGTGGCACCTCCAGCCCCGTTAGGCACAGGAACCAACCCGTGCTGCCTCTCGTGGTTCCCCATCCCTGCGCGCCCTTCCCCGTGCCGCAGACGGGGAGCGCGGAGCCACTCGGGGTGCGAGGGCCTCTCCTCACCCTCTCCTCTCCCCTCTTCTCCCGCAGATTTTAGCCGCATTAGAGAAGGACGAGCAGGCCAGGAGGCAGCGGCTGAGGAGCAAGCTGGAGCAGGCGATCGACACAATGGCCTTAAGCAGCTGAAGAGGCGGCGGCACGGTGCCAGCTTCCCGAGCGGCGGCGGCGGCGGCAGGAGTGGGGCCAGCGAGCGGCAGCCGCGGGCAGGACACTTCGGGGCTGGGGACCGGGCGCTTCCCACCGCCCAACAAGGAAACCTCGCCCGCCAGCAGGGGAAAATAAAAAAAAAAAAATAAATCAAAAAGCATCCCGACGACAGCAGCCACAAGGATAAAACACCCCCTCCCTCTACGCACACCCCGATGCAACCGGGACGCGGCAGAGACCTTGCAAAGGGGGCGGCCGAGGAGGAGGAGGAGGAGGGAGCCGCGTGCCCCATGGACCCGCTGGGACCCCCGGGGACCCCCTGCCCCGGGCAGAGCCCCCCTGAGCCCGCGGGGAAGGAGGGTCGGGACCGTGGGGCTTTCTAGGACGGCGTTTGGATGTTGTTGTTACTTCGGTGGAGGGAGGGGGGTGGGCTCCTGTTTGTACTGTACTTGACTTGCTCTCCCCCCCTCGCCCCCCAGCTGTCTGCCCCCTCTCCTCCTCCCCCTGTCTCTTTTTCTGTCTCTTCCCCCCCCTTCTCTCTCTCTCTCTCTTTCTCTCTCTCTCTGGCCTTCTGCCACTAGTGTTAACTGCTATATTTGCACAATTTACACGAGACAAAATTTTTAATTTAAAGAAAGGAAAAAAAAAATATAACAAAAAATGGGAGGGGAAAAAAAAAAAGATTCTAAATTTTGCAACAAACTAACAGAAAAAAAAAAAACGGTTTTAAAAAATAAGCTAAAGGACTGATGCTGGGGAGATTTGGGGGTGGGGGCAATAGGGGTGGGCAGGAAAGGGAGAAATCCTGAGCTTTGATATTTCTTAAAATACGTCCTGTGCCATGTTTTATTTGAATGTTGTTTATTGAAAAAAAAAAAAAAAAAAAAAGAGAAAAAAAAAAAGAAAAAAAATGAAAAAAAAAAAAAGAAAACAAGAAAAAAAGTGGGAGTTTCGTTAGCTGAGTAGACGCTCTTATTTAAATGCTGCTTGAGTGGTTCCGGAGGCTACGACCTGGCTGAGGGAGACCAGAGAGGAGGGAAGGTGCCGAGGTCGGTGTTTCTGTTCCTGGGGATGGCTGAGGGGTGACCTGTGCTGTCTTGGTGTCTGCGAGGGGCTCCGGGTGCTTTTCGGGTGGCGGATGGCTGCGGGTGATCCGGGGCACTCGGGAGGGGACCTGGAGAACCAACCAGCCTGGGTGTTTGTTTTTTTCTCCGGGTGTTTGGCTTTTCCTTGGGTGTTTGGCTTTTTCCTGTTGCCTTCCTGCGAGCCACCCGCAGCATCAGCGGCTTGGCTTCAGGGTTGGCTCCTCGGAGGGAGAAGGCAGGGACAGGACTGAAATTTTGACTGCATGGTTAACAACTTTTCCTTTTTTTTTTTTTTTTATATATTATTATTATTTTATGCGGGGGGTTCATGTCGTTTTTTTGTGCTGCCCCAAGGAAGGTGCCGGGGTTGGATCATGGCAATCTGTAGGAGCTCTGTGGGGCTTGCCCCTGCTGGAGCAGCAGCCTGGGCAGGCAGGATGCGACCCTGGGGCAGGGACAAAGGAGCTGGGTCCCAGGGGGCTGTGTCTGGGTGAGGAGGAAGAGGCAGGGCGGGGAGGAAGCTCCTCTGCTTCTGGCCTTGCTTCAAGCCAGGCTTGTGGCTGGAGCTGGGCACCGGCCCATGGAGGGACCAAACCGGGGTTGTCCTCTGCTCCCCTGCCCTGGGCAGCCCAGGCTGGTGCAGGGTTCCCCACCCCACATTTACCTTCTTCTCTCTCTCTTTTTTCCTTCTTTCTCCCCCATTCTCACCCCGTCTCCCCTCCGCCGCCTCCGCCCTTCCCGCGGTTCGTTCCTGCTGGCGTTTCACGGGGACAGCCGGGCTCTCGGCCCTTCCGGACGCCAGATCCGCACGCTTCTCTGCTTTCCTCAAACAAAAAGGTGCCCAGCGCTGCCCCAACTCAGAGCAGGCGACCGAAACCTTCCAAAAACCGAGCAAAAACCATCTCCTTTTCTGTCCCGAGAGCTCCTGCTGCTGCCCGGGCCGAGCGGAGGGGACTGCGCTCGGCCAGAAGTGGGTGAGCGCAGAAATCAAACCGGGCAGGGGCCCGCCTGGTTTCTGCCCATTCCCATAAACCGCAAGTTAGGGGGTGGGAGGGGAGAGGGAGAAATAATGAAGTTTTTAATTAAAACAAAAAAAAAAATAAAAGTGTGTATATATATATATGTGGTTACAATCTAATTCTCGTGCCCCAGTGGGGTGCTGTATAGTTAACTGAAGGAGAATCAAACTGATATAAATATGAAATGAATTTACACAGCCAGTTAAAAAAAAAAAAAAAAAAAGGATAAAAAAAAAAAAGGATACCAAATGGTCTGGAAGAAATTTCCAAGCATTTCTCACCATGCAGTACAATCGTTTGAAGCCTGCACATCTCTCATTATGTTGTAATTTTGTTTGGTTTGATTTTGTTTTAATAAGGAGGGAAAGGAGAAGATGCTGATTAAAACCAACAACAACAACAAAAAAAAAAAAAAACAAAAAAAACACAACAGCAAAAATATTTTAAAAAGAAGTAATAATTGTTTCCCAAACCTACGAACCCCGAGCTGTCGCTGGATTTCTGAGAGCTGTGGGCTGTTGCATGACTGTGCTAGATTTTAGTCTGAGTTGATCTTTTTAAGAAACCGAAAAAAAGAGAAAAACATAAAAAAAAAAACTGCAAGTGTTGAATACTAGAGGTTTGTTTAGACCTGTTACCTATTTTTTTCTTTTTTAAATTTGAAGTTAATTTGTCACTTTCTTGTCCAAAAGAAAACAAACAAACAAAAGACTTCAGTGGTTTACACCTCCGGTGTGGTACTCGGAGAGCCTTAAAGGACAGCTGTGAGCCAGCTTCCCCGGGCACCTCGGAGGGACAAAACCCTGGGGGGTTCCCCGGGAGGTCCGTGGCAGAAATCTCTGCCCAAATGGTGCCGTGATGTGCGGGTGGTGCCACGGCCGGGCTCGGTGCAGGAGCCCTGCGAGGTTGGCCAAAGGCTCTCACCTGTGCCACGAGGATGGCACCCAGCGGTGGTGTCCCCGTGATCCCATGGGAGGGGAGCGGCTGCTTGGACGTCTCCATCCGAAAGTGGCTCGGGTCCTGCTGCTGCAGTGGTAAGAGCATCTGGGGGTGCTTCGGTGGCTGCTACGGAGCCGAGCGCGTAGAGTTTTGGTACTTATTAGGCGGTGGTGGGACCCTCGCTGTTGCTGGTTGGAGAGGATGGAGGTTTTTGTTTCTGAGAGCATCCCCAGGTGGCTTTCTTGGCCCTGGTTTGGACCTGGGAGCTTGCTGGGGGGCTGTGCTGGGCAGGGTGGCAGTATCACAGCACCACCAGCCTCTCGGGGCTCCTCTTGCTGCCTGGTGGCTCCCCACACCTTCCCCAGGGCTGCAGGAGGCTCCCCTCGCCCAGCCCGGTGTCCCTAACCCCATGGCAATGGGGCAGAGCCTGTGGTGTGTTCCTGGGGATGGGCTCTCCTTGTCTTCCTCCCGGGGGTTTGCTCCACCCGAGGAACCCCTCCGAGGGGCAGCAGATCCCCCGGGGTCCCCTTGCTGCCGGTTCCGGGTGCCTCCGTCGCGGAGGGCCGCGTTTGGGGGCACGTTGCAGTGCCACCCGCAGCCCCCGGCGCTCCTTGGTGCTACCTTTGCCTTTCGCGTGATGCCCAGCGTCCTTAATCCTGCAGGCAGCCTGCCCTTGCTTCTTGCCCCTGCCCGGGGAAGAGAAAGATGGGGAGAGGCCGGGAAGCATCCTCCATGGGGTGTTCCTCACTGGTGGCACCCCGTGTGCCCCCTGGCCTGCGTTTTGGGGAGGGAGCCAGGAGGAGGCGAGACCCTGCCTGCAGCCAGCAGGTCCCTGCCTGCCCCCGCTTCCCATATTGCCTTTTCAGTCTGAGGTTCCCAAAAAACGCAGCCCAGCCTGGAAGTGTCCCTGGGCCGCTTGTCCCCATCCTGTCCCTCAGAATGGGGAGCAGGGGACGGGTGGTGGGGTCCCCAGAGCCTCACCCGGCCCTGACCAAAGCGCACAACGAGCTGTCCTTTAAGAGAGCGGGGCAGGGGGTGGAGGGAACTAATGTGAACCCAGCGAAAGGCAGAGGATTTTAATAGTTTTAAACAATTAAATGGGCAGAGAAAAAAAAAATAAATCCGGAGTCCTGATTAATTTTCTGTGATTGTTTCAGACTTGAAGCAACAGGCCAGCGCGGCTGGTCGCACGCCCTTTGATCGTGTAAATATCCTGCTATTTCCTATTTTAATGTTCTTCAGATTTAGTACTTGTAAATAAACACACGCATCAAGGAGAGATTAAACATTTTTGCTAACGCCGGTGTCTGGCCTGTGTTTCTGGGGCGGTGCAGGCGGGAGGAGTGTGCCCCAAAACGGCACAGGGCCGTGCTGGTATCGTGGGGTGCGCCCTGGGGACCGGGTCCCCAAGTGGCTTAAAGCCCAAAGGGGGGATCTGGCACGGGGGGTACACAGGTCGGGGGGCTGGGATGTGCGGCCCTGCTGTGTGGGGTCAGGGCCGTGGCTTTGCCCAGCATGAGAACCAAAATCCCCCCAACTAAGCTGCTTTTTTCCTGTTTTCTTTGAGCTGTCCCCTCCTGGGACCAATCTCTGGAGAAGTTTGGGTGGCTGCAAGATCACAAACGCGTCTTTTGTCTGCGTTTACCGTGTGTATAAACTGGATGGGTTTTGTTTTTCTCTTGTGGTTTTCCTGCTCTCCAGCATCGAGGCCACTGGCAGCAAGCATTGGACCTGCGCTATTTTAGCTGTGCTGCCACTGAAGCAATGACTGTTTTGATCCTTTTCCCATCTTAAAAAAAAAAAAAAAAGAAAAAAAAAAAGTGGTTTTCTTTAACCAATCTTTCACAATCTTTCAAATACTTAAGGAAATCCTGTTTGTATTGACCTTTGTTCAGATTTGTATGGGTTTAACTGCAGTCTGGGACCTGCTGCTGGAAGCTGCACATCGGGCAGGTGGGTGCCCCTGCACAGGAGCTGGGCTGAAGTCACACTCTCTAAATGTTTCCATTCCAACATGCATCTCGGATAATTTGAGCCCACTTGGAGGTGACGTTTGGCAAATCCACAAGCCATTTCTGCGGGGTTTGGTGCTTTAATCCTATGCTTTTTCTCCCCCTTCCCTTTTATTATTTCCTCTGCTGTTTCACTGAGGAAAAAAAAAAAAAAAAAAGAAAAAAAGAAAAAAGCTTTAAAAACCTTACTGGTTGGCAAAATAAATGAATAGCTAATATTTCACCATCTCTGGGATGTTCTTCAATACCAATCGCTCTGTTTTTTTCCAAGGAGCAAGAGCTGCTGGCACGAAGCCAGGGCCTCCACCGACAGCTACGAATGTCTTTGTTTGCCTCCCGAGTTCCAGTGCCGAGCTAAGCAGAAAAAGATTATCAGGGCCTGCGAATGATTGTGTAATCCACAAATGCACTTTATTTGATTAAATGATAAAAGGCAAACCTCCCCGCGCGGCCCTGCCGCCAGAGGCAGCAGCAATCTGGCAAAGCCTTGGCCTTCATCCACCGCACGTGGCTGCCTCTCAAGGGCTGGAGGCCCTGAGCTGTGCGGTGCCACCTCGCCCTGGGTGGCTCCAGGTGAGTGGCACGTCCCCAGCTCCTCGTGGTTTGGGACCTTGAAACCCTACACACACCTTTTTGGGGTCGGAAGGGCTCAGCTGGGGCTTTCTGCACAAGTCCTTTTTCCCTGCAGCATCACCACTGTCTTGCAATTTCCCCTTGGGCCTCGTTGTCTTCTCTAGCTCCACGGGGATGCTCTCCTGCCTTTGGGTGTCTCACCCTGGATCCCTTCATTTCTCTCTCTAAGTGTGGTGAGGGCCAGGACATGCAAATGTCAGAGCTGATGCTATGGAAAGCACTGGGCTCGGTGCTGCACATCACCTTGGGACGCACCTCTTGGGCCCCATGATCTGTGTCATACTCATATCCTGGAGAACACACTCTTGGATCTCAGGGGATGTCAGGTTGGATGGGGTTTTGGGCAGCCTGGTATACTGGGAGCTGTCCTTGCTTAGTGCAGGGGGTTGGCACCTGCTGATCAACCCAAACCATTCTATGGGCCATGTGCCCGTGGGGCAAGGTCCGTCCCAAATAATGCTCCTCCTGCCTTGGTGGGTTTGGCTCCAGAAAGTCGAGAGGGTTTGACCTGGAGATTAACTCCTCCTTACCTGCCATCCCCCTCCACACACTTGTTTTCTTCTTCTGAGCACTGATGTGATCAGATCTATATATATATGTATATGCACATAAGAGATATATATGTGTATATAATATATATATAAAATGTATAATTATGCATATAATGTAGCATCAATTAAAACCCAGCTAAAGCATTAGCATGGGGCGCGGGTGGCAGGCAGTGTGCAGGGCTCAGACGTCCCATGGGGAAGATCAGAGCAGCTTCACGTGGCCCTGGGAGGAGAAGGATGCCATGGGGGGGTTTCTTCCTGCACGGAGGTGATGATTAAGTTTCTTCTGAGCTGCTGGGGAAAAATAAAAATAAAATCCATAAATTGAGAAGGCAGTGAGGGCTGAGCAGAGCAATACCCCACCTCCTCACCCTGCCTGGACTAATGAAAATCGCAGCCATGCTGGGAAGTGATTGGTTTATGTTTGTTCTTTGCTTTAAATGTAGTGGTAAAAAGCCCACAGTTTGGAGGTTGGATTGGAGGTGAGATTATTAGGAGGTAGCAGGTGATGGCTGATGCGCGTTAATGTGCCAAGAGCTGCCAGAGCTTCTCTTAAAAAAAAAAATATTAAAAGAATAAAAAAGGCAAATTATTGCTTCAGGAAAATGACCATCTCCCCTGGTGGAAACAGAGCAGGGGGAGGGGGAAAATTGATTTACCCTGAATTTTATGGCATTGGATTGACAGCTCCGGAAACACGAGCTGTGCCCCTGCGGAGCAAGGGGGGCTGGCCGGGTGACACGCTCCTGGGCACTGCCGGCTGCCTCTTTTCGGGGGCTGCCCCTTTGTTGAGGCTGGAGACCGTGACCGTGGCTCTCGGCCGTGACTGTCAAGAGCGATTTGTCCATGTGGTGAAGTGGTCGGGAAACGTGGCTGTTGGCATCTCCCCGTCCCTCCGGTCCCTGATGGCTTCAGCCTCCACAATGTGGCTGGCATGGGTGGCCACCAAGGTCACCCCAGGGTGCTGAGGGCACCCCACTCCTCAGGGGGCTCTGAAGATGGTGGCCGCGTGACTTTGTGCATCCTATTTCTAGGTGTCTTTCCCAGCATTAATGCTGTCGCGGCGGGCTTGGACCGGCCTTCCCCTCCCTCTGCTGGAAAGAAGCAGAAATGTCCAATGTCCTCCCCGGGACATGGATGAGGCCAGGGGACTCGTGTTGTACCCCGGGTGCAGGTGGTGTCCCCGGCTCTGTTCTGCAGCTGTGGTGCCAGCACCAAGGATGCTCCTGGTAAGTGATGGGGAGCAGTGTAGGGTTATTTCTTGCCTCTCTCCTATCACAAGGAATCCTGATGCACATTGCAAAAAGGACCAGTAGTTCACAACCCCCACAAACCATCCCCGTGAGGGAAACTGAAGCACGAGACCTTGTTTTGCCCAGGGTCATGCAGAAGGGTGCGGCAGGGAAAAAATCATTCATGACCCATGCTGAAATCTCTTGGAACCAGGCTTTCATTGCAGTCCCAGATGCCAGGGCCACTTTGGCTGTCACAGCATCCTGAGCTCGAGTTTTATTTCTTCCACAACTGGATTTATTTATTTATTTATTTATTTTTTTATGAACGAAATTCTCCCTTCACAGCTCCTATTCTCTCAGGGGCTCTTCCACTCAGCGGTAGCCCAATTTCCTTTTATAGCTCGTACAATGACTGTCCTAATTACAATTAAGACCGGGAACGTTCTAATCAAATCTTTTACTATTCTAGACAAACTCGGAAAATTAGTAAAATTAGTGACACATGGCAAAAAAAAAAAAAAAAAGGGGTGGGGGGGAAGTGCGTGAGCTGGTGGAAATGCAGATTGGGCATTGAAGAGGGCAGCAGGATTTCGATGCTCATCTGCAGCCACTGAATCAGCCCCCAAACCAAAATGGGGTTAAGGCAGAGCAGTGAGGAGTGAACAGTGGGGTCACTGGGGCAGAAGGAAGGCGGTGAGTAAATAACAAGCACGGAGAGGAGCTGGCGTCTGCCACGGCTTGAGTGAGGGGCTGGAGGGGTTTTGCTGCAACGGGAAGTCACGGGGTGGTTATTTTGTGTTTTTTAAAGGGCTGGATGCTCCATCAGGTCTCACAGCTCTGATTTAGCTGAGGAAACCAGGGGTGTTGAGGCGCCGAGGTTTGGCCTCCCATGTGTTTGTGTTTGGGAAATGATGGCAAAGGAGGACTCATGGCTCCGCTTCATGGCACCATGCTCCCGGACCTCCTGCAGAGGTAGGGAGGCAGAACTGAGGAGTTAAGCCCTTTTTGTATCTCACCACTTATTTGGGGTTACAGCTCCTGTTACGGGTCGTGCCCAAACAGCCTTACACCACGGGGCCGATCCTGTGTCCCCACTCGATTCGGTTCAGTGGCAGCGCCACAAAGGAGCCGGTTGCTCTTCCCCCTCCTCTCCCCCACTCTCCATCTTTATTACTTTGTCAAAGTACTTTCGAACATAATACTTATGTTTTATAGGTCTGAAGCACGAGATTATTCAATTTGCTTTATAGGCCCAGTTTGATAAATCCACTTGGATGTGGTAATTGAACTGCGTGGCCTGGAGAGGAGGGAGCTTCTGCAGGGGCTTCTGCCTCTGGCTGCTGCCGATGGGAGCCCGGGCAGGAGGCAGGGAATCCTGGTGGGATTTGCAGGGCAGGAGCCACGTGGGGGGCAGGCAGTTCTGTGGACAGAACATGGGGAAAATGTTAATTCCTCATTGCTCTTCTTCTTCTGTTCTTTCTGGCCCACCCAAGCCCCAAGCCCCAAGGGCCGTTGAGCTGTCAGGGCCCAAATTGAAATTACAAATTGCACTGAGAGAGGGAGGGTGGCCAGGGGTTCAGCGTGACCATGACCAGGAAATTTTAAATGCCTTCAGGAGCAGCATTTGATAATTTGTCCCTGCCCTGTCTGAGCCAGTGGCAGCAGGATTTCTTAATAACTTCCAAAGGAGCTGGGGCTGCAGGCAGGCTCCCTGGGCAGAGGAAGCCTCCTGGAAGGGCTTTGGCACCTTTCTGTGGCAAGGGGGCATCTCCACCTTCACTGCAGAGGCAGAAGAAAGTGCCTTGAGGAAAGTGTTGATGCTTGTGGACTGCTCCAAGGCAGGAAGAGGGTCTTGGTCATGAACCACAGGTTTGCAAGGCTTTTGGGAGCCCAAACATCTCCCTCTCACCCATCCCACCCTCCTTTGGGAAGATCAGATTTGAGTCAAAGTTTTGAGCTTTATACTTATTGAAAAGTAATACATCACAGTGCCTGTGACAGCAGGGACTTGGTGTGAGGACCCAAGAAACCATTCCCAGCCTCCTGCTACTTGATGTACTTGATGTCTGGCTCCTCTTCTGAAGTTTGCTAATTGGGCTTGTTCCTGGCATCAGATGAACCTGCCTTGGCAGACCAGGTGTCTTCCAACCCAGCAGTTGCACCAGCTCTCAGAGGGGCAGCTTTCCCCAAAAGCATATGGTAGGAAAGCTGGAACCAGTCCCTCTATTTGAAGAAGGGCTCATCTGCTGGTAAACACCTCCTAAGTTACTGCTCTTACACTGCAGGAATGCTCAGGGCTCATTGAAGTGCCACAAGTGCAGGGACCTTGCTCACATCTGGGCCTCATCTCTGGGGGCACCTTGGCTAGGTTGAAGGCTGCTGTGCTGGCCTTGAATTGGGCTCTTTAATCCAAAAGCTGTTAGAATTTTCCTCTTGCTGTTCAATCAAGAATATATATATATATATATATATATATATATATATATATATATATACACTTAATGTTCCACTGAAAGTGATATTGATCCTATGTGACACCGAATGTTTTGCAAAGCCTCGGAAAATGTTGGGAATGTCAATAATTCTTTGTTTTGCTGCTTGAGAGATTTGGTTTGGGGTAAAAAGATGCTAGTTTTTCAGATGAGAACTTTGAAAAGTGTTGCAGCCAGGTCCAGCAAGGACCTCGCTAGACAGAGCTGATCAGGTGCGGAGAGGCACCGGTCTCCTGATTTGTGCCTCCTCTGAGAATCTGCACCCTGCTTTTTGCCCCCATGAAGTGTGTTTGGAAGGCAGGGTTTAGGAGACAGCCCTGTCTGCTGGTCTTCTGACTGGCATGGAGGCCAGCCCTTTCTGCTTGTACCTGCTGGCTGTGGTGAGGGGAGGTGACACGAGGAGCAGCTGTGCACCCACAGCTTTACATCCTCACTAGCCCACCCTAGCCTGGCTTTGCGTGGCATCTGGAGGAGGGATGAGACTGTCAGCCCATTGCTTCTGCTGGAGAAGTTGCCCTTCTTTTCCTCTTTTAGACTTCATCCCCCAGGGCTGTTAATGCAGCTTTTCCCAGAAGGGCTAAATTTAAAGCAAATGGAAGCATATTGTATTTTTGGCTCTGGTAGGTAGAGCTGTATAACACCCTGCGCTCATTACTGCTTTCTCTCTCTCTCTTTCTGTGCAGAGTGTATATCATAGGCTGTCATTGTATTTAAATAATAAAGCAGAACCAGGATTATTTTGTACACTTTTTTCTCCTCTCTGATCTCCCCATTGAAAAATGCATGGAAAGCAACAGATGTTTCGACTTTGTAGCTTGAACCTTCTCAGCTGTTTGAAGATTTGATGTAAAGGTCTTTGAACATCAGTTTCAGAGGAGACTCTCTTAGTAACAGTTGCCATGCAAAATTCATAATTAATGAAGATTTCAGGGTTATGGTGAGTTTTTAAAATGTTATTTCGTTATTATTATTATTTTGCACAGTTCTTAATAAGCTTGGAGAAGCAGCACCATCCAACTGGAAGAAGTAGCCCCAGCAGCAGCCTGGTGCGGTGGCATTGCTTGGGGTGCCTCCTCCAGGCTGCTCGGCTCGGTGGCAGCCAGCCCAGCTCTGCTTGGCCAGGAGCGATGTGGGTGCTGATTTGGGCAGGATCTGCTGAAAGGCACCCTGTAATTGGGGTTCAGACACTTACCTGGGCCTGCTGTATCAAAGCAAGGCGCTGATGTGACTCGGAGGGCTGGATTACCCTCTAGTGGCTGCAGTTTACATCAGAGGAGGGAAGTGTGCTCCTTGCAGATGTGCTTACCATGTGCTCGATGCTCCTGGCTGCAGGGCAGAGGGTGAGCCAGGGGCTGTAGGGGAGCAGGCACAAGTCCTGTAGGAAATTTGAGGTGCAGAGCGATGCAGATGCCTGGGCTAGCTGCAGTGCAACACCTGCTGCATGACTGCTGGCACTGGGCAGGATGCTTTTGGGAGCACTTGCTGGTGGGATGGGGCGAGCAGTCACACTCCTGTGGCCACTACACCAGAGCAACTTTTCTGAGCAACCTTTGGGTGTGTTGGGTATAGACATCTGCATCACCATGTGTAAAAAATGGGGCTCGGGCTGTGATTTGGCTTCCTCTTGGGCTCTTTTGGCTTTCCCACGTTGCCACCAGGCAGCTGCTCCAGGTGTCTCTGCAGTGGGGCGATCCCTTCCCTGCCATGCCATGGGATGGGGCTGGCCCTGGCTGCAGCACCCACCCCAAACTTTTCCACTGGGTCCACCCTCTGTTAATGCTCTAGGGACATTTGGGCTTACGACCAAGTAGCAATCCCCTGGTTTCAAGGCAGGACAGGAAGGATTTTGTGGCGTACTTCACATCAAGCTAGCTGGTCCGCAGGCATGCGCAGGCAGCTCTGGTTGTGCTGGTGACACTGACTGTCCCCAACATCCCCTGGGAGAGGCAGAGGCTCGGCAGTGTCAGCACTGGCCAGTGACACTCAGCTGCCACCAGCAAGCCACCACTGGCTGCCGTAGCAGAGGCATCAAGTCATGCATTTAATTGGTGTCTATTGGATTTTTTCTCCTGCAGCTACAGCTCGTGCCACTTCTTGTGACATCCACGAGAAGCAGCGATGTGGGTTTGTTTGTGCTTCTGACTCGGGGGGGTTCTCCACGCTGGCATCTGACCCCTTCCCCCCATCCTGACGGCTGTTTTTCTGTGTCACTGGGCTGCAGTAAGAGGACGCTTTCGGGTCGTGGGGTTGCGGGTTGGGCAGAGGAAGGAGAGCCCAGCCTGTGGGGCAGCTTGAGGGATGTGCCACTCTCCTTGCTGCTGGTGCCCCAGGATGTTGTGGCAAAGCTGTCCTCCAGCACAGGAGCTGCAGCTGGGCCTCCGCCGTGTCACCGCCGTGTCACCGTGTGCCCCAGCTGCTGGACGAGCTTCAGTGGCTGCAGGGACAGAGAGGGCAGGCTGGGTGGCACTTGTCCAGGTGCTGTTGTGCTGGATTTTCTGCCTGTTGCTGGAAGGGGCAAAGTGTTGGAGGCTCTGGGTATGAGTAGACAAGCTGGGACCTAACAGATCTTCTCCCTCCAGCACTGATAATCCATTTCTCCATCCTATCAGAGAGGACTGGGCTGGAAATGTCTGAATTGAACACCTGAGGTTTTGAGGCATTTCAGAAGCTAAATCCACATTTCTCAGCTGGCCCTGGTCTCTAGAGTAAGTGGAATCAGCCCCCACAACAAGAACCCCATGGCTGTAAGTTGGGAGGTTGGTTACTGCTGCTCAGCTCCTGCACTGGGCTTCCCAGCCCCATGTTTCCAGAAGAAAAGGGAGAGAGGCTTGTACTGGAGATGCTGGGGTTGGCTCCTTGCTGTGCCTGTGTGCCTGCTAGCCTGCTCATCAGGGCTCTGGGCATTGTGCTCGCCCTGCTGTCCTTCAGGGAACACAACGCAATAGATGGTGACAGCCCACAGAGCTGTCAGACCCAGCCCGTCATCCTCAGCCAACGCAGTGCAGGCCTCTGGGGCTCGCTGCCCACCCGCCCGACCCCCTGGCTGGGCTGTGTGCATGTGAGGGGCATCCTGGTAGCTTGTCCTGCTCCTCTCCCAATTGGTAATTCACCTCCTTGTGCAGACATCTTGTTATCCTCCTGGGAACCTTCTCCCTTTCCTCTCATCCTTCCCTTGGATTCATCTCTGCAGCAGTGCTGGGCTCCAGCCTGAGCAGAAAGTGCTGGTGGTGTGGGCTGAGGTGTGGTGAAGGTGAAGGGGGCTTCCTGCAGGAGCTCAGCTCCTGTCCAGGCACTTTTGGGGGATGTCAGAGGCCAGGAACTGCTCCCAGGGAGCAGCTGGAGTGAAGCTGATCCGATTTGGGGAATGGAGAGAAGAGTGCATCCGTGTTTAGCTGGGTTCATTGGGGGAAAGAAAGAAAAAAAAGAAAAAAAGAAAAAAGCCATGTTGCATTTTATACACTTCATTTTTATTGACATTTATTTGTAATACCACGAAGAAACACTTCTGTAAACCAAAACGGCCCACATTCCTGGAGCTGGGGCAGCCACCTCCAGCCACGTATGGCAAGAAAGCCCTGCTCCTCTTGCACCCCTTACCCCTTTCCATCCTATCTCTGCCTCTCAGACAAACCCAGCTCCGTGGGAAGGGAAGGGGGGATCCTCTCCGTCCTGGCAGCGGCCACCCACCCCTCTGCAGCGCTGCGCCAGCCCTGTCTGACCCCGTCTCCCATAACCTGCCATGGCAGACGCGGCCTCGCAGCCCCGACGGGCTCCGTGCTCGGCAGAGGGGAACGGCTCCGGACTCTAATCCGAGCCGACAGATTGAGGGCACACGCGCCCGTGGTGCAAGCGGCGGAGAAGGGCAGGGGAAGGGGAGGGAGTGTGGGTAGGGTGGGCAGGAGGGAGCTGAGGGATCTGTGGGGATATGTGGGGACTGTCCCCTCTCTGTGGGGCTGCCGGAGGTGCTGGGGATGGTGAGGGATGTCACCCAGCACGATGGGTGGGCTGGCTGTGGGCTGGGACGTGGTATTGTGGGGCCGCATCCTGTGCAGTTCACTCAGCTGTTGTGGTTTAGGGTCCCGGACCCTGCCAGAGCTGAGGGAGGTGGAAGGGAGTCTCCTTTGGGTGAGGAGCAAGGGGTGTGAGTGCTGGCAGCCCTAGGGGTCAGAGCACTGGGGCTAACCTGTCTGATCCCACACTGAGCTACTGAAGCATGCAGGTAGCCAGCATGGGAGTGAGAACTTTTATGGCTAAATTTCCCCCACAGCCAGCCCTGGTGTGTTTTACCAGCCTGGGCTTCATCTGCAGCCAAACCAGGGATGCTGGCACCCACAGCCCGTCAGGTGATGGATGAGCAAGGGCTGTGCTCGTCCCCAGGTGCTGTCAGGGTGCTGGTTCCCAGGGGCAGGTGCTGGGCCAGGTGTGAGGCTTCGGTGTGTGCTGCAGGTGGGCATGCAGCACGGAGGTGCAAGGTGCTTTTAGTGGGATGGCAAAGGATTTTGAGTAAGTCCCCTGAGGAGCAGAGCAAATATGGGCATGTCAGAAAGGCAACAGCTTCCCTGGACCTGGGGCGTTTGTGTGCCGTGCCGTGGGTGCTGCTTGCTGCTGGCAGCGCTCCTTGGTTCAGGTCCGGGCTGCAGCGTGGAGGTTTTCACTGGTATCATAGCACACAGGGGACAAATAATACGGAGCAGAGGAAGGCACAGGGATATAAAAACAATCCCCTCAGCAAATGGAGGGCCACGGCACATCAATTTCTTTCTGCAGTGTCTGGTGGTTGTTGCAGGAAGACGCGGTGCAGCCACCTCACCAAAAGACCCCCCTGGCTTTGTGGTACCTATGGGGTCTCCCCATAGCAAGGAGACGGCAGGAGGTAAGATGAGCTGTTTGCTCCCTGTGGGCCCCTGGGGGTGCTGGTAACTGCTCGCTTTGCTTTGGCTGGAGATGGCTCACTTCTCTTTCATCCCAGGTAGGCTGATACTAAGAAAGCCTTGAATGGCTCTGAAGGCATCTGCTCCTAGCTGGTATTTCTTGGACACATCTGAACTGTACCACTCATACAGACACCTAAAATCTTTCCCTGCTTGCCGTGAGGGCACAGAGGTGTCTGCAGTCCCCAGAGCTCCAGGGACCCTGCTCCTCACGCCTGGATTTCCAAAGGCGATATCTCCATGGGGTGACAAACGTGGGGAGAGGGGCCAGGAGCCGCACAGCCCCAAGGGCTGGGCTGCTCTGTTGCAAATCCTGTTAGTGGTGAAGAGGGATGAGAGGGAGAGAAGTGTGGAAAGAGAATCAGCTCTAGACAGAATATATGTATTTTTTTTGCCTGCTCCCCGGGAGACTTTTGAGAGTCTCAGAGCAGCATTTCACATAGTTACTCAAGTGGAACTGCTCTGAATAAATAGTTGCATTTCAGCAGTGGAGATTTAAAACCCAGGTCTTGGCAATTTCTGGCTGCTGAAAATCCCTTGGTATTTTTCAGAGTAGTGGGTGTGTTAACCTCAGTACCTTGGCCAAATTCCCAGCTGGGAACCACCTCATAAAATCCCTTTCATACTCCTAGCAGGCTCCATCTTAAAAATCTTTCCTTCCACCCCCCCTTTTTTTTCCTCCTCCTCGTTTGCCCCAGCTGCCTCACTGCTCTGGTGAGGCGTAATTCTGAGTTTAGGCATGTTTCTAGCTAGTTGATATATTTTTAGCACTGGTGTCATCCTTCCACTGCTTTTTCCTTTCTTTACAGTTAGGATGGAGAGAGTAATCGCATCTCCTTCAGCCAAGAAAACACAAAGTTTGTGTCCCCTCTTAGGTCACTTTCTACTCATAGGTTATCCTGGCAGGATTTCATTGCTTCTGTTGTTGTCCTTGAGAGTAGGTGACCTATTTGTTGCTGTCCCCTTCCCTCCCAGCCCTCTGCTGCTGCACCACCAGATCCCAGCCTGGCTCTACATCGCCTGGGCTCTAAGCCTCCTCCTCTGTACCACAGCAAGTCACTTCTCATCGTGCCACTTCATCAAACGATTCACTAACATGCAGATTTTCCTTTAGCAAGCAGATAATATCAGAAAAAATAAGACAAAAATGATAAAAGTCCCTTTTCAGAATAGTCCAGCATCCCCCAGCCCACCCCTGTCTTTCCTTCTTCCCTCACACACCGGGCTGGCAGCTGCTCAGATTTATTTTTCATTCTTCTTACTTCTTGGTGCTGCATTTTCTGTTCTCCACCTCCTTTCTGATGGATTAATCAAAGCCCTTGACCCCATTCCTGTCATACCACCGGCTACTTCCACCAGGACTTTGGGCCAGGGGCTACCTGGGTGCCCCATCACTTGATCACAGGCAGATCTTGGATCCCCGCTTCCCTCTCAGCTGTGGTAAGAACATTTTCCATGTTGGTTATGCAGCCTAGTTCATATGTTTACAATTATTGTCCCTGTCCAGAGCTGCCGAGAAGAATTCATTTAGTCTTGGGGCCTCACCTAGACTTTCTGTGAACTCTTGTTCCCTGTCCTGCATCACAGCACTGCTTGTTCTGTCTTTATTATCTTTGTGTTTGTATGGCTGGAGAACCTTTCACTATTTGTTTTAATATCCTTCCCAAGGTCTAACTCAGTTTGACTTCTGGCATTTCTCACTCTATCTCTCCACTTCACAGCCCCTACAAACCTTCTTTCTCTGCTGTTTAATCATTTTCCTTTCTGTGCTCTTTCCTTACTACGTTGGTCCCTCTTACCATATTAATTCCAGCAAGTTAGGAGCTGCTCCTTGTGTATTTTTTCCACCTTTGGGATGCAGTCTCCATGGAGTTTTTCACTTGGTTTAAGGAAGTTTGAACCTCCCTTTTATATCCAAGACATGGGTTTGCCCTTTTGAAATCAGGAACCTTTAGGCGACATTCTGCTCTTGTTTATCTGTCTGCTCTGGTTAAAATATGTCAAAATACAGCATAAGTTTAAAATAAGTCACCCTGTCCAAGGTTATTTTCCAGTTCCAGCCCTTCCATGGTGTTCTTATCACTCATCAATGTTGAGTCTAAAACAATCTCCCTTCTTGGTGCTACATCTACTGTTGCTGTTCCACTTTTTGACTGTGGTAACTTGGATATCCGGACCCTACTGTTTCAGATTTTTTTGTTTTTGTTTTTGGTCTTCATTTGCCCAGTTAGTCTCCCACAGTAAGTATTTTTCTGATAGTTTCTCTCTTTCTAATGGTGTTAACAGGAATTTCCATGTCCATTCAAACCCATTCCTGCTGCTCCAGGGAGGTCTTTCAGCACTTTCCTAACAGAGCTGCTTTTATCTCCTTTGTCCAAGTGATGCTGACCCTAAATGATCTTCTTCTATTCTCTCATATGTCTTCATCCATCATGTTGGTGAGGACATTGCTGCCTTGCCACTTCCCTGGTCCCACTTGTCTTGAGGGGAGCAAAGCCCTGCCAATTTTATTGCTTGTCCTGGTTTCTGTCACCTCTCCAGCACCAGGGTCAAGCTGGGCAATAGCAACACAGAGTTTTCTTCTCTTCTTCAGCCTCCTTGTGGCTCAGTCTGCTGAGCCATGCTCAGTCTGCTGACAAACCTCTGTAGCTGCCCATCCCATCCCACCAAATCCCCAGCTGGCGATGCCTCACTGGTGTGATCCTCTGATGACCATGAGCCTGGAGCCAGCAGCTCCTGCTGCTCATACAGCTCCTGCTTGCCCTCAGCAGCTGTGCAGAAACATACTTTCCTCTGAACCTTTTCCATAATTAACTTCTTTTTTTTCTTTCTTCTTCTTTTCTGTAGCATATTGTCGGTGTCTTCTGGTCTCTGAGCCTCCTGGGAGCCTGAGGAGGATACATGAGTTGATTTCTTCTGGAAGGGGGATGAGCAGCCTCCAACTTGCCAGCCCAGGTGGATTATCTTGTCCTTTTGGTTTTAATAAGCTGTGCAAGACTAAAGAGTGACTATGGATTAGGCTTTTTTTCCCCCTTGAATTTATTTTGGCACATAATTGGAGTAAGAACAAAGGATGCTGGGTCCTTGTGCGCCACTGCCTTTCACACTGGCACTGGTAGGAAACCTATTAGCAAATCTGGCCAGTGGATAGAGACCAAGGGGTTTGTGGTTTTGAGGGACTTACATGTTGTTAAATATTTTGCAGTGTTTGAGCTGTTTGTATGTGTTGGGCTTGTTTTCTTCCCCTTCCCTTCCACTTCATCTTCACTGTCTCCCTCACCACAAACCTGATTTTAAAAGTACATGCACTTATTAATTTATGAGCTGTGGTCAGTGCTGTGGGAAGAGAGACCGGGAGGGAAAGGGGTTTGTGCATGTGGCAGGGCCATAATGAGATCAGGGATGGAGGAGGCTCTGCGTGTGGACTCCTGCTTTTGCTGAGATACTTGATCCTCAAAAGAATGAATACAGCACATGACAGCTTCAGCTCCCCAGCAGCTTAATATTTCTGCGGATGATTGATGGCAGTCTGTACAGGACCTTCCTACATACGGGTGGGCAAGTGTAAACCACAAATATCCCATGTTTGTGGCTGATAACAGGGGCTAGAGGAGGACACAGGAGGAGAGCAAGACCCCAGTGCTCTTCTCCACTTCCCAGGGCAGCAGTGACCACAGCCTGGGGCAGGACAGAGCAGAACTGCCCCTTCCTGCTGCTCCTGCCCAGCCCATAAGGCTGCAGCCTGTCGGGGTGACTTGGCAGGAGACACACGTCCCCTCTGCTCCCAGCTGGAGGCCACAGCACTGGCAGGTACAGGCACTGCCTCCCGCGTGGCTAATTGCATTTGCCTTAGCTAAAAAGCAAAAGATAAGAAAACCGACAGAAGCGTTATCCTGATTTTACATACTGTTTGCATCTGGTGGCATTTTTACTGTAGCCCTACTGGAACTTTGCAAACGAGATCGATTTTCTCGTTTAACCCTTTGCCCCAGTGCTCAGCACAGAAGCAGGTTTTGCTTCTCACAAGCCCCACGGTGCCCTGGTTTCCAGCAGCCTCTGAATATGCAGTCTGTGAGTAAGGAGGTGTTCGTGCTGGGTTGTTGTTCGTGGCTCCTCCAAGAGCTGAGTTTGCCAGCCTGTTACTGCAAAGCTGTTCAGGAACGTGGCAGCGCTGGACAAACAGGGCTTGTGGTTGAAGGGCTTCTCGGGGGAGCTCAGCGGCTTCTAGTAGAAAAAGCGCAATTAGCGCTCGGGCATCTGGGATGTGTTAGGACTCCTTTGACACATGGAGAATCATATGGATTTTTCCAAAGAGATGTAGAAACAAAAAAGACAGGTCATCATCTGGCCTTTCTGATCTCAACATGCATCCCATTAACTAAGGGAAAAAATGTTGCAGGGAATTCGTGAGTTGGCTCAGTTGCGTGTGGGAAAAGATAGAAGTCGGGGAGGGGGGGAAGCACCACGTTAAATGTAACCTCCATATGCCCATTTAGGATTTAATAAGAGAGTTACCACATCGCTGGTAAGTGACAGCTGGTTATTGGAAGCATACGCTGAAGCTGTGGATGATCTGAAGGCAAAGCTGATGCTTAGCTATTCATACACCCGTACATCTGCCTTTAATAATGACTTTTAATTTTGTTAACATGCATTAACAAGCTTATTAAATCAAAATAAAATGGGAATCTCACTCTTAATGCAACCACACAAAAAGGACCCAACCCCAAACCCTGCCTCTCTGGCTCTAGCCCATGGTTTCCTGGGTAAAAATGTTTCCAAGTGTAGGTTTAACCCAACAAGTCATTCTGGCAGATTCACGATGATTTTATTTCCTCTCTCTACCCTTTCTACCTTTTTTTTTAAACTGCGCATTTCCTTGCTTAGCCCCCTCTAGAGCCGTATGTGTATGGGGCACAGCATGGGCGGGAAGTTCAGCCCAATTCGAAGTTGTTCGATCTAAAAAGCAGGCAGCGAGCATCATTTCGACTGACTCTCTCAGCAGAGGCGGCACTTCTGGCCTCTCTAGATGAGTGAGGGATCTACATCAGCTCTTCAGGCTGAAACATTCTGGGGCTGTGAAGGAGAAAAAGGCCGGACTCGGCCGTGTGGGCTCCGTTGTGTTTTCTGCTTTTAATAATAACAGGCTGCGATGCTTTTAGCGTGGTGGGAGGGTCCGCTAGCCCATTGTGTGGGATGAGCACTGCCAGCACGCTGCTGCATTTGCAGACAGATTTGCTTGGATTGGGTTGAACCTCTGTTTTTCTATGCCAGCCTCAGCATTTGAGCCAATGCATTTGCACGGCGTGATGGAGGCAGCGCTCTCAGATGGCTGCTGGTGGCCACCATGTGGGCAAGAGGCAGGTGATGGCCCTCCAGCAATCGGAGCTGCCAGAGAGGGGAAGGAGGGCCATGCCAGAGCCTTCATCTCCCTCTCTCACTGCACCTCCAGCTTCCCGATGGCAATGCTCACTGCCTCTCCTGGGCAGATGTGTCAGTGTGAAACCTGCTCATGGCTGTGGCAGAAGGTGTTGGTGAGTGCCCCTGCTCCCTCCCAGGCATGCTCTGGGTTTGGCTTGAAAGATGAATTGGCTTATTTGGCCTCAGTTTCTTGGGTTTTCTAGACTGCCCTTTATCCCTCTGCAGTCTGGAGTGGTTCAGCCAGTGGCTCTCCCCCTGAGGGTCAGGCTGTATGGACTTGAGGTCAGGGTGCTGCCTTGCAATCATGCATACATTAAGGTCTCTCCACTGTTATAACCAGCTCGTTACTTCACATACTGAAATGCCTTCTGGTTAACTAGTCTTAATGCGGAGAAAGAGCGGGATGCTGACCTCAGCTCTCCTTGCCTTAGCTCCCCATCCTGAGACCATGCCCTGTAGATGATGTCCTGCTCCTGCCGTGCCCCATCCTGGTGACAGCCGCTAACGTGGGCAGAGCAAGCACTACCGAGGTGTGCGTGGAGCTGCTGGCCTCGTTGGTCCCTACTTCCGTCTAACCAGCAGAGCGGAGAAATTGCCTGTTACCTCAGGTCGATTTTTCATGCACTCCTAAATTGCTTTGTATTGACACGCTGTCAGAAATGGATTGTCACATTAACCCAGCCAGAGCCGGGCTGGGGTTTGCAAGGGCCGATCGCTTTACAGGTTCGTGGCGGGCTGGGGGAATAATGGGATGCCTGGGGGGCTCTCCCTTTCCTTGGCCTCCTCTTGGGTTTGAAGAGATGTTTTGCAGCACTTTCTAGAAGTTATTTATGATGAAGTAGCCTCAGCAAAGGGCGAGGCTCGCTCCTTCCTCCTCTCATTGGACTTTTCTTCTCCCCAGTGATTAGATCATAAAAGTGACTCACAAAGCTGGTGGCTCCTCACCATGGCTATGTGGTCTGAGTCATGAGCTCTGCTCCCCAGTGAAGGTAGGTGACTGAGAGCACGGATCCCAAGGTTTAAAGGATATGTCTTTGCTTCCTCACTTGGCTTTCCCTTCATGCTCTTCACAGTATTGCTACCGCTTCCGTCTGCTATATGTCGGATACACACAGAGACTAGGAGCTGTGAGGTTGGGTTGCACCAGAGGAAAACCACTGGTGACTGAGAAGGTGAGTGAAAGGAAGTGGGAGGAATGGACTCATCTTTCCCCATGAGTCAGCCTGTAGAGAGACTCCCATTTCTTCCAGCCAATTTTTAGGTGACATGTAATTTCTAGAGCTTCCCCTCCCTACCCCTCATGACCTATTGCATTTTTCTAATAAGATTGCACCTCAGAGATTAGCAAATATCTTTTGAAGTCAGAGCATACGCCACCCACTCCACTACCCCTGTCTGTCCTGCAGCTAACAGAAAAACTCACTCCAGCCCTATGAGTGCTGACAGAACACAGCCTGTGAGGCCAGAGCTGCAGACAGCTTTCATGCAAGGGGATCTTCCCTTCCGTGATGAATTTGAAAAAATCCTGGGTTGTGCCCCCACATCCCCTGACTGAGCTAGGGAGGTGATGGTGTCTCCTGATGGACAAGAGGCTTGTAGGATTCATGGAGGTTCACGTGGGAATGGTGTGGCTGGGCAGCAGGCTTCTCATGTGGTTGCTTCACTTGTGCCTTCCTCTGTCTTCTCTATGACAGCAAGGACGGGTTTGTTGTCCCATCTCACAAGATCTATGAAGAAATGTCTGTTTGAAAGAGGTATGTTTTACACCAAGCAGAAAGTAACTTTAGGGGTCTAGTTTGGCTCCTCAGAAGCCCTGTTCTGCTGCCTCTCAATGTAGCTGCCCATATTTCCATATTCCTGATCCTCCCTAAAGATTTGTCTGCACTTTGCCAGATCTACCTATGATTTTAGTGTGCTTAGCTTATGTTCAAGCAACACCAGAATAATCTGGGCATGGGTATCTCTCTCACTGGCGGAGCCCAGTTCATGAGGTCTTCTCTGGGTACAGCTGAGACAATAGGGTCTGCATGGGCAGAGAAATGTTTGTGACTCCTACCACATAGTTTAGCAGCTGGAGCCCTCTTCCCTACAATCTCTTCTCTCTCTGAGAGAGACTTGTACCCACGGCTCCCTCCCCAAGAGACCCTCCTGGTTGTCAGGGCATTCTGTGTGTAAGGTGGCAGGGGAGCCTGCTCAGTCTTTGCCATTTGAGCTTTTCCACTTTGTAAGGAATGATTAAACATTATTTAATCCACGAATTGCAGAGAGGGAGTAAAAAGAAGTAGGACTTCCAGCCTGCAAGTGGGGGAGAGGTATTCCAGTGAACACTTATCTCAATTAAGCTATGGAGTCATCTCTCCTCCCCCTCTCCTCTCTCTCTCTTCAGCCCAATGAATATTTACTCATTTCATGCATGGTGGAAGAGACTGAGATTCATAATGTGAGCATACTCAACTAATCTCAAACTTCTGTGCAGTGCTTGAGGTCTTTTCTCCATTTCCTTCAGCTCCCAGAACAGGGAGGGACCTCGTCCCTCACCACTGCAGCACCCTTTAATGAACCATCTCCTCCTCTGGACCCCTGCTTCCTATTTTGTCCAGCTTTGCATTTCTGGGCAATCAGGATTGCAGGTTTCTTGTTATGCAAGAAATATCTGGGTGGTGGTGGGAGAACTGCCCCCAGTCACTCCTGCCATGAGCCTTCCCTCTCCGCCTCCATCCGAACATCTCTGTCCTTTTCTACACCTGACACCACTACCTTATCACAGCTGAAAAGCATCCTTGCTGTATGGAACAGTCCCTGCCATTTACCCGCAGGATTTGTCTTTCTCCTTTCATTTTTTAGCTGTTCAGCCTTTTCTTCTCATTCCTGTGTACCCTCCCCCCGATCCATCAGGCTTCTCCCGAGCCCTGAAGTGTTGTGACTGGGGCTGACTGACAGCGCTTCGTGCCTGACACACGTCTCTGGGATGCAGCCCGGGATGTGTATGCGAGAGCGAAGCTGGATTGTAAAGTGCCGTGTGGGAGTCTCTGAGAAGGGAGTCAAAACACCGTCAAGCCTGTTCTTCCCGAGAGGAGGGGAAATGTTGTGAGGGGGCTGCCGATGCCAGGAGTGACTGCACAGGTTGGGCAGGGGCCATCCTGCCCCCTGGGCACTGAAACCTGTCCTCAGCCTCTTTGTAGGATGAGTGCAAGGGAAGGGGGAGCCGTGGAGGACCAACCTCCCTTCTCTGCATTTGTGGTGCTACTTTCAAGGTCAACCTAAGTCTACATGGACAGCATGGAGGAGTGAACTTGTGCTACATGTGTCCTGAGCAGAGGGTACGGTGTTCCATGGTAGCTGTTTCTTGTGGCTTGGCAGAGGAAAGTGAGAATGTGGTGGCTGCAATCACATAGAGGGATTTGATTCATGGGAATTCCCTCTATCCAATCTTCATCACTGGACTTTTTGGGCAGCTGTTTTCTGGCTTTCCAAATTTTTTCTTCAAAGCTGGAATGGGTAGAGACACCCGGGCCAAGCTCTGGCTGGAGCTGCAACTCTGAACTACCTCGTTCAGCCGCTGCATTCATCTTCTTTCAGCCCTGCCTGGGCTCTCAGGTTATTATTGGTGTGTGTGAGAGCTTCTTCAGAAGAATGGGCTCTGATGAGTCTGCAGAGAGCTGTGGCTCTGCTGGGGACAAGGGTAGGGTGGCCTGGCACGGAAGGCCAGGATGAAGTAGAAGCAGCTGTTGTCCCCCGCTCTCAGCCCACCTGCAGCCTCGAGACCGCTTGCCCAAGCTCAGCATTCATCTCATGGGGCCTGCATGCTCTGCTTTCTCCCAGCCAACGTCTGCTTTAGCTGAGCTGGCTGGGTTTGAAGGTCTAACACGCACTTGGAGGAGGCTTGTCATTATGAGGGCCATGCTCAGTACCATCATGTCTCTCTCCACTGCTTGCCAGCTCTCTGGTGCAGAATAAATCCTCCTCCCTGAACACCTCCTGTGTTTGTGCTCCCCGCCTTACACAGAGTCACCTAAAAATCCTCTTTGCTGGCTCCCCCTGAGACCCCAGGTGCTGCTTGGAAATCTCTTAGAGAAGTAATCATCCCCTTCGGATTGCACCATCATTCACCTTCTGTCCTCCTGACAGTCCCAATTTGTTTGTGTGTTCAGCTGTAGAGTGCCAAAAGCAAAACACCGCACACTTCTGCTTTGTGAAGTTTTCTCCCCCCAGGAGAAAAGCAGCAAGGGTCGCTGCTTGCCTCTTGATCTCCTCACCTGCTGCCCTGTGCCCTGCTCTTCTGGTGGCTTTGGCCACTACAGTGGGAGGGAGGGATAATAACTTGTTGCAGCTGTGTCTGTTCTTAACAGCTGGTGGGAGTTGTTTTCATGGCTTCTAGATGAGGAAGATGCACATGGCAATGAGAGTGAGAAATAGGGGCTGGCTCTGGGGTCTGCCCATCCTCCCATATGGTGTTGGTGTTCCTCTGTCCTGCCAAGGGGTCACAGAAAGGTATGGGTTGGAAGAGATTAAGGACCAGCTTGGAGCAGGCCAGCTTAGATCATCACTCAGGGCCTTCTTGACTTGACTTGACTACTGTGTTAGTTTTCCTGCTGTTTTCTTAATGTCCCATCTCCTTGCACCTGAATCCTGTTCTTCTCTGTCCTTTGTACTTCTTGTGTTTGTTTTCCCAATGTCCCATGTTATCATTGAGGTCATGATCAGGTTTGCTGTGTGTCACTTTAGTTACTTTTCTTCTTCTGTTGCTCTTGTATATTTCTACTTCTATTTTTTTTTTTCACTCCCTTTCTCACTGTGCCCTTCTTGTCCCCTGTGTATCTTCCATGCTCTCACTCTTTTCAGGAAGCAGCAGCCCCAAATGGGTGTCCCTATGTCGTGTCCAAGTCACAGCTACAGCGTTTGAACAGTTCTGATTCTGCAAGAACTGGTAGATCAGAGGAGCCATGAGCACCGTGTGAAACAGTCTGCAAAATGCTCCACTAAGGAATTTGGCTCCTTTGGTGCTTCCTGCACAGACTTTCATGAGATTCAGCCCTCTGATCCACTCATCCCCACCTCTGGGCTGCTCTAGCCCAATTCCTGGTCCTTTCCTTTCTTCCATTACCAGCAAATCCTTAACCCTGTTGGACTCACTTCGGGTGAAGTATTTTCCCTCTTTTCTTCTTCTTTCCCTCTTGCCTCTCTTCCCTGCCCTCCCTTCTCCTGAGGGCTGTGAGATTTGGCAGGCCACAGCCAGGACCCAGCACTCCAGGAATTTGCTTTCTCCTCAGCAGAGGCTTGGAGCAGACCTGCTGTCCTGAGCAAGCTTTTCCTCTGTGCAGGACACTGTGTGATGGATGGAGGTCACCTCCTGTGCACACGGAGTGTCTGAGTGTGCACAGTCTTTTAATACCATGTCACAGCATCTGGAGAAATTGCCCATGGGTTTTCTGCAGGACTGCTTGTGCAAGAACTGCATACAGACACGTGCCTACTATTGCCACGTGGAGACAGGTACAGAGAAGCCTGAAAGCCATCAGGCTGTATTTTAAGTCTATTCTCTCCACCCTTTTCTAAAAGAGCATCCCTCTTGTGTCTCTAAAGCTTCACCTTCCTGTGTGTGTCTTCCTCAAGGTCTGTACAGCACTGGGCACATCGTGGGAGGAGGACACCAGAGCTGATCCCTTGTAACCTCTTACAGGCACAACTTGCTATGCACGCCACAGCAGACACCTCCTGAGCATGTGTGTGTCAGGGATACACTGGCAGGGATCACCTCTTCCGAGAGAGACTTGGACAGAGCTGTGAAAAAGTTCCTGACTGACAGCATACCTTGGTTAAAAATCCCTTCACGAGCTTGCCTGGGACCAGCCATCGAGGGCCATCCCTTCTGAGAACGGGAGCAACTCCTGTGCAGGAATTAGCAGTCAGCACACCTGTTACTACAAGAGACTCCAGCTGAAAAGAGAAGAAGAAGGGGGGGGGGAAAAAAAAAGAAAAATAAAAGAGAGGCACTTCAATTTGACGCAATTATCTCAATTTTCCCAGGATAAGGATCCTTGAGATATTTATCTGATTTACAAGGGTGTGCTGCAAGGTGGCAGGCACAGGGCCTTAAAGAGACATCCATCGACTCCCTGTGTGTGGTGGGGGGAGAAGAAAGAAAAAGGTGAGTGAGAAGGAGACGCTGGAAGAAGAATCCTTTAGAACTGGGAAAGGAGGAAGGATGCCTGCTCGCTCTGTATGTTTTCCTTGTGATTAATAATTTGTGGAAGGCTGTGTTGACCACAAGCAGTGCTGACGGCTGGTTCAGAGAGGTGTCTGGGCAGAAGCAGAAGGGAGCAGGCAGGGATGGAGAAGTGGCAGAAATCCTGTTGTGGACTGGGATGCCTTTAAACTTTTAGCAGTTGATACCTGGGTGAAGTGTTTCCTGAAGAATTTCTTTTTCTTGAGTTTCTACTGGGGAAATGATGAGGGTTAGTTTTATATCAGGCCTGGAGAACTTTCTGGAGAGCAGAGCAGGACTCTGACTTTACATTGATTTGGCTAGTTAGATAAGATTTTGGTGGGGTTCATTTAATCTAAATGCAGAAATTTTGGGCTAAGGAAATGCATAATTATATATGTCCCCTATTAGGAAAGGACTGGAAATAGGTGGAGAGCAGAACTCACCTGACGCCCTTGGATGACCTCTTTTGGCTGGGCTGTACCACTCTCATCACAAGACAGACTGGGCCAGGAGCCCTCATTTTCTCCCATGCAATGCCATCAGACCTTTTGCTTTGCGCCTCTCACCTGCTCTGCCCCTTAGTCTTCCTCCTCACCATTGCAGCTTACATGACTCTGGAGGCCCTCTGCGATTTGGAGGATGCAGCTTTGCTCCCACTGTCACCCCTGACTTCACATCATCTCTACAGGGAGGCAGGTATGAAAATCCTCCATCCTTCCTGAGATTGTAGCTGCCTTACTGCTGTCCCTGCAGCTCTTCACACCTCCCTTTCCCTTCCATCACATCCAGGCTTTGAGGCTTCCCTTCTCAGCCCTTTTGCCTCTCTGTTGCTCCTTCACGTCCACATCCCTTATTGTTCCTGCAGCACTGCCTTGTCACATCACACCCTGCTCCCGTGATTTGACAATAGAGAGAAAAAACGAAGGGATTCAGTGGAGTGGCGAGTGAAACAGGGAAGTGGAAGAGGAGGAGGAGAGAAAGGGAAGATCAGAGGGAGTGAGAGCAAACGCTTGTGGCTTAACACGGCTCGGGAAGTCACCTGGGGGAGTCATTGACTGCGGGGTCACTGACCTTTGTGAGTAAATTTCTGTAATAAACTGGAGAAAGTACTGGCAGGCCCAAGTGATTTACTTTAGAAATTGCTGTAGTTCAGCTCCCCTCAAATGCAATTCAGCAGGACTGTTAGCAGGTGCAAAGCCCTTGCCAGCCTTAATATGGATTACTTTTCTTTGTCCCTTAAGTTCATCTCTTTACAGCACAGTTATGTTCTCATAAATTTGTTGCAGTGTGTTTGTGGGCAGCTGGCCCATCGGAAAGGATTTGTGTCCACTGGAAAAGCCTGTTGGATAAAGTTCACTTTGGCAATACGCCTTCGTAAGGCCTTTCCACAGCCGCATTGCTCTGCAAAACAATACCTTAGTTAAAGACCAATTGGCTTCACTGTGACAGAGGCAGAAACCCTCATTTCACACGTGGACACCTGTGTGTCCTCACTGGCTGCGAATCTCCCATCTCCTGCCCTCCTGTCTAATAACTGACTTTGATGAATGAGGAGCAGCCTTAAGATGAGGGGAGAGATTTGCAGATCCCTGTTGTAAATGAAGTTCCTTGTGCCACTAGAAAAGGGTTATAAGGGAATTTGTAAGTCTCCCTGGCACTGCACAGGTCTAATTGTTCAGCTGTGTATATTGTTATTGCATTATTGCATGATGTTGGTATTAGTATAGAATGTGTGATATTGGTATTGGTAATAGAGTGTAGGCTGTTCTCTGTTAGAAGCCTTGTGATAATGAGTATATACCATGTATGTCTTCTCTGCAGAGTGCAGCACATGGGGAATGATGTAGGGAGGTTGTTTAGGGTTGGTATTTGAGTAGTGGGATTCTGCTCTGTAGGAAGGGACCAGAATGTTACAAATTTTAGTGCAGCTGGCTGTATTACATATGAGGATAATCTTCTGTTTATCTTCATCTTGGCCCTTCTGCCCACCGTGTCCTCCAGTATAGATCAGAGAACCACATGGATACTTGATTCCACAGACCCTCTTGTTTAGGATTATGCTGTCCCAGCAGCCAGTGTCTTGTTCTTTCCTTCCACCTGCATGTCCATCTCTCCAAGCAGCTCACAAATGCAATGGTTGCTCTGTGAAAGAGCTGTGGTTCCCAGAGGTGGGTGATGCAAATACCAGAGGCACTGCACTCGCTGCAGAAGCAATGGCACATGGGACATCCTGGAGAGTCGTGTCGTGTGGCAGCCGTGATTCCAAAGTGCTCTGGATCTGTGCGGGTGGAGAGGACATCCTTTGTCCCTTTGTGTGTCTGTACCCAAATGTGAGTGGTGACCCCAGGGATGTGGCTGTGGGGAAGATCTCATAGGGACAGAAGCGCTGTTCAGCATGGAGGGGAAGGTTGTGGATGTGGAAAAGGCCTTGTCACCAGCAGGAGCTTGCGGGACAGCCGTAGTATACCCTGGTGAGGAGGTTAACGTGAGGAGCATTTCCAGCCCTGGTGCCAGGAACCCGCTGGCTCCTGCAGCCATTTCTCCCTGCCTGCCTCTTCCCACCGAGCTGCCTTTTATTCATGAGCTGCACTGCACGTTGAGGAGAAAAGAAAGAAAAACAGGAGGAAAAAACCTCAAAGACCAGCGTGTTCTTGTTGTTTGATCTTTGGGGAATGTTGAAGAAATCTCTTAGGCCTCCGTCTGCCCGGTTGGGCTGGTAAGGAGATTACAGGCCTCGTGTTTCCCCAGGAAAACATCCGGGCGCCAGGCCTGGCACGCTAATCCAGACAAAGGAGAACAGCGGCCTAATTAATTCTCATGTCTCCGAATCTGATAACAGCACAGTACACAGGCGAGTCCGTAAGGACTTAATGAGTTTAATCGACTGCACTTGATGATTTTATTTGAAACCTTGTGCCACACATTCAACTACGAAAAATGCACTTGAACTTGATTGGCAGCCGTAATCCAGGCAAAGCCGCCTTAATCCGTGGAGCTGGAGAATGGGGTGGCCGTGCTCCTCCCCAGCCGAAGGAGGATGGAGCCGGGTGTGGGGGTGACATTTAGGAAGGATGCAAAGGATTGGGAACAGGGAGAGCACAGGGAGTCTCTCAGGGAGGCCGGTGTCTGCAGGGGCTGAGCCAGGAATGTCTGGCTGTGCTTATCTGGTTTACTCTCGTATGTAAATACCTCTGTGAATGTATGCAGGCATGCACAAACAGTGATTTGGCTCAAAAAGGGGCACTAGGCTGAGGGAAGAAATAACGTGGAAACCTGCTTTGAAAGTCCCTTGCCCCCCACCCTCTTCCATTTAAAGTAATTTGCAAAAGATTTTCAAAATTATAAACCAATTTGCAAATAAACGATCGTGATTAATGGCATATTCTTTAAGAGGTGACAGATCGGTAATAGATCCGTAATCCCCCTTATTATGCAGGAACCATTAACAGCAGTAGGCGTTAAGAGACTGCATTAAGGCTCGAATAGGCTCCAGCTATGTCTCTGGAGCAGAGCAGGTCAAGTTTTTGTTGCTATGGCTTCTTTACCTATAGCTGTGCTCGTAATTGGTAAAAAGCAACATATCTCGCCGGCAGGAGGGTTTCACAGCTTACTCACCCCCTCCGACCCTGTGCTAACACACGTGCTGTCTGGCAGCAGAGACACAGCCTTCATCAGCTGGTGAGGGGTGGCAGCACCGTGGCAGGAGGGGCTCTTCTGTCCGGGTATCTCCTTTCCAGACCTCTGATATTGTCTCTCTGGGATGATCTGAGGTGCTCCTGGCTGTGCCTTGGTGGCTCACGGGGTGCTGGCGGCGATGGGCTGTCCTGGGAGAGTGAATCTTCAGGTGGAGGGGTTTGGTGTGAGGAGAAAGGAGTGGGGGCTCCTATGTGGGGCTGGGAAAGGCTCTGCAGTACCCCCTCACACTCTGCCCAGGTCCAACCCCACCAGCTAAACTGCTTTTTGGAGACACCAGCGGATCAAGAGCAGCACCAGCATCTTTGATCCCCAGAACAGCAAGGATCTGCTGCATGGAAATGAGCAGATGATGATCCAACAGCCAAAATACAGACCTTACTGTTGGAGGAGTGTAAGAGCCCATTCCAGTGATTCCCTTCACTCAGAGAAAATCCCTTCCCGACCTTGGACCCTGTGCGTGGTTTAATGCCTTGTACACCAAGGGGACAGGCCACACAGCTGCCTGAGAAATTGTGTCTATCCCACTGAGCAGCAGCCTAGGGCAGAGGGCACCTCACCTTGCTCTCTCCTTCACACTCCTGGAGTATGATACTGTGAATTTGTTGTATTCAAAAATAGCTGAAATGTTTAAATTTCATAGCTTGGCCTTTTTTTTTTTTTTTTCTTCTTTGCCACTGCACATCCTGGCCTAGTGAAGTCCATTGAACCCACACTGGTTTGCATCTGCTGCAGGCTGGGACAGCAAGGCGAGCGAGGAAACGGGTGCTGCAAGCAGAGTTATGGATTAGTGAGCTGGTGGTGCTCCTTCTAGGGAAAAATGTGCGTTACGGGAATTGTTTTCAAGTGACTTAACACTGAGATCCTGCCCACTTCTTCTTCCAAAGCCTGGCACTTCTGGGAAGTACAGTGCTCGTAATTTAAGGTGTTGTACATCCTGGCTAATTACATCAGTCCTGGCCATAGTCTTTTGCATTTCTCACCTTTGAATGCACTGTAATGTTGCTATTCACTGTTAAACAGATGTCGTATGCTTTCCCAGTAGTGGCTAAATTTTAATTTTTTATTGGGAAAAAAAAAAATAATTGGCATGTCTTTGACAGAAGAATGCTTGAGCATCTTAATGGGGGAGATCAGCTAGGGAATGGCAAAATATTTTTGTCTATTCTGTGTTGTTAGTGCTTTGATTAAACAGACTAATATTTCTGAGTCTGTCACTTAGCATGAACAGCAGGGTATTTTGTTATCAGGTAATTCCCTGCCTACGGTGGCTACACAAATGGTTGTATGTAAATCATGCGGTTAATAATACTCCAGTATTGAAGGCAGATGCAACTGCTAATTAAGACGCATCGGATGCTGGGCAAAATCACAGCAAGTATCATCCCCTGTCACATCACAGGGGTTCTCCTCTGCCCTGGTGGCTTTTGCCAGGCAGGATGCCATGGCCAAGGGTACAAGGGCCTCATCCTGTCTGCAGCTGAGTCCCGGGGTGCCGATGGGCTGGGGTGCAGTGAAACCAGCCCCGTGGGAGGGATGTGCAGGCAGCACCAGTGCGTTTGGCAAACAGCTGTGCAGCCAGCACACGCAGCGCCTTCGTCAAATATTTACCCTTTGTTTCAATCCTGACCTCTTCGCCTCTCAAGATAAATAATTTAGTGTGGAAGCCGTGAAGGTTAATCTTGCATTTATTTAATGTTACAGGACACTTGGCTCACTTGCAGCTAAAAACCCTGTGTGATGATTGTTAGTTTATTTAATCCAAGTGCCATTTTCTTCACCCTCTTCTCCTCGGATTGCAGAAAGGAAGGAAGGAGGAAGGAAGCAAGAGGAGAAGTTATCTGTACGTGACTTTTCGCCTCTGCTGCGGAGAGGGGTGAGCAGGGGGAGGAATTGTGCCTTTGCCCTCATGGCCAAGATGGATTATCTCTCATTTGTCTAACAGTATCTGGTGGCCTGGAAAGGAAAGCTCTGCCATGGGGTTGGAAAACTAAGGCAAAGGGGAGGGTGGCTGGAGGTATGTGGGGTCTGATTTACCTTGCTGGAATGACACTCTTAAATATGCATTTCTGACTGACCAGGAGGAAGAGTTTGGGAGTTTCGCATGTGGTTCAGCACACAGGGGCTCAGCACCTCTCCCAGCTGCCAAGGAGTGAATGGCCAGGAGGTCTCAGGCTTCAGGGGAGGCAGGAACCAGCTTGTTGCCCAAGAATTTCTCACTGGTGGATTTGAAGACGAGCAGGTAAGGTCACTTGAGAGTGGCTTGCATGGGCTGGAGGAGATGTTTCAGCATCATACTTCTCTTTGCTTTTTCTCATTTTTTTCTTGTTGAAATGCACAAAACACAAGTCCTCAGACTCTGTTAGCATGTCTATGCTCTTTAGATTTGTTGGAAAAAGCATCTGGAAAAGAAGCCAAGTAGTTGGAGCAGACTGGCTGATGAAGGTTGGCTTTTGTAGCCTAGCCCATCACTCTGGATCAGGCACTTGGCATCAGCTGCTCCCCCCCAGCTGTGGCTGGGGCAAATACAGCCTTTCTGCACTGGGTGTCTTTATGCATTCAGGAACAGACTGGCTTGGTCAGCAGGCAGTGAGGGATCCAGTGAAGAAACCTCTCTCCCAGCCCCAGCTCACGCCTTGCTAGTCCTTAGCATCCTCTTTGGGAAGCTCTGTGTTTCTCTGGATGCACTCCTCACCTCTCACAACGGTAACTACACTCATCCACCACTTCTGAGCATCTTGTTAACTTCCTTCCCACCCCTGTTTTTAAAGGCCTCCTAAGGAGAAACTGCTCCAACCTCTCTGAAGCAAATAACCCCTACATCTGGTAGCATTAGGGCCAGCTAGGGAAGAGGAGGAGTGTCAGAGGATGCTGGCAGTGCGATCACACCCTAGCATAGTCACATTTTCACCTGCTCATGTGGTCTAGCACAGCTGTGACTTGCTGGTAATTACTTGCTTGTAGCTGGTGTGAGACTCCCAGTTTTAAAAGCCATCTGCTTGCCTCCAGGTCCCCGTTGCGTGATCTTTCATTTGGAGTTCACCTCCACAGTTTATGGCAGTTTCCAGGCTAACAGTCCAGCTGGAGTTCCTCTTGACTCCATCCCATGCTGGCTATGTCTCCTTTTAAAGGACATTTTGCTTCATTCCGTGAACACCAACAGGAGGCTCACAACGTAGCCTGGCAGTGTTTGACCCAAAGGGAACAGCCACGTGTGGTGGGCAGGAGCTTTGAGCGTCTGGATGTTCATTTGTGCAATCCAAATCTCCTCGGGTAGAGATGTGATCAGAATGACCTTTCCCATGAGCTTCAAGTGCTTCAATATTAAATGGGAAATAGCACAAGATCAATGTGCCTCGTGGCTTTTTAATGCCTTAGTCTCAACCAGGAGAGATAGTAATAAGAAAAAGTCAGAATAATTTAATAAATGCTCTGTTCTTTCTTTCCTTTCTTTTCTTTCTGGAGAGGATACTAAGATGTGTTTGGATTGGTGAACAGGTTTGGTTTTTGTTCAAGGCAGTAATTCAGCTTGTTTCTTATTTCATTTTGATTCTTGTTGACATGTGCTGTTTGGGATATGAGCATGGAAGGAGAACAACTCTGCCTCTTGGTTCCCCTCCACCCACCGTCCCTTGGAGAGGTCCTGTACATGCAAGCAGTGTCTGGAAGTAGGAACACCCACGGAAAAAGCATATAGTGAGTGGTGCCTGCTTAATAAATGCCCCTATATAGGAACGTGTCTGAGTTGAAGGTTTTCCAAGGGCAGCTGGGAATTCACAACTATGATCTGTGTTTGGCTCCCTGGACTTTAAATACACACGCGCGTGTGGATGTGTTGCTCAGACTCTTTCATGTCAGCCTTTATACACCACTTCCAAGGTTTAACGCTTTAAATCATGGCAAACACACTTTAACACCCTCATAATCTAAGCAGCTCTGATCAAACTGGCACTCAGTCTCATAACACCCTGCCACCTACACCGGTGTGCGCATTGCTGCCAACCTTTTGGCAAGCTCTTAGCTTTTGTGCTAGGACAAAGTGATTGACATTGCTTTGTGTGTCTCCATAATGGAGCAATGTGCCGTTTAGAGAGATCAAATTCACATCAGTGTCTCCCCAACAAACCCGCTCTGCCAATTGCTTTTTTCTCCTTTTTTTTTTTTTTTTTCCCTCCCCCCATATTTAAGAATATATCAAGGCAGCCAGACGCAGTGGCTGAAGGAAGCAGCTAATTCCCCTTACAAACCTCTTGCAGAGAGAAGTGCTGGGCAGACTGGCTCTGAACATGGGGCTGGAAGTGTGAATGGGATTAGGGGCATATCTGGTGGCCCAGCTTCCCAAAAGCCAATTAATGGCTGCTACAAAAGGAGGATTTTACTTCTGAGGTTAGAAATGCATCTTTGAGTCTGGAGTAGAGGGGGAAAAAAATGCTAGAAAAGCTCAAGACTCAAAGGGAAAGTTCAAAGGGTTTTTATTTTTTATCCTTTTTGCAGTTGGAACTCAGAAAGGAGGGGCTCGTGCTTGTGTTCTTGTACAGCTCTCTTCCTTGTCCCAGCTCTGCCTTTCCTTGTTGATCCCAGCAGTAATGATTTCTCTCTGGTGCTACTGAGGAAGAGGTGCTTGTAGAGGTGCTCATTCTATATGGGCACAATCCAGCACAGGTCGGGGTTGTCCCACGGAGCCCCACAGCAGCTGTACCCCCACGCATACTGGGGCTCAGAGCTGCTTAGCAGATCAGTAAAACATGCCCAAATTTCCTCACCCCTCTTTTTCTTTTCCCCCAAGAATCTGAAAGTGGGATTCCTGGAAAGCAGTAGGAAATAACAAACTTAATTTGGGGCTTTACAAACCGTACCTCTCTGGCTCCATCTCAAAAAGCTTTCTCCTCTTCTCTGGAGATGGTTTGATGTGGCTGAACCTGCTTGGTCCTGGGCCTCGGAGGGTGCTGGGGTCCATGGTAGAGACTTTCCACCTCTCTTTGTGGTGGCCTGGGGGTGACAGCTCTGCAGGGATACTCTGTATGATCCAAGTGGGGCCCTGGGATGGCCTCACAAGAGACCTGAGCCTCACCACTGCCTCTCCCCGCTCCATATGACATCCCCATCTCTATTTACCCAGAGCTTTGGGATCGTCTGTGATGGAGGCGTGCAAGCAATTATCACTGGAGCTAGGGCAGGAAGCAGAGGGCTTGTTTGTGTTTTTGGATCCACGGCTGTTTGCTCAGCTGCATCTGTATCACTGCTAATTATTAAGACATTTATTACCATGCTTTATTTATGTGTGCGGGTGCTTGTTTACCTGTCTGTGAAGCCTCCAGCTTTCCTTGCTCAAAAAGGAAGGATTTTGGATCCACATCAGGATGGGTGATGACTCCCAGTGCTCCCATCCAGGAGCAGGGTACCTCTGGCAGTCTGGGACCCTTCTGTTTAATTTCTGTTCCTTTCTTCCAAGGGCTGAGATTTTTCAAGTTATGTGGATGAGCCTGTGTCTATACAATGAGACCCACTGAGCCCACAGGACTGTCTCTCCTCTCCATTTTTGATGTGTCCCTCATGCTATTTTAATCAGAAAGTCCTGCATTCAAGGGGCTCCTCTCCTCTATAAATCCTGCTTGAAATGCTGGAGCAGGGGGAGCCGGTTGGTGCCTGGATGCTTGTGTAAGGCCGGGGGAAGATGTGGGATTAATGAAGGTTTGTTCATACAGACCGTTATGAAAAGCAGAATTGAAGCTTCGCAGGTGCTGTGTGGGGATGGGGAGATTAGCCCTGCCAGGGCTTATGGCTTGTATCAGGGCAGGCACGGCTGGCGGTAGGTAAATAGAAAAGATGCGTGCTTGATATTAAAAAGGAGCTCTTCATGTGCAGAAAGTCTTGGAGGCTGCTTGCCTCTGCCACAGCCCTGATGCAGCTCACCAGGGAAGGGGCTACAGAGAAGGGGGCTTTCCCCCTGTGGGGGCTTACCCACTGCTTCTTCTGTCCCGTTTGGGTGATGTCCTGATGGCACTAAACTGATCTGCACTGCAGTCACCAAGGAGGGCACTGATGGGGTGGTTGGGACAGGGAAGCAGGAGTTGGGGCTCCTGGTTCCTGTTTGCAGGAGTCACAGTGTGACTGCTACGTGGCCCGGAGATTGCAGGTGGCCTCGCTCAGGATATTCCATGGTTCTTAGATTTGTGGGTAGGAAGAAGGGCTGAAACTCCCTTTATAAAACCTCCTATGGCTCCTGTGTAGGCCAGCTGGTCCTGAGAGGCACCTCTGTCTGTGCAAGTGAAGGCCAGAGATACTCCCAGTGAAATCCCTTCATCACACAGGTACTTCCTGTTCTGTTTCCTCCATCTCCTCTTTTTTTCCTTTACCTATTACTATCCACCCAGAGAAACCCACGAGTGCGTCCTGCCTGTGTGACACCAGACCCTTACAAACTCAGGAGGCAGCAGGATGCTCAGCTCAGCCCATGGGTTCCTGGGATGCAGCAGCTCCTGGCAGGTAAACTTCACAATGAGGTGTCTTCTTTCTTCTTTCCCCCACCCTTTTGCTTGGTTTCTTCCCAGTTACTTTTCCCTGATTTGAGTGGATCCAACCAGCCTGGCCTTGCTGGAGCATTCAGAGCCTTTGTGGCTGCGAGGCGACATTATGCAGGAGGGACGGGATAATTTCATGCGTGTTTACATACATCTGCATTCCAAATCGGCTCCAATTTGTGTATTTGTCAAAACCAGCATGCTGGTATTTTTCAGAAATTTGCTACTTCTTCCTTTCCCTTAACCTCTTCCGCGCAGAGCAGAGCAAGGCTTCTGTCCCCCAGGCAAAAGAGGAGCTCACGTGCTGGGGCTGCCTGCCTGTCCCAGGGGCTGCGGGGATGCCCTGTGGAAAACTCTCAGCTGGAAGCAGAAAGATTGTCCTGGGGCTCCCCCGCTGGGGTTTCTCAGCTCCTGAAGCAAGAAAAGTACTGTGACCATCCCTGCTTCATTGAACAAATGTATGGTACAAGTTGCAAGCCCAAGTACTCCGTGCAGAGAGGAGGGTGATGAAGGCTGGTCCCTCTGTTTCTTCATCCTGCTCCACCTCGGTCATTTTACAGTACAGCAGCCAGGGGAAACAGCAGGCAGGAATTTGTTGAGGAGCTGCAAATAATTTTAGCTGATCTTTTTTTAAACAAGTGGTGTTTAGTGGCAGCTTGCCTTGCCTTTCTTTGTTTTATTGATTTGGAGGTGCTGCAGATTTGTTGGGGCTTAAAAAAAAGAGAGAAAAATATAGTCAAGCTAGTCAGGCTGTGGGGATACTGGAGTTGGTGCAAATGCTTTGTTTGAGTTCTCTGCCTAAGGGCTTTGGGGGACATGAAATAAAACTTGATGTCGTGTTCAGGTTCTGACTGTTGGGGAACAATCCTGCAGTGAGGGAAGATGCATGGGAAAGTTGTGATGGAAAAAGGGATGATGCTCAACCACGTCCTGCCACGACCTGCTGTCTGAAGCCTGCTGTGACCACAGTTCTGATTTACCGGGGTGTAACCCTGAGAATTGGAAAAATAAAACAACAGTTGGCCAGTTCCAGTAAACAGTGGTTTGGGAGGGATATGAACAGCCTTTCCTTTCAGGCCAGGAAACACAGCAAAATAGATCTGTTATCTCTTCCTCTGGAGAGCAGAGCTGAAATGACAAGCCTCCTCCTTCCCCTCCTTGCCGGATTGCTGATTGTTGTGGTGATTGCCTCGATCTGTAAGAATTTTAAGAAAAGCACCTTTTGATTAGTGACCCCAGCCTAGCTCAATAACGCCTGGAGTCCCTCAGTCAGCTGGATAAGGTTCAGCTTTCCCAGCATGTGGAAAGGGGAAGGTGCTGTGTGGTGTCAGCCCCAGCCCCAGAGCCTGGGGTAGAGCTGGCTTTGCTGCAGACCACCTCAGAAGGTGCAGGCATAAGCAAGAGCAAAAAGTGAGTGCTAAGAGGAAAGCAAACTCAACTGCAAATGTGATAGCAGCAGCCATGTTCAGGTACCATTCTCTAAAAGAGCCCTTTTGGGGGAAGGAAATTGCATCAGCAAAAAAAAAAAAAAAAAAGCATTGGCATTTACCAAAGCCTTTCTCAGCTGCCTTCCAGTTGCACATGTCATTTCCCTGTCATGGGGTGTGCTGGAGCCATCCTTTCATATGTCTGACCAGTAATTAATTAAGAGGGGATCAGGCTGATAATGCCCTGTAATCCCTTCTCTCCCATCATTTTGCTCAGTAATCCTTTTAATGCTGGCAACTCGGGGGTGGGAAGTGGCGGGGGCTGCAGAGGAAGGGAAGGCTGAGTTGTGGTGCTGAGCAGGCAGAGCGATGGCAGAGCATCCCTCTGCTGTCCCCCAGGGAAGTGTCTTGACCTGGGGGCAGCTCACTGGGTGGCATGGGAGGGGAAAATTCACCTGTGGGGAGCAAAGGAGTGAGGAAGGGAAGGAGAGGGGCAGATGGCTGACTCCTTCTTTTTCCAAATTCCCACCGATTTTAGTTTAACCTCAAGGTGTCCACTGTGCATCACGATGGCATTTCTACTGCCCCCCCCAAAAAAGCACTTGACAGTCAGGTTTCTGCAGTGACCCTGCTTGGGAAATCCCTGATTTGCCTCCAGCTCCGAGCCATCTTTCCAACGAGGATGCTCCACCAGCGCTCCCCATCACCGGGGGACCCGGAGAGGGCAGCAACCATCTGCAGGGGTCTGATGGCTGCGGCGGTGCCACTGTCAGCAGCACGGAGAAGGTGGGGAAAGAGCCCCAGGTGTGGGGCAGGACTGGGGACTTGGCAGTGAGAGCAGAGCTGCAGGTGGGGTTGGGTGTGTAGGAGGAGGGTGGTCAGAGATGGTGGATTTGGGGCAGAAGAGGTTTAGGAAAGGAGAAGGGCAGTGTTTGATGTGCCAGTGACAGCTGTACCAGCCCTGCACTTCCATATGAATTAGCCACCACGAGTGCTGCAAGCACTGACCCTCCTCTCCTGCCAGGTCAGAAGGAAAATGGAGGGTGTTGCCAGCACACACGGCAAAGTGTTTGGGCGTTGAGAAAGCCCAGGGCTGCCAGCGCCACATCAACATCCAATTTACGGGAAAGTCTTTCACCTTCCACAGCCCAACGTCCCCATCTCCCTCTGACTCGACTTCTAAATACTTTCTTCCCCGACAGCTGGGAGAGGAGATGTGAACCTGCCGATTACAGGGACTAAGTGGGTCTGAAGGGCCTTTTGTTTGATCAGAGCCACAGTTATTACCCCTGACAGTCACAGGCAAGGAAGTCTCCAACGTGTGTTTGACTGAGTTAAGGTGCCTTTGATGCAAACTTCTCTTCATCCCATTTAAACTGCAGATCATTTCCATTCGCAGTGAGGGGAAGCTAAATAATTCAGTGCCAGACAGCAGCATCGATACAGCTGGAGGAGTGGGATGGCTTTACCTATCAGGCAGCATGGCCTCGTCTGCTGAAGGGAGGGAGATTTGGGAGAAAAAACATCTCTCTGGGCTGGGTGGAGTTTGGACCTGCAATAACACGTTTCGATGGAGCAGCTACGAAAGTACACGTGATGCTTTAGAGACCAAACAAGGGCCATTTGCTGTCACAATCCCTAAATCCCCCCTCTCTGCGTGTTTAGTAACACAGATGTCTATAAAGCAAATGCCAGCTGATTATCAGAAAACATATTTGCTGAGCATGAACAACTTTGTAATAATCAAACACTGCAAATAAACAGTGACTCCATGCTTTTGTAACTTCAGAGCCTGGGTTTATAATCTGCTGTGCACCAAAATTATAACTAAGTGTGGAGAAAACCTTTCTGTCTCCAGATGACAGTGCAAATCCAAGCTGGTCCCTGGAACTGCTGCTGTCCTGTGGCTCCTACCTTGCTCCTTTGGGGATGGAGGTGGAAATCTGTTTTCTGGGCATTGGGTTTTGTGTTCAGACTGCCTGCTGGGTGTTTCTAATTCCTCCCTCCTCTGGCTGTGGATGGTCACAACCTGGCCACCAGCCCACAGGGCCTGAGGGCTGGGAGCCTTCCTCCAGCCCGCTCCTTGAATTGCAGAGATGAAGCATGATAAGGTGAGCATGGGCTCACCTCCTAAAGCAACTGAAGAAGCCTCTTGCAGGTTTGCTGCTGTTCCCAGATGAATGAGCATCTTCTGGTCCAAATGGGTCTGTCTTCTTCAAAGCAGCCACCTGTGGAAGCCTTTGCCAAGACCCCTCTGTACACAGGTAGGAGTACACAGGCTTCAGCTTGCCCAGGCTTTGTGCTAAATCGTGGTCTGCTGTGGGCTTTTTTTTTTTTTTTCTTTTTTTTTTCTTTTTTTTTTTTTTCTTTTTTTCCTATGCATCATTTAAAATAGCACAGAGAGTTAAGCATCTGCTTTAAAATAGCTTTGTTAAAAAAAGAAAAAGCTTACTCCCCATGGCAATCAAAGAGAGAAAGAATAACCTCCCGGCAGCACCCGCTAAGTTATAGACGGAGGGGACTGTGTGAGGAATAAACGCGGTGCCTCGGCTTGACACTTCTGACAGGGTCAAGTTTTCCCCGCACCGTAATGAGGTCTTGTTAGGAAAGTGGGAGCGGTGAGCGATGCTCTTTTCTCTTGGATCTCTGCATTTCAAGCTACCTGCAGCAGGAGTGTGGTTGGGGATGGGAAGGAGAAAAAAAAAATTGATGCTTTAGATATTTCTACCTTGGGCTGCGATGTTCTGAGGATGCGGCGGTGGAGGAAGAAAAGATGGGGGCAGGAGTAGCAGGAGGCCAGGCAGGCTCCAGGAACAATGCACGTCTTCCCCCCTTTCTTTTCTGCACCAATCTTTGTTGGTGCTTCCGTCTGATGTTTTAGCTTCGAGTTCCCGTGATGAGGAACCTGGGAGATGCGTTGGCAAAAGCTTTGCTTTCCTGGCAACAAGAAGGCTGTGCAGATCTGGGGGCTCTTGTGGCATCTAAGTGGATGGGGAGGGGGAAGGACTCCAAACTTCCAATCAAGCCCTGCCAGCTCTCTTCCATTCGAGAGGAACGAGGCTTCGCCTTGTTAAAGGCAAAATGCGAGTGAGAACGGGCAGCGTGCCAAGAGCCATTTGAGAGGCAGGTGAGACTTTCTGAAGTAAGAAATATCCATTCCACTTTAAATTGAAGTGCGTTAAATAAGGATGCTGTTTAGAGCTAATAAGGCAGGCAGCGAGCTGGAGAGCACAGCTGGGGTTACGGCTCCCGGCTGGCGCCGTGGCCCCAGATCCGGATTCAGCCGCGGCTCTCGTTGTGTCCATGGCAATGAGCTCCAGGCAGGTGTTGCCCTAGTTCCTGGGCATGCACATCGGTCAGCGAAGGCACGCTTTGCTTGGCTTAGGGTTTTTTTTTTTTTGGAGCTGTTGAGCCCTAGGGTGGGAGTCATGGGGGCTGCAGAGGGCAGGGTGAGAGCACACGGGGGGACAGGGGGATGAGGAAATCTGCAGCGCTGCTCTGCAGCACTTGGGCTTTCCACATAGGGATGGGGAAAGCTGGCACAGCACCTGCTTTTATTTGGGTTTTCTCTACCCTCAGGCCCTAACTCTCAACATGAGAACTGCTCTCCTTCTTTTTTTTTTTTTTCCCTCTAATCTCTCTGCTTTTCAAAAATGCTGGAACGTAAAAGAATAGATGCAAATTAACACATAAATCCAGTTTGGAGGGTGCCACCAAAGGAACAGGTACTGCATAGTAATTAAAGAACACGGAATTCTCTGTGAGATGTTTGTTAGAGCGCTTTAAATAGCCAATTGCTATTTCTTAAATACGCAGTAATTACTGTAACTGGACGCAGTTTGGCTTAGAATTTAATAAGGCCTTCCTGGAGAGTCTATTAGATCACCAGGAGGTCAGCGGGATGATCTAACAGCAGTATGTGTCTGCCTGCCCTATGGTTTTGCCCTAGAAGTCTGTGCAGCTTTTCCAGGTCGATGGGGAAGGGGCAGGGTAGATGACATGGCCTCACGCTCTGGGGGGGCTCAGTTCCCCCTGTGCTGTGGCTTTGTCCATCACCCTGGAGCGCTCCCTTGATGCCCCAGGCAGAGAAGCAAGGTGTAGGATTTGTGGCCTGTGATTTTTTGGGTGTTGCCAGTGAGCCCCACGCTCTTTGTACCCTCTGCACCGGGAGAGCTTGCAGTACCCCTGTGGTTGTTTCACCCCCTTCACCACATTATACCAGCTTCCTGAGGTCTGTTCTTGCTGAACACTCCTGCTGTCATCGTATGCAACACCCTTTCATGCTAAGAATGAGGAAACACACCCTGGATATTACTCTCATGACATAGTAGAGAAGGACTCTTTGGAAAAAATGCTATTTCCATCCTTGCTGGTGTGCCGGAAAATATTACCCACAAAGGATACGTTTCCTTCGAGCAGCACAGGGCCTAGGAAGTTACACACACGGGATGGGAGCTGCCTGGGCATTATTGTGCAGTGAGTCAGGATCCTGGGCGGGGGGCAGCGGGGGGTGTCTCTGCTCTACTGCTGCAGGAAGGGGCAGGGAGGGCCTTGGGAGTGTGGCCGCGTTGTCCCCGCTGCTTGCCCCTTCGGCTGCTTCCGGGCTTTGTCCTGGATTATCTCCAGGATGTCCCCGGACACTTCTGGAGGCTGGCTCTGCCGAGGAGACATTCCTGAAAGGCAGAGGGGATGGGGCTGTGCATGGTCCTGTATATCCCTCCAGCGCTGTCCCCCTGGCTCCGTGCCCTGAAACATCTCCACGGGTTTTCTAGGGGTACCCTGGGGTGTACAACTCATGTCACCTTGTCGTGCAGCAGCAGATGTTCCTCTGTCAGGCTGCTGTGCAGCCCTCACGTTATCTCAGATACTTTGTGTTGAGAGTTTATTGGATATGTTTGGCTGATGTGCAGAGCTTTGAGGTCACGGGGTGCAAAGCACTATGGAAGGACAGGCAGGTTGTCTTCTGCTGAGCTCGTGCAGTCCTGGTTGCTCTTAAACATATCCTAGGGAGAACAGCATCCCTGTACTTGGTGGTAAGAAGCCCTCTTTATGACCATGACGTGCTATTGGACTTGAGATCTGTACTTCTGAGCATTGCTCCTACAATTAAATGTATTTGTGTTGTCTGCCTCTCCCCCAGGAGTGGAAAACAAAACTGCGGGATATTGTTGTGGAAGACCCTGACTTCCAAAATGGAAAATCAGACCTGGGGGCTGAAAGGCTGCTCAGTTAATTCTGAGTTATATAATTTATAAGTTAATCTAAGTTAATAATGTGTGAGTGAGGAACAGGCACTTCAGAAGAAATGCTTCTTTTAGCTGCAGTCCAACTTTCTGTGAGAATTCGATTCTTTTTCCTCCTGAACAAGATTTCATCCTGCCTTCAAAACCGCAGCCTTCTGGATCGCACCCGCAGGATGTCACAGGATTATTTTTGCTGAGGGAGGGAGGCCCAGTTCTCCAGAAATACCTCTATCTTCCCGCTGCCCGAGCTGTACTCGCCTGATCTTTGAGACACATAATCTAAGTGGCCCCGCATCGTTGGAGCCCAATTTAATGCCAAGCTGTAAATTGAAGGATCAGAAGCGCCTAGCCACAATGAAATCCTGCTCGCAGATTAGGGAGTCCTGGCCGAGCAGCCCTAGAAATTGAACTGGGGGACTGGACTAAATCAATTTGATTCACCCAAAGGGCAGAGCTGCTACTGAAATGCAAAAAACCACAGAAGGATCTCCCATTACCATGCACCTAGGAAAGGGGGTAAGCCATTCAATAGTGTAGTCTGAGCTTTTCTAGCTGAAACGTCCCAAACACCGACTCGACTCCCTGTCTGTTCCTTTATTCCCCTTTGTTTTCCTTCCCCTCCCTTCCATCAGCTTGGGTGGTATTTTTAGGCTCCAGCCTAAAAAGATGTAATGATGGTCCTGAAAAGGGAATTGGCTTCTATACAAACCCTAGAGCGGAGCCGGACCAGCTGCACATCTGTTCCTTGGCATGCAACCCAGGCACGTCAGGGTAGTGTAGGTGTAGGGAGAGGGGGGTGTCGGGAGCAGGACTCCCCTGGAGGACCGGTGCATGTGTGGGACCTCCCTGCAGCCCCATGGTGGAGAAAGAAGGGCATCGGGATTAAAAGCTATTGACAGACAATCTATTGTGCCACCTTTCTGCCTTGTGCTTGGATTATCTGCCTCTCACAGGAGAAGCTGGTGATGGGGAGCTCCTGCATGCACTTGTTTCACGCTCTGCGTAGCAGCTCCCAAGTGGAGGGGGACAGGGAAGGAGGGAGACCAAGCCATGAGTCTTGCTCCCGTAGCTCCAGGGGCTGCTCAAGGGGCAAGATTTTACAGGTAACAGTGAGTCACCCTTGTTCTGGCACTGATATCAGTTCTGTTATCAACTCTAGTATCAGTTCTGGCTTTGATATGGGTCCCAGGACATTAACAATAGCTGGTAGGAGATGGCTTCCCACAAGACAGTCAGCAAAGCAGAATATCAGAATTCAGCTGTGGCTTCCTCAAATTCAAAGCAGTACGAGATGTGGAACAGATTAGAGGCTGGATCATACAAGCCACAAACCACATTAAAAGTATAGGAACTACAATAGGTATTCTGCTCTCACACTTAAACACAATCCTGAATGAAAGGATTTCCCCTGCCTCCAGCCCTTCTCCCCCTAAAAAAAAAAGGATTTCTGTCTCCAGGAAATGCAATCCAGTTACATGAAGCACCTTGGGTACCGTGAGCATCTTTGCATAACAATGTCATGTCAAACAAATTCCTGCCTGCTCCTTGTCTGCTGCCTGATGTATTGTACCCCCAAACAGTTTTGACTACCTGCCGCCTCCGAAACACCTGATGGCTATGGAATCAGCAATCGCAGAAGCAGCTGTGAAATGAAAAGTAAAATGGGGTGGGAGAAGGAGAGGAGAAACCAACTGACTGGGTGCTGATGCTGGGAGGGTGGAGGGGAGAGAAAGGCCATCTGAGAATGGGTTTTGTCCTCCTGTCCTCAGCTGAGGAAAAGTGTCTCAAGTGCCATACTGATGACCGTGGAAGGGCTTTTGGATTACTAATGATTCTTAATCAGTTTGGTAGCAATACTGGTCAGCACTTGGTAAGAGGGAGGATTTGCTCCTCTAGAGACGAGAGCCCTCCCTCAGCTGCAGTCCCACCTTTAGCTGCAGATGTGTGTGTGGAGGGTTGGGAGGAGGACAAAGAGGATATTTTGGTACTGAATGCCAGATGCTCAGGCACCACGAAGGCTCTGGCAGCACCCGCATCCTCCTGGGTGCTGTGCTGGGTCCCTGGGAGATGGGGAATCAGGGTTCCCAGCATCTCCAGTGCAGAAGTAATTAAAGCCTTGCCTGCCTGCCACAGAGCATATGGGACAAGTTAGCAGAGTAATTAAATTTTGCTAAGTGAGTCTTTGGTGGAAAGCTGGAGGGTGGGTTGGTGGGAGGCAGGGGGAGCAGAGGCAATGCCCCTCACCTCCCCGGGTCCTCGCTCCAAATGGCTCCTTGCACCACAAGCTGAGAAAATAATTAGGCGGTGGCTCATTTGCATTGTTTATTGAGTTTCTACATATGAAAAGATCCTGAGGAAGCTGGTCAGACTGTGCAGATGCTATAGGTGCGAAAGGAGCACGTTTGTAAGCATGTGGGGAAATGATGAGAAGGGCTCCTGAGCAGAAAGGCGGATGTGGGGGACTGGAGAGTAGGAGGGGTAGAGGGAGAGAAGGGAGTGGGAAGAACAGAAAAGTCCTATTCCTGCAGACATGGGTGAAATAGGTGTAGTGCACGGTAAAATTGCCAATTAGTGGAGTTGCAGGAGGATGGAAACTGCTCCTGAATTGCAGTCAGTGAGCGTCAGTGGTGTGAAGAGAAGCAGGGAGGGGGCTGAGGCAGGCTGGAAGGGTTGGCATGTGGATTTCAGGGTGGGATGTGTCCTTGCTCGGCCAGGTGAAACTTTCTGAGACCAAACCTTTGGACGTTAACCTTCCATTTTGTCATAGCCTGTTATACTTGGAGTGAGAAAAAGGGACTTTTTTTTTTTTTTTTTTTTTTTTTTTTTTTTCCCAGAAGAATATAAAGGGTTATATTATTCAGTTTGAACAAAATTTCTAAATTACTTTCAGTGTTGAATGAGTTATTTGCAGTTGCCCCAGACCCCAGGCTGAATGTTGTTTTATTATGCTTCCCCCCAAAAGCTGAGATTTTCCTCAAATCCCAACTTATGTGTGATTCTCTTTTCCTTCTCCGCATCTCTAGGGTCACCTATTGAATCTTGTATTCACCCAGCATTGTGTTTTGTCGCTCTCACAAAAGAGTCCATTCTCATAAACACCCAGCCTCACGCAGCGATGATTGCCGCGGTTATTAATACATGTAATGGCTTTCTCTCTTCCCGAGGACACATCTCTAATGACCTACCCTTTCCCCTCTGTTCAAGATGCTCGTGGAGCAAATTGCAGGTTGGGAAGGCTGGAAAATAGCGACCGACCACTGACCTCTCCGACAGGGTCAGTGGCTCCAAAGCTTTCCTTTGGGGCCATGGCGAGGGAAGGGGTTTTCACCAGCAGCTTCCATGCTGGTGGGCCACAGTGTTCCCTATTCATGGCAAGCACGTGGCAGCTTTCAAATAGCGCAGGCAGCTGTGTTTGAAGAAGTGCTCCCTAATTACCCTCCCGCTTGATGAGCGTGACAGCCCATTGTGCTGGCCCCAGCTGTATGGCTGCCACTCTCCCCATGTCCCCTGCAAGCCAAACTGGGCACTGGGACACGCTCCTCTGGCAGCCCCTTCCACCCCAAGGGGCACTGCCCCACGTGTGGGCTGATGGATGCACAGGCACGAAGGTGCCCCTCTAAAAACGGCTTGAATCTTACTGCTAGGGGTGTCACTGATCAATAATTTTGCTTTTTTTGCAGGTATAATTGTCTAGATTGGGAAAGGTGTACATGGATGTTTGCACGGAGTTTTTTTTGGATGAGGAAATCTGGAGTTTTCGCACCAAAGCTGAAGTTCATCGTTTCCAAGGGAGTCATCCTGGAGTCCTGCCTCACCTGCAGAACCTGAGTGCGGCATTGCTGTGAGTGCTCTGGGGTGTGAAACACAGCTGGGCAGTGCCAGGGAAAGGAGAAGGGGGCTGGACTGGGGCTTTGCATTTGGAAAGTACTCTTGAAGTGTAGACTCCTCAGAACAGCTAAAGTGCGGAAGAAATACATCCAATACAGCAATGATTATTTGGTGCATTGGAAAAAAATCCTCTACCATGTTGTCCATGAGACCCAGAATCACCACAGCTAGTCCAGAGAGATAAACCCACAACAGACCTTCTTTTACCTTCTTCTGAGGATGCTGATGAGGGAGAAGCAGGGCTCTAAGGGAGTGAGTGATGCCAAAAAATGGAGTCACAGTAATCACTTATTAAAGACACTGAGCCTGGCTTCATATTTGCTTAGCTTCTGTCTCAGCATCTGTGCCACTCCTTTTCTGGAGATCCCTCCTTTCAGCTAGAGAGGTAGCTGTGACTGACAGAGTAAATTTCCTTGCAAGCAATGCCAATTCTCCCCTGACAAAGTATTTTTTCATTGAGAAAAAGAAGTACACATCTCAAAAATATTTCTGAGCCAAAAAAAAAAAAAAAAAAAAAAGCTTTTTTTTTTAGTGATGGAAAGTTCAGGAGGTTTCAGTGTTCGTCTCCCTTCATTTCTAATTAGAAGTTATAGACTGGAGACTCCCCATAAGTCATTAAAACTCCTACAGTTTGCATCGATTCTTCCCCAAAAAATGGTGTTTCCCAAAGGGTTTGCTCATCTTTTGGAAATGTTTCCCTTGGTAGTTTCTCTTGCCTCTCCTGGCAGCTGCTCCATTATCTAATTGCTCATCAAGAGCAAAGCCTCCCCTGCACCTCCTCTCAGCTGGATGGGTTGTGGTTTAAGGTTATTGGTTCTGTAAGTGTGCAGTGGTGGTGAGTGCTTTGGAGATCTGAGGGAGGCAGGGATCCAGATCTTGGTTGCTTCTCCAAACCTCCTGGCTTCCAGAGACTCTCTGGGTCAGTGTTCAGGGGTTGCCTTGGCTATCTGGGGGTACAAATGGGACCAAAACCCACAAAAAACATGGATTTTCCATGTCTTTGGTGAGAGCAATTTGGGTTTTCAACCAGTTAGTGTGCCACACCCAGAAAAACTCTGCCACATGTTGGGAAATCCAAGCGTGTTTTTGGGACTGGTTTTTCAAGGGTGCTGTACCCATGTGCAGAGAGGAGCAGGGACTCGAAGGGGCTGGAAAGTTGTTCTTGCTGCTCTCCATTAGCACTTGTGTGTATCTAGGAATAAAGGTAAAGACTGTCAGAGGGCTGCTGGCTGTGGCAGGGCGCTTGGCAAGGGAATGGCACTGTCCCCTGTCCTCACCATGCCCAGCTCTGTCCCAGTTAAGGGTCTCAGCAGCACTTTGTGTATGACATGTCTGTGCCTCTAAAGACATGGCTGAGGTGGTGCTGCTTGAGATGCCCACATCCACAGATCTCCCAATTTCCCCTTTGCTCACCATGGATGGCAGAAACTTTATTTGAAATTTGCTCTGCAACATCCCAGCCAGGCAAGTGCAGCAGTGAGAGAAGGAGAGTGGAGAAGAAATATGTAACTAGGTCAGTTTGCTCCACATTACAGCTTCATCCTTTACCCAGGGAGGAGTTGTGGTCTTTGCCCGCCTCTTGCTGTTCCCATTCAGTCACTTGATGGGGTTTCTAGCTACTTTGAGCCTACAACCTTCAGATCAAGATATATTTTTTTTAAACTTGGCTTCCACGTTCGACTCTGTTTCTTTCAACCTGTGTTCAGAGGCTCACAGTGGAAGGAACCTTTTGCTGTATTTAATTGTAAAAGTTCCTTCCCTATAAAAGTCTTGGCAAACTGGGCTGGCTCAGTGGTTAGTGCTTTGCTCTCCTCCTTGCAGGGGCAAAGTTCAGTTGCTTAGCGTCTGGCTGCCTTTTCCCTTGTCCAAGAAGGAGTTTTTAATCACAGTAGGACTAGATGGTTTGGCTTCTTCACAGCAGGGCTACAACGCCGATTGCCATTAGGTCTCTTGTTCAGATATGGTCCGGATTGTTAGTGAGGTTTTAACTGTTCCATGGTCAGTGTGACGAGTTGTTGGGCTCAGCCTGTGTGCCAGGGGCTGTGTGTACCCCGCAATGAGCACCGCCTGAATTCCTGTTCCCCTTTTTGCACCCTCCATTCCCATGATTTTGTTAATCACCAGACACCAAAGCATGCATGGGGAGGTTTAGGTCCAGCCCATGCTGATGCCCTTGGAGGCAGAGGGATGCAGTCGGTGAGTGGTGGGTCACCCATGTGCATCCAGAGGCAGAGACCATGCCCAGCACCATTCTGCCTCTTCAGACTGAAGCTGCAGAGAGGTGCCCAGCAAGGCTGCCTTGGCTTTGGAAACGCTGTTGGTTTGGTATCACAAATACCAATATGAAAGCAGATAGAGATGCTGCATATGGGCCATCAGTAAGCAACATGTTAATTATGGGGATGCAATTATATACACAATTATATATGCATTACTTACTCCAGGCTAGATCCTGCCTGCTGGCAAGCAGCACCAGCACCTCACCAACCTCCCTGCAGGTCGGAGGGCTGCAGGCAGGGACCACGTGCAGGGACATCCTCGGGCCAGGCAGTGTGTGTGTGCCCGTGCCCATGCAGGGAAGCTTTTTCTTTTGTTGAGACTGGATCTGAGAGAAAAACACAGCGAGGGGTGGGGTAAGGCACCAGGGATCATCCGAAAGAGGGGCTCTGCTCAGCAAGTATTAGCGAGCATTTTAGAAACAAAACTGATTTTTTTGTTTTTGTTGTTCTTAATGAATCTTGCACTATTCAGGCTCAGACAGTATTTGCAAACCATGGGGAGAAAAAGATTTAAAAACAACAACAACAGAAGAGCATTAGCGGGAAATAATCTCATCAGCCCCAACTCTCCAGCAGCGCTAGAGACAGGAAAATGATGCCTTTTTATTAGCCTTATTGTCTTTAATTAAAGCATTCAGCAGAACCCTCTGATAATGGACTGCAAGTGAGGTCGGCAGCATTTGTAATAACACAATACAGGGTTCAATTAAGTTGTACTTTTGTAGCTTTTCATCTCCAGTTTAAACAAGCTAGTGATATATGCAGAATGATTACCTTTCCAAGCTGGGTGAAAAGGGAGGAGGCACAGGGCCTCGGGAAGACAAACCACTTGTTGCTGTATAACCAGTGCTCTAAAAATACTCTGTTTCCCCACATGGTTTTTGTGTATTCAGCCTGCTTGTGGGGTACCCCATCATTGCCACCCAGGCAGGGTGGCTGCAATTTGGCTGGTACACCGCAGCCATTAGGTATAGTTTTCTATATCACAATCCCGTTTTTTGTGTGACTGTGGGTATCCACAGCAGGTTTCCTAGACCTGAACCTTTAAAAAATGTGTTTTTGATGGTTGCAGTACCTAAAGAACTCCAAACAAACAGGGGGATCAGAGGCAGCAGCAGAAAAGATCAGAGGTCCAGGTATAACCATTTAAGCTGAAAGACTGTGGATGATTGACAAGCAGTTGATATTTGCTGCTCCTTCTTTTCCCTGCTCTTTTGAATTATTGGTCATAAAACACCCTGCAGTCGCACTCTTGCTGTGTCAGAGAGAGAGAGAGAAGCCGAGAAAAAACCCACATGGCTAACACTTAACTTTATCTTCACCATTAAGTAATGCTAAATTAGAATGAAATCGCTCTGGTAATACAGGTGACAGCTATATGAAGACCAAATGAATTCCCTATGATCAGTGCCGTTAAAAGGAGCACACTGGCAGAATTCATGATGACGGGACACTTACTGTGTGTATAACTCATGCGTGCACACGGGAAACTCATGGTAAATCTGGCTGGCGTTTTATGTCAGGCTCTAAAAAAAAAAAAAAAAAAGTGGCTTTTAAAGCTTCTGTTCGGATTCTCATCTCTCCAGCCCTGATGTAAATCTGCGGTAACGTAATTGTGCTGCTAACCTGCCATGGGGGAGAGGACGAGAGGGGAATGGAAAGCAGGAGCTTTCCTGAGGCTTCTGGGCAGAGATGCTGGGTGCTCCCATGGGAGCCTCCAGCTCTCGCTTTGGGGTTGCTGCCACCTGGAGCTGCTCCTTCACCCCCCGAGCATTGGTGGCCATGCTCCACCAAGAGCAAAACAGCTTGCAGCAGCATCTAGCTCCTTGCACACACCCCAGATGCTGTAATCTCGCCATGAAGTACCTGCAGCACTGCTTCTGTGACACTTACTGCTGCTATTGATTGCTGGAGCCTTGTATAAAGGAGCAGGTTGAGCTGTGCTTCATCTTGGGCATGGCTGTCCTCACAGTGATACCAGGGCTGTGTCGTTTTTTTGCTGTCAGAGTGGTGACACAGGTGGCTAGCTGAGCAGTTTCTACTCCTGTATAGCTTTAGTGTATTGGCTTTCCTTGCAGGGCTGGTGCTCGTCTCCCCATGTTGATGGCAGAGGAAGGTGCTTTGAGGGAGGTAAAGCCAAGGTCCCCCTCCCCGTGCTTGCTGTCATGCTGCGGTACCCCATGCTGGCACGCTTTGTCACACAAAGCCTCTACTTTCCGTGTACAGGCAAAAATTACAGGGAGATAATTACCTTCTGCCTCCTCGCAGCCCAGTTTTACCCGAATACTGTTCATTTCAGTATTTTTACTGTCTCTCATGTAGTGCAGCTATGCGCTGTTAAACAGCTGTTCAGCTCCACCCTAGAAAAATAGCTTCAATAAAGTGCATTTCCCATACAGGTCATATATTGGTTAATTCATCCTTTTGGGAGAACTTCCAGACAGGAAATGTGGAGGCAGAGGAAACTGTCCCGGCAGAGCACAACAACTTCTAAATTAAATCCAATCCCGGCTCCCACTACCTGCCATTGTTACTGACATGGAAAGAGAAAGCAAAGGGCTGAATTTTGCTTGGCTGCTGTGTCACTGCCATGGCTCCATCTCGCGGGGTAGCTGTCCCCTGCAGAAGATGCATTGAGGTTTGATTGGTAACTTAACTTCTGTGATTCAACAGCCAGTCCCTGTTTGGTTTGTTTGGCTAAATACTATTATTCTGTAGTATTGTATGCCTGTGCCATATTCTGCCTGAGTATGTAGAGGGGTACTGTGATGTGCCAGGCTCCCTTCATTCATGATGTTAAAGATTTATTTTTTGGAAAGGAAAAACACACTGGAGCTTACTACGGGCTGAACCAGCTCTGGTAGGTTTTATAGTCAGAGGAGGCGCCGAAGGGACTGCCTCTGCCTATTCCCCTCGGATCATGAACTCCACCAAACCTGTTCGGGTCTGTGGATGTAATTTTATATGGTCACGGCAGAAGCCACTTCTGCACAGACCCGGTTTGCCATGCACTCCTTATGGCTTTGCTGTTATTGCCCCCTGACTGCTGCTGAGACAATTTCTTGCCTATTAAAATGCAGTTATGGCTTGGAAAGTGATAGTGTAAGAATGGCTTATCAGTGCTCCGTAGCTATTTGCTCTAATCATCCGTACCAAAGGCCTGAGAATGCTCCCAGAGAAGCCAATAAGACTTTTTCCATTGACTTCAAAGGCAGCAGAGAGCAATTTAGCTGCTGCCACCAGACAAAGCAGGTTAGGCTACAGCTGGTACTTCCACAGCTAACTTGGCTCTGAAATCCTGACAATCTAAATGTATTTCTGCTACATGGGATGTTTAAAAATAGACAAGACAAAGTAGCAGGGAAAACAGATTGCTGGGAATATTCCTTCCCTGGTAGGAGAAATGGACTAGCTGAACCTAGCAGGGCTTTTCCATCTCAAGTGTGTATGAGCCTATGATTTCTGTCAGCAAACTAAGCACTTCTGAGCCAGAGGCAGCACAGAAAGCCGCTAAAAGCAATTTAGAGGTGCTGGTATCATAATTTTTCAATCCAAGAGGAACTTCTGTTTTTGCATATATCGTAGGGCTCAGGAAGATTCCCCCGAATCCAGGGAGACGCGGTGCCTGTGCAGAGACAATCCCATGGACGCAGCCCATAAGTCATAATAATGCGAGTGTCTTGGTAGGGCTGTCCTCCCAGCTGCCTCCTGGGAGGGGGATATTGAGTGCACGATGTTGGAGAAGATCAAAGAGACATCTCCCGCTAATAAATCACCAATAATGGGCGACTTTGAGTGCCCACATATAAGGAGGCCAGCGATGTTTAGTGAATCAATGTCTCAATACTTTAAATTATCCTCGGAACAGTTACTTCGAAGGCATGCAAGACAAGTTTTTTTTTCGATTTTGCCTTCAGTAGCATGGAGGATGTGGTTTGAGACAAATGGCTTCCTACGCACTAGTGATCACAGCAAAACCGTGTCTGTCACCCTCACGGACTGCATCAAAACTTGGTCAGGAATTCGGTTCTGTGGAAAGGAGAAGTTAAAAGAAATGAAAGGGTAATAAATGAGAATTAGAGCCAACCCCCTCAGGCTATATATAAAGACAGTTTACTCATCCCATGTATACTCCCAGAGGAAAGCCAGACCTGTGTAAATGGCAGAGAGGAGAGACATTTAAGCTGAATAAATGATTTTCACTAAAAGTGGAACAAGCACAGGGCAGCCCCATGGAAAGAGCAGAGCCCTGGCAGGGCTGGGGCAGAGGAAGGGCTCTCTGCTCTCCTTGCAGCATGGGATTCAGCAAGGAGAAATGCCCTGCCTGCAACTTGGAGGTGCCCAGTAATTCCAGTGGGAATGGCAGAGGAACATCTGGCTGGCGAATGCCAGATGCTCTACCCGTGCATCCCAGCACCCAGGCTGGGACCCATGGTGGGGAGGAAAGGCTCAGCTCCTCGCGATGCTTGGCTGGCACATTGAGCTGGGCTCAATACGAACCTGAGCATTTCATTAGGCAGGTTTTCCACCCTGGAGGAGAAGCTACGGCTGCATTGACCTTAATGTGAAATTAAAGCCATTTAAGCAGGTAACAGCCAGACAGCTGGGTGCAACCATGCGATGGAGGCGTTTGTCTCTATTTACAGACAAGCTGTGTATGTGTTTCCATTTCGCTCAACTTTTGCTGCTTGTTTATTTAGCTAATAAGAGCCAGCAATCTGCCTCGCACAGCCGTGCAAACAGCAGAGCAGAGTGTGCCCGAAGAAGGGCTTTTGTTAAACACTTGCTGGCCTTATGGCACCGGCTGTGGCTCACCTGCTGCAGGAGTTAGCTGGAGGGAAGGCACTTGAACTAAGCTTTTGCTCAGGTGGGGCATGTCCTGTCTCTCTCCATCAGTCTGGGACAGGACTGATGTGTTCCCATCCCTGGGATGGGGCTGCATCATTGCTGACAGACTGAGCAGTGTGTCACCACTTCCCTGCATCCCACATCCATCTAGATGCTTATGGCAGCTGGATCAGCAATGCCACCATGTCCATATGTCTGTCCCTCAGAAGACAGACAGGAGGAGGTGACCAGCCCTCTCTGGCTGTGCTGGTGCTTTAGAGAAAGAAAGGAGGCTACGTCTAATCACAGAAGGGTGCAGAAAGGACAGCTGCTGCAAAACCTCTCCCTCATCCATGTCTACAGGGGGACCGTTGCTGCATTTCGGGAAAATGCTGTGCCACTGTCTTGTCTTCTGCTGCTGCACCCAGCAGTCCTTTCTGACTTTTTAAGCATTACTCTGACTGCCTCCTGCTTTTACCAGCCAGACTTGGGTGTCCCAGATGCTGCTTGGGAGTGAAACACTGCTTCTGCCTTTGTGTGTTATCCGTCCTCTCCTTTTGTGGCAAAGACGTTGATCTCCAGCAACAAGAGGCCTGTCCTGCCATGGCCTCATGCTGCGGGCATGTGCTAAGCAAAGACCCTGTGGGTGTGTGAAAGGCTGGCCTGGGTGTATAATTCTTAGTGCTCTCACAGTGATCCCCTTTTTACAGAAGAGGTCTTCCCGACAAGCTCATCAAGACGTCTGCCTTCTCTTTTGCTGCTGGTATTTGGATCATTTCTCCCCACGGTGCTCTGAGCACCTTCCTGTGGTGCGAGGGGCTTGGGTGGCAAATGAAAGAGGGCAGGGAAGGAACCTCTTTGGGAACTCTGAAATTAATCTGGGAAATCAGCAGGGAACTTTGCCCATGGGCTGTGACCTGGCTGCTGTGGTGGCAGCAAAAGTCTTCTGGAAAATACCCGCTATAGCCTTCAGATTGGGTCCCTGTTTTCTAAGGAAAGCATTAGGGAACTCATCCTCATCAAGCTAGGTGCTGCACCAACACAGAACAAGAAATGACGTGCAGCCATCACTTCTTGCCTGTATACACACGAAATCAGAGGCTTTGGGACCTTAAGTCCAGCTGTCTGCTATGAATGCATAGGTCTTTTAGAGCACAAAGGAGCCAATGCTACCTAGTTCATCCTGTGCTTAGCTACTAATTAGGAGTTTTTAGGACATAATTTGAGGTGTTACCAATTAGCTCAATTGTGGACCAAGACCAGAGCTGTTATTTGCCTTGTCACAGCAACTGAAAGCCAAATAAACAAATAGTAGTGTCTTTTTCCCCTGTGCTTTAGAACCGCTGTGAAACAAAATAATAATAATTTCATTGTCTACTTTTCAAAACTCTACATTTAAAGCAGATCATAAAAATCCCCACATGGTTTATTTTGTGTAATTATTAAAAAATCAGGCTTTGAATCCCAGAAGAAAAACTATATGTTACTTAAAAAAAAAAAAAAAAAGAAACCAGCAAAACAAAACAAACACACACACAACCAAACACACACATGAAAAAAATAAAGCAGGCAGATGAACGAGCAAAATATGCTAGAGTTTGTCCTTCTGGTGTTTATGATTGGGAGTTTTGAAGGGGGCTATGGGAGGTAAGTGCTTAAAGCCCGCATGACATCAGGGGGTCTTAGTACCTTTTCAATGTGGCTCTATCAAAAACTGAGTGTAAAAAAAAAATAAAAAAAAATAGTTGCAGACAAATAGAGGAAGTTTGAAGCTTTTTAATTTATTATTTGTTTATTATTTATTTTTAACTCTCTTCAACTTTGGATGCTTGTTTTCAGTTTTCCCAGGACGCCACCAACCACACAGCTTGGGATAGCTGGCTCGTGCTGTAAACTCTTCTGACAGCCTGGGCCCTCAGAGGCTCTGCTCAGCAGGAGGAGCGAAGGACTGCAAGGACAGGAGCTGTGATTGTGGGCATGAGGTGAAGCAGAAAAAAGCAAAGTGAAGTGTCTCAAATGCTGGAGAGAGGACTGTTGCTGGAGCTGTGGGATGACAGGCATAGATTTCACAGGTATGTCCTCCTCCTCCTTTTCTGTGAGCCTCTTTTTCCCTCACCTTTGTATTTCTAACATGAGATAAAAGGAAACAACTGAAAATACAAATGTCCAGGTGTCCTCCTGTCAGGCAGTGGTAAGCCCATAGAAGTGGGTGAGCTCTCAGCTTTCAACAGTTTTCTTCAAAGGTTACATCTAATTAGGAGAATCCTGATTTTGTCATCGATGATTTTAGCAAGTTGGTCTTCCAAGGCATCAAAGAAGTCCAGCTGGGAACCCATATGGGAAAAATATATATATATATATTTATATATATGCTATAAACATGTTATCCCTAGAAAACTTGTACATAGTATGTGTGAGCTCACTCTGTACACCTACTCTTCACCACAACCTGATTTTAGATATCGCATGACAGATAGGCCCACTGATACCTGTCAGTATTTCTATATGGAGCCTATTTAGAGTTCTCTGCAAGGTAGTTCATGCTCTCTTTGAGAGGGAAAACTTTTTTCCTGGTCTTTCCCTAACTTTTTTTTCACTTGTAGCTGCCTCATTCATCACTGATTTCCTCCATGGATGGAGGATCAAATTCACCCTTCTCTGGTTACTTGGAAAATGCAAGCCAGGACCTTGCAGACTGTCTCCATGGGCTTCCTTTAAAGCCCTGGCAGTGGCAATATCGGCATATCCAAGATTCAGTGTTTTATTGGGCTGAGCTGCAACTTGAACACAATTTAATTGCCAGAAGATATACTGCACATATGGGATGGTGGTGGTGTAATTCATAAAAGTATTGGAACCCAGTTTTGGGTAGGTACCCGTATCTTCAGAAACAGGATGGGGGAAGCAGATAGGTCTGTGTCTTCTCCCACTTCTGCTGTACATGGACAAACAGGAGGCACAGTGGTGCACCCTGACACTGGGAAATGCTTCTTCCTTAGCTGAGGTGAAGCTAAGTCTATAGGCATGTGCAATTTATCTGATCCAGGGGTGTTAAAAGGATGGAAAATCTGTATTTTAATCCTGCCTTGAGGTTGTTCATTGGGAGAGGCATGTATGTGCTGGTAGCACTGCATGAATGTGCACCCAGGTCTCAGGCCAGGTGAATTCCAGGCATGTACTGATATGCTCCAAGCTGAGATTGACAGCTTCTGAAAGTGGTTGTCCTCAGCCAACGAGAGATGCTGTTACACTGCTGGCTGGGTGCTCTCCTTGATAAAACTGCCTCCCCTCGCTTCCTACATTCATTCACTTGTCAAGAGCAGAGACTTGTTTCAACACTGTGGATTCTAAATTTTCTCTGATGTAATTATTGTTTGACACTGCGGCCCTTCCAAGAACCTTACATAAGGAAAGAGAAAGAATTAAATATGAGAGAAGTCTAAAAATAAAACTATTAAAAGGAGGCAGAAGCTGTTTTGTGAGCAGCAGGAACGATGTGGTGCCTCTGGGAGAGGATATGCTGAGCCAAAGGAGATGTTCTGCTTTTAGGCAGTGCCTTTCATTATATTTCAGTGAAGTTCTGTGCTTTTCTGAAGTTCTTAGGTGCAGCGCTTTTAGAAATGAGCCTGTTCTTTCTCTTTGCTCTTGCAAAAAACCACGACTTTCATACCATTCCCCAAGCCAATCTCCCTTTACAGAATGTGCAGCCAAAATTTCCCTTCCCTAATTAAGCTAGAATGGTTTTTGAAGAAGTTTTAGCCTCAGAGAACATCAAATTTAGCTCTTAGCCTGGAGCCAAGCTCTGGGCTAAAGAACACATGTCATTTTAGGAATTCATGCAGATGCACCTTGACATCTGGGATGTGATATGTCGCCTGCACACTTCCCCATTGAGACACGAAGTGGCAGCGGGCACTGCTGATGCTGCAGGTGGAGCACAAAGGGTTTTTGTCATTCATCCCTACACGTTTGTCCCAGCCATGTAAAGAACTGCAGGAGATTTCTTTGACACATGCAAGCCTCTTCTGTTGGTATTTGTTGATGTGATAACTTAATTGCCTCATTTCTCTTCTGGGTTGCTTCTGAGAGCAACATAAAGCAGTGTTTCCTAAGTTGTGACCTGTAAAGAATGGACTTGTCTGGTGAACATTTGTTTCCCGTGGCTAGTTCCTCTCTAGTGTTAAAAGGCAGCCAAAAATATGCAACACGCAGCTTTTCTAGTGTGATTTTGGAATGACCTTGACAGAATCTGATTTACAGATTTCTGATGAAATTCAGGTATGGAGAGCAGGGCTTGAAGGAGCCTTCAGAGGTCATCTGCCTCAAGCCAGGATCAGCCAGGTTTCTAATTTCTTACAAACCTCCAGCGCTGATCGTTCCACCCCCAGAAGCAGTAAGTTCAGAGTCCGGCTCTGTCTGTTGTAAGGACCTCTTCTGCAGGCAGATTCAATATCCCTCGAAGCTAATTACCTGCGACTAGGTGTCTAGCCTAAGCTAAGCAGGTGAACTTTGTTCCTTTGCTTCACTTCCAGAAAGCAATGGATTTTACCCCTCTTTAAATGCCCTGGGTGAGATCAAGCCTTTGCTGAACATTTCTCTCTCTGCAGTGACTAGAGAAAAAGTCTGGCGGGCTGCATTAGGCAAGAATAGATGAGCATGCACTGAACGCCTCATTTACATCAGGTTCCTTTTTTTATTCATGGCTTGGGCACTCAACAGCTGAGGCATCAGTATCACAGCACTGGGATCCTCAGTGTGTTCTTGAGCTTTCTTTTCTACACAGCGATTATGACTCATTTGCTCTGTGTTGTATGCGATGATGTTTGGAAGAGGCATGGAACAGTAACAAGAGGAGATGGGTCCATAATGATGCCTTCCTCAAAACCTTATCCAGGCTAAATAAAGGTAAAGCCTTGACAAGCCACACACACGTACTGTCCAGAATATCCCTGGGAATAACTGGATCTGGGAAGATGATGACTTTGAAATGCTAAAACATCAACAATTCACTCCAGCTATCTCATTACAAGCCCATCCAGAACCAAAGCAGAATCAATGATGTGAGGCTTGGGTATTCTGAGTCCTTGAGATTACTTTTTTTTCTTTTTTTTCTTTTCTTTTTTTTTTTTTTTTTTTTTGAGAGACTGTATGTTGTCCAAAAATTATTTGTAGAAAATACTGGGAGGATAGTTTATACTAGCAATAGCTTGTGGAAAACTGTAAACATCTGGGAGATCATTCCTGAACAGGAGAAATACATTATTTGCTATGACTTACTACCTTAGCTCTGGTAGCTGCATTGCTTTCTTTCTTTCTTTCTTTGCTTTTTATTTTTATTTTTTTTGAAAGAACTTAATCAACAAAGAAAACATATTTTCCCTCTGGGTTAAATAACCTCCTGTAATTGCACAGCTCCACTGGTTTTTAATCCAGTCTGTGTGCCCACAGTGAGTAGTCTTTTTTTTGTTTGTACGTTCGTTTGTGGTTTTTTGGTTGTTGTTACTGTTGTTGCTGCTCTCTGGCTGAATACCAGTATCTGGAAGGTTCATGGAAAACGTTTGCTCTTGAGCTACAGAGCCACATAAGTTTTGTAGTTACGCAGGGGCTGACTTGAGCCAACAAGCAGTGGGGCATCATGCCAAACTCTGCAGAAAATAAGCTTTCACCTATTGGAATGCCATGTATATTTTCTAGCCATTCTGTAAAGAAAGCAATCTGAAGGCAAAGTGAGGCTGGCTTGATTTCCTGAACTGCCTCTCGAGAGGCAGGAAGAACAGGCAGGATGAATGATCATCTTTACTCTGAAAGCTGACGAGGTGCCAGCCAGTTACCAGCTAAGTAGCCACGCTGTCCTGTGTTCAACTCTTCTTTTTGTCATTGAGCTCCAGCTACTCTCCAAGTGGGGCAGAAGTTTACGGTTATGTGCGGGACATCAGTAGTGCATCAAGAAGTGCTATGTTAAAAGTAACAAAGTCCAAAGAGCTTCCTTATTTAGCGCTGCATGAATTCAGCACAGGAGCTCTGTTGGTATAGGCAGCAAGAAGTTTTCACCTCCCCAGGCAGCTGGGCAAGGAGGAGCTAAGCTGTCAGGTCTCACTTCATCGAAGATGACCCTGGTAGGGCTTCTCTGTCCAGAGTCACAATGGAGTCACTTAGTGCTCCTGTTGGTTGTAACCCACACACCAAACTACTCTTGTAGCAGGGTTTGGGCACAAGAGGAGCTCAGAGGAGAACCCCATCCTACTGTTTCTCTTTGCCAACTCATTTCTAAAGTTAGGGTGCAGGTAGTATTTTTGCCCCTGCATCCATAAAGGGTAGAAGTTTTGTCCTGAAATCTCTTAGAGTGCCATTTTTGTTCTGCCTTGCTCATGACTTCAAGGCTTTGGATTTTTTCTTTCTCTTAACTTAGCTACCAATCAGCCTCACTCCAGCTGCAGTAATAACGTGTGGGATGGCAGTTGCCTCCAGTGGCTGTTTAAATTAAACACAGATCTACTGAATAGACACCGAGTGCCAAGAGATCCCTTTCGGGAGAAGGTGAGAGGAGGAACTGCTTTCCAGTTAACATTGCCGATGTGTTTCTGAAGCGAAGGACAACACCTTTCTGACTCCAGGACATTATTAATGTCTTTCTCTTACAGAACATGTGTTCTGAAAACCTGTAGCGGTGTCACCTTCAAGCTGTCATTTCAGGGGGATATTGCAAGCGAGGTACAGCCAGCCCAGCTTACGATTTGCATGGGAGACATCCGAGACACTACAGGTAATTCAGATGATGTTATGTCCTCCCTGGAGGCAAGGCTGACTCCAGGCCCAGCAAAGTCCCAGCCAGCACACTGCACATGTCTGCAGGTGAAGCCAAGCAACAACATGGGTGGTGCACAGCCATGGAAAGCTCTAGGAAGCATTTGCTTGGAGCTGCATTTATAAATACAGCCAAGTTGTGCTAGTGACATCTCTGAATATGTGCAATTTGTGATGTAGGTGTGAATTTGAGCATGTTGGGTCCCTGGAGCTGCCTATTCTTGGTGCTGTCTGTGGCTTGCACTCAGAGACTCTGCTCTTGTGCTCAGGAAGAGCTGTGTTGTGTGTCTGGTGGTGGACAGGGCTGCAGTTGTGTGCAGGTTTACATCCCATGTGCTTGTGTTTGGCCTGCATGTCACTGCTAAGCTTACCCTTACGGAGATCTCTTCCAGCCATGGCACAGGTGGGGAGTGGATTTGTATTTCACAAAATAGGTATTTTCTTTCTTAAGTAACCTGTGGGTCCACTGTCTCCTTACCGAGGTTTATGGGCTCTGCTTACGAGTTATATTTAGACTCTTATGATTTTGGTCAGCCTTAGAGACTCAGCTTCAGTACAAAAATGGGTGCAACTGGGCTGTTAGCCAGACACTGGAGGCTGTTTCAACCCAGAGGTTTATGGTGAGCTGGGAGAAGCTCAGCAGGGGACATGGTTGGGGGTGAGATGTCCCTGGAGGGAGCAGCAGACGCATTGTGCAGCCCTTGCTGTCCCAGACCACCATCTCCCCTCCTGCCCTGTGCTGAAAGCAACAAGCATCAGTTGAATCAGCTCTCCCACCCTCCCATACTGCTCCCTCCTTGCACTCCTTACCCCTGCCTTGATGGGATGGCCCCACAGCTTTATCCAGCCCTTGGGATGCTGACTCCAGCAGCATTTCCCAGCCCGGACCCAAGGGGTTAAGGTGGGATGTTAACTTCAAAGCTGGGCGCGAAGGGGATCTGAGCAGCGCGGGTCATGGGTGTCCTCGCGGGCAGCTCCCTTCTCTCCATGCTGCCAAGAGCAGATGTGGCGTAAAAGCTTCCTCTCAGAGAGGGCATGATTAATCTCTGCTTCTTAGAGGATGACAAATATATTATATTCGCCGACATGCACACGCATTCTCTTCGCCTGACAGGTGACCCCTGTCTTAATGCCAAGCGCGCGAGGTCCAGCTCTGTAAACGAAGAGGAGAGCTTTGCAAGCTCATTAATGCTTTGAAGTCGCTCATTAGAAGCAGATTCCTCTGGAGCTGGCGAGCGCAACACCCTTTGTGAGCACGGCTTCATTTGATACTAATGCGGGTGCTGCAGCTGGAGGCATCCGGGGATGCTGGGCTGGGATCCTGCACACGCGGACCCGCACAGCGTGTTGCTGTGGCTGTGATGGGAAGAGCAGAGGGAAGCAGGGAAAGCTGCTGTCCCCTTTTGGCACCCAAAGGAGTGAATTTTCTCCTGGTAGGGTTTTTGTGTGTGGATGGATTAACCCTTTCCTCTGCTGAGCTGAGGACCTGCAGCACCCTGCAGTGGGGTGCCTGGGTCTCTTTGCCTTGCTTCCCAGCAAGATGATACAGATTGCATCATGTTTGGAGGCCAAGGTGTCCCCTCAATGTTACCCTCTTTTCAGAACTGAAAACACTCCTTTTTCTGGTCAGTGACTCACCCCTGCACCCACTGGCTGCAAACCCTCTGATTTGCTCAGGCACCCCCGAGCATTTTTGTGAGCAGCCCCTGGGGAAACGAGGAGGGAATTGCTCAGCTCCAAGCAGGGCAGACACAACAAGCACCATCCCCTTCACCTACAGATACACCCCCTTCTGGTTGTGGGACATGTCCCCAAATGTTTTAGCTTACTGGAGCCAAAAAAAAGGCTTCCACAAACTGTCAGACCAGCCTGGGTCTGCATCTTCCTCAGCAGATGGGATCCCCTGGTGAAAAGGTCTGGCCAGGATTGTGGGCACTGGGGCTTGGGCTGTGCAAGGGATCCAGGATGTCTGGGGATCCCCTGGGAGGGAACAAGACTGGGAACAGGTTGCAGTGTCTCGCCAAAGTGATGGCAGCCCTGTGAAGAGGTGCTGGCCTGGGAAGGGAGAGTGGCTGAAACAGAGACAGAAAGCATCAGGCTCCTGTGGCTTAAGGGCTAAAGACTTAGTGAATGCAGCCTTGTTTTGAGGCTGTGGGTTTGAATCCCATGTGATTCAACAAAAATGGTTTTTGTTGCTGTTGTTGCTTTTGTTTGTTTTTCCTAAAGAGCAAAGCAAAAGCACAAAAAGTACACCTCACCCCAAAGAGAAAAGGAGGACACCCATGCGTCACAGTTTTTCCTGGCTAAACACTCCACTTGAGCCCCCAGTGCAGCCCAGAGGGGGTGAGGAGCAGGACCCGAGGAAGAAGGGTGATGCTTTAACCACTCAGCTGGTCTGGCTGAGCACTGGCAGGCTGGCAGAGCTGCTCGTGTCCACCCTGAACACCCGATGGGGTCAGGCTGACATACCTCAGAGATGTCCCTCATGCCTGGTGGTGTTATCACTGATGTCTGTGGTCCTTTCCTGAGGTCCTGGCATGGCACGTGGGTGCTGTGCCACTCTCCATGGCCCTGAGAGCTGGCAATTCCCAGCGAGGTGTTTGGTTGGGGTGTGCCAGCTGGGCTGAGCAGAGATTTGCTTCTTGGTGATGGGTGACAGGACACGGGAGCAAAGCTGTGATGTTTTGGAAAGCTCATGGGGTAGGAAAACATTTCTTGTGGGGTACAAGGAAAGGGAGTGAGGAGGCTTTCTCACTGTGCCTCACCAGAGGCCAGCTCAACAGAGAACTTCAATAAAACAGTGAGGAGGGGAAGATGTTCTGGGCTCGGGAAGTCCCCCAGGCTGGGACCCCGATGGCTTGGCAGGGTGTGTGTCCTGCAGGGGGGACCTGGCAGGCCAGGGGGCAGCAGGCAGCCCACCAGGATGGCCGAGTGGTGAAGGCGTTGGACTTAAGATCCAATGGGCGCATGCCCGCGTGGGTTCGAACCCCACTTCTGGTAGGAATCTCCTTTTTTTGGCAGTCCACACCTCGCCGTCCTGGCTTTTAGAGCTTCTGTCCAGAGCAGAGAGAGGAGCCCTCAGCCCTGTGCTGTGCCTGGGGGGCCAAAACCATTCAGTGCCCCAGTGGGAGCCCTTTGGTGGGACTGAGCCCCCTTATCACCCAGGCTGAACATGCGGAGATGTAAGCCAGGCGCTCTGGCACAGGGCTTGCAGCTCTTGTCCTTCATGCAGGGAGTGCTTAGATCGTCGTGGGCTTGAATCCCACGTGCTCCCAAAATAGAGACTTCTTTTTCCCAAGACAGAAGTAGAAAAACCTGACTGTCCTGAAGGAGATAAAAAAAGATGTTGAGCTCTCAACAGCTTGGGCAAGTCACAAGTGGAAATGGGTGCAAAGAAGATGGGTTTGGGGTTCACAGAGACTGCTCTGTGCTGGCTTCTCTTGCCAGTTCCGCTCTGTGACCCCAGACCCATGGCTTGGCTCATCCAAGGCAACATTTGGCACTCTCCAGAGGGATTTGGCAGGGTCACAAGCCCCTGGAGCTCGCAGCATGCCAAGAGGGGTTTCCTGATGCTGCAGGTTAAGCTGGGGAAATGCAAGAGAAACTGAGGGCTGCTCCTGGGCTAGCGTGTCCTGGGCTGGCACTTAAACACTCTTGGGAGATGTTTCTCTTCCTCTTGTGCATGGGTGGGCACCAGAAACTTCCTTTTGTAAAGGTTTAGCCCTCTGGACCCGTGGAGATGCTGTCAGGCTTTCATTTGGCTGCTTTGCTCCAGCCTGAGGCCAATCGGAAATGTCCTACTGCTGGGACATGATTTGAAGTGATGGTGTTAATTTGGTTAATTAGGATTCCCGGGTAGCGTGTGCGTCTTGCAAATCGGCTTACCATTGTAGTGTCACTGCAAAGAGTTATTTGCTGGTGCATGGGGTTATGTATGAATTTATGATTATGATGTAGGACCATTAATTTCATGTTTGTGGCAGATGATACAGCTCAATTAGAAGTTGCACGTTACGATCCTTGGCTCTCTCTGATAGATGGAAATCAGACAGTGGCCTGCAGGAGGGATCATGGGGCCTGTAACAGTGGCCCTATAACAAGTGGGGCAGGACCCAGAGGAGAGGACAGGGGAGGAATTACCCTGCTCTTCTCCTGTTCGATTAGTTCTGGGAGTGAAATTCTGTGTGTTTGCCACAGCCAGCTTGTTGCAACTAACCTCAGTTGTTAAGTGATGCAAAGAATGACAAATCCATCTCTGAGAGCATCCCAGGGGGTCTCAGCAGCACTGCGGGTCAAGTCTTTTACCTCTGATGGCTTGGAGTCAGACTTCTGTCTAGTCCATGTGTCAGAGGCGTTCGCTGGCCTCCGCTGAGTTCAAAGCTGAAATCACCTCATTTGAGCTTCTCTGTTGATCCCTATTCTCACAAAGCTTGTGTTTTTTTCCCACCCCAGGGATGTGGGCTCTGGCCTGCTCCCGATCCACTGAGGATGTTTATCCTCTTTGCAGAACTGTTGGGTAGGCAGAGCTTGGTCTGCGGGCACTGGGAGCAGAGCTAACAGCCTTTGACATCTGGGGCCAGGTGTTAATTTGGCTCAGGGCTAAGCTGAGATGGCAGAGGCATGTACGAAGGTGGGACTGGGGAGCTGAGGCTGGAATAGCAATGAGGCCAGCAGCCAGGGCACCTTAGGGCTGTACTGGACTGCTAAATAAGCTGCCTTCCAGCAGGCCACAGCTTTCCTCCTCATCTCACACCGGCCCCGTATCCTCCAAGTGTCTGACAGAGCTAAGAAGAGCAGCTTGTCCAATAGCCCATGTATCATATTTATTAAGATGGTTACTGCAGGTTAAATATCAATAGTTTATTAAAATATATTTATTATAGATTAACTGTGCAGTACGCACATCTGTTATGTTGTGGTTAAAAGTAAACCTCGGTAAAAGGGTTTTAATAATGAATTTGTATCGAAGTGGTGTATAATAAGTATCTTTAGCAATCTCACTCTCTATTTCACATGACAGTTTTATGTTCAATAAATACCTAGAGATTATTAAAAACATATTTATCAAAGATTAACTGTGATAAAATAGATACAAATCTAAGCTGCTAAGCTCAATAAGCCTGCTTATAATAATCAATTCCTATATTAAAACCCAATAACAGCCTTGTTTAAATGAAATGGGTTTTGGGGATCTTTGTAAGTGCCATTTTTTGCTGCGTGTTCCTGCTTGAAGATCTCAGATTAGATAATGGGACATTTGTGTCTAAAACAAATCTGGAAGGTAAAAGCAAACCAGTCCAGGCTGTTTCAGGAAAAGGGAAGCAGAGATTCAAAGGATCTAGGTCAACACCAGTCCACAGGCATTAGAGCAGCTTAGTATGGCTTTCCTCAGCTCTACATCCCAGAGAAATCCCCATGTGCTGCCCATACTACAGCTCATGCCACCTCCTCCAGCAACGCCACATCCAGGATTGGGAGTGTGGAGCAACAACTCTCAATGTCTTTAACATCACAGATGCACCCACACTGTTTTGGGTATGGAAATCTACTGCCTGTCTTGTATCCCATTATTATCTAGCACTTGGAGGCGGAGTGCTAAAATGAGCTAACTGTTTAGGAGGTAAACAAAATGTTATTGTTTTACTATTGTAAAGCTGTTGTAATCATTGCTGGCTAGTGGGTAATGGGAGCTTCAGCCTGTGCCTGCATTCTGCCGGGAGCAGTGTCCCAGCTACTTGCTTATTTTGGGGAAAAAAGTCATGGGCTGTCTAGGTGCCTTTTGGAGCATTGGTGATGTTTGGACCTCAGGAGCACTTGGACTCCTGTGCTCTCCTGGTGGCAGACTGGGGATATTGGAAACCTCAGGTCATGCCCTGATATTTAGCCTGTTTTCTGGGTCCAGTGCCCTCTGCCAGCATTTGGTGATGTTTTTATCTTGTGTTTGAGCTCATGTTTTTACACCTGTGAAGCTCTGTGCCAAGTCTAGGTGAGGTTATAAACCAGAGGCACCCAGATTCAAGGGAATTCACTCACTGCGTGCCTAAAACATGGACTGGGCTGTAATGCAAGGGGGCTGCATGGGTAGTTAACTCTGGAACCTGTAATGTACTGGGAGGGGAAGGGTTATTTGCCTCTTGTCATTGTGGGATCTCAGGAAATGTAGGGATGTTTCCCCTACGCTGCTACTCAGCAGTATCTCAAGTATATGATGTTTTTCCATTTCACAATTTCCTGTTGACTCCCTTTTCTTTTCTTTATGAGTTTGAACACTAGACTCAAGCTCTGCCTTAAGGGATGTTACTTCTGCATTTTAGATGCTATCAAGACGCTCTGTGGGATCAGATTTGTGCATGGGCTGCCGAGGAAGCCCTTCAGAGGAAGGGCAGGGCGTGATGAAGGCAGCTGAGCAGCCTTGGGGAGATGGAGGGACGCATTGGAGAGATGGTGGATGAGAAAAATTGGGGAGTTTCTGACCTGTATTAGCCACTTGTTTTCATATATCTCCCATCCTGGTATGTATATATATGTATTCTGGTATATAAATGCTATCTCTGATCTGGCACCACCAGGCAGTGCAGGTGTTTGGCTTTTTTGGGTGGACTTTGACTGAAGGGATGGTCCAGACAACCAAGGAAGATCTTTCTGTGCCTAGCTGAGTGAGGACAGTGCTTTGGCAGTTTGCAGTGATGGCTCTGTCGACTCTGTGGTCGCCTATCTTTGTATTTTAGCATGGTCTGTCTGCGTGATACCAGTCACCAGCAGCCCCTGACTTCAGTTTTCGTCCCACCTGGGGAAACATGACCTGAATAGCTTTGAGGTTTTGTGCATCTCTAATGCAATCACACACTCCTCTGTGGACATCCCAGAAGTTATATCCATTTATGCCCCGAGTGAGTTTGTCTCCCCTTTGTGCTCCTCAGCCCACCTGCTCTGAGGGGGATGCTTAGTTAGCAGAAGGGAGTTTTCCATCTTAGCAGAGGGCTGCAATTACAGAGGTGACCAGAGAGAAAAGACAAGCGGGCACGCGCCGCTGCCTTTAATAGAAGGCAATGATTCTTCTGGGCTCCGGAGTAATACGGGAGATCTGGTTTTAATAAATTAACAGCCTACAAGTAACAATCTCAAGCAATTAAACTCTGGAATGAAGGCGAGCACCATGAAATGTATTCTGGAACTGACAGGGGGTGGCAAAGACAATCCAAGAGCAGTGGAAAAGACAGAAATAAAATAGAAATGCCCCGGAGAGACTGGGAGAGCTGTGCTCCCCTTCTTATTTCTGTTGTGCATGCATGTGGCTATCTCACCTTGCTCTCCATTGCTTCTCCTTCCTTCACCAGGCTCTGGGGAACAGATTTGGAGTCTCTGTGAGGTTATCCAAATCTTCACCAGCACCATCACCCTTGTACTTGCTCTTGCCTGTGTAGGTAGGGAAATCCTCATGGTGAGGAGGGGATGGCTGGCGGGAGAGATGGGAAGCAGCTGGGAGCTTGAAGATGGCTCAGAGCTGAGGAGGGGAACAAATAAATAAAAAATAAAACAGCTAAGCCTTCCTGTCTTACATTAATAGCCTGTATGGAATCCTCTTTGCCATAGAATTCAATTTATTTCCATTTAAAGACTGTTCTTCTCAATCAATGCAACTAATAAATAGCTGCTGATGGCCGTGACCCCCGGGCTGCGGGAAGAATTTATCTTCTGAGCCAATTAAAGGAATTGAACAATTCCTTTTAATAACACTATGGGATTTTAATACCAAAAAAAAAGAGAGAGAGAAAAATGCTCCTCCCGAGTCTTGCAGAGAAGGGTCAGGTGCGCTCTGGCAGGGCTGGGATTAGATGCTTTAACTTGCCTTGTGAAGCTGATAAGGGAAATGTAACGTTCCTTGTGAAAGCACGGGAATGTTTTTCTCTTCTGATGTCTTAAAAAAAAAAAAATGCAATGGAAAATTATGTTCCTTTGTTTCCAGAGCTGTAAAGGGTTTGTAGGGATTAGTGAGCTCCTGCAGTGTGGTGTGGTGGGAGAAATGGATAGGTCAGGCCAGCTGTGATGACTCTTGCTCTGTGCTCTGTGGGTGCGAGGGCACTGGGACCCAGGGCAGCAGAGCCTTCAGCCTCAGGCACTTCCTCACTCGTAGTGGTAGGGCAAGGCTGGGCTGTCCATGACTTCTTTTCTGTGATTCCCATGACTTCTTTTTAGTGGCAAAAATCCACGCTGATCTTCTCAAGCCCTTGTGGAGAGTGGGAGGCATCCTATGAGCTTTGTGGGTTCCTAAAGCTCATACTGGAGCCAGAGTTTGGCTGAGAGAGTGATTGCACCTTGGAAGACAGACATGTGCAAAAGAGGTGGTGAGGAAAGCTGAACAGATACCTATTGAGTTTTTACAAAGCTACATAACCCCAAATAGCAGTGGGTCTTCTCCACTCCATCACTCTCCTGTCAATGAAATCTCATGACTCCTGTTGGCATTGGATGAGAGCATCTGTCAAACACACAAGTCTCTTTCAAACACTTCTGTGCTGTAGGGAAGTCTCTTATCTCCATTTTACAGATGGCAAGCAGAGGCACAGAGAGGTTAATTGACTTGCCCAAAGTCAACGCGGGAGGTCTGGAAGTGATGCCACAACCCCTCGAATCCCTGGCTTCTAGCTTAATCGTAAGACCATCCATCTTCATCCTCTTCACTCTTAGGATTCCCCAGCAACTGTGATAGCTCAGGCACTCGTGCTGACAAGCTGCAGTTGGAGACGATGCTGGGAGCTGGGCATTTCCAGTGATTGTTTCTCAACTCCATTTCCCAAGAGGACATCATTTTTTATTTTAAAAGGTACTTTTTTTTTTTTTAAATTTTAAATTATTTTTTTAAAATTCTCTCGTCTTCTTTAGTAACAGTGAGATAAATGTGCTTGAGCATGAGGAAGAGCATTCACTCTTTGGGGAGGCATTTCACAGATGCTGAGGCAAAAGGGTTTTTCAACATTGCTTAGATATAGAAAGGACATTTTTCTGTGTTTTAATAAACTGCTCCTATCAAGCTGATAAGCAGCTTGAGCCCACAGGTAGAAAGCAAGCAGCAACCTTTATTTTTAAGTGGTCACCTGGTAATAGATCCACACAGAGCATTTGAGATTGTCCTTGACAGCCATTCCCCTATCTGTGCTAGCAAGTCTGTGCATGTAGGGCCACTGAGAAATGTGGCCAGGCACGAACATTCCCATCACAATGTCTCTTGTTTCCAAAGTGTGAATGGATGAAGCTGAGAGTCCTGGGTGAGCCGCTGATGAACGTGGAGCACACATTACTTGCCCTCTGAGACAGAGAAGAAAATCACAACTAAGCCTGCCTCTTTCAATTTACAAGCTTTCTGCAACATCTCCGTTCTTTCTGCTCTCGTCTTCATTTTTTATTAATTACCTGGTGGCAATTTTCCCATAGGAGTTTATTTCCCATTAATTATTAGGAGAGCTACAGGGGAAAGTTGAACTGTTGGAGAGCTCCCTTTGAGAACATCAGGTGGGAGGATCTGCTGCTGCCTACAGGAATATCTTTTTGACTTTCACCTTGCAAAAGAGTCTTAACAACCTGTCTGGGGTGCAGAATAACTTTTGTGTTGCAGTAGAGCAAGTTGAGTAAGGAAACTTAAAGTGCTAGTTTGTTGGTTTTGGAGACTAACACACTGCTTGAATGGAATTGATCAGCGTGCTTGTGTATGATTTATTATCATGTATTGCATGGAGGAGGACTCACAGACAGAAACCAGTGTCAGTGTGGGACCGTGCTACACTTGCATCACTGTTTGCTATTGCTGAGGATGTAGATATGGCAAGAGAAGAAATAGTGCTGGCCTGAAATTTCAGGTCCAGATGGTGACCGTCCCCAGCACAGATGAATAATGAAGGTGGAGGAAGAGCATCTGCTCCTCCTCTCCTCCTGAAGCCATGGCTTTTATAGTTGCATCTTCTATAGTCTCCATAGTCTACTGAGGTTCGTGGGAATCTCTTGAAAGAAATTCAGGTTTTCACACTGAAAGACTTCTTGGTCTTGCACTTGTATTTGAACACCATTGATGTTCAGTTTCTGTTTGAAAAAATTGAAGCTGATATTTTGGTGATGTTGATCTGTGGACATGTTTTTGCAGGTTACTGTAAGTTACTGAGCACCATTATCTAGGATATCTGGTATTTAAGTACATCTGTACAATTAGAAGGTTGTCCTCCATCCATGAACTGTCTTTGGAACTAGCTGAGAAGATCCAAGGTTTTCTCCAGAAAACCCTGTCTGGGTCTGACACATGCTGGTAAAGGATGTGTGTGAACATACATCCACACCTTTCAGATGCCGAAGGCAAAGGGTATAAATATGGTAGGTTTCTGGGTCTTGAGGACCTTAAGTTGGATTAATGGCTGGTATCTGCCTTCCCATGCTAATTTCATCCTCCAGACCATGCTTGACTTTTAGCCCAGGACAGCACTGCTCAGACTCGTTATGGGTGCATCCAGAATTACTCCTCCTGATGGGCTCCGTTAAGGTGTAGCACTACAGTAGCACTTTATTACATGTCAACTCCCATGCTGTTTTACAACTCGGTTTCCATGGTTACCCACCAACCCCTGTAACCCACAGAGCCTGTAAAGAGGCAGGATTGCATTTCACATTGGCAAGAACCATTGGGTACAGAGATGGGCTTCATACCTGGCAGGAGAGACACACTGAGCTGTGGTCAGACAAGGTCACTGCCCTGGGAGATGCTCCTTATGTTGGGAAGTGCTCAGGGTCAGATGTAGGACAAGGTGGGATCTTGTCAAGACTCAGGACATTGCCATTCAGCTCCCAACAACCCAACTTCTCACCATGTGCCAACAGCAGGCTCTTTGCTGCCAGCCACTGGAGTTCACTGAAGGATGAGGCTGGGAGAAGAGGTTTGGAGCTCTTTGGCTGCTGATGAAAGCTGAAGGTTTTCTGGAATTAATCTACAAGCATGGTATATCATTGGTTTTGGCCACAAGCAGCTTTTTCTTTCCAGAATAACAGGTTGAATGCATTTCTATTTCATCTTCTGAGGTGGCTTGCTTTAATGGTACCTAAGGGAGAGAAAAATGATGTTCTGACACATTTTCAAAGAAGAACCAATGCTTGATTTGGAAAACATGACTGCAATGGAGAATGAATTTTTATGGGAATAATTATTTAACAGAACACTTCCTAGTGCTTAGCTGTCTGTCTAGTTGGACCAGACCATGCCCACAAATCAACTACTGTCATTTGATGTTTGCTTGCTGTTGACCTGCCAAATATTTGTATGTGCAAGACTGCTATCCAAAATAGTTAAGAGAGCTCACAAAAAAAAAAAAAAAAAAAAAAAAAGATTTGGAAGGCCTCAAGGTGAAGCAGATTAAAACCTTATTTCTCTGGGGAGAAAATTGGTGTTTATTGTAAAAACAATTAAAAAAATCAAATATCCTCCACAAAAAATAAGTCATCCTAAACCAGAAGTGTGATGTTTTCAGGGAACACCCTTTCCCTGCAACTATATCAGAAATTAACAATTTTGACAAGTTATTTTCCACCAGTTCTGGGTAAGGTACATGAATGGTCCTTGAGATGCCAGCAGATGACAAATTGGAGATTGGTCTGAAATAGTATACTACTACAAATAACATCATCTGCCTCCGTGGAGGCAAATTATTCCATGGGAAGGAACAGCCCTTCCCTACGTGGTTCGAATTTGTCCTCAAAACAAACCATACGCTCGGTCCCAACCACCACAACGTGACCAGATAATGAGACCTGGGAGGAAGCTAAAAGAAGAGCAACCAGACCACCCTTTCTGCCTTCTGATAGCTAAATGATCAGATGTTTGGAAAAACTGATTTATGTGGGAAGCCTCAAACCGCTAAACGAGGCTATGAGATGACAACGCGTACTTCTGTGTGTGGAAAAAAAGCCTAAAAATATCTGAAGGGTGTAAACATGAAGGAGAGAGTTGCAGTATCAAAGGGACAGCGCATGGTACAGGGTTCAGAGCTGGCAGCTTTCGCTGCTGTTCAGAGCAGCGGATAGGAGATAACTGAGAGGCAGAGCAGCATTATCATGACTATATTTCACTTAAACCTGTTCCTTGGTGACTTGAGTTGTCACGTCCTATTCCCTTCAGGGACTAGTATCAGGAGCTGTCCCACTGAAATACTGCCTGGAAACAAAACACAGCAACAAAATATTTTCCCCTCTGCTTAATTGTGGTGACCTCCAACACCATGAAACAAACTCAAACCCTCTGAAAGCGAGGGGGTTCTTCCCACGGGGCTGTAAAAACCGCTCTCACCTGCCAAGTATCATTTGTCCTTGCAGTCGCTCCCTTCCTTCTCAAGTAATAAGACACCGTATGGATCATCATTACCAGACCCCAAGATATTGTTATATATTTCCTATAGCTCTCTCTAGATATATGGTTGGATTCTCAGCTGATGGGGAGCAACGCTGATTCATAGCAGCTGAAGACAGAGCCTCTTGTGTTTTGTCTTGTCTTCTCATCTCATTGAACTTCCCAAGGATCTAAATGAATGTAAGGGAAATATGACCTTGCCTCAGTGAATTGTTTTGGGGGCTAATGTGCTGAGAGATTTATGGGAAAAGAGTTTTTTTTTTTTTCCCTTTCTTTAATAAAAAAGTGCTTTCATTCAGCAGCTTTGATGGAAAGCCTGCGAGGACCCATGATAAGTATGTAACCGGAACAGACTCATATTAGATATCACTGTTACAAATCTATTAGTCCCACACATTAGAGCATGTGCTGGACCTGATGAGCTACACTAGTGGGAACATGAGTCATTTTCTGAAATAGATGTAGCTTGCAAATCTTTTAGACTGTTATCCAATTCCTTTTCTTTCAGTTTAATTAGGATATAAAACATGGCCTTAAGAGCTCGCAAGAGTGGAAGAAGCTCCATGTAAAGGATAGAGAGCCAGCTGTGAGCATTTCCCAGCTGTTCTGCTGTTGATCCTGCTGGCTTTCACCCGCCAGGTGGTTTTGCTGTCCCCCCCAGGGGCTGACGGAGGCAAGGCCTCTTGAAATATTACAGGAGGAGAGCTACTCTTGCTCATGCAAGGGTGATGTGCTCAAAGCAGGTCGGCCTTGGGCTCCTTCCACATCCTCGCCTTGCCAACACCCCATGCTGGGAAATGCTGGGCTCTCCTCCCAGCCGGCCTTGCCACTGATGCTGGCGGGGCACATGGCACCAGTGGGGCTTGGCCAGCGCCCGGCACAGCTCCCAACATGTTGAGGGGTCTGCCAAGAGCTCCTGAGCTGGGTAATGCAGTGACAGCAGGGAGCAGCAACGAGGCAGAGCAGTGGTGGTTCTTTTCCAACCACATATGCAAAGCACCTATAATGAGAAGAGACGAGCCCCTGAGATCTGTGATGCTGCTGATGAATTAATATCAAATCAAACCATACACTTTAAAGACAAGAGCATCCAGCCCTTCTCATAACTGATGCAGGACATGTTTCATCCAGAGCAGATCTGCTATCATTGGAGCTCTTTCTGTTCTTGAATTCATCTGTTCTGTACGTTTGAGGACTGGCGCGATTAGCATTTGGCTTTGCGAATTCAGAACCTAATTCCTATGAGTTTTCATGTCTCCCTTTTTTCTTGTTTTGATTCCTGTTTGTCCGTTTGGTAATTTGTTTGGCAACATATTTCCTGTTTGAAATAAAAATAGCAGAGATGGGCATTTACTTTCTTCCTGGACAGATTCCTTTGGATAATGATTTATTTCTTTTTTTTTTTTAAGAAGGACACCTGGTTTCCTCATAACTGAGTGTTGGCAGGCACAGGGGGGTAGGGGTGGGGGGATGGAGAAATGCATCTGTTTAGAACAAATGCAACACCGTAGGAAAGCTTTATAACATGATCCAAGATTGGCCTGATTGCCTGATGCTTTAAACATATGGTATGCTCCTATATATATTATGCATGGAAACTAGCTGCATGCACATAGCAGCCGTTCTGCAATGTTTTACATACAGTCTGCCAAACCCTTAACTTCTCCCTTCTTATTCAAACACAGCTCTCGGCGAAGGCGATGAGCATTTATCCAAGGCTCACTGCATTTGGCGTGCTCCAAACCTTCTCCCTCAGCTTAATCTCACCTGGATAAGGATTGCATCCTTACGCGCGGGGTGCCGACCTTCCTGCTCCTGAGGATGTGTGCAGCTGGATGCCTGTGGCATTGTGGCAGTGGAGGAAGTGTTGCTGGGCAGGAAAATAAGCCCCATCTGCAGTGCTGTTGGTAGGATTTGATGTAATGCTCATATATCATTTGTTAGCTCTTATTCCTGCTAGTATGTACCCAGCATAGTCTAGGGTCTCTAAGAGAGTTTTCCAAATCCACCTAGGCAGGATTAGCACCAGGATATGTGCTAGGAGCTGAGGAGAAACTGCCAGACCCCATGTTTTCTGCCCTGCTCTGACACAGGTCTCTCTACCTAGCCTTCATCTGGTTTAGCTTTCTTTTATGAGAAGGAAAGTTGTTCTTCTGGGGGGAATTTTACATCACTTTTGCATTGCTGGTCTGGCAAGAATTTGGGTGAGGCAGTGCCATTGCTGCTGGTGCAGGTATTTCTTGGCTACTACCAGTGCTGTGCTTGGATTTCATGAGGTGATTCATTTTCTGGGGGTGAAACATCTTTTTTTTTTTTTTTTCTTTTTTCCCCCTTTTTTTTTCCTTCCTTTTTGAAGGGTAGAGAAGGGCAGAGAGCCAGCTATAGCTGGTCTTAACAGACTGCCCAGTGTCATCAGGCATTTTGGTGCTATGTTGAGGTGTCTGCCCTTTAGTGGGGATCACAGACCAGAGGATCTCTCTAGCAGGTGTTTTTTTGCTATGTTAATGTCTCTGTAAGTGGTAACAATTCCAAAAAATGCAAACAGTAGATTTTTCTGGATCAAGAAAAGAGAGGATGCTTCAAGCTGTTCAGTCCAACATCACCTGTAGATTAACCAGAGCCTCCCACTGCTCAGCAAGACATTATCTGCTTGTCAAGGTGGTCTCTGAAGGCCTGAGGCATCCAGAAACCACGTGGAAAATCTTGCAACAATTCCTCCACCATTAGCTTTGCCACAGAAAACTTTCAGCAGTACATCTTTGACAGGTGTAATTATGCCTAATGTGGTGTCAAAATGTTGCATTTTTGCAGAACGTAGTGTCTGTCTGATCCCCGTCCACCCACATCACCATCGGAGGGGTCTGAACCATTCAATACTTCTTTTGAGAAGTCATTAGTCGGAAACCAGCATGAATTCTAGGAATTTGATTAAAGAGAATACCTTCCCTCTTTTATCATTTTTAACACTGAACAAGGAAACCTATTTTTGCTGTCTTTGAATTTCATTTTCTCCTCCGCATAAAATATTACTGAAATCTCCTGGGCTCTGCCAGGAACTGGGGGAATTCCTGTCCTCTGCTTCCTGCACATACGCTCTGTGGCCTTGCAGCACTGCCACCAAAATCCTACACAATTAGACCCCAAAGGGTGATCCAAATTCAGATTTAATCTTGGGCAAAGAGACGTCTTTAGATCAAACATTGCCACTACTGTGCAAAGCAAAGACTCTGAATGCACCGCCATGCAACGATCATTAGAGGAGCAGAGGATCTAAAGTTTAACACTCACCCAGATGAGTGATGGATAAACATGGTTTTCCTTAAAAAAGCACTTTCTCATGCTCTTTAATCCATCCAGAATTTAACAACTGGGTGCTGACTGAGACACAGCTTGATTGGGAAGAGATGAAGGGATGGAGGGGAAGCTTAACACACAGCCAGCTCAAAGTGAACGCATTTAATGCTGCCTATCTCGGAAGCTTTGAAGAAAAAGCCCTTGTGTCCTCAGTGGTTCTCTGTGGCAACTTTTTGGCATTAAAGTTCGCAAAAGAGAATTACGGGCTCCCATTATCACTTATGGAGATGGGATCCATTGTGCTGATTCCCACACTGTGGAGATTTAACATTTGCCATGCTTCTTTCTACAGATACGCTGTGATGTGTCCTTTTCAAGCTGCAGCCGACTACATTGAAATCTTGACTGACACTGCTTATCTGATAGGGGCCGCTTTTCTGCTGGCTGCTCTTTAGAGTGATAAATGTCAGGAGTTTGGGAGTTTGCTTGTATCTGGGCACTCCATCTGAGACTTTGGGCAGGTAATTATCCCCAGACCACGGGACTTTGTCATGAAATCCACTGCGGTGCTGGTACGGGGAACGAGTCAGCCAAGGGTCATGGATTCGCAGTATCCAGGAATTGGGAAGCATCCACAAAGATAAGGAGTGAAGGATAAATTCTGAACAGAGATTTTCCCCTGCCAAAATGAAAGCAGGCCTTCTCTGACACTGTGAGGTTGTCTGCGTTGATCACCCAGGAAGTCCATGAGTTCGGATTGACCCAGTAGCCTCCAGATTTGAGGCTTCAGTCAACCAAGAAAAACGACTAACCCTTGCAGGCCAGTATCACAGCTGGAGCAAAGCTCCCTCTTGTGTGAGGGAATTGGTAAGGAAAACAGAGATCTAGGGCAGCTGGTGGGTTCTCAACAGTAAATTTTCTTCCTCTATAAAACCTTAACATGGTTTTTGACCTGGTGAAAGTTGCAAGGAGGAAACACCTAGAGAAGTGGAGGTCTCTTTTGTCCCTTCCTTTCTGTCTCACTTTCTTTCTCCCATGTCTTTTTGGTTCTTCACTTCCAGAATTTATCATCTGAAAGCTGAAAATGGGGGTTCACTGGAATCCATGAAATGTTGACTGCAACTTTTCTGTGTTGATGAGCTCTGAGAAATCAGGCTGGCAATGTGGGGAGGCTGGGATCCCTGTAGTCATCCTCCTGTTAGCCCAGTGCAGGGCCGTTCCCACCAGTGTGTCCTGGGCAGATGAAATAACTGAAATCTCTGCCTGGAATTGATGTTAGCTTTTTTTTTTTTTTTTTTTTTTTTTTTTTTTTTTTTTTTTTTTTTTTTTTTTTCCTGGAAAAGCATTCCAAGCTGATCTCAGTGAGTTCCTTGGCTCTTCATACACCACAGGAGGAGTGTTAAGCAAGGTGCTTGCATCCTGGCCAGGCATGATGGCCAGCGAGGTGGCCACCAGAGGCCTTAACTCCTGCTGATGCTGGCAGCAAAGCCTGGGTAGGAGGGCTGGGGTGGCCGTGGGTTGGCACGGAGAGGAGGGAGAGGCTCTGGCAGCTTCTCCCACCACCTTGGAGCCTGTTGCAATGTGTTACTCGGAGGCACAGGGTGAGGCAGACCCTCTTTGTCTTCAGACACCTGAGTCAGTTCATTTAGGAGCTTGAGGGTAACAATTACTTCATCTGTTTGTGCTTTTGTTTTTCTTTTCTTTTCATTTTTTTTTGGTTGTTGTTTGTGCCTTTGTTTGCTTCCCCCTCCTTTCCCCTTAACATACCCTTTGAGCTGTTCTTTAATTGAAGTAAACGGAGCAGCTGCTATGGTGTGTGTTGTTTTTCCCATTTTCCCCTGTGAGTCACACATTTCCTTCCTTAATGTCTCTATCTTCCGTCGGTCTGTACTAATGAAGCCCCACATCTCAGCTGCTGAATGCTCAAGCTCGTCTGCCTGGAATTTTCTAACTCATTTCAATTCATTTCCCACTTTCCCCTCTCCCTCCTGCTGCCTTTCTCCCGTTCCCATCCCATCTCTCTTTATCTCCTCTCCCTGTCTTTGTCTCTTCCCCACCCCTCCCTCCGTGTGTCTCACCAGCCATGGCTCCCTGTCCCTTGTCACCGCTGTGCAGAGGGACAGGGGCTGTGCAGGTGAGCGCAGCCTCTCCTCTCCCCTTGCTGCACCTCCCTGCTCTCATCCCCCTCCCTGCCTGCTGCCCTCCACATCACCCCTTTCACTCGGCTCCTTTTCTCCAGCACCATTTTTCAGAGCAATCCACAAAGCACTTTCAAATCCGTGTTTAAGTTGTCCCCTCCTGACCCCATCTCCTCATGGCCTCCGGCAGCAGCCTGTAATGCCCTGTGCTTCAGAGGAAGGTGGGTTTGTCCTCTGCCCCTGGCCCTACACATCAGAGATACCCACATTCTGCACAGGCTCAACCCGAGGTTGAAACCAGAGGTGGGCAGGCCAGTGGCCACGGGAGGGCAAATTCACAGGGTGCTGGGAGCTGTAAATACTGCATGCAATTGATGCATCTGCTGGGAAGGTGCAGAGCAGCACTGCCATAGGTGCCGGGTCAAGGAATGGATCCTACAGCTCTGTGTTGCAGGGAGGCTGGAGAAGCCCCTCCTGGGAGCAAGAAAACACCAGGAAAGGGCACTATCCTTTCTGCCCCTTTTTGGTCTGTGGGGGAAGGAAATAAGGTTGCACAGTCCCATGCCTGACACCAGTGGACTAAGAGACCCCTTGCAAAGGTATGTCTTGCATAGGTTTCAACACAAAGCACCCTGTCAAGAGCAAGTAATGGGAATAGCAAATGGTAACATCTCCACTCTGCTTTGCTTACGAAGGTCATTCTTTCCACAGCTTTAGCTGCTCCAAGACAGGAATAGTAACCTGGGGCATGGGAGGCAATGTGCTGGTGTGACCTGCATGCCATGGAGGGCTGAGGCATAGGGAGGTGAAGACATGAACCAAGAGGATCCTCCCCAAATAAAGTCAGGTATGTTGCAGAGCACCGCTGCTTGCCTGTGCTGAAACGACCCCATTTTCTGATGTCTGCTGACCAGGGGTGTCAGTGTCCTGTTCTTTTTCTTCATTAACACTATTTTTTTGGTTGTTGGTGGGCACTTCCTACCCCCATTTCAACTCTTAGCCTTTCTGTTCTGAGTTGCATTTATATCCTCACTCTTGCAGAAGATAGAAAATGTAATTCCTTCTCTTAAAAATGTGGGGAACTGATATAGAAGGAAAGATGCAGTCTGAAATTTAGGGTCAGAGCATGTCACCTGTAACTTGTCAGCAGCCCCTTCTCTAGAAGAGCCTGGGACCAACCAGCACTGTACTCTCAGTGGTGTCCCTCAGCAATGCCAAGGAAGCCAGAGACTGCCACGAGTCTCCATTTTTGATAGAAATCCTCACTAAAACCCCACTGTCAGAGCTGGATCAGATCCCTTCCCAGTTTTCCATTTTTCCCTTCCACCTTGTACAGATGTCTTTTCGGTTTAGGAAGAAGTAGAACTGAGTCCTTGAGATTCAGCTGCAGGAGTCTGACCCCAGACCTGGAGTTTTGCAGGTTAATTCCATCTTTACCATTAAGCACCTGATTTCCCCCAAAAGAAAATCAGGGTTAAGATCATTTTGGAACCATAATAGAACAAAGAAATGCAAATCTCTGTAAGGAAGGAAAAACACCTTGATAGAGATCAGACACTGGCTTACATACCCCTGGGAGAACCGGCGGAAGAAGTCAGAGTTATGAGCCCTGGATGGCTGGAGGAATTTTGCTCTTGCTTTAAATTTTGTTATGCTGCTTTCACTTGAAAATGCAGGTTCAAAGGAAAAAAATATCATAACAAAACAAAACACACCAGTGCTTTCCTCTTTGGCTTCAGGGCCTCCTGTTGAGGTTCCCTCATCACCATAGAGATAATGTTGCTTGTTAGGCCTAAGACTAGCAGTTGGAATTCAAGTGGACAAAAAGACCTAAACAAACCCATTATAAATCCCCAATTACTTTCAAACTGTCAGGCTTATTAAAAAATGTAAATATCCTTCTCATTCTTGCAGAGAGTGTATAAAAATGCATGAGGCTAAAAGTCAGCTGAGCTGAAAGGAGTTGGTTTCTGAAATAACTTCGCTGGGAAAATTGCAGAAGTCTCTCTCGGAGGGCAGAAGGAGGACAAAGTACACCTGCCTGAGCCACTGCTCTCACCCAGCCTCGCTGTTGGAGTGTCACTGGTGCCACCCTGCCCTGCTGTGTCAGACATCTCTTTAGATAGTTGAATATGCCTTTTTTTTTTTTTTTTTTGTCTGCTTCTCAGATTTTTTATTTCAAGGGATGGGTATGCAGTTCCAACAGGGGGAATTTCTACCAGCTGATAGGAGTCATACCCCAACTGCAGGTGGCTGAATTTTCCCCTGTGCTTTCCAGTATTTACTGCTCACCTCAGTGGAACAGTTTTTCTGTCAAAGTTTTACTTCTGCTTTCTGCTCCCTTCCTTCATTTGTGAATGGGGAGAAGGTTTCTTTTGTTTTCAAATTTGGTCTTGCTCCATCTGCAGAGGTGTTTCACATGAGTCTCTTTAATGTAATGTAATATCATCTCTGTTTTCACCCTGACCTGCTCCTGGGCTCAGCGAGGACTTACCCAGAGGCTGGGATTTTCCAGCTGTGCAGCAGAGCCTGGCTAGATGGTGAGGTTATTTCTGGAGGCAACCAGAGTTCCTTCAATTTTCTTCAATATGAATTATATTGAGGACCAGAATGGAGATTCTGTCCTCCCCCACAGCTACCAAGGACAGTCCTTGGAAGGGAATGTTATCAAATGTGTGCAACCTGGCCTTTATTATGTTAGCATCTGGCAGATTCAAGAGGAGTCATTCTGGTGGTAGAAAAGGGGTAGTGTTGTCCATGAACCAGGGAGAAAATCTGTATTCCTGCTTCCACTGAACTCAAGAACAAGCATCTGGGGCACAGGCAGAAGGGCAAATGATCCCTGGGGATCCCTGAGAGACAAGCTGGTGTGCCATGGGTGCTGGGAGGCCTGTTTTGCTCTGTAGCAAAAATATCTCACTTGATCATCTTTTAGGCTGAAAATACAAAGGGTTTTTGTCTGGAAGTGACACTCCTTGTCTGTTCTCCTGTATATCACAAGATACACATTCCATATAATACACATTCCATATACTAGAACATATTTCATGCAGTTGCTTCGTTTTGAAGACCAAGACCTTATTTATTTATTTATTTATTTATTTATTTAAATTTTGCAGACTTCAAGCCATGCACTCGTGGTGACAGGGTGCTCAAACCAATGGCACAAGATAGCTCTTACCCCGCAAGAGCTTACTGTCTAATAAAAAGCCAGAAAGAACAGGTGGATGTTAGAAACAATGAGACAGCATTAGTGTAAGATGCAGTGGTCCAGCACATCAGCAAGTTCTTTGTGGTGTCCAGATTTGGTGGGCATCATAGAGAAGGAGAAAACAAGAAAAGATTTGTAGGCAGAATAATGAAGAAAGCTGGTAGTGAGCTTCTCATGTGCAGAAGGGAGCAAGGAGAAAGCATTAATGTGTCTGTGTGGACACAGGATGTCTGAGCAGTGGTGTGGGCTGGATTTTGCAAATCCACTGTTGCCCTGATGTGGCATTGGTAGTCACAGAATGGGAAGGAAGGGCAGGCCTTCAAAAGGAGATAAGGAATTTAAATGCTGAGTTACAGCATTGCTACATGTATACCAACAGGTGATACAGGATTACTATATTTTATCCAATTGCCTGTTTGTAATTCAGAGGTGTAAACAATAAGAGAGGAAACAGTCAGCTGTTTGATTAAGTAAGGAAAACTGAAGTGACAATATAAAAAAGCGTAGTTGCTGTTCTCAGTCATCAACAGAGACTGGCTTAAAATGCTGCTACACTTAAAGCTCACTAGAAAGTTTACAGAAACTGCTAAATTTGGCACTTCTGCTCATTCTCTTTGGAAAAGCTAGATAGTGGAATCCTCCTTTTCCATCCCTTTGCAGATGCTTTGGCACTAGTTATATTTTTGTCTGGATGCTCATGAGAATCCAGTATTTTCGTTTCTGAACATTTGAGGGAATCCCCAGAGCTTTGGCAGCAGCATTTTCCCAGGAGAACTCCACTTCGAAGCGCGAGCACAGTGGAAGATGCAAAGGCAAAACATGGCCTTCTGCTCAGCTCTGCTCCGCACCAGCTTTGCCTCCAGCACTGGGCTCCTGATGTTGAGCAGTTTGCAATATCCTGGTGATAGCCCTCCCAGCCTGGCAATCCTGCAGAGGCCTGCCGTGTCAGAGTGCCCGAGGTGTTTTCTACCTTGAGACTCGAGATGATGAATTTCTAGAGTGAGAGGACAAGAGTTGACTCCGTGTTAATGCCAAACTTTAAATGTTTTGACTATAAAACTGAAACAGCATTACCTATTCCCAGCAGAGCTCCACTCTTTCTCTCTCTCCTCCCCTTCTTCTCTCCACACTGTAGCCTTTTGTATGTCTCAGGCATTAATCCCTCGCTGCCGGGGTGTGTAAATTAAAGAATAATAGAGCTGCAGAGGCATAAGCTCGCAATGATGGGGAATGTGTTTGTCTGCTAAGAAGCAATTTCAGCGAAAATTAACTCAATTTCATCTGAAATAGTGAAGACCGGCATAAGCTGGCAGATCCCCGAGGACGGTAAAATTACTTCGTCAAAGCTCTGCTTGCTTAAATTAACCAAGCAAGCACTCCAGGTTATTGGCAAGATGCAGCTAGTAACTAGGTTTTAATAAACAAAAATAGCTTTTTGGATAAATAAGGAAAGTGCAAAATGTCTTATGTATTCTGCTGATGCTTTCATCTGTATGTCCTCAACAGCGGGACCTTCACATTCCTTCAGGAGCTTCCTTTCAGTCTCTGTGTCCAGCTGGTCCCTCTTCGGAGCCTTAGCAAACAAGAATGAACCTGAAAGTGCTCGTGGATACGATATTAGATAAACTTTTCCCCAGAAGCTAACAGACTGAATGGCTCAGTTTGCAACACTGAGGTGAGATAACAGCAACAGTTTTTAGGGTTATTTCCACTTTTTTTTTTTTTTCATACTCAGAAGATGACTATTATTGATTTAAATTGCATCACCTCAAAATATGATGTGGTGTCAGAACAAGAATTGCTCTACACTGTCACTGATACGGCAAATTCCCCAGCTGAATACATTGCTGCCAATGGGCAAGTCAGGATGCGAGCTCTCTCCTCCAGCTAGGAGCTCAGGTCCAAGGGGAGTGAAAATTTCATTACGACAGGAAGACTGGCTCCAGTACTAGCTCAGAGAGCTTGTAAATCAGTTGAGAATGTGCTGTAAAGTTCTTTTGTTGTTGGTGGTGTTGTTGGTGGTGTTTTGTTTTGTGTTTATTTTTTTTTCCTGTTATTAAAAGCTTTTCTTAGGACTGTGTTTTATGAAACCACTTTGTTGTTGGAGGTTATGATCACTAGGAAGAGCCTTCTGGAAAATGCATGTTGGGCTTATTGTTTTGCCTCCTAGTCCACAAGTACTAGGACAGATTATTGTTTCTTTTGGATCCCATTCCTTCAGGTACTGTGATTTTTGTTTTGGGAATAGCATTCATCAGAAATTTCATTGGACAGAAGCATAAGGGGCTTAAGAACCCATTCATTGGAAAGGAATATGACAAAGCTTCTCAGAATTGCGACCTCTGTTGAATTTCTTTTGTTCCTCTCTCTCCAAAGAAGTCCATCAATATTCAAAGAGCGCTCGATATTTAAAAGCTTTGGGTATGTGTCATCTCTAACCCCACTAGAAGGATGGATTGCTCCTTATTGTCCTGGCCAAGTTGTGATTTCTGGCACTGCAGCTACTTCCCCTCCTGGCTCCAGGTCCCCACTGAATGGGACTGTTAATGGTTGATCTGAGGCAAGGTTAGCTGCAAAAGCATCAGACCAGCCAAACCAGAGGATGAGGTGGAACCCAAGTGCACACAATTTATTCCCTCCCCACTGCACTCCCCGGGTTGCTTATTTCCCCCCTCCCTTCCTACCATAAATCTCAGTATCTGCAGAGGGGAAAGCAGCTGCCTAGAAGATTTGCTGAGCCATCCACTCATTAAAGTGTTTCACTGGCAAAGAAATACTTTCTCTTGCTGTTGCATATTTAGAGTTTGGAGATTTCTTGTTAGGACAATCTGAGGTTATACTTCTTATTTGTGCTGGTTTCAGATGTCAGGAGAAGATGCTTGGCTAATAACCCACATTTACTGCCATGAACTGTAGTGCCTTGGCTTGGGAGAGAGCTGGCAGTCCCTCAACAACAGCAAAAACCAACAAAACACAGGGTAGGAAATACGGGACCAGCACCGTGTAAAATCACCTCCCTTTGATAGGATTAATTGCAGAAATGCCACCAACTTGTCATTAAATCCAACAAATGCATTTGGAGCAAGGGATAAATTGCCCAGCAAGGCAGTGGCTCATGGGGACAAACGTGCCCCACTGAGACATTTCATTGCAGCTCTCCTCCATTGGGCTGTCTGTCACTTTTATTTCTTTTCGCCATTAATGCAGTGGCTGTGGTCAGAAAGGTGCCGGCTTTAAAACAACAGCGTCAAAACCAGCTAGGAAAATAATAAAAGCCCTGCACTATCACCAGCCAGGCCAGCTGCTTTTGCAAAGCTGCTATCTGCTCCCTGCATGCTGCTCCTGCGTTGAATCTGCTCCCTTCGCTGATAAGACCCGGTTCATCTATTGTCAGCCCCGCTGAGCCAATCTAGCTGCATTCGAGCGAGCTGGATTTTGTTCTGCATCACGTATCAATGACAACTTCCAGCTATGGCCTTGCTTTAAAAACCTTGCTGGTGAGGGTGCATGGAGCTCGAGGAGCGAGGCAGATCTCTGAGCACAAAGGGAATTCAAAGTGGCTCGAAAACAGGCTTTGAAAACATAGCAAATGTGCTGTGGAGGCCATCAGGAGGGACTAGATAAACATGGGACACCGGGATAGCCGCAGGCTAGGCTGCTGTAAAGTGCCGTACCTGGAGCAGGAGTGTCAGCGGGTACAAAACACAGTAGTACGCCTGCTATAAAGGCAGCAAAAAGGATGCTTTGTGATTAAGGCACAGCAGTGACACTGAGTGGCTGGAGCCTAGTGCGAGCGATCTCAGCTCAGGGCTCCCTTTCTGGCGGTGTTTGCCAGGCACCTTGACTGGAGAGGAAATTTTGCAAGGGCGTGTTGAAGGCAGACAGGAATGCAGGCAAGTCTCCAGGGCCCTGCACCGAGCCCTTCTCAGCCCCGGGAAAAGTTTCCACCGTGATGCGGCCATCCCTGAGGTGGGGAACAGAAGGGACTTGCCTCTCGAGTTGCAGATAGATTGTCTCTAACTAAGCAGGCCTTGAAGAACTACAGTAATTTGAATAGTAAATAAAACATAACCTTCAACTACATTTTTATTAATAGGATTACACATTTTAAAATCAAATTACTTTGATACTCTTGGCTCAGGAAAGTCAAGAGTTAGGGGAAAAGGCAATCACATAGGTGCTTTGCAGAGTACAAAACTGCTCAAACTGTAGTTTTTGTGTATTTCATCTTTAATGAACTTGCCATTTTATGAGTCAGCACTGATGGGAAGTGTGATGGTCTTCTTTCAGGAACACCTTGCTCTTCATCTCTGCCTGCCAAGATGTCACCGCCTTGCTCTTTGCTCTCTCAGACTGCCATGGTTTTCTCCAGCCCACTTAGACTTCTCTACTCAAAGATTAACCCTGCGCTCTCATGCTGGATAACTTACTTCAGCTGAGGAGAAACAGCAGTACATGACAGATAAGAAAGTAATTGCACCCTGAGGAAGCATGAGGAGTGTCTGCATCATATGCACTTGCTTTACAAAACAGGAACTACTTATTCAAAGGAGCAGCCTTTGAAATCCAAAACAGGGTGCATAGAAAAGCCACCATGGCAATAACTTTATTAGATTTCTCACATGGCTTCTTGGAGCAGTTTCTATCCTGTCCTGAATTTAGTTTTCCACCATCAGAGATGGAAATCAGACAATGTGTCTCAGTGGCTTCCTGAACTAAATGCATTGTGGCCAGATCTCAGGATAAGGGCAGAGAAGTTGTGAAAATCCACTGTGAGAAACTGTGGGAAGGAAAAGGAGGGTTGGGATGAAGCATCTCAAGGTGAGGAGGTGATTGGGTCCAAGATGGACTTTAGACCTGATCTAGACTTGTTTCTCTGGAGACATCTCCTGAGGCTGCCCAGAGGAGTCACACACTTTGTTTTCTAAGGGTTGGATGATGTTTAACCTTCAGGCTTCACCAGATGTGACTCACTGTGTGCCCCTGAAGATCAGAGGCACCCACCCAGCAACTCGTGCTGACGTTCGTCATTCTTGATCTGGAAGAGCCACATTAGTGCAGATGTCCAGAAAAGAAAAGTAGACAAGGTCATGGAAAAAAATCCATTAAGATTTACTAACCCCAGAGATACCTCCTTTCAAGTGGGAAATGCCAGGCCTGAGGTCTCTGGGAGCAGGCAGAGTACAGAGCACAGCAGTCTCAACATCCTCACCCTTTTGTGCCCTTTCCTTGCCACTGTTAGAAACGGGGCAGCAGGCTGGATGGAGGTTTGGCTTTGCTCACCACAAATGTTCTTCTCTTCTTTGAACCTCAAAGGTAAAAATAGTCAGAGATCTTACCCAAGTGTCTTTCAGATGGCAAAAGCTTTCAATTGCTTCCAGCCTGGGGCCAGAGCAGTACCAGTGACCATGAAGTGGAAGGCTCCACATCCCGTATTAACCAGTCACGGCAGTCTTGTTCTCTCTTCTTTTCCTTGCCTTGCCTTTGCTTTTTTAAATCCTCTAATGAAGCACAAGTATCCGGAAGGAAAGCATGCTAGGGGTGACAGGGAAATGTCCTTCTGATCTCTCCTCTTGAAGGAAGATTTGGAACATTTTAATAAAGTGGATTAAGAACTCGGACACAAAAAGTAACCTGTTTCCCTGTGACGGGTGCTTTAATCTTCTCCCTGAGCTGCTGACAAAGGCTTTCCTTAAAGAAACCTCCTGAACACAAAAGGGAGAATAAAAGAATGGGAGAACAGACTGAGAGGTGCAAGATGTTTAAAAGCACCCAAAAAAATGAAGCCGCTTGGGTGTTAATTGTGTTCTCTTTTCCCAGAGCCTGTTTTCCTCTTTCGCTTCCGATTTTGGATCAATGCTAGAGGCTGCAAAGCTAACCCAAGGAAGGAAAAAGCCTTTGATTAGACAATCTGAGTGGTAAAAAAGGTATTGAACAGAAAGTGCAGTCAATGAGCTGCTCAATACAACAATTAGAAGGTGAAACTTTTTCTTTCCCTTTCGAAGCAAGACACACCTCTGCTCTGCTGGAAGGAGGTGGGTGGGAGGAATTTTTCCCATTCTGGTGCCCAATTGTCTCCTGGACCTATTCCATTTCAAAGAAGAGTATGACCTATAAAACTGACCCGCTTTTATATCACCCAATGCAGCCTATGAAACTATCTGGCATTTAAAGGGACACTCCCGGTGTTTTCAGCAACAAGATTTCCATGACAATAAATTAATAAACTAATAAAGAAATCTAGAAAAATGTTATCTTTGCAAGTGTTCCTGGAGTATTTCTAATTAAAGAATCTTTCCAGCATTGCTGGTAATATAAATGGTTATACAATTGAAGTTTTGCCCAGATGGGGAACCCCACTGTTCCATGGACATGACGTGGGAATTAAATCTCAGTTGATTGGTTTGACATGCCAACACGGTAAGTTCATTTCTTTTCTTCCTGTCTCAATGGTCAAAATTATTATTGTAAGCCTAGAGACTTATTTATATGTTTGCTCGTTTCTCCTTCCCCCACTAGGGTATTTTCAAGCTGGGGAGCATCTCAAGGTGTTGTGGGTGGTTCAACAGACGACTCTGGCCAACAGCCAGTGTCGCTTGGCAAGAAGACCACAACGTGTGCCCTAGGGGACTTTGCAGACTTGTAACTTTGCAAGTCCTGCAGTGATGAGTCGTGTCAGTCTCTTGGACTTTGTTTGGATCTGAATTTGGTTCAAGAACATGGTGTCTCCTTCAGTCTGGACCATGTCTACTCCAATCCAAGACAGAGCCCGAGCTGCATTTGCTGTGGCTCTGCCAGGGACAAAAGGTGCCATCACAGGCTCTCTCTGAACATGGGCAAGCAGAAGGTAAGTGTGAGCCAACTCTTTTGCCCACCAGGCAGCCACAGATATCAAAGAAGCACGAGTCCCAGGGGGGCCTTATTTATTCTTGATGCTTCAATTTAAGCTTGTCTTTGCTGCCTAGATCTCACAGCAGGAGGGGAACTGAGGCGTTTCTGCATCTCTCTCCCTCACAGCTTCAGATACATCTACAGCCATTTATAGACAGAGATCATGGTTGCCGAATGAAAGGTGGGTTCACATTTTAGCTGTATCTACTTTTGTGAGATGAAATCTCTTGTTTTTGCCCTCTCACCTCTGTGAGGCTGAAGCCATTCCTTCCAGTCCCTGAGAGGGTTTTGTTTTCCAGTTCTCCCTCCAAGCATCAACTGCCTGCAAAGAGCTGGGGCAGGAAGGGTTAACCTCCATTTCCCTCACTCACTACCACGAAAAAATGCACAAAGACTTGTCCACACTGCTGCTTCCCTTGTTCCGCTGTGTAAAGGGAAAGAAAACCCCAAACAAACCAGAGATAAAAACCCGGCAGGTTTTATAGATCAGCAGCCAAAGAAAAAGCAGGGACAAGGAGCAGAGGGCTGGGGAGGAGAGCCCTCGGCTGGCCCCACACAGGGCTTCCCGTTCACATCTTTCACTATATCCTCTGCCCTCCAATAAACACTGCAAAGCCTGAGAATCACTCAGCATCACAAATCACTGCACCTCATTCCCATACGTCGCCCATGTTCTCCCTCTGGTCCCAAGAGTTCTCTACAGGGCAGCCAGCAGCCCACTGCCACCCAACACCTTCCTGCACAACACTTTGGTGCCCTGCCTACTAGCACAGATTCACAAGCTACTCGTTACCTTTCCTTATGCCATTTCCCCCTTTCTACCCACCCTTGCTAATGTCCTGCCCCTCCTTGTCTTTTTGTGCACCGTCTTGCCCCAAACTGTCTTTTTTTGGGGGGGTGTAGGGGGGGGGGGTCTTATTTTTTTCTGATTTGCAGAAAAAGAATGAGTCTAGGAGCTTTGTGAGTTTTGTTTTCAAGCACACATTTTGTTTTGATAAACGGCATTGTTTTGTCTATAGAAAAGTATTAACTGCTTACATCTATTTTCTCAAAGACCGCACATGAATATTAAAAGGGATTTATTCCTACAATGGCTTCGGGCAGTTGAGTAATCCATTATAGGCTGTCATATCACACTGTGGTAATGTGAAAAGCTGGGAGTCCCTCCAATAATATTTATTAGCAATACAGGCACATTTTCACTTTACAGGTTTTTTTCTCCCTTCCTGTGGTAAGTTCACATATAAAAATATTCATTAGTTTCTTTAAGCTGTTGCTTGATTTTAATTATGACTGTGATAATGATGATTTAAAACAATAAGTGGGTTTCACGCAAGTGATAGTGACCTGGTTTATAGCGTTTACTACAATAATGTTTAATTTGAGGCCCCCCCAGGCCACCTGGACAGTTCGCGTGGGTTGTGCTTCCCTCCCTCCTCGGGGTCTCATGCAGGCACAGCAAATAGGAGCTCTACAGCTCTACTGCTGCAGACCTCACAGTCCTGCTTTGGGCATGGGGCAAAGGGAGTTAGGAGGGTGCAAAAAGGCTTATCTCCTTCCCCTATCAATGTCAAAGAGTCGTGTGTTGGAGAGGGGTCTCCATATCAGACTGTAACCGCACCACGTGCCCCCCTGCCCCCCTTGTCCTCACAATTCAGCTGTGCTGTATTCATTTTGGTTTGTTTTTCTTTTGACCTTTTCCACAGAAGATTTTGACTCCCTCCTATTTTATCTGATCTTTTGATTGCTTTAAGTTTTTCCCGGTCTTCACCTACCCACACCAGAATTGGAGTAGTTCCTGCTCCCAGTGACACCGAGGCATGGCAGAACCTCCCCCCCATTTCTCCAGGCGGATCTCCCAGAGAGGTGCTGAGCCATTAGGGTGGGCTCCAAACTGCTTTATTGTTCCCCTGTGGAGCCAGCCAAGAGTCCAGCGAGGACAGCACCTGCAGTGACACAGCCACTTGTTCCACCGGGCCCCGAGCCAAGACCAGCTCCTTATTTCACAGGAGTCGTCGAGCTGCTGCCAGAGGCTAACGAATGGTGGTCAACACTGAACTGACCTTCCTCTGAGCTCATGATCCCAAGGCAAAGAGCTCCATTTATCCAGAGCCCACTACTGCCAATCAGCTCTTCTGCATCACCTTCAATTGGATCTGGCTAGGAGGGCAGCTTGTTAAATGGTTTTCCTGTCCTCAGATGGGCGCAGGCACACAGAGAAAACACTTGCCTTCATTTCTTGCTTGCTCCTTCTCGTTATACACTAGACATGAGCAGACCACGACCTGATGACAAATGCATGCTGAAGGTGGGGTGTATATGGAGTCATGACAGACTGTACTGCCCATCATGAACTTGGAAGTAGGCTGTGGGACAAAAGGTTTTATTCTGAAAAGAAGATCTTGTTTGAGTCGTGTTACTTCCTGCGACAGATGGGTAATCTACAGCAGTTTTGATGAGTGAGTATCAGTAAATGGGTTGTGTGTAGGATTGATTAGTCCCCATGGTTCACCCAGGGCTTTGCAAGCCCTGCAGAGTTTTGCAAGTAAAGAGGATTTTTACTGTGTGTGTAGAGAGGGGATGGAGAAGCTAAAGAATGGGTGGAAAAGAGGCTTAGGAGCATTAATGTTGTCCTCTACCTTACCCCAACTGGCTCCAGACTTTTCCTGTGGTTCACAACTGTGTTTCTTTTTTTTGGCTTTTACCTCCTACAGGTAAAAACCCTGTCTCCTCTCAGTTGTCACTGCCCTGCTTTGTGGATAAAATGTCTGCTCTGAGATTATGCCAGCACAAGTCAGCTTGTGTTTACACATGTGGGACCAACATCTGCAGGTGGGGCTGTGCATACATGCGAATGCAGATGGTCCATGGTGTGGGTGGGAGGATGGGAGTGTACACTAAAACAGCAGGGCTCACCTCCATGGCCCCTTTGTAACTCATTCTTCAGCCCAAACTCCCTGGCCAATACTTGTGACATAACGATAATCTCCACAGCAACCTATTACGATTATATAAATAAACCTTTTCAACATTATTACACTGCACAGAGGAGGAACAGAGTGATGAACCACAAGGGGTTGGGGGAAGAAATAGTTGTGTAGACAGTCGAAGACATCTAACTGGCCATGAAGGGAGTAATGACCCTAAATTACATTCAAACAAAGAGGGTATTGTTTACGATCCCTTATCTGTTAATAGTAATAATTAAGAAGATTGAGTCTCGGCTAGTATCCAGATAGACAGTTCTCTTCAGGAAGCTTCTTATGGTTCAGATGGTAGTGTTCAAACTTGCAAGTCAAACCTAGGTTGAACTTTTCTGGATATGGAGAGCTGCTCAGAGCTGGTGGGCAAGACATCTTTTCATGCCTTGTAAAGTATTTATTTCTTCAAATACTTTGACTTTGGATGAACTTATTTGTCTCAATATTGAAGTGTGACCAACTTGCATAGACTGAATAGTTTCAAAAGAAATTGTCTTGGTTCCTCAGGTCATCTCTGAGCATCCATGCACAGCTCTCTGGGAGGGGGTATTATAGTGGGGCCTACCAGTGGGCTGGCTTTCTCAGGATGAGGGCCAAGTAACACCTTAAAGACTGCTCAGGGGAGGCAGAAGAGAAGTGGACAGCTTCCTCATGTTTTCACTTTTTAATGTGAAATGAAATTCTACATCACCAAATGTGCTTCTTACCTGTCTTCCTGTTCTCAGTACTCTCCATTTGCTCTGCCCACTGCCCTGGTCTCCAGCCCCTGCCAGATGAAGCCTCTGTACCTCAGTTTGCTGTGTTGTGGCCAGCAACCATAACTGACCAAGGTCCTGCTTCGTCTCCCTGCATCCCTTTCTGCCACCAAGCTGCTTCTGGAATCTGAGAGGAATCAATATACAGCAGCACACGGCTTTATTAAACACATCTATTCTCTCTGGATGGCTGCAGAGGACTTCAGTCTCCTGTTCTACGTGTAAATCCTGGCATGGAGTTTTTTCTTCTTCCCTCACCCTCCATTGTGGCTCCACTTTCCATGAAATCCCAGCACGGGATGTACATTGTTCATTTTGCCCGTGATAGCATGATAAAATCCCAGCTCAAACTGGCCACAACAGCAGTTCTGTTGCTAGTTCCACACCACCAGGCTTGACCTCAGCAGAAGACCTTGCCCTCAAGAGCAGTTGGAAACCCAAGACCTGGTGCCTGAGTGTCGCTGGGGACACAAACCTGGGTGCATTAGGCTGCAAGAGAAGTAGCCGAGTGAGCAAGTTGTTCCCTGAGCCAGCCGCAAAGGACTCATTAGCCAGCAGCTATTTAGGTAGTGGCACTGCAGCAACTCTCAGCCGGAAAAGGCTGATTTGTGGCAGTTTCCTCTCCACACTGAGAGTGCACTGATCAGGAATATAAATACCGTTAATCCCCAGCGTTAATACCAGCAGCTTTGATCATCTTTCCCCATTATCACTCCCTTGCTGTTAATAAAAGTGATAACCATGGGGGAGAAGGGAAGGGGGACTGGACTAATCATTTTGCAGTTGGCGATGCTGTAAGTAAACTGTCAGGTCTGGAGATTAGGGAGCTGAGGAAACCCTGGAGAGATGGTATTAAATAAACACTTTTGTTCATGCAGGTTGGAAAAACGAGACGCCCAAGGCAACCCTGCCTCAGTGACAGTGCCTCTGGACTACGAGGGGGAGCCTAAAATCAAATTTCTACAGGGAACTTTCTTCGATTTTCTAAGGTATGACTCCTTTTAATCTGGAGCTGTTGGCTGGGTAGCTTCCAAACTTGCTTGAGTTGTTGGGAAAGAGGCAGGGAGGGCCCTGTGTTCTCAACCAGGTACAGCAATTTGTGGGTTTCTGCTCCATCCTCTTCCTTTAGGTTCACACATGCTCTGAGCCACCCAGCTACATTGGCCTCGGGTCGGGGGTTGTACCAATGAAATCATCCCCAGGCTTTGGAAAGACTTTTCTTGGGTGAGGAGTGGAGAGAATATATTTCCCTGCACAGATCCTTGCTGATAGCTCAGGCGAACTAGGCAAAACAGATAGTGATTGATAGTATTTGCTTATGATGGTTCCTGATGGCATTTTGAGGAAGAATGGAGAGATAACTAATTTGCTCGCCAGAATCTTAGCTTACCTTTGAAAAAGATAATTGAGTCTCTTGCCTTCATATTCAAAAGATAAATGTGCCTTGAGAATGGCCAATTGTGTCTGATTGTGTCTGCAGAGAGCCTGAGAATAAGGAAAAGCAGGTGCATCACTAGCACATTAGTTACAAACTCTCTTGATAGGCACTTAAGTGGCCCCATTATTAACCAGCCTCTGCAGGACTGAAAGGGCAGGGACATCCCTGCCATGAAAGCACAAAAGATCTATAGGAAATCACACCTCATTCTGGCCTGAAGGAGTGTCTAACACCATACATCTGGATACAGAGCAGAACCTGGGAGAATACCAACAGCTTTTGTTTTCAGGCTGATTGTGGTTGATGGCGAAGCTGGGAGAGGAATCCAGGAATCCCCAAACCCTGGAAATAGGGCTCAGTGGGAAGACATAACCCATGCTTTTTGTGTCGAGACCGCTGGGGCTGAGGTCCACCAGAAGAAACAGGGCTAGCCCAGGTTGAATCCAAGCCAAGAGTGGCTCTGCTCCGTCATTGCAGAGCAAGACTGTGAGTGAATGGCCTGCTGCTTGTGGAGGAAGCCATGCCCACGTCCATCTATCAGTGGGAACTCCCAAGCTGGAACAAGGCACCAGCTGGAGTCTGCCCAGTGCTCCCATTCCCTTCTTCCACCTGCTCAGCCCCATCCGCCAAGAGCTCTTCCCTCCGTATTATTTTCTCTTTTTCCTTTTCCTAGTGGCATCCAGCCCAGAGCTTCCACAGGAAAGGGCAAATGGGCTGGGAGGCATTTTAACAGCAAAAGGCAACTTGCAAGAGCTTTGCAAACTTCTGGATGGGGCCAGAAGGTCTTTTTTTCTGCGGCAGCTGGTCAGAGATAGCAAGAGCAAGATTCGCCTGAACCTTTGATAATTAAACTCTCAGCTGCCGAAGAGCTGGCTGCCTGGCTGCCAGATAAATGCTGTTTCCCTTGAATTAGTGTGGAGCCAAAGTGACATCCAATGGCTGGTTAGGCTCATCAAACTGGCTGTTCTCTACAGCTATCCCAGGGGACAGAGCCCAGGCGGCCATTTGCCAATGGAAAAAGGCAAGTACAAATTCCAGGCACGTATCATCCTGCTGAATTTATCACATCTGCAGTTCAGGTACTTTTAGACTTCCTGATGTCATAATACTCCTTTATACAAGAGCTTTCAGGGAAAGCTCCCAAATATGCATTAGACAGAGATGTAATAAGACAGGTCCTGTATATTAAATAGCTACTGCCAGCTCAAATTCAGTCCCAAATTTAGGGTTGAAATGAATGAACTATTACAAAACCTGACACCATCAGAAACATTGCTGCACAATTTATTTTTTGGACAGGAGTTGGAAGAAAAATTGTGGGGGTGCTATTTCTTTAGGAGAAGGGAAGTGCCACCTGCAGGGCCTGCAGACGGGGCTGGAGAGTGACAATCTGAGAGCCAGCACTGATAAACGTGGGACTAACACCGAGCCTCATCCCCCAAGCTGAGAGAAATTGAAAATGCAAACAAAGAGGTAGAAAGAGCAGAGAGCAAATTGGTTTTCAAAAACTCTTCCTGTTTCAGTCATCTCAGGTGCTGCTGGATTCCGAGTCCCAGAAGTGTGGCAGTGATTTTTAAGCTGACAAGGTCCCCTATGCGCCAGCTGAATGTGTCAGGACAGAGAATTATTATTTCAAAGGCAATGAAAGGAGGGATACAGTTTGTTAGATGCCAGGCAATGTCCCTGCTTGCTAAGAAAGGGCAATGTTAGGATGGACTGAAGAGCAATGTTAAGATGAGGCTAAAGAGCTGCCCAGGAAAAGATGATACTGAGAAAGATACAGACACCAGCAATGGGCAGGTTGCTCATCCCACAGGGTGGTGGGAGGGGAACAAATCTTTGTCATTACCTTTTATTTTATTTTATTTTATTTTATTTTATTTTATTTTATTTTATTTTATTTTATTTTATTTTATTTTATTTTATTTTATTTTATTTTATTTTATTTTATTTTATTTTATTTCAAATTAATGTCCTCCCAGGGTGAATGCAGGGATACTAACTGCTTCCTTAGGTAGCATTTCTCTTTGGTGGTCCCTGACGCTGAGAAGTCTCTGATGTAGGTGGGAAGGGTGGCGAGGGCTGGAGGAGCTGAGCTGCATGTGGCACGTCCCCCAGCGAGCTCGGGGTGTGAGGAGAGGAGAGGGCTCTGCGCTGGCGTCGAGTGATGGAGGAGGCTGGGTGGGCTGCCAGGAAATGGTTCCTCTCTGTTGTTATTGAACACCTACTCACCAGGGCTGAAGGATCACCTGGTGTTTAAATATTAAATATCAGTAAATCAGCTGAAAGAGTGCCTGTCCAAGAGCTGATGAATGTGTGCTGGTGAGGGCTGTGCTCAGGGCCGCCTGCATCTGCAGTCTCCCCCTGCTCACATGCCCCCTGCACATGCACATGTTGGCAAGGGGGCTGTGCACGGACAAATTATGCAGGCTACTTGCACTGACTTTTTGCTTGAGAAAGAGGAGATAAAAGCCTCCAGTCCCAGCAATTCAGCACTAAAACATCTATTTCAGCACAAGCCACAATGCGCCTCGGTGCTGGGAACATATATTTGTCTGCAAATCAAAACCTGTTCTTTCAAAACCATATGTCATTGACGGATCAGCCCAGCTAATGCTGGGCTTTCTTTTGTGAAGGCTGAGCTGGAGGTAAGAGTTTTGATTTGCGTTTGCTGCTTTTAGAGCTGGGAAGAGTTTCGTTCCCAGCAGTGGTCTGTTTGGCCACCGGTACAGAGCATTGCAGCCCATGGTGATGCCATGTGAGACCATTACATCTTGGCTGACCTGCCCTGACATTTGGATGTTCAGTAGTGCCAGCTCTTTGCTTGCAGGAGGGAGAGCTTGTTTGCCTGACCCTACCAGGGACTGGAAGGACAACTAATGTTGACTAACGTCAAGTGGCTCTGCTACACACAAAAAGGGTCTCCTGAGACCCCTGCTAGCATGACTCACAATTAGAGCCAGCAAAGCTATAGATTTTCATTAGCAAAAGTGTTTTTCCTAGTGAAGGACTTTGAAAGAGATCCAAACTGATGCACTGAGGGTTAGGTAGTCTGGTGAAGCTCTTAGAGGAGAAAGACTGGCAGCAGCTAGCATTTAACATACATAAGGAACTTAAAATGGCCATTCCCTGGTTCCTATATCCTGCTTAACTCAGGCAGCCTGCTGGGGTAACAAAAACACTACAAATCAAAGATATCACTGGTAGCAGTAGAACAATAGTTGCCATGTACTGCTGTACCCAAACTTCACCCAGATAGACAGTCCACCTTCTCTAGTAGTCATCACCAAAAGCTAGAAAAACAGCTTAAAAAAATGAACCCAGTCATTGGATAACAACCTTCCTAAAAGAGCAGAGGTCCACTGTCCTCTGTGGCCGGGAGATAACCATGATGAGCAATTAGCACATGAAAGGTGGCATCAGACTCTGCCCTCCTTTAGCTACCTCAGTTTTAACTCCATGTCTGGGGCCTCCTGCGGCAGCAGAAATTGTTCCACGCCCCCGTCACTTTGTGGCTGCGCGATGCCCTGGTATGTGAGAGCTTATGTTTATACCTCAGCTTTACTGTCTTTCCTGGAGAGCTGAATTTTCTCTTGGTGAAAGCAACAAAGCTCCATGGAAAAGCAACAGCTCCGAGGGCTGTGCTGATTTACTTCAGGCAAGTTGCTGGCTCAGTTTTCTATTTTATGCTCTGGGGATATTTTTACTCTGTATCTCCACCGCGGCCTCCAAGCAAATTCAGTTTTAAACTCATCACCGCAGGGGTCTCCTAGTTATGTCCCTGGATTGAAAGCACAGCTGCTGATGGTACCACAGTATTCTCTCATCACAGGCGATTTTGAGGGTAACTGCCCCAGAAGGTGGTTTGCCGGTGTGGGAAATCTGAGCGATCTCCTTCCTCTCTTATCAGTCCTCTTCCAAGTGGGTGATGGCTTTGCTTCTCCAGGATGGAAAGACACTGGCCTAATTGCTCTGGAAAAAAACTTTCAGCCAAAGTAAAGCATGAAAAAATACCCAGAAAAGCCTGACCTTCTCCCAGCCTGTTCCCTTGGTAACCATCACCTTGCTGTTACGGTATTCAAAGACAACTTTTAAACTTTTCAGAGAATATAACAAGAAGGCATTCAGGCAGGGTCAGAAGGAGCTGGGAAATGAGTTTGCTTTGCTCCCAGGCAGAGGCAAGGTGTCAGGCAGGGAGGTGCCAGGCAAGGGGCAGGTTGCTATTCCCTCCTCTGGGGACCGTGAGCTTGTTTTGGGGGAGATACGAGCATGGCTAGGGTGCTTTCTCCCTTCCCTCCCAATTCCCCTCTTGCAGAGTCGGGTTAGAGGATGGAGTCTGCTTGGGGCTGGCTCCCTGACACCTCCCATTTAAGCACTGAGAGAAGGATTTTTTTCCATTTCAGTGAAACAGTGTTCTCTGCCTACTCTAGTTTCTTGTAAGGGATGGTTTCTGCACGGTGGTTTCCTGCTCTGTTCTCCACGCAGGGTAGCACACAGTTACCTGCCTCGGGTGTGGGTTGGTGGAGGCTCTCAGACCTGGGGTTGTAGAAGAAGCAGTGCCTTTCCTCTGGAGGCTTTGGCAACCAAAATAGATTGTGGAGTCGGGCACTGTTCCTTGAACCATTTTGGACCCTTTCTTCACAGCCGCTGGTGTGCTGCACCAAAGCATCCCAGCAACAAACCCACGCTTGCATGGCTCCTTCAGGAGGATATCCCAAGAGGACTAATTTTAACGCAGGCAATTTATTTGTATTAGTCTGGGAATACATAGAAATCTTCACCTTCTTTAGCTTTCTTGCATCAGGAGAGGACAGAAAACAGGCCAGCAGAACTGAGATAGCAAATTCACATTGATAGAGAGGTCCTGATGCATCTAAACAGTATCTTACCCAGTCAGACTGCAGGATGGGTATCTCCCAGCTGCTGCAAAGAACAAATGCAATGGGAACATCTTGTCTAGATGGCTGTCCGGGATACTCCACTTGTCATTGGAATATATACACAGCAACCTACAGTTGCCAGTTACTATTGCCTTGTGTCCTCCATGCATATTAAAAGCACAAGCCCGCACAAACCTCTACTCTGTCACTGCAGATATACAATACATATAAAATGTACTCCTGTATTTATTCATAGGTACATGCTCATTTATCAAAGAGGCAATCTCTGTTGGCGTCAATATAATAAAGGGTCTCTCAAAGCAGTACTGCCAGGAGCCCTTTTTCCCCAGGGACTGTAATGCTGTCATGAATATGACAACAAGTCAACATGGGATAATGCTGCATCAGAGGGCAATAATTCTGGGGACATGAAAGGCTCTGTAAATGCAGGTTTAGGGACATAGAAAGTAATACAAGCACAGTGACTTCCATTGCTCTCTTCAGGGGAGAGTGTGCAGTTACGTATTACGTATCCCCTCTGTTTTGTCTACCATCCAAGGCAGGGGGGCATGGAAGGTGTAAGTGACATTTTCCCTGCCTAGCAACAGGTATTGATAAGCAAGGGAAATCACACCTGAATTTGCTTGAACTGCTCCTGTGTGCTGGGCTCCATACCTCACAGCAGGTTAGCACCTTCAGGAGCTGGTTTCCTCAGTGGAACCAGGCAGATGGGAGCATGCTCCAACCTGAAAACTGCATGAATTTTCTTGTAGTTGCAAGCTTGGGGTGGACTTACTTTTGGTGTAGCCTAGTGGTGGTCAGTTAGGCCCTCATGGACGGACTTTCTTTGAGCACAGGAAAGCAGTAAACCAGTGCTCTGGTTTCTATTCCTCATGCATTAAGGCTCTTGACATGGAGTCGGTGTGACCAGGTGGGGTAACAGAGCAATCAACCACTTCACGCTCACTCCTGCATTAAAAGGAGGCCTCAGATCCCTTCTCATGTTCATAGGGAAGCATTACTTGTTCTGAAGCCATTATAGAGCTATGGATGATTTATGGTTTCATGTGGAGAGCACACAGGACCCCTGTGTTCCCATGTCCATGAGGAGGCCGGCCTCTGTTCGTCACTGGAGTTCACCACTTGGGAGTCTGCTTGGTTGATTCTCTCCATCTGACAGTGAGGCATTGGCTGTGGTTTGGGATTGCTTCTCTGTGTTTATGCTGTGGTCACACTCATGAGGTTTTGATCATTTCCTTTTGATTCTTGTGTATTTGGCCAAGCACTGTGTCTTTGTAAAAACGCTTGCAGATCTTGACACTTCATAAACATGAATGAGAATGATGATTTGGATCAGGGTTGGTAGGATGTGCAATGCCTCCCTTGCTCTTTCACAAAGTTATTTGGTGGGGCAGGAAACCAGGTCTCGCTTTTCTCCATCCCTGGCAATGCTTGTACTGCCTTGGTGGAGTAAAATTGTTTCTCAAAACTGTTGTGTGGTCTTTGATGCTGGAGGATGCAAGGACCTGGTCACTGGGTGTTTATCCTCACAGCACCATTGTGAGATGGGGCCATGCTGTTTTATCAGCACAGGTACTGTGGTGGCAGGAGAAGAAATGAAGATCAGTGAAGCAACACACCAAAGATTTCATAAGGAATCTGGGACAGAGTGCAGATTTTGACCTGGTTTTCTGTGGGTCATTTCTTCTTGCTGGCTGGATGCCTGTAAGACCCAGTTTTGCTTTTCTGAGTATAACTGCTTCGTGACGCAGAAAGTATTTCAGTAATGTTTCCTATGGTACCCTGCAGCTGGCATGAATTATAAACTTAAGCTGACAGAAAGACCATCTTGAAATGGCTGTCACCTGGCAAAGACCAGAAAAGCTTGCATATGAACTGTCCTAAGGTGTTTTACCCCTTCCCCATCACAGTGACAAGTGCATTGCGTCCTGGCAGGGCAGCAGCGTCCCAGGGACCATCGGTGCCAGCCAGCCTCCACAGAGCAAACGGCACGTGGTCTCAGGGAATGCTTTCAAACAGCCGTCTGGCAGAAGAGGATTCATCCAGATGAGCCTGAGAATTTATATGCACAGCTGATATTGCTGGAAAGCAGAACTGGCATGGGAATAGCTCACAAAATGGGAATGCAGGGGAATCTTCTACAAAGGCTTTTATCTCACGAACAATTCAACCAGCTTGGGTGTAGCCCGAAAGAGGTATGTGCACTGAAGCAGGGGAGGGAAATGGGACTGCTTCTGCTTCTGTTTATATACCTGAGAAGCCACTCTAATGATAAATAATTGCAAATAATAATCACAATATCAAAAACAGAAAGGGCAAAGAAAGAGCAGCTCCCTCCCTCCCCCTTCTCTGGTGCTGGTGTTTGAGATGTCATCTGGTTATGAAAGCTGAGCCTGTTTCCAGTGGAAGGAGGATGGCAGTCAGTGTATCTTTATCACAATCTCTTTCATGCTCTAGTGAGCTTTCTACCCCGTGCAGCAGCAGCAGCACAGACAGAGATGCCAACCTGTCTCTGAGCAAACGGAGAGATTTGGGCTGAAGCCTCAGCTGATTCAATGAAGATCCCTTGGGTGTTTTTCCAAAGTTGGCTGATGGTTGCTTTCCATCCCCCTCCTGCCTTGTGCTAAGGCACGTGATGGCCAATGCCTTTTGCCAGCTGAAAGGTCACTGTTTTTGTGCATGGAAGAATTATCAGGTTCATCATCTTCTGCGGATTATAATGCTCTTTATCCTTTTTATCTGCTTCCTGCAACCTCAGCACCAGAGTCTGAGCTTGGAAGGGAAGATCGAAAGCACAGATTGCTTTTAACACTGCAGAAAAAATGTCATGCTCTAGCAGGGTGTTGCAGGGAGGTTCTGGTCCAGCCATGATGTCAGAAGCCTGCTGTGTTGCTGTACTGACCCTGATGTGAATCCCCTGAGGGTGAGCTGGGACCAGATCTTAATTCCCAAGAGGTCCCTGCAACAACAAGCGTATAAGTAGCTGACATAGATATGAACCCCACTTTCCCAAAAGGTTGACTCCTGCCCCTCCTTCATCAGCAGAAGCTTCTCCCTGGAATTTTTAGAATTTTGTTTCATGTCATCAGCTTTAAATTGCTGCTCCGTTATTTTGGAGAAACTGGTATCAGTGAGAACTGCAAAGACCTCAGAAGAAGTGCTGGCAAATGTCACGGTCCCAGATAATGAATCATACATCAGTCTTCAAGTGTGGAAATATTCCCCATGAACACAGTGCTGACACAGAGCTGGGATGCATGCATGTGACTCTGAGTCCTTTTGTTCAATGTGAGGACCTCTTGCCTTTCTCTTTGCTTTTCCACATCAGTGATCAGTCAACAACAGAAGGAAATATTAATTAGAAACTTCTGTAATGCCTTCTTTAGCTTTCATCCTCTCGATTTCTGCCCCTGAATCTTTTCTGCAGTCCCCATGCCCCAGGCTTTGAGCACGATCTGATGGCTCCATGGAGCTCTTCTGAGCGGAGTTCATTTCGGCTGAAACAGGATACACGGAGGAAGGAAGGCAGAGCAGCGGAGAGCAGCGCTGAAGGAGAATTGGTTGACAAGGAGAAGTATGTGGAAGCAGATGAGGAGCACTTGGGACTTTGGATGAAAAGTAGTTCATCCCTTCTCAGCCCATTAATAAGTTAATAACTTATCAGAGATTAACTTAACACCTTGAGGCACAGAAGACATTGCCTTGTTCTCACATTAGCTTGGCTCTATTGTAATTCCTTTATCTTACCTTTTTTTTCCCCCCTCAGCTATTGCATACTCACCTGGGGCCACACTAATATAACAGCATAAGATTCAATTACAAAAGACTACAATAAGAGTGCAAAATTCTCTTCTTGACATGCTGAATCAGTGCTCAGAAGCATTAATTATTGAGTGGCTAGCAGATTTTTATTTTTTTTTAAGTTACAGTGGAAAAAAAGGAAGAACCCTATGGCACCTCCTGTGCACTCAGCATCTGTGCTCCTGCGTAGGAAGTCACTGGCTTTGTTGACTCTTGAGGCAAGGCACAGGCAGGAGAACAGGGACAGGAGAGGAGGAGCCAGGAGAAGATGGGATGTTAAGAAGGAAAGGGGGGGGATATGGGGAAAGAGCACAGAGCTGGCATGGCCCCTCCTGAGGAAGCAGCACCCTGGGTATGTTTGGCTTCTTTTATTTTCCTTGGTCTAATCACATTTTATTTTTTTTTCTCACAAAGGAGAGTGGGGAGCTCATCTGGGGGAAAGATAAAAGTCTGGCCACTGGGTCTCAGCTCCGCATGGTTGGGAATATCCTTATCAGCCCATTTGATGTCTTCCTGAGAGCCTCAGTATTGTGTCCAGCACTCAAACATCCCCGTCCCTATCACCAGAGCTGCCAGTACCTCGAGCTTATCTCCCTGTTACAGGAGCCTCCATCTCTAGAGCACCTAAGCACATTTTACATGGTATCAACAGAGAGAACAAAGTGGCCCATCCTTTTACTGGCAGCTTCAGAGAAGCTGGGGCTTTGAGGGGACCATGGAAATTCAGCTGCTCTTTCTTATCTGGCAAGGTGCTTGCAGATCGTGGCTTTGAGGCAGAGTAATGGGAGATGCTTATGCTCCTGCTCTTTATTTTGTGTACCAAAAAATGTGTCAGGATCCAGATGGGTTAACACACCTTCTTTTATCCACACTAAGTCATGGAGTTTAACCTCTCCCGGTGCCTCCTCATTCTCAGCTACAGATGGATTAGGTACACTAGAGCTAAAGAAATATTTTTGCTGCACAGATCCAAGTTTAGCTCCCAGCTTCCTTGGAGCAAATCTAAAGAAACAGCACAGCTCGGGGCATGGGTTTGCCCAGGATATCCCAGCAGACAGGAAGGGTTGGCCAGTTATTTCAGCTGGAGCCGCTCTCAACTCACAGATGCCACTACAGAGTTACATGAAGATGACAAAGACCAGATGCAATTCCCTCATCTTTCTGTCATGCCTCCCAATTTCTATATTTAAACACATGTATTCTGTGGGGATGAAGATTTGGCTTCGGGACACGTGCACAGCACTGCTGCCTCGCATGGTTTTAGTCTTGTGCTGAGATGCACAGTGACAAAATAAACACCGTGTGAGTGAAGAGGATGACATCAGGATTAGAAGCAGTGTTAAGGGAGACAGAGCCGCCTTTCACAGATGATATTTGCATGTGTAACACAGGCTCCAAAGACTCCTATTGCCTTCCTCCACTGACAGCATCGTGTGTTAAGCATTAAACATATGGCTCTACTTAAAGCAGGGGCCAGGCTCCCCGGGCAGGGTGAGGATTTCCTGCGGTTGCCCCTCGTCCTTTGTGGATGAGAGAATTTGGCAGAGGCTGCAAGTATGAGCTGGGAATGGGATCCGATGGCGGTGCACAGCCCAAGCCTGCCCACAAGTGTCACACCTCGCTGTTCACTGGAGATGGCACGTGCAGCAGGGCGAGCAGCCGGGCTCACGGACCTGGCCTTGGAGGAGCACAAGCCGAGCAGAAACCCACCCTGGGGTTTAAACAGAGGGGATGAAACAGATGTGTTTGGTTGGGTGGCAGCACTCTTAGAGGCTAAAGATCAGGCTAAAGCTGCTTTTTTGCAGGCAGAATAAATGGCACTCCATAACGATCTTAATTGGGCTAAAACACGAAATTTCATGGTATATGCTTTTCTGCAGATCTGGATGGATTTGAGCTGAAAATCATATAATCAAATGAACTGTGTGCTGGTGAAAGATGGCATGGCATGCCCGCTCTCCCTTCACACAGCAGCAGAGGCAGTGCAAAGACAGCTTCACCCCCACCCAGGTATATATCAACCCGAAATGATGAGGTTAGTAAAAATTTGTGACCTCATCTTTCCTGCGTATCTCTGCTGGGACACACATAGTGTGTTATCCTTTTATTTTATTTTATTTTATTTTATTTTATTTTATTTTATTTTATTTTATTTTATTTTATTTTATTTTATTTTATTTTATTTTATTTTATTTTACTTACTTATGTGCTGTCTGCAAGCTTATGTTACACAGGACCTAGCAGGCATCTGATGATGGTTATTTCCCTTTGCACCTTGGGAGATGGACTGGATTTTGTCTGGTGACTAAAAATGAAAGGCTCTGCATCTCATTTCTTATTCCCTGAGGCATCGATTTTGGTATTCTATAGAGTTGTGGATCTGAATGGAGATTGCTCCATTGTCCTTATCCATTCCCCTAGAATCAGACAGAGAAAACTACAAGGTGTGACCATCACTGCAACAAATCAAATATGCCTCCTCAGGGAAGTCACCAAAAGTACAAAATCCCCTCACCTCTCCCTTTCTCCTCCTTTTCTTCCTCTCTTTGCAATCTTGGTCTCTCTCCCCTGAATGAAGTTGCAAGGCTTTGTGTTTAATTAAGACACATTGTCCAACCAATTGGGAAGCAGGAAATAGCAGGAGATGTTTTACAAATAGGAACAATTCTTGTTCATTATCCCTTAATTGAGGCAACAAAAAGGTGCTGGAAAACATCCATCAGATGCACATTCATGTACATCATCAGAGAGGATTGGATTTAGGAACTCACAAAAGCAACATCGAATGTTCCAATCAAGAGTTATACAGACAAGAGGGAAACAAAGAATCGGAGACACAAATACATCAGAATTAGCCCAATTACAGATTATATATTTCTGGAAAACACACTCCCTGGCTCTCCTCCAGGATTTTCTTATTTCATACTCTTTTTTTTTTTTTTTTTTTTTTTTTGTCATTCCTGTCTGTGTTACAAAAGCCAATATTGCTTGTCTCTCCTTTACTGGCTCTCAAAGCTTCTTGTGAGGAGGAGGGTATTGTTCTGGAAAGTGTTATAGAGGTGTGTAGGGAACATGCAAGCACAAGTCTGGAAACTTTCACCCCAGTTTTATCTCCGGGGGCTCTGGAGCTGACACATCGTTCAACTTTTTCACCCTTGTTCTTTCACATTCTGAAGTTCAGCCACTCTTCTAAGCCACTGTTCTTGTGCAGAAGAGATAAATAACATAAGAGAACCTGCTGAGGGAAAGATTTTGAGCCTGGAAGGCCAGGAAATCTCGTTACCCACTTAAGTATGCATTTTAAAGCTTGCTTGGCCTGTTTCTGAGCTCATTTACACTCTAACACTGTGGCACCCGCAGAGTCAGTCTTTATTCCCACCGGTCTGTTAGGCTCAAGTTCTTTGGCTTGTCATTTTTTAAAAGGTGCCTTGAGTTTTAAATGAGGGACAGAATGTGCCATGGGCCCTCAAGATACCTACTGAAAGGTATGTGCACATTGATGCTTCCTGGAAGGGAAGCCATCAGCAGGAAAAATGGCATCATACCTCATTGGACTGTAGTAATAGACCAAAACATGACAGGATACTGTTAAAAAATGCTTGTGATCGGTACCCACAGCTGTCGAGCTAATTATTCTTTCTGTCTTGTCATAGATACTTATATGGTCCCTAGGGTACCTCAGCGTTTCACAATCGCTAATATAGTTCTCTTCACACACTCCTGCGAGACACCTATCTGCCATTGCCTCCTCCTCTCCTTCATCCCACCGGGATGGCCGAGGGAGGTGGAGGCTCAGCAGACTATTCCAGCGCTGCGCACAGCGATGTTTTCCCTCGAGTAGCACACATTTCACCAGCTTTATGTATTTCAGCATCCAATGTGGAATTGAAGCTCTCACCATCTATGAAAGGAGACAGGAAACACCAGAGATGAAATCTGAAAGGTAGGGAGAGTTGTTCCCTGGAAGGGAGCCTTAAGTGGGCCAAATCCCCTGATTTCTAGGGATGGTGAGCCCCAGCAGAAGCATCCCAAACTGGGCTGTGCTATAGGATCACAGTGATGCAGTGGGTGCATGTCCCTATGATTTGTGAAACCATGCACAGTGGCAGAGCATCTCCCCAGCAGCCTGGGGGTGACTTCGGAGAACCTGAATCCCAACCTGAAGATGTCCTTGGCAGGACATTGCTCAGTTCCCAAGGAGACTGTACAATACCCAGGTGAGGTTTTCCTCCTGGAGCTGCCCTGGGGAGGATGAGGCTGCAGTCTGGCTCTGTGCCCTGTTTTGTCTGTGAGCTCCCCAGAGCGGCTGTGTCTTTGCCTTTAGTGAAAATTTCCCTCATGATTTTCCCCTGTGCTTCCTCCAGCAGCTGCTGTCGTTTCCCTCTGTTGTCCCCACGAGCCCTCCCCTGCCTTGTTTTGAAATCCCCACTGCCTACCGTGGAAAGTGTTTGCATTGTAGCTGGCATTTGTTGATTTTCTTTAGGTGGCTCAGGGCTGCAGGCATTCCTCATTACTTTTTTATTAGCCAGTTTGAATACTCATTTAGCCTCACTAAGCGTGTGATGGTTTTTAATTCTTCCTTCAGAGGCATCTGCGCAGAGCCTGTCCTTGGTCCTCAGCAATAACACAGGATCCCACACAGTGAAGTTGAGTCGAGAGATGATAGCTCACTACACAAGACCAATCCGTCTGGGCTTGCTTCACATGGATGACAAGGCAAAGGCCTTTCTTTGTTTGTCCCTTGCCTTCCTGTACAACAAGACTGCCAGAAATCGCAGCAGAGAAATACATTGCAGGATAACAAGGTACATCGTGCAGGACAAACATCTTTCCAAAATCCTTTATAAAATTAAATAACTCAAAGTGGCAAGACCATAGATTATATAAATTACTGAAATGGTAGAGTGGAGACGGTTGATGAAGATTAAATTGTCATTCAACTATAAGGCTAATAAGAGCTAGGGAAAGAAAAAAAAAAAAAAAAGAAAAAAAAAAGAAAAAAAAAGATTATAATCACAATGCATAAAAACCAAGCAATCAGCAGAGAAATGTTGCATTTTGACATCCAGTTCCCATGCACTGCCTTCGACCTGCTCTTAGGTCTGCTGAGTACCAAGAACTGACAAGACAGACAGTAAGTTTTTCCGTTCAGAAACCAAGCTGAAGGAGGGAGGTAGGAAGGGGACACTGGATGGGAGGGGACCTGGTCCTGCCATTCCTCAGGTTGCAAGGCCCAGTGAAGAATTGTGTCTCAGGGATGGACATAGTCACGTTGCAATATAACCAGCTTCTGAGTGGAGAGGGCTGCCCACGTCCCTCCACCCCCCTGAGAGGCTCTGGAGGCATTGTTGGGATGGGAAAGGAGGGAGCATGAGCACCACGGCTGCCTGAGCTGTGTCGCCGTGGATAAATATGAACCCTCGGTCTCCTCGCCTATTAGTCTGGCAGTTTGCTCAAGCACTAAATCCACTCGCACACAAAAAAGGTACATTCTGCTGCTTTTTCAAGTGTCTTGGATTCCATTGTGTACAAATTTACAAATGAACTGCTTGAGTGTTGACTAACGCTGCAGCCTGCAGTCAAGGTAAGAGCCTATTTATTTATAGGCTCTTCAAGGACATGAAGACGCTGTATTTGTACAATCTTCCAGTAGGTGCACAGCACACAGCCTAACAAACAGTTACCTGCCGCGGCCATGTTTCGGAAGAGGACGATATATGAGACCCTCAAGGAAAACACACTGCTTAGCCAGTGTCTGCTGGCAGGAAGGTCATGCTACGCCTTTTGATGATGGCAGAACTGCAAATGTAGAAAGAAGGATTTTTTCCCACACTGTCACTTTGATTGGACGTGTGTCCAGGAGGTTAGGTTGCTCAGGACATACAGCTGAGCTGTGCTGGGAGCAGAACATCCCAGCTGCTGTGTGTGCACAGCACCCACTCATTTAAATGAGGCTGTGTGTTTGCAATCGATGGGACTGTCTGATCCCTGGATGGTAGGGAGCTCTCTTTTTCTATTTTCTGCTGATATTTACTTCAAAGGTGCATGACCACAAGGATGGCCCTAATAACAAGAGCCCCAAAGAAAAATTAATAAAACTCTGAGTGTGTTTTACCCTGAGATCTCATGGTGCTTGACAAAGGAAAGGCATCATCAGTTCTTTTTATATGGGGGCAGAAAGAGGTGAAATGATTTATTTATCCATGCTCCTGCAGTGAATCAGTAGTAAAGCAGGGAGCTGGACCTTTCCAGCTGTGCTTTGAGCCTTCCTAAAATGCCCATTGGAACAGTCCTAAAACACTTACCCTTTGAGAGTGCATCCTGCCCCCGCTGCTTTGTGTAGAAATTAGCCCTGTGAAGAACAGCTCACCTTTGCATTGGCCAGGGCTAGAGCAGACAAAGAGAAGAGATTTGGTATTTTAGAGCACATCGGTTTAAGTTTGTGACCAAAGAAGTAGAAGAGCACACAGAAAGGGCACACACAAGATGGGAAGTGGAGACTGCAAGGTTGGTGGATCTTGGCTCGAAAGCCAATTGTTTAAACTTACTCCCCCTGTATGTAGAGAAGCACCAAGGGCTGTGGCTCATGGCCAAGCACAGTAGTTCTTGGGGAAAGGCTGGGTGCTGCAGAGGCAAGGATGATGGCACGAAGGGAGGCAGGATTGCCTGCTCTCTGGTGTCTCACTGGAGCTGATCAGGGATGGCTGGCCTCGTGCGGGGCAAGCTGCAGTGTAACATGTTGGGTCTGTGTGCTGCAAGGGATTGAGGAGGAGGGAAGGACATGCCGTTGGTGAGAGTTGGTGGCAAGGACTTCTGCTCAGTTTAAGAGATATTTGGGTGCTCCCTCAGACCCAAAGCCTTTGGAGGGTTCAGATGGATCTGAAAGTCCTTCTGCCTGGCCTTGGGGTTTATCTGCATTCACAGCACAAGGCCTCGCAGTCATTAAGGCCAAAGGAAAACAGCACAGCCAGAACACGCCAGGAGGACAGAGGCTGTTGGCCCTGCGCTGAGCAGAGCTAAGGCCTATGACAAAGCCCACTGGGATTTAGGCCATCCACAGCCTCTTGGTCTTTTCGTCACAGCCATGCTCTTCAGGGCAGTGTTGAAGGCTGGGCTGGGGTTTGCTGGGGTGTGAGGGATCCTGCTAGGGAGGGGAGCCAGGAGAAGAAAGGACAGAAGGGCTGGTGGGGATGTACCCACTTGGGGACAGCAACATTGCAGTGCCTCCTATCACTGTACCCGTGGTGCTGCAGGCGCTGTGTACCTGGGGTACTTACCCCAGATAGTTAGCCACTGCCAAATACTTAATTACACAGGGAAAGATATCACTTAGGCCGAGATGTCTTGGCTTCATTAAGGAAGCTGCAGAAATCATTGCCCTCTACCCCCAGGCTCTGTGAAGGAAAATCCTGCTGATTGAGGCAATCAAGTCTGGAGGGGCCAGGAAGCTGCCAAGCCCCAGGTTAGCAGAGGATTTTGAGGCAGGCACGCCTGCGTCTGGGCATTAGAGCATCAGCGTAACCGAGCTTCCAGGCAGTTTAAATAGGTGCCGTGAGCTGATTGCAAAATGTCCTCTGTGCAGCCCGGAGCCCTCTCTCTGCATCCCCACATATTTCATTCATGGGGATAAGACAGCAATGAATTTGCCATTCATTAACAACAAATAATATCTCTCTATCTATCTTGGGTAAGGGTGGTTGTGGAATTGCTCTTTCACTTTCATTTTATAGGGTTCCCTGTGATAAATTTAGCTTGTAAAGGGTGATTAAGACACTTCATTATGTTTTAATGTGTCTGTAGGTCTATGTCTAATAGTAACACTCACTCTGGAGCTCTCTGGAAACTGTTAGCTGCTGCAGCCCAGAGAAGCCCATGTTGTGGGATGGGACGTGACTCTGGCTGGGTGCCTTGCAGATCTGGGCAGTACTTGGGCCCCCACCTCATAGGGGGACATGTGGAAAGGTCCAAAATAGCATCTCCACTGAGGAACACAGCCAGGTAGGCACCTTGACCAGGTACAGTTATCACAGTAGTAAATCAGGTTGGTCGTTTCTTCCCCTCTTCTCCCAGTTTGTCACTCTCAGAGCAGGGGGATGCAGGTAACAGTGAGGTCCCAAGCAATTCTGGCCCCAAGACCTTGAATTCACTACCTGATTTGGGTTTTCTCACTAATAAACTGTTGCAGAGCAAGCTATGGGTGAGGTTGGCCAGCAAAGTGTGAGAGGTGTTTGCACCCCAGGGAGCAATCCAGAAAACCTCCATCCTTGTGCTGACAAACCTTGGAGATGTTTAATTCCTATTTTCTGCTTCGCTTAGCCCAGAACTTCTCTATCCACTGACACATAGGCACAGAAGTGCCCTGGTTTGGGAAGGCAGGCAATTATTTCCTGCCTGAAGGGAAAAAGTTCATGCTATGCTGTGCTTTGTGTTTTCTACAGAGCAGCTCTGATAGCTCCCAGGCTTTCTCAGCTGTTTGTCAGTCACCAGCTCTCTTCATGGGCTATATAAGGAGCCCAAGTACCTCATTAAGATGGTTTCAATTGCTCTCTGCAGCCATGTACATAGCAATACATAGTGTAAAACCTAAATTAGGGGTTGTTAAAGACTCACAGGAAGATGTCCACTGTTTAAGCATTCTGTCTACATGTGAGGAAATGTCTGATCCCAGAAAAGACCTCTGCCCCACCAGCTCCTCTGCCTTTCTCTTCACTTTTAGCCACCATCCAGAACTGTTTTATTTGTTTATTTTTGTGACTGGACATTGGGGCATCACAAGGTAATGCAAAATAGTATTTCCTTCCTCCCTGCTCTCTCACCTAACATTTCTATAACTTACTTTAATTTTTGCAGATTCAGTCTCCTTTCACCTAGTTTAGTCTCCTGAAGACCCATTGATAAAACCTTTTGCATAATATTATGAGACATTGTATATGTACCATCCTCTACCCATTTCTTTTACTCTTTGTGAGCACCATATGGAGACTGGTACTATATATAACAACTTTGGGATTGGAGTGCTCAGTAAGGAAACCTCTCTGACACCTTCACAAACAGATTTGGTTTAAGGGAGCAATCCTTAACACAGGCAGACAAGATCTTGCCTAATGTTTTTTGGGTAAAGCCTGAGGTCCCGGTCAGACTGGCAAGGGCTGGGGGGCCGTGTCCTGCAGAAAGACTAGCATTGGACTAACTTCTTTCAGTGGTTTCAGACAGGCAAACAGCCGTCCTCAATCCCCACACTGCTGTGTGGTGTTGCCACACTGTTAAATGGGGACATCCTGGAAGTGCAGCAATGGGTGCATTTCAGAGATGGGCTCTTTGATGTGATATGGAGAGCTCGCTGGCTTCCTGCATGATGATGAGCAGCTCACTGGCCCGTGTGTCAGACTCTGGGACATGTACTTTTCTGCTCTCTGGGAAGAGCAGGGCAGTTGGCACAATCCCAGAGAGTGACCTTCTGGGCTGCTTAGAGCCTGTAAGCATCAAATGCTCTCATTCATTTACTGGAGGGTGATAAACAGCCTGGGAAATGCCTGCTTCAGTCAGGTCACATACTTGCTCTTTTATGCATGTGACATCTTTAAAAGCGTATCTGGTAATGTCACAAGAGAGCCGAAGGAAATCCCAGCTTGGCTAGCTTGGTGTAGGTTTCCTGAAAGGCATCTGGGTGCAGAAGATGCTCAGGTTGCTTTTTACAGGGCTATTTCTACAGAAAATTTGTGATTTAAACACTATCCCTCCTTAAGAAAAAAAAATCTACCTAATCTGGAATGAATCTCTGCTCTTTAGATATGGGTGTAATGCATTTGTGATTGCAGTAATGGGATTTTTTACCTTGTGTTCGTGGATGTCACAGCTAAGACTATCAATCAGATGAGGGGCCACAGTGGTGGTCATGTTTTCACATATCTTTGGGATGGAAAGGGGAGGGTCACTGCAGAAACAGAATGGGCAGAAAGTGCCCTGATTCGGGACAGCAAGATGTTTGCTGCTGTGAGAGCCCCTGCCTCATGTGGCTCTCCATGAGTGGTACCCAGACAAAATCCCTCTAGAAGACCCTCCAGTGAAAGGGAAATCTTCATCCCAGTGCTGACCTAGAGGTTGCATTTAAGGCACTGTAAGCTTCTGGGTAACTTTGGCTCATCTCCCTCCTTGTTTTCAGGAACTTGCAGCTGGTCTCTGGAAGGAGGCAGAAGCCCCTGACGTTCCCATGTCCCTGATGCTCTGTGAAGTGGATGCTTTTGCGACACAATTGGTGTTTTGCAGCTACTCTGGCATTAGTTTGCATCAGAGGTGCTCGATCAGTACGTGCGCGGTCATAGATCAAGTGGTGGCAGGCTCCTGTGTCCCACCTGGGTGGGCACGCGCTCCCTTGTGCGCCGTGACCTTGGGGAGGGCTCCTCTTGAGATTCCCATGCAGCTGCTGTTTTGCATCGCGAGCCATATGGCCAGCACCATAAACACTGGCTCTAATTGTAGCTCTCAACCTGCCAAAGTCCAAAACAGGGAGAGTGGAGGGAACAGAGGCTGGGGGTGGAGGGGGGAAAAATAAATCAAACATTTGCCTGAAAAAGAACCAGGAACAAGGAAAAAGCAAGAAAGGGAGCTCTGGGAGGCAGTAGGATTCATTACTCCAGTGCAAATCACCTTCTCTGACCTCAGGTTCCTGATTCAGCTTTTTCCATGTCAATATTTTACAATAGTAAAAGCAAGAGAGCACCAGGTGTGTGGAAAATGAGGGCAAATTTGAGTCTAAAAAGGCAGGGACATTCCTGCTAATGAAAGACTGTAGAGAATATGTTGCTAATCATACTGCTAATAGTAACCTTGTCTCTGTAATCTACTTTTTTTCAGTAAAGCGAGGTTATGTGTTACAGAGATTCAAGGGGTCCATGGGGGGACTGGGCAGGAGTTTCAAACAGGTCACTCAGTTCTCTTAGCAGAGCATGAGGAAAACACTGGTCTTGTTGCTCCCTGCCTGGGTTTTGTGTCCATCTATCCCCCGGCAGAGCTGATGGAAAATAACTACCAGGACAAAATGGAGATGCTGTTCACCTATTCTGTATAGATTTAAATGGGCAAGATTCGAGGCAAAGCATTGCTATGCAGAGGTTATTTAGTCTGTCTTTCCCAAGGGGGAAAGGCATGTGAGCAGCCTCTCTAATCAAATGAAGGCATAAGGACGTCTCTCCTCCCTGTGATGGATTCAGTGCTGCATCCAGAGCTGTCTCTTTCGATGCACCAGGTAGCCCTGAGTGGGTGGTGGTGTCTGTCTGCCTCTTCCCACAGGACCCTGACCAGGAAATCTGTGCACACAGGAGGGGCTGGGACCCAGTGCAAACATCAGAGCTCCTCTGGACATGAAATCACCTTCCCAAGGTGGGGACAAGAGGCATTCCCCCTTTGCTCTGTGCTCAGCAAATAGTTCATCTCTCTTCTTCCCTTTCTCCTTGGCCCTGCAAGGTCGGGGTTTGCCCCGCTGGTTGCAGGAGGGGCATCATTTTGCTCAGGGAACAGGCAGTGGAGGCAGTCAGTGGGGCTCTCCTGGACTCGGGCAGCACCTTCCTCTCAGTGGGGACAGCTGTGACATGTCCAGGAGCTAGCAGAGCCTGGACATCAAAGGCAAGGTTCAGCAAGGTCAGAAGAGATGTCCACAAGTCACAGCTTAGCTGCCTGCTTTCTCTGGAGTGGTACGAGGGCAACATCTCCTTCCACAGTTCCAAAAAGAAAGCTCAGAATAAAGCCAGGGTAACCCAAAAGGTGGTGGACAAGAGAGAGAAACTGCCCTGGGAGCTTCGTTTATCAAGGCCAGCTGCTCACCCCTCCCTGATACACCCAAAGACAGGGACTGTCCTGGCTATCTACTTTGCCCCCAGAACTTCTTAGCACAAAGAAAATCACATTTCAGTTCTTTCACAGAGAACTTTAATTAAAAATCAAGGAGAAAAACCTCCATCGGGAAACGGAGAAGCAACAAAATAGGTAGATACCTCTGACTCTAATTTATGTGAGTTTAAAACTGGTACCAAGATTGGCTTAATTACCTGGGAACAATGTATTTCTCCTGGATTGCAGATCAGCTCGTTAGCGATACACTTTTTTACTTCCAGTTGAAATTGATAATACATCCCTCACTCAAAACATTGTCTCCCAATCACCATGGTTACTGCCAGGTTTTCCACAAGGACCCAGCATATTCATCTGTCAAGTATGCTAATGGGGAACGGACCCTGTCACACAAAGGAGCAGGCTATTCAAACATACACTTGGCAAATAATTGTACATGTCAAAAGAATGATGCTTGTTATTTGCCTAATATTATCCCCCAGAAGTGGGAAATAGTTCAGCTCTCAATGCAAAATGGCTTGCCCTTATCAAATAGGCAATTTGCTGATAATTTAGACTATTAGAGATCTTGGGGTGGGGAGACAAAGAAGGGGGGTGGCAAATGTAAGTGGCCTTTTATAATTGCACTGAAAGCAAAATGGGGCATTAAGTGCCCCGGAGGTGCAGTAACGAGGAGCATCACGGGAAGCGCTGCCGGCCGAGCCGAGGGGCTGCTTGCAGCCTCCCCTCTCACCTCTGCCAGGTAGCTGCCGGTGGGTGGTTAATTATAATTTAGAAGGAACAGTTTTCTCAACTGCATTTTTTTTTTATTGCTATTTATCTTCATGATGGGCCAATTTCCAATTTGTCTATTTCGGTAATTAAGCCAAAGAAAAATGTTACTGTAGGATTCCTCCAAGTTTCTGAGCTTCTGATGTTAGCAGCTGGATTCCCCGAGCTTGTGCAGAAATATCAGTGGCTGAGGCAATGGAGTGGCCCTGTCTTTCGCTTTGGGGCACTTAAATGCTTTTCCCTCTCACTCTTTTCTACCTCTTGCTGTGCCCAGATCTGCCCACATCCCGTCTTCCTGCCCTCTGCCTGTCCCCAAACCAGTTCAACCCAAATCCCATGTAAACTCAGCATGTTTTCATTTAGATTTGGGCTACGCATGCATGAGACTTTTATCTGCCATATCCCAGCTCTCCTTAGCCAATCTTCCCCTTCTTGGCTGTGCCCAAACCCTCAAGGTGAGCACCCTGCTGCTCTAACCCCAGGTGCTCCTGCATGGGTGGGACCACAAATCTCATCTTGCCCATGCTATGCAAGTGGAGGAGGAAAACCTTAGAGCCCTGTTCTCTCAATATAAAGAACTAATTAATGTCTCCAGACTGCCTGAGACGTTCAGTCCAAGCTGTAAAAGTGGCAAATACCCAGCCATCTCTGTTTCTTGGGTGGGATGGGCAAAGCCTCTCTTGGTATCATCTCAGGGCAGCTGGTCTTTAAACATTGTTGACTTTCAGCCAGGTTAGATACCTTACCCTGGAAGCAGAAGACACGTGAGTGCCTTCCATTAACTGCGTGGTATCCCCCAACCTGTCCAGTTCCCCAAAAGCATCACTGTTTGCATCAGGCTGGGATGGTGCAGCACAGCCATGCCCTCTGTATGTGACATTATTTGCAGGATGTGGCCAAGTCACAATTTTCTTAGATCCTAAATTCTGATTGCTGAGCTTCCTCGTGCTTTCAGTAACGCAGTTTATTTGTCTTGGGGAGGATGGGGAGATTTCCCTCTGGACTGTGAAATCCTTTTCTGTTTGCCCTAGAGAGTCCAGCCCTTCAAATGTACATGGGGGAGGTAAGGAAATGTCGGTGTGGAACTTGAGTTTGGAGGGTTACTAGTAAATTTTGTGTAGGATGGGGACCAAGAGGGGTTATGCTTTGCTACCCCATGGTGCTTGTTGTACATAACACTAATTTCATAATGAGCAGAAAAAGAAGAAAGAAAGAAAGGAAAAAAGCCCCACACAACTAACAAGCGACCTAATCGGCTATTAAAATATTTCCAAGCAGTGAAATTAATACAATTCCCAACTCATAACTTATTTGCCTCTGTACAAAATTAACATAGATAAATAAATTAAAAAAAATAACCTCACCCAAACTGCTTCATAATAAAATGTGATCATAGCAATAATAAGATGCTTCAGTGCATGAATTTGGTTGTATTAATTCACCCCTGGTGTAATTGACAGCTCTCAGCCTTCAGCTTTCTGCTGAACAGCCTACTACAGCTGAATTATTATACCTGGCACTTCAGACTCTTCCACATCTCATTGCCTAATTGTGTTCTCTTCTAGTAGGTGAGTGTTAAACTCAGACATTAAAGGATCTCTGCCAATTACCTGAAGCTCAACATTTGATCTGTCTGAAAATCTCACCGATCCATGGGGGACTGCTCCTCTGTCTGTATCCTGAATGCTGCAGTCCGTCCTTGCTTGGTGTGGTGTAAAGCCAGAGTAACTCTCCTCCTGGTAGTAAGGGAATAAAAAGAGTGAATAATAGAGGGAATTCAGGCAAGAAATCGCCCCCCTCCCCCTTCAGAATTAGTGCTAGCATTAATCCAGTAGCAGCTGCTAATTATGTAGGATTTATAGGAAAATGTATTGCTCTCTTTGTCTTCTCTCTGCTGCTTTTACAGACGACGTTTGACCAGTGCTTCTGTGCAATACCTTGTAAAAGCAGCAGCTTTTCTGGGATTACCTCCCTATTGCATTGCTTCTCCTGCCTGTAGTTCATTGATGTTTTTCAGTCTGTGGTCACCGCAAAGCCTGTGTGGCTCAGTGGTGCTTTGGAGACCCTTGTTTGCAAACCGATCAGTTAAATTAAGAAGCTTGATTCTCAGTGCTGTGTGATGACATCTTCAATTTAGCTGGTGCCCTAGTGAGGAAGTAAACAAACAATAAAAGTGTCACAATTCTTTCTAGTTCCATTAGACAAACAAGAAGTTTATTCAGCGTTTTGGCAAATGAAAATTTAAGCAAACTGTCAGGGGAGACATTTTCCCCATCAGATGCTTTCTGAGAGGGGATTATAACAAGAAAGAGCTATCACCCACCATGTCATTATAAACAAAGACTCCTGTGAACCCCTTTTATTAAAGATTAGCAGCACTGATTACAGTCTTGCAGGCTGAGCCAAAGGCAAATTAGAATATCTTTTGCCATGGGATAACTTATGCTACCTTCTTGGGCACTGAGATGATTGCAAACAGTGGACTCCCGAGAGCAGACAATTTTCACCTCTGGCCATTCGTTCTCTGCTGTTTAGAAGCAGCCCAGCGATCTGTCTAGACCTATTTGCTGCCAGAGACCAGCACTTCATTACGCCTCCTGCCGTATGATTCCAGGTGAGACCAGTCATTCATGCGATTGGGAATCCCAGATTTCAGGCATTTCTCATGGATAACCCTTAAGGATGCTTCAGAAAGTGTTTCCAAGCCAAGCGTTAAGGAGCTCTGTTCCAGCATGGAGAGACTGGGATGCTAATACGATATTTACCAAGCCATCCAAATTGAGCTTTTAGTGCTATGTGGTATCCACAGGCTTGGTGCAGACTGTGAGACCCATTGAGGCTAGTTGCAAATCATGACTTTGCTGTCCCTGTTTGGTGAACATCAGGTTCCTGCTCTTGTCAGTAACTCCTATGACCCCCTCACAACCCCGTTGGATCACCGTCCAACCCATCCAATCCTGCCTACTGGCTGCTCTTGCCTCACAGCACATCCAGCTTTAGACCTATCCATATTCCTACACATAGGCAGAGATACTGCTGACTTTGCTCCCAGTCCCTTGGGCACATCCAAACCCCACAAAACTCCCTGCCCTCAGCTGCCTCCTTGCTCATGTAACTCGGTACTAAAAGGGCCAGGACTTCTGTCCCAGTGCCTGTCGGTATCTACTTTTGGAAAAGCAAATCTGTCAGGTTTCCAGAACACCAGGCAGGATGTGAAATTAAACAAAAAGCTGCCTGTAAGCCTTCTTGGGGGTGAGGAAGGGAATGCATTTAAGATGAGGAGGCATCGCAGTAACCCTACTTCAGCTGGACACGTTTGTTGGCAGCAGGACAGAGAGCAGCCTTCACAGGGTGACAGAGCCCCAGCTCCTTAGGTCCAGGAGGACCTCCTGGGTTTGTAGGCAGCTGATCTCCCAGGCGCTTTGCTATCATGAGCAGGTAGGACGTGGTGTTTGGAGCAAGCCTTTCTTTTAGCAGCAAGAAGCTCACTGGGGAATGAGCCCTGCCGCTTGCACAGTCACAGCATCAGTCTTTGTTTATGTACTGAACTGATGAGCAATTAACTTGCAGAAGATGCATTATATGCAGAGCACAAGCCTGGTAATGTGCTTTCTATTAAGGTTGCCTAACACTTCCTATTATTAGACCCCCACTTTCTGTTGCTTACAACTTTTCCAACTTCTAACCATTTAAGCTGAAATCTCCCCTCCTGGGTGCTGCCTCAGGCTGGACTGATCGTATTTGGTGTGGAAAGTTTATGTGTGCCTTAGGGGAATCCCTAGTATGGTTGTGCAATTTATGTTAATGGCTCCGAGTGACACTCAGCGAGAAGGGGACATGGGAGAGCCCATAGACAATAACTAATGCAAACAAGGCCACGTAATTAGGCTGAGACAGAGCTAAGCTGAAGGCACAGGGGTCTTGTAGAGAGGCCTCTATGATTTCCCGCTGCATGCTCTTTGTTTGTAATAACTGGAACAGTGAGCCTTTGTTGCCTGGTCATGTCTGGTTGCATTTTCCTGGACGCAAATTACAATACAGCTTGTCTGACCTCTGTGTCACCATCCCCACCAAATTGCAGCTGGTTCTCGTGCTGTTATTGTGGAGCACATTGCTGTACAGGGGAGTCATGCTCCCTCTGCCTTCCATCACCTGCGTTTTCCAATGCTCCTGAAATGGCAGAATTCTTTCATTATTGTGTGACCAGAAAAGCGCCGTGGGTTAAAGCAACAAAAGGTGTGTGCCTCACATGAAAGGGTAGGACTCCGAATCTCAGACTTATGGGCCCTGGATAGAGCTGGACAGAAGGAAAAAATGACAGTGATTTGCTTTTCTTTTTCCATCCTTAGTGGGAGCAGTAAGGAGGAAAGAGCTTGTTTAGTGAGCTCACAGCCACCCTGGCCTGAATATTTGGTGCAAGGTCTAGAGCAGAATGATCCCCATTGAGCTGCTTTGTCTCTGTGTCTTAGCCTTCCAGAGATATCTGGAAGAAGGCACCTCTTCCTCCAGATAGCAGTCTCTAGACTGTCTCTGTGGGGTTACTGCGATCAACTTTCCGCTGCACCCCAGCACAGATGCTCTCACAGGCTGTGACCCTATTTCCAGAGGTCACCCCACAATCTTATTATCTAATTTTCCAGTCCTGAAAATGGATAAACTTTTAAAACAGCTAACTCCAGGGCCTTCTATTCCCTCTCATTATGGGAATAGCTCACTGCAGAGGGGGTGAAGACACTGGAAGACACATTGCTTTAAACAAATATGAAGTCAGATGCACTGGGGAAAAAAAAAGCTAAATTATGCCTGCAGAGAGTTGGTACGGCAGCATCTCTGTTCCCGACGTGTGGCACAGCCTGTTAATGCCTCCCATATCTGCCAGCTCCCTCCCCCAAACTAGACAAGAAGCAAACCCATTATCTGGAGGACATTTGTCTAAAACTCCCCTTTTGTGCCTTGGCTATCTGGGGCCTGCAGCTGTCACTTCCCATTCTTCCTGTAATTGCTCCCACTACAGCTAATAATGCATTTATCAAGCACTCTTTATTTATTTATTTATTTGTCTCACTTTATTATTATTATTATTATTATCTAGGTATAAAATAGGTCTTTCTCTCCCACTGCTCCAGCAGACAACTAGTCTCCTGAAGAAGCAGCGGCTGCCCTGCATTCCTGCCTCAAGGTATTGGTTTATTAATATACTGAGCCCCTGGAGCAGCCTCTGGGATGTGGGGTTTTCACCTAACTGTGCCATCCCTTCCCACGATAGCTCCTAAAGTGAAGCTCTCACAGTGGCACAAGAAGCAATCCAAAAAGCAATTTACTTTGCTGACAGTTTGGTTTCTCCCCAGAGATACGGCTGAAGGCATTTATGTGCTGGAATTCAGCCCTCCACAGGTGTTTTCTGCAGTGGAGCTGGGCTCAGGGGGCTGTGATGCCGCAGCCTGGGGCTCTGGTGACTGCAAGATCCACAGGTTTGTGCTACAGCTTCCCAGGGCAAGAGGGATTTGGACACCTTGAGCAGGGTGGGTCATGAGATGCGCTCTGCAGGCCCAACTTGGACAATTCAGTTCATTATAATTATCCACTTCTTCTGTCTACTGGGCCCCTCTGGATCACAAGCATTGGAAACGCTTCTTGTTGATACACCAAATTTATGTGCACCTTTTTCAACCTTGTTGAAGTTTTAAGAAATGAGTTTATCAATCAAGCATGTTTTATTTGATGTTTTTTCCCAGGCACTTTGTGGCTATCTTTTGCTGTTTACTCAAAGGCTGACAGGACAGGACCTGAGCCACTGAACCTGCAGGTTTCCCACTGCTGTTTATCTCCCTCATTGAAATCATTATCCACAGAACCTGTCACCCCAAATGAGAAACTCCATCTGTCTCCCACTTCTGTTCATGGGACACTTCCTTTGGATGTTGTTGTGCTTCTAATGAGGGATGGGGCTGGGGTGGGGCAGAGGTCAAAGGAAAAAGTGTTCATGGGGTTCATTCTTACAAATCAGACAATGGAATTGCAAAAGAAAGCATGGGGATAGATACTGGGAAGGAGACAAGAAATGAATCTTCTAGTTATAGGCTAAAACATCAGGAGCACCAACCACCCTTTTGTTTCAGGGAATGAAACAGCCTTTTGAGACCTCTCAGAGACTTGAAGGAGAGAGTTGTTCTGACATCTGTAGAGATATTTTCACCTCTTCAGGGCTCTGGGGCCAGGAGGAGATTCACTTGTTTTCTGCCTCAGAACAGCAATGTACAAGCTTGAAAATTGTGGAGTTTCTCCAGATATTCCCCTGCTTTTGCCTGCTATTCCTGAAGAGCATTTCTACTCCTTATCAGTATGTATACAAAAGACAACAAATAAGAGCAGTATTTAGCCCATCAGGTACAGGGTCTTGGTCTGCTGCAAATTAGGATGCTTCTGGCCTCCCAGCCTGGCTGCTGAATTCAGGAGTCAATTGGAAGAAACAAATGGTCCAGACCCTGACCACTTTAGTAGTGAAATGTCACATTCAGCTCCCTGGATAAGAACTGGGTGGAGCCATGGAAAACAGACATGCATTTGAACTGCTAATGGACCCAGGGCTTGTGAAAATTTCCCTCCAAAATGAAGGAGAAAGGCTTGCCCCAGCCTGTGAAATACCTCTTCTCTGGATCATGGCATGACTATATTGCACCAGCAATACTCTGCAACCCAGCTTCCCCTTCTCAGTGGCCTTGGGAACCAGGACTCTCTTGTTCAGTGGCAGAATTAGAAAGATTAATTAATTCTGCCATGTATGGCATAATGGCTTGCTTCCTTTGCTCACCAAGCTGAGCATTTTATCCCGATTCTTCCTTGTGACAAACCACGGTGACATTTACCTCCTCGCTGGCCCCAGTGCTTGTGCCTGATGCTGGGAACGAGGGCCCTGGGACATAACACCCTCTGCTGCTTCTCCTCCACTGCCAATTTGCCAACAAACCTTCTCAAAAGCAGTCCTGAGAAATGTACAGGCTTGTTATCTTCCACCTTGTCCAGTGTTATTTTGTATGCAGGTTGGACGGCATCTGCAAAAAAAACCTCTCCACTTTAATGGGGCGTGATGGCCATCTCACAAGGAAAAGGAGTCCCTTATGTACCAGCTATGCATGTGCCTGGAGAGCCTCTTTCACATCAGTCAGCAGAGATACAGATTCCTTGTGCCATATTTGTGTGATGCAGCATCTCACCTGTCCTACGGGAAAGCAAAAACAGAACTGTAAGCTAAGGCTGTTTGTGCCCTGTAGGGCTAAATGTCTGTGGAGCAGTACAAGTTGTAATGGCTGAAAAGCATGTATGTGCTGATGTAATAGCAACCACTGGGCTTGCTAAAAGGGAAAGATGATGTGCACCATGTGCACTGTGTTGTTGGATTATATCTTCCCTTTCCCCAAGTGGAGACAACATTGCTGTGTTTGTTAGTGTTGATTTTAGTTGGTTTTATTTGCTTGTTCCCTCTGCCCTATAAGGCTAATACTGGATATTTTTTAAAGAAAATTAATTTTTTGGTCTCTTCTAAATTTTGTAAAATTCCACTGGAAAAATAATTTTAATATAATGTAGATTTAATTTAATTAATATAATGTAAATTTCATAGTAAAGGTGGAGAGATTCACTGTGAACATTTTCTGTTGAATTGCAGGAATAGGCCAGCCTGATAATTTTTCGGCTTTCTGTGCTCTGATGAATGGGTTTAGTTTTAGAATACCTGAAAAACTTTCCTCAAAGAAGAAAAAAAAAAAAGCTAAGTTTAGAAATACACTCAGATGCTTTATAGATGTTTAATATGCTTCTCCAAAAATAAAAGAAATGTTTTGTTTCTGGTTGAGTAGAATGTTACATTTGATCCAGAATGAATTGTGGGTAAAATTCCAATAAATTTGAAGCAATAATTTGCCCTGACAGTCCTTGTTTAAAAAAAAAAAAAAAAAAAAAAAAAAAAAGACGACATCTTTAATTTAGTCTCTGTGACACTGGGACTCTTGAGAGGCAAAAAATTTACGTGTGTGAAGTGTCAAGTGAAGGGTTTTGCGTGGTGCGTGGTGATGTTGTATGTACTACAGCCTGTGCATTTAAAAAGAAGTTAAATCCACGCTCTCTCTGGATGAAAACTGCTATCATTTAGGCTGCTGTTTAAGCAGAAATCATGGTGTAAGCAGACAAAAGTGAAGAAATCTTTATGCCCCATTTTTCTCTGATGCTTCTCACTTCAGCGAGCTTTGGAAAGGAACTTGGCTGTGCCAGGATGAGCTTGTGAGGGTACCTTGGGTGCAACGTGTACAATACTGCAGGGTTTTATTAGTCCCGATACTTGGATATTCGTCAGAGAATGGTGAGAGAAGACACATGTTCAGAGTGGTCTGTGGGATGTTGAAGTGGCAGGACCAACGTGGACCTGATGTTGAAGAGCCTCCCGCACCGGGAGTTTGCAATCAACCAGCTCTCCCTCTCATCTTTATTCAGTTATTTTATTTTCAGGAGCACCAGTTTCACCCTGAAGTGTAACAAAGCAAAAGAAGTGCTTAATCAGAAGCCTTTTGTCACAGGCCATTTAGATCCTAAAAGACAGATTACAGGGAGAGCAATCTTTAAAACCAATACAGAGCAGAGATCTCTGTAATTGCTCAGGATCTGTTCGTGCAGTTTGTGATGTGCTGCTGGACTGCCTTACTCAATCAGGGAGGGTTTATTCCCCCCCTTTTGTGCCTCATTTTCTACAGCTGTAAAGCAGATAATCTCTCACTTGCCTTTGCATCCACCCTAACTCAGTCTGTGTCTCTTTCACACACTGGGTAAAGTGTGATCACAGCTAAGCGATGGCCATTAGACCCTATAAAATTAGGATTAGCTAGGATGACTTCGTGCATTAGATCAATTTAAGTCATTGGCTGGTGGAAAGAGAGTGTGATTCTTTTCTCTGTTAGCTGGGGCATGGCTTTCTTGTGGCAGCATGGGGTGTGATTGTAGTTCTCCCCTTAAAGTCATTGATTCTGCTTTCTACCTGCATCTTCTATTGCACCCGCTGCCTTCAGGCCCAAGCTCTTCATTTTGCCCTGGGTTGGGATGGTATAGATGTGGTTAATGCTTAGCAGGCAGGAGGGAGGTCTTGGGGAAAGCAGCTCTGTGTTAGAAGCTTCTACAAATAACAGGAGGCAGGATTCCCCAAGAACTACTCTGGCAGCAGCATTTATGTTTAGAGAGGGGACAGTACTGGTGGTGAGCCCCAGGGGTGGGTGGCTGAGCACAAGGAGAGGAATCACATCTCTCGCAAACCCTGTTGCTCCCTTGGTCTTGTGGAAGACTCCCTGACCCAAATCAAGTCCCCTTCTATTTTTCTTGGGTGCACAGGATCCTCAAGGTGGGCACCACCCCACAGGTAATCCTGTTCTGGTCCAAAGCAAATCAGCTCCTCTGAGGCTGCTTCAGACCATATTTCAGGTCAGAAGTCTTTCCTAAGCAGCTCATGAAAAATCAGCACCCTGCATCCCAAACCTGATCCTACCAGGTCTCCAGTTCCTCACATCAACCTCAATTTTGTACATTTAATAGGCCGTGGAAGGGGCAGCAGCAATGAATTTAACTCCAAATGACACTACTGGTAGCCATTTGGAGGGGTGGCAATAACAGCCAATGCTGGAGAACGAGGTGCATTTTCCCATCCATAGCTGCTGTTTAATAACAAATTTAATGAAATAGTAATTGTGTACTGAGCAAAAAAGGAAATACCCATGTAAGATTAAGAAGATATTCACTGAACTTTCCTAGCCCGGCCACAGCTTCTATGTATCTATTACGAGGCTTTTAAACCTCGCTAAATGTGTTTGCAATAACTACTTTCTATTTCATTATGGAGCAATAACTCTCCTTATTGAGTCTAAATTAAATCCTTATTTGAGACACTTCATTTAAGGCATTATTGGGAAACGCACCTTGGAAGAAGTAGGACCAACTTTAGCTTTATGGCTTACTAGATTGTATTATACACATATGTATAAATGTCTAATTTCAGGGAATTTCACCTCAGTGGCTGCAGTCCACAGCCACAGTCCCTAGAATTAGATTCAAGGCACAGCCTAGAGTTATTCATCACATTTTGATCACCAGAGCTCCTGTGACTGCCCCCTGCCCATTGGTACCACTACCTCCACTTTTATTTGCCACTTCTGATGTGTGGGGAAGAAGCATCCCTATTAAACTTGTTTTAAAAAGGCTCCCAACCCTGAATTCTGGGGGTCTCCCCAAGTGCATTCAATCCCCATGCTTAAGCTTGGAAGTATTACTGACTTTCTGAAAGCTGGTGTAAAACTAGCACAAGCAGTCTGTTCCATTACAAATGGGCAGGGGGAAAGCATAAACAGGTTGGTTTGCAGATGGAGAATGAGCAGGACCCTTCTGGTAGCCTATGATGATGTGAGCGATTCAGGTAGGAGGCCAAACACCCACTCTGTGCTGCATGGCCAGTAGAAGTTACAGCAAGGGGCCTTGCTCAGGGAACTACAGAGCCACCTCACCTCAGTCATGCCTGTAGAAAAATCAAGACTGTGATTCAGGATTTAAAAAACAAAAATCAATAATATCGATCAGCACTGACTGGGAGCATTTACTGGTAGATCTCAGAGAGCTTTGTAGAGCAGTAGCTCTCCCCTTCTTTACAGCTAAGGCAATTGAAATGCCATTTCTAAGCTGCAATAGAGTGAGTGGTGGAGGGGAGATTACAGCTGCCTCTGCTGAATCCTATCTCGCTGCTCTTTGCTGGGGAGCAAAAGGGACCCCTTGAAGTGAATGTTTTCAACAACAACCCATTGAAAACTCGGTTTCTACCAAGGCATATTTAGAAGTCACAATGGAAAGGGACAGGCTGGCTCACAAGATAATGGGATTTTTTTTAGATTCTTACCTTTAGACCACAGCTCAAAGTTGGTGATGGTCTAACGGCTGTTCAGCCACCCCTTGAAACAAGGCTGGTTTGTTTCACCTACCACCACTGTTACAGAAACTACCTGCTCCCCTGTTTTTCCTCCCTGGCTTTTTCTGGAAAATATACTCGGAGTGTGGGAGGGCACAGAAACTGGTCCCTGTACTTCCCTAGAAATGCTTTGGTGAAGAAACATGGGAAAGCCACCAGGTCTAGGACTTCTGCAAATCTGTAGTGTAGAGCAGTCCTTCTCTTGGAGAACACATACCTTTTGGCAGGGAAATTATATTTCTGAAACAAAGCATTCCTAGCAGGAAGAGGCAAAATCTCCTCCCTTCTCTGTCCCTTTCTCCCAGTGGGGTAAGTTATGCTGTAAAGAGACCACCCTAAGTAGCACAACCCATCCAGATCCTTTAAAGCTGGAGACATTCACATGCTTGTCAGACTCCAGACTCAGCAACTTGCGTCTATTTCTAACATAAAGCAGAGAGTTTTGCCTAAAAGCTATTGCTGTTTCTTGGAGAGGAAAGAAATTTTGAATCTTGACAGTCCTGGGGCTTGGGCTAACATCATTATACCAGTGATTTCTCCTCCCAAAGTCCTTTTAAACTCAAGAGTCTGTGTTTATACAGTTCTTAGCCCAAAGGGGGCTCATTCTGTGTTGGCCCTTTGGCACTGCAGCAATAAACAGGATTAATAACTAGAGTCAGCAGGGCTCGGTACCCGTTAGAATTTCCCATGGACTATCCAGAAGGTGCTGTTCCTACAAGCATCTTGGCAGTGAATTATTTATGGGCAGCATAAGGATCGTAGTGCTTGCCAGTTTATTAGATTTATAACTAGCTGTGTTAGGTCCATTGTGTGTGTGTCTCTGCATGTACGAGCATGTACTTGTTCAGCTGTTTCGCTCCAGTCCCCTGCTAGTTAGGGAAGATCTGCACACACACATTTCCAATATAAACACATCACTTTGTGACTCAGATGTGAGAAAATCCAGGAGAGGCAAAGGATTGCTACTAACGAAGGAAAAGCTTGTTTAGGTACCTCAACCACAGATGCAAATTTTTATCCAAGCACAGGCTGAAATCCTAAGACCCAAGATTATTTGAAGGGTGAGAAAGTTTGCTTTACTTCTGAGTTTCACAGCTTCTTAGAGCCCTGCCTGTGTGGGTTTTATTTGGAAACACGCGGACTTCAACCTCGTTTTGTGGCAGATGTGTCATTTTGATGCCCAGATGGGCAGTTTGCTGGCTGGGTACTGCAAAGAATTTAAAACACAATTCTCTCTTCAAACACGTGGGAGGGAGCACTTGCCTTCTAGCTAGGCTGTTATTCCAGTTCCAACAGATCTCAGAACAGAAGTTATTAAAGGTTCATCTTTTTCTGCTCTCTCTGATACACCTGTGCTATGATGTTGCCAGTAGAGTCATCAATGCATCTGAAGGTGCTGGCCTAGGGCCATGAAGCTCTACAACACCTCTTTCAGAAGCTGCACAGGTGACTGTGTTGCTATCACCAGAAGTTCTGTTCTGAGGCAGGGAAGAGGTGACAGAAGCAAAGACCTTTCTTCATGCAAATGATCCAGGCAAGGGAGCAAAACTTCCTCCGGCTGAAGAACTGGCTGAAAGCAGAATGCTTTGCAAAGTTTTCTGTGAGCCCTCATCAGCTCTGACTGCTGTACAGAGAACCTGTTTGAGCTGTTCAATAAATTGGATGCTTTAAATAATATATAGACCCTCTTTCTGGATTCATGAGAAGCGCTGACTTGTTCTGCCTGCAACAGACTTCTTTCTTATGCTTTAAAAAGTTATCTTCACTAGGCATCAAAATCTCATGTCTGACTTTTGGATTCTGCTTTGGAAGATTTCTGGTTAGACCTGAGCTGGCTGGTGTGCATTTCACAGCTCTGTTTTCATGCTGTCTTGCTTGAGTTCCCAGATGCATTTTTTCTAAAGGTCATTTAAAACATCTCATGGCAGAGAGAGGAAAAAGGCATTTTCCCCACCAAAATACCCAGTCAACCCATTTCTTACTCCTGACCAAGTTCAGATACCTCTCCAGCCTTCAGACCTTCATGTTTATTTTTATCCGGACTAAGGTTGTGCATAAGGTCTAGAGATCAACAACTCACTGGGCCATATTTTTATATCTTCACCCTTCATTGCCTAGCACTTGGTTCAACAAATGATCCTGAACAGGGGGAAGGAAGAAACCATTATTTCAGTGCTATGTGTAGGAAATGGAGCCACAGAGACAGAATGACCTGAAGTCACAAGGTACAGCACAGCAGGAAAAAAAAAAAAAAAAAAGGTATCTACAAATGGTTTGGTCATGCTAGGATCCCTCTTTAGTCAACAGGGGGAAATAGGCTCTTAGGGGTGTGATTCATGTGACCTACTTTGGGCATCTACTTTGCAATGAGATAAATTGCACCTCTGGTTCCATTGACTGTATATCGATGAGATGTCTGTCTATTGTAAGAAAGGAGCTTTGGGTGACTAGTTTAGACTTAGAGGCCTGAATTTAATCAGATTAATCCACCCTATATGTCTACACATGCTCTAGTTCTTGTTGCCCACATAGACATGACAGGGAATACCTTTTTTTTTTCTTTTTTTTTTTTTTTCTTTTTTCTTTCAGAGACTGCAAATAAATCAGATTCAGAAAGTACTCAAAAAGAGCAACAACATTAGAGAGGGATAGCATGTGCACAAAGCTGGGTGGGAAAAGGTATTTGCTTCTCTCTGCATTTGGAAAAAATTTGCAGAAATGAAGGGTGATAAAGATGATTTTGTGCCTAAAAATAAATATCTCTTGGTGAAGTAAGCTTTCTTGGGAGTCTTCTGGCAATTTGCCACAAAAAAGAAAAAGGTCCTCCCTTCCCTACTGAGATATTCTTCCTTGAAAGGTTTGGACAATTACTGCATTTTACCTTTTCCACCACAGCATAGATGCTTTCTTCTTTTTAACAGTTTGTCTATGAGCATTTTAGCTTCAGCTTAATAAGAGAGGATTGATGTTCGCACTCTATAGAGAGGTTGTGCAGGGCAACGTTTCCACTTCTTGCAGTAAGAACATTATTGGAAAAGAGACCTTAGACATGTGGGTGGGGAAGTAATAAAAAAAAAGCAACCTGTCCTCTTCCTTCATTCCACCCTCCCCCCAAAACAAACAACAAAAACAACAAATCTCCCCCTCAAAGAAAAAAATAAACCAACCAGCCAAACTAACCCACCACCCACCCAAAAAAACGGATGCAAGGAGAGGATAACAAATCTTGGCAACTTGAAACAATTGTCATAATGAAAATAGAAATCCTACCAAAATAGAATGCTAATGCCTTATGTTCAACCCTCCCACTGGGAATAAAAAGAAAATCTCACCTATTTACCCCATGGCTCTGGCAAAAGTGACTTGACTGCTTCAACCGAGATCTATGAAAGAGTGTCTTGTTCTACCCACTTATTTCAAGTGACCACCTCCCTGAGCAGATCTGGACTACTGGACTATGCTCACAGTCTGCCTTGAGAAGGGCTGTACCAGGAAATAATAAAGTAAATTTCGGAGGATGCTGTCACAAAATAATTTCTTTTATCATCATAGCGCTGCATTACAACTGCACAGCAAAGACCACCTAGCATCAGGCTAACATTCCCTTACAGGGTCATGTTCATGCTTCCCGTGTACTGTGGGTTTTCTTCCCAGCAGTGTGAATTTGCTTCTTTAGACCCATACTGGCACTTCCCACATCTCAGATTGAACCATTTATAATCAAGAGCCAATTTTTTCTCTTATTGTCCTCCATATATGTTCCCATGCAGTGAAAATTGGCATCAACAACCAGTCTATTTTTTTATTCCATATCGGTGCTGGGAAATCCATGACAGGACACACAATCTTTTCTTCACTGAACTGATGACTTGGGCTTGGTTTTGCTCCCTCAGAGGTCAGTAGAAATTGCCAGGCTAGGGGTAGAGAGAGCAATAGCTTCAGGCCATGTCATCGTGGATCGCCTCTCTGGAATCCTGAACTTCATACTAAGTCCCTTCACGTTAACACAGACAAGCCTCAAAGTTTAAGATCTGTGGTTATATCCCTGTGGATTAAGATTCTGCACTCAGGAGTTGTCTGGCTGCTTAATACCAGGGGGATATAAAAGGTAGCCAGGCTCCAAGTCAGGAACACAAAGTGTCTCTTAATGTCCCCCATGCAAAAGTCTCTTCTGGCTGAAATCCACCTGCCATTTCTTTTCTCCCTGTCATGGGGTTCAGCTGGATCCTCTCACATCTGCCTGGTGTGCAGGGCCATGAAGGGCAGGCAGTGAAAGTGTGCTCAGCAGCGCAGTTTTATACCAGAAGAATCCCATGCCTGCTGCAGAGGCATGGGGTCTGCTTTTTAATGACTTGCTTCTTTGCATCTATTGTTATATGTTTGATCTTTCCTACTTTGAAAAAATATCAACAGAAAAGTACATCAGGTCTGGCTGCATAGTGAAATGGGTGGACGGCTGCAGAGATGGATTGCTAGTGCCAGAAAATTGCCTGATAAGATGGGTAACTGCCAGATAAGATGGAAGGTTTGGACACAGATCTGCAGATCTCTGGCGCAGAAGTTTAGCTTTTTCATTTCAAGGCATGCCTGTGTAGATGAACCCGGTCAAAAAGAGGTTGCGTTTAGAAAGGACCTTAGAGAGTGCGACTTCTCCTGCCTACGTGAATTACTTTGCATCAGTCAGCTTTGATCTTCCAAACCACTCCTCAAGGCCATAGACAACTCCCTTTAAGGTTTTTCTGCGGATTATTAAATGTAATGTACCTATAATTTCAATATCACATCCTGCTCAGAACTCATTAGAGCTCAAAACTGGCACAAGTAGCAGTGAAACCCTTGTTTTCATCTTAAACCAGCCAGCAGAATTAAATGATGTAGATGTAAGCTTAACTTCTAGCAAACAAAAAGTAAACCATGGAGAAGAGGTTACTGGCAGGGGACAGCGACCACAGAGATGTGGAAAGACACTTGCTGAAGGACGAGTCAATGTCCAAGCACAGCCTCCCAAGCTTGTTATTCCATTGACAATCCTCAACGGCTCCATTGTCTTCATGGCATTTTTCCTGATTGATACCTCTTGTCATTGACACGAGAATCTGCTCCCTTTACACTTTATGAGAAGCCAGGTAAAATAATTCCACCATGCTTTCCTTTTTATGAAAATGGAGCAAAGCATGGCACACAGACATTCAATCTCCCATCGGAGATAAAGCGCCTTCATTTACCAGCTCAGAAAATCAATACCTGTGATTTGATATGAGCATTTATTTTCACTTAACTCCTTTCTATCACTGAGCCATTGGGGGAGGGCAGGAGAGCTTCATTTATTGCAGCGGGATTTGCAGCGAATGCTACCGAGTGAATTGCATTTCGCTGTGTGCACACATCCATCTGTCTTGCTGATATCCGTCTTATGTGTCTCTGCCGTTCCCACTGGGATCAGAGACAGGCTGTGTCCAGAGACATGGCAAACCACAGTCCATGGGATAATAACTGGGTTGATGGTGGCATCGTTGCCCTGTGGGTCTTTTGTTTTAAGCCTGTGTGAGTGAGTCCAAGGCAGCCCTCTGAGCTGGTGGAGGACAAAACAGCACTTGGGGTCACTCTGGAGCCACAGAGTCTGGTCTCCAGAAAAGATTCACATATTTATCTTTGGGGGGAAAGATATAGGAAATTTTACATGGGATCTGCTTGGAAGAAAGGGAAAAAAGAGAGAAGAGATTTCGAAACCCCTGTCTTGCAAGGACAGGGTTGCTTATCCTTGATCCTTGCCTCGATAGAAAATCCAGAGCAAGGGCTGTCTATCAGCATGTGCTGCTTGCTGCAGCATCTGGCTGCAGAATGCCATACAGTCTGCATGCCCATGGAGACAGTCCTCTTCAGGGTCTTCTTGGGACCCCGAGGTGATTTTACAAGCTGTCTGGGGCCATTTTTAAATACCAGAGGGATTCTCTGAGGGATGTAGTCACATCCCTATGGAGGGGTGATAACCAACACTGGCTGCTGCTCCTGGTGTTGGTGTGGAGGCATGTGGGTGGGTGAGGAAATAAATAATAAACAAAAAAGTCAGCTTGTCAGTGTGTGTGTGGATGGAAATGAAGAGCACTGACCAGCGATGACCTTTTGTTTACATTTCCCTCCGAAAGGGAGAAATAATTGCAGTTTCTATGTGATGCTGCCTTCAAATTACACCCTCTCTCCCTGCTCTATTCAAGACCAGCCAGTGATGACATTAGAGTCTTGAATCAAACTAAGTGGTTACTATGGTGTCAGGCTGAAATTATGAATCTCAGAGCCCGCCAGCTTGGAGAAGAAGCAGTGGCGGACACATAATTAAAACTGGGAGAGAGAATAGAAGCCACATTGTATCTGAATAGCAGTGAGATTGCACTTCCGAGGAGCAGTTACAAAAAAAAAAAAAAGGAAAAAAAAAAAAAAAAAGATGTGCTTAGCAATGCAGCTTAATGCATAATCAGGGACCAGGAACAATGCACTCTGCTGGTATTTCACTGCTGGCTCTAGCTCTGATGGTTTCCCCTTGGTACCTCCAGTAAATGCCCAGAGCCCTCCCCAGCATCCCCCTTGCAGCAAAGAAGGCATAAACTCGACAGCCTCAGCACTTTGCTCCAGGAAGAATAGTTTTGCAAGGCATGAGGGTGACATGCCAGGTGGCTGGATGTGGCCTCACATGCCCTCTGACACAATCCTTTCCCTGTGGGCCAGGCAGAACAATGATTGAAGAGAGGCGGAGATAGGGCCAGGGTGCTGGGAAGCAGGATGGCTTTGGTAATTTCAGCGGTCATTAGTGGAGCTCATTGTGAGTTTGATAGATCTGCACTGCTTTGTTACCGTTAAGTGGACTGATTGTGGAACACAGAAACAGTTTTAGTGACATGACAGCTCATTTAGAAAGGGGGGAGTGGTGGGAGAAGAACAGGCATTATTCCATAATTATATCTCGCTCCACTCTGGCCCCACAACTGACTCCCCTGAGAACATAACCATAGGTTCTCTGACACCCCGAACAAGAATGAGATGTCAGGATTCTTCCTTTGGGCTGATACACTGGGAGTTGCAGCCTGCTTTTATGCATTATCCCATTCCCATACGTGCTCAACAGCAGTACCAGTACTATTCTGCTAGCCCTTGCACAGCCCAGGCAGCAGCTTTCAGTGAATCCTTCACACAGTGTAATGGATTTTGTTGTCTTCTCCTCTGTTTCTTGTTGGAGACTGCCCATTCAACCATCCTTCCTGGGGAGATAGGGTTGTCCAATGTGGATTAGACGAAGATCTAAGCAGGGAAAGTATGGAGCTATGCCATCTAGACCTGGGGTATTCCTGCCAGAGCTCTGGGGAGAAAAAGACCACAGCATCTTCCCCTACAGGCACCCTCCGTGTTGTCTCTAAGGGGCAGATGTGCAATCAATAGGTGATAGAAAGTCACACTGGGCTGTGTCATTAAATATAGTCAGAAGTGCACCAGCACACATTGGTGCTGATGGTTATCAGCCATGTCAGGGATGTCAGGTACAGATGCCATGTACAGATGCTCTAAGGAACATTTATGAGGTCACATTTTAGATAAGGTGTGACCATTGGGCCAAGCTGGGGCCCTCATTTAACAAAATGCTGATATATGTATGCGACATTTAGGTCCTGTGGATGTCAGGAGATCAGAAGCTTAATGGTCTTACGGTAGGGATGAGGAGGAAAAACATGCAAAAATGGGTTATTTTTTATCACGAGGCTCAAAATACCTGAGCTGAATCCTCTCAGGGATGGATCAGCTGAAAGAAAAGATGCTGTTTCCACCCTCTCCCAGTCCTGGTTCCACCTATGAAGATAATTAAAGGCTTGCAGAGCTGGATCCCAATACTGTAAAAGAAAAATATCACATCTTTTTAATTGACCGCCTGTAATATAAAGAAATCCAGGCATGGCTGGTAGGCAGTACAAGAATTGCCTTCCATCTTTCTTCTTTCAGATCTTTCAGTCTGCATTTTGAGAGAGAGAAGGAAAAATAATTGAAATGCAAAGCAGAGGGGTGGGGAGCTGGCAGGAAAGCCGGGGGGGGCGGTCCTGTGAGCTCTGCACTGGGAAAAGTCCTCAAATGCAGCTGCTGCTTCATGGGAGCAGTGGGCTATTTTTAATGCGCTGCGGCTGTATTTGCACTTTCAATTGCTGTCATTAGGAAGGCAATATCCACTCTTGTAATTATTACGTCAACAAGGTTCATCGGAGGTAGCCTCCTCCCCCCCCCTTCTGAACACCTGCTGGATGCCTTGCTATGCTGAGGAGGTCAGGTGAATCTGCTCCAGTTATACCAGTCTGGTAGTGTTACTGGGACTTGCACATTTCCTTGTAAAATTCCAGCTGTGCTTTGGATGGAGACCTTTATGGCCCAGGGACAATAGATATTAGGCAAGCCAGCCTGAAGTCTCTCCAGGAAAGAGCTGAGAAAAGAATTCTTGGAATTTTTTCAATTTCAATTTCTTGAAATTTAAATTTCTTGAAATTTCTTGGCAACTTGGAAATCTCTTGGCAAATCTGACTTCATGCCGGCATGTCCCTGGCACAAATATCCCCTTCCCTGAGGAACGCTGAACTGAAGGAGGTGGGGCTCAGCATCCTGTGTCCTTTATAAGGTGGGAACTACAAGAGCTCTGGAGACACTCAGGGATTTATGGTAAGAGTCCCACTTTTTGGGACGCTTGGCTAAGGCAGCCTGTAGGATGCTCTTTGACCCTCCTGTTGTGATGGATGCCAATCTTCAGAAAGGAAACACCAAACCAGGGAGTGCCTAGGGTTGACAGGCGATATGAAGGCTCCTTGGCAAATTTAGGAGGAAGTACAAGTTCTTGCAGCTATGGCTTTCATGTGAATTTTAGATTTTTAAGAAAAGGCAGAAAATCATCTGTCTGGAAAGACATAGATTAATCTTGTCTTGAAGTGGAGGGGAATTTTAACTAATTCCTCTCCATTTCTTCTTCAGAATAGAAAGATTTTAATAATTTCACATCTCAATGGCAGACTACCTACTTCATCTTTTACATGAAAATGGTCAAACAAAAAGGTTCCAGGCCTCAGTTGCTACCACAATCCCTGTTATAGCAGAATATGAATTATATGATTAAGAAAAATACTCAGAAAATAGAAATATTTGGCCAACTCTGTTGAGCTTTAATTAAAATTAATATTATACCTTATTGGAGCCGAAAATCTGAAGCATCACATGTAACTGAATATATTTAACCAATTAACTAAGTCAAACAAGGCTGTCTAAACTTAATCACAGACCTCTCCATTCCCCTATTACATCAAGTGCTGCTAATGCTGTTATACTTTTGACAAGTGGCCCCTGGTAAATGAGCAAATCAATAATGTATTTGAGCTGGAGAAGAGAGGAAGGAACTGAGCACATTTACAGTCTGCAGTGCCTTTATTTGACGATCCCAAAGCACTATGTGAACTTCCAATCTGTTACACTTCCAGCAGTGTGGGGAGGCAGGAAGGGGTGGTTGAATTAGTCACCTATACAGGTGTCCCAGTGAGGTGTAGGGACAAGGTCCTAGATCTGAACAGGGCTTTGGATGCAGGTCACCAGGTCCCAGATACTTTTTCTCTAATTTTTTAAACTTTTTTGTTCTTCCTCATGGGAGAAATACATCTACAAAACGGTTTTCCAATAATGGGCCATTTATGTTGTATCACAGTGTGATTAGTGAATCTTTACATCCCCAGAGGGAATTGGGCTACTGACACCAATGTCACACCACGTCCTCTGAACTCAGGAGCTCTGGTCCAGTTTTGGCAGGTCTGGGACAAACCAGAGGAGTTGCCCTGACTCCAGAGGAGCTGCTAGGGATGGATCCCATCTGGACCCTGAGACAACTGGTGTCCAGGAGAGCTCAAGCCCCATCACGTGGCAACAGGAGGGTAAAGAGCTGCGACTGTACTCAAAGTGAACAGATGCTTAGAGGAATGAAAGGTAAAGATGACTCGTCCCCCAGAAAGCAGCATAGTCAAAGAAAGTTACAATAATAGTAGATAAAACCGTTACACATGAAAGGAAACTTTTGACTACGCTGATGCTGTGAAGTTGTGTTTAGGGGCTTGAAGGTGTGGGAAGGGGGTAGAAATTGCTGCTAAGAAAAGAAGGATGAGGGAGTTTCTTTTATTAAAAAAGGAAAGAGGCCCCAAGCGGAGGCGGAAAGAGCGGTGAAGGCAAGCACTCCGTGGGTTCTCGAATTTTCGGGGTGGGGAGTTGGACCAACTTTGCCACAGCGCCGAAAATCCCAGAGTCCCTTGGGCAACACCTTTTGTGCTCTGCCTCTGCGGGAAGATGGCTTTACGAGATAATGATGTTATTTCAGCACAAACTCTTTCATTCCTGCAGAGAATTAAAAGAGGAAAAAGAAAAAGGGGGGTGGGGGCAGACTTTTGGAGGGGAGAAACCAGCGTTGTTTACTCCTCTGCAGCTGACATTAAAGGCTCCTTTAAGGGCCAGTGGGTTATTAACTTCCTGTCGCCTGCCACGATGATATGCTGTGACATATTGTCACCGCATTCCAGCGAAGCCTTAAACATTAATTGGGAAGTAAGATGAGTGAAGCGGCTTTAATGAGATACCTTGTTGTAACTTCTAACTTTACACATTATTTACAGTGATTCCACTAATGGTTCCATCCATCAGAGACAGGGAGAGGGATTGGGGAGGAGAGCAGGGAAGGGGGGGTGGGGGAAGAAAAAATACCTATTGGAAGTGGGATGAGAAAGGTAGAGTAGGGTGGGAGGTGTGGGACAGGGAGAGAGAATTACATCCCTCTAGTGTTTTCGTCCAGGTTTTCCTTCCTTCTGTCATTTTTCATCTGCAGACATTTTTGCTGCAAGAAAGCAGGGAGGTGGGTTATTTCCCAGCACAACGCCACCGATCAGCCTGGCTTCAAGCCCTCACTGTTGCTCTCTGTACCTATTGCCAGTGCCAAAGCAGTCTGCCACAGCCTCCTGGCTGCCCCAGGTCAGGCAGACTCATGCTGTGACTCCCATGGGTGCTCTCAGACCAGTACGGGGGTGCTGGGCCAGGAGCCTGGGGGCTGTAAGTGATTCCTCGAGGCTTCCCCAGTGCTGAAGCACTGTTAGTTGTAAGCGAGGCATTCTGCAGCCAACTTCAAGTGATCATCGGCCTTATGGTTCCTTTACCATGTTGTGCTGCTCCACACTTCCCTCCTAACTCCTTCTCTCCTCTCCTTTTCTGTAGGATGCTATCTGATGTTGTACCGAATTCACCTTGGGTTTCCACCAGGATGGGTGGGCAGCTGGAAGCATGTCCACAGGTTTGTTGCTAAACACTAACAAGGAATGCAAAGCAAGTACTGCAAAGGATTGGTGGAGTGAGTTTGTTTGAATCTTTGCTTGAAAACGTAAGAGTCAAATTGTCAGCATTGCTGTCCTGAAGCTACCTTGTTTGGGATATTGTGGCGACTAGATCTGGTGAAAAAAAACTACAGTTTGAGCCTGCAGACAGCATGTAAAACCACCAAGCAATCATCAATCATCTCAGGTGCAGATTTAGAAAGGAAAGGTGTGGATAGGCTGCACTCTACCCACTGGTGCTGCCTGGTGTAATATCCGAATTTGCAGTTACTGATAGCACAGGAGCTCCATGGCAGCACAGCCCTTCCCACCAGCTCTGCCCTCCTCTGTGAGGCCAGAATGGCCCCAAGACCATCAGGGCACCAGAGTCTGCCACCTCCAGGGCCTGTGAATCATAGCCCTAAGACTACTACATGAAAGATGCTGGACTGACAACCCCAGAGCTGCAATCCTCTGAGTAGGGGTGTGAGGCCAGGTTAGATCCCATTATGGTGATGTTTGCCCTCCTTTCAGCACCAGGTCAAAGCTGAGCAGGCAGCACATGAACCCAGTTTCCAGCTTCCACACTCCCTTCATCCCTTAAAAGAGTCGTCTGGGATTGTGGGTCGGATGGGTCTATGTGGAGGGGAGGAGGATTTGGCCCTGTTTGAATTAGGAGTGGAACAAGAAAACCTGGAGCAAAGTAAGACCATGTTTATAATGGTATGGCCTGGCAGGAAAGTGCCCAGAGCACCAGGCATCTCTTTCCTAGCTGGAAGGCATTTGCCCTGGGTTACAGACTACGTGGCTTCAGGATGCTCCGTGTGCTGGCAGGTTTATGCTCTCTGTTCTGTTTTCCATTAAATCATTTCTATCCTTGTTAGCAGCAAAGCCCCACAGAAGCACACGCAATCACAGCTAATGGATGCCAGTTTTATTCCTAGATTTAAAGTATGCTCTTTTTTTTTGCAATACCGGGATGGAGTGCTGCTGAAATGGAGCAGACAAAGAGACAATTAATTGCAAGTACGGGTGTATAAAAAGCACCTGGGGATAGATCAGCTGGGGGAAACACATGGAGTTCAACAGCACATGCGCGTGCTGACAGCCCCCTTTCCCATGAAAAGTTGAAATTCTGAACTCCACTCCCAGCTACCTGTCAAGGTTGGCGTGCCTTTAATTACAACGTCTGTATGCTTCTTTAGGCACCATTTAATTCTCTCTGACAGCCACCCATTTAAAAATAAAGGCAAACACTCAGAACTTAGTGGCAGATCGGAGCCAGGCAAGGGATGTGCTAATTGCCAGATGTTGTTCATTTGACTCTGATCCATTACCAAAATTAAAGAAGAAAGAAATGGAAGTAGGAAAAATAAAAAAGAACACCGCCCCGCCTCCCTCCACGAAGCTGTCTGTAGGTTTGAGTCGCTGCTGCTAGCGGATCTCACCAAACAGAGCACATTGGGGTGTTTCAGCATTATCAGCCTCACAGGCCAAGGCACTTTATGCAATGGACTGTGGAGCTTCTCTCCTGGGGTCCGGTGTTCAGCAGCTTTCAGGACTAGCAAGGAAATATTTCCCCACAGTGCAGCCATCTGTAGCCTCTCTCTGACATTTCCAGTAGCTAATCTGCTCCATCAGAGATGAAAAATTTCCATAGCTGGTGGCTCAGGAGAAAGGGAGGAGCAGTCAGAAAGTCAGCCTGGATTTAAAGTAACTCTTCACTTGGATGGCTGCTAACACCTAGTCCCAGTATCTCCTGTGCTATTTAGCCGTGAAAGAGGATTGCTTGGTGCCAAGGAGAAGGAAACAAGGTCAGGGATGAAGACAGACAGTTGGGCTGCTCTGCAAATCTGATCTGGATCTGGACATAGCGCAGTAGGTTCCCCAATGCATTTTTCCTCTGTGAATCCCAAAGGGAGTTTCATTCATTCTCCAGAGATTCCTGGGGAGACACTCAGGCACCAAAAATAGGCATTTGAAGCCAGTTCAGATATAGAGACATCAGAAACATCTTCACAGACCTGATAGGACAGGAGAACTAAAGGAAACCTACCCCTCCTTGAGCATCTGTCTCCTCCCAGGTGGTCGCGGCATGAGGTGCAGATCCTGCAGGGCAGGTAGCCAGCAAACAAAGACATCATCGCTGGTAGGTGCCAACTCCTGGAGGAGCTGTGGTGGTGGAATGCTCGCCCCTGCAGTCAGTCTCTCATGGCTGCAGGGTGATGAGCTGGAGGGTGGGTGGCTCTTTGCACCAGAAATTGCTGTGGGAGTCTGGGTTGCACAGTGCTGGGTACACATGGAGACTTTTGCATATGAGACTAAAGCATTTGTTATGGATATGGCCAGATCAGTCTCTTTGGAGTCTCTTTTGCACAGCCAGGGCAGAGGGACAGCTCAAGGAGCTGGGTCAAGCACAAAACCCCACCAATGTCTTGTGGCTGCTTCTAGCGATAGAGGCACCAAGGGCTCCCATTCTGAGCTAAGACAAAAAGGGCTTCCCTGTCAACTGTCAGGTGGATCAGTTCATTAAATAAATCCTACAAAAATGCCTATGGCTTTTGTTTCTTGTGAACTGTTTGGGGCTAGCCATGAGGCCAGGCATCTGCAGCGAGTAGAGGTCAGCTGTTAAATGTTCCATGAGCTGTGCTTCAGTACCCACCTTCCAAACAAAGCAAGCAGTAACTGACTGCAGCATGACACGTGGGCTTTCACTGTACGGTTTGTTACCACCTGAAAGGTGGCTGACACTCCTTGCAGCCCAAACAACACCCTAGTGGACTGACCTGTGCCTTGCTGCTTTTTCTGGTGTATCAGACAATCCACTATGCCTATTTTTTCCACCACTTCTTGAAGCTTTGTCCACAGGCGAGGCTTGATGGAGGAATAAGGCAAGAAGGGTTCCCTGCAGGATAGGTTGTGGCCTGATATGGGAAAGGGTCTATGACTTCATTTTGAGCCTCCTTCCTCATTGCTGAGGCAAGGCTTTTCTGAAACATTTGAAGAATTACATATGTGCCTAAAATATGCAATTAGGCTCATGGCTCACATATATTCACTGAGCCCAAAAGAGACCAGAGCATCTATAAATATTGGAGCCCTTTTTTTGGTTTGAATTACTCATTCTTTTATAAGTAAAAAGTAGGACAGATGAGCTGTGAAGGAGGGTAACAAGGCAAAATTAGTTTTCTGTCATTTGTGGCTGCTCTAATCCACATGAAAAAGGTTCTGAACAGCAGTGTTTGGGTCCTCCTCCCTTGATGGGGTAAATGCTGGGAATTCATTAAACAGACAACCTGGCTGTGCCTAAATCCTTCATCTGTCACAGGGATTTGTTTTAGAAAGCTCTACTCTTGCATGAGATATATTTGGATTTGGAGCACAAAGAGTATCTTCATTTAATAGCTCTCCATTCTTATCAGGTTGGCCTTCCTTGGGGCTGTCCTTTTAGTTCTCTGGGAGTTTATTCTCATAACAGGCTCATCTATCCCTTTGTCATATATTCCTTTAAAATGGCCCCTGCGCAATAAATTGACTTAGTTCGGGAAAATTCCTTCCCTTAACTGGTCCATACGGACAAGCAAAATCCACTATTAACTGCATAGCAATAATGTTTTACAAGGACGTTTCTGGCTCTCTACCCGCTACACATACAGTTTAATTCTGACAATATTTTTAAACAGGCTATAGGGTGTCTTGTCCACACTTTGCTAAAGAGGTCAACTACCACGTACATTTCCCCGTCTGCAGCCCTCCTATGGGTTTGATCTCCAAACATGACGCATAAACCATCTGGAGGAGGAGCACTTCACAGTGGGCAATACCCTAATGACAAGAAATCATGCTGCCAGGCTGCAGACAGGGGAAAACATCTTTTTCCATGTCTTTCCTGAATAGAGGGGCTGTCTACATGAGGCAGAGCCCACCACCAAGACACTACTCTGCTTTGGGACCCACCAAATTGAGCACATTTGGTTAGAGGACTCCATCCATAGGGACCCAAAGGGAAACTGCAGTGCTTTGTTACAAACATCTGAAATACTGCTTGCAGGGGCAGTGCTCAGACATGAAGCAGGTGACTGCTGCTCGCCTAGTGCAGAATCTACTCCAACAGGCTTGTTTTGCTAGCATCCATGCATCAGTGGCAAATACCTCCCCCATCTTGCTCTGCAGATGTCATCGCACTCTTGGCACTTTGCACCAAAAGTCCAGAGTTATCCTAAGGGCTTTGAGTTGTGCATCATTTGGCAAGCAGGCTGCAGTAGTCAATTGAAATGTTCCCTACATGAGCTGTAGATGAAATACAGGGTGAGCAGACAGGAGAGGGGGAACAGTATTATCTTTTCTCCCTAATAAGGAGTGATATAGGCAGAGAATACAGTATACAGTTCACTTAACTAATTTTCTAACCAGCAGTCACTGCAATGTTCTCTCTAGGATTAGAAGGGACAAGGGAAGAGGCAGAATAATAAATCCAGACTGGCTTTTTGCAAGCTACAACCTTATCATTATAGGAAGGAGTTTAAGGACATCCACTGTGGGGAGAAAAAATTAAAAACAGAACCATTTCAGCTCACCCCTGGCAGCACAATTAATTAAAATTAAATTCAAGAAAAAATAAGTTTCCTATGCCATCTGAATAAAATCCCCCATCTAAACAGCATTCTGGGGCTATCTGTGCCAGTGAGTTGATTTGGATGGGAAGATGCCTCATCTTGGGATATAATGGATCCATTTCCCACCTGCCACCACCACTTGGAATGTCAGCCCGCGTTTGCAGCCAGCTCTCTTCTCTTCCCTGAGAGTTGGGGCTTGAGGAAACCTAACAGGAGGTGAAAAGCAGTGGTGGGGAGGAGTGCCCTTGAGACACTCATTGGCTTTGGCTGGTTATGCCCCTTGCTGCTGGGCAATCTCCCCACAAAGTGGCACGAGCATCCCCGTGTGAAGTCAGTCTGTTGTCACCAGGTGTCCCCCAGCTCTTGGGAAACAGCTGGTCACTGTTCAAAAGAGAGCAGAAAAATCAGCTGAATGGGTTTTTTTTTGGAAGGGAATTTTAATTCCTTTCTATACTCCTTGTCCAGACAAGGCTCCCAAAGGATAGAGGACAACCCAAATGAACCAGCCTGCAAAGCATCCTTATTAGATTAGATGGCACTTACTATCCAGGCCACAGCCCCAAGGACTGGGAATTACATGAGTTTTCCATCTCTTCCTTTCTGTTGTAATCAATGGACAAAAAAATAAAATGCTAATGGGGAAGAAGGTTAAGTCCCTTGAGGCAAACCCTCGTCCTGTAGCACTTGGTCACCTTTGGTTGTTTGTAGCAGCTCAGGCATTTATTTGCCTGGCCCTGTTCCCCTCCCTGGCAGAGGAGTGGTGTCATCTTTTAGAAAGTAAAACCCAAGTGAGTAAATCTCTATCTCAAATGTTCATCTCCCACAAATCAGCATTACTCTCCTGTCCATACCGGGTCCCCTTGCTTCAGTTTTCAGGCAGTCAGAGCTCTGCTGCCTCTCACAATAGGCAAGGTAGCTGTTTTTAATCACCAGAACAGAGATTTGCCACTCGCATATCTCCCACCACCAGTTTACTGTGTAATTGCATAATTATTTAGCGATGTCAAAAGTGCATCTAGATTACAGGAGACGAAGCTGTGAGTGTCTTTGAAGAGATGCTTAGGAAGGGCTTGCTATGATACAGATACACCTGCAGGCATGGAGAAGAGGAGATGGGGAAGCTTTTCTTTCAGACTGGGTCTCCAGAGGCTCTTTAGCCAAGAAAATGCAGTGGCATTATTAAAAATGATAATTGTGTCATGCAAAATGAAATGGCAGGTGGCAGGCAGACTTTGGGATGGAACAGGGGAGATGCGTATTGTTTTCCTGCAGCTTATGGTTATTACAGCAAGGCGAGCAGGGATTGATCCAAGAGTTAGCTGGCATCTTCTCACTGACTTCAGGGGAAGCTGGATCAGGCCTCAAAAAGTCAGGAGGAAGCTGAGTTCACTCCACTGGGGCTACTCCTGGTTTACACTAATGTGCAGGAGATCAGCCTGAGATCTGCTGCCTGAAAGTGCCTAGGCTTGCCTGTCTGTATGGTCCTTCTGGACCCAGAAAGCCAAACCTCTGCAGCAGTACTCCTCTGCCCGTGTTTGAGGGGAGAGGGAATATCCCTGGATTTGCATCTTTGCATGGTGCCTGATGAGATATTCTCTTGACAGAAGCTGGGAAGATTAGAGGTTGCAAACCTGACCTATAGACTAGAAAGCAAAGCTGTGGCTTGCTCTTTCTGGCCCTAGAATGGCAAAGCATTTTGGTATAATGGGGGAAGAGGCTTGCATGAGTAGGGGGATATGAAGAACTGCTGGGGAGGGAGATAATGAGAAATGCACAGCACAAAACCTAACCCACCTGTGGGTTCATCATGACACCCAGGTAGGACTGAGGGACCAGCCTGAGGAAGGCACATGGAGGGAAGAAGGACCATTCCTCACCTTCTGCTCCTACCTTTACCCCACTCTCCTTCAGTGCTACCACCCAACTGACCACCGGACACACCACTCCTTGCCCAGTACCTTCCCAGCTCCCTGCACCTCCCCGGGCTCTGTTTTATTCCTAGGGTGATACAGGCAGGGCTGCAGCAGTGTGAACCAGAGCGGCTAAACTGCTTTTAAAAGCCACTTAATAAAGCTAAGCAGAAAATCTAAAATGAGTTAAAGAAACCTAATGTGAATCTCAATTTTTAAAATTCATAACATTTATCAGTGTCTGCGCCAGTCTGTGTTACAGAAGTAAACATCGACTCCCATTGACTCTGCTGGCACCGCTGACAGCAGGATCAGTCCCTCTCTCTGCCGCTGGTGCTGCTGTCTCCAGGCGTGTTAGATGGATGTCTGTGCTACCTCAGCCAGGATCTTGTCTCTTGTAAGGGGCAAAGATCCTCAGTAGTCTAAAGGAGCAGGACAGAGGCACGTCCCGGTGCTCTGGGAGAGAGCATTTGCTGGAGCTCTTTTACATGCTGTTCATCTCTGACATTCCCTGCAAGCCGCACAAGTCCTGAAGCTGCCAGAAGGGGAGGGATAATCACCTCTGTGCTCGAGTCCTTCCTCCAAAGCAAAACGTTTCTAAAATTGGCAGCACTAAGGTGCCAATTGCATTCGAGACGTGTTTTGAAATGCTGGTGAGGGTCAGAGAAATGACTCTGGAAATGGCATCTTGTTATTGCACATGCTTGGTTTGTAGGCAAATTCCTCCCTGAGTCATATCTGCTGGGCTGGCTGACAAAAATAAACCAGCCCTGAGCGGTCAGTGGGCCAGTGCCTGCCAAGAGCCTGTGCTTGCAGGGCTGTCTCTTCTCTTGGCCCCAGACACCCAGCTGCATCTCTCGGGCTCCTGCACCCGTGGAAGGCTCAGAGGCTTCACTCAGTCCATGCTGCTCGACTGGGAGAGCCCCACGGCAGCTACCAGGAGATCTGCAGCTGCAGACATGGGGTCTGGTGGCTCAATGCACCACCAGCCGTGATGCTGTGGGTGCCGCAAGGTGGCACGTGAGGGAGTCCCATCAGCAGAGGACAAGGGTGGGTTGGGAAATGACCAAGTGTGGGAAGGAAAGGGCTGTTGAGGAGATCCCCCTTCCAGCCTGGTGACTTATTCCTGGGGATGTAAACAACGGTGACCCTCTCAGCCTCGGGGAAGGACCTCTGTGGCTTGCCACTGATCACTGCCCTAAAAATGCTCTGCTGAACTTTTGTTTTCTGAGCCCTTTTCCACTGTAACATCCATCAGGTTGCTGTCTTTTCATTCCTTCCTTTTCTTACGAAGTCTTCGCTCCAATTCGCTCCTCCAGATGAGACCAAAAGCTGCTAGCATTTATCACTGTCACCGAAGTATCCCTTTCTTCTGTTTGCTGACACTTCACCCACCGATCCCAATTACTGGCTGTCTTTCCTTCCATTCATACAAATTCCCCATGCAACTTTGGATCATCAATTTCCAGCAAATGGGCTCTTTGCAAGTGCCGGGCTCTGCCTCATCCCCCTGGCTGAGTGGTTGCCTCTGGCATGCACCATCCCTACTGCTTCCAGGCCAGATGAATGAAACTTTGTCAGGAGATCAGTGAAGGAACAAGAAAGGGCTCGTTTCCCTTCCCACATTCCTCCTGAATTCACAGGAATTGAGTGAATAGCACCAGAAGGGGCACTGCACAAGTCCCAGACCCAGCACAGTTAAGCACAGGCAGTATGTGCAGAGCGCACTTAGGGACTCCCAAATTGCTGAAGGAGGTGGGGGAACCTTGAGAAGGAATGCAAGACACACATTTCTGTGACCAGGCATACAGATCTCATCCGTGGGCTGAAAAAAACCTTCAGTGCAAGCCTTAATTCGAACACTTTTTCATCCTCTTGGAGCCCAGGGTGGTTCTTCCCCTCACCAGCCTGCTGCTGCCTGGCTCTGCTGGTGTCTGCAATGTGCTGCTGCCTCCTGTCTCAGCATGGGCCGTAGCAGGGCATGTTCATCTAAGTGTGGAAATCACACAAATACTTTCCACACAGCCCTTTGAACTTTTCAGTGCCTCCACATGTCACTTCTCTGCACCCTCAGCTTACAGGACTGTTCAAAGGTGAGGAGGGAGAAATTTGGCTAGGATCCCCTTGTTAAAACCCTGACAGTAGGCACATTAGGATGCTGCTAATAATCCTTCAGCTTCTTAGCATATGATAACTGCCTCCTAAAATATTAATCAAATCATAACATGTGATCCTAAAAATAGGCTTTCCGATTCCACTCTGCTCTCTCCTTAAGGTTTCTTGGGTGGTTTAGAGTTGTTGTGGCTTAACCTTTTCTGGCATTTCACTGATTGTAACAACTGCTTTTCCAGAGAACTGCAAAACCTGATGCCCTTTCCCAGCATATACACACATACACACATCTACCTATAAACACCATTCTGCTTTCCCATTTTTTGGTGCAAGGACCTCTCCACCAGTATGCAAATAAATTAATCCACCCAATAAGATCAGAGGAATTTATTCTAACCTATGGTGCTGCATAATCCCGACCTCTTTTCAGCATGTCTCACCACTTTGCCTTTCTCAACACCTTCAGGACGAGGTGCACGTAGACAGATTTTGGGGAAGCTGAGCAGTACTCATGCCCCTCACAGGTCTGCGAGAACTCTGACTTCATTCCTCCTTCCACTGCTGCAATGCTAATGGATGAAGTTCTATAAATATTTGATTGACCTGTCACTGCCATGCTGCTCTCATTTATCACTTGCTCAAGTCGGATCTGAATTACTTTGGAATATTTTGTGCCATCTTTACAGAGTGTTCAGTTCTTCCTCTGCCCCCCCCCACTTTTCTTTGCATGCAGCACAGCCCAGGAAGGAGTATCCCCCCAAAACAGCAAGGGATGGAGCTGAGCACCTGGGTCAGTGGGGCAGAGAAACTGAATTGAAAGAGCTGCAAAAATAAACTGAATGGGGCAGGGCGATGTAGGAAGAACCCACCCGAGCCTCAGTGTGAGGGAGTGCATACCACAGCATATGAGATCAACAGCCCCTTCCTGCAATTTCCATAGTGCTGAGTCCCAAAAGAGGGTTACAGATTTACAAGGAATTCAGGTAATTTGCTCGTCATGGTACCCATAGGAAGTGAGTAATTCTCCCATGCTCACCGCTCTAATCAGAGTCTGGGTATTTTACTAGCAAGGGCTCTGGAATATATTAGGAGATATAGTCCATACAATCAAATTCTATTCTGTTCATTTTCACTCCTGTCTTCTCTAGATTTTTACATTTGGGATGAAATCAGCAAATTTTAGGGCTTGCAGAGATTGAAACGACTGTGTTTAGTGATGCAGCCCCTGAGCATGCAGAGAGCAACGCTGCTTTGCTCACAGTAATGAGTACCCCTGGGGAGCTTGCAGCCCCCAGTGCATGGGGCTTCCCAAAGCCCTTCACCCCGTGGTACACCTGCCAACCCCACTCTGCCCCTCACTGCAAACCTCCCCCAGCTGCCCACATCCACACCAGCACCATCACGGTCAGCCCATCCCTGCTGCCTTCCCTAAGGAGTTGCCTTCCCCATGGGTGCCACCTGGCCTTTCACTATGGACCCATCCTGCAAAGTCCCAGGGCTGAACCAGCTCCGGGAGCAGCTCTCGGTGTAGGTGGCAAACAAATCCCATGGGCTGGGCTGCCTCCACACAAATAAATCCTCTCAGCCCTCGAAAAACAAAAGCCTGACACATTGAACTACTTCTATCATTAGAACGACCCCTCTCATTAGCTCTCCCCCTCTGCCTCCTCCCTTCCTCGTGTCAGCAATATGCCGATCCATCCTGCTTATACCAGCTCCTACCTATACTCCAATTACTTTTTCATCTCCCCCACCGGCTGTTTTCAATACTATTATCTGCTGCATTTGCTGGATCTGGCTCTCAAGCGTTTGACTGATGCCTGATTCCTGTAACCAGAACATGTCTGTTGATTGGACTGTCAATGGATTTCTTGGCAGAAAGGGCATTGGGCCTTGCAAATGTGAAACTGTATTTCAATCTCATTTAGGAGGAAAGAGAAAGGAGAAAGAAAAATATCCTAAAGCCACGTTTTTCCTTGCTCTCTTTGAACAAGTGCTTTAAGTAAACAAGCATTTTACCTTTTTTTAATAAGGTCATTTGTGACATCACTTTCTTATCAGAAAAGGAACATTTTGTCTTGTGTATTTTCAACACTGGAATGCCCATCTTGATTTTTTTCAGTGGAAAGCTTCTACTGACTCTTCTCTGGGGAGGCAAAGGAAGTGGGGAGGGAGATGTACATCCATCCCTGTCTTCTGGCTGCCTGCAGTGACACCTCGCTGTAACAAGAGCGCGCCAAACCATCTCCTGGCCAGCCCTCTGCATGCCTGCTTGCAGCCAGAGCCTCTCTGGAAGAATGCACCTTTGACTTTCCTAAATAACAATGCAATTACCTTCAAAAGCTGGCAGCCAAAGTACGTGCTGAGAAATGGCTACCATTAAGAAGAAATTATCCTCTCTCAGGGAACGGCCAATTTGTTAACTCGTGAAGGAGGAGAAAGAGCCCAGCTCCAGACCATGTGGGCGTGAGGATGGCAGTGGGAGAGAGGCTCCTTCCAGCCAGCCTGCATCCAGGGCTGGGGGAGCCTCCTGGGGTTTGAGGGATAAGCCCTGGATGACTTGGATTGAGTGTATTTTGCTCTTGTCCTTTACAGGTGCAAGTCAACAGGTGCACACCATGCAATCCTCTCCACATGTGGGGCAGGTGTCCCATGGAATCACGCCGTACGTGGAGGCTTTTCATGAGGAATCACCAAAAAATTCCATTGCTGCAGACCTGACCTCAAACACACCCAGCCTTGTCACCTCCCTCAGACTAAAAGAAGGTGCCAGAATTACTGGCATCACCTGATTTACAAAAGCTCCTGAGGTCTGAGGCTGGGTTTGCAAAGCAAAGTCAAAAGCAGGGGGAAGACAATTTTTGAGACAGGAAGGACTGAGGCATAAATAAATTATTTGAGGTTGGCTTCCATTGGTCTGTACCTTTAGGGCTGAGACAGGTGAGCTCTCACACACAAAATACGTTTTCCCACTGACTTATCAAGGGCTCTTCAATGCAGGAAGCCAAGATAACTGTGATCTATGCAGAAAGATTCAGATTCTGTTTAACATTAGAGGCAATCTTTGATATTGCACCAAGCTACAGGGAGCACCGTGTGACATTTTCATATCTCAATGCAACCCTAAGAAGCCCACCAGGGAGTTATCTGGGAATACAGCTGAAATCACTGGTGCTGACAGGACTACGTCTGAAAACATTAGCATGTTCAAACTCAGAGGCTTGCTTAAGACCTTTCTGGAAGACAAAAACAACTCAGTGACTTGGAAACAGATCTGGTGGGCTCATAGTGCTAAATAAACAGCAGTAGAATCAGGAAACTTTGAAGATGACAAGATTTTCTAGGTCATGTTGTCTTTTTCTTCCCCCTTGGCTAATACGGAGTGTTTTGTACAGTGTAGCCTTGAGACCTCCTTCCAAACCAGCCCTAAATGTTACAAAGCAATGCAATTTGACAACTGCTTAGCGGACACGTACAGGCATTGGCTTTGTAAGTGCTGAAGCTGCTGGTGTATAGCTGTTAATCTGAGCAACTATGTTTTGAATATTTATTACTTTTTTAAGAGGAATGAGCCTGGGGAAAAAAAAAAAAAAAAAAAAAAAAGAAAAAAGAAAGAAAAAGAGTCTGGAAGCAGATTGTGCAGAAAACCCCTCCATGAAAAAGGACAGATAACTGCTTTCCTCCCTCTGAACAGCCCTGGCCACATTGCTGCCATCCTGCTTTCCTTCCCATGCTCTCATGGTTATGGTAAGACAACATAGCTGTGGAAGAGGGCACGGACATTGTGCCCCATCAGTGTTTCCTGGGAAAAAGAAAATGGTAAAATGCTGGTAGAACAGGCAAAACAGGGCTTTGCAGCCTAAAATTCCGAGCAGGGGAAAGCCTGCTGTGGGAGATGGGGAAATGAATGTGCTGCAAATGCATGGTGGTGGGATCTCTGGAGAGTCAAGGCCACTTCTTGTGGAGAGAATGAAACCTCTCTCTTCTCTCTCCAGATTCTTCCAGGAGAGATACTATACAGTCACAGACAGCTGCAGTGAGAAAAAGGTAGATACAACAGAAAATGTTGATGTAGAGTAGCATCTATCAGCTCCTCCATTAAATGGTGGTCTTGAAGGATGGGCCAGCATGGAGAAAGCTCAGAGAGGGCAGTGTGAGCACATCTGTCAGGAGGCAGTCTGCTCCTGCAGAGGTACACTGGCCATGAGAGATGGTCTTTCAGCTCAAAATCCCATTCTGGGGAGGTGAAGGAGGCTCAGGAGAGGTTTCCTGGCTGGGAGACTGCAGAAGGCAAGACATAGCTTCTCCTGAAGTGATTTGCAGAAAGTCAGATGCTATAACTATTTCAGCCCTAGTACGGGCTCCTGCATTTTACAGATGTTTATGTCCAAAGCCAGAACCTCATTTCTCACGGCCACAGCCCAAGCACTCCAGCTGCAGACAAGCCCAGGGGAGCATCAGCTCCTGCTGCAGTGCTGACCGCGGGCACCACTTCCGCGTGCAGCCGACATCCTCCTCCTCCACACAACCTGGCTGAAGCACAATTAGGGGAAGGCTGACAGAGGAGGGAGAACGAATACCACAGCAGCCTGAAAAGCAGCAGCATCAGCAGGCCAAGAGGAGGTTATTCCCCTGATACATCCCCTCCCCGTCGTGCCAGCAGCCTCTTTAGCTTCACACAGAGGTGGTGAGGATTCATTAGTTAATGTTTGTGAAGCGCTGTATAGATGGAGAGAGCTATGTAAGTGCTAAGTATTATTATTATTACAGAGAGTCGCTGTTAAGGCAATGGATATGCTCTTAAGTGTCATTTCATATTTAATTAACGTACAATAATTGTCTTCCTAAACCTGGAGGTAAATCTTTATTCCTGACACTTCCTTTAAAGAGACATCGCGGCGGAGCTGCTGCTAATGGGCCTCCTCCCTGGCACGGTAGGAGTGGGATGAGCTGGGAGCAGGTAGGAGAGCTGCTGGGGAAGGGAAGACAGTGAGAGCCTTTTGTCTTCTCCCCCATATCCCTATGTATGCATGCCATGGCCCCACAGTGAGTGTGGGCTGTGCTAATTGAGCTGCCCTAAGGGGTTTGCTCTGCCAGCCCCAGGGCAGGCTGGTGATGCCCTAGGGCGAAGGGCAGAGATCCCAAAAGCTGCAGCAGGACCTGGCAGAGGGCAGGAGCCTGCAGTCCTGTGGCTGCACCACACGCTGCTTCCAAGTAACTAAACACAGCTGCAGCTGTGCACCTTGCCACTGTGGGTAGAATTAAAGAAACGAAAAAAAAAGGAGGCTGAAGAAACATGAAAGCTCAGTACTGGGAATTTCCCTGCTATTTTTCAGGAACATCTTTGCCAAGAAATGGTATTCTCAGAGCTAGGCTACGTATCTTTTACCAACAGAGGGAAGCAAGGATAAATCAGCTGTGGGACCATCTGCTCCTCTAGCAAACGGGAAGGGGAAGCCACCTCTCCCACCTCCCAGTGATGTTTGCATTTCCAAGAGAGCCCAGAGAAGTAAAAAAAGAAGCAGTCCATCATTAACTCAGAAATAACCCGCCTACAGAAGCCACAGAAGGATGCCTGGGCCCTTCATGCCTGTCTTTCCTACCCAAATGTGTGTTTTCTCTCCTCTTTGTTGACAAATCAGTGCCCTCTATGGGCCCTCAGCTGGCATCTCTCTGAGGAGCCCAAATCACGGGTTTCCTCGGGCTACTCCCAGGGAGTGAGATGCTCATTGGGACCCTGAGCTGATCCCTCCATCCCTGCCACCCCTTCCTGAAAGCAGCCCCTAGCTCACATTGCTCTCCCCATGCTCCTGCACACACGTGCCCTTCCTGCCCCAAAACCAGCCCCACCCTGGTCTCCTGGATGTTCCTCATCAGCACTAAGCGCTCTGAAGGTCACAGGCAATAAGGCTCCTGACACAGCCAAGGACCAGGCTTTGGCCTTGCTGTTGCCCTCCACCATTCCCCCCTGGGACCCTCGAAGTGACGGGGCCTGGCAGCTCACTCCTCACCTCCCCCTTTCTTCCACCGCTCTCATTTATTTCAATTTGTTATGCTTTCCTCCCTGGCTCTCAGCATCAGCTGGGAAAGGGGAGAGGAGGAGGGGAGGAGAGAGGAGGGATGGCTTCATGGTGAAGAGGCAGGGAAACCCTTGCACGACTGTGGGTGAGGGTCTGCAGGCAGGTGGGGATGTGAAAGGGAGGTGGGATGCACTACTGGCAGCTGAACAGCCCAGCGGGAGATGCAGAGGCGAGTGAACATGGCACTGATGGCAAGATTTAAAAATGTAAACCTGGCTGTGGGGTCAGACTGGGGGTCACAGGAAAATCAGCCAATATTTTAGGCTGATTTTGGGTGTAACCTCCCGCAGATCAGAACATAACGGGGTCAGTGAATTGGCAAAGTGCTGTCAGGACCTTCCGATGCACTTGTAGCATCTTGGATTGCTCCAGCTGACTATTTCAGTGCCAGTCCCCTGGATCCAGGGCAATGCACAGTCAGGGAAAGGTGGCAATGAGGCAGGGGAAGGTCTGGGGCAATTTGCAGGGTGAATGGCACATCTCTAAAAATCATCCCCACTGCAGACACCTCGCATTCTTGTGATTCATGGCTAAACAGGGGACACCACTGCAACAGCACAGCTTGACCTCTGCTCCCCATGAGTTTTGCCCTTCTCGCTGGGCCCACAAATAGCTTCACTTGCTGGGAATGCCCTTCGCTCACTGCAGCCACCCTAGCAGGCAGGATCTGCACTCATCACCTCTTGCTCCCCTTCCTTTGACTGTGCTGTCACACACTGCCACGCAGGAGCTCTTGCACCAGTCACTGAGGCAGTCCAGGCTGCACATAATCCAGGTGTTTTACAGAGTAGTCCAACTCTTTGGTCCCCCAGACATCCAAAACAAGGTACTGGTCCTGCCGTTTCAGACCCTGTAATTCCCACACATGGCTCATGATACCTGCAGAAGTCCCTTCCCTGAGGAACCAGACCGATGTGCTATGTTACTACTACCCCAGAACCTATTTTCATGGCCCCTTGTTCTGTATCTGTTCTCAGAAGATCCTTGGGGTTTGCAGAGTCTGGCCTCTTTTATTCTTTATAAATCCCTCCACAATGCTTATAAGGAACTTCCCAGTCAAGCCAACTCCTTGTGGATTTTGTTTATTCTTTGTACTTATTCAAGTCATAAACTAGAAGGGAGGAGCAGTGAAGATGCATTTGATGAAGGACAGAGCTAAAAAGAGGACACTTCAAGTTAGCATATAAAATCAAAACCTCAAACCATTAAAAAGTCACAGCAAACAGGTGACAAACAACGTATATACTTAGTGCCAACATGATCTCTTATCTGACATGCTGAATTATAGCATGCATTTTTAATCCATCTTTGGGGCAGAGATTCAACCAGCCTCCCTCTCTAGAAATACAATCACATGCATTTTGGATACTGTTATTCTTTGGTATTATCAATACCCTCCTTTCCCCAAGAGCTTTCTTCAACAGCCATCACTCTGCTTTGCAGCCTGTCCAACAGCAAACTGGAGCATTAATAAAGAACAAGAGGAGAAAGAAAGCAAAAAGGAAAACTTCATGCTCACATCAAAACAAAACTTAAGAGCAGGGGATGGAAGATAATGTCACTGCCAGTTCAAAAGCTAGATACAAAAACATAATTAAGGTGCCTGTATTTCAGCACATCGTCCAGAAAGTGTACTGGCATCTGAAAGTACCTAAATACTCAGAGTAATCTAGCATTTTCAGGATGTAAGTGTGTTTCTACCTGTTAAAGGGAAAGGCAAGAGAGAATCCAGTTGCTATGGAAATCAGGCCATCTCCATGGGAATTCAGAAAGTGGAGTATCCTCTTGGCCAGTAAATCAGACACTGAGCAGCCATCTCTGGACCACAGCGCTGAGCGACTCTGAGCTGCTCGCAGGGCACATCATTTCCACAGCACCACTGCCCTATCTCGATATCAACAAAATTGGTGAAAAGCTGGGTTCTTTCTGGAGTTAAGAATTTGTTTTGTGGTGCATTCCTGTGAAGGCATCTCTTTGCTTTAGCTGCAGTTGTTGGGATATAGATTTATGTGGCTTGGAAAAAAAGAAACAGGTTTGCACCTCAGCAAATGTTTTTGGTTTTTTTTTCCACATTTGTTGCTGTGGAGTAAGAAAGGGTCAGGTACATAGGGAGTAGAAGGAAACAAAGGGCACATTAAAGAACACAAAAACAAGGAGCTAACATACAAGTCAGAGGTTTGCTCCGAGGTTGGGGGCCCCACAGAGGACCCAAGCACAGGTCTCCCAGTCAGCAACCCTGTGTCTGGGGTCACTCTGGTGTCACCTTATGGATGAGACTGAGAAGCTTTGAGATGAGGAATGCCATGGGGTGCTTTGCCGTAGAGCTCTCCTAGGTTTTGTCATTGCATTTAATCACCGGTGGGCATCTGGTCCCTAGAGCCCAGGAGACTGGATATGGCCCAGCTGAAGTGAAAAGCTTTGACATGAGCACCAGCATGCAGACAATTGGCTGATGGAAAACAGGTGATGGACTTACAGTGCTGAAATCCTTGCTCTGACTGCTATGCAAACACCGTATATTACAGCTGTAAGTCCTGTATAAGCCAGGAAGATTAAAAAACACCTTGCAGAAAAGAGCTCCAGTCAGATGTGCTTTTGTTCAAGAGAACGTTTATGCAGTGGTACAAATGCACTTAAGTCACTCAGCACTAGTGAAGTTATTGGTGCTTTATTTGAGTATATCTTAGTTGAGTAAGTAAGGCTCACAGGCAGATGTGTGTTGGAGGACATACCTGACATTGATGGTAAAGCATAGGTTTTTCCAGATTCGTTTAGATTTTTACAGCACAGGTTAAGTTGCCCAGCTTAATTTGCAATAATTTAAAATAAGGGTTAAGTGAAGGTCAGAGGCTACTCCACATCAGAGGGAAACCTCTGTAGTACTTGCGTGCTTTGACCTTTTCAGTGCTTTCTGATTCCACTGACCAGCTGAGCTCTTTATAGCACTGTTAACCTGTGAGAAATGTGTGGAGTGGTCATCTCCCACAGTAAAGCAGGAAATTCTGAAAGGTTAAAGCAGTTGAGAATATTCCTGGCAAGAAGAGCAGCTACAGAATCCCTGTGTGTGTGAGGAGCTTCCTGCTCTGCAACTTCTGCATTAGAAGTCAAGTCAAGAGGATGTAAAGGAGGGCATTATGAGTCTGTACCTAAGCTCAGACAGCTCTGTTTGGAAATTATCTCAGCAATCAGCTTTGTGGAGAGGGTGTTCAGCTACCAGTAAGGATCCATGCTCTCTCAGAGCTACAAAAAAATAAAAATTCCAGCAGTAACACCAAACTAGGGACTGAAGTCTTTCTCAAACTTCATATGTGGAACATGGGGAAATGTGAAGTTTCGATGTAATTGGAGCCAACAGCAATGAGCACTGACTGTATAGGGGATGGGTTCTCTCTCACTTCAGCAGTGCTCAAAACAGTAAAATCTCAGTGATCCATGCTCCACCTTTTTAATGCTCCCTCTCTATTTTTTCCCCCTGATGTTTATACTCCAAGTTCTGCAGCTCTTTCTTCTGCCTTTAATGGGGTAAAATGGAAAAGTCATAAAACCACGCTGCCAAAGTGAGTAAGGTTTCTGTTCCTACCAGTATCGCATCTTAGTGGCAGTGACTGGTCCCATTTTCTTTGGGGAAAGTGCAAAGCACCCCCAATGGAGCAGACCCCTTCCCTCAATTTCCTCCTAATCCCTGGGTACAAGCTAGCTGTCAGGTGCTCATTCTGATTTTGCCGGTGCCACAGATACTCAGACAGGGAAAAAGGGGATAGTTTGTTCTGAGAAACAAGAGGGGCATTATTTTATTGCGATACACTCCAAATATACAGAAAGGGTCAAAAGTCTCAGCTTTTGCCCTAGGACTTCTGACTGCTGCAGGCTAAGCCTCCAACTCTGAGATCCATGTAAGAGAGCAGCAGGAAATAGCACATCATTAAAAATTCAACTTGTCCAGTACATGGGTCAGGGCTGACAAATTTTTCAGTCTGGAGTTCTCAGAATAAAAAGAAAAAAAAAAAAAAAGGGGTTCTGCCCCCCACCCTCCTGAGCATCCCTGCAATGGGTAGCTCCAGCTTCATCCATCCAGATGAAGCACAGGAAGAGCACAAAAATGTCATTTGCCTTTCCAGACCACCTTTCAGCACAGCAGGGAAAAGGCTGGCGTTACACATGCTGATAGCGATAGTACATGATATGTAGTCAGCAGTTTGGTGCAATCAGAGCTTCTGCTGAGCACGTATAAAGCCTGCCCCTTTCCTGTTAATTGAATGTAAGCCCTTTGGTACTTTTCTCTCTTTGATCTCACTTCGAATGAGACGTAAGGCTATTAAGGCAGAGGAACTGGGCGAGTACAATGCTCGCAGTAATCTGTGTCAGGATGAAGGGATGTTACGCAAGAGACTAGGAATGAGATGGAGCATGATTTTTTTTTTTTTTGCACATTTTCCGATATAATCCCAAAGGGCGCTTTTTAATATTCACCGGATAGCAACTACAAAGCAGTAACACTGATGGACACAAGGTGAAAGAAATCATGCAACAAACACGTGTAAAAAACCTTGTTTGCGCCAAAACAGCCCTGCATCTCTATGGGAAAGACTACCTGCTTGCGGGGGATATAAATGACTCTTTGAAGCAAATGCATGTCACTGCATTCAGCATGCAGCATTACTGCGGGAGTTAAATATGATGAAACACGGTGCTATAGAGAATTGTTAATCATATTGAAACCAAAATGAGAAAAAATGCAAAAAAAAAAAAAAGGTTAGAAGATAATTACTTCAATTCATTTGGTACCTGGAGCAATTACTGTTTGGAATAGGGATGACTTGTAGGTGAAATAGTTAGGTCTGCAACAGAAACTACAGACACAATGTTAATAGTTAAAATGTCAGTGTTAAGCATCATTAAAGGAAAAACCCAGCTCCCTATCCAGGTTCAATGTTTTCTTCCACACTTACCACAGTGAACACTTATGTAACATGCTACATATTTCAAAGCAAGCTATGAAATTAGTTAGTAAGTGCACATAACGCCTCTTTGAAGAGCTACACCTTTCAGACGGTGTTAGACATATTGTAACATCCCATTTTTCAGATTTAGGGATCTAAAATTATGAAGCCAAAGAATCTGGTTTCAGAACATATAAAAATGCCTATTTCCAATCTGAAAGGACTTTCAAGCTGGTTATTATTTCATCATTAATGTTCATTGGGATTTTTTTTTGAACACTTTTCCTAAAAGCCTGAAAAGAGAAAAAAAATGAAGAAAATCTGAAGCGCTTCAGTGTGCTTTCATTTTCTGGTTAAAAATTAAACAAGAAAAAGTTATGTGGAACAGTTAAAAAGCCCATGTGATTCTTGAAATAATGAAAGAATGAGAGGGCATTTTCAGACAGCTCTGACCAGAGCTGAGGATGTACAGACCAAGAGTGGCAATACATACTGCAGTTCCTCATGCTGAATAAAAACCTGACCATCTATTTCAGCACCTACAATCACCTGTCTGATGCCCCCTTTTTAGCTCGTTTGGTGCCCAGGACCTTTCCTCTCCATCTCCTCCTTGTTTGCGAGGAGCAGCCGGATGCTCTCTGGTCCCACTGCTGCTCTGTTCCCATCCACTGAGCTGATCTAGGCCACATGGCAGTGATTTTTACACAGGAAAACATGTTCCTGCAGTTCTTTTGGCAGGACTGGGCTCTGACACAAGGCAGCAAACTCTCGCTCTTCTCTACCCCTCTCATTTTGCAGCTATTTGATGCAACTTCTCCCCCCAGCTGCCTCTGAAGGGGCTGAGGCTGAGCCATCACACCTGAGAGCTCTGCCCCAGAGCTGTTGAAAACTGTTTGGCCCCATTGCAAAACCCTTCACCCGAGCCAGGAGCATCCACAGAGACCACCAGTGTGTTTTGTTTCACAGGGCTCTCCCACCCACAGCAAGTGATCCCCTCTGTGCTGATGCTCAGCAAAAGCCACCTACACGCTGTAAGTCCCCAGCCTCCCTTTAGGGGACAGAGATTGCCGATGGCTGGTTTGATTGTCTGTTTTCAAAATATAATCACGTGTATAATAAAAATAGCATCATGCTGACTTGCTTCCCGTGAAAACAAGTTCCAGTGCTAGGAAACTAAACATAATTTTAAACGTTATCATCCGACTAATCATGTTTTACCTCTGTTGCTATTCCATTTCAGTCCATATAATTTATCTGGTATGAACCTGGGTCAGCTTTGCATATGTCCAATCTATTTTATATATACATGTTCACTCTATTTGCACACTCAGATGGGAGACATATGCCTCTTCTCATTTGGGCAGGCCATAGTGTTATTAAAATGGAAATGTGCAGGCTTTGGGATCCAACTGCAACATATGTTTAAAAATGAAAGATAATTCTTTACTTGTAACTACCAGAAGAACTTGGAGCTTTTGACTCCATGTATAATTACCATGAGACCTTAACAGCTTAATTCACTAGGTAATTACATGGTTATTTTTTGTTCTATAAAAGGTAAAGAGGTAACATTTAATTTACAGGGTGCTGCATAATCCTGTAATTACTTGGTAATTTCCATGTCGTCACACAATAAAAGCAGGGGCCTTTCCATGGCCCAGATATGACATGATGAAAAGTCAAATTCCACTCAGCACTGTCAAGAAAACTGGGGGATTTCTTTGCTTCCTTGAGATGTGAAATTGAGGGAATGAGAAGTTGAGAAAATGAAAGACGTGGGCCTTTAGAGCAAGGACAGCAGTTTGCAAACAAGAACCCTCCCTCCTGGGTCAGCACCATTTTGCATCCTCCAGCTTTGCAGAACCAGCATCCCCCTGGTCCCCTGTGCCTCTCTTTTCTTGCTTCATGCTATTAGTCATGTATTAGGCATATTTTTTCCTCCTAGGAGGTGAAAACTTGTGATATACTTTTTTGTTGTTGTTGTTTCTATCACTGGCTTATTATAATTTGTATTACCCAACAGCTAGTGTGGTTGTTAGAATAATTTCTCCAGGTCTCGTCATAATGGAGCAGCAGTGACTGTGAGAAGATGACAATTCCTACCAGAAACAAGCCCGTTTATATTCACTGATGTAACTTTGGCTGAGCTGCCCAACACTTGCTGCTCTGATGTCCTAACCTGGAAGCACCTGTATTGGTGAGATGTCAGGGAGGACATTCCTGACCATGCTAAGTGTGTCCTTACTCCTACCATGCTGCTCGTAGGGCCCTGAGCACAGCAGTCTGTGCTCATTATACTGGCCTTTTCACTTTGTCTACAGATTTAACCACAGCATCTCATCAAATAAGACTTTGTACATATACACACCTGATTTATCCAGAAAAAAATCAGCCAGAGAGTCTGGTTGCAACTGCTTGCACCCAGGCATCACTCCCCCCTGCAGATTACACTTTGTTCAGAAAACACCCTTTAAAACAATAAAATCTAGCCCCTGATGAGTGCTGGGTACCTGTAGTTTCCATCAAAAGGCCACACAGGCACCCCAAGCTCACATTCAAATGCAATGTGACATTGGCTCTCAGGCAGAGACAGCATGAGAAAGTTCCTCTCCCTGAAGTCCCACGGGAGAATTCATCCTGGGCTGAGCCCACAGCCAGGAGCCAGCACACATTTATATAAATAAAAGCAGCACCTGCAGTTCCTAACAATAAAATAAAGAGCCTATTAATCTTCATGTTGCAGGGTATCAGCAGCTAGCACCAGGAAATAATCTCCCCCAGCCTGGGACAGCAATGCGCAATTGCCTGGTTACAGCAGCAAGCATCCCTTCCTTTCCCCAGACCGTATTTCCAGTCCCTTTTCCTCTCTGGTCGCTGTCATTGTTTCCATGCTGCCCTCCAAGCCGCAGTGAGATCACACATGCTGGGAGCAGGTACAGCACAGCAGCAAATGGGATTTCTGAGGTTTAGTACAGGGCTGTGATGTATACGCAGCTCTGATTAAAAAATATCTTTATTCTGCCCATATACTGCAGGCATCCACTCCCACTGCTCTTGACATGATAACCCATAAAAGCTGTGGTCTAATGCATTAATAATCCACGAGTAAAGGTCCCAAAGTGCCCATTGACATTATAGCCATTAAGGTGCAGTGTGTCAATAACAATACAGAGCACAAGAGCAGACACGCTGCCCGGGTGTGCGCGAGCACGCATACCCTCTGCTGTTTAATCCTGCACAGTATATTTCTGCTTTGCAACAGCTCCTTTCTGATCTTCAGGGACTAACAGGACAAAAATCCCCTATGACTGCTACCGTGTGCATTTAACAAGGAAGAACGAGCGGCTTCAGCACGGGGAGGATGGAGCACAGAGCGACTCCCAGCCTGCCGCCTCTCACACGTACGGTAATTTATTGCGCTGACACTGTCTGACCACAACAACGTTCGTGCACTGTTAATTTCGATGGCATTTTCTGTTAACACAAACAGAGCGGTGCCCTCGTCTAGGATGCCAGCACACCACAGATCTAGGCATCTTCATCGGAGATGGAGATATTCCATGTAGGCCTATAAAAAGGAAAATTAATTGTGTCTACACACCCACACGCTTTCTTAAAATACCACTAATATTTTACATTTCTCCAGTGGCTTTTATCCTAGAAGTTTAGGAAGCAGTTTGAAACCTAAAGTCTACAGCTACCAGCCCCACTCCCTGCGAAGAGAGCCCTCTCTGCGGTATGACACCTGGCAGCACCTTGGAGCCACCAGCAGCTGGGACAGGACAAGCATGGGTCTGGTCATCTCTTAAACAACAGCTAATGAGCAGCAGGTGATGTAAAAGAAGTGATGTGAAGGACATATTTTGGAAATGAGCAGCTCTGTGCAGCATTTTCTAGGCCCTGCAACGGGACCTTGCCCTGGTGTGCATAAGCACTGTGGGTGGCTGGGCTGCCACACTGCATTCCAGGTGCTGAGCAGAGCATGCAGAAGCCTTGCTGAGAGCCCCGAGTCCTTAGGGCATCAGGATGCCAGAGTTTATCATTCAGATTGTTGCTACTAGTCCTCCCTCTTGCTTTTTCTTCCCATCTATATACCCTTCTGCGTAGAGTTCTGGTTCACTGACTCCCCCAGTGGGATACAGATATTGCCCCACATGGAGCTATAAGACAGCAACTGGGTGCCTTCTCTTCCTCCCTCCCTTGGAGGGAGCATCCTCAAGTCAAGTACCTCAACCTTCCCCACGGGAATCCCTCAGGAAAAGAGATGAGTGTCTCAGACCATGGACTAGAGGCACCAGGGAAACTTGTAACTGACCCATCTCCAGCCTCAGTGACTCCCCCTGGGATACAGGAGCCCAGGGGAGCTGTCACTTGTACCTTACTGGGTCAGCAACTGCCAGGACATCTTCGGCTGCAGAGGAAGGTTCTCTAGTCCATTCCTTCACTCTGAGCACCACTACAACAGTGATGGTGCAGAAGGAAGGCACCTCTCACCCCCTCTGAGAATGCACTTGCTTACAAGCCAAAGAAAGAGCAGAAGTGCTTTGGGTCTTGCTGGTCAGCTTCCCCTAACTTACCGCTGAAGCAAAGGGAAAGTAGAGCTGACTTTCTGAAAGGGCCAGAGCAAATTACAGCTCTGCTCTGCCCTGAAGTTGCAAGGAACGAGAAGCACATCATGTTGCTGACCTACAGCAGGAGAGTGACAGTGAAAGAGAGATCTGTTTGGCTGGCCCATGACACTGAATTTAAAAAAGAAAGATTGCTCGGTCCAACCAAGCGAGAAATCTTCTGCATTTTCCCCAGAATATTTTTTCATGACTAGGTTAACCCTACGATTAACCCTAGGGCAGGCATCAGAAGCTCTGCTCACCAGAGAAGGAGGAATATGGAATATTTCTCTCTGAGAATCAAATAAGTAAAGGCCAAGTGACAGACATGCTGAAATGAGCAGCCCACTTTCAGATTTAGGGGAATGATTGTGCAACACAGAGAGCCTGAACCAGCCTTCCAGAAGTTGCAGTAAAGTTAAAGGAAAACAACAACAGCCAAAAGTTGGCAGAAAGCTTCCTAGTTCCACCCACACAGGAGGCCAGAAAGAGAAAAGGAGAGGAGAAAGGGCTGGGTTTTGAGGCAGAGGTAGTTTGCCATGTTGGAAGCAGGAGCATACAGGTGCAACTTAAACATCTGGTCCACATCCTGCACTTTCACTACAGACAATGGTATTTTAAGCAGGTTGATACAGATATAATCAAGATCGCAATCTGGCAGCATGCATATTTGCTATATGGAAGGCAGTCAAAATCTCGTTTTGTGCATCAGGGTACTGTGGGTACTTGAAATGCCAGTAATTTCTACAGGAAAAAAGAAACACTGAATTTTGCTGAACACACACCATTTTTGCCAGCTCACCTGATCCCAACATCACCACGATGATCTTGCTAGAGGAGCTTAGCACGTGGACACTCAGCTGGTGACATGACCAAAGGATTTTGGACAACCTGTAGCTATTGAAACACTCCTTAGGGACAAATCTTTACTACTTTAGGTCTGTGGCTGTTTTGGAAGCATTCACCCACAGAGAGGATTCAAGTGGCTTCAGCTACACTCAATTATTTACATGCAAGGGAAAATTCTGTGGTTTTCTACGTATACTTCAAAGCCTAGTAAATATTTCTTCTTCACCTGTTTTAATAGATTGTTCAAAGACTGGGCAAGATCTAAGAGTAGCTGCAACCCCTCTGTCTTAGGAAGCCCAGTGGGTGTGTTGCATATGCATCCCTGACATCAGAAATACACAGAGAAGAATTAGAGGCAGGACCTTCAGATTCTTTAACCATCACCTTTATGCTCCATCTCCTGATGTGTGCGCTTGGCATAATGAGATTCTTTGATATGAGACCTCATCCCTTCACCTACAGGCACTCAGTTTTGGAAGGAAAATGCAGGTCAATATCCACAAACACTTGTTCAACAGCTATCCTTTCTGAAGCAAAGATGACAATACAATTAACTACAGTAGGAGCATGAATGTGGAATATTGCAGTGTTTGGCACTAGACTATCCTCCTTAGAGCTATCTAGTTAGAAAGGAGAAAGGAGGTAGCAGTACAGTCAGCCTTCAGCTTTCCCCCATCTCATTTAGACCCTTTCCCATTATTTATTTTCATGTCAATTCTGCTGATTAATTACAAATGATGCAATCAAGACCACTTTCATTTATGTCTGTTCCAATAACAGAGGTCACTGGTCATTTCCCCAGGGGGCCCTGACCTCTGACTGCCCATCCTTATCTCTGACAGCTTTCTCCCTTCACACAAGTTGATGCACTGCAATCACGCAGCCCTGCAGATCCAACACGTCTTTCCCATCCCTCTCCAGCATAACACTTTGGGGAGTCAGAAAGCACAGCAAGAGGATGCTGAGATGGGAGCAGACCAAACTGGAAGTCCAGTCCCCAGCTTCCAAGGATGCTATTCACAAGGACAGAATAGAGCTCAAACGGCTAACTTCCCCCCTACGAAGAGCTGCTAGGCTGCTTAGTACAACTATTTGCTATTCTTTCTGCATGGCACAAGACTGGTCACATGGAAATCTTTTTTCCTCTGTGGCTGCCTGACAGACCTTTTAAAACAGCAGAGTAAACCAAACAATCACACGACCAACAAAGCGGGAAAGAAAATACATTCCAGAATGAATTGAAGAAACTGTTTTCTTCTTTTTAATATTTGTTTGTTTGTGAATACCAAAGGACCCCTTGAAGTCTGGCAAATCAAATTGTTTTGATGGTATTTGTGCTACTGCAGTGACCTGGGGCTCTAGGGGAGGGAAAGGCTAAGTGGTGTGTGATGTACACCCTCTCTCCCTGCCCAGCCCTGAGTACCAGAAGCAGCACAGGACCCTGCCACAAGCAGTGGGAAGCTCCCTCTGCCGGCAGTCTGTCCCGATTTCCCTCCTACCCATGCTGCTGGACATACAACTTTTCTCTCAAAGGCTTTGGTGATAGAGGGGTGCATCCAGAAACCACTGCAATTATGGCCCATCAATCATTTTCATCTGTTGTTGGTGTTTTGTATCAGCAGTTACACTCCTGCAGATACTGACAGGTCTAGCTACAGCTCTGGTTGTGCAAAAATATGCCTATTGCTAAAAATGCTGGTTTAGATGGGTTGGACTGGAGACACTGAGTTGTATGAGTTTACTATAAGACAGAGAGGAGGGTTGTTTGTATATAGGGTGACTTTGCGAAATATGCCCAAGTGCTTAGGAGCACAGAAAAGCAGAGGAAGGAGGCTGACATGCAGGGTGGAGATGGTGATGCAGAAACCCAAACCACAGCTGGTGGCTGAGGCTGTGGCAGCACATAGGCTGGTGGTGCTGCAGAGCTCAGAGACTGAGGCAAACAGGATCAAAGTAATAGGAAGGGAATTTTACAGGCAACAATTTGATTGGATCTGAGCAGGGATTTATTCATGAAGATCTGGAAATCAAAACAAAAGTGAACAGCTTTTTCATTACCCATCTAGCTCCCAGCAGTGACTCATGGCTCTGCAGAACGCAAGTTTTGAGCTCTTTCATCAGCCTCTGTGAATTAATGCGGACTGACAAAGGTCAGTGGCACAAAAAACAGATGGCTTCACACAGTCTGGGAGAGAAGGCGACCTTAAACCTAAGCAGGACTTAATCCTCTGTCTGACGGTGGAAACAATGCATTCAGTGTAACAGCGGTGGAGATCTGGACAGCCTAAACAAGTGCTCTCTGATTCAAAGGATAATCACATCCTGAGACCAGGTCTGGCCATCTCTGGAAAACCAGGGTTTGGCCCTGTGCTTCCCTGGGATTTTGTTGAGTTTACAGAACATGTCTTTGTGGCTCTCAAGCCTGCAAAGGGGCTGGCAAAGAGATACAAGTACAGGACAACCTGAGCTCTTAGCTCATACACCCACTGGATTACTTAACACTCACTTAAAAATTGCCAGCCCTTGAGCAAACAACTTGACACTGCTGAATTTGCATAGTCTTGAGCACAGCAAAGTCAGAGCCCTGGTGTAAGGCCAGGTCATGACAACGAATGTCAAGCTCAACAGGCAGTGAGGGGCCTCATTTGGGCAGGCAGCCTCTGGCAGAGCTCGCTGGAACAGGCTGCCAGCCCAGCTGCCTCCCTGCCCAGGATCTGCACTCGTTGCTGCTGCATTCACTTCTGCTGTCAGCGCAGAGGCTGGCGGTAAATTACTGTCTGGGGATGGAGAGCTGCACATTTAGGCAGAAACACCTTGTCCAAATCTCTGCCACGGGGGCTGCATCTTCCATCAGGGGAACAGCAGGCACCTTTGATTGCTGCAGCAGGTTTGCGCAGTAAATACGAGGGTCAGAGCTCCTGTATTTCTCAGCACAGATCTCCACCTCTCTGAGCAATATATACCCTTAAAGTGAATCAAGTGGAGCTATGCACTTTATTTATTGAAAGAAGAGGTGGGGGAAAAAAAGACCGTTGATTTACTTTGAGGAAGAAGGAAAGGGCTGACAACCTTCTGCACAAAGTTGCAAAGCTAAAGCACTCATTTTCCCCTTGCTGTGACAGCATGTATCCTACACCTGCACAGGTATTTTGCAACCTGGAACCTCAACCTCCATCTCCCTCCTCCATCCATTTTACAGCAGTGGGACCACCAGTTCACAGGCTGGACAGTTAAATCACAGTACAAACTGACATGGGCATGCTCCCATGTCCATGGGAAAAGGTATTAGCATCATCCAAGGAGGCTAGAAGGCAATAGGCTTTGAGGAGGAATCCTGATGGGGAAGGAAAATTGTGTCTTATTTGGAAGGATGGAACCGAGCAGATGTGGTCAGTTGATGCAAAAAGCTTAACTTCATGCAATCATCGTCACCACTTCCAACTCCAAACATCAGGGTTTTCTTAGATGAAAAATGATACAGCTCATTTGGTGTCAATAAATCCAGCTCCTGAGTGAAAAAAAAAAAACTTAAATATTTCAGCACTTTGGGACTGACTCATGCTGAGCTTGAAATTCTGAGGTTTGCAACAAAAACTCCAGCTTGAGCTTAATGAAAAGTACACAGACAGGATCCTTATGAGCTCAATTGGCTTCTGTAGCCACTGGGTTGGATTTACAGCATTGCCCTAAACTTTCCTTTCCCTGCTACAAAACAAAGTACTCCCCTGGTCTCTCAGAGATAAACTTCAGACAAGCTGGTGTCCCTCAGAGGGCAGCACATCTGGAAGGGAAGGGGATGCCCGGCTCCATGGGCATTTCCCATACATAAGGAGTGCCTCTTCCTATGGAATTTGGAAGTTTTCTCCACCAGCTGACATACTCAAAAGGATGTTCAGCCCTGCCTTCATGGCATCCTGTTCCATTAGTTCCACAGGATAGAGAATGGTGGGGTGAGATACACTTCTGTTTTTCTTTTGCCCGATGATTTTACAAATGGGCTGCTCAGATGTAACAGGGCAAAGCAGGAGGAATAAGGGTCCAGAAGGCAAAATCAGAGCAGACAGATCAGGTCAAACTGTGTTGAGGTCCCAAGGAGTGCTTGGATCCATTTCACAAATCAGGTTTATAATTTTGTACTCTAGAGATCAGATGTTTCTCTCAGTTACACTAAATTTAACCTTTGACTTCATGGGGATACTTTCAAGCAAAAATTCCTCTTGGCAAAGCTAAACTTTCCTTTCCTGAGTCAGAACATTCTGGATGGGAGAAAGAGGCAGAAGCAGGGATTGTTACCTTAGTCCTGACAGAAAAGAGGTAGCAGGAGTCTGGATGGGGCATTGGGAGGAACTCAGATGGCACTGGAATTAACTGAGATGAAGGAACAGTGGCATGAACAATGATAGGATTTGTAAGACTGCACATTTCCCCTGCATTTCCTCTCATTTTTCCCCTTCCTCCTTGAAGGGTGGAGAAAGAACAAAAGATATAGTGGAAAAAAATAGGCCTTTGCAGCAAGAAAACAAAAAAAAAAGGGAGAGAGAACGTGTTGGAGAGCATCTCTTTCCTTCGGGCACTGAAGTGTTCCGACATCAAACCTTCTGTCCTCATTAAGAAGCCCTGTGTCTACCATTGTGACATCTTTATTCACACACCCCAAGACTTCAAAGCCTTCAGGAGATTTCCTTGGTGGATTTAACATAAAAATATCAGGAGATGAAACAGAGCAAAAGGCAGCCCGGTGCATTCTTGTTTTAATTAGACCTTGGGTGGAGGAAAGGGGGGTGAGGAAGGAACAGAGCCATAGAGATGCACATTAAGGTGTGAATGCAAACACATGCATGCAATCTTGATCAGGACTCAACTTTTCTTCTTTCACAAGCTTTTGGCATAGCAAATAGACCCCGAATCTCCTAACAATGATTTTTTTTTTTTTTTTTACCAGCCTCAAAAAACATTCTTCTCAGGAATAAGAAGTGCTGCAGGTGAAATACATGTTTCAGCTCCCTAAACAAAAAGCTTGAAGTGTAACTAATAAGAGGGAAAATTAAGAAAGAACAGAAAAAAAAGGAGGGCACAGAACAGCTATGTATTCACTAGCAATGAAATGTGGATCTAGGAAGAACTGTTCTGTTCCTGATTTTTTTTTTTTTGTTAAGCAAACTTTTCCAGTGAATTTCCAAGCCATTTGTTTGACTTCTGAGTCACTGGAGCTACTTGAAATTTGCAGAGTGACCCATTTGAATGTGTAGGTGATGCAACTTGTTAGGTGGCACCAGCAGGGGTGACAATAACTCCTCATTTTCTGATCTGAACTGGTTTGTAATTTCAAAGTGAATATATATATTTGGCAAATATTTTCTACATTTCTCTGAAATTGTCTTTTTGGTTACCACTCTAACTAGCAAAACTCATTCAACTTGAAAGTTTGTGTGAAGCTGAACCACAAAGAATTGCAGGGGAATTAATTTGCAACACCTTTGAATAAGCCTTTTTCCTCAGTATCTAACTAGGTCTAGGACCAAGTTAGCTGCTTCTTACAGAGAAGTAAGAAGTAATTAAATATTCAATGAAAGAAAAATGTCCTGCTCTCTCCTGTAGAAGTGCTTTTGCAATATCTCTGGTGAGATCCAAGAGGAACTCCCAGACTCCCTGATATCAGTTTTTCAAATATTATAGCACAAATTTCACAGGACATTTTTAACCGATTAAAAGCAGATTTGCTTCAAGCCCATGGGAACAGGCTGCTGGGGCCAGAATGGTGAGAAAAGGGACAGTGCTCTCTTCCTAGGTTTCCTTAAGCGTTTTCTGTGGTTATTCTACTTATGGGAGCATCCACAGAGGTCACAAACCCCACAAGCACTGTGGGTTATCCCCACAGAGGGCACGCAATTTCAGCATTTGAGCAAGATGACTGCCATCTGCAAGATCTAAGCAGCATTTTTAAATAGTCAACAACAACAAGAGAAGTAAAAGCATCCCTGCTCCTGTGTCAGGGCACAATAATCTAGACTCAATTAGAGCATTATTAACTAAGTCATACACCTGGCCCTACTCGTTTACAGCTATTCCTGTTGACAATGGCACTGATTAGCAACTACAGCAATGGACTGGGTTGCTCTCTTCAGCATCCACTACCCCCCTCCAATTTATGTTTCACAGCAAGCTCTGTTTTGGAAAAGAGGGAAAAGAGAATGAAATCTTTCCAGAAGCAAGAAGAGCATTAGGAAATAGCAGCAACATGGATAACTTGCCCCCCTCACAAAGAAATCCACCCAGGGACAGGGCAATAACTCTCCCAGCAGGCTTGAATTCCACTTAATTACAGAACCAGCTGATAACTAATAGAAATGAAGTGGATCCACATGCCTGCTCTCACTTCGTAGCCTGTGGCTGTGCGCCAGTAAGAAAAGTGGGGGTATTGATTTGATTATCTTGTTTGTCCACCTAGACTTGCTAGTTGCATCTGCTTTTCCCAGTTCAAATGAAGTGTTTTCCACTGATTAATTAATTTTAATTTGTTTTCACTTCGAGTGTTAGATTTGGTTTTTATTGACAAGCAAGTATCCATATTTGTAAGCTGCTACAATTAAGCAGTGTCCCTACGCTGCTAAAAGCTAAAGCTCTTCTACTTGGCTAAAAGTACTTCACATATTGACTGAACCCCCTTCTTTTGCCTGCATAGTTTCTAGAGAAGACCAAACCACATCGTGCAATTACCAGTCTCATCATGAATACACAGAGCCTACAAAAAAAGGAAAAGCCTCACCTTCATCCATGTGCTCCCAGGCCATCTCCACATAACCCTCTGCTACCTGAGAACCCTACTGCCCCTAATGAGCTGCTTTTATAGATGAGGAAGGGAGCAACACCAAGCCCCCTCCCCAGCATCCTGCACCATGAATCCCTAGTTCCTGCAAGCAGAATCTGCCTTGCTCTGTTGCACCCAAAAGCAGCTGTACAGAAAGACAACACGCAGGGGTTAAAGACAGAAAAATTGGCTTTTTTTTTTTTTTTTTTTTTTTTCTTGTTTTGAGAGTGCTAGAGGTTTTACTCCTTTTGAAAAGCCAGACCTTGGATTTATTTCAATTAGTGCCACAAATGCATTCATTTCAGCCTAGTTCATTAGCAAGTCGTGCTCCATTCAGTCATTAAGAGCAGAGAAATATGAGTAATAAAATGCCAGACTATCTGTATTTTCCCTAATGCTCCTAAAACACAGCAACAAGCCATAAATGCCACCAGGGCAAGGAAGCACATAGTAGGAAGGGATTTATGCACTCGCAACACCCTCAGCTTCAAAGTGCCACCTCTGCAGGGAGTCCTGGGGCTGCTCCCTCCTGCTGGTGCCGGCAGGTCAGCGTGCCTCGGGGTGAGAGCAGGCTTCCTCTGCAAACCCAAGGCAAAGAGCAGCCATAAAAACACCACACCTTGCTCTGTCTTAGCAGCATTTCATGGGGAGCTTTACAAAGGGAGGAAGCAATATTTACCCGTCTGACAACAGAGGGAAACTGAGGTAGGAGGAGATTTTGAGAATATCCCAGATGGGATCAAAGGCAGGACAGGAACAGGAGTCACCTCATTCAGAGTCCAGGAACCCACAACTGGGACTGATGGCAAAATAGGTGCCCTCAACGAATAACCATTGCTCCCGCCACTTTCTGATTTACTCAGATACGTGCAGAGATGTACATATCCTACTGTCTTTTCCCCAGGGCCAGTCTTCCACCCAGCCTCCTTGGACAGCTGAATGGGAAACAGCAATGGCAGACACCATCATGGTGCTGGCTGAGGGCACTGTACTGCCCAAAACTTTTCAGAGTTGTGCAAGTGATGAATTAGCTACTCGGTGGAAAGGAACAGAGACAGAAATAGCTCTCAGCCAGCCATGGATATCATCAGCTCCCATCACAGTCAGGCAGGAATTGCTGGCCAGGTTTATCACAGGATTATCACTTCACTTGGGATTTTTGAATTGCCCCTGAACAGACATTTAAGTATGTGCAGGGAGCTGATCTCAGCTAGATGTCTTGTTGGAGGGGTGGTGCCTCTGCTGATGGGTGGACAGCAGACATCTCAGGTGATGTGGAGCCTCCAGCCTTGTCCTGATGTGGCCGTGGTGTCCCCCGGCAGCTGGGCTTACTTTGCTGGGAGATGGGCCAGGAGAATTAGAAAGTTAGAAGACGAGGTGAACGGCAGGGCACAGGAAAAGACAGAAAGATTAATGGCAGGGACACAATCAAAAACAAAAGTTAAAATGGAAATGTTAATCATTTAAAAGAGGGTCTCAGTGGAATTACTTGCTTTATGGCTCAGAATGAAAACTAGAAGGGGGAAAGAAGGAGGAGAAGTCCCAATAAGAATAATTTAGTTCTTTGTGAAATGAGCTGCCTTTCTTTTTGGTAGTTCACTCTGGTGTCTTATCACTTACCCCGTGATTGACTGAGTCCTCTTTTTGCCTGCTCCTGCTAAATGGTGATTTGCCATCTGGTAGTCATAATTTCTTTTCTTTATTTTTGTTCCCCCTATATTCTTTAGTAATTAGAAACTAAATTACTTTTTTTTTTTTTCTTCCTAGTGAAAAAAGAAACATGCCTAGCATATTACTTACAGATGACAGTCAGTGTGCATGAGGCAGCGAGGCAGAGGGAAGTGGCTTAACTCCTGTCTCATTGGGACAGACCCTGGCCAGCGTGCCCAGGGATGCCTTGGCTTTAGCACTGACAGCACCAGGTGGTGAGGTGAAGCATGGAGCAAGAAATGAATTCAGTGAGATGTGACAGTCCACATCTGAAGAAGAATGGCAAATCTGAAGGTAGTGAAAGGCTGTTGGAGCACGATAGGAATGCCTGTCTGTGTCTGTAGGATACTGGTTGGAAACAACCGGTGTGTGTATCACGGGCTGTCAAGGCTACCACCATCTTGCTTTGGCCTTGGGGCAGTGGTATTTGCTGTTTCTTGCTGCAGCCTGGCCCTGTAGGGGGGTAACATACCAATGTGACCTACCAGGGAGGAGCACCCAGTTCCACAGAGGACCTATATCAGACTCCAGCTCTGTGCTGCCATCTCTGCCTGCACCAGCTATGGAGGGAGCCTCGAGCCTGCGGGATGCTGAACAGCTTGCCTGAAACCTGCTGAGACTGACCTTGCGAAAGCCTAATTGCAACCTCATCTCTCTCCTGCTCGCCGCCGGCCTCGTCTCTGCAGCCTGTGTGCTCACCCGGGCTGCCACGCTCTCATTATATCTTTGTACAGCACCAACCCTCTCCACTCTCATTTCAGTTGCATCCTCAAGGTGCTCCAGTAATTCAAGTGATAAATAATAACAATAATAATGCAGAAGTCGGTTGAATTGAGCTTGATTGCTCCGTGGCTGAGTTTGGGCTTGATTGACTGAAAGCAGCATATGCCCCCCCGGTTGTTATCCTGAGAGCCTCATTTTCTCAGCGCGTTGTCGCTCCTCATAGCCTCAAACTGATCAGGCCTTGAGGCCACTGCCAAAAAGCAACCCAGTCATTCCCAGAAAGACCCCACTCCACAGCATGATGTGAATTTACATTTTTTGACACGTCATATAATGAGGCAAGAAAATGACAGAAAAAATATCCCACTTCTGTACGTTGCCAACAGAGCCATGTTTTCCCTTGTTTTCTAGGCAGACTCACTGCTTTCTGAGAGGGAGGATGGTTTGTGTGGGCCTGGAGGAAGGATAGCTTTTCACTGGTTAAACTGGGTACAACATGCATTTCCAGATAACTGAATTGGGCCCTGCCTACACCACTTCTGAGATGGCAGTTCATATGTGGACTTCTATATTAATTTATATATGTATGTGCATTAAATTCGAAGGAAAGACAGCCTCTAAATCAGCAAGAGATGTAGTGAACACCTCATCATTTACTACATGCCAGCCTCTCCCCCAGCCTGGCCTGCAGGACCCGTGCTCCCCCTGGCCCTGCCATGTCTCAGAGGCATTGGCAGAGCTGACAGCACCCTCCCTCCAAAACCAGGGCACAAGGCAGCAATCCAGAGACAGCCTTCATCTTTTCCTTATCATCTCATGCCAACCAAGATCTGCTCCTGTGCACTTTTTCATATCCTTACCGTTGGTTTGCGCTGTGTTTTCAAAGGAGATGCTTATCTCGGAGATGAGTGAGGGCATTTGGTGACATCTTTTTTTGAACCCAAGGAAGGCAAGGAGTAAATGATCTGTGAGAGGTGGAGGCTATGTTTTTCCTGGCTTACTATGGATGAATGAGGAAAAAGGAAGGAAAGAAAACATCTCGTTTTCACTTATTCTCTAAGCAGCAGCCACTGTAGTGCTATTGCCAGGAGCATCCAAGAGAGACAGAAGGAATTTGCGTAACAAGAAAATGCCGCTGTACAGACCTAATTATAGCGATCGCACCTGTTAGAGAAAACAATAAGCAGCAAAATGAATAAACCTTCCTGGGACTCATTTTATCAATGAAGCATGACTATGTGAAAACTCCACAGAGAAAATCTACAAGGGAGGTGTCAGTGTACTCAGACCACCTTTCCAACCTCACATCCTATAATCAGCAAGGTAGCTAAAGTAAACCATGTGTTCAGCCACTGGCTGTATGTGGCCACAGGAAGATGAAAATGACCTTCTAATAGGATGCCATCTCAGTCTTGCTATTATCTCCCTGGTAGGGGCATTTTCAGGCATATACATATGGCTGCAACCTTCTGCTGCTTGAGAAAGAACTGAGCACAGGTCTTCAAAACCTTGCAAAAGTAGACAGTTATCCTAGGGATGGGGTGGGGGACCCTGGCAGTTCTCCCCAGAGTCAGTAGAGTGGTCAAGGATGCTGTTAAAATCCAGTTCCATTTATGTTGGTAACAATCCCAGCATTTCTAGGGATGGTGTGGAAAGGGCTGTCTTGGAAAGGGCTGTCTGCATGTTTTAAATCTGCCACCAAACCATTCTTATATCATGCAACATGGTGAATAAGAACTCCTGTTCCACTGCTTTCACACCACCCATAGTCCCCCAAGCCTCATGACATCCCCCTCTCAGGGTCTATTTTCTGATCCATGGGATCCTACCTAGTCTTTCTCCTATTGAAACTGTTCCCTGCTCCCCTGTACCTTTCTGAGCTCCCAATTACAGTTCTTCTGTGCTGCTGAAGCACATCTAACACTGGGCTTTCCATGCTTCTGTAGTTAAAGCAGACAAAGAGGATTAGCCTTTTTAAAGAGTTAATGCTGTTTTTTTTTTTTTTTTCTTTTTTTTTTTTTTTTTCTTTTTTTTTTTTCTTTTTTCTTTTTTTTTTTTTTTAAATACACAGCTCCCTTCATCCAAAGATCTTAGAGAAGGGAAAGTATCATTAGCAGCGTCTTGTGGATGGGAAAATTGAAGCATGAGGAGATGAAATGAATTTGCTTATTGGATGATTATTCTTTTACTGGATTTGCCTCACATCTCACAGCCCACGTCCTGGGCCAGAGCCCTATTATACAACATACAGTCCAGATGGAAGCAAAGCCAAAGAAACAAGGAATCTTATGATACTTAATCTCATTTGATCTTTTTCTTTTTCCAAGACCACTAGCATGTACAAGAGGACAAAGAAACACCCCAAGCTTTGTAACAGGTCTGACTGACAGCACTGGTGTCTACAATCCTTGGGGCACTCACTGACTGCACTGAACAATGACGCCTCCAAAATATTGACCCAACAGCATGTCTCAGCCCTGACTCAGGAAGGGAAAGATGAATGCTCTGTTTGATGACTGTCACCATTGAAAATGAGTGACAACAGGAACAAGAGAACTCGTAAGAGTCACTTGGTGATGCAAGCTTTGAGATACCAGTTCCCAGAAGCTGCCATCATATCACTGTTTAAGTGAGTTTTCCTACACTTCCCAACCAAGTCTGACCTAGTAAGTAAGGGGCTCCATAACTAATTAGTAATAGCTTAAACCAAATCTAAAGGAAACTGGACAAATGACAATGAATAATTTATTGGATGAATTTTGCCTCTCTTACTGTTTGTGAATTTTTTATGCTTGTGGTGTTGATTTCTCCAGCTAATTGGTTGTTTGAAATTCTTTGCTGATGCAAATGCTTCCTGGTCTGCTCTTTTCTTCAGGAGAAGTTCATTAAGTCTATCCCCAATTCAAAGGGGGCTGACTAGTTTTAATTGGTCACAGAGGCCACATGGCACAAGTGCATTCTGTGAGATGAATATATATATTTTTTTCAATTTGGTTACTGAAAGTATCATTTTAAAATGTTCTTTCCCTTCAAACAGCATGTTTCTATTAGCATTCCTTCTAGTAAAAGTTCCTGTTGGTTATTCCTGCAAAGTAAACTCAGACGAATTCCTGAAGTCAGACAAAAGATACTGAAGTAGAAAGAACCAGCAAAAGATGTTCAAATTGAAATGGATGTGAAATGACTTACTTGTATTGGGGAATGTATGTATTCATATACATACACATGCACAGAAAGTGCTCATGTATATGTGTTAATTAAAAAAAAAGAATGCATATGCCTATATTAAAAAGAAACCAAAGATGCTCAGAATGGAAATCATTTAACTAAACTTTGCTTCTATTCTAGGTGGCACTGCATTAGTATCCATGGTTTTGGCAAAGACAGGGGCTAGCGTATTCTCCAGAACATGTATCAGCCAAAATAATATTGCTTTATGGTCCCAAGCACTTCAGATGGGCTGTCCTGGAGAACAGATGAACTTACGGCCTCTTCCAGTAGCTAGGACATGAAACTATAAGCTGCTTATATCACAACATCTATAACATACAGCAGGCAGCAAAGAGGTTCAGACATGGAGGAGGGAGGGTGAAAACAAGCCACACAACCTGATAATGAAAAGCAGGCACTTGGCCTTGGTGTGGAGCATCTCAGATAAGTAGTTTAATTGCCAAGCTCTGGTGCTGGAGGGAGGGAAATCTAAGCTAAATTAAAAGATTAAAAAGATATTTTTTCATCAAGTGGCAAAATGGAAGATGTGGACGAGTCTGCTCAGGAGAAAATGAGAAGAAAGGAACTGTGAATGTTGTGAAAATATATCCATTAGACCTGCCTTATCGAAACGTGCTTTTGCCAAGCATCCAGCCCTGCATTGCCATGGCAACATGGCCTCGTCAACAGAGAAGAAAGTGTTTTTGTCAGGATGGGCCCAAACACGTAAAAGCCATTTCGATTTGGGGGCAACACGATCTTCTTCAATCAATACTACACACATAATAATGACTCCTGCCACTTTTTTCATAAATCTCCACTTTCTGCTTTCATTTCCTGTGGTTTGACATCACTGTGAACTGGAACAAGGTTTAAATTTCCTACAATTTGCAGCCCCCTCTGCCCTCATCTGCAACACACCATGCTTCATGCAGCAGCTTTCTCCTTTGTATGATACTTGATACACAACGCACTTACAGGTGGGATTAGCCTGTCCTGAACCATGAGATGGGCTTGAGGAATCCCCTGGTGGCAACACCATAGACGTAATGGCTGAAATTCTGGTTGTGGCTGAGATTCAGGGCTTTCCGAATAGAGGATGGAAAGTCTTCCTCTGTAGGAGTTACCCAAAATGAAGTATGAATCCAAATGCCCCCAGCATCTCAACCCTCAAAGAAATTGTGGTGTCTATTCTGGGGCATGCGTATTAGCTCTTCTGTCCTCATGTTGTGAAGAAAAACCTTTTGTGTTCTCGTTTTTTTCCTGCATTTACAGTTAGAGATCTCTTCCCTCTTGACTGCCAGTTGGCAATGATATTTTGGTCTTTCCAAATAACCAGCTCAACAGTTCCACTACAGAAACCACCACGTGGCCAAAGGGATTTCTGTGTGCATGTGAGAGTCTGAGCCTGTGTGTGTTTGAGAGAGATGGAATATGTAGGAGATTTAAATGCCTATCTCTATTTTTCATTTAAATTAGTGGGTATTAGGCATATAATCCAACATATTGCTTTTAAAATCTCAGCAGTAGCCTGCTGAATGCTTTGCTGTAGAAGTTACTAAAGAAATGTAAAATATCTTTTTTTTGGTAATAACTGCAGTCAAGCTAGATTTAAAGCAATGCCCTCTTTGTTGTTTTATATTCTATTTTGCCATTTGTTGAGAGATTTTAAACATATTTAAACTCCAAAACCCCATTGAGAAGTGCAATTTGGTGCACAGAGGCAAAAACAATTCCACGTTTGTGCTTTTCAGCTGATGCAGACAGAGGGAAGCTATTTCTCCAGACTGGCTGTTGTTGCTTTTGAACACTACATGAGCTTCTACATTTCAGACCCTGCCTGTTCCCTGGGGCCTTTGGCTTGAGAAGAGGGGAGGATGGCGTTTGGACACCAGTGTGTTTGATTGCCAGATGGGTTCTGCAGCTTTATAAACACACTCCACACCTTATTGTTGCACCATTCAACATCATCCAGAGCCTGGAGGAAGAGAAGATAGGGAGGTGGCTTTAAATTATACTAATGCTAATAAATTAATGACTTGAATTTTGAAAGAGGCTTTCATTGAGAAAACACACAGTGTTTGCACATGAATTTACAAACTCAGGGCTTGACTCATACCCAGAGAGATAGGATATTTCTGTACAAGGGTTTTGTCATCACTGTAACTGTACACAATCTGTACATGTGTATACCACAACAAGGCCTTGAATGAACTACACTTGCTTCTACCTGGCACAGAAAGCAGAAACCCCTTAGAAATGAGTGATGATACCACACTGCAGGCAATGATACAGAGGATGGGATACAAATAAGGATCTGCATATTCTCATTTATCTGTCTGTATGCCTAACCATCTACTGGATTGTCTGTCTAATCACTCCTCGTGGGTGCTTTGATATAAGCTGAGTGGTGGTGTCACCTGGAAGCTGTCAGAACTGGGAGAGTGCTTGGCAGGTTGTGTTCAGAGCAAGGAGATACTTTCAGAAAATGCAAAGCAGGCTTCTTATTTTGGTCCTTTGTTCCTGACCAGAAATGTTGAGGGTCATTTCATAACCCTGATGACCTTCATCATTAGTATATGCAGAAATAGGTAAGAGGCCTGAGCAGGAGTCAGGCAGAGAGACACAGGTCTGTTGAACAGCCGTTGTGGATGTGGACTCATCCTTTCCAACCACTGACAGAACAGTCCAGGACATGGTTCGTAGACTGGAATTCATGATTTGATGGTATTTCTACAGGGGATTTCTCAGGACTCATTTTATTGTAAAGTTAAATTTGTTCCTGTCCATCTAAAATGATTGAATCTACTGAAAGTGACTCTGAAATATCACCTGATGGTGATACAAGACAAAAAGAAAAACAAAACAAACAAAAACAAACACAAACAAACAAACAAAAACAAACAAAAAAACACAACCAAGCATCAGTTTTCCTCTTGCGTATCTTTGAATAGGAAAGATGGGGGTGGTGGCACTTTCTTTTCCCACACTTTATGTGGGAACATATGTGCTGTTCCCCATCCCCAATTTCTTCTTCATTCACTCTAGACAGGAGTAGCCCCTTTCCATTGAGAGATGGGAAAGGTTTTTGAATATCAAAATGCTTTCTCACTTAGTGCTGTGTCTTGATTGCTCAGCTCCCTTGGAAAAAGAGACATCTCCTTCTAAAGGAAGTATAATCATATTTATCCTATGGAGTGGAAGCCAGTAAAACCCAAGGACTCTGATGCAAGGGTGATGTGACAACTCTTGCATAAGCCATTACTTACAATGAGCAGAGCTGACCATGTCTGTTAAAGGAGGTGGCACTCCTTGGACAACCCAATATTAAATCGAAGATAAGTATCTTTAAGGCCTCAGATCTAAAATGATCTGGACTGGGCATGTGGGAGTCATTAACGCCTCAATGCTTCAAGTTGCTTCAAGCTTCTAAGAATCTAAAACAGGGAACACATGCAAATGGCTCCATATTTGCCCATGTCTTGAATTTCCTCTGAAAAGAGTAAACCCTGTGGTATGTTATTCCAAAGCCAACTTTTGCCCCATCATTAACCCTAATTCCTCCTCCTCTGCTGTTGCCTACAGTGCTGCAATGACATTCTGAGGTCACAGGATGCAGCAAATTCAGTTCAGTCCTTATGGTTTTGAATCGGTCCCTGTCAGTTCCTCTCAGCACAGATGGGTTTTACAGGGTTGGGGGAAAATACATCCTAAAGTCACTGGAATCTGAAGGGAGTATTTTTTGTCTATCTGCAATCAAGAACAGGGATATTAATTTGCTGCTCTGCATATGCTTGGTTCATTGAGACGAAAGTAAAGGCATCCTATACCTGAGCAGTGAAAGCCATCCCGCTGGAATACTGATTAAAAAGAAGCAGGGTTGATAAGCGTAGATGAAAAGGAGGTGAGTCTATGAGCTGGACCACTGATCAGGGAATCAAGACTCCAGGGTTTTTATTTCTGCCACTAACTCTTCCCGCAGCTTGGAGAAAGTTTGCAAACCTGTCAGTGCCTCCATCTCCAAAATGAGGTCTGCTCCAGAGTTGTGGCGTGGTGTTGCTTTTCTTTTTTCTTTAATGAGAATTAATTAATGTCTAAAAAGCACTTTGGGATCCCCGAATGAAAGGAGCAAAACAAATGCAAAGTATTCCATTGTTTTATTATCTCCCCTATAGACCAGGATGAAGGCACCTTGCCACTCACATAATTACTTCCCTGCAGCTGCAGCCTCTTAAGAAGCTAATGTATGCTACATCTCCACATCTTGGTACGGAGAAAGACCCAGACCCTCCCACCCATCGCTCGTCCCATCCCCCTTCCTTCCCCTCCCTTGCTCTCTGTTGCATTAATAGCAGAGATGGCATTAAAGTAACTTTATCTCCTTGGTGCACACATACACAAACTCAATGGCGGGTAGTGTTATGAGGCTTATTGCCGAGTGCGTAATGACTGCTTCTTTTTTGGATGAATGAATTCAGTGGATGACAGGTATGTAATTCATGGCTTTGTAAAAAGCTTTGAGAGGAAGTGTATGAAATGTACTATATAAATGTCAATACACTGCACACTTTAAAGCCTGTGGGTTGAGTCATAGGGAGGGTAGATTTAAGGGGGGGATCATAAATAGCAGAAGAACAGCTGGTTTCTCTGGGTAATGATGACTGAAGATCCGAGAAGTAGCTGCTTAAACACACCCACTCTGTGGAGGTACTTACACCGTCCTCTCTGCTGGAGTGCCTGAGCACCTTGCGGCCTGTGTTGAATCCACCTCCAGACAGGGAGGAGAAGATCTCAGCTGGGAGGGTGGGTGTCCCCCAGGAGAGTGGGTGTCCCCCTGGTGTCTGCATGGGAGGGAAAGCTTGGGGAGAGAGGGATCCTGGCCCCCCGAACACCCCAAGCCCTGAGCATCCCCCCCCATACACAATGCCCAAGGAGATGCTTCCTGGGCTGGGTGCTGGTGTGATCCTGCACCTCATTCTGGTCCCCAGCTGCATGCCCAGCACTGTGAGATGTACCCTTCTTCCCAACACAGACAGGGCCCAGTCCTCGAGGGATGGGGACGCTGGCTTCCACCATGGGGACAGCAAATGGGGACTGGCCTGCCTATGGTGGAGCTGTGCTCATTTTTCCCAAGTGGAATGGGCACCTTGGAAATTTAGGTCTGGTGAGTCAGCCTTTGGTGAACATGAAGCCTTTGGGTGCTGTGGTCTAATAAAATGTTCATGTTTCTGAGGCTGTGAGCTTTCTGCAGCAGCCAGCTCTGCCATTAATTGTTTCCCTGTGGTGTTTTTATTATATATATGGAGTTAGACCTAATGGAATTAGGTGCAAGGGTCTTTGGGACTCCAAATTCCTTTGCCTGCTATAGAAAACTCCAGCCGCAATATTTAACACCAATTAACATCTCAGCATGGCTAATACTTGCAAAGCAATTTTTTGGGGTGGAAGACACATGGTGAACAAGCTCAGTTTTGTACAGAAACAGGGCCGAGGTATTTAAGAAAGCCACCAGGAAAGGGTAACAAGTCACCATACATCAGCCAATTCTGCAAAAATATGAAGTATTAGCACATTCCTTTTATTACCTCTCTCTCCGCAGGCTAAGCTAATTACACGGGCATGGAGGGAGAGCCCATGAGAGAGATCGCCCACCCTTTCTCCAGACACCACGTGAGGAAAGCCATGCAAAGTCTCCGGCTTTGCCCATCCAGGTGTGTCTGTCCACTTGGCTATAATCTGGAGAGAGGATTCCTCGTCAGGGTGGTTTAACAAGCACATCGCCACCTCTGTGCCATACCTCATGCAACGCTGGGCCCAGCACAACCCTCACCAAGCCCCTGGGTGCTGTAATCGTGCTGAGGTGCTGCCTCTGCCCATGGCTTCCTGCAAGGGGAATGTGGTCTGCATGCCCCTAGCAAATGTCTGCATTTAAACCTGGAGAAATAGTGCCCTGGCTTTTATGAACAACTCCACTAAGCAGCAAAAGGGAAATGGGGAAAGAGATTTATTTAGTTTCTCGAGGAACTGGGTGTGTTAAATGTTGTGACTTTTTAAGGCTCACTGCAACAGTGGCCATAAACAACGTATAGTTGTAGAAACCAGCTAAACAAAAAGTCTCTAAATCCCAACCAGAGGAGTGAGAGCTCAGGACTTTTTATTGGCAAGTGCTTCTCTTTTCTGCAATGCAATCTCTGCTCTTCTTGCAGGACAGCACAGCCTCAGGTATGTAGGAGAGGCAGCAGGGTGCTTTCTGGTGGTGCAGACACAAACTCTGCTGCTTCAGGTGAGCCTCATGAGATCCCAAATGCAGGGGGAAGTTCTGCAAAAGCAGGAGCTGGGGCATGGAGAGACTGCAGCTGGCAGCCATGGGAGCATTTAGACCTTTGTCATGCAACAGGGTGAGTTTAGGCACCAGGCTTCAGAAAGCAGAATAAAACCTACAATGTGTAACATGGTAGGGGTTTGGTCCTGCACACAGCTAGAGCAGCCAGAGTGTGGGCTCACCGAGCACCCTGAGGATATCTTGCTTCATAGCCACCCAGGTCAAGGAGGAAGACTGAGCCACCAAAGCTGGCAGTGGCTCTGAGAAAAGCCAATCAAGACAGGCTGCATTGTGCCATGATGGGGTGTTGGAGCACAGGGAGCAGGCTGGGGACAGCTGCCAGCAGCCAGGGTTGAAGGCAGCGTGCATGTGCCACCTCCTCCTCGCAGTCCTTACCCAGGCAGACCACAGCAGCTTATTACTGCTATCCATCTCTGTCATTAGCCCAAGTGACAGAGGTCAATGTGTTGGATCGAAAGGCTTTCAGCATGCCAGTGACCCAAGGCGGGAGAGGGGAGAGATAAAATGGTGCTAAATGATGGAATTTGTAGGATTTTCCTCCTTTTTAATTTTTCTCTCACTTTTTTTTTTTTTTTTTTTTTTTTTTTAATGAAGGAAATAGTATGCTCAAAATGATTCTGGATGCACGATTAGCATGGCAGGAGCTGCACCTCATGCCCAGAGATGTCAGCCCTCTTCTCTGTGTCCTGCACCCACCTCTAATGCCCTGTCCATCCACAGCTTCGCCTCCTATGACCCCTCCTGCACACGGGTCAGGTGCTTTTCCCTCAGGGGACACCCAGCCCAATGTTTTGTATCCTCCTGGGTTCACTTTGTGGCCTGGTGCCTTATTTACTGCTCTCTCACTCCTGCACTTAATACCAGTTATAAATTTCCTCACGGGCTTTTTCCCTACAGTACTCCTCACCTTAGTATCTGAGTGCCTCTCCAAGATTAAATTATCTTCTTACATTTGTGTGTGTCTTTAGCGAGGCTGCAGGGAGAGCTCCCAGTGTGAGGTACATCCAGGGAGAGGCTGAGCACCATTTTCTTCCCCCTGACTTAGAGATGCTGAGTAATGCAGGGAATCAGGTTTTAAGAGGCATTGAATTTTCTACTTACCTGTACTCAGCATCCTTCTTGGCTACGAATGAATATATAATTTGGGGGGAACAAATGAGTGCAATCTTGTGCCATGAATCTTTATTCTGCCCTATTCTTTATGAATTTTTATTCTGCTTTACTTTCATTACCTTTCTTTTTTTTTCCTTTTTTTTTTTTTTTTTTTTATATATACTGCTTTCTTTCTTTTCCTCATGTCTTTTTTTTTCACTTTTTTTTTTTTTTTTTTTTTTGTCTTTATCTTTCTTTTCTTCTGCTGCCCTCCCAGCTTTTCATTACTGTCATCTTTTTTCCCAGCCACTGAACCCTTGATGTTGTTCTAATTGACAGACGGGGTTTAAAAGCACATTCGAAAGCGCCTGTCTTTTTAAATAGACTCCTGTCTCATCAAAAGATGTACAGCAACATTCCATTAGAGCACATCATTTGAAAATAGATTGGGCTTTTAGCAACTGCACTTGTATTTTTATAGTTAGGCTGTTCTGCTGGGATCTTCCCTCCTCCTTGCCAGCCCCCAACATCTCCCATTTTGGGGAGGCAGGGGGAAAAGATACCTTAAAGAGGAATTAATGAATGTTTTGTTTTGTTTGGGTTTTCTCCTTTCTGCAGCTCTCAGGTGACTGTTCAGCCTGTTATTTCTTACAATGGTTTTGGAGAAAGTTTTGGAGTGAAAATGGGGATAGAAAATGCATACGTGCTGATGTGAGAGAGGACAGAGCTGAAAAGCAGTGAAAAAAATGGCTCCTGTTGCACTGTGTTTGCTAGTGTTTTATGAAAGGAGATTGACCTGTTTCTGGCACTTGGTGCAAGGTCTGGCAGGGATGCTGGCCACTGAAATTTGGGGAGGCTCCTCTCTGAGTGAGGCTAGTTTGTTCAAAGCGGTCAGTGGAGGCCAGTGGCTGACTGGGCCAGGCAAATCCCCCTCAGAAGGTGGCAGAAACTCAGAGGGTGTCTTTCTCTGGAAGAAGTGCATTTGTAGTAAATATATTGAACCTCCATTCTCTCCATCCATTAGAGAAATGGCCAGTTCTCTCTTACAGCTCAGATGTACACGTGAGATATTTATTTACTCTTTTTTCAGTGGCCCAAACATCTGCCCTCCTACAGACTGTCCTTCCAGCCAACCTGCTCACAGCTCCTCAATATTTCACACAGATCTGTCAAAGGAAAACATCATTCACCTTAGGGGCTAAGCTGTCTTCTCCTTCCCAGGCATAGGGAAGCAAACACATTCCTGTTGTAAACCCAGCATTGATCAGTAGCTGAGACTTAATCATGCCCAGTCTCCGCTCCCCTCCCCAGTTTATTGTCTCTTGCTATGCCACTATTAAGTCCAAGGGAGAGACGACTGGTGCACTTTCCAACCCCCTTGAAGCGAGAGCTCAATGCTCCTTTTTTGTTTTCCATGTTCCAGTTTCATGTGTAATAGTGATAATCTCTGTCGCTTTGTTGCATCCTCACAATAAACGGCTTCTCAGATTGATTAAAACCTCTCTGCTCAGCTCGGGCTGTGCATCGATTTTAGCTGCTGCTCCTTGCTTTGTGTACAGCACATCATAGAAATCAGAGATGGAAAAGACCTATTAGGGATCAACTTGTTTGAGCCTCCCCACCTCCCCTCGGTTCCCTGGGGGCTAGCAGGAGGTTGTTCATTACAATGCATTTATGGCAACTTTTTCCAATCATTTTCAAATGGCCCAGGGACCTTGCCTGCCAGTCCTTCCCATGCAAGACCCAGCCACACCTAATTATAAGGCTGGTATTGGCAGGGAAGCTGGCTCCCTGGTTCCTGGCCCTGTGCTCCTCTCCACTCAGCACAGAATATCTCTCTGGAGCCCTCTAAATAAAGATGTTTCCTTGGGGCTCTCTCCTCTCAAAGGAAGACACAAACAAGCCAGGCTTTGAAGTTAATGGGTGTTTCTCTTACTCTCAGGCAGGATGCCTGGGTTCATATAAAGAGCATTCCCACCCTCCCTTTCCTTTTACACTAACCTTTTGAGAGAGAGTTTTCCTGCAGAGTTGAATGAGCGGATTCAGAGGGTTCATCCTTGTTGAAGATGGGACTGTTGACATCAATCCATCCCCTGAGCCTTGATTTCTCCAGAGCAGTTCCTCTCTGGTGCTGTCTGATTGCAGGTATTTCCATTATCCAGACACTTAGAAACTCAAACCCTTTTAAGCCACTGGCTTGAAGGTTGTTCTCCTATTTTCTGTCACCCAGCCTGACCCTCAGCCACTTCAGCAGGACGGACCTCTTGGAGGAGCCAAGCAGGAATCAAGGACTGTTGCTCTATGCTGGCTGTGACTTCTGGCCATGCACACCCAGATTTGAGCCCCCTCTGCAGCCTGTTCATTTGTGGGGGGGATGCTTTCACACACAGCATGGCAGGATAGGAGAAGTAACTCTACAAAGAAGTGAATAATCCTCTGCTGGTTTAGTTCCCTGAGGCACTCATGGCAGGGTTGGTGCTGTGCAGAGAGGACTGCAGTGCGTGGCTGGAAGCAGGAGGTGCAGGTGGGACACCAAGCTGCTGGCTGCTCTGTAAACCCCGTCTGACTCCAAGGCAGGAAGAAGGGATAAGGCAGCTGGCAGACAACTTTTACACCTCCCGATTCCCCAAAGTGTTGAGCAGCTCTTGGCTTGGTCCAGGATATTTTCCATTTCTATTGCCAGTAACGCACAGAACAATGGAGAATCATCCCCCGTTTTCTGCATCTCTTTTGAAAAAATAAAGAGTTTCTCTGGACACATTAAATAGGCTGGATTCAGCCAGCACAATTTCCACCCAAGCTCTCATTATCTTGTGTTTCCCACCAGTTGGCTGTAAGCCTGCAAAGGCACCCAGCCAAAGAGAAACCAGGCACTGGCTGTGTCCATGTCAGGGTGGGGGACAGGTGTATTCTGCAGTGAGCCACGTCCCAGGCTGTCCACCCCAGAGACCCACCAGAGGGAACGGTGGTCCTGCACAGCCTGGGACCCAGGTTTCCTTCCTAAAGATAGCAGAGTGACAGGGTAAGTGTGGCTTTGGATGTGGATTCAGGACGTGGCTGGGGTCTGCCCTGGAGGTCGGGCCCATGGAGAGCCACAGAGACAGCGATGGACATGGGACAGAGAGGGGAAACAATTTCATCAGACCAACCAATTTGTACGTGGAGTAGCAATTCCCCAGAGAGGCAAGGGGCTGCGGCCAGAGAGATAGCAGGCAAGCATTCTCCCAAGGCTATTTATTCATCTTATTTCCAGACTAATACTCAGACCTTCATGCTTGCTGTGCTTGCTGCCTTTCTGAAGTTGGCTCTAATAAAATCAGTGCGTGTGTGTGTGTTGAAAGAGAGGGAGAACAGGGGGAGGGGGGACAGTTGTATTCCTGGCATTTTTTTTTTTTTTTGTGGGCACACTTGGTGTTTCACCTGCACCTACTGCCCTTCCTGTTGCAAAGCTTCTCTCTAAAATCCTGCCACACTGAGCTGCTCAAAGCCCTAAGCACCGTAGCCAATTCCTTCAGATGAAAACTACGCCGTAATACCTGCTCCGACAAAGGTGCTAGCCCTGAATGAACGGATGACTGTACACTAGCAGAATGAATTTACCAGGGACAGCTGCTGAACCAGCCCCATTCATTTTCAAAGCCTCTTTCTAGATGACAAGAAGGGAGATTTCTGTGTGTTAGAGGAGGGACTCGAAGTCCTTTTCCCTCCTCAGCTCCCCCATGCTGGTGAGCTGCATGTGAAAGCAGAGCAGACCTGGGAGAAGTGTGGATTTGGCAGAGATTTCAGCAGCATTCCTCACCCTTTGCTCTTCTATGCCAAAATGAGAGCAAACCCTTTATCTCATCGTGCATGGGTTTACATGTGAGGTGTGAAACCACTGTGTTCAGGTGCAGCCCATTATCTCTTAAAAAGCTGGAAGAAGCCTGGTAAAATTTCCTGAAGCCTTTCTTTCACACAATATCTTGTTTAAGTTGCATGTTGCATGCTGTTGGCTGGTAACTTGTTTACTGGTGATAGTTTGCACATAGTACTGCAGATTTTACCATTATGCTTACCATTTCAGAAGCACCCGCCCTATTCCCCATTAAACATTTCCACCTCTGTCTACAAAAGGGGTTGCCACGATGCTCAGTGCAGTGGAGGGCAGTTAAATCACCAGTGAGAAGAGAGGACTGAGCCAACCAGGGTGAAAATGGTGGAAATGAGAGAGACTTCAGGTTAAATCAGCCATTGACAAAATGGGGTGGACACTTCTGGAAGGTGGTAGGAGCTGGGATAATTTTATTTTTCACTGTTCTTTCTTCTCATTAGCTACAGGCTACACCCACATGAGAAAATTAATAACTTAGACTGCATCTGGGAGGTAGGAGACTTGGTAGCTCTGTCAGTCAGTTGGCTATGTGACCTGAGGCACTCAGCCGTAACGAATCTCTCTTCTGCTTCCCTATAAGAATGGAGGCTATAAAGCATGTTGGGATCTTCAGATGAAAACCACAAGTAAATCAGAGCTGGAGTTGCTCTCTGATAATATATCAAAAATGATTACAGTTACTTCAAAGGTTTTCTACTGGTTCACAGACAGTCTTAATTTTTGTTTTCCTCTCTTTTTTCAATGTTCATCCAAAATATATATTTTTTGATAGTGCTGTTTCATTCCAAGTGATTTTTCTAGCTTTGGTATTGTGTTTTCTTAAGTAGGTTAAAAATAATAAAAAAAAATCCATAGATATCTAAAATTTTAGATTCACTGCACATATTCCCAACCCAAAGATATCATAGTTATTGATAGCAGTAGGGTTACTGTCTTTACTGGAAGCCTCTGATGTTACTTCTCTCCTGTTTCAGTCAAATTTTCCTTGGGAAGCCTTAGGAAGCCCTTCTCCCTTCAGCTCTTCAAGGGCTCTCATCTCTGTTTCCCATTTTCCCCAGTCCTTGTCCTTCCTGCTCTTACAATCTCAGGGCCAAGGGACTAAGCCATGCTGCAATGCAAATTTTAGATATTTTAGCAGCTGAGCTACAAGATGTTCCCACCAAAGTTTTTCACACTGAGATTTCTCTTAGATTTTTCCCAATATGTGTGGATATATCCACATGTCCTTCCATCAGCCGCCTGTCAAAATCTGAAATCTACCCTCCAAAATCACAAGGAATGAGAACCTGGGTTTGAGCCCAGTTTCAGGCATGCAATCAAATCCACTCTTTGACCACAGTTCTCTCTGTCAGTGGCATTTGTCTTTCTGTGGTGGAAACCAAGCAAATAAATCAGCGAGGTCCCTTCCTAGGACTGAAAAGCATTAAACCTTTATGTCACTATGAGATCTTTAGGTAGACTGTGATATATATGAAGTGGGAAGTCTTGCTCCAACAGATTATATAGACATAGCCTCTAGGAAATGATGTCGAAGGTCTGTATTTGATCTTCAGTAATAATTATAGATGAGGACTTTGCTCCTAGCTGGACCTAGAGCTACTTTCATGAAAATCAGTTCATTACAGTTTAGATATGAAGACCTACTGGAAGATCAAATTTTGCATATAATGCCCTAGTCTGACAGTAATGTGTTTGCCATAAAGTTAAACCAAAAGGTTAAGGAAAAGCTCCCATTTATAGGTAACTGTACAGGCATAAAAATAATAATTTAGTGGGTTTGGACAGGATATTTTTTCCTTTTCATTCACTTGGCTCTAAAGCAGCCTCAGCTTAAGAAATTAAATTTGACAGGCGATTAGTCCATAATGTGGTGCAATCACTTCTGGTATTTGAAGGAAAAATTGAAAACAGACTAGGTGTTTAACTTTGAAATGTCTGCCTCAGATGTGATGGGCAGGAACTTTAGTTTTTTGGCATCAAGAGCGAGGTGACTTGCAGAACAGGCTGATCTCATGCCCACAGGCAAGAATAGGGTAGGTGAGGCCAGCTGTGAATATACAGCGGTAGCCAGCATGGGTTTGCTTTTACCTACTGGGAAGTTTATTGCTGTTCCATTGTTTGCTAAGGGAACTCACATTTTTTCAGGGTAGATGACAAAGTCTAAGTCTCTTCCTTTCATTATTCTGAAGCAATTTGTTCTTCTGCCCCAAACGCTTCTTTTACAGCGCAGAATCTGAGATGGGCGCATGGGGAACTAGATTCTGAATTGTGGCTTATAAAAGTGCGTTCCCAAATTGCTCCATTACAGCTTTGGAGTTTCCATCTGAACTCCTGTGCCTATGAATTAAAAAGGAAAGGCATGCAGGTAGCTCTGAAATGATTTCAGACTCACTTGCTAGGTATCCTGCTGCTCTGGGGAAGGATTGCTCCGCTGGCTGTGAAATGCCCTTCTTCTGATGCAGAATCGGCACTGCAGGCTGCGGAGAGCCATACCCAGCACAACCCGGGCTCTCTTTTTCCCTCTGTCCCTGTTTTTCATAGGGAAACAACTTTTGCTCTCTGTTCTGTTTCCTGATGGCCACAATTGGCAGATCACTTAACACCACAAGCTTTTGTGATTGGGAAATGCTGCGTGTGCTGAGGGAGAGGGGATGTTTTCTGGCATGGGGACTGCAACTGAAACATCCCTGCACAGCAAGGACTGCTCACAGGACAGGGGAAAATAGAGACCCCAGAGTACCCAGCTCTCCTGCTGCACTCCAGGGCTGTTTTTAAAGGCTTCAGCCATGGACTTTGCCCTTAGGCTGGGAAGTCAGGACTCATATGTCAGATGAAGCTTCCCAGCCAAACCGAAGGTATAGTGATGGAAGTGGCCCAGCTGCTTTCACGATGCATGAGTTGGGCTGTTGGGAAGACCTGCCAGAGCTTTCCACTCCAAAGGCTTTCCATGAAGCAATATGATGCTGTTTTCAATGTAAAGTAATTTCCCAGCAGTGCCCCTGGGGCAGTCCGGGTTAGGGAAGTGTTAAATGATATCCAGCACAGGCGATACCCTTCGTCACATGGATGAGATCCATGAACTTGGAGAGAGCTCAACAGTAACAACATCACTTATCTGTTAACCGCGTGGGGCTTAGGCCTCTTATCTCTTTGGATGTTCAGGCCAAGCAGAAGCTGCACTAGGTCTTCACTTCTCAGAGTTTTCTGAGTTTCTTTTCTTTCTGGCCAGAAAACACCCAGGAAGGGAGAAGAGCTTTTTGCTGTGCTGGGACCAAATCCAGGTAGGAGCAGCAGGGACTGTTTTATTGCTTTCAGTTGAAGATCCTCTCTCCCTGCTCTGCTGCCTGTGCAATGGGCTCAAAGCAGCCTGCAGCTTCCATTGCCCTCCTGGAGCATTGCAATGTTGTGCGAGGAATATTCTCCATCTATAGCATTAATTTCTGACTACATAGAGAAGACACAGAGCATTTTGTGTTTGGTAGAAATTGTTAACTTAGCAACAATCTGGATATAGTTAACAGTCTGGGATAAAGTCAGGGTTTTTTTTTTCTCCCCCTGCCAGCTTTCACTAGTAAACACTGATAACACTAAGGGTCTTTCTTATCATTTGTATTTTGACAAACCCATTTTGTGTGCTCCTCAAATGCCACTTCTGAGTTGTTAACTCATCTCAGGCAGTCGATGCAACAACAGTAGGGAAAAGATAAACACTCTGATATTCACTGCTGAGGCAAATCCCCTTCGTCCCCTCATCTCCAGCCCCAGCAGGCACCAGCTCATCCCTCTAGCTCATCCCTTCGCAGGCGGCTCTTCAGCAAAGGATACAGAGGAAGCCCAGCTGCAGGGCATGTGTGGACATTTTCAGGGTGCAATCTTAGAGCTGCTCTTCTGCTGATCAGATCCAAGAGGGATTGAACAACTGCTCTCATCGGGTGTAGTGGGATTAGGCAGCCGAAGCCTTATTCTCCCCAGGCTGGACCACGTGAGCAGAAGTTCATCCCACGCATGGCTCTACCACCCCGTGTGGCCAGCAGGAACCAAGCTGCTGCCAAAAGACTTTGCGCTGCTTGAGAAGAGGGAAGGAGGTACCTACCCACCACCTGTGTCCTAACCACCTCAAAGAGAAAGCATGAATTAACCTCATTTGCCAGCTGAACTTGTCCTAGGGTGCCCTTGCAGGGGACGTTGTACCTTGAGCAGATTGATGCTTCTATTAGACAGATGGGAAGTGAGGGGACAGTCTGATGAGCTCTTTAACTTTTACAGACTTCCCTACACCAATCTCCTAGCTATTTTAATTCCCTTTTGAAGGCAATAAAGGGAGGGCTTTTAGCTCACCAGGCTCATCTGAACTATCTCAGTGAAGTGACTGAAACTCTATCTTAATATTCTCAGTGACTGCCGGTTCCAGTGGCTAGTTTCTGACTTTCATGGCTCTTGGGTTTCTTTCTTTTTAGTAAATGTGAGTGTGTGTTTCTCAGTTACTTTTTCGTGTGCTTATTTCTCCTCTAGCACAACAGACAGACAGATGGCTGTGACTATTTTGCTAGGCCAAAGCATTCTTTGGCTGGATTTCCCAGATGAATAATGTGGTGATAACTTAGTGGTGTTTCCTTGCTACTCCAGTACTGAGCAGGGAGGCAAAATTAGAGGGATATATCAAGGGGTAGAGGAAGGGGAAATTCAGATAATGACAATGTTGGGGAAATATTAAGAACAACAAAGACTTTTGGCAGGGTTTTTCTTTGAGTAAACTCAGCTAGACTCATCCTAGCTTCTTGGAAGTTTTAAAACAACAGGGAGAAAAAATACAACTCAGCAGACAAATGCATCCAGAATTCTTCCTTTCTTTTTACAAATGCCATTAAAAATGGGGAGTAAAAAAGCAGCTTAGAGACAACATTTCAAAGGGGGCTGGGGGTGGAGAGAAATTGCAAGGTAAACAGGACAGTTTCTATCTTCCCCCTACCTCCAGCCTGTGTGCAAGGAAAGATAACAGCAGCAGGAGAAAGCAAATTCTGCCATGAAATTTAGCTCTTCTTTTTTTCCTTGTAACAGGGAGAGAGGGAGAGACTGCATGTGCTTCTGAGGCGTCTCTGTCTTCTTTGAACCTTATCAACAGGGACTGTGCAATGCAGTTTCTCTTTCTCCCTCTCTTCTTCTAACTTTTGAAGCAAAACACTTACGTGCAAGGAATGTTGGAGCATCTGACAGCCAGGAAGATAGAGGAAAAAAAACAAGGAATTGGGAGGAGGGGGCTATTGGTTTCCCCCCGCCTTCCTCCTCTTTTTTTTTTTTTCTTTCTTTTTTTTTTTTTTTTTTCTTTCCCTGTTTTCTTTCTTTGATTAAAGAAAGAAGGAAAGAAGAGAACAGTGTAGAGATGTCTTCCCGAACCCTTCCTTAACAAGTCTCAAGAGCATGGCCTGTGTTGAGTCAAGCAGATTGTTAAGGGAGAATGGCTGTCAATGGGATCTCAAAGATGCAATTCTTTTTTTAGAAGTAAAGGAAAGAGAAAAGGCCTCTTGTCACGGCTGCTTGCTATTTATGAAATGTTTTGCTTGTGTGAGACCTAAAGGGAATCTGGGAACGTGCAGAATCTGTTGATCTCCCACATTCCCTTTGGAAGGGATCATTTACAACATACCTTTGCAAGTGGAGATGGTCCATACATGCATCATCAGCCACTGTATGTCAAGTTCATATTCTCTATTAATAGACATTAGGATGGGTTCCTTAATCTGGAAGATAGGTGTGAAATAGACAAGGACGGAGAGGCCAGGGTTGCAGGAGAGCCATAGGATACTGGCCACATCTGAAAGGCAGGCCAGAAATAAGATTTAAGAGTAGGAGCTGAGCTTTGCTGAAAATCCAGTCCAGCACTCCTACTACCAAAAAGATGCTTGGTATCTTGCACCACACTTTCAATGTGCCCTGGCAGAGGTTGAATGAGTTAGGCAGAGGTTCAAATCAAAATCCCAAACCTGGACTTGGAAGATGCTTGGAGCCAGATCTGAGCTTTTGCAGATGGTCCCTCTATATATAATGAGGTCAGTCAAAACATCTGATCTCAATACCCTTGAACTTCTGGAGGGGGGCATGAATTTGAGTCCAGGAATATGGGATCATCTGGACTGTGCAGTGGTCTCTGCCAATTGCTTTTCTTTCCTGGCAGCCTTGATGGGTCCCAGCTGTACTTCTGAGCCTCCTTTAGAAGATGCTTTAGGTATTAATCTAAAGGAATAGAGGCTTTCTGAACACCCCTCTTTCCTCGAGGTTCTTTGCAATGTATGTATCCTAACCATGAGGTGGGGTGAAGGATGTAAGAAGTGGGTGATTTTCTTAGCATCCTTTATCTTAATGATAAAGAAGAGGTGAAAAGCACTGAAAGGACCTAATTTCTATAAACCTCTGTGGAAAGTGCATCCCGTTCAGCCATACTCAAGGTCACCAAAAACCCCAAATACAAGTTTTGTTTCCCTTTGTACCCGACAGCTCATTCTGCTCAGGAACTGCTACACAGTAGTAGTGAGGGTTGTGCTTATGTGACCTGGGTGAAGTCAGTGGCACCACTGGTCCTGCAGGTCAGCCGCTACTTGACAGGACTGAGCATCCAATCTAGTTTGTCAGTCACCTCCTGAAAGATGAAAATATCTACTGCTGCACTTGCACTGTAGTTATTAGAGAGCAGCGTGTATACAGAATAGATAGTATTAGGTAGGAGGAGCCTGGAAAAGATGAGGAATGTATTAGATGAAGTATTACTTCCACTAAAACAACACAGCACTGGAAGATCACAGCCCCCTCCTGTCACTTAGTGGAGAAGGGATGCTGAGGGAGATATCTGTGTTCAGCAGGTTAGGGAAGGACAAATCATAGGTCCAAAGGGTTTGAAGAAGGGTAGAAGGGACGTTTTGGAGCAAGGGAGTGGGGAGGTTGCTGAGGAAAGCCCTATCAGGCAAGGCTTGTTGTGAGTGTACAAAAGCAGGTGGATTATTTTTCCTAGAAAAGGAGTGAGAAAAGTGTTTTCAATCCTTTAGTGGGTACTAGGCTCCTGTTGGGTCATTCAGAGTCTATTTCTGGTATTGCTTATGCTGCATCACAGCTTTCAGTCAATCTGTGTCCCCAAATGCTGCTTGCAGAAAAAGGAATTCAGGAGCAAAGGGTGCTTGGTGTGATGAAAGGGGGGACATGAGCTGGGTCACATTCAGCTGCAAGGCTAAAACGGAGGGGATAGAAATCAGGGAGGGGAAGATCTGATCAAACAGAGGTGCATGGGGAGACCAGCTGTCAGCCCAGGATGGACAACCTTGGCCAACACCAGCCTGAGTCCCAGAAAGAAGCTAACCTCAGGTCAGCTTTCCAGAGAGCCCAATTTCTCTATTCTGCTTTTTCACCTGGCTCTCTGCCCCCTTTGCAGATCTTCAGTTGCTGCTGTTTTATTCTGCTGTTCAGGCACATGTATTTGGATTTGGTCTGTGCTGCAAATGACTTGTGGTAGCACAGATGGGAAAAGAGGTAGCAAACCACCTGCAGATATTGTAGGATGGCAGCTATAAGGTTCTGGTCATTCAACACACCGTGTCATGGCACCATCTTTTTTTCAAAAGATAGTGTGAGGCCAAAGTTTTACAGAAGTGTTGAATAATTTGCTGCTTGCAGTAACAGGGGACTGGGGACGGATGGTTCAAAAAGCCATTTCCAAATAAAATCCTCTGGAAATCAGCAGGGAGTTAGAAGGGTCCAAGGACATCTCCATGGGAGTCTCTTTAGATCATGTGAAATCCAGATAGGCTTGGGATTCACCACACTTTGCAGGGCTTCACAAAGCATGGCTTTCCTTCATGGAGCATCATCTGGATAAACACTCCAGTTTAACATCGTGTTGGTGGAACATGTGGCTGTGAGCCCAGCTGGCTTTACCTGGACACAGTCTGATCGCACAACAGACCATGTCATGGACCATGCATTACAGTGCACTTGGTATGTTTGCTAGCATGGCAGCTGTGTCCTGCAGTCAGTATACCTAAAATAGAAGACTTTTTAAGCCAGACATACTGTGTATTGTAAATTCAGCAGCACTCCAGGTGCATTTAGGCAGGGTGCATCTGCTAAGCCTGGTGCAGTGATTTAAAAAGATCACTAGATTTTGCTTGTGCTAAAGCCCATGTGTTCTTTTGCATTTTCTTTTGCTGGTAAGCCAAGTGTAAACAGAAATAATACTTGGGATCTTTTAATTGTTATAATATGCAATCTGTGTGCAAAAGTGATGTTTGTGACAGATAATATCAGGAAGTGAAAGGGAAAGTACGAAGTTACCCCTGAAATGAATTGGCTCTAGTTGAGGAATCAAAACACTAAATAATGTGACTCCAGTCCACTTGGAGTGGCTGTGGATTTAGTAAAAAAACAAATAATGTAAAATTCCTCTAGGACCAAAGGAGTCCAAACATATCAGATCCAGTGTTACCCAGGACTGTGGATAACCTCGCTAATATTTACTTTGCTAGCAGCCATGTGTGAAAACAGATACTTTCACAAGTATTTCAGAATTTGATCCCAGCTGGTACCTTGGCATTTGTGGTGAAAATGGCTGTTTACAAAGAAAAATGTTCCCAGACCTGCAAAAGGGAGGCAAGTTTTCTGTCTGCATGAAGTGTTGAAAGAAGACACAGAAGCAAGCACTGGGACACTGTTCACCACACAAACAAACTCCCCTTCCAACACCTTTGTGCAGATGTGGGAGAAGTAACACATGGCAACACGAATCATTGTAATACTGCCTACTGTGTTTCTTTTCCTTGGGAAAATGAAACGATCATGTTAAGCGTTTATTTTGCTGTATCAAATTACCTGTTGCTACTTGACTGTTCTGAGCTGAGCCAAAGACCAAAGCATTCTTCACGCAGTGCAAACAGTGAAGCATCTGCTGTAGCCAAATGGTCTCCTACCTGCCCATGAAGTTTGGGGTTAGAGCCATGAGAAGAGACTGACAGAAGACCAGAGGAGGGAACTCTGGGGCAGAATCACAATGATGGAGACATGGGAAGGATGGAGAGGCTTAGCTCTGAGAGATGCTGTGAAATGTTCTACATCCTTCTGTTACCCCACAAAAACAAACAAACAAAAAAACAAAACAAAACAAAAAAAAACAAACCTGCTGACAAGAGGCAGACCAGTCCTACTGAATGGGTCAAATGAGCTTTTGAGCTCTCCCTTTCTCCTGAATCCATGAACCTGCCATGTGGGTAATTAGTCTGCCAGTCTCATGCTGGTTGTACCGCTTTGGAACATGACATATTCAAAGAGGTCACAAGCTCATTCTTTCCCCCATCCTCCCCCTTACCTTTTTTTTTTGGTCCCTCTTCTTATTCTTTTTTTTTTTTTTTTTTTTTTTTTTTTAATGATGCCCTCCTCCTGCACAAATTGACTCTGGTGGTAATTTGTCATGTCACCTTCAGTAAAATTTTGAACAAAAATGTGGAAGATTCATGAGGGAGCAAAAGTGCCACATCTTTTATGCATTTCAGATGGCAAAGTATAAATCAAATAGCCCAGGGACCTGCTTGCAGGGAGACAACAAGAGAAAAAAAAAAAAAAAAAAAAAAACACTGTAAACTATAGTGAGTAAAGTTAGACAGTGTTTCTGTCTGATCCTGCACTGTCAAGTCTGGAAAATAATTTTTAATTGTTCAGTGCCTTATTGTCTCTATGTCAGGGTTGAATACGTTTGATAAATCAGATTTGAAAGAGATCCAGTCCACATGCTCCTCCTGTCACACTCCTCTTCCTCATGTACAAGTTGGGGTGAAAATTAAGCCCTAAGGGACCTGGATAAAAGGCCTCATGCTGAGACAGAGGGGTTAAGGGTTAGGACCCGATGTTATAAGTGTTTAAAAGGGCTGGTCATTTCTGACCTTGGAGGAAATGACCTCTCTTGGATGATTTTGGCCTTGTGGTTCAGGGTCTGGAGTAAATTTGTGTTCCAGTTTCAGCCCTTCTGCAACCCCCTTTTGTGTGAATGATTCACCTGCTCTGCCTGGAAAGGTTGAAATCATTTAAAAATTGAGCAGCTAAAACATATCAGGAATGAATGGGAACTGGTCGAGCTGTTTCTTAAAGCTCACCTTTACAGTCTGAGGATGTTGCTGCTCCCTCCAGACCTGGGTCGATGTTCACCTTCCTACCATCATTCGCCTTGCCAGTTTTTCTAGCAAAAGCCTTGGGAAGGGAGATCGCATCACACTCCGTACACGTGCAGGTGCAGCCTCCGGTCCTCGTGGCCCTGATGTGTTGTTTTAATATGAGCAACACTAATGGGATGTGAAGGCTCGGGGAGGGCTGGCTGCACGCGGCTGGCAGGACGTTTGGCACGCGGCTCCACGTGCGCTGCCTGCCTCTAAATCCAAGGCAGCATTGCATCCACTGCCCGCAACCACACTGCTCAAGGGTTTTGTAGGCCAGCTGAGTGCTTCTGATCCCCGCCTCCAATCCAGCTGATTTCACGTTACAGGCACAAGCCATAATATCCCCCGTTTTTTGTTTTGGTTTTTGTTTCTTTTTGTTTAATGCATGATCGATCTGTTTTAACAGCACACCCGGCTCTACGGTGGGAGAGATTAAACAGCAATGTAGAAAAAGATCTCCTGTGGGGAAATCTGATTATACCCTGTTAGGTGGGTTTGCTTGTTGAGAGTCAGCCTGCATATTCCCACCCTGTACTTGAAGGTCAGTCATTGTCTTATGCTGCTTCCTACAACAAAATTGAGAGGAGTATGATGAGATCTCATAGTCACAAGAGAGCTCATTTGTTCAGCAAATCCAGCCGTGACCCCTGCTAATGTTTTCTTTCCCTTTCTTCCCTATCTTCTGCTGGCTTGCTTTTAGCCGAATGCTCCCACTAAAAAACTCCCTATCAATATTCAGGGATGATTTCTGAAGTTTGGATAAAGTCTATCAAATCCAGCAGAGACCAAAGTGCCAGGCATAATTGTGGAGTCTAAACAGCTCTCACAATCCACAGGATCCGAGACTTTGGGTTGCTTCTGCTGCTCCTTTGGTGGGAAAGGCACCATTCTGAGTTCTTTACCATGGAAATGGTAATGTGATAGTGAATGAACATGATGGCAAGCTCGTGTGCCAAGTTCAAGCCTGGGTCCAGCTCCATGAGTGCTGGCACTGTAATTTGTTCCTGGGAGCAGCCCACAGGGAAAATGAGCATGCTGTGCTGTTCCTGGACTCAGTCCTGGTGTTGGTTTAGTCTCTGTGGTGGCTTCAGGTGCTGATAGAGAGCAGAGACTGCGGCTAATTGAAAGTGCTCTGACTGCAAGTTTCCTTACAAGTCCCTTCCCTGCGTGAAGGGCAGAGTGAAAGCTTTTAAATGTATACACAGAGTCTGTCTGTACATGCACATCCTAACACTGCAAATTTGTTAGAAGTTTGGAGTGGAAAGACTTTAAATTCACAGGTTTGTAGTGTTTCATAGTCATTCTCCAAGCAATATTTCTGTCTGCCTTCTGCTTAATGAATTAGCAAATCTAGAGAGAAGCATGAACTTTCAGAAGATATACTTCAGTGCCCCTTATGGCTGATCTGGAAATGATGCTCATTACAGCACTATACAAGCAGGATAGGTAACCCCAAGATGTCAGGAAGGGCTGCGGGCTAAAACAGCCAACCAAAGGTTCCTTTCAGGCATTTTATTCATCCCAGGGATAGCATTAACACCGCCATTAATTTTGTGGTTTTATTTAATTTCCAGGGATAGCACCGATCAAGTACCATGTAGGTGGCTGTGGAAACAGCATCAGCCTGTGCTGAGATCTCACCGAGGAGCAGCAAAGGCTGCTTCAGAGGTTCCTCTTTACCCCAGGGGCCAGAGCAGTGGCATTGCTCGCTCCTGCCCATGGTCCCAGAATCGGGAACAAGGTCTGGGCTGGCTTGGGAGCATTCACAGGAGGGCAAATGAAGCTTTTTCTCACTCACAGAGGTCACCTGTGCTCATTCCTCAGCATGCACTTGCCTGTGAATGAGACAGAGGGTGGGCACAGGCGGTGAAAACAGCAAGTTCTGCAATTGGGGGGGCTCCTGAGGTGGTTGTAACTGGGCCAGGGTGTCTGCAGCGGGGCTAATTATCAGTAAATGTATTTACTGGAGATGAGCAGAGCGAGGGTGCCAGGCAGGGGGGATGGGTGGGAAAAATTGCTGAAGTAATTACAGTGAAGTGATCAAAAAAAATCCCAGAAACGTGAACCCTGCCTTCCACTGCCTCCCTCCCTCTCCCTCCCAAGTTTCATTAGTTTTTTACAAAGGAGCACTGGGGAGATTATTTATCTTTGATCATTCCGGGATCAATCTGCAAATGTACAAACGCACTTAAAACCAGCATTTGCCAACTGCTCGGCTCCACATGTTACACCCCGTTCTTAGAGGCCTCCGGAAGATGCGAAGCAGAGACAAAGAGGAGATGGATGGCTCGAGCAAGGCGTTTAAGAAATTGTTTGAAGAGAGCAGCTGCCCCCACCCTGATTAGCTGTGTAGCTCTCCTTCAGCTTGCTTTCAAAAGCAGGTGAAGGTGCGGGAAAGGGGGAGAGGAGAGGACTGCAGAAGAAAGACAGACAGACAGACAGCATCAGCAATACTGATTTTCCTCCCCCTGTTTATTCAGATGGCTTGTAGGGGGTGGCTTAATTCCTGGCACTGATTCACTCCCTATTTATTTACTTTTCCATGTTTTTGCACCCTTCCTAACTCCGCGGGTTCAAGAAGGCTGTTTTCAGCAGCCAGCTAATGCCTTCAGAGCGGATAATCTGGGGATTCTCTGTGTTTGATATACTTACCACACTGCTGCTCAGCTCCCGTGGTGTGCCTCAAATATTTATTTTAAAAAGGAAAAAAAAAAAAAAGAAAACCCTCCCCAGTCTATTTCCTCCACAGCCCTTGCTGCTGAAGCTTCTCACATCACTTTCCATGGGGAGCTCACGGGATGTGGATCTGTTTGTTTATTCATTTATTTCTGGCAGCGTCACTCTCACAGCCTCTGAAGAAGGGGGCGAAGACATTTGAAGAAATAATTCGTAAATGTCTGTCATGGCTCTGCCCAGGCACAGTCCTTTGGCCGTGTGTTGGGTGGTTGATGGACAGCCACGTCCTGCTCTGGCCAACCAGCTAATATCTGCATTATGCTTGCCCAGGGCTGTTCGTGTTTTCACAGAGGACAGGGCAAAGATTCACCTCCAACAAAGGCTTTTTGAAGTGAGGCTCACAGAAAGTGCGCCAGGAGCTCTGCTTCCTTAACTCTGAGCAGAGGAGAGAAAAGTCAGGAGGACAGCTCCACATTTGAATTGCTGCTTCTCTATGAAATACTAAATATTGACCACTAAAATTTGACAATTTGAGCAGCATTTGTTTTTTTTCTTACTGATCAACTGTGGGGTGCACTTAAAAATGTGACATGTTGCCATGCATGTTATAGCAGAAAATTCTGAAAAAGAGACCAGTTCCTGTTATATATCTAGAGAAAAGGAAATTATGTTTAACAAAAATATTTGCCTGACACATGAGACATTCCCTACTCTTCCCTCTTCTCTTTACTTCTGCAGGAAGGTAGTGACCGAGCTGGCAGCACACCTTCCCTCAGCTGCCCAGATCTCACCTGGGGCTGGGGCTGCCACGGGGCTTGCAGTGACACAGGGAATCACCGTCCTGCTGAAGGCACACCCGTGTCAAATCCCAGCGAGCAGAAAACCTCTGCTTCTGAGCAGACAGGTAAATTTTATCTCAAGACTGTACAAGAACATCAGGGCTTCTGCCAGAGATCTTCAACAGATCTCTGTATTCCTGTTTCAATTTCTTCTTTTTTCTCTCTTTTTTTTTTTTTTTAATTATTATTATTTTTCTTACCCCAACTCATTTTGCTCCCACTTTTAACAGCATTTCCTACATTTTTCAAGATGCGATAGTCTGGCTTCCTGATGACCTATCACAAGACAAAGTTGGGTTGCTTATCAGTGAAAGGTACCTTGTCAGCCAACTCAGGAGCAATGTTATATCTAAACGGAAGCAGACAAAAAGCCATGGGGAATAGAAACCAATGCTGCAATGGTATTAAAGAAGAGGCTGTTGTGTCAACAGGGACGTGGGGGAGGTGAAGTTGGAGGTTTTGGAGTTAGCTGTGGGCTTAGTGTATAACTTATTCTGTCTAACACTTGCCATGAAATATCCTAACAATACTCAAGCACTAGTGGTAGCAGAGATATTATCACTTGGGGAGACAACAGAAATGGCCTTATCATTTTGACAATAGCTTTTTTCCCTTATTATCGCTAAGTAACAATATCTCTATTTCTCTGCGACTACTGAGCCATTGTTTTTTGATAAATAGGGTCCTTTTTGTGATTTCTTTTTTTCTCCACTTGTATTTTGTCCTTTGTGTGTGTGCGTGTGAACAGACTTTAAAAAAAAAAAAAAAAAAAAAAAAAAAAAAAGTTCCACCAAATGGTGCAATATTAAAGATTACATCTCTTAAAAGCCAAAGAAGCTGTCAGAGGGGGTATCTGCATGAATGTACTGCCTGATGTTAAGGGATTTGTGGTGCACCTTGGCTCAAAGTAAGTCCATTTTACCTGTAGGGTCTCTACACCTCTGCATATATAAGATCTAGAGTAGATAAGAGATGTTAGGTCCTATTTGTTGGTAGGATGTCATATTTTATTAGAGAATATCCATAACAAAATCTGTACATTTTGGCATGCAGATCACCATGTCCTCTGGTTCCCATGTTAAGAATGGCCCCGTCTCCTGCAGGTCTGTATCTCAGGACCACTCACATCTCTTGCCAACACCGACAATTGCCTTCACCTCACCTTGCTCCCAAAATGTCTCACCTGATGGGACCAGGGCCCATTGTTCCCCCACCCCCTTGGTGAGCTGGAAGAGCTGCACGCCCCGAGCAGGAGTTGGGTCTGTGTGCATCTCACTCTATTAGCTATGGTGCATGGTGACGTCTGGAAGCGTTCACACTCGAGTTAGCTGAATATATCTCCTCATTTATCGCCACTTCTCTTTCTGTTCCTTTCTCCTGCCCATCCCCATGGTGTCCAAGCACCGCTGTCTACCTGACTTGCCACGATTGTTACGGATTATCACCCACCTGGGCTACGAGCGTGCTCTGCCATTAACCACTCATCATCCACCGTGGCTCTGTCTGGCTACTTCTTTCTTCTGATACCATCAGCTGCCACTGTCTGTTCTACGCACAATAGAGAACCTTCCTACCCGAGCCCATTGCTATGGTTACAGGCATCCTGCGGGCGGTGGGATCAACGGGAGCCATAAATGAAGGTACTACTGCAGCATTTGCATAAAGGCTCCCTACCTGCTGGGGAACGTCCATGTCCTCCAGAATGACTCCCACGAGTTTCTGTCGCTGCTGCTGCAAATTTGCATGGATGGACTGGGACATCAGGGCTCAGTTTATACTTCCTTGGCTTGAACTCACAGTAAGAACACTTTTTATAGAGAAGAGAGAGAAAATTTACCTTAGAAGATGACAGTCCTCACCTCTCTTAGATGTAAAATAATAAAGAAGAAGGTCAATTTTCACTCTCTCCCCACCTTTGCATGCTCTGCTTTGCAGAGAGCCTCAGAGAGCTTGAACCAGCAACGCGATGAGCTACCTGTTAGCCCCACATGCCTGAGTACCAGGGAAGTGAGTCATCTATCATGTGTCTGCTCCATCACTTCCACTGCAGTACTAAATGATGCGCTCAAAACCCGCCACTAAATGGAGGGAAAATGTGACCAGCCTAACTGCTATCAGAAAGTTAAATGCTTAAAATAATCCCACTGGAGGATCGAAGAAGAAAGAACAGGAGGTAAAGTAGGCTATTTTCCTCATCTGTGTTTTTTTTTTTTTTTTTTTTTTTTTTTCCCCAAACAGAAGAGGCGCATACTGAAATTAACCTCTACCTCTTTGATTCTCCCTCACACACACACACTCTCTCTCTTGTGCACACACTCTCTCTTTTAAGGCTTCTATATTGTGATTTGATGCAGGAGGATTTTTCATTAGAAGATGTGAATAAGGCTTTAATACAAATCAGTCCAGAGAGTCTTTTGACAGGATTTTTAAATAGTGCCCCTTGTCTCCCAGATGCAGCCGCATGCTATCTTGTTCCCATGCTGACCTCTCTGTCTCTCCTCATTAAAGAACAAGTCCAGGCTGCCGAGCCCTCTCTCTTTTTGGAGATCTTCACTGCTTTGTCTCACACACAGTCACTCCTGCTGCTGACCGACAGCTCCTCACCCCCAGTAATTTCTGCACTGCATTAATTTCTCATTAATCTGCATCATGATTTATGAGTCTGAAATGATGGAAGACTTTAAGAGGAGCGCTTCTCATTTGGCCTGCTGCCTTCTCTCCCCTGCCCCTTCACCCACCTCCTTCACAAGCAAATGGGCTGCTTCTCCCACGCCGCCTTTCTGCAGAGCACCATCTCTCTGGATGGTCCTGATGGGGAGAAAGAGGTTAAGCATGGTGCTTCCTGGCTGCTTTCCTCATAAATGATTTGAGAAGCGGATTGACGCTGGGGAGGAAGAGTGCTCCCCCTTCCAAAGAGCTTTGGTTGCTCCTCCCAAGGTCCATGGCCATGGCTCTGGCTGCAGATGGATTCAGCAGGCCAGGGGGGCTGAGAGAGGACAGCTGGGTCACCAGGCCATGGGCACATAAAAGGCTGAAGTTCTGGGACACATTGCTCTAAGGCTGTTTTAGTCCAGCTCAGGGCAGTGGGGAAAAGAGCAGACCTGCAGACTCCCTGTACTTATTTGATGGGATTCTTCTATAGCCCTACATCAACATTACCTTTCCTGCAGCTTTCAGAAGTATGTTGAAAGAGAATGGAGAATTATTCAGCTGTAATATCACTAGGACTCTGGGTGTTTCTCCAAACTCCCCAAAGATCCAGAATTTGTAGAATTTGTGGCTGTAAGAAATGGGATTTGCTCTGCTCTTCTGGTTATCGGTACACTGCTCTGGTCCTCAGGAGGGTCAGAAAACACAGAGAGGTGGCAAGTGCTTTGTTTAGAAGATAAGAAAGGAAATCAGTGAATGCCCTGTGCAGGACTGAATAAACGCAGGGAATAGTTATGGCAGCAGCAGGAAAATGAATAATGTCAGGAGGGACGGAAGAAGCTGTGGGTGGAGGCTGATTCCAAAGTCCTTTGTGCTCTGCTCTGCCTCTGGTCTGCTGCTCAGTAAAGTCAATGGAAACATTGCTATCGACTTCCTGGCAGTGCATTCATATTTCAGACAATTAAGCCACGTTAAATTTCAGTCAGAAATACTCCTCACCACACAATAGCCCAGGAATCACAAGCATGATGGTCCCATTGAAAAAAAAGAATAAAAACTACCTGAACTTTTCCATTGCAGGAAGAAGTTTAATTTCAGGTGAGCTTAGGAAAAGAGACTTTACCCTGAATCTTTATTGTCCTGGTCTCTTCCCAAATCACAATATTCGCAAATTGATGCAGATCTTAGCACACACACAGCGTGTGAATCTGGTCCTGGCTCTCAGTCTGCCAGGCTGCCAAAGAGATGATTTACAAAAGCAGTGGTGACCAGGACTAGCAATAAAGATTAGTTGCTACTGCATGAATATGTAGATGAATATGTAGTTGCTCTGACAGCAAGAGGAGAAAGCTGTTTCTTTGGGGGTTGGAAATAAGAGGGGGAAATTGCCCAGCTTTATAGACATTGTTTTAAATTGATATTCAAGAGCGCAATCTCTGTGCTGTTTGGAAAAGAGGAGAGTGAAGAAGAAAGAACTTTGTGTAAAAATCTTCCCGATTCTACTTCGTTAATCTTTTAAATCTTTTGAATTTGGGTAGCATGGCTCTAAAGGGAAAATCAGAAATTGTTTCTGTGTAAATAGAGCTTTTACACAGAGCACAAAAGCTTGGGGTGGGAAGGGTATAAAAATATTTTAATAGGTAACCTTTTATTCGGCAAAATATGTATTACTTCCTATTATGATAAACAGTTGGCATATTTGAGATGAAAATGGTTATACATATACATTACAATTACATATTCATTTGACTTTATATTACATACACAACTCAATTTGGATAAATGTCTGAAGCCAAAGGAATAAATTAGGATTGGTGCCGAGTGCTTTCTTTGCCCTTCCCCATTGTGTTTGCAAGATTTGCATTTTATAGTTGCACATTAACAAATATGCATATTTCATTATGGTTTTGGATTAAAAGGTTATCATCTCTGTTACCCATTAGTAATAAACAAACACAGGCTTTCCATGTGAATTTATCCCTGGCTCAGCTGTTTGCTGATTAGGTTGTTGTCGCTGGGTTTCCTTGTTTTCTCCTTGCGGAGAATCCCTAAATCTGTTTCTAAAGTGCTATTGTCCTCTGGGGAGGGATGAATGAGAAAAGGAGCAAAGAAGAGTCATAGACATCCTCAGGTGGTGAAAAGAGAGAAGGGTAGGGCCAGGACCAGTATGCAGCGAGGTCAAGAGCTTAGTTTGGGCTTAGTTTGGGCCATACTAAAGTCCAGGCCTTGAGGAAAAAAAAAAAAAATATATATATATCCTTGGAAACCTTGGCTGGACAGGGTCAGACATCCTTAGAGACTGTGATGGGCAGGAAGCAATGAGGTGGTCATCCCAGTGGTCCTTTACACCTTTACAACTTCATCACAGCATCTTAGTTTATTGAATTTAACAAAAAAACAACACTTATCTATCAGTTCTGTGCAGGTACTCATAGGATGGAGGTAGGAAGGGATCAGGACTGAAAGAGGTCTGACTGCCAGCCCTTCACCACCTCAAGAAGGTTCAACAGCTCCAGTTGTGCTCTCAATGGCTGGTCTTTGGGAGAACCGGTATCTGAGGTAGTTCTCTTGGCAGATGTTTTAGCTGGCTGGGTGGTTTCTGTCTTTCACAAAGTTTAGCAGAAAATACCAATTCTATGTCTTTAAAGGAAGAAAGCAAAATGGCAGACAGGGTGTCTCAGTACTAGCAAAAAGAACTTTAATTTATTCACATTGCTGGAAGTCATTTCCCCTAAAACCTGCCCTGACACTGCAAAGAACAGGTGGAGAAAAAGGGGCTGTGCCTCTTCGAGACACATAGACATTTTGTTTAGCAGTGAGAGAAAGTCTTAAGTAAGTGAGGGTCAGCAATTAGCCCCTTCCTTGCCATCAGATCAGTTCAGAAATAGCTGCTGCCACCTCATCAGTGTCAGAGCAGACAGTTGGAGACAGGCTAAATAGCCCTCCTGAGGCCTGAAACAGCCACGAGGCATTTTAGAAGAGCACAGCCCAGAAGCATCCTGGATGCTGCTCTGCCTAACAGGGCCTGAAGCTACAAATATTCAATAGCTCAGCCCTGACCCCCGTTGGGTCCTTCCTGAAGCAGTTCTGTGGTGTAAAGGGGATACAGCTGCTGGTTAATAAACCATCCAGGGATCTTCTGCAGGGGGACAATCTCCCTGGCCCCGTGCTGAGTGATGGGTCACTGTGCAGACCCAAGACTGTCGCTGTCTGAGCTGGGAGCAAACAGCTTGGATGCTGGGGGAGATACCTTAAACTAGCTGAATTTTGCACTCAGCATCTGAAAAATGGCAAGGACTGGCTTCCGTGGGCAGCAGGTACAGGAAGCTGCCCTGCCCAGCCAGTGCTGGAGGCAGGCTGTCCCCTCCCAGGAGCAGCTTCTCCGTCTGCATGTTGCTTCTGTTTGCCAAGCTGGTACCAGGGCTGGATCCATGTCCTCACATCACAGAGCTGTGCATGCCCTGGGATTATAGTCTTTGGCTCTAACTCTTCGCTTCCTGCAAATAAGCCCTACGTGTAAAAGCAAATGGGATTTTAATGGATTTTTATTTTTACTTTATCATTTTTTTCCTTGCCTTGCCTTTTTAATACTGCTTTGCTAGAGTCAGTGGGTGTGAATGCCTCAAAAGAAGCATTTTGGTTTTATTTTTCCTCTTCTGTAGGCATAAGGAAAGGAAAATGAAAAGGTTCAGTGGCTTTTCAGCAGAAGAAATTAAAATAGAGAATCCGATGGGGCTACCCACACAGCTCCTAGGACCCAATTCTGGGCTCATCTGCCCAGAATTGTGTGCCCTGCTATTTCAGCCTTGGTGCTTTTTGTTTACTCTCTAACCCTCTCTGCATTGCCTTTGCTGTCCCAGACCTGCTTTCCAGGTGGCACGGCCAGGGTCATTGCCCAGATCCATCCTGGCTTAGGCCAGGTCTGGACCCCCTTTGCCAATCCCCTTCCAGCTGCCTGAACAAGCAGCCCCACATTCTGCCATTTCTGAGCAGCCAGCCCATTTTGCTCAGATTTCCACCCAGCTCACTGCACTTCTAACATCTTCCAGGTTTTCAACCCCATGCTCTATGGGGAGAAAATGACATCTTTAACATACCCGGCAGCTGGGCAACACCCCTCCTCATGCATTGTCTATTCATTAAACCCCAGGCTGGCTCTTTGCCCAAAATTCTGATTTTTATTTCCCTAAGGCAGAAATGCTGGATCTATTTTCTTTCCATTCTTCCTGACCCACCCTGCATCACTGTGAGGACTTGCTTCTTCCTCCCAGCTCCTTGCCTAGGTGGTAACTCCAACGTGGGAAAAAGGATGGTGAATGTGTCTCTGCCACCGTGGGAGCTGCAGCAGCACATTCTTCCGTGCCGACCTTTGTCAGAGGTGGTTTTTGATGAGCTGCCTGCTCTTTCCAGCCAGCCCCACCGTCCCACCTGGAAGGGGTCATCTGGTGCTAAGCCAATAGAGCAATAGAGTACTGAAAAGGTCAAGGTGAGAGAAGAGCATATTAATAAAATCTACCCACTAAATGGGGAATCGTAATAATTCTAATGCTCGAAACAAAGGTTGCAAAGAGGGTTGGAAATACCACAGTGGGAGATTAGATTGCCCCAGCAATTTAAATGGGATAAAGACCTTTTTACCTAATAAGTTTCAGATAACACTGACTGCCACCTGTCAGCACAGAGGAAGGTTTAGGACGGCTTGTGTGAAGCCTGTCACAGGGTCCTCACACCGGGGCCTTGCCATGCACAGCTTTTGTAGGTGCAGTTCTAACAGAGAGATGAGCTCTGGAGCAGTCAGTCCTCAGAGGCTTTTCTTTTTTTTCCGGCTGCTACACTGCCAACCCATTCGTGATGGTGATGTGGTGCCTGTGATAAGTACGCAGCAGACTCCTACAGAATGGGCTGAAGGTGGTTATTCAGTTCACCTAGGCCACCAAACAACCATCAGATAATTGTGAATTTGGAGTGGAACTAAATAAGCTATGCATTGCTGCAAGGCTTCATTTCCAGCCACTAATCCTCTTAAATTATTGAGTCACCCTGTAAACTATTAGCTAAGTATTCTGAAGAAGAGTCTCTGCTGGGTGTAGCCTCATGTAACTCTACAGACTTCAGGCAGAATATAATTCAGTACAGAAATAAACTGACGTATTTGCACAGCATACTTAAACTACAAATGTATGCTTGAAACTTGGAGACCTTGTACAAAACTGTGCTGCAGCACTGCACAGCCATCTTCATGGGACAGAGAAGGCCCAGTGATCAGCACAGACACTTTCTTTTGGTGTCTGTCTTCTCAAGATACTGCCTCTACTCTATGAACATATAAAGCAGCTCTGATCCAGCTAATAAGAAGCCTTCTGTAGTCATTTTTCTGTTGGAGCTGGCCATTCGAAAAGGATTTTCTAGAGCTTTTGCACATGAATGCCATCTTATTGGAGTTGGCCAGATCATCCTCTGAAAGTGATTTCTGCAAATGATTTAACTCCTTTAGCAGCTTTCTTTTTGCCAGACTATCTGCAAGCAGGTCATGAGTTTTATTAAAGTGTTGATTACTTGCAGTTTCACAACTGTTCAAACTACAGTCGGTGCAGCCAAATTTAAATGCCGCTGCAGCTACAAATGGCTTGCAATGAATAAGAGCTATTTCTGATTTACTACTCATGCTGAACATGTGGTCATCCATGTTGCGCAGCCTTGTTTCTACTCTTGGGATGTATGGGAGGGACATGCTAAAAGGAAAGAATCTCTTTTTATTAAAAAAATATCTGGAGGCATGTGGAACTTCTCAGCTAATCCATTGTGCGAGAAATAAATAGGAGCTGTTCAAAAGTCTTCAAGTACACTTCCAGGAGGAATACTCACAGCTACTTAACAACACTGGTATCTCTGAAGCTCATTTATCCCCACTAATATTCTTGAAATAAACACTCAAGTGTTCATGAATAAATGTACCCTTTCTGACTGATGTGAATTTGTTCATGGCTATACATTATTCCGAATGAATACTGTAATTCACTCTAATTTATATGAGGAAGAGGAAATTGATGGAGGAAATAATGAGATTTGGAGTAATATAAGCACTGTCAGCAGTCTCATGAAAGAGCATTGTAACATCTTCAGACTGGAAACCATTTTCTGAGGCTGAGTTGCTCGTGGCTGGCACAGGGCTGAGGGTATGCACACTGCTGGCCATGTGTGTCACAAGTGAGGTAGCATCTCATGGCATACACAACTGGGGACACCTCCTTTCGGAGCTGTGGGTGCCTATGGGTGAGACAATATCATTTGTTTCTGTGGCCACCAGCAATAAGTCAGGTTTTCTGCTGCGTTCTCATTCCAGACAAGGAGAAGTGTACCCCACTGCTGCAGTATGGCAGAGTAAAACCACCTGCTTTCTACTTTTTATAGAAACTGTCACACTTTCCTCTGTCTCTCCATCAGATACTTTGAATAAATCAGATTTTCAAAAGAGTTCAATGCTTTGATTTAGGAATTATGACAGGAGGGAGATATGAAAGCACCTCAGAAGTGCCAGGTGCCGAACAGCCTAATCCTGACCTTAGGTCAGATTCGCCTACAGCGAAGCTCACCTCTTTTTCCTGCCTGCACCTTTCCTGTGTGGCAAGTAACAGAAAAAGCATTTTCTGTCCAGAACCAGCAATGAAAAAGTGCAAAATATAGCAGGCAGAAAGAATTTCTTCATACCAACAAACATTTTCCTGCATGGTAGGAAATGCAGTCAGGCTAGGTAAGATAAAAAAGGAAGGCAAAGAGTGGATAAGCATCGGTCTAATGGTAACAATACAATGTTCTCAGATAATGGAAAGATACGACAGCAAACAGTGAAAGGACGAGCGAGATAGTTCCGAGAAGGTGCAGTAATATGCGGAGGATGATATGTCAGGAAAACATCTATGAAGACAGGAGCTATTTCTGGGCCACATAAAGTCAACAGGCTGCTCTGTGACCAGGTCCTTCTTCGGGGACTTCAAAACATTCTGCACTTATTTGCAGTAATTCTGAATGTTTTTCTCCTTGCCTCAATCACAGGAAATCAAGTTTAAAACAGAAAAGACACACGGTTGCCCAGCTTCTCTGCCGCAGCATCCCTTATGCATTAACTCTCACCCCACTGAATGACATAAGCTCTACGTTTAGGTTTCGGCAGAGCTCCAGTGGCACTCTCTTGGCAGATTCATCCAAGAACACTGCCTTTGCCTGGCTAAAGTAACAGCAGAATTTAAGAGCTCTAATGGGCAGCTCCCACTAAATGTACAATCAAAGATTTACTAAAATTGGATTTGCCCTTTTTTCCCATACCTGACTTGTGCCTGCAAGCTACTTCTCACCAGTTTTGGCCTGGGTGTAAACCTTTGCCAGAAACTTCCGCTCAAAGAGCCTACAAATGTCTATGGGGTGAGACAATGACAGGAGAAGAAGTAGGAGCAAAGAGGGGGTTAAAAGAGTTAAGTGGGTGATCAGTTCCAGCACCCCTTTGCCAAAATTATCCATCTCTGGTTTTCTGCTCTTCTTTGCCATGGCTGTTTCTGAGCACTGCTAAAGTGGAACTTCAGAAGAAAAGCACAGAACCCTATGACAGCTTGGAGTTTTTGCTTTTTTTTTTTTTTTTTTTTTTTGGGGGGGGGGTGCACATCTCTGTTAGGGGTAAGGTTTAGTAAGTATGAATCTTCTCTCCCTTTCCTTTATTTATTTATGTTATGTTTTTTTTTTAGGTATCCACACTTTGGGAATAATGCTCATGCCCGTGTGTGTGTGCATGTAGGATCACTATTTCGAAAATCATCCTTACACTGGGAAGGTGTTTTTCCCCCTTTCCAATCTCCACCACTAAATAAAAACACATACAAACTGAAACAAATAACAACAACAACAATAAGTCTTTCAACTGTAATATGAACTTGTATAAGCTGTGATGGAGCAATGCTATAATTTTCCAATTTCCAATTTGCAGGGGGAGATAGGCGGGGATGGAAAGGGAGGCTTGCAATCGCATGCACGCATTAAAATGATAAGGCATAGGCCTGGCAGCTAGACATGAAAACCACATGACAAAGGGGCAGGGAGAAAAGAAAGAAGCAGATGACAACAGACTCATATCCTGCTTTCTCTGCTTTTTATTTTTGGAGTACGTTGGGGTAGTCTTCGATGTTTGCTCTGTTGACACATGTTGGCTGCCCAGGGTAGCTGTAATAGGCCCCTGTGGGAGGTATGTAATTGAGATATACAGGCATTCTGCATATTAACAGTAGGCGCTTGTCCTGCTTGGAAAAAAAAGGTTGATATAATCTCTCTCCTTTTGCCCTTCCTTTCCTGTCTCTTGCCTCTGGGCAATCACATGAACTGCTTTGCTGGATGGAGGGTGGAGGTCGGCGCAGGTGGCACAGCTCTGCTGGGATGAGATGAGCAGACCGCTAAAGGGACATTGTGCTACCAGAGGGGGTTAAAGGAGCAGTAAAGGCACTGGTTGCTGGGATGACACTTCAGTGTCCTCTGCCACTTAATGCCATACCTACAGGAATCTTGCAGTTTGTTGGAAGATGACTCCAAAACCTGATGCTTTTTTCCTTGACTTTTTTCCTAGTGTGCTTTTTCTACTGACTAGAGATATACCACTGTCTTTCCCCATCAGCCTGTGACTCAGCTCCTTTTTTTACCCAGTCACTTCTTAACCTGTTGTTCCTTCCTGCTCCCATCTCATCTTCTTCTCCTCAGTCATTGAAGGAGTTTTCATGTTTTTCCCAAGCTTTGGACCATTTCTGCTGCCCAGATTCCTTCAGGTTTGAGCAATTCTACATTTTCTCACCCTTCTTGACAAGAAAGCCCCATATTAACAAGCCATTATTGCTGTCACGAGCCCAACTGAGCAGCAGCAGAAGAAAGAAGAGCAGAAAATGCAGAATGGCTGCATGGAGATGGAGCACTGAAGGAATATATGCCATGCCTTTGAGTCAGCACTTGGAGTAGAAGTTTGACATTTGGTTGGAGGTTTGGGAAACTTTAATCGACATCAGCTTATCCGTGGTTTTGTGAAAAGCTGGCTGATGCCTTGCCAGGACCTGTCTCATATCCAGTCCTGTTTTAGTAATCTTTTGATCCTGGTCTGTGCTTTAGGGCATCACAGCTTGTCTGGGCATAGGTCTTTGCTGAGGATTGGTGTTCTCACACTGGGAGCATTTATCCTGGGGGACCCAGGAGTGCCCCTGGCTCCCTGAGAAACTCAGCTGGCAAACGTATGTTGTCAAGGAGGAAACTAACATTGGATGCCCCAAGAGGTCCCTCATTCTGGATGAGTGGGAAATGAGGACTGGAAGTGCATGTACCCCGGTGCTCCTACACTATAACATGAGCAGAGCTACTGCTTGTTGTAATAAGATGCAAATATTCAAGCCTCAGCCCTCCAAATTCTCTTTTTGTCTTTTTCCCAGATAACTGTCTTCCAGTTCCCAATTGCTTTTGACATTTCCTTCACCATTTCCATCTTTTCTCAAACACAGATGAGGGTTGCTTTACACACCATTTTCAAAGCCTCAGGGCCCAAGATGAGCTTAAATCTGTAGCCATATTTTGCTGGTGGATTTGTGTCTTTTTGCCAACTTCCATGTTTCCCTGCATGGTGGCAGTAACTCAAACCTCCCTCCAAACACACTCTGTGTTCAGATCTGAGTAATGAGGTCAAATCAGGATCTAGCTTCCAACAACTACAGCTTTTCCCGAAGACATTGCCCAAAATGCCAGCCTGGATGAAATCCAAATTCTAGCATTGCATCTGGATCCCATCTTAAGGGAAAACAAAACAAAACAAAGCAACATTTTATTTCTTGTAAAAAAAAAATCCATTTCAAGGAATAAAAACAACTATGCTTTCCAGGTACTCTAGGTCTGTTTCTGCTGGGTGATGCTTCTCTCTGCAGCCTTTCATTTAATATCACAGCCCCTGCTTTCTCTCTTTCACCAGCCTGATTCATAACTCTAATCATCTGTGAAAACATGGTGCATGCTTTTATGACCACCTTGTGTTTTCTAAGATCTGCCCAGGGTGCTTAAAAATAGTCCTGGCTCCTCTGTTCAGCCTCGTCTCCCAGCTATAATGAGCACACGAAGAGCAGCTGTGATACTGCAATGACGGTGGGTTCCTCCTGTGGGCTGGATGCTCTCACTTGGCCTCTTCAGTGAACACTCCAGCTTGGCAGGGCTTTTGCTGGGAATGAAAATGAACGAGGAAGATGAGCAGCTTGGTGAGGTCATTTCTGGTTGGTCTCTGCCTGCTGCTACAGCGGCTGCTGCTGCTTTCAACTGAGCCTGACAAAATCCTTTGGCTCCTGTACTCCTTCCTGCTCCTATAATCTGCAAATTAAAATTGGAAGGTGGTGGGAGAGGGGGAGGAAGGACCTTCAGAGCAATCAGAGGAAGCTTTGGACATGCTTCCTCATCCAAGGGACTGAAGGGTGTCCCTTTGCTGTTGGCACTTCATGGCTGTCATGACATTTGACGTCCCTCAGAAACTTACAGACGCTTCAAGGCAGGGCTGGCTATTTGCTCTGTGGAATCGCGTGCTCTCCCTGGGCATGTAACATGGCAGTAATATAGTGGAGGTGTTTTAAATGTAGGCTTGTGAGAGACTCTTCCCCTGCACCCAGCAAGCTGCCTTCTCCTGGAGCAGAGCCAAACCATCCTTCACATTCACCCCTCTGATATCTGGACATGTTTTTCTCATGCTCTTTGCAAGACCTCTCTCTCCTCATTTAAAGTCTTGCTTCCCCTTTCCAGATTTCTGAGCAGAGCAGCACCTCCCTGGGCTGCTGAAGCCCCCTGCCCTTGAGCAGATGTCCACACAGCTTATGGCAGTACCCAGGCATTCACTCAGCTTGCCAGAATTGCAGAGCAAAGGCCTTGAATAGCTTCTTTTAGAGTAATCCCCCTTGGGAGAAAAAGGCCTAGTTTGTACTTTTACCCTTTATGTCTTCCTAGGGTGTGTGATGAGATCAGCTACCAAGTTTTTATCTGCAAAGACCCTCCTACGAGCTTGGGTGCTGTGAACACTTATATCCCATCATATTACTGCAACAGGCTTACTGAAAAACTCTGCATTTTGTATCAGCAGCCGCCTGGATCTGCCTTACCACCTGCACCAGCTCTTGGAGAGCAGCTGGCTCTCCCTGCTCTCTGGGGTGAAAGCAACTCCTTGACCATCAAGTGGAAAGAACACAAATTTTATTGAGAGGCTGAGGCTTCCTTCCAAATGCATTGCCTTCGCCGCTTTCCAGTGTCCCTGCCCCCTCAAGGGCTCTCTGTGCTCATTGATAGCTACTTACCAACTTCCTTGGGCTCCAGCAGCTCCCAGCTCAGCCCCAGATAAGCAGCAGCCTCTTCTGGATTTTGGCCACAGCTTGTGGATTGCCAGAGCAGGTATCCCTCCAGGGCCTCCTTACCTTCCCATCCAAATTAAGCCTAAATGCACTTTAAGTGTCTCCCCTGGGATTCCTGTTCTTCTTAGCTCTCAGTCCTTGCCTCCTTAAAAAGCCTGCCAATGTCTCCAGGCATCTCCTCACTTTTTGAGCAGCTCTGGCTCAGGGCCACGCTGCAGGTTGGCCTGGCAAACCTTGCAGCAAAGTGGCTGCTTAGGCTTACATGTGGATCACAACGAGGAGCCCTGGCCCATCCCCTGCCTTGCCTGCCTCCCTGTCCACCTCCTTCTCACTGGGATAGGATGGAGCCTGTCAAAGGCAGGGCTGCAGGGAGCCAAGACCAAGTTGTGGTCCCAGCTTTTGTGCTGCTTATCTCGCTGCCTCAGCTTGTCTTCCCTTCTCACCCCTCTCTCCTCCACGTGTTCTGGCTTCTGCAGCAGCTGATGGGGAATGACAAAGGGCTCCAAACCTGCCAGTAGCTTGGGCAGGGTGGGACTGATCAGTCACTCTCTCAAACACTAAATACATGGGAAAACACGCAGTGGAGCTAAGGGGAGTCAGGCTCACAGCAAACAAAAAAAGGGCTACTCTTTATGCGACAGGTTGTTCAGCGTGAGGGACCTTTTCAAAGGATTTTGCGAGTGATGTAAGATAGATGGGCTTCAGGGCAGACTGGAGAGGGGCACAAAAGAGAGACAACAGCTGGCTTAGGATAACCCTGGGGTTAAAACAGGGACAGGGGCAGGACAAAAATTAAGGTGAAATGTCTCATTTGCTTACAGTTCCTTAAGCATCTGCTTCTGCCCACTGTTAGAGACCAGATGTTGGGTTAGGGTGCCGAGCCAGCATAGCTGCTCGTCGGTGTTACCTCCACACCCCAAAATGCTAAAGATCCTGCTGCTGCTACAGCACACCTAAGAGAGGCAACTCTGCAAAAGAAACCTGCATTTTAGAGGCGGGGTATAAACTTAACATAACAGTCTTTCTTTCTACCTGCCCTGGAACAGACCTGGCCTAAACCAACCTGCAGAGAGTCCCCCCCCACTTCCATGCTGTCCCACTCAAATCCCATCACACAGTTTTCAGAAGTGGCATGTGCTTAGGGAGCAAAAAGCAGCCAGGGGAGCAGTGGACTTTCAGCAGTCAAACGGCAATGAGAAGACAATAACAGCAATGCAGCATTTCTTCTAGGACCAAGAACACATTTGCGTGCTAAGAGAAAAAGAAAAAAACCCTGTAAGTCTAAATGTAGCAGTGCCATCTGCTGACCTATGCAACAACGAGAACGTAAGCCTTGAAGTCAGGACCTGCGGAAGGAGCATATCCATCCTTCCCTTCACAGTAAGTATACAGACCCTAATCCTTGCAAAACACCCCTGGTTTTGGGGTTGTGGCTCCAGGAGCCCTGTAGCCAGGGCATAAAAAGGGTCAGATCTCCAGATGGTGTGAGCTGGCAGGGGTCTCCTGGGAGAGCAGGTGATTTGTGCCAGGAAGTGCTGCAGCCCCTCTGAATCTGCAGCAGTGGTTCTGCATGCTGCAGCACTGAAAATATCCCAAGCAGATCCACTAGCTTAAAAATGAAGGGGAGCTTTGTGCTGTTTAGTTTAGACTTTGCATTTTTTGTGTGTCCTATTTAGGACAGACCAAAGGCATTTTTCGTGTTGATGCTGCAGGTCTGTATTTTAAGACATATGGGCTAGCAAGATGCAGCTTGTGAGCACAGAGCAGCCTTTGACATTGGGCATCGTACAAGAAACAGTTTGGTTTGGGATAGAAATGAAACCTGAAGCACCCCTCTGCCCAAAGAGCCCCCCTTGAGACAGAGAAGACATCTGCTGGCTCATGTCTTCTGTCCCATCAAAGGCTGGAGGCAATCCCCAATTTCTTAGGGCCATGCAAATTCTGGTGAAGAAACCTAAACCTTTTCTCTCTTTTCCAGTTCCATCAACTGAGCACGTCTTTCCATGGCACCAGATCTTTCTGTTACAATCTTTCACCTGCTTGGAAGATCAACTTCAGGATATCTTGCTCTGTTTTTCAGAAAAAACAAAATGTTCCCTTTCAGTTCCCATTCTTGGCTGATACCCTCGAGGCAAAGAGCAGGATCTGCCTTCCCTCTCCCGAATACTGGGTGTTTTGTTGCTTTGAATCGCTGTCGTGGGTAACAGGAGTGGAAGACAGCTGGCTTACTTCAGTTCTATGGCACGCTCGTCATTTTAGGTCCATCAAGAATGAGGAGAGGCAGGTGCAGATTGAACTGACACCTGTCAGTCATGTGCTCTCTCTTTAATGACACATGCACAGGCTGTCACTGAGTGTACTTTTGTTCTGCTTTATGGGCTCTTTGCTCCAAGAAGCTCTGGCTATGCAGGAGACCTTCTGTAACACAGGAGAGGACCACCACTAGATGTCTGCCACAGCACCAAGCAAGTCTGAAAGAGGCTGTTTTTAGGGTTCCTCCAGCCAAGCCTCTTGCACTCCTGGATTCCTATTGATCACCCTGCTGTGTGGGGTCCCCCTCCTTTCCTCCTGCCCCCTGGCACAGCACTGTTGGGTGGGATGAGAATTTTTCCAGAGATGGTGGTTTTGTTCCATAGCCCTCTCCGTCCAAAGGAGTGCCTGGCAGACCTTCAACCAGCCCTTCAGAACAAGCCTTTTATAAATTATCACACAGACACCCACAACAGATTTATCAAGTCACTGCCCTTCCCTACACTAACCATTAAAAAAAAAATCTCTTCAGATCTGCTCTCTAATCCACTCGAACCAGAGCCTCCACTAGAGGTGATAAAGGCATGTTCAACCACTTGCTCTCACAAAAGAGGCCCACAGCCCCTTTGTCAGCCACAGAAAAGAGGAACTGTGGCTCCTGGGGACTGAGGGCTGTAGAGATGGCAGGAGACAGCCTCCCCCATGCGCCTTCCTGTAGCGCCAAACGCACGGCGCACACCGCACGGCTGCTTTGATCAGGGCTGTGGCTGTTTTCCCTGCTGGAACAGTGGCCCTTCTTCCCAGGAAATGGGAGCAGCGCTGCTGGAGAGGTGGCTTTGATTTTCATTGCCTGTCTGGTTCATTACCGATCGGGTAATGACTGACAATAGGCCAATCAGATCTCCAATATCACTGTGTCAGCTTCATAATTAATACTACTGCAAACTAAGCTTATTGTGATTTAATTAGTGATGCTGTAATAATGCTACCGCCTGGGCTTAAGGTTACTAATTTATATAAATAGCTACATTAATGTTTTGAAGCACCAAGTATTAATTATATCAGTCTCGGTGTTAGACTCTGGTTGGCTAAAGGCAGCTGAAAAACTCAAAAACTTTTAGTGTTGGGGGGGGAAATGTTTTTGATCTTTTGCCTGTTGTTTTTAACTAGGCAAGAGGCAGTCATGGACAAGGCTGGAGGGATTTGGATAATATAGGCCAGGGAGCAGTATTTGAGATTCAAATCCCTTTTTGCTTGGATCTGTTATTTTTCTTTTTCTTTTCCACCACTAGCATCTCCCCCTCCCCTTCCTTCTCCTCCCTCCTTCCTCTTAAATATATAAATAAATCTGAGCTGCTTGCATCGACAGTTCCAATTTGCCACAATTGGAAGTTGCACACATGAGAGATCTCTGTGCAGCCAGCTCGCATTTTATTTTCAAATCTAGAATTAAAAGGAAAGAAGGGAGGAAAAAAAGAGGGCCATGGGAGCACAAGGAGGATTTGCATACATCAGAGCTCTACACGAGCTAGGGCCTAAGCTCTTTCTCTGGGCTTGAATAAACTACTAGAGGGAAAAGGGAACAAGAAAAAAGGAAAATTGAGTGACAAAACATCCTGACCCTTTCTCTTCGATTGACAGAGTCTCATCTCCCTGTGATGGGGATGGGGACAGATCCCTGTGTTGGACTAGCAAGAGGTGTCTGAGGTGGGGGAAAGGAAAATGTAAACCCACACTGGACAGGAAATGGGTCTCACGCTGGCATCCACTGGACTTAGTACCAAATGTTAGACCTGTACACACTAAAGGTGGAGGAAGACATGGCAACAGTGGAGGTGGATCTAAATAGGTATTTACATTGGTATTCTTACCCCAGTTTTCTGTTCTTTTCCCCTAACTCCTTCTTAGACTTGCACACAGTTTTCTTATAGATAACGAATGAAACAACTGTCTTCACACTGGATCAGGGCTGGATGAATGGCTCCATGAAGGGCTAATGCCACTGCTCTGCACTCGAGATGGAGTGGACTGGAGGATAGTACTCCAGACCTCAACCCGTTGCCAGATGTCACTGCCAGATGTCAGAAGATAGATGAGGGAAATACCACTCCATTTTTGACTGCTGTGCGAGGTGAGATAGTTGTTCAACAAGTTGTTGCAAACAGCCCTGAGAAGCTGTGGTCCCATGGTCCTATAGGCTCCTTAGGGCACGCCAAAGTGGGACCACTCTTCAAAAAGGACCTGAATTTATATGAATAGAAACTATCTTCAAGTTCATCCTTTTTATTTATTTATTTATTTATTTTCCCAGAGATTTTCCCCACTCTTTCACTGATGCATGTGCAATTACCAGGATCACAACCAACATTAACCACATGATCCTCTGCAAGGAGATGTGGAAGTTTACCCAAACATGGGCTTCCAGACTGGCACAGTTATCTCCAAAGATGGTTACCCTTTCCTCCGTTTTGCAAAAGAAATGACAGAGATGCTGAAAAATCCAGGAACTTGCAGACAAGTAAAATCTATGGCAAATGCAGCTGCTAAGTAGTCTGAGGTAACTGGAATGAACTGCTCTTCCAATCATACTCCAGCTATGACTGTACTCTAAGAAGCAGAGTCTGTGATAAATATAACTTGGCTGAATGCAAGAATTTAGATCGTGCATTAGATATTGAATTCATTACCTCTACATGTGCCTATATCCGGAGGCTGTATGTGCCCTTATCTCATCTATATCCAAACCGCTCTTAATTTCATTGATGCTGACACTTAACTCTTGAAATACTTCTTCTCCTTTTTGAAGGAGTTCCACTAGCAAGCTGGGCCATACAGGAGAATCACAAAGATGTGACAGTGTTAGGAATAGAACCCCCTTTGGTGAAAATCGGTTTGCATAAAGTCATGAAATACAGATTTATTCATTTTTAATGTATTTTTCTTGTTTCTTTCTCCTTGCAAAATTTAGGCCAGCTGGTGGGATTGACAGTAATGACTCCCAGTGAGCTGGACTCTAATCAGCTCAGCTGGAATACAGTGAAGGACTTTTGGAAATCTAAGCTACTCCAGCAAAATGGATTTATCTTCTCAATTAGTCACAGATGCTAGTGGGATCCACCAGGTGCGCTACCGAATAGCCCCATGTGGCATAGCTTGTAGAAATCTTCCACTGCTCCAGCCCATTCATAACTTCTGCCTTTGTCTTCAGAAAAAATGTAGTTAGAAATGAGGAAAAATCCATATATTTCAAAGTTGTCAGTGAAGTGAGTGATTAGATTTCTTCTTCCTAGTTCATGTTGGTCAGAATTTGAAATCCCCATGTGTGTGAGCAGGTCATCAAACATCTTGGCCAACAAGACCAACTCAGCACTTTGTACTGACCTTCATTATCCAGATTAGAAAGGGAACTAGCACGCCATATGCCAGACATAAAAGTCTCCAGCAATTCTCTTTTCAGCACTACACTCCTGGGTTTGGATCCCAGCCAGTTTGTGCTCTTTGAAACTTATAAATTGCTTTCATCTCCCAGACAAGGTAAAATCAAATTGGTGTAAGAGATGTCTCATTGTAGATGAAGATGCAGAAGCAAAGTTAACTCTAACATGGACTTAGCACACCGTATAAGAAATATCTTAATAGGTTTGTCTGTTTCTTTTAGTTGGCCTTGGAAAAAGAAAATAAAAACCACAGTGTTTCTGAAAGCTGCAGTAATATTAAAGGAAACAGTCTCTTCATTCAGACTCTGGGTCTAAGTTCTGCAGCTTTTCCTAGCATGCCCATGAATGGTGAGGTATGAATTGGGACACACAGAAGTTTATAAATGGTGGTGTTATGCTGAGCTAGGCATTTGTCTTAGAATCCTTTCCTTTTGATATATTTATGGTCACTAATCTCTCTCTGGCTACAAGCCCTACCCAAGCTCTGTTTCAATCCTCTGTCCATACTGGATTTATTTTATCAGGTTTTCCCATCTGTGGCTGTAACGATAATTGGCTGTTACAAGTCTGTCAGCTCTGGAATTCAGCCCTTGAAAGGAGTGTTCCTCACCCAGAGACCAGGATGGGTTAGCTGAAAGCACTTGGATTTGCTTTCCTCATTATACTCTAAGTAGACTGAATGGGAATGTTTTCCCCATCCCTAATTTTTGTGATACTGCAGTGTTTACCAGGCTTTCCCTTCTGCTTTTTCCACTCCTTCCTCAAAGTGCTTCTTGGAGCTGTGTTTCCACTTGCATTAAAACCTATCTACCCTAAAGGACACCTGCCCAAACTCCTCCTTCGCCTTTCCCTTGCCCTATCTTCTTCCTCTCTTCTTCTTGTGGACACTCAGATTTCCTCTAGGGTTCAGAAACCCTTTCATACAGTACTCATATCCTTGGTGGCTCTAGGTGCTAATGTCAGGGACACCCTGTACAGAGGAATTTTGTGCCCATGGTGTCCATCCCTATTGCCTTGTGAAAGCTGAAGCCTTATGGAGTGTTTCCTTCAGTAGGGGACTGTGGTATCACTACTCAACAGAGGCACCAGCACTTGTAAACCTTGCAGGAACTTTGTACCATTCAGCTGCCTGTCAAACTTGATTGAAATTGGCCAACTGGTTCAAAAGTTATTAGAGAGGAGCTGACAGACAGAATGATTGCAGAGGAAATCAGGCTAAAAATATTAACTTCCTGAGATAGCAACTTAGTTCTTTCAGAATTATCAGCATAAAATACATGTATACTGCTTAACCCAGGCTTCTTCCTACCTTTCCACTGCTGCTTTTCTGTCCCTTGTACTGCTGTCTGTCTAGGGGATTTGAGATATGAACACATCTCTCTTTGCCTAGCTCCAGAAATTCAGCAGGCTTCACACAGTAGAGGGAGGGATCTGTGTTTTATATGTGAGAAAGAATGGGAAATGACTGGGTTGTCCTAGTGCTTATATCAAGGGCATTTGCTTACATATTCCCTCTGGGGAATGGCAATTCACATTGCCCAGTGAAACAGAAGAAAAATACTCTCCCCCTAACCCTGATATACATTGAGCTTTTCTCTGTGAGATCAGGAGAGATCCAAAGGACCCACTACTCTGGCAGTTGATCCGGACTAATGACTAACTAGAGTTGTTTTGGGGTGCAGCATGAGTTTCACCAGGGGTGGATTAACACACAAGGATGGACTCTGCGCCTTATGGTATCTCTTTTGTCCCTGATCAGCAAAGCTTAGGGCACAGAGGACACCAGGAGAATTGGGGATAGACCATAAATGGGCTGTCTTCCCTCCATCAGCATCATTCCCAGGTTTCACAACCCTTTTTCCAGGAACATCTTTCCATTAGATTCACTCTGCGAGCAATAGAAATGTCAGATGTGGGAGAGGGTGTGTGGAGAAGGCATTGGGGCAGGATAGCATAGTGAGGGCAGCAGGGGCAGGAAGAAGAGGGAAGTGGGGGGAGCAGAGAGAAAGCAAGTACAGAGAAAGAAATGCTGTAAAAGCAGAAAGTTCCTCTTCGTATTGGCACGGCAATGTTTGCAGCATGGCTTAACATGCCTCCTCCTGTTAAATAAATATTGTGACAGTTCTAATCCTAGTGAGTAGGGACGTAACCAGAACTTGGATTTTCACTGAGGGCAAACACTAATGGGTACACTTTAAGTATTTCAAATAAGGCTCTAATTTAGATCTACGAAGACAGTGCTGTTTGTTAAATAAATATCAAGCTCATCTGGTACCAGGCCAGTTGTTGTGGTTAAGCAAGATATATCTAGCTAGTGGTTATTTAAAATGGGTGATGGGTGAACAAGCCCATGCAGGCTGCAAAATGCTTTCTAATTGGCAGAGAGAGAGAGAGAAAGAGAGAAAGAGAGAAAGAAAGAAGGAGAGAAAGAGAGAGAGATGGGAGGGAGAAAGAGGGGGAGGAAGGAAGGAAGGAAGGAAGGAAGGAAGGAAGGAAGGAAGGAAGGAAGGAAGGAAGGAAGGAAGGAAGGAAGGAAGGAAGGAAGGAATAAGAAAGAGAGAGAGAGAGAGAGAGAGAGAGAGAGAGAGAGAGAGAGAGAGAGAGAGAAAGAAAGAAAGAAAGAAAGAAAGAAAGAAAGAAAGAAAGAAAGAAAGAAAGAAAGAAAGAAAGAAAGAAAGAAAGAAAGAAAGAAAGCTCTTTACCTTTTTTATATGCCCTCTCTAGGAACTTTGAAAGCTATCAAAGGAGACAGCTCCAGCCTGGCAAGGGAATTAGATATCATTTAATTGCTAAAAAGAAAATGACAAATGCTGGTTTATAACTAACATGCTACAACCATCTTATGAAATGTTAATTGGAATACCTTACACTTCCCATATACCTTTAATGAATTAATGGGGATGCCACTCTCTATTTATAGACCAGTTAAATTCCTCAGCAACTCCATTTACTTCTCGTATATGTTATTAAACCTCAGATGGCAGTTACATAATCAATATGCTGTCCTTTAATAAATCTAAATGAAGAAAATCCTGTGAGTCTGTTGGAAAAGCATAGAATAGCTCATAGTTTGTTACTTTATATCAGTTACTATCTCAGTACTTTAGATGGTAAGGGTTTTGTTGTTGTTGTTTTGTTTTATTCAGCTCTTTTTTTTTATTATTATGGAAAACATATGAAGAGATGAGATCTATTATAAGGAAATGTCTTAAAAAATCCAAATGCCTTGACTTCATAGAAATATGTATTCCTGTCACATGGCATGTTGTATTACTTCCCAGCTGGATCTGGTTCCATGAGATTTTCATATTGGTGACAGAGATGGACAAGTTTGTTATGAATCAGGCTTTAATATTTCTGGGGAGATCTTTGGAGACATCTGTTAGGAGCCCAATGGAAGGTAACACCAACTATATTGAATGTGTTGCCTTAAAAATAAAACGTTGATTTTAAGATCAATAAAACTATAAGAGACACAGTTCATATATACTACAGGATTAATAGTCCCTGGCTACCTGTACGGAGAAATAGGGGAATTGGGGCTACAAGAAATGGCATGGCCTAACAGCATGAGAATTTGGTCAGACTGTGGAGCTTTTACCCCTAGGCATTGTATTACGTCCATCAGCAGTTGATGTTGCTTAAGGGCCAAGCAAAACTCTAGCATATGTCCCTTTGCAGATGCTCTTTGGCCTGTGTCTAATGAACTGCTGGCCTTTGTCTCGCTTCCAGCACAAAGCTGCCCATTTTGTCAAAGCCAACCACATTCACACTGCCTGGCAGCATAGCTGAAAGCCTGCAGAGGCCAAGGGCTGAATGGGATACAAAAGGTGAATTTTTCTTACAGCTGAAATAAGCTGTTGATGAGCGAGTCAGGAAACTCTCCTTACCCCTGCACCTTCTCTTCAGAAATGCCTGTCCTTCTAGACTTTCAATTTAACATCTCTGGTGTTTGAAGGAGACCTAGTTGTAGATTTAACCAATATTCCCCTAGCTTTTGGCCCTGTAGAGTTTGAGATCAAGTTCCTGCCCTGCAAACTAATTCTTGCCACCAGCAGAGTGGTCAAATGGTCTACTATGCAGGTAGCACAAGTTCATGTCCTGACCATCTTTCTCACTCTGTCCTCACCACCACATTCCATCCTTATAAGTGGCAGAGTATCCTCTCAGCTAGTGAGGATCCTAAGGATACATTTCTTCATTTATCTCCATTTTTCTTTACCGTTTTCTGCCTCAGTACCTGTTTTCTATGACTCCTATCTTTTTGAGGAAGATTGGCTTTTAGCTTGAAAGCTTCTGTTTCTGACTCTCATAGCCTATAAACAGACTAGCACCTCTGCTGGGGATGATCTTCAGTTTGTTTTCAACCTTTGTGAGCCTTCCCATAAATGAGGGCAAAGCCTTTCTTATACCTCTGTATCCTCTCTCCCCTTTTTCGACAAAGGATGAGAGTTAAACCTGCATCCGCTAAACTGACCAGCAGCACATGTTGAAAAATAAATGCCCTGATCCTTGGCAGGTAATGAAGAAATAGATAATGATGCAAATAATTCTCCCATGGTTATTGCTGGGAGTTTGTTTCCATCCATCCATCTCCAGCTTGTCATGTTACCATTAGTGCTGCTCATAATACAGATGTTAACAAGGGCAAAAGGGTGATCCACGGGTCTCCTCTAGTTACCTGCAATGCTGTCAGCCTGTGACTTAGCTGTCAGCAGGAGTTTACTCCAGGGATAGTGACCAGTTTGACATACAGTCGGAAGGAGGTTGAAGAAGAAAAGTGTGAGGAAGGAAGCGAGAATTTACCCTGCCTGGACCAAGGCATTTCTGTTTTCTTTTGTGTTTGTCTGTCACGTACCTGCTCCATTGCAGGGTTCATGCTAGATGCATCAGACTCCTGTTCAGTTAAATGGTGCTGAGAGCCAAATTTTATCAAGCAGATTGGGATGGGGGACAGTGCAAGATGGTTTCTAAATCCTAAAATGATTTTGCACTGCAAAGGTGGAGTTTTCCCATCTGCTGACCCATTTAGCTCTTTTAGGATATGTGAGGTGTATAGCACTGATCGGAAAGTTGTCCCCAAACCCCCAACACAGTCCACAGTTAGAGGTATAAAGGCAGAGCACATAGCAGTCACAGGCAGTCTCAGTGACACCTCCACAAGAAAGTGACCCAGCACAGCACGGTCTGATGGTACCAATGTCGCCAGGTTGCCCCAACAGTCTGCCAAAGCTCAGTCCCACTTAGACCCTTCTCCACAGCATGGAGCGTTATGAAAGTGTTGTCTCCTGGATGTGCAACACACAGCATCTTCTCTTCTCCTTCACTCCTCAGTGTTTACAATGTCTGTCTTACAGCTCTGGACTGTCTGAACACCTGGGACATGGCTCCTCTGGTCAGAAGGGTTGACTTTATCTCAAAATACCCCATTATGAAGTCTCTCATTTGGGGTTGGAACTGAAAAACAGATGACTGAGACATAGCCTAGAATTTCCCTGCAAGTGTTTGCATCCTGCCTTTTTGTTCTACAAGCTGAAAGGGAAGCCTAGGCTTTTGTTTTGAATGCATTATGCTGTAGTCAATTTTATTTTTGTCTTACCTCTGTCAACAAAGCTTAGCACAAGTGATCCCCGTTCCCTGCTGGAAATGACAGGAAGGGAAACGGGTGTGGGAACACACAGCGATATGGACATAATGGAGCTGAGAATGGTGCTGAGTGAGAAATTTCACTTTTCACTGTGGGGAGAGGGGAGGAGGGGAATGCAGCTCCACAAGCAGAGGATGTGCCTGTTTTTACTATATGCAAATACATGACATGCTTTTGGCTAGAGGAAAACTAAACATTTTCCCGAAGTTTGGATTACACCAGAAGCATAAATTACACTTCTCCAGAAATGTGCGCCCTGATGTTGCTCTACACAATGCAGATACTCCTTTGGTAACCATTTATTGTGCTAGACCTTTTTGCATTAAAATCCTGGCAGAGGTCACAGGCGAAAATGAATCCGCTTGACTTGCCATAGTCATTAGCCCATACCAATTCTGGCTGAGACTACGAGGGAAAATGAATCTACAGTTGTCCTGATCATCATTTCTCCATACCAGCAAACTGTTATGCCATTTGGAGCAATTTATTGTGATTGGTATCCACTGCTTCAAAACTACTCAGGAGAGGAGCAGTGAGGGATGATGTGGATCATGATTATGATGGCCTTGGTTATGCTGATATATACACGTGCTCTTGAAGCAGGACACAACCACAGGTGGCTCCAAAAAAAAAAGAGAAAATTGGCCAGAACAGAGTGGAGGTTTAGCAGCAGCAACATGAAAAGAACAAAATGCAGTTGCAGAAGGTTCCATGTGCATGAGAGGGCTGTGCATGGTCAGCACATTGGGAAAAAAAGCATGCAAGGCTTCTGGTTTTGCTATGCATGCTTTGGGGCTGCACATTCTTTGATTTTAATGAGCCTCTTACCCCCCTGCTGAATAGTCACCTTATGTCACCTGAAACTGTCCTGTGCAGTGCCGGTTTTCATACATGCAGAGCACTGAAGCAGCACATCCGCAGTGAGGCAGAGTCCTGAATCATATGGCCTGGCTGCAGGATGCCCTTTTGCAAATGGCAGAGGAAATCAGCCCTCGAAAACACCCCCCTTCCAAGCCTGCTGTTCATTTGGCTACAACGGTTGCCATTGCTTGGCTGTAGATTACAGGTTCAGCAGCATGCTAAACAGCCAACATTATGTTTCTGCCAAGGAACAAGGCTCCCGACTACTGAAAACTCCCAGGGGCCCACTGGAGCTGTTGCTAAGCACAAGGGAAACCTGGTTAGCAAAGTCAACTCCACGCTTTTCCAAGTGTGCCTCAAATTTTCTGCTCCACCAGTCCCTCTGCTTTTGGACACCGTCCTTGTGCTGCAGAAGGCACTTTCTAACAGGCACAAGGATGCCAGGCCAAGTCTATCTCAGCAAACAATGGCCTTTATCAAGTGCGGCTGCTGTGGGATGCTGCTCGAGCACATCTCTGCAATGATTTTAAGAAACTGGGTCAAAGTTTCTCTTCCTCCTGCCATCAGCCAGTTTGAGATCTGGTGTATACTTGAATCGCATTAGATGCGTAGCCAGATGGATAGCATTCCCTGCTGATTTAAGAACCCAGATATGTGGTATATAAGGTCTCAGTTTCTGCCAAACCAAACCAGAACTTTTTGAGGAAAGACATGTCCTAGTCAAAAAAAAAAAAAAAAAGCTGGCATCTGTGTTGAAGTTCTGTATGATTTTTGCAATATCACACAGTGCAGAAGGGGCAACAAAAGCAGCCACCAAAGGGATAGCTGGGCATAAACCTGTCAGGAAAATTAAAGGGCTGTAGACCCCTGTGCCAATACATAAGCTATGAGAGCTGCATTATGGAAGGCCCTTAAATAATGGCATCCTTTTTCTTTCTGGGCTGCATATGGCCTTGCTTTATTTAAACTATTATATATATGGATGTGTTGTTTAAGAAACAGGATTTATGGAAGAAAACTGGCAGTGTTTTGAGCCTTGCTTTCCAGGCAATGTTCTGGGTTTCCTTAATCACTGAGTGCTGATGTGGCTGTCCATAAAAGAGAGGGGTTGTTTCTGTTTTAGCTTTGTTGCTGAAAAACTAACAAAAAATGTTCAGGCTGCAATCCAAGGCCTTAGTGAGCTCTCTCTCAGACAGAAATACGTTCTGAGTTACACCATCCCCTGAGTGTCTTTGGTGACATCTCTGGAAGATAAGAAATCCTCAGAGAGTAGCAGAATCATGATCACTGTTAATTAAAGCTCATCGGAAGAAAGTCTTGATTTTCTAGAGGAAAGTCTTGAATATTTTCCAGGTGAATGTGACCAGGAGCAGTTTCAACTTGATTTTCATGCAAACTTAACTGGAAATGATTACAGCCAAATAATAGCATTAAAGTGGAAGGAAATTACTGCATTGATTGCTTGACCTGAAGAACAATAATGGTCCTCGTCTATTACAACTGATTTTCCATAACATTAGTGTTACACAGAAAAGTTCAGATCAAATCCAGGAAGCCGAAAAACTAAGAATTAGCACACCACCATGGTGCAGGCTCCAGTCCCCTCAAACAAGAAGAATCTGTTTGATCATGTGTGATCATGTCTTTGCAAGAGGCAAAAATGTTATCTACACCCCCAGATATGTGTGTGTTCAGTGGAGAGACTTGCAGTCCAGTTCCTGGGACAGGAGTGAGGAATGGGTCTCCCACAAGGAAGCCAGACTCCAGCTGGGAAAGATGCTGCAGGAAACAATCAAAATCATTTTTCCATCCCTCCAGAAAATGAACAATAATCCCCTCAAGTTTTGTTCCTGGAAACAAGTTGATTTAGAGGGAATTGCTTTTTGTAGGTATTGGTCTGTGCAAGCTGTGGGCTCATGGAAAACCCCCTGTGACCTATCCCATGGCATTGTTCTTTGATTTGTCTAGATCCATTTTCAGGGAAACATGCCCCAACTGGAATGGATCTGAAGGAAAGTGGGAGTGAGAGAATTCAGCTCCCAGCTGAAAAGTGATTATTGCCATCTATTTTCCCGTATTTTTCAGCGAGTGCTGGTGGGAGTAGCATCCCAGCAGCTGGCACAGAGATACAAGGCTTCATTCCCTGCCTTCCTTAATGCTCGCCTTGCTTTTCCCTTCTGCCTCTTGTATCCTCAGAGGAAATTGTGTAAAGGGCCAGTTTTAGCTTTGTAGCTGCTTAGAAATCACTACTAAGCAACAGCACTGCTCATTTGTATGAATGAAATGTAGGAAAGTGTTGGTCACATCCCAAAGTCTAAGCAGGACTGCTCAATGCCCTGAAGGGAGACAAATTGTTGATTAAAATCCAGTTCCTGTTTGGCAGGCAGGAGCTACAAACACGATGATAAGGACAACTCTTGGGTGGTAGTCTCAGCCAAGGGAAGAACACTCTAAAAGAACGTTGTTGGTTTGTTGTGTTATTTTTTCATTCCTAGAAAAGATATTGGCAGGCCACTGGCAGGATAGCTTTGTAGGCTGTGTTGAATGCAAAACCTTTACCCCAGTGACACCTGCCCCATTGTGAAGGTGAGATTCAGTCCGGCACCAGTGTGAGACCAGTAGCTGGACTGTGCTCCTTGGGAGACCAGGTCAGAGCAGAGAGACTACCCTCCCAGTTCAGTTTCTCAGGTTCTCTTCCTGCTTAGATGCTCCTCTTCAGTTCATCATCTATAATGTTCCTTATCTAATGAGGAGTTAGAGGATAAATACATTGAAGAAGTCCATCAGTGCTGGGTTATCTGAGCATGTCAGCTGCAGATGCCCCACAGTCCTGATGGAGCATGCATTTCCAGGGAGTTATCTTCCAGCTTGCCCACTTTTATACCCACAAAAAAGAGTTGAGTGTAACTACAATGGAGTGTACAATGTGGTACAGCAGTACCATATGCTCAGTAGGAAAGTCCTTTTGTGGTGCCCCATAGCCACAGTCACCTGAAACTGCTCCACACTCATGGGCTTTGCCTCTGTCTGTAGGTTTGTACATCTGTGGGGAATCAGAGGGGAACTGCTAGAAATCTGAAGGGCTTGAATGGCATTTTAGGTACACAGGTTTCCAGTCCTGCATGCACTCTGCCCCTATCCTCGCTTGGGAAGGTATTAGGGACAGGCCTCTGATGCTCAGAAGCTGTTCATGATGTGGTGCCTTGCTCCTTATTCCCTCATTTTCAGCAAAGAAAGAGTGGGCATTCATAGCGGTACTGGCACACAGATCTTGGAGAAATCATTAATAACAGGTGCCCGAACTTTGGATAAATATTTTTTTACTGTTACTGCGGGTTTCCTACCTCCCTTTTCAAAGCCCTTGGCTGTGGTGCTGTGCACACCAGCAGATTGCGGGGGTGGACCCTGACAGCTGGCGTGCTTCAGATCTCATGTGGCAACTGCACGCCTCGAGTCCCTGCGTGCCATGCAGCCACCCTCCTTCCTCATCTCTCTGCCGCCGACTCTTACCCGAGCTGTTATTTGTGTCTTCAGCACACAGCTGGTCGGCTTCGAACAGAGGGGTGGGAGGGGAGGATGGCAGGGGCAGCGTAGCCGCGGAGCTGGCAGTCCATCACTCCTCCAGGATGCATGGCCCACGTGAAAACAGGGAAATTAATAATGTGCGCAGCGCTGAGAGCTGATCCTTTGTATCTGGGCACTGTTCATCACAGGAAGCATCTTCTCCTCGGCTTCTCACGGGGCGCTAGTTGCACAAAGCCTGCCGGCAAGAGATTTTATTCTCCTGCCATGCCAGCATGACAAGGGCACGTGCATCAGGATGCAAGCAACTGGTTTGCATATCCCTAAGGAGAACACGTGCAATTTCGGGAACTGACTGGTGCTTTTGTCAGACAAACACAGCACATGGTAGGCGGGGATGTCTTGAATCTGCAGCAGTGGATTGACTGACCCATGTCTGTGCCTCTTTCATCCAGCTCCTTGAGAATGCTTGCATGAAGGGTGAAGCAAGAAAAAATTAAATCTAAATGTGGGTACCCAGTATCCTCTTCTCATGTCTGAACAGGTTCAGCTTTTGGAAAAGAACGTTTTGCTTCTACAGATGTAATAAATATCATGAAACTTCATTGACCAGTAGCACATTGTGAATGTCAAGACAGCTGTACTGTCGGGATGGCCTATAAGCCAAAATATGTTTCCGCAAAATGTTTATCCTTTACAATTAAAGCACAAAATGGTACAAGCCAAATGACTATCCACAAACAGTTTGTGAATACACATGCACACACACAAATACTTAACAACTTGTTACTGAAGCAAGTAGAAAACAGAAGAGACAAGAAAGCACCCCAGAAAATAGTTAAAATCAATTCTGTTTGTTCTCTTTCAAGTTTCCTCATCATTACCCCTTTAGAGTACCCTCCCTCCATTGTGCTGAGCTCCCAGGAACCCTGGCTGATCCTTGTGTGCCACCACCTCTAATCTCAGAAGCACCATGAAGATGCTGCATGTGTGGGGTCCTGAGCTCCTGCCCATAAATCCCAGGGAGAAACCTGTTGGTGGGGGGCATGCATCACACAGCTGCTTGAGGGACAGCTGGATACCATGCCAGAGCACATAAACAGCAATTCATGAGTCAACAAGGATGTTCTCCAAGCCTATAAAAGCCTGAAGTGCTCTCAGTATCATCCCCATGCAGCTGGAGAGGCTCTTGACCTGGGCGAGACCTTCGGTGTGGAATGGAAGAGAAAGGCAGAAATTTCAGCCCTCTCCTGCTGTGACAGATCTGGGAGAAAGAAACCACTGGGAGAGAAAAAGGGGAGCAAGGGAGAAAGAAAAAGCAAAAGGGTAGAAGTGGAAGGGAAGCAGCCTCGGGCAGCTTTAATGGGACTGAGCACTAATAATGCTAACCACCGTGCTGCTGCGAGAGGCTGCCAGCTAACAGCCACGCATGGCTGTGAATTTGAAATCAGCTGATAAGCACTGCCCGTAACCCACTTGGCAAGCACATCCACCAGTCGTGGTGCTGGAACTCCCCCGAGACCAAGGAGTAACGCTATAACAGAGCATGAATCCTCTCTCTCCTTTGAGCAGCTTCCACCCAGGCAAACACCGCCCTTCGCTCTATGTCCCTGTGCCACTCTCAAGACTGGGTTAGCATAAGCAGATCTTGTCCACTTCAAGACGTTTTTCCAGGCACAAGACCTTGAGAGGAAAAATAAAAAATAAAAAATAAAAATTAAAAAAGCAAGAATCTGGGAAAAATTTCCGTCATCTGCATCTTTATGTAATAGCTGCTTGCAAAGACAGGTAACAGGTCCGTCCTCCACTCCCCGCCCCGGGTGGGCAGGAGATTGATGGCTGTGTTTTAGTTTGATGCTCCTTCTGCACTCCCACACACACCTCAGTAACTCTCCTTATTTTTATACTAAAATGCTGGCAAATACATAAATATCTCCCGTCGCCAGGAAGCCGTGTCCATTCGGCTCTGCCTGTGGACGCCGCTCTCCTCTCCCAGCCCACTGCAGTGCATCACTTCCATGGGCCCGCAGGGAGGAGCCGGCACTCACTGCTCATAAATTCCCGTCATGTCAGGCAAATGCTTTCACATCATTCAGAAGGAAAATCTGCTTCCCTGAAATAAATAACGGGATGTAAAGAGAGTCCATGGGTGAGACAATGGGGAGACTTGTAAATCGTTATGCGTGAAAAATCAGGCTGCTTTGGAGATGCTGGATCTGTACCTAAAGGACGCAAGGTGGAGAAGTTTGTGCACGTGAGAAGAGCGTCTCTCTGGGTGCCTTTTCCATTCTCAGCAGATAAAATCATTACTGAAAATATATGTGTGGCCAGTAAAAAAGCTGATGGTGTAGAACACAAGATTCGGTGCCAGGTGGGGAATGGAGACCATTCCGCAGTGCCAAGTTTGATGCATGGGATGGCAAGTGTGCGACTGATGTTGTCAGGAGAAGGAAAGAAGTCATTGGAGGGTCATACCTTGAAAAAACAAAGTCACTTTGCTCATCACTATAGCTAGTACATCTCCCTGATTCATCATACCTTTCTCACCATCCTTCTTGCTGCTTCATACTTCCCTGCCCTTCACCCCACCCATCACCTCTAGCCCTCTTTAGCTAGATGAGGTGACAGAAGCATTAAAAATATGCCTGTTTTCTCACAGTGTGGGGAGACACTGGCCAGCCACACAGGTTTGACCTGACACAGTGGCATCTGCACAAGGAAGATTGCAGAAAACCCAGTTGCTGAAAGGGAGAGAAGGTGGCTGGCAGGCTCCAGAGGGAACCGGGCTGGCCATCTGCACTTGAGAGTGTGTAGCAATGAGAACTGGGAGCTCTGCGAGCCTCAGCCAAATCTAGTTATTTTTTACAAGAGCAGATAAAAGCCTTATAAGGTGGGATGGGCATTTCTCTGTGAAGAGGCCTTGAATCCACTTCCATTCTTTCTTTCTCCCTCCTCTTCTATTGCTGCAGTTAAAAGAGGGCCCTGGATAGAAAGCCATGTGTTACAAAGCAACCTCTGTGTATTGCCTAAAGCAATCAGCCAGCAGCTTCCTTTTGTGAGGAGGAAAGTGGGCTTTTTCTTTATTTCCCACATGTAATCATCCCTTTCAATCCCTTTTCCATTTTGAGCTGTCCCCTTCCTTTCCTCCCAAAGCAGCGTGTGCATCACAGAAACCACAAGAAATGGAGAGGGGAGGGTGAAAGTCCTGGGTTCCCATTGAGGACCAGAGGAGTGGGGTGGCTGGGCCAGCATGCTCCACTTCATGGGGATTTACACTGAGGGAGTTAAGGTCCAAACTCAAGTACCCCTTTGTTTTAGCAGGAAAAAATGTTATTGGGAAAAACACATCTGTTTGAGCTCCCTTTTCTCAGTAGCTGTGCTGGAGGGAGCTTAAGCATGCCTTATCCACACTCCCCTTAGTGAGCCAGTGGAAGGACAGGATACAAAACCCAGGAAATCTGCTCTTTCTCATCTTAATAGTAGCACTTACTGCCTTGCTTGGGGATGTCCTTGTTCAGTCCCCCTGTGGGGCAGTCAGGAAGAAATGCATTTGTTATGCTTAGAGCCTCTTTGTCTTGAGCAGGGAATTAGGGAGAGGTACATCCACTGAGCAGTGTTTCTGCCAGGGTGAGCTGCAAGCATGCTATTTCTCTGTTTGCTTTTGTGTTGGGACTTGGGGGTGGGGAACCATGCAGAAGGAGAGGAAAATATTTTATTTTTTTCAGTAAGCTTGGGGACTGCTGTGGGAAAAGGCCCATTCTTCCCTTCATTGAGAAGTTTGGTCATGGAGGGCTGGCTGCCCTTGTTTCCTAAATGTATATGGTGCCCTCAGGGAATGTCTGGTTTTGATTAGATAGTGTCTAGTGGAGAGTTCTTGATTCTGGGCTATACACTGTGAAAGGAGAGTGTGTGACTCTTTCCCTCCCCTGTGAACCGTGAATGAATAGCACCTCTGCCCAGGCACGAGAGAGGGGCCCTCAGGCCAGCTGGGAATGTGCATTTATTATAAGGCAATGAAGTAGCAAAGATACCAGGAGACAAAAAGGATTTCTCAGTTTGGTTTTGCTCTTTTAATTCTGCCTCTTGCCTACCTTAAAATGGAGGAATATTGCATGCCTATGGGAAGGCTCCTAGAGTAGCAGGTTCTCTAGGAAGAGAGACTCTCTGGAGATGGTATTGTGCATTAGAGGTTAGTCTGGGATTGCAGGAACCCTATGGGATCCCACATTTCTTATTCTCATACGTGGCCCATGATCATGTGCAGGGGGGAGCTGCTATTCTGAGCCTAGTGATTCTGCAAGAGCAGCAAGGAAAAATCACCAGAAGGGATGCAAGCATCTGCTTCACTCAAGCCACTTGCGAAGCTCAAAGGGCCAAGCCCCTGGGCTGGCAGATGATCTCCCTAAGAGTGGCCATTGGAAACTCTGTTTTGTACTGGGGAAAATCATGCCCTGTCTTTTCCATGCCTAATGCCATCAATAGAGGTTGTGCAGTCTGGGAAGCAGCAGTATGCCTTGCCTTTGCACTCTGTGGAGCTGAGGTGATAGTAAATACTTGTTTTTACTAGGAATAGGGAGAACAGGAATTAGAAATAAGCAGCCATTGGCATGTACAGCTAGAAGCCATTATTAACCAAGTCTTATTATTTAATTAAGATGATGTTTCAGTAGTGCTTTAGCTACATGTTGATAAACAAGCCTGAGTTTGTAGACCTACAGATACAGTTTTAACACTGTCACTTTTCATTCAAGGAGTTCAAACCTGCAAGGAAGATGAGGGGATGAAGGACAAGGGCCCTCTCCTATACACATACTCTCCTATACTTCTGAGGGAAGCAAAGTTTTCCTCTGTATGGCTTTGTATCCATGTGTGTTCCCATCAGACGCATTCACCTTGAGGAGTTTTGGTGCAGAGTAGCAGTGACACTCATTAGCCAAGCTGGCGAGTCAAGGAGTTATCCCTCCAGGGACACCCTGAGGGAGGACAGACTCTCTCTAAAGCAAAGTTCCCCTCTTTTTGAGGATTTTTGCAAGTGCTAGTTAAATACCTGAAGGCCTGGCTGACTCTTCTGGATAGAGACTGCAGAGCAAGATACTGCAGCTGAAGCACTGTTAATTAGGAAAAAACTAATTGTTTGTTGCTCTGACGACTGTCATGATGACTATGCAAATACATTTTTCCCTCCCTCTCCCCAGGTTCTGTGCCCTTTGATAGTCCCCAGGGACTTTCCTTATTTAAGTTCAGATGCTCTTCATTTGCATGAGTCACAGCACTGGATGACAAGGTGAGAGAAAAACAGTGTGAGAGCACAACCTGCCAGGCAAAAGATGAGGCCTCAGTCCTCTGAAAGACGCTTGTTTCTGAACCGCTCACCACGACCTTTCTTAAGAGATATAGCTCAGATAAGATGCTGCCCAGTAATTTCCCTTGACATGTCTCTGAGGCTGCTGTGAGACGCATGAGTGGGTTTCCCATAGAGGTGCAGTCATCTGCTGCCAGATTTCAAGTTTTTCCCTGTGAATACTGTAGGCTCTGGGGACCAAGTGCTGCCCAACTTGTCCAGGGCAGGAACACAGGGCCACCAGAGCAGGTAAGCACTCAGCAGGCACCAAGTGAATGCAAGGGTGTTCTTCCACCCCAATATATGGGTAAGCTGTGGAAATACTCCTAACAGGAAATTCTGGTACTTGAAGTTTGTCTAGGATCAGGGAGAGAATGAATACGTTCATGGAAAGAGCCCACCCGGGTTATTAACTAAGAACACATGCCATCTCCAGCTTCACTGTGTCCCTGAGCAATGGAGAGCTGAAAGATGGGAGCATACTCGGACAGATATCACTGTATCCCTGCTCATCTCCTGTATTCATCTCTGCTCCTGGCCAGAGACTGGGGTATAATCTGCTTTTTACCCAGACAAATTTTTGGACTAGATGAGCCTGTGTCCTTGTTCCTAGGTGCTTGTCTCTTCAAGAAGTGGACGCTCACAAAACTTTTGTAAATAGTGAGGAACTATTTGTGTCCTTGTTTTTTTTATGCACCAATGGTTTCCTTTTCTCCTTGAGAGCAAAAGGTACCTGCGTCATACACAGCAGCTTTGGTTGGCTGTGTGTGAGACATAACTAGAGAGGAAAGAGAGGGCAAAATGTCCTCTGCGCTGATGGCATCTTGGCATAGATCACGATCCAGACTCTGCAGAACCAGCAGGCTTTAATTTAACAGAGATGTCCAGCTCTGCTTCTGGTTACAAAGGGCTAAATCTCGCTACATATCAAGTGCTCTCCATTCTCCTTGAAGGCTGGGAATGGTGAACAAGCCCAGCACCAGCAATTGCTCAGCACTTGCAGGAAAGGGTGTGAAACTGAAAATGCGTGAAGCTGAAAACGCCTGAAGTCTGGACTAGTTACCCCTGGGGATCTTCTGACTGCTGCAAGAAATCTGAATTTTGAGCCTTGTGGATGGACAGAAGAGTTTGCAAACACCCAGACCCTTTATGTGATAAATATTACCTCAAATTAGTTGGCCAGATTAAAGAAGACGTAGACAGATAGCTGATATTACCTCTAAATGTAGCAGGCAGAGCTGGAATCATTAAAATAAATGTCCTCCCAAGATTCTAGCTTTATTTATTATTATCATTATCAGTATTATTACAGTGTCTAAATGTATCCCAGGCTCCAGGGTACCACAGAGAATGATAACCCTGCCAAAATGGCCATCCATACTGCTGGCTGGAAACAGATAGGGCGGAGAGAGGCTGCAGAAAGAGCAGGCTGAAAGAGGTCCCCTAACACCAGCGCTAAAATAAGCTCCGCCAAACCCAGGTGGAAATGAGTCACAGGTTGTACCTGCCAGCAGCCAGGGCACACTTCCATGGGAACTGCAGTGTTCTTCACTTCAGGAGGATGTCCTGGTGCCCACTGGTTTCTATCAATACGTGAAACCTTTTAATAAAGGGAAGAAGGAGAAGCTGTGCAGCCCAGCATGCCTTGGTGTACACACGAGCTGGGCATAAAGACACCAAAAAGCAGAATCCAAGTTAGAGATTTGCCCACTCTTGCTCTCTACGGGGCTTTGCCTCCTGCCAGAGCATTAACACAAAATTAAAGGGGAAGGGATAGTGTGGGGAGAGTCACATCTTGCATCCATCTTCTCCATGGCAAACCGAGAGGCAGGTGCTAGAGAAAAAGGTGCTTTCCAATGTAGTTATAATAATGTTGTGTCAATCACCAAAGTGCCAAGCCGTATGCAATGATTGTCGTATGAAAAACATGTAAGCTTTAGAATGTGTACTTGTGTACCTACTTGACAATATGCATTTCTATTGATCTGTATACATAATTATGTTAGTCTTAAACCCTTAAACATATGCCTGAAATCTTATTAAAACAAAGAAACTGACTTGAAAACTGAGCTAATTCAACCGGGAACCTGTGGAGAGGAAAAGAACACAGTCTCCCCCGCTCCCAGTCCCTTTAATTGTGCTTGGAAGATCAACAAATCACCAAAATACTAAGAGCTAGCTAGAAAAAAAATGTAGCAAAATGGGAAGACCTCTTTTAAACCAGATTATTTGTTCACTCTCTTCCAGGAAGAATTGGCTGATATTAAAGCGCATCTGATGGTGTTTGGAAAATTCTGCAAAGCTTTCTCTTTAATACCAGAGTATCTTCTGGATCATCTGTCTTTTACAGTGTTCCTGCTTTATAAATAGAACTGTCACAATTACAGGGCTGGCTGCAGACTTCCCCAGGGTCTTTCCAAGCAGACCCTTCCCAGCACACCCTGGACACATTTCTCCCTCTCCCTGAGGTGGCTCTATGTGGTTTTATCTCACTCTTTCCTACAGTGCCCTCTAATTTGCCATATGTGCCCATTTAGCATGTTCATTTTAGCATAGGAATGAGGCATTGCATTAGGAGGCTGAATTAATTAGAAGATGTAAATATGTGTTCCTCAAGCCTAGACTCGGGCCATCCCCATCAGTTTCTTGGACATGCTGAGCTGAGGTGCTGTCCTCCAAAGGCTTGGTTTTGGTCTGTCTTTCTTAACCACCTTTCATACCTCAACATGATGGTCTTTAAAAATAGCTACCACCTCTGGCCCTAGTTGCTGCTGGGTCCAGGCATCCAGCAAGCTGAGCAGGGCTGAGCATGGTGAATGGCTCCTTCATCATCTCTTGAACATCTGCAGAGCAATGTCCTCGGGGGCTCACGTTGTGCTCACTACATGCAATCCCAAACAGTCCTTACTGAGCACTGTATGCATACAGCCAATATTACAGACACAGTCATTTTGCACACATCTTGATTTCCTCCCCACCTGCCACAGAATTCTGGGCAGTGAAAAGTCTCAGTGAACTTCAGGAGGGATTTCGACTGAAATTTGTGTTTCTCCAACAGGTATTTCAAAGAAAATTGATGGGAGTTTTTCCTTTTTAGCCACTGGCCTTTTTTGCAGGTGCCAGTGAGTTCATTACTAATTTAAATGTTGTTCACCCAGCTTGCAAGAGAGTTAAATATTGAACACCTCTCCCAGGCCTTCCAAAGCTGAATCACGTTTCCTGCTTCTCCACCTATGGCTTCAGGCTGTCCAGGAAGTACCTTCATAAAGGATTGTTAATTATCCATTTTTCTGGTGTTTACAACAGGTTTAAAATGGTCTCAAAGCTTGATCCAAGATAGCCATGAACACAATGGGCTTTGAATTAATGCGCTTCTGATGAAGGTGCAGCTACTGGCTGTGCTTTTTTCTTTGTAACCAGAGGAGCAATTAGGAAACCTTTGCATTGCACTATATCTTCCTTTACTGCCAGTCGCCTGCTTATAGTCATTACACAGAGAAAACCAAATAGGAAGGCAGCTAAATAAGAACCACCTTTAACTGTATTTTTTATCCTGACTCATCTCAGCATTTATAAATTTCACAAGTGCTTTTTATTAAAATAAGAAGGCTAATGAAAAATGTCTGAGTGGATCAATTAACCTGAGTCTGAGCAGGTCATTAGAAACAATGGAGAATAGTACAGGCAGTCACACCTGACAAGCATGGAAACTGGCCAAATGACTCGGATGAGATTGATCATTTTAGAACAAATATAATTTGCTTGATTTGTTTTCTTCTCTCTCTCTAATAGCAAAATTGCTTTGAAGACAAATAGTAGACCCTGTTCATGATCTTACATTTACAATAGTCATTGTCTTATAATCCTTAGACTGGACTGGTATGTGCAAATAAGATGAGACAACTTCATTAGCCAGTCGACTGATATTCTGGGGAAAACACTGCTCATGCCCAGCGTGGTTAGAGAGGTCTCAGTTGCCCTTTGCACTTCTGAACTACCTATTTGACTGGATATGCTTTACTTCTAATTGAGATGACCAAAGTGGCTGATCTAGGCTACAAGAGCTTTCCTATGGGCCTTTGCATTACCCAGATACCTTTGTGCTATCACAGACTTCTTTTTCACCTCTCCTTTTTGATCTCCTTAACCACAAAAGAAGCTTCTCTGCATCAGGGTTCAGTTGCCAGCAAATCTCACAGCCATTACAGCCACTGCAAACCTCAGAGTCCCTCTCCAAGTGCCAAATGGGTCCCTTCTTCTACCAACCTCCTCCCCTATTACCATGGAGGAGACTGAACATTAAAAAAGGGATCTCCTAATAAAACTGCTGGCTGCACAAGTGTCTTGGAGAGAGGAACACATGGCAGGTGGTATTTATGTCACACAGGGTGCTGAGGGAAGGGGGCAAGGTGGACAACAGGGTTGTTGTGACTTTCAGTTGGGCTGCCCTGAAGACGGGCATGCTCACCAGTCCCCATGTGAGCCTGTGGGCACCCTGGGCTTGTTTGATGCCCTGTTCCCCAAATCCTCATGGCTTAGTAGCACCCCATGGTGCACATTCAGACCTGCCACCTTCAGGCTGCCAGCAAGACGGCTCTGGGAATGGGGCACTGTAAGGAGGCAAAATGCCTGATGCTTTCAGCCTTAGCAAAGGCTACTCTTTCAGAGAGATACCGACAGCCTGCAGGAACCCTTGGAGAACTGAGCAGAATAGATATGACAAGGGAAAAATTTGGGGAGGCAAGTCTGACACAACAGTTTCTTTTTAAAATCTACCTTTCATGGCTTACCCGGGGAAAGCGAAGAACCTATCAAGGACACGCAGCCAGCCTCTCTCTCTCTTTCACTGTCAAATTTGTTGCCTCGTTTGGGGTTTAGAAACAAATGATTTTTATTTTTTTTTTTCCATCTAAATGAATTAAGCTATCTGGGGATGGATGATGGATTCGGGAGATAGAGGGTAGGTTATGAGCATGCTCTGCTGCCTCCCTATGGGACACCTGTACTCATGAATCTGCAGACATTGACCCAATTACTAAGCCGACACCTGGATGCAAACTCCCTGTGACCACGTCTCCAACTTGCTGTATTCACTGTATTTTGTTCAGGGACTTTTGCGTTTTAGTGCCTTTTTATGCTAAGTTGGCATATGTAAGCGAGCTCCATTTTCTGAGCAATTCACTTCATCCTTTGAGATGTCCTTGTTTTTCTTTTAGTCATTTGAAGCAGGTCCCCTCCTCTCCCTCCTCCTCCTCCCTGCGTCTCCCAGGATGACCTGCTAATTTAAATGAAAAGAGACTGCAGCAACATTCTCTTTGTCACTGTAAGCTCGGGAAGGCCTTCCCCCTTCATTGAGGACAAAAATTCAGGACAAAAAGCCTTATTTACTCATCCTGTCCTCCCCTCTCACCACAGGCTTCTCCCTCAGTGCTATGATGTTTTCTCCAATCTAGCTTTAGATGTCCTTTTTTCTTCTTTCTGTGGAGCAACTCATCCACAGCTTCACAGATCTGTTATGTAGTGTTTTCAGATATTCAGGCTAAATTTTCCTTTGACTTCCTGTCCATGGTCTTAAATTAGGCTTCCCATGAATTTTCACTCTAAAATTATACTCATTGCTTGAATACGATGAAGCTTTCTCGCATTAGATACAGTTGTGAAGATAAATGTGAAGCACAGGGTAACAGTCATTTATGGTGGGAGCAAAAGGATTTAGCCCAAGGTCTACAAGGGTATTTATGGTGCTATCTCCTATTTAGTTGGCTAATTTGCTATAGATTTTTACTCCTTAATTAGGAATTGAGATCACTAATACCTTTCTGGTTCTAATCTTAAACGTCTGTCCTAGCTGTAAGGCATATTTTCAGAATTACAAACTTGTGGTGGAAAAGACAATATACTGTCAGGAACCCTTCAGTTCCTCAGTAAAACCCATTTACTGGGTAAATTCTAGGTAAAACGTATAATAAGGTATTTTCAAGAGGAGCTAACTTTGCAAGGAGTTGGGAGTACCTTCTTGGAGCTGCCTAAGTCCAAAATCTCACAAGCTCCATTGAAACATGAGGTCTCCAGAAGCCTTTGTCTTCCCTCCTCTCTTTCTGAGGAAACCTTGTTGATTTAAGTGCATCCTGGTAGGTTTGATGAAGATCCAGTATCTACAGCTGTGTGGCTGACAAAAGGTTGCGCTTATCTGCAGCCTTGAATGAAAGAGAAGGATAGCACACAAGCTGTGGCCTCCCTTTCTCCTTTTCTACATGAGAGATCCCCAGATTAGTAATTGCATTAGGAAGGACAAAAATTCCTCCAGGAATTGAAACACTTTTAGTATAGGACACAAGGGCAAAAGGTCTTTATTGGAGAAGAAAATACCTCATGCACTTGGGCTGCAGGTTTTATGTGATGTCTAGAAAAACGACAGTAAAATTGTCACCTCCTTGCTCAAGAGGTCCCCAGTGAACATTCAAGACATATCTTGTTTGCAAACACAAATGGATTTTTACTCCTGTTTTCCCTGAGGAGATCACAGAGCTATGGCAGAGTGAGCTGCATTCTCTTCTGGCTCGTGCATCATCATCAAATCTGTCGGCTAATTTCCATTTGAAGAATCGTCATTGCCAGTACAGAGGCAAGAGCCAGACTGAATTCACCTCCGATCAGTAGAGCTGGAAGAGTTGGCATTTAGAAAGATCATCTTTCTGAGTGGTAAGTGAAGAGCCATGGAAGGAGAAGAAATATTGAATTCATTGGAGGTCATCACTAGAAAGTCACCTCCCTGCCTACTTCTGCACTTTAACCTTGTGGAGAGGGACAGCCTCGTCATTTATTCTTTTAGGTTTTGTGCTGGTTTGGTTTCACCTTGGAATCTGGAAACATGGAAGCCCTCAAATGCTCAAATGTCTGTGACACCTAAGAGTCAATTTCTTCAACTGTTCTGAAAGAAAAAGCAAAACAGGAAAAAAAAAAAAAAAAAAAAAAAGGCTTTTTCCTTTTCTTCTTGTCTTCCCTCTGATTCTACCTGACAGTCCTTGGAGGAGGTTTTCATTCCAGGGGCTGCCAGACAGTCTTGCTGCCTGAGAAACACTGCCAGTTCTCAAGAAAGGGGGAGGATAAGAGACCAGAAGCTATTTGGAATATCTCCCAGTGAGAAAAGACCTAGAACTTTCCTTCAGACCCTAAAGAGAGCAACCCACTGAGCCATCCTTATCTATATTATTATTACTATTATATAATTTGCAGTCTTGTCTTTCCTTTCTGTGCAATACAGAATTTCTCTTTATCTTCCTTACTGCCTTCCTAGGAAAATCCCCTTTCCAGTACTAGCCTGATGTCCTCCAAAGAGGAAGAGAATCATGAAACTAGGTCAGCTCAGCAAAAGATCTTGAAACACTCTATTTCAAGAATCACAGAAGTAACTTTTAAGGCTACTGTGGGGACTGGATTTCTTACAGCACTTCCTGTTCTGCCTCTTATTACAGTGTCTTTAGTGAGAGTAGAGCTGGTACCAAATTATTATGCCTGAGATGAGGATGTGATCTCACACCAGCCACTCAGAGAGATCCTTGGTGCATCTTTAAAACGGCTTCCAGCTCAGCTTTTCAGGGCCTTTAAAGATACTTGCATTATCAGACTTCCTCAATTCCCTGACTTGGCAATTATTTTGCTACTTTAACCTTCTTCCTTACTGCTTTGAGTGATGTTCTTCCATGTTTCTGGATGTCTGATGGCCCTCTTCCAGTGGCCTGGACAAGCTCCAGACATTCCCAAGGAAGAGCAACTTTTGCATGCAGGCGCTGGACCCATTGCTCTGTTCTCTGCACGGGAGATGCATCACACAGACAACGGCTGGCTGGGTAGAAGGTCTGCTTTTCACTGGCATGGTTCTCCCTTGGCTCTGCTGTGAAGCTGAGGAGCAGCCAGGTCATGCCTGAAACCATCCCCTTGGCTGCACATGAGATGCAGGTGCAAGCTGAGCTCTACCCTGTGATAAAATAAGCAGAATAGCTGCATGAACATATGAAAACCCTCCTCCCAGAATGTATCTTATAAGGTCCAGCACAGTTTATTAGGTCAGGATTGAAATCACCCTCTCCCAGGAAGGCTGAGCCCTTCCTCAGCACTGAAAGGGCAGCCCCCTATCATCTAATAGGCTATTTTCAACCCTCTGTGTGCATTTGACAGATCTGGTCAAATTATGAAGCCCTTTCTTTGTAAGACGGAGAATAACAATCGCAGATAATGGGAATCATGCACACTTAAATCCCTGCTTATGCTAAAGGATTGCCCCGAGAAGGGAAAGTGTCTGACCCACTTTCATTACAGCCTTTCAAGAGGCGATGCTGTGCCTCCTGCAGCCAGTACCTTTGCAATGCCAATAATGGGCAGTTTGTGCACAGTACGTGTAAGTAAACAGAGTGACTCATCTGCTGAGTGTGTGACCCGATGACACTGCCTCACCGAGTGCTCAATGCCTTTGGCCAAGTGTGTTGCTGCCTGCAAACATCGCGGAGATGCAAAGCATTGAGATGCATGTGTGGAAACCTCCCCAGCCACAGCCATGCTCCAAAATTAAGGAAATGTAAGGCTGTCCTGACTCTTGTAGACCTGCTCATGTCTCAAGTGCCATCTCAGAACTAGACGAATTCATTTAGCAACATCAGTAGTTTCACTCTGGGAAAGGCACAGAGTGGAAAAGGCCAAAGATCCTCAGGAACAGTCCCTTGCAAGCACCGAGAGCTCCTTAGCAGCTTGCAGAAGGGATGCATCTCCTCTAACGGCACTCAGGTTAAGATGATTGTCACTGCCTGTGAATCTTGTCCTCATTTTTTGGTTATTTCTAGTAGTTGCAAGCAGGTAGCCAAGTCTGCATGGAGGTTATTTATCTACAGGAAGAGAGGAAATACCATAGTGCTCTTGGAAAGTGGGCCAATTCTGTGGTATTTTGTCTCTGAGCAGAGCAAGATGGCTCAGGGGAAGGTGTTAGTCAATTAAAGATAGTCTAATTAAAAACATAAAATCCAACCCAGCGTTTGTTCCTGCCTGCCCTCCCCCCGAGAGAAAAGAGACATGGAAAGAGGCAAGGACGCTTTTCCTGCTGCAGGGAAGGGTAGAGGCAGAGGGGGGCATTTAAAGAAGGTGTTTCTTCAGCCCCTATCATGACCAGAGTCCTCTGGGTTCGCCTTTGAAGATGCATAGCCCAGGTTAAAAAGAAATTCTCCTCCTCTGCAACCTGTTCACAACTGGCAATCCCCTCACAGATTCCCTTTGCTCCTCACTGAGGCTTTCAGTACCTCTTGCTACCAGATGGCAGCAGGCTGGCATTTGTCTAGTTAAAATGGATGCTGGAAGCAGCATCGAAAAGCACATTGTTTGGGACTGTCATTATTTGCATTTCTGGCTTGGCAGATGCCCAGCTGGGACCGCTCCCACACAGGCACCTTGCAGCAAGACACCCACCCTGAGGGACCAATCTTTGGAGATGAGAAGTAGTAGATGATTTTTTATTTATTTATTTATTTATTTCCACGAGATCATGGCAAAATCCATCCAGTTTCCCTCTCCCAGGTTGACCTGGTTGCCTGGGACCTCCAAAATCAGAGATCATCCCCTAGAGGGAGTACATCACAGGGAGGATATTACCTGGGAGCCTGGTGGGAGCTGCCAGGCTGAGCAAGGTGTCGGGGTGCAGGTCGAGGTGTCGGGCTGAACAAGGGGTAGCTGCAAAGCTAAGGCTGGGGAGGGGGGAGAATAAATGATAACTTAATATCTGAGAGGTAAGTGTTGGTAATTAGTCTGCAACACTTTGATCATTAATGCATGCAATCAAATTATCATCAGGAACGCTTTCCCACCAGCCCCCTCCCCTTCCCCCCTTTCCCTCTCTCTTTATTTTAAGGGCTGGCACACGGCAGAAGCTGCCAGCACCAGCCCCACCGTGCAGCCGGGAGGCTTTCAAAGGAAGCTGCTGCTCCCTAGTGTTCGCAGGATTCCGAGCTGGAGCCAAAAAACACAGGCAAGAAAGAGAGCGAGTCCCTAAAGAAAGGCCGAGCAATAAACTAATGGGCCCAGGCAGTTTTCTATCCCAAGCACCGGTTCTTTGTTATCTGCTTGGCTATTGATTGCAGTCCCCATGGATACAGCTCAGGTTTTCCTGCTTTGAGTTCTTAAGTGAAATTAAAAGCATGCGGTTCATTACTCAGTGCTCTCCCCTCTTCCTCTGATCTTTTGGCTACGATCCAGGTACTGCTGGCCAATTACACCCTGGGGAATAACCTGCCTTTTTTTTTTTTTTTTTTTTTTTTTTTTTTTCAGCCCCCCCCTTTCGCATTTCTACATACTCTGCATCTTCAGGAAGATGGAGGAAGAGACCACACGAGGCACTCTGCAAGCTCTACCTTTCAAGAGTGCATTAAATGAGAATTGATTCACATTCCTGCTCTCCAGCCGTGGCTGGAGATTAGTAGCAACAGTATGCAAAACCTGCAGGGATGCACACATCTGCACGGCACTGTCTGCACACGTGAACATATGTGTGCCAGGGTTGCAGCCCTGTAGGGGCTAAGATTTGGGCAGAAATGGTTGGTTTGGATAAAATAATTTAAGTTGGGTAAATACCAGCCCATCAAAATGATTATTTATTATTATTATTTTTTAATGGAATTTCACCAGCTTTGGTACTGGGGATTTGGAAGACAGAGAAGAAAGGCTGATAAGGGTTAAATAAGACTTTTAAAAGGAACGGTATCCCTTGTCCAAGATAGGCCTCTTTATCTAAACCAGAAATTGCAGATGCCCAACCCACTATAAACTGAGCAGTGGCTGCTGCCCCCAAACCTCTTTGTGGAAAGCTACGAGACAGGGTGAAAAGCCTGCACAGCAGAGGCTCAATAGCACCAAGTGCTCTCTCCCTGTTAGAGAAAACACTCCCCTGGACCCTGCCACCTAAAGCATCCCAGGTCATCCTGAATCTCACCGGCACTGTTAGTGATACGATCTCCCTTGAAGGCCATCTGCTTAAGGAAGGACAAATGAATGCATTAAGATCTCTCTGGATATTTTATCCAGCCATCAAACTATTCCAAATAGTATCTTGCCTGTAGATTTGAGCAGCAAATGCATTGAAAGTCAATGGGCTGACTTCCTTTTTGCTCCCAGAAGTAGAGGTCAAATAATGCTTGATTACCTAGTATCAACACATACGGTGTCGATAGGTGTAATAATAGGTATGTGACAGGAAGCACTGGGACAGGTGTGCTGAAATTCAGGCCACTTATCTAGGCTTTCAGCACGGCCTGAAGCGGGACCTACATTTAAGATTTTTGGCAAGCCTGAAATACTTCTTTTCATTACATAATTGGCCTGTAACTCTAATGATGATAGTGGAGCTGCTCCAGATTTATACTAATGTAACTGACAGCAGATTTTTGGCTCTGAGTCTGTAAGAAAAAGCTTGCCATAAATTCAGTATTCAGACTGTCCTTTGTAGTCTCTCTTTTTCTCGGAGAGGAAGCAAGTGCTTCTCTCTTTTCAGATTAATTCCCTTCTGTAATATTTTCTTATGGTTACTGAGAGTTTGCTTCCGTTCAGCTGACCTATTTAACTTAGGTGAGCGTGAGCAGAGCACACATTCATCCCATATATAATAATGGAGCTGTTACACGTGCACTGTTCCCAGAATAGCTCCCCCCGAAAATTACTACTCGGCTTGTTTTATGGGCTTTCACTGGAGAGGCTAAAATTGACTCAAGTTTGAAGAACGTCTATTTAAGTATCTTTTAAATTGTGAATGCTTAAAAGAGGGGATTTTTGAGCACGAGCCTGGGGATTTTGTATTTTAACATTGCATTTAATGGTGTCTTTGGCATTTAACGTGAGGGGGTGTATGTGGTATATCTGTGTGTGTATGTTTATATCTAGAGAGAGATAACTCATGTGGAATGAAAATCCATTTAGCAGAAAAATGAGATCTCTCGAGTGTTTGTATTTTCTACTGGAACTAGAAAACACTAGTACTATTAAAAAAAAAAAAAAAAAAAAAAAGACATGGAATGATGTAAACCAATAAGATATGATTTTATGCCAAGATGTGAGAATGGATCTATATCTTTATCAGGTTTCTCTCACTTGAGAGATGAAAATCACATGGAAGCTTGTTAGAAACTCGCTCTATACTGTATATCTTTCAGAAATACATTGTAAAGGTGTCTGACAGTTTCCAAAGTGAATTACAGGCTCAGGGAGAGTTTCTGCCCCCGCCCATGGATAAGTACCACAGCCCAGCCAGGCACATGTCCGTGTGTGCAGCAACACGCACAGCAAGGAGAATCCCAGAGGCATCCCGACAGATGATGCAGAGACCTCTGCAAACACATGATGCAGAATCACGGTTGCTCCAACTTCTCCCTGATTCAGAGCAGGAACAACAATTTGCTGAGAGCCTGATGACAAAGCCTCATGCTGGGCTTTTTACCCACCTTTTATACTCAGGCTTGGAAATGGAACAAGCCTGCATTTGAACTGGGAGGACAATGAACATCGCAGAGGGACCAAGTCCTGCACAGGCCTGCCATCGCCCACGTAGCACGTGCTGCAGCTTCTCCTGGGCTGGTGTTTAGCTGTGTCCTTCCCTAGTTATCAAGTGCTCATTTTCTGGCCCTCCTCTGGTGTGGGGATCCCCTGTGCATGGCAGGGAGCAGAAAAAAACAACAGGGTACCTTTTGCTGGGTAACATTTATTCCTGTTATACTTGATACTGGGGAAGCTGCAACCTCTGTCTCTCAATTTTCCTCCTCCTTTTTTTCCCTCTCACTTACTGTGTCTTGGGCGGATGTGTTTGCTATTATAAAGTCTATTGAAACATAAACATATACTTTTAAAATAGCATTTCACTCTGACAATACTCCTGGAGAGAGCTGAGAATATTATGGTGGAGATAATGTACTCCAGACAATAAGAGAAGACAGGAGCGGGAAGCTTATCTGCTAGAACCCCTATTGCCTATTTAAACAATAATCCCCTTCAAAATGATGTTTTTCTGTGTACGCTTAAAATGCATGATATTCAGCATGTTCGTGTGGCTTTTAATAGCCTGGATAATTTTCCATACAGTTAATTCCCTGAATATATTCTGTTTTGCTTCTGCAATTTGTAATGTGGGTTGCTCCTGTACAGGCGCAGGCTAACCTCTCCCACAGTGGCTGCCTCCCAGCTGGGCACCCCCAAAGCGCTGGGGACGGTGCTCGAGGTGGGTGGGTGGCTCTGCAAAGCCTGGTGCAGCTCCTGCTTCACTTCCGAGGACAGATTGTAAGGTTTTGATTTTCTCCCTGCTTTGATTTCATTGGGAGTGGAATGACGGGGATTTTTGCCTGTGAATGTAATGCTGTGTCCAGAGGTGGAAGGAAAGAGCTAAGCAGCGAGTGACTGGCAGGCAGGCAGAGATGTCCTGCACTGCAGAGATGTGCCATGATGCTGTCAAAACTCTGAAGAGCTGGACTTGATGCCAGGAGCCCAAGGGAGAAGGGTGCAGGAACTGGACCCACACCATGCCCTGAAGAATCTCCAGGACAGGGGGGTTATTAGGGTTGGCGTGGACAGATGTATTTCCACTGCTAACTGTTCCAGGCAGCCTAAAAGGGCCCATAAAATAAGGACTGTGCTTATTCCCACTGATGGGGCAGAAAAATCAGGTCATTTTCCATTTACTCCAGAGACACAGTCACCCATAGTCATGGAAAACCTCTTCTGCCCACCTCTGTATGGGCTGTGGGGCCACGGAGGGAGCAGGAGCACAGGGCTATGGCACAGGAAGGGCCAGCAAGGCAGATCTTCGTCTGGGTGCAAATCAGCATTACCTCTTCCAGAAAGAACAATGCCAGCTCAGTTTATACCCGCTGAGGATCTAATTGGCATTTGGCTCTGGCTGCAAAATTAGGATTGCTTCATCGTTGTGCGTCTGATCCCGTATCATGGGAATCAATGAGGGATTTGATTACAGGCTCCTATTGTAGTTCTCAGCCCTGCCTGGGAACGGTAATCACCAAAGTTGTGACGGAGGGGTACAGAGAATTGGCTGGGAAATTTAGACCACTTCTCAAAAGAAAAATGGGAGCCAAGCACATGCAGTCTGGGAGAGTGTAATTACTGCTGAAATCTAACTTGGAAAAGAAAGCAGACCTGAGAGTTGATGCTGATTTGTCACTGACTTGTGCTCAGGCTCACTTCCCTTCCTACCTTCAGCCACAACGTGGGCATGGTGGACACAGACACCGCCTGGAAAAGGAGAGATGCTGCTTGGCTATTTATCTTCTGGCATATCGAGCTTTCGATACAGTGAAATCCCATCTGCCCCTGCCTGGCCTATGCAATCCCTCTTAATCACCCATTTTTCCTACCAACCAGTCCTGGCCATCCAACCCTCTCTGAAGGTATATAATCACATGAACTCTTAACTCCAGGCAGGCCTGAGCAGGTGGTGGACTTCCCTTTCCATTCACAGCAGTGGAACAGAGCTGCCAACAGTGCAAGCAACACAAAGATGGAAATGCCAAGTCTTCTGCATGGGGCAGGTAGCCTGGGGGAGAATTGAACCCCTCAGCCCTCTCCCAGATGACATCCGTGGATGAACCCACCCATTAGGCTGAGCTGAATTCCTAAAAGCTCATTTTGCACTGCAAGGCCATGACACAGATGAGCAGTGATTTGGGGTCATGACTGATAATAGAAGTGAGTCAACACACCAGAGATGAACACAAGAGAGATTATTAACTCCGCTGTTAATGCAGAGTGCCAAAAATCAGGATTTCCCTCTGGCTCTGTACTGATTACTGTGTGACCTCAGGAAAACCCCATAGCACCTCAGAGCCTCAGTTTCCTCACCTGCAACACATTGATAATTTTTTTTGCAGCCTTTCCTTACTGATGAAGAACTGACTAGACTATGTTAGGAGCACATGAGCTAAAAAGAAAACAAACAAGCAAGCAAAAAACATTAAGTAGAAAGATATCCTGTTGGTTGTTCTCCCTTAGACCCAATGGGGCTAAGCACAGTTATATGATCTATGAATATAAAATGTGTCCCTTCGTGGAAGTGTTTTTATTTGGTTTTTAATGAACAACTTTCCATTCTGTTTCCAAACTCATGAGACACCTTCTATTGCAAGGAAAACAAACACACAAAAAAAAACCCACAACGCATTCCTCTGTATCAGCAGCAGACTCATAAGCGTATCAGCAAATAAGGTATGTGCTTCTAAGGATCGTGGATATACACAAGTTATGTCCTTTTCCATCATTCTGTTGATTAATAGGCATAATATCATGTCTGATCACTGCAGTAAGTATACTGTGAAAGATAAGCACTGAAGACATCTAATTGTTTTCCCTTTGGGTTTTTTTTGGGGGGGGTAATGCTTTAAAATAATGGCCCTAATCATTATTAATTCCTTTGGTGTTCACTGGAATAGCATCAATCACAACTAACTCATTTGGTATTAATGTGGATGTCATAGATACTTCTGTAGGGTTTCTTTCTGCTAGAATTCAGTGTTCATTAGCTGGAGCAGGGCTTTTTTTCCCATTGTTCCTGGAGGGTTTTGAGAAATCTCTCGCTGGGGGAGAGGCAGCAGGCCGTATAGTCAGCTCTTCTTGTGTGTGAAAGGATAGGTCTTCTTTTAAAAGCAAAGACCTTCAGTTTCTCTCTCTGGCACAGAGGTGACCCTTCTTGTTCATCCACTCTGCTTATGCTGCTCCAGTCATCAAAGATTTAAGCCAGATTCCCACACCCTCTGAAACTGTCAGGAGACCTCAGTTTTCCTTCACAAACTCTCCAACCCAACACATATATAAACAAAATTCAAAGTTTTAATTTGCCATGCTGACAAACCCAGGATTTTAAAATTAAGCTGTGTGTCTAATGATGCTAATTAAGGAAGTCTCTGAAGATATAGCTGTGATCATAGTAAATAACAATAAGGTCCCCAATTTCCCTCTGAAAAAGGCATTGTGAAACGTCTGTGGCAGTTGTAGCCATTACAAGACTCTCGCAATGGGGATGTTCTTCTGGTCCTGCAGCTCTCACTGCTCACCTCATGGTAGTGGATTTGCTTTATTTGCTTTTTATTTTATTTTATTTTATTTTATTTTATTTTATTTTATTTTTTTTTTTTTTATTTTTTTTTTTTTTTTTTTTTTTTTTTTTTTTCCTGTATGGTACCATCTGTACACTTGAATTTGGCCAGGCTTCTCCTCTTGGACCTCCTCTTGCTGAGGGGTCAAGGAGAAATCACAGCCCTGCTAGCTTTTTCCAGCAGCCTAAGCAGCGCATGCTGCAGGCATGGAGCCATCTGTGGCACGTTCAGGTTCCCTGGGGAGCAATGAAGGATGTGAAACAGTGACATTTCAAAGACCTTCAGGCATCCCACCTTGCCCCTGACTGCTACAGAAGGGCCGCAGGTTCCCTGTATTCCTGTATTAGGTCCACCCACTGCAGACAGGCATCTCTTACACCATATCTTGTCTACGATTCTTGTGTGTAGACACCTGAATACCTCCCGTAGTGTTTGGCATGACTTTGCACCTAGCAGTGCCCTAGTAAGGCCTCTTCTAAAATCTGTTAGGGTAACTGCCCTAAACTAGTCCTGGGGTGGTGTGGGATGGACCACCTAAGGGATATTTTTTCAAGGAAAGGATCACCTCTGGCTTGAGACTTTGGGAAAGTGCTGCTGGGGTAGGTGTAGCATTTCAGCTAACTACAATGCTTTCTCTTGTAACTTGAGTGGCAGCTTCAAAGCCAAGAAATTTGAGCTGCAATCACTGTTTTGGCCATGCATTTGTTTCCTCATTACTGAGCTGATTTGCTACAAAATGCCGAGGATTTCATGTGCCCGTTGATATTCTGTGATGAATTCAGAAAAATGCCAGTGGAGCCTCATCTCCGCTTGCATTTCCAATCAGTTCAGTATTCCATATTCCCCACTAAAATAAAGTACCTCCCAATGGTCATACCCTTGTAAGCAACCCTAGAGGAATAAAAAATGTGCGTGTGTTTGTGTGTGCATATGCACACAATCCAAACTTGTGTTTCATGCCTGAAAGCAAGGTCTAATGAGTGGTGCAAAACTAAAGGCAGGAAGGGACTAGCTTAACATTCCCTGAGCATCCTTTCTAAATTCATTGCAGTTAGTTTTCCAGTGTTGTTGTAAAACTCAATGAGTTTGTCATAGCTCACAGTAACATCTTTCGGCAGCAAAGATAACCCTGCTGTTGTAATAGATGCTGAGAGAGACTTCCAGCTGAGATACGCTTCCGCTCAGCTCCTCCTGGCTCATCTGGAGTAAGCTGCTCCGTGGCTCATCCAGGAGGAGCTCGGTATTTCAGCGCTGCCTTGGGACATGAGCTCTCCCAGCCCTCCTGCACATGGAGGGCTCCCAAGGGTGAAACACACAGTGATGCCTCCTAAACCGGGGAAAACAGCAGGCATCAGACTGACATAAAGTTTCCTGTGTTTATCTTAGGAGCACGAGGCAAGAACAAAGTCCTTGAAAAGAACATAAACTGGGAGATGTGTTTCTCCTGATCCTTCCCTTGGTTTTGCAAAATGCAGGCATCTTCAGCAACTCAGACCATTTATCAGTTACATCTTTGCAATCCACAGGGGATCACAGCTCAGTATTTTACCCACCCACTGTTGTGAGTGAGTGCTGGGCTGCCTCTTCACCCCATCCCATACCCTCCCTTGGGCACATTTTGTCATACCATACAAGTCCTGGGGTAAAGTCATCTGTAAGAAGATGGTTTGTTCACGCTGATCCTGTTGGAAGGATCTTTTGTACTGAAAGTTACAGCTGTAGAAAGAAGGAGGTGTTTCTGAAGTGTTTCTGATGCAGGTAAAACTAGAAAGAGACACCTAAACAATCCCTTATTTAAACTTCTAGAAAGTTCATATACTTATTTCAGCCACTGTAAATTCCTATCTGCATAATTTGAGTTTCACATCCCTATAGGATTGCATAAAGATTAAGTAGACTAATATTGTATGCCAATTGCCCCCGTTACCACAAATGTGTTGTTGGAAATGTTCTGCCATTCTTTTTTGTATCCCTTCATTAAAATTCCATGACTAGTTGCTGCTTAGTACTAATAGTAATCGGTCTTTTTTTTTTTTTTTTTGGCACAGTGTTTCCTCACAATATAAAAATTAAATTCCAATGCAGAAATTGCCTGGCCATTCTGCTTGGTGAACAGCAAGAAAATCTTTTTTTTTTTTTTTTTTTTTTTTTTCCCATTCTGATTTGGACTAAACAGATATTTCCTACACATTTTCTTTTTTCTTTTACACTGTGATGAAAACTTTTTATCCACAGTGTTCCCTAATCACTGCAGCAGGGATCTATGGGAGTTCATGGACTATTTCTAATGGATCTGCAAGATGCAAGTGAGAAAAACAGGTTTGTTGTGAAGACAGTTAAATGTGCTATTCAGGGCTTCCTTCCTCTACTAGAAAACATTTGAGAATTGTAGATAGAGAATGTTTTAGAATTGCTTTTTAACACATTGTATTGGAAAAATTCTGCCCTATCACCTACTGTAATTATAATTTAAAAACCCATAAGCACAAAGATAAAGTGGTTCTTGTTTCACTTATGCCTGTTTCCCTGTGCCCTGGACAAGTCATTTACCTTTCACCATGCCTCAGTTTCCTTTATGGGACGAGAATTTCCAATCACTTACAAGAAGGTTTTGGAGGAGGCAGTTCATATTTACTCAGTGCGCTGAGCAGGAAAATAACTTGCTAGGGGAAAATTCTAATTGGAATAATTAATTTGATTCACCTGGGACCAATAAGGGTGTCACCTCACAGCATTTCTTTTGGCAGCCTCCTTAGAGAGCTTAAAGAGACGCATGTGGAAGGGAGACCAGGGACAGCCTGCCTGCATTCCCTGAGTCACTGTCACTTGTAGGGCAGGGGCTCAGTGAGTTGGCAGCCATGAGGCATTTGCTGATGGGGTTCAATGGACACCAGTCCTGCCATACTCCAGGTGCCAGATTGAACACTACCGCAGGTGGTAAAGCTGGGAAGAGATCAGGTGCAGTGCTTTAAGCCTTTCTGTGTTGCACTTTTAGCCAAGGGATCTTTACAGTTATTGAGCTGTAGTTAACAATACAGTTAGTATTGTCTATTCACCCACCTACTCACCCCCCAAGGGCTGTATAATTCATACATTTTGGAAGGATATAGGTGGTGAAACACAGGCAGAGATGTCGCTGCAGTTATTAGGACATGGTGTTCTCCCCAGTGCTGGAGCTGGCACCTTGAGGGTAGATGGCAGGCGCTGCAGGAAGAGCTTGGGGGTGTCACCAGGGCCACCAGCAAAGGATGGCTGAGATTTCTCCCAGCCACTGCTCTCCTTCAAGTCAGAGCTGAGGCTGAAGGGCTTGTTCGTATGCAGGGACCAGGCACAAAATCCCTGATCTGGCCCGTGAGCCAGTGGCTGCTTGCTTCTATCTCTTGACTACCATTTGCATGCATTAGAATTAATCACTTTTTATTTTCAAGGGCGGTGATTAATCCACAGAGCCCTTCTGCTATTGCTCAAAGTGTATTAGCTGCTTAGCCCAGAAAAGAAGCAAAAGAATCTGTGTTTTAATGGCAAACAATGAGGTTTAAATACATCCCATCTCCTTTAACATCTCCCGGTAATTAGTGACAAAGGCCCTCCTGCTCAAGTACAGCAAATATTTAACACCCACCTCCATTAGCCTGAAATTCATTTACCAGCTTGGCCTCTGTGTCTGAGGCATGGGCAAGGAAAAGCCTTGATTAGCATGAAAGACGATGAGGGTCTCCCACTCCAAAACACTTGTGGGATTGTGGGGGTGAAGCTTCCTAATTGATATCTAATGGAAAGGAAGTATTAAATGTGCGGAAGTCTATAGAAGCAAAGATGTGCCACTGGCCTGGAGAGTCCTAAGCATCCCGGTGGGTTGGGTGCTCTGCACAAGTGTCGCTCTCCACTTGTCCTATTCTTGCCTCACCGGTGGCAGCTATTATGAGCAATCAGCCATCCTTCAGCAAATTCACACACTGCTTTTCCCACTCATGGATGGAAGCAGGGCTGCATTTCATCTCTCCTGGGGCGCCAGCATGGTGGGGAGGAAGAACGTTTCTCCTTGGTGCCCAAGCCCATAAGTCATGCTCAGCCGTCCCCTTGATGCATGGTAAACACCACCTTCTCAAGGCAGGCGAGCAATGGAGCCATTAACAAAACAGATGACGGGGCGGCATGCGAGCGCAGCGCTCTGCCTCGCTGGCAGGCTCCTCTCCCTACATTTATCTGGAACATGGCAGACACAGATTCCTGCTGATAGAGCGCTTTAGCACCTGGATGAAAAAGCTGTTTTTTCTTTCAAGTTAATCAGTTGCTGGATTTGACAGACCTGTGGCCCAAACTGTGCTTCAATTCACTTAGAGGATGTAGTCTGGATATGGCAGGACCTGAGCCCATGGAGTGAGGAGGGTACTGGCATCCTCCTTGCCCTGGAGAGGGGTTTTGGGCCTCTCTCGCAGTCACCCATCCCACACTGTGGCCTCTCTCAACAGCTCCAGAGTGGGCATATCAGAGATCTGGGGGTGACCTGACACTGATGTCACACAAGTTGTAAAATCACATTCCTCTTCCTGGCTCTCCTCTCCATGTCACAATTTGGGCATGGAACAGAAAGTCTGCTGAGTCTCCATAGTGGAGGTATTTTAACAGAGGTGGGACAACTGCAAAGAGTGATTTAGGATAAGTTGCTCTTTCCCTGGGTAGAGGGACAGGTAAAATGGACCTAAAGTCTCTTCTACCTGGACTGTCCTTCTACCTTTACCTCAACCTCTCCATCTCCTCATATCATTGCAATCAACAAAATTTTTAAATGTTCTGCCTTGTGTCAGGGAACTGTGCCTAACGAGGCCAGACTGCACTGCTGTGTACTTTCCGTGTCAGTAACAATGGTGACAGTGCAATCAGGCCTTGTGTGAATAAAGGACAAATAATCATCCTTTCCAGTCAGAAACAGGCCAAACTCTTATCCATGCCCAGTTTTTCAATCCAATTGTTTTCTTCCATGGCATTTGCTGGCAAATGCTGTGTAAATCTTCAGGTACCACTGTCCAAACCTTGTTACGTCCTAGGGTAAGCCTACAATTCATAGCTTTCCGTGTTGTTTTTCAAAATAGAGAAGGCCCTGAGGTTTTGGGTTTCATTTGAAAGATCTGTCCATACATGGTGATGTGGGTGAAACTGGGTTTTTCTGCTGGACCTTTGAACAAAAGCTAGAGGAGAGGTTCTAGGAGCAAGCCCACTGGGATGTCTGCCTGTCACTTCAAGGTGTTTTAATTTGGATGCTTAAATCACCAAAGTACCTCAATCCCTGCCCAAGGGCACACAGGAGCTAAGTCTTTTCACTGAAGCAGCATTCAATTCCCTTCCTCCTACAAATGAGCTTGAGCTGTCCTGATAATTAGTACTTTATCTTGGATGGCACAAAAAGGAAAGGGGGGGGGTGTCCTCAGCCTTCACTGCTGGGCAGCCTCCCTGTTTCTTCTTATTAACTGTGATAATGATGGGAGAGAATAAAAGGCCCAGAGCTGCTTCAGTCACCTCATTTCATCTGGTCTGAGATTCGAGTCACTCGAGTGTCAAGAGAGCTTTTTAATTTCCAGTATCACTGCTGCCAGAAATTAAAAATAAACTGGGAGCAAAACCATCAGATTAGCCAATCACACTGGAATTGTCTTTATTGTTACTGTTACTGTTGTTATTATTATTATTATTTGATCAGCTTTAGGAGAATTAAAGCTATTCAGCACATCAAAATATGTGTAGGATTTGAATGGACTTGTATTAACTATGTTGTAGTCTGTATTAGTGATTGGCTAATAGCCCGAAACATTGCAGCATGCTCTGCTGGAATGGAGTTTAAATTAATGCTACCAGTTCATAAAAATTGCTTGTGTCTATATAACTTTCATCGTGGCATCTTAAAACATTTAATTAGCTGAAGCGTCTGAGTAAAGAACTGCAGACATCACGGAGCCATGATCTTGACAGTACTGAGAAACCTGGGGTCCCAGATGAAGCGTGGAAGTTACCAGGCCCCAGGGGTTATCTCAAGCACCAGGGACCAGGTGGGAGAGGATCCACTACAGTGTACAGAAAAGGTGTTTGATCAAGCAAAGCTAAGAGCAGCTCAGCCTTCTAAAGGCCGCAGGTGGGCCAGCGTGCCCTTGCTTTGCTTCCCCTTGGGAGCCAAGGGCACTGAGCGAATGGGAAGGGATCTCAAAAAGCCCTCAGAAGGGCAGCCTGTGCTGTCTCACAGCATGGCGCTGGCAGCAGCCAGCCTTGGAAGCCTGCTGGGAGTTGTAGTCTTGGGCCTGGCCCCAGCACTCCTCTGTAGGCCAGAGGGGCAAGATGCCAGAAATATAAGAAATTTTCAGCCTTATCTTTTGATAATTGTGACTGACTGATCACACTCTCTGCATCCCAGGCCACCTAACAACACTGCAGCACTTTGACCAGCTCTGAGGAGCTAGGACTGTCCTCAAACCAGGCTGTGGTACAGTGTGAAAAGAGAACACCAGCTTCCTCATGCAAAGCAGCAAACCCCTCCTGCACTCCCTCTGCCTGCTTATGCAACGAGCCTTTGTTTTTCCTGTCCAAGGAAACAATAACTGCTTCATTATATAAAAATCCTAGCTGAGGACAGTGGGATCTGGGCACGCTGTCTGGTTTTGCTAAGCCTTTTAAAACAGTCCATTGGTGAAATCTGGAGACAACCATGTACTCAGGGCAGTGGAAAAGGACTTGGCCTATCTTCCCATTTCACCCCAGAAGTGTGACTACATTTCACTCCAGAACTGCAAGTCCTCACCACATGCACGTGGGTGCCCATTCGCACAAAAGCAGAGGACTTCCAGCACGTACAAACCTCCTGAACAATGCACTCAGGGAGTCTGCGTGCCCCCAGGCCCTGTTGATGCTGATAGAGACGTTTGGGCTGCCCTTTCAGATGAGTCCTTTCATGTCAGCTCAGGGGGAAAAAAACAAAGTAGTGGTAGAAAAAGGTCATACTGGGAAGAAATGCTTCAGAGTAGCTGCTCCAGCCTCATTCCCTCTGCTGCCTTAAAGCCAAGCCTTTTAAGATTGGCAAGGTACAAATTAAGGGTAAGGGTTACTACTGCTAAGTATATTACATAAACTGATTTTTCCAATATTACATAAAATGTATTTTCTCACACACACACAAAAATCCCATTTTGATAAGAATTCTCAGTTTGACACATTCTTGATCTGTTTCTCATTCTCATGGCATAATTTTTTAATCTCAGACTCTGTTAGCATGAATGCTTGGGAGAAGGAAACGGCAGATTACATCAGTGTGAAGCTTCATCAGATCCGTTTGAACAAGGTAGCATCGATACAGCAGTGGCATCTTTGAGTTTTACATCCCTAGCCATGGAAAGGCTTAGGAAGACATATGCCTACAGCTTTATCCCATTTTCCCATATGGAAGAAGCTGCTCTGCATGTCATACTCTCTGGGCACACTGAGAGGTGTGTTACCTTACACAGGTATACACAGCCTGAACTACATATTGTCATTTCCTCTAACATAAGTAAAACGTACCTTTGTCCTCAGCTAGGTTGTCCTAAAATGTTCAGTGAAAATATATTTTCAATGATTTATTCAGTTATTAAACATTTGATTCCTAGTCCTTAGGTTGTCCCACATTGACCACTTAGCTTTTATCAGGAGACAGCAGTAAGACTGCAGGAGTCCTCTCTTCTTCCTTCTAGTTGCAATTTTTAAACAATTTGCGAACAAAGTATTATTGACAAAAATTGTGTGAGTCATTGTGTGTAATAAATAGATTTAATGATCTGTGTAGACAATCACAAGACAAAAGGAAAAGAAAATGTTGCATAAATTATTTCTTATTAATCATTTTCTCTATTCCAGTGCTTGCTGATACCTCACAGGAATTTTGAGGATCAGTTAGTTAAGGTTCAGACAAGATCTTGAACAGAGTTTCAAGGACCTAAAATATTGGGTATCAGCTGAAGGTTTTGGCTTCTTCTGTGACTTTTTCTTGTTTGGGTGGACTTTGACAGATCTATATAGTCCATTTCATAACTGACCACTAAGTTTGGTTTTATAATTGTTTGCTATGCAAACCTCCAAATATTTAACGTCACCTTCATTTTCACATGCTAAACAGCTGTCTGCCTCACTCTGATTTGTGTGGATGGTTTTGGATTTAATAAAGAATTTAGTGTTTACATGAATAAACATTTGAGAGAATAAATTTAGTGTCCAGTCTCAAATATAGTATATTTTAAAACCAGAAAAGACCATTTGAATAATATATGTGTAAATCAGAGTATTTTATATCCTCTCAGTAGTTCTTGCAGTGAAGGGAATGAATTTTTTCCCGCCACACAGGTGAGTGCTATTGAGTTCAATAACCTCTTGTTGAATAAGAGCGTATCTTTTAGAGCATATCCAGTCTCTATGAAAAGACTCCAGGTGATGATAAATGCATCCCTTTCCTTGACAAAGTGTGCTAATGGTTGTTCTCCTTCACTGGTGCAAAGTGAAGGTATAGTTCCTATTGAAAGTGGTTTTCAGTATCATTATTAGCTAGCTTTTCATAGCCAAAAAAAAAAAAAATAAAAAAAAAATAAAATCAAAAGAATGCTCCTTTTAGCTCTCCATGACATTCACAGCTCCCACAGCAGACGGTCTAGTGAGTAAATATAAAGTAACAGACTTTCTAACCACACTATTTACTTGGTTCTTTGCAATGGCTCTGAATGAGCCATTAAGGACTGTTGTGTAAATATAGGATTATGGGCTCTTTAAACACATGCTATTCACTTGCTCTGCCATTATGGGGATCTCTCACTAGCAGGCTCCTACTGACAGACTCTTTGTTAATCCTTCTTTCATAGGGAAGACAGCAATGGCTCTTTGCTCCTTGCTTTGCCATCCACCTGTGTAACTCAGAAACTGCTAATGGCAGAGCTCTGCCTCTTTCCCTGAACACGTGCAGGATTTGTGGTCCTCCTGGGGATAAAATGATCATGGCATGAAGGTTACATTTTGGCATCCCACTCGTGTGACTTAATTAAGCTGAGGCAAGCTCTTCATGCATCTCTTCCAGTCTTCTTGGAGGATGCTGATGAATTATTCTACTAGTTTGTATTAGGACAAGTGTCATTGTTTCTGATGACTGCTGCACAGTAATTGCCTAGTTCAGGAAGGAACAAAGAACCATGTTACATTCAAACCACATGACATCACTCATTACAGACTCCAGAGCATCTCACAACACCTTTGAGCAAACTCAAAACTGTAGGAACAGACCAAACAGCTATGGATAGACCCGACTAGTGTGATGGTCAAATTATAATCTCCTTTCATCAATTATATCAAGTCATATCAATGTTCTCTATTAAAAACATAATCCTGGAAACACACAAGGAACTGTGTAATCTTCTGTTCTTATTCACTCCCAGTATTTCTACATTTTAAGGAGACATGCCACCATTTTGCCTGGAGATTTTGGACTTACATCCTGCTAACAACAATGGGAAGATGCTGAGGTGACAGTGAGGAACAATTACAAACACCAAGGATAGCTGGGAGAGCTCCAGTATTTAGAAAGGGTACAAGGTTCACCATGTACCTTCACTCAGTGAGAGGCAATATAATGTCTGACATGATGTTTGGTTTGCCAGTCCCTTCACACCAAATCCCGTGATAAGGAGGATGAAGAACTGAAAAGGAGGTGGCTTAGAAGTCTACTTGTTTGCTTCCTAGTCCTTCAGATAACTCTCCGGCCAAGTCAAGATATACACAAGTATAAGAAAGAGATACAAATACAGCTTTCACCACTGAGTATCTGATGCCATTGCATCTCTTATGCCTTGTGTTGTATAAATAACCAGGCAGAACAGGGGACACACTCTACCACCACTGTAGCTCAGAGCAAGTGCAAAGTCCCTCGAGGATATACACAGCATCAAAGCTTATCCTTAACCGGGGTCCCAGAGGGAAGCAAGTTTGTGAAAGCTGCTCACAATGGGAACTACAGGCTACATGATATCATGCTAAAATATCTCCGGTCACCTGAATACATCACTTCCATATCTTTCCTGTGTTCCTGGAGCAGTGCTGAGATTCATGAGTTTGGAGGAAGATTCAGCTCAGCAGATCTAGTTTTTGTCACATTCAGTGCTTCAAGTCTTGTTTCGACAGGAATGCTAAGGCTTCTGCTTCACAGGAGCCTCTCACATCTTAATAATAATCAGATACTGAGCTTCCAAAAAGACATGCTAAGTCTGAGCCTGGGGCTGGCTCCAAAGTCTACTGAACTCAAATGAAATATTAACAGATTTGGATTAGACACTCTACGGTTCGGCAGGCAAGAGAGAGGGGCAGATTGCTCCTTGCACTGCTATTCATGCAAATCATCTCAAAGGGGAAGAGAGGATGAAGCCATGATTTTCCAGCTTTCTACATCAGTCCTTTGACTTGTTTGCTAATGACATTGCCTTCTCTGCAGGCCAGCTAGGCCAGTTTGTGCCTCCTGTGGAGATGTGTCCCGATCTCCTCTGCATGGGCCAAATTGGGGGTGGCACTATAGGCTTTTTTTTTTTTTTTTTTTTTTTAAATCTTTAATAAGCTGAGGGACCAAGAACTAGCTAGCGACCCTTAGTATTATACCTGACTTTACCTATGTCCAGAGAGGCCTATTTCTTTTACGGCTCTAATTTATCAAGACTACAAATGCCAAGCCACAAAGGGTCCTAATACTACAGACAGCTTTGTTTAAACGGTAGCAATTAATAATTCCACTACTTTTCTGATTCCCTCTTTAACTTTTTATTTCCCTTACTGTATGTCCTTGGCAGATATTTTAAGGCTCTGGCTTCACAGGTCTTGAGATCCTTAGAGGTTTTTAATGTCTGTGACATGAAAATATAATAAAGCTACGGTCTCAGAAATGGCATAGGCCTTGTTGGTTAATGGCTGCATGATCTCTGTCATCTGTTAATGCTTCTTTATCCATTTCTGGTGGTTGGGAACATGTATGGAGGGTAGAGTATTTGAGCTAAAAAGCCTCCAGCTTGCTGAACATGGTGATAACTAGCCTTGGCTTCGGTTGCTTTGGACAACCAATGCGGAGGTGATGTTGCTGAATGGTCTCCTAATAGAAAAACTGTGGTCTTTTCTAGGATTTTATAATGACCGGGTCTTTCCTTGGGGGAAGCAGAGACAGAAAGGTAAATTATAATTATGAAATTTGAATGTTGATTACATGAGATAGAATTCTTACATTCATGACACCTGCTGGATCACTTCTAATGACAGATCATGCTCAGGATGTCATTTTTACATCAGAACCTAAACATAAAAATGCCTGATGTTTTGGACTGATGCCAGGCTCCTATATCTACCACAAGTTCAGCCAGAAACCTGCACAGTTTGAGGATATCATTGAGTATTGAACTGCCGTTGCCTATAGTGTGAGATACGTGGAGCTCTGCGAACCACCCCATGGAAGGATACCAAATTCCCCCACTAGTGCTCTCATTTGTTTAAAACTATTTCAGCCTGCCTTTATCAGCATGTTTGTTGGTGTTCCCAGCAAGGATTTGGAGTAAATCTGAAGTCTGGCTGGACTCTTCCCTTTAGCTCAGTGACCCAGCAGGCCGGTATCTCCAGGAGTACACTTTCTAATCAGCCAACTAACAGCACGCTTTGTGTCACAGGGAAACCTGACAACATTGCAGCGATTAAAAATATCTTTGTGGCTATGCTGAAGTTCCATCACAAGATCTATTCGGGCTCTTGAAAACAGCTCATAAATTTTACAAGGGAGGAACAGCTGGAGTTGGCATCAGGGAGTGCTGTTGTTTTGGCTTGCAGATACAATAACTCCCCGGTAATAATAAAAAAAATAAAAATAAAAAAAAAAATCTGCTACACACATGCTAGTTTCATGACTTTTTTTTCTCCTTTCTTTCTTTCTCCCTCCCTCCCTTTCCCCTCCTCCCCCCGTTTTTTTGGTGGGTGTTTTGAGTTTGGGTGATAATTTTAGAGTTGAAAATGTTTTACTAGATTCATTTAAAAAGCTAAAGGAAAAGAAAAGGTGATTTATTTTCCTCCATTGTGTTTGAAATCATTTCTGACCTTAGGAAACAACTGCACAAACAAACAAAAAAGTCACAAAAGCTTTGATCTACAGACAAGAAGACTGACTTGTATTTAAAGTAGAAGAAAATCTGGAAAGCTCTTTCTCTGAACACTCTAGTGATCAGAAAATAACATCTTCTGTCATTCTGAGTGCTGAGTTTGGAGTCTCAGGAGCAGAACTGGCATTACAGATAGGAAAAGAAAGAACCTACCTATTTGAGGAAGAAATTAGAGCTGACAAAAAAAAAAAAAAAAAAAAAAAAAAAAAAAAAAAGCCAATTTGAAGTATCATATACATTATTTGGTGACATTAATTCTTAGAGAGCAATGTAATTTTTTTTCCATCTTACTAGGGAGTAAAGAAACTGAAAGGAATGCATAACAAAATATATTCCGTCCTGCTTAGGATATAGGTCCACAGACCTGATCTAAAGGATCCTTGTAGTAGAGGATAAATCAGGCAGCCACCACACAGACACTGGGATCACCCTGCAAAACTAGATCTTGCCTTGGATGCTGAACCTCTCCCATCAAGCAGTGTGCGCTGAGATGCAGGGTGTTTTGCAGGGTATATTCCTTCTGGGTCAGCAGGTAACCTCCTTCTCTCCAGATTGATCTCATTGCAAGAGTGACTGTGGCTGGCCAGGTTGTATGGGCTTTCACATTTTTACCAAAAATAGAGAGGATGATACCATTTCACCTTCAGAAAGTGCTGCGAAAACTATAGATGAAAAGTGCAGTGGAAAAGTTAAGCAATATTAATGATTATGAAGCCACAAGATTCTCCAAATGGAAGATGCTAAAAAGTTGAATTGCTATTATATTTTTATTAAAAATGTTATAGCCAGGTACTCTCCTCCCTTTCATTGAATGCAACCAACTTCCTTCCTCACTGATGGAAATTGAATTACTTGCAGTGTCTTGTACAGAATTTTTTATTATATTCTAAAAAAAAAAGATACTAATAATATAGATCCAATAATTAAATTGCCACCAGAAGGTGATAAGTCATGAATGGAGCAAACAAAGAGAATAAAAGAGAGCAAGAATACAAAGAAATGTATTATATGACCAGCATATGGAATATTAAAAGGAATAAAGAAAACATAACCCTGATAATAAAGTCAGAGTAATGACTTTGACAGTTTGTGTTCAAGGCACCATCTGGGCAATGAAATATTCTTCAAATTGCTGATGTAACTCTTGCCCTCCTGAACTTCAGAACAGAGTTTTCCTCTGGTCTGAATTTTCAGGAGTTCCCACTTCACTCTGACTACTTACCTGTCCTGAAGATATTTTGTACTTACTGAATTTGACAGGCTCCACTCCTTTTTTTTTTTTTTTTTTTGTCTTTATCCTGCTTTCCTTCTGGCTTTGTAGGCACACAAAATAAGAGAAGAATAGGTGAAGAGCTGGGGGATGCCTTCACCTGTGCTTATCAAGCTATCAGGCCCTGCTGACGGTGATAAAAGGGAAAGGGCAGGCTGGGGGAGGGGGGAGGTTAATAGGAGAAAGTGTGTGTCTTGCTGCTGTGCCTTGGAGGAAAGTAAGGGTGGTAGTCCTCCTGTGGCTCATACTAAAGGAAGCTTTTGTGGGTCAGATCCTTGCTTTTTGGAAGGGTGTGCTTGAAGTGGAGGCCGCTGGCTCTGAGCCACTCTGCTATCATACAATGCTCATAGGAAAATGACACCTATTTTGTGCCTTACGGTAAAAGTATCCTCAGGGTAGTGCTGGCCCTCTTGGCAGAGGCAGTGCTGGGGTTCTGCCCTGTGAGCAGGGGCAGAGGATAAGCCAATTTTGCTGCCTCTAGTCTAGGAGCAATCCCCTTCTGCCTTTGAGACACCAAGGCCAATATTGCAAAGCTGATTTTCCAGTTCTCAGTCCTTAGCAGATGTTTGCATTAAGTTAGGAGCCATAGCTTGCTTCTTCAGGGCATATTTCTTACTACTTTAGTCTTCCTAATCTTGCTACTTTAGGCTTCTTAAATGTAGCAGAAATCATGCAGGAAGAGGGAGATGGTACTGTGGATTATTCAGATAACAAGCTGCATAAAGCCTCCTTCATTGGGATGTTTTCATGGACAGGTTTTTATCAGAAAGCTTTGGAAGTGTCTAAAAATAACCATTAAAGAGGTTCCTGTTTCTCATATGAGCTCCATAACTTGTCCAGGTATATAAAACAAACTGGTGGTGATGAGCAAAGGCCTTCTGGATTCTTTTGAACATTGTGCTATTGCTTGATACAGGGACATGAGGCCTAGGCCTCATATTTAGCTGAGGCACTGAAAGGTTTCTAAGGCAAGACAGATTCTGGATTCTCTGGAACCTGTTGCTTTGCTGTTGAAAACTGCAAGCTGAGAAGCAGATTTCTCTCAAAGGTAGATGGGGTGGTGCTACAGTTTGGTACTGAGCACCAGGGGCGTGGTGATGGGTTGCACCTCAGTGTCCCATGATCTGCAGCAAGAATTCCCTTGTTTCAGTTTGTGCTTGAGATTTGAGGATGAAATCTAGGAGGATGAGACCTCACTACAACATAAACAACAGGGGAGCCTTCAAAGACAGGTCATGGTAGCTGAACCAAACTGCACAGCTGGTGCTAGTTGGGTTACAGGGTGCTGCTGTAGTTTTTTTCCAGTGTGGCACTCAGTCAGTGCTGCAAATGGCTGTTTGTCTAGGCAGGACTTAAAATTAGCCATAATTACCCAATGCTTCTCCTTCTACTTGGTGCTACGATATAATTTTTCCAGCATATTAGGAAGGCACGAAGTGTTTGGACTAGATGATATTAGGACTGCAGTTTGTCTTGGCCTTTACTCTGACCTGAACTATGTAAGAAGCCACTAAATTCTGGAAGGCAAAGGTGGAAATACCAAGGGAGGAACAGGAAAGTAGCAGTCCCCAAAGTGCATTTGAGGGATTTGGTCCTTTGAAACCCTTGTGGTCATCCAGCAGGCGTGCAACCTTGGAACATTTCAAGGTCATGCATGGCCCAAGGAAGGGATAGCTAAGGAATGAGTCCCTAGGGAATAGGTCCCTTCTAAGGGTCCACCTGCAAGGGATGCAGCAGTTTTAGGAGACCTGGAGAGAGACTCTGGGAGTGCTGCTGAAGGGAGAGGTGTGCGGCACGCTGCCTTCACGGCCCTCCTCATGTCAGCAACAGGAGGCAACCACTCTGCTCAGAAATAATAAATGGTGCTTTTTATTGAATTCGGAGTAATTTCCCTTTAAGAGAATTCCCTTTAAAATGAATAATAACCCTTTTTTTTTGAGACCTGAGTGTCAGCAGAAGAAGCTGGGCTTGTTTTCATGTTATAGCTGTGAAACAGTATCGGGCGGCACCATCTGATTCCTTTTCTTACAATTCTTTTGTGTCTTTCCTTTTGTAAGCAAAAATGAGCACATTCAGGCGTGCGAGAAAGAAGTAAAATCAGATTGTATTGCATTTCTTTTGGCATATATGGTGCAATGCAAGATTTTTTTTCTCCCCTTAACTCCCCAAATTTCAGATAGCCTGAGAAAAAATACCAGCAGAGACAAAAATGGGGAATCAGCTTTCCATCTAAATGCTATTTAAAAAATCTCATAAATGTAAGTAGACTTTTTATGCAGTTAATTATTTTTTTTCTTTTATCATTCCTCAGCTCTGTTTTCAGTCTTCTCTTCTATGTGCTTTCAGATGAGCCCACGTCTCATGAAAGTGATGTTTTGTTAATGTAGGCCATCAGCATTTCTAACAGCAGGAAGTAAACTGAGTATTTCCTTCCCCAAAACAGCTCTACTAATTTACTTCAGTCTGAAGTAAAACTGAGCAGATACTCCTTCTGAAAATTGTAGATTCATCCCAAAAAGCAGAACTTCAAGGGAACTAAAACTGCTAAGGTTACATTGAGAAAATGATTTAGACTGAATAAAAAGAGCATAGCAAAGCTGTAGGGAAGTGTGACACACTGCATTTCAACACCTTCAAAGGGAAATAAATATTTGGAAATGTTGCAGTGTTTCATTCTGAGGTGTTTTTAATTTTTTTTTATTTTTTTTTTATTTTTTGGTTATATCAAAATGACATTTTCCATTAAAAAAATTAATCTTCAAAAGATTTTTAAAGAAATAAGGGTCAAACATTCTGTATTATATTTCATCACAAATGCAACACTTCAGGTTAACTCCTAATTTTTATTTTTATTTTTTTTCAGGGAGCTGAATTCTTCCTCCTGCAAATGTTCTGTTTTAATTTGACTCCTGCATATTTTTCCCCCCATGAAATTTTGGGTTTTGCAACATAACAGATAAGCCCCTTTTTATTCCTCCACCTGCCAAAGCCTTGGTTATCCAGCCCTCACACATGCACACCACTTCTAGCACATGCTGAATCCTGGCCAAAATCATTCTCTGCTCCTCCATTCCCCGGCATTTCAGAGAGCTTTGCCAACAAGGCGTAATGCCAACCTGTGCTCTCTCGTTTTGCCATTCTTCAGTCTCTGGTGAAGCTGTTCCAGGAACCTTGCTCCTGACTGCTGCCCATTTATCCATTCCCCAGGGACCAGTCCTAGTGCATTGCCTGCAGCTTGATTCCCCCATGCTGATGTGGCTTCCCATACTCAGTCCCATGTGCTCCTCACCATACCAAAATGTGAATGTTACGGACAACAAGCTCACTGATACCATGGCTGAATGGTGTCATGTTTGGGATTCAGTGTTTTTGTGGCATGTTTATATATGGGGTTAAGATGAGACCCCTATGAAGTCAAGATCTCTTTGAAACTTGGCTCTACAGGGGCTTTATTCCAGTTGGTTTTCTTACTGTAATGCTCCCCAGCCCTGTTCTGCTGCTGTTTCTGCTCCAGAGGCACCGCATTGCGCCTCCTCACAGCAGCCAAAAACCATGTACTTTCCTAGCATCTGCCAACATTGCCCCAAGATCTGGACAAGTCTCAGGACAAGGCAATAGGCAGCTCAGCTGCATCTGCACACATCCAGCTCAGAGCTGGGCTGGCGCACACAGGCTGATAAACCCATCCTTAGCAGGGTGAAGGGTGTGTGTGTTTGTATGAGCAAGCGAAATTAGTCATCCTAATCATAGGTTGGGTATTGCTCTTGGGGTCTGGGCTTGACATCAGCATTTTATCCACCCTCAAGCTGAAGAAAAATTCTGGTTGTTTCTAAAGCATCTGTATGCTCTGCTAGTGAAAAGGTTTTTCCTCCTTCTTCGCCTGTTCATTCTGGGCAGATGTCTGGTATTTTGTCCTCTCATCAGCAAGAGCATGGGGATTTCACAGAAAGCCTGGAGTCATTTTAGACTTGTAGAAGTTGTACAAGTTTTGCAGACATAACTTTTTCCTTTCTTCAGAGAAAAACACTGTTTTTCAAACATAAAAAAGCAGTTGCTCTCAACCCAGGAGGTACCTGCTAAGAGCCACTTCCCAAGTTTTCCCTTCTCTCTGATTATACAGTCCTGACATGAATCAGCCCAGCGCAGCTTTCCACAGCACAGCCTCGCTTGAGGTGGCAAAGGGCAGTGCATTAACTTCAGCACTGGCAGAAGTTTAAGGGCAGCGGTTTTAAGCAAGCACATTAACAAGTTAGGAGGACTGCTCTGCTAGACACCGGGATAAAGGGTTATTTCTAAAGGCACCAGAGATAATAGCCATGCTGCAGTTTTCTGCTTTTACCTCCCCACATGCAGCTGGGGACTCCCTGTGCCTGGGTTTTCAGGACTGAGGGAGCAGGGATTGCAGCCTGTTGTCAGAGCACCCCAGCCACATCCTGTCATTGCTTCGTGCCTCAGTTTCCCCAAGGGAAAACAGAGCATAAAGACACCAGTGCCCTCTCATAGAGTGATGGAAAAAGAGCTGTAGATGTATCCAAATGAAACATTAGTGAGAAAACAACATGTAAAAATAAATGTGAAGCACTGTTACGCTGTGCCTTCCCCTATACTAATTATTTTGCATGGTGTAAGGATTAAATACCAGGCTTTGCATGCCCCCCAGTACTTGGTGGGCTTTGGTGCTGTAAGAATTACAGTGTTTGCCTCAGAAAATTCCTTCAGTTTGGGCTTTCGCTTCTGCTCCCAGCAAGAGGAGATGCGTTTCTGAGCTCTAAGCTTCAGTGCAGCTCAGACCTTTCAGCAGCTGCTGCTGTGAGCTTGCTAAGCAGGAAGAAGGAAATCTCCCAGGAACGAGTGAACCTGGGAGACTTTTGCAGAGCGAGGCAAAACCGCAGAGATATTTGGGGGCTGCAATGAATCAAAGCTGCCCTCCTCCTCCTGCTCCCCCTGAGCATCTCTGCTAGCCCGCCTCTGATCCCAGGGTGCTTCTGCTCTATGTTACGTGCTTTCACAGCATTGCCATGGGAAGCTTGCATGTGAGTTAGCACTGAAGTCCTGGGTGTATCTTAATGGACACTTGCAAAATCCGCCAGGTGCTTTCACACCCTTCTTCAGCAGGCAAAAATTTCTCCTGGCTTGCAGAGGTGGACTAGAAAGAACGGGGAGGGAGAAGCCTTTCCCAGCCACCCCACATCCCTTCCTGATACAGTGCTAAAAGGAAACCTCTCCTCTTTTTTTTACCAGTCACAGTCTGGGAGCTCTTTGCTGACAGGGAGAGGAGCCGCTTCAACTCCCAGCCAAGCACCACGGTCCTTTTGTTCATGCAGCGCTCAGTGCCCAAAATATCGAGGGGGCTGGCAAGGGCTGCTGGAGGCAACTTGTGCGAGGCAGCGGAGCGTGAAGGGAGAGCATCCCGCGCTGGCCAGCGAGGCAGAACACGCCGGCACACCCTGACAGCGCCGTCCCTTCCATTATTATCACACGAGGGGAGAGAGGGCTTTTTGGCAGCTGCTCAGAGGGGAGTGCAAGGGCTGCATCTGCCTTCTGTCGCCCACGTCCTTTGGTTGGGCCGAGGGGGGGGAGAATCTATTTACTGATTGCAAAGAGGGACTGATGACTGCTGCTGATCTGGGAATGTTAGGTATTGATTTTCCTGGGGTACCTGGAGGTGGATATTGTGTAAGGAATGGTTTAATTGTATGTGTATGTAGATGCTGCTGTTCGTTTGCCATCCTGCAGCACTCGTAATGAAAAATGTGTTCAGATAGATGGACTGCAGGTACGCAGCCTTTTTTCTTACTGGATCAGGAGCTTTACAGAACTCAGGAAAATGTATATATATATAATCAACGTGATCAAAAGTTCCAGACATTTTTGGACTCTGGAGACACATGCTCAATTTAGCCCTGCAGTAAGTCCAGGTGCATGCCCAAATATAGCTGATTAGCCTATGGGGCAAGTACTTACCTAATTAATCTATGGAGTGACAGAGCTTGCATACAAAGGAAGTATGCATCTGTTTTGTGGATGGATTTGCACATCTCTAGTGCTATACAACTCCTTCAGTGATACATCAGCTTCTGAGCGTACAGACAGAGGAAGTTTTTGTCTCCTGCCACCACACACAAACCTGGCACCCAAGGCAAATTGTGGGAGCCCCAGGCTGGTGAAACTACTCCAAATTCTGTGATGGTCTGTACTAGACATATTGGCACCTATAACGCTGTGTATGTCCAGGTCTGCACACCGCTGTCTTTCTTTTTTTGCTTTTTAGAGAGGTGAGCAAAATGGATGCAGTGAATTGGAGTGGAAATCTGCCAGCTTTGGTCCAATCAACCTCATGTGTGCATCTGCAAGTGGTACAGGCACACAGCGTGCCTCCACCCAGCTTGAAGTGCAGAAACACCAGACTGGGCTGAAAAATAAAAGTTTTTTTCCCTCCAGTAAAGTCCTGCACAAAAGTATAAGACAGAAAATAAGGGTTGTGCCTTCCAATTTATCAACACACCCTGTTACAATAAGTGTAGGAACTACAGATGCTGAAGTGAGGAAATGATACAGAGCAGGAGCTGATTCCATCTCCTAGACACGGGCAAAGGAGGTCAAAAAGGATCAGACTCAACCCATACCTTGCTTCAGAAATCAAACCTGAATCAAATATCCCCCAGTTATTTTCCACATTCACAAGTTTTCTCTCCCTGTCTGTTTATTCCAAGTGCTCTCTGAAGCACAAGAAAGGCAGTGAAAGCCAGTGAACAGAACTGCCAGGAGCTGTGCCTTCCCAGCTTCCTGACCAAGTCTTTTGAAAAACCCCAGCAGGATGGTCCCCAGCACATCCTTTGGAAATGCTGTGCTTGACTCCAAGCCTGCTAGGGTAGGATGGAGGGGTTTAGTAAATGCCACAGGGATACGAAGTGCAGAGGGAACCAAACTCATAGGCTGCGGACATCCTCATCAGCAAGCTGCAGCAGTTTGATTAAATCCTTCCAAGCAGCCGGAGATAATAACACCATGAATAGAGCTTCCTAATTTCATTTCCCCAGCACCACGGATCAGGTATATTTCCATACACAGGTGCAGGACCTTTGATGCGCTGGCTTTAATAATCAGGGGAGATGAAGGTAGAGCTTACCCTGAGTGTCACCGAAAATTTGGGAGTTAAATTCGAGAGACACCAAATCCCTCTTACCAGTGCTTCTGCAGTGGCACAGCGAGCAGGCTGGTGGGCACAGAGAATGATTGATGGCGTTGCTGACCAAACTGGGAATGGTGATTTATGGACGAGACAGTGTCCAAGCCATGTGTGCTATACTGGAGAAAAATAAATGGATTCGGTTTCAGACCTCTTGGAAGGTGCTGGCCAAAGCATTTCATTAGGTTAGCCTCTTGGATGTGGGCTGTCAAAATATTTTAACGTCCGCCTGTGACCTCCAAGCATTTTCCTTTCCCTTCACTGCCTGCTCCAGCCCCAGACCTCCCTTGCAGTCAAAACTGACAGCATTAGCCATTAGAATCACTCTTTGAATTAATTACCCAAAAATATGCTTTCAAATCTTCCACTCCATGTAACAGCGAATTAAAGGGCAGCCTGGGTGGGGTTTTACACATCCTGTTTTGGCTGCCCCTTTCCAGCTAATGCGACCATTAGCACCACGGCAGCAGTGTCCACCGCTGCTCTCCCTTCTGCTGCTCCATGCTCACCGAGAACAAAAGGCACAAAGTGCTTTTCATTCCAAACTTGTAAAATAAGTGCAACGCCGTGTTGATGGGAAGACCAGAGGGGTGGTCTGGTAGATGACAAGTCCCTGATGAAGCAGTGCTTGGTCTCCAGTCCATGTAGAACCCTCTTCTGTCATCCAGGTGCCCCTGCAGCGACCTGGGAGTTTGGTTTTTCCATTTCTGCATTCCTCACTGCCCTGCAGCTCTGCCTCTACGAACAAACAGCATGCCAGGCAGGTACCTGGGTTTGTGTGAGCAAGGAAAGCGGTTCTTTAGCAGCACAGAGGCATCGCTTTCTGCTCCTTTTCTGCAAGCCCAGTATCTACATCATGAACATACCCTGAGAAGTGGGTGTGGATATGTTGGTTTTGGATACATATTTCCAAAATTTGCTTGGTGCTTTTTTTAAGGCAAGTGCCTAAAATTCAGACTCAGCTGAATGCCTAATTCGTGTAATCAGCACAGCAGTACCCCTACTCTGGCTCAGTCCATACCCACTCCTGCCCACAAATCTGGCAAAATCCCCTCCACCAGAAGAGATCTGGCATTGACTGACACCCTTTTCCTCTCTGTTTTCTTGAATCGTGAAGATGTGTTGCACTCTGCTGATGATTTAGACACAAACATCACCCTGTCTGAAAGCGGGCAATTAGCTTTCCCTTGGTGGGTAACTCATCCTCCACCTGCTCTGCCTGACAGCCCCTATTCCCAGGCGGACCCCATAAAACCAGAAGCTGTCTCCAGCTCAGCAAGGGGGCTCCAGACAGCTGCCCCGGGGGTGGTGAGGGATAGACACGTACCTGCAAGGATGGGATGGCCTCAGGGAGTTAGAGGAAGCCCCTGGGAATGAGACCTGCAGCTGCAGCAGTGGAAGAGGAATAAACGAAGGGCTTTGTTTCTGCCAGTCCTGCTGGGTGATGAGATTGCTAGAAATGGTTAAAATAATTTTTGCCCAATTTTCCCCCCCACTCCTTCCGCAAGAATTTTGTCTTTCCTAGAGCAGCCCCTTGCAAACCCTCCCTTTGCAAACGCTCCCTCTGCAGAGCTTGCGGATGGAAGCAGCATTCCCTGAAGCAGAAGAGAAATCAAAGGAACTGGGGAGAGAGGGAAAAATAAATAAATAAAAAGGCTTGTTTATCTTTTTATTAATAGCAGAGCAGTGTTCCCAAGGGGATAGGCCAACTGTGACTCTAATCCAGCCATGCAAAGCTGCATCCCTGTCTGTTTGGTTTGTGTTTCTTTTTTTCTCTTCTCTCTCTCTCTTTTTTTTTTTTCCTTTTTTTTTTCTTTCCAGGGTTAATTACTGGGAAAGAAAAGAGAGACATCCAATTCTCGCCTCCTCAGATCTCCCCCTCCTTCTCTGCTGAACCACACATGCCCTGAGTGTTGGCCCTCTGACCGCAGAGCCAACGCCGCGCTGTCACCGTCACTGCTGCGTCCATCCGGGCTCGGTGACACTCCTGGGCTGTACGTGAAGGAGGACAGGGCCAAATATGCCACATCGCACGGCACAGCGAGTCAGTTAATGACAGCAGGGGGTGGTTTTAATTCGTGTTTATGTGGAGGAACATTCAGCTGGGTCAACGACACTGCTCTGCCCTCACCCGGGGAAAATGAACATAACCTACGCATTGCCCAGGAGCGAGGTGGCCTCCTGACATGTCTTGAAAGGGAAGCAGGAGGAGCTAGCTGAGATGGGCTGATGGGCTTTGAAACGCATCCAGGACAAGGGAACATAACAGCTACTGACATTCAAGTGAGAAGTGGCCCTGGCCTGCCGTATCTGTGATAGCGGTGCAAAAACTGGCCAGTTTAATGACGTTATCCTGCTGCAGCAATGTCTGCCAAGGACTTGCTCACCGTCCCCAAAGCCCTGCCACGGCAGGACCCTCCACGTTGGAGTTTCTGAAGCATATTTTGTGCTTGGGCTGTGGCCTGGAAGCTGCAGACTTTTATCTCAGGATATCTGAGGGAGGATTTTCAAAGGCATATCTCATCAAAAGTCAAAGGGAATGAAGAACCTGACCTCCTTGTGTGCAGCTCAGCCTCTCTCCCCAAGCAGCTCTGTCTTCCCTTTCAGGACAGCCAAAGCCTTCACCATCTTGCTTAGAAATGAATTCTGTTTGTAGTCAACGGGGGCTTGAAAGAAGCAGTCCCAGTGGTCACTTGCGATGTCCAAGCCCACCTTCTACTGCGGCACAGCTAGGAGCTGCAGCAAAGCTGCTGTGGTAGAGACAAGGTCAGCCTTGGCATATGTCACAGCAGCTATATTAATTAAATGAAGGAACAATCATTTTGTCAGGGTCCCACAGCCTCCAAAACCCACCTTTCTTCAGGTGACCACTCTCACCACCAAGTCCTATGGCTTCCTGAGCAGGACATTGAAATTTGACCTTCTGCACAAGCACAGGTGGCAAGTGGTTTTGAGTGAGCATCCCAAAGCATGCAGAGGGAAGCACAGTTTCCCCAAAGCCCTGGTGAAGGGAGAGAAAAGGGCTGGTCTGAAGTGTTTTTTAAAGCTTCTAATTGGGGGAGGGAAATAAGCAAGAAGAGATAAGTGTTCAGGTGGGAAAAGAGGAAGCAGAAACTGCATCTTAGTGCCTGGGATACGGTATGTTTCTGAAACTGCTGAGAGGAATGTAGTCGTCTCTGCAAATCAAGATGAGCTGGCTGGCCAATGAAGCATGCCCGGCATTTTATTTCTCATATTGTTTGGAGATAGGGATTCAGCTGAGTGCATTCAGCAAATAAAGATCAAATAACCTGCTGTGAATAATGTTTTAAACCCGGGTTCCTATCAGGATCTAGTTATAAGCCCATATACTCCGTTGGATAAAAAATAAGTTACACATGGCTGGAGGCAGTATTACTTTCTATGGAAGATGAAATCTGTTTTGAAATAGAAAATGTTTAGTGATTCTCCCCTCCTCTTTTTATTTTTTGGAAGGGCTAAACCACATAAAGCTTCCTGACGGAGAGGGGTGGAGGAGGGTCTGCTGATATTTCACCCACCGCCTCTGGGTCTGGAGCTCAGGATTTATGCTAAGAGGTGGGAGCCCCAGGAGGAAAGGTGAGGTGGAGCCCACGTTGCCAGCCGCTTTGGGCTGTTTTGCCTGGAATCAGGCTAACCTCTGTTGCACTAAGCTCCTTAGCTGTGCAGAGAAACAAGCCCCTGATGAGCTGATCCTTTGCTTGCATGATGATAATCAACGCCTTGGCCGCCAGCCATGGGGAGAAACCTCTGGTTGCTGCCGTTTGCTCTCCTTCACATGCACACCTGAACCGACTCACAGCTTTGTGGCATAGGGGAATTTCTACGGAGGTGCTTTGGGCCAAATGTGGATGCTGATGCTTGCTTTTGGAGAGCACCTCACTGCACAAATAGTCCTGCTTATTTTAATGAAGGTGTTGATGGAGAACAGTGTTATTCCACAGCAGCAGGGCAACGTAGCCCCTTCTTTTTTCAAAGAGAGTCAGCAATACCCCGTTGCTGCATGTGGAAAAGCATACTAGAAAAAAAAAAAGAGAATGGCCACTGAAAATTTTCTTAGTTATTTCAGAATCAGAACTGCTTTCCTTTGACTGTGGTATTTCACATGACCCTGCTGTTTTGTTTTCTTTGCTGTGTCCTTCACCTTCTCTCTACATGAGCCAAAGCTTCTGTTTTTTAATGGGTCTTGAAGAGTTGCAAAAAATCTACATAAACCCTTGGTATTCCCTCTTCAATAGTCCTTCAGCCAGACAGATGGCTGAAAATTTTCCCTCTAAACTGTTTTTTTAAAAGACATGTTTATTGTGTGAAGTATCTGCTTTGCGGCAAAAACTTCAATTATTCCCCAGGAAAACAAATATTAAAAAATGAAAACATTTTGACTGCAACCCTAAATATTTCAGCCAAAAAAAAAAAAAGTCAGATCCCCAGTGTGTGTGTGTTTGTGTCTCTATTAAAATACTTTGATTTGGAAATGCTGCCACACAGGGGATTTTGTCAGAGTGTTTCTTATCCTCTTTCTCCATCGTGGTCTGAGTGCCCTAAATTTTCTGTCTCCTCTGTGGTGGGGCATGGCAGGTGCCTGTGGTGGCATTGCTGCCCCTTCTCCTGAGGAGGAAACCCTCAGAGAAGAAGCAGAAGGCTTTACCTACAAAGTATCAAGTGGTTGAAGTTCAACTTGCATGAAACAACACAGGGACATTATTAATATGAAATATCTTTGCTTGTGGCTATTGTATTGCAGGGTTTCAATCTCCTTTGAAAAGAGTGAATTTAGGAATAATAATAAAAAATAATAAGCACACTTTTTTTGTATTTCCATTGATGGTTTTTGCAGGGAATCACACATTGCTCAACTAGCTTTTGTCACCGTGATCTCTGGTTAACTCTTCATCTTACTCACCAACCTCAGGTACCCTTTCTGAGCCCAGAGATTCCAACGTGGGTGATCAGGATGCATTTCCTTTGTTTCATGAGCAGTGAGGGAAGGCCAATTGTTAACCTTCACATACTGCTCCAAGGCTATCGAGCACTATCTACTGGAGCATTACGGTGGATGCTGAGAAGATGGGAAAAGAAGTACACGTTTCTTTTCCTGGTTATAAGAAAGTGCTTGCATTTGTTTATTCATGAAGTTCAAACTGTTCTGCAAAGCATAAATGGAAACATGGGCAGTGTTCAAGGGTACTGGCAAGCGCTAATAACATGGGAAGGAAAACAAGACAAATTTCTTCAGTCCCATCAGAGTGAGAGATTGAAGAAAAGGAGAAAGGGGCTGTAGATGTATCCCTCCCCAGCTGACGAGTGTTTATTCTGCCCATGCTCAAAGCTGACCAGCACCCATCTCGCTGCAGTACCGTGGCACAGAGCCCAAGCAGCTAAATAAGCCCAGCCTGTCAGCACAGCGTGTTACCTCTGGCTCAGCGCCATCCTGATGTTCTCATGCTATTTCTGGTCAGCTCAGCATCTCCGCAGGTTGTATCTCCTCAAAGGGCAGACCCAAGGCAGACGTCTTTCATGCTTCGCTCCTCCTGTCCACTCTCCAGTCCTCTTCTCTCTGAGGGCTGCAAGGGTTTCATCTGCATATTTACAAACTGACTTTCCTGGTTTACCAAGAAAATAATTTTCATGATGAATAAATGCAAGGCAGCTTCAAAATGTAAGATGCCTCAGAGTATTTGTCCTTATGCCACTTGGGCCTAAAATGTTCCTGCTGGGATAAGTGGAAATACATCCCCTGTTTCCAGTCAGCAACTTAAAAAGCAACCCCCAATTTTCCAGCAATAGAGAGAGCTATGAGGCCTGGAGAAGCAGAGCTCTCTTGATTACAGCTTTGTTGAAAAACATTGTTCTGAGATGTCTGGAGACCAGATAATAGGCACTGCTTTAGTTTAAAATAAGAGGCATTTCATGAATAAAGCTTCCCAGTGTGCAGAGACAGGGGGATTTTGAAACTGTCTGTTGGTGCTCTCTAGACTTGCCTGTCTGGATTGTATTGCCATTATGTTTTCCCCAGAAGTCCCACTTTCAGAGAAGCTGCACCATCAGCCCCTCACTGCAGATCCAGCCAGTCAGTAGTGCTGGCTGAGAGAAACTTAAATACACAGAGAAGGAAAGAGACTTTGTAGATTTGGTCTCTGGATTACTGGATTAAGTGGCTTTTTCTTGCCTTTCTTCACCTGCCACTGTGTTGTCTAGTTAGACTTTGTAAATACTCACTTTTATTTGTATTTTATCTTCCCTGAATTTGAGCTCAGCGTGTTTTCAGTATGAGTGGTTTGATACTCGGGCATGTTTTACTGCAGGAATACAGCGGCTGTTAAAGGTAGGATAGTGTAATAGCTTGTAAGCACCCAACTTCCCTGTGAACTACCACAGAGTACCCACAGCCTGTCAGGAAAAAATTAGTTTCCTGGTGTAGTTTGAGAAGACCCGTTTCCAAGTGATTGCTTAATGAAAGGAAAGACTTTTCAAGTCACGCAGGCAAGTCTGGGGAGAGAAGGTCCTGGGGCATCTCTGACTCCCGTGGAGAAGAGGCCCTCAAGTCTCCATGCAACGCTGGAAGGAGAAACAGGGTCTGACCCTGGCATGCGGCTGAGCACACAAAGAGAATGTGAAGGCTGATAGCACCTCTGTTCTCACACATTGGGTCCTAAACAGAGGCTTCTAGGGGATTAAAAAAATAAACAGTTTTCTTTGAGTCAATTAATACCCATCCATTATCACTTCCATGCCTGGCTAATGACAAAGATGCCAACAACTGACAGCTGTATAGCCAATATTTTCTACTGAGCTTTCATCTGAACTCAGCAGGAAAGAGCAGATAAGAAGCTGCCCTCATTCTCTGAGGGCAGAAATTGCCTCTCTATGCTCAGGGGGAATCAGCAGCCTTGGAGACAGCTGAAGGCCAACCCAGTGCAAGTTCTGGTACAATCACGTGTAACACCAGCCCCAGCCGGCGTCACTTCACTGTTGTTTGTATCGCATTGGTTTTGCTGCATGGGGATCACTCAAACAGACCTTGAAATCTGCTAGCAACCAATTGCATTTGAACATTTCAAATTTAATAATGAATATATTCTGCTTTTCATTAGGGATGCTCAGCTTCCAGTCTTTCCGATATGAATCCAGAGGAGCTGGCAATAAAGGGAAACCAACAGCCCATGCAGAACGAAGTTGGGTTTCATGCCGACACGGCTCTTTTTTTTTTTTTTTTTTTTTTTTTTTTTTTTTTTTTTTGGGAGTGCATGTAGGACTCCCATGAGACTAATCATGTAGGATAGCAGGTTCTTTGCAAGGTTCATGCTGCTACCCCATGTGCTTCCCATCTGACCGGTGCTGGCCTCTGCAGCTCTAGTCCTTGGTGCCCCACCTGAGTGCTACACCTCAGTGCCCCTTCATATACCTAAATCGCTTATTATATGCAATATGAACACAATTTAAGTAACCATTACTATTCTGTGGGCCATACATTCCTCCCTCTCTGCAACACAGTTCACATCTTCTTCTTCCCTAGGGCTGGGAGAATGACAAAAGCACAGCTTCCACGACAGCCATGAGGTTACCTGTTGGCCCCCATCAGGCAGCCAGACAGGCACAATGCTCTTGTTTGGAAAGAGAGTCCCAAAACACCAGAGAAACACACAGGCACCCATCTAGAACGATGCTGAGCAATTCAGAATAGGAACAGCATTAAAGGTTTATCTGTCTCGAGGAAGAATGAAAAAATATGACCCTCAGCTTCTGTATGCGAGGGGTTGGATTGATCTCACTTCTACAAGGCAGACATTTCCATTTGCCCAGGCTCCATTCCCCAGACTCCAATTACAGCCAAGGAGAGACACAGGCACTCATCCTAATGTCCATATTGAGATGAGATGAACTGCACTTTAAAATACCTATTGTCCTTTCTACCCTGTGAAAGAAACCTAAGACAAGTGGATCAGTTTTAGTTTTCCTACTAGGAAAATAAAATTAATCTCATCCCAGATTTCTGGGTATATAAGTGCATTATTGTCCACCCTTCTACAGTTTGACAGTGGATTGGTTATAAAAAAAGAAACCACAGTTTTCATGAAGTGGATTCTTGAGTGCAGCTTCTGGAGTTTTTAGTCAGATCAAACAGTTGGTGGTATTAAAGACCTAATAGCTGTCTCAATATATTAAGGCCCTTTGAACATTTTCACAACTGTCAACCTTGTTTTGTTGTCTTTCCTGTAATGAGCAACAGTCAAATTTCATGTTAGCTGATGCTAAATTGTACCTCAATTTTATAAAATCCTTTTCATCTTGGTCATTTCATTTTCATACTGGTCATTAAGGGTGACAGTGATAGAGATGGACTTGATGAGATGAATTTATCACAGCCTAAGGTTAATACCAGACCACATGTACACGTACATTCCTCAGTATGACCGAAATGCACCATGAGCCACAGAGCAAAATGAACCCTCAGTCTTGTAATGTCCATGACCTGTGGAGAAGCCAGTGCTATCTCTCTCCGTGATCAATGTGATGATGTGGTTTTGGAGTCAAATAATGCCTGGGGGACATTTTTAAGGCCCAGAAACCTTCTGACCCCGGGAGTCCACAGACTGAAACCCACCATGCCTGGCTAACAGCCTTCTCTCAAAAGACATCTCCTCTTGAGGCCTTTCTCAGCTTTTGTTTTGTTTGTGACAAAATATCTTCTGCACAGTCTTACCAGCCTTACATAATGGCATCAATACTTCTACATTTCCCAGGAATGTTTGTTCTGATGCATTTTCTTCTGCTGCGACTGTACCTACCAAGAGAGAGCTTTGCATGGGAGTCCTCCCCTCCTACCCCCCCCCCCCCCCAGCTTTGCAGCAGAAATTCTTATTCGTGTAGAACCCGAGCTCACGACTGAGCACTGTTACACTGGTGCTGCATTTCCATCCCCTTCCAGTCACATTTCTCCTCCCATGCGTGCAGACAAGCCCCTGCTCTGCCCCTGCGCTGCCGTGCAGCTCCCACACGCCAGCCCTCGCCACCCCACTGAGCCTTCCCCACCAAAACCCAGCAGGGCCCAGCCCGCAGCCTCAGAGTTAATTGGAGGCAGTGACAATGTGGGAATTAATTAATCCCACCAAGCCAATGTCAGGAGCTTCCTGATTTGTCACGGCTGCTCTCAGCACATCTGATGAGATGCTCCCACCGCGACGGGCCCTCATCCTGGCCAGCTGCCCCTAATGCAGGGAATTCACCCACCTCAGCACAGAGCTGACATTTAAGCTCTTCCTCCCCTCTGCTCCCTCACACAGCTCCAAAGATCAAGGGCAAGAGGGTGTCATTAAGCCTAAACCTGTAATGAATGACACACACATCTCTCGCTGCCAAACCCCTACATCCTCAGCCTCACTGGCATCGTGTCAGGCCTCATAACACTTCTCATTCCCAGGGAGTTCACTCCTCACACTTGAAAATCCGTCAGTGCACTGTCCCTGCTGAAGAACCCTGTGCTGATGCTGTCTGCATCCTCAATTGCCAGCTAGTTGCAAAACTTTGGTGCATTCAGATTTTTGATTCTCTGCCCCAGTGATTATCAGTCTCTGGTGAGCTGCAGAGACTGGGAGGCTCCTCCTGATAACCAGCATCTCCTGAAGCTGCTCTGCAATGTTTTATCTGTTTTTGTCATCAAGAAAATGTGCTGTATTGGAAACTGGGAGCAGGGTGGTCAGGACAGAGACTAGAGCAGGGAAAGGAAAGTTTTAGAGAACGAACACAGTGTCACTGTGCCCACAGGGGGGCTGCTGCCTGCTCATCCAGCTGGTGCTGTCCTTCATGCTCAGCATCACCCCAGGGATGTGGGTCTCCTTGTTAGTGGTACTGGATTTATGACACTCCAAGTCCTAAGCAGTCTGGATGGTATCATTCTCTGTGCCCAAGAGCTACTGGTACAGCAGGTGATGGCTCCTTCTGCTCAGTAACAAACTAGAGCCCTAAGTGGCAGCTATTAATAAAGTACTGTGCCAGCAGAAGTACTGGTGGCTGTGGCTTTCCTGATATTGCTTGTCATTTGTTCTTACATGCTGAGAAGGCCATGAAATGCAGTTAGTAGAAAGAGGCTTGTCCAAGGCACTTTTCAGATCCTTCCTCAGGGGATCTGAGCCATTAGTCTAACCCTGGTCCTGAGCTCCCCATTTTTCACGGTGCTTTGTGCAAATCTGTGCAAGGCTTCCTATGTCTCTAGTTATCTTGGGGATGGGTTGGGTACTGCCTTCCTGCAATTCCCAGAGATGGTCATTGGGAAGAGGGGGAGGCAATATCTTGCCTAAAACATATGTTGTCCAGCTCCCCACACTCTATTGTGCTCTGCAAGGCAGACAAATAACAAACATTCTCAGGTCCTGAATACAGTTTCTTCCCTTAAAAGCTCAACTTGTCTCCAGCTATTTTTACAGCTTTACAAAGAGTTCTTTATTGCACCTGCTTTCCAGCAGGTTTATCACCAGCAGCTGCTAAGAAGCACTGCTGCATTGATGACTTGTCGCAATTACTCTATTTATTTATTTTTTTAGGGTTATTTTTTGTTTGTTTGTTTTTGGTAGGGTTGCCATGTTGTTGGCAACAAAAAGTTGATTCAACATTGGTTTGAGTAGGTGGCAAGGATGTGCAAAGGGCAATGAATAGATTTATTTTTGAAAACAGAAATACCTATGATTAAAAAAAAAAGTCTTTCAGCTTGTAACCTAGACACAGCATTCCTGTAAAATGTTACACTGAAATCGAAGAAGAGCAGTGGAGCCCGTTCATGCAGCTCTGTTAACGAATTCGGGCTGTTTGGAAAGAGCCATTAGCATTTGTTTAGTTATTTTCAAGCAGAAGTTGGCAATCTTTAATCTGTGAAATTTCCCATAATTTATTGACACTTACACATCTTTCTTTTCTGCAGAAACACCGCTGGTTTTAATTAGCGCAAATTAATCAATAGCAGGGGGGCCATGCTGAGTTCCAGTGAAAGGCAGGTGAGGAGCGCTGGCTGCATGCTAAACACAGTGACATGTAAAACCAACAACTGGAGACAATGCTTCATGGAGCTGCACCTTGCAGCAGGGCAGGTGGAGCAGGTAGGAATATGCGCAGCTCTGAATCCGCAGCTCAGTGTATGCCACACAATGGAAATGCATGCTTTTAATTATGTTTTCAAAACTTTATTAAGTGTGTCTCTGTTACAAGTTCCCCCCTGTGCCTGCTCTGCAGAGGATGAGAGATGTTTCAGCTTCTGCTTATCACAGCTTGAGGTTGTGTTGTCTTTCTTTTTTTTTTTTTTTTTCCTTATTTTTCTTTTTGTAGCACAAGACATAGAATTGCATCTAGTCATTCTGGAAAGGTCGTTTTTTTATGGGTTTATTAGCCAAAGATGGACTGTCTTAGAGACACCTGCAGAGAGTAGCAGTGGTTGCATCTGCATGAGGCTCTGCATGTGTCCCTGGTCTTGGCTTTCTCACCCATCTCTGCTGCTGTACCCATTTCTGCAGGTACAGTCATATCTCCTGGGCCATTGGCCTTCCTGATCCCCCCAGAAGCTGTGGACTCGGCCATTTTCAAAGCACACCACTCATGTACCACAATCACTCTAGAGCTTTTATGAAGAAAATCAGGGAGAGACAGGGAAAACAGTGGAGAGTCACCTTGATCCGTTTAAAATGCATAACTTGTTTGAATCAATGTACTTGGCTTACATATTTTTATTAGGATATCTGGATACAATTCCTGATTTTCTCTTTCCTCTACTATCTCCCTTACATGCAGACAGGTCCTTCCCTGCAGTTCACATGGACCAAATATTTGAGCTGTTCTTGAAGCCTTTGCAGATGTTTCACAGTTTCTGTGAAGCTTCTAGCTCAGAGGTAGCGGAAGGTATGGTTGAGAGACCAAGCCCCTCCATCATCTAAGCTCCCGGATGGTCCAGCAGCCAGTCTCTGGCTTTGGTTGGCAGTGGTTTCGTGGGTTCTAATACAAATAACACACAACTATCCTCTATTCGGGGCTTCTGGTATTCATTGCCTTCCTGGCTGCAACCAAGAAACCCAACAATTTGGTTATTTTTAATCTAGATGTCACCAGAACGTCAGAGACCCTGTTGCCATGAACCATGGCTTGCAGCTCTTCTGGCCTCTCTGTGCTTGTGTGTTTTTGTACATCTCTACCAAGCCATAAATGCATCTGCAGCCTCGCCACAGGCACCCCACAGGCCTCATCCACATGGTGCCCTCACTATACAAGACAAACCACACTGTGCTTTCTTTTTCTCTTTTTCCTCCAGGTCTGCAGGATCAAAACACTGAAAACTCACATGTTCCTTCTTTCTGTCTTTCTTCCTGTCACATCCCAGGCAGCAGCAGCAATAATCATTCCAGGATCAAAACCTGCTTTCTATTATCCAGCTTTGGTTGATGATGATGTATGAAGCAGAGAGAAAAGAGACAGCTTGATTTTCATAGGTTAGGTGTTGACCCTGCTGGGCTTAGTGTAGCATGAAACTAGTTTTGACTAGTAAACTGAATAAATATGCCAAGGAAGCTGCAGAGGGGCGATATATATGCAACACTAAGGTGCCATTTTTACAAAATGACTTTGATTCATCAGAGGGCTAAGCTGAAGCCCAGTGTGTTAGAAATCCTGTGAACAGGAGCTCAGGGAAATATTTCAATTCATAATCTGTTTGCAGGATACACCTTCCTACTCTCCTACTCCAAAATACGAAAACATTTGGCAGGGCAGTTCTGGGCAAAAATCATGGGAAATGGTGGCAACAGTCATCCCTTGGGATGCAGCTAGGTGAACAAAAGCCTCTCTGTTGTGTTGTCAGTCTGTAAGAGCCAAGAAAACCACTAGCACAGTAGATGGGGCAGAAAGAAATTCATTAGCAGTAAAATCATAGAATCATAGAATGGCTGGGTTGTAAGAGACCTTAAGGATCATCTACTTCCAGCCCCTCTGCCATGGGTAAAGGATGTAAAGGAAGAGGAACCAGGTTTCTTGCACACAATACAGCACATGCCTTCACATAGGCAAAGAACTTAGGCTTAGACAAAAGCAAAAGAAATTCAGGGTTGTTACCATTCTTCTCTGAGGCTAGGGACAATAAATAGCTGGACGAAGGTCAGTGGATTTTGTGGGTGAGAGGAGACTTAAGACCTTTGATTCATCATTCACCTGGAAAGATAACATATATATACTTTTTTTTTTTTTTCCCCTGGGGCAATGATGGCTTTCACTGAGTAAAAAGCAAATATAGCAAAGAAAAGCTTCTCATATTGAAATACATTTTACTGTTAAATACAGAGGGCAAAGGAGAAAAAGTTAGAGAGGGAAAAATCCTGGCAAAGGTTTATTTAAAATAAGCTACATTTATATTTTTGGTGAGTTATGGGGCATAAATTGAGCATTTTAATGTATTCCATAATGCTGCAGAAACATGACCTTGAAGTTAGCATAGAAATCTATTTCAGCTTTTATTTAGCAGCTGAGTAGCCTCTCAGAATATGAACTTTAATAAGAGTGGAGCTAACAACCAATCGTTTTCACTCAGGCATAGTCATACTCTGATTCATGAACATATACTTTTCCCTATTATTATTTATTTAATTTGCCATCCTTTGAAATAAGCACTCAAATCCTTATCCTTGTCTCAAAATCAGGCTCAATACTATGACATTTCATTTGCTTCTGTGCAGGAGAAGCACTTTGGAGAAGTGCAGTCTGTTCCAACTGCTCACAGGATGTTTGCTGCCCTGTTAAAAAGGGGTATTTCATCCAAAGACCAGCCTATCTTGCAATTATTATCAACCAAAATAAGAAATTTTCTTCTGAAATTCATTTAAGTGTGTTTACAACTTTGAATAGTTCTTTTTCCCAAAATGTTTCATATCATATTGAAAAAAATCCTTTTTTTTTTTTTTTTTTTTTTTTTTTTTATGGGAAGAGGCAAATACTCAGGAGTCAGATATTTTGGTAGGGGATAAGAAAAATCTCAATGTGTCCAGAGTGTCACTGCGCAGCCCATGTTGTGCTATGGATGATGGCAGACATTTCTTGTAACAGCACACCTGAGAAAAGTGAGAACTTTGCAGTGGTAGATGAATAACGACAAAAAATACACAGAAGAATTAAATAACCATGAATGAACAAGCCCTGTTCCACTCTACTTGCTGACTTCTTGATTTATGGAAAGATGCATAGGCTGTAGGAAAGAAGCACTTCTTGTTAAAAAATATTTCACTGCTAGATTTCTTTTTTTGCCTGTCTGTCTGGAGGCAAATGATAACCCAGCCCACAGTCCTGCACCTGCTCCAGTGGAATTCGCAGATGTTGTCTGCTCAGTTGTTACCTCTGAAAGCACAATCCAGAGGTCACCTGCACCACCCCATCTGAATCCTTCCCTTCTGAGGAAGGCTCAGGAGGCTTGTTCAAAGGGCCTGCCATCTCTTTCACCTGCCAGCAAAGGAAAGGAAAGGGAGAGGAGGCAGAAGGAGGAGGGAAGTTGCAGCAAGTGGTGTGAAATGAGCAGAAGAAAAAAAAAGTTACCCTCCCAAAAAGCATGCGCAGAGCCAGCGTGGCTGACAAACTGTCACTGCTGGTGTCCTTCCCCTCCCTTGCTGTCATTTGTAATTCATCAGAAGCACAGAGAGGACTCAGAATCATATCAGGGTGGCATCTTCCATCACAAGAAACTCCGTTCTTCTAATTAACTTTCCCACTGACCCGGAGACGAACACTGTGTGTGTGTGTATTGTGTGCGGAGAGAGTCAGGGAGGGATATTGCACTCTATGTCTCCACGTTTATGACACTGCTATTTGATTGGTTTGTGTGCGTGGGGGGGTTAATTTGTGCCTCTAAAGCATGCATGGGTAGTCTTTAAATTTGCTTGAAACAGAGGTTTCCTTTGCTGTCATGATCCACCCTTGTCTAAAGGAAAACTTAGCAGGCAGTAGCAGCAGTACAGCATGGCATGTAAATCCTGACGATCTTGAAGGAATTATCTCATTTCCTTTGTGAGAACATCAGATGTCTGGGCCTCACTCCTCTGTCATGGATGTTGACTTTACACAGCCTTAATTATGTTACTCCCAACTGACACCACTGTCACAACCCCATCCTGTTAGAGGCAGGCAGACTGACTTGCAAGGAGGGCCTAAGCTAGGCCCCAAGGAGGACCATGCCACGGGAGGTCCAAAGTTTCATCTCCTGTCTGCCACAGCTGGCAATAACAAATGCTTAGGAAACAGCCTTAAGAAGCAAGTGGGCAGGTAGAAATAACCCTCTCAATGGTTTGGACAACGGTTTTCTGCACAAGAACAGCCTTAGATTTCGGGAAAGGCCAAGTCTCCATACGTGCAGTGGACTGAGCTGGGAAAGGGAGTCCAGGTGCACCACTCCTGATGATCAAAATGTCGATGGTTTTGAAACTGAAGTCTTAAAGTACAATCCGTTATGGCAGAATAAGCCTTGGTCTTGAAGAATTGATTTATTATCGTTGCTATAGGATTAAATAATCTTTAACAATCCTTTTGTAATTGAGCAGTAAGATCCTAATGCATTATAGCTGTGCCGGACCTAAATATTGCAGCAAGATATCTTGGAATCAGTAATCAGTAACTGCCTGGTGCAACAGACTGGAAATCTTGGGGTGACTTGACATAAATTAACAAGTAGAGGTTTATAATGCATTAAATATGACAATTAATCTCACAGTCAGTGAAGAATATCCTCTGTGAGTTATTTTGATGTGAAATTACATTTTATTTTACTCTTTCCCTGAATCTCCCAGTCTCACTCAAAATGCCATAAATTTTGTATTCACAACACCAATGAACAGAGTAAAAACTGTTAAGGAGGAAGGTAAAAAATGTAGTTGCTTAAGTAGAAAAAAGTTGGCTGCAGCAACCTCATATAGTCTCTGTCTCTCAAAATCACTTGTTATTTCCAGGGAAGGTAAATGGGTGGCCACGTAGTTTATGTTAGGCCCCTCTTGGCTGCAGGCTGATTCCTAGAGCTGCAAACAATTCTCTGTGTAACCTATATGCCATAATGTCAGATTAAACCCATCCAGTAGTGCTGCCTCTGTCATGATGTACAGAGAGCCTTTTCACTGTTATTATGTTCAATTAGTTTTCTTGTCTAGTTTGAGCAATTACATCTGAGGATTTTTTTTTATTATTTTTTACTTTTTGATGAAATATGCTTACAATACACCCTCCCCTCCAATTTCTCATTGCATGGATAGGATTATTTCTTTATACATTTCTTCATGTACTTGGAGATCAATGCTAAGCTATACACATTGAAGAACCCACGATGTCTCTGGAAGGCACTTTAAGAAGTTTATGAGGGCAGCAACTTGTCATTTGCCTGGTCATTCGCAGAAGATAAATGAAATGTGGCCAGGAGAACAGAGGACAGTCTGTTGTTTATTGCAGGAAATTTTATGGGTCCTTCCCTAGAGAAGGGTGTTAGAAGCAGGATAACCTTGGGATTCATAGGTCCTGCTGTGAACAAGCAGATGAGATGAAAACAGTTGTCAGTATATGTGCACATATAGACAGCAACACTGGAAAGTGCCAGTAGATCTTGAGAAATCCAGTGGGAATTACAGTCATCTATACAGATGGTCAAAGTGGACTGAGTGTTTAGATGAATATAGCATTTACATAAATCTGACTACAGGGACTGGATGATTAGGACTTTGATTAAAAGATAGACCTTCTCGGGAGGAGAGTCCTTAGCACCCTGGTATGGAGAGTTACATCTTTTGTCTCAAGCATGGGTCAATATTCCTAGAGGACCAGCATTCAGTCTCTGGCATCTAAGTGCTCTTTTGGGGTTTCCAGGCTATTTAATTCAGTCAGAAATAATTCTGGTGTTCAGCAGGGCATGACGGGGCGTCTGTTGAGAGGTCACGGATTCATTTATTTAGCTTATAAATTAGAAAAAAATAAGGCCCTTGAATGTAAGTAAGACAGATGCTGAGGAGAGGAATACAAGCCAAAAACCATTAGAAGGAACTTGCACACACTGTATCCGTGCATTAGCCTTGGGGTCAGCAGAGAGGGGTCCTGGAGTCCTCCTGATAGCTTACATATGATGAAAACCTCCTCAACTACTGGCCCCGATTTCACCTGCACTTGCTTACCGAGGGGGCTGTTTCTGAATGTCCAGATGCAGCCTTCTGCCCCAAGCTTTGCCAACTTGAGCATGGCTGAATGAATCTGCTAAAATGATCAGCTGGGAAATAGCTAATATCATTAAATACCATTTAAGCTGTCATTTTTATGTGTAGAGTCAACACCCCTCATGATGAATGGGTCAGCTCATGCCTCAGGGAGCAATCGTTGCAGGTGTGTTGCTGCCTCAGAAAAACATCAGGGTCTTGGTTTGTCCTGGCTTATATTTAAGGCTACAGTATAGTTTATGTTAAGGAAAGATTAGGCCCTGAGGAATGATGTCTGTCGTAAGGCACATGAGAAAGAATAAAGGAAGAAGCCTGATGTCAGATTCTTGATTTTGCTGAAGTTTCAACACAGCACAAATTCCCAAAGCCCCAGAAAAGAACACTGAAATTTTCTTTAGCAGACTAATGATGTTTGAGGCTATTTTTCTTGTTGCAGGCAACTGCACACAAATGGCAACAACAGCAACAACAAAAAAAAGAGCCTAATGAACCTGCAGAAACGTATGGCCCTAATGAAGATGAAAGCCTCTCTTCTAGCTACCTTACCTAGAAATACAAAGAAAAGGAGGAAATTAAAAAAAGAAAGACAACATGCCAGCTGTTTGGAGAGATTTCAGAGGCAACTGGATCTGCAAAAAGGAGGAAAGGAAGGAAAGAAAGAAAAAGCTGTTTCCCTGGGGTTCTGCAGGACCATTCTTCATTGCTGCTGAGTCTGCATTAAATGGCACAGCTGGCTGAAGGTGGAAGGCTGCTGGGTGGAGGGGAATACAGAGATACATGTTTTTAATGGGCTCATAAGTTCTGAAGAAGAGAAATGAAGGGCTGTTAAACTTCTTGAGCTGAAAACTTCTGATTCCAAGGGCCTTGAGTGCTGTATTGCCTCTGATGATTGTCATCTCTCTGCAATCTCCATTCCTTTTATTATTTTATTTGTGTGAGAACAAAAAGTCTATCACCTGATAAGATTTATAACTAATGCTGAGCAGGATTATACAGAAAATACTGAAACTCGTACTGTAAGGCTTGTTGATTTTTACTGAGATCTGTTCCAGGATAGCAAGACATTAATATACCAGCTTTCTCCTCTGGAAGCCTGCTGTCAAGGCTCAGTTTCTCTTCACTGGTGAAACAAGTTTGTCCTTTTATCTCCAGCCCCTTGTGGTCTCCTGGGGACTGGGGATCTTTGATAGAGCTTTATGGCAGCTGGACGAAAAGGAGATGATGTCTGTCATGTTTGAGGTGTGTGTGACCTGCATGGGAAACCTGCCTGAGTCCCTGTCCCCATCCTCACTAGTGCCACAATGCAGAGCTGACATTTCTAAGAGCCAAGACTCTACACTACATAGCAAAACACTGACTCAAAAGACCCATAAAAATCAGTTGCCTAATGGGTATGGTTTTCTAATGAAGGGGAATAAAGGTTATTATTAGCAGACTAAAGGTCTACCTTCAGCTCTTCTGTTGAAAATGTACAGGTCACCCTGAATTTAAGAGCTGAGTTTGAGACATTATGCATGGGGGATATTTTGGAATGAGAAAAGCTCTTAAAACGGGTGATTGTTTCTACCCTGACTATTCCTTGCATTGAAGTGGTGCCTTGAGGTTTTTGGACAGGGAGTGCTTGTGCCAAGTACTGTCCAGACATTAAGCAGAGTATGACCGTGCAGCCCAGGAGGATAGCACGAACCTTAGGAAAGGGCAGAAACGTCTGACTTGCTAACAACAATGAAAACACTTTTTTCCAGGGACTTTATCTGGAAAACACATGAAGAGGAGGGGAAAATAAAAAGGACAAAGCTCCAGTGCTTAGAGATGCTTCAAAGTCACAACTGAAGCTGTAGAAAAAGGAAAATAAAAAGAATGAGAGAAAGAGAAAGAGGAAAAGAGAAAGAGAAAAAAAAAATAAAAAAAAGGAAAGAGAGAGAAAGGGAGAGGGAAAGAGAAAAAGACAGAAAGAAAGAGATAAAAGAATGAGACAAAAGATAGGGGGAAAAAAAGGCAAGAAAGCAAGCAAGAAAGAAAAGAAATCCCTTCCTCACCTGCTACTAAAGGGTCATTCCTCACTGCTGTTACTGCTGCTGATTCTGCATTAAAAGGTTTAGCTGATTAAAGATTTGGTTTGGGGGAGGGTTAGGGGTGACCTAATACAGAGATATATATATTTTAATGTACTTGTAAGTTATTAGAAGGAGAAATGAAGGGCTCTCGAACTTGTATGGTTGGAAAGTTCCTGGGACCTTGAATGCTGCAGATGTTTTAGCAATTGCCTTTCATCTCCACAATCTTTACTTGTGTTGTGATTTTATTTGTGAACCGACCAACAGGAGCTGTCCTCTGATAAGGTTTGTGACAGATGTTTGTTGTTCATCCCCAGCACAGACTAAAAAGTCAGACAGTATCCTACGCCTTCCCACTGATGGTATCTATATAACATACTCTAGTCAGATACAGGTCACTTTGTTATGGGACCGCAGACGTGTAACCACTTCCCACCTCCAATAGATTCTTACTCCTCCTGTTTGATGACACAATAAATCCAGATTTAAAGCTTCCAGTTCTGGGCAAGGCATGCTGTGGTTGCACGATGCAAAGCACTGATCAGGTGGGTGTTTGCTCTCATAGTTCAAAATTGCCCCCAAACCACTGGTGGGCTAACTTAGCATTAGCCGGCTTTTTATAGGACTTGGTGCTATATCTTATCCAAAAACCTGAGTAAAATTCATGTTGCCGTCTCCAGCTGCTTACAGAGAAAGACAACCCTGTTTCCAGGCCAGATTCAGTGCAGATCAGTCCCTGAGAGCAAGCTGGTCCTGCACAGTCCTGGAGTGAATGGTCTTGGGACCAAGGGCATAAAGCACTGCCTTGTGAACTCATCTGTGCCTGCAATACATCACATCGGCACGCCCGCTGCAACACCAGCCTGCACAGCTACTTATCTTGATCTATGTGTCACATATTGTTGTTCACTCAAGACATAAAGCGGGGGTAAAATACATCTTGTAGCCGCATATTTCTTTCTCTCTCAACTGGGAAGATGTTTCCGGCTAGGGAGGTTAATGTGCTGAGGAGCCCAGGCTGCAAATGTCATTTTTTTTATTATTAAAAAAAAATAAAAAGAAAAGAAAGAAAACACTGATTTCTTTTTCCCACCTCTCCAGCTCAAGTGGTTTACTGTGATTTAAAATAAACAAAGATTGCTACACAGCAACCTCTCACCCTCTTCCCTGAAAGCCTGCCTTTGAGACACAGAGCATGAATAGAAGAATCATTAGAGTGTGATAAATAAACCCATCACAGGGATAACAGAAGTCCTGAGCTACATGTACCAGGTAGATGGAAAGAGAAAGAGGTCACACCAGTGAGGTGAAAGAGCAGGGTAGCATGCAGCTAGTGTTTAAAAATTAATTAATTAAAAAATAACAATATTAATTATAAATTGATTATTAAAAAAAAAAAAGAGAAGAGTGAAAACGGTCATCACAGAGGTTGTGAAGGGGAGAGAGAAGGGGAAAAAGACATTTTTTCAAAGCAGAAGTTATGGAGCTGACTGCAGCAAGGCACGATAGGACAGCTGCATGTGGCAGGAGGAGGGGGGAGTCAGGGGTGGGCAGCTGCACTCTCCACCTCCAGGCACGGCATCTTCAGATGTTCCAGAGTGTTGTTCTGAGATGCTGCTCAGTGCCTGGAGACACAGACAAAGCATGACACAGTTTTATAACATTTGCTGAAGTCAGAATCTGGCTGGTAAAGGCCTGATACATTAGCTCAGAAGGCAATGAAAGCACAATTCACTTTTCTGTTAGAAAAACTTGTTAAATAAAGTCTATTGCAGATGTACCAAATCTGGAAAAGTTTTGAGTCCTGGCTAAAGGTGGGTGGTCCCAACAGGAGGCTGCTTTGGCCCTTGCTTAGCTTCTCATGCATCCTTCCTCATGTTACCTGGTAAGATGGAGTTCAGATGTCTGCTCTAGTTGGTGGGAGAAGCAGCAAAGATCTCGGTACACAAATAACCTGCCTTTAGCAAGCTCCTGCAGAGGTTTAGGCAGTGCCTCTGATGAGCCACGTGTTTTCATAGCTGTTCAGACCTGGCTAAAAAGCACTTGGATCCCTGTGAACTGTTATCTCCTTGACAAAGGGTATGTGTAACAGTGGGGTTGTGCTGCCAGTAGGTAGAGTGGAGTAAAACTGAATATTTTGGGGGGAACAGAGAGGTGCTTCCTATACAGAGTGTTTCAGAAACATCAGACACCAGCAGTGGAGGTTCCCAGAGGGTCACAGTGGGATGGGTTTGTGAGGGACAGCTGTGCCTGTCTTGGTTACTTGTCCCAGGCAAATACACACATGCTCCCTGAGCAGAAAGAACTGGCTGATATTTTCAGGGATAATTTTTCCAGAATGGCTTCTTGATGGCTGGACAGCTTTGATGAAATGCTGCTTTGCTCTTCATTTTATTAATTGAGTTTCTGAATGTATTTGACTGTAAATGAGAACTTTTTGGCTATTGTTTTCTGTTTAAATTGAATCTTCTGTGATGTTTTAATGAACAATAGGAACAGAAACACCTTGTTTTCATTCTTTTTCCTCTTTCTTTTAGCCTTAGTAATGTACAACAAGAAGAAGGGAGATGAGATAGCATTGCTATTCTTAGCTCTTAATGCAGATGTTTGTGAATGCTGGAATAGAGATATGTGGGCTCAGATAGTCTTTCCCTCATTTACACATTTCTCTCCATAGAAATTAGAAATTCATCTTTGCCTTTGCCTGGATTCCTTTATTTTATATTTCCTTTCCAGGGTCTTGGCCTTTTTTGGGGGGTGTTATTTCATGTCTCAAACCCAGCATCACTCTGTTCCTTCTGATTCTGACACTGTGACCCTTTTGCAGGTCAGAATCATCACCAAGGCACTGCTTAATGATATGGTATTTCAGTCTGTTGCTCCCTTTGTCTGTGTCACTCTCTCACTTCCAAGTATTGGGAATGGGCTTGGGACACTGGAGCTAACAACATCACCGTATTAGATTTATAGCAAAAATTGGCAACAATCAGCCTCATCAGTTAGAAGATGAAGCACATGTTGATTTGAAGAGTCTCTCAATATGACTTGTTGATCAGTTGCTTTCAAATGGGTCAATAGCTCAACAAACCTCTGCTGCAGGGATCAGTCGGGTTGGGGGATGTGTCAGCAGAGGATAGGACAGAATCCAAGCAAAAAGAGATTAAGCTAATGCCTGAGATTCTCGGTGGGCTTTGGATTTGGTGCAGAAGAAGTCTGGATGGATATTTCTTTGGAGCAAGAAGGGTTGTGTTCTGTCTCCCTGCTACAAGATACGAATTCATGGCACATTGTGAATTTATTTTTATTTGCACCTCTTTGGGGAAAGGGGGTACAGAACTTCAGGAAAATAAAAAGTCTGTTAACCCCAAGATTTCTGGCAGCATCATTTTCACAGAATGTCAAGGGGCAGAGCAGCTGGCCTTTAGGGCAGTCACATACCTAAAGAAATGCCTGGAGCCATTTCCAAAACATGCACCTGCTTCAAGCAGCAGTACCTATTTCATCAATAGAGGAGAGAGGCATAAAAAATCCCCATGGATTTCCCTTCTCTGGTCCCTCTGAAATCCGCCACACTTTAAGCGATTTCCCTCTAGCACTGATTGCCTGTTACTCTCCCCAGGACATGAGCACCAACCTTTATTGTTTCAAAGCCATGGGCAAAGCACTGAGGAAAATCTACTGCAAAGCTTTGTTGGTGAGTAGCTTTTGAGACTCACAGTATTTTGTTTTGCGGTTGCCGGATCTCTGTGCTTAGGGGTCGTCATCATCTGCCCTAGATAGAACATGATTAATAAAGAACTGTTTTAATGTAATTTTCGCCGCTGACCTTAATTGCACAGGTCAGAAATGAAAGCAGCTCACCATATGCCAGACATTAAGGTCTCGAGCAATTCCCCGGCAAACGTTACACTCCCTTGGATTGGATTGGAGACCAGCCAGGCTGCACTCATTGAAACTTATAAATTGCCTTTATCTTGCTGGCAATGTAAAATTAAATTGGTATAAGGGATATTGCATTGTTGATGAAGATGTACAAGGCAGAGTTAACTCCGATACAGTGAACTTATCACAAGATATGAGAAATATCTTAATTGGCTCAACACCTTCCTTGAGCGGCCTTGAAGAAACCCAGTGTTCCTGAAAACTGCAGCACCATTAAAGGAAATAGTCATTGTTCATTCTCCTCGTGTTTGAATTGTGCTGCTTTTCCTATGCTGCTCATGAATGGTAGGGTGCAAAACAGGATATATAGCAGTTTAGAAATGATGACGCTGTAGTGAGCTATGATTTTATCTAAAAATTCCTTTTCTTGTGGTGTATTTATGGCCTGTAAGCCTTCCCTTGCTACAATTCTTTCCCAAGCTCTATTTCAATCCATTGTCCATACAGGGCTCATTTTTTAAGTTTTCTCATCTCTAGCTATAATGACAATTGGATGATGTAAATCTGTAAGCAGCAGGGAGTCTTTGGCTGAAGATGAACTCTGGTGAACATTAACCCTTCTGGGCTCTCTTAACATTTGGACCCAGACTTTGGAAGTAAATGAAAATGAAAATCTTTCCAGTAATTTTCTCCTCTCATGAATTCAATCAGAGAAATTAAAGACAGCCAAGACCTTTTAGGTCACAGTGTCCTGCTTTCCTTTTGTCAGAGTCTTTGTGGCCTCTGTTAAATTTGTTTGAGAAGATTGGGAAGTTATCGTATTACTCACTTGTTACAATCCTTCTAGAATTATAACTATATTAAGGCAATTGTGCCATCTGAGGCAGACATTTTCCAGAGAGAGGGAGTAAGGAAGGCAGTGTTCTTACTTTTAGGGGCTTATATTCTCAAACAGCACAGCTCAATAGAGATGGTTGAGCAGCAAAGCAGTGGGGCTCGACGGTTAAGCCAGCAGGGACCAAGCGGCATAGTAAAAAAGCCCTCAAAAATCACTAGGGCCTTTCCCATTGCTGTGTTGAATGTGCATGCAGTCATGGAAGGAGGTTACCAACACACAGGAGATGTCATCACCAGGAATTACTTGCATGCCCAATCACAAAACAAAAGTGCAGTGGGTTATGAGGCTATGAGCTATGGGGCTGTGAGCCCTAAGATCTTTGTGAAAGAGGGTATAAGGCTTCTGCCTGCTATATCTACAAAGGGAAAACTATGTTGGATGACTGAGCTACAGTGGACAGAGAGCTCTGAAAGGCTGCCATCCATCAGCCAGTCATCCTTGACCCTGGGCGGTGTGGCATATGTGTATAAATGACCAGAACTCCTGGGCCCTTGACACCCTATCATTAAGAGACTTATGCCCTTAGTTGTCAGACTCAGATACTTGCCCACTGTCCTTGATATGAGATCCAATCTCTTTAAGATGTAAGGGTGGCTGACTTTTCCCCCTGTGATCCTAAAGAAGGGATCAGCACTCAGAGATTTATGCTGAATTTATGGAGTACTGCACCTGGAGTGCAATCCATGTGCCCCCATGTTCCTCTGCTCACATCATAACAGGACAATGCTCAGTTTTGGATGATTCCCACAGGACCTGCAGTCTCCCTGTAAGTTTGTGGCTATCCTGAAATTGGCAGTCCTCTAAGTGTCAACTGTAGAGCTGGTGCCGTGCTGGGAGGAGCAGGGGATGTCCCACGGACCATCCATCTGGACACAGGAGGAATCGGTACCTTTCAGCCCCTAGGTGTTAGGGTGACAAGCTCTAACAAACGCAGCAGATGGGTATCTGGTGGAGAGTCTTTAGTAGGCTGGCGGAGTGCCTGACAAACCACAGGGAGAAAATCACAGTATTAAAAGAAGCCCCACGCAGAAACACACTGAAATCTTGCCAGCACTACATCCGACCAGCTCCCGAAAGGGCTTCCTGCACCGCGGAAGTCAAACCTGCTGTCTTCTGCATCCGCTTTCTAATTTTTTTTTTTTTCCCCAGCCCCAATGCCATGAAATGGCCTTGGTGAGCAGCTTGCCAAAGTGGCCATCTCCCACGGTGCCTCTTCTCATCTTCTCATCTTCTCTTAGCACCTGAGGGAAGGGACAGGAAAAGCAGCATTCAGGTTGTACATGGGCCATGTCTAGAAGTTTTTAAAAAGACGAGGAGAAAGATTTCAGCAGAACGCATCTACTAACCGGCTTCTTCACCTAATTAGCTGTGAAAAAGTCACCAGATGGACACAGATTTTAATGATGGCTTCATTCAGAGTCTTGGAGGAGTGGGTTGGGTATAAGAGATAATTATCTTGACTTTTAGATGTAAAAGGCTTCTATTTTATTCTGCCTTTTTTTTTTTTTTTCCTCTAGTTCATTTTTAATGAAAGAGAGGAACAGTGAAATTCAAAACATCAAATAAAAAAGGAAGGTTGACAATCCATCGTTTAATCTCTGCTCAGTGCCAGGCTGGAGTGACATTTCTAAGGATTGGTTTGATGGGAAGCTTGTTTGTTCATAAATTGCCACAAAATGGCATTCTGGGTTTAGCCAGGGACTTTTCCCCTCCCCCTGTGCACTAGGGGGAAACTTAAAGCGATCTTATTAAATGCTACAGGGGTGGGAGGTGTGTTACCATGACACACAAAAAAAATACAGATAGGAAATGCCTCTCACACCCATTCTCTTTCCTCCCCTTCACACACCTCTGCTCATACCCAGTGCTCAATAAGGGGCATCAAGATGAGATTGTGAAAGCAGTGCACAGCTGCCCCAAATGTTGATAAAGACCTCAGGGAGTTAACGGGACCCTTCTTTAGCACAGAGAGCAGAGCTGATGTCTGCAGAGCAGGGGAGCTGTTACCACTGGTGTATGCAGGGAGAATGGAGAAGTAAAGCAACCAGAAGAGCAGGACAAAGCTAGGTTTCCAGAGGATAATTCCTCTTCAGAGCCACAGGCAGCCAAGTGCACTTCCCTCTGTGCCATCTGGCTCCTGCAGCCTGCTTCCATCTGGCTGGGGTAGGAGAAAACCCCTGAGCAACTTGGAGCACCAAGCAGCTGTGGGCATGAGGGGCAAGTCTGCAGAAGGTTCTCAGGAGATGAGATTAAAGAAAAGTAAGTTTTGTAGAACCAAAATTAGTCCAGTGAAAATGCGTGCTCTAAACAAATGCTTTGCACAGGTCTGGGGTATGACCACAGGTAACACACATGGTGTGCCTTTAGCCACATTGTTTTGGGTTCAGTCAGAGCCTTGGTGATGGCTGGAAGTGAATTCCTGCTGATGTCTGAAAGTGAATTTCAATGAAAACCTAGCTAGCAGCAAAGCCACTTAGGCCTGAAAAGGCTGAATGTCCACACGTGTCAGGGAAAGGCTATTTCTGACCTCTGATCTGTTTTTTTAAGGCGAGTCTGATAGAAAAATAAGAATCAAAACCTAACAAATCCCAAAATTTCTTTTGAGCCCCCCTTGATTCCTGAGAATATGCACTATAAGGCTATCAGATTTGGCTGTTCTTGCCATTCAAATCAAGAGCACTCTCTAGGAACAAGTTTTGTTTTTCATGGTGAAGCACCTGATTGTGGTGCACACAGATGGAAATGTAATATATATGAAAGAATAGAGAAACAAAAGACGGAAGGTTTGTAATTTCTGAGAAACTATATAGGCAGCTGGATAAGTGGATCATGGTATCTGTAACTGAAATAACTGAGACCTCTTACACCCATAAAATGAAGAAACCACTTGAGAACAATGTCTCTGGAGAGGTTCTAGCATTCGCTCAGCCTGGGTAACCCTTGAGACCAAACTTTCACACACTGCTCCAGCCCTCTTGGTGCAGCTGGTACACAGAGGAGCAGTAGAAAGTCTGCAGCAATAGAAGTTGATGGGGAAATTCAAAGGAGGCCACTCAGAGCTCTCACAGTGCCTCCCTCTGTAATCATGTTTTCAGTAAAGAAGGAAAGGCTGAAAGGGAAAAGATTTATTGTTGTTGTTAACAATATTTTACTGTCATTTTCCTAAGTTAGCAACAATCTTTTGTGAAATATGTCACTGAAATATTCAGGTACAAACTCTTTCCTCTTACTCCTAACTTGAGAGGAAGGAGTTTGGGACCAATCTGTATGTCAGTGGGGAAAACCTAAACCTGCACAACCCCTAATATATAGCATCCTGAGTTGGGAGATGCCCATCAGTCACAAGAGAGGTCCTGTACCAGCTGAAGCTCTATCTGTACAGACAGGTACATGTGGAGCAGTTGTAGCTTTATCTGTATAGATAGATGCAAATATAGATATGGATATATACATACACATACACTTATGTTTGTGTAGAAAGCTCTTTGATGGATGCTGGAAAGTACCATCACTGCTTTAGAAGGGTACCGGAAAGCTGGGATGAGAAAACAAAAAACTGCCTTGTAACCAAAAGAAATATCAACATGCAATTAAGCATTCAGAGCAGAATCGTCGAGTCTGGAGCTAGGCAGGGTCCTGTGAGCTTGCACAGCTCCTGCTACAAGAATACCTTGTTGAGCATGGAGCCTCACAAGCTGGTAGCCTCAGTGTGCCTCTCAGCAGACACTTGGCCCTTTTACTAGAGTTGCATTTCCTGGTGATTTACTGAGGACCTTGTTGAGCACGGGGTCAGACACCATTTCCAAAACCATCAAATTATTTTTGGCTTTTCATTCTAGCTTTACTAGTGACTTTAATAAAGCATGAAGCTGTGTTCTGCATTTCAGATAGAAATAAGAGTGGTATTCATCATTTTGAGATGCTGATATTGAACAGCTGCAATCGCTTTTGGAACAGCCTAGAATTTCAGCTTGTTTGTGTATTTAACTGGCTGATTTAAAGTAAGTAGAAAAGTCTCTGGGATGTAAAGCTCATTCAATATTTGGAGAGAATCTTAAATAGCAAAATATGGAACATATATGGGTTTGAGCTTTAAAAAAGGAAACACACAGAGATGAGCGTGGGGTCCTTTCTGTTAAGTACTAAACATTGTCTGGGTGAATTCCTTGAATGAATGATACAGCCAGAGGAACTGGGCGTGCTGAGACCTGCCGTAGCAGTGCCCAGACTCTTGTAGGATCTGATCACACATTAGAAATGCCATGGTCAGGCTGGGGCAAGCAAACCATCATGAGGTTACGGCCATGTCATTAGTGATGTCGTTTAGAGCAAGCGATGATCTAAGTACTTTCTTGTTCTATCTGTGCCTTAATAATGCTATAATGCTTTTCTTTTTTTTCTTTTTTTTTTTTCCCTCCAAATCCCATCCCTATTTATTTGCATGGAGCGAGGCCATTGGAGTGACAAGCTGAGTTAACGAGATGGTTCATCATTTCCTCTCTCTGTAATTTTAATTCAGCAGATTGCTGCCTTGCATCTGCATGTGTGTCGGTGCGCCTCACACTCCTCTGACACATCACCTTTCCAGGGCTATCATTTTTCATCTAAGATTATGGACAGGCATTTGGAAAGTGGCCTCAACCAGCGAGGCGAGGAGAAGTTGGATCATTTTTATGAACCAAGGGGTAGAGTGATCCATAAAATATATGTCAAATTAGAACCAGCGCTTCACTGTAAGGAAGACACCAATTAATGGGTTCCAAGGGTTTGGATTTAATAGAGCGGAAGATTTACCAGCCTTTAAAAGCTTAATACCAACACCATTTATTGGGTGAAATTGTTTGTCAGTGGCTAAGAGCTTCCTGACTTCCCCATGCCCCTTGCAAATGGCAACAGTCATATCTATAGAGATTGACAGTGGTGCACTGCTCCTTGCTAAAGAGTTTTTTAACCTTTTGCGTGGATGGAGCATGAGTGGGAGGGCTTGGATACATTTTGTGTAGGGAATATGAAAAGAATGAAGCCCAGAGCAGATATGAATCTCTCTCTGCAACACTGACTGGCTCTCACCAAGTGGAAATATGCTAGCTCTGATGAACATTAGTAGTGCAATGATTGTCAAGTAACTTGTTTGGTTTTGTTGGCTGCTTCTTCCTCTTTTTGTTCTTTTTCTCCAAGTTACCTGCTCATGGTCTTCAGAGGTTAGGAGACAACCATTATCCTTAGCCCAGAGCTGTCATCTTCTATGGGATATGGAAGCACATCTGATGGCCTGGAACTATGAGGTTTTCTTGTGTAAACCTTGTAAAACCAGCCTACAACCTAATAGGAAAGGGGTTGGAAGTCCTCATCCGTTATCTACAGGTAGATCCTTCAACTCCTCATGGCTTTGGCTTGTCCATAGGGACAGGGGTTATGCTTGTATGGCACAGGGTTTATCCAAGTTTATACAAAGAACCTTTTGTTGTCGTTGTTGGACATACAAGTATTGACCACTAAGAATGACTTCTAGCAAGCTGGTAAACTGTCATCAATATTGCCATAACTCAAAGTACATTCTGCTTAAAAAAAAATTATGTGCTCTCTAATCTTTATAAACAAAGTGATTTGTCATGCAAGATTATCTTAAGAGCATTTTTAAATTAGTACTTATTCCTTAAATGCATTATGTTTGTGGAAAAGCATGACTATGTGGTTTCACAGATAATATCATTTCATCCTAAGTATGCAAAGAACTTTTAAAAAGACCCAAACAAGTAAATGGAATGTAAATAAAAAAGAAAAGCAAAATATTTGGACTTCTGAAATTCCTCCAGGGTTGTTTTATGTGTTTAAGAATAGACTGTATTTCTCCTGTAAAATTTGCCTTGCAAAGAAAAAAAAAAAAAAAAAAAAAAAAATAGAATTTTCAAGGATCTGAAGCTGCATAAGACTTTGAGCAAAGAAAATCATGGTCTTAGAGACCCTGCCTGTGTTTTACAGTAACACACAGCCTGAGAAGACCCTTTCTTGGAGCTTACCAGCAAGAAAAGGCTTTCATTACCATAACACATCCATGCCACCTATCAAAGAAAAGGTCAAATGTAAATTCAGATCATGGCAAAAGGTTATTCAGGTAAATCTCTACCTGAGGCCACTCAAAGTTCAAATTTATGACTCTGTTGAACAAAAGATGATGCAGGATATTTACATAGCCAATGACATTTGTTTGCAGAATATTCTAAAGAAAAAAAAAATTACCCAAATCTTCTTTTGTAGCAAGATGTCAGGTGGGAGGAGAAACTTGAGGTACCTCTGCACAGGTCTTTTGACCTAGGAGAGATCTTCTGGGAAGAACAGTAATGGAGATGAGTCCTTCTGAATTTCATATCTATTTCATTGTAAGCCCCAGTGATGGAAATAAGAATGATGGCTCCTCCCTAGAGAACCTGAGAGCAGCATATCATGTTCAACATTATGTTCCTCAAAGAACTGTAAAAAATTGGTATTGTAATCTAATGAATTGTAGAGGATATCTCCTGAAGGGGTAGATTATCATAGAGAATGTGTGCTTTTACTATAAATCTGTGATTTTATTTTTCTGTTTGACTAATGATATACAGTGAGCCATAAGTGGGAAAGCCCCAAGAAACATCATGACAGTTGTTTATTATAACAATATTTATTATATTGCATTAATACAGAAATGTTTTCATTGAGGACAGTGGAAATTCTATTGTAGGGCAGGATAAAAGGAACCAAATCTATGCCATGTGCTATGCTAAAAGAGACAATTAATTTTTCCTTGCTTTTTCAAAAGCATCCTCAATTCAAATGGTTGATCTCCTCAGTAGACAAAAGGACTCTGGAATGTCATCTCAGCAGTTTGATCTAAAGGACCAGAATACAACTTACTAAAACATTAGTGAAATTGAGACATACTTTTTGAAAGACTGCTGGTAAGAAATCTTTTAGTTATACTAGTGGTGAGGGTTTGATGCTGAAGGACAAAGACTCCTTTCAGAGCTGCCTGGTGACATTGACCCACACCATCGTGTGGCGCTTCCATTTGTCTTCCACTCTTACTGAATGAATTGCTCCTAGGGAGGCTCACTCTCTGCCATACTCTGCAGAAATGAGGATGCTTTTGAATGATGGCTCACTCTATTGTCCTTCATATTGTTTCACAAAGCTCTGCTCAGACTGAAATTCCCAAGGCCAATCCTACTTGCTAGCAACTAGGGGTGAGAAATGAAATCTGTGATGGAAAAGCTGCACGTGATGGGGCCAGCTTGGCCAGGCCATCGACACTGCAGGTCAGCTCTTCCTTCCAGCACCTCCAGCCTGGCTCCAGCAGCTGTGCCATAGTGGAGGCCCTGCTGTTACAGCTCTCCTGCGGCTGAGGCACTGCCGTTTTCAGCCCTTCCAGCCCTCTCCATCTGTCCACCTGCTCTTCCCTTTCCCTATGGACAGCACAGAGTTTGGAATAAGAATTGCTGAAGTGGAAGGGTATTCATCTTGCAGGAAGGGGATGCTGTGTGGGCTGGTGACAGCCTATTCATTGCCTTTGGAGGAATGGCAGGACTGCAGAAAAGGGGTGGCATCAGAAGGCAGCGGAGGGAAGGAATAGTACTGGCATGTTGAAGGAAGTAGTGGTGCTGGAATGGAGTTAGTTAGCAAGTGCTGTTAATAATGACAGCCACCTGTTTCATTAGCCATGGTTTCAAACAGAAAGGATGTGGTATGCAAATTACCATGCAAAGCAGGTTGGCAAAGTCCAGATAGGGACAGGGATTTGCCAAAGGCTCTGATAGCAGCTGAAGCAACAGATGTGTTGCACCAAAGAGTGCCAGGGAGGGAACAGACAAGCGGCCATGGCTGCACTTTCCTCCAGGCAAAGCAGAAGAGTGAAATTGCCATTTGGCAATATTTCGGTCAGGTCTTTATACGGGTAGTTGACCTTGATTTGCAAGGCTGATTCATTAGGTGCCCTCCAGTTGGCACCTGCCTTATTACCCAGCACCTAAAGACATGTCAGCATGAAACCCAGACATAAAAATTTATCCCAGTCTAACTCACTGAAGGGACAGGAACTTATGGAGCACTAACATGTTACTTGCATAAATTGCATCTCATTGCTTTTTATAGCTTACTTGTACGCTATAAATTTTGTAAGAAGAGAGAAAGGGAGCTAGAGAAGATTGAATAAATGCAGACAGAGAAGTTCCTTTTCCTTCTAGCTGTAGCAGAAGAGCAGTTGCTTCCCTTTGTCTGGAGGTGTGAGAAATAAGGATGAGCAGTGGATGAATTTCAAAATTCAAAGGCTTGGCTGGATTCAGATATGGCACCCCTCAGCCATATTGGCCAAGAAAACATGCAGAAGCCAGCCTGGCTGAATATCGTATGCCCCTGGAGCTCAGCTCTTAGTGAATGCGAACCAACTGTTGAAGGAATTTAGGATGAGACTTGACTGAACCTCTGCCAAGATTTGTCAGAGGCTGAGATTTGAAGAAAGATAGCCTTTTGAGATTAAGAATAGCTAGGCTGGGTTTCTGGCTCTGCCTCATACTCCTGGGGTGACCCTGGGCAAGACATTTAATCATGCAAAAAGGAATACCAGCTGTATCCTTACTTTACAGGGCTGCAGGGGTGTTGAAAGGATAGATTAATTAAAGTTTAGGAGGCGAGACTCAAACAGAAGACTGACAAGCCCTACATAAATAGCTCATTGCTAGAGCTAATGGGGAATACAAGTTTCAACCCTGTGTGAAATTCTGACATTAAAACATTTGTCTACAAAATAGACAATTCTGGCAAAATAAAACCTTTATTCATTTCTAATGGGAAATATCAGCGTGCTTCGTTGTGGTTTATTTAAAGTACTTTCTGGATTTTGAACTCCTTTTCCCAAGATACTTTACCATTCCACAACTCTTAGGATACGTAGTGGCTCCATAGTTAGAGGGGAAATGCTAGCACATCCTCACAGAGGTAACTTGGCTACGTATCCCTGTGGTAATATGCAAGCCTCCTGAGCATAATTTTATTCCAATCACCACAAAAGTTCAGGCAAGAATCTGCTGCTTGTGAGATTAATCTAAAATTTAGATTCAGTTCAGCAAATCATAATATTTGATTTGAGGTCCACCAGCCTATCTCCTACAGGTTGTTTCATTCCAAGTTTCTTATCTCAGTTAAATCAATGTATTTTTAAGGGTGGATTTTTTTGGAAACCATATGTTGCTGCTACAAGAACACATTGATGTCATATTACTTGCTGGCAATATGTGGTATATAGTGACTACTTCCATTTTCCAATTCACGTTAAAGCCCTTTATACTGCTTTATCAGTATGTTAGAGTAGAAACCCATACAGTTCCTTATGAACCTAGGATGATTTATAATATCACATAAAGGTTGAAATAGGAGTGTTTTTCTGATTTCACTATAAACCACACAAAAATTGTTAATTCAGCCAAGTTTTTTACTCACTTTGTAAATAAATGCAAATCCTTCGATATAAAATGAAATGGATAGGTTGTTAATCTATTAGAAATAAAATGTGTTTTTTTTTTTTTCTTTATTTGCTTTTGTTATTCCTTACAGAGCCTGAGTTCTGATAGATGCACATAGGAACTCTTTTGTTCATCTGCATGTAAGTTTGTTGGGAGAGATCATGGTTTAAAAAAATGTGCAGAGAAAAATAAAAGAGATTTGTGGGAAGATCAGGAAAGCAATATTTCAAAAGGAAAAAAAAAAAAAAACAAAAAACAAACATGCCTTGTTCTACATTTGATAGTGAATTCCAAATTACTTTCAATGTTGTCATGATAAAATTACTCAATTTCCCCCCAAAATAAAGATTCAAATCCTTTTTTTTTGAATGTAATTTACTGTGCCATAAAAACAGCAACAACAACAACAACAACCTACTAACAAAATCAAATTGTTAGGACTTTCTTGGGAAAAATGATTTTTTTTATGGACTGTCATCAAAATATATAATTTCAGATGAAATATGAACAGGAGAAATGAAAAAAATGAATGTTTTGAGGGAAGTAGGAGGAAATTTATGGGAATTTTTTCCGGATTTTCTTTAAATCTCTATGATCTACCCATTTCATTGTCCGCCCCAATAAAAAATGGGTGTCAAAAATGTCCTTCCCAATGTCCATTCCCATAACAAAGCACCAGGTCTTGGTGCAGACGTGTATTAAGCTAACCTCTGACGTGTTATGGCAGGAAAAGCGCTCCTTGTGGGAGAAGTGCATGAGTGTTGTATGTACGAGCCGCATCACCACCACTTCTCTTGGAAAGGGTCAGATAGAGTTGTGCGTGTAACAGAGTTAGTAATGTTCCCAGAGCAAGAGCAAACTTTCCTTATGAGATATACTAATGATTTTATTGTGCCCACATGCTCATTAAAGGTAGCTTTCAGTGGTCCATTTCCCTTGACTCTTCTCTAAGACCCACTGCCAGCATGCCAACACAGGTTTTGGCCCTTCTGAATCATTTTTTTTAGCTGTGGATAGACTGAAGCCTCCTTCTCCCCCAGCACGGGGGCACAGGGATCCCTTCCACCACCCTGGCAAACAAACACAAGGCAAGAACCCGTCCTGATGCCCATGCAGAAAAGGATTTCACTGCTGCCAGCCGTTCCTGTATCTGTGCCTCCTGCAGCTGATGCCATGACGTCTCAGCTTCCAGCCGGCTCCCCCCTTCCCTGCTCAGGCTTGTCAGGAGAGGGAAAAGAAGGTGCTTGGAAATTCCCTTTGAAATCGTGCCTGTGAGGCACGGGTTTATCAAAGCAATGAAGCTGTGTGTGCGAGCATGCATGTGAGCACCCTGCCATCTCATCAAAGAGAAGAATGAGAAGGAGTTTCAAAGGGGTGACCTTGTTCCCCCCTTCCCTACTTCTCTGCGCACACGTGTGTGCACGCACATGCATGCACACATTTGCCTATCCTCATAAATTAATGGTTTTCTGCTGGGGCAGTTCATTAGCAGCTGTGCTGCTGGGAGGCCACACGTGACCCGTCACTGCGCTCAGGGGTTAACCAGGGAAAAAGCTGTGCTGATTCCTGTCGTCAGACCAGGGACTAAATGAGACAGCTATATGTGGTGAGAACCAGGGGCTCTGAAACGGCCCCTTACAAGGCCAGGATTCTCTACGACAACACATGGCTCCTTGGCCAAAAGACAAGAGGGTGCTGTCTGCAGTGCATGTGACAGCTCATGGAACTGCCTTTCCCATGCGTTCAGCAACAGGCTCAGAGCCCCTTTCAACACCTTTATCCTGGCTGTCAGTCACAAAACCTCCTGATACTGCTAAGACATCAGCCAGGATGAATATCACCCTGTTTTCTGAGGGGTGAAATGGTGGTGTATGCAGCATGGTGACGTGAAGCTGGAGTGACAGGACGAGCTCACCACAGGGCTCCGGCGGGTGTTCGGAGAGGCAACCTGGGTTTCAGACTGGGGGGGGAAAGAGGTGCCTGGCCTAGTCTAAAGGCTCTGAGTCTGGGATGGGATGGGATCAGCCCACAAACTTCTTAGGAAATCCTTCTGCCTTGTTGGTCAGCCCTACTACAGGGTGATTTGGTCCCTTTTTGCATGCGCCTGCAATAGTGGCAGCTTGTAGACAGCAGGACTCTGACCAGTGTGGTAGTCAATGATGCCAACATCAGGAGGAGACAGAGGTCACATTTGTAATAGCAGCTTCAGGCTCCTGGCCCTGATGATGTTTGACCTTTGATGGCCTCCCCCCAGAGCTAGGGCAGCACTAGTTCCATCCCTGCACTGCTCCAGCATTGGCAAAGGAAGGTGGAAAGCATGTCATGGTCCTCCTCAACCTTCTGCCTGCTCACTCCTCTGCAGGACGAAAGCACTGGTGCAGAGCTGCTGGGCATACTGGGTGAAAGGGGAGGTGTGCTCGGAGGGAGAGAGGTCTGATAGCCTGTGGCATAAGGAGCACTTTAGGATTAAGCCTCCCAAAGACAGGATTTGAAGATGTTATTTCTAGGATTGGGAAGGAGGGGGCCCTCTCTGTCCAACCCCACATGGGTTCTGTGATGTCTGCTGATCCTCTGACTTCAAAGAATAAGGCTACCTAAGGCACTGGTATTGCAAAAGGCTGAAGCAGTGCCAGCATGTTTAGGACTGTAATCTTAGCTCATGGTGGTGTGCTGAGCTAGTTGTCCCCTAACAGTGAAAGCCTAACACCTCACTGGTAACCACAAAGCTGCAGCAGATCAATATGTTGTGGCCAGCTGGTGGCCAGGGCTTTTATCCAGGAGCTCTGGCCAGCGCTGATGAACTTATAATTTCCAAACAGAAGCAGAGAGATTAACTTCAGGCAGGTAATTCTGCAAAGCTGCAATCACAGCCCTAATTGTATGGGCATGTACTCATGGAGAGATGGCATGCAAATTATTAGGAAGAGACTCTCTGCCCTGAAGAGTTCAGGAGAAGGGGTAGACAAAGTGTGCCTCATTAAATGGGGTACTCAGCCTCTGAGCTGGCCACTCAAGATCACAGGAGGGGTATGTGTTAAGGTAGCAATCCAAAACTCCCTGCCCCAAGCCTCGACCATAATAATTTCCTAGTAGCTGCTTTCGTATAGGTGGATACTTGTTGTTCATGGAGTTTTTCACCATGGCTCTTTGGGAAAGCACTGGTTCAAACCGCCTCTGCCCTAACAGCAATGCCTGGCTCAGCCTGAGCAGGTTTGGAAACACTGTGCAGAGAACCTCCTGTATCTCTTTGTCCCAGAGGCCCCACAGTGTGAGACTTAGAGGGGACAAGAGCTGCCTTCCAGCCAGAATATCTCCCGCTGGGGACACAGGAAGGAATAAATGGGTACCACATGTCCCTGTGTTATGACTTTGAAGACTTCTCCCTGTGCACAGCAACTTTTAGCACTTTCCTGGGCTAATGTATAATGCCTAGAGCGAATCAGATGTTCATATATCCCTTGCCCCTGCTTTATCTACTAACAGGGAAGAAAATTTTTTTGGTAACTGCTTTGCTGCATCTCTAAAAGGCCTAAATGAAGAGGGTATATGTTGAATTTCAGCAAGTGGTAAAATCCAGAGGGCCAAGGACTACCTGAATTGTATCTGATGATGTTTCTTTTTCCTGCTAGGGCACCAGACTGTTTCATGGCTGATGGCTGATGTGTTTGCAGATGTCTAGACACAGCGAAGCTGAAGAGCAGCAGCAGTGGGGCTACTGCTACTACTGGGGCTGCTGCTCCCACTGCTGGGCAGAGCCGAGAAGCTGCGGCCTCTGGTTGAACCTGCCTGCTGCTATCTCCACTCTCTTCAAAGTTTTTCACCCAGCTCATTAACCAGGCTTGGTGAAGGGCGTCTGGAACTGGTTTAATGGAGAAAAGTAATGTGTTTGCAAGAGGGTAAATCAGTAACAGGTATTTGGGGCAGCACTGGGCTTCAGTTTACAGGGGCTGTTTTCTCTCTACTGCACATAATGAGCTTATTGGTAGGTCCTCAGGAGAATCTGAACATCTTAAAGGAATCAGAAGCTTCTTTTATAAACATACTTGATCTTTATTTTTACGTGTCTATGAATTTCCAGTTCATAAAAGTGGAAGACCCGCTCACCAGAGATCATGCACATGCTCACTAAAGCACAAAAATACAGCTTCATTTCTCTTGAAAGGGAAAAATAAAAATAAATAATAATAATAATAAAAATCAGCCTTTCCTTTGTCACTAATCACTATCTCTGATTTTTTGCTGATGAACATTGGTCTCGATCTCTGGGCAAGTGATGGAAGACCCAGCTCAGTGTGAGCAGGGACTGAGAAAGTCTTCCCAGACTGTGAGTAAGGAAAGGATTAGCATGAGAGTTTTGGGTAACAATTCAGTAGCAATGTGCAGATGTTTCCCTTTAGGACCTAATGGTTTCAGGCTCTCCAAGGTTCATTGTTGTATCTTACTCTGTTTCTGCCGTGCCCATTATCTTCAAAAGACACATCTATCTGAGAACGCTCTTCTTCTCAATCCTCATTTGTCTTCCCAGGCGTGGGCATCCTCCCTTAAACTTCAAGTACCTCTTCTCAGACCTCAGTTTCCTAACTGAGATTATTTATTGATAGCCTCTTTCTTTTCTTTCTTTTTTTTCTCCCCTTTTGGCTCCATGGCCCATCAATTAACTGGAGAGGGTATTGATCGGTAATTGTGTCAGGTTTCCCAAAGCTTTCTGGGAAATGCAGCGGCTGCTGCTGCTTCAGATGATTGCATATGCTCTGTCTTTGATTCACAGAGCACAGCTAGGGAGTATTCTCACTCAATGTGACTTAAACGAGCAATGAGCTCACAATTTACCCTTAGGAGGGTATTATTTGCAGCTCTCACTGGATGGGTGTTTGACATTAACAAGAAAACAGAAGAAGCCAGAACCTAACAATTAATTCCCACTGAGCCGAATGGAAACTTTAAATTGGGGGTCTATGGCAGGCTGACATATGTTAGCTTATAGCACTAGGTTACCTGGCTGGAAGGATCTTTGTGTCTGGCAAACTAAACTTACAAGAGTAACATGATTTGTGCCACAGTCTGATTTCACCCTCCTTCTACAGGCTCAGTAAATTAAGCTCATGTTGGTGGCATTCAGTGCTGCTGTAAGCCCTACTGGGTCTCCCGGTGCTAGCAGAGCTCCTAAATTTGGAAATGGTTTGCTTAAAGAGATCAGATATTGATTAATAAGGGATTCTTTTCTGAATCTTCATCTACTTTTCTATGGCAAAACATCATATTTTACAATGGAGAACTCTGCCCTAGCAAGCCCATAATTCTAGTACCACAAGGTTAGGAAGATGGTGTTGGCCTATTCCAAGGGTACATGTGCGGGTGCTGCCTCCTTTTCCTTGCTGAGAGCCTATTGAGTTAAGGACAAAATGTGACATTGCCTTTGCTTTTAGGATGGTTTATGTGGTTTTGCGGCCCACAATACATCTCCAGCCTGGAAGACAGAGATGTGCACGTCTCACTGACGAAAGTCTCACAGTCTCACTGACAAAAGTCAGTGAGTGCTTCAAACCACTTAGGAATGTGTGGGAAATAAAGATATCAACATCGTCCTATCAACAAATAGAGGGCTTTTTATATTAACCTGAGAAGGAGTTGCTTTAAATATCTGAATAAAGTAGGTATTTTATCAGTGTCTCACTTACATGGTGACCAGCTCCCTCTTGCTTGTAATGTCAGGAAGCTCAGCTGCTGGGCTGGGTGCTGCGCAGAGCTCCTCAGCAGTGCTCCAGGGAAGGTTGGGCTGCCTGAGGAATGATGAGAGGTCTGGGGCATGGGGGAATAATCATGGCCAGTTGATAAAGAGGTTTATTCTCCCAGCTGGGACAGAGGTTCCACTTTGGCTGGTAGGTGATGTGGTGCTGCAGAACCAAGCTAAGGAGAAGATGCAGCTTTTGAGGTTGCTGTTATTCATGGCAGGTGGAAGAAGCATTCAGCCTGCCTTCTGCCAGCTAGAGAGCTTTTTGAAATGTCTCCTCACCCATACTCCCCCTTAAATGTACCCTGACTTTCCCCAAAGTTAATCAGAAACTGGTGAGTGAAAAATTGTTCCTACTGGCTCAGGATGAGACTTTGTCACATAGCCCTGTGTCTATGACTTTAGCAAGAGTTCCAGCTGCTCAGTCTTGGGTCATTAGCACCTTACACAAATCTTCAGGAAGCGTTTGCTTGAAATAATAGGATGTCACCACTTATGTGAAGTTTCCACCCTGAAGGGTAAAAATGAGGAAAGGAAATGGGCTGGAGGAGGGTTTGGAGGGGTTTTGAGCATCCAGAGTGAAAGCAGAGAGGTTGATGTAGGACCTGGATATTTCGCTAGCATTGTCCCAAACTGACTGTCTGGTGTTTCTGATGTTGCCTCCTAGGGCTGTTGAAGGAAAGTTGATTTTTCTTTGCTCAAGTCCAGGCCTAATTTCATACTTCAACGCGAGTAATAAAAAGCTTGTCACATGAAGCTTGTTTTCATAACACCCCCTGCAAGCATATGTCCAGCACACATGCAGACATGCACAAAACACAAAGACTTTCTCATTATCCTTGGCTTTGTACTATCCAGCTTCCACCATTGTTTTTTCCTCTCTGTTTATACATTGACCCGTATTCAGCACAACACCCCTGCATGTGTTGTGTTTCTCACAGTAACCGTTGTACCCATGTACCCGTATAGATTATGCATTCACCAGATCTTCACAATTCCCTTGTTGTGCCTGGCACAAATTCAAACGAGTTGAATTGGAAAGTGATGGCTTTTTCCCCTCTCATCACTACATGTAAATCTTCATCAGGTTGGTGACTTTCCAGCATATCACAAGCACTGTTGTGGTTTGTATTTTGTTTTGTTAATCTATTAGCTCAGCAGATGATAAATAAGTCTCAGAAAGAATTAGCACTTTGAGATGCAGCTCTGCCACACAGAGCACCTTTTTTTAATTAAGGTGACTAGTATTTCTTTCTATGAAAAGAGTCAGTATGCAAATTTTCTAGCCACCAGCAGAGCATCTTCTGTAATTCCGCACACTGAGCATCTCTACCAGCTTGACAGCTTCTGCTTCTGCCTGTTTCTCTTGTGCTACGGACTTTCACACTGCTCTAGGAAAGCTTCTTAGTCCAAAGCTGCCACCTGCTTCCTTGTGAACTGCTCCAAAATTGCTTTTGAGCCCATACTATAGCATGAGTGGTTGTTGTGGGAGATGAACCAACATGCAGAGTTAGAGAAGTTAAGGGTGCCAACTGCATGTGGAGTCTCCTGACAAGGTGGGTTTGCTTTGGGCTGTTCTAACTGTAAAGTTAACCCTTGGTTTTCAGGCCTGATACCAGGATCTCCATTATTTCCCAAAGGTCAGAGTTTCTGTCTGTGGGCTGAATGATGGTTTGAAAAAAAGGACTAAGTTCCAACAAATTACATTCCAGAGGTTCATAATGAGCCTAATGAAAAATTTAGCCCCTGATTTTAAGACAAAAGCAGAATCACATTAAGAAGCTAATGTGAAGAACTGGCTTTATTTCCTCATAGGATCTTTGTGTATATGCTGAAATGCGTTCCTTCCCCATCCATCACAGTAAAGAGCATATTTGCTTAAAGTAGTTGTGAATGAAAGAGATGTAAAGCAATCACCCTCAATGGTCAGGCTGGGAATTCATCAAGATATCTACTGATCCTCTTAAAAACGTATCATTGCCTGTTGAATTGTGGAGCCTAATGTAAGGAAAATTAGTCGACAAAGTCAGTTTTATTTTCCCAGAGTTATAGGCTTCATTGTATTTCCAATTCGCTACTAAACAAAACTGTGAGCCTACCTTTTGTTCGATTCGAAGCATTTAATAACTTCGTAAAAAAAAACAGGCTGTTGAAATTTATATCCATAAGTTGTCATCTTTGCCTTATTTTCAATTTTCCTGTGAAGTTATTAAAACATTATGTGATCGTAATATATTTATGGGGAGGGGGAAATGAGGCGTGACTCTGACTGAGGCACACTGATTTGGTAAGAACCAAAAAGCATCAAGTGCCACTAACTTGTACAGGGGAAGACGCGTGTGTGTCTATACAGTGAGTGAAGTTTTGAATACATATATTCTGTACTTGTTACATGAAGTTTCTGTTCTCACAACCTACATAAATATTAATGAGAATCAAAGGTATCAAACTCTGCTCAACAAGTTGAACTTAGACTCCCTCCTGCCTTTGAACTATTTTGACTTTTTCTTTTGGATACTGCATGATAGGAGGAGGAGAGGAGTTTTGGAGCAAGCTTGATGGTAATGTTTGCTGCTAACAAGCACAGAGCCTGTTATTATTCCCTATGCCTTTATTCACATGGGGTGGGGTGAGGAGGGGATGATGACTATTAATGGAGATAAGCAGCTTTCCAAGATTCAATTCTGCCCTGTTTTCTCTTAGGTTATACTGTTATACTGCACCTTACTGTGGTATCTGAAGTTCTGGCCTGTTTTCTCAGCTGTGTGCAGAGCCAAACCTTCCTTTGTAAGCAGGATGCTGAGCATGTGGACTGTAACAGATCTGCACGGGGATTTTCTTTCTGCCTCATATCTGCATGGGGCTTTGTGCAGGACTCCTCGCGTAGGATTCTGGTGGCTGTGTTAACAGCCCCTAGCGTGACACCAGACAGACTTGCATTAGAGAGACCGGTGCTCCCAGACTCTGGGCTTTCTCTCCATAGAAAGAAGTCATTCAATACCTGAGCTGAACACTGACAGCAGTCAGGTTTGAAAGTTATCTGTAATGGATGAAAAAGGGACACTGATTTTCTGACCAAAGCACACAGCCGTTTCCACCCCACTGTGGTGCTGTTTTGAACATATTAATCATTTTAAGGAAAAGTCAACTCTGATAAAAATCAAAGTAGCCCATTGTCTTGAGCTGTGCCACTCCAGACTCCAGCGGCCGAGAAGTGGTCCAATCAAACCGATGGCATGTCAACGTGAGTGATAGGAGGCGTATGTTTCTGTGTGCTAAAAGCAGCACAACACATTGCAAGGGATAGGAAACTGGAGTGGTTCCGACAGAATCACATATGGCTTCACATATATAATGTGCAAATTCATCAGTCAAAAATATTGAAACACTTCATAAGGGTAAAGCTCTGCTCCTACAAGGGCTGTGATCCCACAGACTTAAGAGGAGCAGAGTGGAGCCAGTGCCAAGTGTTTGCAAAATCCTCCCACAAAAGTGTTCTCCAGGGTGGTCGCATGTGAGAAACTTTCATCTTGACAGAACAGAATCCATAACTGGCTTCTGTCAGTCCAGCTGAGTGATTTCACCCACTTTTCTCTTTCATACAAATGTCTTCAGCTGTTCTGGATCAGGAGTAGCTGTCCTTTCTTGTACAGATGTGTGACAGCGAAGGAGGTGGCAAGATGAGTCCTCATCTTATATCCATTAAAAGATGAGGAGCTGGTGTTTCATCACAGCTCTGTGTCTTGGTGGGCTACATCCTGCCAGGCAGGGGAGAGGTCTTTTGATAGGGTGCTCCAGAGCTGCTGTAACGGATGCCAAAGGTTGTTGAAAGGCAGCATGATGGATTACAGGAAGAATTAGGCCTCTGTGCCAGAACAAGGCCATTTCAGGTCAGGAACAAACAGTCTTGGCAGAGCTGTGTGGGGAATCCTGAAAGGCATCTGCCCTCAGAACTCCTGTCTCCAATCTGTGTTAATATTTGGCTCTTTCAGGGTTGCTACCATCCACTCATTAAAAAGAAGATGCAAAGAAAATATGCACAGGAATTTTTCCCTGCTATGTTCACCTCAGCACCATTATCCTTCAGGCCTGCACTACCAAACAGTTCTCCAGCACCAAGGAATGAGTGTCTGGGCTCACCAAGAATGTATGTTTCTCTTTCTGGGACCAGCACATAACCTGTGCTTTACAGGGTTTGTTTTAATTGTTGATTTGGGGGTGACAAGATGCACAGGGCTCCAGAGTGCAGCTTACTGCATAGCCTACGCTGAGCTGACAGGACAGGTATGTGGAGCCATTTGCTGGCACCTGGAAGGAACGAGAAAAAGCATTAGCTACATTAGGACTATTTAAGATAACCCCGAGAGCTCTTGTCACAGACAGCTCTGCTCCTGCTGATCCTAACTGTATAATGCTAGAGCAGAAAGCCAGGCCCAGCATGGCTTGTGGGAGAGGGGTTTAATTATTTTCATTCTTAATTTTCATTTCAGCCTTCCCAGTAATTTGTGATGCCTTTGTTACCCGAACAAGGGAGACAAAAGATATTTGCCTTGTAGATTCCTTCAGAAAGCAGTCCTTACGTTCCTGGCAGCAGCCTGCCTGACAAGCTGGTGAAAGCAAATCCCTCAAATCCACACAGGTTCAGCATGGAGCACAAACCCAGGGAGACTCTTCTGGACCATAACCCTCTAAGGGCAGGAAAAGAAAGCAGCCCTCTGTGCTAGTCCTTAAGATATTTGAGGGGGTTGCCCCCAGTAAGGTAAAAGCAGGGCCAGCCTCAGGCGTGTGTTACTCACTGTCGTAGACCATTCTGTGGCAGGAGCTGAGATGGACAACTAACCTGTCTCCCCTGGATCACTAAAGATGGGTGGTGGAATTAGCTTATGGTGATAAATAGCCACGGTGGCTGATTCAAGGCAGGAGTTGCAGAATGAATATCTCTATTCAGTTCCTGGTCCTCAGTGCTTGTTAAAACCGCATCTGGATGTCGAAAAGGAAAGGAAATCACCACCACTTAGTGAAGGGTGGGTTGTTTCAAAGCAGTTCCAGGCATCCAGGAGACCATCATATTTTCCTGTTGGAGTTAAACTGATGGGTGTTGTTCCAGATTACACACACGGGAATGCTCTTTATTTTCATTTCCATCTCATAAAGTTTGTGCCCACCATTTTCTCATTGGGAAATCATACTGTTTTCTGTACCTGCTCATCATAAAATAAGAGCCTGATTGCACAGCATACCTTTCATTGCAAACTGCTTGTGAACTTGGAGGAGAAATTGCACCATCACCTGCAAAACGCTGTGGTATGTCTACATCCAGGCAGCTGTGTGTCCTTTGTGCCTGTCCTCTGAGGTGGCCATAAGCAAGAAGGCTACTTTCCAGAAAAAAAAAAAAATAATATATTAACAGGGAATTCTTGCTTCAAAGACACTGAGTACTGCAGCCACCAGGCTTTCCTCAGAGATACAACCATCTCTGTAGAGGTAGGGAAATAGGTGGGGTTTTGCCATTAGAAATCAAAATAGGAACAGAAGGAGGCTGAGTATTTGGAGCAAGAGGACATAAAAGAATCCATGTGCATGTAGGTGAATTTATCTGTACTGGGGGTAAAATAAAAAGAGGAGCTCCATCAAAACTGTTTAGAGAATCTGTTTTGTTAGAAAATACTAGGGTTTTAATAAAGGGATTAGCATTAGTCTGTTGCTGAAGACAAAATATGGCTGTATACATTAAATATATTGAATATGGCTGGCTACTGCAGGGATACACACAGCTGATGTAGTCAGAATACATTCATTATTCTGGAAACACAGGCAGATTTTGTGCTTTGCTGCAATTTGCTGATGCTCTGCTTTTCATTCCATTTGAACCTGTTTCCCTTCATGTTAAATATCTTTTGAGTAGAGTTGGCTATGGTGTTTTTAATGCCCTTAGCAGAGTCTGGAGGTCACTGCAGCAGAGCAACTGGTGAAGACAGCAGAATTCCAGCAGCAATTGAACTGCTTCCATGAACCACACTTCGTTGTGTCCTCTGGACATCTGCTGCGCTTCCTTAATGGGCATTGTTGGCTTCGCTCTTCAGGAACTGAGCAAAATATTCTCAAGAGTTCAAAAATACTCTGAAGTGGTGGTTAAATCAGATCTAAACACAGATAAAAATATAAGCAACAAATCGTAATGCTTCGCAGCTCGTAACATTAGTGTATACCTACTCCAGGGAAGGGGAAACTCTACTGATTATCAACTGAAATTCCCTCTGCACTTCTTAAGCAGATTGAGGTTCACATAACCTTAAATCCTCTCCTTAAACAGCTTGGGTTTCACATAACCTTAAATCCTCTCAGCCCCAGGTAACTAAGAGGGGGAAAATGTGTTGGCAAAGGGAATGCGAGGGAAGAAGCTGGAAGACTGTGGTGGGCAGGAGGTTTCTGTAGCACGGTGGAGCAGCCATCTGCAGCACAGGCAAGGGCAAAAACTGGCTCTAGCTTGACTGCAAAAGGCAGAGCCTCTTGTGAGCAAAGAAACATGGCAACACTGGGCCAAAAAAGTCTTCCTTGGGGAGGTCCCAACAACAGCAGGCCGAGGCATAAAGGTCCAATAGTGGCAACAGAGCAGCTATTCCTTAACCACGATGGACAAGTTACCAACTAAGACTTTTGTGTCTCTTGATACAAGGGAAATGTGAGAAGTCAGCACACTAATTTCACCCAACATCTTCTTTATATACCCTGAGCCATGCTGAAGGTAGTTTCTGAGGAAAGGACATTGCTAACAGTGCCTTCCAGAAGTTTCCAGTAGCTCTGCAAGTGAATGAGTTGGTCTTTCACAGGAATTTTCTGCTTGAAAACATTATTTTTTTATTTTTTTTTTCCTACACCGTGCTGCAGGCTCCTGCATGTTATGTTGTCATACTTGGCAGGAGGATGAGGGGTAAGGAAGTGTTAAGTTATAATGTAAATTGAGTTTATTGCTGTCTGGCAGAATATTTTGGCAGCCTTTTGTGATGAAGCCTCTGCCACAAACACTTTTTTGTGTTTGGAACCAGGTCAAACCGTTAATCTGGGTGTCTGCAGGGACATGCACAATACTACAGCAGCTCCTACTGTCAGAAGATGGATGCATCCCTGGCTTCCCACTGAATGTGCTCACTTCCGACAATGTTATAGTCGAGAGATTTTGCTAGCAAGAAAGGTTATTGTAGCGGGAGGAAATGAGTGATTCAAAAGTGTCCCTGTTAAGCAGCTGTTCAAACCATAATGTTTCCAGCTTCTCAGTTTTTCAGGACAAGCGCCACATCTTTCTTGAAGCCATCAAAACTGTAGCAAAGATAATTGCTAATCTGCTGAACGGCTAACTTCAAAGTTGTGGAGAAAATCTATTCCAGCCTGGACCTGAGTAATTCACATTTGGGAGTTCTGTTTCTGTGAGTCAAGTTTTGCCTCACAGAAAATCCTAATAATGTGAAAGCTACAGGACACAAGGGGAGGTTGGCCAGCAGGTCTTACAAGAGGCCCTAATTCATCCCACATACCCTTCTAGAAGGGCCTCTCGCTGTAGTATCATGTGAAAATATCCCTTAGATTATAATGAGTGTTTCTGTCATAATCCCTTCACTGTCATTTAAGATGAGGGAGGGAGCAATATTAGTGAACTGCTCTTTCTTTAGTTTATTTAGTCCCATTGTAGCAGCAGTGCAAATTAATGGGGTTACTGAGTGTGTACAAGAGCAGGATAGGATTTTTTTTGACAGAGCTGCAGATGGAAGAGTTAACTATATGCCTAAAATGGCTTCACTACCCAAATATTTTCTTGGAAAGCTTTGGAATGCAAAGCCTTTGTAGTTTTTTCTTAATTAACATTGATCATTGGCTGTACCAATTAATGCAATTACTTGGTGCAAAATAAAGGATCCTATCAGATCTGTATCATATGCTAGTCCTCTCAGAAAAACAATTTGGGCAGAGCAGACTGAAGAAGTGGATTAGCCAGAGAAAACATTTCTGTTAAAAGAAATTATCATTTAGAGTTTTTTTAGAAGAAATGATACATTGCCTGCATGCAGAGTCATAACCCATTTCCTTTTCAATAGGAACTAAATATGTTTAATCACTAGGCTGTCATATTAACTATCTTTGATTTTTATTTAAAAAACACAAGGGAAATAAATGTTAAAATCTAGGAAATTGGCTCAATATTGAAATTTTCTCCCAGGATACAAAGAGGATTTGAAGTTTCAGTGGCTTTGGATGGTGGGGGTTCTGTCACACATTTACATTTAATTTTTTTCCAGTTAAGTTCAGTGATCAGAGAAGTTTATGGGTGCAAAGTTAGTTCCCCAGTTCTGCACTCAGAGGATACATTGGAAAACAGATATGGCCTGAGCACAACTTCCCTCTGATCTATAAGTTATATTAACATGACCATGGGTGGTGGGAATTTGTATACTTGGATCCATTTTTTTCCCTCTAAGGTGTTAATCTTTTACTTGGAACTTGCATATAAAAGACTTGGCTTTTCAGAACAAGACCACGTGTTTTCCAGGCTGGTGGATGCCTCAACAGATCTGCTGGTGGGAATTTGTTACCATCAAACCCAAAATGAGAACTTAGTTCTGTATTTGCCTCAGGGCCAAGCGTTTTTCACAAGTCCAATCCCCATCTAAATACTACCACTTTGATCTTTCCCTCTTCACGGACTCTCCTCTTTCATCCTTAAAAGAGGTTCAGCCAAAATTGTGGTAGAAACTACACCTCACTTCTTTGTACCTCTACTTGCATAAGCATCCAAACCCACCATTTCCCACCCATCCCTGGCCAGTGAGGACCATCCTGGAAGCATGTTCCTTCCCAGTCATGTAATACAGTGCCCTCTAAGCAGACTCAAAGGACAGCAATGAAACTAAACCAAGGAAAATAATGTCCTCTTGCTTTGCTCTCCATCCAACAGTTCCCAGGCTCTGGAGGGCTCCAAAGATGTTGCTCATTGGCATATCCCACCACAATGCCATACACCTTTACAAATGCCCCTCCAGCACAATAAGGAACATGTGCTTCTGTCTCTGCACCTAACACAATGCAATGATCTTTCTTCTCCAAAGCTGTTCCCCTACTGCGGCTCCTCTTCCACTGACAGTGAAGGGCTGGCTTCTCCCCAGGCTTTGCCAGATATCACACCTTTTGCTGCAGCTCCTCCCAAACATGTGCCTGTTTGACATGGTCATCCTGGTGCCCAGCTAAAGAAGCCCAGCAATGTATTTCAGGCCAGTACAGTAGTTACCAGCCCAAAAGGCCAGATCAGGTCAAGCAAAATATTTTGTAGATGTTGGCAAAGTGGTGAAATAAATAAATGACAGTAATTCTCTCTCCCTCCATCTAGTTCTTCCTCAAAATACTAATTAAATATACATATATCTATAAACTTTCATTTTTATATACTCTTTTTCCTGTTTTTAAGACATTAAAGATGGAAAAAATAAAAAATAAAAAATACCAAAATGAAATGTTACTTTGCCTGTCAACTTTTCCATCCACTAAAGATGCTATGAGGAGGAAGATTAGGATAATCACCCAGACCTGTTTTATAGATAATTTTCACCAACTGTTGGTGAAAAAGTCACATTTTCCCACTGACCTTTACAGATCACCTGAGTGATCCATACCCTGAGCTTTGGCATGGGGCATAAAATAATGGATCTGAGGAGCCACAAGTGGTCCTTTTTCTAGGTCACCCCTCTGGGAATAAGACATGGAGTAGTTTGACTTCTGTCAAATGTGCATTTGCTTCCACTGAGAAAGATAACAGAACGAGCACAGAAAGGAGGTGGACTTCATGCTGTGGGGTATTTACAGGCAGATTCATGATGCCAGAACTAAAGGACAGAAAATTAGGGCATGTGCATGGCAAAAGGATTGCAGGACAGAAAGCAAATGGCACCGGTTCAGCTGGAAGTCTCTGGGGCCTTTGAGAAGTCCCAGGTTGCTGTGTGACCCCTTCAGCAGTCACCACCAGGGCTGGAAGATGTGGTCTTCAAAAGAATGAAAGTGAATAAGGGGTCAAAATCAGCAGGAATTCAGTGTCAATCAGACATCTGTAGGGCTCCTCACAGGGTACACGAGATCCAAATTTAATAGCTAGGAACATCCCAGTGCACTGACCAGGTTGTTGTTGTGTTTAAAAAGTGCTCTCCCATGGGCATAAGTTGCAAAAGTGCAGGTCAGCATCTGGGTATGAACAGCTCAATACCTGTACCACACCACAACACAGAGAGTTAAAAGGAGGTCTCGGCTCACTGAATGTAAACTCTTTGTTCTCAGGTGCATCAAGGCACTCTTTCATGTGCTACTGAGGCGAGAGCAGCAATTCTGAGCATGCTAAGCATCCATGGTGCATCTCCCACGCTACCAGCCTTGGGGTCTCTGAAGAGATGGAGGCTGCTGCCTCCACCACATGCCACAGAAACAAGCAGCAGTAGCACAGGGGGAGGACAGCATCAGGCACCACTTGTCACGGTGCACAGGCCTTGGATGACAGTCAGTGGTTTCAGATATCTTTGCTCTTATGTCATAGGATACTTTTCCACGCTTCCTTGCACTGTCCAGTGCTGCTACAGTGACCTGCAGCTCACACAGAAACCGTGTGCTGCTTTATTTTCCATGTCCTGGATGCACTTTTATCTCTCTGCCCTCATCAGATGCTTCCTGACTTGAGCACATGCATTTTCCTGTGGGAAAATGCACTTTTTCTTAACAACAAAGGCAAGGCCCGAGATAAACTGTCTCCGTGCAGTGAGATTAACAGGGAGGTTGAGAGAAAATAAATGTGTGGTCATCACCTAGTGTCAGAAGCTTCAAACAGACAGGAAGTTGAAAGCTCACTTTGCCATTTTTCTAGACAAGAGGCAAAAAAGCTGGAAGATATTACAATTGTCCGTTGCTTGAAGAAACGAGTTCTTCATCTCATCCCTTCTTACCTGCAGTGAATGGATGACAAAACCAGGAGCTTCCTGTCCATCTCTAGCCTGAAAAACCACCCACTTGCTTTCAGTGTCATCAGGGCCACAACACTTGCTTTTTCCCAATTTTCTGGCATGGAAATATGGAAATCTGAGTGCTAACTACATTGCTTCCCTGTACTTTTACAGCTGAGGGCTGAAGCAAGCAGACTGTGAATGAGATGGAGGCATGGAATCTAACCAAAAGAGGAGACAAATTTGCCTGTTCCTCACGTGACGGAAGAATGGAGCCAGTGTGAACATTTTCCCCTAAAACTGTCATTCTGAAACAAATAGTTAGTACCTAAATAATACTATTCACAGGAAATACCCGCTTCTCATGGAAAATGTCAGTTTTCCAGATAGAAAAATACATAAAAGTGTCATATGTCAAAATACATCAAAGTTATTTTGGCTGAACTAAAACTGAGGTGGGTTTGTTTGGAAAAACTCATGCAGGGAGAAGTTAGACTTTTCTGACTCCACTAATGAATAATATCTCACTTTCCTGCAGCAGGCTTCATCCACAGTGTGTTTGTAACTGCATCCTCGCCTTCTTACATACGGGTAAAAAAGTGAGCTACCTAAGTGCTGAAATCAGGGTAGAAACAGGGTCCTGAGCATCCTGGATAAAGTCGTTATCATTGACGTGATGTGCTCATCCAGCCAGAAGGATGGAACTGCTATTTCTAGCAGGCCTTCCTGCAAACCCAAAGGGGCATCATGAAATGCATTCCAAATTCAGAGATAAAGGGCCCTGCTCTGGCTCATTTTCACCTGCAGTGGATTATCTCTTATGTGGCCCTGACGTGCCAGACACCAACAGAACTTTAGTCTGCGCACACCGCTCCTGCAGTTGCAAATGGCAGTCAGCCACGCCACGGCCAACAGGACTGCCTTACACGCATGGGTCATCAATACTTATAACAAAAGTGCCCTGGATATCATCTCACCCATCCCTGTGCACAGGATCATCAGTTTGAGACAGGGTGAAGTATGACACAGTAGGGTCATCAGAGCTGTAGGAATCCTCCCCAAAACAAGTGAATTATTTATATCATTTATACACAGAAGAAATAAATTTACATTGCAGTCCCAGTAGTTTGTCCAGAGATCCTCTCTGCTGTTTTACTCTTAAGAAGAGCTTCTCAGGTGACTGCCTACCCCAAAAAAAGAGGAGACCTCAGCAAGGACACACCGACAGCTTAACAGATATGTACTTGGATGCAGCTCTAAGGATTAGAGCAATAACATCACTTGTAGCTGATGAGAATTTCTCTTTTACAGACAATATATATTGGATTATTTATTTTGCATCATGACTACCTTCTCCTTTCCTCTCATTTCATTTTTTTCCCCTCTCTGTATGGTAAAGAAAGAGCATATGATGAGTGTGGTATATTATAACTGAATATTAATCTCTTCTATTCAGTCAGTGCATGCATTCATTTATATGGATGATTTGCTAGTTTTGTTTGAATACACACACACACGTTTAACAGTGAGGTTTATTATGAAAAATGCCATCAAATTAACTCTTTTAAAAGATGCCAATATTATTGGCAAGAATTGCATTTTATTTTCTTTGTAAATGTGCTGCTTCCTTAGACATTCATTTCTTTGGAAACCCAGTACTTTTCCAAATGCAAAGACACTAGTGATGAGCAACTGTCATTCCCACATTAAAAAGCAAAACCAAGCCTTGATCTTTCTACAGCAGATTAGGGAGAGAGATAAAAATGAGATGAAAGCCTCAAATGTCTGTTCCACTAGGTTCGAGGCATTCTTTTTGTTTTAGTTCCGCACTCTGCCTCTTTAATTCCCGCTGGCTCAAATGCCAATTTTCTGCTATGTTGGCATGACTGCCGAAGAATTGCTTCTGTTAATAAACTGCACAAAATAGCTGAGCAATTAGGCAATTAAACTGTTTTAAATTTAATTTAAAACCCTGGCATTTTGCTAGGAGTACTTTTTTTTCTTTAATCCCATCTTTTTTGTGTGGTGGGAGGTCGGAAGGGTGGGAAGGGAGGAGCATGGTGATGAGAGAAGGGTCTGGCATGATCAGAACAGACTCAGGTCCTGCTGTAGATAAGCACAAGGGCTGTCTGCTTTGGGGAGCACGTTGCAGCCCTTGCCCCTTATTAAAACAAGTCATTTTTTCCCAAACATTTAACACACAAACAAGCTTAATCTGATTTCTGTCCTGATCCCAGATGGGTATCAGGGCTTGTAAGCAAATGAATTCAAGAGCTGCCTACCTGCTCTTGGCTGCTAATTCAAAATACAAGGGAATCAGGGAGAAAACACAGGAATTACTATGCCCGGGGGTGAGCAACCTGTTCTGCTCATCACTGTGTGTTCCCACTGCATTTGAGGGCACTTCTCCAAGTTACCTGAGCCGTAGGAAAGTCTGTCCTGTGAGCTTATTTGACTTGTATTTACAGAGATGCCATTTTTTTTTTTTGCTACTGATCAAGTTTGCCTTTTGATAAATGCTCTCTCTGTGACTGGCCATTGATGATGGCACAGAGATTTCCACTTGCCAGAGATGGGTCCAAGAGGAGAACAGTGAGAGGGCTCCCCCACATCATGCTGTGGCTACCACAGCTGCTCCTGCACCAGCCAAAGCCCATCCTGGGCCGCTCACATGGTGAGGATGCCAAGCTCTGGCAGCACACCCCATCTTCATACATCCCCACCCAGGCCAGCCCTGCTCTACCATCCAAACTCTGTGCATGTTCCTCTCTTCTGACCCACAGTCCCCATCCATCCCATTTGTGATCTCAGCCAAAGTTCTCCTAATAACCACAAATTTTCAGCTACCTAGCAGCATCCAATCCCTGTTCAGTGCAACTGCTCTTCTACCCTCCCAGCTACATGCCATGCCCTCAGCTGACTCACAACTCTGCCATGCCTGAGTTTTTCAGAGCAATCTGTCCTCCTCATTTCCTGATGCTTTAAATCTCTTTTCCTACTGTAATAGCTCGAAGAAACAAAACATTCTCCTTGGCGCCCTGATAAAACTTTCCCCTAATAAAAGTTCACCAAGTTTTCTGAGCCTTTTTGAACTACCTACAGTCAGATGAATGATGCCACAGCTAAGCAAAATATAGCACAATGTTGTATACCCTGCAGTGCTGACTGTCTCCTCGAGGAAAGCTCATATTTCCATGGTCACGTAATGGCTATTTTTAGTGAACCAGTCATTCCTGTTATTTTCCTAGTCTTTGAAATTAAAAATAATGGAAAAAGAATTAAAAGGATTCTTCTAAAGGTTACAGTAGTCACATACTGTTTGCAAAATTTGAACTGAAACTTCCCCCTCTGAGCTAATTTGGGGATATCAACATTAACAATATTCGCGTCATCATTGCAATCAGGCTCACATTATCATTTCCACTTAATACACCATCGGGACCAATCCTGTGGTGGCTGGGGAAATGTACTATAAGTTAATTCATTATTTCTGGTACAATTCTATGCTTAATCGAGGGCTCTCGTTCTGCACAATGAACTCAGTTGTTACCCTGAGAGCAGAGAAATCAGTCCCAGGAAGTTCCTTGCTGCAGACCTGAACATCTCTGCCCCTCGGAGCTGCAGAAGAGCTGTTGGCTTCGAGTGAGATGTGCCACAGAAACTGGCTACTCCTGGCAGTGTTTTCTTAGCATGACGCAGTGAATTGGGGCACCTCATGGCAATGAGACCTTCCCTTTCTGTCTTTTGGACGTCTCAGAGCACCATTTCAAAACCTTTTTGTCTCCATGTGTTAGCACAGATTGCGATATTAATTTCTGTCCTCCCCTCCCTCCTGACATTGACTTTCCACTACTAGCCTTTGGCTGTCCAGTCCATTTTGATAGCAGGGTCTTCAGAAGAGTGTCTCTCACTGTGTTTATACAGTGCCTAACTCCAAGGGAAATTAATTTTATTTTTTTTTTTGCTGGACCTTTAGCTGCTACTGTAATGCACATAATAATCATATTACATCCTTAAACTAGCTGTCCTGTTTCAATATATCTGACAACCTTCTTAGAAAAAAAAGGGGGTATGTATTATGCATATGGGAACAAGCTCTAACATCAAGTGGACAGCACATAATTCCAGATCATCCTCTGTGTGTCACAAAAAAAACGAACTGTCAAAGTCCTAACATAGGAAAGGATAATTAAGATAATGGGTTGGCCAGCATGTTTGTACACCACTTAGCAGTCATCGACAGGATTACTGCTCAGTGCAGACCCCAGATCATTCCTCAAGCCTCCTTGCTAGCTAAATGTAGTCAGGACTTCATAAACGTAGTCAGGACTTCAGAATGAGAAAGTCTAGTTTTTACCATTGTACGTGTCATGAGATTTTCAGCCACCATAACTCTTAGAAAGGAAGCATCACCTTTCCTGATCTTACAGGCCACATGCTCTGGCAGTGGCTCCTAGGTGGGAGGTGACAACAGTTCTGCATGGGGTATCAGCACCTGGTTGTAGGATGGGTAGGACTGGTGCAAAGCTATACCCTTGGGCATGTTAATGATGCCATTCTCAGTGATTTGTACAGGGGTATTTCTACCAGTGTTCAGGATTACCCAGCAGGGCCCTTCTTTTGGTCAGGGGACTCAGCTTTCTTATGGTGCAAGAGCCACATGTTGGAGACAAACCACACCTTGGCCACTTCTGCTTATTTTTTGTAGTGTGGTTACTAAAGGCACCAGGAATTTAGTTACTTATTGCAGTTCCTACAAATACCAGCAGAGGTTGTATTGAAATGTTAGATAAACACATATGCAAATAATACACTGACTCTGATTCAGTCATGATGACTTTGCCAATAAATATACAATCACTTTATAATACATTACATTTGTATATTTTAAACAACCTAATTGATAGGAGCATGAAAGCATTAAATTACCATATAGCAAGACAACCACACCGCACTAGACATCTATTAACATACTACATGTCAATCAGTGTTTTACCAATTAATGGCTATCTAATTATCTTGCTATAATGAGCTTGTTAAATGCCAATTAAATGGCAAGATGTTTCAATGCATTAATAAGAATGTAATTACACAGTTATTGGTGACATAATTTTCACATCATTAACTAGTAACTTATCCCTATTGAGTTTAATAAGTATATTCTTTTAACTTCCCATTGATCCTGAATTAGGATACTATTGCTGGACTGTTAACGCTGAATGAGATGGTTGTAATTATCAGGATGACTATTGGAAAAGTTTCATGTCTCAGATGTTATAAATAAGGAATAACTGAAGACTGCACCAGAGTAATAGCCAGCTGAACGTGTAACTACACTCTGTGCACACAGGGAATAACATGGGGTGGAGCATCTCCTTCTTCTGGATGATAAATGTGCCACCCATAGGAGTCCAACTTCCTAACCTGGAAACTGCAGCTTGATCAGACGGCAGGAGGTCAGATTTCCCTTACCAGACTTCACTCCTTGCCCACACTACCTGAGAAGATGCCATGTTCAGAGCTAACAGAGGTCTCCGTGAGCCATCCACTCTTTAATCCTGCTGCTCACAGCACTGCCAGGAGAGGAAGGGCCATGAGGAAGGCTGAGAGAAGACAGCCCGGGGGAGGACACCCCAGGACACCTCAGGAGCTGACAGGCTGGGATGGTACTCACTCCCCTTGCTCAGTATTGCTTCTAGGGAAATGGCTCCTGCTGCCTTCTGTAGTGAAGAGTGAGATGTAGGGGAAGCACACAGTGTGCCCCTGCATGGGGAAATACAGAGGAGTTCAGAGGGACGGGTGCTCTGCAAGGACTTGGTAGTCATTCCTGGCTCTCTTCTTTATCCTAAGGCCAGGACACATGGCTTAATCCATCCTATCCTCTCATTTTCTGGGACCTCTGAGGCTGAAAAACATCAGTGGTACAGAGGTACCCAAATCCTTCAGGGCAGGGGCTACACAAACACCGGTACCAACAGCAGCTCCCCATGGTGCAGGCAGCAGTGCAAGTCAAAGCTGTCCACAGGAAACTGAGCTGAGATCTCTGGTTCAATCATTAGGGTAAAATAGCTTGTATAAAATAAAATAGCCATTCTTCCATCCCAAATCTTTTATTTATGAAAAGGAAATAAATCACCCACTGCATTTCCACACCAGGAAAAGCTATTTAACTAAGCGAGCATGCGTGAGCCATGGCAAATGCACAAATAGCTCTGAGTTAATCTCTTCCTTTCCCCTCTCATCCCATTTTTGTAAAAGATTGGGCTTATACCATATCTTCTGTATTTAAAGTGAAGCAGGAGATTGACTGTCAGTTACTGAATCAGGCAGTGAACTGAGATATGTGCACAAGCAGCTCAGCCCTCGACAGAAGTAGCCTCCCCTCATTAACCTTGATGAGTGCCACAGATTGGAGCACAGCCTGGGACGTATCCTGCATCCCCAGCTCTGTGTGCATTGCATGTGTCTGGTGGATCTTTGCAGGTCTTTGCCAGTGTTTCACAGTTACCAGGAGATGAGAAGATGCTCTGTGGTCCTTGATGGCTCAGCAGAGAGCTGAAGCCTGCAGGGTTAAGTGTTTTTCTTAAAAAAACTGGGGCCAGTGGAACTACCTCATCTCTCCCAAGGATGCAACCTAGCCCTCTTCTAACATTCCTCCTTTCTCTTCCCATCTATCTTTCTGACTCCTTCAGCATTTTATTAAGAGACCTGGGGAGGTCTGCTGAATTCCTCTGCCTCCTGGGAGCTATCTAACAGGAATGTGTTGTTCCTGTCTTGGACAAGTAAAATGGGCAAATGCATACACAGACATCAGAGTAACATCATTTTCTATTGATCTCTACTGATCTAGGCACATTGCAGATGTGCTTTGTTGGTTTAAAGAGTTGTCTTCAGTGGATACTTGTCAGGTTCCTTCTCTCCCTCATTTTCATCTCCTTATAAGAGAGACAGTTTTGTGTGAAAACACAGAGGTGCTCTCCTTTCCCACAGAAAAAAAAAAAAAAAAAAAAAAAAAGAGAGAAAAGAGAAACTCTCCAACCACTGTGCAGCATTTTTTGTTTGTTTTGTTTTGTCTTTTTTTTTTTTTTCCTTGCCCTGAAAGCAATATGAAATTTCTCTGAGCAGGTATGGTAATAATCATCTCTGACTGGAGTAATGATGTGTCTCTTGCATTGAAGCTCCTGACAGCAAAATCATGACCTGCTCCCCACAGGTATCAAAGTCACTAATTACCCATCGTGCACTCAGGATTGGCATCTATTAGAGGAACCGACACTGTTATTCAGTTGTGGGGAGCCTCTTTCAAGTCTGTGCACTTTTCCCTTTGATGGAGAGAGGTGGCATCAGCACCAGCACCATGTTTGCCCTCTGCCATCGGGCACCATGGCGCACCTCGCTGCATCGCCGGGTGTGCAGGATTCAAAGCTGGGGATGCAGGAAGCTCAGCTGATGGAGCAACACTTGGGGTTTGGAAAATGCTCAGTCAGAGCATGGGTGAGCCCACTTCTGAGCTCTGCTCTGGCTGCTGCCCCTCAGTTCATCAAAGCCAAAGCGTCTGAATCTCTTCTCAGCAACATCCCATCCACATTCTGTTGTTTTCTTTGCCTCTCAGATAAATGGAGCACCTAAAGGAAATGGGTGGTTCCAGATGGTTTTTTAGGGCTAGTCTAATCAACTCTAATTCAGCTATAATTACATACATAAACTAACAGGATTACAACTAGGGTTCAAGTTCCTAAATTCCAATCCAAAGGTCCTCGATGTCTGCACTGCCTGGATTCCTGTTTCAGACCCATTTGTGATGGGATTTTTACTTCTGTCTCATATTTATTTCCCTATTACAGCCTTTTAACTTATCTTCCCATTTTTTCCTCCCCTAGGCTATTTGTTTTTGTCGTATGTCTTTCCAACTGAAAATGGTAGCTAACAATTAAGAATAATTATTTTATCGGCATGCTGCCTCTACTGTGGAACTCACCAGAAGGAAATAATAAGTCAGCATTGGTAATGCTGAACAATTTATAGGTTACCTAGTTCAGAGAGACACTACAGCCCTTCTTCACACTGAAACATCCAGCACTGATTGCTGTTACAGCCAGAGCATTTGCTTGGATGAACCATTAGTCTATTGTAGCATAGAAATACCTATAATGGCTATAAAACATATTTATATATCTATAAAATCAAGATGCTTTGGTCTAGTGAAAGCACTTAGATCCTTTGATGAAGAACAACATATAGAGGCTGGATGTATGGTGAAAAGAAAGAAGACATCCTCGCCTTTTGAGATCAGTGTTTATTTTCAGCCGTCTGCAAGGAAAGCCCGTCAGTTTGATGATTATCTGAACGTATGAGGAACATTTGTAAAAAGCTGAGAGAATTCCATTATGTATAAGCTGCTTAAAAAAAGTGGCTCACTTAAGGTTATTACATTGCTGCTTTGGGTTATTTTTGTTTAATTCAAACTCTGCAGTGGGTGAGACTCAATTTCAGTTTAAACAATCACTTCAGTGCCTTATCCTTCTCATCATCTTCTGTACCTACAAAATTTGCAGTGTGGGATTCAGATAAATAAATACGTGATTACACACACACTCCCTCATCATTTTCTCCATGACATTCTGTTTTCTGTGAATAAAGAAAATGTCTTTCAGGGTGTTTCTTCCTTCTTCTTTCAAGTGAATGTTTTCCAAAGGGCTTGTCTGTCCAGAACAGATTAACTATCTCACCTTAGAGTGAGACCAAAACACAATTTTTAGTGTCAGAAACCCAGTTTTGAATCCACAGAAGTTTTGGCTTAGAAATCCATCTAAGAACACACTTCTAAAGAGGCTTCTCCTAGCTGTTCCATCTGAAGAAAGAATTAAAGTATTTATCCGCTCACCTGAGAAGGTGCTTCAGATGAACAGCCCTACTGATGAAATGAATAAGATAATGTGGACTGAGATTTTGCCCTCCGCTCTTGCCCCAGAAAAATAAAAGAAAACAAAACAAAACCAACAGCCATATTAGAAAGCTTTTGAATTAGCTGTGCTTCATCCCAAGTCCCCAGCATCTGTAAGATGCTACCAGATGTGCACAGAAAAAGTTTCCAGAATGAATACTCTTTTTAAAAAGAACTGAAAACAGAATATTGAAATGCATGTGGTAAAAAAAAAAAAAAAAAAAAAAAAAAAGGCAGTCTTAAAAAGACAGTCTTTCCCTTAGCAGAGCTTTTCTTCATGGAGGAACTTACTTCTGAGAATGTCATTTTTTCATCATTCTATTTTCATATTCATATTCTTAAGATTTCCTAAATCCCCATAAGAAGAAAGTGACATTCTCTTTCAAACAGCAGCTGTCCTATCAGTCCTGTGAACTCAGGCTTTACATGTAGGGTGAGACAGGCACCTGGAGATTAAAATTCAGCCTAAGCCACCCAGACTTTGGTCTTCTGCAACGTCATGGCAGAAGTTTCCAGCCACAGCAGTGAGTGGCTTTGCTCTCCCCATGAAATGCCTTTCCATTTGGGGGTGGCTAAGGGCCGGAGTCCATGAAACAACATGGGATTGTTTTATCAGGCGTGTTCTTCATTTCCTCAAATTAAAGGGAAAGTGCGAAAGTTTAATTGTGCTTCCCTCCGCTTCCCTTCTCACAGAGCACTGGATTGGGGTAAATTGTGAATGCACTTTAATTCTGCCTCTTATAAGCTTATCACAAGTCTAGTAGCTCATTACGCCCTCTGTTTTTTCTCCCGAGACTCCATAGAAATACAACAGTGTAACTAACACTTTTCCTCATTTAGAACTGCAGGTGGTGGGAGTACGTGTGATTTCATTGTCTTTACTTGGTAATTACAGGTCTGTTCCTATTCGCACTGTCTCAGCGGGGTGCTTGTATGGTACATGTAGTTAAGTCCTTTCAGGTGCTTGCAAGGTGGATTAATGGGGAATATTGTATCACTGCACAGCGGTACCCGCTCTGGGGCGCCTCTGATCGCAGCGTGTCAAAGGGATGCTGGCACACGGGCCAGTCTGATGGCTTGTATTGACACAATGGCCATGTAAAGTCATGCCAGGAGGCTGAGGATAGCTGGGATTCAGGTGGCCCACCTTGCAGAGAGCCTCCACATCCTTCAATTCAGCACGTCTGCAAAGGGAGTGACATGCACCGAGCCCCAGCTGTTGCAACCCCTCTGCACACACACATCAATTCCTCCTTGCTTGTATTTTTTATTTTTTTCCCCAGCTGAAGGTGTCTGAGAATGCAAGCTCTGATGAGGTATGGGGCAATGGCAGCAGGATTGATGCAACCTATGATTTAATGTATGTGGCAGATGCATCTAAAAATGTAAATATTATAATTCTTTGATTTCTGCTCCTTATTCCTCCAGACGTTTGTGGTTGATAAACCAGGCTCCCTTCAGGTTCTGCCACCTTTCATCAGTGCACATTATGCCTATAAGATAGAAGTTGATGTGTAAAAGGAAGGGACATTGCGTATACTTCCAATGAACATGCCTGTATGTTAACTGTATGTTAATACACCACATTCATGTTAAGCTTTGAAAAAATACAGTAGCTGGAGCCAATGTTGCTGACAGAGTAGATCCTTTCTGAACTTCCCTTTGAATTCCCTTTTTCTCTCTGAGTCAGGATATTTGCATGAAGGCTGGAAGCTCTATCTTTCTTCTATTAAAGCGCTGGTGATCTTTACCTTTCCCCCATGGGAACAGTTTTGTGAGTTCAAGGACTGAATTCAGCAGCATGCATAAAAATATGCTTAAACTGATGGGATTAAATTTGGGTAAGGCAATGAAGCTTAGAGCATGTGTTTATCCTTAAACACAGGCCTAGATGCTGTGCTGAGCAAGGACTGCAGTGTGTTTGAAGCAACCCAAAGCCCTCCTTCCCTGGAGTCTTCCTACTCCATGGCTGTCTCTTGGTCAAAATAAGTCAAAGTTTGCCTGTGCAGCACACAGAAGCATGTTAGGCTGCAGAGATGTGGTCTGCAAGGAAATCTTGTAGGAGCCTAAAGCTATTCTGAAGCATCTGGAAGTGATGAGGACTTAATCTTCAATGCTTGTATGGGAGGAGACCAAGCCCAGAGCTGTATAGAGTAAAGTGGGATCCCCAGAATGATACATTTCCAACACGATACTCACAGAAAGGGCTGAATATGGAGTGCTAAGGGGATGTCATCTTTGTACTGGCACATTAAATAGTGCAGATGGTCAAAAGTCAGCATCCAAGGTGCAGATATCGCTGTTCTTGAGGAACACTTGAAATTTGACATACACACACCCCAATGTGCTTTGGACACCACTGGTCCCACGGACCACTTATTTTTCAGGAGTCACAGAGAAAGAAACAATAAGTGTGCTTTTTACCTGCCGTTCCCTGCAATCAAAAATAGAGGTGATTTATAGCTAACAGGGAAAATGTCACATCAGCCATGGGGGGTTAGGGAGTTTGTCTGTTTGTCTCTAGTAATAGCTCATTTTTCTGTCTCTATAAATCCAAGTGCCTTAACAATAATCTTTGGCATCAGTTTGTATTATCTCAGTAGTAGCTTCAATGGGGATTTGAAATATTTACTGTTTCCAATCAGAGGCTTAAAATCCAGTGACAATTCTCCTGCCTCTTTCCATCTCAAAGATAGCTAGCCAGAAAGATGCCTGGATAGTCCATGGCAATCATTCGAGTCGGAGCCTGTGCCTGAGTTACCTGCAGTGCCTACTGACTGATGGCAAGGAAAGTGCAGTCACTGACATTCCCAGGATTAGATCCCACCGAAACAAAGGATTCATGCTGAGAAAGCTGCACAGTAACAGGATATGATCTAGAATGAAATAATATCTGTGCCATCTATAAGAGGGGGAAAAAAGCTCGCTTTCTTTTAGAGAAGGAGCTGCTTGTACTTGACATCTTGTAGTTTGGGCTTTTAAAGTCCCACCAAGGTCACAAATCCAGAGTAATTGCCTTTGTTGAAACTTTCACCACAACAGATCCCCAGGGACTGCACTGGACTGTGAGACTGAGCTCACTTCTTCCTGCTGGGTTTCTTGGCCCATGGCAGGGCAGAGGCACATGCATGATCCTCAGAAGAGCTGCAATCAGCCAAAACACTTCACTTTGCATCACTCACCAGACCTTCTTCCACTGAAGGCAGCTGAATACCCAAAGATGCATTGCGGCCCTCCACCTACCTGCATTTGTGGCGCAGGAGCAAAATGAAAAGACCTATTTTTCTCCAGGGGAATGTAGGAAATGCTGTACATAATAGAAATCATGCTCCGTAGACCTCTCTCTATAAATAAATAAGTCCGTCGTGTCCTAGCCCATCTCATAGTTCCCTCCTTCTCATTTTGCTTTTTTTTTTCTTTTTCTATATTTTCTATATTTTTTGCTGTATATCTGCTTATAAATGTTTCCATTTAAAATGAGAACACTTGAGGGATATTCACCTGAGATCTGAAATGATATTTTTTTATATTATGAGTATTAGAGAAGGATGCACAAGGCATCAGCAGAATGTTGCAACATGGATTATAGATTGCAGCTCAGCAGTTGGTGGGTTGGCTATTTCTTTTAATTGCTGATACTGTATTTTCAGACAGTGCTGATCTTATGACAAATTTTTTGCCTCCTTTTCTGCAATTAAGCAATTTAGCTGAGAGTTTTAAAAGTTTTTCATATATATACAATAAATACTCCATTGTACAAATATACATATGCCTGTATATGTATCATTATACATATACACACATGTATAAAGTCATGCTTTTATATCTTACAGGAGTTCTGAAAGGGGACATTTTCTTCCACATAAATGTAAAGCTTTTCTTGTGCTAACTGAATATGCCAGAATTTTGCTTTCACTGAATTTTGGTTTGTGAGGAAGTATTTTCCAATATTTTGTTCTAGTTGAAAAGCCCAAATATCCAATGGAAAGCTGTTTCAGTGAAAACTTTGTGTGCGTGTGTATGTGCATTATTTTCAACCTCGAAGTGCATGTCCCAATTTCAGCTCCTGAACTCTGAATAAACTGGGCTCACCTCCAAGAGTTACAGCTTTAAGGAACATAAGTAATTGCACCATTACCCTTCTTATTTGTTTAATTTTTTTTTCCTCCAGCCTGTTCCGTTAGTTTATCATACATGTGGTCTAATTAAAGTTTCCTGCAGGACATTTTATCCAGAATAAATAATGACATTGCTCAGAAGGGCTCTAGTTACTTTTTTTTTTTTTTTTTTTCCTTCCAACTGTGCTGAAAGGGAGGTTGCTGTCTAAAAAACTGCGCCTGGGCAGAAGAGACAGTTCTGTAATTGCATTTCCAGTCTTCTTTGTATTCTTTTGTGTTATATGCTTGTACAAGGAGAAACTGGACAGGCCTGTTGGATAGCAGCCAGGCAGAATTGTCAGAGAGAGAGAGAGAGACCAGGATGAAAATGAAATAGGAAGGGGGGAGTGAAATAAAAAATATCAAGAGGGTCTCTCAGAACAATGACTTAAGAAAGTGAAAGTGGAGGAGAAAATAGTAATTTCTCTTTGTGTCAGCTTCCAGGATTTTGAAAATTGTCTTTTGCTTTCTGTTTTTTTGAGTGCGTGTGTGTGTTTTTGTTTTTTTCCAGTTCTGACAGAGAAAAGTCTAAGTACAGAGGACATGTGTTTTGGAAATGGAGCTGAGACAAAGCATTTGTCTTCTGTCTAAAGTCCAAGTGTTGAGAAACCAGGGTGCACGTGGAAGAGATGGCCAGGGCTTGAAAGTTGGGGCTGTGACAGTCTCAAGGTAATTTTCCTACTCAGGGTAGAAGTGGCATTTCTTAGTTTGGGATTTATATAAATTAATTAATTCATTAATTAATCACTAAATACATATTCCAGATCGCTCTAAATCAGGCAGAGAGAGGACCAGCATATCCAAATATAGGGACAGTGCCTTGACCTTCATTCTGCTGTGTGTGAAGGGCTCTTCTGATTTTCCCTCTTCTACTCATCTAAATCCCTGCAGGTTTCAGTTTTGCAGGCTGAAGTGCTAGAAAGCCAGCAGCAGGCAGAATGGCCCTGCTTTGAGCAGGGGTGGGACTAGGTGACCTCCAGAGGTCCCATCCGACCTGAATATTTCTGTGATCTTGTTAAAGTCAATCACGAAAGCATCCATCTACAAGCACTCGCTAGCTTTACTCTTTGTTCCAGAAAGCCCACAAGTCACGGTCAACCAGCCTTCACAACTGATAAACAAAGAAAAGAAAGAATAAAAGGGAGGCAAAAAACCCTTCGAGCCTCAGGATGCGATTATTTGTGCAGGGGCAGATTGAGAACACCAGAAAAGAAAAGAGAAAAGTAAATGCGGGTCCAGAAGTAGCTGAATGGTGAGCACGTCTCTTCCACACTTTCCTTGAAGGCACAGCGTGTAGATGTACTTTATTCATAATGACAATATGATGTGATTCATAGCAATTGCTTCTTCCCAGTAAATTATTCTAAGATGCGTTGTTGTGCCACGTTGCAATGGCACAAATGAATGATGTTAAAATACTGAGCAGACAAAATGATAACACCTGTTACAAAGCCACTTATAAACCAGAGTGCACAGAGGCATTTGTACCTGTCTCTATCACACATTGTGAGTTACACATCTTAGGATGGTTTATGAAGGAGAAGGCAATTTCTGTTATTCTGTATTAAAACATTTCTCAGTGTTCCCTTAATTTACAGACATCCTCTCTCTGTTTACTTGACATCAGCTCCTGTTCCCTGGCAGATCATGTAGGAGAAAATTCACGACTGGCTCACTGCTCAGATTTCCTACCCAGGTCAGATCTGGGAGGAACAGAGTAACAATATCTCCATGTCAGTATTTTTAATCCTGCCCCTGCTCAACAGCAGCACACAATTACTCAGACTGGAGAGCTGTAGGGAGCTGTACCCCTTTCCACTATGGGTAGCTATAAGTGGTGACAGCACTGCCTTGTAAGGGTAATAAGGCCCTTAATTTCTGCTGATATGCATAGGTGCTCAACACCCGCGTGGGAGCTTACCAGGTCAGTGCCATTGAGGATCTGCTTCCAAAAACCTACATCATTGTTCCCTTATGCCAGCTGAGGAGTTGTGCTGTCTAGGACATTCCCTGGGCAGGGCACTGTGCCTCCCACAGGCCCTCGGAGTCTCAAAGGACAGGTTCATTCAGTGCTGAGCACCCAAAACTCATCCTGTGTCAGCACATGGCTTTGTTAAAGGGACAACACTGCTTCCCATCCCGCAGCCCCCAGGCACCAGTGTCCAACAAGAGCAGGGCATCTGGGGTGTCCTCCCTTGCCATGCCGTTCTCATGGCAGTGGGTAGGGTGCAGTGTTGCCACCATAGATCAATGAAGGATTAACCCCTCATACTGCTCTGCCAACAGCTGTCCTCAAAGGCAAAGCCAGGAGCACAGTCATATTTTGGGGGGGAGAAAGGTGGAATAGCTTTTCCCTGATTTCTAGAAACTTACTCCATCACCTGGCCAGGCATTACCTGTCAGCTATCCCCCATGGAAACTTAGCCCCAGTCCAATAGGTTTCACTGGTGTTTCTAGGACAGTTTCTAGCCTTAAAAGTGAGTTATTAAGCTTAATTTCTTCTTCTCATTTTTTTCTGCCTTTTCTATTTCTTTCCTTATCCTTTTTATTTTTTTTTCCTTGATGCAGTGTGTCGGCTTTATTAAGATGCTACCTACAGGATTCTCTCCTAATGCTCACAAGTGCCTCTTCCTTCCAGAGGCAGCTGGAGAAATTGCTCCTCTAAGCACCAGACACTTAATTAACAATGAGACGAACTCTCTAGTTTGCTTGCTTTCTCACTCATTTGTCCTCTCTCACGCTGTCTGGTGCAGTGAGAAAGCGTGTAGCAAGGTCTTGACCAAACACTTTGAACTGCAATCATCTTGGGATACCCAGGGAAGCTAATTACCAGCTTTGTTTCTCTCTCCCTTACCCCTTCTTCCCTCTGATGACAAGCGGGTGAAGTGGATATTCGGCTTATCTTCCTGCAGACAGAAAGGCCTAGATTTCCCTCTCTCTTTCCCCGCTAAGGGGTCCCCTGTGAGATACACTCAGTGCCCTCCAGTGACAGCGCTGCCATCTCTCCTCTTAACTGCTCGAGTCCCTCTTGGAAGCGCTGGGGAAGTAATTTGGCTCTGACCAAACTTTGAAGTTCAAGTTCTTCCAGGAGGGTTTGTCAGCCTGGAGACAGGCAGCAAAGCCTCTGGGTCAGGTACCTGCCTTAGCTGTGGATGAAGACCGACTGAGAAGCTTTTAAAGGCTTGGCTGAGGCCTGACAGGGCCATGCATTACCCCAGGGGCAAGCAGAATGCATGCGTGCTCCTGGAAGACCACACACTGACTCTTTTACAGTGAGTTGGCAGAAACTTTACTGTTTGTCATCAAACCTGGCTCACTTTCCCAACTAACAGCAGGCAGTAAGGGGTTCCTGAAGCTTTCTGATGGCTCTTTCTGCATCTCTTCCTAAACACACCATCAGCAACAGCTCCCTCCCATCCACATGTGCAGGGTGCTGTCAGTGCACCAGGTCACTACAGCTTGTGCTGGGCTTACACCCAGACTACAGAGACCCAGAAGTCCTGGTACAGCTCCTCCAAGTTCACTTCTGAACCAGAATCTTTGTGTCCTGGGTCCTGTGGCCCCAAAAAAGCTTTGGTTGTTGTGGCCTGAGGAGTGAGATCCTGAAGAGGCATTTCAGGACTGTGGACTCTTCCTACAAAGCTCGATAAGAGAACAGGTCCAGCTCTATGACCCGACAAGCTAATGTGTTTGCCAACATTTTTTTTATTTTTTTTTTTTTTACCTGCAGATCACTGTACAGCAGTGAAAAGCCTAGTTAAAACAAGCCCTCAACAAGTCTAAAGCTCAGTGCAAATATTAGCTAATCAATCCTCAGAAATCCCCTCTCTGTACTGAGCAAGTAAATGTTGCGGGGCCTGGTTCAGCCTTACAGTGCCACACAGGCTCACCAGTCCCAGGTGGAAGCAGGTCACACAGGAGCAAGCACACCACTGCACCAGCTCAGAGGAGATGGGCTTTCCAGCATCTATGTCAACACTTCCACTGCCTAAAATACCTGTTGGCCATAGTGGTTCTTTAGACTCAAGTGCCTAAGACCTTTTTTCTCCTAGCACTCTAATTTCCCTGTAATCCATCATCCAATCTCTGACTACTCCAGCCCCATTCAAGACCCGATTCTTTTCTCTCTTAATATTGCAACAGCCACCACCTTTCAGACTGGTTTTCTGGACTCCTCTGTCTCTCTTATTTCTTTGCTTTTAGACTATGCCCTCTCCTTGCCCTTGGGATTGGCACATCCCTAGCTTTCCTCGGTTCCTACCCAGGGGAGTTGGTTCCCGTCTTAGTTTCCTTGCTCCTTCCTCCCTGATTGGTGTAGGTTTGACTTTGTTTTATGTCTGTTTTTATCATCATCTTCTCTTCCTCCCATGGCTATTACTGTCCATGTGGCTGTAATCCCACAGCATTATCCCTGCTGGAGGGAACCTGTGTGAATTATGAAGTGCAACCTCTTCAGTCCTGGTAGGCTGGGCTGTCTGTACAGCAAGGAGAGCTGGGGGAGATTTCACTACCAAGCTTATGTAAACAGCATAGACCTTGACTTACATGATTTCTCAACAGCAGTGAGCTTTATACACAGATCTCTTTTGGACTCTATGTTGCAAATGCTTTATTGATGCCAGCTGTATCAACATCTGGGTTCCTCATGTGCAATTGCTTTGTATAGCCTGATGTCTTTAGGTTTGCCTTCATGGACCAGAGATCATTAGCAGCAAGAATCCTTTAAATGTTGACTTGGTTAATTTGTCTATCAATGAGGTCTCTCTTGCAATTTAATACGAAGCTGAGAACGTTGAAAGTGAGTGACTTGCATAATTCCATAGAGAGGGCTTTGTTGCAGCTTCTGCAAGGAAGACTTGCTTTTCAGGACAACTGCAGATCACCAGGTGCTAAGGTCGGGATGGAGACAGGGCTGTATCCCACCCTATTCTGAGAGGCCATGTCTGTCAGAAGTTTAAAAAATCACTTGTTGGTTGCCTGCTCCCTTGTTATACATGGGCTGGGCTGTGGGAAATTATCAGGCTATGAAGCAAACACATGGTTTTCTAGTATTTGAGCACCAGGTACTCCCTTCTCTGCAGAAAATGAAGGTGGCCATGAGCACTGGCCAAGAAAAATTTGCATCAGTGGGTGTTGCAGCTTTGGTTCAGCATTTTATCTCATTTACTCAGCCTCCAGCAGAGCTAGGCAGATACTGCAAAAAGAACAGGAAAACAAATCTCCCCTCCAGCATCTGCTCATATGCAGAAGTAAATTCATTTTATGCTTCTCAGTTGTTGAAAGCTCAGAGTGAAAGAACAGTGGTGCTGCTGGCTTGGCCATCTGTCCAGGGCCGAGATCTGAGGGTGCTTCCCTATTCCTGCCACAGGTTTCTCCCTTTGCCTCAAATCAGACAAATAAACTATTTATGTCTCAGCTTTTAAGCTTTAAAATGGGCAAACTGCTACTCAGTCCCCCAGGGATACCCTGTCCCCAGATATCATGGCAGCTGCTTACTGTGGCCATCTGGGACCTGGAGGAAAATTGCTGCTAGATGTGCCCAGCCATCCCAGAATGAAGAGAGGTGCCCACAGCGGAGAACACCTACCACAGTGTCTGTTCAGACAAGTGCTAGGACATACCCCATATGGTTCTGTCATTTGCAAAACAGCTTCTACACATGGTCCATAGACCCCCAGAACATAAAGCAATGATGATGTCCAACAAAGCCCAAACAGCTCCATTAGTGCCCTGGCTGCTCGCATGTTAAAACCGCAAGACTCACACCTTGGTGTTCATTTTAAGGCTTCCTGAACCAAAACTAACTTATCTGGTCTTTCTTTCTTTTATTTTTTTTTTTTTCTTCCCCGATATTGTGTGTGTTTATTATCAAAATAAATAACCACATGAAATGCAGAAAAGAAGTAATAGGAAAGGGTTTAGTGGGGGGGAGGGGTGTTCCCTTCAAAGTTTCCATCTCCTCCTACAGAGCCTACATAAAAGCCTCTTGAGGAAGATAATAAAATAACAAGCCAGGCTAGTAAAGTGGGGAACAATCAGGAGTCATGTAAGATGGAAAGCGGAAAAAACAGTAATAATAAAAACAAGAATGAAAATGATATTTCAACAGTGCTGGTGCTGAACAGATCACAGTTTTTAAGCCAAAAGTGTGGTTTGCAGATGGTAATAAAAATAATTAACTTCAGGACCCTTCTTTATTCTTCCACCCCTTGTTCCCACCTACAGAACCTCACAGAATCCTTTGGAACAAAAGCAGATTTTGTCATGCAGTTTAATACAGCAGTTTTAAGGCCTGGGCTGCAGCGTTTATGAAAGGATGGTTATTTTGGCAGAGAACTAGCCTCTACAGGGATCCCCCTTTCCTTCCATTCTCTTTACCAAAAATGTTGGAAAAATCTGTATTTTGAAATATGACCCTTCAGCTAATGCAACACACCAGCGTAATTCCCAGTTCTCTACCTCTTGTTCTCTCATATTAGCGGTTAGGACAGCTTTGCACTAGCTTTGCTTCTGACCAGAGGAACTTAAGTGATTTTTTACAATAATTATTCATTTCAAATGGAGCAGCCTTTTTTTGCCTTCCCCTTTGTGTCTGCCATACGCCCTGTGCACCAGACCCAGACCAGGAAACATGTTTCATGTCCTCATGGGGCCAGCAGTTCTTTGCCACAGCTGCTTTCAATGTCCCTCTTGTGAGGTGCTGGGGTTCTTGTACCAAACCGATGGGTCATGCCAGACCAAAAGGGTCAATATTCCCAAAAACAGTGGGATCTTGAGGGAAATGCTTTGAATAAGGGCTTTCTGAAGTGGTTTATTCCCCTGCTTCTCTGCTGCTGGATTGTGTGTCTAAAGCAGGAAGGTCAAAGTCTAAATTTTTGGATGAATTATTGTTAGAGCTTAAAATCTGTGCATCAAGGGGAATGGCAACGGCTGGCATGGCTGTTTTGGATTATTGTTATGCCTTGGCCCGAGAAGTTAGCCAATAATCTGTCTCTTGGAAACTGGTTCTTTTGGAGATTTTGACAATGGAGCCAGGTGTTTCTTTGACAAGTGATTTTATTTCTTTACAAAACGTGTTTGAAATCCCAGTCCCCAGAACGTGGTCAGCATTGAGCAGTTTCCTTGCTTAGAGCTCCAAGCCTGCCTTTTCCAGAAAATTCATTGCCCCAAAGAGCATTTTCTCTGCTATTTCCCACCCCACAGGGAATCCACACTTTTTTGTTCTCCCCAAAATTCATGCATTTTTTGTTCTCTTTTGCAAGCTCAGTCAGTCTCCCAAGAATGACTCAGTTGACCTGTGACTTGTAACAGCCCATACCTTATGCAATGCTTTCAACTTCTTCAGGTCTCCTCTTCCTCCTCCTGATGCTGATGACTCTGCTACAATTTTAAGAAGGATCTCTGGTGACACATCTCCTGATAGCCACCTTTGAACATGGCGTATAATGACTCAGCTGAGTGCAGCAACACAGAACCAATGGCTTTTCTTGAATATACATATCTAGAGATATATATATGAGTAGGTTGGTTTTCTTAAAACATCTGATCTACTCTAGCCATGATCCCTAATGCAATGCTGTTCTAGCAAATGCCAGCACTTGCTGACACGTGACTGTTTCATCTGTGTCTTGCAGTCTTTGCAGTCTGGGGCAGTATCTTCTCTACACAGGAGGAAAACGCCTTGTTATTAAGAGCAAGCTCTAAGCAGTGCAGGGAGGGAAGGGAGAAGTGGGTGGAAGGGGGAATTATCCACTCCCATCCTCCTGGCTTAGTTCAGCAGAGCACATCCAAGGAGTGGGGCTTGGATTTCACAGTTCAACAGCGAACGCTGAGTAAATCTGGCAGCGTCTCTGCTTCTGGTGCAATCAGGTGGAGCTCACAACACATGCTGCTGTTTGGGGCTGCAGCTTTTTTAATTCCTCTCTCTCAAGCACTCCCCCTGCTCCCTCTTCCAGAATTAGGGTTGTTTCAAAGGATCCCCATCCCAGTGAACTGAGGCAATGTTCTTTGGGATGGGGTGGGGGGGAACTGCAGAGCAGAGAGCTCATCCTCTTGGCTGCCTTGGTGGCTTTGATGTGATGAAATGTGGAAGGACAGCTGCTAACATGACCCAGGCATGGGGCTACTTAGCTGGGCAGAGCTCTCAGAACTCCCTTCCACTGCAAAAACTAAAAAAAAAAAAAAAAAAAAGAAAAAAAAAAAAAGAAAGAAAAAAAAGAAAGAAAAAAGAAAAAAAAGCATGGTAAAATTGTAGAATGCATTGATTTTCTTATTCAACTGAGCTTCCAATCAGCACAGGCCTGCCAGATCCCAGCTACAGAAAAGTACCTGGCTGGCTTGGCCATGTTTAAAACCATCACCAGTAATTTGGTACAGCCAGAGCATAGCTGTGTCACCCCTGAAACCTTTTTTGTTTTTTTTTTTTTTGCATGATCCTTAAGTGCTTTTGCTTGCTATTTTGCCTTTAAAAAAGAGAGATTTTTTTAAAACCTACTTTTCCCTGGGGCACCATCAGATGCTAATAAAATCTTTAATTAATTCAGATTCGGATGGGCTCACATTTCTCTTGCTAGCTCACAACTTCAATCAATTTTTTTTTTTTTTTTTTATTTTATTTTTTTTTTTTTTTTTTTTTTTTTTCTGTGACTCTGCTTTCATGCCACTTTTCACTGCATTTCTGATTTATCTGGAATTGTGCTATATGGGCACATTGGCAGGATCTGGGATAAAAGAAGACTAAGATGAGAGAAATCATTAGCACGGGATGTATATTCAGGGTGGGGATTATTATTTTTTTTAAACCCAAAAGGTCCTATTGCTATTATGAATCCCCCAGGAACTCTTTAAATTACAGACAATTTGCTTGATTGGACTGCACTGGTCTTAAGCATTAGAGAGAGACAAATCACTCTTAACAAACATTAAATCAAATAAGATAGACAGAAATCTTGATAATGTGAAATGAATTCTGCAAAATTAAGACATCTGCTGAATGTTCTCTCCATAATAAAGCAATAATCTCCCTGAAATGGGGCCTGTCTCATTATCAGTTTGAAGACTGGTGTGAATGATCTTATCTAATGCTGGTTAACTGAGGAGGATTAAGTGGTACATGTTGTTTTCTGGGCCCAGGAAGTAAGAAAGGCATCTGTCTGCATGGCTGTCAGTCCTTCCAGGGTCAATCTCCCCATTCACTTACCATCTTTTGGGTCAAAGATTTACCATGCTGGGTACACAAAGATTTCCAACATTGTCTGAGAGATGCTTTTCAGATGCCTTCATCCAAATGAAGCCAAATGAGTTTTCCCTGGAGCCTGAGCCTCTAGTCTAGAGACAGAGGCAGGCAGGAGATGTCTTCCAGGCTGGGGAGAGGCTGCGCAGAGACCTCCTCCCCAGCACTAGCACTTCCAAATCTGCTTGCTTGGAGCACCCTGCTAGCCAGCAGAGCAGGCTGCTGGCCAGGACAGGAAGTGCATGCAGGGGCAAGGACAGCTCTTAGGAAGGACTGTTTGTTGTTGTATTTTTTTATAGGCTTTCATTTTCTTTCCTACCTCAGCTCCTTCCTGGAATGATCTTAGAGGACAACCTGACCTGGAGTCTCTTCTCCTACCCTCTGCTCTTAAAAGGTTGATCAATAAGCCCAGGAAGGAGGAAACAACCATATGCTTGAATTACCTTAAAATATACATGTGCCCATGTAAAGCAGCTAGGGATTGAATTCAGCACTCAGAAGGCCGAGGACGATTTCTTCTGCTTCCCCCCGTGACACTTGGCAGCTCCCCTCCACCCCCAAGCTGCTCTGCAGGAATCTGTCCATGACACCACACTTTTGCGAGGAATTCTGCTCTTTTCCTTCTTCTCCCAGCCTCTTGGGACACCTTCTGCACGGAAAAAGGGGATTTGACTGAGAAATGCCATTCTCTGCTGATGCTCTAGGCACCATGCCTCTGAACACACCTTCATCTGATCTGTTGTGAATTGCCAAAGGGTAACCTGCCCTGCACGTGTTGTGCAACCTTGCTGCAGATCACAGAGCACTGCCTACTGCATAAACAAAGTGCCACGGCCTAGGGCAATATTATAATTGAATAGATATAACAGATTATTATCTGTTTGATGTGCAACACTGAGCTGCATCACTCCCTGTCATATTCCAGCAGACCAAAGTCAGGGACTCTTTCTAAAGCAGCCATACAACTGGGGAATGTAAGCAAAAGGCTCTCAAAATAGTAATAATAACACGACATATCTCTAGGGCTGACAAGTGTGTTGAGTACTGCAGTTTCACCCGTAATCTGTCATAAAGTTAGACAGTTCTATCAATGGGGAAATAAACAGCCGGGATAATAAAAGGTGAGTGCTGAATAGCAACCCTTCAGCTCCCTCCAGGCTTTATTAGGATAATTGATTTTGGAACATTAATAAGGATATTGATTAGCTTCAAGGAATTGAAACTCAGGGTGAGGGAGGAAGCAGGGGAGGAGTGAGCTGTTGCTCTTGGCTACAGACCCGTGGTGGGAGCAGGAGCCCTGCTACGAAGCGTCGATCAGTTGTGCCGAGGGATTAACTTTTATCTTTGACGTGAATTAGGGAAGTGGTTTCTGCAAGCGTGCCTTCCACGCGACAAGGTCCCATGAAATTACAGAGCAAGAGTGCTCCAAACGTCACCAGGCTTGTCGCATCATCTGCAGCCTCACGGGCAGTTTCCATTTCGTGGGGCAGCATTTCAAACCTGGCAGGGCAATGGTTTGACCATGGCCAGTCTGAGGGTGAGAAAGTCAAGCAGGAGGTCTGTGTGGAGGAGGTTTCCACTCAGAAAAGGGCTGGTTAGATCAGGACTGTAATCACACAGTGAGGTTTCACTGATCAGTGAATTTCCAAGCTAAAAGAGAGCTCTCATAAATATGGAATTTCACTTTCTTTCTTTTCAAGATCATGAAGTTCACGTGATTCTTTTTTTTCCTTGAAAATTTAAAGCACTGGCTTTCTGATACATTTTAAAAGAAGACAATTGCTTCCAGCCATCAAGCGAACAAAGTCATTGGCATCGTGCTCACTCTTCCAGTAAAATAATAGCTTTGGCTAATGCTGTATCGTCTGGCTAAATAAGAGTGAGCTTGCATTTTAGATACCACTGTGACTTAACAGAAGTGTCAGGTGGCTTCTCAGGGTCTTATTTTGATTGATTTAAAGAAGAACCTGGACCTGAAAGTGATCGCTGGCCAAGTTTGCAGATCTTGAATCTGCAGGTTGCTACACTCGTTGCTCTACACAAACACAGGTACATGTTTCAAGGAGTTTCACAGAACAGGAGGGGATGGGGAATGAGACAAATTCAGAGGTAGAAGCACCCAGGCCCAGCTTTGTGTCTCAAAATCAGTTTAAATCCTTGTACATGCCAAAATTTTAATATCATTTTTGGTGGATCTCTAGTGATTGCTATGTATTCATTTCTGACTATGAAGCTTTCTGTAGTTTTGTACTGGTGCATAGTTAGATTATACTGTCCCAAGGAAGCACCCAGTGACCGTAATCTACCACCAAAAAAAGACTAATTGAATTCATATGAATCTTCACCCAAGAGCTTACCAGGGAAATGCCTAACAAGTCCTGAAATGCAACAACAACAAACAGCTGCAGCTGAACCTGCCTGTTTCTGTATTAAGACATTGTATTTCTGCCCTTTATCCAGAGGTCACCTGGCCAGTGGAGGCAACCACCCCAACACTTGCTGTGCAAGATGAACAGACCAAGGATAGGTCTGACTGGGAATTATATCCCCATATGTTTCAGATAGTCATTCCAGGATTTTTAGCATTTCCCCCTCCATCATCAAACGCCTAGCACAAGTGGGGAAGACGCTCACGGTCTCTGACCATCGATGAGGAGTGAGAACTGAGTGCCTTTCCTGCTCCACCATTCCTTGCATGTTTCTCAAACAGGGAGATGCTTTTGTCACCTTGCTGCATGCAGACACGTGCAGATCATGACGAGGGCAGCAGGGGCTTATGACACATGGCTCGGCTCTTTCGCCTCGTCTCTTTTTCATGTCCATGCAGCCATGTACACACTCACAAAGAGTGGCTGATGCCCACCTTTTGTCTTTCCTCAGCTTCTCTTATATCTTGGTCCCCAAAAGTAGATCATGAGTAGATTATTTAGAAGAATGGGACAGTGGATAAAGACTATAATAGACAGGTAATTATAATGAAGAAAGAATTATTAGATAATGGGATAGATACCTGGATGGATAGATGCGGAATAGAGATCTGATAGTTTTTTTTTCTCTTTTGCAAAAGCCCTAAAATAAAGGAACTCTTAAACATACATAAATCATCTAGCTCCAGGATAGGAGCAAAGACAAGTTCCCATGGCAACAAGATCTATGCTGTAAAGCTGCGCTGCCCTTTGTTATGTATCTTTGTGATATTTCTCTCAGACATGTCATTGGCAATTACCCACAGAAGGAGAGCTCAAATTGTTCGGGAGCCCAGCAGATCCACCTTACATTATTTTCTGTAATTAATGAGATTATTGAATTTCCACGCTAATAAAGCGTGGCAAGGAGTCTGAAAACAACTCCTCTCTGAACCAATTTAGGGTGATTCCTCGGTGCTGCGCCCCCACCCCTCCGCACGCACACCTCTGCACAGACCTTGGTGCAGAGGGAAAAAAAATAATAGCGTGAGCCCTCTGAAAAGCTCTCCTGCTCTGCTATGAGTCAGCTTGCTGGAGCAGCATTGACGTTTCTGTGTTGCCAGGAGGTGAAACCCTGTGTAAATGTTCCTAAAAGCAGTTTTCGAGCTATTCATCTTTGATAACATTGTTTCTTTATGAATGCTTGAGCTTCACTTAGCTGCCTATGCATCACTTTTTGACAGGTCTCCATCTATTCTTCTGCTGCCTGCATGCAGAAAGCTCTCTCCTATACAAAGAAGAGGCACTTGCTGGAGTCAGTCCCCTCTGAAGCTTTTTTCCCATGAAGTTTCCTCTCCATGGGGGCTCTATCCTGCCCAGGATGCCAGCAGCTCACCTCCTGCCGCACTGGGGCAGGGAAGGAGCGGGATGCGATGGTGCAGTGCTGGGAGAGCCAGCTCAGGCCCTTCACAAATCAGGGTGCCATCCGCACACAGAGCAGCGATGATTTTGTATGTGCTCTTCAACTCTTGAGGGCTGACACACACAGAGACAGGGCTTTCCCTTCCTTTGTCCCCCTCCCCAGCTTTTCCCTGGTCTTATTTTTTAACTTTAATTACTATCCAAGGAGGAATAAATACATGGAAGTAGGAAATTCATAGCAAATGACAAGGAGCGGACTCCAAGATGAAAAAAAAAAACAAACAGAGCATGGCCTGGCCCTGGTGTTACTGAGGGCATGAAGAAGGACGACTTTTGCCTTGTCATGCCACCTGCTGAAAGAAGGGTCAGCACCACCACCAGGCCACTGAACTAACCCCATGTCTGCTGGTAAACACTTCAACATCTCCTAATGCTATGTTGATAGATAGAGAGATGAAACACAGAGAACTCGTGCCAGCATATCGGAGACTATTGAAGAGTCATTACTTCATTTTGCAGCTGTTTTTTTTTTCTTTTTTTTTTTCTTTTTTTTTTTTTTTTTTTCCTGCAGTGATGCTGTTGTGGGTCTTTTAGAGTTGCTTCCTGCTATTCATCTCCTTCAAAGCTTTCTAACTTGCATCTGCCTCCTCAGCTCCTGGAAGCATTCTGAAATTCTCCCACAACGTGTGCTTTCGGGAGGCAGAACATTGCTGGGATCACTACAAAGTCCTTCCCCTGCCTCTTCCCCTCCTTGCAATAACAATAATTTATCAGGAAGGTGTTTGCCAGGCCCTCGACACCGTGTGGGAGGTGCAGGGAGACGAGGCCCCGAGGACCTGACATTCTCCATAGACAGCAGCAGTCGAGGCAGAAAGTGCAATGGACGGCTGGGGGCTGATCTGTCTTCCAGCACTGCAACTTATCTTCCCGCGGCGGCAGCTCCCCGCCGCTCTCCCTCCAGATGAGTTACCGTGTTGGGCTTTCAGGAAGCAGTTCCACAAAGAAATATTTTGCCTGCTTTGCTGCGGAGCCTTCCCGTCTTCTAAATGTGCTCCACGCCGTCGCGCAGAGCACCGTGGGGCTGAGCAGCACAGCCAGGACCTCTTCATCCTGCTCCTAATTCAAGCACTGGCCTTTTCGATAACCATTTTTCTCCTCCTACCTTAGCAGCTCTCGTTGTAGAGAAAGCCCTTACGCCTTTTTTTTTTTTTTTTTTTTTTTAAGTGCTTTGAGTTTTAACAGAGGAAAGCCCTGAAATGGCATTTACACCCACCTTATATTTTACTAGCCTAATTTCCCTCTTGCTTCTGTTCAGATTTTTTTCTATTCTTTTCTCTCTACCTACCTACCCACCTATCCACCTATCTAAACTGTCTAATCTCTCCGGGGTAATTCTCTGCATGTTTCCAAGACAAAAGTGGTTATGTTCTCATGTTCAAATATGTTCTCTGTTCAAACCCAATTACAAACTTCTTATTTCTCACAGGTTTTCCAGCTACCTGCGCTCCTGGTAATGATCAGATAAATATCTCTGCTCAATGTTTCACCATTCTTCTTGCTGCAGTTTGCCAACTAATTGAAAAGCACTCTGTTTCCATGTGAATATGTATTGAAGAGCTCAGCTAGTAACCGAGCCAGCAGCAAACTGCTGCATCTATAGTTTGGCTAAGGCTGCTTTTTCTGAATTATTGGCAAGTATCAGGATCAGAAGAACCAACGTACTTTCTTTAAAGCTGAGCGGAAATGTCAAATTCTGGTGCTTAAGAGCTGTATAGTGTTGAATTTCTGCTGATATGACACAGTATCTGGTAAATCATATCCCAGAGTGCAAAATGTCTTAGAGAAAAGCACACAGCTTCCAAAATGAGTACCCATTCACAGGGAACACCATCATGTTGAATTGGCAAGTTAGATCCTTGAGTTCAGAAAAAGCAGATCTTTGCAAATACTTTGAGGCTTCTTTTTAATTCCTAAGTTTAATTAAAGACAGCTCTTGCCGTCTTGTCACACCTGCATGCCTGCATCAAACACAAGCCACAAACAAGCCTGCAGCACTGCTTGCAGACCCCAGGGCAATGCTCTCCTGGATGAGGAAAACAACATTTTCCTGACCATCTCACTGCAATTCTAGGTTTAATACACCTGTGTTAGAAGGAAATTGTTCACAGCAAGGAGAGTTTAGAGTTTGACTATAGATTTAAGGCAGGTTAAGTGCCAATCACATCCCAAAGGGGAAAACGGGAGCTCTAGTTTCTCCAGCCCTCAGTGAACTCTGGCTCATAAACCACACCAGCACACCAGCTCGGTGGGAGGGAGGGGTGTAGTTCGGCACTTAGGATCACCTGAACTGCTTTCCTTCAGAAACAGTCTGTATTCATCATGTCCCACGTAGCCGGGGCTTAGGAGGGAAACGTGACCAGCCAGGCTTGGAGATGACAACAGCCTCCTCGGCTCTGACTCAGCTTCACTGCCACCCTCTGCCCCTACACAAGCTCTCAGTTACTGCTGGCTTTCCATCAGATCCCCATTTTTTAATTATATGCAAAGCATTGAAACAAGAACTGATCCCCAAAGGGATCGTTGCCATTGAGCTTATATGATGAGAAAAATCAATCTAGCCAGGAACTGTTTATCATTTCCTTTCCCTGGAAAATTTACTTCTGTTGGCCACTATTGGGACAACATACCTCTGGTCTGATCAGTACAACAGATATTACATTAAACAAAACATAAATCAAAACAAAACCAAGCCCCTTAGCATGAAAGTAGTTCATGCTAAGTAGTTTGCTCTTGAGAGCAAACTGGAAAGGAGCTCAGACCTAGCAGCTGTCTCCTGTCTTGCTCTGCACAGAGACCATCACTGGACAAATGATGGAAATTATGCTTTGCCCAGAATCTTTTTTTTGTTTTAACTTTGCTTCCAGTCTGGCTTAGAATCAAGCAAACCACATCGTTCTCTGCAAGAGAAAACATACCCCAGGGATTCATTTAGGATTGATTTAAACTTTCTAGATCAGCAGTGTTTGTTTTGATATTCATTGTTATTTTATGGACAACCTATTAAGTCATTTCAATTAGAAGAATTGATCTAAATGAAAATTAATTTGGAGAAGAAAAATAAAACTGTGTTATTCAAAATGGTATTTTCAATGTTAGTATTCATTCCCTCTTGTTTCCTTTCCTCCAAAACAAAATTTAGGCACAGCTTGGCATAATTCAGTAATGCATTTCGGTCTTGACAAAACTACGTTCCCTGATTTTAAGTGGTTTTGTCAAAGTTCTTCCAAACCGTTCCACCTTCAATTTACCTCTGGCCTTTACTGTTTTACCCCCTCCCTTGGCTCCTGTAAACTATTACTTCAAAAAGAAAACACATACAGATGACAATTTTCTATGAACCTTTCTGTTCAGACCTTCTATTAACCTTTCCCTTTGTACATAAAAACACCAATAAAATAGAATCTCCCCCTGGAATCCTGCAGAGATTTGTTCCTTTTTTGACCTAATACAGAGGTTTTTGCCCGGCCGTGTTTCACTTACTGTTTACCTTTGTTTTCTTTTCTTTCTTCTCACAAGGCTGGTTAGAAAATCTCAAAAATCCATCCAAATTATAAACATTTTTGGCATATTTTGCCAGTTGCCTGTTAGCTTTTATAGGCTATTGTGCTAGGAGAAGGAAGCAAGAGCCTATGAAGGGAAGACTGTGGTGAAATATTAGCCTGATAAGTGATAATGTTCCCTCCAGGTACTGCGAGTGTAGAGATAGTCTTACATATGATGCTTCCTGCTTCTTGCTAATAAACTTAGTTTCCTGCTGAGCCCCACTGAGTGTCTGTAATAGAGCCTCCTCTTGGTGAGGAACCTGGTGGTGCAGTTTTCATGGGTAAGCACTTGGGCTGAGGCCGTGGGCTTCAGCAAAGAAGTACGGTGGTCCAGTGTGACAAGCGGGGTAAATCATCCTGCCATCAGGAATCAGAGTCCATGAAGGAGGGGAAAACAAATGTAAAGACTCCAATCATTGCCCCTGTCACTGCTCTTAGGTGCCCTCTTCCTTTCAGCCCATCGCCTCCTTGGCCAGGGTTAGGCTCGTGGTAAAGAGACCTTATTCCTTCACCTGCAACGTGACAGTGTTTACATGATTTATAAGCATCTCAGGAAAAAAAATCTTTCTGGATGTGACATCTGTACACACCCACGACCCTGCCAGAATAATGAGCATGTTGAATAGTTGAAAGCTGAGAAACGCTAACATTTACAGGCTTTTAGTGCTTGACACAACACTGAACAATGGAAGCAGCAAACTTTCACAGCTAAGCGAAGCAGGCAAGGGGTCTCTTTCATTTCTGATTTTGATAGTTTTGCCACATAGTCGAGGTGCAGTTCAAACATTGCTACTGCAGTGTGCCATGCTTTTGTGTTAATGAAGACCTTCAAGGTGTGCCATCAGGTGTGACAACATTCATTGTTGTTGTCTTTATCATCCCAGTCCTCCTCTTTCTCTTTATTATGGAATGGGAACAATACCGTTTTTCAAAACTTTTAGGGTGTTTTTGCAACCCATGGAACAGACGAGTGAGAATCACTGCTCTTGGATGTACATTAGAAAATATTCATTGAATTGCAAATGTTTTCCAGCAAGGAACCCACAAATTGCTTGTTTCTTGGTTTTTTTTCTGCTTATAATTCATCTTCTGCAGCTGGCTATCTACAGACTATTGTTTCTTCTCTCTGATGGCCTGGCTAAATAAAGGTATACTAGCAGATAGCTCAATACTGCACCACATCCCACCTAAACATGATTGTGATTTGAATGTATGAAGTGAGCTAAAATGCATGAAGCTTTGTGGAGATTTGCAAATAACATCCAGATATTTGCAAATAGCAAATAATCTGATCCCGAGAATTGAAATAAGCCAAACTCAGCCTTTCCTTTTCAAACACAGTCGTGCATCATAGTACAGGAGGAGGAGTCTATTTATTTGATGACGGATTTTTTTTCCTTTTTTTCCAGCTGGCTATAATTGTTTGCATCCCACAGGTTTGGGATTTTTTCCCATTTTCCTTCTCTTTCCTGATCCAGCATGGGTCAGAGCAGCTTTCTAAAATTTAAAATGCTTTTTAGCTGTAATTCTTTCCTTACAATTTAATATTTTAGAGATTAAGCCAGCATGTCCAATATGATTTCATCCCGAAGTCTGATTGCCACATTTCTATTCCCAGCATATTGAGAGATAGGCCTCATGGTAACTGTGAGCTTTTTATTCAGGACACCTCGTCTTTGATCTTCATAGCACAAAGCATGGAGTGCTGCTCAGATAAGTTCATGGGAAAACTGCTGAGCAGAACAGGGCATGTAGGGGAAATGTGAGCTGTGATGCTGAGAGCTCTGCTGCACAGCCGCCCACTTCTACCTGCTCAGTGGCTACTGGGAGAAGGGAATGGCTCTGCTGGTTTGCTTGAGGACAAGGGCACACAAGTCCCCACAAGGTACCTGTCACCTGGGCAGGCATTGCTCTTTCTTAGCTTGAGGCTCAGGATGGTGGAGAGGGGGCAGATTTTGAAGCTACTGCTTCCAACAGGAAAGTAGATGGTGCCTGTATAATCTCTAACTTGCACCCTTGTCCTTCTGGCTGTGCAGGATCTTTGTAGGATCAAGGCATTTGGTCCCTCTCATGCAAGTCTTTAAGCACAACTTCTTTCAGGATGTGCCTGACCTTGACAGAAGAAACTTTTCTCTACGCAATCAATGCTGTTGCTTGGAAGATGACAGAAAGGCCTGTTACACTTGCATGAGCTTGAGTCTGAGTATACAAAGCACTTCAATTTGCATCCCTCGCACTGCTTAACCACAGTCGAGTACCTTTTAGTGGGAAGCTGGTATCCATTCAGTATTTGGTATCATCTTAATCTCCCCCCCTCCTCCCCTTGCACTATGTCTCTGTCGGTACCCAGTCCTAGGAACAGACAACATAACTGTAAACACATTTATTACACCCTCGAATCCCTCACTTTCCCTCCTCATATCTCCTTTTACTGTGTGGCACCTGTGTTTTGTTTTCATTTCCTCAGAACAAGCAATAAAGCCTTAATTTCATTCAAGAAACAGGAAGGAGAGCTTGTGCTGCCAAGCTCTGAACGTGCTGGCAGCAGCCGTGGAGGGAATGCAGGCAGGTTTGGGTGCTTCACCCCACGACAGTGGGGAAAGACCCAACGTGAAAGTCTACTGCTGCTGGCTATGGTGTGTTCTGCACCATCAGAAGGGCTGACATCAGTTTTGCATGGCTTTTTTCCTCTATTCCTGGGGTGCTGAACTGTGGTTTGCATACTTTGGAGTGGTGATGGAGGGTCCAGAGACCTTTTCTGGAAAGTAGACAGGATCCACATGGTACCAATGGCCAAAAATCGCTGCCTAGTAAAATCACACATTGTGGACTTGACTCAGGAAAGAAATTCTTTAGTTATATGAATACCAATAATAAAGTGTCCAAATTTCTAAAAAAGGTAATTCATTAACAATTTCAGGCACTGTAATTAGTTAGGAAAAAAAAAAAAAAGGCTGATCTTCCATGTGGAAACTGTGGGCTTCTATTTTCTGCTGTATTTCAGTCTTGCTTAGCAGAAAAAAAAGAGCACTTCAGAGCAGTTTGACAGCTCCTTTGAAGAGAAAGTCCTGGAGAGTTTGAGGTACTAAAGAAAGACCAAAAAGGAAAATACAGCCATAACCTAAATTTCAGGCAAATAAATGGAGTAGGTCAGTAATAGCTATGATACACCTTTTCAGACATTGGAAGGGATAGACTTTGAAGCCAGCACAGTTCCCATATTAAGACCAGTCGTGTCCTCAGCCTAGCACAAGTCTTTGCCATGAGGACAGGGTATCTGGCTGTAGCTGGCTAACAGTTTTTGAATACTGGTGTACAGCCTGAATGTCTTCATGGTCTCCTCTAGCCATAAATCTGGTAACCTTTAAATACAAATTTTAGCCAAAAAGTTAGTCCCTCTGCAGAACTTTCCTTCCCCAAAATCCTCATGCGGCATTTTCCTACAGAAGGTTTCCATGGAGATGGAAGAGTTACAAGGAAAATACCTTTGTTCACTTTTCAGGGAAGCAGATCTGCCTAGAGGACAAGAAGAGCTCTGTGACAAAGCAGCTGATACCTGGTGTTTCAGATGGTGCCAAAGGCTTCACTTCCACCCCTATAACATCTCCCTCCTTGAGGGCTGTGTCAAGCCCAGGAGCGTGTGGTCCATCACATAGGTGTCCTCCAGGCTGCTCCTGAGGGCTGCCAGCTGTTCCTCCCATCGGGGATGCTCCTCAACCTGCTTGTTTTCAGCAAATGTCCTCCCAGAAGCCCATCAAAGCTCACATCCCCGTGTCCTCACACATAGCCAGTGCCACAAGACACCGTGCATCTCCTGGCAATCTGAATTAGGCTGGGGATTTATTTGGCCTAGGAAGAGTTGTTCTAATAAGATCAAGGTATATGTGTATCCTATAGGGAAGGGCCCAGGGATGCTTAAAGGGTGAGCATGGCCACCCCAAGTGAGGAGAGCTGCCACTGTGCTCAGAATTTCTTTTCAGACTCCAACTACAAACCAAACCCAGCCACAGGGGGCTGTATATTGCAAAAACTCCTGAGGGTTTCCTACCACCCTGCTGCAAACCCACACCTTGATCAGCTTTGCCTTTTAATGAGCCGGGCCAGTAATTCATACAACCTATGCCACCCTAAGCATTTCCCCAACGCCTTTTAAATGCTGGTGGTATTTGCGTCGGGCTCCTGAGCTCCAAACACACAAACACAGGCTGCTTAATTAACTGCAGGCCGTCACGACGTCTCCAGGACGAACGTGATGGCATCAGGGCATGTTTCAGTATTTTTAAAGGCTGCGGGCTATCACCTAGGGCAAGTGACACTGATTGCCAGCAATAGACTCCACCATGCTCAAGCAGCTTTACTTTAGCTTTTCCAGTTTCCTAGCAACAAGGCCAGCAAGAAGACCTAAAAGTCTTCCTTAACAAGCTCTGTTTGTCCAGAATATGCACTTATCACTGCATTGCAAACACTGAACGATCTCCCAGGCCAGCTGATTATTAACAGAGGGAAATGCAATGGAGACGCGTATTTCAGGAGGGACTGGCCCTGCAAATTTGTTAGGCAATCCAATATTTGCGAGTGTGAGAGAATGCAGATTAGAGGGACCCAAATGTCCTGATTTGAAATCTTTGTATTTCTCTATTCCATTGGGCTTTAGCATGCCCCAGGGTTGTTTTTGTGGGGTTTCCTGGGCCAGAACATGGCTAGAGGAAAGATGTTCCCCTGCTTCTTCCACCAGGCCAGCTGGCTGATCCCCACCAGGCTCAGGATAGCAGGAGAACAAAGCAAGCGAGGAAGAGCCCCAGGCCTGAACAAAGGGCAAGAGGAGGTAGAAGGGGAAAAAACACCCTCTGAGAGATGGCAAACACTGAGCTGGGGCCATCTCTATGTCAGCACAAATCAGAAACTTATAAGCACAGAACTTGTGCATTATTAGATACATACATGAAAGAGCAGGGAAGCAGCTTCAGGATTTAAAGTGCACATGAGTGTTAACTCCTTTATTTCTTTATTTATTCTTTCAGAGCTGACTTGCACAGCTAATTAGTTTCTTTTCCTCCTCCTCCTCCTTTTTTTTTTTTTTTTTTTTGTTTTTTTTTTTGTTTTTTTTTTTTGTTTTTTTCTCTTTTCTTTTCAGAAGCCCAACTGCCATATTCCTTTTCCTGGCAAATGGATGTGTTGAAAGACAGCCCTCCTCCACACAGAGAATTTTTTCACTACATCCACCAAGCCATGATAAACTCTGGAAAGATTAAATGTAGCTCTGCCCCTCCAAGCAATCATTTCCTTTTATGGCTTGGAAGGGACAAAACCAGGTGACATGCTGCAAAAGTTAAACAGTGAACACTGAAACACTGGAAGTTTCCAAGACATGATGGAGAAGTTGTGCCAACAAGCAGAGATGTATAGGAGGAGAAAACAGAGGGGTAGAAAGTGGCGTATGACCATCTGCCAGTATTGGAAAAGAATAAATGCTGAGGAGAAATAATAGGAAATTTTTTGGATGCTGTGAGAGGGCACAAGTGGCAGCAGCACACAGAAATAAAGAGGCACATACAGGCTGAGGAGTGGGACTTCTGCCTGGCAGCTCAAATCCTGAATCCCCTGGTCACCGCTTCCCCAGGCAGGACTGCTGAAGTGTGCAGCTCTGGAAGTCAGAAAGGATTAAAGCCATTAGGATTTACCCGTATAAGAATATATAACTTTTGGATAGAAGACAGAGATGTATTAGAGAGAGCTGGCTTGTACCACTTTTGCACTGCTTAGCACTGGAATAACTCCTTTCACTTTAATGCACTTATTCCCATTGATTTATTCAGGTATGAGAGAAGTCTAGCCAGCAGAGCTCAAATAAATCTTTTAGACCATACCATTCTGCCAAGAAAAGTGGTAGAATACCTCATATCTATAGGAATATCTATGTGTGTCTGTCGATGTGCATTTAATTTTTTTCATTTAAGAATATGAATATCATCCTTCTTGGGTACCCTTTTAGAGAGGAAAAGCACTCTGAAGTGTTCACTAAAAGACTGTGCTGGTGTCAAGATTTGGTGCAGACAGCTAACTTTCAGATGAATCAAGTTCAGCAAGGCAAAGTCCTCCTGTGGCTACACACTTAAATTTTGTTTCTCAAAACAAAACTCACCCAACTGCCTAGCAGTTGTGAAAATAGCCAGCAGTTAATAACAGGACTGTTCTGGCAAGGGAACGTGATACAATGCAGAGCCCTTTGTTAGTGGCTGAAGCAAGCAGAAGGCATTTCCCTCATTTTCTATAGTTTTCACCAGCACTCAGTGCAAGTCTGGTTGTTGACTATAGCAGACACATGCTCACTTCTTTCTCCTGACTATAAAGGCTCAGGAGACATTTCTAGGTTGCTTGTGTACAATTTAGGAGATTGTGGCTTTTTAAACTAAAGCCAGGGGAAGAAAACCACTTTAAAGGATTTGATTAGAGCAAGTAAGGAGGAGAAAGCCCAAATCCCCATCATCTCAGATGTGGATCTATTTTTTGTTTGTTTGTTTTGTTTTTCTTTTTTTCTTTTTTTTTTAAAAAAAAAAAAAAAAAAAAAAAAGCAGGATCCTCTGATGAAGTTTACATCCCAAAACTAAAGTCTGGACAGCCCTTGAACAGCAAGAAATGGCAGAGTCAGGATCCAAAGGCAGCTGCATTTTGAGCTTGTCTCAGTACTTCGGAAACATCTGCATTCTTTATCAACTTCCATAACCAGGAAAAAGATGAAGCAGTATTTCTGCAGCTGTGGTAGATTGATGTAACTAGCACACATTTAATTGTATTTCAAGTTTTGGCTACCTCTCATGCAGGGTAATAGGGGATGTTACAGATGGTTAACATGCAACAGATACTTGGGGACTGCAGAGTGATAAGAACCACATGTTTTTCACGCTGTACAATTCAGAAATGGTCAAGAAAGAGGCTGAGAAAAAACAAGTCCCTTACATAGGTATCCATTTGCAGTGGGACCCTAACTCTGGAATTCCCTAATAAGGGTTCAGGAGAAAGACTGTTGTTGTATGTGTGAAAAAGACAAGTTGTTGAACATTTACTCTAACTAAAATGAGAACTAACTCAAATATTATGTCTAAACTTAAACTATGAATGATTACTGTGATCAGAAAATCCGTGATTGAGCATTAGAGTCTGCTTTATTTTCACGCCGTCAGGTTTTGGCTGTGTATGCTGAAATACTAATAAGAGGGTTTGATCCCATGCTATTTCTTGCCTTGAGGTCTGGGAGATAGCCATACCACATGCTAAGCTCTTCTAAGCAATCAACCTTTTGAAGTTTGCCCATGCTGATTTATCGCTTAGTCCCAAAAAGTAAGAAACACCATACTACGTGGCACTCCAGTGATCCCCTTGATAAAGATAATCATTTTTCATTTCATGAATGCATTTATTTATGTGTCTGTTAACACAAAGATGGGACAACCATCTCTGTATCATAGATGGCTTTGACAAGACTTTAAAGGATTTCTCCAAGCTCTCCGAAGACCAACTGTAACAAATGTTACAGTTCAATTCGGAAACAGCTCTCTACAAGCCAGGTTTCTCTACATGCCCGGTTTCTGAGACAGAAAGAAGGCTCCTTTTAATAGGAATTAACCAGCAAGGTTCCTCTATTTTTGAGGGTAGGATGGTTTAAGCTATTATGGCCACATCCTTCAAGAAGAAGAAGCCTTGCACAGACCCAAACGCACATGCAGTTCCCAACCTAAGTGTGCAAGTCTGATCAATGGCTGTGCAGACTGCTAATGAGCCCCCTCATTAGCTGCACACAGGAATATTTACCTGGGATCAGGGGCCGTGGTGGTAACTACATGCTAAAGTACAGTGGCAGCTTGGCGAGCTCTGAACCCCTCCGACACCTACCAGTTGTAAACTTGCCCCCTTAATGTCAGTGTAGCTCCCTGGTGTGCACTGCTCTGCCTCTCTTCCCAGTCCCTGCTGCTGCTGGCTGGTTTTCGGTCCTGGGAGCCCAGCAAAACAGTGGTACTTGGAGAAGATATACGTGTGCTTATTTTCAGAGGCTCACCACTCTGGATGGTGAATCAGGTCCAATGTGGACTCTGGTGCACCACAACTCCTGATATGACTTGGCAAAGTAATAGAGAAGAGCCCGTGCTTCCTATTGATTGAATTGCAGCCTGACCTCTCTCGCCTCTTCTCTGGCAAGACTTTTGTTCATCTTTCTCTATTCAGTATTATCCTCCTCTGATAGCCCCCATTCCGGTCTGCCAGCAGTATTTATTACTTTTCCACAGTATGGCTGTTTTCAGTTTTCTTACATTTCCAATTATACTGCACAGTTGCCATTGATCTGTTTTCTGTTAGCATGAAAATCAGAGCTGTGATCTATATAATTTAAGACTCTACCTTCATTAACCTTCCTTTTGTTTTTAAGGCAGACTATTTAAATTGATCTTTATTAAATAAAATTACAAGAGCCATCAATCCTCATGCTTCACGGTGTAAGTTGATCAGTGGCTAACTCAGGAAGTAATTGCCAGAGGACCTCTTTGTTAAGATGCTGTACAATTGGATGCATTTCAGGAGTTTAAATCCTCCCAGGGACTACACGGCTGCTACCAGGGAAAGCATTCAGCACTTGTTGGATCAGTGGTTAATTCTGACATGGAAGGAGAGAGCAGCTTGGCTGAACGGGCTTTTGCTATGGCAGCTCATCTCTCAGCTGCTGCAATGGCCAACACCTGATGTAAGTCCAGGGCCAAATCCCTTGGTGATGTACATTAGCACCAACCCCCTGCTGTGATACACAGATCCTCAGCTGGTGGAGTTCAGCACAGCTCCGTTGCCTGGAGAGCTGACCCCATGTTCTTCTGTCCTCTCCTGTTGCCAGACAGTGACAGGAGTGTGTATCATGAACCTATTTATGAAGTGCTCTGTTCTCATCCCATTTTTCCATTTGCAGACTGCTGCTAGTGCTTGTCACGGTGTTACTTGGGTTTTGTACCAAATCAGAACCCTGCACTGCCCCAGGAAACAAAAAGCTTAAGCTGCAGGACATCTGCATTCTCTAAGAAATCTCCTCCCTTGTGGTTGTATGTATCCTAGCTTCTTAAATTGACTTTTCACATTGTCTAAACATATTTAGACACAAGACTTCACAATTACAGGAAAGTTGTTTTCAACATCCTCCTACTCTCATTCAGATCCATTCTCTTTTGCTCTCATGTTCTTATCATATTTAAGAATTCTGAGTAAATGAGCATTAATGAACCAATTTAAAATTATTTTTCTATGAGCAATTTCAGCTGCAAGTCACTTGATTATATGAATCCAAATGATGGGGGTGGGGGGAGGGAGAACATAAAACGTGTCTTTGCTGCAGCAACCCGTGACCAATTTAAGCGCTGGAGCAAAGGTAAATGCAGGAGGGCTGAGCTGCCACCTGAGCACTGTCTGCACAGCACTGGGTGGAAAGGAAATGGTGCAGAGCTATGAACGTCACAGAAATGCATGGGATCACACAGAGGAGGGGGCAGGAAAAACTCTTCTTCTGTCTTTTTCTCTGTAGATGCTCACCTCCCTGTGCTGCCTCTGCAGGACGTGGCATTAGCATCCACAAGCCCTCCTTTGGACAGGGAAAGCAGCTAGCACAGTTGGCATCTGACAGAGAAACAAGTGCTAGGTGGTCTGTGGGATGGTTTCCAGCATGGAGGGAGAGGCGAGGGCATAGGCAGGTTGCGTGGATTTGTGTCACCACGCACAAAGTGCACAAATCCAGCATTGGAAGAGATTTACTGCTATGCCCGCAAGGCACAGTAGCATGTAGGGACTGACAAGACGATATCTTAAAACCCTGTGTGCAGCAGCTGCACACGCTAATATATTGTTTTCCAATGCCAGGTACATTCTATATTTTAGCTCTATAAATTTCAAAGTTAATCCAGAAACGAGTTATTCAGCATTGCAATAAAATGTGACTACCTTCTGACAGCTTTGTTCTATTCTTTATTCCTGAGGCATGAGCAGAGAAGAAAGGCTCGTGTGCTGTAGAAACTAATAACCACAAGTTAAACCACAAGAGTTCAAAGGGCTTGGTCCACCTCCTGTGGAAGTTGATAGGAGATTCCTACTACACAGAAAACAAATGTGATCTGACCCAAGCAGCTGGATGGCTGTGAGGGATGGAATGAGGCAGAGTCATGGCTCCAAATGTCTTTTTGAAGGAAGATCTAAGTTTATTCCCAGGTTTTGAGCCATTTCCATTTTGTCTTCCAGCTTGAGAATGGGGTTTAGAGTGGTCATTACTGTCTTTGGGTTTGGATCACTCTGCAAAGGGAAGGCTGTCTGGTGGCTGCAGGAAAGGTGCTGGTTTCAAAATTCCTCTTTCGTTTCCCCAGCTCTGCTATTGACTTTCTCTCTGACCTTGGGCACATCAATTCTTCCACTGAAGTAAGTTGGAACTCAATTGCATTTTATGTTTCTTTATGAGTCAGATTCCCTTTCTGCAAAATGAGGATCATAACACTTAACTACCACTCAGAAGTGCTCTGAGGCCTAACAACAAATTAATGTTTAAGATCCTTGGATTTAAAGAAAAAAAGAAAAAAAAAGAAAGAAAAAAAAAAAAAAAAACAACAACCTTTACAGATATGTGAATTTCATTGGAAAATGTCAATTTGTAGAAACTGAAGAAGTTCTTCAATGTTTTGAATGCATTTCTTGGCTCAGGAAGGAAAAAAGGAGAGATTGAAAGCATCATTTTGAAATGGTTGAAATGCCCTGTTTCAACATTTCGGAAGTGAAACATTTTTGGTTTTCATTTTGAAATGACTTTCAATTTATTCTTTTCATTATATTATGTGCTATAAATACAACACAAAATCAAGTCAAATTGAGGCATGACATCTCTGTTTGTTAAAAGTGAACTGTTTTGAATTACCTGAAAGGACATTACATTTTTTTAATTTCCTCTGTAGAGAACTCTGACATCTCTGGGATTTGCTCTGACTGAGCACCTGGCCCAGCTTCAAAATCTACCAGAAAATGGCATTTTTGTCCTCCTCAGAGCCTGTGAGGACTTGAAGGTTCTGCAACATGGCCCCAAATGTCACATTGAGCTGCCTGTCCTGAGGAACTCTTCTGCTAAAGAGAAAATATCACATTGCAGAGACACAAGGCATTGAGAAGGAGGTGAAAGGCATGATTTGAAAATGCCCAGTTGGATGCAGTTGTGTCCACTAGACACTGATTTAGATAAAGCTGGAGATATCTGAGCATTGAAGCAGGCTACCTTCTGGTGCTACAGAGAGATTTTAAGAAATCAACTGCTACAAGATGACAATGAAAGTTTCTCATCGTGAAAGTTTCTTCGCGCATCCTTTGCGTCTCATCTAAGCCACAACACCCCAAATCTTGCTTCATTTCATCACTCACAGCCCAAGTGTAGTTTTAATTTGGGCCCCCCTTCTGGTCTCATCTGATTTCTGTCCTGTTCCAGCAGCACAACTGCTCCAACCATTCGCCACGTGGGATCAAATCCTTTGACTGCATCCCTCAGACCAGATATCTTCTGGGAAGGACGTGGGGATGTTTGTCACAGTAAGTGGCTGATCCAGCAGAGTTCAGAGGAGTTGGACACAGACCAAGCTGCAAATCACACCTCATCTTTTGTGCTGCCAGCTGCCAAACATCTTAATAGCAAGCAGCCCATTTTATCCTCTACTATAGGGTGTGCAAAACATTGCATGGGAGATCTGGCATGAGTTGGAAAAGGTGCAGCTCCAGACCTCCTGTCAGGGCTCTCTCCATTTGTTTACATACCTTACTAAGGTCATATCAAAGATCAGACACAAGTGTTATGGCCAGAGACACATTACAAAGGTGTCTGTGGTGCATAAAAGTTACTGATAAACTGATTATACCTAGCAGAATCCATTCTGCAGTTGTACGGTGGGGTCTTCTAATGTTGCCACAGAGCCAGCCAGAAGATCAGCAAGCCTGTGTTACCACTGCCCTCTCACTTGGAGAAAGGACACCTTGGTAGCCTTTGAGCCCAATGACCTTTCTTATTAGGATTCTCCTGGAGATCACATTAAAGGCAGCAGGGGGATCTGAGCTCTATCTCTGCTGATGCCCTGCATTCCCACTATTTATCAGGTTCTCTTTAAAAGGATTTCAGATTGCATTTCCGTATCTAGCATATGGAGACTTTCATTTATTTGACAGGCTGATTCTTTTATCAGACTTTTATAAGGATTTACAATACTAATGCACGCTGCATGCAGCACTGGATTTCACACAGGAAACCCATTGAAAAAGGGGTGAGCTGTCCTCGGAGCACAGCTTTCCCCTTCTCCTTCCCATCCCAGCCTTACTATGCTATACAGAGGCAGGTCAACAGGACAGAGACTGTGGTGACACTAATGTCTCTTCCGAAAATTTTCTGCTGGGATGAATGATGATGGATGTAGTGTGTACGAGGCTCTTCTCTCTTTGTGGCTGTGCTCAGAGGGATGGGGATGCAGGCAGCCAGGATCCCCTGCCAGCAGGGCGAGCAGTGACAGGCAAAAGAGAAGGCGCTGGACCCTGCAGGAAATCTACAGAGTGGAGATGGATACGGGCTTTGCTTTAGACTGAGAGCAGCAAAATAAAATCCTCTAGGACAGAGCCCACAGGGCAGAGATTTCTCTTTTTTTGACAGCATACAGTGAATGAAGCACAAAATAGCCTGCTGTCTCTGCAGACAGCAAGGATATTTAGAGATGTCAAACTGTAGTACAGAAGATGCACAAGAGGAATGGAGACACAGCTAACTACATCTGAGACTTTTGGTTTCTTATTCCAACTGGGAGATCTTGAAGTCATGCAAGTTTTTCCGTGCCCCTACTGCAATCAAAACTACAGCTTCTTTCTGCCTTTGGATACCAGATGGAAATAAAGCTTATTTGGTCTTCGTTACCTGCCCTTGTTTCAGATTCAAAGCCTTTTTTCAGTCCTAGCAGAGCAAGGGAATAGTAGCAGATACAGCGAGGCATGAAGTCAAATTCCCCATTTCTATACTGTACAGACAACCAGTTTCTCAGATTCTTTGGGGAGTTTCTAGGGACAGGTTATTTCTGCTGTGTAGTTGATGATTTGCTTAATATAGCAATGCAGCTCCAGTCTCATACTGAAATTTCCTTACTGATTTGATTTTGACTTGACAGCTGCATTTGGTAGTTTACAGTGATCAATAACAAGTTAGCTTTGGTAATATAGTTTCTTGATTTTTAGTTTGAGTTGGCTAAATGAATCATTGATAGAATCTGTAAAGCACCTAGACACCCACAAAAACAGTTAGGACCTCAGGAACAGTTTTCAAAAAGCCAGCTTAAAACCCTAACCTGCTGCCAGTCTAACAGACCACCTGGGCACAACAGGGTGCTGCTCCAAGGCAGCTGACCCTGCCCTGGGCCTGCCCTTCCCACCTGCTCCTGCTTATCCTTTGCCAGACACCTAGTGAACTGATTGAGGAAAGCAAATTACCAGAAAAGAATAAATAAATAAATAAATAAATATCATTTTTGTGCTGGTTTAGCTCAACACACTGGCTCAGTGCATCAGAGGTGCTTGTTCCATGGGCGGAGCAGCAGCAAAGCTGTAAGGATGTGGAGAAAACAGCTGCAGGGTTACACCAGCAAGGAAGTTCCTTGAAGATAATCATGGTGTGAACATGAAGTAATCTGATGAACCTGCACAACCCATTTACACAGATCTCCTCGTTAAGCACTGAGAGGGTCTTCATCCTATTTACTCTCACAGGTGACTTCCACTTGCATTATGAATGGTCACATCAACTCAGGACTTAATGAGGTTTAATTAATTTATAGCCACACCTTACTTCCCTGGTATTAATTTGCCTGCAGATCAGTATAGTACCTTTAGTCTCTCATCTACTCTGAAGGCTGTAGGAGATACTTTGGATTTCTACAGGACAGTCTCAGCAAGGTAAGGTCAGGGTAAGGGGGGGGAGGTTATGAGTGCTTGGCAATAGCACCTACCAGAGCTAGGGGTAACGTAACAGAGCAGGCAGTAAATGGGTTGCAGTGTAGGGTTTCACCTCTGGCCTATGCAGGGAAAATCAAGGCAGAGGGCATCGCTGATGCTGCCTGCAGAGAGCCCATTCTGACCCTGCAAATCATTCTTTTGTTCTTGTGGTGGGATGCTCTTAGCCTGCTGCTCTGCTTGTGCACTGCTAAACAGCTGTGAAAAGACAATAGAGAGTGGGGGAAGGCTTCAGGTTGTTTAAGAAGGAGCAGCACTGAAAAGGCCATTAAGAGTTTGGTTTAAACCCACTAACGTCTAGAAACTTGCAGCTGAGCACCAGGCATCCAGTATGCCAGCAGAGTTAGATAGTGTTAAGGGTGATGGCTAGCTGCAGACAGATCCTGGCTGCCTGTTATTTTGCTGTGAATTTCCATCCATTCTGGAGAGTTTAAATCAGAACTTTAATGGGCTTTTGATGTTGTTTTAGTTTGGTGAATAGTTTCCCGTTGTATCTGCTTATTCAGTGAAATAGCGAGGAAGCGCTGTTACAGTGGGAGATGACGAGACTATAGAAGCCTATCTCAGCTGCATTTGCACAGCAGAAGCCTTTAAAAATCACTGTGCTATGAACAAGACATTTCCATATTTCACGGCTATTTTTGCTGGGTGCCTAAAGTTGATGATACAGCAAAAAAAAAAAAAAAAGAAGAAGAGGAGGGGGGAGAAGTCCTTCTGCTGTTCCTTTCTTCATAACAATTTACATCTCAGCCATGTTGCTTGGCAAGCCCAACAAAGTGGAGCATGTTGTGGCTGTAAAGTGATAAGCACATGAGCTACACTGAGGACATTTTCTCCCTGCTATTTGTATAGGGAAATGGGGATTCACTTTGAAGTGGAACATTAGCCTTTCTTTTTTCTTTTGCTGCTTCTCTCTACCCAAAGCTTATCAGAACAGCTGTGTCTTTTGGGAGAAGATGGCTGGAGGGATTTGGGGACACCGATTATCAGGCATTTGGCTGTGGAGCAATTAACCCTTTGCATGCTTGATAGTCATCATCTTCTATTCCCCTTAGTTATTCAGGCCTGCAAAGCTCTACCAGGCTCTGTAAGTCATGACAGTAAGAGAGCATGCATGCTAAAGCTAGTAATGGGAAAGTGAAATCCTGCTAAGGGCTGCTTGGTGAGTCTGTGGGACATGGCACTAGACTGAAGAAGCTGAAAATATGCAAAGGAAAATAGAAACTGAACTTCAAGAACAGTTTGCTGTTGTATTGGTCTGCTGTGTTTCCAGAGAGGTTGCTTGGGCCTCTGGGATGTTAGTCCTTCTCTGATGCTGTGCCCAAAACTATTGGTTGCTTTTCAAAGCCCCTGGAGTCTGTTTTTTTGGTTGCTTTTTTTCTTTTGCTTCTGTATCATTTATAGTAATGATCATCTCTGACCATTTCTTAAATACATTCCATGTGTTTGCCACTCTTTGTCCCACAGTGAAAGGCATAGCATACACTGAAATGCTCAAAGAAAAGTGGATGTGACTCTGCAATTACCTCAGTTCTTATGGCATTGTTGAAGACAGGCTTGGGGGTATTTTTTCCAAGGTGGGATTTGAAAAAGGTTTATTGGACTGGAACTAGAAGGTGATCTTGTGGATGGTGGGGAAAGATCCCAGCCCAATACTGATGGAGGGTCCCAGTGGTGGGTGTTGTGATCCCGTACTGTGACTGCCTGATCATTTGGCTCAGACACCAAGCACCTTGCTTGTGCACCACAGAGAGCAAATACCTCTCCAGAAGCTCTTTCTAACCCAGACACAGTAAAATGCCTTGTCCTTGACCTACCTTCAACAGCTGTGAAGGGGATGAGCTTTTTCCCTTAGATCAGCAGATGAAATAAAAGCAGAGACCTGCAGTTATCCTTCACTTAAGGATTAAGGTTTCTCTGGGCTGGTGTTATTACAGTGACCACAGGCAGCCCCAGACTGGCTAAGGGACTTCCAGTGGGGACACAGGTTTAAACTACAGGTTGAGGCATCAAATTAAGGAAAGCTGTTACATCCGTATCTTTCAAGTCCGGGGCTCAGGCATGTCTCACCTGCCTTAGGGAGGAACTGAGCTGAGGCCACAGCACAGGGCTGGTGGTCAGAAAATTGGCCAACTCCTCCCGTGTCACTGAACATCTCTATTGCTCACTCTCTCCATCTATAAAGCAGGATTATAACACTTGTCTCAGATGGGTGTGTGAGGATCTGTGGCTGTAATAAACCTTGCAGCTGCTGGCTGTAATGCACCAGCCTGATGCTCACTGATATTACTAGGAATAATTCTTAGCATATGACCAAAACAAACTGAAAGAGATCTTGGAGGGTAGCTCTGTGCTGAGTGACAGTGACATTGTCTCAGGATTGCATAAAAAAAATCCTCTACTGAAAATGGAAACAGAAAAAGCCTGCTTGATTTTTTTTTAATAGTGAGAAGATCATGCAGTGTTTTGTCATATGCTTTTGGTTCTGGGAGTAGTGAAAGAGCATTAGAAGTACTAGAAACATTGGAGAAGAAGAGAATGGCTCATGTTAATCTGACCCTTGACAGAACAATGTGAACGAAGGCCACTTTCATCAGATTTCCACTATGTTCATGGGAGAACTGGGAGTAATTCTGAAAATAAAATCCAAAATATGGGACCTGTTGCAGATTACATCTGCTGAAATATCTGCAGAAGTTAGCAGCATCTACTGCAGGCTGAGGTGGAGTTTGTGGAAACAACTATAACTACCCAACAAGTAAAAATTTCCTGGCTTTGACTCTGGGTCAAAAACTGGGAAATTACTGGTGTTTCCCTAGGCTAATAGCAAAAGTAAAGGATTATAAGCCCACATGAAACATGACTGAAAATTGCCCTTTGTGGGATCATACCCTAACACATGTGTGCCTAATACAAAAAGATAATCCATACCTGGCAACCCCCCTGGATCTTTCCCTTCCCTTCACAAATCCTATTTTGATTCAAAGCTCTCCCCAAGCTAAAAAAGGGAAACAGGGAAACTTTGAAATTAGGTCAGAGCTCTGAACTCCCATTAGAGACACTGAGGTCACTGTGGTTGTTACCAGAGTAAAATCTTGGGCTGCAATCAGGATGTGTTGCATACTCGGAGAGGAGCTGTTCCCCTGTGCTACAATAAGGATTCACTGGCCCCAGGATGGATGTGGTATAAGGTTTAATCAGGTTAGCTAGGTTTTCTCTCTTGATTTCACAGCCTCCATTCAGCACACCAGATTATAAACTTTCAACATGTAATTGAACCTGACTCAAGGAGCCAATTGTATTACAGTGAGCTTTAAAAGGGGGAATGGCAAGGGCTAAAGTTTTCATTCAACGAATGCAATTTCTATGCACAGAAATCAATTCAATTGACATCAGTTGAGCTTTAATGCTGAATTAAAGAGCTGCCAGGTTTTCCCCATGGGGCTTTTACAGTCCGGGTTTTATGAATTCATTAAAATGCACACACAAACTTTTAGGGAAATAGCATTACACTGTAATAAGAGCTACAAATCGACCATATTCCTCTGAGATAGAAGTCTAATTTGAGTTGCCTAGTTGGCAAAATTGTTTTCCATCGTTTTGCATTTATTAGCAGAGGGTGTCATATTTTCCCTTGTTTCTGTTTTGCTTTCTTGCTGTTTGCTCAGTAAGGGACAGTACCATGTTTAGAAATACCAAGGGGAGATGTTATCTTTGGAAAGCAGGTGCCCTCTTGGGAAGCTGGAGCAGTATAGGATATTTCAAGGCAAGTCAGGTTGGGCTGGAAGGCTTGGTGGACGCTTCCAGGACTGCAGGATTGATAGTCCCTACAATTGGAAGTTGGAGTCACTCAGCTTGCAATGAAAGGAAAGAGCAGGAAGTCCTAAAAGACATCTGTGCTAAAGAAGAAGCTGGCTTCTTAGAAAGGACTGGAGCCAAAGCCAGCTAAGAATTGAGACCGCCAAGTATTTTAGGATCTGAAGTTTCAGTGCCCTTCCCCTCTGTTAATCTCACAAACTGACTGAAGAGAGTTGCCTTCTAGCAGCCCACATCTATCTTCTGTGCTAATTGCAGGCACAATTAGACTCTCAAACACTGGTTGCCTCCAAAATGCTGATGATAGCTGGAAAACTGCAGGGGCAACCACAGAAACTGTGCCCACGGTAAGGATATTTGATCATGTTGGCCTCATCTGCTAGCCTCTCTATGCTGTTGTACTCCTGTTGCACACCTTGCAGTGCTCTGTCCAATAATGAACATTCACAGGGTTTCATTAAATATGCTCTCTAATTAGATTGATGACCCTGGTGATTGGAGGTCTTGACCTATCCATGAAACAAGTGGGACTCAGAAAACACAATTCCCTCGTGCCGCTGGTTTCCTAGCATGACTTGTCTACAGCTTTTGATGGATGAGGGAGTCTCTAGGGCTAATTCAGCTCCTGCAGAGAAGGCACAGTTGATGTCATTTGGGAAGCTGAATTTTGCAATGGGGACACACATGCCTGTGCAGGGAGACTCTACAGACAAATTTGACAGGCAGCCAACCCTCTGTCGAGTGGCAATACATAACAGTCACTGCCAGCTCCCATTTCCAGGCTAACTTAGTGATGTGGAATGACTCCATATGCTCTTAACAGATCTGATCTCCTACTCCGATGGGTCAGGAGGACCTAGAGAAGTAAAGGAAAGGGGCACAAAGGGGCTCACCAGGACAAGGCCCTTTGCTCTCAAGAAAGAAAAGTTTCCTGTGCTGTTGCTTTTGTCAGATACACACATAGTGCAAAACTAAATGGCACCTCTGCCCCCAGCAAAAGCATACAGATTATAGAGTAGCTTAAGGAAATGTGGTAGGAAACAGATTTATGCAAAAGGAATATGCATTTGATGGCTTTCCTCATTTGGTTCTCTAGATGCTGATGTAACCAATAAATCAGTGTTACATCAGCTGGGAGGAAGGGCAGTGTAGTAAGGACATTTGTGCCATTTTCTCAGTGTTTTGCAGGGACTACGTTTCTGGTAAATTTTCATGAAATATGAAGAGAAACCTAGAAGATTAGTTCAAAGATTGCATCAATACATTTTACTGGAGAGTTATTACTATTAAATAGCAGGTCTCTTTTTTAACAGAGGTTTGCATAACACTAAGGGAGGAAAATAAGAAACACTACAGATTTGCTGATGAACCAGCTAATGTATTAGAAAGGAGGGATAAGGCTCCTCTCCTCATTTTTTCTTTTCAGAGGACCATGCTGATGCTTTCTAAATGAAAAGAAGGCAAGCTACCATCTCTTCACACTTAAAGAGCTCCCAGAAGCAAAGGGAGAATGAGATAATGAGACCAAGTGCTCTTACAATGAACCTTGGAGGACAGCAAGCCAAGAAGGAAGCATGTCCTTTACCCATATCCCCAAACACTGTGAACATCCAAGTGGAAAGTTCCACCCCAGCTGTCTGGAGACCCAGCAGCAGCAGGACTTGGACCCTTCTTTTTAACCTGTAAATTGACACAAATGGGCAAATTATGGACTCAGCAGGAGGGATTATGCCTGAGGCAGGCAAGATGTAACTCACGCAGAAAAAGCAGTGAGAAGGGGAAAACTCAGTGCCTGCGCTTCTTGCCCATTTCCTCTTTCCCAAGTCAAGAAGCAACACCCATCTGAAATTGTGGTTGCCTCAGCAAGGCACGAATTCTGTGGCTGGCCAGGTCCTGCAGGGAGGGGAAGAAGCCATGTGCTGAATCAGCTTGCTGGAGGCCACCTGGCTCACGTGCCAGAAGGTGCCAGCTCCAAATGTAAGGCTTTCAAGCTAGAAAATCTCAGACACTTGACAACGTGCTTGTATATACAGAAAATGTCTGTGACAGCTAGAGTGCTAGATAGACCTTAATAAGAATCATTCCTAAAACCAAATGTTCAGAGATACTAGTCCAAAGGAAGAATTGTGTCTGAGAGAAGAAAACAAACTAAACCAAGCAAAAAACAAGTCTTGCTGGTACTAACCCCTTCCTATTAAAAGACATTTGGAAACAAAGCCTGAAAGGTGGTTTGAAAGGTGCAAATGTTAATAGTGCACGTTATTGCAAATCTCTCTTTATTTGATCCTCCCCTCCCTTCTGCTCCCACATGCACCCACCTGCAGACCTGCTGGTGTCTGTACCACGGCAATTCATTTCCCAGCAGACTTTTTTTGACTGCAGTGAATAGAAGAAGGAATACAGGTCGAAAAATTTGGCAGCACCCTATTAGAGTGCTGCAAGAAAAGGGGTGGCGATTCCTGCTCGGCGGCACCGAGGCTTGTGTTTTCATCGTCGGCAGTGTAAATACGAGCGCTGTGCCCACCCCTGCCCTCAGCCTGCCCCGGGCTGTGCTGGAGGGGCTCGGGGAGCAGCGCCGAGGCTCAGTGATGGGGTGCGAGTGACACCCTGTGGCCACCTTTCCCTGGGCTCTTCCCGGACCTAAAGAGCAAAGCTGGGGAGAGGGCTGCTGGCAGCTGCTCCAGAGGGGTTCTCTCCTCTAGGCTCTGCAAAGAGGTGCTGCTCTGGCTGGGGGAGGAAGAGGAGGCGCACTTAGGGTCAAAGGGCTCTCTGAGCCTTCCCTGGGCTTCAGCCAGCCCTGAGGCTTTGGAGGTGTACCCTCGGTCTCTCTGACCCATGTCACTAATTCCTTTTTTCCCTGCTCTTACCCCATCAAATTTTTTTACCTGTAGCTGCACAGCTGGTCACTAACCAGGTGTGATTTCAGGAGCTTTCAGTAGCTGCAGTGACTAACGCAGGAAAGAAAATATATTCAAGAATATCTTTGCTTTTGGGTTTGCCAGCTGTGCTCAGACAGCTGTGGAGGGTTGGATGGTTCAGGCAATGACTGGAGATGCACCTTCAACTTCTCTAAGCCAATGCAAAGGGCAGTGGAGAGCCTGTTATCTTTTAATCTAAATCTAGACTTAAGAGCTGTTCAGGCATTCTCTCTTTTAGCCTGTTACATGCAGTGAAACAAGTGTGATACAGATCCAAGATAGTTAATCTGAAATGTTTTGAGGCTCACCAACAGCCAGACCCACCTGCAGTATAGGCTAGGATGGAGGTCTACCTCATTTTAGACCTGAACACCAACTCTACAAGTGTTTCTCACCATGGATAGCTACATACTTGACTTTGGTTGATGTTTGGTTTGTTTGTTTGTTTGTTTTGTTTTTTAATGAGGTGGTGATGTTTTATTCCTTACACAGAAGGTATTACCCAATCCACCACTGCTTAATTCTGAGGGTGCAGAACATTTTGGTTTGCTGTTCAGAGCAGGGAGGAAAAATATCTCATATAGGAGGAAGAGAAACCCCACACTGTGATCACATAGTTTCTGTATTACTTGTCTGGATGAAGTATTGTTTTGTTCAAAATGTCAAATTCTGTGTGTCTGTTTCAGCAATCCAGAGATGAGTTATCTTGAAAATCATCCTTCTGTCACTGAATTTCCAAATTACAAGGGAAAAAAGCAAGTGAAAGGAGCTTTGCTATTAGGATTGCCAACTCCTTCCATTTCAGCAGCAAGCCACTGGTTTCACTGCCCCCTTGCCCAGTTAGGTGTTTATGATTTTAGATTTTCCTGCAGTAGGAGGGAGAAAGTGATTAATATATAAGGGATGGGTGAGAGGAGAAACTTTAGTGTACATTCATTCAAACTTTGGGGTGCCTGCACCTCCTATCACTCTCAGCATTGCTCTCAATTGGATAATTTTAGATCTTTGCATGCCTACTAATATCCTCTGCAAAAGAAGGTGGGGAAAATGTAGATTGCATATTTGCATGTATCTACATTAATTTGCATATATTTCAGTACATTTCCTTAGACCTATGTGCCCTCCTGTTAGGAAGTGATTGTCCACCAGATTCTAATATGAACACATTACCACGTTCCTGTCCATTTCCACAGCACAACTTCTCAGTAATGGAGCAGGTCAGCTTAAAATACAGGTTATGAAATAATGTTATATCCCCCTGCTCTGATCTGTCCTAATGTATACACAAAAAGTGAAGGCCTGCTGTCCCAAACAAGCACTCATCATTCTGCTTCTACTGGATTGATGTCTGCAGCCCCATCTGAGCTGTATGGGGAATTCCCCAAACTGCCACATTCCTCAGCACGCAAGTGAGAAAACATGAACAGGCAAACCACCAGCTTGTGAGATCCAGCAACCACACACAAACCCAACTGCCCAAGAAATTTGGTTCTGCCAGACATTTTCCAGTGTAATATCTTAATTCAATCATTCTCCAGTTTGGGAGATGATCAAGACAAACACCACTTTCAGGGTCCAATCTGAAGCTCAGTGGTGGTCCTGGAGGATGGCGGATCAGGTTCTCATTTTCCAGGGAACCAGAAGACTTGTCCTTCACTGAAAAATAAAACACAACAGAAAATAGAACAACCCACCACCTCTTTCTAACCCTTCAAGTTGCGAAAACTATCTTCTGAACGTAAATAGCTTCAGTAATTAAGATCGTTGAATATACAGTACCAGGGAATGAGCAGTTCATGATTTTTTTCAATGAGAACATATTAAATTATGCCTTTTGATATCTCTTTTCAAAATGTGGAATTATCAAATTTTTATGTGCTGGATGTGTGTGCTGACTCTGTCCATACATAGCAAATGCACTTAAAATGCTAACATTTCAGTGTAATAGTTCAATTGATGAGATTTTTCTTATAAAAGGGGGAGGAGAGGGAAATCAGATAAAAGAAGCTGTGGCTTGGGGAGTTTTGATATGAGCATTTGTGATTCTCTGTTCACCCAGCTTCCAAATGATCCAGCAAACGATTGAGCCCCTTCTGAGCAATCGAGGGATAAAAGTGGTTGCTGTGGGCCAGACCTTCACCTGTTCTAAAGTGCCTCATTTGCAGCAACTTGAGTGAAACTGCTGCTTTACATCAGGTGACATTTTGGCCCTGAAATGCAATATAGGAAGAACTCTGCTTCATCGTGTGTGCTATCTGACTGGGGTGGTCACTCCTCCAGCAGCTCTGTCACTGTGCTCCAGGTCTCAGGCTGGTCCCTTGCTGAGTTTCAGGGAATAACAAGCAAAGGAGATGGGATGTCCCTCCCAGGACCCTTGTCTTCACAGAGAACCACTGTCCTTAAATTCAGTTATCCCACATCTGTCAGCTTTGCCTCTGTCTGTGAGAAGGACTCAAGAGTGGAAGTCAGAGGTCTCCTGTATTAGACTTGCCTTGGCTGCTAAGCAGATGGTTCGTTTGGGGGGAGATGAAGTCCCAGTAATTCCTCTGTGCTGCAGCTTCAGATCCATTGTCCTTTAGCTGTTAACAGCCAGAGGGAGGCAGGCATATCTGTGCTTCAGAATAGGGGCTGGAAGATTTGTCAAGCCAACCCAAACATAAATCCAGCACCATCAGGCCTTTCCCTGCAGCTATATGCTGTCTCCCATGTAATTTTAGGCAACACTTTCCAATCTACTTTCTGATAATATCACCATCTAGTAGCACTTAGGACACTGTCCCAATAATAACACACAAAACCCCTCTTCCTGCAATTATTTCCTTTCACCAAGAGAGCTACCAGGTTGTGGGCACATCTGTTGGCTTGTTTATACTTTAATGTCATCCAAGTAATAAGAGCATCAGGAAAAAGAAAACAAAACACAGAAAAGCCTCTAGTGGGGCTGGTGCTGCTGTGTGCGCCTATGGTAACTACTGTGAGCATTAAGATGAAGCACTTCAAGCATGAATAATAACAAAAAAAAAAAATCTAGAAGATAGATTAAAGCACTCTAGCACTTTGTAATAGTGTTTGTAATGCAGATAAAACGTTTGTACTCTAATTTCCAGCACCACCAACAAAATAAATAAGTGTGCTTGGATTGCATTTTTCTTTCAAAAACTGTTCCAAAAACTGTTCATATTGAAGGAAAACAACTTAAACTGGGTTTAGAAACACAATGTAAGCGGGAAAGTTAGGCACTGTTATCAGCATGACAAGTGCAACCGATTCCTTTGATAAATGGTGCTTGAAGAAAGACACAGAGCTCATCTGCTCAGTATCATTGTGTTTTAAGTTTAATTAAGTAGTGAATTAATGTTTGCAAAATGCTTTGAGATCCTTCAGCAGACAGTGCTCATAGACGAGCAGAGTAGTTTTAGCATGAGATGGATTTTGGGGAGCTGAACTAACTTATTCCTGTCTGAGAGCTCGATCTGAAGTAGCCAGGGAGAAGATCCTCATTGACTTCGGGCTGGATCAGATCAAGCCTGCAGGACAGGAGTCTTGATTTAGCAGGCAAGTCCCAGTGAAGAGAGCCAGAATACCTAGAGTTAGGCATGCATTTTAAGTAGATTGCTTTAGAGCACATATTTTCATGTTTGTTATTCGTAAAGCTGCGGGCCGGAAAAGGCCATCAGCACAGCTCGGCTGACCTCCTGGTTATCTCAGGCCTTTAAATTTTGCCCAATAATCCTGTGCTGAGTGTAACAACCTGTGTCTGCTAAAGCAGATCTTCTGGAAAGTGCTTCTGGGCTTGTTTTAGTGCCAGGTGGATATGAAGAATCCATCGCTTTCTTTGAACTAATGCTTAATCAACTTCAATGTTTAAAATGTGAATCTTTTCTCTTTATTCCTCATTTGAATTTATCTGGCTTCAGCTCCTAGCCATTGGATCCTGCTATGCCTTTCTACCCTGGACGAAAGAGCCCTGTAGTAGGCAGAGAAATTTTCTGCAGCTGCGTTCACTAAGGTAGCATTACAAAGGCTACTTTCATGCTTGGGGGTAGAAGATCACTGCTTGGGATAAGAATGAAATTGAAAGAATTAATATTATTCTATAGAGATCCCAACACAGTAGCTCTGGTACAGAGATTTCTTCTGTGCTCCAAAGATCTGATAGCCTAGAAAGATAAAAACAGTCAAGTGAGGGAAGAGTAAGGCCGTGGACATGACCAACACTGAACATGCATATTCTTGGCTCTGGTTTATTGCCGTTTGCATTGAGAGCAAATAGGAGTTTGGAGGTCTACAACAACCTCCTTTGCTGGTCAGCGAGGCCCTGTGCCTCGGCAGCACTCGGCTCTCGGTGGGAGCAGCAGAACAAGGGCTGATTCCCTACAGCAAACCTGGATTCCAGCAGGGCCGAAATCCCACTGTATTTCCCTGCCAGCACAGAAGTCATCTCTGGGCCTGGCTTAGTGCTATGGCTTGTACTATGGGAACACGCAGTCAAAGGAGACAAGAACTGCATTTGGACCATCGTGCTGGCAAGGAGGTGAAGTGCAGCTACAGGGACCTGCTGTAAGTTAGGAGCTGGATGCAAACGCAAACCCCTAAACTAAACACGTTTAGAAAGCCATATGCCGCCAACCCAGGCAGTAAGGAGGAACCGTCTGTTTGCTCAGAGCCCCGTGCAACTCCCACGCATGGCAACAGAGACGGAGCTAGATGGGGCCCCTGGAAAGTGTCTCCGGTTTCTTATTTTATTATCATCTCCAGGTTCTCCTCATAAAGCCTCTGGTTCAAAAAGGCAGAGAATTTGCGAATAGGCAGGGGACACTCACCCCCGCACAAACATCCAGCGTTTCTGCGGCCGGGATGCCTAACTGCTCCGTGATAGCTCTGCCAGTGCTTCTGAGCCGCAGCGAGCGAATATCATTAGCAGCATCTCGCAGCCCCAGTGCGAGGGCTTCGTTTGCTTTACTGTTGGCTTGGTAACAGCTGCTGTTACTGCTCAAGGTGGCAGGAGGGCAAAAAAGTGCTTATTGCCTTACAGCACTTCAGGAAAACCTTACAGGCTCTTTGGCAGGGTTTAATAGCGGCCAGGCGCTCCCCGGAGCGATGTCCCGGAGATGCTGTCGGGTGATGCTCTGCAGTGCTGTAGCTGTGCCCCCGCCACCTCCACACCACACCAAAGCCAGAGGGCAGAGCCCAGGGCCAGGCTGCGGCACCAGCAGTGGCCACTAGACACAGAAAAAAAACCTGACATATTAATTGTACATAACGGCACAACAACATGCAGCTCTACCACGTCCTGACCTGGGAACTGTAAGGATGATGCAGGCATTGCTCCAGCAGTTCCTAAAAAGAAGTCTCATGGGCTTTTCCCATTTGGTGGGGCAGGTGATGGGAGCCCCATCCAGAACTACTTCTCCTTCTCTCTCTCAGCTCAGCAGCCAAGAGGAACATCTGGAAGGAAAAACAGAGCCCACGTGCAGATTTCATCAGCAGCTCTGCGTAACGTGGTGTGCAATACAATCTACTGCCCACATTTAATATGCGTTAATTTGAGGGATGTAGGTTGCAAGACATCCAAGTCGAAGTCCAACTTTTACTTAATTTTGGACTCCTTTTTACCTTCAGTTGCCAATGGTGTAATGAGGGGGGATAGACACAACATCCTGCTGCAGAGAACAAGGGCTGCCTGGTTGTGTATCAGCCTGCAGCACAATTGACTAACGTGAGAGAAATATGGGAGCTGTGGCATGGATTTCAGCGGCAGATGAGGATGAAAGACAGTTTAGGGCACTTTACCTGGGAAATGTGACGTTCAAACCACAACAGCAACAAAACGAAGATGTTCAACCATGTTTGTCCCCAGGTTCCTCGTGGAGAAGGAGCTGATGCAGAGCTCACTGTCTCTGAACTCCTAAACCGTCAGGAGCTAAGACAACTCTTTGAGGAGAAGCTCTCTGCACAGAACGCCTGTAGGATATGAGTGGGGAGAAATTCAATGACAAGCTCTTAAGGGTGCAAGAGCTGCTACTGAACATCACCTTGCTGCCCATGACGGTAGGAGGAGATGCAGCTGTAGCTTCATCCACAACTTAAAATCTTGAACCTCAGCCTTGCAAAACCACACTAGGTTCAGCTGACATAAATACTCCAAAAAGAGAGGTGTTTTTTTTTCCTGAGTGAAGGCTTTTATATGGCCTTACTGTTTGCTTCTCTCTGATTGTAATCAGGACACTACCAAGAATTCCAGACTATTATTTTTAATTCTCTTCTCTCTCCCCTCCAACTCCCCTGCTCCCTTGACCTGCTACCATAATGCGCTCACTGGGAAAAGCAGTTGTGGGAACTCTCGCCCTTTCTGCATTGTGAAGGACAGGACTATCTCCGGGCTGCCATTCATTCCATCAGCCACCGCTCAGGGAAAGCACAATTTGCTGCAAGCTGATAGCGGCATGCTGACACTTAGCGGGACGGGAACGTGCTCCAGCCTGACAAGGAACAATCACACATTGCATTAAAGGAAAAAAAGGGGATGGGGAGGAGAAAGGAAAAGAGGGAGAGGAGAGAAGGGGAGAAAAAGAGAAAAAGGAACGGTGAGCTATTCAGAAGATGCCCTGTAATTTGAGGGTCAGTAATGAATGTTAGGTCAGATGTTTTGATTGAATATCAGAAGGAATTGTATGCTGGGGAGTCATGCTTCCCACTTTACTGACAGAGCAAACTAATGGGAAAATATTCCAAAGTGACTGATTTTGGTGCTAAGACTCTTTTACTGATGTCTCAAACAAGCACAGGAAATGCCACGGCATGCATAGATATATTTTACCATGTATTTAAATAAATATATAATGAATTCAAAAGTAAACTCAGATTCAGCTAAAAGAACAGCTGAGTCCCTGCAGCCCACTGGCAAGAGCTGACAAGTCCATAAAAGAAGCAAGTCTTTTTTTTTTTTTAAACTCTCCCAGTGAGATCGACTTGATCTTCCCTCCGGAGCCCGTGTCTCTTTGGAAGAACAGCACTGTTAATTTGTTCTCTCACATGACTGGATGTAATACAGTTCCATAACCTTTTAACATTTTGCTGCTTGCATGGCATACCTGTGTCTTACTTATTGCTCATCAAATTATGCAGGGAACTCAGAGCCCTGCTAAGATGTTTTAAATACGCCTGCATCAAAAATACGCTTCTGTAATTCAGGCAGCACAAAATCATTATCACAGCGTCATCTGCATATTAGGATTCATTCTGTCAGCCTGAGAAGCCAGGGCTGAAATAGCCAAGCATAAAAGAGAGGGAGAATTTTCCTCTGGTGGCGTCTCATAAATCATCAGTTTCTAATTTACGGATCTTTTTTTTTTTTTTCCTCCGGATCTCCATCTATTTATTTATTTATTGCTTTCCAGAATACGAAGTAATTAATATTGGCTTCTACACAGCAGGAGGGAAAAAAAAAAAAAAAAAAAGAGAGAAAAAAGAAAAGCTACGTTGCTGGAGCACATTCACAAAGTCCTCTTCAATATGAGTTTGTGCAGATGAGGAGAGCTGCGGAACAGGATGACTCTGTGGTTTAGGTCTTGGCAATGACCAAGGACTTCTGAGTGCTGCACACAGTTCCCACCTCTGCTCCACGTGTCCTCAAAGAGCAAATTCACCAAACTTTCAAGACTTCTTGAATGCCATTGACTTTCAGTGGGACTTAACTCTGCAATTCAGATACTGGAGTTGGGCTCCTAAATGCAGATGGCTGGTTGAGAAGGGTTTACTTTTCATCTCTCTGTGCTCTCACCTCTAACTCTGAGACCGTACAAGTTTCTCTGGGGTGTGTGCTATTCAAGGCACAGACTGTTCTTCCTGCTACATGCCTGTATGGGTCTTAGGATGATGGGCTTTCCATTAGGGCCGAGAAGTTTCACCGTACAGATAAGAAGGAAGCAGGAAGCACAGAAGCTTCAGGATTTGGTAGCTGGAAGCAAAACTATTTTTTTCTCGACGTGCTGCTGCTGGTGTTTTTCAGTGTCTCTACTTATGAGTGCCCAACCTCAGACAAGTTAAAGTGACCCAATTTAGAGAGAGGAGATTCTCAGTACTTTTGGTAAAGCTGAAGGCTAAAAAATCAGTAGCGGAGGGTGAAAATCTAAGCCAAAGCTTTTTTACTTGCAAAGCTTCAGTTCAATTCTGGCTCAGGCAAGTAGGCACTGGAAGTTGTTCCTGCCTGACAGTCGCATTGATGGCATCTGGAAAATGAGCTGCTAAGTTTCAGCTTAATTTCTAGTGAATACATTACTCAAAAACCCTTCAGTGCATACATCCTGGTACCTACCAAGTGCAATTGCCTATGAATCACCCAGGATGCATTTGTACAAATGAGGCTACCACAAAAACAAATGGTAGTGATTGCTTCATTCTATCCTCGGCACAGAAATCAGACACTAAATCATAAAAACCATTTTGCTTCCTGAGGCCAAGAACACAGAAGGAGAGGAAACAGGCCCAAATTTTGGAATCTAGAGCTAGATGGGTTTGTGTAGCCTAAAGGCTGCTCTTGAAACATTGCTGCTAGATGTTTTGTGGACTGACAGAGAAAATGGCCTCAAAGGAGGGAAAGGAAAGCAAATTAATTACAATGTCAGAGTTATACTGCAACAAAAGCAAGTGGAGGCAGAGTCACAACTGTGAGCTCAATGAACCTCTCTATAGTAGGAATTTTGCAGCAATTAATAGGACTGTGCCCTGATAAAGGTTACCTTGTCACTGCTAACGGAACGTGGTTTTCTCCCCATACCATACCTATATTATTTGTCAGAAATGAACTTTAACAAGCTTATGCTGTCAGAACTCATCGCCAGAGTGACCACACACATGGTACAGCAGATGCAATGCAAAGATCTGCTTTGACTTTGTCCTCGGAGGTGTCAAACTTCTTTCAAACATGCATTAGAGCAATTGGCACCAAGACAAGCCCTACAACACCACCTCAGGACTGCTTTCAGGAGCATGGTGGGGTGGGAGACTGGGGGGTACAACTTAGACCTGGTGGCCACCAGAACATTTAGGAAACCGTCTTCCTGGCATTCTTTCTACAGTCAGTTACCTGTGATGCTGGGTTTATTCTCATGACCTGAACTATTTCTGGGATCTGTTGAAAGGAAAAGAATACAAATTTTTTATTGTGAGCACCTTAACTTGAGGAAGGTGCATTACAGCCCAGCCTGCTTCAGTCCAAGCTGAACAGAATAAGGTTGGTAGCCACAGAGATGGTTGTGGCATGACAAGTCTGCTCTGATGCTCACCCTTTCTCTATTATAGCCAGACTCCTAGGAACTGCTCCCATCTCCTCCTCCAGGTATTCCCAGTTCCTCCAGGGAGGGAAGGACCAGGGGTGGGTGCTCAGCATCTCTTGTCACTGAGGCTTTATGGGAGTCAGGCGTATAGAAACAACAGGAGCCTCTGAAGGATTCATGGACTGCAACAGTAATACAGGGTGGTAGAAGTGATAACACCCAGACAACACTTATTTGTTAACCATTTTGTAATCACAATACTTGCAATTACAGTTTGATATGGCACTGCCGACGTGACCAACATCTGGAAGTATACTGGGGTCTTCAAAATGAGTACAGTTTCATTTCCCTTATTATTTGCTTCTGCTGAGAGTGGCAGTAAACTGTAGTTAATAAAGGAAAGCCAGCTTTTATGGGCTAGGAAGACAGTAAATATATGCAAAATGGTTTGTTGAATCTAGCAGTGGGGTGCCATAAGAGGCCTCATAAAGCAGGGATAGAGTTTAGCATCATTCTTCTAGGGCTGGGAGTGATACAAAATAAATCTCTCCTGAGTCTACTTACTGACGGGCCCAGTTCAGATAGTGTATATACACAGTCAGAGCTTCTTCCTCTGCAGAGTTCCTGTTAATCACTGCTAATGCCAGTCATCAGATCACTAATCATTTGAAACAAGAAGCTGCAGATATTACAGACAGAGAATTGGGATGAGATAAATAGCACAGATCTCCCCAGGGGTAGGAAGAAGGTCTGAGCCCCCTGCCACTGATGCTGCCTGGTATGGCATGAGGTCGTGTTTGCCTTCCTAATCTTTTTTTATAATAGGAACCACTCTACTCTGACATGAACAGGGAGGCAGGAACCTTGAGAATCTTTCATATGGATACCTGGACATAGGGATTGATGTGGTCAGACCCTGACATAGGTCCTGTGCACCAGATGGGAAGAGCACAATAACTGGGCTCAGCCATGCCCTGCCAGACCCAAAGCACATGTGTTTTGCAGCAGTTTGATCAGTGAGCTGCAAGTGCCCATAGCCATACACTGAATCACTTAAGCAGCCAAAAGATTTCCTAAGTCCCATATCACTCTTCCAGCCCAACCTGGTTCTTTCTGCTGACTGCGCAGACCTGAGAGCTGACACAACACCATTTTCTTTTGCCACTGGAGAGGGTTTAGGAGCACTGTGGTTCTGCTGATAGCCAGTTGTGTCTTAGTTTATCACTTGCAGTCCTGGGAACATGTCTTAAGTTGTCTAAAACAATCTACTTTTTTGCTCAGAGCAAAGGCAATGAAAAGGTTATGCCACTGCGGTACAAATTTTCCTTGTAAATCAGATCCCGAAGTCAATGCCTGGCAGCCACCTTCTGTGATGTACTTAAGATCCTGAAACAAGGGCATGTGCCTGCAGATGTCAGGGCATGGATTTACATGGCAGTTTGGGATGTGGGTCTCTGGCTGAATTTGCATGTACTGCCAATGTCAGCTTCATCTGATGATGGCTCTCAGAGTCCTTGCCCGAGGACATTTTACAACACAGGATGTGCCATTTGAACACAGGCTCACCTGGGTGGCTTCAGAGGGGGCAGACAACAGTATGATTTCGGTACCCAGTGACTGTTAAGGGTAATACTTCACAGTGCAGCAAGCAACAAAACTGGATGTGCAGGAGAGGAGGAGGGGAGCAGGGAGAATGGACTCGTGGCTCGATCTTGCCCTGAGCTGATTTCAGCAGGCTCCATGGGAGCTAGGACTATTCCGCACTTAACAGTGGGAGTTCAGGTAATTGTGAGATTGAGTCTTGCAGGAGACCATGACTCGCCAAAGGGGAAGTCAAATAACATCAAAGCAATCAAAGGAATTCTTCAGGAATTACTGAGTGAAATTCCCTGGCTCAAACAGGACCGTAGGCTAGATTAATTACAATTGGCACATCTAGATCTAACATCTGTAAATACCACAAGTTGTGTCCATTTCTATTTTGTTCTTGCTCCCACGACTTTACCTTAAAATCCTGATCTACCTGAGGTAAAACGAGGAACAAAGTAAGGAGGAGGAACCTTGTCAGGTTATTTTTTTTAGGAGAGCTGTCTAAAGACAGGAGATATGAATGTTTTTGGAGCAGGTGGGTGAGGACTAAGTCCAGCCTTTATTCAGTCAATACAAGGAAACAGAACTAAGCAGGGTGATGAGATGGTCCCATGAAGCCTGGGTGTCAACAAGACTAGAGATACCTGCATAAAGACTCTGCCCAGCGAAATTCCTTAGCACTGCTCAGAGACCCAACACAACCACCGGTGGGACTGGTTCCAGACCAGCCTCTGCAACACCACAGTGCACACCAACATCGCTATAACCAAACGCTTATCTCACCAATCACAGAGCAACTGCATCCCCCCTGGGTCCCACCACCAGATTATGTCCCAGGCAGAAGGCAGTCGTGAAACCCTGCAGCACTGCAAGCTCTCATTTCCTAGTGAGGAAGGGGAAGGTGGGCCCAGCACCATTCCCCACATGACAGTATGGCTCAGATCTTGCTTTTAAGAGCACTTTTCAGATAGCCCTGACTCTTTTAGTTCCTATCAGAGCTGAGGAATCTCTGTTGTTATTCCAAGAATAACTTCGGGCTGTGCTGGTAAATGCTTCGTTGGATTGGCAATGATTCAATAAATTGTTTAATCTTTCTCAATCAATATATAGAGAAAAGAATGAGACAGTTGATTTATTTTTTTCCTCTCCTTTTTCTCTCAGCTTCTCTAAGAGCAAGTCCCTTCCTCTCTCCCCTCTTCCATCACTCACATGCATACACACATGCACACATTCACCCAGGACCTCAATGCCAGCTTCTCTGATACAGACCATGTACTGTATCGCTGCTGTTGGATAGCACCACAGAAGAAACATATCTGGGAGATGGTGACCCTTTACAGAGTAAATGATTCATTTCCTTTTATTCTGTGTGAAGCACAAGCTGATGAGCTGCTGTGTTAACTTTATGATCTGCAGTGTTCTTCTACACACTCCCCAACTACTTAACAACAACAACAAAAAAAGACAAGAAAAAAACAAAACTTGAAAAGTATTTGCATGATATGAGGAAAGGTTGCTTCTCCAGATGGTTAAAGCAGTTTTGCATGCTTCTTTTTAAAAATTCCCAACTGTTGCTGCCCATTTCTTACCTTTGTGCTGCAGCAAAGCATTTAAACCTCAGCTTCTCTGGAGATGCAGCTGAGCTGTAAGCTGAGTATAACTGCAAACCAGTATGCACACTGGTAGGAGTATCTGCAGTGAGCAAGGTACTAATAGCCTGCATTGCCTTGGTGAAGCTAATATATACAGCTTGCATGTTTGGTACTGTGAACTTTTTCTTTTTCTTTTTCTTTTTTTTTTTTTCCAATGAAATCCATGTGCATGCAAATCGGAAAATCTGCATTTCTTCATTTCAAAAATAGAAGGCTGAAGAAAGCCCTCTAAAGCCCTGCTTAGGAGCCTAATGAAGTGGTCTGACTTCCAGGAGGGCTGAGTACCTGTCGTGTCTGATGTGAATCAAGAGCTAGAAATCATACTCTTCAGATAAAGTATGATTCTCGTAAGACCTATGGAGAGATCTCTTCAGCCTGTCAGGGCAATGGTGAAGCAAAATTTGCACTCCAAGTCAGGATATAAATCTTCCATGTGCCAAAATTCAGCAGTATTGGATCCAGGGTTTAGATTTAGCTCTCCTCCAGAATCTACACACAGACATAACATCAGTAGGTAAATAAAAAAACAGTCTGATGGGAAAACACTTATCATAATTTACCCTTCTAGGAGAGCAAGGAAAGAATTTTCCTTCAGTCTGAGCTATTAGAGAATTGGCCTAATGAAACTACTAATTAAGCTAGTCTTCTTTCTCTGAATCATCAGCTATATTGTAATTGCTACCAGACAAAAGGGTCCTGTGGTTGATCTAGTGAGGCCGGAGAAAGGATATTGCAAATTATTGCTGTGATTTCATGACAGCCTCTGCCGTCCATCCTGTTTGACCCTTTCCTGTATGTGCTCCCTCATTCCCTCCCCTCTTCCTCAGTTTCACTTATGGCTTCAAAAAGTGTGTCCTGTCTTAGAGCTGTTCTCCAAAAGGGAAAGATATATGCTATAGGTAAAATAAGACATAGAAAACTGAGGAACTATGCTTATTAAAAGGACCAATGCCATCATTACAGAGGTTATTACAGCTGACTTATACTACATATGCCCTCCCTATGATTCCCCTCAGGTAGAACTAGCAAGGATTCCTTAGGCCTCCCTCTTGGAGAGGCATGTAGCATATTTATGATGAACGAGCTTCCAAGAGCTCAGATATTTAATTTGCAGCTACCATGGTTAGTGATGATTAAGATCCTCTTGTTTTTACAGTGTTTCTTAAATAAAGTGTAAACACGTCCTGTCCAATTCTGTTAAACAGTGAAACACATGGGAATGCCAGTGAAATTGCTAAGATAATGAAAGTGGCCATGCACAGGCATAAATACATGTGGTCACACATAGATACCACCTATGCATATCGCTGTATTTGTATATATGAAAAAAGCAGCATGCTTACACAAATATAGATATATAGGGAGTTATATGTATTCCTTTTGTCAGGCCTTGATTGCAAGTAGGCTTGATGTCTGGGGACATCCACTAAAACACCGGATTGATTTCCCACTAGGAAACATGGGGAAATTAAATCAACCTGTCTGGGTACTCGGCGAATATAATTCCCTATTCACAACTGATGAACCAAGCAGATAGGCTTAACCAAACAGTACTTGCGGAGAAGTCACAAGAGAGAAGGAAGAGGAACAGAATAAAGGCAAGAAGAAACCCCATTTCACAAATAACCCCTTCCCTACATCCCCACTCCCCTGAAAGGGCCAGCCAGGTTTGCTCCTCCTGCCGTTACCCCAGAGAAGTAAGGTGAGCTAAATCAGCTCTGAAGGGCAGCTTGCTGCACCGTAGGCTGAAGCAGGTGTCTTTACATCTTTACCTGTGAATCTAGGCCTTCTCCCTATCAAGCACTGCTTTTAGCTGCTTCCCTAGGACTTCCATTCCTCGAGAGGTGCAGCGACAATCTGTGACCATGCTTATCAGAAATCCCAGAAGCTTACTAAAGCCACATTTTTCCTCATTCCCAGGCGCACAGCTTCTGTTGCCCAAGTCTGCAAGTTATGGGATCACATGAAGATTCCCCAGGCTTTTCACAATGCAATTTTATATTCTGTATTTCCTTGAGTGTACAATATGGTTGATTTTAGCAGAAATTGCCCCAAAATGTTGCAGACCATGAAATGTGAATTCACCCTGTGAAGTTACTTTCTATTCAATTTCCTCACTTCTCACCAGACATCAAGGGAATATTTTTACCCTTCTTGTTTTCTGCCCAAGTGCTCTCCAGATTCAGCTGATCTTTTCCTCCAGGCTTCAGTCCACCAGGCAAATATCTATATGTATTTACACACATATCCATATATGTATATACAGCTGTAAGAATTAGCAAATAACTAAATAAACAAACAGAAAAACCTGTTACACGCTACAACTGCTTCATGAATTTATAACATATGGTGGCAAAGCACTATAAAAACTGTAAACTATAAAGAGGGTTACACAGCCCCATTCATTTATCATGTTACAATGAGTAATTTGTGCACCAGGCAGGAAAGAGAAAACCCACACAGTTGGAGAGTGCATATGTATTTCTGAGGCTCACACTAGAGAGCCTTTTATAAAACACACACATGATTTGAATTCCAAAGCGAAAGCACTGAGAGGCAGCGCACAGGCTAATGTTGTTGTAATAGTGTACGCAGAGCTTAGGAGGAAAGGCCACTAGCTGATGTCCTTTAACGATAAGAGAACTTCCAAGCTGTCCGAGTTTCTGTTCCTGTCCATTTAGAAGTTGAGCTCCAGTCTGCAGCTGTAAAATCTCTCCGCAGTGCTGTTACAGAAGTGGTGAGGTGGTCTGGTGCCTAAAGAGCTGCTCCTTCTTCAGATTTTGGACAGGTTTCATTCCTTTTTTCTTCCCTTCGCGTGTCCACCAGGGTAATGTTGAACCAGTACAAGGTTGGTCCATGTGCTCAAACTGTGTGTTACACTCAAGTTCATGTATTATGTAGAAACAAAACAAGAAAGGTAAATTTACGTGCTGTATTTCTGTGGAGGATTTCTGGCCAGTGTAGCGTCTCACATAGCATATTATTAAATCACCTAGATTCTCCAGATAGCACTGAGCCCTATAATTCACACCTACCTGTTCCTGATTTGACATTTTTTTTTCCCCCCCCAACTGGCAAAGAGCTTTTATGAAACATATAACATGCTCTGTCCTGGAAATGGATTAGTTTTCCCAGTGGGAAGCAAATGATGTAGGCTGCGTCCTGGTTGTCATGTCCCAGTGCAAATGGTTAAGATCTTCTTTTTGTCTCAGCAAATGCCCCGTGGAACGCTTGAGCTGGGTTTAGGCCCTAGGGTCATTGCTAAGCAGTTTCTCTTTCATCCTTTTTAGCACCAGCAGACGCAGCTTGAAACGTGTATACAAGATGCCGCTTTACAGCATCCCTTATTCACTGGTACCTTGGAGACTCCAGTTCATTGAAAGTAATAAAACCAGATCATCAAAAAGAATTCTTTTGAACAGGCTTTGGGCTCTGCTGTGCTACTTGGTTACGGATATTCATCTTCCTGGAAACTGAGCTGTTTGATACAGCACAGTGGCACGAAAGCATCAGCTGCCTCCCTGGTGCATTAACCCCTCGAGTGTTGGAATCACGATCCTTGAATAGCAAAATAGCTATTGCTTGTAATTGCTTGAGGGGGGAAGCAGATTTTATCCTCCCAGGTGCAGGGAGGCTGAACGCTGGGGTTGGAGGGTTTTCCTGTCCCCATTGTGCCGCAGTGATGGGCAGGCTGTGCGCCAAAGGAGAGAGGGAGCAACCAGGAGCAGCCTCTGGTGGTTACAGCTACAGACAGGCTGCGGGGTGACTCCTGTATCACAGGATGCCATAGAAGTCAATCCAAACCCAAAATACAGATGAGCTGAAAACACCGTCATTCTGGTACTTGGAGCTTTAACCTTCTGTTACCCTTACATATCTTGTGATGCTGTGTATTCTGCAGGGCTCTGACACCAGGGCTTTAACCCAAAGCCCTTTTGACCTGGCAGGGTTGTCACTGTTGTCTGTTTGGTGTTTTTTTTCACTATATCCAAACCCTCCTTTCTTCCATCTATCTCAGCTGGAAAGAAGAGAGGGTCAAAACCAGCACCACGAGTGTGGCTCTAGAGTCCCCAAGTAGCATTTCACTAAATGGGGGGGGAAAAAAAAAAAAGAAAAAAAAAGAAAAAAAAAAACAGGGATGGTGCTGCTGGGTTGATTCCTCCAGAGCTTCCTGTTGGAACAATTGGCATATTCTGCTGCATACTCTTCTCGTGCTGTGTTTGCAGCACAGGGAGGATCAGAGGCCCAGCTCCTGCTTTGGTCTCCATAGTGTTGCCACATGCCTCTGCCCTGAGATCTCCTTGGTTTGTTCCAGCTTCACACTGGGGCAGCAAACCCAGCTTGTTTGCAAATTTCCCCATTAGCACACATACCAGGGCCATGCCTTGAACTACAGCTCATCATCTGCTGGGGAAATGTAGCAGAAAAGGGCCATTCTGTCCATCTGACCTTCCCGCAGGTGAGGGGGTATCTGATATGACCTTGCACAGCCTTCCCTGTATCCTGTCTCTCATCTTCCCCTGGTGACATTCCTGGGCTTATGTCATACCATTTCCCTTGTGAGCTCTGATGGCAGGAAAACATATGGTGACTTTTTACTCATGGCTTGCAAATAAATGCAAAAATAAATAAATAAAGAGAGAGAGAAAGAGAGAGAGAGAGAGAGAGAGCACATTTTAAGTGTCCCTTTGACTCTCCTTCTCTGTTGCCTTCCTGACCCTGAGCCAGGTCTGTCCTGCTCCATCCATATCCCCACTTCAGACCCAAACATGCACCAGGAGCAGCCTGTTCTGCCTCCAGGCTGTACTGGGGACAATGCAGGAAGGAAAATGGCTGAAGTTTCACATCAGCTCAGAAGGAATCAATGAAGGATCCCCAGGAGGTCATTTTTACAGAATCGCTCTGCACGAGAACAGGAAACAGAGGAACAGGGAAGTAGTGGCTGGCATTGATCACACCTGATTACTTATTAAAGTTTATAAGGAAAGGTGTTGGAGGAGAAAAATAGAAGAATCACCTTTTATCACTCTACTAGAAGGGCTTGGGAAAGAAAGGAGAGGAAAATGGCTCAAAATGGACTCCTACCACAGTCTCTTATGTTAGAACCTTATGGTTTTTTTCTTAAATTTCCTTGCTAGCTCAGGTATTCTGAGGCTAATTTGAATCTATCACCTGAGAGGGGCCCAACTGAGCCAGGATGCAGGCAGTGATATGTGCACAGGCACTACATGAAGAAATACTGTGAAAAGATACCTCTTAATTCAAGTGTATTCGTGCCTTCGTGTCTGCACATATCCGAATAGGTGCATACCTCTTTGTATGTATCTGAGTTCCCTCTGCACATATGAGCATGTGTTTGAACATATACATAGATTTGACATGAGAAGGTATGAATCTATCTTCATATGACAGCGACAGTATAGTAGCTGCTTGTATGTGCAGGGGCACTTCTATTTCCATAGGCCAGCACATCTCCACCCATGTGCAGGCCTTAACACAGCCCCCAGAACAGCATGGGTTTGTATGCAGAGAGCCTAAAGCAAACAGGCCCTCTGCAGAACAGCTCGTAAGCTACTGCAGTCTTAGTTAAGAAAGCAACATCTCTTTATAAAACCTAAAATAAGCCCTACATCAAAAACAGTACAAACCAACTCTAAACCCCTAGGCTACTGCAGGATTATACAGTCGTGAAATACGTTATCCAGCCTTAAAAGCCATCTTTGACTATCTGCCTGGGGTCATTCAGGCAGCCCAGACTCTCAGCAACATAGCACACAAAAAACTTGAGCTTGCAGATGTTCCCAGGAAGGCAGCAGTGTGGAGGTCCAAGTTCCTCCTGCAAAGAGAGGCTGATGGGATTAGATCTGATTCTTTGTTTGCCATAATAACATCTCAGCAGAGAATTAGGTCCAACAAAAAACACTATTAGAGGAAGATCTACTGTGTTTGGTGGCAGGCAGAGAAAGAAAGCTGAGTTTCAGGACCCCTGTGAATGAGTCATTGCATTGCCAAAAGGGCAGAGGGTGCTGACACCATCCATCAGAGTCCTAGCAGAATATGGATTATTCCTTAGCAATAAGGGAGCCAGATACACTAATTTCCAATAGCAGTCTTTAGATGGATTTACAGATAGATTTTTCTATTTTACCCATAGCAGTCACGCCAACTTCAGCCTTCAGTTGCTGTTTCTCGTTAGTCAGCTTCCAATTGGATCTCCTGTTAGACATTATCTCTCAGGCACACCAGGGCTGAGAGAAGGGGGCCAGGCTGCTACCTGGCCAATACAGCCTCGCCAGCAGGCATCATCCTGCTGCAAGATCCTGGCAGGATCCTTTGCACCTATGTGCAAAACCTCATCCACCTGGTCAACAGTCCCCAGAAAGCTGTTTATGCCCCAATCCCCAGGCAGTGGCAGACCCAGTCAGTCCTGCATAATCCTGACATACTGGACTGTCTGTTTTTGTCCTCACACATGGCTAATCTTGGCTATCTATCCCCACTCCTACCTCTTTTATTTTTCTAAACAAGCCCAGGAGAGGGCTGGGATCCCCCGGGAAAATGAAGCGGTGTGAATTAGCTTGTCAGCAGCTTAACCAGAGGAGAAGCCAAACCAAAGCTGCCAGCACAGCTAATTTCAGCTTCATTTCACCAGGCAGCTGGGTACTTCGAGTGCAAGAAAATGGTAGTGTCCCATGGGGTTCAGCAACCAGCCTTTGATTGACATTAGAAATGCTCAAAGCAGGAGGTCCATGTGTTATGGGGAAAGAAGGATGGAGTGCCTCCATCCTATAGATCCATCTTATGATAGATCCCAAATTAAGAGAAGGAAGGTGCCGAGCTGTCACCAGAATGAAGTCAAGAGCATCCAGACAGCAAGAAGAAGCATGAGATGAAGGGAAGATATTTTGCTATGGACCCTATGGACGGTTTATTTGCCAATCAGAGCAGCTACTCACACCAGTGGCTTAGGTGGTCCTTTTCTTCCACTGGTTGTGACCCACTCCTTTGGTTGCTTACCAGCTGCCACAATGGTGCATTTTGTACTTCTTACCAGGGCAAACTGCCGTGACTGCAATCTGTGTTCTACACAACAGCAACATTAAAATAAGCTCAAAATCAAATTTCCGTGAAAGCAAGGACTACTTTGGGGTCAGGCAGGCAGCTCCACCCCTGCGCAATGGGCCAGTGCCAGAACACCTCACCCAGGCAGCCCCAACACGGGTTGCCTGCAATCTCTCCTTGGCCTTGCGTCACCACTAACCCAAAGGCCAATTTCCTTAGGGTGGGAACCGAGGAGAGCAACTACTGCTTGTAACAAAGTGATGAAGTCCCTGGCCTCCTACAACGTGCCTGCCAATGTTTAGATGTCACTGTTGTTCCTTATGGGGTACAACTGCGAGTGCTTGCAGTCAATTTATCTTTCTCTTGCTGGATATTTGCAAGAAAACAGCAGTGTCTGTGCTTACCAAGGAGCAGTGGGAATGTCTTTTGAGCTGCGTGTTTCCAGAGCCAGAGCCAAGAAGCTCGTGTTCCCATGGCTGTGCTTGTAAGTGTGTGCAGCTGACCGCTACGACATCCCTGTTCTGGTGACCTTGGGTTCAGCCTAGCCAATGAGCCAGCTAATAAGTTGGTGTTAACATAAGCAGAAGCAATGGCGTGGCAGTCAGAAGAAAAGACATCAGAAATTAAATCCGAGAAAAGGAATTAGGGGAAGAGAATTCATTAATTTCCTCTTTGCAATGACACATGCTTTCCACTCACTTTTTTTAAATGACATTTTACCTGCTATTAGTTTACTGTGAGCATCTCCAGCACTGCCTTCACTCCCCCGCAGCCAGTTCCCTCAAGAACAAAATTAAATTTAAGCTACTAAAGTCGGACCTTTCTGAAGCAAAAAGAATCTTTAAAAATGGATTTTTTTAAAGGTCATTTTGAACTTTATCTGAGCACACACGGAGACGCAGGCCATTCAGCTAAATAATGCCATCTGACCACCTCCTGTCACCATTATGCGGATAAGAACATCATTTATGTGAGGGGAAGAGGGAAAGACTTTCTTTCCACTTGTTCCTTTTATTCCTCCTCTAATTTGTGGGGATTTGAATGATGTTCATTTTTATGGCTGCTTCTCCACATCTCATTTCTCTTGATAACCCATGGGAAAGGTCATGAACTTACATTGAACCGGGACATCCTGCCTTTGACCCAAAACAGGATTGACTGAATCCCATGCTTCCCTGAGATTAAGCTGCCTTCTCCAGGGCTTTACCTGCTACTCACTTGTGGCATGTCCTGCCATGTTGGCAGGACATCCCAAAGTAGTCTCTCTTCCTCCTTGGATATCTTTTTCTCCTCCAATAACCCAGATTTACAAATAAAATATAATAAAGCTTATTCCATCACGTATCTAAGCACATGATTAACTCCAAGGACAAGAACAATCTAATCAACCTCCTGAGCTTCCTTGTGTGTTTATGCTTCCCTGTGTGTGGGTGTAGTCTGTGACACCCAAACCTAGCTCCAGAAGCTCAGAGAAGCACAGCATTTAACCCTGCAGAGTTTCTATCCACCAGAGAAACCTTCACCACTGGCCTGAAGCACCTAGAATTAATTATCTTAATATCTCAACATTATCTTAAAAGCAAAGTCGGGCATGGGGAGATGGCTTGGCACTGTCAGCCTCCAGTCTGAACAAACAGGGCTTCCTAAAGCCATGGACTCTGTTTCCAGATGCACCAGATCCACCTTCCTGCCATCAGCTGAAGGTAAAAGGGTTTGCACACAGCTTGCCATGTGATAAGCCATGCTGCAGAGCTCAGTGCTGTGAAAACGCTGCATGTTATTTACTGTACCCAGCCCCCTCTAATCACGCCTTAAACAAAGCCATATTTATTGAAGAGAGGCTTAAGAAATGTCCCAAGGCATGCTTTGTGTGACTGGGGACTTTCCTCAAACGAAATTTCAGCGCTCCACCTCCTTCTGCAATGGCATCCATGTCCCAGTTCACAGATGCCCAGTCTCCTTGAACAAGCTTCCCTTTAACAACGCTCAAATATTTAATTTGCTGAGTGCTGTGGGAATCCCAAAGGTTTGGAAGAACTATCTATTATAAGTGACAAAACACGACATTATTATAGGTAGCCTGCCTACTCGATGTCGTATGTGTTCTACGCTGCTCCTTTAATGAGGCTCTTTCAGATCCTGTGCATAATAGAAAAAGATCCCGACGCTAGCACTTCCCCCATGCTCTAAAAATTAAAACAGCCAAGTCCTTACAATACAAAAAAAGATGCTTGCTAAAGCCTAAAACCCGCATGTTCAGAGGAAGAGCCTTTAATATGTGTTATTTAGTTGTACAGGCATTCGGACAGAGGCTACTCCCAGCCACCCGGTGTAATTCAGTAAATGTTCTCCTGAAACCTAACAACACACTGCCCTCTGCTGCATTTTTCTCTGACATATTAAAGGGGGGAAAAAAAAAAAAAAACCTGCCATGCTTTGCAGCCTATCCTCTGGCTCAAATTGAGATAAGCAGATGGTTTGTTAGCACTTATCAATGACTCAGTAACATCCAAGGTACTACATAAAACACTCTAGCCGGAGAGAAGTCAAAATAACAAAATGGATTCCATATGAGGGAGAGCAAAAGCAATTGAAAAATCAAGTAGTGAGTGCGGAAGTGCAAGCAGTCCCACGCCCTTGCCTGGCTGTCCCTCCACTCCAAGCAGAGCTTCTAAAGCAATTATTCAAGTTAAATAACTAGCTACTATTGTGCCTCCTCATGTTGTCCCTCCTACTGCCCTCAGCCCATCCACCACAGCCTCCCATGACAAAACGCTTACGAGAGCTACATAAACAGAGCCAAGGATATGCAAGATTGGCAAGAGCAAAGATCACGGTATTCACACAGCCCTGATGCCATCTAACATCACCTGGAGCTGGCTGCAAGCAGCTCCACTGCAGGGTACAATAAGGACCTCGGAAGAAGTAATTTCTGTCATCCTACTCTTCAATCTGACTGCTGTACTAGGTGTTGACATTCAATGGGACAGGGATTTGTGGATTACTGTAGAGGAGAAGGACAAACACCAGCAGCCTTGGGAAACTCCAGGGCCAACAACAGCACTTCGGCAGTTCTTACGTTGAGCTACTATCACTTCAGATTCAGTTAATTAAAATCAATAAACGCATTTGCTTTGATTTGGATTTTAGACCTTCACTGAACAGCACTAAGGCTTTCCTCCACAGATCCACCAATCATAAAGTCAATAATTTAAAATTAGCTAGATAAACTCTGAATATTGTCTCAGCAATGTAAGGGACATCTGAACACAGGCAGTCCAATGAGTGCACAGGAATTAGGGTTTTAAAGTAGCACCCTGCTGGTGCTGTGGCTGAAGCACAAAAACATTTCAGATACACCAAAAAGCTGTGTTTAGACCTCGCCAAACATCAGTGTTTGGGAATGTTTTGTTCTGGTTTCTGCGCTAAGCTGCTAGAATGCCATTAAGAATTCTTTGCATGGTCAGCCTGATCTTTGAGATTGCCAAATCCATATTTCCAAGCCTTTGTTTGCAACAAAAGCTAAAAGGGAAGGCTGAGTTTCTCTCCTCACCACTGTTTTAAGCAAAACAAAAATTGAGAGAGGCATCTTAAAATGCTGGGATTTGACAACAGTCTGGGTTTGTGTCTCAATCATGCTATTATCTAGCAGGGCCATGAAAACTATCCCAGCAGAAACACGGGTTTATTTGATCCTTTCCTGAAATCTGAGCTTATCTAGTCCCTAAACTTTTAGCAAATCTAGGTTCTGTTATGCCTTTCTCCTTCCACAATACCTTCTCTTGTGCTTTATGCACCCTCCTGGGCCCCAGCCAGGCCTGGAAGCATCAAATAACCACAAGAAAGATTGCTGCTTGAGATCACCACCCAGGAGCAGGAAATATTAAGAGCCTCTTGGGCGGGTCTGTTTTTACTGATGGAACCACCCTTAGCAAATGTGAAACCTTGAATGGATCAAAATTCAGCCTCCAGTATCCTCATCAGCATTAGCCACTGTTAAGAATTATCTCATTCCAGTGAAGCCCTGAAGTCCTGAAAGGATTCTTTGGTTGTTTTTGTTTGTTTGGTTGGTTTGGTTTGTTTTGGTTTGTTTTGGTTTGTTGGGTTTTGAGTGTTTTGCTTTTTTTTTTTTTTAATTTGTTTTTGACATATGTAATCAACAACACCATTCTGATCAGCGGAGAGCACCAGATGTGTGAACCAAAGGGTGCACAGGGCAGAGCTCTTCACACCAAGGAATCAAAGACATCCAGCCCTCTCATCCACAGAATGGAAGAAAAATCCAAGGGGGTGACTACAAACTGGGTGGGAATCTGGACACACAGAAAGATCTCTCTCTGATGCAGCTACCCTGAGGGTAAAAAACTGGGAGAATCCCTGCTCTCTACAGCACGGTATTTAATTACCTGAAGGAAAACCCATGTAAATAGACTTTAAGAGACACGCTTGATAATAAATCTATGAAAAAAAAGGCAGTGAAGAAATCTGTGCTTTTGAATTTATTATCTGACCTCCCTGCTGAGCATTCCTATGCAGCTGCAGGATAAAATAAATTGGCCTTGCTGAAAAAAAAAAAAAAATGGTAGGAAACATTTGAATATCCCCTATTCTGAAATATTAACCTCTGGTGCTTCTGACCATCTCTCTCAAGTGCAGAATGGCACGGTCACAGTGGGCAGTCAAGACACTAGAAATTTCACTGGAAGTGAGGAGTGCAGAGGGGTGTAGACCCCAGGTCAGGATCCCTGCATTGCAAGTGCAAATGAGCTGCCTTGCTAAAGCTGACTAGAATTAGCTGACAAGGAAAAACAAAAAACAAAAAACAAAAAAACTTCATTAAAATACTCTCCTGGGAAATGTGTAACATATGACTACTTAAGGGAACTGGTTTTGCTTAGAAATACAGCCAACTTTCCATATTTCTAAAAGATTAAAGACTTTTCTATCCTTTCTCTCTACACTCCTTTTCTTTTCCTTTCTCTTTTAAGAAGCCCTTGTAAGAAACATAGCACGGAAAGGTGACTCCGGTGCACAGGAGATGGACACCATGCTGTTCATTAAAGCAGGCAAATAGCGGGCTCATTCTGTGAAGTAGCTGAGCACCAACGCTTTCTGTCAGCTCTAGAAAAGCTTCTGGCTTGTAGCATTTAGCACAATTGAACACTGGAGGCCATTATTCTGCAGGTTTATATCTGGACCATGCCTCTCTGACATCATTAAAGCTTCACCAGGGCAAAGGGAGACCCTGGTCTGCATGAATCCTTGGAGCCTCATTGCTTTCCCTCTTGCTGCAGCCACCTGAGGAAGACCTGGCACTCTCTACACTACTGTTTATTGTAAAATACATATAACATCATAAACCAGCGTTGTGCCCTACACTTCTGGGAGGAGATATTCCCTGAGACAAAGTGCTGGCAACCTTATTATGATGCATTCAGACAGCCTCATGCTCACCTTAGTACTTTATAATAATGATGTTAATTATTACTATTATTAATGAACAATTAATCATTGTTCAAGGGACACTCATCAGACACTTTAGACTGAAAGCGTGATGGGTAAGATTAGATTCAGCAGAGCCGAATTTTGAAACACAGGACCACCAACATCACAGCTGCAGAAAGGCAAATCCACAGCCACCTCTCATTTGCAAGCACAAACTAGCAAATGGTTTGCAAAACCAGGAGAGTGAACTCAAGGAACCCACTCTGTCTATTATGACTTCACAAGCATGAGTTTTGCATGGAAAAAACACATGTGCACATCATTAGCAGCTGCAGGTCCCAACTGTTCCACTTCAATTATTTCATTTAACTGCCTTGTTTCTGATGCCCCCGAAAAAGGAGCACAAAGGTTTCTCACTATTTATTCAAGAACTGGAAGAAAAAATAATTCCTGGTGGGTCTTGAGCTTCCCCCATTGACTTCTCAATAGCAGTTTACTTCCAAGCCTCATTTCAATGCTCCACCAATACCCAGACAAGCATTTCGGGGTGGGATGTTGGATGTTTACAACAATGAAGATGTGATTGCCCTCTGTTGTGTGCACGTTCACTGTATTTTAGCACTACCGCTGCTAACAGAAGTTACTGCTATGCCCAGCCCTTCCTGGAGAGTGTTTCTTCTCAGCTAAAGAGCTTATTTCCTCTTTCTTCCGTGAAGGAAGAACAGCCATTCCCCCTCCCTCCCTGGCTGAAGTCTCTTATGATCTGAAAGGCCCTCTTAGTCTCAGGCCTGAAGCACAGGGTTATTACACGGTCTGTATTTTGTGTGCCACCAGGACTCCAACAATGCCGACGGTAATGTATTTAATTGTGCCAAAATCTGTGAATGTGCCGGCAGGCTTCTGACATCATTTGCCACGAACGCTAATTCATGAATTCAGAGCTGCAGGCAATCTGCATGTCACCCAAATGACTGGCTATCAAATCGGGTTTTCAGCAGCCTCCAGCATGGCTCAGTCTCTCTATTGTTAATGTTGACAAAGGGTGGAACCATGCTCATGGCTAAAGACTTCATCTGTCTCCTGGATTATGAATGATTTCTACGGTAATGCTTGAAGCTCTAGGCAGATACGAGCTCCTTCGGCAAAAGAGGAAATGTGGTCCTAAAATGTGCCCCCCTTATTCTTCTCCTGATACAAAGGGTAAGCTTCCAGCAGATCAGGGAAGGCACTGGCATAATGTGAGAAAAAAAAATGGGCCACAGTTCAGGGCTTTTGTCACCTTCGTGATCTTTAAGACACATTTGCAATTCTTTCTTAGCTCTGTTACAGCATTCTGGATGCGTTAAAAAGGGAGAAACCTTGGGGAATAACTCCTCATAGAGAGATCCCCAGTGGAATATAAAGCTGGAGATAGGCCACGCTCTTTCCATTCCTGTGCTGTGACATGAGGACTGAATCAGGGAACAAAGGGATGTGGCTACAAGGGAGCTCACTGTCTATTCTTCACTGTTAAATTGACTCCCTTTAGCAGCATAAAGGCTCACAGCTATGTGAATGTCCCCAAGGAATGGGAGCAAGCCCAGGTGACATATGATTTTGGTTTCAGACAAAAGGATGGCTAAAGCCTTTCATGTTGTTATGTTTAAAATAGTTCCCTTGTTCTTTTCTACCAGCCATTTGTTCCTTCCTCCAAATCTCTTCTTGCAACCAGTTTTATTTGCAGCTTCCAATGCCTGCTGTCTTCATCAATTTGTTGTTTGGAGACTTTTTTTTATGGCAGAGATTGTCTTACTCCATGTTTTCAAGGGTGGTGTGTAGGTTTACACTTTTAAGTATGAGATCAGATGCCAGGATGCCAAGAGCCTTCTAGTGCTGTGGAAGAGCTGTGGAAATTATGTACCTTTATTCTATTCTATTCTATTCTGTTCTGTTCTATTCTATTCTATTCTATTCTGTTCTGTTCTGTTCTGTTCTGTTCATCCTATTCTAGAATCTCTCCTGTGTGTGTTTTACCTCAATGTCTTACCATGGCAAACCACCCACTTGTGTTCCAAGGTGACATTGTCCCTCTTATCCATTCCCAATCTACGTTAACACTGATAACAATAACCAACAGCAGAAAGAGCACACAAAGGAAAAACTCAAGTGATATTATTTGCTTTGGACATTCATTCCTCACAGAAATTGACACATATCCATCATTGGTGAGAGTCAACAGAAAAAAGTATTTTGAATGTTTTTTCTGTTCTGTGACCTTTCTAGAGCTGATGGATCCCAAGTTCAGGATGAAAACACTCCAGCCTTCAGACAGTGACACAAAATCTTGAGCTTGTGATAATAATTACTGGAAGAATACAAAGGGTAGCGATCTTTCTCATCTACCAGAAAGAGTGTAAGGAGGGAGAACAATTAGCCAAAACTAGGAACCAAACAAGCAGTTTTTGCTGGACTATGAACCATGTACAGTGGATAGTTCTGGACCCTGCATGTTATGTTGAAACTCAGCAGCTGCAGTACTGTATCCACTTTCCTACATGCTGCTACTGAAATAAGAGGCTGCAAAACTTGGATTTGTTTTTCTCTGTGGGAAGCATAGAAACACTTAGTCTAGAACTCTTTCATTGTCAACATTAAAATACGTGTAATACACAATTTTTCAAGCTCACTGGGCAGCGAACACCACTGATACATGTGATCAAAAAGGAATTAAGTTGAGTCAGTTGCCTTCCACCAGGCCCATTTTCATCACTGGTGGCAGTACAGCTTATATATGTTATTATTTTTAGCATTACTAAATAGCAGTAAGGCTGCTCTGTGGCAGGCGTGGGAGGGTGCACTGGACTTTATTGCCAGCTTTGTTAGAAACTCCCCACTGAACTGAGTAAATCACTTTTGTCTCTGTACTTTTGTCTCCCCACCAGCCGAAAACGATTCCTGTCACTCAGAAGCTGGCTGGGTTTGTTCTAGTAACACCAGATGCTAAACCAGGGTAACCTCTTATGACTGTTTACGGAAAGCTATTGCCGCAATTGCTGAACTTGGGCATGCTCTGCAGGAAGATAAGCAGGTTCTTGAGACCTTGACACGCTGCCTAGCGTTCCCCAGCCAAAAATCCACCAGAGCAGGGGAATAACCTGACAGGGTGCCTCCTGCTCCATGCCCTGAGTCAGGCTCAGGTCAGCACCATGTCCCCTCCACCCTGCAGTCCTGAGAATTACTGATTCTTGGGAAGAGGATAATCAGCCTAATCAGAGACGTGTGTAATGATAAGCAGGACACATGATAACGCTCCGGCATCCCTTTCCTTTAACCCAACATTAGTTAAGAAAAGGGATTTTCTTCCGGCTGCCTCAGCCGACCTGTCCTCAAACCAGAATCCATATTATTTATTAATAAACAAAAGTATTTATTCCACGCGGGGACACAAGGCGATCCCTGCCACCTCAGGCCCGGAAGACCCTGTGGAGCCTTGAGGCAGCCCTGAGGCGGCCCAAAATGCCGGCAGCCCCCCCGTGCCCGCCGGGGGAGGGCTCAGCGGGCACAGCCCCGCCCCTCCGCGGGCACAGCCCCTCTGCGCATGCGCCCTCTCGTCCCGCTCCTCTTGGGTCATTTCACAGCTCTCAGCGGGGGGGGGGACGGCTTAAAAATACACGTTTACCTCCCTCAACACCACCTCTACATAAACACTAACGTTTCTTTGTATAGATAGAAAAAATTCTAGATTATTTCATGATGTCTCGCGTTGCTGGATGTCCTTATTATTTGTTTATCCCCCCCCTCGGCGGTGGGTGGGTCGGCCCAGCCCGTCGCCTTCCCTGCTCCGGAAGGGGCAGGGCTGTGAGGGGAGGAGGCCGGAGCGGGCGTTGGGCACGCGCGTGGGGCGGCCGCTGGCTGGGAGGGGCGCGCGCGGGCGGCTTCACCTCAGCGCCGCTGCCCTGCCCTGAACGCGCCTCGCCTCAGCGCCTCAGCACAGCCCGGCACGGCTCGGCTCAGCTCAGTACGGATCAGCACAGCCCGGCACGGCACGGTTCGGCACAGCACAACCCGGCCATGCCGCCCCCGCCGGGCCAAACCCAGCTCCCGGACTGGGACGGCTTAAAACTCCGCGTGCGGACCCTGATCGCCTCCCACCGCGTGATGATATTCAGCAAGAGCTACTGCCCCTACTGCAACCAGGTGAGGCGGCGGCCCCCGAGCCCCCTCGGCCTCTCCTTCAGGCTCGAAGGCCCAGGCCTTGGGCTTCTGAGGACTGAGTGAGGTCGCTGCGGGGATGCTGCTTCGTGGCAGGGCTCCTGTGGGGTTTGCGCTATGTTTTTGAGGTGCTGTGCCCGCCTTGACGCCCGGTGAGAGCAGGTTTTGTAGGGATTGAGGTGAGGTGAGGTCCGAGCTGGGGTTCTGGGTGATTTTTTATTTTTTTTTTTTCCTTTGCCACGTGAGCAAAGGGCAGCGGAGTGCGTGGGATGTGCGACACAGCGTGTGCCTTCCTCCGCTGCGGGACCTGCTGCTTCAAGGTCAGGGCGCTGGCAGGGCTGCTTTCCTGCCACAAGTGTGAGCGCCTCGTTTATACTCAGCTTGGTCGAAGCTGCGCCCTCACTTAACAGAAAGCTAAACTTTCTGTTGTTTTTGAAATCTGGAGGAGAAGGTTGACTCTAGGAAAATCATAAGTTCAAAATCCTAGTCATGAAGCATCTTTTCCCAAAAGAAGTCACTACTGCTGAGTTGTGATGAGATCTTCCCTAGCCCTGTTATGTGTGAATCACACAGGTTAGCTGTAACTGGTGAGCAAGAGTCATTAAAGAAATGTGGGATCTTCATTAGAATTCAGTGATACCAACAGGCTGTAGTCATAGCCTTCACCGATCTGGGTGTTCATAGGCAGTACGATTCCTGGATGTTTACAAACAGCATGTTGTGGAATGCTATTTAAACCTAATATTGCCATGTTTGATGTGGCCATGGTGGAAGAAACAGAAGTGGGATTGAGTTCTAATATGCTTTAATGGAGCTGACAACCTGGGAAGGTTCTCAGAAGCTGCACTCCTGTGTGTAGCTAGGCTTAGTTACAGTCCCTCTTGTGAGGGAGGACGTGTTTAGGCCTTGCTGTAGGAAACTTGAGTGAATGTATTCTGTCACATTTGCAACTTAATTGATGCTTTCAAAAATGGATGCTTCTCTGTGTAAGAGGACAGGACAAACCAATCAGTGTTGTCTTTTCTTGATGAGAATTGTTTGTTGATGGCTTCAGTGCTGTCCTTTGAGGAACAGTTAAAGTCATTCCTGTCTGTATTGTTCTGTGTGCTTGTAGTGATCGTGACTGGCCAACTGTTGACAAGTATGGCACTCAATCCAGTGGTTTTTGAGGTCCTAACATGGCATAGTCACTTTATAAAGTTTGCAACCTGTTCATTCGTCTCTTTTTGGCATTGTGGTGGGACTTGACTAACACAAGGAGCTTTAGGTAAAAATAGACTTGATTGTAGTCCAATAAGTAAATTCCAGAATAATGTTCTTTTCTTTGTTCAGAGTTTCTTCACTGGGCAAGATTATTGCTTTGAGGAAACATTCAGATCTGAGGAATGTAATCTTTATTGTCATGGAACAGAGAGGAACAATGTATGAAGTATGAGGACCCTCTCTCATAGCACTTTCTAGGAGGGAGAGTTAAAAGCCCTACTATGAATCTTTGAGGAACAGGTGATAAATTGGCAGGGAGTGGGAGATGAGGGAGAGAAGAACTGAATTCTGTTCTAGGCAGATTTCCTTGGTTTACTTTTCATTTTGGGGACAGGAGGGAAAGGTAATACAATGAAGAAAGCCAGTAGAAATATATATTGCAGGGAGACAATTATAAGAAAGCTTGAGAGAGAGGCCTCAGGAAAGGCATCAAGTGGTAAAACAAGTATCTCCAACAGTATGAGTTTTAACACCTCCCTATGAAGACTTAGAAAATAATGAAAGGAATGAGAGAACAATGGATAATGCAGTGTTCTTGCTAGCTGATTTAGTCTGCAGAATTAATGAAGTGGATATAATTTGAAGGAGAAGCTACAGCTTGGGTACTTAGCCTTTAATCACATAGTTCTGAGTTCTTAAAGACATAAGGGTATCAGTGCTGTGCAGCGTGTCTTCTTTCACCACAGATGGTTGTTAGCAATGTGCTTTTGGTAGGATTAATTGAAAAACCGGTGTACTTGAGCACTGGTGCTCCGTGTATTTGTGTTCTAAAAGGGCATAATTGGGTGTGTGGGAAGAATTCTTTGTTTCAAATGGCTGTAGCTGTGCTGGAAAAAAAAATAATCTGAAGGAAAACACAATCTTAGGAGTACTGCAAGTAATTTCTCTAAATAAATTAAGTAGTTGATTCTGTTTGTTCCATTTAGCAGCATGACTAGGCAATTGTGCAGTTCTTTCTGCAACTGCAATTTATTGTTCAATTGCTTTAGCCAGCAGTAGTGAGAAAGGGGTGGTGTTAGACTGACTTCCTTGTCACAACTAAATTTGACTGTTCTTTATTTTTTTGCCACCCTGAAACGATTAACTTACGGTAGAAATGTATAAAGAAAACATTTTTAGCATGAAAAATTGCAGAGTCTGAATGCTGTGATGTGTTGAAATAATTTTATGAGCAACAGCTGTAGCTCTATAGAAGCTGCCAGTTATTCTTGTTACATGTTATGCTATTACTGATGATTGTCTGTATCCACGGAAATGTCAGGTAAATTCATCTGTAGCTATTAAAGAGTGCTAGCTGATAGGTGAAACAGTAGACACGACATACTGTGTTACTTAACTTTGCTGTATGAAGCTTTGCATCTACTTAGCTTCCCTAATGACAGAAAGCATCTCCAGGAAGAGTTTTCTGAAGAAATTTGCCTAACGCTAAGTTTTGGAAAATCTGTCTAATGTTTAGTAATATCTAGAAGTCTTCCTAGTTTTTCCTTGTGAAAACGGGAAAGGCTCAACAGGGAAAGAAGGCCAGTGCAATGGTCAGAAGGCAAGTAAATGATTGGATTGAGGAACCATGCAACCTGATATCCTGGCTCTGATACTTACTGGAGAAATGACCTTTTTAGGACTGAGGAATAAAGAAGAAAACTTACCAGTGTGCCACTGAAGCTTCCAGCAGTGTGGCTCCAGAACTTGTTGACCCGAGTTTGTATTAATCTTATTGAGTTAAACGTTTTCAGTGGACAGTTGTCTCATTGGCTGGTCTAGTAGCTCTTTTTGGTCTCCTTTTTAATAGTGGCTGTTAAAATGTCAGGGGCGAGAAAGCTCTCCAATTTATATATTGCATGGAAGTTTATTTCTTGTTTCATAATTTCTTTTAGTAACTTCAGTTTTTGCCGTTTGTTGAATTCTTAGTAGTTCTCAGAAATCATTTCCTGTTTACTTTCTCTAGGTTACTCATGATTAGTGTGTTGTCTTTCTATTCTTCCTAATAATTTTCATTTCCAATCTGAAATCTTCTAGTCTCTCTTGCCTGCGTTGAAGATCTCAACTCTTCATATAGTTGTCATTTTTCTTTCTGCTTCACCACCGCTAACACATGCATATTCTGTTCATACAAGTATAAAGTGTCATAGCTACTTCTAATTGGGGTGCTGGTATTTATCTTTTTTTTTCCTTTACACCATATCTTCAGTGGAGAATAAATGTCACCTAAAGGCATTGTCTTACATCTGTCTTTTTCTTGATTATAATCCTTTCTTGTTTCAAAAGTATCCTGTCTTGTCCTCCACCCTGCTGGCTGATACTGCAATGTTCAAGCTGTAGAGCATTTTTTCATATATTTTTAAAAAAGCTGCTAATGAAATCTTGCATGTTACACCCTGCTGTCTTGCTGCAAACTAAAACAGCAGCCAAGTAGCTAATTTGGTGACTTCACATTCTTAGCGTACCACTTCATAGCAGCAATCCTCTTGAGCTTTGCTTTTTAGATCTTCTGTGGCATCTGGCTTGGGCTTTATAAAGAAGTTGCAGAGCTGGAGCAGTTCCACTGCTGTTTCCCTTCTGTTCAGTCTACAGCTATAGTCATCCCAGTAATCAAGCCTTATGGTAATGGTGAGTTTAGGACAAAAGCTTTTTGGGCCATGTAGATGGTTAGAGGGCTGGAGCAAAGGGTGTGTGAAGAAGAGATTGGCTTGTTCTGCTTCAAGAAGAGAAGGCTAAGGAGGGATTTTGTTGCCATCTTCAGCTACTGCGGAGCAGGTGATTATAGGGAAGACAGCCACACTCTTCTCAGAGCTGTAGAGTGAAAAGCCAAGTAAGGGACAATGTGTATATTTTGAAACAAGGAATATTCCAATGAGATAAAATGGAAATTCTTCACTATAGAGATGATCAAACATTGGAACAGCCCAGAGAGGTTGTGGTATCTCTGTCCTTGTAAATACTCAGAACTGGGTTAGGCAGTGCTTTGGCCAACATGATCGAACTTCACATTTGTCCCTGTTTGTGCAGGTGGTTGGATCAAATGACTTCCAAGGAGCTGTTCCAATTTCATTTAATTTGCAGCTGTAAAACTAATGTCATCAGTCATACATGCAGGGCTTATTGTAGTCTGCTACAATTGCTATATGATGTGGTAAGAAATGTGCCACGTTGTTAATACATAATACAAAACCTTTGTTTGAAGAAAGCTGGAACTCCAGTAGAAGACAGGAAGCAGTGAAATACCTGGCCTTTGTCATAGTAGCACTATGGATCACAGCAGCATTCTTTAAACACTTTAAACACTCCTTTATCATGTGTTTAACGTTTTTAAGGTTGTTAGATATGACTCAATTTAATGAATTGCCATCAATAAATCAGGGGTTCGTTGGAAAGCTGGTTGTAGAAGATTTTTTTTCTGAATTATCTATCGGCAGCTTAGTGAGTTTTATTGTTTAGACTTGATGCTCGCAAGGAGCACACAGATTTAGTGCTTCTTGTTAGAGCTGTTCATCCATCACGATGGTTATGATTAAAAGCAGATATTTTACCTAATGCCTTATGATATCTGTTTGCACAGGTAAGTCTGTCAAAGTGTATTTTGAAGGAATAAATGCTGCCAGCTGTAGTATTACTTGTGCCATGAGGTATGTCCTTGTCCCTCTGGAAGAACAGTTCATAATTTCCATGCTGCTAATTTACAAATGGATGTTACTGTAAAAATATTATTTCAAAAAGGCCACCTGATTTGAATCTGGTAATAATAGCAGCCTGTCCATTCAGAACTAGTATTACAAGAACACCCAGAAGCTGTTGGGGAGGAAAAAAAAATCTCAACTGAGTTGTCATTTAGGATGACTTTTCTTTTTAAGGCTAGGCTTGTACATAGAGGTTTTAGCTTGTTTGTTTCCATACTGGCTCTTGGGTACATGAAACATGTTTCTGGAACATGTTGTACTGATGTTGTGTCTGAGATATTTCATGGCAGTGCAGGGGACAAGCAGACTATTAATGACCAAGTATCATTAGACCCTTCTGTCTAGTGGGGAAGAATAGCAATTTAAAAGGTTAAAAATGTAACTTACATTCTGATACTAACTCTGTCAATATTTCACAAGGAGAATGTGAATGACTTTGTTTTACTAAGGCCAACAAGTTAGAACTACTCCTGCTTTATTCCAGAAGGCTAAGGCAGGTGTTGTTAAACAGCAAACCAAAAATCAGAGGTGGAGGAAAAAAAAAAAGTCTTGTCCCCAGCCTCAGTGTAGGAGAAGCAGTAGGTCAAATACTTTTGACGTGTACTTTGAAGCCACTCACTGATGAAGATTGTCTTCTATGTAGGCTATATGTTTCAGCATCTTGCTATTAGGAAAACTATTTCCTGAGGTCTCATCTCAATCTCTTGATGCAGTTCAAGCCCATTAGTTATTGCATCCATCACCACTTTTCTTCTTCCTTATGGCAGTCAATTATTTATCGAAACGGCCATTTTTCCACATCTTTTCTTTAAGTTGAAATCAGCTCATTGTCTTCTTAGTCAGAATAATTGTTCTCCACTTGTTCTAAATATTTTCTGAGGTGCAGTGAACAAAACTGAATGTGGGCAGGGCAGCAGGTAGACATGAGCTGTCCCAGTGCTGAGTACACCTGGAGAGTCATTCTTGTTGTGGCTTTTTTATAATGCAATGTTTTTATTTTGTTTTGCATGTGCTCATCAGTGTTTTGTTTTGCAAGTTATCCTCTGCTCCCTGCTCTTCTGCCTTTCCTTAGTATTATCAAGGAATCTGGCTGCTGCATTCTCTCTCTTGATGATATAATGCGTAGCAGTTACTGTCATGGGCATTTTTTTGTCTGTCAGGGGATGGAGAGATCTACAGCTAAGCCAATTGTATAAAGAAACTGTCTCATAAGGTCAGTAAGACTTGTAATAGAAGATTGCTCAGATGTGGGATACTTAATCTGAATGCTGTTTAATACTCTGGCTTTAAATAAGGACAGTGCAAAATGTAGCAGTAGTGCCAAACTTTATCAGAAACATCTACTGGCACTCAAAGAATTATAAATGAGACTTAGAAGTCCTTACATGCTCATATAATTGAGACTTAAGTTCTTACATCCAACGATTAGGTCTTACCCTGAACTGTGCATCAGATCTTGTGAAAGCTTTGCCTTGGCAGTCTGCCTGTGTACAAAAACACTGTGTCCCTTCCTGTTGCAGGTGAAAGAACTCTTCAGCTCCATGGGTGTAGAGTACTATGCTTTAGAACTGGATGTAACAGGTAAGTAGCAGAAAGGAAACCTACCAGGTGTTGCTTCATGCAGCTAAAAAATCAGTGACTGTGCATGACTACAAGCTCTCTTGAACTAACTGAAAGTAATAAAAAGCAATTAAAATCAGTTTTAATGCGTACAGAGATAAAAGACCGGTTAGCCTTCAGTGTGGATTTTAATGGAGGATGTGTTTTTAATGTAACTGAAGGCTTTGACTCTCTGTGCAAACTGTCAACTGAGAGGATGTGAGATCAGATTTCTCCATCAGAAGTTTTGTCTTTCAGGAAAAAAAAACACAGTACTTTTCTACCTTCTCAGTTTCTTTTGTGGCTTTAGATGAATTGTTAATGTTTGACGTGGTATAAGAGTGACCTTTATGGGGGACATTGCTGAGTCATGGGAAAGAACAGTGAATTCCAGTATCTTGACTGTTGCCAGTTTTTTTTTTTTTTTTTTTTCCTAAAGCCCAAGTTGCTTTAGTTTCACTACAAATATAGTACTGTGTGCTTTCCATTACGTATACATAATGAGTGTAGTGTTAAGAACAAATAGTTTCTAGCTATTCTAATTCTCACTAAGCTCTTCACCACACCACTGGTAAACTGTTGATTGCGTGTCATCACCCACTGTTTTTTTTCTCTATATACAGAGACAAAACTTAGTTTCTAATGCTTTTTTAATGTGTTTGTGCTTAAGCTATGTTTGGAGGGAAAATATACATAATTAGTAATCTGAAGTATCTCTTTGTACTTATTTTTTTTTACTTTTAAAATGGAGATACTATGAACTAGTTATAGTTTAAGATGCACATAATACAGCTCTCAGTATTTTTCTTTTTTTCTGGAATTACTTCTCATTAAGAATACTTTTTCTTTGCAATTGCTATAATCACTGATGCTAAATAGATATGGTCTTGGAGTAAAAAGATTTTAAAATAGTTGTGTAATGTACCTGTTGCATTTATTTTTAGCTGATGGACCCAGTATTCAGCAAGTACTAGCAGAGCTAACTAATCAGAGGACAGTGCCTAACGTATTTGTGAATGGAAAGCACGTAGGTGGCTGTGATGCAACTTACAAGGTAACTTGTCTTTAAAAATCAACTGGAGGTAAACAAGACTATGGGGGGGAGTGTTAGATCAAGCCATTTTTCTTGTGTTTTTACTGCCTAGTTTGTTAGTGAATTAACTCCTATGTTTGTTACAAGTATACAAGCATTTTTCTTGAATCTGTCAGTAAGATAGGCTCTGGAACTTCTAGACTGTTCTTAGAAAGTTTGTGTAGTACTCAATCCAAGCTGTATGATTGAGGAAATAGACAATCTGTTTGTTTGTTTTTTTTTTTAATTTGCTGTTTGATTCTTAGTGCCTTTTCTGTGACATAAAGGCTGTTATGCAAGTAAAATGTGAAACACATTTGAATCTTTTCCAGGACCATGATCTTCACAACCACAGAATTACTTTAGGAACCCCCCACTTTCAATGCAGCCTCAACTAGATCAGGTTGCTTGGAGTCTCTGGCCATTCAGATCCTGAAATTGAGGAACAGCTCTATCTTCTGTTAAGATATTGTAGGGAGATGTAAGACTGGATGATCTACATCAGAAAAGGCAATGTAATTCAGTCTTTACTTAAAATCAATTCAAACGTGTTTCTACAGGCTTATCAGAATGGAACACTGCAGAAACTTCTTGGGGATGTCAAAGATGTGGAAACCTATGATTATGACCTCATTATTATTGGTGGTGGCTCAGGTGGACTTGCTTGTTCCAAGGTATGACACGAAGAACAGGTTCTATATGAAACTTCTTGAAAAATTAGTCTTCATATTAATCACAGTAGAATTAAAATAATCTATATTTTCATGATTATTAGCGTTCAACTTGCTAATGAATCAGTAGTGGTTCTAGTAGTGTGCTTACTCAAAAGATCACAGTCTGTATAGAGTAGTTTCAAGCCAATGCCTAGTCAGGTCATCTAATAATAGGCTTTAGGTTCCTGGCTGAGGGTGGAACCAAAAGCTTTTTAAGTATCTCCTCTTCATGTGTAGTGTACAGGCACTTGAACACATCCAAACAGTAATCTAGAAATGTACAGGCTATTCTTGAAGTATTTCTGTTTAGGATCCAGGACTACCAACAGTGTAAAATGAAAAGCTTTCAGCTGTTATCTCAAGAAACTTCCTCATGCTTTATTGCTTCTTCTAGCTGCTTTTGCAGAAATGGTAATAGAGATTATGTACTTCTTACACAATCAGCTGTTGTTCAGAATGCCTCAGGACCTGAGATGCGGATTCAGTTTTCTCTTCTACATGAGGGATTTGAACCCACAATTCCTACCTCTCAGCTAGCTATCCTAACCATCAGTTTATGGTTTGGCCATGGTGAGGTTACTCTTGGCAACATTGCTGATTGCTCTACAATGCAGTTAAGCATGCGGCTATAACTAGATCAATATAAAAACAGCAGAGAAGGTGATACAGCTTCATATTTTATTCTAGTTTGTGGGAGAAGGTGTGAGTTCTTTTCTTTCACCAGAACTGCCTATACCCTCTACTAACACACTCTACTCTGCACCACAACTCCGTATGGACAGTCTCCTTCATTAGTTATTTTCAGAATGCTTCAGGTCTTTCTTCGAAGTGCCTTCTGAGACGTGAATTGTAACATTAGTGATAATCACCAACCTGTTTAGAGTGGGACAGTTTGAGTATTCATCGAATACAAAATAACTGGCTAATTTTAAACCTTGTTTGATCCAGGATCTCAACAACCGTGCAGGAGTTCTTAAACAGATTTGAGGCACCTAAAGACTTGATCCAAGCCCTTAAAATATGAAACAGCGAGTAGATTCAGTCAAGTATCTGGTCATTCCTTGTGTATAAGATTATTCAGATTGCAATGGACATTAGATTGACGTCCAGACAAAGCTCCTGCTCCAAGCAGGGTCAACTGTGAGGTCAGACAAGGTTATGTATTTTTGCTTAGTGGAGGAGGTAGAAGAGGCATGTATTAATGAGACTAGTAAATGAGCCTGCTATTATTCCTGAGTATATCATGACTGTAAAAGAGCAGAAAAGCTTTTCTTTGCTGAGAAGTTCATCGATGCTGACATTTTTTACAGGAAGCTGCTACCTTGGGAAAGAAAGTAATGGTGTTAGATTATGTTGTTCCAACGCCTCTTGGAACCTCCTGGGGTAAGTTTCTGTTAACTTGTATTTGATGGTGCTTGAGTGCCAGTCATACTTACTACTTTGTTAGATATTACAGATTTGTATCCTTAGAAATTAGGGCAGAATTACTGTAATTCTGGAACACGTAACAAAGATGTTGCTTTTCTGGACAGTTATTTCTGTTTTGTGTATTTTTACATTTGAAAAAGAACTGAGAATTCATTCTAATTCTGTTCACTTTAATACTGTAGCCGAATACCATGTGTGCATGTGTTCATTTTCTTGTGTTTGTTTTATTATGCACTTTAGTTCATCTAGTTCTACTTCAAGGACAACTGATCTAGGTTATGTGACTATAGCTGTCCATGCCTCACCTCTTCATACCTTTTCATAATTAGGCAGCTACTGTCTGACCTAATTAATGTTATTGGCAATTGAGAATGAGTAAGGTATTTCACTGGTCAAACTTTGAGTCAAGCTTTGAATGTGCTCTTAGAGCTAAAACTTCAATCATTATGGCTAAAACTTTGATCAAATACATATTTCATATTCTACAGATAGATGATACTAAATTTTAGGAACTCTGCCATTCTTACTTGCTGATCAAACTAAAATACGAAGCACTCTGTAAGTAACTATCCTCTGTGTTTGACATCACATGGTACCGTTCTTGGCCTGATGAGTCAAAGTTCACTGTATTTTAAAATGTCTAACAGCAGAAATTCCATGTTACAGCAAGCATCAACAACTGATCTATGGGTGGCTATGTAAAGCACATAATAGCAGAAGCATGTTCTGTTCATGTGGGCAATACAATAACATATTTCTTTCCATCTTAGGTCTTGGTGGCACCTGTGTAAATGTAGGTTGTATTCCAAAGAAGCTAATGCATCAAGCAGCACTTCTGGGACAGGCACTCAAAGATTCAAGGAAATATGGCTGGCAATATGAAGAACAAGGTTAGTAAGAACAGAGGACAGACAAGGCAGCCTACAGATGACAGACAGTAGAGATGGTTCTTGGACTTCAGACTTAGTAAATAAAGGCAGAGTTCCATAGTTTTCATAAGGGAATCAGAAGCATTTCTCCTTTTTGAGTCATACATGGAATCTGAAATAAATGGATTAACTTTTAGAATGGGTTTATTTCAGGTAATAACAAGTCAGGTAAGTGCACCATAGTAACACATGACTTTAATAAGTATCCTAATTACTGATGACAATGATGGCTACTTAGCATGATGTACAATAAATAAGACAAGTTTTTCTTCAAGGGTTTGTTGTGCTTTGTTTTCTAAAATATGAAATTAATGGCTTGTTTCAGTTAAACACAACTGGGAGATCATGGTAGAAGCAATTCAAAACTACATTGGTTCTTTAAACTGGGGTTATCGATTGTCCTTAAGGGAGAAATCTGTGACATACCTAAATTCTTACGGAGAATTCGTTGAACCACACAAAATTAAGGTATGTGCTGTGTTGAAACATCTTATTCACCTGAGAGAGAACTTGTATTCTAAAGCTGCCTTTTAAAATCCATCAAGGAAAAGGCTTCATGTTAACACTGCCAACTTAAGTCAGCCTAAGTTAAAAGAAGTCATTTCAGAAATAAGTTCGTGAAATTAATATTGTGCTTTATTACGTGTCACAGTATTTGCAAACCTACTAACTGTTACATAAGAGTAATGCAGATTCCGGTAAACTTAAGTCTTGCATGAGATGGTCTTAGTTGCTAATGTCATGACAAAGGTCAGCAAACTGAGCCAAAAGCAAACAAACAAAATAACATATAACACAAAACCTTCAACTGTAGCAATATGCCACTTGGAAACTCTTCATACTAAAGCACACAAACTAGAAATCAAATTTGGATTAAGCACTTGCATAACACTGCTGATAGAACCTTATGCTGTATCAGCATAAGAATTAAACTGCCAGTTTTGCAAGACAAAGCATGTGCTGGTAATCCTGCTGTGAGTGATAGCAGTGTAGCAAGGTTAACTTAGAAGAATTGCATTTTGAAGACAACTGCTTGGTTCAGTGGCTGCAATTTTCTGTTCTTGATATGAGCTTATGAAAGTTGAATTAAATGTCTTTCAAACCAAGAGACTAATGGTGAGGAGATGATATGCTTTACATACCTCATGTACCAACTATTTCTGTCCGCATATACAGGTCATTTGCTTAACAGTGTCCTTAGCATTATAAATGAATTAGAACAGAGACTTTAAGATCTAGGTTGTACTAGGGGGAGTTTAACTTTATCTGTTTTGGCAAATAACTAAAGTGCATGAATGAAGGTTTTAAATTATTTTAGGTACTCTAACCTAAAAGGATAGAGATTAGCCTACCAGTCTGTAATTTAAACGAGTTATTCTTACGTGATCTGCATGGGATCTGTAAATGTATTAGGCTTTATTTGAAGCTAGCACTTAAGAATTAAGCATATCAACAGTGCTTATAGGTGAGGATTATGTAGTTTTTAATTTGTTGTAATACCTGTTCCTGTGATAAAGACTTTTAACTCTGTCTATGTAACAGGCAACTAATAGAAAAGGACAAGTAACCTATCACACCGCAGAGACTTTTGTCCTGGCAACAGGAGAAAGGCCTAGATATCTTGGTATCCCTGGAGATAAAGAATATTGTATTACAAGGTGAGATGAAAAGGCATAATAGACTGAATTTTGTCTGCTCCGGTGTTTGCAAAGACAAGTCTGTCTTCAAAGAACCTTGTAACCTATACTTCTCTTTTTAGTGATGACCTCTTCTCCCTGCCTTATTGTCCTGGCAAAACGCTAATTGTGGGTGCTTCCTATGTGGCGCTGGAGTGTGCAGGATTTCTTGCTGGTCTAGGTCTAGATGTCACAGTAATGGTGCGTTCCATACTTCTTCGGGGCTTTGACCAAGAAATGGCAGAAAAAATAGGTGCCCACATGGAAACACATGGTGTAACATTCATCAGAAAGTGTATACCTACTCAGGCAAGTGCTTCCTAAGCTTTCTTCTCTCTACATTAAATTACTGTAAACAGCATAGCTAGGATGCATGTGCTTTCTGGGAAGGTTTTGGTATTGTACAAGAATAAATGTTTTATGAGACTAAGCTTTTTTTTTTTTTTTACTGTTGAATAACAATAGGTCAAAGTTTGAAGTGCTAATGCAAGAATTCTGCTGTTTGAGGTCATTCTAAGCTTACAAATATTTATACAGGTTGAAAAGTTGGAGGATGGCACGCCTGGAAGACTAAAAGTGACAGCACAGTTTACTGAGGGACCAGAAACTTTTGTGGGAGAATATAACACTGTAAGCATTTCTGGATTTAAAATAACTGAATGTGGCAATACTATGGATATGTATTAAAATACCTTAACAGCTGTTCAGGAGAAAAGTAAAGTCTTGCTTGGAAAATTATTTATGTAACTTGCTAGCAGGAAAAAAAAAAGGCGAAAATTAAATATTCGTCTTCAGTTGTGACCTGTCAGCAGAACAGGTGAAACTTCTCATGCTTGGAATTTGGTTCTGGTGAACAGTGTTGTTTCTGTGTTGTTCTGCTACTAACATGTTGCTGTTTGTTGCATCTCTGAAATAAGTTGTGCTTGGAGGAGACTGAGCAGCGGGTAGCTCCTCTTTCCAATTTTTTTTGTTTGTTTTGAGAAGTCAATTCAGTCATGTATGCTTTAAAGCTTTTTCAGAAATAAAAAAGTAAAACATAATCAGCATTACAATTCCTTGTGTAAAATTACTGGGTGTAATTTTATTTTTTAGGTTTTGATAGCTATTGGTCGTGATGCATGTACCAGAAGTATTGGTTTAGAGACGATTGGTGTCAAAATCAATGAGAAGTGAGTATTCCTCAACTCCCCTAAGCCACTTATTTTATTTTTTTTAAAACTTTTTAACAATCTATGCTACTGATGCTTTTTTTTCAACCCATACTTTTAAAGGTTCACTTAATTGCCTTGTTTAACATCTCCTGAATTTGAGTACAATTTCAATTTCAAGGGACTTAATTTCTTAAATATTTATTCAATGGAAGAATTATTCTACTACTTACTTGTTGGCCACTGTACTCAAGGAATACGTTTATTTACTTAGATTTTATACATACTAACTTTTAACGCATTCCTCTAGTTTTAGTGTATATTTCATTATTTCTTGAAGGCTGTTCCACCTAAGAGAGCTTGAACTGTGATTTGACAGGAATCTCAGTACATCTGTAAAGTTTTTTTTTTGCCTAATAGGCTTGTAAGTCTGATGCTGTGGTCCTGGAAATCATGCAAGTCAATCTGAGCATCTAAAAAAGGAGTAAGCTACTCACTACAGATTTCTTTTTAATTTTTTCTCCCCAGTGTCAGTGCAAAGCTGGTGCAAAGAAAAAGGCAGGATTATGTAGATCAGGCAATAGAATTAGAATCAACTTGCAGCAGCTAGCAACTTATTAAACCAACTCACTTATACATGTGAGTGATGATGCAGCTTTTTTCCCCCATAGGGAAAAATGTAAATTGCAAGCTGTATAATATTAAAATAAAAGATCAAAAGTCCAAAGATGCCTGACTAACTTCATTGTCATCAGACTTCTGTTGTTGCTGGAGACAAAACTGTCCCATTGAATCTTAACTTCACCCGTGTGTCAGAAACCAATGCCTTGAAGAACTTGCAACTGAACTAAAATGGCATAAGCATACTTCATAAAATACGCTGAGTGGTTAAACTAACATCTTTGTAGCAGAACATATCCAATTTGGTTTTTGCTGAGCTCTGAGGAAGGTCATGATACTGAACTCTGTTTTATTTTCTGTTTGTTTTAAAGGAATGGGAAAATACCTGTAAATGAAGAAGAACAAACCAATGTGCCTTATGTTTATGCTATTGGGGATATCTTGGAGGGAAAGCTTGAACTTACTCCAGTTGCAATTCAAGCAGGGAAACTCCTAGCCCGCAGGCTCTATGGTGGTAGTTCCACAAAGGTAAAGGTGTAAGAACACAATTTTAATTTACTTCTATGTTTTTTTCCTCAGAATTGCAGTAACACAAGTTGTTCATATGACTGGGGGCACTGCAAGTGTTCTGCAAACATAAGACTGGGTTAATAAAATTCTTCCTACGATCTACCATGTAGAACTTGCACAGTCTAAATATAAACTTTGTTGTTTTTTTTTCAGTGTGATTATATCAATGTACCAACAACAGTGTTTACTCCCTTAGAGTATGGCAGCTGTGGGCTAGCTGAAGAGAAAGCCATAGAAAAATATGGAAAGCAAAATTTGGAGGTGAGAGCACTCAGGACTTGTTTAACTTGTAGCTTGAGATTTTTTGTGCACCTAGATTACCTAGACAGCCCTTTGATCATAGAAAAATCTGAGTAACAAGTTAATGGATTGCCAAAAATATAGGACTTGACTTGATAAGGTTAGAATTCTACATAGCTATTTCTGCACTTCTGAGAATCATTTGAATTCAGGAAGCCAAAATTAGGTTTCAAAACTGTGGGTAGCTCTTTTGTTGTAGCAAAGTAAATATTCTTATGGCTGAAGTATACCAAACACTTGGGATTGTCTATTTTCCACTTGTTCACTGTACCTGAATTGGGAATTAAATTCTTCCTGACCTTTACTTAGGACTATGGGAAGTATCAACCACAACTTGTTTGTTTTATGGTAATTTGCAGCTTCTGCACTTCTCTGAAGACAACTTCAAGAGAGTTGTTTGCATGCCTTGTATTTAACTCCTTTGTCTTTCAAATATACTTGGCATTATTTAGTTTTTGCTTTAATTGCTTTGCAGAATAGGATTAAATAAATAGTAACTAGAAATTAAACATGCACTACTAAAGAGTTTCTCTCATTGAAAATAATCATAAGATGCTGTCTTTTAAACAATTAAAACAGCTACAGCTTTAATTGGGACACGTTTTAAGTGTTTCTCTACTAACTTTTGGAATATGGACTGCTAGGATGGGGGTGGCAGATGCTGAGAGGAAAGCACTGTTGTTTAATATGCTACAACAGTCCAGTGAGTTAAATGTCAAACCATCTATTTGTAAATACAGATTAAAAAACTAGAATTGTCTGACTGAATTAATTCATCAAACTGTTATGCTTCTTTCTTGTTATCCTCCCAGGTTTATCACAGTTTATTCTGGCCACTTGAATGGACAGTACCAGGCCGAGATAACAATACTTGTTATGCAAAGATTATCTGTGCTAAACACGACAATGTAAGTAGCAAGCCAGAATGTATGTGTCAAGTGTATTAATGAATATTTTTTATTTAGACAAGCCGAAAGACAGAATATCTGGCCTGCCGTAGACTAGCTCTATCTGCTGTTAACATAAGCATTAGTTTAAGAGGTTCAATCAATTTGGAAAGAGCTGATTGTTTGATTTTGTATAACAGTTGTTTGAGCAAGTGATAGCTTTATAGGTTTATGAAACTTCATCCTGAGTCTCTATTAAAGGATAAAGTTGTGAAGTTCTCCAGGGTTTTTCCAAGGGCTGTTGAACTATTATATATCTACAGTCTTCCCTTAGTCTTCTGGACCATCGTGTTTTTTTGCTTTGGACTTTTTGCAATGTGCAGAGATTTGTATGTTTAACAGGAACTTGGAAAACGTTGTTGATCCTAGAACCTCAGTGATAAGAAACTGTTATTTCTAGAGATCAGTGAGTTTTGTTTCAAAAACAAGTGCCAATGCTGTCTGTTATCTGTCCCAAAAACTAGGAGAACAGATGTACAAAGGAAGAATTTAGAGTGTAAAATCACTTTGGAGACAAGGAATGATATGATGAAATAGCTTGGCTGTCGAACTAAAGAGGAAATAAACTCACTCTTCCTTATTACCCTGCCAATGCCTTTTTCAAAGACTGCAGAAAGGCACAAAGTTCTGCTGTTAGTGGAGACTGACTGCAAGAACGCCAAGTGAAAAGATCACAGTGGAGGGGAAGATTTTCTTTAGATTTCTATGCAAAGCTTTTTCTAGCATGCTTAAGTGATAGGGGAAATGTCAAGTAAATAGTGTCTTTGGTTCTCTGTGTTGTAAGGAATTTGTATCCTGTCTTGCAAATTATGGTCAGACCAGGGCTAGGGCTTTTCTGAAGGTATTGGGATGTCTAGGGAAAATGTTTTAAACCATTGTTTGTATTTCTCTTAATAAATCAATTCATCAGGCAAATTAAAACAGACCACACCATTTTTATCTCATTCTTACAGGCTACTCCCATCACTGTAGATTTTGCTACACAGATAGCTTGCTCAAAATTCAAACCTAGGGTGTTTTAACAAGATTGACCTGCTTGTATAGCATATAATTTTAGGGGTAGTGGGAGTTATGTACATGAGCTTTTATTAAACTTTACCTACTTTACTCATTGTTGTTTTTCTGCACCCTTAAAGAACCGTGTGGTAGGATTTCATGTTCTTGGACCTAATGCTGGTGAAGTTACCCAGGGTTTTGCTGCTGCAATAAAATGTGGTCTCACCAAAGAATTACTAGATGAAACAATTGGTATCCATCCAACTTGTGCAGAGGTAAGAGGGTGAGGGGGAAGCTTGTTCTTAAAACCTGCTTTAAAAATAAAAATACATGCAAGAAAATAATACTGAAGTGCATTCTATACTGAGATTTATTTAGTACTCGCTTAACTTCTGGCTACAAGATGTTAGCACATGACAGGAAACGTATGTTAACTGTGCACTGCAACTTGTTTTCCACCATAATAGTTCATGGAAATCTAGTATTGTTACTTCACAAGAGCAGACCAAATAGCTACATAGATGATACAGAGCAACAGTAAATAAGCTGTTTTGGTGTCTTACAGGTGTTCACTACAATGGATATTACAAAATCGTCAGGACAAGACATCACTCAACGGGGCTGCTGAGGTTAAACCTGCTGTCTTACATGTTTTCATGTTGTACACGCTTGGTTCTGTGGAAGCCCTAATACATCCAACTGCTTTGGGGCAAACTAAACATTTGCATCAGTACCACTGCGTGTAGTGCAGTAGGGAGTGGTGCTTTTGAGAGGCTTCCTCAGTGAATAGCGTTGCAAATGGAAACAGTAATACAGCAGGGAAATCTTGAACAGTGAATCCTGACTTTGCTTGGAATTGGCACTAACGTGCTTTTATGATGTTATGGCTCGGAACCTTATTGTGAGGTGAGCTATGACTGATGGCTGCCATGCAAGGTTGGAGATCTCTTCGTCCAGTCAGATGACTGAACTCCTCCTGAAGGAAATTCTTAAGTTGCACAAATTTAAGCTGACACTTCAAGGCTTCAGTATCTTGTATAAATGCCTGAGGTAGAAGACAAATATGTAACTGAATGATTCTTGCCAACAGTTTACAGTTGACTGATTTATTTCTTTTGATGCATTTTACTTTACTTAATTGTATATCCAGTTATGGCAAGATGGCACAAATTGTATGCAAATGATGAGCAGTGCGATTCAAGTACTTGTATCACACTTCAAGTCTAAAACTTTGAAGTAATCTAGGACATTGCTGCTGTTCATTCATAGTTGTTTGACCTCAGGTGACAGTGTCTCTAAGATGAAAAATTGAATGGTAGGAATTTTGTGTGTCAGTGTGTCAGGGTTGAAGAGCATAAATGCAAGACCTTGTCAATTTGGTCTTGCTGTTTATGGCTATATTTAGAGCTTATAGTCTCATTTGATGTCAGCTCTAGTGTAAGACATCACAGAACTCAGAAACTGTAAGTTCGTACTCTTATATAGAGTATTGAAGTTTGGAAGGAAAAATTTCAGAGCAATCTGTCCCACTAATGTTGTAGGTGCCTGCCAATGGTGGTAATTACAGAGAATGTCTCTTTTGACTGTGTTGCAGCAGAGAACAATGACTTGGTGTGTTGTCATGCTTTGTGTTGTGTTGTGTACAGTCAGTCCTCTGAAGCTTTCTTCCACCAATGGCATGCTGCTCTGGGGGAATTATGTTTGAATTTGGCTCTTAGTTTTGTCCAAAAATATGTTTTGAAAGACTTTTTGAACACTGTATGATAGTAAATAAACAGTTTTTAACTATTTAATCTATGATGTACCATGGAATTTGAAGTTCAATAAACAACATATACAGCACTGTTGTCTGACCATGATTTACATCATTGCATACTTAAGAAATCTTACTGTGTTTCAATTAAATTGTTCCACATGCAATACTAAAGCCTCCATAGACCTTTGCATGCTGTAATCTCTCAAATGAGGAAGCAAATTATCTTGCCAAATTTGGGGCATGCTCCAGAAATTTAACACTTGTGCATGCAGGTTTCTCTGTTCAGACTGAGAAAGCAGTTTAATACCATTTCTTGGTAATCCAGAAAGTCTCATTTATATATGTTAGTGTTTAACTGCAACATAGCTGAAGGTACTCACGAGACTCTGACTAGGCTTCTAGCACCAAGTCTTGCTGGTATTTTGCTTTGGGGTTTTGCTGTGGATGCCTAGCAGTAATCTAAAGTAGTTTCACTTGGCAGTAGGGACACTTACTCTACTTCTGCTGTTGCTGTGCCTCAAAGCTCTGGGGAATTCATTGTTCCAGTCTCACAGAAATACTAGCTAGAGCCACCTGCTTGCTATCTTCTACAGCAGCATCTTTAAGAGCAGTATTGCCAAAATCCATCATGCCTGAAAGTTTGCCTTTTTTAATAGTTCAGATATTGTAGTTTGAAGTAAAGAAGATAAAATAATGTAGAAGTGACAGTGTAGAAGTCTATAAGCTGAAGTGGGTGATCCAGAGGTTCATCTGAGCCGTTTCAAAAAGTGAGTAGAGATCAGGATGGACTGCTAGGAACAAGTAACACATTGTGGACTTGGCACTGTATAAATAGCAGAATTGAAATTTAGTAAGCCAAAAGGCAGTCAAATGGCTTTATACCATGAGCAACTGTCAGGAAATGGACAAGTTTAACTTGTGTAGTCTTCTTATAGAGCAGGTGTGGAAGGAAGCGTTAAGCCAATGAACAGCAACTTCCTGAATTTACTATTAAGTAAGAGCACTAATTGAGTTTTATTTCATACTCAGATTTGTTTTACAGGTTCAAGTTAATTGATCAATAATTACTGCTTGCATATCAGTAACAACGTACTAATGGTATATGTTCCTTGTCAAACTTGTCCAGGCTCTCAGCTCTTTCTAAATGATACTTCACATGCATCAAGTGCTCTGTACAGTTAGTCTTTAAGTTTAAAACTCAGCAGTTAAAATATACAAAAATTAGTTAACAGCAAAAGCAGTATTTTAAATGAATGTGTTTGTTTCACTAGGCTGGCATGTAAAGTAGAAGGTGCCATGACAACAAGACATAGTTAAAAGCCAAAGCATTAAGCTTGAAAGCAGATATTAGAGGAGGAAAAGGAATCTCAGAAGTAAAACCTAACTGAACAAAATAGTCCTGTATGTAGAGGTGGTTTTCCCTTTTTTTTTTTTTTTTTTTTTGTCTGAGACTGAGTTAAGTAGAATGGCTTCCTGCTTCAGTCATTTCTAAATTATCTTTTCTCAAGTATTCTGCTCCTGGAATCTAGCTGTTATGTGATCCTAAATGCTCAAGTTGTCAGTTTTCCCAAGAATTAGGGCTATATTGTATCTCACTCTCAAAGTTCATTTTGCCCAACACCATTCTGGCTTGTTGTACCTTGGGAATGCATTATTTAAAAACATAAAAGAATTGTAGGCCCTGTATAGTGGCCAAATACAGGGAGAATTTCCTGATGTGGGCCTGAAAAGACTTTGAGACAGCTCTAGCCTCTTTCATTATGTTGCAATTTCTATAGTTCCTGCTGGTCTGCCCTCTGACAAGAAACTTCAGGGGAATTACGTACATTCTAGTGCAATGAGATTGGGTTGTTATCCCAAAAGAATTATGAGAATCAGACATCACTACATTAGCTGATTAAGTGGTCCTGATTAACTGCAGGTAGTTAGCACTAGCACTTTGTGTGTGCATTTGTTTGCTTTAGTGAAAACAATAGACACTGAAAACTATGTGGAGAGCCTCTGATTTTTTTTTTAAGCTGCATAAGTAGCATTTAAATGAATGTCTACCCATGTTTGTATTCTGTTGTCAAACTTCCTTTGATGGAAACTTAACTAGTGTGAAACTTAACAAAACTTAATTAGTGCAGTTCTAACTGGATTTAGAATGCTTTAAAGCTATCTTCCCTCAAGCTAACAGCTACCTTGTTCTGAAATTCATTTGTATGTTTGAGTAGTGCAGCCATTCAGATGGTGACACCAAAGGCCAAATGGTCTGTTTACATTTCTGTTGTCATAAATGTTCACCAAATTCTAAAGGGCTGTTCCATATACTTAAAATACCAATAACCTTTTATAGGCTACAGTTAAAAAATATTCAGTTGCTTACTGAATCTGCTCTTAGCTGAAGTAATGGTTTGTCTGGGTCACTGATAATTATGGGATTCTGTGTCTGGACTGTAGCTCTTGAAACAGTGAATAAACAGCAAAACTGTGTTTTAACTTACTGGTGATGTTTATCTTTTCCAGGTCTAGAAGTGGTTATGATTACAGTTATTGAAAACATGGAAAACACTTAATCATCAAATTAGTAGATGGATTTCCACATAGCATGAATTTTAATTGTATTTTAAGCACTATAATTTGTCTTAAGTAACACAAGAGCAGCTAGTTGGCCTGCACAAGAATTGTGGGGGCAAGTTGACAGATACAAAAGCGTGTAATAAGCCTTGAAATGCCAGAATAAGACATTAAAGACTTTTTCCATCTAACTCCACTATTTAAGGCTCCAGAGTTTCGGTATTCCCCTTGGAGTGGCTTTTGATGAAGATTTGAGGGCTTTGCCTTTATTCAATACATCTCAAATATTAAAAAAAAAAAAAAAAAACATGAAAAATATTTTTAGCCACAAACTGGAGTTCCTATATGTTTAAATCTTTTAAGTCACCTCTGGCAAGGGAAGAATTCCTGGATATGCGTTAAGAGTTGGGAATGGCAGAGGAAGGAAAGGTCAAATGTTTTAATTAAAAATAACCAGTGGTTTAATGAAGCAAGCTATCTTCTCTTTTTGTAGGTTTGCAGCACTATGTAATCTATTCTCAAGGTTGTAATTCAAGTAAATGGAGAGGCAGTTTAGGAACTCCTTAAAAGACCTTTTTTTAATTGACAGTACACAGTGAATATTGAGTGTGGGATTAGACATCTTCACCTCCATTAAGGTATATGAGCTTGCTATTTGGAGATGACTTGCTCAGCTTCCAGTGCTGCCTCTAAAAATAGCAACCATCCTTTAAGATAATTTCTTTGCATAGCAAAAACAGGAGCAATCCTGTGCTCAGAAGTGTTATAACGACAAGATGTTTGGGAGGCACCACTGATTGCTTATTAACTGGGAGGCAAGATGGAAAATGCTGTTTACTTTGCAGAGCTGATGTGACTGGTCTGTTGCCTACTTGTGCTTTCTTTTGGACCAATAAATATGACAAAATCATGTTTGTGCATGCATGGTGATGCTCTGCAAGGGGAGAAAAGATCAGATTACCAAAACAAGCTGTACTTGTGCCTGTAGCAGATGTATCTAGATAGGGAAAAAAAGAATGAATTTTTTTTTCTGAATAGGAAAACGTGCAGGGGGGTTCTGCTCATAATGTCTGATAAGGATTTACAATCAGTGCACCTTTAACTGCAAGGAATTCAGTCTTCAAAGAAATTGTCTCCTTTCCATACTGTGTTGTCCTAACAGTTCCCATTTGTGTTTAATTTGACCTGTTTGTTTCTGCTTCTCTGAGTAGTGTGCCTGCTAACTGTAGGTCATTGTAAATTATACCTAAATTGACTAAGAAGAGTTCCTGGGCAAGAAACTCCCTTTTAGTACTTAGTGTTGTTGCTGTTTTGATTTTAACTGAGGCTGAGAGTTGTGGGTAGATGCTGGCGTGGTTCACCACCTTCTTGCCTTGTAAAAATGACTCCTGGAAACCTGGCACAGACTTCCTTGTGTAATCTTCCTTCTGACATGCTCTGACTTGGGCTTGCATAGTTTGTGGGTGGAGGGTGATTTAGAGCACTGATGGGGTCTGAACCGTTGTGGATGGTTATTGAGTGGAAGTCATGATCCAGAATTGTGCGTTGGCAGGGAGGGAGCCCGTGCTGGCAAGAAGTTGGGCAGAAGAGAAAGAAATTAAGGTTGGTAGGGGGAGAAAGATTGGTTTTGTTGGGGATTTTTTCACTAGTTTCTGTATCTTCCTTCTTCTCCCCCACCTTAAGCAGGAAGAAAAGTCATGGTAGAGCCTCTACCACCTGTGGTAAAACCCTCTGCTGGGGATATGCCAGTCAGCTTTGTTGCCAAGAAGTGCATCTTCTCTGTCCATCCCATCTCTTCTGGGTGTAGGCAGTGAAACCAGCAAGACTGGGAAACAAAGATTTTGCTATGCTCTGTTCCATTCTTCTGCAGGCAGAACTTCGACAACCTGAGTAACTCTGCTTTTTCTGCCTCTGTCCTGACAGATTATCTACCCCATGAGATATGAGATCTTTCTTGTCTCTATTCCCAAAACGAGTGTCCACATCTTCCTTGGAGCAAACACCTCCAAAACCGCCCTGATTCTCTTCCCATTCCTCTGTCACTTTATATGTTTTTGGTTACAGCTGTCATCTCCTGATTGTATTTCTATTGCTCTTAAATGTTATTTTTTTTTAACATTTGAGAATGCTTCCCTCCTCTCAGGTGAGGGATGAGTTTTAAAAGGATTTTTCCTCTTGAAGTGGATTAAAGGTGCTCCTTGATTGCCAGAATGGTGTCTCCATAACATTCAAGGCCTCTGCTAGGCTAGGGAGGTGGAGAAGTCGTTTTGGGAAGGAAGCCAACTGCCTCCCACGTTGGACGAAGCATCACTGAACCAGGCCCTTCCCTTCAAGCTCATTTAGTAAAGGAGTTGAGTCGCTGAATTAGGAAGCCTAGGATTCTGCTGTTGAGGTGTTACATGTAATTTAGTTCAGTCTTCTCCAGAAATTAAGTTAACCTTACTGATCCTGACCTCAATCAACAGGAAACGCACATCTTTACATTGTTCGCGTCTTCTGGGTTTGCTTATTGGGGCAGTGGCAGTAAAGGTTAGAACTTCCTGGTCTTGCATCTCTGGTGTGACTGTTGGTTACTTAACCTCTCTGAGGATAAGCATATATTGCAAGAGCACCGAGAGGATTGATTGGTGTTTGCACAGCATTTTAAAGTTATAAAATGGGATGTGTTAAGAGCAGTGTCATTGACAGGATCTGTTTGCAGGTCTGGCTGATCACCAGCAGTTGCATTAGAACTTGTTAGGGGACTCTGCAAGAAACTGAATTCAAAGACTTCTCTTTTTGTATTATTCAAATTCTTATAAACTAGGAGAATTTAAAACACGTGCATAAGCATACATATACCTGATGTTCAAGACAGTCATTTGAAGGTATTGTGTACCCTAATACCTAGGCTGAGTTTCTGGTGAATTTATGTGGATGTTGCATGTTGGGATTTATACATAAGAAGATGTATAACTAGATCCAAAATATGGGACTGGGAGAGGGTATCACTCAAGACAGGGAATAGGTTTCTACATTCAACTTTTTACAGGTTTTCTGCAACAGTAAGCAAGTCTGACGTTGCCTGCCTTGAGGAAGACAAATTTTCAGTTGTCTCAGATATGGGCAACTTCAGTCTGTATTTCAGGTGTCTCATGCTTATTACTGAAGTATAGAAGCACATCTTTTGAAGGTGTCTTAGACTGATGTATCTCCAAAAGTTTTTCACAAAGGAGATAAACCTGTGGCAAACTAGTAAGTAAGCAAAAAGGGAAAGCGAGTTATCAGCTAGAGAAAAAGGTCCATTCTCATCAGTTTCACATTTACTTGAAGACAAAACTCAAATCAGTTGCTAATGATGTTACTAAAAGAACTAGCAAGGAAAGAACAAACTTATGAAAAAAAAAAAATGGTTTGTAACGTAAGGCCATAATATATGTATTCCCACTTTCTGTGCTGCTATGAACTTAGCATGTAGCATGATACTCATCCAGTGTGTTTGAGGCCTATAGGAAACAAGAAATGTTACATAATGGTGCGTGAACCTATTTCATTATGATTATCTCTTAAATGTAGCACTTAAATTTAATAATCATGTTACTGGCTAAACCTGTAATGGAATAATTTGTTCTCTACATGCAAGCTGAAGTTTGGTTATGTGTTCTGACCTTGTTCTCCATGACAATGTTACGGGTGCTGTGATTCAGTTCCATCAGAAAAGGAAAAATGTTATTTCTCTGATCTCTCTGGTTGTTCTGGGACCCAAGCCTAATAATTATCATTTCTACTCAACCCTATGTTAGTACTTCTGACAGGTGACTTGAAAGACCTAAAGACTGGGGCAGTTTGTGGGATCTATTATCAACAGAGGAATTGAAAGAATAATGTCGTAGATAAATATTTGCAGATAAGCTTAAGAATGAAAAATCTTCTGTTGACGTGTGTTTGGAATTTCGCTAGTGTATCAGATTAATGTTAAATGTTGGGGTTTGACTGCTTAATTCTCTTTTATAGAAGCAACAATGAACTTCCTGGGGAGATCATACTTAAATAAGGGTACGTGTTTATGCAGTGTGTTGACTTTGTTCAAGAGAGGAAGTAGAATTTTCAATAAAGTATGGATAGTATTCATTGTGGTAAAGTTTTGGATGCTAAATAGTTTTTGACTACTTTTAAGAGCGGAAAGCCCAGTTCAAAGAGTTTTAAAGGCTCAATAATGATCTGATTAGAGTTCATAAATGTTGGGCTCCAAAGTCATCTAATTCTTTATGCCAATCCCAGTATGAAAGAGGAGAGATTAACAAGAGGGGGATACTGATACTCTTTCATGCAGCTAGCACATACCACCCAAAATGAAAATGGGATAGATTTAAGAAGACAATTGACTACATAAACAAGTGCTTGGAGACTAATAAAGAATGGTATTATCTTCTTCGCTTTTTCTACTATAATAATCCTGGTCATAAAACGTGCTCTGCTATTGACTGGCACTTGTTTTCTTGTATTCTATGATTTTATGCAAATCTTAACCATGAAATAAACAATTAATCTTTTCACTGCTGAACTGCAGCAAGTTTTTTTCACCTATTAGCCTTTGGATTGTGGTTAGGAAGTTTATTAGGCAAAGCTGACAGAGAACAGGAGGTAATAGCAAGGAGGTTAATAGCAATACATAAATCAATAAAAAAAAAATCCAAGTTGGGAGGGAATACAGTGAAGTCTTTAGAATATATAGAACAGAAGGTAGAGAGGATTAGTTGTGTAAATATAGAAGGACTCATACTCTTTATAAACAGTTGTCATTTGGGATTTAGTCGTGCAGTTCCCGTTCAAGTCTTTTGCTGCTTTTGCAAGTCTTTTGCTGCTTTTAGTTCCTGAAAACATAAACAGGCTATGCTCAGTGGTAAAAATAAAATTCAGTAAGGCACATATGCAAAGTGGAAAGAGAACCTGTGCTACAGACTATTTTAAGACATTTTTGTTCTCTGTTGAAGACCTTTGTATTACAACGCTGTTTAGATAGGCCTGAATTCTTGTGGACTTTCAATACAGAAAACACTATGTCCCTGAGGAGCAAATCTGAAGGCCTAAGGGAGATCTGAGGGAGGAACTAAAGAAGTAAGACATGAAATTATGTAAAAGCTTAATCCAGATAGCTGTACTTTATTGGTGTTGCAGCAAAGGGGAGGGAGCATACTCAGAATACACTTAAATTAGCACTTCTGTCTTAAATTGCTCTTTTTAAAATAAAGTGTGAATAAGCAGTTAATGCTTTTGACTTTAGATTTTGTCTTGGCGCTTTGCCTGTTTGTCCTGCTACTGTCCACTAAATAGTATTAGTAGGGCAGAGCAGTTGCATTTAGTGTCACAGCTTTTGCGCATTGCTTCAGTATTTCAAGAGCTGGTACTTGTAATCAGCGATTGAACCATCTTTGCAATTAATTCTAGTGGCATGTGATAGCAAGCATAGATTGCTCATAAAAATTGTGCAAGATTGTTGAGCTTTGAATTACTTTCTTCCAGTAAAGTAGGAACGACAGCTTTATTTGTCAGACATTGAGAAATTAATACATCTCAACATTTAAAAGTTCTAAAGAGAAAGTGAGTTCTTACTTTCCATAAACATACTTTACATACCTTCCCTATGTATTTGTTTTTTTCCTCTGCTCTCCAAAAACAATGGGTTTCTGCATATTTTTTTTTTTTACCACTAATGTATTTTTAATTATTTTTTTTGTAACAAAATGAGATAAAAAGCATTGTCATCTCTAAACCCAACATAAATAAACTGGATTAGTTGCTCACACTTGTGCATTGCCTTATAAATGTGTTACGTTGCTTTACTTGGGATCATTTTTAGGGTGTGTTTTTGGTTCTTTGTTTGTTTTGTTTCTGATATTTAATGGCTCAAGGAAATAGAAGGAGGGAGGGGAAAAAAGGCAAAGAATTGATTGAAATCTGGTTATCCTCTAAAGCCTTTTGTGCAATACACAATGAGCAATACACATGCAGTAGAGAGAGGCCATCTTCATCTCTGACTGTGATCAGCATTGTTGCCCTTCTCATGGAATTACTGAAGGCAGCATCATGGATATGCACATCACTGCTCCCTCTGATGGAGGTGACTGGGTGAGCTAAGCTATGGAGTGCTCATCTTGCTGCTTTTTAATTGCTTCTATGCTATAAGTAGATGGTTAATACTCTGAAGACCTAAAACTTTTTTTTTTTTTTCTGGCTAGCCCTAAAAATAGTAACATATAGTTAAAAACTTAATGATTTTCAAAGTGAAATATTAAAATGTCAAGATAATTCTTAAAGTAAATTGCTTTTTCATTCTTGTGGTTTCTGAAGTCATCCTTTATTAGAATAATGATACTTTAAATGTATTCATTAAATATTACAACATGAAAGATTCTAACCTTTAATTTGAGGAGTTCTTACCTGCCGGGGGAACAAAACTAAATGATAGTCTAATGCTCTTTATCACTAATTCGTGTTACACTAAAATCAGCATGCCAGTGGGCTAAGCACAGATCATTGCACAGAGCCTTACTTCATCCTCAGTTGTTTTGTTTTTCTTGTTTTCTCAGGTGAGATCAAATAGCCCTTAAAAATCGTATTTTTTCCCAAGCTGTTTCTTCTCAGAGATTCAGCAATCCATGCAGAGTGTACTGCAGAACACATTCTAAAGGAATGTCCTCATCTCATCCAGTGGGTCTCATTCGAGCCATAGGGCATGGAAGGGTGGAGGGACTGGATTTCATAAATTAGTCTAACTTGATTGCAAGATCATAATACCAGGTGCTATTTTTAGTCTCACTCAAAGGAAAGCAGGTGTTTACTGTCTTCCCAGTTTCCAAACTGTGCATTGTCAAACCATATGTTTGGATGCACTGAAATGAATTTCATGTACAAAGCCAAAATGCATAAGCAAATTTACAAGGGTATTTTTCAGTGGCTATTAGAATAGTAATAAGTCTGAATTAACATATGTCACAGTCCCAAACTGATACAGAAAGGAGGACCATGTGAAAACACTTCTGAAAATAATGAAATATCCTTAAAAATCCTGATGGAGTGCAGAATTAGACTCGTTATGGAGAATATTTTTCCATTGCAAATGGATAAATGCTGTCTGTTATGCTTCTGGTCTTACGATAAAGGCTTTACCTATGTGCATCTCTGCAAAAGCAGAGGCCAACAAATGAACAAAAGCAGGAAAACTTGGATTACTTCTCTGGTGAAGAGCGGTGTAAGTGCTTTGTCAGGTGACTCATCTAAGGTTTCTCACAACATAGTTCTTCAAACTTCAGTGGAACGTATTTAGTTCATGTTGAAAAAAATAAGGGTAACACAAGATGAAGGAAGGGTCTGCTTTTCTCATCCACAGTCTGGGGACAAAGAAGGCAGCAAAAGTGAATGAAAAGCATGATGAAATTTTGTCTGCCTGTCCTAAAAGCCATAAACTAATTCTGATTTCAAATCAGCTAAATGTGGGAGAATAGTCCTTATCTATCCAATGTTACGCTGAGAGTCTCAAACAACGTATTAAACAGTACTCAATCCAAAGCTATCTTTTTTGATACATAAAAATGTCCAGGTTTTAAATATATTAAAATATGACCAAGTTTTATGTCTTTGGGAAGTGAATGTTAACAAATATTCAGGGAATTCATGGACTTGCCTTGGAAATTCCTGAGATGTTACACTTTGAAGCGTAGTATGAGTGTTTAAAATAGTTTTATGGCTTTCTGAGACTCATGGATTGGACTCTTGATGATTAGGGTATTTGGTTTCAAAGGCCAAGTAATAATTCTCAGACACTTTTATGCACCACAGCTATTCTTCATGTTGTCATTTCAGCATGTAGCAGAGTACTCTGAGTAATTTGCTGGAATTTGGGAAGATGATATAAATCACTGACAGAGATAGAAGCAAGCTCTATTGCCATTATGAAAGGGGATGAAGAAGGCTTTTAAAATGCTCTTTTACATATTCCACTGTAGTATACATGCTAATTATAACACAGTAGGAATACAACAGTCAACTGACATCTCTATCAAAACCTTTTCAAGCATCTTAGATGATATAAATAAGTAAGATTATTTTTTTTTTAATCACTGTAATCCATAAGTTTTTACTGAGTTGTCAACTACTTCTTTTTAACCTTATAGCCTTGGTATTAACTTTCAGCATTTGAAGATGGTCTGGGCAGAGGGGCAGGTGTTGAAGTTGGTGCTCCTCAGTCATTTTGTCTTTCCTTTGATTTTTTCAAAAGCAAAGCTCCTGTGTCTATAAATACTTCAAACCAAAAGGATGTATGTTATTAACTTCTTATGAATATGGATGATGCTAGAATATCTCCTTCAACTCTGGCTACTAAGCAAGTCAGATTCTTCACCCTTATATATTAATATTTGACCCTGCAAAAGTGTTTTGATGAAAGGACCACGAGGATTCATTTTCTGGGACAACAGCAAGTTACTAAGCTTAGGCAATAAAGATACTTGGCTGTTCCACAGTTGAACTTGGCATGCCCTAACTCAGATGTGTTTGTATATTTCAATTATTATCTCACCTACTTATAATAAGGTGTCAATGTTTTATTTGCCTGTCATCTCCCTACAATCTCTCCCATAAACTTATGCCTCTCAGATGTCTGAGGGGAAGTGTTCCTGGTAAACTTGCACTTCCGGCAGCCCAGACTTTCTTCTAATAAGCAGGAACATTTGGTTGTTACTGTCAAAACCAACATTAAGTGCTGAAAAAAATGTCAAGAATCTCTGATTGTGTTGCAATTGTTACCAAGAGAAAGCAAGATTTTTCATTGTTTAAAAAATAAATAAATAAAATGCCCAAGACTGTAGCATTTATTTTAAACTTCTTTACAGGTTTAAAAAGCCCTCTGGCTAAAAGCCAACTTCACCTTCTAATTTTTTGTCATTACAGCAATTAGTTCTTTCTTTCTCCTATTGATGTGCCTGTCCTCTATGGGTGTTCTCAGCAAAATAATGGGAGATGGAAGTATTCTTTATCTTCCTTGTAAATTAATCATAATCTATGATTTGATGTTATTTTCATTTAAAATGATAAAACCCTGGAATAAAAAGAGCTCTTTGTTGCATGTGTCATGGACATATCAAGGCTGTCACACAGCTCCTTTTCCACCCAAATACTTCATTTTTGTTCATCTTTCAAGGGGGGTAGTTAGATTACGTCAGTGGACACAATGCAGATGTTTTACAGGTGTTGGTGAGGAGATGAAATATTTGGTTGAATTGAAGGAACCGAAGGCAATTCCTTAAGGACTGTGTTTTATGTAATGTATTTGTGAACTTCAGCTTTAAAGGAGAAATGGTTGAGGTGCCAGGCATTCCTTGCTCAGTAGCAATATAAAAGTGCTAACACAAGGTCCTCTTTTCAACTTTGTCAGTCAGATTTGGTGCTGAAGTTGGGAGATACCCCTGCTTGATAATTCTCTGTTCACAAGGTGGTGAACATCTTGGTGCTATTTCTGCTGTTCTTGCTCTGACCCCACTAAGTGTTTGGTATCAGACTATCACCAAGGCAAAAGGGTGGAGGTCCCTTCTGAGAAGAATCTTACCATGCTCCATCATGTATGCTTATTGTGTGAAGGTTAACTTTGAGGCTTGTTAAATGTTTAAAGTTTAATAATTTTCTCAAACTGCTACTGTTTCAAATACGGGAAATAATTTTGTGTGTTTGCATAAGGACTAATTCTAGGGTTCATTTTCACTAAGTGTATGCAGAACAAAACAATATTGTGCTAAACAGAGATAACAAACTTTGTTTTGTATGTTACATAATGTTGGAATCTGTAGTCTTGTAAGAGTACTAAAGCAGCTACATGGCAGAGACTTGAGGTTTGTCTTGCATCTGAATTCTAACAGAAGAGTTCATTGGTAGGAATAGACATGCAATACCAAAACTGCATGCTATCCATCATTCAATCATTACCTCTGCTTTACTTATGCAAAAGTTAAGCATAAAGAGGAATCTATCCCATTAAAAGATCTTCTTGATAATTTCTGAATGTTTATTCCAGAGCTAAGATACACAATGGGCTTTTAACTGAGAACAAGAACGATAAAATGAAGCACAGAAGCTTGTATCTTATTTGCAGTGCATCTCCTTTGCAGTTTTTTGTTTTTTTTTTAGGGAAAAAACTCCCTTTCTGAAGCATATGTAACTTATGAAATCTGAAAATTGCTTTGAAGCTTTGACCTTGTACAGAGCTGTACTGCATAATTGGCTTTTTCAAGAAACCTCTGCATCATATGCTTTGTTATAGTCTGCTATAAGTGATTTAATAGGACATGTCATTTTTAATTACTTTGGAAGAACATTCATAAGTATGAAAATGCAAGTCATGTCCTCTTGGCATTACAGTTTCTAAAAGCATTTTTTTGTAACCTGCAGAAACTAGTATAGTATTTTTTTTATCCTCTAAGTGCATGGTAGTTTTACATTTTTGTGATCTGCAGGATGAGTTCAGTACATGATTCAAGGTAAATTAGTCTTAACTGAGCTCTCTGAAAGAAATTGCTGCCAGTTTCTCAGCTTAAATGATCTAAAATTAGCTCATCCAGCTCTACAATACATCACTGTCTTAGGAGGGCTCTAGTTCTCTCCACTCTCTTAATATCATCTAATGCAATATAATCTCTAACTAACAAGATGGGGAAAATGCCATGTCATTGTAACCACCCTGTCCATGCCACAGCTGCATCTGATTCCAGTGGCCATTGGTAACAAATAATTGATTTATTTTTTTTCTTGATCTCGAGTTCTCAGCAAATCATTAGAATTTAAAAATGACACAAGAACCCCTATATAGGAAAAAGTGGTTTACTTTGGAAAAAAATGTCGTGCAATTGAATCTGCAGTCTATTGTAACTGATGTTAGCTACCTTTGATTCTTATTCATTATTTTCTTTGCTGGGTCTGTGCTCTGTCCCTCTGCAATGAAAGAATACTTTGGATGCACTTGCTAAAGGAGAATTTGCTGTGCTGCTGTTCTAGCTGCAGCTTCCATGTGTTTGAACAGTTTTTATCTATTCTGGGTTTGTCCGTGATCCAGTCTGCGTAATGCAGGCAGAAAATCCAACAGAGTAGTAGGAGGAGGAGTGCTAGGAGCTGACAATGGGTTTGTGGATTTAATAAGAATTGCAAAATACTGAAACATCCTGTTCCAGAAAAGAGACTAACATAGGTGCGGTTTGGTAAAGCTCTGAAGTTTGGGGTGAGTAGTAGACTTGTCAAAGAAATGCAATGCCTGGGAAAGGTCTCAGCCAACAAAGCTGGCTCTCATTACTTGTAGGAAGCATGCCATCAGCCTGTTGTATTTGGTCTCCTGTCATCCAAAATATTTCTATCAATGTTTGAAAGTTCTGAATATTCTGAATACTTTCCAGTACTTCCTGTGTGATGTATATGCTGCTACCCGTGTAAGTGTGACACTTGGAGCATGCTTGTAACATGCAGTGAAGCTGGGTGAAAATAATGGGGGCCCATTCTTCAGAAGAGGACTAGTTGAATGGAAGTTTGCTAGGACAGACTTATATATTCCTTTTCCTTTAATGAAACTTCAACTTTATACCATAATTCAACTTTACATCATAATTTTCCCTTACTATTTTTTTTTTCTGTATTCATGGGTAAAGTTAAAGCATTTCCTCTGCAGCCAGACAAGATAAAATAGCTCTGTGTCCTTGCTCCAGCCCACCATCAACCTTCTCTACAATTACCTCAGTGGAACAATTTCGTTCTGATTCTGTGGGACACCAGACCCTACCCAGCAAGGTACAGGTGTTACTCTTGCCCCTTCCGGCTATCCTTTTTTCAAAGCACTACTTGTTCTAGCTTCTGCCTTTAGTTCCTGATGCATCCTGTTCAGCTGTCTTTTTTTCTGAATTTCTTGACAGGAAAAAAAAAAAAAGACTGATTTCTAGCTGAAACCAGATGTTATGATGTTGTGGGTGTGTATATGTATGAAAATAGGTAATCGGATGTATCTATTATTGGTACCTTAGAGAATTCAGAGAATGGTTTCTGGTTACAATGTCAGGATCAGTCCTCTTGCTTCTACAGGGGAAAAGATTAAAAATTTTTTTTTTTTAAATAGCACTAGAAAAAACACAGAAAACAAAATAAAAAGTGTCTTCTGCAGTTCATTTAGTGCAACTTCATCAGAGGTAGACACAACTGTCCTGAAAATTATCATGTTTGATATCTGACCAGTCTAGTCTTGACATCTGTTGATGAGAAAATTCATAACTTTCCTGTTCCAGTGCTTGAAAAAAGCTGCTTCTGCCACTGATTTTATTCATGTATTTAATATGAAAAAGTGGTTAGAAAAAGCTTCTCAGGAGAAAGAAGTGAGAATTTTGAAGATATAAGAAGTGTGTGGCGGAATAGGAGAAAGGTTTGGAATTTCCCAGCTCTTTGGCAATTACTGCAAGGCATGGACCAGACATGCAAGAGCCACTTTATCCTACCTGGAACAGGTACGCATAAATGTAAAGCTGAAGGGGGTGAATTAGTGCCTGAACAGGAAAGTCAGAGTTGCTGGCTCTGTGCTGCTGCATGCTTTTCTGTAAGCCCTTGTACTTGTTACCCAAACGTGCTTATGACGAATGAACTGCTGAGAGTCTTACCTCGATCAAGTGCTTTAACATCCCTTTGTTATGAACCTCATGTTAGGGAAGAAGCTGTTCTGTAAAAGCAGTGACTTGGCTATAAAGGAAGCTGTGCTGTCATAGCCTTATGTTCCCCTTCCCGACACTAATAAAAAAAAAAAAAAATACCCAGGCTTTTATGTGTTAGTATAAGCTTTCACCTCGCTAATACTGCTTATTCTGCTGGACTAAATAAGAAGCTGCAAATTCTGAATTGTAACCACTCTGAAGATGAGAGAAACTGGAAAGAAAGTTTTGATAAAAGAATAAGAGTCAGATGACTCATTTCCATTTTAATGGGATTTTAGCTGCATTCTGAATATGCGTCAAGTTTAAATCCAGTACTTAAAAAGCTCATATAAGTAGCGTTGCATTTTCAGCAGAAGCATATGTTTTGTTTCCTGAAGTTTCCCATCTGCCAAGTAACACACTGGTAGTTGATTTGTGCGTGCAACAAGAATTGATTGTGTAATTTTTTATTTACGTAGATTGCTGTGGGGTTTAGAAGCCTCACTAGTAGATTAGCTCCTCTGTAGTGTAAAGAGTTTGTTTACGGTTATGTCAAGATGCATCAAATGGCAAAGAAAAGTAAAAATGTGTGGGAATCATGCTAATCAGAGAGAGATATTTGCATAAGCTGTAGTCACAGGCAACCTGTAGTCTCATCTGGTGCAAATACTTGAGCAAACACTTCTTAGTTTTATATTAATTTTAGTTCAGGCTTATTATATCTCTCACAATCAAGTCATGAGAGAGAAAATAGGACAGCTATGAGGTTAACTGAAAAAATGAAAAAGCAATACTTATTTCTCCTCAGAGCCCTTAAAATGTTGTCTCTTCTAATTAATAAAGAAAATGCTGTTTCATATAATGACTGAATTTTAAAGCAGGTAGAATTGCCAGATAGATTTTCTGTTTAACAAAATAATTCCAATCTTGCTAAACTGTGGTTCCTGTATTATACGGAGACTCTATGATACTTCCATTTGCTTTGCAGTGGAGTCAATTGCCAAAGGCTTTTCTAACGTGTCTCTAGGGAATCGCCAAGTGATGCAGACAATTTCTACTGCCTCACTTGTACCTCTGAGAGGAAAAACATAAAAGGGATACATTTAAGATATAAAAGGTAGACCAAATTGTTACAGCAATCACACAGTATGGACTGCTGTTTCTGCTGTCTCTTTTTGTCATATTAAATTTTCATTTCTCTTCAACAACAACAACAAAAATACTGCATTGCTGATCTAGTTCTGTCCAGAAAAACCTTACTTATACACATTTGCTCAATGAGGTGCAAAATTTCAGCTACTGGTCTCCTATTTGAAAGTTCTTGTACTCCTTATCCAAACCTGTTCAATGTGAATGAAGCACTGAGTCTCGCATCAGTTGAGTGCTTTAGCATCCCTTTGTCATGAGCCTCGTGTTATAGAAGAAACTTATCTGTGGAAGCAGAGGCTTGTCTATAAAGGAAGCTGTGCTGTTGTAGCTTTATGTTCCCATTCCTGGTAGCTGTGTCAGTGCACCAGTTGACAGGTGTCATTCATCCATAGTGCCAAGGATCAGTCTGAATTAGCTCCCATTGATGCTTGCCTCTGGTGACTGGGTGCCTTGGCGTGCAAACATTTGGAAGCACACAGGAAGACAGGATGGCAAGGTGGCCTTCTCTGTCACTTGTGTCCGAATCCATGCATGCTTCCTACCCTCTGATTAAGGTATCAAACCTAAAAACCAGGAGCTGGAGCACTGCCTCTCAAAATCCAGTTTTCGCTTCAAGAAGCTGTTGCTCTGATCCTTTGGGGAGGCACACTCAGGAACACAATGGAGCAGGTGGAGAAGAGACTGATGTGTTGTGGAGGATCTGATGCTTCCTACTGCATCTTTCATTCATAAAGAACCCATGGCAGTCAAAAAATGTACAAACTTCTTTTAATTAAACATCAGAATTAAACAAAACTCCATCTCTTTCCTAAGGCTGTTGTCAAAGCAAACCAGGGCAGGAAGGTCTGTTCTCTCAGATGCTGCGTTTGTCAGCAGTGTACCCTGTGGATTTCACTAAACCTTCTCAGGTAGAATTACTTCAGTTTGTAGATTATTTACAAAATTATCTGACCAGAATAAGGAATAGGATGGTTTTTATGCTAGACATTAGGAATTGAGAAGTCTGTCTCCGTTGTTCTTGTCCTGGCTAGCTCGGTAATGTTAGTCTTTTCATTTGCGTTTGAGAACCTGAAAAACAAACTAAGAGTGTTTTTTTCCTCAATTCAACTGTTGTAATGAAGCCTGCTTAGGTGACTATCCCATATCCTTGCTGAATATGGAGTTCTCAACTAACATTTTAATGGGAGATAGGCACGATGGGGTGAGTCACAGAGTTCTCATGGCCTAAGTGTCCTCTGTGAGTCTTAGTAAGCTGCTACCCTTCTGTGGCTGAGAAATGACAATCTAATGTAAACCTAGGGAGTGTTGAGGAGGAAAGAAATAAAACAGTTTCTCAAACAGAAAAAATCTAGGGTGAATCCTGGTAACTTTGCCTTAGGAGTGAAGTGGCATAAAGTTAAAGCTGGCGTGGAATACCATTTTTAGATGTTTTGTTCTGCCTTTCTAGGTAAATTAAGTACAAAATGTTGTTAAAGTGTGGCTCTGTTATGATGCACAGTTAGTGAGATCTGGTTTTAGTTGTCAGTAACTATTTTAACTGCTAGTTTTATTAATTACAAAGTCAGCCCTGCGGTTTGGCATGGATTGTTAAGTCTGGCCCTGGTAGTGCATTGGGCCCTATTGAAAATCCTGTAGGACAAATTCTGTGCTGTACTGTTATCAAGGCAGTTCTCTCTCCAACTTACACTCTGTCCTCAGTAACAATGCTGCAACACCATCAGTCTTTGAAGGTATGTAAAGGTGTATTAGAGGGCAACAGAGTTGGCTCTGCCTCTGAAAGGTGCTTAAAGACTGTAGTGATGGGACGCGAGAAATTACAAAATACAAACTGAGTTCAGCAAGAGCTGTACTGCTGTTTATAAGGAAAGGTTATTAAATCATCTGTTTTCACTAAAAAGACTATGTAGAAGTGGAGTGCAAGTGCAGGGCAGATCTTTTTCATTTTTTTGACATTTCTTTTTAGTAGTTGTTTATTTTAAAATGTACTGCACAAGCCTCTGCCAATGAATTTCATCTTCAGAGACACCATTGATTTAAGTATTTTCTCACAGAGAATGATAAAGGAACTACCTGTGTAGCAATAGGAAAAAAACAGGATCATTCTTCTTTCTTGTACACATGCTCTCATATAGCACACTCATACACCCAGAGGTGTAATAATCTCTACTTTGTTGCCAGAGCCAGTGTGAGACTAGTGGTGGCCCCAGGCAGAGATTAAGGGGCAGGTGCATTGAATGACTCATTGTGTTATTTAACTTAGCTTTGTGGGGTCTCTGTGGGGCCCTAAGTAATTGTTATCTGACCCATCCCTCCGCTGGAGCCAGCATTAAATCCAGAATCAATAAAGCAAGTTACACCATAGCTTTGAATGAATAATGCAGTAGTTTTGCAGCACTGTGTAGCTATTGAAGACCAGCAGTTTATGATTCAGGGGATGAACAGATATTCATGCTGTGCGTGGTGTTCTCACGTGCTTGGCTGCGTGCACGGCTGAAGTTCATGTAAGTTATCTTCATGATGAGAGAGGTGCTGGGAAGGTTATTACTTTGCTGACTTATCCTCGGCTCTGATGGATGGGTGTGACCCTGCTGGGATCCTAAAGCTACTGGGAGTTGCGTTGTGCAACCTGTGGGATCACTGCATATCAGAAACTGTTTTCATAGTATTCAAACCAAGAACTCAGAATGAACAGTGCTGATTTCTCCAAGCATCAGCAAATGTGTTCTTTCTTGTGCTGAGCACTCCTGATCTTTATTGTAGTAGCAATCTGAGACGTGCGGATGAAGATATGAGTTATAGTCACAATTACAGACACTCCATTTCCCTGAAAAGTTTATGGAGAGAGAAAATTGCAGCATCATATCAAGAAAATGGATATGCAGGAAATGAAGTGACTGACCGAAAGTTGTACTGAAGTTTGTGGCAGAGCATAAAATTAAAACACTGAGGTGGAACTAAGAAGATTTTAACTAGAGTGAAGTGAATATTTTTCAACTAAATTAGCAGTCAGTGAGAGATGCAGACTTCTCAAAATTTCAATGTTTCCTAGGAGCATACTGGCTATGTTGGAATTTGTATCAGAAAAGATTCTGAAGTCCAGGATGTTTTTCTCTATATTTATTGTTATTATTTTGTTCTCAGAAACACATTGGCCCTTTGGTCAAGATTTCATGTAGGCCGTGTGAAGCGCAGGTTCACATTTCTGCCCTTTCTCATTCGGACTGGGTGCTAAAATCAGAGTTTTCCTCAACCCAAATAGTTGGACATATTGGCCTTTCATTGTTTCCAGGCACTGACCACATCAGCTTTCCTTTGTCAAGGAACAAGCAAATATAAAAGAGCATGAATGGGTGAAAATCCTCCCTGTTTCACAGATCCTTTTTGTTAACATCTTCTACTTCTTTATATGAAAGCTCCATTGCCCCTGCTGTTTGTCCTAGGAGAAAAATACTTATGCTTTGATGGCTAAAAATCATCTGTAATTAAGGATAAACTTAATCATGGCCAGATAATTAAACTCGTTTGTTCTAGTGAGAAGATGTTCTTCTATATTTTTTTTCCTCTCTCTGGTGTGCTGTGGCAATGTTGTTGTGTGTTCTCATTATTGGTAATAATATGTAACAACACTTCATTCAAGACATGAGAAGAGAACAGCATGAAACCAGAAAAACACATCAAGCCAAATAGTGTTTCAGGCATTTACCCAGCCCTCTGTTTTCCTTCTGTGTCTTCTTGTGTGTTGCATTGGTTTTGTTTACTGGTTTGGTTTGGTTTGGTTTTTAGGCACTGAGTGTGCCAGGGCTTGCATTTTGTCTCCTGAGTCCATGCCTACCCCGATACACAAATAGCTCTGCCTGGCCATTTTGGCTGGGGATTTTCCTGCTGCTAGTCCTCTCTTGAATCTCTTGGGTTATGTCCAGCTAGGGTGCACTGGGTGGTGTAATGGTGGAAAAAAAAATACCTAAAATAATGATAGGTCACTAAACGCCCTCCATTTGTGCTTTATCTTGTTTCTCCAGATCTGCTCAGAAACTGTGGCCTTCTCTAATGCCTGACACAAGAGGGGAAGAACCACTTTTCCCTGAGACATTTCAGTCAAAAACAAACAAAAAAATGCATTTAAATTAATTCTGCAAAAAGGGGAAATCTTAAGCTGTCACACAACCTCATCCTCTAAAACTGATTACCTAGAGAATTCTTCTGAAGGTTTTTCTGTACGTTTCCCACTTACTAGATGACCAGTGGCCATGCTGCAAGCATTTCTAGGTTCATAATTGTTTTGGATGAAGGTAAAGCTGGCTGCAGGAAAAATCAACTAGGGTGTTTGCCTGAGGTAGTGGTAAGAAATCAGTTTTCTTGCTTAATGTTTTCTAGGCAGATTGGAGCTTGCTCTAATTGGAGCCAGGTAGTCCTGTGACAGAGATGAAGCTGACACCTCTACCCTCCAAGCCCACCTTCTTCATTTGGATTCAGTACCACACTGACCATAACTGTCTGGTTCCTTCCAGCCTGTCCTCAAAGGGGACAGAGACATGTAACACCGCAAAGTTCCCACCAACGGGGGGAAGGAATCCCACCACCATCTTTCGGGGACTCTCAGCTGCCTGAAAATATTCAGAAACACTTTAATTGCAGCACGAGTTAATGTACATCCAGCCCTCTGAGAATTCTTCTTTAACAGCATTCCCATCCTCACAAGTGCTTGAAAAGCTAAAGTTTTTTTGGGCAACTGCCAAATGCAGGTAATGAATGGTTGTTTAGTGCTTTGGAAATGTACAAAGTAAAGCAAATGCTAAACACCAGTTACATTCTGCTATGCAAGTCACAAGACTGCCTAGAGAACTGCCAGTGATAAATGTCCACAATTATAGTATATAAATACCAACAGGAATTATTTAGGGTGGAACAAGGCAGGGCCACCTAGGAGTAATTAGATAGACTTAAGGAGAGGAGAAAACTTCCTTGAGAGAGAACTTCTGAATCAGGCATATTTGATTAGAGAAATACCGTCTATATAGGAAGAAATAACTCTTGGATAAGCCTGTGGTAGGTTAAATTTACTAACTCTAGAAAAGAAAGTATATGGAATCATTCTTAGAGCCATGGCATCCAAGGACCAGATTGTAAAGTACTTCTCTTTGCTTGCAATGCAGGACATTGTTCATATTTTTGCTCTCTGCAGTGCTTGGTGTAAGTCACTTGAGCATCTGCAAGAAGTTTAGTGATGCATAAGATGGGGAACAGTTCAGTATGTGTGAGTAGGCTAACCGGGTTTCCAAGCCAGACTTTCTCCATGCTCAATAGCATCAAAGGTTTGTTAACAAGCAAGTACATTACACTAATTTCTTTCATTTGTCCTTCTTATTGCTTTATTAACAAATCCTGGATAACCTGTTATAGCAAACTAATTTTACTGTAATTTTTCCTAGATTGGAAAAATTAGTGATAGTACCATTATAATAAATCAGCTAAGGACATTGAAAAATTGAAGGTTTTATCTCCTTCTGCACCTGGTGAATGGATGTACAGGATATGTACAGCAGTAGTATGTGCTGTAGAAGAAATATAGCAGCATCTGAACAGAAGGCATCCCTTATCTTCATGAGTTCCCTTAATTAGCTCGGTATAGAATCAAATTGCCTTCCCTGCAGGAAAAGTTTTCTGCTCATTATTCTTTATTTTCTAAATACTACTGAAGTCTTACTGTTTACATAAAATGTGTTTTTGTTTGTTTGTTTGTTTTTTATTATTTTTTCTCCCCAAAGAGCCTTGAAGTGTTTAAACTTAATGTAGGATGAGAAAACGGTCAGTGAGTTAGGAGATTTTTCCTGGGGAGAGAAGAAAATGTTTCTTGTCTATGACAACACAAATTCTGTAGCATATTCGTAAGAAAGAAGAAAAGCCAGAGAAGAAAGTGAGGGAGGATTAAAAAAAAAAAAAAAAAAACAAAAAAAAAACAAAAAACAAAAAACAAAGTGAACAGAGGGATCACAATGAAAATGGAAAGGGAGAAGCAAGCTGATATATAAGGCCATAAAAGAAGGTGCAGGAGCTAAATTTGAAAGAGAGGGAAGCAGAAAGTCAGTGGGGAAAAAAGCTGGACACCCCAACATACATTCTCCTTGACAAGACAATAAATTGGATGCTGACAAATGAGTGGAAGAGAGGCTCTAAATCCTCAGTGCAGGACTACAACAGGGAAGTGACCAAAGTTCTGAAGGTGTAGAACCATGGGCCCTGCAGAGGAGGGAGACAGCACTTGGCTTGAAGTGAAAGCAGTCGTGTTAGCAATTCACTTGGCTGTCTTTTGTGCAACTGCTCTACAGGCCCGTTCTTTGACCGTGATTGATAATTACTGTGATTATTTGCTTTTTGTTCTTGTTGGTTTTAAAACTTTTATCAAAATTGCTTTCAATATAATCAGTTTATAAAAGTTGAATTCTTAAGGATTTTTTTTCCTGGCACTTTTACAATCTGATCAATCTTTAATAATGAGAGCCAGCTGAAAAAAATATATGATTTTATATTCAGACAATGCAGTTTTATCAAAAATGAATCATATTAAGTGAATACATTGATTTAGATTAAATTTGATGGGGAAATATCAAAATGAATAATTTTACCCTCTTTCTTTCTGGCTATATTGAAATCTTTTATATTGGCATTTTATTCTTTTCATTTTAACTTTTATGATATTTACATTATTTTTATATTCCTATATCATTGCTTATAAGAGTTTCAGTGATTCCAACTCGTTATGTTTCTTATTTGTGCTGAAAAAATGTCAAATTCTTGGAATTTCCCATGGGATGAGAATTCCACTTTTTATTTACAATACAATATGGAAAGAAATAGTGTTCCAGCGTAAGTCTGACCTTAGTATGTCTCAGCTCTGGAATGCCAGTCAATTTAATATATGCTTGAGGATTGTGTAATAAGCTTTCTCAATGATTTATGTCAATCATCTTTTCATTATTTCTTCACCAATATTGGCAGTGGTAATTCCTTGTACATTAATGCATTTTTTTTCTATCCATCTAGATACAACTTATATGAAATAAACTACAAATAAGTCTCCTTGGAGCATGCTTTTCAATTCTAAGAATTGTTCGTATATCTCATCTTCTTTGCTGAATTAGGCTCCAATGATGGACAATGTCTGATTTGAATAATTTTTAGTATTATCTTCAGTATTTATTTTACAAAACGTTTTACAGTGTTGGTGAGTTGCAGTCCTTGTGGAGATAATGACAATACTCCTTATGTGCTTGCTCATAAAATATGAACTGAAGGTGATCACTGAGAATGAGACCTGCTGTAAAATACCAGAATGACAGATAAAAATATTAGTAGGAGGTTTTATTTTGTTTTGTTTTATTAGGTACATAACCAATCTTTATGTAAGGAAAGATGGATTCAGCTTGTATTGAAGAGGTAATTAACAAATTATCTGAAAGTTACCCTACTCAAGTGGTAAAGGTAAGAGATAAAGGTAAAAGAGATAGGTAAAAGAAACTGAATGCATTCCATGTTTGCTCATCAGAAATGTGCCCATATTAAAATTTATTGACTTAACACTTCAGTGATACTACAACAACAGATGTCTTGACTTTGGCAGAGAAACTGATGAACTATGTAACTTTATAACAAAGATTTTAAACTTAATGTTTAAAATGTTTAAATTTTGCTGTCTAAGTTCTGGTAAAATTATCCTATTTTAAAGAATTAGATTTTGGTCTCTTCTCTCAATACTTTGTTAAAGAGGTAGAAAACACCCTCACATTTTCTTATGCATCATTATTCCTGCTGGGTTTTCCTCTCTAACTGTTCTTCCCCTTACAGAATATACTTGGAAACAGCAAAACAAATATAGCAGGCTTATACAAAGCAGAGATGGCAACCAAAGCTTCTGTAACATGCTATATTATGCTGTCAAAATCTAGAGCAATACACAGAGGAAACTGCTTTATCAACAGAATCTGCTGGTAATCTGAAAAACACGTATTTGTACATAGCTTCTAACTAATGGATTTAAGGGGCATTTGCTGATGCCTGCTGAGGGGCCTATGCCTGGTGAAAGTTTACAGAGCATCTTGTACATCCTTCTCCCCCAGAGAATGGAACCTGCTTGTAGGAAACCCAAGAGGTAAATGCCAATTAATGCATCTGAAGTTCTATCAGACACTATGAAAAAAATAAGTAAGTCAGTGTAAGTCATTTTGTGGGTTTTGTCAGTGGTGGTACTTGTTTTGCTGTTTCATCTAATGTAGAGTTAAAACCAGGAATGTCAAATTAATCTGTTTTTCTCCAATCTGTGTAAACTGAGCCTATTTCTATTTGCAGAGTGGCTTGCCTGCCTTCTGAGAAAAAACAAACAAACAAACAAAAAAAAAACAGTTATTGCTCTGAAAAAAAAAAAAAAAAGTTTCAGGTGTCTTCTGCATACAGGTTTTGTGCTTTATTTTTTATTTCATATGTTAAAATTGAGAAAACACTCCCACTGAGCAAGGCCACCATAGGAGTTCCTTTTGCTTTGAGCAGCTGCAATGTCCTTTCTCCTCCATGCTGTTCACCAATGAGTGTCTGCTGGGATGAGCTGGTTCATAGACTTGGCTGGGTCAGGGTGAGTCTGTTCTCCCTTAGATGCTATTTTGTGAAAACCTTTTCCCAGAAATGTATTCACTAATTAAATACATTCTATATTTGTTTTTGTGCTCTCTGCCAGACTGCATTTCTACATAGTAGAAATACTGCAGCAAACTGTTTTGGAAAAGGTTTTGTTGTCAGCTTTTAATATCTTGCTTAGTATTTATTTTTGTACTTACTTTTCTAAGCAGAAAATAATATATCTAATATATATTACATATATATGTTAAGTAATATATGTCGCTGCCTTTCAGCTGTAATATTCAAAAATATTTTCAAGAAACCAAAAAAAAAAAAAAACTTCATGCTTCAATGCAGGCAAATTTTCGTCTCTCAGGTCATTTGCCAAACTCAACCATCCTTTACATGGCATGTCCCTTGTACAGATATCTGTTCTGGAACTTGGGTTTCTAGAAGCCTGGTTGGTCTCTGTAAGTAGAGACTTGACTAGTTATTTCATTGTTGTTTTCTTTCTCAATAAGAGTTTAAACCCAGTTCTCTGCTGTCCTGTGTCCCTCCTAATTACAGCAAAGTAGTGTTGCTACTGTCATTGTAATGTGACTGATAGCTGCAGCATTTTAAATGACAAAATCCCAAGCAATGCACAAAAGCAAAGTCCCTGCCCTCTGGAACATTCTGTATTAACAGATAAATCTATGTTGGATATGTAATCAGCGAGATGGATTTTGCACACCAGTCATTTCTGGCTTTTACAGAAAGGATCTGGCTTGTAGGCCTGGCTGAATAAAAGGCAAGTTGGGGTGGGGTTGCAGAGAGATGGGAATAGACAAAATGGCAGGAATTGTGAGGCAAAGCATATGGATAAATGAAATGAAAGATTCCTCTTATCATCCGTAGGGCAGAGACATAAAATCTGGATTTGCTGCTGAAGATGGGAGGAGGCAAGAAAAATGTGACTATGATGGCTGTTGAGCTGGTGTTAAGGCAGGGAGGGGAGGTGACTGCACTTTTTTCAGAGTGGCTGCTGGGGGTTGCTGGGGAAGTAGTCAAAAACAGAAACAGCCAAAGGACAGGCAAACATTTTAGCCACAAAATCTTGAAGGAAAATTAGGTACTTTTTAGAAATAGTGGTGGAGAAAATCAAAAGAAAGTGTATAATAGCAGCAGTGCAGCCATGCCAAAAGCACGAGTCAGAAATCTTGAGACTGCGTTGAGATTGTGAGCCAAGGTGACAGGATAAATGCTCTATTTTTCTTATGCAAGCTGCCAGAAATAGTAATTACGCTTAATTTATGGTTTTCATTTGAAGATATATTCCATAGTTCTCAAAGGGCACTCCTATATCCAAAAGCACATTCCATATTCTCCTATCCCCTCCGGTGGAAATAGTTGTCCTCTTCTGTAGCTTATGAAAACATGTTTGGGCTCCTCTAATATCTGTCTTTGGTACACAAGTTTAGCAAATGCACATTACTACATTGCTTGTTTTCCCGTGAGGTGAGCTGTGATTGCAACACAAAGGATGAATGTCTTACATTGATAAGACAGATTTTCTGCAAGTCATCGTGAGGTAACGGGAAGTGTCTGTATCAGCGATCCTTGCTCGAGTTTTCGTGGTATTCAGCTGGGTTTTTTACAGCCTTGGACTGAAGTTCACAGGGAAGATGAATTTAAATGACTTTAGCTTTGTTAGATCTGCCGTGATTTGCCAGTCACTCTGCCAAAATTTTCCACTTACAGCTCTGCATGGCCTAAATTTAATTGAGTAAAGGTGAGAAGCATTATTACAGCTCTGTCATTGCAGCCACTCTTCATATGTTTCACTAGCTCGAATGAGCAGTTGCTAGGGTTGTTTCTGACCCAGTTTATGATGATGTAAACCAGCAATGAATTCACAGAAAAGAAAACAGATGTAGCTGGTGAGAAAGCAGAACTAGGCTCAGTGCTGCTCCAGTAGCTCTTGTTTACAAATGAGTGGGGGAGCGAAGCCTATTGTTAAAAATAAATAAATTTCAAATATGCAGGAGCAGAGGTACATCACGTAAACTGCTCATCTGATATAGCAGCATAATTCATATTTTGATTTCACTGGCTCTATTAAGATAAAACTGGAAGAAAGATAAGTCTGGGTTTTACAGCGTAGTTTCATTATAATATCTAATCATTTCACCAGAAGCAAAGGTCTAAAGATCAAAATGGACAGGGATGTATTTAACATAGCAAGCTGCAAGAAACAGTAATGTTATTTTGGTGTATTTGAAAGATTATAATTCCAGTAGTCTCATTTTAGTAAATTCATGTAAATTACTTTATGATATCTGGATTTATCTGTGCATTGATTTATCAAGTATGTCTTGTTTACGAAATTCCCCATACTGATAACAAACAATTATTACTTCAGGTAATTGATTTAAAACATGGTGTAGAGCAATGTCAGCTGATACAGTGCCAAGAGTTATAGTACACATTAATACAGACCAGAAGTTTACGTGGCTTATTCTTGCTCCACCAGATCAATATCTGGAGTAAGACAATGGCATCCACCAGGATTGTAACAGGAACTCATCTGGAATACAAGCACACGGTACACTGCAGGCAGGACTGGGTTTTTTATTCATATGTTTTTTCTTAACAGCTGTCTTTGAGAGAACGGAAGGCACTATGATCTTATCAGGAGTGTGCAGGGAGAAGTTGAGACTGTGATCCTGCCTCTGTTAGAATTGGTTGCAATGTGAAAGATTGGGTTTCTCTAATCTGGGACAAACTCAAAACTTCCTGGGAGCCTTCCTGTGAAATGCTAGTATGAGCTTGAAACAGGGAGTCTTGTAAGCATAGCCATTGGCAGTCTTTCTAGGCAGTATGATGGGAGGAAGTAAGAGGGACCAAGACGTCTTAAAATAAAGCCCTGATCAGCTCAGAAATGTTAGCCTTCCTGTCCACACCATCAGTCAAACGACTTTGGAGCCCTTAAAACAATTGCTTGGCCTGGAGACAGGAGATGTGAACATTGTTGTTAACCTAGCTAAGGAAAAATGAAGTGAAGTCACTGGAGAAAGGTGAGATCAAACATGATACTTGTTAGCAGACAAGGGAATAATTGTCCTCTGCCCTCACCAAGGTAGTGATTTACTGCTGAGGAAGAGAGACAGTCATGGTATGACAGGCACGTTGCTTTTCCAAATCAGATATTCAATATATATACACATATATTATTAAATGAATCACTAAAAGTAAAGTAGCAAATTAAGGTTTGGAGTTTTCTTCCTTAATTACTTAATTCCTTCCTTAGTTACTTCAATAGCTTTTACCTGACTGAGATCAGTAAAAAGCTTAGTTGCTTTTATGTGATTGTTTCAAAAAGAATCATGAAAAGTCTCTAATTTTCTCTCAGAATTTGGGCTTCTTTGCATAGTGCATGCCTCGTATCTTCCTGCTGGGTTGTTTCTTCTAGTTGAAATATATCCATTTCACAGAGATGATCCACATGAGGCTTTACTAATTAGTATTTTCAAAATTCAGACCAAATTCTGAAGGCAAGGCTCAGACTTGTCTTTGGGCAGAATTTACATCTTGGGCCTCTGACCTAGGTGTTCTCAGAAGGACAAAACAATTCTCAAACACTTCCTGTAATAAAAATTTCCAGGTCAGTTTAGCTTTCTTGGCCTTTAAAAATGTGTTTTCTAATATATTTGGTGCTAATGATTAGTTGTTTTTTCACAACAGTGCTTTCAGAAGGCAAAGTTTAGCTACTAAGCATGCCAATGTGTTCACAGAGAACTTTGTGCAAGAGATGTTTATGGGTAGCTGTTCTGCTATTGATTGAGTAAATTATGGCGATTGCTCTAAATAGTTTCCTCTTTTCACCTCTGGTCAGTCAGTGATGGAGCAGAAAAAAAAAACTAGGTGAGAGAGAGGTCACCAGCCTAATACCAAGAACCAGAAACCTTAAAACAAAACAAGTCCCTCTGAAGACTTTTCCCAAGACACAAATCTACTTAATGCAGCTTTTGTTGTCTAATTTCAAATAGCCAATGGGAAGAAATTTAAGTTGATTCATAAGAAATTCATAGGTTGTTTATATTTTGTTGTTGTTGTTTGTTGTTTTGTGTTTTTGTTGGTTTTTTTTTGTTTTTTTTTTTTTTTAATGTATTGATGTGGTAAAAATAATATTTGGGAAGATTCTTTTGTGTGTGATTTTTATTTCTAGTTCTTTTGATTGCAAGAAATTAGTGGGCAAATTGCGCAGTAGTGTAGTTTTACTGAAACATGCTTCTCCAGTCCTTCATCTTTACTTTTAAATAAAGGTCCCATTTCCTATGTATTTCAGATCAGGTATAAGTGTTTTTCTACCAAATATGGCTTTATTACAATAGAAGCTAGAACTAGCTGTTCTGTATTTGTCATGATGAAGCAATCAGAGAAACGAAAATTGTCACCCAGAGGAATTAAGAGCATGAGAAGGAAATTGCTTAATTGCACAATGAATTAGCAGTGTTTTTGACAGGACAAGAGACAATGGGCATAAGCTGAAACACAGGAGGTTCTGCCTAAACCTCCTATTGGGAAACTTCTTTTTTTTTTCTTTTTTAATTGTGAGCACTGGCACAGGCTGCCCAGGGAGGCTGTGCAATCTGTCTCCTTGGAAGTCTCCAAAAGCCACCTGGACATGGTCCTGCACAAAGCAGTTATAGGTGGCTCTGCTGGAGCAGAGGGTTGGGCCAGGTTATGTCCAGAGGTCCCTTCCAACCCCAACCATTCTGTGATTTCAGGCTTAGTTATTTTATGTATCCTCACCTCTCACAGTGGTATGCTTTAATCTTTCTCTTTTTTTTTTTCTTTCTGTGTTGGACTCTCACTCTCTCCCCCAACTTCTGTCTTTGAAAGAAATAATACCTGTGACACAAAAGATTTTAAACAATGGTAGTCCCACTTCTAGATTTTGAGTAATAGGGGAAAATATCAAAGGCATAGCTGTGTTACCTTTCACCTTTCCTATTGGAAAAATTCAGCATTGATTTCAAAAGCTAAAGATGTGGGTAGTGTGGACTAGCACTGACCCCAGCATCAGTTTACCCCTCACCTGTCCACAGTCACTAATTCACAATTCGCTCTTTGGTTAAGCGTGATGCTTAGGTGTTGCATCTCAGTGTGGCTTTAGTACTGGGCCAAATCTATTCTTCATTTGTTCCGCTCCTCAGGACAAAGATGAGAGTTCAAATTTAGTTCTAATGTTTCTGCCCTGCCACAGAGACAGAAATAAAGCATATTCCAGAGCAGTTCAGGAAGTCAACTGGGAGAATAACACAGGTTACGTCAGCTTGTGTAATGTGCTCTAAAGTAAATACAGACTTTCCCTCCCTCCCTCAAAATGAAGTAAGTCTCAGAATCTGCATTTTCAGATATGAAAATATCCTGCAAGGAACTGGAATGCCTAAAATATAAAATAAATTTGGGTCAAATTCAACAGGACAAATCTGAATCTCTTGGGGAACATGTAATTAGATTTTTATACTTTTGTAAAGCATTTTTATTTCTGCAAAGGTATGTAGCTACCGTTACATCTCTCAGCAATAGTGTTTACAGAATATAAATGTTCAATTTCCATGAGATATGGAAACCTAATGCAAATACCAAACATTTTGAGCTATTTAGACAGCACAGCAGGCCAAACAAAAAGACTTCATTTCTGTGATTGACCTACAGAGTACTTTTTGATAGAGAAAAATTGGTGTGCTGATGCTTGTTCTGTCAAAAGAAAAAGAACAAATGGAAAACAAAGCTGAAAACCCTTGTAGTAAACATGCAGATAAATGCCTCCCAGGCCTGCCTCAAGCTTCCACTTTTGCTACCTTGTGATGTGATGGGGCAGTCTGTAGATCCGGCTTGCTAACAGATTTTCATTCAAGCACCGGTTGCTGTGGTAACAGCATGAAGAGCAGATCAAATGGATGCCAGGACCAGCCAGGTGTCTCTAACAACTCCCTATATGTGAACGATTGGTGGTGACCTGGTTCCAAAAGGTTATCAAAACAGATTTGCACTGCAGCTGATTTAATGTTGCTTTCTCCAGGGGCCTGGACTTTGGTTTCTGGTCCCTAGGGGTTCTCATGAATCAGCAGCCCTGGGGTTTCAGCAGAAGTTCATGGACTTCCCTTAAAGGAATTGCTTGAGGATGAACAGAAGCGGTAGTTTCATACTCACGGGTTTAGGCTGCCTTCTCATTGTTAAGGGCTGGGCTGAGCGGAGCCTTGGGCTCTGTCAAAATGTTGAGTAATTATCACATGATAATCATGCATTGGAGCTTCTCCCATGCTTAATCTGATTTCTGCACTGAAGTTACTAACAACCCACTTAAATTCCACCCACATGTACTTTGAATATAATCAGTTATATTGGTTAATTTTTCATGCTAGAAGTTATGTTATGTTCAAGGTTCATCATCAGATTTTTGATCTCTTCTGAGGTCCTTTGGTTGGTTCTTCTGCTTCTAAAATTGGGTCAGTGGATTCTTATGAATGGTTGAGCTGAAATCATAATGATCTGGTGCTTCCTGTTTAGCAAAATTCTGAGTTTCCCTTACTGATTTAGGATGCCTGGTTTTCTGTTTGTTTTTGTTTCCCTGAGAAATGTGTGAAGGGAGTGTGTATCATGGGTTAGATACAATTATGTGGGCTGGGCTGCTCAGCGTTCCAGCTTTATCTGGGAAGAGGGATAGAAGGCAACTCCTTAAACATTGCTTGCTTCCCTTCCTCTCTACCTCCAGAATTCATTCCAACATGCTAATATGTTTAATCTTGATCCAATCTGGGGTGTATTGAGAAGTTTTAGAGAAATAATGCCAGGCCAAAGGTTTTGGAGCATTAGGGAATACTGTTAGGGCATGGGCTTGCCTGTTCTGTACGGTCGATTCATGCTCCTTGCCCCCTGGCCTGGTTACAGCGTACTGGCAGCATCACAACTGTGTAAGTTGGGTGGATAAGAAGGTGTGGATATTGACTTAAAGGGCTTAAGGTCTACTTTTTAAACACACATTTTGTACTTTACAAAATACGCATCTTAAACCCAATCACAGAACCAAGGGAAGTTCCATTTTCCACTTTAAATTGCTGTATATTTGATACTTTGGAGTACTGTGTTGAGCAACTTAAGCTTGGCTGTGCCCACACGGGCATGCCATGGAGGTGTCAAATTGTCCTCTGGTCTTCAAGCCTATTGCTACATGGAGCGTCTGTCCAGCCCATGCAAATAGCAGGTTATTTTGGAATCCTAACATTTTTTCTCTCCTAGTCAGCAAGCAGAACTCTAAAAATGTCAGTATCAGGAGACAGGGTAAGTCTCCACATCAATTATATCCTGTCAGCTTTGCCAACCACTTAAAGCAATTAGACATGAGGACGTGATGGCTAAATCTATGTGGAGCATGTTCTGTCATCTTCTCCCTTGCCTGAGTATTGCGTTGAGGCTGCAGATATACCACCAGCACAGTGTAGGCACCAGGGAACACGTTGCGCCTCCAGCAAGTGCTCTGGGCTCTTTGTGCAGGGCAGCCCCCAGTTTCTGGACACACTAAGCGGATTTGTCTGCCCGTGCTGCTGAAATGAACCATGGTCTGCTGTTTCTCAGAGGAGACATGCTTCACACATCCACAATGAGGAGTTTTAGAAGTGATTAGTTTGTGCAATTTTAGCTTTGCGCTTTGAATGTGTAGATGAAGAGAGAGTGCTTGGACATAGATAGAAAACCAGAGGGCAGACCAAAGGAAACATCAGAGTTCAGAAAAATCCCTGGAAGTGAATGGGGAGACTGGGGCATTTATAGGAGAAGTTCAGTGCCTGGTAGAATAGTCCATCCATGTACTTGTGGATTTGGGGCGTGCTTTCATGTGACTACAGCAGGTCTGGGAGACATTATTGAACAGGAACGAGTCTTTTAGCATCCACATGTTATGTTGGAAATGGTAAGATTTCAGCTTAAGTTTAGTATTCCAAAGGGCCAGAGCTCAGCCTGTAAAACCTGAGTTTTAGGCAAACTGTTGATTTTGTATTGGCTCAGGATGCCACGTATGAGTTTCTCAGAAGGCTCAGCTGTCTGTGTACATGGAGCCACTGTGTTTAAGTCCCCATGGTAAAATGCTGCCTCATACAGAACTGGGACTGGCTTTGCTTTTCTAAGGTTAATTTAGCTGCTGTTTGCTGAAGTTGCTCACTGCTTTGCAAATGGAATAAAATTACCAGGTGATGGATTCTTCCTGTGGCAATGTGGCAAAAAATTATTCCCTGGAGAGGAATCCACGCACAGTGTCAGCATCACTTAAAACTCCATTCATGACCTATTTTGGGGAGCTGACGGAACTTCAGTCCCCCGGGTCTCATCTAGTCGAGGATGAGTTGTATTCACAGGCAATTACTAAATCAGCATTAAGATTGCTTCATAGATCGTCCTGATTCCTTGATCTTCCAGTGCAAGCTGTTCAATAAAGCTCTGGGCTATTTAGGAGAATTTGCTGGCTGAGAGCCTTCTTGATAACACCCCTGTGCTTGTTTCCTGACTGCTCTTGAAGGTATCTTAGAAGCTTTTAAAAATGATCTCTATATCTTATCTGCGCAGTAACGCTCTAAGTTTCGCACTAGCGTGTACAGATATTCCTTGAATAGTGGCAACAGCTGGAGGATGAGTGTACAGAAACCTTCCCACTGGAAGCTGTTGGATCTTCCCTTTTCCTCAGCTGATTTTTGTCTGTTTCCATCATCTGCAAAATATACTGCACCACACCGTCTGTGAGAAGCATTCAAACAAGATGTATTCATTGTAGAAAAATGGGACAATCTGAATTTCAATGAGCTCGCTTTTTAGGTCTCTTAACACTGGCCTATAAGAACCCCTTTTCACAATGATTTAGAGGACCTGTGAAGTGGAATAACTGCCCAACATAAATATGTATTAATAATAAATAAATACATACGTGCAGATTATTCTGTGCAAAAGGCAAAGAAGCAAGTCTGGTCATTTAGATCCAAATATGAGTTTGGAAAAAAATCCTTCTAATATTTACTTAAATGTTTTGGGTTTGTCTTTTACTTCAAAAGTATCTTCTTTTTTTTTTTTTTTTCCTTCACATTACCCCCTGAAGCTCTTCATATCCCCTCATGCTGTTCATATGTAACAGCACAGGGATCTTCAGTGTGGGGAACCTAGAACTAACCAACCTCTGCTTGCTTTTGCAGTAAATGAGCTGCTGAAAAGGGAAAAGAGAACCAGAATTTGGAGGAAGACTAAAGCAGGAATGGGGAAGGAGATCTTAGTCTGCAATGTGGATTCGGAATTCTGCAAGCATATTCACATGAAGGTGAGCAAGGTTTTAGCCTTAATAATGTACCCTTTTAATATGTTCATAAAATAATACTCTTTTGATATCTTTACTGCATTCACTCATCTGTGAAAACCCATCTTAAATGGAGAAAAAGCTCGTATTGCTGGGGTCTCTTACATCAATTCCCAGATGGAAGGTTACTCTGGATAGCAATGTAATGTCTGAAAGCCATGATGAGGCAGACCAGGGGTCCATATAGCCTCTTACAGTGTCCAGATCAGAGGAAATTAAAAGAACAGGGAAAGCAAACCAGGCAGCCCTTTAGTACAACTTCCTAGCAACCTGTGCACTGTAGTGTTACTGCTGCTTGAGCTTGAACTGGGACCTCAGATGGATTTTTCTGTCCTCAGTTTGCCTAATTGCTTTTTGAAGCTGTAAAAAATGTGGGTGAACTTGTGCTGCTGTGAAATACAAGGAATTGAATTCTGAATGAGCTGCTGCATTCAGAAACAGGAGAATCAGTTCAGAGCCAAGAAGAATTGATCCCCGCAGCTAAGCCTGCCACCATGTGCTAAATGTACTGAAGAGCAATACTTTGCTGCTGATGTCTGCAGTTGTGTAGTAGGCACTGGAAAGAAAGAAGAAAGGAATCTTGTGTGAAATCTAGAGCCAGGGTGCAAGTTTTGCAAGAACAGCTATTATTCTGGTCAAAAACTGGCAGATTTCACATCCTGCTTTACTAAGTAGTGTTGCTTCCAAAGCAGAGATTGCTGCCCATTGAAGAAAAATGAACCTTTCATATTATACACACACACAAAAAAGGCATATATCAATTAGGCTGTGCAAGCAAGCTGGCTTTTGAATAGGAATTTTATTAGTGATGCAGGCTGTGTTTCTGAAGAGAATTTCCTTATAAATACTAGACACGCTAGCACTGGTTTATTTATCCTCTCTTTTCCTTCCGGCTAGCTTGCTGTTACTCTGCTCCATGTACATTCCACATATTTAACTCAGAAAACTAAAAAGTAAATGGTGTTTTCTTTTTGAAAATTCTCTGGTTATTTTTGTATTTGCCATCGGCCTTGTTTTTTTGTTGTTGTTGTTTATTTTTGTTTTTATTTCTAAATCCATATTTGAAGTTTTCCATTGAAACTTAAATTTTGATGAAGAGAAACTTTCATGGAAAAAATGTCTTTTGATCAACTACACTTATGAGGTTTCACTTGTCACAGATCTTTTATTCAGCTTCTCATCTTTTTTTTTTTTTTTTTTTTCTTAAGGATTATGGGAGAAAATTCTTATACACATTTTTATAGTACCAGATACTAATAAGTAAGATCCAGTAAAATAAAAGATTCAGCATACTTTTTCAGAAGGTTGCTTTGGATGAAAGCAACACACAAGATGAAATATGCATGTTTCCCAGAGAGTAGATGGCTTGTAAACTTTGAGTTTTACCTTTGCATTTTCAGTATGATTTTTTTTGCCTATTCTGATATTAAAAAAGCATAACACAACCTTATATTCCTTAGACTGTTTAGTACAGCTGCTGTTCTCTCTTGTGTAACATTTGCATCTCATCTAAACACATCATATTTGAATTTCACTTGCTGATGGAAATATTTTTTTTCTTTTGGTATGTGAATCATACAGGTGATGATATGTGGTCTGGAGTCTCATAAGTGCAGCCTAAAAGTAGTTCTCCTAAGTGGTCTGTGCATCTACAGGGGAAACACTTTCTCTCAAATCCCTTATTGCTGTTCTCTGATATTTTGCCATTACTCTTTTGAAGGAACTCTATAAAGGATTTAGCTTCACCAAGGTTTTTATGGGAGGAGTAGCAGCTTTCCAAATGGAAGAAGACAAAGTTAGGTTAAACTGAATGGTGGCTTCTTTACTGTCTGAATATAGTGTTGCACATGAAGATATTTTGAACCACTTGGTTTGTCCTTATGAAATGTCCATTTTTGTAACCATGGAGAAAATGAGAACTTCATAGCTCCCACAGAAATCAAAAGCTTAAGGAAGCTACCCAAAAAGATGGACATCTGTTGTTCTCTCAGCATCTCAGAGGTTTTGCTGAAGACAGTAGGTTACCTGATTTATTGTAGATGGATGCAGGAATGAGAAGAAGCAGAAAATAAAAAGGTTAGTTGTTACCTGGTTGGTTTATGTTTGTTGTTTTACTGTGCTTTGCTTTAGGTGGGTGTTAGGCCCACGTACTAAAAGTACAGGAAATCACAGACTATTTTCATGCTCTGAATACTGAGAGCGAGGTTTAGTTGGCGTACCCTGGGGAAGTCCTACTGTCTTTGCTGGTTCCCATGTAGCTTGTGACATTTATATATACATTTGCTACAACCAAGTTCTTTTTTCACATGCAGACATGCTCTGAAAACAGAACTCTAACTGAAGTTAGTACTGGCTGTACATCCTCTGCCTTTTTAGAAATCAATCTAAGGAAAAATAATTGTGTTCCCTCCCCACGGCACATAGAGCTTTCATCTGTCTTTAAATCTAGAATTCCCCTTTCAGTATCATGGAAACTATTTTAGTCTCACTTCATTTATTAGACATCAGTGCCCAACTCACTTACCAGTCCAAGAGGACTGTCGTACTTACAGTAATTTGTTTGGATGTGTTTTGAGACTTCTTGGCAGTTCTGAGTGGCATGGCCATGCCGAGCAATCCCATTCACACTTTCTGGCCAAGACCAGCTCCAGAAATGTGTGTGGCAGAGACCTTAGTGTTATCTTCTGCCAAAACACCCAAATCTGGGAAAAGTCCCAGAATGAATGTGGTTATCTGGAAGAGAATACTGATGAAGGATCACCTCCTTTTAGGGAGAACCAAAAGAACCCAACAAAATTACTCCTCTCTCCCCCTCCTGCCCTCAGAAGAACTAAGCTGGATAAGGAGGAGAAATTTTTGTGCAGAGATGGAAGGAAAGAAGGAAATGGGGGAGGGTTGCTTTTCAAAGACATTCAGATACTTTTTTTTTTTTTTTTTTTTAATAAACATCCTTCTTATAGGAATGTTCATTTTTAAACATCCTGACATCCCATCCTGACACTACACAGCCTGATTAGCACTCCATCAGAAGCCCTCTTCATGTTCCTAGACTCTGCTCACAGCAGGGGTGAGGAGAATCAGCTCAGGGATTACCTCTTCCTTATCAAAGGAATGATTGTGACAGACAATTTGAATAATCCCTGGGGTCAAAGGTTGCAGGTGACAGGGCTTTGGGAACTCCTAACTTGGAATCTCCGTGTGCTCTTCCTTAGTCAACATACGTATGGAGGCTCGGCCTGAGGAACAGGTTTGCATGAAACCATTTTGCATTGCTGTACAAAGTGCAGCAGTGCGTCATCCGTGTCTTCCTCCAACACTGCACCCACGAGGTCAGAAAGCAGAAATGCTGATGAATCATGTTTGCGCTGGCAACCTCCTACTCGGGTTCCTTCCCAAACCTCCCTTTGGATCATCGCAGTGCCTTTTGGCACACAGGTGGGACAGCTGGGACCTGCCACGGTGCTTTTCTCTGCTCCTGGTGACATCTACTGGCAGAACTATCTCAGCTTGGGCATTTGCTGCTGCAGAAGGTAGCTTAGATATACGTCAAGTTTAATCCATATACCTAAATGCAATGTAGAATTTATTAGTGTAAAGGTTTCTGTATTTGTTTGGGTTATTCTGTGAGCAAAGGGAGGTAGATTTGTAGCAGGAAGGCAGGGTTCTTGACAATGCTGAAATGAGAGCAGAATAAATCACTGCAGTGGGTTTTATAGGCAGCACTTCAGCAGAGCTATGAATAAATCGGGTAATGTTATCATTGCCTAGAAAGCATTTTCTGCGGCTTAGTTTAGCTTGCTGCTTCTGCTTTCCTTACACAAGGGCTCTTTTGGCAGGAAGCGTCACACTGTCAGAGGATACTGAAAGCCAGACTCGCTACAGGAATCTGAGAAGGTGCTTTTTGTTTATAGTCAATTCTTTCTGGCTTCGGCATGGCACAGGCTGTTGGTTTAGGAAACAAGGGTAAGGCATGCTTTTCTTTCTGCTCATGCCCCCTCTTTGTGTGCTTTTACTTTTTGGGTCCTGACACTGAAAATAAATCCCCTGAAAGAAAGACCTCATAAGACCCCAAGGGGAAAGTAAAAAAAAAAAAAAAAAAAAAAAAAAAGTTATAAGTGGAGAAAGAGCAAAACCTGTTTTTTTCTAGCCCTTTTGTCAGGCAGAAAGTTCTATTTGGGTAAGGCACAGATTTCAAAACAAAAACAAACAGACATACAAACCCCAGCTATTTAATGATGATATTCCAATTTGAATCTACTGTCTGCATTATTAGTGATGATATATTTACATTGGTCTGTGCATTCAGAGGCAAAATCCAATTTAACCTTAATGGTTAATTCTTTGGGGGCTTGAATTCCCTTCATATGCCTGCAGCTGTTTTGGCTTCACCCAGAGCTGTCCATCTCCCAGCTATTCCACATAAACTTGCACAAGGTACTATATGGCTCAGTTGATACTTGAGAGATTTCTGAGGCCTGCTGGAAGGGAAAGCATTTTCCTGCTGATAGATTAAAGTACTTGACTGAAGACTAAGCATGAACATTGTCCACATTCTCTGTGCCTTGCTCCTGTGAAACATGAACACACTGGAGATCCTTGCTGACAGAGGAGGAAAATCAGAGCCATATTCAAAATGTTTTCTAAATCCAATACTCCAAGAGCTGAAGTCAGGCTTCCTCAGTTCTTCTGACTGTGTACATCAATATGCACACAGTTAAGCACAAGAGACTGGCCATGTGATAAGTTCTCATTGATCCTTCCTGGCAGCACTGGAAAAGAACAGAAAAGGATTTTATGGTAGGTGTTCAGTGCAGAAAAACAGGTATTCTCCATCATTGTAAGGTCTTGAGTTGGCAGGGCATTCCCAGTGGTTTGTATTTTTAATAAGTTCCCACAAGAGTCCTAAAAAATATAGAGTGCTGCTAAGCATGGCAGAAGGGGACGGTAAGAAAGTTAAGCTCTCTGTATTCAGAAGTAAATTGGAAATAATCAAGCACAATGATGGCCTGTTGAAAAATGGAGACAAACATCTGAATATTGTAAAGCCTATTTAGTGCCACAACCAAGAAAAAAATCCTATGGGGAAAAATGGGATCAAACAAGAATCACTGAATCGTGGAAGGCAAATCAAGATTGCAAAAAAATATTTGACTTTGGTATATTTTCCTATGTATTTATGTTTGAGTTTGCAACAAGCGGACATAAAAACCCAACACAAATTTGGATTTTTGAGGACCCCTGAGGGGTAAGTATACTCCTGAGATTCTGTTTGCTCTCATTTATAATAATTAGTAATTCAAATATGATCCTATATAAATATACTTTAGAGCTATATCCCGAGCTGTTAAGCAGGACGTTGCTACACTCACTGTCAGATCATTATACAATATCTGCTTTAACTGGTCTTCTGCTAATTACAGCTTAGAGGATTATATCCAGGAAGTTTCCTATACGAGGAAATACTGGTCCCAGAAAGACACAAATGCCCAAACAAGTAAGAGTTCCCTAAGTGACGCAGGCACTTTCTGTTGTAAATGGAGGTGTTTTTCCATGGAAGTATTCTCAGTTTGCCACCATTGCTCTTGTGTAAGAGGTGGAAAAAAACCCTGCTGCTCTTAGACTACAGCTGGGCTATGAAAGAATGATGTTGTGAAAGAAAACTCATGAGTGATGATAGAATAAAAAAAAAAAAAAAAAAAAAAAAAAAAAAAGCCCTCACCTTAAGCCACTTTACTAGGATGTGTCTCTTGGAATATAGCCACATCGGAAAGGACATTGAAAGCTTTGATGTTTTGCCTCTTAAAAAGAATAGTGTTTGTATGTGATATGTTTATTTATTTATTTATTTTTGATATCTCAAAAGCAAGTCCTACAGATTTCCTGAAATTGTCTGTACCAACAGCACACAGAAAAGGAGGGACTCTTGAGAAAAGCTTGTGATAAGCAGAAGGTTCCTGTGATCCCCATGGACTGCTCTATTCTGGGATAGTTATTTTCCAGAGTTATCTAACAATAAGATATAAGTATAACTTAAAGGGAGTGACACATTTGTCACTGTGCTGAGACTCTAATGACCCACAGCAGGGTAAACTAAGCTGTACCCTCACACAGGTTTTTCTTTGAAATATGCTTATTTTTCTGTGCAGGCTAGGATCACAGGATGGCTTTAAGACATCAAGAACATCTTGTGAGCACATTTGGCTACTCCTGCAGGCAAGGTCAGCTCTTTCTGTCAATTTTACATATAAAATGGTAGGCTTATGGCTTTGTTTTCTCAATGCAATTTGTAAGAAAACTAATAAATCATCTCTTGATAGACACATTAAAGGTGAGCAAGAAAAACTTCTGTAGTTGGCTGCACTTCAGTGTCTGTCTGCACTGACTGCCCTCAAATCTAGGGAAATTGTAGGCCTGGGAACATGGGCACTGACTGGTGATGGCCTAGTCTGAGTGCTTGCCTGTGTTCCTTGTCCTCTTTCCTTACCTCAAATATTTACCTTGCTCTTCCATCCTTTTATTTCTACAGGTAGTTTCTTGCCATCTCTTTCCACTGTTCAATATCTTCCCTGTTGTCTTCTTGTCACAATGAATGATCTAGCAATAGTAATGCAGTTACAGGGCATTTTAGCAATGTAGCTTCCTGAAGGGATCAAGTACCCAAACCTAGGACAGGGACTTCTGGCTTTGCGGCAGGAAAATTTGAGCTTTGTCTCCCCTTGTGCTTGTGAGCACTGACTTCATGGTGTGATGTTGTGGCACCTTGGAAATCAGCTTGTAAAAAATGTAAAATTAAACAGGCCCACAGGTTCATTAAATTTAGTAACAATACAAATCGTTCTGCATTGCAGATCTCCACTGTGGGTGCATAGGATGCCGTTCTTAATACGTTTTTAGCCACCTTTTATTTCACCAGCCAAGAAAGAGCAGTATTTTGACAAGTCGTAACAATTGGCACTGTATACCTAAAGGTACTAATTTTCCTGACGACCAAGCCTTTGACAGATGATTTTCGTGCAGTGCTGTTCGGCAGCCGGAAGGTGGGGCACAGACTTTGCTGGTTTATGTCGGTACGCTAAGAGTTGCACGGTCTGATGCTGAGCTCTAATTCTGGGATTTATTAGGTTCAGCAGAGATAAAGCAGCAGCAGATTGCAGATTAGCGTTTCAGAAGTAAAATACGAGAAAATCTGAGTATTTTTTTTAAGATCTCACTCAAAACTGATGCTATCCAGCCTGGAGCTAGCTAAGGCTTGCACACCCAAGTGGCATAGGCAAGAAATAGGGGAATAAAGAAGAGCAGGGAACTGAACAGAAGCCAATGTCATGTGGCTGTCATCTGCCTCTGGTCCTGAAACTGTTTTGGGCAGCAATTAACTGGAAACACGAGGTCGTACAGATTTCAGCATGAAATGTATGTATTTTCTGTATTAATAGCAAGGACCAGGCAAAATCCAATTGAAAGAGAAACAACTGCAATTGAATATGAACATTTGAGGTTTCAGTTCTAGGGTGACAAACAGACAAATGTGGCTTATCAGGACACAACAACAATAACCCTGCTTTGGTACCCATGAAAAATTTGTTCCCCACTCCAAGCTGGCGTCTGGCTTCTGTGCAGTCTGTGCACACCTCTGTTTAGGAGCACATAGTAAAAGGGGCATTCAGATTTTTGGAAAATTCCACAACTGCCCATAAATATCTGCACTGAGAGAGTATTGCTACTGATTTATTAAGTATGCCACAATGTTAGCATATTTATCCACTCAAAATTAACTTAAACTGTTTGTTGTGTAGTTTATAAAATTGCATCCTCTGGATGTACTCCCCAAAACACCCTGCAGGTAAAGTTTTGTGTTAATACACCTCATTAGCATCATGTCCTAAATAGCAATGGACTCAGGATTTTCCCTTGAGAAAGAAACTGTAGAGTCAAAGGCCTTTAATTACACAGTGGCACCGGTTCCTAAATATTTGTGTCTGGCATACGTTCCATGCTGCATCTGAGCTGCTCTCAGCTCCTGGGATGAAAGGTAATAACGAGAGTGCTATAGTAGCCAACTGCTTTATCAATCAGAGGTGTCGTGAAAAAGCCTTCCCCCTGCCCTCATCTCCTACAGCTGAGAATATAGAGACACATTGCACAGCCCATCTTAAAACCTGCTGGTAATTTACACAATAATAGGGCCTGTCAGAATTAGGCCCTATTGAAAATTACTCATGCCCTAGAAACTGCCTCTCCCCCCACGTTTTCCAGGTGAAGAAGAGAATTAACATCCCATTTTCAGCTACCAGTGCCGTGACGCTACTCCTGACATTGCTGCTGGTGCTATAAAAGCAGGTCAGTCTCCCTCAGGTCTGAGAGCCTAGTCTGTGGGAAGAGTGAGTAAAAGCACTCCTCTAAGTCAGGTAAGGTCCTTCCTTCTCAGCTCACTTTTAATTATAATTGCTACCATCTTCCCTTCTTTTGTAAGGGCTGCAAATCCAGTTGGGGATCTGGCAAGCTGATCTCTGACAATATCAAATGTTCTAAGAACTCTTAATCGAAGGCAGCCCATGAAAGCACCCTGGGGAGCGCTTTATTCTCTGTGTTTAAAAGGACATGAAAGTACAATAGTTCTCTTTATACTGGTACAAAGCAGCCAATTGATCTTGTCAGTTTAATAAATAATACAATTGCTTCCATCAGACACTGTTAATAGACTCCTGTCTGGACTAATGTTGTACAGAATGGTACAAGTACAGCAATGCTATCTGCCCGTGTCTGCCCTGGATTAACCACCTCCCCCTTTATCACCTGAAGGCAAAGCTTCCAGCAACAGTCCCCAAAGGGCATCAGGTCTCCTGATCTTCATCTCTTTCTTCATTTTAATGTGTGCTCTTGGAAGAGACAAGCTAATTTCCTGATGCATCTGTTGTCTGGCTGGTTCCTAGCATTTGTACAGATTCAAAGAAGCTTGAGAATGTAAAATAAGCAGCAGGTTTGCTCTTTTTTTTTTTTCCTCTTCTTTAAGTCATTCACTGTCTAAGTGGGCTCAAGATGCTAAACTTGGATCCTGCTTTCCAAACACTGCAAAAGAGCAGGGTACTCAAATGCAGCTCCTTGCCTGGGGCATTCTGAATACAATGACCAGATATCAGGAAAATTGAAATGAAGGTTTGGACTGAAGAGGCACACAGCTCAGGGGGTTGGGTTGTTTCTGGTTTGGTGCCAACATAACCAGACCATTTTGAATGGGCCTTGAGTTTTTGGACTATCTGCTCTGCTTTTTAGGTGAATATCAGACACAGACACACCAGAGTTCATTCAGAAAGTGCTGCCAACATTAGCAGAGGGGATTTAATTTTTTTCATTGTCTTGGCTTTGTTTTCCTTTTTCTTTTCTCTGCCATGACACAAAGTGGTTCTGCATTTTGCAGCTGAGGTCCAGGATAGGCAGGAAGAGGATGTATTTGTTATTGGAAAAAAAGATTCTAGGGTTTTCAGGACCAGAATGATGTGCTTTGAAAATGGTTCATTTTATAGCAGTTATGGTTTCTGCGTGTTTACATCTATCAACATAAATGTAGTCATCTATCTACCTAAATCTATGTTATATATATGTGTGTGTGTATGTTTATATATATATTACATATATGTGCATACATATGTGCAAATCTAGTCTTTCCTTTCCTGTTAGAGTCCCACAGGTTGTCTCCCTGGTCTGTGAGACTGGAAATGCCTCTCTTAGCATAACTGAACTCTCTTGCTCAGCTTGACTGAAGAGAGAGCATGGTGAGTAAAAAGCTGACATCCTCTTCCTCTTGCTTGCAAAAAAAAAAAAAAAAAAAAAAAGAAAAAAAAAATCACCTCTGATCTTAATGCTGGAATTCTACTGTTAATGAAATTTTGTTTACCAGTGATGAATAAAACAATGACCAACAAGCAAAATAGAAGCTAACAGGTTATTTAGATTTACTATGCCTTGTTTTTCTCTTCTGCAAAAGTTAGGCAAGTAACAGTGCCAGAACTCAAAAGGGCATTAGGGGGATAAATAAATAATTGACATTGAGCTGCTGAGACATTTCACGTACTGGGGCAACGTGTGAAGGCAAGAGATTTGTGTCTAAGCAGAGAGATGTTCTGGTTGAGCAACGTGGTCCTACAGCATCAGAAGTCAGCAGGCCTGGGACCCTTTCGATCAATGGGGAAAGCAATTTCTGGGAATTTAATGCTTCATCCCCAAAGCCTTTCTGTATGATCAAGTCTGTGCTTGCAAGAATATTGCTTTTGAATCATTGCTGCATAGCTTGCAGAGAAAATACACCACTGCTCTCCCACTTAAAAAAATCAAATGTGTTATATTTTAAATTCAAACACTAATTGAAATACAGATTCCTTAACTGGCTTTAGATACAGCTTCAGAAAGAAGAACCAGTCCTTTAAATAACAAAATGTTCACACTGAAAAACAGTTTGCTTTACTCCCACACCCACTTTGAATCGAGGCTACTGTGCTAGAAGGATAAGACCCAATAGTGCCTCTGAAGCCACAATCGGTGTTTGAAAGGCAGCTCTGTGCTCCTCTTTGAGAGCTATTGATACTTTCAGCTGTGGCATGAAAGACCTGGAACTCTGATCTCAGGTTTTGGCAAGTCAAGTCATTCAATTCAATTTCAGAACCGTGCAGCTGTGAAGCTTTACAATTTTTGATGTTTATAAAGGTAGGGATTATTTCTGTTCTCTGTGATTTGTGAGCAACTGCTGTTTCTGTTAGCAAACCCGGGAAGAAAGCTGTCTGTCTGATGTGCATGGACTGTTACTGATACCTGCACAAACACCTGAGCAGCTATTACACATCTGGCCAGGATCTGTGAGATCAAAGCGCTCTCTGGCACTCTGCTGCCCTTCGAACACCTTTTAATTGGCCATGAGCCCAGGTATTAGGGCCTGGGACTGAGCTTTGGCTCCTTGGGTCACTGGGTGAATCCAGCTTAGGTCTGTAGGAAACTGGTTGGTGTTCTCAGCTGCCTTTCCAGTGGGGAGAGGGTGGCATCGCTATTCCCATTGCTCTGGTTCTCATACCTGCAGAGGATCAGGATATAGACACTGAATTTGAAGCTTTTGATCTTTCTCAGAGGGGGTTTCCACAAGCTTGGCTGAAGCCCATTAGCATGGGCTGTTTGGTGGGGATACTCCAGGTGTCCTCTCCGGAGGAGGTCTGGGGAACAATCTGGTTGGCTGTGTTCATCTTGCAAGTCACGGGTCAAACTCGTCATTTCCAGCAGCGTGAAATATTTCATAAGCTCATGTCTGGGGGCTTCTTCACATGGGATTTTCATATACATTTTTTTATTTCTGTTAGAAATTGGAGGCCATTTGGTTTAGCTCTGGCAAAGCAAGTGGAGGATGGCAGCGATAGGATGTGAACACAGGCTCTGTTCTGCAGTCAGAGCAGGTTCTTCTGGACACTGCCCCCACTAAATAATGCAGCATCACGAGCATGTCCGTGTCAGGGTGCTGCTGAACCGCTGGTCAGCTTTGCTTGTGGCCCTGGTTGTTTCCATTTCCTAGTAGAGGAAAAGCATCTGGCATCACAGAAAGGGGCAGACCAAGTATTCTGTGTGGAGAAAAATCATGTATCCGCATGCTAACCATGAGACCGCCTGCTGCGAACCAGCCCACGGTGTTGTGCATTGTTACTGAGCAGCTCTCTGAGTCAAGACAAGGACACTGTTCTGAGGGCACTGAATGATGCAGAGAGCTGTTTGGGTGCTTCACAGACAGATCCAAGACCCAGGTGCCTCCTGTGGTGACCTCAGCCTGGACAGACACAGGATGGGCGCATGGCAGGGACTTAAGGGTGGTCAGGGCAACCTGGGCTAAGGGTGGGTGTCAGGACACTGACAGCACTCTGAGCATGTTGTGTGTTGTAGGGAGATGAGACATGGGCAGGTGTGCCCTGTGGAAGGCAAAAACCAAAGCCATCCTGTAGGATGTCACTTCTAGGCAGAGCGCTCCGCTAAGGCTCCATTTGTGCTGTGCTGCTCACCTGCTGTTTGCAGCCAAGTCTAAAGGCAGCAAGGATATCAGTGCCTTGCAAGATTAAATTCTTTGATTCCAATCTCTTTAGCTAGAAAGTATGTTGTTTCATCTAATGCTTGTCTCTGTCTGTTTTAGGCTGTGGCGCCTGCTGTGAAAAGGTATGCATAATGAAATGATTAAATCATGCGTTTTCAAATAATCAAAGTCATGCTGTTTCAGCTATGCTGAAATCCTGTTCCTCTTATGAGACATCCAGCCAGATTCAGAATTTCTTTTGGATTTTGTGTTTCTTAGCAGGACTCTGAATAAAAAAAGAGAATCTGGCTAAGGCCAGTTCTGCTCTCCTCTATGCCCAGGGCCAGATCTGATCACATTCACATTCTTCTTGTGTCGCCACAGACAGAAAATAACTTTGCAGTCTGATTTTATGCTCTAAAGAAAATCATTCACACTGTGACAGCACTTCAAAATATTTCAATCCTTATTCTGTATATGCTGCTGGCTATGACTGCAGTGCAGAAAAAATGCTTCACTGAATCTGTAGTTATGGGAAGGGGTAAAGCTTCCAAATAACTCCTTTCCATTTTGATTTTGTAACTAATCCCTTGTCCCTTCTGTATCTCAGTTTGAGATGTCTCCCCTGTAACTCCACACTACTTCAAGCTTTGGCATTCCTGATGCACTTAGTTGCTCAACACTGCTTAAAAACTGCACAATAAGGTCAGGTGGTGCTATTTGGGCTGCTACACAAAGAATCACCTCCTGACTGTGGGAGATTTCCCCAAGGAAATGTGCCCTGGCATGGATGTACTGAGGGGAAGCAGCTCGTTTCTTGCTCCCCAGACAGGGATGGAGATCCCCTCTTCCTAGGGGTGGCTGGAGCAAGGAGCCTGAATTCTGCTGATGTGCAACCAGATGATAGACTTAGAAGGATGGCCAGGAGGGGATGTGTGATAGGGGCATGTGTGGGTGTGATGAAGTGCAAACAGAAGGAACAAAGAGCATCTGAAGTGAAGGAAGTGAATCAGAAAGAGATTTACTCTGAGAGACTCTCACCAATCCACCAAAGTAAGGTCTCTTAAAAGGATGCTCTCAGGGCTGATTGACATAAAATGAAAGATCCTGTTTGGTTTTTTTGTTTTGTTTTGTTTTGTTTTGCTTGCTTGTTTGTTTGTTTTTTAAGGGGTGAGCATATATGTGTATGTTCCCATGTTCTGCTCACTGGAGTCATTCTCAAATAGGAATGATGTTGTCCAGGTGGACTTTCTGACCTCCCGAGGTCATGGAAGCGACAGGGAATGGATGGAGGGCAATATGCTCGTTTTAATGAAGGGACTGTATTTACAAGGGAGGTGGCACAGCAAATACAGGAGAGCTGCACCATGAGATATTTTTCTAGGTTGATTCTTGCAGATGCAAAATACAGCCTCGGGGAGAAGAATGGTGAGCATACCCCTCCCTCCTCAGAGTGCCACAGTTAGGAAATTGAGTAACAATTGCAGTCTATCTGAGAAGCAGAGAAATTTAATTGAATAGCAAAATATCAGATCTGCATTTCAAATGGAGGAATTATCTTTTTTTTTCTGGGGCCAAGCAAAAGTGTTTAATTTTGACAAAAGGAGATAGGAACTCATCTGCTTTACCATAATGGAAACTGTCACAACCAGGCTCATTTTTATTATGACAGTGTTGCTCCAAGAGGCCTCAGATCCGCATGTGCAGTTCTCCATCCTGAAAGCACAGCACCTCAGACCAAATGACACCTGCACTTTCAAAGAGACTCAGTTCTGTACTGCAGTGAAAGGGCTCTGGAGCACATGGCTTCACCACTGGGATGCCACCCTTGTTCTGTGGGTTGAATATTGAAGACAACGTGGCAATAGGATAGAAAAAAAAATACTGCTGCCGAAAGCATTAATCACAAGCATTGAATATGGTAAACCTGGGTAGCTCTAAGCAGGCAGCAGATGGAGATGGAAGAAAAGGAAATAATTTGGTTCTGCATTAAGACAGAGTCAGTTTAGACAACTGCTTTTGTTTGCAGTGCAGAACAAACCCAGCGTGCAAAAAGCAAAGAGCAATTTCTTCTCTCCACATGAACAAAGCTGGATGGTTATGCTGGCTGCCGTCAGTTCTAAAATGCTGTTGCAGAAAGCAGCAGTGCGATGGTATTCTCTTTTGCTCTGCTATGGGGTTCTTTGGGACAGGTTATGATGCTGCCATGGAAAAACCCACCTGGACATAGTAGCTTGACAGCTGGTCTCAGATCTCTCCTGTTGAGCACAAACTTTTCCCAACTAGCTTTTTGCTTTGCAGCTCACAGAGATGAGTTATCCCATACTCCTTCCTCATCTGACATGAAGCTTATAGGGACAGGCACCTTGTGATTCACTCACTGGTTTGATCCTGCACTTGGAGCTGCACTGATGAGGAGGATTTCACCCAGCTGGGCATCCAGAGAGGCTCTGTTGGAAAGCAGGTTCCCAGCTGAAGCCTCTGTGTAGAAACTGGTTTCCAGAGTTAATGTCACCAGTGCCCAGGTCAGATCTCAGCCTTGCAGGTGTCTCCCTCATTCACTTGGCTGCTTTACCTCTTCCTTAAACCCCAAACTTCAACCATCCGCCAAGGGGGAAGAAGAGCTGTGTGTGGCTTTAGAGTCTTCAGTGCAATCTATTTGAAAAATGTCTATTAATAAAAGGTGTAAGGCCTTTAGCAGTCAAGAGTAAAATGACTTTGTGTAAATAACAAATTATACCAGTCCATATTGATTTTTCCTGTCTGAGCAATTCCCAGATCAAATGTGCTCCTTTTACAAGTCAAAAGGTGATTTTTCTAACTGCAGTCTCTCCAAACTCTGAAGAGCTAAAACCCAAGTTTTTCTTTCTCTCCTTCATCACTACTGTAGATAAAAACCTCAGAGCAAGGACACGCCTTACCATTTTGTTGCTGATCCATAAAGCTTACTTTTTAAATAAGAAAAAAGCTTCCTAGCTCCATAAACCAGACACAGCTATCAAGAATAATTGCACAGTAAAGCCATAGCTGTGTGCAGGCTTTATCCTCCTGAGCATCCCGAGTGCACTGCCTGACCTGCAGATGCATCCTCCATCGAGTCTGTTCTTTTCTGACCAGCCTTGCTCTGCTCGACCCAGGCAGTGACAGCCTTGTGCATACAGCAGTGACAAGAAACACAGAGCATGGCGAAGGAAGAGACGAAAACATCTGAACTATTAAAAAAAAAAAAAAAAAAAAAAAAAAAAAAAAGAAGGCTTGGGATGAGGTGAGTTTGCAGCTCAGTTGTTACCCATATTCTTTATGCATTGTTGAGCATTTGGCTTTGATTTGGCCCTTCCTCCTCGAGGCACACCAAGCACATCCTGCTGCTGCCCAGTGGTTTGTGGCTGACCCCGCTGCCCTGAAATCTGCTGGCAAAGCCGACGGCAGTAGTGATGCTCCAGGGCCGTGCAGAGTCCGTGAGCGGGCCCCACAGCCCATTCGCAGCATTGTTGCCTCGGGTAGCATTGTGCAGCCAAGATGATGGATTTTTAGGAAATGAATGAATTTAACATTTATTCATGAGTGCAGTCTCTGAGGACTCTTAACATCTCTTTCAGTGACGACAACAAGACTGGCATTCCAAAACAGAGGAAAGATATTAAATACCAAAGGAACATCCTATTGAGGGAGAGGAAATCAAGTTGATTTAACTCCAGAAAACAAAATTGAATACTTAGGATATTTCTTTCTGTACTGCTGATATCAACTTTTTATTATTATTATTTTTCTGAGCAAAAACGAACCTTCCATTTTCTTTTCTTTTAAGTTGCTTCAATTTCTTGTCATGAAGGCTGAGTGAGTGGCACTGTCTTTTCTTCTAGGACTTTTCTGAGGAAACAAACCAGTGAAGAAGTGACGGTGACCAGACCTGGACTAACAAAGCTCTAATAAGGTACAACACGTTGCCTGAAGCTATGCCAGAGGCCAGTCCACCAGGACAGACTAATCAAGGGCATGGACAATACGTCTGTATTTTGGGTTTTGTCTGACCTTAACCCTCTGTATTTTGGGTTTTGTCTCACCTTAACCTCCAGTCCCACACTGGAGCAGCACACACCGCACTCGGTCATTCCAAGGCTACCATCAGTAGCACTCCTGGGTAGCCTTACTCCAAAACCCTTCAGAGGGAAGGAAAATCATTTAGAGCAATTCCTCTGAAGAAGAAAATCTTAACAGCATAGTATACTTTTTTTGTGTGTGTGGCACAAACCTTTCTGTCCCCTCAAGGTTCCTTCTTTTCCAGATTTCCCAGCTGTTCTGTGCCCACATCTCTCCTTTCAGCTCCCTCCTTTGCAGTAGGGCCCAAGGGTTTTGCACCCAGTTTTTCCTGATTCTCGTTGGTCTGAGAGATGTCCTAGTCATAAGGTTAGAGCTGAATACCAGGCATCTTACACCTGCAGGGGGGACAAAAAAAAAAAAAAAAAAAGAAAAAAAAGAAAGGTTGCAACTTGTTTATTTCCCCTGTCTTGTTTTGTGCATTTTGCTCTTCGTATTCAAGCAGCACACCTGATCTTTCTCAGACAATTTCTCTCTTGTTATTTTCTCTTATAGTCTCCCACAGCAACATCCCCAAACTTATCTAATAAACAGGGATGTTATGACATCCTTGCACAATAACTCTAAATACCATCACAGGAAACATCACCTAATAAACGATACAATTACTGCAAAGATGAAAACCAGCGCTCCTGAGCACACACAGTGAATTGTTCTTTGTCTTGTCGAACAAATTATTTTCTTTTCCTTTTTTTCCTTGAGTGCTTTGTTTTGCTTTGCTTTGCTTTTCAAGTTGCCTCTTATTTTTCCTCATTGCTTGTGATTGCATGCAAGAAATGTATATCTCCAGGCACAGAAATACAAAGCGCAGTCGTTCAGAGCTGCCACTGGAATGCAGGTCCACCCAGTTCATTTTTTTCCTATCGTACTGGGTGGAGTGGCTCCACAGATACTCCTATACACACCCTTTCTTTTTTTGGTACTGTTAATTATTTTAAGCTACTCTTCAGGTTGGTGGCATAGCTTATTACCATGGAAAATGAGCAGTTCCTCTCCTTCTGTGGTGACTAGTAAGTAATGAAAAGCTTTTGAGCTCAATTTATTCTGACTTCCACCACGTCTTGCTGATTTATCTATTGTGCTCTAAAAAAAAAAGGCCAATTAAACCCAGCGGTTAAACCAGACAGACAGAAGGGCATGCATTTTCCTATCAAAAGGTGTTTCTGAAACAAAAATAAAGACAGGCTCAAAGCCAATAAATGGTATCTCTTGCTTCGACCTGCGGGCAGCACTGCCCGATGAGCACTGGCTCTGCTGTGACAGGAGCACCTCGTTACCTCCCCACTTAGCTTTGGTACCACCTTCAGTCCCTGCAGTGTGCTACAAAGGAGCCCGAATGCCGTATTTTAATAATCTGTCTTGCTCACAAAAGCAGAGCCAGCAGCAGCCAAAGGGAGAGCAGTTGTAGGCCAACCAAAACACAGCTGTTGTAGCTCATTTTGAAGTCCACCAGCCTTTTCTGCTGGCCCTTTTCAGAGATTAAGTTTAATCTCCCCTATGTGAGGCTTATGTCGCCTTATTCGAGAATGGTTTCACTCACAGCCTTTGAGTTTTTTCCTTTTTACCTCATCCTTTGTGGTTATGGCAGGGAAATGGCTTTCATAGAAATGTACCCAGGCAAAAAGCAAAGCTGAGCAAAACCTGTGTGGTTCTGCCACGCAGCCACCAGCCAGGCCAAGGCGCGCAAGAGCCCAGGAGCCCGCAGACTTCCTGAGAACACAGGGGCTGATATTTTGGTATTCCATCAAAATCAGGTAAAAGCGACTATTTTGTATGATTTGAACAACTGGGCACATATGCTAAGCGAAGGCTGTGTGTTAAGTTGAATTGTATTCCTCTTTTTTCTTTTTTTTTTTCCAGCTTTATCTCAAATCCAGATGTGAGCAAAGCGTGGGAGAAGGGGCAGTTGTCTGCTCTGCACGGATCAAAATTTCAGCAAAATGTGCTGTGAGCTGCAGCACGGTGAAGCAGCCGAGTTCCACCAGCCTCCCTGCCTGCCTCTGTCTGTGCTGTGCGACGGCCAAAGCAGAGTTATAAGTAACTCCTCTCCTCTGCCAAGAAACTCCCTGCGCTGGTTTATCCAGAAGGGTTTCTGCACCAAAGATAGCCTCTGGTGTGGGGGTTTTGTTCCGGGTCTGCTTTTAGGGGAGAGCTGTTCTAAGAGAAGTTGAAAGTCTGTCTTCAGGTCTGTGATTATTGTGAAAGCCTGGACGGGAGCTTTTTTGGCTGCTTGCGTGTCACAGCACTTTTCTAATGACCACTGGTTACTGCCTTGGTTGAATAGGTTTCCTAGATTAACTAGGAAAAAAAAAAAAAAGAAAAAAAAAAAACAACCTCCACCCTTGGTTCTTTTTCATTTTATAATTATCTGCTGTTTCTCCAGAGCTGCTCTTTTATCCTTATATTTTGCTCTTGCCTGGATGTGCCCAGTGCCTTGCAATTAAAAGGAAGCAGCTCTATATAGTTCCCAACCTGAGATCACATGCTGCAAATCCTTGCTCATTAGAGCAGTCCCACCAGGGCGAATGAGTCTGTTTCACATCAGGTCTGCTTGCTTTGTGAAGTTTAGGAGGTTCTGACCTTAAGTTGTGTGTTTTAAAATGTCAGCAAAATGTTCTCTGACTCACCATTAATAGTATAATTGCTAATGTGATGAATATCCAAAAAAAAAATAAAAAAAAAATCCAAATGTGTTTATATAACTATCAGAAAACTTGCATTCCCAAAGGGAAGGAGCAGTTGTACTTTCAACATGACTTGTGTTTTGGCCCAGAGGTGTCCTATGTGCTGTGCCAAAAAGTAATAATGCAAGGGACAGGGTCAACGTAGGACTGAATTTATTGAAAATTCCTTACCTGTGCTACTTGGCAGTGCAACAAGGTATTCAAAGAAGGGAAGAGTTTTAAAAATAAGTTTGTTGTGTACTTTGTGTTTGTTTTTTTTTTTTTTTTTTTTTCTGTAGTTCTCGGCTTTTCTGGTTTCACTTCTGGTTTGTGTTCGATCAGTCAGTGCTTCTATGCTTTATGTGCTCCGAATTTAAAAGACATCTGCTTCACTTCAGCTGTATCCCCCACTGTCAGATTCTGCTTCCTCCTGTTATATGAATGCTAAATTATTGCTGGCACGGATATGCAAGGAAAGAAAATGCGAATCCAGAGCCACAGATAATTGCTGATCCTTTTAAAGTGCCCAAACCTCTCATGAGATCTTTGATGCAGAGACTGTTCAGCAAGGCAGACTAAGGTTTGACCACTCTTTTTGCAAGCACAAGAACAAGCACCTGCAATTACTTTATGAAAACAACCACTGGTAAGAGTTACAAATCAATACATGCAATGTGCTTGGGATATTTTATTTTGATTAAACCATGCTTCATGTAACATTCAGAGCTTCTCAGCTGCCTTGTTAGATCCCTGGCATCACGGCAAGAGGGCAAAGAGTGAGCCACCGCCTCTGCAGCTGGCATCAGGCAGCCAGATGCGCCAAGCAACCCTGCAAATTTTGTTGCTTTAATTTTTGCTGTTTCCTATAGATGGGTGATGCTGCAAGTAATTTACTAGAAGTCACAACTCACTTGGTAGCCAAGTGGTTGCAAGTACAAATTACAGAAGAACTGTATTTAAGTACATTATTAAAAAAAAAAAAAAAAAAAAAAAAAAGGAAGAAATGTAAAGCTGACTCTGAGCTGGCCAGGCAGGAGTGTTAGTGAGCAGGCAGTTTGTATGAGGCAGATATGCCCTGTCCACATGTGGGCACCCTTCCCTGCAGGTTGGGGAAGGGATTTTACTCTGACCCGTGCAGCCCTGCAGCATCTGGCCTGTTGCTGGCTCGCATCTGGCCAGCTGAAAATTCAGCCGGAGGAATTGACGTCCATCTGCACCCATGGCCTGACACAGCTCAGGGTGCAGTTTGAGGTTAAAGCTAAAACAATCCTTTTTTTCTAGGAACGACGCCTTGGGCAAGGCCTGTCTGATCCAGGAGATTTGATGTTCTCAAGAAAAAAAAAAAGAAAGCAAAGAGGAAAAAAATCCTTCTTTACTTCAAAGCCATGTCTTTCCCCTACTTATAGGGGTTGTAACAAACAGATCTTGTGATCTTACACAGTCAATCACAGCTCTAAGCTTGTCGTAGCCCACTCTGTCAGTGACCTCCTTGTCACAAGTCCAGAGAAGGGGGAAAAGAGCCAAAAAGCGAAATGCCAGTGTGATGTTTAGGGTCAGCTTGAATAGCAGTTATACTTGGGAAAGCTGTGACCCGTTGGTAAGTGTTGCTCGAGCCGGGGCAGAGGATCTGCACACCGAATCACAGAATCATCAGTCATCCATTTCCCTGTAACCGCAGCAGGGAGGAGACAATGAAACAGCCAAAGCGCACGCTTCCTAAGATTTAAAAGAACATTGTGAAATAAATACCAGAAATATTTAGGCTATGCAAACGTCACAAGCCAGGTCTCAAGCCAACTGCAGGCACCGTCCGTGAGCGTAGCCCATCCGCGCAACGTGGCGGGCTGTCAGCAGGTTTTTCATCGGCAGAGCCCTGACCTCTGGGGAGCCATCCTGTGCTGATTTACTGCTGTGATTTCAGCCAGGCATCTCCTGGTGGGGTGGGACTGACCACCTGGCACATGTTTTGAGAGGTGTTAGAGGAATTTGTTAGAGCCCTGGCGCTTACAAGAGCACTGCCCACCACTGCCAGGGTGTGAGCGCTCTCCCTCCCGCGGGGTGGGTGCTTTGCTGTTTGTGCCTGTTCGGATGGGGTTTTATAATCTCTTTCAGGCTCGTTTTGTAAGTCTTCTGGGTAATGAGTTCAATGCTTTTTTTAGTTCTAGGGCTTGGTAATTGCTTGGCTCCCTTCCAGTTGATGCTCCCTGAGCACAAAGAGGGAAGTGTGCTCCTCTTTATTAGGGCTTTGATGTATGTGCCTTCCCCTAAACAACGTAAGGAGAGGGTTTGTCTGTGATGGCTTTGCTGTGGTGGGGCTATGATGCCAGTGAGGGCCAAGGGTGGAATTAGACAAACTGAAGGACACATGCAGGGGATGGTTTTGGGAGCACATGCCCCTTGGTGGCTCTGAGCAGACTGGGCAGCTCAGTGTGCCGTCACTGCAGCCGTTGGTCCCTCCAGATGCACACAGACACTTGGAGGGATGCAAGAGCACACTCTGCTCTTGGCTGCTCTTTAAAGAGCAGCAACAGCTCTCTGCAGATAGAGGCTGTTTTGTACTAGTAAAGGCATTGTTCCCTGTGTCAGTCAGCAGCACCTGGAAAAGGTTTGGGTGTGAGCATCCTGATCGAACAGCTTGAGGCAGAGCAGCCTCGCTGCCACAGTGGGCATCCTTGGGAAAGCATGGGTTTGGGTTTAGAGCATTCCCAGTATGGGGAGAAAGCTTGGTGTGCTCCCCAGAAAGAACATCAGATTTTCTAGAAATTCAGCCAATTCATCTGCAGCATTTAATTTCTAGTCCAGAATGTCTGTGTGCTACAATGGAGAATGAAACCTCTGGGGGAGGTGGTTTGATTCAAACTGTGTGTGTGCAAGGGAAAACCTGCTAAAATGATAAAAACCTGGACTATGTATGTATACTGATGCTTGGCTGTATGGATAATATAATATTTATTGGGCAAGTTGAAGCAAAATAACAGCTTTCCCCTTTAGTCTGGAAGTCTCAAGTTAACTTACACTGAGATGTGTAAGTCCAGGAACTTGAAGTGAATGGAAAAAAAAATACATTAGTTCTTGAGGAGATAATTTGACAGGAGTCTAGCTGACTTAACATTAACACTCAGAAAGCATAAGAGGCTGTAAGTTAACCGTCATTGGCTTCCATCTCCTTTCACCCTATGGAAAAAGATTTTCCTCTCATTCTTCTGTTTTCTGACCCTTTTGAATGCAATCAAAATTAACTCAGCTTTTCAATTCAGTGAGACCTTTTAATCCCGTCTGTGTACGAAACACTTCACACCACACTGTGGCACTTCATAGTAGATTAAATTAACTCTTCTGTATACTCCTGAACAGTGAGAGACCCTCAGCCTCAACATATAAAATAAATCTGTGCATAAAGAGAGTTTAGTAGAAGGCTGAATGTTTTCCAGTCCCTCAGAACCATGCAGATCTGTGTTTCCACCACATGCCCATGTACCTGTGTAGGTTCAGCCAAATGCCTGACTTCACTGGATGTCACAGAGCCCTGCAGCTTTTTCTCTCCTTTTCCTTTAGAGCCAAACCTGCTGTCTTCTGAAAACCTCCTGGAGACTGTGACTGCTGCCTGCTGGCTGCTTCCAGGCAGTCACACATCTTCCCTTCCCCACCTTGTGCTGTGGGAGGGCTGCTCACCCCTCTCCAGGCTCTCTTGCAGGTCAGTCAAACAGTCAGAAAAACCTTCTGGGTCCACGGTACTCACATGGGATGGGTGTTCAGTACAAGTTAAGACCAGGCTGTTCCTGATTCTGATGGCAGCATGCAAGCCTGCAGCACAAAAATTTCCCCATGGGTTTCACCTTGGAGGGATCCTCTGTCACCACACTGGGTGCTTTGGGGAGAAGGCTTCTAAACCCATTTGTCTTCCTGCAACATGGGACCACCACTGCCCTCACAGGGTGCAGGCTGTGCAGGTGTCCACAGAAGCCAACACCACAGCTCCCAGAAGTTTGTCATCAGAGACTGACCTTCAGCACTGAACCACACGGCTCTCTCCAGCTCTAACCTTCTCGGGAGGTAGGAGGAGGTTGGTTTGGTAAGTAAGCCTCAATGTCCTACAAAGAAATTATCTAGATGGGAATTAGTAAGAGCACACATGAGTGCTTTTAAAGTAAGCTGCTAGGAAACAGGTTACCTCAACCCTCTATTTTGCTCTGCTACTGACGTATTTCGCAATCATGTGCAAGTCACTTCACCTCGATGCAAGGATCATGCCCCTAGGAGAACAGCCTCTCATGCCTCTCTAGTAATAATTCTGTTTACTTTCTGCTTTGTCCCTGCTCAGTTGTTGTGGGGTTACAGCTTCTGTGTTTGGAAGAGGATAGTGTGGATTAGACGGCCATGTTGCAACAGCCAAATGAGCAACAGAGGACTTAAAATGGGAGCAAATGTGTAATTGGTTAAAGAGGTCGTTAACTGGGAAGGAACCCGCGGCTACTGGTAGGGCACAGAGCTCCATGTTCTCACCTCATCAGCATTTGGAAACATTTATGGGGCTCCTACAAGGCTTTCAGGATTCATTGTACACTTGGCTGTGTTCTTTTTGCCATAAAGAGCTGTGAATGTGTTGTGCTCCCCATGGCATTAACTTGTCTGGCAGCACAGCCCCTCTGAATCAAGGCATTTTACAGTCAAATCACTAAAACCCTTTTGGAGCTTGCCAAGAAGAATCAAGTACCCCTTTTCCAGAGCAGAAGTGTGGGGAGAAAGCTGCTGACTTCTGTGGGCCACTGGACTTTCCTCCTGCCTGTGAGAAGTCCTGCTGAATGTGTGAGCAGAGTTCTGAATTCACATCCGCTTCCTTTTGGTTTTACAAAGGACTTGTGCAATGTGGTAACTGGGAACAGAGCTTGTCAGTGAATGTGGCTTTTGGGTCCTGCTGTTGTTTTGCTGATGTATTTGGAAGGGGACATACCACTGAATTTTTTCTTGATGTCAATGTATACAAGTCTCTTCCCAAAGAATATGGCCCTGCAAGAGCATTCATCTCAGTGAGTCCTGAGGGTTCTTTGTGTTTGAAAATGCTTTGACAATTCACCTGTCTTGGTTAGGTAATAGGTATAACATTCCTCTAGAACCTGGCTGAAGAATTTAAATTCAAAACCCAGGATGCTGTCATTATACTAATCCTTTTTTTTTACACAACTGTCAATCCAGCTTGTAGGCTGGTGCACCCACTGTGCGCTCCTTCTGCGTGCTGCTTCTTTCCATCAGCTCATTCTCCCACTTCAGGCCCCTATGCAGCTCTGCTTACATTTTCTATAATGTACCCACACCTTCATCCTTATGTTTGTGATGCAGAGATGCCACAGCACCTGCCTACTCGACCCGTGGTGTTCCCCCGATGTTTCCAGTCCTGGCTTCTTTGTTGGAATGGGTAATGAAAATGTTGCTCGTTTCATCTTTATTCAATTCATTTATTAGGCTTTTCAAAAAGCATTAGGAAATGAGATGCTGTCTGTTTGAGAGGATCTCGGAATTCATGGGCTCGGTTAACTGCATGGATTAGAAATGACCTGGAGGGCTTTTTTTCTTTTGATCTGTGAAAATTTAAAATTCAGCAACCAGTGTTTCCACTGCAAGAGAGGGTGGTATTACTACCTCTTGACTCCAAGGAAAAGCTGCTTTTCCCTGACTTCCTTATGCTGCTTTAAGTGCTAGTGATTACCAGCCTTGTTTTCTACCTTCGTCGTTGCAATACCAGATTCTGTGCAAACAGTAAGTGATGCAGGTACACCACCTATTGTTAAAATAGATCAGTACTTCCAGCAACAATAACTCGTTTCAGCTGCTTACAATTTTGCCAAATTGCTGCTATTTGGTTTGAAACTTCCCAACCAGAGCCTTCTGCTTCATGCTGATTAATTTGCTTTAAACTTCAGCCAAAGTGTTTCAGCTGTTCAATGACCAAGATGAAAGAAATGTGTTATCAAATGTTGTTCTGACCACTTACTGGCCTATGCTGAAGGTTCTTCTCCTTTTTTATAATATAAATTCTGCCACCAACATGTGTTGGACTGAAACTTGTCATGTCTGGAATGTGCCTTCTGGTGTCAGGCAGGGCTGTGCATACGAGCACCTGTATGAAACAACTGGTGGAAGCACAGTCCATTTCCTCGCCTTCTGTTACAGTCAGTCTATTGGATAACTTGCTTTCCCTACTCCTGTCCCATCATCTAACTCAGACAGCTCACTGCTGTCTCTTCTCTGCCCTTCTTTACCAAACCCACTTGAGGTCTCCTTTTCATTTTCCCACTGTATGGCAGGGCTGAACCCTTGCAAATCTGTCGTTGTCCCTGAACTGGGTGACACTGTAGGAGAGCATCTCATGTTGTAAGATCATGCAGATGCTGATTTGGCAACAGGTCCTGTATTGTTAGAAATTGTATCTTCTGATTCTGGAGGTTCAGACCCTGTTCTGCTGAAAATGCTTGTGCTAAGTGGGTTTCTTCAGTTAAAAGGCTGCTGATGGGTTTTGCAGCCAATATTCTTGACAGCAGGCAGGTGGAAGGGTTTTTTTGACACGAAGAAAAACAGATCTCTGAGACTAGGTAAGGAAAGATATCCCCCTCCCATTTTTGCACTTAATGTGATTTAAAGATGGCAAGAAAGGCTAGATACTGGAGAGCAGAGATATTCCCATTTGTCACTGAAACTAGAGGGAGGTTTCTCTGAGTGCAGCCCAGAAAGTCAGGTGCATTTGCTTTCACTGCCATTGGACCTTTCACCAAAGGACTGTTTTTAAAGCATTTGGTTCCCCAGCAGGATTTCCCTCTCTGGTTTCCATGAGATTAATTGTTTGAAAAGCTGGAGTGGATGGAAAGATTTGCTGGCCAAGTCTGTATAGAAATACCACCACTTCTCTTCACAGGAAAAGCTGATGCTTTTAGCACTGCCCTGTGTTTCTCTGTGGTCTAATATTTCACTCAGCTGTTACATATTCTTACTTTATTTGGCTATTATTTAACACATTAACAAAGCACGTGAAGTGGTTTCATGTAGCTATTGATTGATTCCTTTTCCTTGACTGCTTTCTCAGATGTCAACATGGAGTTGACTTCTTTGAACCCACGACAGGTACTGAGGATACTATGCTCAAAACGAGGAGATTTTGCTTTGTGTCATTCATTGCCCTTCCTATCCTTGGTCACAAAGGGTGGGATTTAGGGTTAGGCTTGTCTCCAATGTGCACTTGTCCTGACGGACTGCAGAATACATTTTAGGGACTTCAGCTGAGAATGGTTTTCTTTTCTTGGCTACTGCACACTCCAATTAAGCTTTCATTGGAAAATGTTAACTAGCAAAGTATATCTCCTTTAGCTAAAGCTGTAGCAACTGCAAAACTATAAATTCCTGGGTAGTCAAACAGTGGCTCACGAGATCCATGGAGTTGTGCCCACTTTGTCAGGCTTTGGAAATCTTGAGAGGAGGTCCTGGAAAACCAACATTAGCCTTGACTCCATGGCCGGCTGCTTTAGCACCATGAGCCTCCCTCAGGCTCTGCAAGAATAGTTTTGTTGGCCATGGATCAACTACCAGGGGAAATAAAGCTAAGAGAGCAGAATAGGAGAGGACAGTAAAACCATATATACTGCGCTGCAGCGTGGATGAGGATTAACTGGCAGAATAACACAGCTTTATTACATTTTTTCCACAATTCCTGATTTTTTCTTTGCATGGAGCAAGAGTTTATATTCTGGGCCAGCCGTATTTATAGAAAATGTATAATCATGGTTCCCTCTCTTTGATTTTTTTGCTGTTAAGTTATAGCCACTTTGCAGGGCAGCACGAAGCTTTTCCACACAGGCAGTTGCATCCTTAAAAAGCAACATCAGGCTGGTCCTCCCAGCCCAGAGGGATTTATTTGATTCCCATTCAGCACAGGGCTCTGGGACACAGCAGAAGCCCTTGGACCTAACCAGCTTCAAGGTGCAAAGGGGAGCTTTGTGCTGGGGGTCTCAGCCCCCATTCGCCACACAGGCTTGGATGAGGGCCGTGTTGCAGTACCGTGTGGATTTATACCTCATTCAGAGCATGTCCTTCTCTGCCACCCCTGCAATTTGAGCAGCAGCCCTTCATTTCCTTATTAGCCATTAGGTATTCCTACTCTTGCAAAACTGGAAGGATGGGGTAGGATTTATTCTCCCGTCTCATATTTGGGAGAAGCCTCTGAAGGAACAGAGGACTGCAGTACTGATTTGTTGGGCAGGGGCATTTCAGGGCATAAGCTACTGAGAGTCTGGCTGAAGCACTTTGCTGGAGCTCCTCCACTCCATTAGCTCCAGGATGCCAAATGGAAGTAAAACAGAGCAAGCTTCAGTGCAGCTCTCATTGCTTCAGCTTTTAAACATTGCAACATATGCCTGAGGTGTCCTGTACTGTGTCCTAGTGTTTTCTGAGAAAAGAGCATGTCTCCATTGAAAGAGAGAATCTTGTTTTGTTTAAATCCATTTCTGAAGTTTGCAAATCAATTTCCCTTTCAGACTGCCCAGTTCACTGAATCAAGCCTCAACACAGTAGCATATTCAGTTTCTGCTGTAACCTGCTACAGCTGCTTTTAGCTGTAGCTTTAACCACAGAAATCACAGGAAAAAAAATCCCCAGTATTTGCCTTTTTTTTTTTTTTTTTTTTCTAATTTTTTCTTCAATGACACTGGTTGCAGTGTTAGTTGGAAGGAAGGTCTGGGGAGTACATTTGACTGTGCTCGCTTCCTTAGCTAAGCAGGCACTTGAACGCTCTCTGATTTTGCTGAAATCACAGTAGTGCTGAGAACATCTGTAGAAAAGAATTAGCTTTTTCTCTCTCTCTCCCTCTCTTCGTGACAGCAAACCTCAGAGAAGGTCAGGCTTATGGGTGTTTCTGTGGATTATTTTAGCTGCACTGAAAAGTGCAGAGCCCACTGCAACCAGCTGGAAATACAGCGACTGCTGAACAAGTACAGCATTAGCTGCCATAATATGTAGACTCGGTAGCAGCCAGACTATTTAACATTTGCAGCAGTGCTAACATTACGAACAAAGTGCTCTGAGAGGAAGTCGGGCCAAGGCCTGAACAAGGCAGAGCATCAGCAACTCAGGCAGCCAAAGCACCTGCGCTTAAATGAGAGGTGATCTTGTAGGTGGTACTGGTACCGCTGCAGGGGTCACCCAGAGTAGGCTGGACAGTGTATGCTCACCAGGCTGCACCTAAAAGCATTTGGGAACTAAATCTGGGACTCGCTGGATGATGTTTGTAGGAACACAGTGCAGGAGCTCATGAGTCCTCACTCCACAGTCAGTATTTGCAAGAAGAGGCTAAGGCTTTGCTTGCAAACTTTTGGTATGAGTTGTCTGGGCTGTGGTCTGGGAGAGTGCTTGGGCTGTTTCCTCTGCCTTAGCTGTGGTAGCAATAAAAGCTCCAGCTCAAATCCAGTGCCCTCCTCTCCCCTGTCCTGTCCTATCTACAGCAGACTGTGCAAACACTGGACCAAAGTCCTTGTCTGAAAGATGCCTTTATAAAAGAGAGGCACTAGGCAGCTGCGCTTTCTCTGCGATGGCTCAGAGACTTGGAACGCGCTTTCTCCTCTCCATAATTACAACTAACCTGATTTGGGAACTTTCCAGGGCTAAACTTCTTGCAAAAGACACCTCTGGATAGAGTTTCTGGAGGAGGCAGACACTGTGACTCCTAGCCATTATGGGTAGGTGGCTGTCTGATTTTAGCAGTGCTAGGGTTTATTAATGCAGACATAATTCAATTAGGGCATCCAGAGGAGTGGAAAGTAGCCTTTATTATTTTTAGTCTAAACAAAAATAGTATCACAAGCTTCTTAGAATAGTGAAAACAGAGTCATGGAGGATTGCTGGACAAGGAATATTTATATGATTTCTCAGCCAGGTTTCCAAGAAATTGAAACTATTTAGATTGGATTTGACCAGCCCTGTCATGCCTAGGTGTATGCAATTAGTTCTCTGTGCTTAAAATTGCAGGAACAATTATGGGCTTGAGTTTGTGGCAATATATGCAGGGTACAGCCTGTTGAATACTATTTAGACTATGATGATTATTTTAATCTTTCCCCCTTTAGTAAACAAGAAACTCTGTTTTTAGTCATGAGGGAATGTTTCAGTGGTACTTACGGGATTTAGGAGCCTAAAGACTCATCTAATTGTGGTCAGTGAGGGCAGTACCTAATTCACACAGGTGTCATCAGAAACATTGCTCCGTTCTGTTGCCTTCTTTCCTTCTCCATTTTCTCCAAGGTAGTCTCAGCAATGTCAGTGTTTCCAGATGGCCTGGTTGTGCTGACAGGGTTACGGGGTGAGAAGGGGAGAAGGGACAGACTCGGCAAGCCCTGGAAGGAGGCAGGCAGCACACTGAAACTGAACACTGTTATACTGCACGCTAACATGTACAGCACTGATGACTGGAAGGATGACTCGGTCCACTGGAGTTCTCAGGCACAAAATAAGTCCTCCTCTTCCATCCCAGAGAGCTGCAGGTGCTGTCTGCAGCCCCATGGAAAGACCTGCCCAAGCTTCCCTGACATGAGGACAAGGAGATGCAGGGCTTTCATCCCTGCCTATAACACAGGGTTTTAAGGAGAAAGGGAACTTTCTCAGCATGCTCATTCTGTGGTTGAGGAGACTTTTATAGCATTGCCCTGACCACTGATGGCAATTTATGTTGTTATTTACAGGGTCAGTCTGGCTTTGGACTGCATGTGTTGCTTTTTCTCCATTTTTTTTTTTCCATTTTTGTTTGGAGTCACTTCAGAAGGGTGTGTGCACAGCAGCAACATGAGCGAGCAGTGCAGGGAAGAGCACATTCTCCAGCACACTGTGTCCTGCCAGGCTGCAGAGCTGCTGCATGTGGCCATGAGCATCTCCCAGGGCATGTCCAGTCACTATGCCCCCAGGGACAGATGTGCCCTTACTCAGCTCTAAGGAGCTGGGGAATGAAACACCCCAGATTGTGATCCTGTGCTCATTGCTGCTGTGCTAAGAAAGGGGGCATTCTGGACAAGATATTTAAACCAGCAGCCATGTCTCTCTCTTTCTCATTTTATCTTGGCTGCTGGCTGGCTGGCAATTGCAGATCATAAGACCAGATCATTTGGGCCTTGAGTTCTGCTCATGAACAAGTCGATGTAAATAGATAAAATCATCAAAGTCCAAAAAACAATTTTCATAGAAATTTCTCAGCAGCTTTAGTTCTCCACTCGCATCCTAAGACACTGGGCTTGTCTCTGCTATTGAGTCACACACTTCCAAGTTAACAAAGCCCAGCTTAGCATAATGTTTTATAACCTTTGTGAAGGTACATAACATGCTGTTAACAAATTTTCTTTTATCAAATTTGTGTTATATAGACTTCCTGGTCTTGGGCCCTCAGTTGGGATAAAGATGAAGAGTTTCTGGGAAAATGCTTATGGCAGCCAAAGACTTCACAGATGGAGGGCTGCGAAGAGCTGGGTTCCCAAACACCCTAACAAGCTCACAACAAATTTCTGTGAGGTTTGGTTTCACCTGCTTGTGCAGACTTCCCACCTTGTATGTCCCTGGCTGCAGATGCAGAGCTTTGAAACAAAGTTTGACCAGCTGTCAGTCACTTCTCTTGGTGCACAACTGGAAGGCACTGGGATGCTACACTGGTGAGTGCAGTGAAAGGGAGCTCAGTGGTGTGTTCATACGGCTTTTATTGGGTTTAGATGTTTGTCAGTGTAACAAAAGCTGTTCCTTGGCTTCAGTACCAGGGGTATCTTGTTTGTGATGCTGTGATACTCGGAACAAAGACTTTGTGTGCATGCTCTGCTTTCCTAGAAGCTAACGGCAGCTCCCAGCAGCAGGCTGCCTGGCTGTTGTGTACATGGATGCTCTCCAGCGCTAATGTCACCAGACTATCAAGTCAAAACACGCTGGCGTGCACGTGGCATCTTTATTTACCAGTCTGAGCCCAGCCATTTCCACTGGGGAGGCACCGTGCTGACAGAAGAACTTGTTTTCTGGCAGCTGATGAGATGATCCTGCCCACACGTGCCAGTCCTTCTTCCAGATGTCTGTAAACCAGCTTTTGGGGACACCTGATGAAATTTGATGGTTTGCTCCTGCTCTACAGTGCCAGGTGGATTTGAACAGTGGTATGTACTGAACATTCCAGCTTCCAAACCTCAGAAGAGACATGGGGCACCTGGTGCTGGATGGCAATCAGAGGAAGCACAGGGGTGGGAACAGAGCTCACTCCCCTTGGTTATCCACTGTGACCTACGTGGTGGCACAACAAAAAACCTGTTTCCTTCGTCTCTTCCAGAAGCATGTTTCCATCTAATGCAAGAGAAGCTGTGCATTGACTCGAGCACTGTGCACCAGCACACGATGGACAGGACCACAGCAGGAGCTTGCTGCAGGGCTTCGCAGCCTTCCCCTGAGCAGAAAAACCTGCAGCTGTCTCCCACCTCAGCCAGAAGCAACATCTCAGCATCTCCGTTTCTTTGTGTCACCCCACGTGAGCTGTTACAGGGACTGCAGACAGAGCTGCCCGGTTGCAGGAGTGCTGTGGGCAGCCAGGTGAGAAGCTGCAGCTTTCTGCTGGAGAAGTGCAAGAAACAGCAGAGCACGGGGCAGAGGCCGACAGCAGGAGCCTCGTGCTGCTGGTGGGAGGCCTGACAGGTTTGTTGCTCTTGCTGTTGGAAGTAGCTGCAGCTCCCAGCACTGTGCTAAGATCAAGGGCAATTGGTTTTCCACCGTGTACCTGTAAATCCCATTCCTCCTGCGTGCAAGCCTCTAAATCAGACATCAGCAGAGAACAAGTTCCCAGCTGGTCACAGTATATAAACTAATGAAATATAAATGCCTGGTACAAAGGGCAAGCGTGGTCTCTAGTTGCCACTGCTGAATAAAATGGTTGATGGGATTTTCCGTCATACCAACGGCACTTCCAGTAGATGCAAGCAGTGCAGGCAGAGTAGTCCTCAGAGCCTGTAATTTGGCCTGCTCCCATCACCACTGGTGCTTTTAAATGAAAACAGCTGCTGCTTTTATTTTTGTTTTTTAAATCGTGGCAGCTAGAAAGTTAAATGAGCGATTTCTTGACATCTCTTTTGACAGAGGCCAGCGTTTCACGATGAGAAGCGGGACCAGCTTTCAGCTTCCTCGTCTCTAGGGAGACTTCCCATGAGACAGTTGCCAAAGGATCTCTGGGAAGTGATTAGCGTTTCGTTCAGGAACAGAAAGGTCAGCAAGCTATGGAATTAGCAAGGTTACAATATTAATTACTCAGGACCAGATGCTATTTGCGCTATCCTAATCTTCTTTTTTCTTCTTCTTTTTTTTTTTTTTCTTTTTTCTTCTGACAAGCTGTATGAACCTGCCTAGCTTTAGGGACTGTACGCTGTCACACCCACCAAGTCAGGGGGATTCCCCAGGGTGTGCGGTGTCTTTAGGATTGATTGCTTACTCACTGCCCTCTCCCCCTAAGACCAAGAAGATTCCTCAAGGCATCAGTATTACTTTGTATGAACAAGTGGCCCAATCTGGCCATAGATTTTAAAGATTCACCAAGCCTCTCATTTTATTATATCTACATTTAACTCTCCTGTTACTTCTGCAGAGGTATTTAATGTGAATTCTGCCTTTTATCCAACCTATTTCTCTCGTATATTGAGCCTGCAAACAGTTACTACAGCTTTTAATGGTGAAAGGTCCACCTCAGTGTGATTCGCTGCTGCTTCAAATTACGGCTGTTGTAAATTGGTGGAAAGTAGACAGAAACACTGGTGTTTTGATGAAATAATATTTGAAAACCCACATTCTGCTGATGCAAAGGCCTGTAGGAGATGGTGGAAAATCAGTGCGCTGCTTTGAGTGCACTCAGGTGTTGCAGCATGGTGATATGAGCAAAACAGAACTGGGACCCCTGCTCATTTTGGGGGGCAAAATGTAGCAGGTCCCAGTTATGACAAGGATGGTGAAGATAAGGTAGGAAGACCATCACAGTGTAATTCCCTGGGTATCTGCCCAAACCCTTGCTGGCCTGGTCGGATTTGGGGGCCCTGGCAGCAAAGGCAGCGTGCACCAGAGCCTGGCCACCAGCAGATGGAGGTCTCACCAGCTTGAGGCCAGAGTAAACTATTTCCGTGGCATTCAGGCTCCAGAATTAAATAGCTGAGTGCAAAAGCAAACTATGCCCAAGAAGGGCTCCTTTTCACAGTAGTCGGAAAACCAGGACTTGGGGAGGAGTTCAACCAATTCCTGGGTTTCCAGCTCACACTAGCTGCTGTTAACTTTCTATTCAGCATGGTTATCAGACCAGAGCTTGGGGTTAATCTCACTCTGTGGCACCAAGAGCCTGGGAAACAGCAAGGCATTTGGAGAAAACCTGCTGAGAAGACAGTAACGAGCGCTGCTAATGAGCCGGGGGGGGAATGGAGCATGCACTGCACCAAAGGCACAGCATCTTTTTGCAGGCAAAAAGAACTGACTTTTCACCCGCTAGTCGGATGCATTTCCTCAGCATTAACAAATAATTTTCCTCTATATGGCGTGATTAGTAGCTTTTGGCCATTATTATGGACCATCAGTATTGCTGTTACAGTGGTAAATAGCTCTAGCCACGGTCTGACCCCAGGGCGTGAGGCATGGTGTGAATGGGGCACAGGCTGACCCTTCAGTGGGGTGTCCACAGGCTGGCAGGGAAGGAGCCGCTGCCAGTCTCCAGCAAATACAGCAAATACCCATTTCTTGGCTCTTCCAATTAACTGGGCAAAGCAGAGAGAGCCAGGCTCAGTGCTGAAAACTGCTGCACACCTCAGCTCTTCTCCTGTCACTGCTGGGGCCTGGAGAGGGAGAAACGGGGCATCTCCAGTGCAGGCAGACCTGGCCACAACTTATAATTCAGGATCTCAGAGCTTGAGATCCATTCCATGTCCTCCTAGGCAAACCAGGAGCTTTGCACTCCTGCCTTAAAAAAAAAAAAAAAAACACACACAAAAAAAAACCAAAAAAACCCACAGAGATCAGGAGAAAAGATGTTCCCTTCTATATAGCTTTATTGCTTGCATTAACGTTACTTACAAGCCTTATTGCTTTCAGTTAAAGTCTGCTGGAGGAGGGATCACCCGATTGAAAAAAAATAAAATAAAAAAGATTTTAAGTCCAGGAAAAAAAAAAGAAAAAAAAAAAAAGAGAGAGAGAGAGAGAGTTTAAGTCCACAGAGAAGAGGTATATTTTAAATGCATAAAAGAGATATTTTTAAATGCACAAAAAAAAAATATATATATATATATATATTTTTTTTTTTTTTAAGTCCACAAAAAGAGGTATATTTTAAGTCCACAAAAAAGATATATTTAAGTCCACCAAAAAAAAAAAAAAAAAAAAAGAAAGAAAAAAGATATATTTTAAGTGCACAAAAAAGAGGCATATTTCAAGTCCCCAAAACTTTTCGATGCTTACTGAACACGCTGCGAGAAGCCGCCAGCCCCCCTCTCTCCCCCCTCCCCTTGCCAGCACATCGCTGCCTCCTTCCCCACCCCCGAGAGGACCTCGGAAGCCCCGGGGCTCCCTCCCGGGGGGCGCAGCTCCCCCTTCCCCCGGCGGGGCGGCCCCGCTCGCACTTCCTGCTGCTGGCGGCGGGGCGAGGCGGCCCCGGCCGCGGCCGCGGAGCGGGGCGGAGCAGCGGGACGGGACGGGACGGGACGGGGCGAGCAGGCGGCGGTGCGGGGCTCGCCGGGGGCTCGCCGGGGGCCCGGGGGGCTGAGCAGCTCCGCCGAGCCGCCGCGGAGGGATGCGGAGGAGCCGGGCGCCCCGGCGGCTGGCGCTGGCCGCCTGCCTCGGCTCGCTGGTGCTGGGCGTCTTCTACTTGCAGAGCAGCCTCAAGCCAGGTGGGTTCGCTGCGGGGGTCGGTGGGTTTCTAGGGGGGGACCCCAATTATATATACCCCCTATCTTCCCCCGTACGCACCCCGCAGCCGGGGATCCGGGCTCCTCCCGTTGAACTGTTCTCCCGTGGCGGGGAGCGATGCGGTCAGGGCAGAAGTAAAATCTGAACTGCTTTGTGCTGGGAGGGTTCGTGATTTCCCTGCTCTTCGGGGGAAATTAGCTCCTCTTTCCTAAGAGATGTTATTGGGTAATTCCTGTCGTTTTAACAATGCACTAATGTTTTCTTGATTGCTGCAGCAATCCATCAATGGGGCCTTTAAAGTTAGTTCTGGAAATTGGGAAGACTGATTTGACTGAGATGGTAGTGGAATGTTATCAGTGTGGACTAAATGAAACGCGATTTTCCTTTTAAAGGGGCTGCTCCATCACTTTAATGTGTTTTTATCCTAAACATATATATATATATATATAAAAGCTTAACTTGTTTTCTGAGTAAGATTGAAGAGGAGTTAGGTTTCAGCAAGCATTTGTTGTTCCTAGGATAGCTTGTGAAGTTTATCAAATGAAGTCAGTAATCCCAGAGGACCACGCTCAGTATTTCATTGCTCAACTTTTTTTTAAAGGAACAATTTGTGCCATCTTATTTTAATGCCGGGTATATTCAGCGAGAAGTGCAGCACTGAATTGGCTCCAGCCTCCATGGCTCCTAACAGAGGGGACTGCGTTGGATGCTGGAGTCACTTTCTATTTGACAGTGTTTGACTGGGAAACGTGGCTCTTCTGGGAGCCTGGCTTTCAAAAGGAGACTTCTGTGGGTCTGAGTCAGCACAACTTACTGTGCTTCCTCAACTTGAACGCCTTGCGTGGCCCCCACGCAGTTTCGGATGGGGTTCCCACCAGGTCAGAGCAAACCAGGTGACAGTAAGGGCGATGGCATCTCCTGATAGGTTTGGGGGATTTCCTCTCTGGAACACTTCCTTCAGAGGTGCTGACCGCAGCCTGGTCAGCTGAGGCTTTGGCAAATGCCTTCACTGGGCTGCAAAGCGATTTCCTTGCTATGGGACAAGGGGCATTTTTTAAGGGTTCTGCTGGTGGTGATGGGATTGGCATAGGTATTTTTTTTATATTTACACCTAAACTGGTGTAAACTCGCAGTGTTTGACTTGTTGGAGGCTGTTTGTGATGGTGAACACCCTCTGCACACTGGCCCCTTAAGGTTCACAAAAGAGGTGAATTAAAGTCATATTCATATTCTCTAAAATCTGGTTATTTTCTAGCCACATAACTGTCTCCTGGAGTCCAGCCTACATTTTTATGCCATTTCTTTCCCTTGTTATTTTTCAGATTACAGTATTTTCCCTCTTCAGTTCCGTGAAAAATTCACACTAGCAGAGGAAAGGTCGTTACCAAATACTGAAAAGACATAAGCTAAAAATTGCTTCTTTTTCTTTTAGCCCAAGGGAAAGCAAACTGAGCCAATTACTTGAATTTTAGAACTTGCTAGTTACAATAATAAGTAAACAATTTGCAGGCAAAAATGTCATCTTTAAAGTGATGGTTGCCTTGAGGTTATTTGGAGTTCTTGGTTGCCTGGTGTCATTTGGTTTCTATATAATAATGAAGAAAAATGCTAGGAAAGGCAGCAGTGCTTTGAGCTCCCCTCTGGAGCGGCCAGATCCTTTTCTCCACCTTCTGCAGGATTCAGCAGGTTGCCTTTCCTGGGCTGCCCACGCTCCATTTCAGGTAACGTGCTGAATTAATCCTAGCTAACAGCATGGAGAGACTGAACCATCCTGTGACCAGGACAAGGCATACAACACGGGAGCAAAGATGGTATAAACAAAAGCCTTTAAGTCCGGGAGGTGAAACTAAGGACTCATTTCGGGGAGCAGGAATTAACTCCATTTGCACTTCCCACTTCTAATTCCATCCGCGCAGTTGTGCGCACGGAGCGGTTTGTACTGAATCAGCGGCTGTGCTGGAATAAGGCTGTCTTGTTCTGCACCAGGAACACCCACACACCAGCGTGTGCTGAAATAACTCGGCTCCTAAATAGCCGCTGAGCCAGTTATTTTGGTGCTGGGCTGTTTGTACTGGAGTCAGCAGCAGAGTCCCCCGCTGGACCTCCTGGAGGCAGCCCACGGTCTGTCCCCCGTTGGCGTTGGGGTCAGCGGTGACATGTCTGTGACTGCTGCACTCCAGACTCACAGACGAGGCCAAGGGCAGGATATCTGCACTGCAGGGAAATATTAAGCTGGTGCCAAGCACGGTGTCGGGTAGAATTCACAAGCACCGCCACAATGGGTAGTTAACGGGGTTCGATCACAGCAGTCCTCTTCTGGCATCTCCAGTCTCTCCTGGACTGGTGGTATGGGCAGGTCTGGTCCATTCCTGGGCAAACCTCGTGCAGTCTCAGCGTGGTGCCGGACACAGTGTGGTCCCTCAGAGGGACTTGGTTGTGCTGGTGTCAGCCTGCAGCCATCCAGGAGATCCTGCCTGGCACTATTGCCATCCCTCTTCTGAGTTGATCTTCTTCTGCTGTCTGCTCCAGGGATGGTGTATCATTAGCAGCGGCCACAGTGACCCTACACGTCGTCTGTTTTCTGCATAAAGGAGGTGGTAACAAGTAGTGGGGATGGATTTCTGACCGTTCTTTCATCAGACTCCAGTTGTAGAATGTCTAGACTGTGGTAACTGCAGGAGGTTGCTGATCCTTGTACGCACCAAAGCTTTGGTCGCTGCTGGTCTCAGGGAACTGCACTGAGGCAAGGAGGGAGGCTGAGATAATTCAATCTGACCCCAGGAGATCCGTGCATAAGAATACCAGCTGTTTTGTTCTTACCTGGTCCTTGGTCTGTCAGGTACAGTGGCTTGTGCGTGCTGGAGGTGATGGGGGACATCGCAGGCAGACCTTGCACAGCAGCAGCCTGCGGGATGGGGAGCTCCCCGCTTCCTGTTGTTCCTAGCTCGTTCCAGTGCTGAATCACTTTCTCCAGCAAGAAAGAAGGAAAAAATCTCAAGGTTGCTTTATTTCTTCTCTGTTTCTGTCCGACTGCAGCATCCAGCTGTTGTTCTTCTGTCTTTCTAGCAGCACTTGCTTAACACTGGCTTCTGCACTCCTTGTTCTTTCTTGTCCTGCGGTCAGCATGAGTTGTGGGACTTCACAGGACTTTGTGGGTTAGCCTTACTCAGCTTCTGAGCTGACTCTTGCATAACGAGACACCAGCACCAGGATCATGGTAGCGCTAATGCTATGATATCACTCCAAACTTTGGATGAGGAACCAGGAAGGTTTGGGAGCAGGGAAGCACCAAGGCCCCTTTCTCCATCTGATCCGTTCCTCCATCCGCTGAGGCACCCAACTGAGCATTGCAGGTTGCTCCTGCCAAACCAAACAATGAAGCACGTGGCAAGAGGAACCCCTGGAGGCACGTGCACACAGGATGGCTCTGCACCAAACGGCGGCATTAACAGTGGGACGTGAAATAATGCCGAAGCTGGGAGCACTGGGAAATGGGGAGACTTGAGGCCCTTCAGCTCTGCCTGACACAGCTACCAGCCCAGGCATCGCCTGCACTGAGAGCTGGCTTTGTGGGGCTTTGGTTGTGTCAGCCCCGCCTGGCTTTCCTGAAGTGACTACCAAATGGCTTTTCTGGGCCACAAGGTGTCTGGTTTTAACACCCACTGAGTTCTGCCTCTGAGATCTGGGCCTTCTGATCCTTGCAGATCTGGCCTTTCACATTTTCTGAGCCATGCATCCAAGATGAGTGGTTGCTCGTGGGAGCTGTCATTCAACCCTGTCCTTCTGCCTACAGATTTGTCCCTTCAGGACACAGATTACAGGCAATTTGCCTGGGGTCCTGCAGAGTGCTGGTCCTGGAGCCTACAACTGCACCTAGCCCGAACGGAGCCACTTAAACAGTTAGAAATCAGCAGAGCTTTTCTAACCAGGGATTTTTTTTTTAGAACAGGAAAGAGCCTATTTTAGACCTCAGTTCCTCCCCATTGTTTAAAGGTATTTCAGGCTGAAATCCAGGCACGGCCAAAGTTGGGGGCAGGCACCCTCCTGATAAGCAAGGCTGCGTTGTCTGCACGCCGGCCACCACTGGAAGTGTGGGTAGGGGTGTGAAATCTAAGAAGCCCTCTGAGATCATGTTGGTTTTTCTGCTGTGTTTCTGTTTCGTTTGCTTTTGTTGTGGGGCAGTTCTGCCGGGCTCAAATTCCTGTGAGTTCCAAGAGGCATGGACCCAGCGCTCAAAGTGTAGGGTTGTCAGCAGCAGCATTGGGCATTGCGGGCTGGAAGGTCCCCAGGTCTGCCGCAATTGAAGATGTGAAGTGCAGTACCCATGACCCCGATGGTGGAAAAATCAGCCCGGTCTAGTGCTGGAAGCAGAGCAGTAATGAAGCCCATCTGCTCCCGAGCACCAGCCCTTCCATGAGGAATGTTTTTTCTTGTCCGTCTTGGCTCCGTATGATTTCCTGAGAATCTCTGATACGTGCAAGAAGTTTGGGATGGGGAAGGAGGGCGCTCAGTGTGCCAGGAGTTAACTCTGTGCCTGCAGAAGAGGTTTGCACCTCAGCAGCTCTGCAGCCCTCCCTGGCCCCACATCCCACTGGCATCCTGGCCCTGCTGTCGCTCTCAGGAGCACCTGCACCTGCACCTTGTGCTTTGTTCCTGCTCCCAAAGACCCGATGCTCAGATTGATCCTGCAAATAGGGCTGTGCAAAAGCAGCTTCTGGGAGCAGGAGGACCTCGCCCCATGTCGGTGCAGGTGGGACCTTCTGGTGATCCTCAGTCAGGTCCGAGGTAGGAAATGAGTACTCATGTGCTGCCCAGAATCAATGCTCGGAAGGGGTTGCTGCTGACACCAGTGGCTGGGCAGCCCCAGCCCTGCAGGGAGCAGCTCTCCCCGGGTGCTGGGGCTTGCTGCTCACTGGGTTTTCTTTCTTTAGCCGCTTCCCCGACAGCGTCTGAATGGAGAGCATGACAAGCCCTCCATCTTAATCCCAGTGCAAACACAGCTGGCTTTCCCAGGGCTTGCTAGAAGCCAAGAAACTACAAAGGCATTAGGTGCTTAACTCCCATTACTCCCCCTCATAGCCGAGTACCCAAAGAAGAGCTTAACTCCCCAAATACCTCTGTGGGGCCAAGCGGGGGACGTTACACATCCAGGCTTTGACACACAGCTGGGCGAATGCCCCAGACTTCCCCAGTTAAAAGGCAGTTAGAGGCTAGTAGAGGTCTGGGAGGGAGGAGGCATCTCATGCAGTAGCTCTGGTGGCCTAAAAGGCCTGGGGTGACCATTGCCTAGGTCCTGATTTCGCATCCACCCCACGCATGGTGCTGCCCGGTGCACATGTCCCCCTTCCCAGACACTCATCACTGGATGCTGGGATCATTGGTTCGTTGCTGGCTGTCAAGGTTTGCTCTAACCAGCCCAGTTTTCTCTCTGCTGCAGGTTTGCACTCCTTGCAATTCCAGTCAACTATCCAGTAAAATTGGTTGTAGAGCTCTGATAAACAGGAATCAACTCCCAAACATCCCTTCTGCAGCCCTGTTCACCTTCTCCCAATTGCCTTTGCCCTACTCTGTGAAGCCAAAATCTCAGTCTCAACCAAAGCCCAGCATGGGCAGAGGTGGGAATAAAGAGTGGCTCTGCATCCCCAGGAGCTGGGTGGCCACTGCTCGGATAAACTCCTCTTTCTGCGTGTTCTTCACGGAGATCTCCCAGCGTAGGAGGTAGCACTGGGGCATGTGGTTTGGTTTTGTTTCTCTCATAGTTTTAACGAGCCAGGGAGCAAAGCTAATGCTATGTTTATTGTGTTGGAAGGAGAGCGTGATGCTCTGAGAGAGCACGCAGCCTGTGTGAGAACAGGGAAGGAGAGGGGAGCCAAAGGACATGCTGTGAGAAGTGGTTTTGTGTGCTCCGGATCCATGCAGAAGTAATACCTGACCTTCCCTGGCGCCAAGTGCACGGTGAGCCCCGTGCTGTCTGGAGGCTTGGAGTGCCAGCCAGCTGGCAAATGGGGGCTGCAGTGGCACTGGGACATCTATGGAGGCAGCACAGTTGATTTTAGTAGCCACCTGGTCCAGAAGTCAAGGAGACCTCATAGCCAGACGAACCTGCTCACCCCGCCATATAACAGCCCCAGAATCCCTACTTCTTTCACTGGGCTGACTGGCAGAGCCCGGTGTTGCCCTGAAGTGTGCTTTTTTATCCGACCGATGGCCCAAGCCCTGCAGACAGGACAGCGATTGCAAAAGGCAAACACACTGCCCTGCCTCGTGCACACACGCTCCCCTGCAGTCGGCAAATACGTCTCAGCGTCAGCCCCAGGCATTGCTGTGACTCGCCCTGGGCGGCTGCCTAAAAACTGGCCTTTTTCTGTGAAAAACAGGGGAAAGGCTGGGTGAGAGCAGGCCCGGGGTCTGGATCCTGGCCACCCCATCGGAGATCTGGCTTGAAGCTGACCCGTGCAGCCTGGCAGGACATGGATTTGGGGAAGTCTTTCTGCTGGTTTGTTGGGGACAGGTTAGTGCAAGGGACGCCGCTCTCCCAGGCAGCATTTGTTTTCACCAGGCCTTCTGCAGCAGCTCTTGCTGAGGCAGCTGGGTGAATACGCTTGTGAAGCTCCCTGCCTTGTAGCACTTTCCAGCTCCGAACTTACGAAGGCTTGCAGACAAAAATCTGCACGAGCCTGAATTTTGTTTCTAGCTAGACAAGATCGTCCTTGCCTCGGGGTAGGAATTCAAACTCTGCTTGAATCACACAAACCCATATCCCTTGAGCTTTCTGGGATGGCCCTGAGCAGATTTCTCCGAGCTGTCCTGGGGCCAGCCTTCCTTGGGCTGCAGGGCAGGGAGGTGCCCAGCCTGGAGCCAGCCAGAGGAGAGCTGCAGCAGCGGGGCAGAGGAAGGGGCTGGCTGGCCTGGCTGCTTCTGCTTTTTCCATCGAGCCCTGGAGCTCCTCATACTTGGATGAACTCTGATTAGATAAAACTGTTGTACATTTTTGGGTGGGGACCGATGGGAGTCGGTATTTCCTGGGAGAAGAAAGCAGTTTCTCTCCCAGCCGGTTGCTGCTGCTGCAGGTCTGACCCCCTCGTTCAGCAGCTACATCCGCAGCGGAGGTGGCTCAGCACCATCTCCCCGTACAGGAAAGCATGGCCACACAACCCACATCCTTCAGCAGTTCTGCGCTGAAGTGAAAATCACCATTCAGCATTTAAAATGACTGAGAACTTAGTTTAGAGGGTGCAAAGCTTGTGGGCTCAGCATCTGCCTCCTTGTATTGTCCCAGCTGCAGGCTCCGCTCCTTTTCCATGCAGTGGCAAGAGCTTCCTACAGCTACAGCTACAGCTCTACAGCCGTTCCCCACACCGTGGAGAGCCCAGCCTGGCTCCTCCTGCCCCTGTTTGCCTCCCTCTTTCCCCTGACTTCCCTCCACCTTATCAGCGTCTGCCTCCTTGTGTTGTCCCAGTTGCAGGCTCTGCTCCTTTTCCATGCAGTGGCAAGAGCTTCCTACAGCTACAGCTACAGCTACAGCTCTACAGCCGTTCCCCACACTGTGGAGAGCTCAGCCTGGCTCCTTCTGCCCCTGTTTGCCTCCCTCTTTCCCCTGCCTTCCATCCACCTTATCAGTTACCATCTCCGATGCCTTCCATCCACCTTATCAGTTACCATCTCCGATGCCCTGGGGCAAGGAAGGAGAAATGCCTTCAGGTTCCTTGCAGCACTGCTCTGCCAGCACCAAGCCCTGGGGGCAGGTGTCCCTTTGTGAAGCTGTTTCTGCAGCTGGGAGATGCTGCAAACCACACTGCCTGGCGGGTGTCATTCTATGACGGCCGTGTTACATATGTGACCACGTACACAAACCGCGGCTGAGCGCAGTTGTGCTGAAGAAGCGCCCGGTGCCGATGAGAGCCAGCTTCTTCAGAACGGGGCTTAATTTTCACGCAGTCCCTTGGAGCATTATTCAGCGGGATTGGAAGCTGCTTTCTCCCCAGAAGATCTGTTTTGAAGGTGGCAGTGTCTCTGCGTTGGCTGAAGCGTCAGATAAACCACTTGCAGCTCATCCTGTGGTGCGAGCACACGGCGGCCATGTTCTGGCTGACATCTGGGCCCTACACAGCAGCACACAGGGCATGCCACGACCGCCCCATCCCATCTCTGTGCACAAAGGGACACCCTGGCCATAAGTCCTCGTGTCACAACAGCTTATTCTTCTCCTGGGAAGTGCCACTGCCTAACAGGCCTCCATCTCCTGGCTGTGATCCTAGCCCTTCTGCAGAGGGAAGCAGCGGTGGTGGGCTGGAGCCGTCTGTGGAGCGGTGTCTCTGGGAGCACGGGGCTTTTTGTGGGGATTTGTCACCAACATGAAACCTGATCCAGCCAGATGTTGCTTTGCTGCCATGGTGTAGTGACCTTGCAGCAAGGAGGGCAGTGTTGACACGAGGTTCAAAGGTGCTGTTTGTTTGGAGCCGCTAGGCGTGGGTATCTCTGGGGCTCCAGAGGGCTTCCTTCAAGGCAGGGAGCTGGGAAATTAGCACAAACTAATTGGAGGTCAGAAACTCCTCAGGAATTCCTATTTTCTGTTGTGATGCAGGCGTGCAACTCTGCCCCCTCCCCTGGCTATGGGGGGCGGATCTGCACGTCAGGTTTCTCCATGGCATGGGAAGGTGGCAAGTTCAGTCCTGCAAACATCTGCAGAGCCGGCCCGTTCCTTCTGGCAAGGGTGCAGTGGTGGCGTATTCACAGCTGGGTCATTTCCAAGTTTGCTCCTGGCAGCACTGAAGAGATTGATTTCCCTTTAGCTTAATAGGGCTGGCAGACGCAGGCACCGTGAGGCTGAAATAAGGCTGGCCTGACTCCAGAGAAGCTGTGCTTCGATTGCCCATGAACGGCCACTGGTGGAGGTGCAAGACTCCTGGTTCCCTTCCCCCTGAGGTCTCCATCAGACCTTACTCACACCCTGCATAAAGGAAAGAGATGTCTACAGAGCACCTCCTGCACCTGCCCCTGGACAAGTTGCTGCCAGTGATGCTGGATCCGTTGTGTCTCAGTGCTGCAGTGATGCTGGAGATGTTTGCATCCTCTGTTAAATAGGCTGGTTCTCCGGTGGCTTCAGACAATGCCCACTACAGCAGAAATGGGCACAAGGAGCTTTTCATCACAGGATGAGATGGAGACACTTCTCCCTATCCTGCAGCAACCCATAATTAGCTCCTGTCCTGCTCTGCAAGCTCATGCACCTCTTCCACGCATTGTGAAGCCTGTGCATCTTGCTCCATACCTCGTGGCAGTGATTTTCGCAGGTCAGTGTCCCACTGTCAGGACGGTGCTCACAGGGCACAGATGCTCAGCTGCTGCTGCCAAGCACACAGAGCAGAGCCCAGACGGGAGTGGCCGTGCACAAGGTGGTGCAATGGGAAGCATTTGCTGAGTGCGCATTTTTTTCCAAGTGCTTGTTGAGCTCTTCATCAATTCCAGATGCGCAAAGCTGACAAGACATCTTGAAATGAATGCAGCAGGCGAGTTGCTGAGCCATGCGACGTTAGAGAGGCTTCCTTTTTCTTGTTTACGTGTAGGAAGCCTGCATGCAGAGGGCACAAACTGTGTTTGCCCAAACCAGACCTACCTGCGGGCAGGTTTTGAGCACGTCCAGCCTAGCCTGGGGCACCCTGCACCAAGACCCCTGCCAGCTACCAGCCAGCCCCTGCATGTCCCAGCAGGGATTTCTGCCTTGGCACTGCCAGCACAAGCTCTTCTGCTGTAATTCCTGCTGAGCAGCGGCCTGGAAAGAGGCTTTATTGACGAGGAATGGAAAAGCTGGCAGTTTGGGCTTGCATCATACATGCAAGCAGCCAGCCGGGGCCAGGAGAGCAACAGGCATAATGGGGAAGAGAAATTGCTCTTGGAAAGCTTCTAGCTTGGCTTGTAGGAGGAATTAACCCTTTGAAAACAGAGGCTTATGTGGTGCTTATGTACAGATATTTTATTTGTGCACGTAGGCCGTATTCCTCCTGGATGCTGTTCTGTTCATTTTGGGTTTCCTATCAAGATGTCAGTTGCATTCCTTTTGACAGTGAGGCACATCACTGCAGTGAAATACATCCCCCTGCCTCCAGTGCCTGTGATCCTCCTCCTGAACCTCCTGACATCTGCCTCAGCCTGGAACCAGGTGACCCGAGCCTCCTGCTGCCACCAAGGGGACATGTGGTTCAGGAGGAACTGCTGAATGGGACAGAGCGTCCAGACCAGCCGCTCCTGGCTCTGGTCCTGCTCTGAGCCTTGCTGACGACAGTGTGGCACTTGGCAGGTTGCTTGAAGCAGCTGGATTCCTTCTTTCCTTCTCGGCATGATTTATTGTGAGCTAATCCTATAGCTGTTGCTCTTTTCCATCGCTTGATTAGCATTTCCCTGGCTGATCCTTGACTCAAGTTGACTAAGTTGGAATAAGAAAGCCTTCCTCGAAAAACAGAGCTAGGGACATCGCTGTCTCCAAAGAGGAGAGAGCCAAGCAGCCAAGCACCAGCTGTGCTAGCCGTGGTGCCTGGGTGCAGCTGGTGATGCTGTGACGATCCAGGTGGTACCTTCAGTGAGAAATGAAGGCAAATTACCTTCAGAAATATAAAGGCAAAGTAATCTGTGCAAGATAGTAGGAGTCAAGAGAGGAAAGCACTTTCATGAGGCTTTATAGAAAACAAGGAACTTCTGTATGCAGCTTTTAAATTGTCTTCCTAGTGGCAATGCTAACTAAATTTACCAGGATCTTGAGCACTGACAGTGATGCTCAGGTGTTTATAAAGCATCTCCAGCAGCCAGGTCCCTGAATCATACTCACCTCTGGAACCAGTGGCTCTGGGTACGGCCAGCGCTGACTGAAAAGGAGGCAGCTGGCTGAAGCCTTTTCAGGAGTCACCTCCAGGCAGTTGGTTTTTAAAGGCTGGGCCTTCTCCTTTTAGGGGAAAAAAAAAAGGTAACACACGCAAGTAGAGCATAATTATTCTCCTGCCCAGCATGTGTGATGTGCGTTAGAAATCTTCCTGCACAGGAAGTTTCAATCCCAACCTCATATCAGGAATTTAATGTTCTTTTTCTGCAGCAGCTTAAAAAACACCAGCATCTGCTGACACCCCCTCAGATCTCCCTGCTGCTTTTGTGGCTGCTGCCTGAGCAGCCACATCTTGCAGATGGAGGACAGCGTTGGCTGCAAACCCATTGATGCTGAGTCGTGTCTCAGCCCCAGCACTAACTGCAGCGTGTTGAACTTGTACTGGAAAGGGACAGGCTGGGGGTGGGCTGTGTCACCCAGGCATGTGAAGCAGAACGGGCTCATTGTATCTTTTGACACGTGCTGCAGCCACTGCTGGGAACAGCCACGCACAGCATCCTGCTCGCATGGCAGGGGATGCACACCACAAGTGGGTGCAGTCAGCACCCTGACCGCCATGGCCTGATACATCTGCGGGAGGAGTAACAGAGGTGGGCAGTGGAAATGGTGTTGTCAGCAGTTGGCTTTCTTAGTTTAATTCAGAGTGCTTCAGCAGGGAACCCTCTTCTTCTGGTGATTTGGAGAGAAATCCAAATAGTGTTGAACATTGGACTCCAGTCCCTCTTGTTAGGATTGTGTTAGTCCCGTCGAACCCATGGAAAAGCAGCGCCCTAATTCAGACTCCCTGCTTACTTTTTGTTCCTTCCCTGATTGTTCTCCAGCTGGAGACCACAGTCACTGGGGCACGGGAGAGGGGACACTGGGCAAACTCTCGTCACCATAATAACCAAACCATCACATGTACACCAGGGGACCAGTCCCAACCAGGGATGCCTGGTGTCACATCCCATCACCTCCCATTACAAGCCACGTCTGAGCCAGAAGATCAACCACTGAAAGGTGCCTGAAGGTGACGAGGGGACAGCCACCAGCAGGCTGCCACTGGGAGGGGGTCAGGCCAGCTGCACGGCCGTTCAGGAGGCACATGCTGTCCTTCCTGGGCAATGTGGCATTGCCTGCCCTAAAAAGGTTGCCACAGCACCGGGGAGGCTGGTTTGAGGCATTTTCCTGTGAAAGTCGATGTCCCCTGAGGTCTGGTGGCACTTGGTGCTGGTGGCGCTTTGCCTGTGGGCCCCAGGCACAGGGTCCCAGACAGCAGATGACTGCATGCAGACATCTGGGATCACAGGCACAGGTGGAGGCAGGTGGCCTCAGGGTTTTGGATCTGCTACAGCTCCCTGAGGCCGTGCGATCCACCCCCAGATGGTCACCACACGCTGCTGCTGGCAGGCTCAGCCGGTCCCTGGCTGGCTGGAACAAGAGCAGGACGTGTGTTCACTGCTGTGCGTGGCTTCTCCCATCCATCTCTTTCCATAGGGAATCACTTAGGACCATCCTCCGTGTCCTGAGTTAGCATTGCCTGGGGGTATCACACCCCCTTGTGCCCCTCTCTTGCCCTCCACTCAGCAGGGCAGGTCCCTAGGAGAGCAACTGATTTTTCCTGTTAAAGGCGGCGCTGTCTGTCAAATTATCCCATGTAAAACACTTCACAGTGTGTTTCTTGGCTGGAGGCAGACTGTCATTAGTGCCAGGGAGATGCCAGGTCCTGGCTACAGTGGTTAAATCCTGCAGACTGGAGCAGGCTGAAGAGCTCCCAACATTTCTTTCCATCTCCTTCCCAAAGGAAGTCATCTTGGACATCATGCACACCTCGTAACGGTGCAAAAAGCTCTTTTCCCTCTTTTCTAGGAGGTTTGTGCAGCTGGGCAGCTCCCGAGGTGGCCTCAGGAGTGGCAAGCATGACTTCAGGAGTCACTGCCCCTGGTAACTCTTGTAAGGAGCCTGACTGGAAGGTGCTGGGACTGAAGATGGTTGTTGGGGACAAGGGTGCCCCATCGCCCTTCAAAAGCCTTCTGTGGCTGCTTGGCGTTGACCTTAATTAGCTCTGCAAAAAGCTGAAGGTGTCATTTGGGGAAAAAAGGGACATGATAGGGTTTAGTGGGACCTCTCCATCAGCTCTACAGGGGTGATGCGTGTTTTAGCTGGCTGCTGGGGAGGAGGAAGAGGACCATTGCTGGTGGACCCCTGTACCCTTCCCTCATCTTTCCCTGGAATTATATTTTATGACAGTGGCTAAAACATCATTTCTAGGTGCACCTGGTGCTGCAAAACGTTTACCCTTACGGGAACGTGGGGAGGTTTATTTGCTGGAGCTGATGGGAGAGATTTGTCTCTCCCTGCTGCACCTCACTGTGCCTGTTGGACGTGAGCTCTTGTCTGTGTAAACCTCCTCATGTGCACGTCCCATCCTGTCCTGCTCAGGTTTGCCTCCGAGCTGTTTTCCTCCAAGCTGCTTTTATTTGTGGTTCTTCCCTTGGCTGTGCGGGTAACCTCCTTGCAACAAATCTCTGTTCAGCCCTCTTGCAGTTTCTAAGGTCTGGGAGGCAAGGGGAGCAGGGGGGTTAATTATTTGGTTTGGCTCTTTCAAAAGGGCTGGGGGGGGGATGGTAGAAAATGTGTAGCAGTGGTAAAAAAAAAAAAAGCCTGAGCTAAGCTCTCAAGCATCCCCATGCTGCTGGGATTCGGTTCTGTCTGATCCAGCCAAGTCACTCGGTTGCTTTAATTTTTGCTGAATGAAACAGCTTTAAATCAGGACCACATGAACCTCCACTTGGGGCATCTTCCAAGCTTTTTCTTCCAAAAGGAGTGGTCCTAGGAGGCTGGGCTGCCCTTAATGGTGTGGCTCTGGGCATGACCCCATACTAGGTTTATTCAGCAGGACCTTGAGACGAGGCTATTTTGCACCATCTGATCCCGAACTGGAAATAAGCTGTTGCTCAGCCACACAGCGAGCAGGTCGATGTTTTCAAGCCCACTGTGTCGTATGGGTGCTGCGGGGAAGTGCCTTGTACAAACTCATGGCAGCAGTCGGTGGTTTCAGACTGACCATTGAACCTCTGCTCAGCGGAGGTCCTGTGCTCAGCACCTGGGGGCTGTGGCTCAGCTGGGGACACAGAGGGATGCCATCAAACCACACGGTGGCTTTGTGGGGCGCAGGGATGTGCCTGACTATTAACCTGCTGAATGAGGCATGGTCACAAAGGTGACTTCAATCCAGCCCTTCGATGTGCTGGCTGTTGGGGAGGGACTTGCTCCAGGAGCTGTGCAGGGGTGCAACCAACTACAGGTGTTGGGCTCCCCTTGGAGGTCCTGTTCCTAATGCTCCTGTTGTCCATCCCACCAGGGATACGTGTTATTTGGGACCTGGTGCAGGCAGCTGTGGGGCCTGGGCAGCCCACGCTGGGCTTTCAGAGGCTGCACCAGCCATCCTAAATATTCAGCCCGGTGGCATCCTGCCCCTTGGCTCTGCTGTAACGTCTGGAAATGCTCTGCAGCAAGCGAGGGGAAGGCCCTGCTCTGCTGGGCGTGCGGGCTGTCACCCTGCTGCAGGAAACGGGAGGGGAGCTGGCAGGAGAGGTCTGATGGAGAAGGATGATTATTCCTGTTCCCTAAGGAGCGAGCCCAGACAGACGCCTCTGCCCCTGCAGAGCCATGGGGAGCCAGGCAGCCTTCCCCAAGGCTGTCCCGCAGCACAGAGGGCAGGACGAGTTATGCACCAGGCTATATGGGACCTGCTCATGGCCACGCTGCATGGGGTGCATCAGGGGGACACCGGTGTCCCACATCCATGTGACTGCCGGTGCAGGAGGGACACTTGCTCGTCCCCTGATGATGGGAACAAATGATCGCCCACATCTGCCATGCTCCTGGGCATCCTCAGCCAGGTCTCTGGCATTCAGCATCCACCCCAGGATTCCTGTCCTGTGTCCTCAAGTCTTGTGCCCCAAATCCAGAGTATTTGGGATGTTATCTTTTCCCTGGGGAGCCACGGGAGTGCACATTTTTCCAGTGGTGCAGCAAGATGATAAGAGTCAGGGGCCCATGTAACCTGCTGGAGGTGTTGTCTGTGTGACAGTAGTGTGACAGGGGGATGGGGGTGTGTGGGCTCCTCAAACTCGGTGGAGAAGATGCTCAAGCAGACTTAAGGTTTTTGGGGTGGTCCAGAGAGCTGCTGAGCTGGTGCTTGGGGTGAAGACATGGACGAAGCCCAGCTGTAACACCAGCAGAGGTGGCTGTGTCTGAATTCACAGTGCTGAAGGGTGCATTTAAACAAGTCAGACGTGGTTCAGATAGATTTCTTTTCCTTCCTTCTCTAGTGTTTTATTTAATTCAGCCTCTGTTGCCTATATCCCCAGCTTTTTAGTTGCAGTTTAGTTGAGTAGTCACAGACAGCTAAACAGATTGGATTCAGCCTCTTTGCTGAAGCCAAAAATTGGTGTTCCCAAGCCAAAACCTTCCTGTAAGAACAAAAATTGGAATGGTTTGGGTTTTAATTCCCACAGGGGCTCCCTTAGCTCTGAAGGTGCAGAAGGATATGTGCGCCAGAATGGCCACACTTCACAGCTGAATGCAGCACACAGGAAAGCAGAGGGTCACTACTTTGGTCATCATCTCCATCAGTGGTTATAACCTTCAGCATTATCAGGTCAGTGGGTCTGGAGCTTTAGTTGGGATTTTGGTATTCAAGATCATCACTGTTTTGTGAAAAGGAAAAAAAAAAAAAGAAAAAAGAAAGAGAAAAAAAAAAAAGAAGAAGCACAAAACAACAGTCAGCCTTTGTGCTTAGGTGAAAATAGAGAAAATGTGTTCTCCATCAGTATGAGCCCAAATATAAAGGCCAGAGCTTCCTAGAACTAAGCTTCGCTTCTTTGCAGCCCTGTTGGCTCCAGTAGCTCTGATCCTTCCAGCCAGGGCTCTTTGCACAGACCATGGGCTGCTGCCCAGGGTCTCGGCTGCTGCTTCCACGTGCGATTTCTTGGCCTCTGTGCCCTGGTCCATCTTCAGACAGGCTTTGTGTCCCAGGCTTTGGTATCAAACTGGGAGGGAAAACAGAGCTCAGACTGCTGGATCTACCACTGCTGATGCCAAGCTCTATTTTCATCCTCTCTCACTTTTTTTTTTCTTTTTTTCCTCTTGGACGTTAAAATCGAAAATTGGACGGATTCAGCCGTCAGTGGCCACAGCTAGGATTTGGCTTTGAATAATGCAGTCTCGGTGTCCTGTCTTAAATCAGACAGCAGGGCTGCAGTGGGGTCCTGCTCTGCCCCATCATGTCAGGAGCCAGAGAGGGGTCAGAAACAGCAAAGCTCATCACAAGGAGACCCGGCTCCTAATTTTTGGCTCTTCCAATGACTGGCAGCGTGACTTGAAGCAAGTGGTTTTAAGCTGATCCCTTCAAGCTGTGGAGCTCTGTGTGTTGTTTCCCCATTGTATGAAAAAGGCTGCCCCGAGAGCTCCCTGCAGCACGAACACACGCCTTTCCCGCTCCCCGGCAGGGAGCTGCAGGCTGTAATTAACGCCCAGACTGATCATTTCGGGTGGCCAGGCAGCACAATTATTTTTTCTCTTTTTTTAGGTTTTGCACAGACACAACAGGAAGCGAAGCTGGGGCTGCGCGACAGAGCGGGGCGATAGTGGCAGGGCCAGGTTTAACTCTTTGGGGCCTCTCGGGTGTGCACTCACGTGCAGGTTCACGTGCTCGCTCCTCACTCCTCCAGATTTCACTCCTCTCCAACATCTTGGATTGGAGATGACGAGTGGAGCTTTTGGCTCCTTGTGGCTCCAGGGCCCAGCCGGAAAAACCCCTAAAAGCTCATTTTCCACCCCAAAAGGAGCTGTGATTCCTCCCAGCCAGAATCCCACCACCCCGGGGTTTCCAAACCTCCTATCTGTGCAGTTTGGCTCCTGAGCAGGTGGGCATCAGGGTGTCCTGCACCCGAAACACCTCCTGCCCCTTTCTGCTGGTGCTCTCCCAGGGCAGCATCCATCCCAGCCCCTGCAGGCTGCCAGGGGACAGCCCGGTCACCTCGCTGCCCTTCTCCGCAGCTCCGCAGCTGCCTTGGTCCCAGGGGAGCAGAGCTGTCAGTGCTGCAAGTGAAGGTCGACGATGCTATGGATAATGGTATTCATGCTCCTTCTTCTTTTTTTTTTTTTTTTTTTTTTTTTCTCCTGTGGCAAATACCTCACTTGATACGTTTCAGGAATTCATTTGCTTTTTTTATCACTGTCACACTGGCAATTGATAGCCCTGAACTAATGCATCTGGGACCTCCTGCCACTTCCAGCAGCCAAGTAGCAGAAACTGCTAAATTCCAGCATGGTGAAATTAAATTCTGTTGTATTTCTTGCTCCCCTGGTCCAGGACAAAGCTTCAATTTCCCTGTTTGGTCTTTCAGTCTTTCCCTGCCATGGCAGCCATTCTCCGTGCTTTGTCCATCATCGCTATCGTTCTGTTTTTATGTCAGGCTCATTCCTGAAGTATTGATCCCAAAGTCAATCTTAGAGATGTTTTGCTGGATATCCACCTTCTGCCCAATATTTCCCTTTAAGCACCGCTTGCTTTCCAGCTGCTCATGACCCTTACAGTTCCCCTTTTAAACTTCTCTAGAAGAAGTACTTATTTCCTGTGGCAGGTCATATCTCATGCTTTACTTGCATCTGGGTGACTATCTACCACATATGCTCAATCTACAGAAACTGCTTGTTTTATTGGCAGCTCGGCTTGCATGGGTGTAAGCTGCACTCAGTAACTGCCATCTTGCATTTTATTCCCCTCTCCAGCTTTGTACCCACATTTTCAATCGTTTTCCTTCCTTCGGGCTCTTTCCTAGAGCTTTGGTAATGCTGATGTCAGAGGAGCAGGCTTGTCACTGCCTGAATCCTGTCTGCTCGCCAAAATCTTGAATTCAGGCTCTGGATTTGCTGTTGTGGTCGCTGAGAACCTCCTTCCGTAATTAAGAGTCCCTGCAGCCAAAACAGCAAATTCCTTCGCTAGTGCTTCCAGAAGCCTGGGATGGACATGATGCAGTCTTTCCCTCATCTCACACATGAGTGACTGTCTTCATAATCAGCTCGTACACCTAAATAGTCACAGATTTAAAATCCATTCCCTTTTCCAAAGAGAGCTGGCAAGCCATTTGAAGCCCAGATCCCGCTGCGGTGTTGATGTCACACCACTGCAAGAAAATAGCCTTGGTTTCGATGGGCTAGCACAAAACTTTGGGCTGCAGAGGGAAGGAAGGAGGGAGTGTGTTGTCTTTCCAACCTCCAAAGGAAAGACTGAAAGCATTTGTAGTACAGGAGGCTCCAAAATGTGCCTGAGCCGCTTTTCAGGCTCCTCTTATTCAGTGATTTCTGGTCAGCATAACTGCTTTAGCATGGGGCTTTCCCTCCCTTGCTCTACATCACTGCTGCTCCCATGCTTTGAGGATGCAAAGGGTGAATGTGGTAGTTTTCTGCCTATCCCAGCGAGAAACATTTTGATTTGGATGAAAGACATACACTGTCTTCATATCTGTTACCCAAGTGATCCAGCAGTTACCAGGGAGTGACATTTTCTCCTCTCTAGAAACTGGATATACCTTGGCTAACTGACATCGCTGCTTACAGATGCAATTACAGTGATACTAAATTTCTGAGGATTGCCATCGCATGCGGGGGAATCTGGGAACCTCATAACAAGCTATAAAGTCAGGAGGCAAGCCAGCGTGCAGAGATCTTGGCAGCTCCCCCATGATGGAAGATCCTGCTGTACTCAGGGCCGTGGTGCCAAAATGCAGCACGAACTATTAATTTGCTCTGATGATCCTCCCGCCTCAACACTGCCATATATTTCAGTACTCCTTGGCCTTCCCAAACTGCCTGGAGTCCCAGGAGCATCCCAAAGATGGGTAAGCCAGCAGTGCAGGGGATGGGGTGGCTGACTCCATCTCAGTGAGTGGAAGAAAAAGGACACGTACAGGCCATTGTGCATCTGCCCCCTTCATCCCTCCTCCTCACAGCCCAGGCTGCATCCCAAACCTGATAGAAGAAACAGGCACAGACCGAGCCGAGCCTTTCCCCAGGCTCCCACTTACACGTTAGGTTTCCTCTCCAGCCATGCAGCCCAGCCAGCTGCAGATCCCCTGGAGCTCAAAGGCAAGTCATTGCCTGTCAGACTGGGTGGTGATGGACAGGACGGGGTCAGCAGGGAGGGGACAGGATGGGGAGAAACCATGGGATGGGATTGAGGTGGTGAGGTGGTTGGGACGGGGAAGAGGGCTTTGTGTTCCAGTTGGGAAGGATGGGAGGGCAACACAGTGCCATGCCGAGCCGTGCGCAATTTCCCTTTCTCTTTGGGACGCTGCGAGCAGCACAGACAGCTCTGAGCAAGGAGATGTCCTGTGGTTGAGCCCTGGCGAGAGCCCCGGGCAGGGAGAGCAGAAGCTGTCGAGATGCTGTGTGTGTTCAGCACTGCTGGGCTCCTCCAGCTGCATGGGAGCAGCAAGCCTTTTTCTTTTTTCCCTTTTTTTTTTTTTTTTTTTTTTCTGTAACCCCATACAGCCTGTTTCCAGCAGCTTTGGGTCAGCCCGAACCACCCTGGGCTTGTTTATGTCTCCCATGAGACAGGTTTTGGGTGATGCACGTGTGAACCACAAAAACAAACGCCCCCAGGTTGCTTTTGCTAAACACAGGCGCAGTGCCTGCAGTGTGTGACTCTTGCAGGCAGCCCTCAGTGGGGTCACACCATTAACACCAACAGGAGTTTGTCAGCCCCATCAGGGAAAGGGACTGGAGTTTAGTGCCCTTTGCTGGCAGCCTGGAGACGCAGTGAGCACAGCTTTCAGGGCTGATCTCGCTCCCTTCTGCTTGCAGATAGCAGAGCTGGAAAATGTGAACTGGGACCTGCTGGGACAGATGTCCCAGCTCAGGGCTGTGAACGTTGAGTTTTCCACTTATCTCTCGTTAGCAGAGATGCCCTTTCCCCCTCTTGTGGGGTAACGGGTGCGGGGTGTTGAGGAAGAAGCAGCACCTCGTTGAGTCACCGTACGGTGCCACGGGAAGTGGTGCGTCCCATGGACACGCAAGCAACCATGTGCTGGTGATGAAATCTTGTGAGGCCAGCCAGGCATTTCCCCCTGTTACAGCCCAAAGAAGGAGTAAAGATGAGCTTATACCTGGGTGACTTTGGGGTGGTTTTCATTTAGGCAAAATAGAAGCACATGAAAAAGGTATCTGCTGCCACAGGTAGCCCTCTGGCGTCAGAGCAGCCCCGAGGATGCTTGGGTGGCAGTCTGCATCTTCAGATGCTCAAGGGGATGTCACTGGTTGGATAGGGAAAAAAATCAAAAATAGCAAATAAGACCTTAAAACTGGGTGAAACTTGTGACCGAGTTGCCTGTTAATTACCGTGGTGTTAATTACAGAGCCTGGAAATGCAGACTCCCAGCCCGGCGTGCCCCAGCCAGTGCAGCCAGCGTGCAGCGGCACTTCCCGCGTGCATATGGGGCCAGCTGTTCCCGGTTGCTCTTGAAATCGTAACAAGCTGCTGTCTTTATGTATGGCCTGTCATTTGCTTAAAGGATCTCTGGACCTTTTGCACCCTAACAGTGGACTCTGTTGAAAAATAAGGGGGAGGGACAATTGTTAGTGAGAAGTCCCATACCACATAAATTTTGTGCTGGTGGCTGCGGTTTTTAATTTCATATAAATCAGCCCTTTCTTTTGACTAAAATCCAGCCTTTGAAGACTCTGCAGTCCACTTAACATCTTGCTAGCATTTGAGAACTGGCCCCAAATTAAATAGATTGGATTTGCTGCATTCAGGTTGGCTAAAACCCAGAAGTAACAATGGAAAAACAGTATCAGTGATGGAGAAAAAAAAAAGAGGCTCATCAGCTCATCTTCCCCATCTTCCCCTGTAGCTGAGCATCTTTCCCCAGAGCCAAATGGGTTCATCTCTGTGTGGGTTACATTGCCACATCCCGATACGGCCCCCACCACTGGGTTGGGCATCACCAGAGGGGGTGAGGGAAGCAGTGCCCAACCCCTCTGACCCTCTTGATTTTTCTCACTCCTTTTCCAGCTGCAGAAGACGGGGCCATGAGGACAGCCTGGCAGGGGAAGGCCGGTCGCAGCCCGCTCCAAGCCCTGTATGAGAGTGACCAGGTGAGGGGACAGGGCGAGGGAAATGGGAGTGAAGGAGGAAAGGGTGGCAGGGTTTGACCCCTTCTCCCAGCCCTTCAGTTCATGGGCACTGGGCCATTGCCAGCCACCCAAGGACACACGCCCAAACCTCTGGCTGTGCCCAAAAGAAAAGACCGTGCCACTTTAGGGGGTAGTTGGTGCTCAAAACCTGCTTACGGCCCTTGCTGGAATTGGGATAAATGGATTCAGTGCTGGTGGGCTGAGCCATGATGAGAAACCCATGTGGTTTTGCCATCTGGAGACGTCAGAGGAAACTCTGGGTCATTGTGGCAAGGCAAGAGCATCTTTGCTGGACTTCCTGAGCTCATCATTCATAGCTTCTTCTATGATGATCCTTGTGGGTCCCTTATATATAATATAGTATGATAATTAATATAATGTAATTAATATAATAAGTTCCTTATATATAATATAATACAGTATAATACATCCCTTATATATAATTATAATATAATATGTTATAATGTAATGTAGGATAATTATATATGGATATATATAATATTGTATGATTCTTTGTTGGGAGAGATATATATGTATATCTATACACTCACAGACACACATGTTTATCGTATATTTATGTATGCATATACATAAATATGTATGTTAAGCTGGTTTGGGTCATGACAGGTTTATAATCCTGGGACATTTCGGGCCTTTCCATCACCTGCTGCACCTGCCGAGATGCAGGGTGTTGGTGGGTCCCTGCCCATGCAGGACGCTGCTGCAGCGGAGCCAGGTCCCTTTCCATGCTCAATGCTTTGTGTTCCAGCCCGGGGTGGTGCTTACACGTCTATAAGCAGCCGAATTACATTTGCTCTGGGGAAAATGGCAAATGCGGACGTCTTTGGCCATGACGCCTGCATACCCTAATCCTGCTGGAATGTCCTGGTGTTATTTCCTTGAAAGTGATGCTTAATTTCTCTGGCTTTTAAAAGGAAGGGAAAGAAGGGAGCAATTTTGCCCTGAATTAGCTGAAAGACATGCACTTATTCCAGTGGGCGGCTGCTGAAAAGTAGTCACATTTATTTGTTGCCATGCCTGCAGACAGTGTCTGTCTGTCTGTCTGTCTGTCTATCCATCCCTATAGTTTTAAATTATGCAAGTGCAGGGAAAAACACCTGAAAAAAATATCAGATCATTAAAATGTCTGTGTTTTTTTTTTAGCACTTGCAAAAAGCATTTCCATTTTTAAAAGGTGGAGGGCAGCTTCCAAACAAAACCCAGCAAGAGAATTTTCTACCAAAAAGTTTGGCTCTGTAGCAAGTTGTACCATGAAAACACCTCTTTAGCTATGATCATTGCCGCCCTAGATCCAGTGCTCTTCATATCCAAGTTGCCAACAATGTCAAAATCATCTCTTGGAGGCAGGTAGAGTCCGTTGGCTCGTCCTTTGCAGGAGGAACTTTTCGCCCTGGTGTTAGTGCCACCCTGGAGGTGAGGGCTCTGCTGGATCATGCACGGTGTGAGCGGTTTGCTTCAGCACCCCAGATCCTGGCAAGAGTTTTACAAAGCCCAAGCCACGCAGCACTGCCTCTCCCATACTGTGGTGACTCCTAAAATCAATGACAGCTGTCAGCAGTGAGGATGGGGACACCAAGGAGGTGGCCTGCCCTTTGCCCTTCATTGTGTGGTGGCCACAAGTGGGACGCACCAGCTGCAGGGACAATGCTGTGGAGCTGTGTGATCCCTGCGTGGCTCAGAGTGAAAGCCATGGATGTCTTGCAACACGGTATTATTGCATGGCATTAAAGCAACAGCTCTGTAGGGTCAGAGCCACCCTGGGTTAGGAACGGATGGCGAGACCGTTAGCGGCTGCGGCTAAGACGAGGCTTTTGGGAAGCTCCCAGCAGTGGCTTTGGGGCTGAGCATGAAATCTCCCAGCCGCAGCTTGTAAAAGGCAGAGGGAGCAGGCAGGAGGAGGGGACCTTCCTCTTCTGAGTTCCTGGAAATGGCTTCCTTCCCCAGATATTTGATTGACATTTTTGGAGTTTCTGATGAAAACCCGGACAGGAAAGGACGCCTCCAGATTGCAGGGGGATTTCAGCTGGGGCCCATGCATGTCCCCAGACTGGTGTAAGACAACTTCATCAGCCAGCATGGGGAGAGGCTATAACACGACTCGTTTCATGCCCCTTTCTGCACTCCTGATCTTCTTGTCTCCTCATCTTGCTCCTCATCACATTTTGTTCTCTCTTTTGGCCCCAGCGGGTCCAAGCATTAAATACACCAAAGCAAGTTGAGTTCAAAGTCAGCGCTGTCCCCAAAAAGCCCACGGAAATCCCCTGGAAGCCCCCTCCAAAAAAACAGAGAAGGGGAAGTGATGGGAACAGTTGTGAGCCTGATGTTGTACATAGATCCCTGTCAGTTTGGGTGAGCTGGTGACCATTGCTCTTTTTCCTCCCCAGTTGGAGCAATCGTCGCTGCAGGCAGTTCACCAGCAGAGGCGTGAGCTGTTGAGCAACGTCTGCAGCCGTTACACCCGCAAGCGGCGTCTCCTGCGGCCGGATGACTTGCGGCACTTGGTGGTGGATGACACGCACGGGCTGCTCTACTGCTACGTGCCCAAAGTGGCCTGCACTAACTGGAAGCGGGTGATGATGGTCCTGACGGGGCAAGGCAAGTACCGGGACCCTTTGGAAATCCCTGCCAATGAGGCCCATGTCTCATCCAACCTGCGCACCCTCTCCGAATACAGCATCCCCGAGATCAACCACCGCCTGCGCAGCTACCTCAAGTTCATCTTCGTGCGGGAGCCCTTCGAGCGCCTGGTCTCGGCGTACCGCAACAAGTTCACCCGCAGCTACAACACGGCCTTCCACAAGCGCTACGGGACCAAGATCATCCGGCGGCACCGGCAGGAGCCCAGCGACAGGGCGCTGGAGCGCGGGGACGATGTGCGCTTCGAGGAGTTCGTCTACTACCTGCTGGATCCACGGACGCAGCGGGAGGAGCCCTTCAATGAACACTGGGAGCGAGTGCACTCGCTCTGCCACCCCTGCATTGTCCACTACGACGTGGTGGGCAAGTACGAGACCTTGGTTGAAGACGCCAATTACATCCTCCAGCTGGTGGGGGCCGACACGACTGTCAAGTTCCCATCCTCGTCCAAGACCACGAGGACGACAGATGACATGACAGCCCAGTTCTTCCAGGACATTAGCCCCTTCTACCAAAGGAGACTCTTTAATTTATACAAAATGGACTACTTGCTCTTCAATTACTCCATCCCCTCTTACCTCCGCATCCGATGAGGCAGGGGCTGGGGGAGAGAGGTGGGAGAGAGCTGGGTAACTCTCATTTTACCACAAATCTTCTCCTCCGACCCTGAGCTGATCTCTTGGTTCATCGCCGTGCCCTCTCCGTTATGGTCTGCTCCACATCCTGATGCCTCATTTAGGCAGGGTCTGGAAGGAGGAGGCCTCACAAAACACTGGGGCTGGAGCTTTCCTTCCCTTTCATCTCCAACAGGAGATGTTGGGGGGAACAGGAGGCTGCTGGCTTTGACGGCTTGCCTTGTCCGGGGACCTTTAACTCCTCTGTAGGTCCAGTTTGGGGAAGGCTCTTTTTTTCGGGCAGGATCCCTTTGGGTCTTTCTCCTCACTGGGCATGGACTTGGGGGACAGGATGGCGTGTGTCAGAGACTTGCATAGGACCAGAAATAAAGCAATAATTTAATGTAAGTTTTTCCATTTGTTTCAAATTGCTCCCACCTTCTTTTTTTTTGCTTTGTTCTTCTCCCTCCACCCCAGCTTCCCACACTGTCCCCCACCACTGGGGAAGGCAGCAGCGTTTCTCTCTGACAAAGCCTGGAGGGCTTTTTTGTTCCTCATCCTCACGTGCTCTTGGCTAGGATGTGAAAAATATTGCAAACAGAGAGACTGGAGCACATTTGCAGCTGGCATGGGCTCCTGCAGCCAGAGCCTGGCACTGGGATGGCTGTGTTGCATCAGGGATGGAAGAAAATCATTTTGGGGAGCTGAACTGGGGCAAACTGGGGTTGGGAAGGGCCTCAGAGAGCAACTGTGCTGGGCAGGGGAGAGCAGTGGTGAGGTAAAGGTGATGCTGCACTGGGAGGGCTGGAGAAGGAGCGTGTGTATGTGTGCCTGCTTATTTGTGAGAGTGCGCGTGTGCATCAGAAAAAATAAAGAATTAAAAATGGGGACAGAGACACCTAGTGGAAAATTCTCCTCTGGTTGGCTAGCTTTAAACAATTCTTTTTTTTGAAGAAGAAAAAGGGGGGAACACAAAAGAAAATGACAGACACAGTCCTAAGGCTTTAAATTCAAGCAGTCCAAAGAGCTGTATTTCTTTAAAACCATATTTCAGTCTTTCCCCTTTTCTGTTCAGCTTTGGCTCAGTGGCTGCCTTTGTAAATAAACACGCCGGTAATAGAATTTGCCGTAGTGTGTGTCTGCTGGCTCAGCTGCGAGCACTTGACTTATTAGTGCAATACAATGGGAGGTTTTATAAAACCCCAGTGTGCTCAGACTGTTTTTAAAAAAATAATGTTTTCATCTAACAACTTTCGGCTTCTACGTCTTAACCTTTTTTGCTCTATGCCTCTGATTGTCCCTTTCAGCTGACATTCCCTCCTTGGTTACGCTGTTTGGACAGTGGGTTTAGGAAAGCACTGCAAAAGAAAAGTAAATAAAACTGCTGGTGATCCTGGCAGCCTGACCGATTCTCCCAATGTGGGTTGGAGCTCGCGCAGAGATGGCCTTTCTCGTGCTACCTTAGTATCTCTCTGCCTGGCTGAAAGTCAAAGCACAGAAACAGCTGACGTGATGCAACAAATTTCGTCTGCAGCATTCGGGCTCGGAGTGGCTCCCTCCCGTTTACTCAGGATCTCACGTTCCCCAGTTAGCACTTGCCTGTGCTTGGGGAAAAAAAAAAAAAAGAAAAAAAAAAAGAAAAAAAAAAAAATCATTGTTCAAGTCGCCACAAGCTCTCTTCTTTGCTTTTGATCATGATTCATAACTCGGGGTCAGATGCAGAGTCATAAAGGGATGGATTTTTAGATGGATTTCTTTGCCAAAATACTGCTACTTGCAGGTAGCTCTTAAAAGCTGACAGCATGGTGAGTGGCATAGGCAGGCACACGGTGGCAAGGACAGACAGGCAGCAGCAAGGACAGACACAAAGACTGTCTCCTGCTGCCCACACGTGTTCAGACTGGCTGGTTGGGAGCCCCTTTGGGATCTCTGGTGTGACAGAGAGGGTCTGACAAGGCTTTGTCTGATGGTGGTGTTTTGAAGGTGGTGGAGGAGGTGGCCATCACTTGGGCCACGTATTGGGGAATACCCACTTTTAGGCTTTTTCTAGAAAAAAACACAACCATCACCCCCAACAAATTCAGGTCTTCCCCCTGCCCAGAGCCCCCCTTAGGAAGCACGGCCTGCCCCCAGAAAATGGCCACCCTGCGGCCTGCAGCCCGGGGCAGCCCCGCGTCGCAGGCCTGGGCCTGCATGGAGCTCGGGGGACACCGTGCGACAGCAGGGCACAACTGCAGGCCTGCCAGACGGCTGTTTTTTTTGTTTGTTTTTGCTTTTTGTTTTCCAGCTGTTCCACCTCATCCCTTCCTCTTGCCAGAGGGGAAAGCATCACGGGACTCGAGGCCACCTCGAAAATGGAGTTGGATTTTTGTTTACTCCTCTGCCTCAGCATGGGGACACGGTGGCACCTCGACACACACGGGGGCTGAGCATCACGCCTCCCACCCAAAGGGCGCTCTGCTGCTGCGAGCAGGGAGAGTGTCCAGGAGGAAGACGATGGTTGGGAGATGAAGGACTGGAGCACTATTGGGGTCCCAAATGGAAGGGTCTCTGTGACACTGGGGTTCGCAGTGGCCGACCTGTGTGACCACACACCACAGGGTTTGGCAGCAGCCAGGTGACACCGCTGGGCCCTCCTGGCTGTGGTGACCCTGCAAAAAGGAGCAGAGATGCCAGAGCAAGCATGGCTACAATTAGCCACCGACATCGTTATGAAGAAGCTTGGCTGCTGGCGGGCAGGGGGCCGGGCACTGCTCCTCACCCAGCCTGGTGGCCCCAGCGGGTTGGGGCAGGAGAAGCAGGAGGGCAGGGGACAGCAGCAGCCGGTGCTGCCAAGGTCACCCCAGCTCAGCAACGGGAGCCTGAAGACAAATGGAAAAATCCAAGCGAGATGCAATAATTGCACACGGCTTAGCCTCGGGCAAGGAATAACCTTGCAAACTCTATTTAAACCCTCCTTTCCCCTCTGCCTCCCCATCAAGTGCCTATTAAAAATAATATTTTTTTAGAAAAAAAAGCACCACATCTGTTGCCATATGAAACAGCATTCAGACCCCCGGGTCACAGAGAACCCCTCTCACAGATGGGGCAAGTACTCCCTGGCAGTGCTCAGTGGGGGCTCAGTAGGATCACCCACCCTACCAGCCCTGGCCTCAAACAGGCTGCAGGGCTGGGGGACAAGCAGCCCCGAGAGAGCCAGCTTGGCCCTGGGGTTCAGAGCGATGCTTGGCAGCTGCTGTGGAGCTCTCAAAGCCCCAGGGATGCAAGGAGAAAATAAGAACAGCATCACTTTTATGTGTGTGTGTGGACATGCATACATATGCAGTGTAAATAATGATTATGCTATAATGTATAATAGAGTTATTGCAAATAATTTTAATAGTTAATACATATGTAACAAGTATGTATATAAAATCTGTTACAAACATAATTAGCATATGTGATTAGACTATAATGTTTAATAGAGCAATTATATTTGCATCTGATTGTAGTATTTAATAGGCATAGATTTATATGTGTTCACGTGTGTGTGTGTATGTGATACCTACACACATACTCACAGACGAGACTCCCTCCCCGTACAAGAGGAGCCCCTTCCCTTCCCACAATGTGAGCTTTCAGGCAAATGTGGCTCAGCAGCTAACGGAGCCAGCCTTGTCCTCTGCACGTCGCTACCTTCACAGCTCGCTCCGGCCTTCAGCATGCGGCGGGCGCGCTGCCCGTACTGGGATGCTTCGTGCTGCAGAGCTGCCAGCCCCGTCCCTGGTGACCCATCTGAAATCATCGCATTTCTCCATCCAGCGCAACACAACCGAGCTTCAGTGATGGGGAGCTTTCCTTCCCGAGCTCGCTGTGCACCACAGATTGGGTTGTTTACCAGCTGGAGGATTAAATAGACCTCCATTGAAGGGGAAAAAAATGTTTTCAAGTATGTCTTGGAAGTGGTGTCTCGCTTGAAGGAGGCTTTTCAGACTTGCTTGTTTGCTGGCTGGCACTTCACTCGTCCCTGGTGAGGATGCAGTGTCTCAAACAAAGTAGTTTTTCTGGAAAAATACTGTACTAGGATGAGGGCAGTGAGTAAAAGCTGGGGAGAGGCAGATAAATCCTTCAACTGTCCCTGAAAGCAACCCCCTGCTCTCCTCTCCCTATGGCAGGTGACAGCCCCTTCTTTGCCTGCCAAAGGACACCCTAGCACCATCAGGATCTCCCCAAGGCCACCCCAGCACCAGGACAGGCACCCAGCTCCTCCCAACCCCAGCACCCTTCCTCAGACCCCTCCCAAAACATGGGTATGAACCTGAAATTTAGTTTACTGGGGAGCAACTAACAGCTGGTCTCAGGCGTGAGTCTAATCCTCACTGCTATTACAGCATGAAACAAAACAAAAGGGAAAAAATAAAAATAAAATAAAAACATTTTACAGCTTTTCACTGCCTCCTCCTATGGCCCAGATCAGCTGGCTGATGGCTGCACAGAGCTTGGAGGAGCCCAAGGCATTTGTTTTTTAATTTCTGCTTTATTCAAAACTAGCCAGTCTGTGCCAAAACTCCACATTTGTTCTTTTTTTCCCCACAGAGATTAAAATAAGGTGAGACTCTACTGGGACCTTGTAGCATTTGATGGATTTCTCAGTCCAGGGCAAGCGCAGAGCTCAGCAGGACAGGTCAGCTGGCAAGCAGTGAGACAGGAGTGCTCCTCTCCCACCTCCTCCTATTTAAGGAAGTTGCTTATTTGGGAGCCGTGAGGAATAAATACAAATAAAAGCCACCATCAGCTCAAATGGTGTACAGGTGGAGGTGATGGGGTAGCACAACCCAGCCAAACCCCAGGTACATTAGTGATGTAGACACACAGCAGCAGAGACATCAGGCCCACTGCTAGCAGTGACCTTCCTGCTGGGTTGGAGTAAAGAGAAATCACTCCGTGATGTCCGTTCCCCTTCTGGGCTCTGCTGCCTACACAGGTTTGCTCTGAAGGCACATGAATTTTATGGAGGAAAAAGGAGGTAAGCAACATCCCCCAGAACCTGCCGCAATGAAATAACCCCAGGCAAACACTCCAGGTAGCACAAAACCAGGTGGGGCAAGCTGGGATTTACTGAAGGTCTTAAAATCAAGGATCCGGCACGTGTTTAAACCCCACATCACTAACGGGTGGGAAATGCTGTTACCTTTGCAGCCCTGGGTGCACAAGTGTGATCAAAGCACTCAAGGCTTCCTGCACCTCATTGCCCATCCCAGGGAAGGCTGGCGGTGCTGTCTGGGAGGAGCAGGCCCAGATGCAGTTTTGGGAACGCTGATCCAAGACTTGCTCCAGGGTTACATGTAGCCTTTGTTAGCAAGGGCCCTTTCTCATTTGCGCAGGGAAAGAAAGAAAAGGAGGAAGGAAAAAGAGTAAACAGACTGAATAGCCAAAGAGCTAGCCTTTCACTGCCCTTGAATTAAAAAAAAAAAAAAAAAAAAAAAATCCCTTTATTGAAACCATTTCCTTTGGTTATATCATTTCTCTTGAGCCTGGAAGCAATTTTCAGTCTTAAGCACTCCGCGCACTAAGTGCACAGGCAGGAGGCTGATGCTTGGCTGCCCACCGAGTGGCCCCCCGAGGACACCGAGTCTCACGGGGACCCTCGTGACACCCAGACATCACTTGCAGCCCCAGCACCTCCTGTAATGGGGGGCTCAAGCCCAGCCCGGGCAAGGTGCAGTGCAGGTCACCCCGTCCCAGCTGGGCAGCACAAGTAGGACACAGATGGCCTCTATTACGTGTTCCCATTCGTGTCCTCTGTCAACAGTTACAACCACAACAAGCCGAGCTCTGCCCAGAAATCCCCCGAAGAAGGGACGCACCCGTGCCAGGGCTTTGTTGGAGCTGTATGGCAGTGGAGCAGCTGAGTGCTGGGCTCTGGGAATTGATGCTGGAGGAGGTGACTGGGCCACCTCGCAGGAAAGCAGCTCTCTGAGGCAGCAGGGACACACAGCAAGGTGGGGAAGAGAAAGGCTGGTGCTGGGGCAGGAGGAGTTATTTGCCAGGACTGCTCAAGCCAGTGCCAAATTGGCACTAATAAAAGTGCATGAAATAAAACGCTAAGCTGAAGTTATTAAAATATGTATGTATCTTTTAGTGCAGCTCCCTCAAACTGGGACTGGCAATCAGACACTTGCTTTGTTTTCCATGCAAGCCCCCACAGCCACCGCTGCTGCTGCAGTTATCGCAGGTGCTCAGGGCTGACCGTGCCTGGGCTGCAGCAGGAGATAAAACAGCGAGGCCCAAGGTGGTGGAGAGGGTGCCCCAAATGCTGTCACGTCCCCACCATGTCCCCACACATGCTCCCCAGCTCAGTTGGTGCGGGGTTATTTACCCTTCAAATCTAAAAAAGGAAGAGGAGGCTGGGAAAGGAGGGGAACAACAGCTTGGTTTTGTCCAGGGAGCGCTCTTCCCCACTCCTGGTCTCCCAGCAATGAAAAGCTTTTGCCATTAGGGACCCTCAGCCACTGTCAACCCTGTGCAGAACCCCAGCCCCACTGCAGTATCAGGAGCAAAGAAAAAGCCCAAGGCCAGCAGTCACTCAACACAGCTCAAATCCAGGTGTTGAAGGGCTAGTGGGTCCTCAAACAAGGCGACTGTCTCCTAGCAGGAAGAGCCATGGCAAGAAAAACATCCTCAAATCCACAGCATTCAATTTTTTTAAACCACTTTATTTGTGTGTGTTTCTATAAACGTTTTAACTACTGGACATTTCATAAACCGTAAAAACAAAACCAGCCCTCCTACCCCCAAAATGCACTCAAATCAGCTTGTTGGTCAGACAACAGCAACGCTGCTGGCTTAGGTAGGTGGTATCCCTAGATAACCTCGTGCTGGGCGCAAGCCAGTGAGACACTCACTGCGTCAGACCCTAAGCATCTGAGCGACAGAGAGGAGATGAGTTTAAAGACCTGGATGCTCTCCTCCTCCAGGGAAAGGGGGCAAATACAATATTTTCCTGGATGGCAAGTCAGAGCTGGACAGAGATGTTGTGACACCTGCAGGATCAGATGCAGCAATCTCAGCAGGCTTTGGAGCAGCCTTGCAGGCTGTGTTGGTTTTAGGGACTGCAGCCGACCGAAATGTTCGTTCAGTACAATATAGCCCAGAAGCTCCTTAGGGCCAAGTTGGCCGGGCGTGGGTGTGAGCAGCAGGTGCTGCCTAAACTCGGCTTACTCACGTGCGACGGCGCAAGTCTGTGGGTGCTGATTCCTCCGGGTGGGCGAGCCCAGCTGTAAGGCACGACGGGGAGGAGAGGCAGGGCGGTGGGGCAGCAGGGGAGGCCCAACCCAGCCGGGTGACCCAGCGCTCATCGCCAAGCACCCCACTGTCACGGAGGAAAGCACCGTGTTGAACGAGTGATGTGGAGCAGCGCACGTTGCCTCAGTTCCCCAGGGTCATGTCTGTGCCGTGGACTAGCCAAGCCAGGCGGAAACAGGCGGCGAGGAATCCAGTGCCCAGGAGATCCCCCAGGGCAGTGAGGTAGGGGATAGAGAAATTATCTGGATCCAGCGCCTTCCTCCACATCAGGCGCACAATTAGGTCGGCCACGTAGAGCAGGATTCCCACCTGGAGAGGCAAGACAGGCTCTGCTGTGATGCAGCAAGAAGGCAACACACAACCTCCCTCAGCTCCCATTCACTTCAGCAGAAACAGGGTTGCTGCGGATACACAGGCAGCCCCAAAGCGTAAGTTTGCAACCAGATTTTTTTCTCCTCATCCTTCTTCTTTCCATTAGAAATTCAAATCTCGTCTACTTTGTTTTTCCTAAAAGTCTCAGTGGGCAACTAGAGTTTGAGGCAGTTTTTACATCAAAGTTATCCCAAGCAGCACTGACACATTAAAAAAATATAAAATAATTTTTTTCATCTCAATAATTTTAAAATCTTTGTTGTGATTTCTTTTAATTCCTATTTTGCTCCCGCTTCTGATAAACAGATGGAGGAGAAAATATTTCTCTTAAAGATTAAAGACCGTCTAGTTAATTGAATTAAGAAGGGAGAGTTTGCACTCCACATCTGCAGTCCCCCCATAGGGGACCACAGCACAACAGGAACCAAAGAGAGAGGCAGCATTTCTAAAGGTGCAAACAGCAAGCTGGGTGCAGGGAGAGGGAGATGGAGGGAGCAAATTAACAGCAGAATCACAGAAACTAAATCTGAATAGAAACTCAAGAGTTTTATAAAGTCCGTCCCTCTGCCTCAATGCAGGGTGAAATATGTCCCCATCTTTCCTGACAGTGTTTAAATGTATGCTAAACCACCCCCAAAGATGGAGATTACACACTGTAAGCAATCAGCCCCGCGGCTTAATTTTTTGACTTTTCTTCTTTTCTCCAAGGTCTAACATAAATCTGTCTTTTTCCATTTGAAACCCCTGATTTCTTGATTCATTCCTAGTGACCACAGAGAAAGCGTTATTCTGTCCCTCCCCACAGAAACTCGGTAGTTTAAAGGCTATTACCAGATTTTTCTCAAGCCTCTCTTCTTTAGACTAGCTAACCCCAGTCCATTCAATTGTTCCTCTGAGGTCATGTTTTCTAGGCCCCTAATCTTTCTCTTTGGGCTTCCTCCAGCTGAACCGAACTTCCCCCTCTCATTCTTTCTGGTTTTCTTTATAAATTGTAATGGATGGGAAGAAAGAACCAGGCTGAGCACATTCTCCTCTGCTGGGCTCCATGGGAGTCTTTTGGGGTCAGTGGCGTTGCTGGGATTCTGCTCTTTACACTGTCATTTATTCAGTGTATTTTCATGCTTGGCTCTGGTTGAGGAGTTACCTCGATGCATAAAGAGAAGAATAAATATTTTCCTTTACAACTATGGCTGTGGTGCGGGGCTTCGGGTTGTGCAAAGGTCAAGAAAAACTGATTGTTTACACACGCAAGGAATTCACCCGTGGACACAAGGCTGCTTGTAAGGCAAAGTGAGAAGCCAGCTGCCTCGCCCTACAACCTAATGAATTACTGATTTAAAAGGGCAAGTGAAGTCAGAGCCTCTGTGAGTTTGTGACAGATGCATGCATTTCTGAGTGAGACGACAAAGTTTACAGGGCAGTGAAAACACTGAAAGGGAACAGGCAGAACAAATTGGTTGAACTGCCCGTTGCTGACCCCAAACCTTTACTTTCCGTGACGAGCTTCCCAGGCCTGGGTTTTCCCTTCGCTTTTGACTCATACGGCCCCGTCCAAAGGGATCATGATATATGAAATTGGTTTCCAAAATGAGTGGGGAAACCTGCTGGCTGGGTTTCATAGTCTTTCATTTCCTCCTTACTAGGATGACCAGTAGGAATAACTGAGGCTTAACAACTCAAGGAGCAAATGTGGTAAAAAGGTACCACCTTACAGCAAGAGGTACCTAAGCTATGTGTGTCTGCCTACTGCAGCTCTGTGGATAACAGGAATTTCTTCCTCATCTCATTCTAATCCCTCCCTCGTCCTTAGTGGCAGTTGTGCTTCCGTGGGAAACTGCACAGTGGCAATGAGGGTGAAATATTACTGGACGAGTAGAAAATAGAGGTCGCTTGGTAGAAAGGACACCTGAAATGAATGGAAATGGGGGACACTGCTTGGAGCTTTAGCATGACTCCTGTCTAGCCTGGCCACTGTTTTGGTTTTGTGGTATCTATTTTGTAGTATTCCTTTTGGAAGAAAAGCTGGGGTTTACCTGCAGCAAAGCAGCAGTCAGATAAAACATCACAAAGGTGAAGGACAGAGAAGTGTGGCCTCCTTGCAGCAGGTGGATGGTGTAGAGGAACACGAGGTGCCCTGGGATAACCAGGAGGAACAGGACTCGGGCTGACTTGGAATTCACCTCTGCAGAGGACAGAGAAAAAGAGTGATCACAACGGCTGCAGACAGTGGGGAGAGAACAGAAGATGGTTGTGTATTTTAATGCTGGTACGTAGAGTTGGGTCTGTCCCCTCCCACCAAACACATTGGTAATGCCTTTTCTAGATCATGCAGCAATCTGGAGCATCTGTAGTATCAGCCCAGCAGCTTTGTCTGGCACTGAAAACTGTGCCAAAGACATGCTCCATGCTGATCCTCTCACTCTACATCTTCTAAACACTCCTTCTCAGCAGCTATCTCCCTCCCACTGCTTCTGCTCTGTCTTGCTGCAACCCACTTTCCCAGCTTTTAGTCTGCTCTAGCAGTAACTCCCAATCTAGTAGGGAAAATCGAGTGAGCCTGCAGTCTAAAAAGACAACAGACCCAAACTGAGTTTTAATGATGTTTAGGTTTGTCCACGGCTGAAGATGGAGGAGTTACTGATTTTCAGTAAGGAGTTACTGATTTTCAGCTCTATTCAGCCCCCTGCCAACAGGTGATGGCTCTAGGCTGGCCACGCTTAAAATCACCTTCTATCAGATAAAATCTCAGATTCCTTTTCAATTACTTTCTTTAGCATTTCCTGAAGACCAGTTTCTTTACATGTTAGTGAGCAAAAACATACAAGCTTTTTTTCAAGCTGCCTGCTGCAGAGATGTTGCTTGCCTGTCTGAGGATCTTCCCCATTAGGGAGAAAGGGAGTTCTGCCTTTGAAACCCACCTAGTCCTTCGCGCCAACCAGGCTTGATAAAGGAGCTATCTGTGATGACGGGCCTTGAGACATGGACACCTAGAGTTCAAGGTCTACCTGATGAGAAGAATGTGGTGCATGGGTTGGGCCAATTCTGCCTCATCTTGTATGGCAAAACTCCAGGCATGCTCCAGAAATGCAGGAATGTGGAAATACGGCTGGCCTGGATGGCGACCAGATTCCCTCCAACACCTATGAGGACAAAACACAGTAAACCTGTACACCACCTTCACTGCAGCAGGAAATACCAGCCTCAAACCTAGCCCAAGACAGGTCAATCTGCATTCACTTACAAGCTCTCGAGGAGCAGCGGTGAGAAAATCTGATCCCACATGTCATGGTGAAGCTGTGCTATTCACCTGGTAGGAACAACTCTTAAAAATCTGGATGGCTCCAGTGATGGTTTCCTTCTGACTGCTTTTTTGGAAATGTTCTCCCTGCCTTGCCAGCACCAGCAGTAAATGCAACGTGCCTCGGAAGATGATGTAATTGAACCTGGTTTGGTGCAGTCTGTGAGCAATACCTGGGGAAAGCAGTGCAGGCAATGGCAGCTGCTGCTCTTGGCCACTTCTTGGATTTACTCAGTCAGAGAACAAGACAACAAACATCATGGAGACTGATTACGTCTGTCTGAAAGCATCTGACACACTTGTTAAAGAAGGAATCATATGAGAATGAATCAGAGCCCAAATATGTTAGGCAATTAAAAGGAAATTAATTCCTTCCAGACTGATTAATTCTAGTAAATATGAAAAAGCTGCTATATTTTCCAGTAGAAAATAGAGGGCTGATGATCTGTGGAGCAAACTTCCACCATCCTGAGTGTGTGCAGGGTAGAAATGACACAGAAAAGGTAATGTTGAGCTGGATTGCACAGGCTTCTCATGTTTTCATTGCCTTAAAGAAGGAAATTCTTTAAATGATTCTTCACATCGTTAAATGTGAGATTTGCCAGAGTGGAACCAAAATGAAAATACCCTGACAGAGCAGCATATCCAACATGGAAGTTTTCTGAAACACACACTGCTATTCTTTGCAGGATTCTCGTGCATATACAATATAGTTACCTGTGCAAAGTCACAGAGCACTGCCAAACAGTCACCCACCCCCAGAGACTGATGTCTGGGTCAGCCATTGTTCACCTAAATGGCTGTTGACACATGTACTTTCCTAATCGGGCTCTTTGGCTAACCATGCTGGAAAGAGTTTGTCACCAAGGCGGCTGTCTTTATGCAGATCCAGCAAGGTGACAGCTGGATGACACCCTCTGACATTTCAAGATGACACCACGCTTTGACAGTGGCATGAGGCCAAGCCTTCCCTAGGAACATGGGTTTCCCTTGGAATGGGCCTGGTCTGCAAGAAACATTAGAATGGCAGAAAAACAACCCAGTGGATTCTCAGTGATCCCCAGCAGTTTATACCGATACATTTATGTGTCTATAACAGAATATTGTGAGGCTTCTTACAAAAATAAATATACACACAAAAGATGTTTTTATGTATATATACAATCTATACACATAATCTTGTATACATATATATGTATACATAATATATTAGTCTTTATCATCAATCTGTTTAGGGGATGATTGCACAGCTCAAATTAGTGAGCGAAGAGAGATGGAAAATGGATTTATTGTGACATCCTTAGTAGGTCTGATGTTATGAAAGTGAAGGTATCAGCATAGCTATCAGAGATAATCATCAGATGTTGTTAACCTTTCCAACAGCTCTGTCAGTATGTTTCAGCCCTGCTTGCTATTTTGCACCAGAGATGCTTCAAAATACCAGTAAGCAGGGATGTAATGGGGACCAGTGACTTCACTTCCACTGCTGATGGGAGCAGGGACTTGAAAAGAGACTCCTATATAGGGACAACAGTGGATAGCGTAAGCCTTGAGAAGACAGAGGAGGAATAAATAAAAGCATGCATATAACCCCCCTGGCCAACCTACCATTAATCACAGGTGTGAAAACGGCCATGCCTTCAAACTTTGGGTCAGTTACAGTTTTGTCCAAGATGAGCCCACCGATGCTGTAAAAAAAAGGACAGGCAAAGAGGGTGGATCAATCTCTCTTACCCAGAACAACTCCTGTGCTGTGAAAACAGCACACAGAGATAAGTTATTATCTTCTTTCTTATAATAACTTATAAGTTATTATCTTGTTCCTCATTGAAAGTGCTGGACTGTTCCCTATAGCAGACGTTTACTCCTTTTACATCTGTTTTCACTGACAGCCTTGCATTTTTTGTTAATGGAATAAGGAGATCAGCAAGGACCCCCTCTGAGCAAAACAAATACTAGTCAGGAAAGCTTTACTATCCTTGCCAAAAGTTTTGCTAAACCTCTATATTGGTTTTAGCAGTTTTCAAAACTCTGTCTCAGCTGGGTCTGAATGATGGAGCACAGAGGGGAACGAACTACCTGGCCCTACATTCACCAGAGTCGTTTACAGCCGAATAAAAATGAGGCTGAAGTCTGACTATTTGCGATGGTTATCATCTCCCTTTTTGGTTTCCTGGCTTGCACCCATGTGGTACGTGAATGTATGAGTGGGACTTAAAACAATGACTTGCTTTTTCCAGTCATTTGTGAGCTCCCTATCTGCTTTCTCACAGCCTGTTGAGATACCCTTCTGCTTTCCCTTCCAGTTTCCCTTTCTATGGCTTTCTAAATGAGCACAGGGTCTCCTTGTAACACGCAAACGTGTGTGGGCTAGCGGGAGTTGTTCCTTGGTTTACCTGCTGATGCTCATTGCAACAATAACCGGCTGCCATCCAGACTTCAGAACTTCAGCAAGGGAAGGACTTTGCTTGGCGATGGCAACCCAGAGTGGAATCATGACAATGAAGACAGCACAGATCAGAGGAGAAAGATATTTCACATCTGGCAAGGAAAAGAAATCTTGAATTAAATGCCCCTGGCTTCCCAGACTGCCAAAATTATATTGCATAAAGTCTGGAAGAAAGGCAGCAGGGATCTGGCTCAGACTGAGATACGTTAACAGAAAAATCATATGAACCAAGATATTCCCCACATGACCACCTCACTCCACCACAGAAATTCATAATTAACCTCTGAAACTCACTGCTAGAGGATGCTATTTGAAAATCAGCAGGACTCAAAGCAAGTTATATCTGAAGATGTGCAAGTCTCCAACTTTGTCTCCAGCTAAGCAAGACAAAAGTTACAAACTTTCCAGCTTCAGGGTACAAATAAAACAGCAGGGCAAGAGGGGGAACTCTCCTGTGTGCAAGCTGCATCAATTTAAGACAGACACCTCATGCCTTCATCTAAAACAAGACGTAATAGGTACTTTTTGTGATAAGCTAGCAGGCTCAGTGAGCAGCTGGCCTGCTCTACAGGGACAAATGCTCTCTTGCATGTATTAGCCAGTTAAGATCCAGGGTTTCTTTCAAGCTAGCTAACATGTGTTTCCATTAGGTGCTTTTTCCGTTCAGTAGGGGCATAACCTTGAATTGACCTTTAGAAGCAAAGGTTTTAAAAAATAAGCGTATGTGCAAAACCAAAAGAAAATAAACATGACTCAGAACCATGAGAAACACCTTCAAGCGATGGGGATGATGCCAACCCTTCTGATATAAAAACACTTCTTCGACAAAGCTCTCCATCTGGTCGCTGTGCTGGGGCCATTGCCAGTGGTTTGTAACACAGGCTTTGCAGGTAATCTGGGAGACTGCAGGCTCAAAGTGCACATTTTTCAAAATGACATTGTCAGGGCCTCAGGCTACCTGGGTGAGATAGCATTGATTTGATGATATCTTCACAGAATCAAGAGCTCTTACACAAAGGGATGCACTCTTTACATGTGGCTTTAGTCAGCACTGAAATGCAACCACTTCTGGGGTGTAAATAGTCGCTGTTTTGTCAGGGCATTTTAGGACAGATGGGTTGTATGACAGACTTTGCTGCTGTACTGGATTTCCTACCCCCACCCTCGTTGTTTTGGGCCATTAATTACTTCTTAAACGATGCATACACGCAGCACTGGTATCTATCAAAAATTACAAAGCCTACAGAAAGACTCCTGCTGGAATGAATGGACTTAGGTCTCTGCATACCGACTCTGCCACACCATGAACAGCCCCTAAGCACATTGCAACCCTTTGACGCAGTTCATATCTTCGTTATGGACTGGGAAGGTCCAAGGTTAATCTTTAAAAAACTGGAAATCTTCATAGGCGAAAGGGTGCATTCACTGTAAAGAGAAGGTACTGTACCAGAAGGCACATGGTCCCCCAAACTTACGGACTCACTGGTATTTTTGAAGGATATATTTTGGTAGGATCCAGAAGCCACATCACCATCTATCCCTTACTACACACTGGGGAGAGAAGCAGATTTATTTAACCACCATCAATGGTGCCTTCCTTTTACCTGACTCACTTTCTGCTCTCAACAACCAGGTGTCTGTGCGGTGAGTATTATCCATATCAAGAGGCTGAAACTATTTAAACTACTCTGAAAGCATCACAGATGCTTCTCTAGTCACAACCACAGAGGCTATCATGTTGTTCTGCCATGTGTTCCCTGGGAGATATTATCAGAGGCACAGCAACTGAAAGGCAAATGAACTCTACAGAGGCAGAGGCAGGTGTGATGGCGTCATGGAAAAAGCCTAATAAAAAAATGCACCTCCGAAGTCCAAGGAGAACTGGATGGAAGCAATTCATGGGCCTCTCCCTGCAACATGTGCTCCCTCACTTTCTGGCACATGGAGTGAGTTACGCAAACTGGGAACAGCTGCTGTCACTGCTGCTCACAGTCTGAAGCAACAGTTTAGGTTTCAAATGGCACTGAGCTTGCTGGATTTCTTTATTTTCCTGTTCCTATTCTAGGTTACACTCATGGTAAATAGATGAGTACTTTACAAGCAACAGTCAAGCACATATCACCAAGTTGCAACATGTTTTGTGCTTTTCAACGTCAACAGGTGCCCAAGTCTTTGCCAACCAGCAGCACAGCTAACCTCACAGCCACAACGCCTACTCAGAGCCCCGTGAGCATTAAACAATGCAGCACTATCTCCCTAACTCCAAGAATACAATATCATCTTGTTCATCCACGACTCTCCACATGAGAAGACATGAGAATACTTTACAAATGCCAAAACCCTGAAATAGCTTTGTGAGGAGGGGCCTGCTACAAACCATGCGCAGAAAGTAGTTATGCTGGACTAGTGACAGATGCAGGAACAGTGTCACATATGTCAACCTTTTTATCCAAAGCTATGTGATAAACGTTGGTCATTTCTTTGAGAAATACTAGTTGCATTTCTTAGGCTCTGCCTTCCAGTTTGCTACTGAAAGAGAGCCTGGAAAAAGCATTTGTGGTCGTTTTCCCACCTCAGTGGTATGACAGCCTCCGCTCTGAAGCATCCCAGAAACGTGCAAGTGCCCTGCAACAATTTAACAAGGATTCATCTCTTGCTGAGCTGCAAATCCCTGCTAAACACCTTACCTATGTATTTGAAGAGGGTACTGCTGATTCCTGCCAGCAGGGAAAGGGTTATCAAGTCTCCAAGGCTCGCTGCTATGGGTGTGGCGATGTTGTCTGGATTGATCCCAACTTTCCTTGCTCCAATGATCACGCCAATCATCACCAGACCTAGAGAAGACACAGAGCAGGCATCAGAGGAAGCATCTTGCTGTGTTTCACCCTGGAGCTGCTATTCTGGTTCCCAGAGGGACACAGGGTCTGGGGAAAGCAAGCAGCACATCGCCCATAGCGGAATCACACAGCTGAATACTGGACATCCCCAGGAATTTGTCCTCTCGCTTTCACCAATCTGAAGGGCATGCCTCTGCCCTTGTGAACTTCACCAAAGGCCCAGAGGCACACAGGCAGATTCCAGGGATCAAAGGAGATACCAGCAGGCAGCCCAAATGTAGAAGCTCCCCTCCTGAGCAGCCTAATCTTTGCTGCCTTGAAGCAGAACCAGGCACGAAGCACACTCATAGATAAGCACACAGCAGGCATGCAGCAGCCTCCCAGTGCCATCTCCTACTCTGGATTCTGCAGCACAAAGATATTTTCCATATTAGACCATAATTTCTGAGGAGTTTGAACCACCAAGGAGCAGCAAGCTTACTCGCAGTAAGCAAAAGCCTAAATTAGCTTTTCAGCTCGGCCATCAGACAGACCCCTCGCAGCCCACAGTCTTTGGGCTGCTTTAATTTGCACATGGGGAGGGATGGTTCAGGGAGCAGATCCAGAGCCGTGGGGTTATTATGGAAGTGGCTCACCCTGCCCACCCCTCTACCCCCACGCTCTGAGCTGCACCTGGAAAATTCAGCAGCTTTTCAAGACTGTCAGAAAGGAGAGAAGTTTGTCTTGCCCAAGTACGTTAATGAGCACTGATCCCAAAGCTTGATGAACAGGTGAGAATCAGCCACCAGATCTCTCACAGGTCTGTGGAAGGGCCACCTGGCATACACTCTGCCTGGCCAACCTTCGCTGCTGTGTGCCTGGCAAGGGCAGCCTTGGGACAAGACACGACATCTCTTCAAAATCCTCCTGTAGCTGACAGGATGCACCAAAGGAAGCCTGGGAAAGGATTTGCTCCTGCTCACAACTTCTGTGTCTGTTTGCACAGGCCCGCAAAAGTTGAGCAAGCACAGGAGTGTAAGCTCTCCCCTAAAAAATACCACTTTCCTCAATACAACGTGCCTTATACAAAAGCACATCCTCGCACTGTAGCATTCTCCACCAAAGCCCTCCCTGACATCCACACTCCCCTCCCCACAGAACAGCTCCCACTGCTTCCCTCCCCGGTCACAGAAATACCAGTTTCCCTTCATGCACACCCACACACAGGCTGGCTGTGGCCATGTCCAGGGAAGAAACTAATGCCAGCTGAAAGCCTGCAATGGCGCAGCAGCAAAGCCTCTCTGTATCACACTGAGCAGAGAGATTGAAGGGAAGAGTTTAATGAAAGCTGGGCTGCTATTTTTCTCTTTTAACAACTGCCTCATGTAATGTTCTTCATCAAAGGCATCTACAATCACCCTTTGACTCCAGCTTCAAGATATGCACTTGCTTCGACTTGTCCCTTTTGCTTAGAAAACTTGCTATATCCAACTCTGCCAGCTCCCTCTATTCAGGGTATCATGCTGCCCTCACATGGCAGACCTACAAAATATTCATCCTCAGTCGTCACAGAGCAGCTCCTGCCTGTCCACCCCATCGTGTTTGCCTTGCAAACACGAAGAGCCAGGGCTCAGAGTAGGTAATGCACAGGGACAGCCACAATCCTCTGCTGTCCATCTTGAGCATGGCTTGGAGCTGTCTGCTAACAAACAGACTCTCAATACCCTGCTTTGTGCTGAGGCATCAGCTAATCCTCCCCTACGAAAGGGACGGCGTGGATGGCTAATACGTCACCCAAGCTGAACGGAGAAAAAGTGTGCGCGTGTGCGTTTACACCCACCCAGAGCACGGGGCATTTTTTGTGCAAGTCAGGTACCATGGGACATTTTGATTGCTGCTGTAGATGCCAAGAGCCCAGCAAACAGCATATCCTGGGAGAAGAGAAGCAAGGACAGGGAGCAGAAGGATGAAGCTGTGGACATGGGACTAATGTTCCCTCCACTCCATATCCCTGTGCGAAACGAAAAGGATTTCAGCAGGGCCTCCCTGGCAGAAGGGACAAGTTTTTCTGCACCTGAGTACTGCGCATTTAATCTGAGAAGGAACTAAAATGACTCACCAAGAGAAAGTGCAGCTATGAAGGCCGTGGTCACGCTGCTGGCACACAGCACAGCAGCCTGGCTCAGCTCCACAGAGCCCTTGGAGATGGCTCCCAGGATCACAGCAGCAACGGCAGCCAGAAGTCCCACCACGGTGGCCTGGACCTAGGGGCCAAAAGACAGCTGGTGAGCAATCAGCCACATCTGCTCCCAGGCAGGCCTGGCTCCACGTGATTGCAGCATTTCTGCACAGCTAGGAGGGCAAAAAGCAAACCCTTGCAGAGATGCTGATTGCTTGTGCATTTAAGCAGCATCCCTGTAAGGCTTTGCTACATTAAAAAAAAATAATCCTGACAAAGTTTGGAGAAAAACTCTGGAGGCCTGCAAAGGGCAGATAACACTTCAGCAAAGGACACTGAGTCCATCAGTGAAGGAATAGTCCCGGTCAACACAAAAATGGGCTTCCCATCAACACAGCACTTCTACCAAGCTGAAAGCTGTGGAAGGAGATAAGGGAAAGCACACAGACACATGTTGCAAGCCCTTTAGCCTTGCCATGTGCAACCTCCTAGGCTAGTTGCTGGATTTTAACAAGCAGAAAGAGCTTGTTTCTCCCATCTCTCCCCTCCTGCCCCAGGCTGATTCCCAAACTTTGCCTGTAAATGACAGGCTTTATCTGGAGGCTGTTGTGAAACAGCGACTGTGCTGCAGCTCCCCCTGCAAAAGGAGTTTCTTTCATTATTTCAGTTTGTCCACAAAGGCAATGTATGTCTAGATCTGTTTTGCTGATGAACAACAAGCTCCAGAGCTACACAGAGCTTTATCGGAGGTCAAGGCTTTGCTTGGCTCTGTTGAGAATATCTGCCCCGAATCAATAGCTCTGGACCCAGAAGTGCTGGGAACAGATGCTGTCAGACTACAGAATAACAAGAGAAAAGGGCTTTTTGCCTCTCCCAGCTGGAGTGACTCACCTGGATAAGGGCTAAATTGCAGGTAGCCATTTTCCACTGCTTCTGAGCATCATCCATCTGTCCAGTGTTAGCCTAGGAATCAAAAGAGACACCCTGAAAACCTGTCCCCGTTGCAAATGTGGCTGCTGAAGGCAATTTCATCTGGCCCCTGTGGGAAAGAGGCCGCTAAAAGCCAGAGAAACAAGGACACGTCAGCATCTCCTAGCCTTCCCTGCACTCCCCTCTTGAGACATCCCTACTGTGCTCCCAACCAGCACCCCAGGGGCACCAGAAGCTCACAAGGAAGTGCAGAGGCATTGTAGGGCACCCACATTAAGACAGAGTGAGCATATCCACCAAATCTCACACAGACCATATGTTGGACAAACTAAACTGTTTTTCCTCTTTCTGGCCCCCTAAATTGCTCTGTTAAGCTCTAATTTCCCCCAGACAGCTGAAAGCAAACAAAACTGCTTAGGGAGATAGGAAACCTTGCTGAGAGATCACATCCAGAGCAACAAAAGCTAATGCTGGTCCCAAGAAGCCTCAGGCTATTCCCCCCCAAATAGAATTGCTGGGCAGCCCTGGTTCTCTCAAGGGTCAATAGCCACAGAAAAGCAATCCAGTCCCAAAGCTGATAGCTCTGGATCCCTGGCTCTGTCTCCTTCCTGTGTCACCAGGCCCTAAATAGGAGCAACTGGCCTCACAGGGATTAATTCACGTTCAAAGAGCAGACAGAAATTCTCTGTTCCATTTATAAAATGAGGGCAAACACATTATTTTAACACTCACACACAGCTAATTTCTACTTAGAAGAAACTGGCTTGTCTCAAACACAGAGTGGTTACATAAAAGCAGAATCTCTTGATGCCTCCTGCTAACTCCTTCCCTCCCACCACCACCGCCTTGTTAACACTCACAGCAGTAGAGAGCCTGGATGCCAGCGTCATCTCGAGATTACCCTTCAGGCCAACCAAGGCAGGAACCAGGATAAAAACTTCTGTAATCGTCTGAAACACAGCCCAGTGCTAGAAGGGAGAAAACAAAAGAAGAAAACAACTCAATTTGTGATGCTGACCACTGCACTGCTGTTGCTTCAGAGCAGAGCGGGTTCCCATCTCAGCCCTTCTTCTACAGGTATTTGCTAGGCACATGGGGGCAGATTCTGCCCGAGGCTGGTTGCACTTTGGGAGTGAAGTAAACAATTTTTAGCTTGCAGGATACTTCCTGATCTCATGTACAACGAAGCACTATCCTAACAGTGTAGAAACCTTCCTGAGGGCAGCAGCAGGTTTTGGAAAGTTACAACTTAAAATGTACCTTTAGAATTAGCCAACAACATCAGAAATTATTAAGGTTCACAAGCCAAATGAAATACAGCACGCCCTCCATCCTCTATACTGACACTAGACACAGGAACTCCCGTTGCTATCCAGACTCATAAGAACAAACACAAAGATCTGGAAATGATCTAACAACAAAAAGTCACGTCTGTCTTTCTTTACCAAATCTCAAACTAAGCATCTAAGACTGGTGGTGGGACTGAAAGACTTTTTTGTATCTCTTCTCCACAGGCAGTTCCTAAATCTTCCTGTTACCAAGCACACTCCCAGCACAGCTGGAAAAAGGATTTTGAATTAAGATATCCCATAAGCCTGAACTGCTGGGCCAGTATCTTCATTATCATTGCTCCTCTGAAGCTGAGCTATACAAAGTTCTTGAATTAGCTGCAACACTGGAGATGATCTGAAACCTTAAACTCTGTTGATTAACACACATCTTCTCTAGTGTATCTACCATGCGGTGCCTTTCAATATAATTCATTTACCCCCTGTGCGTACAAGGATGTTGCAAAGTCACGCAGTAGCCAGAGAGGCTCACATCAGAATGAAACTGCAGAACAGAGCAGCTCACTGTGAAGTAAAATCAACCAACCTAACATCTAAGAGCAGAATACAAGAAAAAACAGCAGCTGCAGTGACTGAAGGTCCATCTAATCTATTCTTACCTCTATCACTGGTGAAATTCAGATGTATAAAATGAGCACCTATAAACACGACAAGCATATGGGATAATTCTCCAGTGTATTTTCCAGCCTACAATTATCTGCCACAGGGTCCTGAGCTGGAGGAGCTGCTGTGCACTTAGCACCGCTGGAAGGATTTCTCTTTCAGGTACTCGTGCAATCTACCCCCTCCAGCCCATGTGCCATCCTGGGGCAAAAAATTCCACAGCTTAGCTACACATCACGAGAACTTTCATTAATTCTGAACTTGTCACTGCTGAGTTTCATATGATGGTCCTGAATTCTTGTGCTAGAGGACAAACATGAGCAACAGAGCTCTGCCTACCTTCTCCATATCCCTTGGGATTTTGTAAACCTGAATATCCAGAAGGTGAGACAGACTCAACAGATGTCAACACATTCACCATTCAGCCTGTTGGGAAACACACGCAGGGTGTAACGGCTCGGTGTTTTGCTCTGACTGTGCCCTGAGAAGCTGTGGGAAGCTGGTGGTGTGGCTGTCTGCTGGGAAGCCTTAACAGCTTCCTTCTGAGTCAATATGAATAAAAGAGGGGGTGAGCCAGCCCCGAGCACGTGGTGCAAGACACCCATCAGGGGTGCAGATAATAGGCAAAACGTTATTATCAATACGAGGAGGCTTATTTCCTGGCACCGCTGATCTGGAACCTGGCACATTTCAAAATGTTAAAAGTTACCTACTGTGAGTAAATAACAGACAACACGAGCAGAGTCACCTTATTTGATACACTGCAATTCTCTTTGAATTTGTTAACGTGGAACTTAAATACCTGAGAAAAGGGACAGACATCTCTTAGAGACTCAAATTACCCTCTCTCCTATCTCTCTAATTAAGAATAAAAAAAGATCCAAACCCATCTCTGACACCTTCAAAAGAAAGAGGAGAAAAAATAGTTCATAGTCGCAATGTAACAAAGCCCAACCATTTAAAATACACAAATGTACAGGCATTTGTATGTAAGATCTTGCATATTTTGCACGTAAAAAGATATAAATATAAAGAAAGAGACAAACTCAACTGCTCGTATTTTACATGTAGGTCTCCTTTGGGAGATATGACTTTGTTGTATCAATGTAAGCTCCAATCCTTGTGTTAATGATGGATTTTACAGGTCTCAAGCCATTGTAACGGAAGGTTTAGTATGTGAGGTATGATTTTTTTGGGGCACTGGCTTATATATAATTACTCTGAAAAGCTTTGAACAACTAATAATAAAATCACACAACTGTACTAATAAAAACAAAGCTGATTTAATTGCTTCCATTTGAGTCTCATTAGTGACTCACCAAGAGCCTGAGGACAGATTCACACTAATTTATACCACAGCAGTCAGGATTCCACTGTGTTAGAGACTGCAGAAATGCAGAATAAATAAATGGTCCCTGTGCCACTGCTACGCAGGACTGCCAGCAGAAGGAGCAGGTGGATGTGGCAGGTTAAGGCTGTTCAGGCAAGGGGCTGGATGGAGTCAAGCAGGCATCTCTGTCCTTTGAGGTGAAAACTGGCCTAGATCAAATCTACACAAGGAAACTAAGGGAGAAAATGACTTTTTCCCACTTCATGCACCCATAACGGAGTTACAGCCACAACTTGCAAAGCACAGCACTGAAGAAACTTGGTCACCCTACGATTCAGTGCAGCTGACTCACTTGATCCTGTGATCCCCATGGCAGCTGGATCTGCTCATGGGGTCCCAGAGGGGAAAAGCGGCTGTGATGTACTGACACCGACTCTCCAGCTCCAGCCTAACCCCACCATCCCACACTGCTGTCCTCACAGTCCCAGCCACGTCCTCTGCTACCTCTCCTGGTGTGTCCATCCTCCCACAGCAGCTAAGAAAATCTCAGAGGTTTTCCATTGCCCTGAACAAATCAACAGAAAGGTCAAAAGATCCTGGATTGTAAAGCCCAAGCCAATTCAAAATCCCTTTCAATGTTAATCATCCCATGAGCTTCTATCAACAAAGGATAGGAATATCTTATATCTGTGACTTCTGTTTGGACTGTGTCACGTTGCAGTGGTGTGGAAGGGGAGGATGAAAGGGCAGCTCTCCTCCTGAACTCTCTGGTTTGAAATCTGATCATCCAGTTTCAACCTGATTCTTCACCTTACTGTAAAACAGTGAACCAAACACTGATGGGGTCCCACAAGGTTTGTGCTTCCCCAGCAATGCCAGCCAGCCTGGAATCCAGACAGACCAATCAACCAGGGATCACTGGAGTGAAGGTAGAAGTGGGATTGTTCAGCAAGAAAAGACCCTTGCAGTGATCTTGGTCCTGTATAGAGGCTGCATCCATCACCTGTGCACCTAAGAAGAGAAAAAGGCAAATGGGTATTGCTTTGAGCATCCTTTTACAGTGAGAGAGACCCAAATTTGAGTTTGATGTCAACTGGGCTGGAGAGATCTCTCTTGATTTCATGGATCGGAAACTGCTGAAGTCCTGTAAAGACTGATGGACACAAATAAGCACTCTCCACTTGGCTCTACAGTTTCTAACAATATCAGCTCTACAAATTATAGAAACAGTTAGATTCCCAGCACAGCCACTGTATTTCTAAGTAACAAAACAGGACAGTGAGTTTCTAGTTCTCATGCTGCAGGAAGAAAAGCTGAAAATAAGCAGCTCACAGACAAAAAGGCACAAAAGAACAATCCGAACCCTTAAAGGCTAAAATCCCTGGATTTTTCCAGCTACTGGTTTTGTTTTTAAAAAGAGGGTTGTTGACATCATGTCAGCTTACCTCAATAACATCTCTCCGATGCTGGCTGTGATTCTCAATGCACTAGCTCCCTCCTCTGGGAGCTGAACCCACTGACTGATGGCTTCTATTTCAGTATAATTGGAAACACCTTCACCAAAAAATACACTTCCTATTACTGTGCTTCATGCATGACCCCATTTCTAAGAGTCTAGAGAGCAAATACTGCAAAGTGAGCAAAGTAGGCTGTGCTCTGGTATTTTAAAGGACATGTGCAATGTTGGTACGCAAGGATTGTGTTTTCCATCAGTTTTGATACAGTCACATTCTTTAACAGAGCCCGCTTCTCAGCAAGTGCATTGGATTTGTTTTAAACAAAGACCTATTCACCTGCCAAGGCTACAGAATGGGTACGTACAATGTCTTTATACTTCTTGGAGATATCTGGCCAAAGATAACTGCTAAATATTAACATAACATCTTGGGTAGTTTGAGAACTTCTGTAATGCTGCAAGACAGGTCTGTGCCTAAGCGCTGCACAACAAGGTGGAGACAACAAACAGAGCATAGCAACAGCTGTGCACTCCAGTTAACCCTTCTTTGATATTCCTCATATTCCCTTTTATTCAACTTTGCTGCCTTCTTTGTTTCTTTCAGTGCAAGAAAAAAACAGCAAGGTATTGTCCTTCCAAACACTCAAGTGTCCATATTTAGATCCTGCTGTGGTACAAATGCCAGAGAATCTAATGTACTCCAGTGAGCTCAGACTGCAGGATATATCCCTGGGAAACTGTGCCAGCCTTTTGATTTGTAAATCCACTGGCATTAGATGCCCAAACTAGATCAAATTTTGCATTTCTATTTGTGCCCCTGGTACAAAGGAAAGACAGATGGGATAGATTCTGGCTGTGGGCACAAAGGTGTAAATCCAGCACGACTCCTTGGAAGTCGATGGAAGTTACTCCAAATTTACACCCACCTCAGAATCTGGCCAAGAAGCACTAAGTTTGTAGGCAATGCTTATCTTTTCATGCTGGCATGCGTTTCATCACAGTATCTAAATACCTTCTAGACCAAAGATTACATTAGGTTGTTTGCAAAGAACTGAAAACATATAAACTTGCCTCCAAGTGAAACGGGTAGTTAGTAACAACCCTGACCTAGATCTTTTTATCAGACATTTTTGAAGAAAGAATATCATGCAACAGGGGAACACACCGCAGCCTGATCCCAGCTGCTTCTTAGCAGTCATCACCAGAGTGTTTAGCTGGATGCAGTGCAGTGAGCCCCCAGCCTAAAGCATCAAGAGGGGCGTCAGGCAGCCCCTCTGAAAGCTGCTATCCCACTTCACAAGGAGCCCATGCACTGATCGTAAGACAGACAGCATCTCTCTAGCACAGGAAAAGCCCACAGACATTTGGCTGACCAGCTGCCAGGACCACACACATTAAAACCAGCAAAACACAAATACTCCAGGTCAGTGAAGCAGCCCACCCCCTCACTACTGAAGCTGCCTAACCACGTGTACCTACTTGAACAACATCCATCAAGAGGCCAGCAGCTACCATGCCCAAGCCAGCCAGAAGGAAGGGCACGAAAATCTGGGAAGCAATGGAGAAGGAGGTCTCTGGGAGAAATCCACTGGCTGACCTAGTCAACTTGCAGGTGAAACCACGCAGCTTCTGGCCATGAAAGCACAGCTCCAGTTCTAACTGGGTGACCACCATGGTCGAACACCGTTACCCCATGCTCAGCAGCACAAGTGGAGGGAGATCAGGTCATCACACAGATCCTCCTGGTAGCTCACTCTGAAGTCAAAAGAAATACGCTTTTCCTCAAACTACAACAATGATGCCAAATTGTTTTCTCTTCTTCTCCTCCTAGGAGCGCGTCCAGAGAGTTGCAGCAAGGGTATCCTCCAAAATTGGTTCAGCTGGGTTGAGCCCAGGTGGCAGCAAACCCGACGGACACTATTTCTCCGAGTTATATCCAGGGGGGAATTATTAAAGATAAAAGAAGATTGTAGAGATGTCCGTGGACGAATAGAAACAAGCCCACACCCCATTCAGCTCCCACCACCTCGGTAAAAACCAGTAAGACCTGCTCAGGCTACAGCACTGAAAGAGTGACAGGTCATGCAAGAATCCTTCAGCGTGCTCAAACGCACTAGTGTCCTTTCTCCTCAGGTTACATTTCTTGTCAGACCGCGGCTTGCCTTTGATACGATGGTTTAATATATAAGCCTGCTGTGAGCCGGCCCCACTTCCCTCACTCCCACCATAAGCAACGTTGAACTTTTCTCGCTGTCCCAAGGCCGAGGAGGTGGGGAGTTAACAGCCAGGATCCGTTTTGCTCTCCTCCAAGGTGAAGAAAGGTCAAGGAAAACATGAGTCGACGTTTCTGCCGGCTGACTATATTATGCAGCTTCCATCCCCGGGCAAGTGACAGTTAAGCCAGCTGGTGAGAGAAGATCTGCCCTTCTAGACCCTGGCCCCTCTCGTCCCCTCCACGGTCTCAACGGGATGTAACGATCGCTCTGTGCCAGCTATACCTCCGAATGACTGGCTTTCAGGGGGGGGAAAAAAAATCTAGAGAACCAGCCAATAAGCTTCAAAAGCGAACACCCTTATCTGCTGTCATCACTTCAACTTTCTGCTAGTTTGCAAAGGCCAAGATAAGAGTCATAGCCAGAGCTTATTTAAGGTAGCTCCGTAATCTCGCTACTCCACAGGCAAAGGAGAGAAAGGGCGAATATTTCCAGGGCAAGCTGTGAGCTGGTCTCCCTTCCTGTCCTAGAGCAAAACACTCTGCTTCTGCATACTCCCAGGAAGATACGGTCACTGAGAGGTGGGGTCTCCCCTCAAAGTCTCCCTGGTCAAACAGCTGACACAAGCCCAAGAACCAGAGCTGCATCACAGCCACGGATGGACAAAGAATTTATATCCTGCTCGGTAAAGACTGCAGTGAACTCTTCAGCTCAAAGTCAAGCATGAGGGGAGGGAAGACTGGGTATTCTGCTGGGGCTCCTTTCCAATAATTAATGTGGGCAAAACTTAACTAGAACAGAGAGTGAAAAGGCTTTAAAAACATAATTTAGGATGAAGGAGTATAGGATTGGTTTAGTAGGTTGGCCACTGGGCTTTTTCACTCTCCAGCCATAGGTTCAAACCCAGCTATGCCCTACTGAAAGAAATGAGTGAAAAAAATATTCAGTGGTAGGCATGAAAGATTCAAGTTTCTCAGTCCAGTTCAAATTCAATGTTTGAATTGCACTGACTTACTAATACCTGTTGTGCTAATCAACCTCCCTCACACTCTCTGCAAAGAGATGTAAAGATTAATGGCTTGTGGACTCTGCCCCTGTGACTTGGTTCCCAGCTTGCAGCTAAGTGCGTTAGCAAGGTTGGACAGAACAAGGCATACTTTTGCCTTGTAGATAAACAGAGAACTAAGGACACTCGCAGGATGGTGCGCTTCTTTTGGTCTGGTATCACACACAGCAAAATACCAAGCCTGGTGGGCTGAGGTGGTACAACACATCTCTCTGCAAGCACAGCAGGGTGAAAAACGAGCCCTAACTACAAATGGGAAACTGTCCTTTCTAGGTTAGTATTTTGGGACAGCCCCTAGAGCCTCCTCCACTCCCAGCTAGCTTGGTGTGTACATGTCCACCTCTTCCACCTAACAATAGTCCGGTTAGCTGAAAGCTAAAAAGGGAGTATATTTCAGCTAATCTAACTGGGAAGAAAAAGTCCACAATAGCTGGAAGAGGGAGGTTAATAAAAATCCTGTAATAACCACACATCATCCGACCTCTTTATACCAGCCAGGAACTGGGCAGCAAAGGCATGAAGGCGCAGTTCTGGTTAGAAACTCAGAGGCTTCAAGCAAAAAAAGAATAAAGGACAAGCTCTGGGCAGCAACTACACGCTTTTTAAGGTCTGATAACATGCATACTTTATGTCATCACATCCGTCAGCAGGACTGCTGACAGGCAGCAACATTAATGTAAAGGAAATATCAATGAGCTTGAATGACTCAAATGACATTAAAAACACAGCAGCCACACATCCTGTTCTAAAGCTTCAACCTGGCAGGGGTTACAAGTTTATCATGCTTCAGCTCTCTCTGTTTCTAAGCAAGCACCGTAAAAAGCCTTCGACCGATGAATCGGTGTACAGAAAGGTAATTGGTTCAGGTGACCTGTGCGTGTACACCGGGTCATTTTATTATGCATTTAAGGAGTCTCTGATAAGGTCTCATGCCATTATTGCCAGCAAAGAGATGTGTCACATTTTCCTAGCAAAGAGATATATCGTATTTGTTGGCAAAGAGACATACCGCATCTGAGAAGAAGAAGAGCATTGCCAAGCAGCCAAAAACAGATTATAGCTGGGGGAAAAAATGCACCTCATGGCTGTAGCACTCTTCGTGACAAAACCTGGGGAGTGCTCTGCTGCCCTTCTCTGCACACAAATACACCAATATCCCTATTCTCACACATTAGCCAACAGGTAGTCTTGCCGTAGAGCAGCCAAAGCAGAAACAGCCTCTTTGCTGGAGCCCTCATCCTGATCTGGGGACTCCATCCACTGCTGCAGTTCAAAAAATGGAAAGACAGCAAGTGCCAAGGAATGCAGTTTCAAACGTACCTTATCATCCCTGCAAAGAAGGGACAGGGATACAACAAGCACTCTTGCAACACAGCACCAGTAGCAGCAGACAGTGGTAGTCTAACATCTCAGAGCCCTCAAAGGACACTGGCTTTTGGGGACCCCACGTCCTGGTTGTTGGAGCACCAGCACTCATGACTCTGCTAGCTCTCCGTCAGATCAGGCTGCGTATTCTTCCTGTTTCCCACCTTGCTCCTCTGTTCCCCACTTTAGGAAAGGAAAGGGAAGGGGACTGAGAGTAAGTGGTGAGCTAAAAGCAAGCAAGCTGCACGTGCCTGGGGCCCAAAGCCTTGCAGAATCTCCTGTTGCCCCACAGAAACAGCAGCAGGTCTGAGGGCAGGACTGCCTAGCTAAGGGAAGGGCAGTTCCCAGCAGCAGTGATTTCATGATGAAACACATTCAAGTGGTCCACGCTTACCCGTGAAAAGTCATTTTGCTAATTGCCAACGGCCTATTTTTCTTATGTGATGTTGCATGGCTTCACTTCCCAAGCTCTATGCACTAACGTGAATGTTCTTTGTGAGCTCTTTATTTGCATAAAGCAGAAACCAGACTTCTGTGGTTTCAGAAGAGTAAGAGGTTTGTTTCACATGCTGTTTAAATTAGTGGCCCAATACTTCCTAGAAAAAAAAAAAAAAAAGAAGAAAAAAAAGCGCTCTAAAGGAAAAACATTGAAAGAAAAACGGTCTTCCAAGATCATAAATCTATCTGCAACCTATTTCTCACTTTAATATCTCACTATGGGAAGCAACATGTCTTAGACTCATAGGAATGAGCAGGTCTGAGCACTCTGAAAAATAAAAATGAAAACCACAGACTTGTGCATGTCAAGTGGCTGCTTAGGACTCTCAGAACAATGTCTAAGGAGACTAAAGTAGTCTGCCGTGGGGTTCTGGATTTGATGTGGTATTTTCTGGAGCATTCTGCTGGGTATTGAGCACATGCTAAGGTCAATTAAGGATACTCTGTTCCTACAGTGAAGCCTCTATAGCTCTTATAGCTTAGGGAGATCTGCCTGGGGCTAATAGCAAAAGTACACACCTCCAGATTTGTAAAAGTTATATCAATAGAAGCACAGTAGTTTCAGTGTCACTGTATCTGATAACTCAGGGCAGTCTGACCCAACAGCTAGCTAGTTAAATAACACAGGTTAACTAAAAGGCACACAGCAATAAGAGTCACTTAGAGTACAAAGGCATAGCAATTTGTAATCTCTAAATTAACTACAGCTTTAAAGTATCTGAAAGTAGGCGTTCATTGCTGCTTTAAAGCGCTGTATTGCTATGCCATTGGAGGCAAGGTCTGGTCCTGGCTGTTACTAAAACATCAGTCAGACTGAAAGACTGAACACTCAAGGATTTATGTTACTTGCTACAAGGCCCTTGAGAAGGATGTGGGGCGCAGCCTGGGCTGGATATATGAAGTGTTAACAGTGCTGGGTCGGCTCCTCGCAGGGGACGCACTGCTTTTCAGAGCCACATCCAGAGCCAGAAGCAATACAGCTGTACCCATTTCAGAAAAGCACTATGCCATCACAGCCCTTGGGGCTGCAATTCAGCCATCCTCCTCCTGGGACCAAGCTAAAAGACTGCTGCACAGGACTGCACCTTACTACTTAGATGGCTCAGCTTCTTTGCAAACTCTTCAGCACCATGGTCTCTATTACGTCCAAAAGACAAAAACAGGCCAGAAAAACACCACATGCCGTCTACTGAGAGCTGCACAAAATACATATACCTGCCTTGGAAGGACATGTTAGTATGCAAAACTACTGCACATTTTCCTTTACTTGCTAACCCCAGAGCAAATCCCTGCTTCTGAAGAGAAGTTTCCCACCTATCCCATACCAGGTACATCAGAATAGTTCCTTTCCCTTACCTGAACATAATCCAAAACCATGCCTGCCAAGACCATGCCAAACCCAGCTAGGAGGTACGGCAGGAGCACCTGCAGGCAAATCGCAATGGCTGACTCTTCCCGTGACTTTGCCATGGACGCCTTCTCCTCAGCCAACAGCTTCTGCTGTGCGGGCAGAGAGACATCCTCTGCCTCCTGGCTGCCAAGTCTGCTCTCTCTGTGTTTACCCTTGCTCTTTGCTTTGTGCCTGGATCGCTCTCCATTTCTAGTTCTGCCCTCTTTTCTCCTCTGCCGAGCCTCCTCACCTTTCATGGTGGCTTTCTTGAATCAAGGAGTTTCTCTGAAAAACAAAGTCAGAACCAGTGAGATGATGAAAGGAGGTGCTGGGTGGGTCAGCGACTGACGACCCTGGCAACTCCGCTCCATTTACCTGAAGGCAAACCACCACCTACCCCCAAAACCCTAGATGCTCTGCTTGACCCAGATGCTGGTGCTCAGTTTACCTTCAGTTTTGCATTGTGTCAAACCAATCTCTCCTTCCATTACTGCATCTCTCTTCCTGGGCCTGTGTTCACACTGGAGCGCTCCTTGTGCATCCTGACTCCTACTCTGGGGATTCCTGAAAGGATGCGGAGGGTGCTGCAGGCAGCCTGCATGCTGGACCCACCAGTTCTCATAAGGGGGTCACGAGAACTGAGGAGCCCAACAAAATCCAACCCTTTTTAGGATCTGACCAGGAGCAGTCCACACCCCGGCATCCTGCAGTCCAGCAAAAGGTGTAACTCACACCTAGCTTAGCAGAGCCAGCTGCCAAATGTTCCCCAATATGAGGGCAATTCTTTAATCTGCCCTCTGATCCGAACACTTTCACTTCCCCTCGCACCTCCTTTGACACACACGAACACGGTATGTGACTCACCTACCTACACAGAACCTGCCGTGACCCCTGCAGCATCCTCTGAGAAAAAAATAAACACGCAAAATTGTTACCAGTTTCTCTCTCCTCTCGTCTCACCCCTCCTGCCTGGATCCTTCCCCATCGCCTCCCCCACCGAGGCTGACTCGTTCCCCAGGACGGGTCCCCGCTGCTCCAACCTCACCCAACATCTGGGCAGCGGAAGGAAACCGCTGGGAGGCCCCAACCGCAGCTGGGCGGCGGAGGAGGGAAGAAGGAAGGATGGACGACCCCAAAACCCCTCTGTGTGTGTGTGTGTGTGTGTGTCCCCGTCCCCTTTCCCGTCGCTTACCGGCTCCTCGCCCTGCCCGGGGCTCTGCCCTCAGAGGGCCGCGGGAGGCGCCCGCCACGGCCGGGCCGAGCCCGCCCTGCGCGGCGGCCGCGGGTTCGAGTCCGGCCCCCGGCGGCTCGGAGGCGGCGCGGCGCCCTGAGTGGCAGCCGCCGGGCCTGCCCCGGCGCCGTGCGTGAGGCGAGGGGGGGGCCGCGTTGCTGCAGCCCCTGGCCCGCGGTGTTGGTGGCTGTCCCGCGGCCCTGCCTGGCCCACGGAGGGCAGAAGGGGACGGGGTTGACGGAGAAGGGGGTCGGAGGGCTTCCGGAGCCCGCTCGGGACGTGAGCCCCACAGGGAAGCACTCCCCAGGAGGAGCGGCTGCCCCCCGAGCCTGCAGGCTGCCCCAATCCCCGGCTGATCTTATCAGCAAGGGTGAAAGCTGAGCGCAGGAGGAGAAAACCTCAGGCTGCAATTAGGAGTTGAAGAAAGACTTTTCCTCTATTTTTATTTTTCTTTCCTGACCCCTACCCCCTTAGTTCAGCATTACAACATCTCTCGCTTCAAGCTTCCTGTGCAAACGCCTCCACTGCAATCAACAGCAAAACTCCTAGTGACTTGATTTCATCCCCCCCCCCGCCAATGAACCAACATTAGAAATGTGATTGCACCATCCATCACATCTGAGCACATAAATCCCATTACGCACTGAAGTAACCGTACTTGTGCACGGCTCCTGAATCACACAGCTCAAATTGCCAGAACAATCAAGGATATTAAATCATACCTCAGTACCAGAGCAATGTTATATCCTGCTGAAGTCTCTCAGGTGTCACGCTACGCTAAAGGGCTCCTACTGACAAAATGGTGCCTCTGGGCCTGCAAGCCCTGGGCTCAAAGCAGGGTACACTGAAGGGAGCTGAAGGTTTTTGTAAGTGACAGTAACGAAACGCTGCAGCTGCTGCGTGTTGAGGGTGCGCATTTAACTGTTGAATGTCACTGCTGTAACAGCGAGGCTTAAATTTCAGCTCACTTGGTGTAATTTTATGTCTTCCCTTTGCAACTGGTGCTTCCCTGAGAATGGTCAGAACACAGCGTTTTCCTATGGGAAATAAGAAGAGAAGGGACATCAAAAACCTGCAACCTTGCCAAGACATTTTTAGACCTGTTAAATGTATTCTGCTATCACTTTACCCCTGAGCTTCAAAGAAAAATATCTACAGAGCAAGCAGAAATCCTCCTGGGGAAACTGATTGACAAGGGCCTTTTGGTAACAGCTCCAGCTCAGGGATCTCCCACCTGGGTCCAACCATCAGCTTGCACTGGAGCTCCCAGCACCCTGCCACACCTCATCCTGTGTACAAAAGGGGATGTAACTGTTTGGCATATGCACCGTATCCTCGTGTACCAACCTCAAATCTCCAGTGCATCACCACTGGGTACGTATTTGAGGAGGCTGTCTTTCAGCAGCAGCACAGAACTGCATTTCTCGGAAGCACAGCAGCAGTGTTTAGATACACCCTGGCTTTGACGCAAGGGAACGGCTGCTGGACCTTGACTGCAAACAGAGCTCCTGTGACCTAGGAGCCCCTGAGCTCCCAGATAGGAATAGTTCAGCCACTCAGTGCAGCCTGCGAAGTGCTTGGTGACATGAAGCTGAGCAACTTCACGCTAAAATGATTTTCTTCCTCACTCAGCTAGAATTCATGTGTGCTACTTCTCTCTGCTCTCACAGAGGTACAAGTAACATCGGCAGTGTCAAAGGCATTAAGGGACTCATTGCACTTGTTCTTATTTCTCCGTAGTGCTTACAAAGACTTTCCTGCAATAAGAAAATAAGTTTCCTTCCTGTCTTCCATGTTGCTTTGCTCCTGGACTTTATTTCCAACAACTATTCCTTCAGCCAAGCAGAGGGGAATTTTATAGCTCTTTCCACTCTTCTGTCCAGAGACAACATTTGTTTTTTACCCAGTTTCCTGTTATACAATGACATTTCTTTGATGACTAGGGACTACTGAAGACATTTCTCAACCATAAAGCTTGATTTATGACTTCAATGCAGTTGGCCCCAGTGACACTGTGACTGCCAGGCTGTGTATTGTCCATTGTCACCACTGCATTAAGGCTGCTGGTGACTGCTCCATGGCACATTGGGCTGCAGTCCCATCAGTCCCATCATGGGACATGCTTCTGGACACCCAACAGCTGAGATGCATGAAGAAATGCTCAGTCTAACCTTCTGCTTTGTGAAACACTGTTAGCTATTATGGGTTAAAAGTATCATCTGGAGGTTTGTGTGCAGACAGAAACAGGCAGTACAAAACTGATACGTGACAAATGCTTAATACCTTATAAATCCAGAGTTTGAGAGACATAAAACACGGCAGGAACTTCCTGGAGTTGGGTGGGTAGGAGAAGGAGACAACTCTTATTTGCTTTTTCCTTTGTGTATGTTTTGATGTTAGTTTTATGGTATGCTAGCCTTCACACGCAGTAATTTACAGGTAGCTCAGTTAATTTTGTTTCAGTCTCCATCTTTTTTTTTTTTTTTTTTTTTTTTTTTTTTTTTTTTAAATCAAAGCTATTTAAAGCACGGATGTTTTGAGCAGCAGTAATACTCAGAGAAATTAAGAGAGCCACCTCCTACCTGCTATCTCTCCTCACCTTCACTTGTGCAAGCATCCACCATGCAGCTACTGCTGTTCTTGGCACACTTGTTAAGCCAGTTTACAACCCCAGATTCAGGCTTCATATACAGAAACCACCCAGTGTAGGAGAGTGAATGTAGTACAAAGAGCTGCTTTTTGTGACCTGGGACAGCTCTTAACTTGACTTGCAGTGCTACAGGCCCCTGTTGAACTACTCTGCAGAAGAATAAAGCCAGGCTAAGCTACCATGCTTGCCTGGCACTCTCAGGAGTTGATGAGAGCTATTTGCACGTGTTCTCCCACGTACTAGATTACCAAGGACAAGGTATTTATAATGCATGATGCCCTTCTACTCCCAGTCTGCCATTAGATGGCAGCAACTGAACGTGGAATGGGGTCGTGCAGCTCTGCAAATCCTACTTACCACACGGCTTGTGCAGGGATTTCAAGCTTTTCACTTCTAGGTCAATGGTTCAAATCTGGCCCAGGTCAGGAGGGGCCAGAGATCTTCACAGTCCGACAGCTGCTCAGCCTCCTCTGTGAGAGCAGTTTGCAGGTTTCTGTTTCTAATCTTGTGGATGAGTGCCTGTCTCATCACTGGTTCTAATTGGCACCCCCACTTGACACAGAAAGGCGGAAGATGCTCCAAAAAAACTGAATTCTCCCGTGCTCTAGACAATTTGACAAAGGGATCTTGCGCATCTTGGAGCACAAGCCTACCCTCAGTAACAAAGCCAGAAGAATGCGTTGGCTCTGTTTCCTCTGCGAGTAAATAACAGCCCAAAATGATCTCATTCCGGACAGGAGTGTGACAGTTGGGGTCTTTCAGCAGATAAAATTAATTTGTTATTAATTTAGGATCTGATATTCAGATAGACTAATGATGGCGCAATGAAATCCTGTCAAACATGTTGTAACACTCGTTATTTACAGCCTCTATAACTGCAGGGACAAACTCCATCCAGAATTGCCTTACAAGGTGACCTAATTTGGAAAAGAAAACCTAGAGAATTTTCTCACATTAGAAGATACCTCACTGTGACTCCTTCCCTTACAATTCTAAAACTCTGTGAGGGACTGGAGCAACTGATACTCTCCAGAGAAATCCGTGAGATAAGAAATGAGCCTAGCAAGCATGTGATTGTGATATAGTTCAAGCCTGCGTGTGTATCACTCAGCTCGTTCTGTTAAGATTTGAGAAGCATGTCACTACGTAAATCCCTTTGGGCAGCTGGGCACCCCTCCAATGCACAGATTTCCCTTGCTGCTAATGAATCAGCCTCTTTTGCTAACTTACCTCCAAAGCTCGTTTACTTGGAAACCAAGGGAGCTTAGGGAACAGGGCCCTCTCCGTGCATAACAATGACCTATTTTAGATACTTCTCCTCACGCGGTCATGGAGAAGGGGCAGCAAGAGAGTGCTTCTATCCAAGAGGCATTTCCTGGAATAGATCCTAAACAATGTCAGGCCATTTCCATTTTGAGACCTGACATTTCGCGGTGCCAATGCCTCCACACAACAGAAAATGCCAGTGAGAGTCAGGGATGGGATCCAGCTGCCTCATTCCAAGAACGCACACCCAGGCCCTCAGCACACGTGGCTGTTATTCTCACAAACAGCCCCTTTCCATGGAAGCTGATAACACAAAATGGGAATGCTCCCAGTGCAGAATGTCAGAGGAGACCAAGGGTATGTTTTCTACCTCCAGGCATGTTTACATTGCTAGGCTTTCTCAGTCAACATGGGCAATACAGCATGGGAAACAGATGCATGCATCATGGAATCTGTCCTTTCCCAAGCCCTGTGCTGCTAGACTGTTTCCCGTGGCTGAATTAGCTGGTATAGCTCTGCATGACACTTCAGGAAAGACATACCTTGTGCCTCAGGAGGGAATGCTTGACCAGAGGAAATGTTTCATGTGTCATCTCCTCTCTAAGATGTGGGCAATTGCATACACCTGGGAAGAAGCAAAATCTTTTGTGTTTTTTCCACAGATAGCTTCCTGAGGGAAAATCAAAAGAAAAAGCACACTGTAATGCATTCGTTGTTTAGTACATTTAACCCAAATCTCACCAGCCTGCACATAAGGCTCAGATCCCAGGCTAGAACCCACTGGTTTCAGTGCATCTTTGGCTGATTCCTTGGAAGGCCAGATGGGACTGGCCTTATCCTGTGTGACTCAGTGGACACGGTACAACTTTAGAACTGCAGCATTTCTGTTACAAAAGTACCTGACCTACATAAAAACAGCCAGCAATGGAGGAGAATCAGCCACAAGGGTTAAGAACTCACCCAGTGTGCATTGCTTTATGAGGCTGAATTTGTCTGGCTTCAGCTTTTAGCCCCTGGATGCGCTCACACCTTTATCCCTACGTTCTTTTCCAAATTACCCTTTCTCTTCTTGTGGTTTCCTCAAGTCCTTCACCTTTAGGCAGGCAGATAAGCTCCCAAAAGTTTCCAAACAGCATACTACTGAATGGGGCTCAATATTGGGCAATAGCACTGAAAGTGGATAAAACTGAACCCTTCTGTGCCAGCAGAAGACTCCATCAATCCAGTGAGCACTGTAGCCCTTCTGGACCTCTAGAGACCAGCACATTGTTCTGTGAGGTTTCATAACTGAAATGTGGTGTGGTTGCACGTTTCACAGGAGACCAATGTATCATAGTGCCACTGTCAGCCAGTCAATAGATTACTGCCTGTAAGCTGTCAACCCTACTGGATACTAGGCTAATTTAAAGGGATTTGTGGTTCTTAAATAAACCTTCACTGCTACTAGTCGCCCTATTATTTTCATTCATGAGTCACCTGTACGCTCTTCCATTATTTTGACTAATGATACTTCATCAGCTCTCTTAAATGCTGGCACATAGCACGGCTTTCTTCCCATTCTCCTGGAACTTCCCAGTTATTTGCTGCTCCCGCAGGGTCCATTTCTTACCACCACTGACAGTTAAGGCTACTGAGTAAGTGAGAGAGAAAAAGAAAAAACAGAGCTTTCCTAGCTACCACAGGGTAGCTACTCAGGCTGCATCACCTCCCAGACATTAATGGTGCTAACCAAATATGCTCGGTTTTCTTAATGCAATATTAACTATTAAAAAGGAGCATTGTTCCTGACCCCTGAAAATTAGTAGGATATCATGAAGAATGATTACTTGTAGCCATCTCAGCATGCTATCTTAACATAACTGCACCTATGCCAAGAAACAAGATGGCTGTATTTATCCAGAGCACTCGTATTAGTTCCCTGTAGTGCACATCAGAATACTAGGCAAAAGCTGGCACTGCTCAGTCTTTCTGTAGTTCTTGGTTTGTAGTGACCATGTCAAGATAATTTGCAGAACCATTCAAGAATGTGTGACACCCAAAATGTCTTGACATAGGACACAACCCTGTGAGTGGTAAATCTCATCTCTGATTTTCTGAATACTCTGAGTATGAAGGAGATGACAATTTCCTAGGTGCTTTGAGTATGAGGAAGTCTTTCTGTTGGGATGGAGCAGCTCCAGAAGTAGGTAATGGGAGCATCATCTCTACCTTTCAGTTCTGCCTGGGAGCGATTTCTTAAAGTAAGGTAGTGATCCTTTTACTATATTTTTTATTTTTTGTTACTGTTAAAATAAACCACCTTTCAAAAACACTCAGTCCTGCAGAGAATGTTTGGCACTGCTAAATATATTTGGAGACACGTCAGTGCTCCCAAGGAAAAGGAACAAAGCTCTCATCCAGCATCGTTTCCCCACAGATAAATGCCTCTTACTTAAGAGGAATTAAATCTAGATGGTTATTCCTTAGGGCACAGCTGTGCTGAAGTGATTTTATTAAGTGACTCAGAAATGATCGTTCTGAAACATCTTTCTGGTTTGTTAGAATATTTCCTCAGGCAGCCATTTCATTCTCGGATGTTGTTGATCTGTGTTCTAAATCTTTGCATTTGACTTCTCAGCTATTTGCTGCCGCAAAGAGCAGCTAACATTCCTGTCTGAACTCTTTCCAGAAAAGCTGCATCTTGGTGGAGAAAGGGTCTGGGGACTCCAAACAATATTGTTTGGCAAAACAGGGTATGCACACAAAGTGATTTGGCAGGTCTGAATGGCAGAGGAAATTAGTCAAGGGATGAAGAAACCCCTCCACTGCAAAGTTACAATTATAGTTGTATTCAGAGCATTAATGGCTAGGAGTCATTAGAAGCTAAGGATTGCTTGGTTGCATCTGGAATGAATTGCTGGTCTCAGTCCAGCTCCTGCCTGACAGGTGTTTCAGAGATCACCATGAGAAATGGCCTCAGGCTTGGCCCAAGACTTAACAGAAAACACAGGACTTGAATGGGATTACAAAGACTGAGCACAGACACATTTGTTACCAAAAAGCAGCATTTAAAAAGGATGGTTATAGCCATAGGCTTTCAGGGTCACCTTTTCAAGGTCATTGTCTAACAAAGCAGATGAAATTTTGCGTACCCTGTCTCAAGACTTACCAAATATGTGTGCAAACGACACGGTTATTGCACAAATGCATTTTAACCCCCCAAACTCCCATAAAATAGCATTTAGGCCTTTTGGAAGCCATGGGAGGCACCAAGCTCAACCCAATCCCATGGATTTTGAGATTGACTTAATAGCATGCTTGTACTTCTCAGGTGGGGATGGATCAGAGCACAAACTCAAGCAGAAGCCTTCTTGGAAAGGAATGTGACTACAGCCTCCCTAACCACAGGCCCCCTGGTGCGGCTTGTGAGAGAGCCACTTGTCCCCAGCACACCCCTGTGCAAGAAGATGTGTCCTTGCTTGTGCCCTGCAAGAAGGCAATGATGATGGAAACAGAGCAAGGAGGATTTTGCCGTTTGCCTACATCCATATTACTGGAGCCAGAAGCTGTTCTGGTTTCCACCCTCACACACGTGGCCTTTCTCCTCTCCACTCCATGTCTTAACATGACCAAGGCCACACACCTGTACACCTCTGCCACCACCCCAAAATACTACGCTCTTTGCTCAGCCAGCCCCCAGTCACCTGGGGAGCAATGTGTTGCTATTGCTGAGCGCAGAATTGTTGTAACTTACTACTTACAGGCAGAATCCATTTGTGGGCTGGTAGCAGGGAAGACGTATTAGTAGAATATAAATAATAGATCAATACTGTAATGTCTTCCATCTAACTTATGGGCTTCCTCAAGCAGATTATTTGGTAAGTAGAATTCTGGAGAAAAAAAGAAAAGAAAAGAAATTATATAAACGTCCCAATTCTGCTGGTATTAGACCCAAAAAAGCAGGTTTGGATCCAAACTCAATCACCTTCAAACTACGGGATGCTTCAAACCCTGAGTTTTTATTTGTCTGCATTATTTACCAAGTGCTCCTTCTCTGGCTTACCCAGGCAAAGGTCTACACACCTCTAAACTCTTGCTCGCAGTACCATTTATCTGTGCAAGCCCAACTCTGACAACCTCTCCTCACTGTGAAAATTGCAAGTAACAACTTATTCCAGCACTTTCAGTTCTATTTCAGTCCCGACTTTTCTCCCACACACCAAGCACCAATTTCCTGCTGTGTTGTTGTTTTTTTTTCCCCATCAGTGCTATTTTCCTCCATGGGCAGAAGAGGACAAACACAACAGTCCCAGCAGAGCTCATCCTTAGCCCCTGCAGCCCTGCTCAGAGCTTGGCACATCACCCACAGGAAGAGAGAAGCAAGGGGAAAAACCTGCGTCCCTGCTCCGTGGCTGAGCTGCAGCTTGTTAGCTTTTTCACAATGTGGTTAGGAGGCTTACAGCTCTCTGTGACAGCTCTGCAATACAGGCTGATCAGGTTCACTTGGGGCCATGCCAGGCTCTCCTCAAATATATATATATATGTATTATTTATTTATAACCAACTTGTGAGATGGAAAACTGGTTTCTATATTTAATAGAAAGTGCTCCTGGCAGATTAACCCTGGCAGTGTTGGGCTTTGGGACTTGGTGGGTTCTTTCTGAGTATGTGCTACTACACTTACTTTCCTCCTAGGTCTAATCCAACACAGAGCTAGTGTCAGATAGCACGATTTACTCTTTAGAGGGGAGCTGATTTATTTTCAACCTCTCAAAAGAACCAGGCTAAGAACCATATAGTCTGGAGGAAAGAAAGGCAAGAACTTGCAATGTTTTTCTGAGTCTATTTTAATCTTGAAAAATAAAAGCAGGTTTGGATATAAACCTGAAACTGTGCCTTAGATACCACAGGATACTTAGCCTTAGATATAGATACCACAGGAACCCCTATTCTGTGATACTTTAGAAAGATCACTTCTGCCTTTTGAAGCCAAACTAAAGGGCAGGTTCCCATCCAAACAGCAAGGATCGAAATGCTGCATCAGCTGTGCTGGGGGATGCACCCTTCAAAGCACATTTGCCTGAGTGCTTCCCATGGCTGGAAAGCCACTATACACATTGAGCCAGGCGACCCAGTAGCTGTGATGTCCACGTGCACAAACAGCTGGATGCAGGCAGACACTTCATCTACAGCTGCTTGTAGAACGGCCCTACAAGCACAAGGCAGCATGTCTGGAATCAGTCTTCTGCCACTAGTGCACAAAGGACAATACACAATGATAGGAAGGCTGTCAAACATGGGTGCAGAATTAAGGAGTAAAGAGCTGTATGCTGCTATCCCCTAGCTCCAGCCTGCGTAAACGACATTCTTCAAATCTGCATTTCCACTCCTCCTTCAAAGGTATACTGTGCCTGATCTCCCTACCCTGTTCTGAACTGCTGTGCCAGGCTGTGAGAAAGCACTGCGGTAACATTCAGTCCCAGACACGAGTACATTCCCGGAGCAGGGGGCACTATTTCTGTGCATTTCCTTCAACCCGGACCAGCTGAGCTTGTTTTGAACCCGACTTGCTATTTGTGAAAGACTTTGGGGATCCTTGGCTAAAAAAAAAAAAAAAAAGACAGCCCTCCCTTTACAACGCGGGTTGCATTTCCCTTGCGGTACATTGAAGGAAACTGAGACACAAGGCACTTTAACTAGCTTATGCAAAGCTCCAGAGATACCAGCAGGAGACTCCAAGCAGAAAAGCAGCTGACCTTAATGCTCTAACCACTAGATTGTATCACCTTCCGTTATGCCCTGATCTCTTCTTGTCCAGACCTTTCTCCTTCTTCACGAGAAGCATCTTTCCAGGTGCAAACTCTAACTTAAAGCATTTGTATTCACCACCATGCAAGGAGATCTTGTCCTGACATAGCAACCACAGCAAAGTAGTTTAAAAATCTGACTGCATGCAAGTGTGTGTATATGTGTACATGCATAAATATACATCTATATATATATATTACATATACATACATAAATATATATAAAACATTACAACAGAGACAAGTATCATACTAGGAAATCCTGATTTTTCACTGGCAGGCTGGGCAAGGGGAAAACAGCCCATTTTTCTTTGCATGCCACTGTTCCTTTTGTGCATGGAAACACTCAGTTCCTGAATGCAAGAAGTGTATGTGTTGGTTTTTCAAGAGCTGGTCCAGAGCCTGCCCATGGGTATACAGCCCACGTGCTGCCTGTGAGTCTCATACCAACATGCTGAGAGTAGCCATCACACGCTTTGGCTTTTCAGGAATCCATACACTCAGTATTATCCAACCCTCTCTGTGCCTCTGGCCATAAGCAGAGCTATTGCTTCCCTCTATTAGCAGTGAGTGGTTTATATTAGATTCAAAGCCCCGTGGATTCAGAAAGAATAAGATGTTGTAGCACATGACGCATGCTAAATAGGTATTTCATCTGTTTACCAAAACCTTTGATATGACCCAGAAGGATATTGGCAGTCCTGCCTTTGAGAAAGAGAGCTTGGAGAAGGCAAGCCAAAGCTTACATCTAGCTTTATGCCATGCACTGCTAGTTTGAGCAGCAATTTAGTCTCTTTTGTCTCCGTCTCATTTATACTATGGAGATAATTACAATTAACAATTAAGCATGGTCTGGGGTAAAGCTTTCTGAAACACTTGGGTGAAAAAAGCTGCAGACACATGAGACATTGCACTTATGGATTTTTAGTCCATTAGTAGCTAGCTTCTGCCACAAATAGGACCCAAAACAGCTTGGATATCTTAAGGCAAGATCTATTTATGTATCTGCATGCTAAGCAGAAAACAGAGTCCTTGAAATTACGAGCAAACAAGTTTCTCTGTTCAGAGGTCTGGGCTAATAATGAGTGCCAACCCGCTGAGCACCTGGGCATTTAATGCACCCATAAGAGAGGGACCTCAGGAACAGACCCTGCTCTGCCCTGCACTGCCTGGAAACACAGAGCTGGCAGCAAAGTAGTTCAGAGTAATGAGAACCATAATAGGTATGGGGGCCCTGCGCTTTCCATATTTGTGATGGTCTGCTTGGAGCCTGCAGCAGCAGCGCTAGCAGTGCATTACATCTTTGAGCTGCTCTGTACTAATAAGCCTGAACAGACGGTGACATTAAGACTGGGGGAAATGTTTTTGCAGCGTGCAGTTGAGGATGAAGGTAATAATTTAATGAGCTTTTGAGGAATTTGCACACTCAGAAAATTCTGGCTACGAATGGGAATTAAAACAACTTCCTTTCTATAATACCAGGGGACTATCACTAACTGAACAAATACCAGGTCACAAAGCTAAACAAAAAAACAGTCTTCTGCAGGTGTACAGAAGATCTTGCTGAAGTTTTCCCTATTCTCCCTTATTTTCTCCTTTCAAATCATTCTGATTGAATACATTTCATTAACTTGAATCTGGTGAGCCCTTCAAAAGTCTTCTGCAGTTTTTTCAAGCAGACCAACCTAAAAAAAAACCTAAATGCTTCAACCCTACTTCCCCAGACAGAGCACACTCCAAAGCACCTCTTCATTATTGGAGACAGCCATTAACTTGCTGCTGCCAAAATCCAGCTATGTGGTCAAATGTACTACAAGCCTTCCTTCTCCTCTCTCACCCCCTTCAACGTGTTTTGGAAATTTTTGGTTTATTTTGTTGCTCATTAATTCACTAATTGTCTACGTTGAAATGCTAACAGGCACCCAGAAAGACACAGGAAATTGGGCTTCAGCTTAAGAAGAGCTTTCAAACTACAGAACAACGAAGCTTTGGGCAGCATGCCTCCAATAACGGGGATCTGTAAAAGCATGAACATCTACATGCATGTAGCTACAACAGAGGATGGATGAAATGTCTTTCAGACTTCCGTTCCCACTCAACAATTTACTAACTGGGATAAATACTCACTAGTTACCTTCTGAAAGTAACAAATTACCTATGTTTGTAGATACCTTCTCAGGTGCTTTATAAATTGCAGTTAGCTGCAATTCTCATTCTCAGGCACTCAACTGAGCTGCTCTGGTTTTCTGAGCTACTGCACATCAGCTCAGCTATGTAAGCCTTTGCTTTTCACAGATAAGAGGGAAAACGTGAGCAGTGAGCACTATTAAACCAGCATAACTTGACTAATGTCTAAAGCCCCTGTCTGAATATGTCAAAATTGAAACAGGCTGCATCCAACCCATTAAACATTAGGCAGGTAAGAGTCAGGCACCTTCAGGGGACAATTCATTCTGTGCATCTTAAACACTTCTCTTCAGATGGGACCCAGCTGAAGGGCTTATCTTTCTCCACTGACTACAGAGGGAATCTACCTTAAACTGGATTTTAAAGGACAGTAAACAGACAACACAAATCCCACTTTAACTGTCTCTTAGCAAAAAATCTTCAGCAGTAAACAAAGCCTAAAATCACTGCCCCTATCTGACTGCAGACATCCCCACTCGTACATTTTTTTTAGGGTTTTACCACAGAGTGCAGCGACCACAACAGCCGTATGCCTTTGGGGTTCAGCAAAGCCTGTGCCTGTGGATGGAGCTGAGTTTCTTCCCATCTGGTTAACAATTAATTTTGGCACAACCACTCATCTCAGCACCACAGCTGTGCAGGGAGCTTTCCATTTCAGAGCAACACTGGGAGGGCTGGCAGAATCACAGAACGGCTGAGGTGGGAAGGGACCTCTGGAGATCATCTGGTCCTACCCCTTGCCAAGCAGGGTCACCTACAGCACGATGCACAGGATGGCATCCAGGTGGGTTTTAATGTATCTGGAGTAGGAGACTCCACAGCCTCTCTGGGCAGCCTGTTCCAGTGCTGTCACCCCCACAGCAAAGAGCTGCTCAGGGGAAATCTGTCCGGGCCGAGTTAAAACCTTAATCCTTAAGCTTCGCATGGTGAGTGCCTCTGGCTCACTGGGTCTAGTGCGTATGCCGATGGATATTGTGCATGGAGACACTGAAATCCGAGGGGTAAGCATTTGTTTCCTCACACTCACAATGTTAAATCCAAAACCCCCTTCAGAGCAAGGGAAAGTAAAGCATGCAATGAGATATACTGACACTGCTTAGAAGAGTTTGCCACAGTAAAACGTAGATCACTCACTCTTCCTTGCTGTTTTGGTTGCCAGAATCTGCCCAACACCCTGCCCCGAGCCAGGCAGGAGCAAGCTCTCCACCTACCTGTAACTACTGTCAGCCCAGCCTCTCCAGAAGTTCAACCACTTTCTTAAAATACTCTTTTTTCAGTGCATTCATTCTTCTCTTATGGCCACAGAAACTAATCCTCAAGCTCTGAATTCATCAGAAGCTACGAACACTGGGAACAGCATACAGAGTTGGAAAGGGATTAATGAGTTTCAGCACAGCAGAAGGCAAGCTGGATGTCAAAAGCCAGAGTTGCAGTCCCGGCGAGCATCGTGGCACCGCAGTGGGATGCAGTGCTCAGCAGCTCGAGCACAAAGTGCCTCTGGGCAGCAGCTGCTCTGCAGCTGGCGCAGGGCTGGCTCCCAGCTCCAGCTCTCAGCTCCCAGCCTTCCCAAACGGGCAGCAGCTGTGTGTGTTTTTGGCAGGTCTGCGTGGCTGACAGGGGACACGCTATGTTTGGCCGCAGCACAGGTGCAAGCAAAACAGTGGTGGAGGCAAGAAGCAGCCCTTTTCTTTCTGCCTGCAACCTCCGTGTATCAGCATGAAGAAACATTGCTTTAATTCAAGACCTTAATTCAAATCCTCCTTGAGGACAAATTCTGCCGGATAAGGCTGGCTGCAGCCAGAGAGAGCAGAGAGTGGCTCTGAGGTCTTCACGTAGCCCCATTAAAGGGCTCCCACCCTCATCTGATCTCACACTTTTCCCAAAACAGGGAAAAGCTGCCCTCAGAGGTGTATTTTTGTCTACAGAGATAAACATCTTTCAGAGAATAAAATTAATCCCAAGTTTCTAGATATGCTGGGCTAGCACGCTAAACCACTTGCAGTGGAAACATCCCATACAGATGACATATATGCCACAAGGGGAGGAGATGGGGCAGATCAACAAATTTTCCCCATTGCCTGGGAACAAACCCTGGGCTAAGGGAATCTGAAGAAAACATTTTTATTTAGCTGCTTCTATTCAAAAATCCTTAGGAAAGGGTAGAAACTTGAGAACACTCTCACCTCCTGCCCAACCTTATGTAAGGAGGTAGGATCGAGTTGTAAATACGATCCTATCTCGAACCTCAAGTATGCACTCCTGGCTCGAACTCCAGCCTCTGGCAGAAGTCCAACTGATTCCAGTGAGGCCAGGGATTTGCCCCCAGGATGGTCACACCTGGGGTTTTATTCACTCCATGATAAAAATTTGCTAAACTTGGAACCCGATTGTAGATCAGCTTCCAAACAACACCCATGTTTAGGGTGGTTGGAGCTGGAGCTTCATTGCTGGCCCTTCTCCATGGAACTGAAAGCCAGAAGTATGATGATGACAATAAATATTCAGCACTTCATCTTCAAAGCACTGGGTGGATGTTTCAGTCAGCAGCTAGCTAATCAATGGCACAATATGAACCATGGCGTCAATTATTTATGTGATGATCTTGCAAGCTACATACGAAGATAGTCACTGGGGTTGACAGGTATAATCATATTTATTTTACCCTAAAGACGCCATTATTGGTAGATCCCCAAACCACAATAGTGGCAACAGTATAAAACTTCTTATAAAGAGTGTTATGACCTAGAGGCAAGTTGGCGGAGAGGTGCAAATGGATACTCCTTAAGAGATGACTCGTTTGCCTGTGACTTTCTGAGAAACTCCATCCAGTGTTTCTTTTTCCTTCTGCTAAGGGGTTTGGCTGGAAACATCCTCATCAGCTGTACTGCCTTCTCAGCTGTTGGAGATCTTTGCTCTGTGACCAGAAAGTGGCACAGGGGCAATTGAACATGAACCCCTTAAAGGTCAGGTTACACTCCCAGTAAATGAGCTATCAGAAAAAAAACACACTTCCGAGCAGTCTGCAGGAGGAATGAGCACTTTGCAAAGCAAGCAGCTATGAACAGAGGCACTGCGGGACCTTATGCTCTGGTTGTTTCAAGTCTGAAGCTTCTTGTCCAGAGCATCAAACTAGGTGGAGAGAGAAATGCAGAATCAAGATCAAGAATGCAGAATCCTCAAGATCAAGAGGAAGCTATTCTACCTATATCAGAGCCTGGTTTAGAAGACTTAAAACATCCTCAGTAAATTCTGGCTTAATTTATCTTCTTTCCCTCCTTTCAATAGGCAGTTTTCACTGATTTCTTGAGCTACAGTCAATTCATAGCCATCTCTTTGAAACACTTCTGTTTATTTTCTGCTTTGACCTCCGCCTCCCAAAACTGTTTGTAGTGTAAAAATGATCATATTATAGTTGAACCCTGCATACTTTGGCTGGGGACAGCCGGTTGTCATGGCTTCAAGGCAATTACTATTATCAGAAAGACTTCTCCATCATTTGTGGTATTTAAATTAAGATTCTTATAAAAAATATCCTCATAGCTCCCATACAAGTGGAGGACTTGCTCCAGGAATTTTTGGATGTGATTCTCTGGCCTGTGTTATGCAGGTCAGAGGATTTAATCATAATGGTCCCTCCTGGCTTCAACACTTAATAATCTATGGTTCATTTTATTTAGTCCCATGATCTAGTCTCTCTTTTCAAAACAAAGGGGCCCATATGCTCTTGCAGAATGGAAAGAAGAGAAAATAAAGGCAAGATGACCATGAAGTAATGAAGAGGCAGTCACAAGGCGGTTATCAGGTACACCTCATCAAGAAAAGATAACTGGTGACATTTTTTTTTTTTTTTACAGCATTGAATGAAGTGAATTTATTCAGCATAAGTGCCAGTTTGTAGTTAACATAGCTTCCTGAAGAGCTGTGACCTTGCAGCAATGTTGCGTTGATCTAAGTGATAGACTCGGAGGAAGCCTGCTGTACACATTTAGGCCTGCAGCTGTGCTTTTTAATAAGATGTCAAATATATCATAATTAACTCTGTGGACAGAGTCATGATATCTGTTGAGAAATTACAAGGAACAAGAGTTCCCAGGCACACACAGAACTGCTGGAAACTGAAGAAAGAGTTCTATGGGGCTCCTCACCCTGAATGTAAAGTACATCTTGTATGTATACATATGCATTGAGTCTCTTCCTCTAGCACCATTTAATAAGATTCTTCCATGCAGTCCAACACGACTTTTTACCCTTTTAACAGGGTAATTTAAGAAGGCAAAGCCACTCCTTGTGGGCAATTAAACTGGTCATTGCTCCACGATACAAAGCATGTCCTCCCTTCGAGTTCCTCGGGGGCAAGAAAGTTAGGATTTGAAGCTCAAGTCATACCTCATTCCTGTCTAACACCTTCCTTTTGAGATCCCAACCAGAAAATATTAAGAAATTAAGCTTTAGGACACTACTTTAAGGTAGGTCATAATTATCCACAGCTTAAAGGGAAACAGAAGTTCTCACTTTGGACAACAACTAATTTGCTGGTGCTTTCACACACCAAACCTGCAACCCTGCAGTAAAAACACAGAGTGGAGGTGGTTCTGGGCAGACTCCTGGGCTGCCCACACTCCTGGACATCCCTTCTTTGTCTGTTCTGTGCCTCACAAAGGGGTTAGGTGTGTCTGCGTCTATGAGCACAGAGCTGCTTTCGCTCCTCACCCACCTGTGCCACAGGGCAGGGAGTATTAGGTCTGGCTCCACATTCTGCTAATGCACCTCCACGGCATCTGGACCAGAACCAGCTTGTGTCTGGCCAGCTCGTAAAGAGAGAAGCAGGACTTGGTTCTGCCTGTTCCCATCTGCACAGGTACACCCTGGAAAGATAAGGGAGGAAGCCAAGGATTACAACAGAGACCTTGCGATGTGCACATCACCCCATGTGAAACACCTCAGCCCTCCGCTGTGTGGAGTGCCAACCTCTCCCTCCCTGAGCCAGGGAGCAGAAAGAAACATCCACCAGCAAAAGCTCCTAAAGCTGCTCAGCTGCAGGTAATGTCAAAAATCCTGAACAAAAGTCCTAAATCTTGATTGCTCAGGTTGGCTCACAGCTCCAGTGCAGCTCTAGGAAGGTCATGCTTTGCTTACTCCACAGTTATTTCAGAGATGCTCTGCTGTAGGCCGAGGCACTAAAAAGCATGAAATAAGGCTCTTACAAGTGGTAACTCAATTCCATTTTCATCAGTAACAGAGAATTAATGGCTAATGGTATTCCACCTAACTGTAATTACATATTAAGTATAGTAATGAATGAAGCTGAGAAGCATGAGGGGCTCCTTATTTAAATTATCCAAATTACTCGGTCCTCTTGGCCTGCTAAACACTTTATCAGCAACCTCGAGAAAAACGCTTGTAGCACAAGGGATTTCTGCATTTTACTGCGTATGCAGATATCCCAAGAAAGGCAACATGTTTTCCCCAGAAGTTCAGGAGTGCATTTGAAGCCAAATTTATCTTTTGCAACTGAACCAGCAGCCTGGGCCAACAGTCAGTATATTCTGTGGTATCAGAGGGTAAGAAACCTGAAGTCTGTCCCTAAGATCGACTGACAAAAAAGAAATTTCATGTTCTACTCACATTGTCAAGGTAAGTTGAGGTTTAAAGAGGGTGTATATTTTAAGCTCATATTATACTTCATTAGGATTTAAATAAACAGTGGTTAACACAAACAAAATTCTTAGGATGAGCTGTCTGGCCAGATAATGAGAACCATATAAAACTGGAAGTGTATTAAGTTTGTAGAACATTAAGTAGGTGTAGCAGTCCTCCTTCTGCTATCCCCATGAAGTCACCGAGAGCAGCCAACCTGTTTTCCTCCTAACCTATTCACCACATTCTCCTGAAGGTCATACTGGCAAGATGTTATTTCTCTGTGGCCACAGTTAATGGGTCTGGGAGCATAACAGGGATATATCCCTTTTCTTGAGAGATTCAGAGGTTTGACATTTACCAGCAAATAAGAGTGTGGCTTCCACCAAGTGCCACAGTGCAATTTGGGAATCCCTCCTTTGTAGAGACAGCAAATAAGCCCTTGTTAACTCTTCCACTACCACTTTTCTAATAACAAAACATAGCTTTCATCAAAACACAGCTTACTTTCCAGGACCAGCATTGTGGCCCTGAGCACAGCTTTACCCACTATCTCCAGGACCCAGGAAGCGCCTTGGAGCTTATACAAGCTGCTTCTTGTGGACATGACTTTCCTGTACCACAAGCTCCCCTGCTTGCTTCAGGGGCCACTTTACATCATTCCTCCCAGACCTGCTCGTGCCTGCGTCACTCATCCGCCCTCTCTCCCCGTCCTCGTTTCACACCCACTCCTCCATTTCCTTCCATGACACCTCGCTGCCACCCTTTTTTTGCAGCACCATCTGTCTAGGACAGCCTCGCGTGTGTTCTTCTCATCAAAATTATTCCCAGGAAGCAAGTGCAGGATTTTAGCAAATCTAAAAGCCAAAAATCAAGCTAAGGATAAAAAGAAATGATTCTTCCTTTCTGGCTGCCCCCTATTCAAGGGTTCCACCTGACATCCACTTCTAATGCGCTGCCAGAGGACCCTTTCCTCTCATCCGCTGGATATATTTCACTCCCCGAGCCAGTTACTCCTCAGGTGTCTTTCACACAGGGCCTTCCACGCCAGATCCCAACCTGCTGCCTTTGTGCTACAGAGCGGCACCAGTTCAGGAAGAACAAGCTCGGAAGCTGCAGGATAGGAGGAAAGCAGCAGGGAGGGCTTTGATATTGGAGGCAACTCGTTTGAATTCCTGCCAGCATGCTCCAAATGTTTCCAATGATGAGGGAGAAAAAGGAAAAAAAGAAAAAAAAAAAAAAAGGAAAAAAAAAAAAGATAAATATTCTGCATGCCAGATCCATAGCCAGTGCAAGTCAGCACAGCTCTGCTGCCATCTGGCTGGCTTCACCCACAAATCCCCGTCCCCTTCCATGGGGAAAGTCCTTCAAAGGACAGACCCCCAGGACACCTATCCCAAATGGCTAACAAAAAAGATCCAAGTCACATAAAAAAAAATCAATCTTTGGTTATAGTACTGCAAAGCCAACTTGCACCGGCTGAGGATTTGCTAACGCAAGCTTAAAGATACAAAGACAAGCCTCAAGAAAGGGAATTTCAGAAGTAAAAAAAAATGAAGCTGAGTTACAGCCAGCTTCTGAATTCCCTCAGAGCCCTTTACTTAGGCAGCTTTCCAGTTAGTGTCAATGGAAGTTTTGCCTGAGTAGCAACCAAGTAAAAATAGACTCAGAATATCAGGATTTGACCCAGAGCCTTTAATATACAGAAATAGAAAGACACACACACAAACGCGCAAAGAGGGTAAACCTCAGGAGTGATAATGAGCTTTGATTTTTCATCAGCCACAAAAATGTCAACTATGCTCCCAGTACATTCCACAACAGAACAATATTTATATTTGATCTCTGCAATGGTTTCACGCTGCACGTTACATAAGCCGCTGATTCCCCATACAGTAATGGAAACAGACGGCACTTGCCACGGTTTATTTTTTGCATCAGGCATTCTTTGGCAGATACTCATGGGAAACAATATGGCAGGGGAATGGCATTAGACTTCCCCTGTGCAAACGCCAGGAAGGCTGTGAACAAGCAGTACAGGACTTTTGCTCTTTTTTTGGAACTGTTGCAAGAGCTAATGGGTCGTTTTGTCCCCTTTGCATACCTAGAAGGACTCGTGTTATGAGAGCAGATCCACTAACAGAACAAATTTGGCCCCAGTGCCCAGGAAACAACAGTCCCAACAGTGAGCTCCCCTGCTTTTCCAAGGCAGGAGGCCACCAAAGCCTGTCACTACTCCTGCTACCTGTGCGATGGGATTCAAACAATCTGCAGGGAAAAGTCACCCTTCCCACCAGCACCGCTATTTCCCCAGGATCTGTGCCAGAAAAGCACCATGCTGCACAGCAAGAGCTCAAAGCTGGGGTTCAGTCCTTAGCTGAGCCTAGGCCCTGAAATAAATTAACTCTCATATTAGTCTGCCTAGTAATGTTATTAAAGAGGACCAAACAGTTAGTATCAACAGCAGCACTAACTACTCAGTGACATATTGCTGCACAGCCTGCCTGAGTCCATCTACCAGCACACTGTGGTCATATACATGCAAGACTATAGAAGAAAACTTGGATCTGGAGTTGAAATGCCATTACCGGCCTGGTGTCAGCCTTGGTTTTTGACCCATGACAGCGGAATGGGATGTGGAATTATAGAGCAGCTTTGCTCGGGCTTAGCTTTGTTTGTATGTGTGCTTCAGGTTGAGGTTTGGACAGGTTCTTTTTTTCCTACTGGTAGATATCCTTAGGGGGAGAAAGCTCAACTATAAAGGACATGGTGGAAGCTGTAGCATTGTGCTGTCCGTAGGTTCTTCAAACCCTTTGGAAACAGGCTGAAAGAAAAGAAGCCACCTAGGTCCTCCCTCCCACACCAAAGCAGTACCACCTCAGCCAGTTTAAAAGCATCCTGCCAGATCTGCACAGTGGGTACTGGATGTCCTGAGTACCACTGGCAGCACCATGGGCCTGGGAGCACTCAGAGTTTGACAGGCTGGGCCCAAAGCTCGTGATAACACAGACCAGCACCGCTCCCTGCATCCCACCCCACACCTGCACAGCGCTGAGAGCCCTGCAGAGGGCTTGGCATCCAGGGGACCCTGTGCTCCGGAATTCTCAAGTCCTGTCCAACACTGCCAGTTCAGCTGATTCTGCAAGAGGGTCAGTGGAAAAAACGTGACAGAACAGCTAGGAGCATGCCCCTTGATGAGCTAGCAAGAGCTGGAAGTAGTCCTTGCATGTTTTATTGCCAGGGATCAGAAGACAGCAATGGGCTTTAAATCTGCCTCTTCTCTCCAAGCCATGGTAAGCTGTTTTTCTTGCTGCATAATTGCCTACGAACTCTGATGGAATGTAATGGCTGGAGTACTAGCATATCTTCTGCTCCCAGCAACCATGCACGATTATTTTTTGCATCCTTGCTGGAAAGAACAGAGCAGACTGTACTCCAGGACTTTGTCACCTTAGGACATATGATAAACATTCGCATGTGTCACACTCAGACTTACGCCAGCCTATTAGCAGTGCAGGAATAGTAAAGGCACCAAGAGATGAGCTGCATTTCCACAACCCTCCAGCTGTCAGAAGCACAGACTGACAGAAATAAAGCTGCACAGGGGAGACAGGCCAAACCAGAAATAATCCATCATGTGCCACAGTTCCCAGATTCCTCAGGATCTTTTCCGAGGAATCTGATGTCAGGCGTTGAACATGTCAGTACGACTTGCACTTTGGTGATTTTCCATCTGCGGCTGCTGTTTCTGATATTACACGCAGGGTTACCACTGACACGTATCACTTCACGAACAGCTGGAGGAGCAGTGGCCAGCCTTCTTTTGCATACTGAAAATCCTGGGCAGCCAAAGCCCACAAGACACACCATGAATTCTGCAAGCCTGGGAATACGCCACACAGGCAAGGAAAGCAGCTCCACTGGGGTCTCACTGCTCTAACACATGTTGGCAGTGAGCTGTGCATGCAGTGACAGCAAATTCAGCCTCCTCCTGGTTTACTTCCAGGTAGATCTAAAGTCCCCAGAGTCCCACAGGCCCCACTGCTGGTTATGGGGCATAGCAAGTGCATGAGGAGTTATACTCAAGAGGCAGCTCTGGTCCACAGCCACACAACTACCTTATGAAATAGCAAGGGATTAGTGAGGACATTGAAGAAAGCAGCCAGAAAGACAGCTCTGTAGCTCCATAGACCAAGTGCAACAACTGGGCCATTTATGTAGGGGAGAGTTGCTCAGAGTTTTCAATACCTAGTTTGGCCAGCAAAATTATAACCCTTGGAGAAAGAATTAGCAGAATGTACAAAGGATAAGGGCATCCATCACACTAGCCACATTTAATAGCATGGCAACCAGAGTCTTGCATGGACTGACCCTACTCCTGCTCTCTCTCTCTGTCCCCAGTCTCGCTGCACAGTAGCAAATTCTCCTGGAGGATTCTCCTTCAGTAGCAATTTTTGGAAGCAACAAAAACTGGAAACTAATGCAGGTTCCTCCATCAGTAAACAGTAGAGACAACACTTCTCTTCTGCCCCAAACTTGGTAATTGGTCTTGTCCTGCTGATTCATTTTAAGGCAGATGCCAGATTCATACAGATTTACCATGGCACTACTGCTGCCAGACAGTCCTGGCCAGGTGTAGAAAATGGGAAGGAACCTGGAGCACACCCCTGCTCTGCAGACACAAGTCAACAAAATAGTGCCACAGAAATTGAACTCTGGATCACTCTTAATCCAAGCATGTGCATTTCTCCATCGCTCTCGCACTCACTCTTCATCACCATTTCTATCTATTCATAACCATGTTAGACATTTATACTAGTTACAAGGAGAAAAGGATTCACGTGAAGGAGTTGGTTAAAAGTTAACCGAGTTGCTACAGATAAGATTATTTTGGAAAGCAGCATGTCATCAGGAAATAATAGTGCTAATGAGGAGCCAGCTTCATCTTGTTTCTGTTTGCTGTATCGCTGGAGCTGCAAAGCCACAAGAATTAGAGATGCATAGATGCAACTGTTCCATGTTCAGAAGTAAAATACGCAAAGTCAGCTGAGTAGCCACTGAACAATACTCTAAACAAGAAGTTAAAAGGTATCCAACAAATGCCAACTGACTGAGGAAAACACAGTCACATTTCTTGGCCACGTGTCCCAGCTGAACTTTCTGTTCCCTCCTGTCATTTAATCCCAGCTTTTCCAAAGGAATCAAAGGGTGCTTCAAAGGAGACTGCCCACCAGAGTGCCCAGAAGCTGCACAGTGCTCCTGTTCCGAATTCAATACCTCCCGAGCTACTGCCTTTCATACCATCAAAAGGGTCTTATGGGCATATTTTAGGTGCTAAGCAATCCTTTGCAACATTCACAGCAGCAGCAAAGTTTGCTGCTTCCCCACTTCTTGCCTTTATCCAGGGAACTTTTTTTTTTTTTTTTTAAATGTTCTCTGATTTCAGTGGTTTTCCTTCCCCTGTCCACTCTGTTGCTGATGTTTAGCGATCTTCTGCAAAGTCATGCTGCCCTTCTCTGTTGATTTTTCCCATTTTCAGGTCAAGCTACTTTCCTACCATCCTCCTCCTCCCCCCAAACTTTATATGCTTTTCTGTGTTCTCATTCACTTGTTGCAAGCAACTTCCTCTAATCCACCAGATTCAATGGGCAGATTCCTGCATGGGGCTGTCCTCAGATCTCTCCCTGCTCAAGTGTGCTGCTTGTTCTCACAAAGAGAATTAGGTCATCTGATAGCCAGGGTACAGAACAAATACTGCAGCAACAGCTCTTACAGCAGCACAGAACCACGGGCTGCTCAGCGATCCAGTTTAGCATGACCCGGTTTTGAGTCACTAACTATAACACCAGCATTCTGAAAAGTAGGGGCTGGGCTTAAAAAAGGAAAAAAAAAAAAGCCTGCATATATACAAAGCTCCATGCAAGGCTATATGGCTGAAGTGCTCACGCAGCCAAAGAGTAGGGAAAAAAGGGCATTTGTGAAGAACAACATGCAAAATTGCAACTGCTGGCACTGACTTCAAGTCATAATGCTGCTGTGCGCCACCTGAGATCAGGCACACCTTGCAATATGACAACAAAAATACAACTGCTCTAGACTGGGGTAGCCAAGTCACGGTGTGTGGATCACCAGTGGCTTGTGCGGCCCAGTTCCATCACTGTCAGCTACTTGCTGCGATCACTGGTGTCAAAAGGAAAATGTTTGTGGAAGCCTGAACCAGACTGGTATAAATTGGTGTGGACTAGCCATAGGTGCCACACTCCTCAGCAAGCAGGAGGAGGTTTCTGCAAGATAAAACAGCGTCCTGTATTTGAGAGAGTTATCTCATCAGTGCCTCACCTGCTAGCAGAATGAAGGTGACAGCAGGGCCATGACTACAGCAGGACCATTGTTATAGATGTTATTCAGCTTTTTCTGAAACAGTTCTCACACTTCCAACCATAAGAACCGCAGTTTTCTCTGGGCCCTGCAGCAGAAAGCTGCCTCTCTCCCTGCCTCGATACCTCTCCCCTAGCAGTGCCATGTGAGAGCAGGACAGGTCCATTTATTGTCCCCTGTGCCACAAGCCAACAGAGATGGTCACAGAAACACAGCCTCCCAGTAAAAGTAAATAGTAGCAGGCTACTCTGTCTGGAGGTGGTTTGGGAAACAATTCTTTTACCTCACAGGAAACCCAAACACCCTCTGAATCAGCCCAACTTACTACTGCTAATTCCCAGCTTTGACAAAAGAGCTGAGGTTCACGTTTCTGATCAAGTCAAACAACAATTTGATTTTTCATAGTGACTCACTTGGACCTAGCAGGGGATCCCAGAGGAGAATCCAGGCATGGAGATCCCATAACACCAACATCCTTCCTTTTTTTTTTTTTTTCTTCCTTTTTTTAAATAAAGCAACTTTATTTAACTTTCTCCTGCCCAAACCTTTCTCCTTTTAAATAAAACTTTTCAGCAGCCTAATTCCAAAACCAACTCCTTTCTCCGTCTCTTACAGGGCCCTTTTGAAAATCTTGGACTTGCCAACATTCGGGATTAGACTGTACATGGCTGTCCTAGCACAGAACAGAGAGAACATCATGTAATTTCCATTTTTCTCCCGGTTGTGCTCTTTCAAAGCCTCACACTACTTACGGTTTCCACGCCACATATTCTTCTGTCCGTTGCCATGGCACAGCCACTGGTTTGTCATTAATATTGTGGGTAACTTCAGATCCTTGACCTCAGGGCTTTCAGAGCTTTTCATGGTGTATTTTCCTCTTGATTGAATTGCTCTGCATTCCCAAGCACAGCTAAAACAAAAATAAAACACTGCTGCTTTTGAATGGGGAAAATTCATTTCACGAAGACAGGCTAGAAAAGGCTGGAGACCCATTGAAGAACAGCAGATTAAAAGGAAAACAGCCATTCTCTGCAGACGTAGTGACCATGGCATGGATTTAGATTTACCTACAGCATCTGAATCGAACCATGGTCCATGCATGAACTCAATATCTAGTGCAGTTCTGACTAATTTAAATATGTCACTCTGCTACCAGAGGACCTCAAATTATTTTATAAATTCCTATCCGTGATTTTTCCCAACAGTTTTGAGAAGCGTGGTGTTACTGTTCACAGACTGCAGATGGGAAGACTGAGGTACAGAGTTGGTAAGTTACCCCACACCTAAACCACGGATGTAGCTCACAGCTTTCCACGCGATTGTCCTACCTTGATTTGGGTTCTTGCCTTTGAGGGCTCCAGCTGTATTTCCACATCTAGGGGTACGTTATTTGTACAACACATCTGTGCAAATGCTTTTATGCCTATGATTTTTACTCAGGGGGATTATTACCAAGATGTCAATTGGTAAATGAAATTCTATCTGTCATTCTTTATGTTCAAACCTTGGATTTACTGAGAGCAGAAATTTATCTTCACTAATTTTAATGCTAGTGATAATTCTTATTTCAGAAAGCAGTCCATTTCTGAAGTCTGTTAGAAATCAATTAGTTCACATGTACCAGACTGACTCTGTGGTATCCCTGCTCAACAGAACTACAGTTTTGGTGGTAGTTGTTGTGTTTTGTGCTTTTTTTTTTTTTTTTTTTTTTTTGTGGTCTGAAGAAAAGTAACAGCCATTACCATGGAAAACATGGTAATTGTCACACCAGCGGTCAATTGCCAAAGCTAAACTACCCTTCAAAACCTCAAAAACAGGTTTTAAGAACTGCATATACTTAAAGATGCTGCTTTCATATGAGTTTTTCCTGCTAAATGAACTTCCAGAAACATGAATTTGACAACTTTTTCACATTTCTGAGGATCAAACCTTGCTGCCCAGTCTGGTAGTATTATTTTTGGTGAGAGGTCCTTCTGGATATAAAAACCCCAAGGGAACAGCATCAGTCATTTTCCTTCTTTTTACAAATAATACCTTACAGAAAAAGCGATCTATCAAAAGGGAAAAATGCATCTACCACCTACTTCAGGAGGATGCTTCAGAAGCTGCAAACAAAACTCCTGAATCTACACGTGACAGTCACTGCACACATCAGGCGGGCAGTTCTGTCCGCATACACACACTTAAAATGCCTAATAGCAGGACTGAAGATGACAAGAACCACTTGATTATTTCTGAATCAATACAAACACCTGTCTGGAAAAACAAAGAGCATCAAACAGACGCTAAGATGCAAAGCCTGAGGGCTTTTCAGCTGACGCTGGCAGATAAAAGAATAAAAGTGGCATGAATGTACATCCTTCCTCCGCAGATCTGGGGCCTGTTTGAGCTCCTGGTGCTACTGAAGTGATTGTAGGATCGCTCTCAATTCAATTGTGCCTTCCCTAGCCCCCCCAACCAGAGCCAAGAAAGCCCTGTGCTGAGGAAGGAGCGTAGCCATACCATGCAGACTTTCAGCACAAAACCCTCTCCCTGCTGCGGACATGTCCCTCTTGCCAAACGCTGAAAGTAAAGCCAATCCCACAACTTCTTCCCAGCAGAATAAGGACCCCCTTTACGATTTGCTCAGTCAAGAGGACACTCCAGCTGGCTTTGCTCCCTCGAGAGGCCTTTGCTTCTGTAAATCTGCTTTGCTAGGCCAGCTACATCAGAGCCGCTCTTTTACTACTGCAGAGAGGGCAAGTTTGCTGTACTATCCCCCAGGCAGCCCGTTTGAAAGCCCTTCATTGGGAAGGCCAGTCACATCCCACTTCAGACAAAAACGCTGCCTTACAAACAGCCTTTTTCCTCAGATCCCCAGCTGGAAAAAGGGGGAAGAAAAAAAAAAAAAAAGTGCTGTGAAATCCCATAGCTCCTCAGGGAAAAGCATCTCTCTGTATGTCAGCACACTATAGGCTTGTAGAAAGGTTGTACCTGATGTGTATTGTCATAAAAACCATATAGGAGCACAACAGAAATAAGGGGAAATGCCGGAGGTCCCTTCCTGGGCTAAATCCTTTGAGATGCTGAATGCTACCAGCTCCTTACGGATAAGGCACTGAGAAACCTATGATCACAGTTTAGTTTTCCTCACATTATCAGCCCCACACAGCCATTCACAATGTTCTCCATGGATCTGGGTACTGTCCTACTGCTTCCCAAACCTGAGTTCCTTTCCAACCCATTTATGAAGAGAATAATTCTGCTAGTAGGATCTCTGTCTGTGTATAGCAAAAAGCCATATCCATTCCTGTACAGTGTATCATGCCAGATTAGCCTGATATTTTCTGCTCTAACTCAGACTCAAAGGATCTGCACTATGCTTAAAAAAAGGAAATTGCAGTATACCTATTGAAACCAGGCTGCCTGGTCTTTTCCAGGCCCAAATCCACCCCAGCGTACAGCCTGAGTGATCATGAAGCACACGGGGGCTTTCTGCAGTACTCAAGCTGTGTCAGCGTGCAGAACAGAGACCTGATACCCCTGAGTCCAACTGAGAACAGGCCTGGACCCAAACCTTCTTTTACTGTACTGACATACCTCAGCAGCCTCATCGTTTGCCTTTTCAACGTACTGACTCGATTATAAGGGATGAATGGAACTGATAGCATCACACGGAACAGTCACTGCAGTAGCCACTTCATGCCTTCAGGAAGCTGTTTTTCTATCCAAGGTTATGTGCGGCCCTTAAATATAAACAAATATGAACCTAACGTATTTCATTTCCATATTGCTCACAATTCTGCTACCACCTCTGCACCAGAGGGGTCAGGATTCAGCATGGACATAGAACTGCATCTCCTTATCACAGAGGAAAGAGATTAATGAGCTTTGGAACACAATTTTTCACTTGGAAGCATTTCATTAGGCAAGCTTTCTCCCACATGGAGAACATGATGCTAGAATGGAAATAGCTTAACCCATTTTATAAATTGGCATGAGTCAAGGTAAACAGCAGGCACGGAACAGATTCCAGTCACAGTGTTTCATGCTTCACTTACTGGATGATGATATAATTTTACCACTGTTGATTAACTAATTTTGTTAGCATCTACAGTAGTCATCTATCAGTGCCTTGAGATCTACAATTATTTCTCTACCAAAGTTATGACCTATTTATACATCATCCAATTATCTAAAATAGTGACAATAAAAACAACACCTGGTAGTTACGCTGCAACACTGAAAGCCAAGAAATAGGAGTTCTGTCCCAGCTCTGTTACTCACTTGCTGTTTGACTGTGGACAATTCACTCAGAACATAGTTTCCTCATATCCGCTACCTGAGGGAGTCCTGTTTCAGACATCTGACATTAAAAAAAATGCACAGAAAAGCCTTCAGTTCCTCCAAATGATACCTTAAATGCAACAGTCCTAACATTCAAACACATAACAAGTCTTTAAATATTTAATCAGATAGCACAAACCTCACGCACCAGCTGACTCCTGCTGGATGTTTCCCCAAAAAGAGGCTCCAAACACATGCATTCCAGATCCCTCTCTCCCAATCCATCATCCTGTGCATGAAAAGCACTCTGATAACCACCCTGCCATATTGGCTATGTGGAGTCAATAGCAGAGGCCACAGCTTTGCAATGCTTGGGGTTGGGGCCACATAACAGCCCCCCAAAACCCATGCTCAGATGCATCTGTATGGTGAAGAATGCCACGACGTGCTGCTACGTCACAGCATGGGGGAAAAAGAGCTCTGCAAAATGAGGACAACCAGTACGTGTGGCCACCTACCCCAGATTCAGTGAGATCTTATGAATATAGATTTTTTTTTCCTTTACAGAAAGAGCTGCACAACTCTCTATTCTTACACTGTTCCCTAACATAACAGAGCAAGACGCAATGCTTTCACAAGTTCTTTTTATTCCTGCAGCCTGGTTAAAAGGATACAGCGTTCCACTAACAGCTATGTACCCTGGACAGCTGGTTAAAAGCACAACTTTGTGCTGCAGCAGCAACAAGGTGGATCCTTTATACAGTGGCACCTACCCATGGTATAACATTCAAGCATGCAAAATGAAACCAGCTGAGTTCTGCACAAAGCTTTTGTGTGTGTCTGATGGGCTCTGAGAATCTTTTGTCACAACTCAGAGTGCTGTCCCCAGAGAGGGACAATTTTTTCCTTTCCCTCAACTCTGTTTTATGGTTTTCTTCTAATTTTACAACACAGCCTGTGACAGCTGGTCACACGGTGTGTCTGGGTTGAATAAAGCCCAGGGACCCTTTGCCAAGCCTCTACGCAATGTGCTGAGCTTAATGAAATGTGTCAGCTCTACTGTGAATCGTGCATTCATGGAACTGAATGAATCTGAATTTTCAAGGAAAACTTAAGGGATACAAAACTGCACACAGCGAACCCCAGGGACAGGGGTGGGAAGGGGGGGGGGGAATATCAGTGAAACACACAGCAGCTCTCCTAACAGCAAAATAGATCCATATAGATGGAATTCAATCAATCACTTTGAGTAATAATTTAAAATGATCAGTCACCTCTGAGGCTCAGGGGAGAATGAGTTCAATGGCTGAGTTAAATGCCAGGTGCCAGCAGACTAGGTTATAGTGCAGCCTCACCACCTACATCCAACAATTCCAAGCAAAATCACATCATTTTTGTACCTTTCTCTCCCAGTCATATAACAGGAACTAAACGTTTCCTTCTGGCTCAGTTTGCTTCTCTTCTCTTGTCTATAGAGGTTACCTGCCCAGAAGAGCACTGATTATTCCTGAGTAGAGTGGCCTATCAGTACAGGAGTGTCCCCATCCTACCTGGTACTCGAAGCTTTTATCACACGTGGGACAGGTTAGCCAATCTGTATGGCTCCTCCACATGGTGAACGTCCTAAGGTACACAAAGCAAAGTGCACATTAAAAAGGCCAGACCTTGTTTTTTTCCTCCCTCCCACACTGCAGAGCAAAGAGAACCCTGATGAACGTGAAAAATGCAATTTTAACAACAAAAAAGATTTTCTAGATGTTTTTTTTTCCTGGATCATATCAATCTGTGAAACTCAGTCTCATTGCACTTCCCCTCCTTGTAGTTTCTTGCTAGTAGTCAGTCAATCAGTAAATAAATTAACATTATGCTTCCACTGGACACAAGGAAATGTAAGTGTTCATCATCCTTGAAAATCATGCAGCACATGTCCCAGGAATTTTTGTGACATATGAGAGCCACAGGAGGAATGGGTATATTTTTACCCAAATTTCTGTAAAGAAATTTCTCTGTTTTCTTTTTCCTAGTGTTCCCAGTTACCTGTCAGCTGAACTGCACTGAATCTAGACCTGGCTGTATCACCCCTGAGCAATCTGCTACAAAATAGGGAAAATCACAGCAGGCCACCTGATGCTGATGGTTGGGCCCCACTGCAGTTTGCTGTCAAAGTCAGTTTGACATCTCTGTATCAGACAAGAAGCTATTTGACCTCGCCACGTGAGTTTAACTGGGAAAACAGCAAACAACACCTGCTCAAACATTGTAAAACAGGAGAACGGATGCCAAAACATAGATGTCCTATGGGGTAAGGGTTAACAGTCAAATACTTTTAACAAAGTCCCAGATGTGTGAGCATTGCTGTCAGTTTTCTACCTCTCACCAGCAATTTTTACTTCAGATGTGCTTCACTAGGGAATTAAGCCTTAAAATATCCTTACAAGATAAAAAGAGGTTATTATTCTCTTCTATATTAAGGAAAAGGGGAGGTTAAATGACTCCTGCAAACCTTACACCCGCGTTGGGACCAGAAATAAAACCCCAGCTATCCTTCCTTCACTCCTTGGCTTTAGCCCAAGATGACATTTTCCCACCTCCTAACACCAGCCCTGCAGAAATATGCTGGAGAAGAAAATCTTCCCCTGCAACCAAGAGCCCCAGCAGCTGGAAACATGGCTCTGAGCTGTGCCAACCTGCCACATGCGCTAACTGCTGAAAAGAGTGACAGCCATTTGAGAAGCCCACTTTTGAACATGGCCCAGCACCCACCACCCCATCTCCAGCTGCCTCCTTTTTGCCCCTGAACCAGCAGCACCATCCTCCTTGACCCTGAACTCTCCTTCTTCTCCACATCTGTTGCTTGCAAATCTTCCTGTCACCACCTCCTTTTTTAAACACTAAGTCCTTGACCGCATCTCCATTCCATCAGGCCACGACTGCTTCTTGCCACAGAGGATGGTGAAGTCTCCTATTCATGGATCTTCCCCAGCTGCCCACAGCACTGACCTCTCCAGTGCAATTCCCCAGCTTTTCACCCCACGTAGTATGTGTGGAGATGAGGGCCAGCCCCATCCTTGTTGGAGCAGGCATGCAGCTTCAGCTGCATCAGCAACTGGAGATCCCAGAAGCTGTAGGATGGAGTCTAGTGCAGTGCTGGTGGGATCCAGGTTTCCCAGCCCCCTGATTTCTCTCCAAGACAGGCCTTGCCTGCAAAACCGTATCTCCACCCCATTATATCCAGGATCCAGTTCAAAAGAACCTTTTGGATTTTCTACTCATTTCTCTCTTCCCTTCCCCTGTTTCCAGTTCCTCTGTCATGATTGTAAACATACTCCTTGTGCAAGACCCTTCCATTGTCTCGAAATCCACAAGGTCTTCCTCTCACCTCCTGCTAATGAGTTTGTGAATATCCAAACATATTCTATGTAGTTTTAATCAAAGTTTTATGTAATTACCAAAATCCATTCTCGACCATGCCATACAGTGCTTTGGAAATGGTATGGGGTCAAGATTTATTGCAGGCCACCACAGTGTACTCTTTGTTGAGCCTAATGAAAGCAGGGTTTACCCAAGAGAAGGAATCCATCTCAGTGTCCTGCATCTCAGCTATAGCAATACTTTTAACTCATGTGCTTGTAGACAAACCAACATGTTACGTTCTAATAACCTGTGCAAGAAATACATTTTTCAAAGTCTCAACTCACCTTTCTTCAGCATTTTTGGCTGGAAGGGGCTAAGTGAGGTGACGGAGCTCTGAATCCCACATCTTGTTCTGGAAGTGCCCATAGCGATGGTTGAGTTCTGAACATGTAGAAGTGTTTTTAATTACTAAGGGGAAAAAAATGAAGTCAAAGCAGAGACAGCTGCCAGAGCTTCCACAGGACTGACTACATTCACAAATCTTGTAATCTTTTTATGTTCATTATGAGAATGCTACAAAAAAAAAAAAGGGCAATCACATCTTGGCCAACAAATTAAATGCTTATTCAGAGATTAATTCACATCATCTGTACTCCATTAGATGTTCTCTTTTGCCAGGGAATATAATGCAATATTTTCAGGGGGAATAGTTGCTGCTGTTGCCAAGAGCTTGCAATTTACTGGCTTTTGCAGCATTGACATGGGAGTCACAGAGCTATGGGCACAGCTAGAGCACATAATGGAGCAACATACAGTATGAGACATACGGACCAAATCTGCTTAATTCTGGTGTTAAAAGGTAATGATTATGACTGCAATGCAGCCAAGTGACAGGGGGAAACAAATTCATAAACTGATAAAAGCATATCCTTGTATCAGAAAGGGAACAATTTGTTGCTGCTGGGTTTGGGTCTTTCTTTGTCCCCAGTCTACAAATACATTGAGATTTCATTTCAAGATCAGAAGATAAAGGTGAGGGAAGTATAACTTTTAACTTTGGTGTGTCTAACCTAAAACATCATAACAGGGCAACCTTTCCAAGAATAAATGCATAACATTGCGTAAGGCAGATCCCCAGAATAATTTTTTTAAAAAGCTTCCCTAATCAATTTGTGATTCTTCTTGGAATACACAGTGCCAGAAAACAGTTCTACTATCCTGCCTATTCTTACATTTGCTAAATATTAAGATATTACCTTCTGTTTTTTGAGCAGAACCTCAAAATGGAAGATCACTTTGGGATAATATGCTATGTATAGATAATAAGCTAGAACACATTATTTATAGTAAGTATCCAAGTACACCATCAAATATGAGGGACTAAATTCTCATGCTTCCCTGAATAGACCTGTTTATGTGGAAGTTAGCACTACTTTGAGAAGAAAACTGGACCAGAAACCTCCAGAGGTCTCCTCTACCCATAGTTATCTATGAGTCTATGAAAATGGTACACAACTGCTCCTTTCTCCGTCTGTGTCAGACACAAAGTACTGTAAGATAGGAACCCCTGTGGTATCAGTAACACATTAACCAGGTGCAGAGCGTTTTGTTGATAGTGAAGGACAATGCTATTGGGGTTGCATTGTTTGAATGAAGTCCCAGGGCTTTTGGGACAGGCTATCCACTGATCTGTTCTGCAGCTCTGGCTCCTCATGGACCTAGTACCAAAAGCTGTGGCTACAATAAAAGTACCTGGTAAAAATACCTCTTGACCTACTCTACACTCCTGCAAATTATTTAGGAAAAATGGGGTTGCATTCCCCAGGTTTTCCAGCCTAGAGATGAAGACAGAAAGAGCAAGGTGACCATTATAGGTATCCTTTGCTGATGTGGAAGAAGTTCCCTTTCCTATTTTACCATCTTCAGGGTCATCCAATAGGCAAGGTGGACCTGAGGAGCCTGCGGATGTAGTATCTTCCTTCATTTGCCTGCTACTCTTTTCCCACAGCCCCAAAGGTCAGCAGTGTACTATCCAGATTTAGGGACTTCATGGGTCCTTATATATTGCATTAGATGAGTGCATATACAAAAGAGTGAGATTCATGAAAACCACCATACTCGGTGCAGAATTCCTTACATTAGCTCATAGGAAATGATAATTATTTAGTTTTTGCCCCTTTGGGGCTGTTAATGCTGAATTTAAATAGCTACTAGGAAAAATTACACAACACATAGGTATTTGCATCTTTTACTGGATTTAGCTCCCAATCCCTTTTCTGTGCCAAACACTACAGGAGACAACATCACAACAAATACCATAAAATAGTGGTTAATTATCCAAAACCCATCTTTTTTTTTTTTTCCACCCAAAAAGCTCAGAGAGGTAAGTCTAAACACTGACTGCATCGAACTGACAAAAAAAAATAAAGGCAAAAAAGCAAACAGGGCACAACTGAGAGAAAGGGCAGAAAATTCCAGCTTACTGACGAGAGGTATACAGGTTGGTACACTGTACCGCAGATCTAGGTAGATGGTCTTGTTAGCGGAACATGCAGACCCTTCCAGATGTTCTCAGCTATTTCCAATGCTGTATCCACAGTCATTTTAAACCACTGAAGTGCAGAACTAATGGAAAGTTTGTTTGTTTCCTGTAGGATGGTGGTTGGCTATACGTGATCTGGGCTACCTAGTCAGCCTTTTAAATACAGAATAAATAGTTTCTTCCCAAAGTTGTTTTGCAGAAAATGTTCCTTTCTGCTAGATACAGGGAGAATTAATCCTTTCTCCCCGCTACAGACTGCTTTGCTTGTTTCTCCCACTGGCCTCTCAGAAGTAAAAGGGGGAGATGCAACTGCTCTGTTTAATGAGCTGCTATTACTCCTATTTTTATTATGATGCCCAATAAATATTAAATTTTTATTTTCCTGAGCTCTTTCCTTCAGGAAATGTCAGCCAAACATAACCCAGCAAAAGCTAGCTTTGTGTTTGCCTTGGCTTCTGGGACTCACCATGGTCCCAGAACAAGGACAGGATGAAATACTGGGGCACACCACCTGGCTTCAAAATTGGGCACTGTCTAGAGCTAGCTTGCACATATTGGGAGCCAAACCTGTATTCTGGGCTATGCCAAGTCTGGCGCTTTTCTGTCATTTTCCCAAGCCTGTGGTAGCCACATCAATACAGAGATTTGAGAAAAGTCTGAGCACATCCAAGGCATTATGCAAATATCCCCTCTTGTGCTCTGCTGCAATACATGTATTGAAATAACTTCGTATAAACTGCATTGTAAAGGCTTTACAAATGTCATCATTTCTGAATTAATTATCAACCAAATGCCAACAATTTCCCTGCCTTAATATACATTAACATAACCCATTAACAATGTCTAGTTGTCAGGCGATGTCAAGAAGAGGGTGTCATGCCTGGTTTGTGAAAAACAACTTGGACACCACGCTCTCTGGTTTTGGCTCATGTATTGTAAATATGAGGACACCCTTCATACTTCTTCAGATGTGCCCCTGATGGAATGGGTTCATACTATAAATCACTCCAACTTTAATTACATGTTTTTCTTTTCTGCATTAAAGATTCCAGAACATGATTCATCCTCTCATCGCTATATTTTGACGTGAATGCAACTCCTCCACAAACAATGGGAGTCACACCAAATTGGGGTACTAAAACAGGCTCTTAGACAACACTGTTTTTACTAAGTCCATCCTCTAAGCAACTTCGACTTTCACTGAGAAGTCCGTGCTGAATTACAAAATTATTCCATTCAGTCCAAAAAAGGTGTTACAGAAAAGCAGGGCCGTGGGCACTGTCCCATCACAAATGCCAGCCCCACACCAGCACTGTGTCCCGCTGACGGATTGGGTCCATTGACAAGTGCCAACAACTGGACAAGACGAGCAGTTTTCCACTGAAAACCAAGTTAACTCTTTCTTTTCTAGACAGCTCTTAGTTTTGACACTGATGAGAATTAGTATCTGGATATCTCATATCTGCTTTTCTCTATAGACCGAGCACCTTTGGAGGACTACGGCTCCCAGCACACTAAAATCTTCTCTCTCATAGGCGAGTTTTGGCCTCGATGTGCTTTGGGATAAAGTTCTATTCTTTGCTGCCAGTGAGCATATGTTCTTGCACTGATTCCATCAGTAAACAAGTACTCTTTAAAAGCCCGAAGAGCTACCTGATTTTCTTTACTTTTTGACAGAATTAGGCACTGCAGCAGTTAAAATTCATATGCTTTTTGCAGACCCTCCAATAAAGCCAGTGAGAGAGAATCACTGCAATGCCTCTGTGAGAGCATTTCTCTTGCTCCAATACCTTGGTGTACTGACAATTAACTCAGGTTAGCTGTCTTCTGCTCAGGAAGCTTGTAAGATATTGGCATGAAGGACTGTAAACTGTTGTGCTGTCCTACAGATGTACTAAGGGTGGATTCCTTGAGACTGTACTAAACCCACACATAAAACCACACAAACTTTGAACTGGGCACAAATGCTTTCCTAGCCCAAGATTTTCTGCCATGAATGCAACTTGTAAGTGAGGAGGGTTTTAAAAAATGTGTCCCCAGCCAGTATTTTCAAGGGATGAAGAAAATTAAGATTTGATCTTGTGGGCTTGATTTTCCAGTATCTGTTGTTAAAGCAACCCATTCCTACAAAAGCAGTGGCTGTTAAAATCGGGATACATTCACTACACCCATAATTTCCAGGATATACAAGCGTAATCTGCTAACCCTCTGTTTGTCCCTAAATTAATCAGGGTAACAAAATAGATAGTGATATGATAACAAAATGGATGTGACTGCACACACTGCCTTTTCCAAGGCACTCAGCAGTTTCTTGGCCCTATCATTCACTGCTCTATGGGCAGCCCCTTTTCTGAGCTACTTTCTGAAGCCTGTTTCACTAATTTACCTTGTCTTCTTGCAGTTCTCTGAAAGCCACTCAGATCTGTGCACTTCAAGAAATCTAACTCAGGTCAGGGGTTGAGGGTCTTTTCTGGATCTTTCTGAGTATATGGCACAGTGTCTCTGTATATTATAGCACTAGACCAAAAAGCTTTTGGTTTAGTAACTCCTTCCTAAAGGAAGAAATCTCCAGTTTTGTGACACCAGACTGCTTTTACCATATACCATTTTTAAAAGGAGAAATGTTTTAATTGGCACAATACTGACATGAAACATGCTGGGACTTTGGAAGGAATATGTAGGGAGAGAAAAGAAGAGAGGAAAAACAAATCTCATTCCTCTAGCAGGTTACTTCACAAGCAGTCAGCTTTCTGTAGCTGCTCAGGACCCTGGCAGGCTGGGAGCTGTTCTAGGGGAGAAAAGCGGATGCTGAGACCAGCATGCAAAATGCAGTCCCATCACGCAGCAATGCTGTTCATCATTCACATTCCCTTCCCATATGCTTGGTAACACGCACAGACGCTCAAGTTTATTGGACTTAATCAGTGCATTTCTGTTCCTTACACATGCTACCATCACCAGAGACCTTTGGCAGCAGCTGAAGCTCTGAATACAAAAAAGTACTGATAATCCTGGGCTCTGCAGTTTTTTTCATGATCAGCTTTGACATGACTTGTTGAACAGGCAAAGAGTCCTGAAACTTTCAAGATGAAAGCAGAAATACAAGAGTAACTGCCCAAGTTCATTTAACACCTCTACCACCGTGACCAGAAATACTTCCCCAGAGAAATGCAGACAGGAGACTAAATACGTAAGCGAAAGACGTTGATCCTGAACTGTACTCCCAGCTCTGCCACTGACTTGCTAAGGGACTTTTGGGATATTAAACTGCTGGTTACAATACTTTCCCTGCTGGTAAGTGAACAAAAGGATAGTGAATTTCCTGGGCAAGGCGAAGTTGATATGATCTTGCATACATTTCTGAGACAAGCACTGTATTTGTGTAAAACATTCAATGTGCTAAGCATACATTCATATCTGCCTTCATTTTTGCTAGTGTTGGCAGCTCTGCTATTTATCTCATATGAGAAGCTTCGCATTCCCTTTTTACAGATGCACAAAGTATGCTACACATCATGGGAAGCTGCTCCTAATAAACATCTGTAAATTCACCTCATTCTTGCTTCAAATTCTTAACCACAGCTCTGTCATGATAACCCCCTAAAACATAACAATGACCAGGCAAGCTAAAATCTTATTGTGCTATGCCAATACCAGCTATGCCTCCACTACACACGTAGAAGGGAGATGTCTGATCCAGAGCTACGCTGCACTCACATGAGCTGGCGTGCTCCTCTGTCACTGTGTAAGATGATGTGGAGAAAGTAATCTAGGTCCAAGTAAGCAGAGAGCGTATTTGAAATAAACCAGAGGAAAAGGTTTTCCACATGGGGTTGAAACAAACCAGAGGAAAAGGTTTTCCACACAACAAACTGAAGGCTTATGACCACATGATAAGAGCTTAAATGGGATTAAACATATTCAGAGAGTCACAATCTATGAAATCTCCATCTCAGGAGATGGCTAACCTGCAGGTCAGCGTTGCTCCAGGGGACAGACCACTCAACACATGCCCTGCTCCCTGATCTCTTCCTTTCAGCCTTCCTTGCCAGTTGCTGTCAAACAGGATGCCAGACTAGATAAATCCAGCAGAATATTCCTTACAGTTTTCGGTGCATTAGTAAGATCTGCTTTATTATACAGTAATATAGCACAGTATCGTGCTATGTTGCTTCTATCACTGTGGCAGCCTTCATGGAGCTGGGTGTCCATGTACACCACCTTGTTACAGCTCTGTGTTTCTTGTTGCCACTTACTCTCTGAAGTATTTTACTTACTGTGTGGAGTATACAAAGTGGGACGCTTGCTTGGTCCTGTGTTTACTGAATATGACGCTGTATAAATATTAGGCACAGGAGATAGTAAGGTAAGCTGTCAGAAAGCCCCCGTGGAGGGAAAACATGGAGACCTGACCTCCAGCCCCCTCGATCCATCACACAAGGTTAGCTGATATGATAAACACCGTAAATAGAAACGACTTGTTCTGAGCAATAGCTGTTAAACCAATAAACAGCGAAAACTTCGGAGAAAAAAACACTGTTTTTCCTCATTTATCAAACAAGACTCTGTATCTTTTTTTTTTTTCTCCCCCTTTTTAAACAAGTTCAGTTTGTGAAGATTGAAGAAAAACAAGACGTCCTTTCAAATCCCTTCTCTGGATCAAACCTCATTAGGTTTTGATGTCAATGGTGCATAGAAGGCTGACCGCTGCCAGCAGAAGTATTTGGCAGCCGGGCTGTTACATAATACAATCCTGTCTTTCACAGAAGAGAGATCACTGTGCTGCTAAATGTGCTAAAATTTAACCCGCTGCTTTGCTCCATCCAGCCAAAACAGCTCTGTGCATTTTCCATAGTACTAACCAATGGTTATAAAAAAAAAAAAAAAGTCAACTTTCTGCTTGAAAAATAAAATATCCAAAATACTAAAAACACATATAGATATTTATTTAAGGAAGTACACACTTCCCTTTCCCCACCTCTGACCAAAATCTACTCTGAGAAGGGAGATGTTTGTCCCAAAAAGCAAGAGTAGTATTTTATTTTTATTAAAAAAAAAAAAAGAAAAAAAAAAGAATTTGTACAACTCTCAGAAAAAAATTATGCTAAAGAAACAAAGTGTGTTGGTGTTGTTACCCTCGAACTGTGTCACTGCTTCATAGAAACATTTGGACTCATAACTCTGGAAACGTAAAATGTTTTCTAAGGCTGTTTACAGTAAGCTTGAGTTTTCAGCTCCCACGAGTAGGAAGAAAGTGTTTAAACTTCAAATTTTTTTTCCAGAATGTGCCTGTGTATCCCATGATGCTAAAAAAATAAAATAAAATACAGCTTTGAGTGGTGTAGATCGGGGCACTTCTGGTCCCACTCATAGTTTTTATTAACATTTGTCAACAAACTGACACAGCAATTTACTGTGCCAGATGCTGACAGGTGATATTCCCACTGAACCCAAGTTTTAAAAACCCAACTATCTTCTCTGAGCCCCCATATAAAACTGTACAGCCACTCCTGGACCAGCCCCAGTAAATATCTTGCGTTCAGCTAATGAACACCCTCCGGTGACACTGATATTAGCACATCTTGGAAAGAGAAATTCCAATTACAGGTCTGACTGAAACTGGAAAAAAGGCCCTCAGGATTTACCCTGACAGAAGACAAATGGAAAGGGCTCAGGAGGCACAGCTCTCCCTGGTCAGCTCAGTCACCAGCAACGATCACCCAGTAAGCCTCTCAGAAGTGGAGAAATACTTCAGGGATGCAAATCCATTAAGTTAAGGGGAACTGGGGGGTACATCAGAGGGATGGGATGTGCACCCAACTCCACACCAAAGACATCTCGCATTGTGCTACCAGCCACCTCCCTATACCCTGGCTAACATCAGGCAGACAAAATCCTTCCCCAGAAAGCCTCAGTGTCAGCTGTTGCTGCAAGCAGAGGTTAGTGTTACAGGCATCTCCTTACAGAGCATGGGCACAGGCAGCAATAGACATCCTACACATAGTGCATGCCAGAAACAACCATACCCCCTGTCCTGGGATCCTACGACAACGTAGCGTATTTTATTTAACTGATCCTGATGGAGGGAAGGTACTCACCAAGGCAGCTAAGGGCAACAGCTATCCACACACCCCTCTGAAAGGAAAGCCAAAAGACAGCAATTTAAATACGTGGCACTGTCCACTGAAGGAGCCTCTCCACCCGGAAGACCAGAGACCAGCACACCCGAGTCTTAGGGCTCCAGTTCACCTCTGAAGGCAACCCTACCCCAAATGGCCCTGCTTGGCCAACGGGACAAGCAAGGCGCCGTCTCCCAGCAGATGCTGGTCACGGTGGCCTGTGGCACTGCAGCACTCCCATAGTGTCCAGAAAGCTTCTCAGTATGGTCTGAAGATCATTCCTTGGTGCTCCTCCAAACCCCAATTGAGCACATTATGTTTTCAATTGAGCTGCGTGTTTCACGGGTGGCTGCTTTATTTATTGTACGCAGGGAGGAGTGCATGAGGAGAGAAAGTAGGTGGGAAGAGTAATGCAGTTTTAGGAAAACTTAGTTTACTTAGGAATTTATCTTTTGATTCCCCAAATCAGGAATTAATTAGCCCACATTGCTCTCTTTGTTTAGATGTTGCGCATTATGCTTTGCTAGGCAAATAAGGGCCTAGAGCAAGCACTGTATAAACAAGCACTTGTTAATTGCAACTTGGAGCTTGACAGAAAACCTGGGGATATAAACCAGCTTAGAAGAGAGACAAACCAGTCCCGAGCTGGTGAATGGCCATTACACACGCATCCAAAACCCTCTATGCTCCCCTTTCACATACCCTGATCCCCACCGCCATGGTCCCAAGCAGCAGATCCTACGGTGCCAACGTGGCCTCCCCAACGGGAGGCTTTGGGGAGAGGGCAGGCCCTGGGAGCCCGATCCCTGGCGCCTTCTGCCGCCTGCCCGATGCCTCCGAGGGATGACAGCAGAAACCTGGCTGCCACCGCCTGCTGTCACAGCCAGCGAGTTCAGAGGTTTCTCTTGGCTCGCTGGCCCACTTGCGTAAGCAGGGCGAGGTGGTGTGTGGAGCACGAAGGATGAGAGGCCGGATCCTGCAGCACTAGGGGGCGTGGAGCGTAGCTTAGATGGATTTTACTGGGTGTGAACAGCATGATCAGCAATTTGGAGTCACTATGGGTGCTAGGCTAGGCACATACAGGGACTATACGGAGAGAGCTCAGGTTCTGTGAGCAAGGACATGCAGAAAACTTGATCCAACAACCCTCGTGCTAGTTCCCTTCCTGCTTTACTCAAAACCAGCATGGTTCTCCCTCATCTTCAACATTTTACATTGCTTTAAAGGCAGACCCCTTGCACAGGTCCCCATGGGGGCATTATAGGTATTCTGAAAAAACATAATTTCAATGTCATCTGTTATTTGGTTTCCTTACAGTCACGGGCAGGAATCAAACTGCCTTTTCCTTTTCTTTAACGCATAGGCGTTTGAGTAGATTGAGAGAAAGCGTGTTTGCTCACACAAGGGACACCAGCCTCCTATGACGTGTCTGTCTTTCAGAAACCACACTGCGTGCCACAATTCGGCACTTTTTCTGCTGAAACCACAATCTCTATCATCATTTTATTATTACAACAACAGCTCATGCTCACTGTTTATAATGATAGGTACTGAACTGTAGTCTTAAAATTGTCCCTTGATACAAATAATCCAGCAGAAGTATAATTGCATATTATTCATGCTTGGATTCTATTAAACTTCCATTATCAGACTAAATCTTCATGACTACACATCTAAAAGGGGAATTAATTCAACTCTACACAATATTTTCTGATGCAGTCTCTACAACCTACATGTACCACACAAGGTTAAAGCATGCTAAAGATTATTCCAAAGTATTTGGTGTCTAAATTGCTTTAAAATCACTGGATGAAGTGCTTAAAACTCACTGAAATTTAATGTGTTTCCAAAAGATTTTTTCCTTTAATCTCTCTCATTTTCCCTGTGGAAAATTCTTCCTCAGAGTTTTTCTTCTTCCTACTGTGTTGTGACTGGCAGCAACATCCAGGCTTCATATGAGAAGTCTTCATATCACCTCCTTCAAAAGCTATTCAATTCTGTAAGAAACTGCAGCTTTCACAAATAGACAGGTGATTTATCGTACTGTACGTAATGTCCAGAGTCCCTGGGCCAAAGCAAGCAGTATGGTGGGGAGAACAGCCTCAGTACTCTGTCCTCCAAGAACCTGTTATGCACTGTGCAGCCACGGAGTGCAGCCACTACATACTGGTGTAGCCTACCAACGTGCCAGGCCTGAACTTCAAGCTATGCCAAGTAAAACTCTGATCCACTTTTGAAAATCTGCGACCACACAAGAGGGCCCTTCTCATATAAAGCACTGTTTGCTGGCTGAACTCATCAACATCTAAAACCTCTGGTCCACCAACATAGTCCTCACCAAGCCACAAGTCAGAAAAGATGCCTTGTGTTGCATTTAAAAACCATGAAACATCTTTGGGACTCACATGGCAACTTGGCTTCCTTCCTATCTGCAATCAGACATGGGGTTAAACTCAACAGATTTATTTACGCCCTCTGAATTCCCTGTGATTTGGGTTTTGTTGAACACATCAACCTACAGACACATTACCTGAGCGTAAAGTTATCATATCAGCAACATACTTCTATTATTGGCTGGTATTGTGTTTCCAGGTAAACAACTAGAGAGCAGTGACTTGACAAAAGCATTTTTAAAATAGTCTATCATATCATCCAAATACTTCAGAAGCACTTGAATTAAGCACTGATTCATTCATTGCATCCTCAAATTTGGATTCCTTTTCTACACATATCGCCTTATAATTATATAGGCTCTTCTTCTTTCCAGATGGCATGTTCAACAGTGTCCACACTAAAAACAGATAATCAAATATTAATTCATATCTCAGAAATTCTGCTCTGACAGATGGTCTTTAGCTCTATCAGTTCCTTCAAAAATAAGAGATCAGGCTTTTGGCTAGTCCACAGGCACAATAAGTCACAGGCTACTAGTTTCTTGCCCCTCAGGGCAAGGAAACCTTCACAAATTTTCTTCCTCTCCCCCTCCCTGCAAGAAAATCTGACTTAATTCTAATTTTGTGGAAAAAAAAAAAAAAAAAAAAAAAGAAAGAAAAAAAAATCACATAAAAATGAAGCTTAGTATTCAGAGCTTCACACCAGAGGCAGATTCAAACTGTGCAGAGACAGACATTGCTACATAAATCTTAGGTGGAAAGACTGGTAAAACACTCACTTTGACAAACGTAGCAAGGATCAAAACAAGATCTTTAGAGCTTAAATCACTAGCCACTATAAATCAATTTGGAAGTCCAGTTTCTTTGAGCTGGGCCTGTAACAGTCTGCCTCTAGAGACTGAGCAGAGGATGCTACGCTGCGTGCCCAGCAGATGATGTGCTCCCCATGGCCTGAACCATGGACCGAAGCAGTGCCAGGACCTGGCCTCTCCATCCACGTAGAGAATTCCCCACTCCACCCTCAAAGAGAAAAACATCTCTCTGAAATGATTAGTGCTAAAAATAAATTCAAAATTAAATTAAATAATAATAATATAAAAAAAAGGGTTACCAGGTTGGGACATTTTGTGCTACAATATTACCCAACTAACTACTTTTTTCCGTTTTTTCTTTTTCTTCCCCCACCCCCAAACTTCATTTGGCAAAGCAGCCCATTTCCTAACATGGACCAGGCACCCTGGGTTACTTCAGAGAAGACGTAAACAAGCCAAGTTTTTCAGAATTGCAAATTAGCTACTGAACACGTACATGTAGCATTTGCAGAACAATTTCCCAACACGTACATTTGTAATAAGAGTCTTAATGTCCCTATGGCGTAGAGTGATTTATAACTGAAGCACGTGTGACAGATTCATGTTACCCATCCAAAGAGGCTGTGGTATACACCATACATCAATTCTCAGGCTTGTTTTCTTTTCATTTTCTTTATTAAAGAAATAAAGAAAATGAATCAGGGAATTAAGAAATTCAGCTTGCCAACCTCCCAGATTTTTTCACAGTGGTTTAAATAAATCAAATTGAGATTATAGAGGGCCAAGACCAAGCATAACTATTGCATTAAAGAACACTGTTCTAAATCTGGAGTGACTAACAGGATAGCCTTGTGTCTCGATTTTTTTCTTTGAACTCAAGCTACACATCAGAAGACTTCAAGAAATCAGCAAAAACAGAGAATTGCCTTCCTGAAAATATATAAAGCACCAACTTTTTTTTTTTTTTTAACATAACAGTTGGGCATTTACAGCTTTGCAAAGACACCACAGTGAGCCAGAATGACTCTGGCCATTATCTGGGACAGGCATGTCTTCAAAAAAAAGAGGACGCAAGGCGATATGGCACAAAGACAATCTCAATCCCTCTTGCAAGTTCTGCTGGGGAACGTAACCCCAGGGCTCTGCCTACATGGCACATTCACAATCAACTCACACACAAGTACATCCAAGCATTGCATGGTCTCACCAAGGGGAAGCCAGATTTAAACACTCCTGAGTTTTGGGACAGTCTAGATGAAAAAAAACATGGCCCCAGTCCAATTCTCACCGCAGCCAAATGCCCAACTCTGATCTCATTGAAAACAATGGCAAAACTCCTGGAGAACAATCTGGCTCAGAACTAGCCAACTGTCTATCATTTCTCTCACTATATAAGATCTTATTCCTATTATTATACCTGACTACACGCTCCAAACTGTGGTTTCTTTTCCCACCCTGATCTCATTTGAATGATGTCAGACAGGGATAGGGAGACAAATACAGAAATGCAGTAAATGCCAAAGCTGGAACCAGCAACTCCAAGAAATAAATATAATAAGTACATAGAGTGCCAAGGCTGGATACAGCAGCCGAGGAAAAAGGGAAATGTAAAACTTTCTTGGCAAGGGCACATGGATTCATCCAGCTGAAAGAGGCACATTCCAGCCCACACCATTGTAAGCAATAATCTATGTCTCCCTTGAGAAAATACAGATGTTTGTAATTTTTTTGATTTTTTTTTAACTGCTCATATGAAATAACCTTGTTGTCTTGAAAAATTCCTCTAGGACTTGGTATTGCAAATGTTACTTCTGTACAAACTGTAAACTGCTGACTCAAACCAAACATACAAACAAAATTGCATCCAGGACAATTTTGAAACGCATTCTAATAATAAAAATGTACTTGAAGATTAACTGAGGCTAATGAATTAAAAACACATTCACGACAGAAAAGATGCTATTAATAATAATAAAGAAATTGCAACCATCTTTCCTTGCCCATAACAGCATCTTCCTCTTTTGCATCATCTATTTCAGAATTTTCTTTGCAGAAATGATACCCATGAAAACTGAAATAATATTCTAACCCTTTTATTTCAGCCGAGCTGGTACTGAAGTAACTTCATTGTCCTTTAATCAGATGTTGCTGATTTACAGGAGTGTCAGTGGTTGAAGAGTACAGTCATCACATTCTTAGCGAGGCTCACTGAATTTGGCACCAAGTCCCTCACTGGCAACTTCTATGATCTGGGGCAGAAAAATATTTTAACTGAAAAGGCCTGATTCTTCTCTGCTTTCCACTATACATCTACATCTGCATACGGTAACTGTCAGGAGCAGCCCTTCAGATTTTAACATCTTCTTGATGTGAACAGCTGTGTGTTCTTGAGCACACTGGTGAAAAAAGTTAAATGTGCAAACACATTTTAGAATAGGGAAGACTGAAAATTTTTGTGCTTTCTCTGCATTAAACAGGTCTCTGTTTTGATTGTTCTCTCCACCCCCATTTTCTTTTTCTTCCTTTGGCTTACAAGTGCCATAGATTCAACCTCCTGGCTGAAAGTCAGCATTTATTTTTTCATCTAGGGAAAATGATGAATTGGAGAATTTAAAATACCTCTTCACAGAAGGGCCCAAGAGCACAAGAGTCACCACTCAATCTGTCAGCCTCAGAATTCAACCCCAAGGCAGTCACTGGGGAGATCTGTCAAACCTGCAGCTGCTGTAAATCCTCCTGACATCGTTGAATACTGCCAATTTACATTAGCAGAGAATCTGGCCCAAAATTTGAAGTAAGTTCAGGATAGACCTAAAGGGGCTTATTTGTTTAGTTAGCACATTTAAAGAAGGGCAAACCTTTGAGTCCTTGAAGATGGTAGATGCCTCCTCAAGATTAGATCATGAACATCAAGAACATGTCAACTTCTGTATGGACATGGGCGCCAACACTTAATAGCACACATTCCCACTGAGTAGTACATGCATCCTCTTCCATAAGCATTGACAACAGCTATGAATGTATTCTATTCCTTTCTTTGAATGAACCCTAAATGGGCTGAGGTGGAAGGCAATTCTCCAGGTAGCTTGTAGATGTTTTGCATTACATCCCCTTTTATGCATTTCATATATTGTACTTGCAATAAATATCTCCTCACCTATAGGATGACCAGGAGGATGCAGGTGAACAGAGAAATGGTCTTACTCATGACAGCCTTCATTATCTTGCTACCTCAAGCAAATTTTAAGTGTTTCATCTTTTCTACTTGAACGCTTCTCTGACGAACCCTCAGTGATCTCCTCAGCAAACAACTCTATGTTTAACTGACCACAGAATCAACATGCTTTTCCAATTTTCTAATTTAAATGTACTTATGCTTAATTTCAGGATTTAAGTCTTTTCATGCACCACCTGTCTATCTCTGACACCTCCTCCTCCTGACTTCCCCTCCTCCCCAGTTATTCATGTTCTGGTCTCACCCCTACATCTTGCAGGAAATTGAAAGTGGCCATTTAAGATATACTATAAAAACAGGACCACTCCTTCCTGCTAGGAGGAGACATGGTTTTATTGTTTCCCAGGCTCAGCTGTGTCAGCAGCTCAAGCTGGCAATTATAAAAATGAAGTTGCCAAGGTTGGTAAAAAGTCACTTTCTTATGAGCACCTAATTATCTACCAGTAGGCCTGGGCCCAGTCCTCAGTGCCCATTCCACACCTGGATATTAGCTGTGACAAGTGGAAATTTTCTTATGTCATATTTAAAGGGTCTTGTGAATAGAAATGGAGAACGAGTTCAAAAACACAAGGAAAGCAAAAAACTCTGATGCAAACTTTTTGAATCCATCCCCTTCAACTCATTTCGCTCCCTAGATCATCTAACAGACTCACTTTTCACATAAACTGCATGTCCCACTGGTGTAAGCCCCATCAGCACATCCTCAGCACAGCCATTTTTCTTCTTAAGATTAGGATATATTTAAGAATAGAAGAGATGCAGCTGCTACATTTTGGGTGCATAGACTCCTCTTTGGCCCAACACTTATCTATACCCTTAGCCTCATACCTGGAGAGCAAACACCACCCCTGTCAAGTTAGTTCCAGAAGCAAGCAGATGACTGGCCCAGTGGTACACAATTTTAAAAGTGTTACAGCCCTGAGGTCCCAAGCTTCAAAATTCTGTGTTTCTGGGACATCACCCACACAATGACTCTAACTTTGAGTGAACTTCTGGGCACAAACCTCTTCTAGACACCTCCTTCTGAAGTCCAACTCACCACAGAATGGCAAGGAAATTCTTACCTCTCTTCTTCCACAGCCTATTTCTCTGCAGTGTCTTACACATGCCTTTCCGACCTTCTCACACTTGTAAGCCCTAAGATGTTCCATTTTAATGGAGTAGATCTTCATGGCAAGGCAAGAAAACTAAGGATGAGAAAGTGAACAGACATTTTTGAAATCAGTAACTTTTACCCTTGAAGCACGCAGGTACCTGGCTTTGCCAGCGAGAGCAGCAAACACTTCTCTGGTGGATCCCAGCAGAGCCTTCTCCACATCCTTCATGGGTTTAACACTTTCAGACCATGAGTCAATAAAAAATTATATATTAAAAAAAAGCAATTATTAAGGTATATAGGGAAACAACGGTATTAGTCACTGGTAATAGTGCACAGTAATGTAAACTATATTTGAATAAATTGGATAAATTCAGGTAAAGTAACAATGGTTTCTCAGTGCACTGAGAACTCAGATGTTTAACAAACAAGGGCTGATCTCTATTATGAGTAAATGGCTGGTTGTTACGATCAATTTTTTTGTTCCTCGTCAGCAATGGATCCAAGATAGTTTAGGTCCAAATCCAAGCAATCCAGAAATTCAGGGAGCTTGGATCTAAGATTTAAGTTCAATTCAATCCTGTCTTTTTATTTCCTTATATTTTAGTCTATCTTTAAGCATTACCAGGGCCAGAATAACTATTTCCAGGATCCAATTCAAAAGGGAGCCCTCAAGCTGCTAAGAAAGGGATTTACCATTAAATTACTTCCTCATCTTCTAATTTTGCTGCCGAATGAAATCTGGGCAGCTGTTAGCAGTTTCTTCGGGGTCCTGATTTGTAGAGTTACAAAGTGAACATTGTGTTGCTTGTACACAACTGCAGTAACTGAACGCCTGTCAGACAGTTCTTATTCAAGACCGGTTATCCATCAAAAACTAGAGATACTTTCCTTCCTCATTATGAGAAAACTTGTTTTTCTTTTCTGAATTTGTTGCATGAAAAAGCCTGGCCAGCAACTGTAAAAACTTAACTCTCCAAGGATGAAGAAAATTGTCTACTTATTACTTTGTAATTATTTGAAAGTTTTGGATGAAAATACCTTCAGTCCACTGTCCATATTTCATCCTGGCTGACAAAGCTGGCAGATGATCTGGTACCAGGAACAGAAGAGTAGGAAACTATTTGGAAACAGGCTAAATCTGGAAGAGAAGCCTTTGAAACCGCAAAGGAGCCTCTGATTAAGTGGTCACTCCGTGTATTCGTGACTGAGTCAGGTTAGAAGAAACAGAACAAAAAGCCACCTCTTTGGGGACTTTTATTGTGGGCTGAACTGAACCCAGGATAGGGAGTTGTCCTCATCCTGAGGGTGCCTTACCAAGTCTGGATCTGTGAGGACAAAGAGGAATAGGAAAGCCAAATATACAAAAGTTCTACTATATAAGGAAAGAAGAACAGGGAATTTAATCTTACTCTTTTAAATTTACTCTGATTTATATCCTTGCACCGCTGTATTGAGGCCTCAAAAACTCTACCACACAGGTGTTTGCATTAATCACATCTCAGCAATCCACTGTGGGTACAGGAAAAAGGTATGGTGCGTAGGTCACTTGGAGCTAAACTTAAATATTGTTTCCAGACCTTGAATCCAGAAAGTCCTTGAACATCGCCTGGAGTTCAGAGATGAGGGTCAAGGTCTCCTCATCCTCTCCATTCTTCTTCTCAATGCCACAGCAGCACTCGGAGCAAAAACTAAACTGTCAGGCCAGGTACGAGCAAGAGGAGCCTTAGGGACGACAGCTCATACCTGAGCCCCTTCCCACCAATTAGCACATCTATTTTTGTCGTCGAATGCACTTTTTCACTCTCTGTCCAGCTCCCAGTGCAGTTGTATTTCCCCCCAGTCTGGCAACTTGTCTCAGCAAGTTATAGGGACACCCATTGCAGCTCAAGACAAACACAGAGCAAGCCCACAGCTTGCCTTGGGGACTCTCTCTTCCTTGTTCAGTCGGCAGATTTCTCAGTTTTGTTTTCTCATTCGCCTTTAATCTAATGTTTCCCACGTATCAGCACTCTCAAACAAAGCCCTCTCTTTCAACACTCTCCATCCAGGCTTGCTGCCTCTCAGTGCCCACAGGAAGCCTGTGACTCAAACCAGATTTTACAGCAATATTTGTCTGGCTCCAGAGAGGTTCTACCTCTGCTCTCCATTTTCTCTTTCAGATGACAGGGACAGCATCTTGTGAAGTGACCCCTAAGTACACTAACAAGGAGTATTATAATAGCCCTGAATCCCCATCCCAGTTCTAGAGACACACAAATTAGAAGCCAGGCGTTCACACATGTACACACCCACACTGCCATCTCTTTTAAAGAACTATTCTCACTTCTTTGCAAGCCATTAAAAGCACAGCTGCTTCTCCAGCATCTTATTAAATGAATCCAAACTGTTGCTAAATTGTGAAAAAGTGAGGGTAATTTGGTCTCTCAAAAGTCTGTGCTGGAAATAACACTGAAGTTCTACCCATAACTTCCTTTCATTCCTCAGACTGCTATAGGAATAACCAAAGCAGGGTTAAAAAAATGTTATTTTTCATTGGAAAAAATGATTTATGTATTTTTTGTGGCAAAAAAAAAAAAACCTCTTGTTTCAGAATTTAATTGGCCAGTGTCTTCCCGTGACAAAGTAAAAACATATTCATGACATGACATTCATTTATCTTCAAACTGTTCACTTCCAGTTAGTTCCATGGAATATGGATCTCATTGAGCAGAGTGGAAAACAACCCAAGTATCTTTTGGAAAGAATCATTTTATTACAATTATGGGGTTTCAGAACGGACTGAAATCTGATGACTTCCGAGCAAAAGGACACTAAAGCATTTCCCTCCAGGGAATTAGCTTTTGTTTAGGGACATTCCAGGAACAGAGCCTGAATAGAGATATATTCTGTTGGCTGCAGCATTTTTGCAGACATAGTTCTGAGTGCCACTAAATGAGGGGGCCCCAAAAAATTAGCCTATTCCACACAGCACACCAGAAGACATGCAACCCAGAGCTCCACGATGAAACTAATATGCGATCCTACTTAGCTCCATTTTGCACCTTTCATATCCACCTAATTTTACCACTGCATAGGACAAGAGATTTTTTTTTTATTTTATTTTTTTACCATGAACCAAGACTAAACTCGATTCTTGCTCTTTTTTTTATTAAAAACAAAACAAAGCAAAACAAAAACACTACTTTCTTTCAGTTGCAAGACTTGCTTTTCACAAGTCATTTTGAAGAAAAATCAAACAGTGCCTCAGACCTATTCAACCCCTCAGCCCCCCACCCTCCCAAGTGAACAACCATCAGCCTATGGGCTGACCATAAGGTCTTTGACCCTTTGACACTCAGGAAGAAAAAGTTGTCTCAAAAGCTGACTTTTACTTCGTAAGAGGCATTAATCCTTTCTTCCAGTGGTACAGAACATTTCACTCAATGAGTGAAATAGTGAACATTAAAAAAATAAAGAAATAACAGGTTGTATTCTTTCATCTCTTACAATTCTGCCTTTGCATGCATGAACACCACCTCCACTATGAGGGCTGTGTGTGTGCATGGTTTTGCTGGTGGTTTTGTCAGCAGATGTATCAGTCTGTCAGCTCTGCTGTTAGAGAACAGCTTAGCGCTGCCCTTCATTTCTCACTTCTCAATTTAGGCAAACCAGTTTTACCAGGACTAAAGCTCAGAAGTTTCTTTTTCCCAGCTATTAAGCCACTTACTGCAGACAAGCAAGTTGTTCCTTATCAGACCTATTGCTTTACCTTTTTAACTGATTTCTTTAGAACTCTATCAGCACACAGAGGGACTTCCCCTGCCTAAAAATAAAGTCAATAAAGGATTGCCTGTACTTTGTCAAAAATGTTTTCACCCCATCCTTCAAATACCTATTATCTTACTTCAAAACGTGTTAGGAAGCTGACCCTAACTCACCATTAACTGATGGGCGGACTGCAACTCCTCAAGTTCAAGAGCAAGTTTGCAAGCACCAGCACACACCAGATTCAGGCTTGCCCCAGGCCATGTTTTATTTCACATGGTGGCGGTTTCTCTTTGATTGGACAGCACAATGGGCTCTCTGTACAGCCAATGAGTTCTGCTTTTCTGGAGATAGTTATGTCTCCAATAATCCGAAGGAAAAAAAAAAAAAAAAAAAAAAAAAGAGCAACAGCTGAAATCCAGATGACTGGAGTACTTTGCAAACAAAGACAGATTGTTGGAGGCCAAATGAGACTGATCCTTCCTAGAAAGATCTACAAACATGCAAGTGCTGCATGGTTAGATGCTAGATTAATATTCAAATAAGGATTTCTGCATAGATCATAAATCAAACTTTGCAACACAAAGAGTTTGTAGAAGAGTAAAGCAGATGTGGTATGACTGTCTCAGTGTTCTGCTATACCCCTTATATAGTACAACAGTTTTCTGGTTTGAGTGAAATTTGGAGTTCCTCAGATTGTGCCAGCTCCCAGAAAGCAAGTAGCTATGGTTGTTTCCTGAAGATCAGTACCTAAATAACCATGAAGGCCTAAAATCTATATATTAAAAAAAAAGGTGTAATTACTCAAACTCAGCACCACATTCTAACCTCTAGCTTCAGTCTCCCAAGTGACAGGCCTCTGACACAGAATGAAAGAGAAATCTCCCTCATCACTAGCACTCTCAAGCTGTGCTCTTTGGGCTTCCTCACTCAAAATGTCACATTTGTCTGCCATCCCTCACAAGACTTTCTTTCCAGCTGTCACTGAGCAGTGCTGGGAGTAGGCATTTAACCAGTCCCTGGGGGCAGCACCTTCAGTTTCATACCTGATGCTCTGACTACAGAAAATGCAAGCTTTCTGCTATATTTGTTAATAAAAACAACACAAAACCCACTCACCTAAACAGCATTAGCAACTTTATGCTGAGGTGGCAAAGTTGTTTGTGTGACTCTGATTTGGTCACTTTGTGCACATTAAAAGAAGTTGTTTTGCTATCACATGGTCCTACACACCCCTTCCACAGGAGCCCACTGTGCAGAGAACAGCTGGAACCCAGCACCTTTTGGGAACTCCACATCCTGGGACTTTCCTCCAACAAGCGCTTCCTTTATCAGAAAGACAAGCATGCACCCCAGAAATGAGTCTTTGTCCTTTCTTCCTACATCAGGCAACAGGAGAGTTTGAGCACTCATCCTCAGCTGACACCCTTTACATCAAGCCCCTTCACCCCCTGACTTTAAGAGGCCATGGCCCCAGTAGAGAGGATGGGGTTTATTAGCACCGGCTCAGTCCTGCTGTCACACAGCAACACGTCATCTAGCCAGTTCAGGATGTGGGCACAGCTCACTCGACTTCCAACCAAAGATCTGTTGGATGGAGCATCCAAATTGCTTTCTGCATAAAAATTACAGCTCCTCTGGACTTTGTTTGGGGCTGTAACCGCCAGTCTAACACCATCAACTTGAAATGATAAATCCACAAAGTAAAGAACACCCCATTAATGACCATTCATAAGAAATCTAGCGAGACCTTTTGGGACAAAGGCCGGCATAGACTTCAGTGCAGCTGGGTCATCTTCAGCTGCCTTCTAAGGGTGTCTTCTTGTATCATCTGCACCCCTGGGCCTTGTCCCGGCTCAAAACATCCTCCTACCCCTCTGCCCCAGAGTATAACCAACTTGTGCCTTGAATGAAGCAGAGATGTTACGCAAAGAGAAAAAACTGAACCATGAAAGACAGTATTGCATACTTATTCATAAAGTAGCCAAATGAAGCCTTACTGTCATATAGGGTATATATGCTGTAGATGAGGAATTGTGACTTAAGAAAATTGTCCTTCCTCAAGTTTGTCCCCTATATTTGTCAGAAACAGTAAATGGAGATGTAATACATACATATATATATATATATATGTATATATAGTCTTATGCTTCAAGACTAGATTTTGGAAATCTACCAGTAGACCCACTACATCATACAAGTTTGATGGGGCTTCATTTCCACACAAACACACAAATAGCCACATGTACGGCACTTCTGCGGAGACAAACACATCTTTCTTTTAGTTACTGGAGCCCTCTCAAAAACGCGCCTATAAATCCTCCAGGAGCGGGAAGGAGTTACAATGGAAAGACTGATGGATCTGCAACACTGCGGCGGCTCACACGCTTCGATTGCCATAACAGCTCCTTTGTGGTCACAGTGCTTGCTGCGTGTCACTGAGCCTTAAATACACATTTTGAACTGTCATATCCAATACAGCGGGCCCTGGTGGATAGTTAAAGACAAAGGAGAAAAATAAAGCAGCATAGAAACATGATGTGAAAAGACCCACTTCTTGAACAGCAGAATAGGAGCTGTTGTTGAACATGGTGCCTGATGCCTAGTATGCTCTCCTGGCCTTGCGAAGATAAAGGATTTAGTAACACAACCTTTGTAGGTTTACTTAGTTGTATGCTCTGAATTACGAACTGACATTATTTGGAGGCTCCCCTTCTTTTTTTTTTTTTTCTTTTTTCTTTTTTCTTTTTTTTTTGGTGTTGTCAAGAGTAGAATATTCTCCAGCAATGCAATTTCCAGCTGACCTATCTTGAGGGCACATGGAAACAATAGGGAGAGATTAATGGCCTAGGACACTTTGAAGAGAACAATGCCATGATCTTGGGATGAACTAGAACGCATCAAATGTAGCAATCTTGGGGAAAAAAAGCAGTTCTGAAAACAGAAACCTTTTCCATGGCTTATTTAGCAATGAGCATAAAGGAAAACGTGTCTGACTGTTTTGATTTAAATTTTGCTGGCTATAAACAATAATTTTGAAATACTGTGAGTCAATATTATTTTTCTTAAAACGTGACATAAGGTTTAAAAGCCAAGTTCTCCTCTGGACGAGGCTGATACCAGCGTGATCAAGAGCAGAATTTGCGTTGATTGCATCTGGCGCCTGGTGATGCTCACCCATGAGATGCAGTGACAAGGGATTGTACACGGAACTTCATGAATGAACAGTTTGGATCTGCAAATAGCTACGGGTTGTTCCAAGTGGAAACGTGCTTTTATTATCAGTACAGGATTACCCTGCGGTAAATAAATCATTTGTATTGCAACCGAAACATTATTCCATCATACATCAAGGAAACATGCAACCTTTCCACTTTTCAGTTTATTTCGTTCTGGTGTATTTTCCAAATTGTTAGGTACCTCTCCAAGGATTATGAACTAGCAATTGGAGGTTAAAAAAAGGCAAAACAAAAATACCTTGAGATTCATGTTATAAAGAAATCCCTCCAAATCACAGTGAAACAGCTCTCATGAAGTACAAAATCTCTTTAACTAATCAACTTAAGTCATGTTCCCTGTATATTCCCCAAAACTCACCCTTACAAAGTGTCAGTGAAAAAAAGGTAAACTTCACAGAAGCCAAGCAAACCTAAGCACAGACTACCCATGAAAATCAACATTTTCAAGAGTCTGGCAAATGCTTCTATAACCTCTTGAACAAGTCATGCACAGCTTTCTATAGTACTGGATCCTCATAGTCGATCACCTGGTGTCATTTCAATCATTTATGACACTTCTCTAGTATCTCTTATAATACCTTCTTATGGAACTTCTGACACCTTTTCAGAGGTGCTACAGACTTTTCTCCTCCCCTGCTTTTCTGAAGCAAGTAGGAAGCCAACAAACTACCACCTCTCTGCTGAACGTAGCTGAAATCAACCAAAAGGTTCTTGCAGGAAAAGGAAGCCTGACACATAAAAGCAAGTGCTTAGACCATATTGCTTCAGAAACCTAGGTGAAAAACACTACATAAGAGGTTGTATACAAGGTTTCTCAGCGTGGATACTTCTGCTCATATTAAATGTGCAGAAATGAGAGAAAAGATCCTGAAGTGCTTTTAAGTAAAGAATGGAAATACTGGAAAGCTCTGAAGTCAGAACAGCTTTTGAGGTTCTGCTGCTCGTGTGGTTTGCATCCCTTGCTATTCAAAGCATTAATGAAGACAATAACAGAGCAAGGAGGAGAACCCCAGCAGAAACAAAAATATGGGCCAGATGCTCATATCCAGCTGTTGCTGTTGAGGCCTCCTGAAAGCAATTGAAATCCAGACCTAAATGATCAGCACACTCCCTTCGTCTGGAGCACAGATATCATCGTCCCCTGATCTTCCACTTGCCTCTTCCAAGTCCAACAGACTGCGTCAGCTTTATCTAGATGAAGCATGAGCCAGCTTACCATTAACTAGGTGCTGGAAAGACACCAGGTTTATTCTTCCATTGCACCTGTTGCGTTTGCATAGTAGAGTTCAAGGCTATTTATGCACTTTCCTACTGGCTTTATACCCATGCTAAGAGACTCCAACTGTCACTCGGAAATGCCTTAGAGTAGTCAGTGGGTTAGGCAGACACGCTACCTTCTAGAACTTCCCAGTAACAATGAATTCCCAAACAACTTCATCCATTTCTACCATTATACCCTGTGGAACAGAGTTATACTTTTTATACCATCTACCATTCTTGCAAAGGAGCTAAAAAGGAGAAAATAAGCAACGCTGGGCTTGCTTCAACTCCCAAATCCCTGCCAAGTCTGGGTGCTCACTTCACTAGCCTCATACACCTCAAGAAAAAAATTCCTTTCACCAGTACTGAATCTCAGCACACAAATCATGGGGTGGGCTGCAATTCCTGACCATCCAGCACATGCTGTCCATTTAGGTTCTGGAAGCAGTAGCAGGAATTAAAAAAAAGAACATGAACAACAGCAGAGACAACAGAGATCACCCTGCAGTTAGGAAGACAAAAGCAAGGCTGGATCCAGCACATTCGCAGCAACACCCCAGATACTGGCTTACACATCAGTGAGCACCAACATCTCTTTGGGCCTTTTGGCTTTGGGGACAGCAGAACTGTGAGCATGAGCTGGGTGCTTGCTCAGGGCATGCTGCGATGGAAGGGGAAGTGACGTGGGTGGGAACAGGTTTTGCACTGTGTGGGAAGGTGAGCTTGACATTGATGCTTGAAAGGAATTTAACTAGTTGGATGCAGAGCCAAGAGGCCACACTGGGTGGAGTGCTAAGTATACAAACTCAACCTGTAGAGGAATGCCTTGCCTCATCTGAGGATTACTCTCTCTGGTGCAGAACAGTCCCAGCCCCATCTTCAGCTCCACACAACTTCTCCTCTACTCATCCAGTGAGCACTGAATTAAACAGCCATGCAGGGCAGACACGAGGCCTCAGCATCATACAGCTCTTATATGCGAAAGTTTGCTTTTAACCAGCACAGTGTGGTTACTTCAACATACTTGGCATTAAGAAGGAACTAAGTTGAGGCATTTGGTGGTTATGGAGGAACATATGGCCTTATTTCACCATTATTTTTTTTTAATAGTAAGCTTTTTTCTTCCTTTTGGGGATGTTATGACTGGAATGTACAGATTCCATGAGTTTGTTTTCTTCTTCTGTTCCTTGGACATTCTCCCTCAGCTGCTTTTTCCATCAGAGGACTTTGCAGAACAACTTCAAGTGCCTTGTTTTCTATGTGAGTAAATATATCCTCTGGCATCTTGCTTAGCAGATATACATGCTCCCTCCAACACCCAGACTTACACACATTTAAAACAATTAAGCCTATTTATCCCCTAAATTCTTGCTGTGCTCACTTCCGGCTCGATGCACTTACATGCTTGGAGAGATCAGCTCAACCACATTGGAAATGGACCTTCTCTGCACGTGCTTGAAAGAAATAAATAAAGTTTAAGTTCAATAAAGATAAGACACTTGGCTGGAGCCAGAAGTTCTGTGCCTTCCATTCCATTCCAGCACAGAAAGCAGAAATAAAGGAACGATAATAAGTAAATTGAACATCCTGGCTGCTTTGGTACGTGTGTTCCCTGCTCATTTGCTTTATAGTGCCTTGGCTTGCTACTCTGTCATGTGAACAGTATCGAAGAAAGCCAGATCCTTTTTACTTGGAAATTGATGATGTATGTACCCAAGTGTTGATCCAACTGTCTTCATGGCCCAAGAGTAAAATGTTTATCTTTTACCTCCCCTCAAGCTTCTTAATATTAATAGGATGGGTCTGCACAAGACCTGGCATTTATAAATACCTTCAACTCAAGCTTCCTTTTCTGAGGCTGCCATGCGTTTGAACATAATCCCAGGCCAACTGTTTCCACATCCAAGCATCCCACCCTATTCTTACATTTATACCACTTGCACTGCAGTTTCTGCTGGCTGATTTCCCAGAATATCCTTTGCCTCTGGCAAGATAATTGCACAAGACTAAAATATTGTCGCCACAGACCTTAGCTACATTATATGTTGCTGTCAATACAGCCAGGGGGAATGGGGGGGGAGGGGGTGGAAGTCTGTGGGACAGAAGTGCTAGTTCCTTAAGAACTAATTCTTCCATATTCCAGAAATCACATGGTTTAAAAAAGTTGCTCCAAGATTTTGTTTTTGGGGGTTTTTTTTTTTTTTTTTTTTTTTTCCCCTCTCTCCTGTGTGGGTTTGTATTTTTTTCGATTGTTTGTTTTTTTTGCTGCTTGTTTTTGTGTTTTTTTCCCCCCTTTTAGACCTGGGGGGAAAGTTCAGGTCTCATCTACCAAATGTGAAATAGTGAGCAGGGTAGAGGGGAGTCAGTCTTTCATCAGCAAGGAAAAAGAAGCAGCCTTTTAAGAGAAGGGGAGATTTTCCCACTTTTAATTTCATCTAGTTCAGTATCTACTCATCTCCTGAAAAGGCAGTCAAATGGAAAATTTTACAGTGATGTCCTGAAGTATTTGATCCACTTACACTACACTAGTTGAGAATGAATGTTACCAGCCAAAATGCCAGCTGATGACACAGCAGAGACCAAAACCTCAGGTCAGTGACCTTTTGTGGGCGCCACAAAAAAACTTCAGTGTTCCTCCCAAAATTAGAGGGTGGGGATGCTGATAGACAACACAGGCATGCTGGCAGACAGCATCTGAGAGCTGGGAATTTCAGCCTTTCTTGGAGACAATACCTTAACATCAGCCAATACCTCTCTGCAAGGTGGCAGCCATCAGCTCCTGTGACTTCTGAACCTTGCCAGAGTCTGGCCTTCTTGTGTGTTTAATAGGACAGAAGGCAAAGTGATTTCTCATCTTCTCTGAAGAATCACACTGGGGATGGGGATCGCATTCCCCAACATAAAGTTAAGCTAGTGGCAGTCCCACAGGCTTCTTTAACTCACGAGTTCCTCAACCTAGTATTGTAAAAGTCTTCCTATACTGGTGTTATGTGCTTGTATCTCCCTACCTTCAGCATTACAAGATGCTCAAAAGCTGACTCCTTCTGCCAGGCTAAAACATGCAAGTCCATCTTCCACAGAAGGAAATCTGTTGGTTTAGAGCTCCTGGTGATCACCGTTCGGTCTGGTGTTAACGTGCTAGAGCTAGGTCACTATCAGCTCCCTGCATCCCTCATCCTGTTATCTCAGAAAACAGACCAAGTTAATTCTGTCACGCACAGATGCGCGCACTGGCATTTAAAGGGAAGCACTTCACATTAAAAGCAGAGTTTAATTGCAGTGGAAAAAGAAGTGGTTTGCTTCAGCAGAAATCTCAAATTTTGAAATACCGAAGAGGAACTTGTTATTCAATGAAAAGATTAAACAAAGAACAGTGATTGCCACACTGCTCAGCAGCTGATCAAATGTGACTGAACTCTGTCCAGGAGGATATTGATTATAACTACTTGCTATTCCCTTTGAAATTAATTCAAATTTTGAGTTCTACTCTCAATTACAACACAAGCTTCGGTGAAATCACTTTGAATTTGTACTGCTGTCACAGGAAAGGGCTGCACACACTCTGTAGTTTTCCTCCCCGGTTTACCTCCTCTCACGTAGTCCATGCCTGAATCTCCGCTGCTGAGGCTTAACAAGTACTGAATGAAAAAGGCAATTCTTCAAATACACATTCAGGAAAATGTTAAGAAACTAATAAAACATCCAGTAAGTCAGAAGCACAAGCATTTTGGTGTGTCAGAAAAGCAAGTTTTATTTGGAGCTTGGGAAAGGAAAATATAAAGCAATTCCATCGGTTGGTAGAAACCCAAAGAACAGTTCTATGTTAATACCCAAATCCAGAATTGCAAATTATACTGCAGAGTCCAGCATTGCTGGCTGGACTGAACAAAGCACAAACAGGAAAAAAAAAAGAAAAAAAGAAAAAAAAAAAAAAGAGTTAAAACAACTCTACAAAACCCAACAACCCTTATTCTTGCTTTACTCATCCAACATGAGCAACACAGCTGAGGACAGTATTTCAACAATCTGTGTAATTTTATCTTTCCTGTGTTCTTCTAGTTTGGATATTATGTGTCATCTCTGTTTGTACAACAGCCAAGTGCCTGATCCTGCTTTCTTTGCCAGCCATACAGATCATAAATCAGAGAGCACAGCTCATAAATCACGTGCCACTGAATACTGAATCAAATCAAGACACCCAGAAATTCCACTTGGTAGGAACTACAGGACTTTAAGGGGGCTGAGGGCAGCCGGGGTATGCCCTAACATGCAGGAATAGGTGCAAACACAGGTGTCCCCAGCAGCAGGCATCCCCTGGCAGGGGGCTTCAGCCAAGCTGTCTGCAGGGCAGTTGGGGCACATCCCAGCCTGCTCCTTCTCCCCGGACCATTTCAAGCCCGTTTGTAGTCCCAAGCCACATACATGAAATGGGCAATGGTACTTTTCCACTGCATCCCTGTGAGCCACTTTGTAAATACCATGACTGAGGGGAAGGGAGTCTGTAAAAGATTCGGAAATCTGTGACTAACAGCCTCGTGCTTATGGTGACATGAAGGTTTGTTTCAGTTTTCTTCTAAGCCTATACTTGCATGAAGGCAACTATTTCACAAACAGCCCAGTTCTGCTCAGCAGAGTACTCCAAAAACATCCTCCTCAGGCTGTAATGTGGCCCTCAATGTACCACAGCTGCTCACAACACCCAGCCAGCAGGGCTGCTCATGAGCACTCCTCAGTCCAGGCAAAAATGAGCCAAATCATCTTAAAAACCAAGTCTTTACAACTCTTTCCCTTTCCATCCATGGCCTCCGCAGTGCATAAGCAAGCACCTGTGCAGATGTTTTGCCTCAGCTGGAGATAACCACACAACATGCAGCTACAAAAACCATACACAAGGGCCACTAGGAACGGGCTCAGCATCCAGCCCGCACCCCTTCTTACAGCAATACATCTCTGGGTGTGGGTGGGGAACATACTTATGCTTTGGGGAAGAACAAGCTTGGAGTGACTCAGTGTTGTTTTTGGCTGTTTTTAGAGACATGGGGAGGAGAAGCTAAAAACATCCCCAGTGAGCTGAGAAAGTTTGCGTTGTAGGTCTTTCTCAGAGCCTGACCTCTATTGTCCTGAGTAGTGCTGAAATGCATGGAAGATGGTCTCTTAGAGAAGGCCCTACATGATACTGGATGGTAGGAGAACAAGAATGATTAAATAGCTGGAGACATGGGCACAAAATCATTTGAGAAAAAAAAAAAAAAATCATCACTTTCTCCCCAGAAACCTTTGCCAGGCAATGGACTCCAGTATTCCCGTGCACATTCAGCACCATGCACATACACATCCCTTTTACTTGTGCACCCATACAATGATCTCAAGAGAGATAGGCAACTACCTCATGGTAGCATCACAGTAATAACTCTTACCACTACAACCACCTCACTCCCTCCACATCCTACAGGGAAATTGTGCAGACGGGGAACATGCAAGCTCTAAGTAGTGTCCAGATGTGCACACTCCCACCATGCTGCCAGGAACAGAGCCCACGTGCCCCAAATCTTCTCATGCCCTGCTCAAACTGCTCTGAACCATAAGGAAGAAAATTAAAAACAACACACTATAAGGTAAAACATGCCAAATCCCCAGCTGGTGGAGCCCCACTGAAACCTGGGGAGTTACGCAATATCAGAGCAGGCCCAAAACTGAATATAAATAATATTTCCGTAAATGAAGGCATAATTTTGTTCCCAGTAATCTTTAGTGCAAACCATGAGCCAGAAAACTCTGTATTTGCTTGTGATTCCTTTCTGCCCTCCCCTCCCTCCCCAAGTTCAGAAGAGTTTGGATCTATGGGCTTGGTTCAGTTCTGAACTCGGATTAGGAAAGTGCTAACGTTATCTCAAAGGCTGCCAACAGAGGTAATACTGAAACACATGCACTGTCCTCAGAAGGTTAATCTCCAATGGTAAGGGAATTAGGCTGAGGCAAAAAATGACTCTACTAGGAAAAGAAGTTCTGTTCCAGCTGTCATACGGAGTTATATATATGAGCAGGCTTACTGTTAATCAGTATTTTATTTGGGGTTTGAAACGGTTGGGCCTTTGAGCATTTTTTTTTATTATTTTTTATTTTTTTTAAGTTTTGTTATTTCTTTTCAGAGGCTGAATCAAGCTCCACTCTGCACCTATCTGTCAGTTACACAAGGGACTCATTTGGAGCTATGCTGGTTCATTACTGGAAACGCAGACCTTCCCTCTGCCGAGTCGGGCTTCAGAACAAGAAGTTGGCTCCCTCGAGACGCACAGAGATACACACGCTTCATCCAAGAGGTTTCAGAACCAACATTCAGAAGCTTGAAGCCCAGCTCCTGCTGGACACTCAAGGGTGAGAAAGCCCCAAGAACAACTTCCGATTTGACCCCGTAACTAGAAAGCCAGGCACAACGGTAATCTTTGGCCCTACCTGGGCCATTCTCAAAGAGTGACCAGCTGTGAAGGAAAAGCACAGCGCAGGCTCACTGAAGGACAATGCAGCAGCTGAGATCCTCTGGCTTTTGTGGCAGCTCCAGGAAGCACCACACTACCTGAAGACCTCTTTGAGCTCCCTCAGCACACGGTACATGAGCTCACCTGGGTCCTGTGATGTCTGACAGACACCTGCAAAGCACTGTCTCTAACTGGCAAAGATTTCCGTGCTTTCAGTCAGTAAGCAGAATGCCCCTGTCACCTTTCTCAGTTTCTCTTGCAATGACTACTGCAGGGCACAGGCCAACCAGAGGCTTTTACATCCCATTGTTTTCAGGACATCACATAGCAGAAGCTACATGGCTAAAGGCCACCACCAGAGCCAAGAGGCATGGAGTGGGGCCTTGCACACTTGAGTTGTGTCCAGCTGAGGTGCAAAGTCATATCCTCTGTGCATGGGTGAGTGAGTCAGGTGCTGGCCAATGCGTTTGATGGGCTGGCCCCAAGCACTACAAGACCTGATGTCCAGCTTAGCATGGGCTCTGTACCCATGTCCCACCTAAACTTTGGTGGGAGTTTTGGAAGCCAGAAGAAATAGACAGCTGTTTCCCCACCCCTCAAAACCCCATTATGTTGTATACAATGAGCACAGACATCTATGACAATCTGCTGAAGGTTTACATAACATTTGGGGTTTTCCCCCTTACATATAGAGGCAGCATCTATATCACATGATTTCACTGAACCAAGGTCATTCATTCATTTCCCAACGGAAAGTTAAACTCAGCTGAAGATGATGTTCTGGTGAATTAAGACTAAATAAAAACTGTGGTTTAGCCATAGTCCATTCATAACACACTCCTGAAGCTGAGTGGGAACAAAACAGAGCCTATAGGATATGGTGTGAGATCTGCAGGTTCTAGAGCATGGGTGAGACCCTTCTAACTCTACAAGTCAAAACACAGTACCCCCAAACACCACTTCTCTATTTTTCTTATCTCCCTATAAGCAGTATAGAAATTAAAATATGATGGTAGCTGATAATCTGCACTGCAAATAAACTTTTTGGAAAAAATAAAAACAAAAACAGACCAACTATTTTCTAGGTACTACGTATGCATATCTCAAGACAGTTCCCAGGAAATAAGGGACCGAGGGAAGGATGAACCAGAGGAACTTAGCTCCTGGAACAGATCAGGGTGGGCTACATGATCAGAACAAACCATCTAATGAAAGGGAGTGGAAAAATGGGAGTAAACTCCTGGTGTAATACCAACACACACCTGTATCCAGCTTGCTACTCATTTGTAAGGTTTTGTTTTAAAAGTATGGTTTATACAGAAGAAAGCATAGTTTGCATACACTTATTCTGGGTATGTACTGTGTAACTAATTGCTTCCAGTACTGGATAAACACTTCTAGATGCACAGAAGAGACAGCTCTTGCTACTTACCTTGTTTTTCTTAATTTTTATTATCTGCTAGCTAGTGAGAAAGAACATTAAGTAGTAGCAATAGTACAGTGTTTTCCCACAACAGTATTCTGAAGATGACACACTCGTAAACAGTTCCATCAAGTAGGGAACAATAATGCAATTTGGCAGAAAGAATCTTAGAAGCCAAGTTACACAGAGAAATTATTGTTAAAATTATATTAATCAAAACCAGTTAGGAAAAGATGAGAGGAAGACTCTGGCAGAACATGTCTGGGATGTTACCAATTAAAGTTGTTTTTCTTCCTAAAAGGCAATAGCATTCTTTTTAATTAGCCTCTGTCATTGTAATTCTAACAATAACCCACAGCGCAATTACTATTCGAGCTACTTGAAAACTTAAAGCATGCACCCAGTTTCTTTTAAAGACTCCTAAGTGGACAAGCAGCATGGCTGCGTAGGGATGAATGAACAATTTACTTTGTCACTTCTAAAGCTAATTTATAGCACAACATCTATTTGCTATAAACACACACAAAATTCACATGCTGAGAAGTCATTCTAGGAATAGCCTAAAGCTGTCTACACCATAAGTCACCTAGCTAGGGGTCAGAAATAAATAGAAAGATGTATCTCTCCAGATTTAGCATTCATGTTCTCTGTGAAGCAGCACAGCGGTGTTTACGAACCAGCGGAGAGCTCTGCACACACTGTGGCATTAGATGAGCTCACACCAGCAAAAGCACACGCTGATACAGCTCCTATTGCTGTTGATGCCATTGGCACTGAAGAAGTTAATGCCTGTAGGCTGCAATGCTAACCCCAGCTTGGCTAATCCTCTGGCATTATTACACTTTGCAACAGGAATGCTCAGCTGAAACAAGATTAGACATCTTAATGGCATTAATGAAAATCTGACCTATAAAAACTGCTTAAGAACAGAAATGCTGCATTTTTCAAGTTCTCTGGCTAAAACACTCAGATTCTCCCTTGGTCTACCAATGCAAGTTCCGAACTAAAAGTACAAGACTTCAAATCTTCCAAAAAAAATCTGTGATTCTGACAAAGAAGGCTCATTAATAAGTTACATTTTGTCTTACTGAACTACAGAATGAACTAGATTCCAGTCTTCATAGCTCTTTGCCTCTTCCACCAACAAGGAGGCACCGCTTTATTTGTACTCCCCGTGGTATGAGCTGTAGGACACAGGGAGCTGGGGAGAACAAGCAAGGTGACAGTTTGATAAGCGTTACTCTATACAGCATGTGAAAATCTCCAGTCACAGCTGATAAGACCTGCTGTAGAAACACATTAAAGCAATTATGCACTAAACTTGTGAAATACACCTGTTCTGGTGGATAATTCCTTTTATACCCTCATTCTGGCCTATACTCTAGGCCAACATAGCTTCGTAGGGAAATAAATCTGCAATGTTTTTGAGTTTCTTCTTTTCTATGGAAGTAAGTCATCGCTAAAAAGGTTACAGAAAACAGAATGCATGGCACAATGATGTATCTACTCCCCAGCTTTTTCAGTGATTTTCCTCCAGGCATCCATACGATGGTCACTCTTACTTTCCTTCTGACATTATAGAAGGACAAGACAAACCAAGAACATGAGTAAGAAGAAATGGCAGACACCTCTTTTGCCTTGACAAAATATACCCCCTTCCCTCCAACCGGCGAGATGCCACCTTCCTGCACTCCCAATACAAAGTACAAGACAAAAGTAAAACAAGTACTACGAGATATAAATGAAGCACATCAGAGGACTGAGAGAAGGATTCAACAGTTCCACAGATGAGAAAGTATCTGCAGTGACACTAAGTAGGGTATGAGAGAACCACCCTCAGGCTCCAGGACACAAGCCAAACTTTAACCTCCAGGAATTCAGAGGAAAACTTCTCTAGGTAATGATCCCTGTAATTATTTAATAGGATTTTACACCTTGCTCTGAAGCATCTGGTAAAGCAGAGCTCCGGGTGGAGTACCCAGCTCGACCAACTTGTTCTAAAAGGGTGGGAATATTAGGCTTTTGCCCTACAAAGCAGTAGCATGTTACATATAGCACAGGCTATACCAACTATGCATTACAGCTTTGCATATTCTAGTCATGTGTTGTTTCCATTACACTTTAATAGGTATGTTAAAGTGTCCCAGCTCTTCTACAGAACACAGTTTTAAAATAGCCCAGCATAAGACTTGTGGTATGCTGGCAAACACTACATGTTGGCAGCCAGTCTAACATCACTGCTGGCAAAAACAGGACACCTGTTGTCAGTATTCTATCAAACACAATCATTTTAACGCTGGGAACATTTGGAATGGTTTCATAAAAACCTGTTTGATGTTAAATTAGCATCCCAGCCAACCAGCAACTGAATTAAATCTTCAAAGTGTCAATTGACTATCTTGGTGCAGACATGAAAAATTTAGATAGAGGTGAAACATAGTCTTGTAAAGATTAACTAGAAATATTTACTTGCAAAAAAGGCACATGTTAAAAGCAATATTTGAAAGACACCCCGATGCTACAAACAGGTATTTCTAGTGAAAGCCCCAATGAATGAAAGGGAATCACCAGAAAAGCCTGCTGAAGCAGTCAGAAGAACATTAAAATAGCCACGTCAGAGACTGAAGTCACAGCCCCAAAGCTCCTGTTACTAATCTGGGCACCAATGAACAAATAACGTGTGTGGAACAGACAAAATAATGAGTGGAACAGACAGAATCCCAACAGCTAAGCTGGTTCTGCCTTTTCATGCTCTCCTAGAGTGCTTTTTTCTATTTCCTTTTGGATACTAGCGCCATGACTGTTTGTCTGTACGAGTCAGCACGATGGTAGCTCAAGAGCAACTTCCAGCTAAAGCCAAAGAAAACGAATGTGTGAGATGCTCTGGACAACAGGCCCACTTGGCAGAAGTGCCTTGCATCAGCTACTACAGCAAGAGGACATTTGGAGGAACGTGGCTCAGGCAGAGCAGGAACACCCTGGGTACCACACTTTTCATTCCAAGGAAAACCATAGAAACGCCATTTATTTATAAGGCTACCTAGTTAGAGATGTCCTCCAATGCCAGCATCTAAAGAACCTGCCTCTTCCAGTACATACATTGCTGCAAATTCACCTAATGCACTGCTACCAGAAAGGAAACTTCTGATTCAACTGTAGAGACTGCAAAACACATCATATGTGTGCAAAACACACACACTGATGTCGTTGTGATCTGTCAGTCATGTGGAACTGCCAAAGACTGCCAATTCTTTCTTAGCATTAGAGTTATATTAAACAAACTCAAAGCCTGTTTTTTATAGGAACTATACTTAAACCCCAAGACTCAGCTTAGACTGAGGATGCAATGAGGTACTCTTGAAAATTAAACTCTTAATGTAAGGAATCTCATAAAAACAGGATGGTTTTGGAAATGCATAAAAAGAAGAGCAGCAGAAAGAAAAAGCTTCACTATTCATTTTACCAACTAAATGAAGGCCTCGATAGCATGCCCTTGGTATAGCACCTAGTATCTGATGGAAACAATTGTGTTATGTGGTAGAATCAGTCCCAGTTCCTCCAGGCACTGGATGTCACAGGCTAACACTCTTACTGCCATCAGCCTGAGCTGGTACCCTGTGGATAATGGCTTGCAGAAGCAGACTCAGAGAGGTGTAACCCAGTAATGAGTTCACTCATCTCCACATTTAGGTTGGCACGGTAAAAGCTAAAATCAGCGCCTTGGAAAGAGCTCAAGAGGAAATACTGTGCAGAAGGGTAAGAGATCTAGAACACAGCAGAAACAGATGGGCACCCAGCACTAAATAAATACAAAAGGAAATTGCTTTCCCATGCTTTTATTTCATCTCCTTTGTTGTTATGATTTCAGTAGCACCTTCAGGCTCCAGCAGAGATCAAGGTCTCATTTTGTTAAGCACTGTAAAGACATGCAGGGTAAAATCCAGGCTCCAGCATCAAATGAAATACAGTTTTATTATTTATGTAATAGGATTTCTTCCAGAGCAAGAGGCCATCCATGCCCTGAGGTACTTTTAATTTAAATAAGCAAGACCAGTAAAAGGGAGAAGAGAAGAAGGAGCAGCAGTCAGAGATAAAGTTCAAAAGTCATGGAGCAGACAGAACACAGCAAGCGGGATAATAGAACCAGAACTTCAGGCCCTGTTTCGGGTGCTACAACCCAGCATGATACAACAGAAATCCTGCTAGGCTACGTGATACCAGCTATAGATAAGGTGGGGACAAAACCCTCACCTTCTTAAGCTAGTACTTTATTTCCAAGACAAGTGGCATAAACAGTGTTCTCAAAACAAGAATGAAATTACTACAACTCTGCTATGCTGGTGAAGGCAGCATTAAAGGACAGAGGACACTGTCTTTACACTTTGGGGACTTGCCAGTTCCCTACCTGGAGCCTGATGACCTGCTATGGAAGTATATACATTCAGGAACAAGGCAGGGTGAGCATCAAGGAAAAAATACACCACGGTTTATTTTGGATAGGGAAGATCAACATGATTTTCATGCGTTTTCATGTGTATCCATGATCCCAAAGTAAAGAGTCTCTTGATCTAAGAACCTGGAATGTAAACACAGTCACAGCTGTTTAATGTAGGGGAAAGGAAAGGAAGGGCAGAAAGACGCTCAAAGTCTTTTCCTTTTGCAGGCCATGTTCTCAAGCACCTTATTCAATTCTGGTGTCATTTACCCCAGTGAAATAGTGCAGCAGTTGAGGTTTGTATCTAAAGCAATGCAAGCTTGTGTTCAGGATGTGGATTACAAGATTCCTTGGTGAAACTCTGCAAGTTTTATTAGTGTAGACAAGGAAATGCTGCTCTAGTTTAAGGTTAATCTGGAGATATTTATAAATTTAACACCATACCCTTGCTTCATTATCAGAAATCCCATCTTTGCACCTTAATTTTCCACTCCACTGGCTGACCTGTCTCTAAGAAAGCAGTTCCCCACGTTTGCCTTTGGTTTAGTAATAGCATGCAGATGAAGGGACCTTTTTTTGCCTTGAGTGGCTGAAGCAGGGTAATAACTGCTCCATCAGAACCACACCAGGTCAACTGCACCATACCAGGGCAACTGCAATCAGAATTTGTTGCCAATCCTATAGATTATGTAAACAGACAAAGTAAATAGTAGATCTGCAGAGACCAGACAAGCAATTTAGCCGTCTTCTGACACTATAGAGCTTGAGCACACCTGAAGCAACAAAAGAGTGACAAAGAGGCAGCTAATGTGAAAGGAACACAAACTATATCTTTACGCTGATACCCTAAAATCAATGAGAATATGCTCAAATTGAGCCCATTCTACAAATACAGCCCTAGGTACACAAGTGTCTACGCTGATGCCTATAAAATGCTTGCAACTTTGCTGTCATCCCTACTAGGATCTGTAGTGGGCACCCTCACTGCAGCCATGTCTCACCTGACTCTAAAAGACCAGGTCAGGACCCAACAACTCACAGTGCTGCAGGGAGGGAAGCAAACGTGCCAGCTCTGGCCAAGTATCAGAGACAGTGCTGAACATGGGGTCCCATAGCACTGGGCCTGCTACACCCAACAGCCCTTATGTGTCTCCCTACTGTGCCAAACACCCTGAGGATGTACCTGACCACCGCAGACATAAGGAAGGGGCCTGGATGAGATGCAAGTTTGCCAAACTGGATCCAGAGGAGATGGAGCTCCCCATCAGAAATCAAAATCCCTCACATTTAATAGCATCTCCCAGCTTCTCTCAAAACAGGGAGCCAGGTCTGTGCCTCAGTCACCTGCGCTGAACCACCAAACACAAGTCTTAGGCTGAGCAAGCCACCAGGACTGCAGTGGTATTCTTTTGGATAGCATCACTTTAGCCTGTACGACTCGCCAATAGGGCAGGGTGAGCACCCTGCCTGGTGCCCACGTCTCAGTGCATGACAGCAATTTTGCTCAAGCAACGGGAATTCCGACTTTCAGCCCTGAAACCCCCTCTGTTCAGTCCTCAGACTGCTTGGGAAGATGAAAAGCCCCACAGATGTATCATCTCTAACTTTTCTTACAGCTGATGCCTCCATCAAAGCCAACAGCTGTGCTTGCCAAGTAGAAAAAAAACACCATATGGAAGCAAATAGATTACAATAAGGAAAATGAAGACTCAGAGAGGAGTGACACAAGTTAATAATAGTGGAATATAAGTGGAAGGAGACTGGGGACATTTCTCTACACCACTTTTACGCCACTTAGTCTGCTCCTTTTGAGCAAAGGTTCAGTTCTGTATATATCAGATTTATCATTAGGCATTTGTTATGTAATGATGAGTCTTTTAAGTAAATAAATTCATTTAACAAGTAACATTATGCCTCTTTGTAGTTTGCTTTTTGCACGCTATTGCCTATTGAAATTATCCCTTTAATTCCTATGTTTAATAACTTTTTAAGAGGACAAATACTGGAAGACTGTGCCTAGTTTTACATTTGTGGTGTGAAAGTGAAAGAAAGAAAGAAAGGTTTCAGTGACATACAGTGCTGCACTTTTTTCTTTAGATGTATTGTGAATAACCAACCCCTTAAACAATTTCTCAGACATTATGTTCAAATTATTCACACACTCACGGGCAAACTACAGCCCTGGTTACTCCAGTTGCTATGGATTTAGACAAACTTGCTGGGGTGCACAGAGTTGCACCACATGCCCACAGCACGATTACTCTAAGGATACATTACTTTGTTTTGTAATGCTCTCGAGTCTTTCCAGTAAAGCATATGCTCCATTTCACAAGAACAGTTACAGTAACATGTATGTAACACCAAATGGAAATACTGAAGATAACCTTCCTAATGTCAGGATATACACATTCTACAGATAGATATTTGACAAAAGGGCTGGTCAGCACGTCTTTGTGTTGCCCATAACTTAGGAAACATGTTGGAAATAGCAAGAGTACCCATGACAATCCATGATGCTGATTTATGTCTTCATCTTCTGGCAATCTTCACGTAAACCTAGAGTGCAGAGAGCTCCTAGAAACACTGCCACCCACTTGGTTTCAAACCAAAAAATATCCAAAAAGTCACTCTGCTCCACTGTGCCCTGTATTTGTTTCCCTTCCCTTACCAGTTCTACTGTCAACTTTTTCCACACAAGGTGCAATCAGGAGTAGACCAAACTCCTAGTCATTTCCTTGAGCCCAATCGACTGTCCAATTCTGCCAAAGCTGACCACATTGCCATCCTCCTTAGCATTCAGATCTCAGCCCAGTTTCAGAGTTGGAGCCTTCCTTCCTACGTGTACATCACTGCATGTAATATCATTTTTCTTCCATGGTTTTGGAAGTTCAGTCTTGCCCTCCGTCCACCATGAAGTGCTAGACTAGACTATCTCAAGTTTTTAAGCCTCTTTCCTCCTATTTCTGTTTAAACTCTTCTGTTGCATTAATGCCCTCTTCAACCTATTTTATTTGCATCCCGTCTTCTCCCCTTCAGAGGAATCCTCTAATTAGCATCCACAACCTCTAGTCCATACTTCACAGTCTTCAACTTTGTCCAATTCTCATCTCCTCCTCCTCTCTAAGATTAAGGTGTATAGAAAACATAAATGGTTTTAGAATATGTGTATAGTATGTGAAATGCTTCCTCCCTCTCAGTCTGTTTTTGCTAAGTAACTTTAATTTTGAATAAGAAATTTAAGGACACATCTCACTGGAATTATGACAATTATTTTTTTTTTTAATGCTACACTGGTTTTACTCTTAAATATCACTGACTTGACTAGAGACGTTCTTGATTAATTTACTAGCATAAGCAGAGATGGAGGATATTAAAAGTACAAGGTCTGATTTTCTTCCCACATAAGGGCCTGCTCTTTAGCAATGAGAACTACTGGCACAGGAGCCTCCCTGAGACATACCATTAACTCACTCATTGAGACAGACAGGTCACACCTCTGCAGACTGATGCCAAGGAGCACTAACAGACCAAGGAATTGTTTGGAAGAGAGTTAGATAACCAACAGCATGCCAGGGACAATGCCTATAATATAACTGTAGAGATGACTGAGTTCCCATCTCTGAGAAAAATTCTATCACGCTTTACCTAGAGGTGCACCTAAGGATTTCAGTGATTTTTCTCCTGCTACCTTGTGTAAGTACAGTATCGATGCAAAATAACAGAGATAATACCCACTCTGGAGCTCAGCCACCGCTTTCATGAATGGTATACATATGCATAAATATAAACCTACATATAGAATATAAAAGATTCTGTACACTAAAAAGTCATAAGAGCTAGACTCATTCACTGCATTTGATATTTTTTCAGATAAATATTGTACTTGGAAGACAACAGTTCAAACGAACTAAGAGCTGCACACGTCTAGGGAGATTAAAGCTATTAAATATACCAAAGCTATTAAATATACCCAAGCATACACTGCCGAGCGATGTGCTCATCTGTGGTCTATAATAAGACAGCTACTAACTGTTTGGGAAAAGCTTTAACAGCCTGCATGGGTCTCAGATGATACAGATACACTGATGTTGGAGCCAGCTTTTTGTGCTTCCCTGCATAAAAGGTGATATCTATGCAGATACAGAGTATGTAAAAAACCTTTGAACAACTCGCCTGCCACACCAGGTAAGCAGTGACTGAAAATATGCACAGTTCACTTCTCAAGTACCCTCAAAGTATGCATTTAGGACAGGGCCCTAGCAAACTTTTGCACTTCTCTCCTCCGTCCCCAAACTATTAATACCAACAGTCAGATGCTGAAGGACAAAAGAACAGAATTTGGCTTCAGTCAGACTGGTGAAAATCTGGAGCAACTCAGCTGAGGCCAGCGTAACTGAGATCAGAATTTGGCCCCAGCTCAACAAACAGAGCCAAATTCATTACCACACTCTTTCCCTACATGTCTGCATACTAAAAAGCACGTCTTTCGTTTTGTTGTTTTTTTATTTATTCTTGTGTGCACATTTCAGCCAGTCTAAAAGTACATTCTGTAATTGTGACAAAAATGCCAACTGACGTAAAGAAGTTCCACAGATTTAATAATATTTTGCTTGGAAACATGTGCAGAAATGCATGCATTTTCAGTGTGCCTTGACTCTGAGCTGTAGGACACCTTTCTGAGAAAGAAGAGGGAACTTTTCTTCCACACAGAAAGCTTCAGCAAAGACCTCACCAATGACGATTGTTTTTAGCAACTTGGACGTATGCTTTGGTGTCTGGGTGAAGACAATTTAGTCAAGATGGACAAATGGAAAGCATACAGAAAGATGAGAAGGTTTTGGGCACAATATATGAGAACTTCCTGACATCTTTTATTGTTATCCAGTAAATATTGTGCTAGGCCCCAGACTACTGAGTGTCAAAGCCCTGAATGAAATGAAGTAGTTATCTGTCTTACTCTGATCTTCTTTCAAGAGCAAAAGTGAAAGGCTTGCCAAGTTCCCTCCTCTAACACTCCACTAATCAGTCTTTGTCTGGATTCACAAACATGGGCTATAAAAAAACATCTGGGCACAGCTTTGGATCCCAATGAAGCAAGGGAAAGGGGCCACACTATGAGTGTGCCAGACAGAGGGCAAGAAGCAATGGTGGAAGGAGGAAAGATAATAATCCCCATCCCTTAGCATCACCCATCCTGGTACAGTGTCATGACTGGATTCTGACCATCCTGTCCAGTGCTAAGACAGATCTGTATGAGATAGTTGCTGCTGTCTGAATCAAAAATATCTAAAATCAGAGCCCAGCTCTCAGAGCCAACATACAGTTTCTCAGCAGCAACAGCATCATTCAGTTTGCCTCTCCAAGAACGAGAGAGGTCATCTATTTCACTTTCTCACGTGGTGTAATGAATTCTGGAGGGGGTGATTGGAGTCTACAGGAATGTCAGCTGAGGAAGCCTTCTGGGAAACCTCCATGAGAATCAGATTTATAGTCAGTCTCTCTCATTTTATTCCTTTAGGTTTTCCTCATTACCTCAAGGTTTCAAGCTCCTTATGCCTATGGGACCTACGCTATAGGAAACTCATCTCCCCCCTCTGTACCTCTGTCCCTGCAGAAGCTGCCAACTGCTCCTCTCCTCCTATGCAACTTCACATCCTTCCTTCCCCATCATCAGCTCCCAGTCTGCTAAGCTGCTCAAATGGAAACAGAAGGCATCCAGATCTGACCAAGAAGGGAACCCCATCTATGCCACAGCAGCAGGGAGCATAGGCAGAGACTGCCACTTTTGATGTGTGGAGGAAACAAGTGGCAGAAGCACCAAGCCCTCTACCACTCCTCAGTCCCAGCTGCTGCAGAAGGAGACGGGACACCTGCAGCAGCAAGCTCTAACTTCTCCTCTGGCTCAAAGACGTGATCTGCTGCTCAGTGCAGCTCCTGAATCTCCTACCCCTGAACCAATCCCCGTTGTCCCACCTGAGACCATTAGCCCAGCTCACATTCACACTAAGGTGCATTTGCACAGCTGTGGCTGCAACATCAGCACTAGCAACTTTTTCACTTTCAAGGCTGTTCCTCGCTGCCAGTTGTTGCCAAAGTGGCTTTGGAATAAATTAAGTCTGGACTTAATAAAGCCTATTTATGCCATCTCATTTAGCACAGCTCATGTTTATGGGGACTTATTAGGCACTTAACTGCAAGAAAGAGGAAAATATTTGCTTGTAGTTTCAGTTGCTCCATATGGCTCTCTGACTCAGTGGCCTCTGAAAGCACACAAATTTTCCAGTAAACAAAGAACTGGTTCAAACCATTGCCCAGTGAAAACAAGACTGAACATAAACATTTGATTCATAAGTCTTTTTTTCTTTTTTTTTTTTTCCCAAAAACTGGAAAGGGTCCAGCTTTCTTTTTCCTGTAACGTGACAAGAGTCTTCAATTTGGATGTGAATGAAGGGCAGTGACTCCTTCTCTTCAGTCTTCAAGGAGCAAATGACTTAACTGGATTGTTAGCAGCCAGCCTAATGCTATGATCTCAGAAGCACAACAAGCACAGTCATCATTTTGATCCTTGCTACTACACCAGCTTCATTAAAGTCTGAACCAGAGAGTTCTTCTACATCAGCATCTTCCAGACTGAATCCAGGTGTAGATTTATTGGCAAGTGATTTTCTTTTGTAGGTCAAATTTATACACACATGTACCCACGTGAACAGGACCCAATGAACTCTCAGTAGCAGAGAACACCTGGAAATCATAAAATCAAGCAAGAACTGAATAACTGAGCCACTGTGTCACATTAATGACTAGGCTAAACAGGCAAAAGTCACAGCTGAAGAAACCATGCCCACTTGTATCAAGAACAACCTGTCTCATTATTGTTAAGGCTCCTCGTTTCTTTGGTCAACCGTGACCACAGTAGTTGACTCATCAATTGCTATGGCTTCCGCTTTTCAAGTTGTCCAAAAGGTTTTTAGCACTTTGTCAGCTGGACTGATTTCTCCTATTATTCAAATAAATTCTTAATGGTTCTTGCTTTTTAAGAAGTTCACATTTGTTTCCTCCTAACTAAATAAAAGCCACACCACATGCCAAGACATCAAGCTACTTGTAGGCTGGCACACTGAATGGTGTTTTCTCACAAGAGCAACAGAACTTTTTGAGCTGAACTGATATATCCAGGTATTCAGGATGGACTGTACCTTCTCCACCACTTCCTGTATTTTTTTATAGGCATCCATCTCAACATGCCTTAAATCTTTCATTTAATACCACTGAAACCAGTGGGAAAAAAAAGTTCAGGAAATCAGACTCCATTGACACTGTTTAATAACCATATACTTATTTGGGGAGGAGTTTCAGTAAGAATCACATGCTAATATGCTAACTGAGAGAAGTCTGAAGTGTTAAACTTTATAACAAAGTGGATAGTCTCTGTATACCTAGCAGGTCACAGTACGATACACAGAATTCCTGAACATGGATATACAAGAAAGTGACTTGATCATGGGCAACGAGGAAAAAAAATATTTAAGAGGGCAAACCCCCCAGAATACCCTTACTTTCAATAGCTACAGTCAGATACACAACTGTTCTCTTCCCAGCCATTAATTTCATTATGGCTTACACAATATTTAGCAAGCCATATATAAACACAGGCACTAGCGCCTGTTGAACAGACTCAGATGTCCCCTAGGAATGGATTTCTATATCTGCTTGCTCTTAATACCACATGGCATCTGTCCAGAACTCCATGCTGGGAAGATTTTTGCATCTCTAATAATTGTGAAAAGTTTTCTAGATGTTAAAATTCCCTTTCTAAACTATTTTAATCAATTGGTTCCATTAGTGTTTTTCTGGTTCATTTCATTTTTAATAAAGGAATTTTATATTTCATGAAAACCTTGCTCATCCCATAATTAAAGCAAGCTGCCTCTTCCTCTTCTCCCAGATGTTTTCCAATGAGAAACACAGAGTCTTTAAATTGATTTGTGTGAAAGAGTTGTCCATTACAAATGACCAAAACCAGCTTCTGGATCCAGAGCAAATTTTTTTATTTTTTTTTTAAACAAAAGAATCTTCCCCCCCTCCAAAGGAAAATTTCAAAACTCATTGCAGCAATAATATCATAACACTGAATGGAGAGAGAAATCCTATTTCTCTAGAAATGCTTTTCTCAGGGGAGGGGATGTTTAGAACAAAATGAGAAATTATATTTAGAAAGAAAACAATGAAATTCCACAACACAGCTTCCCACTCACTTCCATTTAAAACACAAAAGGCAAGTTTCTTTTATATAGTGATATTTTCTGTTGAGAAATACTGTTTAAGGAAACAAGATTAGCTTCCCACCATGTGACATACATTTAACATTTTCAATACAGAAAACAAGAGTGGCTTAACATGACCTGCCTGATGAGTGATACAATTGTCCCTGCTCAGAGCTTCTTTAAGTCCAATTTCTTCCCACATCTGCTGATTCGTCAGGCAGCATCATTACTGGGGAAGCAGAATGGCATCAAGAGAATGTAGGGAGTTGCACCTCAGTTCATCAGGAGTCATAGCACCTTTCATGTCTAAACTGTATACATCAAAATATCACCGCCTTACATTCATATTGATTTCTCTACCTATTCTCTACCTATTTCTCTACACTATTGCCACTAATATTTAAACACGTCCTTGGATTGTTGTATTATTCTTAAGCCTGACCCTGAGCTTTATAATTTATAAGCCATACAAAGCATTTATTACACCTCAGTTTATTAATATAAGACTCTTCATATCATCCTTGGCACTATGTCAAGACAACGCATTGCAGACAAACGTGAAAGGAGAAGACTGGTATGTGGAGCTCATGGTTGGCAGAACCCCATTGGTTTGCATATTGCCTTTGATTTTAGGGAACTGTCACCATAAGGAAGATTAGCTCAGTTATTTGTTTCTTCCCCTCCAGAGATTATGACAAAATGGGATATTTACACCATGGACTATGAATCATAGAAGACTATGCTACATTCTGGGAAGTCCTTTATCTCATATGAATGCAGATAAAATATTTGAATCCTGCTGTGAAAGAAGGGAAAAGCATCCCCTTGCAGCACTGCAAATCTTGTGATTTCATCTGGTGCGCTTGTGACCAGTTCACAGTCTTGTGATTACCAAAAAGTTCCAGCTTCCAGTTTAGAATGTGAGAGTCTAGTTTCGCTGTTTTCATAGAGAACAACATAATCCTATGATACCTTTAAATCCCACATGGTTCAAAAACTAAGCCACAGGATGCAACATATAACACTTAGCGGGGAAAAAGAATTTTCACTGCACTTTGGAACTGAAACATCATCTTTTCTGCTTTATGGAAAGTATATCCTCCCTCCCACCCACCCCCCCCCCACCTAAGCCTTATCTCTACCACCTAAGCCTTAAATTCTTCCTTCACTTCTAAAAAAAGTTATTTAAGATTCAGTTTAGTAATCAAAGTTGCACATGGAGACTTATAAAACCCTAGTAATAATGATTTTATTATTTTTTTTTTAAACTGTATCATACTAGACTGGGGGCAGGAGGGAGACTGAAGTTCTGAACAGGTCCAGATAAGACTAGAATTCCAGGCCTGATGAAAGTACATACACAAAGGAAATTAGACATTAGACACTCGCAGTGAGTAGTCTAGTCTCTAGGCTTGCTCAGTGGATGACTCAGTCAAATGTTGTACAGAACTGTCAGCTTTATACTGCACAGCTCAGTTAAAAATCTTTATGCTTATAATAACAGTCTGTGTGCATCTATGCCATGACATTCTTTCTAAAGTGCTTTTGCAAGCCCTCCCCATGCAGGGATTATTCTTCTACCTTTAAAGCAATAAAGAGCTGATCATTAACACAGAACAAAAATCCTCTATGGCAACTTTTACAAGAAAGCAAAGAATACTCAAATCAGCTGAAAACATTAGGGGAATTAAAAGTGGTATTATACAAACGACAATCAGGCCAGGGCTCTGGGACTAGAAAGACAGAGAGAGCTCCAAGCCTTCATTCAACTCCTTATCTGCTGCTCTCATCATTGCAATTCTTCCCAAGATAGCCTCAAGATACTGCCTTAAAAAAAAAAGCAATAATGAGGTCATAGCCAAAATGCATGCTTGTTTCAAAACTCTTAATACAGCCTTTACATAAACAGTTTCTGTAGAGACTACTGGAAATTCCACTGTTACAACCAGGAAGGAAATGTCAATATTGGACTCTCCAATACCGCATCTAGCGGCTTTCAACATCCTCAAAATGTTTTCCCTGACTTCTCAGGACAGAACCATCTTTCTTTCCACATCCTATAGTAAGTGGGAAGTCAACTGAATGAAAACTGAGGTAGCCAAAATAACTCATTCCACCACCTCAAGAGCAAGTACACTCATTTCAGGATGAAGGAAGCTCTAAGTTAAAGTCTGCTTTCACAATGATCTACAGGTGGCAGGCAGGCCCCCCTTAGACATGAAGGAAGAGGAGAAAAGTAAAGGAGGGCTCAGAAAAGTATCATTATCACCTTAAAAGTAGCCCCAAGCTGTCTTTAAAGAGATACAGCTGTGGTGAAAGGTGAGGAGGTGAACAGCTCCCATACTCCAAACAACGAAATGGTCATTTTTTTCTTTTCTCTTGTTCAGGGCCTAGTATGAAAGGAATGCAGCTGTCTGACATGTTAATGGTCTTGTTTGGTTTTGCACCACAAAATTTGCCTTTTAAGTTCCTATACCTCTTTTTGTGCTAAACTACTGTCCAGAGTAACATGCAATGTAGGACTGAAACCTCAGCCAACTCCTTCTTTGCAACTTTCTGAGATGCAATACGACAGCAGAGAGCACTCTAGCCCTACAGGCTATGCTAAACATCCCCAAATCACCATCAGGGCCTTTCTTCTGCCATCTGCAAGCCTTCCTCCAAGTTCCATACTGCTAGATGTATATCTTGAAGGAGAAGGATTCAATCTTCTCTAGTGGAATTAACAGGGGAAATGAGATTCTCATTTCACACAAGCCATCTCCAAAGCTCTGGTCTGCCAAAAGCACTGACCTTGTTGTTCCTGGAAAGAGGGGACAAGCAAGTTGAATATCCTAGGAAGGAATTATCAGGCTGTCACCATCTTCCCACCTTGGAAACCTGAGAGGTTGAACCTAGCAGCCATGACAAGACCCAGCACTTCCCTGCATCAAACCTGGCTGTCACTTCAGGCCTGGGGAGGTGTTTTTACATTAATTACGGAGTAAATTTGTAACAAGAAGTTGAATGGTTGCCTTTTCAGCATAGTTCCAATCCACCTTCAGGTAAAATTATCCAGCTTAGTTCTGGTGATGCATTTTTTTTTTTTTAATGAATAAGAAAAATTAAAAAGGCATCTGCTTATGGGTTCTGCAACTTCCAGCCAGATTACTGGAAAATAAAACACACACCCCTCCCAAGGGCCAGCAGTGCTTCCCAGAGAACATCAGTTTTCTTGTCAAACTTATTCAAAGCATGTAACAGGGTTTGGATTTGGTTCAGTTTTTTTGTTCAGGTCAACAGAACCTTAAAAAACAAGAGCTCAGATTCAAGCCATGGTTCCACAGACATTGCCACTGCACCCTCCCTCCACCAGAGCTGGCCCCTCCACTTCCTCAGATCTGCTGCCATGTCTGTGGTCCATCCAGATGAAACACGAGGGGAATCCACAAGCATTAGATAGATCAGCATCACCATGAATTGCTCCCATTTCCTAAGCTGCTCAATTACACAAGCCAGCCTGAACAGGACAGCCATAGCAGGCACTCCGCATCCACAAGAAAAGAGCTCAGTAAGACCCCACACCCTAAATAAAGGAGCTATTTTGAGAAATATGAATTTATCAGCTGGAGAGGGTTTGTGCACTAGTATATGTTTAAAAAGAAAAAAAACACCATCTGTCCGCAATTCTGTGGGTCCCACTGCTTACCCAGGTCAGGTACAAACAGGACCTGCATCCCTTAGCCCCCAGGAACAGGCAAGCACAGCACAGGAACACCCAGCCCCTGGCTGTTTACCACTATCAACAGGATGCTTTTTCCTGATCTTCTTCACAACTCCTTTCTATGCAAGGGTAGCATTTGAAACTGCATCCTCATGGCCAGCTTCACGTATCAGAAAACTACTACCCTCACTTTGTTTTTGCCACTCCAATATTTTTTACTCCCCTTTACCAAACTCTGTGCCCAGAGATTTCAAGTCCTTCCTCTGAGCTAGAGCCAAAGGAACCATCTGCCAGCATGAGCATGCACGTGGCAACAACAAACAATGCTGCAGCCCCTCTACTTCACTCTTTAAAGCATGTTCTCTAGGTGGCTGATGTTACTAAAACTATTCCCAATCACAGGGCTCTGCTCACAACTTTACCAGTTTTTGTTTGCTTCATTGTTGTGGGTTTTTTTTTTGTTTGTTTGTTTTTTAAAAAAAGAAAAAGAGGAACAGAAAGTTGTGCTTAGACTGCAATTTAACTACTACAGAGGGTATGGGCGCTGTCAATACTAAAGCAAGCAAGGCCTATCTTTCTAAACCTCTTACTTAGCATTAATTTCCTCATAGTCTGACTACTGGCAGATCAAGACAGAAATAAAGAGTTTAACTTCTTAAGTTTAAAGGGGCATGCATATTTCTTACCACCCTGTGCTTTCCTGTCTTTCCCCTTTTTGTTTAGCCCAGTATCTGTAGCTGAGCCTGGCCTGAATCATCCTTCCTTTCTCTGCCCCCATTCCCTCTCACAGCTACTCCTGCATAAAGCAGATTTCTCCAGAATACCTTCTGTTAATCTGTCAGCTCAGCAGGGGCTAACACCATCACTTCCTGCCTCAGGATAAATACATGCCACAGTATAAAAACTGAACAGAGAAGGGATACTCTAGGTGTGTAACAGCTACCTTTGCAATACTGGGGTGGTAGGGAAGTAGGAGAGCAGAAAATACATCTGAAAATCATCTTTACCACCAAAACAGTAGCTCTGTGGTATGTGCAAGAGGTCAATCATGACTACCTGTCCCCTGGAGAGCACCAGAACTGCTCAATGTGGTGTGCCGCTTGAGACCAGTGTAATCTTCACTATTTAGCTCTTTCAACATTTTTCTTATTAGCCATTATTATTCTAATTCACTTATTCAATAAGGCATCCAACCAACTATCACTGAGCCTACATTCAATGTCATACATAACCTCTTCTGTCCTACATATAAGACCCACTTCCAAGACTAGCAGAAGAGGTTCATGGCCTCATTTCTTCCTTACCCTTCACTCTTGATGCATCTTCCAGGAGGTGAGAAGAGGACACAGTATTTCACAAAACAGAAGGGTCAGGGCTTAGCCCCAGCATGTTCATGCCCCATGTCACATCAGAGGTACCACACAGCTCACACTTGCATTCAACCTCTTAAAGCTGTCAGCCTGAGACCATCCAGAGGAAACAGAAGGAAACCCAGGGTTATTATGCTTAAGTGGTCACTTAAGGTGAACGATAGCCTGACACATGATTTGGGAACAACAGGAATGGATACTGTTAAAAATATTCATAGAAAACAATTGTGAAAGCTCTCAACACCTTCCCTTCTGGGAAGCTGGCTGCATTTGCTGCAAATCCTTCTGCTTTTTCATTCTCCTAGCAGGTAATGGGAACCCTTATGCTCCAGGGGCATAACCATACCACTGACTAAGCAACAAGGAGCTAACCACACCAAATGGCAGTGATACCTGGAATAGGCACCCCATCAATAAATCTGGGAGGTGACTACTGCTCATGCCTTTGTGCAAACACACAGCAGTTCCAGTCTCAATTGAGAGAGCAGGAAGAGAAGTCAACTGCTTAGGTCCAATTGGAGCACCTGGCTAGTCACTGGGTACCCAGTTTCTGGGCTTGCTGCGTGATTTCAGCCTTTTTCTTCATACTCTGTTCTTGTGCCCAAACCCACACAGATGCTGAGAAACAGCTGGCCTGGCCTAGAGAGACACAGGAGTTAACAGCAGTAAACAGAACAACAGCCATAGACAGTGGTGGGTCTGCTCATTTACAAGCAAACCCTGAAACCCATCAAAACGTGCCTTCACACACAGATGAGATGTTACTGGGGGTGGCTGTGCAGAGGTTTAGAGGCTGGGGGACATCTAGTCCCTACCACAGCAGCCTCCAGTGGGCCCTGCCAGCCCACAGGGATAGCCTGAGTCCATGTCTCAAAGCATGCCCTTGTAAAGGCCACACAGCGGAGAGGACTGTGCCAGCTCCAAGTCTGGTTTGAGGACTGAGGAATCCAATGCTTTGTTCCTCCTCCCTGGCTTCAGTCTCTCCTTTTCTAAGGTCACATCCCAAAGGGAACAATCAGCATCTCCCTTCACTAGAAAAAGATGCTCTGAGCCTGCTTCCTCTTGCCTGGTTGTTATTCCAAGGCAGCCTACTGTGAAATCGCATTGTGTAGACAGATAGAGCCTCTGAGCTGGACATCTTGAGATAACACACTGGTTACAGGGGAATTGCTCACAGATACATCTCAATAGCAAGCTGATGATTTTGCTATGGCAGTCAGGTTGGACATGGCCATTTGGAGATTACAGTCCTATCTTGGGCTCAGATTCTCCCATCCCCTGGTACTCTATGACAATACAAAAATATTGTGTAATGCAGCAGCTTCCCACAGAAATCAGGCAACTTCTGCCTATGGCTTCCTGTCTTGGTTATGGAAGTGGTTGGATTTGTTTAAAACCTTTGCATAACTGCCACGCTGTTATGTTACCGATTGCAAATATAAAAATACAGCAAGGGCCTGTATTGGTTCATCATGAAGTTAGTTTGGCTGGGAAGTTCATGTTGCACATCTTCATCTTGGCAAAGTTCATGTGCCTTTGCTACTCAAGAAAGATGGCATAACAATAGCCTTGAGTCCTCAGAAACACTGTTTTAATATTCAGTACCATCCGATACTTTTAAGATCTCTTATTTTAGGATTACATCAAGTTTGGGAAGTAAGACAGAAGGTAGAAATTCAACAGGACAGCCTTCTCCCTCTGCCACTCAGCCCACTGCCTCTAACAACACCGCCCTGGGAAGGCACTGCTTGGAGGGGGAAAGAGTCCGGTCTGGAAGAAAGATCTAGGCCAGTGTCCTATACCTAAGCACTACTTCCAGACTCTGGAAAAGCTCATTCTTACATCCCAGCTTCATAATCTGGTCCTAGGTATGCATCCAGTTTAATCAAGTCCATCTCACCTCTTGGGAAATTCTGATAACCTCAAGGAGTTAACTGACAGAAAGAACTTCTCGATGTACATGCTTCATTTTCCATTGCTTAATTTAACTAATTCCTCCAGGTTATAGCCTTGATCTCGGCTACTCCTTGAGCAATCCTTTTCCTCTATCTGGATGCTAACACCTTTCAGAGAGTCTATAAACACTTATTAAACATTTCACAATCTCCCTGATCAGATTAAGGCAGGATCCCAGCTTTGTCTGTTTCATTGCCTACTACCTTGCCTGTCTTCTTAGCAGGTATCGAGGCTCTCTGTGGAAATAGAAGTACATACATAGTCAAGACATGGGAATAGAGAATAATGAACGTGGCAGAAAGACCAGATGTGTGAGGCAGCACTACTACTTGCGAGCTATTTTTCCATTTTGCTTCACTAGTTTCCTAAATTAGAAGCAGCTATAAAGGTAACTTGCTAAATTTTATAAATAAGCCAAGAATCAAAGAAAGAATATAGAGGGGCAAAGGGCACAATACACAAGCTATTACTACAAACAATTAGAGATGATTTTGCATTTTGAAGTGCTTTGTACACCAGTTCAGTAGAGCAAGCCCTACTTATCTGTGGCTACAAAGGCTCTGCACGCCACAGCAGTCTGAACAGCAGCCAGCCATGATGCAGACTCACACATGGAGCCGCCTTTTGGTCCACTTAAGCATTTTTCTCCCCCCTGAACTACACTAGGCAAGGTAACCCCAGAAAGTTGCATATGCAACAGAAAGAACAGAAAGTCATCTGCTTCCTCCCTTAATGGGCTCCCATATGATTTTATCATCTTTACTTTCCCTGCTTCATCTGACAGATACATCTCACTTTGGCTAGAAGTAAAGAAATTGAAAGGAGCACTGAAGCAAGCCTCATGTCAACCACAAATAGATCAAAATTACCAAACAGGAACCAGGAGCTAAACAATTTGACCTTAACAGTATTTGCTTCAGAGGAGTGACATAACTTAGACAGACCCCCAAAGCAACAGGTTAAGCAAACACTGGGTGTGATTTCTCAGCTGTTGGTTACATGTCAGTGTTTGAATTAATTTGCCTGACAAAAGCCACTTTATATACAATAGCAATCGAGCAAGGTCACAGCGACATCTGGCCCTCTCGGAGGGGCTGGTTGCTCCTCCAGCCGCATTGCTCACTGCGCTACACACACCAGCTTTGGTCTCAGGCACTCAGATAATCAGCTGAGCTATTCTAAGCTGCAGGGCTTCACACAGAAGCAGAATTTGGCCTCAGACTTAAAAATATACCTGCAGCTGACTGAACGCTAGGATCAAAGGCAAGGAGCACTGCTGGAGCCTACTCTAATCACGGGAAGCTGGAGCATGCAGCCACACACCTCAGCCAAAATTCGGCAGGGTTACAACTCTGTAAGTGTTGTCACAAGTTTAATAACACACAGCACAACATAACAAGAACCTTCCTGGTTCAGCTCCTAGCACAAACATTCCTTCAGAGCTTGAGACAAACACGAAACCACAATGCACTGAAGGAGCACTGTGGCCATCTCTTTCTGCAGGGCTGAGTTTTCACCAAGCAGGAGGGAAGGAGGGTTCTGAGCTGGGACACTCCACAGTCACAGGGTCATCAGGGTGGCTGCATGCCTGAGCAGGGGCAGGACTAGTTATGCAATTTAATTCTGCTGCTGGTGATTGTAGCATTAAAAACTTGAGAGCAGAGCTTTATGCAGATGAACAATCACTTTAATTGCTTCTAACCTCATCTGTGCCATACTTTCTCCTATTAGCCTTTACCACTTTCTGGTTGCTTGCTAATACCTCAGTTTAATTCTAAAGATTTAAAGCTTTGACCTTCGTGTCATGCACAGAGGTGCTTTCCTACTGTGTTGACATAAAGGTGTTCTTGGAGCATGTTTTCCCATATCTGCCCATCTCAGAAGCGGCAGAACCTCTCAGGCTCTGGGAAAACCAACATCCAACAGGAGACCAACGGGAGAATTACCAGAAAATCTACATGGGAAAGATGTTTGTATGGGAGAAGAGCGGCCGCTAATCACGGCTATTACAGCACTAAAAGCTATCAGTACAAGTACAGGTGTAATGGAACAAAGTGTTCTTGTACAGTGCACGCTACAATAAGATACCAAGGCCTGATCTGACCCAGTTCCCAGAAGTTGTACCTTCTTAATAAGCGTTACAAACTTCACTGCAATTACTCACACAGGCAAGTGTATCCACGGGCAAGTCCTGATGCAGTAACCCCTATAGTAAGACTGCAGTTCTGGTATGTGTGTAGTCAACAGTATTCAGGATGACTCAGGTCACTCTGAATGTAAGGTAACCATTTTGTCCCACAGCTTAAGAGGTTTTAAAACTATGTAGAGTGATCTCATCATGTACTGCTTTGCATCTTACTACTCTACCACATATTGCTAAGCAGGACTGTTAGGTAATCTGCCATACATAGAGCACACTACAGCACAGTACATAAGTACTCCAGTCTAATTCCAGCAGCAGCTTGTTATGTAGCTCCTGATGCAGGCAATAAGTGACCGTGTGCCTTATGCAATGTGATCTTCACAGCCCATAGAATGTGAAGAATAATCAATGACAGATGCTACTAAGTAAGTTACCAACCTGTGATCCCAAACTGAACTCACCTCAGTCTTCCATTATTTGAAACAGGCCTGTACATCCGAGCAAAGACTTCAGTAGCAATTAGCAATATAAAGTGTTGCTCCTAATGGATTACAATCCAATTCAGTTAACAAATCTCTGCAGACACACTAGAAATAGCATAGATAACAGCCAAGGAGAGAAAGAGAGAGCGAGCTTGGGGGAAGGTCTTGCTGGACTTTGCCACAACAGCAGGATACTTCCCTGTTTTATTTGAGGAAAAAGATAGGAGAGAAGATACTTGATTAGATATAAGGTATTTGTATATATGTATAGAAGAACAAGTGCACTGAAAGATCATGCTCAGGGGTAGTACTACACCTGCAGATCTGTACACAAACTCAGTTGACAAATGTGCCAGCTCCAATGGCGCAGACTGCAACACAGTTTGTGCTATCCCCTTCCTGATCTCTGAGGAGCTTTCTTGGACTGTCTTGTCAAGATGTTGTTGTCATCTTGTGTTATATTCAGCCCAAGTAAACTAATGTGGGTATCTGATGTTTTTCTGCCAGTGCCATAACCAGGAGGAATCAGAAAATCTCATCTCTGGTGGTACAAAGTCAACAGATCAAGGGCAATTCTTAACTGCATTCACCTTTCCTTAAGAGATCACTACTCTTGCTTGTCCAAGCCATTTAATCATACTCTGTGTGCAACAGCCTTTAGAGATCAGCACATAAAGGGCCAGGTACAGCATGCATGCAGCAAATGGGTACAGGGAAGGCAGGCTGGGAACAACAACAACAACAACAAAAAGACAAGACAAAACAAGCACCCACACCAATCATCTTCTATTCTGTGCTTTCGTGAGGATCTTTGTTACTTGATAATAAGCGCTAAATCTTTTGAACAAACAGTTTCTAGCCTGAGGAGACCACAGAGTGTTTGCTGCCCTTTATTTGTTCGGGGATGGCATTATTTCCTCTCCACAGCTGAGTGGCAATGTTTATTAAAAAATTATTTACCAGAACAAAGTGCTGCAAATACTTGTCTGGGCACAAATGGCTTTGTTTGCCTGACAGGGAAGATGTTTATATGAGTAACAATTACTCCTCTACAGGCATCATAGAGACAATACATTCACAAAAGTGCAGTTGGAGTTCCACACCCGTTCATAAGCAAGCATGAGCACAGGCAGCACACTGGTCTCCAGTGATGTGAGTTGCACACTTTCTCAGGGTGCGTTTCCACCCAGAAGCTGGCATTCCCAGGCCTGCAGAGAAGTGACCCACCACCATCCATCTCACCTGTCCTACTGTTGTCACCATTAAATTAAGAACTGTTTGTTTCTTACTTAATTTACCTCACATTTTTGTGTATAACGGAAGACAGAAGTGTTCTGTATGGGAAAATTACTCCTGTACTTAGTTTGTAGACTTGTGGCTGGACAACACACTATAAGGAAAGTAGATCCAAAGGTCACGGTTTCTACAAAAACTCATCTCCATCACCACAGGAGTTGCAAGCTGGCAACACAGGCAGGGCTTTTATGATGGCATCTTTTGCAGTCCTGCACAGGGTCCCCTACCTCCTTTCTGCAACAGCTCCCCAGCTGTGGAGACACGTGCCACATGCTCTCACTGCCAACATCTTGCACAATTATCTTGCAAGCCTTTAAGGCAGACTCTGCTGCCTATTCTGGGCTCCTGGAGAGGAAGGGAAAGTGAGTGCTCCCGTTTTAGCTTCAGATTATTTAAAACACATGACGACAGACACTCTGAGTAGGAAGGGCCTTTGGCTGCTTCTGTGGCACAAGTGCACGCAGATGCACACACACGGCTCCAGAAGATGGGGAGCAGAGTCAGCACATTTTCTTGCACAGCTAAGTGACCCTGCTGAAGCCCTGCTGAATGGTGACACATGAAGAGTCTCCTAGCTCTAGGTCCCATGTTCCTGCCAAAAATGCCACACAAGAAAACCATGGAAACAGCCGCATATTAACACACAAGTAAGCAAGAAGGGAGGGAACCTTCAGTACATCTTCAGCACACCTCCTTGTCACAATTACTGCCACATACCAGACACAATTTGTCCAGTCTGACTGGAAACGAGCAAACAAATCCAGTCATACAGCAAAGAGCTATACCATATCCTATCAAGTAAGTGTCACACTTCAGTGTGCCACTGTATTAGAAAGGATTTCCCACAGCTTGGGGATACTGCCTAATCCTATAATCACCTCTCAACTCATTAGTCACCACTGAGAGTACAGTTATCAGTCTCAGCACAGAATGAGGTTGAAGTTCAGAGCAGGAATGGGAATTGCTGGAAACCAGCATTTCTGAAAACGGCTCAGAGCTACACTGAGATACGCCTACTGAAATAGGTGCCCACTGGCAACAAGCACAGATGAGAAGATGGATCTTCACAGGCCATGGCCTGATCTCTACCACATGCTCCTAATTTAAGAGCAGTTATAACTGTTCCTCATTGCCTATACAGATAGCCAGGCAAATCCAAGTATTATTTCAAAATTCTTAAATCTGAACCTTAGCACAAGCTGGATCAGCCTGTGCATACACAATTAGCCCTCACCAATGACTCAGGAAAGACCTGATGTGTAGCACGTTGCCCACAGCTAGCAGGTGATGACCATCATTTACAACTACGTTATTGCAGACTTCAGCCACTAGTAAATTAGAAGAAAAAAAGAATTAGAACACATATAAAAAAAGGAAAAGTTTTCCTGATATTTTTTAAGTATGATTCACTGCTATTTAAGACTCCATATAATAAAATAGCTCTAAAATACAAAGGTATCATGGTGCTACAAGGAGAAATCTACATAATTCCCAATCTACAGAGCCCTACTAAAAGCCAGTCTTCTTCACAGCTTTATCCCAGGTTCCCCAAGACTTCCTTCAGTCCTTTTTGCAGCTCCAGAAAACATTTTGGGACATAGACCCTGAGCATACACCCATGAAATCCATTTGTCACCTACATAAGACAAGCACATGCATATTTTTCAAAGCCTCTCACGCTGCACGATGACACTGCCTCCATGCCTTTAAACATTTCCTTCAGTCAGGCATTGGAAGGACCCTCAATTAACCATCCAAGGTGTCTCCAAGAGACCATTATTTTGCTGATACTACACACGTTTTGCTGCCATTAAAGATCTGTGCCCATAAATACCCAAAACACTGACAGATGCTTGAACAAGATGCTGTAAGACATAACAGGGAGTGACCCTGTCAAATTAGAAACTGATCCCACCTCTTGCCAAAAGCAACCATCACAATCCTGGAGTAAAACACTTCTGCTCTTCCTTTTCTTTTTTGAAACAGGTCTCCCAAGCAGATACAGAAAAATGAATGCATTTCAAATACAAATGCAGAGAACACACACAGTTACAAAAGAGATCACACACTTGCTTCTGTTCTCTCCAATTCTCTGCATGCCTGTGCTTAATTTTAGTACAGAAACCTCACAGTTTCTGTCGCACAGTTTATAGAAACTAGGGTAAGGACACTCCCATCTGTAGAATGGACCCACAACGATGGCTGCAACATCAGCTGGGAAGTACTTCACTGTACAAAAGGGAAGTCAGGAGAATAAGGTCACCATTGGAGTAGAACCTGCAGGGAAATGTCTGTTGGTTAAAGGGCAGCTATCACAGCAGATGGATCTGCAAGACCAGTTTAATTCGATTCTCTACCTTACCAGAAAAAAAAGGAGCCATCTTAAGAGTGCTGCAGTTCTATCTGCACCCACTTGGGGCACTTAAAAAAAATAGTATTTGTATAGAATAGTACATATTACAACAACACAGCAAAAGGATTAAGCTCCTCATCACACAAATTGGAGCTAGGAAAGGACAAGCATTCAGATGGTAAAAACAAACCTAGAACATAGCTTATCTCAACTGAATTATTTTAGCAGCCTCTTTAAGCAAGTGTTGTAGTCATTTGTCAGGCTAGAATCAGCTAAGGATCTTGCCTCCCAGAGGCAGCTTTGTAAAGACTTCTTACAGTCTGGGAGGCACCTGCTCAGCAATTAACAGCATGGCATCCATTTAGCAACACCTCCTCCTTTCAACCTACCTTAAACTGGGCTAAACTTTTATTACCCCCATATTCTATTCGTTCTGAAGCGTCATCAGTATGCAAAACAGTATTCAGCAGGGGTGAAATATCCATCTTCTTTCATATGAATCATTACAATAGGGACTCACTACATTAAAGAGAGTCTCAGTGAAGATATTTTGCCAAGAGATACCTTTCAAGAACATGAATAAGACAGCTGATTACAATGTTCTAGTCTAATACAATCTTTTGAAATGCATCAGTCTCATCAAGTGCAGTGCATGGCCCTACCATATGTCAAGCTTCACTGGTAGGCAGGTTTGGGGAGTCAGTTGAATTGTTATTTTGTCTGACCGCTGCCTTCCCAGACAGTGCAACTTACACTGCAGGATTTTTTGCAGATTCATCACAACTTAGAAGTTTCATATCCCAGACTATTATCTATGCAATATTTTAGACAGTTTCACAATTTGAGTTGTACTGTCGGTCTAGAGACCTGGCATAACATGTCAACAGATGGTCTATTTGGCATTTGGAGAGCCCTGCTTTTTCCCCATTGACCAGATTTAGGAATTTGGCCTGCACCAGATACCAGCTTATTTTACTAGCTTTCCCATTTTGATATGTGAATCAAGAGTCGCAGTCATGAGCCCATGCTGAGCATGGGCTATACAAATGCAGAACAAAAAGACATCTCATCTTTTACTCCACTTTGAAATCAGTTTTTAGACATCTGACAATATTTTTCTCCCTTGCTATGAGCAAAGACATGGAGAGGTGTAAAGAGAGACAGCCTTTAGGAATTAAGACTCACTGTGAAAATCCCCAGAGAAAGGGCTGAATAGATCAATGGCAGGCCTACATCTGAAACATGTATTGGGACACTGCCAAAAAGGAATGTCTCAGTGTGTTTTCTGCTTTTATTCATGTACCAAAAAAAAGTTAACCAGACATGAGTAAGAAAAATGAAATAATGTGTTATTCTATGCATTGTTTTGTTGTTTTTGTAACAGTTTTATTGTAAGGCTTCCCCCTCAAAAAAAAAAAAAAAAGAGCAAGTATTCTGCATTTCAACCTTCCCTTTTGGGTTATGATGTTACCAGTATTGCTTCTACATGCGCACACATTCCTGACAACTCAGTAGTTCCTTGCAATTCCCCCCCCAAAAATATTTCTGAGGACAAGAGAAAAAGATCATGCAGACAGCAGGGAGACATATCCCATATGAAACTGCAAGGCTGGAAAAATAGAACTCGAATACATGCCTATAAACCAGGCTACACACATGCCCTCACATGCCAGCTCTTACTGTCATGCACAACACACCGTTTTCACATCAGCTATTGCTGGGGACCTCAGATCTAAAAAAGCTGAAGAGGCCATTCGATGCCTAATCACCCATGATTAATTCGAACGGAGCCTTTCCATTCACAGGAACACTCCCTGCTTCTAAACGAGAACTGCAGTGTTCTCAATTGTGTCTCAACATGCTCTATGAAGTGTTACGAAAGAAGACAAGAGATTTATCCTGGAGGAAGACAACAGACTACTAGTGTTTTAATAAACTTGTATACTTAGTCCTTTATGAACGCAGCCTCCCATTATCTGTGCCAAACCAAAGCTGCTCACCACATGCCTCTGGGATATTCCCTTTAGAGTTCTGAGCCCCCACATTAACATGCCAAACACGCTAAGGTTTAACTTCTCTTTGTCCCTCTCACAGACCCATCTGTGATTTACTTGGGGAGACCCTGGTTTCAACATGTGCAAGTCACACTGAGAAAAATACATTCTAGCAGGTTTGCAGCCACACCTGCTGTTCTTCGTATAAACCTTTTGTATAAACCAGGCACAGTGGTAAATCATGCACAGTGGAAGCCCATTCTCACCTATGCACTACAGCAGACAAGAGATGAGTATGTTCCCCTCTGTTAAGACCATAGCTTCAGTTTACATGTAGATAGAACCATTTCCCATAGCTAATCTTTCTTACTTGAGGAAGAACTTAGATGCAAGGTAAGGATTTCTCAAAACCAAATGTTATTCCGGACAGTTTATTTCTGCAGTGTTCAAAGTTATGCACTGTACACCTCATAGACAGGAGTCAACATACAGATGGAGGAGGCTGTGGGAGGGAAAAAGCACACACATTCACCAGACTTTATTACAGATCTCAAACTGAGACACCAAGAATCATCATTTCAAACAAGAAGTCACACCCAGAATCCTTGGATGACACTCCAAGCCTTTCAGTGACTTCACGTGTGGTCTCAGTCACTCCCTGCCTCAGTTTCCCCAGTTGCACAATCACAATGTAGTTCTTATTTGCTAGCACTAAGGAAATATGAGTGACAAGGGGGTTTGTTACTTGCTTTCTTGTTTCAACCTGACACAATGCCCATGATTTACTGCTTGGTTTCATGCAAGTACACTGACTTTTTTCCACAACACCAGAAGCTCCAGCCTCAGCCTGGGACACCCTGTTCCACCTGAAAATCCCCAGAAACACTCACCCCACTCTCCACTGAAACTTCATAACCAAGAACCACATCAGCACCATCCACCAAATCATTTCCGTGACCACAAACTCAAAACAAAGTGTGAGGAGAGGCATAAGCCCAATAAGCAGTAACAAAAACCGCTCCAGATCTGAGCCCAGGCAGCAGGAGACACGCGCACACACTGCAGTTAGGCCTCTCCCGTGACCTCAGTTATATTAGCCAACCTTTTGATACTGCAGTTCTAGACAGCCAACAACACATACACATCCCCTTACCTAAAAAAGAGATGTTGCAATGACAAAGAGAGATGCTATGAGCTTCCAGGTAAGCAATGAGAAACTAAGATGGATAATGCAAATGTAGGCAAAAGAAAGCAACCAAACATCAGAGAAATACATGCCAGGAGCTCTATGCACATACAGTCCACCCAAGTCTTTAGATAATGAAGCACTTCCTCCCCACACACGCCATGATGAGTTTTTACAGCATTTACACTGTGCAAATACTCAATGACACGAGGCACGCAGAGCCTCACCTGCTACCCTGGAGGCTTCCCCAAGCAGTGCTGCAGGCTCTGCTGGGACAGGGCTCCCCTCAGGTGCCTTCAGAGGATGGAGAACACACGAGTGCTTCACTTCTTCCATCGCCAGAGCTGCCAGTCTGCTCGCTCCTGCAACACCAACAACAAAAACATTTAACACAACTACATGCACAAGCCCAAACACCTCCAGCCAGAAAGCAGGCCTACGAACTAAAACGGCTTCCCGGGGCTACACAGGGCACTTTCAGCCCATCAGAGATCCTGACCTGCGTCAGCTGAGCTCTCTGGCCTCACTGCTTCCAGGTGGCCTTCAGTGAATTCCTCCTTCAGCTGTGCTAAGGAAAAAGGAAAACTAAAAAATTGCTGGAAAATACATTCCTCCCCGTGTTTCACCTATGAATGAACACCCCCTTGAAAGAAGCACAGTGATCCCTCATTTGTTTTGTTTGCAAGCAGACTCTAGAGCCTGTGGAGAAATGAGAGCTCTCCTGGAAAATGAGGTGGGACAGGCAGAAATTTGGAAAACCCTTTACCCTCCTGGTAGACCACAACATGCCTTGATAGCTGTTTTTAAATTAGCAGTATGCTTCAGAAATCATAGGGCTTGTAGTTTCACAGCATGTAAAAGCCCTAAACCACTGTAAAATGGCCACCAGCTGAGGCAGCGTGAAAGCCATGAGAGGTTATGAGCCTGGAGCTGAGCTGTGTCAGAGCTCTTAACTCAGGTTCCTCAGGGGTAAAAACCCTGAAATTTGCAAGATTGATACAGGCTTTATAACACCACTGCACATCCTTGGGATACTGGACACTTTTTAGCTCCTGCAGGTGTGCTGGCCATGCTGGCAAATCACCCCTCTATATCTGCCATCCTGGACGGTGAAGGCCCCCCCCCAAAAAAATTTAAATAAAAAAAATAAATCACCCTTTTAAAAAAAGGCAAGGAAGCCGGATAAACACACAATGTTAGCCTGTCTTCTGAGCTAAACCAAAGAAGTTGTATGTTTAGGTCTGTGAGTTTTTCTGATACACCACTACAGTCGTCTTGTGTCTTGAAACGGACCACATAGCTGATAGAAGATTTCAGCCTACTTGATTTCCCAGTAAGAATCCTTGGTGTTCATCTGTTCTAAGGTCTCTCCTCCTTTATCAAAAAAATGGAAGCCATAAGACTAAGACTTTATTCATTCCTCTCACTCATCACTCTTAAGTACCAAACCTAGGATGTCACAGTATGATACAGCTTCCTTCTCAGTTCCCAGCTTGTCCTTAAAGCTGATGAAGTCACTTGTCCTGTAACTTGATAGTAGAACTCACCAATACAATGCATGCAACTCACAACTGGCTGCCAGATGGCAGGAAAGCCATGCGATCTCTATTAACTTTACTAGATTTGAACCTGGGAGTTGCAGAGCCTCATATCTCACAGCCAGTCCTCGGCCAAATCCATTCCCTGCTGCTCTCCTTTCTTTGAAGATTCAGATTTCATTCAGACAATGAGACAGTCACTGTTCTAGCCAAATACCACCTCCAGCCCACACTAAAGTAAATCCAACTATCCACATGAATGATGAACACAAACTTAACTATGTGAATCTTCAAAATACGGCATCTGAGCAGACAGCTGGAGATGATCTCTCTATGACAAGTCCAAGCCACCTACGCTGCAATGGTATTTATACACCAGCACTGTCGTCCATGAAAAACGCTTTGAAGGCAGCAATGATTTTAGTTTCACAGGTAAGTGTAACTGTTCACGCTGTAGATTAAAAGCCCTATGGCACAGGTTTGTTAAGCAACCCAAATCTGTGGTAAAGCTTGGAACAAAAAACACTCTCTGCTTTATGGTGTTAAGCTGTAACTATAAAAACAATTTTCCTTTATATTAACACCTCCTCTGCCCAGTGTCATTGAGATTAATGAGATAAAAATTGCACCAACATAACTGGAATGGAAATTAGTCAGTAGTTCTCGATAGGATTGTTTTCATTGCAAGGTGATACTGCTTTGCTAGTGTCCAGCTGACACATGCGGAACTGGCAATAGCCTTGTGGTCTTGCATCAAGCATGAAATGATTGCACTCCCAATTTTCCAGATGAGCATTAAATGACATGCATTGATTTTCTCCTTAGCCCAGAGGTATCCTTCATGACCTGGGACCTCAGGCAGTTGGCCTGAGCGCTCATGCTAGAACTGGAGATTTTGACAGAAAAGCCCTGTTAGATGTTACACCATAACTTTGTTCGAAGGGTGTGGAGAAAATGCTGTCCAACCTGTTAACTGAGTAAAAGGCCCTTTGAACTGTAGTTACCTGTTGGCACAGAGTTCGGTTGGGCAATCTTAATTGTTTGCATTTGATTAGACATATAAAGAAAATGTGAAGCTGCGTCACTTTGAACTAAGATATTTTCAAAAAGACGTGAATAAACATCTCAGGAACATGCTGTAGGAACACCTAGAGGTCTCTACCAGGAGAACAGATAAGAGATAACAAAGGACAACCCTTCACGCTCATTCATCTGGTTGTTCATCCATTCGTATTGTCACCATCCTCCTCTACACTGCAAGTGATTTCTTGATAGAGAACAAAGGAGGAAAGTCTTGAATGGACAAAATACAAAATCAGTATCCTCACACAGTTCCTGGTGCTAGTTGGGCTAGATTCTCCCACAACATCTACATTTCAGGAGACTGAGTGTTCACATTGCACTTGGACCAGATCTGGACTCACATGCATGCGTGCAAAGAGACACAACAATGCAGTTATTGAGGTGTTTTATGGGACTGGTGTTAATATTAAAAAAAAAAAAATAGAGCACGGAGTATTCTGGTTACACAGCATGCAAGAATCCCACATTCTCTGTGGCCAGGCTCTCAAAGGGTATTTACTATGTGTTGGGGGGGGGGGGGCTGTTAGTAATGGGGAAACTATCACAGCTACAGGGAGGCAGCTATCTTGGTTCAAAGATCAAACACTGTGAATGTATTTTGAAGGAAAAATGCAGTGATGGCTAAGGGAGGGAAGACAGGAAGGGAAGAAGATATTTAATGCCAAGGGGCCCAATGCATATCCTGATTTTTAGCATCAGATCTTTTGGGTCTACCTACATTTATATGGAACAATTCCTGGGTGGTGAGAGAGAAAATAAATGTAGTTCTGTAGGCTATATGCCAGAGTATTCATAGAGCTGTAGATAATTTATAGCTTACCAAAGACACTGAGATCAGTGCTTGGACCACAGTGGCTATTTTTCAATGACAAGGCACAGGTCTATAAAACACAGAGGAATGAAGGCCTATCCATCCATTGGAGTCACTCATGGGACATCAGGTTTATGATGCCAGGGAAAAAGCTTCCCGTTTGCTGCCTCCTGGCTCTGCCCCATGAGCTGCAGTGGGTTGTGTGCACTGCTAGTGTTTCAGCTTCTTTGTTTGCTTACAAAGCAGATGTCTGACAGGCACAGAGATAATTCCTTCAAGATCTCTAACAGCTGTGGCCAGCATTCAGATAAGAGGCCCTATATTTCTACAGCCACCCAGCCAAGGCCTTATGCAACATGGTTAAATTGCCCTTTGAGACACTGCCTTGCCAGCTCGAGTAAGTGGCAGACACCTCTCTACGGGAGAAGAAAATCAGTCTTTTGTTAGACGTCAATTTGCTTTTCCTTTGGGCTCAAATTTTGAAACACTTTATTTTTCTTTTTGTATTGTTTTTGGGAGGTTTTTATAATGTGGAGTCTTCATGCATCCAAACGTGGGCTGCTTCTGCCCCTGTCAGCCTTCAGTGCTTGGTGTGGAAGCAGGTTAGCTCTGCCTCTGTAGGAACGCAGAGTTTTCTTGAGGTCCTTGCTGTTGAGTAGCCATTTTCACAACCCTAAGTCCTCCTCCTGTCTGCCTGACAGTTTTTGCTCTGTGCAGGGCACAGTCTGTGGTTGACATGTGGAGTTTAAAGGATTCTCCTTCTGGAAATAAAGTGTGATTCTGTGACCATATGATTAAGGAAAAGAAAAAACAGGCTGAATTCAGCATAAGCCTTTGGGTATCCTTTAGGAAGAAGATGACAATCCCAAGACATTTTTGGACACAAAACAGGAAACATGGAAAGGTAAAATACAGAGGTACAGATCAGTCCATACCTATGGTGTCAGCACAGCATCTTGGTTCACTGAAATCCAGGCTTAGTACACCCAGCTCAGAATTTAAACACACACCTTGTGTATCACCAAGCAACAGAAAGTCAACCTGGCACATTTCACATGTGGTTTTGGTTTTCGGATCCTAAAAGTACTAGATCATGTGCAGAGGGCATGGAACAGTTGACAGTTGACCTTTAAATTAGGAAGACTTTGGAAAAAAATGCAGGTGGAATAAAGCCTTCCACGTTCTCAGTGAGGAACTGACAATAAACCTGAGCTTCATCAGTCTAGACATGAATTTCCTCGGGGTTGATTACTATGGGAGTGCTCATCACAAAGGCAGATCTAGGAAACAGAACAAACACGGGGTGAAGTTCAAAACAACAGCACATGATCACACTGCAAAACAGGAGTCATAAAAAGCCGGAAGAACTACTAACACTTCACCCTCTGATTGCACCTCCCTTCTGAGAACTTCAAGGTGGATCACTAGAAACACGTCAGATGCTGATGCCTTCACTCATACACCTTGCTATATGTGACCCCGTACAATTTTATGATTTAATGCAATATAGTAAGTACAAAGGGATCAGACTTTTGCCCCGGCCAATGCAGTGTCAGTCATTTTAAGAATGATTTTTATTGATGAAAATGTTGAGTCAGAAATTACCACCACTTTCTCTTGTCATTAGTTTTCATATCCAGAGTCCAATGTAACATCAATTACAAATATAGAAATCCAGTGATAAAGATATTTGTCAAGGAGAAATGGAAAACTGAAGTGTTAAGCACCACCTCAAGTGGTTGTTACAAGACATATACAACATTATTTACTGCACTAAAAGATATGAAGAGCTTTGACCTACTCTTACACCTGCTCTTTCAGATTCAGTTGCAGAATTGTCTTAATTCTTTCTTGCATGAATGTGGAAGGTCACTGAAATCAGGCCCATGGAGGTATCAGTAAACTGCAATATTTTGCTCTTGCTGAAAGATCACCTACAATGGCAATTCCACAGTGGGAAAAATATAATGATGGTCATGATGTGGCATATTCCTATCATTTTTATGGTGATCCTAGTAGAAACACTGACAAGGCTTCTCCTGGCCATGGCTGTCATTGACAAGAATTTCCTCTTGCAACATCCTGCAGTTCAGTTAAGTGATTATTCTGCTAAGGAACAGTGTCTATATAGCAGTAATATGTGTGAGCTGATCCTGCAGAAGCTTAGCATTTAAAAAAGTAAAAATGTCTCAGATGCTTTTGTGGTGATTTCACAATAGTGAGAAGTGAAATTAGATTGGATGAGATTGGATTTGATTAGATTATTTTTTGTTTTGGACCATATTCCAGGGGATTTCTGAGCACTTGAAATCCTACCATGAAGCCAAATGCAAAAGCTGGAGTAGAATTTCCCAGAGCTTTTCTGCTGTTTTCCTCAACTCCCAGGTGCAAATTCTCCTTTCCCTTTCTCTCCTTCCTCTGAATTTCTTTAAAGGAATGTTTTGGGAAAGTCCTGCTAAACTCTGATCAGGCTCATTGAGGTAGGGACTGCCTGTACGTTACCTTCACAAAGACCTTGGCCTAAGACTAGGGCTTCTCTGCTCTGCCATAATCCAATCAATATCACTGAAAACTCAGTAAACTCTTCCTGTCTTTATATCATGATCAACCGTTAAAGCGTCCCCATTAATAACAGAGATGCTTCATTAGTTTGCTGTGGGAATCGGATCCAATTAAACACAGTACTTTCATGTTGCAGTTACCAGCCCACAGGTAGTGGGCTAGCAGAATAGGTGAGCATTTCAGAGAGCAGAGGAAATGCTGAGCAAAGGGAACTGGATCCTCTCATCCAGCACAGAGCAGGTAAAGCCATGGTTGTCCAAGATGACGAGGAATGCTTTGAAGCAGCAGTGTAGATCTGGGAGCTGTTTCACAGCAAATATCTTCGCTTCAGTGTTGCACATTAATCAAGTATTTCCATTCCTAGTGGGTCTTACTTAGTTTTTAGCTTACAGATGTTCTTCAGAATGGTTCAGTTCTTCCCTTTCCCTGTACAACTGCTCAATGTGGTCACAATTTTAAGACAAACTACATTAGTCAAGGGCAGAACTTGGACTTCAGTGCCAGAATTTTGCATTTGCAACATTTCTGCAAGCACATATCTTTGTTTCAACCCTCAGGTCAGACATCTAGCTGATATATATAGAAATTACTTTCCATGGACCCAACTAAAATGAAGCCGAGTGTCCAGTGAGAGAATTATTGTTTGCAACTGATTGCACTCAGAGTTGCAACACACAGGAGAGTGGTTTTTTTTTTTTGCTTTTTTTGCTCTTTTTTCCCCTTGTCATCTTTGGAAATTTCACAACCTTCAGTTAGCCAGACTGAGTCTGAGATGAGGATCTTGCAACACTCTTTTATCAATGCCACTGAAAAACAAATCCATATAGCGTCATAACTTTCATTGATCCACCAGGTCGGATCCAAGCTGATAGCAGCTCTGATGAGATCTCAGGAAAATGAGAGCCAGGCTTGTTGATTCAAACCGGCTGGAATTGCAGCCTGGCAGCTGCTGGTCAGCAAACAGACTGCGCCCAAGACTTCACTCTGTGCAAACTCTGACATAGCAGTCAGTCTGGTATCTTCTGGGATACAGCTTCTCAAGTCCAGGACTTTCTCTTCACAGTCTCACCTCTGTGAGTAGCCAAGAACCCAGCGGTGAGACAACTGACTGATAAAAGGGACTTGAACTCAGGGAACAATTACCTGCTGTTGTTGCATGGGCAAGGGAACACATTCAAAAGCGCTACATAAAACAGTATACTACTACATACATTTAAAATAAACACAAATATATCTCATGCTGAGCTTCATGGACCTATGAAACTGGTTGCTGTAGGACATTATGGAGGCCAAAAGCACGAGTGTGTTCAAACAGAGGATCAGCCCGTGGGTGATCTCTAGCATTAACCTGAAGACCCACAAGGAACTTGTGGCTTAGAAAGTCCCTAATTTGCTGCTGGCTGTAGCTGAAAATACAGGCTTTAGCCATACCTATTTCTTCTCTGCCTGCAAATAACCACCACTGGCCACTATCAGCAAGAGGAGCTAAGGCCCTGATCTCAGGCAGTATGGTGAATTTTATGTTGCAGCCTAGACTTCAGCCAGTGAATCAGGATTTACTGAAATTAATTCCACATCAGGTGCTGTAGGTATTTACCATGCTACAGCTACAATTTTTCTTTTCATAACATAGCAGCACATTCCAGATTTTACAGGCACCTGTGTGAATAACACCTAGTTAGCATGCCTCATGAATAAAGACTGCAGACGGTACGGATTTTCCTTATTGCTTCTCAAAGTCTTGGATTTGCTCCATAATCTAACACCGATTTGTGTTGGAACGGTCACTGGAGCGTAGAGTACCTACCACTCACTTCACAGCAAAGGAGCAGCGGTGTGTTAACTGCAGATTTGTTGGTACTTCTCTCCCCTGCAACTTCACCACTGACCCTTGCAATACTGACACAGTGCAACGGGACTTTGTGCGGGCTGCCTGTGTGGATGTGTGAGCTGGTTACACAAGTGAAGGATGTCTGGGGAATGTTTTAAACCCTTGACCTGCTGCAGCTCTCCAGACAGATGGATTTTTCCAGCAGATTTGTGCAGTAATAGAGAATTGTTACAAACTTGGTCCTGCCTATCTGGGGCTGAGAGTTTGAGCCTGGATCTAAGACAGGACTTAAGCACATGAGAATCTTTGCAAGATTCTTGCTAAAACTTAAGCATGATTGTACATGCTCTTGTTGGAGCTAGACCAGAAGAAAAAAATCAACACCAAAAAGCACCAAGACATGCAGCTACAGCACAGAAATCTATACAATTGGAATTTTTGCTGTTAACCACAATGTTATCAGAACAAAATGAGTTATCTTTCATCATCCAAGGGTTCATTTATCAATCCCAAAATACAGTTAAAGATAGTCTGCCATAGCATCTGTTGAGAAAAGACAAGTCTCTGGCATGACAAAGGGATTTCTAGGCCAGATTGGACTTGGAGAAAATGATGGACGAAGGAAAACATGCTCTTAGCCCAGCTGGGCACTTAAAAACAGCATGGCCAAAAGTAGAACCACACATCCTAAGGAGGAATGGCACAGACCCTTTAGGAAATGTTGTAGGTAGACAAGTAACGTGCAAAACAGAAATGAAGAACCTAAGGAAGCTCAGCTAATTTCTCCTGCTGCTGCCATCAGGATCAGAGGGCTGGAAACTGCAGCTGCAGCCTGTAGCAGGGATTTGACAGTAGCTCCCAAGAATAGCTAGCATCCCTACCATGTCCCTCCCTCATGGCAGCAATAGCCAAAATGGCCCCATGGGGCAGGGTCAGCCACCTGACTTCTACCTTTCTTCTACCAACATCCTACCTGTGAGGACTGTCCTCCTGTCTTCCATTGGCTAGGTAACTAGGGATTTCCATTGCATTTTCTACCACTTGCTTCCACCATATCCATCATCATCTTACCTGATCAAGGCATGTCAGCGTTAGGTTTTAGCAGTGTGTGTCCATCACACACCTTCCTATCCATGACCAGCAACACTGTGAGTGTGCCAGGAACCATGACAACAGCCTCTAAAAAAGTAGAGGGGCTTCCCTGAGGAAGCCGAAGTGGCCCCATCACAAGGAGAGAGATTCCAGGGTCCTGGGACATGTAGTGCTGCAGACTTGCTATAGAACACAGCCCTTGAAAGCACATGGCCAGGCACCCAGATCCTACCCATCCAGGTAACCCCAATCAAGGTTCACCACTTCTGCACTTGCAAAATGAGAAGAGTTTTACAATGTTCTCATTTATGCTCTTGGTATATGGGACCTGGGGCTGCTGGTTTTGTTTTTTCTATTAGTACATTAACGTGGAGTCCCCTATAAGCAATGTCATCTGGATGTCTCATGTGGTCTTTTTAGTGATAGCACAGCCAGAGCCGTGACCACTTGTGGCAGCACATGCAAAAATAACCCTACAGAAGATAAGAAAGCCTCTGGAACAACTGACAGCCCAGGAGGCAGCAATCCTGCTTCTGTGTGACGTGTTCCATATGAATAAACCATTAAAGAAGAGAAAAACAAAACATAAGGACTAAGAAACTCATTAAGCATTAAATTTTCCTTTAAGAGCTGACCCTAGGCTTAACACGGAGACAAAGGATCAGGGACTTCACACCAGTTTTCTCTCCTCCATCCTGTCTTTTGATGGGAGCAAGTGAGAACGTGAGCGCTGACCTTTCCTAGAACCTCTTCCGATTTTCCTGGAAATGAGTCTTCAGTCACATGACTGTGTTTTGCTTCTCTTTAGGAATTCCAGATCCTGAATGAGGCAGAGCGTAAACAAGGAAACCTGATACCTCAAGGACACAAGGAGGGAGAGAACAAGATGTCCATAGGCACACTGGAGTGTGTTCAAGCACTGCAGTGTGTTCTGTGGTTTGTTTATGAATGTGCGTGGCTCTGGGTTTACACACACACATATATATACGCTCTTACAGAGTACGTACTGTGAACTTTATTTTTTTTTAATCCTGCATCACTAAATGCTGCCTAGAGAGAGTCAGCCCTGTCCTGACCACAGCCCTGTCTTTGTGTCTGCAGCTCTGTGGTTTCAAACCCAGTTATTTTCTAGCAGGAGGCAAGGATTGCAGGGCCTTGTTTGTGGGTGCAAGCAGGTACACGAGCTGCCACGCAATACCAGCCTCTCTTGGCTGACTGGGTATTAAAACCCTGTTTGGCTTTTAAGGAACACAGCTGGCTTTGAGGCTGGCGTGGAAATAAGGCTTAGGGGGGTGCTGGAGAGCAAAGGGAGGGTTTGGTGGGCAAATGAGCAGCATGGTTAAAAAAACAGATGGGACAGATTCTTCAAAAAGCACAAGGAGAAAAAAAGAAACAGAGAATCAGGTGTAGCAGGAGGATTGGTAGGCCATGCTGCTGAGACCCTTGTCCAAAGGGAAGAAAATAACCACGGGGGAACCTGAACCTTTACACCAGAGCATGCTCTTTCTCCTCTGAATTGGGAGACAGTTTGCAGTCCCTTGCTAAACACTCACATAAACTCCAAAGAGCTCCTTAATCCTAAGGCATTTTTAGCATTAATGTTAAATATTTATCTCTTATCAGAAAAGTAGCCTAAAACCTAATACAGCTGGAAGCCGTCTGTAAGTGGGGTCAAAACCAGCTTTTTCTCCCTTCACTTATTGCAGAAAACTTTTAGACAGTTGGAGACAAACCTTGCTATCAAATCGTTCTCAAGTGAGGAAACTTGTTGCCGTATGCAAACTGTTGATGAGGAGCCCTGTTTGCTTAAATCTTTTTCAGAGGCACAACCCTCAATGGTACTGTGAGAGGTACGTGCACAATCGCGGCAACCAGGCCATGAATTACAGCCTTATAAAACCTCACTGAAGCCACTGGAAGGATTCCCATTGATCCATTAGGTTTTGGATAAGTCTTGAAATGCTGCAACTGAACTGAACAGAGCATAGAGACCTCTTCTCTCTCTTGAAGGATTTTTCCTGATACAGGAATTTTCCTTTGTGTATCCAGTGCCATAGGAATCAGTGATCAAAATCTCTGTCAGGAAGAAAAGGTGGTTTGTTTTGTGTGTGAGCACTGCTGCTAGGGCTTGGTTTGGGCTGCCAGGTGCTGTCTCAGTGTCTTCTGACTGACTTTGACTGTAAAACTTTGTGGTGTCCCCAAAGTCTTGCAATACCAACACAGCTGTGACTTTAACAATACAGCACCCGCTAAGTCATTGCTCTGTTTCAGCGCTACTTTCTGTAAAGTAGAACTAATTATTATTATATGTCACTAACACTATCGGTACCCAGACTAAAGGGTCTAATAAAGGACTGGAAAATTCTTAAGGAAATATGCATAGAATTGCAACATGACATTAATGTTCATCGTATAACTGAAAATTTAGCTCCCCTACCAATTCAATAGGGCTATGACATTCCTGCTGTCCCTCCTGCCCAAGCACAAACAACAAATCACAAGTTTTCCATCCCAGAAAGATCTGCCTGCGTGCAGCTCCTACCCTTCAATAAATGTCAGTGTGCTTCCTTGGCCATGAACACCCAGGAAGATGCTTTCAGTCCTCTGCAGTGTCAAGGTGAGCAGCTGGGCTGTGACTAGAGAGGAACGGACAGGCCAGAAATCAGCCCAAACTCATCTCAGGCCAACTTGTTCACGCAGCCGTAGCCTGGAGCTGCTACAAGATACTTCTGAGCCCACGTTTTCATCTCTGGATCCTCCAGAGATAGTTCTAATGGGCTGAAACATCTCAGAGGAAGATTAGAAAAACAGCCAACAGTGGTATCGTGTGCCAATCAGCAAAATGTTTTCCTGACAGTCCACCAGTGTGTGGATGCCTGATGGCTTGTATCCCTTCTGATATTTCCTATCACGTAACTGTGAATCCTCTCATTAGTCATACTGTGCCATTTCCAGCACATCGTTTAATCCTTCTTCATCAAAACACAATTTAAACAAAGATTAACCTATTTGAAAATGTGGGTGCTGTCGTCACTTCCTTCTGAGCCATATTTATTCACTGTTCTCTTCTTTTTTCGGGTAAGTCATGCCAGGTAGCTTTGGATGAGTAACATATTGTTCGCATGTTGCTGTCATGTAGCCAACAAAGCCCCAGAGAAGCCAGCAGAAGTAAAAATAAAGCCCATTGTGTGATAGTGAAATAAGCTTTTCTACAGGAGAATGTGTGCCCTACCCTGTCAGACAGCTCTTTTCCATGTCATTCTCTCAGTCCCTCTTTGGAAAACATCCTGCTTGCTTACTCAAAAAAAGCACAAATCCCCTAGATCTCACACAAAGGAAGCATAACATTTCCCTCAGAGTCACTTTATGAACCATCAAAAAAAAAAAAAAGCTGCAGATACAAGGTGTTAGAGAGGGGGTAGAATATTCCTGCTGCAGCTACAGCCACCGTACAGAGGAAAATTGCTCCTATTCACATCAGTGCGAGTGCATGCCCATTTCTTGGCTAAACAGTCGTGCATACACCAGGAATATCTGCAAGCATAAGTTATTTTATGTTAATGTTGCAAACATATTTGCAAGTATAAGTACGCAGCTTCAGAAATCTGACCTGCAGTTTTTCTGTGTAGAAATAGCCAGCAGAATGGACTGTACGTGCAGCACAGATATCATTTGGCTCATTGCTCAATGCCCACAGGGCCAGGGTTAATAAAGCAAAAGGGAACAGAGCACCAAAGCACTGTGATAACTGTGTGCACCAGAGACTATTTTACTGGCTTCTGTGGAAGAGCTTTCCATCATCTAATTGCTCAATATTCAAAACAATACTTGATACTGCTTGTCCAGAGATCTACAGTTCCAAACAGAAAAATATATAGACTGACAGAAAGGGCAGTGTTGGGAAAGTCACAGCAGGAATTGCAATGAAAGAAACATCTAGCCAAGAAAAAAAATCTGTGATCAAACGCTATGAGGTAAAGGTTGGTCTAAGATCTTTAATAAAACTCAGGCTTTGCATAGGAAGGGTGTAATTCTGGAAGGATTAAGAGGTCTCCACTCTAATTTGAAGTGGGCCACATGTTATTCCCATCAGGCAGGTAGGAATGAAGGTTAATGGTCTGCCCAAGGCCATATGGCAGAGGAGTAACCAAATGTGGAGCCTAGACTTTTCTCCTTATGATACCCTTTCCTGCCAGGTCTGATTCCACACGGTGCTCAGCACCTCCTGGTTATTCACTCCTGCACGTCCTCAGGTTCTTTGAGAGAGCTCCTGCACCTGGTCTGGGATGGCCAGAAGTCATTACCGAACAGACAAGGACACTTTCTCCTAGCTTAGGACAGTAGTTCAGATATAATTTGTAAGGATACCTGTAGGGGAAGAACTTGTGATAAGGGAACGATCTTAAACAGGAGTACAAGAAGGAAAACAAGACTGAATTCCTACCATGTTTTGCACATGGAAAAAGTAGAGGGAGCAGGCTAAGAGAAGCGTGGAGCTGCAGGTGGAAAAGGAAGAAGGACTGGAAGGAACAGGGCTGGCAATGCAATGTCAGACAGCTCTAAAGGGGAGCCCTATTAGATCCGCCCCCCTGTCCCCTTCTCTACCACATGGGGAGGGATTTGGGGATCTGCACCAAAGGGACAGGAGGAGGAAAGTGAGACACTTGCAAGCCAGATGCAGGCAGGATGTTCCCCAGGGCCAGGTCCAGCCATGGGAAGGAAGGAACCTGGCTGATTTGGGTCCCAGCTGTAATTTTACCAACCAGATGGCAGAAGGCTTAACGCCTAGCCCAAGGGTAGGAGCCTATATGTTTTCCTCCAACAGCTACGTCACCATTTCTCAACCCAACCTGAGGACCTCCACTTCAGCATGATTTTCTGTCATGGAGAAACCAAGCCAGACATTGCCATGTTGGAGAGCTTTGGGTGGGCATCACCATCACTGTCCATGGAAGAACAGTTTGAGTCAGCCTTTTGCAAAGTGGTGTTTAAAAGCAACAGGACAGGCCTACTTTCTGAAGTCTCCCACCCTCCTTTATCTCTAATAAAGGGTTGAAGAAGGTCTCAGCTGGCCATCCAGGCTTGGCAGACTTCCCTGAGGTGGAAGGGCAGCACCTGACACAGCTTGCTTTGCACATGTTTTAATCAGCAGAGCAATGCTTCGTCAGTACTCTCACATGTGCCAGGAACAATCCTCCTACAGAGCTGATAGCGATATTAAACAGATTGAGAAGGCAACAAGGCCCAACCTCATCTGGGTCAGAGCTCCTATTTTCAGGGTCAGACCCAGAGCCTGACGGCTGGACTGTCTCAGAAGACAACTTTCCTCTCGATTCAGCTGGACACAGTGAACAGGCTCTGTCCTGGGGCAGAGGAGGGGAAAGAGTGGTTGGAACCACCTGCAGAAACCATGGCTTTTTATGATAAGCCATTGAAGGCTGGGTTTTCACACAATTCCTTGAATGCACAAGGAATTGCACATCTTTTCTCTGATAACTTCATATTTGTCCTTCTCAGCAGTGCTAGGTCTTTGCTCCAGCGCAGTGCTGTGACTGATGATACTAAGAATGCTTCACTTGGGCAGCTGGGAGCTCATACTTCTCTCTCTTTAAATTCTGTATGGTGTAAATATATGTGTGTGTGTGTGTGATATATGTGTGTATGCATACACATGCATACGTATACATCTGTATATTGTAGACATATACATTTATTTGCAGATGAAGCTGTGGCCCACCTGGTGATAGCCTGTACATCCCCCTTAAGGTACAGGAAGAGGAAAAATAATAACTAAAGACACTGAATAAAGAAACACCAATTGTAGAGGCTTAACCCTACTCATATCATCACTGACAACTGAAGTCCCGTTGCCTTCAGTGGGGTGGTAAGCCTGGCAGTCCTCTGGTACTTGGTGATCTGTGCATAAAACACTCAGACCAATAGCTCCATATTTGAGTTTAAATTTTAAACTCTTTTGGACAAGAGACTCTCTCTGCAGTGTGTCTGTAGTAATATGAAACCTGTATTGAGGTCTCTCATAAATCCACTACCCTGATAGTAATTACAAGGATGATCAGTAGCAAATTTCCCTGGCAAGATACAGCTACCAACTCCCCCAAATAGTGGCAGGGAACTGCCCAGGGATGCTCCTAGTCATATTTTCCTGTCATTTACGCCATTGGAAGCAGGAAGAAAGTCCAAGGGAGCCAATGAACCACAGTTGAGCTGGGCGTTCCCTGGGACCCATACCCACCCCCAAATTAAACAGTGATGTGCCAGAGCACGAACAGAGCCTGCCATGGGAAAAGTCTTACTCTCAACCACTTCCCAAACTGCTGCGCTGAGTGCAAGATCTCTCACCTGGGGGTCCGATCCTGCCCAACACGAGTAGTTTAAGCACGGACTGCTAAAGATCCCCTCGCTTCTCATGGGCCCGTGATCAAGTTGTAATTGCTCAGCTATTGCATCTGTTTGCATAATTAAAACCAGCTGTTGGTGCACTAGCTTCCATCCAAGAAATAGCTGTGCAAATACATTTTTTACTGTTAATGTAAAGAACAATTTTGTGGCCTCTGCCCTAACTGGCCCTTCAAAAGTAGCATTTGTGTTTCAATTCCTTCCAAGTTCACACAAAAACATAAACCCCCAGAAAAGTCTGTTCCTGTCCATTCGTATTATTCAGCACAAGAGCTGAGAGGTTTCCCACTTGTATGGATTTATTGCCTGGTAATTATAGTTCATGAAACCCATTCACAGTAAAGTGTGTCCTGGATACTCCAACTCTTCCTGGCAAACCAAAAGCTTAACATCATGAGGGGTATAAAAATATAAGCAATCATGTTTGAGTCACTTTTAACACAACAGATTAGTTTGCAGGGTCTGGCAGTGTTTATAGCATAAATCACACTTTAGAGATGGGGAAATACTCCTAGATTATCTAGTTCAACTGCTTTTTGCTAGAATCTGTTCTCTGTTGCCTTTATCCAAACCTAATTTGAGAAATATCTACGTATGAGATTTCCACCATTTTCCTTTGGGATTATCCAACAGCTTGACAGAAATCCCTGTTAGGAAATATACCCTGACATTTAAATCTACAGTTTCCATCGCTCAGTTTAAGCCTTTTACTCCTGACACTCAAACTTGAATTACTTAAAGTAAGCGTCCTATTCCCTTCCCTCCCTTCCTTCAGTGTTCACTGTGTTTCTAGATACTTGCAGAGGGTTCAAAGGTGCTCTTGTTGTTCACTGTTTCTCCCAGATAGCCCCTTGGATCCTGTGGAGGAGGACATTTGCCCAGCTCCAGCTCCCTCCAGGTCAGGGATCACTCTGGAGTTCTCAGACAGTTTTGAGAGGAGAGGAACTCTAAGGAGAGGTCAGTGGCCGAGGCAAACAGCCACTCTTGCACAAGGGAGCCATTTCCAGTATTTCAAAGCATTCCACTTTTAATAGGTGTTTTCCATGCCCTGGTAATGCTTCAAATCACCTTTCCCTTAGCTGAACCACTCCTCGGACAAGAAAACAGGAGCAACCAACCAAGACATGTTTGGAGCTAAGGGCTGCCGCTGTTTACCTGCGTATTTTTCTTTCTCACAGAAGCGCTCGGTACGTCGTGGCCTTGACGCTGAGCGAGGAGAGACTGTGTGTATGGGGCATGTAAAGTACATATTACCCACTTTAGCCAGGACTTGGCAGGAGGCCCTCGTTAGAGGCAGCTCAATGCACAGCTGGGCACCCTGACTTCTTCCTCCCAGCCCCCTGGCTTCACCTGGGGCCTGAGACACACGGGAGCTCTCCCCTCCGCTCACTCAGTGCCCTTGTGGGGACACAAAAGGCAAAGAAGTGCCCGAAGTCAGCGACAAAATTTCCACTGACTCCCCCAAGGCTGAGATTTTGCTTTAAGTGACTGTTCTTCAAAAGCAGTGAAGGATTAAAACTGTGCCACATGAGCGCACTGGTTAAAATGAAAGACTTGCTAAGCAGATACAGGGTCCAAAAAGAGTTACAGAGGTTCAAGTTTCCAGTTCAGTGAACCCTGTCAGCTGTCCCAGGGCAGTGCCTTGCTCAGGAGGAACAGACTTGCCGTCAGCACACACACCAGTGAGAATTAAAGGCTGAAATTTCCAAAGCTCAGCCTCTTGGAGGCACAAAATCTGCTTGCTCTTACACTGGTTGGGAACGGGATTCCTACCAGACCTCAGCCTAGGAAGGCAAGCACTCTCCTCCAGGTTCAGAGAAGTGAAGTTGTCTGGATCTGACAACATCTGGCATTGCCACAGCATCCTCAACAAATCCCCTCAGCACCACAACCCACACAGAAAGGTGTGAGGTCTGCTGGGAGCAGCACCGTGTGGTGGCCCCCTCCTGCACAGGGGGATCAGCACTGACATGCCACCAGGCTGCATCACTCCCTCTGCATCCCTGCTTTTTGGCAGATGTACAGATATCTTGCAGCAAGCACTCAAGCGTTTCATTGCAGTTTAACCATATTTTAAATGAATGCAAAACAGCATCTCTCTTCAAAGATTTTTAGAAAAAACACGTGGACGAAACTAGACAGCTCCTTTCTCTCGTACTTTTAATCGAAGGCAAAGCTCCTTCCTGATCAGCTTCCAACATGCTGCAGCAAGCACCTTCTCATGGAGATGAAGTATTTATAAAACAGTGATCCAAAGCAATGGTAAGACCAACTCAACAGGTAATGTCAGGTTCAGCTGCTTCTGTGCCCACTTTCCCTGTGTGGAAATGTCACTAACTAAATGAGGTTTAAGCACAGCCAGAGGAGCATCTCAGCCCTTCCTACAAACCCCTATTTCTGAGGCAGTTATCTTCTTAGAAGCAGGACACATCTCTCCTAGGGAAATCAGCTCTTTATCTCCTATCTTAGAGCTTACAAAAGGGCCCAGTGAGGCAGGTTTCAGCTGAGCTCCTGCTGACATCCCACTGCAGAGCTGGCCCCACCAACAGAACACAGGCATGGGCACATGTCAAATGCCCCCCCACTTTGAATAAATGGCACCTGGGCATACATAGATTTTTGGGTCAAGAGGGTTTTGGAGATGCCAGCAGGCCAAATGACCTCACGTTACTCCCACTCCTCATGTACACTTGGCACATTGATCACTCTGAGCATGTATTGCAAAATGCCTGTATGCTGGTGGGATCCCAAGCCTGTAGAATAGGAGGGTCTTAAGACAGAAAATGCTAGGGTATGAAAGAACATCGGTTCTGGATACAAACACAAACTCATTGCAAGGTCCAAGGAGTTTTTTCCTTGTTCCAAATATCAGATCATCACCTTGTGCTTAGCACGAACACGTGGGTCAAAAAGCCTGGAGCTTTCTGACAGACCCCAACCCACAGCAACACGTGGCTCTGCTCCAAGAGTGCTGTGGGAAGACCTACACTGCGTCCTGTCATCTCTGCAAGCTATTTCATCAGTCACCAGGCTGTTCTGCAACATGCTGAACAGCAGAGTTGCATAAGCTCAAAGAAAGTGAAGGCAAAGAGCAACTTTGGCAATCCCTGCCCAGGACAGTGAAGGTGGTGAAGGCTGGGAATGGTGCCGCCGTTCAGTCACGTTACAGGTGGCGATTAGATATTTGCAGAGAGTTTTGCAGGTGTTTGTGATCCTGAGACAAGGAAGCAAAGGCTCTGAAAGGAGATTTGTGTGAGCTCTTTTATTGCACCAAGCTGGGTGACCAAACGCAGCAAGTGGTGTCAAGTTTCATGGCTGTGGTTTCTCCCTTTGCTGGTGCTGATACCATGAGATAAAACCATGGTTTATAACACCTCTATCAGAAAAGTGATTATCAGCACTAATCGTAATCAACACTCCTTTGCAAAACAGCCCGGGTAGGGAGCTGAGCTTGAGGGAATGGATTTAAATCAGCTTCGTTGACATTTGGCCTGATTAGTATAAAATTGGAAAAGGTCTCCTATCTTGTTTAAAGCCTGGACACCTCACCACCAGGAGAACCAGTCTTCAGATTAGGTCAGAGAGGGGAAACGGCCCCACACCATGTTTTCTTGCACTTCCACACAGCCTTCTCCTATTCTGAAAGACACCTCACAAGTTGACAGTGGCTCCTTTGGACAGACAAAAATAGTTTATTTTTGGTATCCTGTCCACAATATTTCAATTAAAAGATGCCCCATGCTTATCACCGAGCTCTCTGAAAACCAATGCATGAAGTTATTTTACAGCAGGACCTGAGATGGAGCTATTGCATCCTCATCTTGTTTTCATTCCTCCATGCCTGTTTTTTTTCCATGCTCTCCTGCTTTGAGGACTACAAATCAAAAGACAGTTTCCAGAAGCAGAGACAACGCATCCAGATAGGAATCAACTCATGTGAGCAAGCTGGACAAAACACTTGTACTCCCCAGACTGGGATCTTGGGACACACCCGACCTGTTTCACATTAAACACAAGTGAGGACAGTCCCAATGAAAGGTGCTGAAGTGGCGGAGGCTGAAGTCCTATATTGATCTCCCAAACAGGCAATGGCAATGCAATGCGCCACGACCCTGACCCCCACGACCAGCTGCTCTCTTCAGCCCTGGGCCTCTCCATTGAGAAAGCCAGCACAGTGTTACCAGCCAGGCAGAGGACATCTATCTAGCAGCTATGTGCACTTAAGAGACTATCAGGAGATGGGGGTGTTTAACACTGCTGAACATCTCCAAAGTATTTTTATGTCCCATAAACTGGCTTTACATTATCCACAGGGGGTGCTTTTTTGCATAAGGGCAGTACCAGGGTTTATTTCCAGCAGTTCTTGCAGCAGCATCTTGCCTGCTGCAGGGATGCTGGGGAGCACAGCACCAGTTTGCTGATCACAGGCAGTAGTGCAGCTGGTCCACAGAAGAATATTACCTTCAATAAAGATTAAAGCAATTAAAAGCTGACTCAAAAGCTTTGTGACAGGATACAAAGTCTTTTTCCCTGAGATAACTGGTGCTATTTATATAGTTGTTTTTTTTTTGTTGTTGTTTTTGACTAAGTCACAAGAGTTCAGGTGTTTCCTAGGTAAAACAAGCCATGTTCTTGCCACTCAGGGCTTCAGGCAATCAACTCCTAACAGCAGTTGCCTTCTGCCAGGTCTCAACTTCAGGGCCAAGGCTTGGCCATCCTGAAATGAAGACTCACTTCCTAAGGTGGCATTCCCTGCTGAGTCACAAACCACATTTCCATTATCATCCCAACAGCACAGTGGTAAGAGTTATTTTACAGGCAGTCTCAAAGACAAAATCCTTATGACAGATTCAAAGTCAGAGAAATAAAAGTAACACAGGAGGAGAAAAAAAGGAAGAAATTAAAAAGCAACTGCAGTGCACTGATTGGGGCCCTTTGGGATGCTCCAGGGGAGTCACCCTGGGGGCTGACAGATAATCCCAGGGCTTTGACTCCAACAACTTTTGCCAACAGCATCCTTTGGTCCTAGTAACATAACCAAACACCTCAGAAAGGGCTGCTGGAGACATGCAGGTTCCCTTGTGGCTAATTATAGATTTTAAAGCCATGGAGGGAGCGGGTGTTTCCCCTGTCAAAAAAAGGAGTATAATTATACAACTCCACACCCCCACGCTTTCTAATGCGACGCACATAGGAAATCTCGTACATCAACTACAAAGTGTGTATTGTTCTATGTCAGCAGATAAATAATTCACCATCTGAAGACTTGGAAGCTTTTCTCTTAGCTCAGGATTATTGTTCCACTTGATGCATGAAGTTGGCAGCTTTTCTTTCTTCTTCCCAAGAGAACTGGATCACTCCAAGACTTGAGTAACATCCAGGCTAATAGCTCACCAAGATTTTGAGAGAATGTGTGTGTGTGTGTACACACATGCATGCCTGTGAAAGAAGTTAGGTGGAGAGGTGATTTCATTTCTCTTTTATTGTCGTTTGTTTTTAATTATGTACTTTTCTTCCTTAAGCGATGATGTTGCAACTGTTGCCTCTTGAACATCTTCCAGACATGTTTAAGATCTATGATGCTCTATCAGCCAAAAGTTTCAAGGGAGGAAGAAAAGGCCATGTTTCTGGTTTATGAACTGTTTTTGTTTTGCCTTTTTTTTTTTTTTTTTTTTTAAATTCAGCATGGATTTATATTAACACACATCTGACCACAACATTACTGTGTGACCAAGGCTGTCCTTTGAAGCAGGCTGTCCTTGCTTGACTATTCCAGCAGGGAAAGGAACACAAGCTTTCTGGCAGGCATGAACCTGTCTCATACCCTATTTCTTCAGACCAAGTGGAAGTCCAGATCCTTATCCGATAGCCCCATTCCTACTTCTCATTAGTGCAAAATAAAAAAAAAAAAAGATCAATATGGACCTCTGTCAAGAGAGCAAATTCCTAATGTGATTATGCTTTTATTCTGATATACTTAAGAATAATTAAAATTCTCTTGAAGAGGAATGTTTTTCATTGACTTCAGAAGGCTTTGGATGAGAAACAGTCTGGAGGTTTTTGACAAAAATGTTACTTTGACAGAAAATGCAGACTCACTGAAATTGAAACAGTTCCTGGGAATAGCTATCACAGTGACAGCTCAGGGAAAACGTTATCTCAGGTCCAGGGTGTACTTTTCAGAACCAGAGCAGGAAGCAAAAGTATGAAGCAGCAAAGCACTGTTAGCCAGGCCATCCACCCCAACACAGGAGACTGATTCAGGCTGCCTGGGTTCAGACTGCCAATTGAAATGTGCCTCAGCTTCCCCAGGAGAATCCAAATGACTGGAGCTTTAGCTAGTTCCAATGGGCTGCTTCTGTCCTCCAGTTTGGGACCTATCGGTTCACCTCACGATGGAGCAGGACTATTTTAGAAGGTTTCAAGTGTTCTTTAGGATAGGGGAAAAAAAAAAAAAAACCAACAACAAAAAACATTTTCCTGCCAGCTGTACTGTAAATCAAGCCATGAAGTTTTACATTTAAAAACAATTGTGAAATACAACTCAAACAAGATGCCCTCAGGACTGTGCTCTAAAGACAGCTTTGCCATCAGCTTTGATGAGCACTCAGCTATAAATCTGTAACCCCACATCTCATTAACATATTGCTACCTCTCAGAGAGAGGGAGAATGCACACTCTTCCTAGAAAGAAAAGTGAGTACTGCTCCCCCTCTAAACTGTGGACCTCTGCGTATGTCAGAGATGGAGATGCAATTGCCCGGACATAGCAATATGAAACAATAGTTGTCCCTGAAAATTAGAGAGAGGAACTCACAGGGTTAAGAATAAAATTAAGAGAAGGCAAGAGAACTGGAAAGTTTCTACTGCTGCAAAACCAACTGACCCAAACCTCATCTGGCATTAAATGGCACAGCTGCAGTGAATCCAACGAGGCAATATTAATTTACACCAGCTGAGAAACTACCCCAAAACTTGTTTGTAAAATAGAATCAACATTTAGGGTAAGTTTCAAATGCTTTAAAACTGGGAGGGCTCAAAGAATAAAGGACCTTCTAGGCAGAAGCTGTGTTTGAAAGGGACAGAAGGCAAGGCAGCTGAGATCTGGCATGGTGCTGTGTTCAAGCACATGCTGGGAGGAGATGCAGATGAAAGCTGTCCTTCTAAAAGGAAATCTGCATCGCGCTTCACTCACTGGTGCACAGCAGATTGAAGAGGGCATGCACGTTCTTGTGCCAGAATTACATTGCGTACAACGATAACTCAGCAAGAAGAACAAACGAGTCTGTTTGCTTTCTTGAAACAACATCACTGAATGGCTTAATGCATGTCAGAAGGGCAAAAAAATATAAGTTTTGTTCTCAGCTGTGCGCAAGAGCCGATGGATTGGGATGGGGTTGTGCAAGGATTGCATTAAACCCCGTGGTACATATCCAAGCCCTGTTTGCCTGAACAATTGACTCTGAGCACAGACACTTATCAATAGAAGCCTAAACAAATTTCAGAACAGGCTTTATTTTATTTTTTTGCTGACTTGAACATCAAGGTGTTCCAGGGTTGCGGTTGCTGTAGCAACAGGAAGGAGCTTATTAAATGATCAACCTGAAGGCCAAAGCTATCAGAGCTGAAATGACCAAAAGTTAATGTTTAACCTAAATCCTCTTATTTGTTTAAAAACATGCAGCTCACTTTGTATTAGTGGTTGCCTTGTGGAGCTACTTCAGAAATAGCTGTGCAGCCATGAGACCATTAAGATTTTCATATATATCCCAAATAAAGTCCAAATCCTCAGTGACACAGGCTCCAACAGCTGCCTCCTACCAGAAATCATTTAACACCATACTTAGGAAAGGAGCCACTTCCTCTGATCATTTATGTCGGACAAACACTTGAAACACATGTCTAAGGATATTGTTCTTAAAGATTTCCACAAACTAATGGCATTACACATTACTTTAAGAGCTAATGAGAATGAGCGTGATTCATTTTTAACCTCATTAGAGTCTGTCCTTTGGACAACTGTTCTGGGACAAGTTACGTTTTGCCTTGGGCCCAGTGAGTAGAACCAAATGGAAAGAGATTGCTGCAGCAAAATTAAAGGACCCATCCCCTCCTATTGCTTCAACATGTCTAGCCTCCCTCAGTGCTTTTTCAGATGCCTGGCAGGTTACTCCTTTCCCAGCTTTCAACATTAACTGAAACTTTTCATCAATGAAAACCTGTAAACACCCGGGTGGGACCCCTTAGCTGAGGCTACTTTATGCTTGCCCTCCAGCTGAGCAAGAACACCCCAAGGAAGGCTGCAGAGATACCTCACTTGGTCATCTTCTATTTCAGGATCAAAGTAACACATCTTTGGCAGTCGCATACTGAAGGGGGACTTCTGTAGACCACTGCTTTTAGCAAATTCCTGCAGCTCTGACCTACTCTGACCAGGTCCCACATGTCTGACTATACCTATCCCTGTTGGACACAGCTCTTAATGAAAATTAAAAGGAAAAATGTTTCTCTACTTCCTACTCCTAAACTTAGCCAAAAAAAAAAGTTCAATCTGACTTGGAGATACTCCTCTCCCAAGAGGGAACTGCAGACAGATCTCAACTGCAGATAGTAGCCACTAACACAACACATTGTAGTCAGGAAAATCACCATGTAAAATTAAGCTGTGAAATATGATTATATTGATCAACAGTTTCACAAAAACAATATTTATTGCCATTGCTGGTGGAAGAGGGGAACCCAAAGCTCTATAAATACATTAGAGGAGCCAGGCCCAGGCCCAGCTGCCTGTCATGTGCTCAGATCATGCTTTGATGAAAGCTTGTCATCAGCTTTGCACCATTACAGCTGGAGGTAGTTGATGGGAAACTGTCTTAATCTAATGCAAAACAATTTGTTTAATTATAAGGATGTACCATCCTTGCTTGAGCTGTTGGGTCTCACTTGCAGAGCTAGGAAACTGCATATAGAGACTTGAGACACCCAGACAGTCCTGAAATTGGCCAGGCGTCTTAACACATCCCAGTCAGATGCTACCTTGCTTGCTTTTTGCTACCCTTCTGTCCCTCATTCAGCAAGTTTCAGCTGACCTTGTGAGGGGCAGAGACATGAGTGGGACTAGGAAAGCCATACACCATACATCGTTGGCAGTGATAAGAAGGCAAGAGGAGTCATCAGGATGATCATATCCAGTTATTTTTTTTCCAGCTACCTCTATCCTACAGCAAGCATACCACACTCACTATCAGGGCAGCCCAACCCTTCCCCATAGACCCTACAACAGGCACAGTCATCTTCAGCTTCCTCCCTGCCTCCTTTGTCCTTTCCCCCCACATTACAGCTCTGCCAGTAAACAAACACAGGTCCAAACAGAAAAGGTTTGCTATGGGTCACCTCTATGCTGAGGCTGAGAAAGGACTGCTCTGCAAGGCAGCAGAGCTGTTTCCACAAGGGTGAGGATTAGAGCACATGCTGAGCCATCCTGAGGAGGAACCCTCCAAGTGGTAAACCCCAGAACATAAACAAACAAACCCACCAAAAGCTCAGCTTCATTACTGCACTATCCCCTGGCTGCTTTCTGAAACCAAACTCCAAGGAGGAAGTGCACTTGGACTTTGCATGCACATGGTCGGCGTTGAAAGAGGCTGGGAAGGATGCCTGTGAGTTCCTTCTCCCAAAAACACTCCCCGTGTTTCAATCTAGCTGCAATCTGCAGACCTGCAGCTGTCAGAGTCAGCTCTCCCCGTGCTTGGTAATCCGAGGCTCTGCAAGCGAGCGCTCGCTGCTTGCCTCTCCTGCCTTCCTAAGGCAACACTTGCTCAGCAAACACAAATATGTTTACTGTGGAAACTTTGTACTTGCCTTACTGCCCTCGCTCTTTGCCAGGTGTTTTTCTTTTTATACCCACAGGAGACACAGAGCCATGTTCTAATATAGAAATATAGATTCGGGTGCAAGTGTTTATTAATAAACAGGCAGGCAAATCTATTTGCTTACTGCCTCATTTGAGTGATTTATTCAGTTATTTTTAGACCTCATAGTTTTAAAGCAGCAACATCAGGGACTGGCTATTGTAATAAAACCAGGCTAGAGCCACAGACTAATTTTTCCAGAGAATAAGAGATAAGTACACACAAGGGCACCCCACACCAGTTAGCCTTTTTTTTCCCCCCCTCTCACCAACTTAAAGTTGGTGTTTTCCATGATGTTCCTGAACTGCTGGGGATAAAAGAGCAGGAAATTCAGTGGCCAGGTAGACTAGAATCTGTACTAAGGGCTGCAATACAGAATCATGTCTAAGCATCCTGGTAGTACAGAAATATGCTGCTCTAAGCAACAATAACTATAGAAAAAGAGTTATGTACATACACATGTGAGCATAAGAAATCAAGTTTTTATATTCTGACTTTAAAAAGGAGTTTGAGATATACCTTAAAACCCACTAATATCACTTGCAAGGTGGAAAAAAGAAAAAAAAAAAAAAAAAAAGAAGCGCAAAACCTCCTGTCCTCAGGGGATTGCTCTCACTTCCTGAGGGTGCAGTCCTACGCAAACCTGCAAGGAGGGTCCTGAAGGAACATGGTCAGATGAGAAGAGGCTCATGAGATGAGACCCAAAGAGTTCCTCAACTATTACAGGTGAGAGTCTGAAAAAGGTTTCACTGATAAGGCTGTTTTTGGTCCCTGCCTCCCTCTGCCCACTGTGTGGAGCTTCTCTGAGATGACTGTCATAGGCTTTGCATCCCCCAGGGATGTGGGCTCAGCTGAACTGGCGTTTTCGCTGTTCCTAGCATCCTCCTGCTAGCCTGCTGCAATAAGCAGAGTTGATTGTTGATTTCAGCCAAATAAGCAAGCATAAATGCCAGTAAAACAAGACATTGCATATAACCCTCATCTGGAAGTTATTTTTGTTTGTATTTATGTTCCTGCATGTTGTCAGGGTGATGTCTGGGCTCAGGCCCACACGTGGAAAAATCTGGACTGTGCCCTGCAATAGGAAACTCTCTAGCTCAGAGGCTAAATTGCATTTGCTCCTCCCCACTTCCCCAAAAACAGCCTATATGCTTGCCTTTAAAGCTCAGCGTACAGCCTCCTCTATCCCGAGAGGAGGAAAATGAAGAGTTGAGGTTTGTTTTCACAGTATGACAGTGGAGCAGGAGGAATTCCTCAATTCCGTGCCAGGAGAAGAGAAACAAGCACGCATCCAGACAGGAGCATGATCCCCTGAGTCACACTTTGTGATGCAGCCTAGTTCTGGCCACCTAAACTGGCCAGGGGCCAACTTTACATCTCCCTGGGCTAGGCCAGGCTCAACCCAGACCCTCAGCTCAGACACCTTGGTTAGAGCACCTCAGCTTCCTCCCAGCCAAGCACGGTTCATCACCATGTGGCTCAAACACCAGAAAACAGTCTTCACCCACCTGCCTCAAGCCTCTTTCACCCCTACAATGACCCTCTTCTCCTCAAAAACAACCTCAAGGAGTTCAACTGTGTCAGTGACAGCCTCCCCAGCACAGTACCTGCTGAAGGCTTATTCCTCAAAACATCTCTGCACAGGGCAGCTGCTCTTCCCTGCAGTCTCCTTCCTTGAGGGGTCTTGGAGGGGTCTGCACCCAAATAATTACTCCTGGCCAGCCACAAGCTTTAGCAATAATTAGCAATTTTAGTTGCATTAGCAACTCCCCTTACAGGGGCCTGGAGGTGCCTTCAGTTGAGGTCTCTAATTAGCCCCAGGCCCTGGGGGGAATCACACATCCCACCTGTAGCCAGCCTGAAGTCATCAACCCTGAGCAGGGAGGTGCTCAAGTACAAACAGGGTGAAGCCATGGCTCCGACAAGTTCCATAAGAATTTAGCCTTTGCTGACAGAGCTGAGACTTCACTTGAGCGAAACCTTTTTTTTTTTTTTTGTCTTGGTCTCTGCACTCAAAGCCTGAATGGGACAGGCTCCAAATCCGTGTCCTGCTTATCAACCTGGCAGCCACAGGCTCGCAGATCAAACATGAGGCAGGACATCGGGTCTGCAAATCACGTTTCCACCTCTGTCAAGGCAGCCACCAGTGTCCCTGTGTCTGTTGAAAAATGTAGGGGAGTTAAAGCCACTGCATTGCCTAAACAATATTTCTGACCAGAGAAAGCAAAGCAAGGTGGAGGGTAGAGTTTAGAAACGACTGAGAATATGACCTAGAAGATCTGAACGTCTTTTCTCTGCAATATTTTCTCTTTTCCCTCATGATGGTAGCTGTCACATTGCAACACTAGTCAGAACTGTCGCTGTGTTGTTGCTGCCTCCAATTAAAGGCCCTAAAAACTTTAGCTGAGTCTTCACATCTCTCCAGTGTTGCATTTGCCCTGGAATATGAAAAGGGCCTTGTCATGAAAAATCATATTTCTGGGGTTGCTGAAAAGTGAGGGAAAAGTCAAATTCAAAGATAGCTGCTGAGGTTTGAACAAAACCAGACAGTTCTCCTGAAAATTCCCATTTGACAAAATATATATCTGGGGAAAAAAAAAAAAAAAAAAAAAGAAAAAGAAAAACTCTGAAGTTTATTTGACAGGAAAGTTTTGACTGGTGGAGGAAGACCTTGACCAGGCAAGAGAGTAGAGACAAAGGGGTTATGGAGAGTCGTCCACTGCCTGTACTAACCTTCGTGACCCATGGTCCCAGGGCTCCTCCATTCGTGTGGACACAGATGTGACTCATAAGGGCTCCTCAAGGACAAAAGTTGAGAGAAGTGCTCTCACTGGATTGCACTCCTTGCTCTTGCTGCATAGCTACATGACCTCAGTAAGTCCCCAAACAACACCTCACTTAAGTAAAACCCTTAGCAGACTATGAAGTTCTGCATACTTTTGTCTTTTACATTAGCTTATCAATAGAGCTTTTCTGGTAAAATCAAGATGTTCAGTTCACAAGGGAAGCTTCAGTAGCAAGAAAACAAGAAAGCACCATTTCAATATGGCCAATTTGAGGGACCAAACCAGCAGCTCTAGGACCTGAACCAGGACAGCCAACATTCCCAGTAACTGCCTGCCACCACATTAGCAGTTCAGCTCTCCCTCATGCTCCCTCATATCTTCTGGTGAATAATTTTGGCATTTCCTACTGAAATTGAATTATGTTTTTTTCTGGGCAGCCCTAACTGTGCTTTCTTTGTCTGCCCATCTGATTAAACTGCCTGCCTCTACAAATATACTGCATCTATATCACAGAGACCCTACTTGTGAGGTTTCTGGGTGGATTACACGTACCTAAGCAGTCACTGTGAACAAGGCAGGAAAAAACCTGTTTCTCAGCAGCACATCTCTCTAGCTAGTGACTAGTTATTTGTTGATCAAATTAACTGCCTTGAAAACAATAATTAGCACTTATCACAACAAAGAGTAGAGTTTATTAATTCCAACACAAATTATCTACTTGCAGAAGTTGAATAAAAGATCAGAATAAACAGCAGAGATTAAATTGGACTAGATCTTCTGTACCAACTTTCAAAATGAGCACTCTTACACAATCTAAAATGTTTGTGTTAATAGATAACAGCTAGATAGATAGCTCACATACAGTGCATCAGCAACTGGTCATTTTCTTTAAAACAAATGAGTTTGAGGAGATTCCTGATAAGCAGAAAGTTTCAAAGTCAAGGAAGGAAAGGTTGCAGGCAGATGAATAGGAAGACCCAGCAAGGTGCACATTGGATTTTAGCACAAGGAATCCTCTGAGGGTACTTATCAGCTTCACACCATAATGGTAAAGTTTTAAACAGTGTAGAAGTGCTTTATGGAGTGATAAAGTCAGCAATAAAAGGAAATCAAGCTGAACTTCTTGCCACTTACTGTGGGAGCTAACAGGGCCCCCACAGAAGAAGAATATGAACCATCTGCATAGGCCACCTAGGGCCATTGCAAGGACTCAAAAATCCACAAGCAGATACAGCCAAGCTATCCCCTCCTGTTCCCCAGGGTTCTGCAGCAGCCGCAGGGACCACAGTACACCTGCTCCAATGTCACTCACGCTACATCAGCAAAATGAACACATTTGTCACCCCTTGTGCTTGACCTGATGGTTTTCTACAGTACAGATCTTAGGCCTATCCAGAGGGCTAAAATGCATCCCCACTCCTCCCCCAGTGTGCTGCAATTAATTGCATCTACACATCAGTGTACATGTCTTAAAATCACATCATGTGATGAAGGTCTGGGTCTGTCAGAAGGAAATGTTGTGTTTGGGTTTGCTGTACAGCTCTGCTACAAGCTGCTCAAGAAATACTAGTCAAATCATTTAAATCCATTTTCTGCCTTTGTGCAATGAAGGTGACAACTACTTTTCAGGGGGCTTGAAAGGCTTAAATCCCCAGTGGGAAGCACGTTCTGCTCTTCAGCTGAGAGATGCTAGTGAAGTGCCAAATATTGTTATTAATTTAGTACAGCTAATTTGTTCCATGGAGATTAGCATACGACTGCTGGAGCCAAGTGAGGAAGGTAGCTCCAGCTCTCCCTGGATTCATGGTCCTCCACCCACCAGGGATCCATGGCAGGGTATCAGGTAACTCTCATGAAGTCATCAGGACTGATTCTAATTGGCTAATCATTTCCTGAGGCATGACACAGATTGATTCACATTAAACTTTCATGGGCGCTTCTGATCTCATGCACAAGCTTGGACTACCCGCAAGGCACTGCCAGCAATACTGAGCAAGGGGCAAGCACTCAGGCAGCTGGGCAGTGCTTGAGAAGGGCTGTTGTGAGCTTTGGTGGCCAAAGAAAACCCACTCTACCTTGAAGAGAAATGAGTTACTAATGTGTGTTTATTTATCAGCTGTTGGAATACACAGCAAGGAGACTAAAGGTCTCAGGTGGCAGGTAAATGAACACCCTCCAGTTGTGCCATTAATTCCTAGGGAGCAAGAGGAAGAGCTCACCAACTTGCCAGCTGTAAATCACTAACTGGCTTTTCTGGAGAGGACAGATTACTCCTCATCTCTTCCAGCCAAAGCTGGTCCTCCCCAGCAGCCCTTGCCACTTCCAGAAGAGATGGACATCTATCAGCCTTTTCATCGTCAGAGGCTGTTCCCCTGGCAGCCAAAGCAGAGGGATCTCACTGACAGCATGGGGCTCCCCGCATCAGCCCTTCCCCAGGACGTTCACATCCCACCTCAGCCCCATAGAACTGCAACACTACATGGTCAGACCCCAGCTCCCATCCATCAGCCCGCGTGCAGACGCGCTGCTGCCCTCAGCACAGTCCGGGTGTTTTTCCAGCCTCTCTGACATAATAAAATTTCCAAGCCCTTTGCCCTCCCTGATGCATTATCTGCCACCAGGGACAGCCGGGCTGAATGAATCAAGCCCCAGCCAGCTCTCTAAGGTCCAGGACATGCTGTCCATGGAAAAACAACATACAGCAGAGAAACAAAAAGTGAGAGACTACCTGGCTGCCACTTATAGTCTTCTCAGAAAAAGCCAGCAGTCAACAGCCAAACCTGAACATTCACGTCACTCTTTTGCTTATGGAAGGCAAGTGTACTGAATGCCTGGACTCTTTTCAGCCCAACAGTCCCATCTCTGCATTTGCAACCATAACATTGGAATAACTAGCAGGGCTCAAGCTGGTGCCCGCTGGAGTCCATAGGAGATGCAGGTGCCAGAGGCTTTTTTAGATGCAGAACAGTGATTCTTTGTACCTTTCTTTCTGTGGGTTGCAGGACTCCACCCTCAGTCACATGCAAAACAATTCCTGGATGGATGTTTCCACTAAAGACCTCAGAGTGTTTTGTAATTATTGAGTTTCCTGGTATCCGCGTCATATGGATAAATAACATTTCTGCTTATGGAAGTGCTAAGACTCACTCGAGACCCCTCCAAGAATCAGCTATGGCGTCAGGAAAAGTAACATCCTTATAGCAGGAAGGCCCCAGGGGACTCAGTGTGATCCCAGCCCTGTCTCTCCATGCCTGCCAGCTGCCCAAGGCGCAGCCCTGGGACTCCCCTCCATGCCATCCCTGCCACTGAGCTGCAGTTGCCCCAGGGTTCTGCACTCTGACTGCCGTTGGCTGCTGGCCGAGACCACCCTCCTCCTACACAAGACGCAAAGCCCTTCTGCGCGCAATGAGCCTGTCACCTATTCATGCTGGAAAAAGACCAAATGGGGTCTGTTACACCATAACGTGCTTCACTTTCTGTTTTCATTCCCCTCTCTGTTCCCTTCCAGGAAATTACAGGCCACATTCACCTTGATTTTTTCTGCCTTTCAGGACAGTTACAATTCCAACATGAGCAGAGGAAGTTACTGTCATCTAGTGCAAGCAAGACGAGAGCAGGTTTCTCCAACAGTTACTTGTCACCCCTGCATTTTACTCCCATTTTACCTAACGACTTGGCCCTGCAAAGATGCAAACACTGCCCTCTGCTCCTGCTGGCCAGAGTGCTGCTGGATGTTGCTCTGCACTGCAGGATGCTTGAACAGAGAGCTGGAGCTCAGCAAGATGCTGGCCAAGGCATACACACTCCATAGGGCAGGACAGGTGAGCTGATGAAAGCTCTCCACAGCAATGTCTCCAAGGGCCAAGAGATTCATCGAGCTGTAGCAATGTAGGAGACCAAGAACTAACATGGGCTTTGAGTCAGCCTGACCACAAAACCATTAGAAAAGTGGTACTTGGGCAGGGAATGCAGCAAGAGCTGGAGGACGTGCTCTAGCTCCAGTTGGAGGAAGACCTGCGGAGCTGGCAGAGCAGATCGAAGCTTAGCCCTGGGAAATGCTGAGCACTGAGTAGCTACAAACCTTACAATATAGAAACATTGGATAAGAAGAGTCACTAAGTCCTATCTCTGCAACTGCATGCAAACACACACTAGGCCAGAAGATTCTTCACAGAAGGCCAGAAGATTCTTCACAATATCTACTTTTCACACACCACACACCCTCAACCCCTTCCCCCAAGCAAACTAGAATAAAACTAAAACCAGTGGGATAAGAGACTGGTAGCCACAAAAGCACAGATATCCCAGAAGAAACGACTGAGGGAAGCCAAGGACCTGCCGGGATCTGCGGTCCCTGCCTTAGCTGGAAATATTTTTCCCTGGGTAAACCATGGCAGTCACTGTCCTTGGCTTGCGCTGAAGTCAGTGGGAGCTTAGCACAACTCATTCTTTAAGAGCAATGTCTCTGAATAACAAGAAAACACAGCATGGCAATCACTGAGCCCAGTGAATAATGGGTTTCATAGGTGCTCTCAGAAGGGGAGAAGGAAAATCCCGTCTGGCTCCAAACAGCTTTCTATGTGCATTGGCAGGTCCTTGGTATTTCTCCCAGACGGGGAGGGCAGGCCCGAGCCAAGTGCCCATGGTACAGCACATCCAGGCTTACATAACCCAAGGGGCCCAGGGTAATAATTAACACTGGCTTATTGCCACTGGCTTTGTGCTGGAGTCACCTGGCTGTTTGGATTAAATGTATAGTGGCCATTTAGACAAGGAGAAGGCTCCCGGCACAAGGATTTACGTGGAAACAACCCCCAGGGAGGGCAGTGAGCAGGGGACTGTTGCAAACATGTAATGTGGTCAGGGGAGCAGGACCCTTTTTAGGGAGCTTTGCCTGGGTGAGTCCCGAGCGCAATGTACCAGCAAGCGAGCTCTCATTTCTCTCTCCTTGGCATCCTTTCCAAAAGCAGACACTATCAGCACAGCTCAACTTTATCTCATGTCCCGTCTTTACCTTTCTTTGCTTATCTGATGTCTCACTTACACGTCCTATCACTCTTTGCTTTCTATAACCTTCTGTTTGCTATTGATACGCGGTCTGTGCCACTGTCTGGGGCAAAGGAGATTTGGGACTTCTTGGTCCTGTTCCCACTTTCCCTCTGCTTTGCTCTGTGGTCTCGGACACATCATTCCATTGCCCTCTGATTAGCCACAGGTCATAGAAGTCAGGTCACCTTACAGAAACGTCACTTTACTCTTATTCCTTACACTTAGTCCTTACCTTGAGAATGACCTTCCCAGACAACTGTTCCTCCACCACTAGTTCTCATGAAGAGTTTATAAACAGCCAGAAATCGCCAGTAAAACCATTCAGAATCATAGAGAGCACTGACAAGTGTTAGGGACTGGCTCGCAGTCATTATACAAAGGCTGTAACACTGCACAGGTGTCCATTCATGCCTCAGAAAGCCAATTAGAGATGTTTTAAGTCAATGAGACTTAGGTATATGTATAATGATGCCATGCTGTGCAGAGTTGCCAAAACAAAGACATGATAAACCTATCTACAGATGTAGCGTCAAAGAACTTATATATATGCTTATCTTCAGGTGGCTTAAGGCAAAGCCACCTTTTTCTCATGAATTAGCAAGACCTACAGCCCAGCCTAGGCAGGCCAGTAATTCCATGTAAAACAAACACCCCAAACTATTTTTTTTTTAATTTCTACTTTTTTGTGTGTGACAAACTTCTGAAAATACCATTACTTTTCATGCAGAATTAACTCTCCTTTCACAGCAAATATGACACCGCTCTTCTGAGCAAAATGTTGAAACTTTAAGATAAGCTTATATTTCCCTACAGGTAAGTATCTAAAACTAGGGAAAAAATACAGAAAAACACACACACACACACACCCCACACACAGAAACTGTACTTAGAAAAGGAAAACAAAAAGTAAGAGAGAATAAGTGTTTCATGGACAATATTCCAGGCTAAAACATTGCTTAGATCTTAAGATTTCTGCACTGCTGTGCTCCAAGAGTGGGTATTTTGCATTACTCCACTTCAGCTGTAAGTACTGCCACTTGCAGAAGAAATAACAACTTCTGCCCCAAGTACCTTGCAGGGTGAATTACCCAACATTACAGCAATATCAGAACTCCAAAGGAGATGGGGAGGAGACTGAGACACTGGTTAAAATAAAGCAACTTGTTTAATGCATAATGTCTGTAGGGTGAGAACAGAAGGGAATCGGAGATCCTCTTGGTGCAGGTTTGCTAATTAAAGCTTCTATGCAATTAGAACTCTTAAAGCAGCTGTCCTTAGGACTCTGGTCTTCAGGCTACATCTCAGGAGGTAACAACACCACAGAGTGACCAGAGCTTGCTCTGCCAAGTCCCTCAGTCCTCTTGCCAGGCTCATAGGAGTGCTCTAGGAAAAATAAAGGTCTGGAGATCCATGGCTCATCAGCTGGCATGTTTTGGTGGCTGTACTTCAGGGAAATGCTTTAATCACCAAGTGCCCATTAGTCTCAGTGTGATTCTTGCTGGGAGAAGCTCTGGACCCGCTGCACCATTGCTCCCATAGAGACTCAGAAGCGGACACCAATAACGTTGCTGGTTTCTTCTTCCAGTGTAGGCCGAGCACCCGAAAGCATATTGCAAGAGATGTCCCAGCTTGCAAACCACAAGACTATCGTGTTCGTGCCTGTGTTGTTGCCCATGGGAAGCAATGGTTGTTGCAGGACAGGGAATCTTATCCTCAGGCCTGAGGCATGCTTCTTACTTCAGGTCCCACACATCTCTCCTTCAGATGTGGGATTCGCAGCAGAGCCAACTGAAGCGCCTTGGCACCAAGACCTCCACCATGCTGAGCCATTCTTTCACAATCTAATCCCGTGACCGGTCTTACTGCATGCTCCTTCCATCCAAGGATCGCATACACAGCAGTCAAGTCCCACAGTGTCACCACGATGAATTGCCATCCCCGTTTGACAAGACAGGGAACTGAGGCACATGGCAGTAGAGCCCTTTGCCCTGGGTCACACAGCGAGTCACCATCCCAATCTCAGACTCTGAAGCCCTCCTTCTTCATGCTAGCCCCTAGAGCTTGAATTTCCTCAAAACCTGCTCGCTCTAATTTATTAACCACAATCTGACTGAGGTTAATAGTCAGCTGCAGACCTGTTCCACAGCCGTCAGAAACCAAAGAAGGCATTCGGGGCCCAGCGGCTGCCAGGCGAGGCGTGAGAGCTCCGGTGAAACATCTCGCACCTCCCAAGAGTTTTGAGGTGAGGAAAAACTGAAGGCGGCTTGAGGTCTGTTCCATCACCTCTCTGTTACTCAGCACCTGAAAACTTACATCTAGGTGAATCAAAATTTCATGCACTAACTTGATTTCAACCACTTTCTTGATTACAGAGCTGGCTACAAAGGAAATTGATGAATAATAATTTCAAAAAGGGATATAAAATTTCCATTTTCATTTTATTGTCAAAGTAAATATATTTTTATGAAGAACAAAAGAAAATATACAGAATTGTAACTTATGTACACTGGCTTTATAGGTATTTTTGTTTCCAATTTACACAAATTTTGATACGTTATTAAAAGATATTTTATATAGATATGCATCTATGTACAGTTTTATTTACATACATTCATAGGATGTGATATAAACCAGTCAATAGATGATAGCTCATTTATATTAATTTCTAGAGGACAAAAGGAATGCATTCGCTTTAGCTAGACCTGCTGTTCTTACACAGCACGGGCTCCTGCTCTGCCTAGCACTAGGACGGCAGTTATCTATTTCCCATTTTGCCAACAAAAAGACAAACAGATGCTGTCTGCGAATGGAAAGAAAATGCAACATCCATTATAAAATCGTTCCTAATTACTGAATTCTATTTTCTTCTAAAGCTTCTTACAATTGCCAGAGTTCAAAAGGAAAAACAAAACAAGAAGAAGAAACACAAACAAAGTTGCTTGCCTGCTACCATCTGATTATTTGCTTAAATTCCCTTCTTAGCCATCTACCATACGAATTTGTTTCTTTTGGCTACTGTTCTCACCCATTTGCCCAGCCCAGCTGCGTGGAGCTCTGACATGGCTGTTGGTAAGGGAAGGTTCAGCGCTGAAGCTCACCCTGGGTCAGAAGATCTCCTGGTGCTGTCCCACCAGGCCATGATGCTCCCCTTACTCCCAAGTCACTGGCACACCCTGACAAATGGTCAGGGATACAGAGGCTCAGCCCCAGCCAGTGTGGGCAGGGGATGCTCGGGATGCCCAGTGCTCACCAGGACCACTGGGCACCTTGGGGTTTCTCCTCCAGGATCACACAAGAGGACAGGAATGGAGATGGGAGCAGAGCACAGCCATTCTCACAAACAGCTTACTGTTGCTTTACACTCTACACAACAGATCTTCTGCTAAAGACAGTGGATGCTTCCAAACAGTCAAAGGAAAGCAGCGTTTCCTTTGATGTGTGGGCATCCTTTCACCCTCAGTGGCAGCACAGGACAGGAAAAGCATGCACATGGTACGCGATGAGCCACACCAAAAGGTCTCCACACCAAGCCATTTCACCCAGCCTGAGCTTTGGGTTTGTTTGGGATATATCTTTGCTTAAATATATACATATATATATGTATGAATATATATACATAAATATTTATATATAGCCCTAACCGAGGAAAAGGTAAATGTGAGCTGGAGAAATGAGAGAGGTGTGGGGGTGCATTGCAGCGCTTGCCATGCCTCGCCTCTCCCTCTCCCCGACTCCCACTGTTCCTCCTCCTGTGGCCAGCCCCTACAAATCCTTGGCTCAGGCAACCCAAAAACAAAGGAGTTGTTTTCATTTCAAAAGGAATTTGCTGTTTCCAAACTGGACAAATAGAGCAGCTTAATAAAAACTCACAATGAATGGCCTGTACATGAGCAAAGCCCTCAGGAATGCCAGGGCTATAATTAACTAGCTGCAAGCAACTCTTACATTTTCATGTGCAGCAGAAAACAGCTAAAAATAAAACACTGTAATTTCCAAAAGAAGCAGCAGGAAAGAAGGGAAAGATAGGAGGAAAGGAAAATAACATCCTTAAAAAAAAAAAAAGACAAAAAAGGAAGAACACCCCCCTCCCCTGACCCAAAAAGAACTTCATTCTCAAATCATCTTTAAAGGACATGGGACACTCAGACATGGTGGTATCAAGTAACAGCATTGACTGTTGTGTGAAGACAAATAAATTATCACTAGAAATATAGTGAGCAAAGTGCTGTCATCGGCTGCTGTAGGACGGCTGAGCGGGAAGGGGAAAGCGGGACTGATCAGTTCACGGAGCGGACGGAGCGGTTGCTTCGGGGGAATCGATGCACCTTGACGTGTTTGGACAAGTGGTCGCTTCGAGCAAACTTCTTCTCGCAGACGGGACACTGATAGGGTTTCACCCCTGAGTGGGAGCGCCTGTGCCGAGACAGCTCATCTGACCTGGAGAACCTGCAAGAGAAGAGAGGCCTTTTCAGACAAATGAATAAATTCTCTTACAGCCCCCAAACCTCCCCTCAGGCCACTCAGAGACTGCTTGTGGCAAAGCCCAATATGCAAACTGAAAGGGCCAAGACACACGACAGAGCCAGTCTGGTCCCAGCCAGAGGTCAGCAATAGTAATGAAAACACACAATTCACAACCTCATCCCATGTAAACTCAACTTGGCACAATGCATGGATGCATCATTTGTAGAAACCTTGCCCTAAGCCCAATCATAGTCCCCTTCAGAGCCAGTCCCACAGCCTCCCTCCTGCAAAGCCAAGCAGAGGTAACCACCAACATCCCACAGGTGAGGTCTGCTCCAAGCTCCCACCAGCACTATGGCACATCCATCTGAGATGAGCTCCAGATAATAGCCAGATATAGTTACCCAGAAGCTATCCGGCTTATCAGATCCAGCTGAAAAATTAGCCTTTGCACATGCTCCTGCAGGCTAAATGAAGAGCAATTAGCATCTCAGTACCAGAGATGCTCAGGGCTGTAACAGCTGAAATCCAGGTGGGCCCCATGGCCATTAGCATAGATACTTCAAGAGCAAATTGAAATCAAGATGGGGACTTTAATTACCAAAATTGTCTCTCAGAGTCATTTTAATTTCAGATATTCCCCACTTCCCACCTCAACAGAAAAATCCCCAAATCCCACTGCTAGTTTCATAGGCTTTATTGGACTCCAATCAGCCAGTCCTTTGGTCTGGGCAGCAGGGCTGGCTCTGTTTCCAGCTTGGACATGACTGGGAGCCACAGGGTTAATTAGCACTGTCATGCTAAAACAGCCCTGTCCAGATGGGTACAAAAAATTTGCTGCCTGACAAAGGGCAATTAAGTGTTTTGTTGCCAGCACAGTAACAAAGAGCAGCACAGAAAGCGAGCTTGCAAGAAATGGTATCAGCTGTTTATTTACAATAAATAAATGAAGTAATGGGCAGTAGTGGAATAAATGGGGGAAAGAACATGTAGAAAAATGTGCCCTTCTCGAGCAAAATATCACATCACCAACCGGGTGAATACGCTATTTTTATGAAAGGGGAAAAACAGGACTGCTGGGCTCCTATGAATAAGTCCTTCATGCAAGAAAAATAAGTTTCCACATAAAGGTTTTAATTAGCAGTGATCTCCCGCCACTAGTTGCAGAACAGGGCACAGGCACTGGGAACGCTGGGAAGAGCTCCTTCAGTTCCCACAGCTCTTCAGTCTGCTGCTGCTACCCTGAGAGAGCCAGCACAGAGCAGATGCAAATACTTGCCCTGGGCAAGGTGTGGATGCATCTCCCCCAGGGGCATTTCTAGGGGAGATTCCTTCACCTGTTCTCTTACTTTTTTGCCTTGTCCTTGCTGTGGTACCTCCATGGTGAAAGAGTCAAATTTACAATCAAGAGCAAAAGGCAGGTGCTCTAGTGGAGCCACCAAGCCATTCCTTGCCTGGGATGCATCTTCACAAAGGCTACCACAGGAGCTTCTTTTCACCTCTGGGACCTGCAGACTTGCTTGCTCTAACACCCCTTCTCCTTCCAGCCTTGGCTTCCTGAAACCATGTCCTGGACCTGGGAGCAGCAGGGCCAGGAGATTCTCCTGTCTCTAGCAGCGAGCAGGTCCCACTGCCACATCCCTGGAGGGATGGTCTTGCAGAGCTACAAGCAGATGGGATTTGGCAACATTCTGGAGAGAGCAGGTTGTTGCCTGTGCAGGCTGTCTCAGAGGGACTCAGGACTAGGAATAGACCAGTTGCCAGTGATGGCAATGGCAACCACGTCAAGGAAAAGAGGGAGCAGCAAGAGGAAAGCTCCTTTGCGAAGAGCTGCCCTCTTATATATTGCCTTATCATCTAGGGAAGGAGTAAAACCAGATGTGGTTGGGTTGCTTTGTCCCATGTCCTTGGCTGTTAAGGTCACCATCTGCAACAGAAGTGCCGTAGCACATGGCTAATCCCGCACAAGAGCTCCACAAGTGCATTTCAATGGGAATCGCATGGTGAGTGGGGGAGAAGGAGGTGCACATTGGGAACAAGCAGCTCTGCTCCTACCCTGGGAGCTCGGATGAGTTCATCCGATAAAAATACACTCTGCCTCATAACGATGTCCTTAGCTGAAGAGGCAGGAATGTTGCAATACTGTTCCCCAGCAGTCACGGAAAGATCAACTTACGAGCCCACAGAAATAAACCTCAAGCTATCGGTGTGTTTACAAAAAAACAACGCAAAGGTTAGGACAAGGAAGCCAGGAAGACCTGGCGGCCTGGCTCCATGGTGAAATGATATTTGCAGCACATTCTGGCGCTGAAAACACCCCAAGAACCAGGCAATCCCACAGCAACTGGAAGAGTTGCTTCATCCCCCTGTCTGGTGGGACCCCACAGGACCTGTAAGCGCATCTCCCTTGGAGACAAACCTCAGAGCTCCCTGGTGTGCAGGACACGTGTCCTGTGGCTCCTGGCTACACGAGGACACGTGGCTCACAGGGCAGGAAAGGTCAATCACTTCAGCTGGTCCTCCATGGCCCCCACCATGGCCACCAGCTACTGGGCTGAGCCAGGCTATACCTCTGCTCTGCAGCGGAGGAGAGGCTCTGGACGTGCATCCTGACCTGCCCTAAGCCTCTAAACCCCCCCAGCCAAACCTCTGCCACCTGCAGAGCGAGCTGCAGGCAGTGCTCCCAGCCCCAGGATGCGCAGGGCCCTTAAACGCTCTGGCCTAACCCTGCAGGTGTTAGGAAAAAGGGCAGCTTTGGGCACTGCTGCCCAGGGGAGGGACAGCGAGAGCTTCTGTGGCTCCTGACACAGCATGGCTGCTCGGGCCAGCCCGTGCCACAGCCCCGTGTGTTGGTGGGGATGTCTGAGGGGCAGAGAACCAGCGGCTGCCAAAGGCACGAGCTGGCCAGGCACGGATCAGTGCGCCAGCCAGTCCAGCGGGGTATCGAACTCAACGGGTCACTGGCCACTCCTCACCACCTCCTCTGCACCCTGCAGGAAACATTTCTCTCCGTGCACCAGGGAAGGGCACCAGCAAGGAGGATTCAGCCTCCTCCAGGGCTCTGCCACTGTCTTGGGGGCTGGCGAAGCCCCCCCACAGCCCTGCCCTGGTGCAGTTACAGCACACAGCTTCCCTGTGGCAGCGCTGCCCAGTGAGCAGGGCGAGCTTTAATCCCCTCCACTCAGCTGCCTTGTGCTAGGCAACACTTTGTTTTGTTTTCGAAATGACCATCTTCAGCGAGCTCAGATCTCAAGTGTCTTTGGTGAAAAATAAATACACAAGCACAAGAATGTAGGGGAAAGAGGGAGGGAAGCAGAGCCCGGCAGCACTTCGGTGCTTAAATTCATTTGAGATGATACAAAACTGGGAGAGGACAGAGAGTCTGGATGCATTTGACATAAGTCATGCGAGACCACAGCTCTTGTTGCACTTCTGGAAAAGGTAAACACACCTTATTAATGAAAGGGGGCTGAGCAATTCAGTGCTCTGTTGGGTCTGCCCTTTGGTGTGGCAGTGGGATGCATGAAGCCCTAGGTAGCAGCAAAGAGGGCTCCCCGGGAGATGCCTCCCTCCCCTCTCACCTCCATGGATGCCCTGCTGACATCTGGGGGTGCTGGGGGCCAGGTACCTGCCTGTGCCGCGTGAACACAAGACAAGCAGACAAAGTGAGTTTGCACAGCTCCCCCAGCAGCTGCTGGTGAACAGGAGAAACTCCTCATAGATAACGGGATCAATTCATCCCTAGTGGGCTCCTCTTCTTTAAGGGGTTTGGCTGGCAGAGAGCAAAAGGTGCAGATGCTCCGTGCTGCTGGAGCAGCACATCTCCTGGCCCACCCGACGATGCACCCCGTGCTGCAGCAGCAGGCACCCGGCTGCCAAGTCAGCATCCCTCCCTCACTGCTTCACGCGTTTCCCTAAATGCTTCCCTCTGGTTCTGCAGCCTGGAAAGCAGCAGCCCTGCGGGAAGACAGAGCTAGAGGTCACCCAGAGGCAATGCTTCAGACTCCTGAGCCTGAGCCACACAAGTCACCGGAAGCATTGGCATAAATCTCAGCATGGACCAGACCCAAACTCTCACGTGCCACATGCATTTGCCACGGAAACGAGGGTTTTGCTCACATCCCAGCACGAGGAAAGCCAACACGACACCTACAGGCACGTTCGCAGGCAGAAGGCACATCTGCTGCCTGCACGCACGTACTCTGACAGCCGAATAAACAGGAGCAGTGCCCCTGTGACAGGCCAGGAACCGCACCGCCTGCGCCTGGTGGGACAAACCGGGGAACAAGGGGGCTTTAATTTCAGTGCATTTCCAGCAGCAGCCCCTGAGCCCAGCTCATCAGCAGTGCCACAGGCACAAATGAAAAGAAAATCCCTGCCTGTTTATAGAAACACCACAAACTGAAACAAGGAAAAAAAATATCACCAAAGAAATCAATTGCAATGATCCCCCCAGGTCCCCCGAGAGGCTTCAAACTAGTCCAGTTTGGGAACAGAGGATTCAGCCCTATTCTAACCTTTTCCCTCAAACCAATCCAGCCATCTCTAATTGCTGCATGTCTCACATAGTTGCATTTTTACTCAACGCTCTCCTGTTACTTTTTACCTTGTCTGTTCCCCATGATCACCACCCATTTCCTCATTAGCCATTGCTCACTGAAGCTCTGCAGGATATTCTTTGAAAGAAATGTGGTTTAATTTACTACAAGGGAGTTAAGACTATGTTTTGCTCCCATCATAATTTTCGGTGCTCTTTATTAACACTAGCCAGCAGGCAGACTATTAGCACAGCTAATTGGAAAGAGGGATGAAGGCCTCCATCAAAGTTTCTGTCAAAAAAATTTCAACTTTTTCTCTTAAAAAGTTTTAATGCTTTCTACTGGTATAAAAAAATAATAAAAATCACCTCTACTTTTGTAGAGATCACCTGTACAAGACGTTTTGCTCAATCAAACCTGCAATCTTCCATTCAAGCAACACTCAATTCCATCTCAGCCTTCTGGGTATGTTGTTACATCTGACAGCTTTTTGCAACTTTGAGCAGCACCCACGCGTTTTTCTCAATCAATGCAGAGAATAAAACCCAGAGCAGGCTGGAGTACCAGTGCCAGCATTTCCAGAAGGAACAGGATGGAGTGCATTTTCTACGAAACTGCACAAAATGCTCTTCTTAATTGCATTTACATAACACGGCCCTTCGCTGATCATGCTTAACCCCCCGCAGCCGGAACCCCACACAGCTATGCACACCATGACTCTGTCCTAAACCACCCAGCTCATTTACAGCCCTCAGCTGGTACCAGCTGAGCATCTGCTGCAGCTGGTGTGTTGCAACCAGATCCATGTGACTGCAAGGCATTGCCTGCAGTAACAGGCTTAATCTAACCATCTTGGAATGAAATATAAGTTATAATGGGCTTTAAAGACACTCATACAGCTGGTGGCAGCAGGTGATGCTCTGCCACTTAATTTATCTAAGCCCTTGGATTACCTAATAGTAAGAAAAAAGTTCAAATTCTCAAACAAACCGAGCCACTTTTGGGAACAGAAACTGTTCAGAAATGAGTGCAAACACTGAGAGTGCTCAGAAAGTTCAGTGAAACGAGCAAAAGGGCGAGGGGAACAGGACCCTGCTGCACCCCAATACTAACCTCCATCCACAACCTGGCCACGTGCACGCAAAAGGCTTTTCTCCTGTATGCCTCCTCAGGTGGGCTTTCAAATGGCTGCTTTTCGTGTACATCTTGGTACAACCAGGGAAAGAACATTTGTGCATTTTAATGAGTTCTGCTGCAGGGTTCTTTTGAAATTTCTGACCCATGATGATTCCCGTCTGACCCTGGATCATGCCTCCTGGCCCAATTGGCTTGGCGGCGATGGGGACGGGAGCAATGCGGACAAATTTAGAGGACAAGTTCAAATTGGATGACTGAACTATCTGGGGCACAAGGGCAAATGTCTGTCCTTGGATGTTGACTAGGAGCTGTGCAATTTTAATGTTGTCTTGTGCTGGTCCTTGGGAATTAGGGCTGGTGTTGGACTCCTGTTTGACCTGTACAGGTTGAATTTGGAGCATAACCGGTATCCCGTTCTCCAGGGGCATTCCTCCATTTGAAGCCTGGCCACCTTCCGTGGAGCTGCTCAACTGTTCGTTTTTACTCTCTTTTAAACTAGAGCTGGGTAACATATGGTCTTTTTGCTGTAGCGAGGCAACAGAAACTTGGCTGCAAGCTCTCAAGTCCTTGGTCTCACTTTTAGGTCTGTCTTTGAGCTCCAGCTCCATGTTCTCTTCCAGAAATTCCTCAATTTCCTCAAGTGTGGGCTGAAATGGTCCAGAGTCTTCCATATCCACAGCAAATTCAGGCAACCTAAAGTACTCCTCTTTGACTATGGGCTGAAGTCTCCTTTTGTCCCACCATGACATGGCGGTGTTCCCCAGAGATGCCTGGGACAACAAGTAGTCTAAGATGCTGTCCTGACTCTCCGCACTGGACGTGCTCCCATAGCTGGAGCTGAGAACCTGGGAGTCCGGGCTGGAACAAGAACAAAAGCTGGACGAGTCGCTGTCATCTTCTGACAGGGGAGAAGGCAGCATTTGGTAGGACCTCACCCCTGCCGTCATGTCCCCAAAGTATCCCAGAGAAGACCTCATAGATGAAAAGGACTCATCGGTAGGCAGCAAGTGATCCACCATTCCTGGGCGATGTCTTAGGGTATCCCAACAGCATATACCACGCGGCAAAGGTTCAGGTGGGAGCCTGGGTGCAGGGAAACAAAACAGCAGCAGTCAGAACTCAGTTTAATCATTTACCTCCATGAACTAAACCTCGCAAAGCCCTCTAGCTCGCAGGAAAGTCCCAAGCATCCAGCCTTGGTGCGCACATGCTGCTGCACGCTGCAATACGTCTGTACCACCCCCAAAGGACTGTCAGGGCCTAAGCGCCTCGCAGGATTGCACCACATATTTGCAAAAGAATTCTTTCAGAAACCATTTCACAACCGTGTGTACTCTAGATTTACAGCTCCCTTCCAGAATATTACTGGCCAGAGGAACTATACTGCAGGCTTTCACCTAACAGTGAAACTGAGAGCCAAAGAAGGGAATGGAGAGCGTAAAAAAAGAAAAAAGTATTGAAATTTTTAGCACCCATAAAAAAAAAAATCAAGTTTACTGCTGGTGTCCATAAAATGCAAATCCTTTCCTTATCTTGTAGCTTTCCACCAACCTTATTTTTAACTTCCTCCGTTCCACAAATATAGGCTAATCAGCGGAATGCAAGGATCAATCTGTCAGGAGCCAGGAATATTTACTGTGCTTCAGCATTTACTAGGCGGATTTTCCCCTCCAGATGTAATGAATCAGTGTGCCAACGTCATCGTCACCTGCGCTGCCCTTAATCAGGCTGGCACGGCGCTGAGCTAATTGCCACGGCCTGGCAAGGCAGCTGGTGGCTGCTTTCACCCCATCACTCTGCGCTCCCATCTCTCTCTGGCAGCGGAGAATGAGCTGACCCCAGCCTCATGCCAGTTGCTGAGTGGGGAGGGCAGCCCTGTGCCCGGTCTCCCCCATGTGGAGGTGGCAAAGGGGCAGTGTCCCGCGGGGACACCCCGCCGTGAGCCCTAACCCCGCTGCCACCCGTGCAGACACCACGGCCAAACCTGACCTCACTAGCGCAGCCAGGCACATCCCGTGCTTTCCCACTTAAGCCCAGCAAAATTCCCAGTACAATTACTGGGGAGGCAGGAGGGACAAGCTGTGGGTTTGTTTTCTTCTTTTTTCACCCCCACCCCGGTGGAAAAGAAAAAAAAAAATTGCTTACGGGCTGGAGACTGTGCCCCTTAGAGAGCGACTGCAGAGACCTCCGGACGGAGCAAACACTGGCTCTCAGTCATCCGCTCAAGGTGACTGATTGAAAACAGAGCTGTATATGTGCATAATAAAACAACTCTTTCTGTGGAAGGTATGCGGAGCGCAGAGATAGAAGTCATTTGATCAGCCTATGAGGTTTTGTGTGTGTGTGAATTAGGAGGCATGTGACCAGCGCGAAGGAAATGCCAGTCAAGCTTGTTACACGCTGTCATTTTCCACAGGCTCTGCCGCTGCGCTTTGGACGTTTTGCCATGAATAGTCAATAGCTCCCAGTTTTGTGCAGGGAAGGGGAAGCTTGTTATTGCTGCTGCTGAGCATCCTTGCTGCCTGAGCTCCAGAATTTGCCCGTCTTTGCCTTCTCTGGAGAAAAATCAAAAGCCATCTATGTGTTTAGCACCTAACGTGGCGCGAGATGCTTCACACAACACCCTTAAAGAGCTCCATCCCACTAGCAGCACCTATTAATATTTCACAGGAAACAAGGAAAAAAATACCACACATTTCTATATTTCTTAAAGACACAGCTTCCTCCCTTATATGCACACGAGGACACAGAGACAGGTTGATAGAAAGAAACTTAAAAGTAAGACAGCATTTTCCTGGTTTGCACAGCCCGTCAGGCAGCTACGCCTCTGACCCGATAACAAAATACTCACATGTGCTGAACACGAGGAAGTTCAAACAGAGGTTAGTGGCTCTGCTTTGCGACCTCAGACTATAATAATCTCTTATAGTAAAAGTGAAGAGCCAGGAGAGCCGTGTTTAAGACACATGACGTCTCTTTTTGTAAAAAAAAAAAAAAAAAAAAAAAAAAAAAAAACCCTCTGCTGGAGGAACTTTCCCTTGAGGCAAAAGTCACAGAACTGAGCGATGTGAAACAGAAAACCCAGTCTGTTTCTGAGAAGTTTTTGTTGCTCCCAGTAAGAATTCACCCCGGCAGCTCACTTCGTGCCTGCACCAGAAAGGGGTGACTGCCTTGTGACACAGGAGGCAGAGAGGAGCTCTTGCCCTCAGCTGCTTTCCAATCCTCCCTCGTACGTCTGCATTGCTCCAGCTCAACTGCTGAAGAACAGTGCTGTGAGTGAAATCTGGACCACGACATGTTTTTTCTAAGAAAAGCTGGCGTGCTCTGCATGCACGGGGAATGAGCGTCCACTCAGAGCAGCTGGCAAGGTTTTCCAAAAAAAAAAAAAAGGCAAAAAAAAAAAACAAAAAGCTCAAGTTTTCTTTAAATGCCTGCAAGAACTGGGAAGCCACATATCAAAATATCCATGGATTTCACAGGGAATAAAACTAAATCTTATTTTGAATGGAGACTGAAAAGAGAGTGGGGAAAAAAAACAACCGAGCCCTAGCAGCTGCTGTGAGCAACATACCTCAGCAGAACCCAGGCAGCACGCTCATTTCCCCATCGCTTTTGAGAAGGAGCAATGTCACTTGGTGTAACCAGAGTCGTCTCGAGAAGACAGGGGACTGTCAGAGGCAAACAGATCCAGGCACATCGCGGGCCAGAGCTGCTTTCTGCGCGCTCGCAAAACTTGCACAGCAGCCAAGAAGATTTTGGGGAATGCCTGGAATGCGGGATCGGGCCCAGGCTCTATTTTATCCTAAAGGCCAGACTAACAACTAAAAGGCTTTCATCCCTACTTTGTCTAAAGCCAAAACCAGAAGCTTAAAAAACAAAAATAAAATAAATAAATAAAAAAAAGCCAGGGCTACGCGAGCTATGAAAACTAATGATGCTGTTTACATAAAGCACTTTCATCCCTGGGAGGGATGAAAACATGTCAGAAATGTAAGCACCTATACAGGGAGCTGAGTGCCCGAGCCACTGGAAAACAGCCGCTCCTGGAGTGAAATAGAGCAGCTGTTCAACAGTGCACGGCAACGCGACGGGCTCCAACTTTTAAGAGTTCCCTAGGTTGTTATGATGTCCCTTCTGCCAGAAACATGTTGTTCTGCTTAAAATCTGTCCGTCTAATCACCAGCTTAAAGGGAAACAGAGAGAGAAGGCATATTCTGTCTCAGAATAACCTTAAAATGTTAAGTCCCGGGAACTTGCTGCAACACGGGGACCCATTTCCCAGCACAGATAACACAGCAGTACCTGGGTTCAGATATGCCGACAGTCATTTCCCATGTATGTTGCTACAGCTCTTTCTAGTGTAGGACTAACCTGTTTACTGTTTTCCCTTGTTCCCTGGAAGATTTAATATCTGTTCAGGCTGACTCGTGCTCCACAGACAGAGCCATAAACTGGGCAGTGAATCAGGGCCAGCGTTTCTAAGAAATCAAATGGAAATGCATGGGGAGGTAATAAAACAATAATTTAAAAAAAAAAAAAAAAAAAAAAAAGGATCCAAGAGCCAGGGAATCCGTTGACGCTCAGTCCTGCTGCAAGGTGGCTGCACTGCTTATCGGACACTAGGGGTGGGGGGGCTACATTTAGGGGCCTCCCTGGCTTTTTTCAACGCCACTGCTTCTGGAATGCTGTAAAAACCTTCCTCAGAGCCCTGTTTTCTCCCCGTTTTCTGCAAAGTGCCCACCTTTAGACCCAAACTTCGGCCTCCACGAGCGGCACGCACCCCGTGTCGGCACCAAACTCCCCAAACACCGCGCGGTGACAGCGGCCGGGGGGGGGACACAACCCTCACTCCGGCACTGCCAGATCTCCAACGCTGCTAAGTTGTTATTATTTTCCCCTATTTTATTGATCCTTTTTCTATTTTTTTAGCAGGCTTTGGTAGCTCTCCCCCCCATCCCACCCGGCCGGGAGCAGCGCACCCCCCCACCGCCCCTTGTGCACTGCCCAGCTCCAGCCCTGCTGCAGCCCCCCCGCTGCCATATCCCACCCTCCCCCGGTGCAAACCCTCACCTGAACTCCTCTGCAAGCCGAGCCGGGGCAAAAACAACCCAGAAAAATGCAAAAGCAACGACGAAAAGGCAAAGGAGCGCGGTGCAAAAATATAGTAGAAAATGCAAAAAATAAAAATAAAAAAATAAAATGAAAAATTAAAAAACCAAGGCCGAGACACCCCCCCCCCCCGGGAGCGTAGTAGCCCCCAGCCCAGCCCACCCCCCGGTGACAGATCCGAGCCCCGAGCGGTGGGCGCAGCTCCCCCGGGAGGCGGCTGCGCGGGTGCGGAGCGCGGCGCGGGCCGCGTAGTGCTTTATCCCCGCGGGCCGGGCGGCCGGCGGCGGCGGGGGGGCCGGGGAGAGGCTCGCCCCGCTCCGCCGCCCCCATTGGCCCCGCGGCGCCGGGGGCCGGCCCCGGCCCGGCCTCGATGGGAGCCCGGCCCCCGGCGTGCCCGCGGCCGCTGGATGCTTGTGGGGGGGTAGGAAGGGGAGTGCTGGGGATGGGGGGTGTCCTCCATCGTGCTAGCATGTGGGGGGCTGTAGGCACGCGTGGAGAGGCTCGGCGAGGGGGGGTATGTGCACGAATATGCACCTGTATGTGCGTTGTGTCCGTATGTATATGCAGGTTATGTATGGGCTGATATGCACTGATATATGCGCTGGTTACATACATATAACCAGTGTATATGTACATGGATGTGTACATATATATACATTCGTTATACATACATATGTACTGCTTACATATATACACTTTTGTATTTACATATATACACTACATATATACATGGATATATACACGAGTTATATATATACAGAAATATGTACACTTGTTATATATACACATACATATACACTTATTGCGTAACTACATACATGCACACTGGTTACATATATCATAGAATCATAGAATATCCTGAGTTGGAGGGGACCAACAAGGATCATCAAGTCCAACTCCTGAGTCCACACAGGACCACCCAAAAATCAGACCATATGTCTGAGAGCGTATATAGATGTATGTATACACTGTTTACATATATATGTATATATACACTCATTAAATATATATATACACACACACTAGTTACATATATACATGGATATATACATTTGCTATATATATACATATATATACTGGTTATATATATATATATACACACACACATATATACACACACACTGGTTAAATACACTAGTATGTATGTATGCATATATGTATATACAAACTAGCGTGTATATAGATATATATACAGGTACATATACATTAATTATATATACACAAATTATACATACATTTACAATTTAAGTATAATTTATGCATAAATCTACACATTTATACATAAATTTGTAATTTATGCATAATTTTACAAGTTTTATATATGCAAATATTCATGCAATATCATGGGGGGATCAGGATCCACATTTAACACCTGTAGTGGTAAAGCCCTTCGAGGAAGCTACTGTTCGGACGCACAGGGCTGCCAGCTCCCACAGCAGTGGGTTTCCCTACTACATCAGAGATATTTCAAGGCACTTTTTTTTTATTTTTCTGATCCCTGGGAAGGCTCAGGCTGGGCTGGCCCAGTGAGATAAGTCTGGGCACCTTTCTGAGGTCTGCACTCTGATGCTGCAGGACCGTGGGCCTCAGGGCTGCAAATTGCTGTCCTGTAGGAAGAATGAAGCATTAACGTCATTTTATGAATTTATGGGGAAACTGAGGCACAGGCGGTTGAACCAAATGTCTGTGGTAGAACCAAGACACAGCCTATTCTCTTTTCAACTCCAGCCCAGTGCCTTGAAGAGGAAAACTCTCCTCAGTCTTCATTGCTTCAGAATTGCTAGCAGCAGATTTCACACTTTGGCAAACACTAAACAGCCTCTTCCAAAAGGACTTCCAGGCAAGACAAGCCCCAACAGATGCAGCTGAAGGACCTGGGGGTGCCCAGGCAGTACCCAGTGCCTAAGGATCTGAGGGGATGCAATGGCCAAGCTGGGCTGGGCAAAACCCTGAGGGGTTGCAGGAATGGTCTCAACAAAGTGGAAAGGCTGTTCTCATTTCAGCCAGTTTTATTCTACTCAGTTTGCTTTATCAGAGATTAGTGAGGTTTTCACCTTCCCTTGGTTTAGCCAGAGGAATTAGAGATGCAATTTCCACTTTCTCCAGATGCTCAGTGCCCTTGCAGCCGTCCTACGCGCAGTGCTGACTTTCAGCTTGCAGCATGGAGCAGTGCGCACACGCTTGCTGTGTCCTGCTCTTGTGCAGGAACCCCGCTCTTCCGTTCCTGTATCTCAATGAATAATGCATAAGTGCACATTCATCAGATTCCTACATACTATATTTATATACAAACACTGGGGCCAAATTCTGCATTAGTGTAACTTCACTGATGTAAGAAGCATTGCATCGGTAAAAACACTGGCCTTGAATATTTGTACCCCAAATAGATCTTTAGCAAGCCTTGTTTCACTGTTTTCTACCCCTTTGTTCCCTGAGTAGGTGAAGTTTAGCTTAATGCAATGCAAAGGATTTGATTTAGATATAGCTAAAATCCCAAACCCTCAAGGCTGGATTTATTGCAATCTCAATTGCTGGTTTGTGCAGCTACAGAACTACCTCAGAATGTTTAATGCCATGAACACAACCCAAATTTATAGTCTTAATGTTATCATTATGACCTAGAAATGCATTGGGACACATTAGTGTTCGCTCTGAATTTTGGACAACTTCTTTAGATTTAAGTTACAGTAATTTCCAACTTTTTCTTGGTCACAGAAGGGGTAGGGAAATCCCATGTTTACTCACATGGAAACGAACCAGTCCCAGTTCTGCTTTCAAGCTGCTTCCACTTCACCAGCTCAAAACCTTTCTGTTTCCCTGTCAGTATCCCACAGGGCTGGGTGCATTCAGCTCTTACTGAAGCAAATACAGAGGCTGGTGTTTCCAGAGGGCTCCAGCAGAACCAGATGTGCACCGCCGCTGCCCCTTGTGCTGGTGCTAGCCCTGTAAGGCTGCACACAGACGGAGGAGGGATCCGTGTCTTTTTCCCATTGCTATGGACCAGTCACTTCGAGAGGCAGGTGGCAATTTGGTAAATCAGGTAACGAGCTTGTGAGTCTGAGCCCAAGGACACCCACGGGATGAATATACACAGCTTCAGTTCATCATCACTCAGGGAGGAGTAACTTCAACTACATGCAGAACCCTACAGAGCTTCATACCCATTCAGTACAAGGCAATAGCAATCCTTTGGAGTTTAAATGCAATGGTAATAAACACGCAAGTGTAACTAGGGCCTCTATATTTCTCCTGGAGATTTCCCTGGAAAAAAAATAATAATTAAAATGCATGCAGGCAACACATAATGCCAGGGGAGATGAGTCCAGGGCATCCAGGATGAACCCCTGACATGAGCTCACTCACCCACCGTGTGACTGGTTCTGGACGTCCCAAAAGCCTCGCACATGTCCTGATGCCCTCAGCCATGCATGTGGGATCAGCTGTGCTGGGAAACTTCAGGAAAGTTCTTGTACATTTGTGCAGAGGCTGTGCCTTGGGGACTTCTGGAGGTCCAGCAATTTTGTAGAAATTCCTGCTCTGTCCAGGCTATTGGACATCAGGACACCCTGGACAAATAGCCAAAGTCCATTTTTTTCTGACCAGACAAAAATTCTAGACAGACAAAGGACATGCTAAAAACAAATAAACAGGATACATGAAGGCACAAGTTCTGATATTTCATTTCAGCACAAACAATTCCATTCCTGTGCTAACCCACTACCATGTAACAGAATAATGACAAAGCATGCAAAAGCTGCTGTCATGTGGAGCCCAGATCTGGGGTCATCCTTGGTGAAAGATGCCCACAGCCTCATCCTCTACAGCATCTTTTCTGAGCAGAGATTTTACCTCAGAAGTTTTTTTTCCTCCTCGCACAGAGCCTGTTGTGAGGCCTCACATCACACTCCTGGTTCTGGGGTCCATAGAAGTGCTTTTGGGCTTAAAACCAAAATTGAGATTTACAAGCTGCAGTGGCAGTGCCAGCCTCTTCTCCACCCATCCAGGATAACTGAACAAACCTCTCAAGCTGCGAACTGATTTACTGATCAATTCCTTGGAGCCCCATGACAGTGAAAGCAAATTGGCACACATCTCAGCTTTGCTCAAGGTTTTGGAGGCACTGTGAGCTTTTGCATAACAGCAGGAGAAATGCACATATTGAGACTTATCCTCTGATCACTTCTGGCTGCCAACTTTTCACAAGAACCAGCAATGACTGTTGGGCTGGGGCAGGCTTTTGGGGATGATCTTTTGTGCCATTGTCACCGATGTCTCACTTCAGCTTTCTTCTGTCCGGTGGCTTTATTTGGTACTGCAGCAAAACTGAGCCCATGCTCACTGACCTTTTCCCCTGCCCCATGCTTTTTGTGCATTGCTAGGTGACTTCCTTCCCTGTCCAGCTGGTCACCAAGTTCTTTAAAAACCAGTTGTCACCTCTATGGTTTGGTCCAGCCTGGGGAATTTCCATTGTCTCTTTTGCCACCTTTCAGGAGAGAACTTCAGTCAAACTGGTTCCCCTGCTCAGACAGCCTCTGTGGCATTCCTACTGCCCCGCCAAACACCAGGGCTAAAGCGAAGTTAAGGCACTTTCCATTGTCCTTTGTCTGATGGCTGTGTGCTAAAGATCCAGTCAGGAAAGGCAAATAAAGCTCAGCATTCAAGGCTTTTAAAACTTTCCTGGGGATAATAATAGCACGGCATTGTAAAGACAAAAAAAAAAAAATCGGGCTGAAGTTGTTCCCAAGTTGCTGTGCCACGTAGCACAGCACCAGGAAAGGTGGGAGAGGGAGCAAAAGGCTGCTCCGTGCTCAGCAGTTTGCACCTCAGGCTTGTTTGACCCTGCCCACACTTTGCCTTTCCACATGTGGCTGTACCAAAACTGATTATTTTTTTTCCTGCCTCAGGTTTTCCCATCTTCTGTAAGTTTTTTTGTAGTTTTGCGTTACAAATGGCTTCTCGCTTTTGAGGGGAGTGGAAGGGAAAGTGTTTGAGCTTCACGGATGGGCAAAAAGAGGGTTTGGGCTGCACAGGGTAAGTGCTTTGCTGCCTTAGAGGTCACCTGTGGTATTTCTGCCCCAGCCCCTGCTATTCCCGTTACTGCAGCAGCAAGCTGTCAGCAGTCTGGAGAGCCAACCGGCCGCTTGGCAGAAGGGTTAGCAAGGCGGAATTGATTACTTGCACATTTCCATGTGATTTACAAATCGAGGCCGGTCTTTCCCAATGAGAGAAGCAAAAACAATCAGGCGAAGAAAAATTAAAGAGTTCAGCTTCTATTTGGAGATTTTCCTGAACCAGCCACACGCAGACAGATCCCGTTCCTCTGCCACAAACCCAGTGGCAGTGTCAGACCGAGCCTTGCTGGGCTGCAGCTCTCAGCCCCGGAGCAGTAACAGCCCAGGGCAAGTGCCCAAGCCTGTCAAACTCTCCAGTAACATTACGATCGCTTTAACTCGGCAGTCCTTGACACTCGCAGATAAGGACTGCAAGTTCTTTCGGTACTACAGAAATATTGACACAAAGAATATGTTTATCCCTGACTGTGGTTCTGCAGGACAAGGTGGAAACGGCAACAGCAATCTCAGGGCTTCATTTCTTTGGCCTATCAAGGGCATCTGTGCTGCAGAGCCAACAGTTTATTGATTCTTTCATATAAGTTTTTTTCTTTCCTTAACTAGTTTGGAAATTATGTGGTCTTTTCAAGTCAGAGTTATAGGCCTAGGCAGGGATAAGATGGAAGAAACTCATTTTAGGATTTTTGTATGTTAATGCCCTTTGGAATATTAAAAACTGCGGAGAGCTGGCAAGAGTTTCTGATTTTCTCCCAAACTTTCTGTTCATTAAGATACTGAGAAAGAAAATATCAGCTGACTTTCTGGCTGCTATTTTTCCAAACCATCTTTAACCAGGTCCCGCTCCAAACCTGGCTTTCGATGCAGACCTCCTGGGTTTTAATCTGTGGTCAAACACACCCAAGAGCAGAGCTGCACTATTCTGAACGGCCAAGGGAATCAGGCCATCTCCTGCAGGAATACGGGTGTGCTAAGTGAGTGACAGACACGCTGTCCCATCACTGCCTCCCCTGATGTGATGATATGAAGCAGAAGAGCTGGGCCTCAGCTGTTTAAGCCTTGGTCCCAAAGCTGCGCAGGAGCTGATGCCTCCAATGTGACAGATGAGGCTCGTTCCTAGAGGTTCAAGAGCAAGGCGAGCAGCACAGCCCAAGCTGTCCCTCGTGAAGATGACTCAGGAACAGGCAGGTCTGCAAATGTGACAAAATCCACTGACTCACTTCAAGATTCAGCACTTACCTCTCTACTGCATTTAGGAAAGCAAAATAGACTAGAAGACATACAGGAAGATCTGGGACATGACTAAACCTGGCTCCTGTTCAGGAGTGGATCTGCAATAAACTGTATTCCCCTGCCCTCTCCTGGAAGGAATATGCCAGAGCTGGGTGTGTTTGTGCAGGAGCCTGGTGCTGAGGACTCCAAGCAAGTGGCTCAAGGTGGTAAGAGAAGATGGTCCTTTTGAAGACAACGTTTACAAAATTGAACAACTATGACTGTGTTGTATCCATTGTGTGTTGCCAGTATTGAGTCTGCCAGAAACTGGCACATCGCAACAGAATTTGAAGGTTTTCAAGGAAGAGCTACCTTGCCTGTCTGTCCGTTTACATTGAGTTGGGAAACAGAGAGGATGACCCAACCAGTGGAATCCAGAGCCTCTTGCTCACCTTAAATAGTAAACACAGAGTCCACACAAAAACACTGGTAACCTTCGCTCAGGTCACAGAGCAACAACAGGTCAGAAATGCAACACTGCAACACCAACAGGCATGTGCCTGGGGGGACCAGTGCTGGACAGGCAAGTGGGAGCCCATCATTTGGCCAGAGATGTGGTGAGAGCACAGCAGGGAGGTTCAGTCAGTCTCTTTGGAGGTTAGAGAGATGAGACAAAGCCAAAGTCCACAAAACTGGGGAGATCTAAGGCTGGGGGTCTGGACCCTTTGACTGTGATGTTACTCCAGACACTCAGCTCAGTGCGTGTGGCCCATTTAGGTATGATCAGTGTTGAATGGATACGATGCTTTTGTGAAGTTTCATTCTTCTCCAGCACCACCTGACTGTGAGCCACCAGAATTACAGCCATCTTCTTCCAAACTGCCAAACATCCAAAGCAATACTGGTCCTGCTTTAGAAAGAGGACTGATTAGTGAATTGCTGCTGTTAAGATCAGAATGGGAGCAAGGAATCCCAAAAGCTGAGTGTGGACACTCTACAGGTAAGTCTACAGTTCAATAGTTACCACAAGTGCACTGTATAACCCAAAGCATCTCACATGCTTTGAGTTTTCTTTGCCATTGTATTTCAGCTCCTCTAACATGCAGTAGAGCTGAATTACTTCCTTGCTGCTGAGGTGCTGCTCAGCACAAAGGCAAATGGGACCATGCCTTGCAGACAGACCACGAGGAAATACTCCTATGGAGAGGGGGACATTAGCTTTTAAACTCTGGGATATTGCCCCAATCTTCACACTGGGGGAGACACTGAAGACCACAATAGATACCACATAGTATCTCAACAAGCTCCACAGGTGGTTTCTGTCCCTGCTCCAAGCACAAGGCCCGTTTGCTGGGTTTGCAGCACGTTCAGCACATTTCTTTATCCTCCCCTTCACCCTCTTATCAAAGATATGAACTTCAATAAAGCAGTTCCAGCTGCCTCAAGAAGAGAGAAGACTCCTATTTCCTGCTTCAGCACAGGGGTTAAGAACGTTTCTGTTCATCACAGAAATAAACATTAAATGAATGTTGAGTTATATCCCTCCTGTGACTAATGTTCTAGCTTGTTTTCTAAAGTTAATTCTTCATACACTTTTTTTCCCTCTTGTTCTGCCTTACATTTGTCCAGACTCCCGTGTTCCTGGGGGAATAATTACCCACTCAGCAGTTACTCTGAAGTCCAATTGTAATAGCTGGCAAAACTCCATTCTTCCATGCAAGCTTTCAAAATAATACTTCAACTTATTTCAAATAGCACCACTCTCTGGAGCTTCTTCCCAATTTGTTTTGCCCTGGACTGAGATTTATTTCGCTGCTGTTGAGAGCTGACTGCTTTGCTTGTCACAGGGCAGATATTCTCAACAGAATAATTAACAACAAACAAATAAACAAGCCAGAGGGACTGCTCATTTAAAAATGATCCATTGTGATGTAATGTTCTATTTCTTCATCTACTGAATCCTTAGTAGCAATGTAAGCAATGAAGAAAACACAGATGCAGACCTGGATTATACTTCCCCAAAATACAGACATGATCATAGGAAGTGTTTTCATTCACACCAGCCCTGGACTTGTCAGAAAGTTTGGGGAAATTTTAGTCATGCATCCTGTGATCTAAAAACACACATTTTTTTATGCTGTAGGTGTTCCTAGGCAAAATATTAACCTCTACTAGCATCACAAGAAATAACTAAGGGCTGAAATCAGATCATTGGCATATATTTTTTCCCATAAACACTGCTTTGGAGGAAAGCATGTCCTTTCCCAACTCTGCTCCTATTTAATTAACGTCTACATAGCCAGAAGCAACTCACCTCATCTCCTTGTTCCTCGTTTTTTCCAATGGTTCCCTGAGGATAACAGTCTTGACGCTGAACAAACTGATGTTCATAAAAAGCATTTTAACTGTCTGGTGCAAAATATGTAGCAAAAAGATGATGACAAAGCCTTTTCTTCAGGACACCTGAGTTGTGCCAATGTCACAGGGAATGTGGCAGCTCCTGCAGGAAGGACCTGCCATCGCTGCATGGGAGAGCAACATATCTTATTTAACCATTTCAGTCTTCTATAACCTCTGCTTATTGACATGATAATTCAGTGTTTCCTTTAAAAAAAATAATAATAATAATAAAAAAAAATAAAAAAGGTTCTAAACCATTTCACATCACCCAATTGTTGACAAAGTGGATGTGGGATCTACTTGTTGCAGAGACACAGAGCAGCACCAGCCCTTGGCACTAAGGCTGCTTTCGCACAGTGTTGGGGAGCATTTAGGTCTATTTTTGTTTGTTTGCTTTTGCTTAAGTCTGTATTTAATTGTGTGCATCCCACGAATGAATGCATGCAGTAGGGCTTCTCTAGATAGCACTATGGCTCCTATCAATAAATAAGTATCAACTCCATTATTACAGTCAAGTATTGGTCATGCTAACTTGCCAGGTTTAGCTAAAGTTCACCACTGTAATTCCCTTTTGCAATGGAATTCCTGTCTAAATATCACAGCCCCTAAGGTAAATACAGGCTAGCTGCTGCCCTGCGAAGTATTGCAACCTCGCTAGGGTGACCAGTAAAGAAAATTAGTTTTGCTTTTACCCCCAGAAATAAAATAGCTGTCACTGATGAGAGAACACAGAAAGCACGTTGGTTCTGGGATGTCAAGTTTTTGACTTTTAGCATGCAAAGTCAATTATAATCACAATTATAAGTTATTTGCTGATGGGATCCACAGCAACACCAGTACTAACCAGGAATTTCACTGGTTGGTGCTGCAAGGGATAAAAAAATCAACTGCAAACTCTAGATCTTCATTAAAATTGATTCAGTAATTAAATATTTACCTTCAAGACTTATCTCAGTCCTGTTTCCAGATCAAAATTATGATTTTTTTTAAGGATACTTCCAAAATCTAAACTTGGGAGCAGATCTTATTCTGTAAGCAGCTTTGAAGAAGAATTGAAGAAGTGCGTGGGCATTCATATAAAAATTGAAACCGTCAGTCGCTTTTTCTTTCCTTCTGACCTATGTGCAGAGCTGTCAAGATGGACCTTAGCCTGGGCCAGCACTCAGCTGACTAGCCGAAAGATTTAGAAGCATCATTTCTCCAGTTTGGGGTTGGAATCAGTCTGGGCTGGTGAGGCGCAGGCAATGCTTGTGATGATGCCAGGAAGTCCCAGCAAATCCACTCCTGCTCAACACCATTTCACAGCTCTCCTGCCCTGCTTCTGGGGAGTGCAAGAGGCCTGGGTGCCTCAAGGTGCAGGGATGGAAGCATGGGCTGCCCTGAGGATGTGTGGCTCTCCTCCTTCCCCGCAGCTCCAAGAGATCTCCCTGCTGCAGTCAGGTGTAGCCAGTGTATCCGCCACCCTTATATTCCACCATGGTGGGTTGGGTGCAAGCTGAGGCTGCTGTTTTATCCATCACTATTGCCTTCAACAGACCTCAGCAGCAAGTATTCACAATAGCTGCTTGTAGATAATGTACTCTTGTTCTCTTAATCAGAGCCACGGGGATGAGCACCAAGCCAAGGCCAGTGATTTACTGGCACTCTCTGTGGTGCTGGCTGCTGCAGCTCCATGACAAAAGTCATTCACTTGTGCCAGCCCGAGCCCCAACCTCAAGAAAGGCTGCAAATTTGCTGGAGTTTTATCCCAGCCACTGCCCTGCTCACAGGTCAAAACAAGAGGATCTTCCTTTTAAAAGCGACTACCATTTGCTTCCAGTCAGAGGTTTCCGGAGCTGCAGGGCCACCCGTGCTGCCTGTCAGTAACCTATTAATTGCGGGTCGAAGCAGCAGCAGCTGTACAACCTCCAGCGCGCCTGCAGCTGCTGCAGCAGCCGAGTGCCAGGACGAGGTACAGTATTGCAGCCCTTGACGTCACTCCAGCAGGATCAGGCTCAGACGTCTGTCCGGATGGGAGATTGCGCACAGCCCCCCCAAGAACAGATGCGTTGTGCAACACCAGGACAGACTTCGCTGAGGAACCAGGCATAACTCTGCCTCACAGTGCATCAGCTCAGTTCCAGGATCAGTCCTCGAGCATGCAGAAGTAAATGAAATTGGTGCAAGTCTGCTCAGAAAACTCTATAATAATTTGTCTTCAAGCAAAAACATTTTAAAAGAGGGTACATTCACATGCAGCAGCAAAAATGATAGACAAAAGAGCTGTTTCCTCCTCAAGCCAGAAAGTTTGCATGGGGCAGGAGAGGGTTTGAACCCCTCTTGGACTTGCTGTTTGGTGTTAGGACAGTGCAATTGGGCTTGGGCATGAGAAATAAAGGTTACAAGAATCTCAGGGATCAATCACTTCGGATAAGCACATGGAGACATTTAGGTCTTTTCTGGAATCAGAGAATCAAGGAAAGTTTACGAGGAAGCCAAAAGGAGATGATGTTCTGGGGAAAGGGAAAGAAATCAGAGCCCATGGTGCAATAGGCACCAAAGGAGCTGGACACAGACAGGAGCAAAGCAAGCCCTAAGGGCTCCCAGGCAGCTCTGTTTGCTGCTTGGAGCAAATGGTTCACTGCTGGACTCAGGCATGGGCTGTCACCTCCAAGGAGAATGCTGAGGGCTGGTGTTTATGCTAAGCCAAGAGAAAATGAGCAATGGGGAGTGAGCAATGGGCTCGAAGAGGGACCAGAGAACTGTAGTGGCAGCCTGCCGGGGCAGCTGATGGACACATCCAGGCGTCCTGGGTAGGGCCCAGCAGCGGTGATGCTTTTCTGGAAACAGGGACCAAAAGGTGTCCCAGCCATCAGAGCCCAGTGGGTGAGACAAACCCCTCATAAAAATACAAGCCAGCAGAAAAGCTTCAGCAACCCAGAAGAAGAGGTGCAGAAAGGAATTAAAATGCTGAAAAGTCACCTTGAGCAGAGGCTCTTGAGCCACACTGGAAGGCAGCCGCCACATGGGACAGGGCCAGCCCGAGAACTTGGCACTTCTCAACCCTCTTTGGAGCCCACTGAGACCCAGACAGGAGACGAAAAGTTTTCTCAGCTCAATTATTGCAGCCTCCTCCTCCTTCATCCCCAGCTTTGAGGAGAAGACATGCCAGGAGCCTTCTTTGGCTGACTTCAAGGCCACTTGCCTGCAGACAAGCCACGTGGGCTGCTTCACGAGGCCATTGTGAGCAGCTGTGTGTTGGTGGAGCTGCAGGATTTACCCTCTGAAGAGACCAAGACATGACCCAGGAGGAGCATAGCACAAAGTCCCAGGTCTAACACAGTGCACAGGAATGGAAGGTAAATGAGGCAAACTGATAGTGCTCACTGGGCTGATCCCGAAATGATGCTATACATTAAAACTTAGAACAACTCAAAAGACCTTCAGTCAGGAGCTGGGCTCTGTTCCTCCTGCTGTAACAAAACCTAGATATATTGCAGTGGTGGAACTGCTTGCTTCACTCCTTAGCAGTGCCAAAGACAGAAGATGATTTACAAGACACTAGGAACAGCATCAAGAAAACAAACAAGAGACTTCAACTAGTCCTTGAGAATGGTTTAGCCATAACTCAGGCTCAGAAAGCACTGAAAAGCCTACAGGAAACTAAAGAGGAGGATAAGGGAAATCTAAGCACTCTTATTTACAAGACCTTTTCCCACAGCTGCCACCAATCTCAACAGCTTTAACAAGCTCCATTAAATTTTATTTGGGAAGCTTACAAAGGGGGCACTGGCCAGAGGGGTTGGATCTGAAGGACCGGCACCAGATGGGTTTGCTGCAGGGTACAGCCTGGGGTAACTGGGCTCAGGGAAGGTTGCTCCGTGCATCCCACACACAGGGCAGGCCACTGGAAAGGGTGCAGCACGGCGAGGGTTTGCAGGCTCCTTTCCATGCCTGGGTGGTGTCCTGCTGCGATACTAAACTTTGAATGGGAGCTGCTGTATCACGAAATTTCAGAGTAAGACAGGGGCTGCCAGTCTGAGCCTGAACCAAAGCGGTTCCAAAGATTTACCTTGGACATGCTACTGCTGACAGGGGGAAAAGTGATGGGCAGGCAGTGAGCTCACCGAGCTGCACCGGCTGCTCCTCCGCCACCAGGCTGACCAGTGCCAGCATTGCACAACCCCTGGGGAGACAGAGTGAGAAGGGAAATTGTTGCAGTGGGCACCTGAATGCAATCGAGCCTCTTCAGCTCGATTAGAAATGGCTCTCGTTCCTGTGCCCTGACTCAGCCTCCCAATGTTGCAAAATCCCTCTTCGTATCATATGCAGGCGGTAGGGTTTCCAATTTAGAAGCTGTGTTGGAACAAGAACAGAAGAGGCACTCAGGGGTGAGTGCTTAACCTGGCACAAGCCTGCATTCAGCAGAGCGAGATTGCTGCCGTACCCAAAAGAAGCTCCCATCAGAGGCGTTGAGCACCACTTCCCCCATTCTCTGCAGGGAAAAGTCCTGGGTCAGGATCCGTCTTATGTCTCTGGGGTGCATGTTTAGAGATAGCAGCCACTAAAAGCAACTCTAAGGATCGTAAAACCTGCAGTGGTGCAGGCCCCAACCCAAAGGCAGTGACACTGGTGCTCGCTCCAGACAGTCCAACTGCAGGCGCCACTCTCAGGGCAGCTCCATGCGAGGTGTCTCAGTGAGGTGGGGATGGGCTGCAGGGATGCCAGCTGCAGAATCCACATTAGGAGTTTGTCTGCTTTTGGGAGAAAATGGGCACAGTCTGAACCTGAAACCAGCTGAGAGGGAAAACAGGACAGACAGCAGACCACCACTGAGACCTAGATGGCAAAGAAGCAGGGTGGACCCTGATAAGGGGAGATGGTGGTGCTATGTGGGAGGTAAATATAAGGAGACAAATATCAATTAACTTTATCTCCTTGCCTCAATAATCAGATATTGGCGCATGAGCCAGCCACCCATGGCTCTTGGTAGTCAACAAGACACCTCCAGAAGGAGGATGGGCACTGAGAGATCAACACAAGGAATCAGATGGAGCCACTTACCTCAGCCACCAGCCCCAGGAGATGCCTGTCTGCAGCTGAGCTGCGGGGAAAGGAGGCGTCATTCAGTAATGACAGCATTAACACCTAGGAAGAGAAAGCAGCGTTACATTAGGATTAGTATTGGCAGCATTGCTATGAAAGAACGCCCAGAGGAAGGAGAGGGTTTTTGAGCCCTGGCTGCAAAGGGGCTGGGGACTGGCAGCATTTTGAGCGTGACCAGCTCGGCGTTGCAGGGCAGGGACCTTTGCCCCATCTCAGTAAAGAAAAAGGGTCACTGCTCAGTGGCACCCATCCCCTTTGCTGAGGGCTCTGGGGAGCTTATCCCACCCACAAGCGGTGATGGGGTAAGCGAGCTGCAAGGCGTCTTCAGGCGAGATGCCTCTGCTCTAACGGCACATGCAGGCAGACGCCGCTGTGCAAAGTGAACTTTATTCCATTTGCAAAACGACACAAGCTCCACGCGCTGCCACTCGGCTGGCTGCCGGCTGTGGCTGTTGGGTCAAGATTTGTCGGAGGGATCTGACTCACTTCTTGCATCAGACTTGCAAGAAAATGAGTCAGGGATAATCTCTAATATCCCAATCGGCCTCCCTACATCTCCTGCCTACGTTCAGCTCTATTTAGGGGGCTCTTGGGGAGCTGAATTTGAGGCTCGTTCAGTACAAATGCAGGTGGGAAATGAAAGTTATCACTCAAGGAGGTCGCCAAAAGAAAAAGAGACTAAGAGAGACGTACCAAGGAAGCATGGAGGAGTTTGCACAGGGTTGTTGCTGCTCCTAGTTCCCTGGAAGGCAGAGGACTGCATGGCATTTAGATGGGAGCACTGGTGCTCAGGAAAGCATCGCAGGACAAATCTCTGCAGGGATTGCCAGACCTGTGACAGATTCAGTGAGTCCAGCAAGGAAACAGGATCTGTCCCCGATGGAGAAGGAGGAAACTGGGAGTGTGAGAATGAAGGGAATAGCAGGAGCCTGGGGGCAAGCTGTGTGCGAAGCAGAGGGGAAGGACTGGGACTTGGAGCTGTACAGAGGGAGCCCCAGCCTGCACCCATGGAGCACGGAGGGCAGGGAACAGTGAAAGAGCCTCATTACCCAAATGATGCCTTTCCCTCATCTCTTAGGGAGGAATCAGAGACTAGGACAAGATTGAGGAACTGCCAATCTGGAACAGAGCAGTGGTGCCTGCAGTCAAGTACCCAGCTTCCAGAAGAGGCAAATTTGGATGCTTTAGAGGAAAATCTTCGATAGCATCCCAGTTCCAGGAAGAGTGCAATACGTTGGGTGTTTACTCGTGTTGGGATAGCTGCAGAACCATAGCAGGGCAGACAGGCTATTTATAAGTGTATCAGATATCAGCTAAGCTCTTTGCACTTTCTATGGAGCATATATCAAGATTAACGAGAAGGAACATGGGCTGAGGGCAGCAAATGAGCAGAGGTTGGAGAAGAGGTGTCCTTTAATACAATGCAGATGGGAAAGAACAGCAGCTGGCCCTGTGCCCAGTGCTACATCTAAGACCTCTCAAAGCTGAGGAAGATCACTTTATTACTAACACTGTGAGAAGGAAGGGTTGAAAATGCTGGGTTTGATGGCTTTGCATTATTAGATGGAGAATTGTTTGCTCCTAAATATATATACATATATATATATGCACACACACAAATCTATTCATAGATATTTCATTAAGCTCTTCTAAGTACATGCTGTGTGTAACAAAATAATAAGCCAGATAAAGAGTTAACTCTCTATAGATCTCCAAACCTACTAGGAGAGAGCTAGAATACAGATTTAAGCAGACAGAAGATGATACTTGTTCCAATTAATGTTCCAGCTAGCATCTGCTCTTTTTAATTAGTTGAAGTCTGGTTTTGTCTGGAGACAGAATTGCTGATCAGAAGCGTGCTGGCTTCTTTTCTGCTTAGTTGGCTATTCTGATCTCTCTTGATCTTTGGAAACTTTTTCTACACTTCACAGAGGCTAAAAACTATTGCGCACTGATATTTGTGTGTGTCCACAGGCTCTCTATAAGTTTCACTGCAACCAGCTTCCATCTGGAGGGAAAACAGGCACAGGAAGAGTTTTTACAGATGTCCTCCCCACCACACACACATTTGTGCATTGCTTCACTTATCTGAGACTCAGTTTTCTTCTGCAAGCGAGAATTCCTGTTGAGCAGATGCAGGTGGATGGAGAAGGGTTCCCTAGGACCTGTTAACCTTCCTGTTTTGCTCGAAGCTTGCTGATCCTTCACCTCACCCTTTGTAACATGACCTTTGAGGATCTGCATGTTTCAATTACGCACAGATGAATAATTTACAAGCCACGGCTGTTGGAATAAACAAGCCCTTCTGCTCTGTCCAAGCACTAGACAACTTGTCTTAAATTTCCCTCACTTTGCTGAAACCTCCACGACTTCAGCAGCATTCAAAAACTTTTAAAGGAGAAGCTGGTGAGGGAAAAGCAGGATGGCATATCACAGCAGCAAACAGCACTCACAGCAAGTATTCCTCTTATCTCTGAGCAGGGCATTGACCTGTTGTACAAACTCCAGGTAGGAAAGCCACTGGCAAAGCAACCTCAGATATAATATTTACCTAAGAGGAGACATTTCAGTGGAAAACAAGCTACAGGATCTGCTGACACCCTGGTGGAGAGAACAGCGGGCATTCACGCAGGTGCAGTCAATGGAATAGGAACAGGATGTGGAAACTTTCTAGCATTTCCAAGTAACAAGGCTGTTGTTACACGAGGGGCATGTTTGCGCTGTCTGTGATTGCAGCTGAACAGCTACGAGAAGCTGTGGATCTGGGGCTTGACCTGCCAGAGCCCCACCGTGCGGCATCAGAGGAGTCACTTGGTTTCTCTGCCCCACTACTCCATCCTTAAAGCAGGGAGGCAAACAGGCAGGTCCTGCAAGAAAACAGCCAGGCTGGCACCACATGTTTAGGAACTGTTTTGATGGGTACATGCTGACGCCTAGTCCTCTGGCAAGGGAAACAGATCCCATGAGCTGCCCTGGGGATATAAGCTGCAGTTTAGGACCACAGATAACAACTCCTGTCAAAGCTTCTCTGGAGAAGACGGACAGGACCAAAACAGCTCAGGAGCAAAGTGAATAACTAGGTTGTTTTTTCTTTTTAATCCTTTCCACATGAGCAGAAAGGGTTTGGAGCCATAAAGCATGTGCTCTCTCTTGCAGCTCTCAGAAATCAGCCCTTTACTTTACAGATCCTTTTTGGTCAGATCCGTATGCCTCTACTGAAGGAAGGGAGCCCGCAGCACCACCTGTTCTGCTAACAAAAAGCCACAGTTTCACTATCTCCCTAAGCAGAGACTGGCACTGACAGGGCCAATCCCACCTTCCCCCCGCCTTTTATCACGGTGATCAAAATAAAAGGATTGTTTCCTCAGGCAGGGTATTTTTCAGCTGGACAGTCACAGCAGCTGTACTTTTGCCATGAAGCAAGGGCCAGGAAAACAGCTGGAACTGTGCCGTAAGAGCTTAATGTAAAATCATGAAGTTGCAACCTCAGGTTCCTGGGTCATTTGTCCCTGCAAATAGCAAGAATTTATAGCCCTTGTTATAGCCCTGGTTAGGAAAGTCTCCTTGGCTTCAGCTCCATGGCTCTCTTTCCAATGGGCCAAGCACAAACTCCTAGGTCCCAGACGTACTTAGTTTTGAGGGAAATCTGGAACTACTTTTCAATTTGGGATTAGGTCTAAACAGGTATTCGGAACTGGCCTTGAAATCACAACTATGTCATGTATTTATCGTCCTTACCAACAGAAGGCTGTGGAGCCACTCAGGGGCCCAAGCTCAGCCTCCCAGATCTCCTCCCTGCCACCTGGAGAGTTTGTGAAACATCCATTCTCCAAGGTTTTCAAAACAGCTGTGCAAAGCCTTCAGCAGCCTGATGTGACTTTGAAGTTGGCCTTGCTTGGAGCAAGAGGTTCGGCGTGAGACCTCCAGCGGTCTCTCCCAAGTGGTAGTGTTCTGTGGTTCTGTCATCTTCAGCTGCATTTGCATCGTGCTCTGCTAGGCCACTATCAGCAGACAGATCAGCAGGTGTCCCCACACTGACTAATCCAGGCCAGAAGTCAGAGAGCCTGAATCAACTGACGCTTCAGTGTTGGCTGCATTAGTTCAGGAGACAGAGCAAAGCCCAGAGCTTATCTGCACGCGGTTGTCTAAGAAGAGTACCGCTGACAGTCATTGCAAGGGAGGATCCTTGCCACCACGGCACATGCTAGAATAAGCTCTACATTGCAAAAGAAACTGGCCCAGGTCTGGAGAAGGTCCTAAAATAAAGACAGCAGGGTATTTTCTCCTCTTCTCAGCAGGAAAGAGTCCACAATCTCAGCAGGAAAAAGAGAGCATGAAGTACAAATCATTGAGCACTTGCTACTTGCTGTCCAAGTCATTACACAAGTACCCTCAGCAAAAGGATGGACGACAGGGGTTGTCCTGTCATTTCCAAATGTCTCTTTAGAATATTTATCAGCTTTTAACCACCAGATTGAATCCAGAAGAATTCTCGTTGCAAGAATATCACAAATTCATTTTGGATGAGGCAGCCCTGCAAGACATTGGGTGTGAGAATCAGTGGTAGGACTCAAAGACCTGAGTGAGTCCTGCTCCATCAACTTGTTTGCAACGATGAGAGCTGAGATCACAGGTCTTTTTGAAGAGCCCCCTCTGGGGACACTTCTCAGTGTCACTTCTTCAGCAGCCAGAGGATGGGCCAGGTTTTTCTTGGTGCTCATCATGTCTGGAGACCTCACCTGTATGGTAAGAGTGGGAAATACAGATCACTGCGCCAAATCCCTGTCCATGGCAACACAAGGTTGCTGCCACCTCGTGGCTGGCTCTGACCATCTAAAGGTCACCGGGCATGTTGTTCCAGCTGGAGAATTTTACATTAAGATAAAAATCCCTCCTAGAAGTAAGCTTCAGCTGGGGGTAAACAGCAGTGCCTATAGATAGACCCCATGGAACCAGGGCACCTGGGTATCACAGCTTTGCTGTGCACATGAGGTCTTCTGCTTACCTTCTGCACTAGTTGCTTGTCCCTGTTTGGGATGGCTCCAGCCCAAGTCATAGAACCTCTTTTTCTGTCAGGCCACCACTTCCTTGTGCCCCACAACCAAAGGAGACAAGGAAACATCCACAGTTTTGTCAAGAGGCCCTGGGTTTGCCCTGCACATGCAGCAGTTGGTATGTGTAGCAGTTCAACACGGCCATTACAACAGTCAGGTGCTGGGAAGGAAGAAAATCTGCAGAGAAGCAGAGACATGCTTTAGCCCTAATGCTTGATCAGATGGGATGGATATAGTCTCCAGTACTGTTTCTTTATGGCATCTTTCATTGAGCTGTGGTGCTGATGGAGGGATATGTACTGTAAATAAAGCACAGAGGAGAACCACCTGGTCAGCGTTCCTCCCTGAGTCGGTGTCTATATGGAGCTCAGCGGTGTGTACAGACCTTGCAAGAAGGGTGTGAGCAGCTGTAATTTCCCCATCACGTCTCCACAGCCATCCTGAAGCTGCTGCCCTCTGAGCAGGGAAAAGGCACAAGAACAGTCTCCCTAAGAGACCCGCCAGCAGAAAAGCACCCAGAAGCTCTAAGACCACACTGAAGCAAAGTGCTGGTTTCATCACCTTCAGTGGAACTCTTACACTTTGTGCTGTGGACACTCACTTCTGGATCCCTCCTCCTACCCCGTGTGCTACCTTGGAAATAGGTTCTGATTTTCTCTTCTTCCTCTTGGGATGTTCTGGGTTCTGCAGCGACACAATTCAGCAGGAAACAGAGGAACAAAAGCTCCAGAGAATGAAAAAGCTGCCAAACCATTTAGTATTCCTGTGCCATTTGCTGTTTACTAAGGCTTTTCCCTTTGTGTGGTACGTATTGTGTCTCACTTTGAAGAAACTGAAGCAGAATACTTAAAATAAATGAGTTCCCCTTGAGAAGACTCCAGGCAATGGGGAGATGGCTGCTCAGTGACCTGTGCAGTATCCTGGGTACACAGGGAGTTTCCTGTAAAGATAAGACTACAAAGGAATATTTATTTATCTAGATACTTATTTAGCTTTCATCTCTGGCAGCATTTCTCAATCAGCCATTTCAAAATGTTTTGCCAACACTAATTAACCCTCACAGCACCTCTGTGCTAGTAGAGAAGACAAGCAACACCATCAAGAAATAAATGAAAGGAGCAAAGAAATAACCATATCTTGTAATCCTAATCCCAGGTCCTAACAAAATCATCCCCTGAAAGCCCCCAAAACATCCTCCTGCTGGAAACACAAGAGGTAATCTGCAATTCTTATCATGTAGCCTGTCTTCCTCAGATCTGCACCAGGGAAGCACTGTCCAGACATTTAATAAGACCCAAAAATGCAGTGCCCTGAAGCTACATTGCACAACCCGGAAATCCCTAACGAGCTACAGCACCAGTCAGCTGCACAGCCTATGCCACCAAGCAGGCTTTCCCATGATGTGCACATGATATTTATTCCATTCATTAACTAAGTTAATGGTGGCCAAGAATAGACCCCAGATGTCCTTCTGGCCTTAAAAACGTCTTTGCCCTTAAGGAAACAAAGAGCCCAAGTGGCTTATGGCATGTGCAGGATACGAAGAAGGAACCAAAACTATGAAGAGCTTGTGCATTTCCAAGAATTCACAAAATACATCTCCGATTTTAAATAATTTCCCCAAACAGGAACAGAGATAAGCATTTAGGAAGGATGGCACAGAATTGAGCAATGGTTATATAAATGCATCATTCATTGATGTAGAGATTACGCCAGACAGAGCTGTAGCTGTTCCAATGTCTTAGTCCTGTTATCTATTTCTGTGATGGCTACTGCTGTTACTACTACTGCAAATTTGCAATTCTGTAATAAACTGGTATTTCTGAACAAAGGCCATTTGATATTATGCCTTTAGAAAAGTGCGTCTTAAGTACATCTCATTCCTGAATTATTTTTTTGGTAATGGAAATTACTTTACAGTCTCATTTTTGATACATACTCCCAAGTACATTTGGAAATTTTCCCCAAATATACCAAAGATAGCACTTTTCTGCATCACTGCTAAAAATCAAAGTAATCATGTGCAGAATAAAGAGAAATTTCTTTCTTTATAAGCATTTTCCTTCTGTTGCCTGAATCCAATCTTTCGATAATCAGCAATCATGGAAAAGAACAATAACAATCAAATGAGAGTTTGCACTTACAGAAAATCATGCTATTTATTGCATGACTTATTCAGAGGGAGAAAGCTGTTTGGAAACCTATCTGTAAATGAAGGAAACTGCTATTTCCGAAAGCTGAAATTACATTAATAGAAAATCTAAAGAGTCTAGAGAAGAACATGGTCCATTTGGAATAGACTCAGTCTTTTCAGAAAGAGGAAAAAGAAAATATGGTATTTAAAGATCTTTTCCTTCTTAAAATATATTACTTTTTTCAACTGATAAAGTATCAAATCATCTTTCAAATTATGTGACTTTATGGAATGATTATTTGGGTTTCTATAGCATTATTGACTTGGGGAGAATCCAGTAAATGTCAGTTCATTCACCCACACCACGTCAGCCCTGAACTGAGACTGTTCAGACCTTGTGAACAGAAAGACCAAAGCAGAGAAAAAAAAATGGTTCAAAGTCACATGGTGACTAAAAATTACAGTCACTTCCACAGTCCAGGGCTCCAACTCCCATCTCCTCAGCCCACTGCTTTGCTTGTTGACATGAGGTTAAATGCCTGATCCCCAGGCCAGGTGGATCGAAATAAAGAAACCCAGCAAGGGGGGGGGGCGAGCCTTTTACACCTGAGAAGTTTTCTCCCTTTACCATCCAGATGGCTGGTTTGTACTTAAGGGAGCTGCCTGCTTGGCAGACACATAGCATCACCTGTGTTGGGAAGCCTCCCGGGAAGACCCACCTGGCTCAGCCCTGTGCCATCAGGGCAGGGACGCTTGTCCCTGCTGCAGGGAACCCGGGCCAAGGCATCCCTTCCGTGCATGGGCTGGGTGCCACCCGACAGCAGGCGTAGGGGTTCCCATGGCAGCACAAACAGAAGGACAACAGCCGGAGCTGAGCTGAGCTGCGCTGTGTCTGCTGCACCACATCCACAGCCGTCCGTGGAGAGGTCTCCTTTGGGTGAGAAGCCATAAAAATAAAGGGGTGAGAGCAACTGCAGCATTTTCTTTGCTTGTCAGCATTGGACATAACTGTGCTCAGACAAGCAGAGGTACTGGGGTGTTTCAGTGGGAAATCACACGCACTAATGGCCTCCTCCTCTGCGTGCCAGCTGGGAAATGGGACACATCTGTCCCTGCAATAGCTGCCCCACAGCTCAGAACTTGAAGCAATTTCCCAGTGAGCACGAGCCTTCTCTGTGAGTGATGTTATCATTTAAATTATTTGAGTATATAGCACATATGCTTATCACATACTCTGGGAACGTAGTGGATGGATTTTATTGTATTATTTTTAGAGTTGTTTGCATGTTTACTTTGGCTTTATTTTTTTTTTTTGCACAGCAGATTGGTGCTTGGAAAATCACTGAATAAACGTTTCAGTAGATTAAAGCCATGAATGCCTTATCTTCTGATTCACATACTACTGGACATTGATGTGTAACTACTGAAACATAAAAGTGTCAGAGGCAGTGAAATACATACCAAATGATTCTAGCAACAAAGTATTTTTCATTACCATTATGGAGCTTAATAATTATCATTAGCACAACTCGCGCTTCTGTAGCTTTTGGCATTATTTCTAAAGTGCTGTGCAAACAATCTATTAAAAAAAACAAAAACAAACAAAAAAAAACATCAAAACCAATATCCTCAAAACAAAAATACTTAAAAAAATGAATATTTATAAATTAATCTTAGCAACAGGGCTTTGTATACTTTGTTAAGTGTATTACAAAGCACTTTTTATCTCAGGGAGCTTCTCTGACAAATTATTTGCAATATATCAGTATCTTCTGTCTAGTCCTGCTTTTTAGTCCTATTCCCTGTAGCAGAAGTTGGAATCAACCACTTGAACAAAAAGATTTTGATGAGAAGGTTTGGGGATTACAGAAGCCAAGGTGTGCATTGAGAGGGCTGAATGTTTGCTAGAACTGCTCTGTGTATTTCACAAAGTGTATTCATCTGAACATTGCCTTCCTACACCTGGCCTGATGGGTTTTTCCTCTAAAACTCACAACATCAGCAAGGTTTATGTTGTGGCAGGACACAGATGGGGGACCCCTAGAGAAAAAAAATCCCATGAAGTTACACCCAGGTTCAGAGAGACATGAAATCTAAGTGAACAGTCAAGGATGCTTTTGGAAAAGGTATTTCAGGATCTGAAAAGCAGAGAGAAAACATTTGGGGCACATTCAAACAGCTTAAATTCTACCTCAGTCTCTGTCTCTCATCAATGCTGAAAGTTTGACACCTCTGAAGAATAAGATAGTAATTGGGCAGCTGCAGAAACACAGCCAGTAGAAAACACAAAGCACCAAGGACGTACGTGGAAATTAGGCCAGATGAGTTTAGCTCAAAATACATGAAAACTGGAGGCTGTTCAGAGCAAATAATGATGCTTTAAAATAGCCTTAAAACTAGTGCAAGCGGAAGAGGATATTTTCTGCTGTGTCTTATACCAGTGTGGATCAGGAATGGTCCCAGCAGCAGAATTACATCAATTGAACTAATACCTCCCTGGACCCAGCTTGCTGCCTTTGTTGATTACAGGGTAACTGTAACAATGATCTATCTGTTCTTTGTGAGTGAGATCATTACAATTATGTCTTTTCCCCTAGGACCTACAGCAAAGACTACAAAAGAGATTGGATTCAGAGAAACAAAACGCTAACCTTCAACAGTTTGCCAGCCTAAAATTAAACACGAATCAGTTCCCTACAGTATGTCTGTGTTGTCCAGCAGTCATTCAGCCTTATCACAAGAAACCCACAGTACTGGAGCAATTTCTGGTAAGCGCTTTAGGGAGTAAAAATGTTGCTTGTGAACCAGCATGGGCAGATGAAAGCATGGGTTTAGATCAGAACTGGAGCTGTGAATGGAACAAGAAAAGGCAAGGGACTCGAGCTGCTTATTGCCTCCAAATTGTTTTGTCTTTGCTTTCCCATCATTTCGTATGTAAGGAGGACTCTTGTTTTACACAGCCTTCACATCAGCCAAGGATCAGCATCTCCTGTTTGTTGTCAGAACACAAACATTTTCCAGTTTGCTGAAGCCTTTTTTAATTCCCCCAGATGCAAAAAGTTCAGTGGTTAAGATCCAGAAAGCCCCTAGGCCGTCACTGCTGTAAAACCTTACTGCATCACTTACTGGCAGGTCCCAATTGATTGATTTGTTTATGGTTTTCTTTGGGCCAGGGTCAACGATGCCATCTCCACATGAAGAGTCAATCTCTGAAAGTCTCTCTTCCAAACCTGCAATGGAAACGTACCTTGGGCTGTCAGGTAAGGTCATGATGCTCTGGCAGCTTTTTGTGGTTAGGTCAAAGGAGAGGTCTGTGTTCATACTCTTCTGCTCATGATCAGGTTAGACCAACTCCCAAAAGCTTCAGGAAAAGTTCTGCCTGAGGAAAACAGGGAACAAACACTTCAGTAAATGAGGTTTGGAAATGGGAAGATGGACTGTAACGGAACACAGCTCTTGCTCTGCCATCAACAGCTCCTCAGAGAAGGGCAAAGGAATTAGTCTGGTCTCTGACAGATCTCCTAGTAGAGCCAAGATCTGAGGCCCTTCCTGAGTTTTTCTTGGTCTCTCAGACACTGATTTTACCTTGAGCGTTTACCCAGGCTGACTTTATATCACAGTATTAAATTGTGAACCAGAGTCTTCCTGCACAGGGGCAAAAAGCATTCTGCTCTTCAGACTTGGGCCTGGCTAAAGCTTTCCTGATTTACAGATAAACTAATTCTTTTGAGGCTTTGACAATTAACTAAAAGCTTATATTTATATTAACAGGTATGACCTATGTATAATACTTTTCCAATTACTTCTCCTGAGAGGACTAGGTACCTACCAGCTACAAGAGAACTGGAGAAGGTCCAAACAATTGACACTTGTTATATTGGGGCTTCTAATCTTGGAGTGGGATTGTTAAATGCTAATGTTAAATGTTAAAGTCAGCAGTCAGCTGTCACCAGCCAGAGGCATACATTGTCTCAGATCAGGAGATGTGCTGCTGCGGTCCAGCACAGCAGTGTCCCTTTGCACTAGGTCCTGACGTTCTGCCTTGCACTTTCTACATCCTTGTCTATTTCTTGCAGAATTCCCAGAAGAAGATGAAAACCCAATGAAAAATCCTTTTACAATTCCTCCAGATCTTGATGTTTTCTTAATAAGGGACAAGGAAAGAAAAAAGGCTAAGGAGGTATGTACACGTTTTACACCAGTGCATATAGAAGGGGCTCACTAGGGGAGGCAACCAACTGATACAAAATGAGACCAAAGTTTACTGCATGAGAGAAACAACACCTGCGATATTCAGCTGAGAGTCCCCCAGATCAGCTACAAGTCCACTGAGGTCTACGATGAAAGATTACGCTTACCAAGGGCAAATGCAAGCATAGGCTTGCTGGTCACTAGTGCACTAGCCTGGAGAGCTGGGTCCGTGGAACATCTTTCTTCCTTATTTCCACTATGGATTTTCCCTAGGGCATGTGATCCAAGTGAAGTAGGAAGCATGGAGAGCTTATGGTGCCCCTGAGAGGCCCGAGAATTTAGATGATTGCAGAAGCCAGGCAGTAGTGTGGAAGCAAGAGGTTTTTGTTTCTAAATCACAAAGGGAAGGCTCCAAACAAGCTTAGGCAAGCCTCCTCACCTCACCAACTGATGACTGATAGTCTGTGTTCAGCTTAGGTTCAATGTCACAATGTAAATATGGGGAAGGGCCTAGCAGGAAGTGCACTAAGGATGTCTGCTGCCTGATGTCCTCAGCCTAACCCAGGCCCACACTGAGCCCGGAGCAATGAATTACAGACTTCAGCCCAAAGCTTTAAAGAGGGTTTGAAGAGACATCCTCATTTCAAACCTGAGGGTTTACATGCCTGTGTGAAGGCTGGCTGAGGTGGTACTGACCGTGGGCTGTCCTGTTCCCTTTGACTAGGAGAAGGATGAACCTCTGATAATTTCCATTCTGTCCCAGGAATAACCCAGGAAGGAAAAATGAGGACACTGAGTGGGTACAAACTGTCACAGCTAGTGGCTGGATGCAGAACGCAAAATCAACAAACTAATGAGAACAGATACTAAGAAAAGAAACTAAGTGTTTTGGTTGCACCAAGAGAGGGTATCACTGAGATCAGTCAGATAAACCAGGCAAACAGGCATCAGCAGGGTATCAGTTGCTGCTAATTTTTAGACTGTGAATAACTACTGATGTCATTAAAAACCACAGCAGACAAAACACATTATCAAGCTGTCTGCATAACTGCTTCCTCCTCATAGGAACGTGAAAAGATGAAGACCATGAAAATCCATGAGAAAATGACATACTCCACTAAAGTAAAAGCAAAGCAAAAAGGGTTCAGGAAAGCTCTGCAAAAGGAGGAGGAGGAAGAAAACAGCAAACAGGCAACAGACGAGGAGAGAATGAAGGCTCTTCAGGAGTGTCTTTCATGGAAGATAGCCATTAAAAAAGGTAGGGAACTGTTACTGTCTTTGTAGCAGTGCTGCTCAGCTGGATAACAGACTACATCAAAAGTCACCCAGGGGATGGGACTAGCAGTTGGCTCTAGCTGACTTTAGTGAGCTCTTGCAGACACAGTAGTTATCTGCTGCATCTTTCTAGCCCTTGTGTGGCTAGGCTGTCTCCGTCTCATGCATTTACATATGCAGCAGGTGTCACCACCACAGTAGCTGGGGTTCCGCCATCCCCTGTGGCCACAACAGTAGCTGGGAGTCCTGGGAAGCAGCACAGAAATCAGCTGAGAGTTTGGTGGACCTTGTGTCATGGAGACATTTCCACTAAAATCCACATTTAGGTTAGCTTAGTAGACATGACCCTAAATTCCTGCCTCTAACGTGGGGAATAGCTTTGCCAACTGAGCCTAACTGATGTCAAAATGGTAATAAAATAATTGGTATTGCTGCCTTCAGTGCCAACCACATCCATGCTCACAGCAGCCACCATATTCACTGTTCTTTGCATGACCATATTTCCCCCCCAAGTCTGATGAACTTTTTGTCTTTGTTTCAGATTACCCACTAGAAAAGGAGACCTTCCGCAACTACATAAATGACAGAAGAGAAATATTTTTACTTGAGGTACTTTGCTTTCTTTAAGGACGTTGTTCTCTGATCACTTAATTATTCTTCCCTGTGTTGCTTTTTCCCCCCATTGCATAGAGGTTGCGCTAATAGAGCATAGATGAGACCTCATGAACTGATTGTCCAAACCCTGTGTTAGAGGCTCTTAATCTATACATAGGCCAGCAATCCACAACTAAGAAGTGAACATAGGTCACTCACACCACCCAGTGGCAGCCATCCAACTATTTCCCCTTCATTTACAAGATGTGCAGATACACTGACCTTTTGGCTTTTGCTGTACCATATGTACTTTATAGCTGGGAGCCTTTATGAAACCAAAATATGAGAGCCGTGCTGGAATACTCCCATTATTCACCCTTATTGTTTTACTAAAAGGCCACTGAATCAATCTTTATCAGCTAGGAGTTAATTCAGTGCTAGGACTTTTTGATTCTGCCTTCAGTTTCACCACTTATTTATTGTGTTATTTCTGAAACATCTTCTGGCCTCTGTGTATCAAGTTTGCACTAAGACATATCTTGGTTTGAAATCCTTACCCTCTCTGCCAACAACTAGAAGGCAAAAAAGGAACCAAGAACGAAGCCAAAACACCACACAATTAACACCAATGAACTGATTTGCCTTTATGGGTTCATTTCAGTATGCCATGGCAGTGAAGAGAGAGGAGATTCAAAGGTTGGAGAACATAGCAGAGAAAGAGGAAAAAAAGCTGGAAAAGGCTGAACACCGCCTGGAGAAGGATATTGCCATGTTTGATGAGTTCCTGAAGGAGAACCACAGAAATTCTGTTCACGCTCTGAAAATGTAAAGGATGTTGAGGGAACCACACATATACTCTTTGCATAGGACAGCAAGTTTTTTGCTTGACCTCCCCCCTGAGGGTTTGGACTAGCATCCAACCTCAAATTCTGTGTGTCTGGGTTTTCCCAGAGTTACAGTCCCAGTAGCATTTTCTCCCCACACATTCAATGAAACAGATGAAGGAATCAATAGTAGGGGAATCATCTTATTGCAAAAGCCCTTGATTTGGCTGCAGTGAAGAATCTAACATTGTCTCCACCACTTCCGTTCTCACAACACCCTTATGACAGGCAAATTCTTCTTCCCAACCCTTCACAGCAGGAACAGTTCCCTACGAGAAGCAAGTTGGGCACTTTGGTCCATTACAGGTATCATAAAAGCAGAGCAGCAAGTGATACTCAGCAGCAGCCTGGTTAGGGACCCCTTGAACAGAAAGGGGACCCCACAAACCCTTCACCAAGGCAAGTTGGACCTTCAGGCAGGAGCCAAGTGTCACCTGTGGTACATCTGTACCATTAAAAATATATATATTTCTAGGATTCCTCCCCATCTTTGATCTATTTTATATGCATCACAGCTCACTACCTGCTTATCGCTAAATTGTTTCATGGCTTATGTTGATGCATTCTAGCGCTGAAAAAGAATCTGCAGCAAAGACAAAGAAAATAACAGAGATCCAGATGATCAATTCCCAAATAAATAGTCTCCAAAGGTAAGAGCAGCACATTATTCTTGCTCAACCTTTAACAGCCCCTACAGCACTATACCCTTACAGTCCTTGGGGAGGGGGGGGGGGGGGGGGGCAGAGGGAAGTTCAGAAAACAGTACTATTTTAAAAGTCAAAACATTTCAGTGATTTCTAGACAAAACATTAGAGCTTTTGTTTTCCAGATGCTGGTTTTGTTCTCTAAAACAATTTAACAGTTTAACAAGTTTAACAGTATTTTAAAAAAGAACTAATCTGAAACCAAAATGAAATGCCTAGTCTCAGATTAAAAACAAATAAAACTACAGCAAGACATTTTAATAGTGTCTTTAAAAATGATAATTCCCATGACAAGCGGAGCTGGCAAGATTTGTATTCATTTTTCAAGTAAAAAAATCTATTATTTGGCACCAAAGCTATGAAATGTGGCTTGGGGGTTGATTCACTGACTGAAAGACTGAGCTTTTTTAGAGGCAGCAGGAGCACTTGGTAATACATTAATTACTCATTTTGTTAAATGCTGCCATGCTCCCTCCTATGGGCAGCGTGCAGGGAGCAGGTATTTCTTTCCTGAGGTGACAGATACTTGGGGGAAAGTAAAAGAGCTGAACCAGTTATCACCTGCCAGCCAAGGCACAATACCTCATCACATGCATCTTTTGAGCCCTTCTGAAGTAAAACAGATATTTAATGAAGGTAACTTGACTGCTTTATTTTAATATCCCTTCTTGGTGTTTGCTCACACTGAGCTCAGAGCCAGGTCAGGTCCTTTAATCTCACCGCTTCCATCTTCCACACCAAAGGTGACACAGGCCACATTAAACCCCTGGAGATACCTGCAGAGCGTGGCTGCTCTCTGCTGGCTTCCCAAGGCACAGGGGCTGAAGTTTGGGTTGGACAAGACAGCAAAATGGAAGCATTTCTTTTCTTCTAAATGCACATCTCTGCCTCTTCATCTCAATTGACACCATCAGAGTGTATTTTGACATCCATCAGTGTATTTTGACACTGGCCAAGCTGCAGATGGCAGCTGGTCACCACTCCTATCGGAGACACGTGGGCAAGGTAGATCTCTGTTCACTCCCTTCTAGCTGCACAGGCCTTGCAGGGTTGACAGATGTAAAAATTAAGCTCCAAGGCCTGCTGCTCAGATTTCAAGACTCTGCTGGAGATGTGGGTAAAATACTGCTGCTTTGACATCAAGTAACTCTCTCTGGACATGTGCAATTAGACCTGAACTTGTCTGCCTGTTTTTCAGGCTGGCCAGATGCCAGTCACCCAGACAAACTTTCCTAGTATTGTTCCTATATTAGTAAGCCCAGTGCCACAGAAGAGGTCTGCCCACAGAGATGTGACCAGAGAGATTTCACATGAGGAACCACAGAGGGCACATGCAGGGCAGGTTCACATTTGTCTTTGTGTGTCCACAAGGACATGTGCCTTCCTGTCCCTTTTCTGTGTGGAGCTGACTGTCAAGAGTTAGAAAGAACCTGCTCAAACAGGGGCTTTCCTTCTTGCTAACATACTTTGCCCACTTCTCTCACCCTAGTGAAATATACAGATTTGAGAATACTCTGCAAGAGTACAAGATCTACAAGGACTTCCTCTATCAGCTATCTCCGAAAGAGTGGCAGGAGGAACATGTAAAAAAGCACACAAAGCAGTCGAATACAGCCTCCAAAGCTAACCAAGAAAGCGCCTCTCCTCTCACCGCTGCAGAAGAGGGTAAGTGCCATGGAAGAGCTCCCCACTCCTCACCAGGCCAGCTCCATGCTCTAAATGTACACCTCTTCTGGTGTTCAGGCCCAGGCCTGACAGCTGGGTTAATGCTGCCTGTCTGTACACTACAGGTTACACAGATGCGTCAAGTTCTCTGCTGTCTGCAGAAAGTTTGAATTTAAAGCTGTTATGTGAGATCAGGCCACAACTCAAAAGCCTCCTGAAGCCTCTCTTGACAAAAAAGAAGTAAGTACGAGACAACAAAAAACAACAGTCAAGTAATATGGAGAACATTCAACTGAGAATCAGAAAGATAAAACCTACTCCTCACCTTCGCTCTCAGCATGCATAGGTCTGGGTCTTATTGGAACAAATCAACATATCAGATGTTCCAAAGATGTGCAAGTCAATACTTGTACACCTACCCCAAAAAAGCTCCATCTCCAAATCCTCTGATAAGAGCCTGCACAGGGTTTGGGCCCTAAAGTGACCCCAGGAGGAATTATAGACCTTGGGTTGGAGCAAAGCTTCTGTGTGGTCTGTTTGTGGCTGGGTTACTGGTTCCCACTGTTGGTCACATCAATCCCATCAATGAGGTCCACATTGCATTGACCACCTGCTTTAAGTAAGAGGCTTCAGGCAGTAAGAGGCTTCCGTAACATGGGCAAGCCCAGACTCAGCAGTGGAGAGCAGGTGAGAGTAAGAGACAAAAAGGGCCCACTTTTTTTTTTTTTTTTTTTGGAAGGCAAATTGAACAGTTGCCTGAAAATGCAAAGCATGGGCTTGTGGTGATTCTATAGCCTCCTGAGGCCAAAAAACACCTGGTTAGCAGTAGAGTTTAAGCCAAGTCTCTACCTGCAGGGCCAGCTCCTCGGCCTCCCCTCAGAGCACTGCAGGTGCCAGGCCCTCCCAAGCGGGGCTGCTTTGTGCCACCCCTTGTGTTGCCACTGCAATTACTGGGCTGCTGCCATGTGGCAGAAACAATACATACACAAGTGGGATTGGCACTAAAACGATGCAAACTGAGGTTTTTCACCCCTCCCATAGCCCCGGGGCAATAGGTGCGAATGAAGGCAATGAGCAGACTGCTGCCGGTGCCAGAGAGGCTCCTCTTGCCTTGCTTTTGCAGCTCAGGCTCATCCCTGGGGCTGAGCAGGGAAGAAAGAGACTGCATTGCTGGTAAATGGCAGATGGCTGTGCAGAAGAAGCACTTAACAGCCTTCTCCAAGGGCAAGTAAAAACTGCAGACTCCTGTGGTGGCCACAGCATGTTGTTCAGGAGCAGTAGCACACTCCACACAAAGCTTTCTCTACACTTACTGTGCTGCTGTGTCTTTTTAACAAGTCTTTTGCCTCAGCCTTCTCATTACCCAAGAGCCCAGCTTCCCACCACATTTAAAGGCATTTGGATCAACACCCTCAGGTCAGGCTCCTCTGTTGAGTTCTCACCCCGCTGGCCAGCAGAGCCTGGAGCAGCTCAAAAAACATCTTGCCTGAGGACAGACGCAGCTCCTACAGTGCATCTTGGTGTGGCTTCTAGCTCCTACTGATGCCCAATCAGCCCACAGACAAACGGGGGGCAAACCTGCAAACATTCAAAGGACTATTCAGGAGAAAACAGCCAACACACAACGGAAAGGGAAGCTGTCAGCTACCTGCAGCTGAAACTAGAAGTTGTTTGAGGTGTCAATGTTGGCTAGTTGCCATGTTCATGATATACTAACAAGGTCTCCTTTGAGCTGTCATTTCTCTAAGGGCCTGATACACAAAATGCTTTTTCAGAAGTTCACGGGAGGAGCGAGAGAGCAAAACCTGCTCAGATGAAGAAGATGAGGTCAGAAGTCTTTATACTGAAACATTTACACTTTGCTCTGTGTCATTTATTGATGTTATTAATTTCTCTCACCTTCTAACCATTCATTATGGGGTTGAGGTGTTATTGTGGCCACTAATTGTAAATGTATGTTTATATATTCATAAATATTCATGTTTTTAGAAACCTTCATTATAAGTATCTTCATATAACTTTCCTCCGCTGCTTTCCAAAAACCCACCATCACTTCAAAGCTTGCCAACCCACAACAAGATACGACATGTCACAACAGGAGGTTTTGAGATTAGCAAAGTTACCATTTTATGTCCAAAACTGAAGTTTTCTCACTCAGATGTTTGCATCACTTTTTACTTCCCGAAATTCAACTTGGTGCAGCTACTGAGGTAGTGTCAAGTTAAACACCTGGCAGGAAAGTAGGAGACATTTGTACGTGGACAGCCAGGTACCTCTCTACATGCAAGAACAGTTTGACAGCTGGGGTTGAATAAGCTCTTCACTTGCTTTATTTCAGTTCGTGCCTGTTTTCTACCATCTGTGCAAAAACTGAAGTAAGAGCTTCCACTGTTTTACATCAGTTGAATGAAATTAAGGCAAAGCTAGCAGCATCACCACCCCAAATCAGCCAGTGCAATAAAGGCACACAGACTTTGTGTAAGTCTTGCCTCTCTCTTCAAGTAAGCCTTACCTCCCTCTTTTCTTGAGTTCATCACGTTGACTGCAGATCACAAATCACATAAACCTTCTCCATAAAAAGACAAGGCTTCAGAGACAGGCCTGGTCCTAGAGAAGAGAAGAGACAGAAGGTTTCAGGAGTCAAAAATCAATGCTCAGAGTTGGGTGCAAAGCATTCAGCTTTTTGTAGCCACAGCCCCTCCAGCCCACACTGCCATAAGAAACCAGAGAGCCACTCTGCTGGGCGACAAAACTTCTTTAACCTAGGGCAGGGTCTAGTTGGTAGTTTCCCCTAACTTTTTTTTTTATTATTTTTATTTTTTATTTTTTATTTTTTTTTTTATTTAAAGGGAATATAGTCATGTTTGGGGATCATGCCTGGCTGTCCTGCTGGGGGGAGCTACTAATAACTCCAGTAGGCAAAGGCACTGGAGGGCATTTCCCTCTTTCCTCATTTTGCAGTTTCATCTGGAACAGAGAGAGAGGAGTCACAAAATCATCTTATTTGGATATTGAACAACTTTTATGTTCCAAAGTTTTAGGAAATTTCTCTCTCTCTGGGATTGAAATAGTTACAAACAGCATGTTGTTTAGGCAAAGTTTTTCCAGAAAAAAATACTTTTTTCAAGTCTTTTCAAGTTTTGTTTTGTTTTGTTTTTTCCCAACAGTTGATAAAACAAACAAGCAACAACAACAAAAAACACAAGGAAGCTTTAGGGCACCTTCTTCCAGTCTCAGATCAAAGCAGCAGAACTAGAACAAGCACAGGGCAAAAAACTCATCACACGTGCTTTCCTCTCCAGGAGCCTGAGCTATATTTTACTGATCCCCAACAACTGCTGTCTATTTTCACGGCGATGGAGGAAGAGAACTTGTCCTTCATCCAGAATTCCCAGGAGATGGAAGAAAGTTTGGATGAGCTCCAAAACACTTTCATCACCACACACCAAAGGACGTAAGTGTGATCCTGCGATTCTGTGAGTGATGGGAATGGGGTCCCTGTGCCCCGGCTTTCAAACACAAGTGACCTCCTCCATCTACTAGCACCTTCCCACCAGGCTGCCTAGTCCTCAAGGCACAGGCTGGGGAACTGATGCAATTAGCATTCTGTGGGGTACACACGCCAGGAAGTATCATGTAATTCTCATAAGAAAAGATCAAAGCAAGTAACAAGGAACCTGGAGCTATCCAGACCAGCATCTGTTTTGACTCAATGCAAACCCTTCCCAGAGGAAGCCAGCAGGGAACCTGAGTGTAATTGCAGCACAGTATTTCTACCGCAGGTAGGCACACCTATTCCCATTTGCAGTGCACCTTAACCCCTTGTGAATGTTTTTAAATGCAATCTACTTCCTGCATCGACTCATTAGAAATTCTCAAGTGTTATTTAGCTATGCTATTTCTCCATCCCCCACACCGACACAGGAACTGTTATTCCAGAAAACCCAAAGCTCTCTGCTCTCAGAGCTACAGTGCAAGCTGTCCAGAAATGGCATGTAGTGTTACCTCCATCTGCCGGCAGCAGGAGGGATGGTCCTGGGCTGGAAAGCAGAAGAGCAGCCAAGGGGTTCTGAGATGCCTTTTTCAAAATACCTCCCTTCTCTTCTGGCCTAGGGAGCAGGAGATAGGACAGCTGAAGCAGGATGTGGTCAACCTCAAATCCACCATCGCCAAAGAAGAAGAGAGGGCAGCAGATCTGAAGCACAGAGTTCAAGCCTTTTCTTCTGAAGAACACAACACTGATGTCCAGGTACTCCTTGAGATCAAGGCAAGGTGGGATAGCATGGCAATGAGCATTTCCTCTCCACTGACCATAATCATCCTGGGTAAAAAGTGACAGAGGGCTGGGATCAGCGCTTTTCTCAGCAGTGGAGCTGCAGCAAGGGCAGGTTTGGGGCACAGTGGAGGCAGCAAACTGGGACAAATGTGCCCACACCACACAGCTGCCATGAGGAGGGAGGAGAACCCACAGAGGCACCCAGGCTGCTGCAACCTGGCCCGGGCCACAGCAAAGCTGGGATGAGGAGGCCAACATAAGAACAGCTCAATACAGCTCTCCCACCCCAGGCACTGCAAAGCAAATTGAGAAGCAAACAACTGAGTTTTGTTGAGGGAATTGAAATCTACTGGTTTCCTTTTCTATTCTTTTGAAGGGATGTGGTGTTTCTACTGGGCAGAAGCTCACTGGTGCATCTCACCTTATCTCCTCTTATCCCTAGGACAAAATGCTCACAAGCTTGAACAAAAAGGTGCAGGAGGTCTACAACCAGTGCATTGGAGACAATGTGGCAAACCTGACGACACTGCAGATGCTGGCAGCGATAGAAAAACAGCTCAACAATTTACTGGACAACCTGGAGAGAGTCCCACCAGAAAAGATAGCACAGATTGAGAAAGCCAAAGAAAAAGAAAGGAGATTAAGGTAAAACCAGACTCTCTGGAAACAGGTCCTCTATTTTTAAACATTGAGGGTCAAAAGCAAAACCACTGAAAGAACTAAATTTTTCAAATCAACCCTGGAAACTAACAGAAATCTGACTGCCCAGGTGACCAATAGATCCCATTTTACTCCTGTGTTGCTTCAAATTCATGGTACTCACAACTCTTCATCAGCAAACAGCAGCCACAGCTATGTTAGAAAAGACCTGGAAGGTGCCTGTGTTCTGAACTGAAAGGTAAAATCTAGAAAAGGATAAAAAAAAAGTCTTCGAGCAAATTTGATGAGAACTGTAATTTTAAGAAGACAATTTGCATTAACGGTTAAAGTAATTGGATAGAAAATTAATCCTCTGTATAAGTACATAAGAATTTTTGGCAGCTACACCAGTTTCTAAATGTTTCTTCTACAGAACTCTAAATTTAACTTGTGCTTTTTAATGGAAATAATACCCAGTTAATACAACAAATTCAGGGTTTGAGACATTGCTATTGCTTCAGTTACCCACCTGAAAGTTCCCCTTGCAAACTGCAAAGAGAGCTGGAAAAAATGGAGAGCTGACTGGATCTGGCCATTCCCAGGTGAACGAGATTAATCAGAAGTAGCTTGAGCATTTAAAGCCAGAACAGTGACATTCTGCTCCTGCTTAGTTTCTTTCTCTGTATTTTTCTTCACCTTTGTAGTAGAAAGGGTGCAATACTTCTTCCTGATGTTCTGAGTGATTTTGCACTTGTAACTGATAAAAGAAACAAGACCCACATGTAGCATGCTCTGGGGATGGAAGAGAGAAATCCAGGAAGGAATCTGACCAACCTCTGCCCCTGCCTCCACACCCCCCATGCCAAAAAACACCATTCAAAGATCATTTAAAATCCAACATCACCTATACTCAATCCCCACACTCCATTGCTCTTACACTGTTAGACGACACGTATATCAAAAGCGTACTCTGTGTAGCCATGCACGTTTAAATCCTTTTTCATTCCCTTCAAAAGGTTCAGAGAGGAAAAACTAAAGCAACAGAAGAAGCTGCAGGAGGAAAGATTGCAACGGGCCCTGGAAAGAGCACAGGCAACCATAAAAAAAAAGGTCAGTGCAATAATCCATAGGAATATCTTGTCTCCATAGCCTGCCTCAGAGAAGTTGGGGGTACCCTCAAGCATTCAAGGGAAGAGCTGTTGCAAGGAGGCTTCCACAGCTGCGTGGGAATGACACCCATGCTCAGGTGTAGGCCAGATTACAGGATTCATATAATTAAAACAACTGCCAGAGGGCAGCTGTGCAGAGTTATTCTGGTTCTGTGTCCTTCTGCTGTCCTCCCATTCTTGTGCCTTAACCATGTGGTCCTGGTCCTCTCCATTGCTTGCCAATTTTCTCATTAAACTCATTTCAACTTGATAATCTGGCAATATTAAGAAAAAAAGGCAGAAAAATCAGCAAAGGAGAAAGGAGGCAGCAGCAGGACATCCTGCAGCAGCAGCAAGCCCCTAGACCAGCTCGGCTATATCCTCAAGCCCTACTTTTTGGTGCATAGTCCTCATCACTACAATCCAAGACTTCCCTCCTTAGAGGTACGTGCAGAACCACAGGCCAGGGCTCCTGCTGCACACCAAGTGAACACATTTCACGGGTCAACATGACCGTGAGGGCAGCCCAGCTCTGCCACACACCAAGCTGGTGCCAGGACAGGTGACCAAGAACAGGCACCATGAGTCCCTGCTACTTTACGCAATATACAATAGTTCCACAGGCTCTCTCAGATTCCAACTTCCCACCTTCTTGTAGCAGTACTAACAAGGCTTTAATCAGAAAACAGCTGCAGGAACATCTACAGTCTTTGCAGAAGCTGAAGTACTAGCACATGAATCGTCTTCAGGTGCTTGACGCTTACACTTTAATAGAAAGAACACGCTGAATAGACACATTCAAGCCTGCCTAGAAAGCAGCCAGCAAAGGGCCATGGCTCCAGGCAGCAGGAGAGCCCCATGGTGTGAAGCAGCTGTAGCAGGAGCCACAGGGCTCAGAGATGCTGCTCAGCACAGCACCGATGTGCACGGCCTCTGCTTTCTCTGCAGACTGGCAGGAAGCTGATGTTCCGCTCCAGCCCACCCACCAAGAAGGAAAAGAAGAAGCGCAGCCAAGAACAAATGGATAAGGAGAAGGAAGAACTACTCTATTATTTCACTTGACAGCACAGCCTTTGCTATACCGTGTAGGGCTGGTAATCGTTCTAGAAAAAAGGTTTTCCTAGATCTACAGTCTGTTAGAGTCTAAGCCATTTACTCAGTGTATGAACTGCTATAAAATTCCGTATCTTATACCACAAGATCCCAGGGAAAAGAGCTAGTGACAGGTAAATACTTTTTAGCCCCCAGTTTTTTGCTTACGGAAATAAAATTTTCTCTCATTTCATTGCAGGCAACAATGTTTTTCTCATTCAGTTCTTGAAGCAGAAAGCTTTATTCCTACAAAGCTGACTAGTGAGATTTATCACAATAACGATTTTTTTGTTATGGTAGAACTAAGTCAGGCACTTACCAGACATCTATTAAAGTCACAAACCTGGTGAATGACTATAAAAACAGAGGCTATCCCTTAGCCTAAAGGATGGGTTTTGTTATATATCAATAACTTGAGCAAAGGAAAAAAGCTATACAGAAACCAAGCTATTGACCGTTAGCTTTATGTCAGATGCATCCATACAAAGAACACCACCCAGTGACAAACTGACCATAAAAAAAAAAGCTTTATTAACCCTTTTGCACCAGCAGTTCTTCGGGTATCCATTGCCAGCAATGGACTTCAAGCCAAGTGATCCAATTTTCGGCCCCCAGAGGTTAGCGCTTTACATTCATTTACAAAGCTGAATGAGGTACATTTTCAGAAGTATAAAGATTCAGTTGCAAGTCCCATAAAAAGATGGTGTGTTCCTTGGCCATTTTATTAGATTAAGAACTGGTATGGTCCTTGAAAACAGATTAACACAGGCAATGGGAGCTTGAGGAGTTTCAGCTTCCAGAGAGAGCACGGTGACCACTAGGAAAAACACCAGTAGTCCCTTCAGCATGATTCCTCCTCAACCCTTCTACCTCTCAGGAGTGGATTCTATGCTGTGGTCACAGCCATCAAGTATATCCCCTACCAATTAGCGTGGTTTCGAAACCCCACCTGAGAGGGTTATGATATTCCCTGGACATATGCTGTAAACTCAGGATGAGAGGAACAGAGAGACCTCAATGCTCAAGATAGTTAAGCAAAAGATAGAAAAAATAAAGACTGGTTAAACCAGAAGATAAAATACTGCCTACAGACCAGGACCTGAAGTTAAATGTAACCTGTAAACTCCCCCCCGCCCCCTCCCATCAACCAGAAAAAAAAAGTATTGTTCTGGACACATACATAGTTCAAAAGGCACAGGAAGTAAAAGCATTTCTGAATGACCTCGTGTGAATTCAACATCAGTAAAACTGTAAAATAAATAAATATGTGCAAGATTAGAAAGATCACAACGTTCTTCTGCATGACATATCTTATTTCATAAAAAATATACACATACGTGCATACACACACCTCATTGAGAATAAAAAACAGTACATACACCCTTTTATCAAATTCCTATACATAATTTTATAGGCATTCAGTACATTACCATAAGAAACATTTAAATTGCCACCTTAAAATGTAACCAAATGGTGGTTTTCCCCCCTATACAACCCTAAACTTACTTAACTGTCTGCAATCCAATCCAGGGAAGTACAGTACATACAAACTCTTCCCCCCACCCCCCGGCAGAAACTGCAGCTTTTCAACGGGACAAGTCTAGTAACAATTCTTTTCCCCTCCCAACATATTCTAACAACTGCATATTCTGTAAACCAGACGGAAGCTCCACATGCATGTGATACTCTGTGATATCAATAACAAAAAAGTGTTAACAGTGTTCCATAAAAAAAAAAAAAAAAGGGAAAAATTAAAAAAAAAAAAAAAAAAGTAGTGGCCAGTTTACAGCTAACTTGGCAGCAGTTCATAGATGAGATATAATCAAGGTGCTTAAAATTTATGTGACGGTCAACATCTCTCCCAAAAAAAGGGAACACAAAGATAAAACTAACCTCTCTCAGACACTGTTGGAGTTTTAACTAATCACTTACAGTGAGTACAGTTCTATTGCAGTTCTTTTTTCAAGTTTTGCTGGAAGAATTCAGCAGATAATTTGGGATGCAGGAGCAAGGAAAGGGAGAAACTCAACATGAGCTACAAACTGATTCACAGCTAAGTTAACATTTAGAATCTAGCTTGCTAAAACAAAGACTTTAGAGCTTTCATTTTCATGGTGTAGGACATTAACTTTGTTACATGTGACAATTTATTCCAGTTTTCTGCCAAAACACAAGGGCCAAAACAATCTGTGTGTGTGCACATGTGAAATACTTGCAAATTTTAGCTTTTAATTTCTCAATACCACTGGTTTCAGCAGGAGACCAATGGAAGGGAAGCTTGAACTGTCATAGGCAAAGGTTTATAAATTTGTACTTGTTAGCTGTAGAATACTTGCTTTCCTGTGAAAACAGTAAATATTACCTCAGTTTGAAGTTTAATACAGTACTTCTCCCTGAAACAACACTGTACAGCAGCCTGCCTCGGTCTCTGTGACCATTAGGCAGACAGGTTATACTACACAGGCACATCAAGTAGGATTTACATTTTTTTTTTTTAAGAAAATCTTTCAGCTGTAACTGTCTTTAGCAAATTGTAAAGAGTGCAACCCATAGTCCAGTACTCCTAGTTTTCATATTTTCCTTGGAAAAAGACCCACACGGTTATCTCACTTTGTTGAGACATGATTGCCCAATTTGTTTTCAAGTAATAGTTCTTAATAACGGTCACTCCAGATCCTGTAAGTTTATTGTGCTTCCAGTGAACTGAGAGTTATCAGAACCTGCATCATCTTCAGTGGAATTGTGTGGCTCCTGTTAAAGCAAACAGATAGCATGAAGAGTTCAGTGGTGCTCAAGATGCTCTTAATGCTTCTCACTAAGACTACCTTGACATTTATCCAAGATCAGAGAAACGCTTTTAACTGTTTAGAGGAAACCCAAAGTTCTCCTACTTCAGGGACCCACTCAGAGAGTGCCACTCCATTTTTTCTTTGGAAAATTTCACACAAATATTACTAAGGGAGATAAAATTTAAAATCACTGACTATTTGCTTTCCCTCTGTTAACTCTCTACCACAGCCAATGATCCTAGTACTCCTGCACTTCTACATTTATCATAGTAAGGTGCTTCTCCCAAATACAAAAAATTATTTTCTATCCAAGACACACACACACTTGGTAAGAATACTGCATGGCAGAGTTTAACAAAACCATAGCTCCACATGGTCAAATAGAAAATCTGGTGTATGTATATCCATTAATCACTCATTGCTGCTTGGTTCTCAACTGCTCATATTCACTGACAAGCAGCTTACCAGAACAGCAGATAACAAAATATTCATGCTAGCAGCAAGACACTGAGCCATATGAAACTTTCTGCATTTGAACAACTGAATTTCCACTGACACTCAGTAGTTAACAAGCAGTGAAACCATGGATTGCAGAACTGAGCAGACTTTAACAGCCATTCTCATATAGACACCTCTTTAACATCTAGGACCACGATTTTATTGCCCACTTCCCACCCTTCATGTAGCCTGTTACCGTTAAGAATATCAATTCTGATCCTCTTTCTTGACCTACTTAATATCTGTAGAATGGGATCAGGAAAACAAGAATAAGGCACTAATAAATTAGTAACGTTTAGTTATTCATTGCTCAGTAGCAGAGGAAGAAAAACAAGTGGCTATGATGCATCACAGGTTGGTAACATACACAAGATAAAACTCGCAGTGCAGTTCTGAACGCCTAATGGAAAACGAGGTATTTCCATTAGGCAGAACATCAGGGTTCACAGTAAGCTATATTCACTTTCAAGCAAGCCAATAAAACCCGGCAGCTTAGACATGCTCTACCTGAAGTATGTGAACAGGTAAATCCACTGTAAGCTGAGAATGTGATGAGGAGGACTGAGAGCTCAGTTGAAAGGGTAAATCTCCCTCTCCTGAGGGATCATCCTGTGAAGGCAGAAACATGATGCAATTACAAGACTCTGAAGCATCTCAGCACAATACAGCAAATTTCAATCAACCTTAGAGTCTTAAAAGATCTGATAAAGCAACTACTCTGTACTAGTATAAAGCCTAGACCCACCAAGATATGAAGAAAGCTAACTACCACTTAAATCCAAACCTATAAAGACAGAGAGGAAGAACTCTGTCCATAACTTCCTCCATACCAAATCTTAAGTGGAACTTACCTTCCCTCTGGATAATACGCAGATATCCACCATACCAAAAATGTACTGCCCAACACGCTCCACCAACCAGCCCACATGGATTATTAAGTATTTAAAAAAAAAAATAAATTCAAACCTTATTTCAGTAGTTTAGGGGAACACTAGTTTAAGCTAAAACTTCATTTTGCAGAAAACTTTTTGTGTCAGTTTTATTTACCTTGTATATGTGACAAATAGAGAGCAATGCAAGAATTTTGGTGGAAGGTAGGGACAGGAGTGGAGGTGGGTCATCAAAGGGAAAGACTTTCCTTTTTCAAAGAAGAAAAAGTTCAGCTTAAGAAGTTGAATAGGATGCTCCCTACAGTTACAGTGCCTATATGGTCCAGACTGGACTGAATGTTAGCACTAAACCAAATAAATTATCTTATCCACTTGTGCAATGCATTGGGATTCTGGCCCCAGCTGTTGCATGACTGAACCAGCTGTTCTCAGGCACTTCTACACCTCCCTAAAGCCACATTTCATGTAAACTTCCAGGAGAATATTTCTCTAGGGGCAGTCATACCTGAGTTCACAGTCAGTCAGATTTGCCTGTAAATGTGCTAGCTCAAGTAACAGAGACGAGCATGTTTGTCCTCCTCAGCTCTTACCTGTAGAAGCTGAATTTGCACATACTGTGCTCCAGTGGCAGGGTCCCTTATTGTCAGCCCCCCATTTGGCAGAACAATGTTGCCACCCAGTCGACTGCCAGTATTGGATGATGAAAAGTTTGTAGGGCTTACTTTACCACCCTTGCTTTTCCTCTGACCAGAGCCAGAAGCCCCTGAAAAAGACGGTTTAATATTTAGATAGCCAGAAGCAATTTGCCAAAGTTTCTTGCTAGCATTTTTCAATTTTATGCAGTTAATTTAAACTGCACCACTAATTAGCACTACACAGCAAATGCCTGGAACAGTGCAATATAATTAAGCACCATCTGATAGCTAAAAAGGCCAGACAGCAATCAGCTGATGAACTCCACCTGCTGACTGAGCAGTTATCTTTCTACATGAATGTCATTAAAACCACATCACAAATTGCTAAGCTTAGGGCTCTCCCCTCTGGTAGAACAGAAATACCAGCACATTTGTTATAGTGAGGAATTAGGAACTAGAACTTTGTTTTCTATTTTTAATTTTGCAACTCATTTCCTGAGAAGTCATGTACACAATTTTTCTAAACTGAAAAAAAAAAAAAAGCATAGTGAAGCAATGAAGTTTGCATACTTCCATGTCTGCATGACCTAAATTTCACCCTGCTCTTTACAAGACTAAAATCTAACAGAGATGTTTGAGTATTTCTGGGTAACTGAAAAAATGAGTTCCTTAACACTGCATAAACATTGTTACCAAGCGAAAAACAGAAGCAAGAGAAATCCAGCTGATCTTTTCATTGTCTGTACAGAATAAATGAAAACCCACAATGTAAGACCAAAAGTGACCTTAACTTTTTTCTATTAGTTTTAATAAGAAAAAATAAAAAGCAAACGAAGAGACAGAAGGATCATCTTTTTAAACATCACAGAACATAGGGTGCAAAGTTCTTTGTAAACTTACTGTGAATTTGATACTCCACAGAACGTCATTTTCTTACTAACAGATGGTAAACCATAGGCATAATTATTTTAACTACCAATAAATGGATGGGTTACTTAAGAATGAACTGATATCTTCTCCCATTTCACTGCCAAAACCCCTAAATACTTGTGTTTAACAAATTTAACAAAATGAGTATCTTCTCACCTGTGCTGCTCCCATTCCCTTTCTGTTTTCTTTTCTTGGCTAGCTGAATGGCTCTGTAGTCTGTTCTTGCAGACCCACTGCTCTCCTGAGGGGATAAAAAAAATAAAGAGGGGAGGGGCAAAGGGTGCAAAGTGTTTTGAATGCAAGAACTAACCAAGACAATGAGAACAGACTAATGAATTCCCAGTCATGGTTATCTTTTATATTGCAAACACTGAATTCCAGTTTCCCATGCTGTTCACATTAGGGTTTCAGTAACTTACCTGCATGTAGTTAATATCTGGAGTTCAACACAAAAGGAAGTTAGCTCCATATTTATAAGCTTTCAGATTTTAATATGGTAAACATCACAATAGAAAGAATACCTCATGCTGTAAATAAACAGGCTTCCAATAACATAAGAAAGCAGAAAGGAATGACTATTTGAAACAGCTATGGGAATGAGGACTAAGATGAAAACGTTTCAGTTACTCTCCTAACTTAAATCTTTTCCTGCATCTAATGTACACGTAATGTACATGAGATCATCTTGTTCCTGGGTTTTCTTGTACATCCCGTTTCATCCTCAGATGGATGGTTATTTTTTAAATCCCTTATTTTGATAGGTTTTCCCTCCACTCTCACCACCAGAATTCCAATTGTTCTTAACAGAACTTATCACCATGTTGAATGTACTTCTGGCAACACACAGTTCAACATAACATCTTACATTCTTCATCCAAAAAAAAAAAAAAAAAGTCGAAACACATCACCGCCAAACTCCAAGAAAAGAGTCTGCCTATAAGGTGTAAGTAGCAATGGATAAATTCAGGGTGTCTCACTCATCTAAAGGTAAACAAGTATAGCCACTGCATACCAAAAACGAGCTGCCAGTGACCGCGCTAAGATCCATTTCTTTCTGAGCACTGTAGCTTCCTGGAGGGTTGGAGAAAACAAACTGAGTCACTACTTTGCTGCCCTCTTGCTGACCAACAACGTCCGAGCTGGGAAGCAAATTCCGTTCAACTTTAGTTGGCGTTAGTAACTCAGGCACGTTGGTACCACCAAGGCTACTAGAAGGAGTCAAAGTGGCTGTGTCAATTGTTAAATTATTGCTGGATGTCAAACTGTGCACATCTTGACTGGAATTCCTCACTGACAGAGACGCTAGCGAACCCAAGGCTTCTGCATTGACAGTCTGTACATCATCCAAATTTAAAGTGCTTTGCTGTAGAACTGTTGTGCTGGTTCCCAGCAAGAGAGAACTGTCCAGGCTCTGCGGCATGTCACTGCTGGCCACCAGTATCAAGGGATCAACCGCTTGACTTAAAGAACTGTTACTGACAGGCAGGTTTCCTCCGAGAGTTGAGCCCACCGAAGCAACATCTATCGTGACTATTCCAGAGTTCACTAACGCCATATCTGTTGCAATTCCAGAATTGTTACTTGACACGTTGGAGAACAGGGACACCAGGTCTATGTTGCTGAGATCACTTTGTCCCGGACTAGTAAGTTCGCTGCTGGGTGTGAGGGAGCTGGTTGCTTCAAGCTGAGTTAGGAGATCTGCAGCAGAATACAGTTTAAACATCTTTAATTGCTAGGACAAACAAAGAAGATAATGCTATGACTTATCAGGAGAACGAGCTATTAGGATACAAGAACATGGATAACAAAGTGCACAAACAGACAATACTGTCATCTGCTCTAGGGAACACAGTGAAGATAAAACAGCAACAGTATAGTAAAGGCAACTCATCTTTCTGGGCAGGGTTCGGGCCCCTTTTCATCAGAGAACGGGGATGAAAGAATATGAAAGATCAAAGGAGGAAGCTTTTAGAAACTTTTAGGTGTTCAACTGCACCTTGCCACAGTTTGAAAAAAATTCATTACCTGGACTGAAGTTGTGCTGTTTGACCATGTGTGTCTTCATACTGTGTTTGGAAGTGAACAATTTATTACAGCTTGATACAGGGCAACGCGTCTTTAATGAGTCCACATCCTGAAGATGTTTTTTGGAGTGAATATACAGACTACTACGTGCTGAGAATTTTGCGCAACAGCCTGCAAAAAGATACAGAAAGCTTTACAGATTCATCTAGCTTCAATTTGATGTTTCTTTTTACTGTCTTAACAAATCAAAATGGCTCTGAAGAACTCTATTTGTTGCTTTGCAGTGTCTGGACATATGTTCAGAGGAATCAGAAGACAGCCAAACATACATTTTATTGTTTTACATTGAGGATATCTCAGTGGGTAGAATAGTTCAGCAATCTCATTTCCGACAAGAAATGCTAAATCATTCAGTGTAAAGTACATCCCTTCCTTACTGCATCATCTTAAGTGAAAACTCTTCATGCTGGCTGCTGGGAAAAAAACATTAAAAGGAGAAACAATCACCAAGGGGAGCTGTTTTACTTTATGAGGAAGAATATTCAAGATCAGACACAAAACATTCACATTCCTGGAATCTTACTGAAGCAATGGATGTAGTGCTAAGAAACTCAGAGAGTCAGTTAGGTTCCCATGTGACCACAAACCACAACAGAAAACACTCACACTGCCTTTCCAGCAGCAAAGCCTATCACAGAGCAACCACTGAACACCCAAGATCACATCACAGCAGCCAAATGGAGCCTTGGAAGCGCTGGATGGTACTTTTCACTGCTTTTGATGAACCAAGCTTCTGACGAACCAATCTGAGCTGCAGAAACTAAGCATCAGAAGTAAGATTTTCCAGAGTAAAGCAGTTTTTTTTAGCATAAAAGGAAAAAAAAAATCAACCTAGAGCAAGCCCTGTTTTCTTGGCAATCCATAAATTTGAAAATGATCACTCAGTTAAATTAAGTTACTTGTCTTCTGTTTTACCTCTTCAAACTGTGTTAGAAGACTCACTCTGAATTTCTCTGATCCTGTACCTAGCTTGTGTCTGGGGAAAAGCATACAACCTTTAGGCTATATGTACACCAATTATCAGTTAATGCAAAAGTTGAACTATACCTTCTACTGGACACTCAAATGGTTTTGTACCAAGGTGGGTTATGCTGTGGCCTTTCAAGTGTTCTGCTCTTGTGAAAGACTTCCCACAGCCTTCTACTGGACACGTAAATCTCCTGTCATCTTCATGTTTCCTACAAAGGAAGGAAACCACCAATGGCAAGATTAAACCTGCTGCTTAACTTCTGCAATAATAATGAAAAAATAATAAACAGCAAGCGACTGAGAAGAGCATAACCAGAAAAGGCTACCTTTTATGTCTCAGCAGCTTGGACATACTGGTGAAAGACCAGCCACAGCCTTCAAAGTCGCAAATAAAAGGCCTTTCACCTTAAGCAAAGAAAGGTTACATTAATAATATAATACCAAATTACACACTGCTATCAAGAAATCTCAAAAGCTACTTAAATTCAATCAGATTAAGACAAGAAGACTTGACCACCCCCTCAGGCAAATGATTTCTGAGTAGCGATGCCACCTTCCCTCTCCTAAAGTCTGAACGTTGTTTAACACAAGGACTTTGCCTTTTCTCACGTGTACGTGGGAGCAAGGATTGTTATCAATCCATCTTGTGCTTGTCAAAACACATGGTCTTTCCTGGTTTTGTGCTCTTTTTTCGTTCAGCAATCATGGTCCATCCTGTCTTGTTTGTTTTCTAACACCAGACCTTCCACAGTATTCTCCTAATTTTCTCCCAAATACTCTTTCCAAATAACCCACAGCTATCTTGAAGTTGCTTCAATAGCCAGTGATGACATTGTTCAAAACAGAAACATGACTGAGGATTTTTTCCTGTTTCCATGACCTGTGAATATATGTTGATTACAGTATAATGAAGTACTTGTATTTTCCACCACTTCTATTAACCTTCACTTAACAAAGCAACACTTCTTGAAACACACTGTAAAGCCATGAAACCAGGAAAACAGAGGACAGTAGCAAGTACACAAAATTGTCTTAAAAACACTAAAATGTTGGATTTCAGCCTAGCAGTAGTTCTTCCAAGTCAGGAGTGCTTGCTTGTGTTGAAATATATCTTTGTGCTGTTCCAAATCTTAGTACAGATGTTTTACATGTTCTGAGTATCTCTTTTAGCATCTTATTTTGAACAAGATTAGAATTCACACAGTGATCTGAACGTCTACGAACTTGGGAATAGAGCTATGATAATTTTTATGAACAAGCTCACATGCCAAAAGCTGTATCTCTTGCATATCAATTGTTATCTCAGATTTGGGCAGTATGTCCCGTGGACTCCTAGAATCCCAAGAATCAAGCATTTTCACTGCCTTTAAGTAACTCATATCTTTCTTCCTCTTCTCAAGACTGTCAGTCTTTCCAGCAAACTGAAATTCACTGTTGACACTTTCTCTTCTACTTCCCCAAGGTGCAAGTTGCCCCTATGAATACCTGTGTGACTCCTCATGTGGATCTTCAGTCGGCAGGCCTTGTCATACTGCTTGTTACAGCCAGGGAAGGAACAGGAAAACTGTTCTTGCTCTCTAAAGTGGGCTCGGTTGTGGGAGAATAACGCGCTCACTGTGATGAAGGTCCTCTCACAGCCTGAGGAAAGAAGGGAGACAGCGAATCAGCTTGATACAGGAGTAGTTCAGGAAAGGTGTGTTGCTTTGTTTTGTTTTAGTTAGTGACCTTCATTGTCTTCCTGGATAGTACATCCAGATACAAAGAAAAAAAAACATGATTGTGCTGTTTTTTTATGTTATTTGCATCAATTATAGCTACTTAGACAAGGTGAGTGATGAGAACATGTAGAGCCCGGCCTAGGGCACACAGCCAAAGACCTGTGCTTCAACCTCAGGCTACCAAAGCCGTAAGGAAGATGCCAAGCTCCCAGATAACCGAGGCGGTGGGGGAACAGGAGCCTGCTGGAGACCCAGAGGGCGATCCCAAAACCGAGCGGGGGCTGCAGAACAACCGGCGGGCGGGGCCGGCAGCCCCCATCCCTATCGGGTGCCAACCCCAGCGGGTGAAGAAAGGCACGAAAAGCCGGGGGACGATCGCGGCGCTGCCTTACCGGGGAAATCGCAGCGGTAGGGCCGCTCGGGCTCCAGGTGGCTGCGGCGGCGGTGGGCGGCGAGGCGGGCGGCGCTGGGGAAGCGCTGCCCGCACGCCTCGCACTTGTGCGCCGCCTCCTGCTCGTGGGCGCGGCTGTGGGCCCGCAGGTTGTAGACGGTGGTGAAGCGCTTGGAGCAGCCGGGAGCGGAGCAGACGAAGGGCCGCAGCTTGTCGTGCGAGTGCAGGTGGCGCCGCAGCTTGTAGGCGGTGGCGAACGACCAAGCGCAGCCCGGCACCTGGCAGCTGAAAGGCCGGGCAGCCGTCACCACCGCCGCCCCCCGGCCGTCCTCCTCCTCTCCTCCTCCTCCTCCTCCTCCACCACCGTGAGCAGTCAGGCGGTGCAGCCGCAGCTGCTGCTTGCGGGGAAAGGCTTGGCCGCAGCGGGGCTCCGGGCATGGGAAAGCCGGCGGGGAGCGCGGCCGGGGCCCGCCCGGGGGCTCGGAGGAGGAGGTTGAGGTTGACGAGGCGGCCGCAGGAGGTGGTGGAGGAGGAGGAGGCAGCGCGGAGCCCGCGGCCTGCTGCTCGGCGCCGGGCCCCAGCGTCAGGACGCCGTTCTCGATGCGCACCACCAGGCTCTGGTTGTTGATGGTGATGGTGCCCGAGAAGGAGCCTTCCTCCTCCTCCTCCTCCTCATCCTCCTCCGTCACCTCACGGGCCGCCGGGGACGGAGGCTGCGGAGGAGGAGGAGGTGGTGGTGGTGGAGGAGGAGGAGGCGGCGAAGAAGAAGCGGGGGCCTCGCCCTCGTCCTCCTCCTGCTGCTGCTGCTCTCGCCCCGCTTCCCCACAGCCCGGGCCGGCCTCGGCGGCGCCGCGCACCACGTTGAAGACGAGCAGCAGCCCGTCGCTGTCGGGCGGCGGCGGCGGCGGCTGCGGCCCCGCCGGCGGCGCGCAGGGGCCGGGCAGCGGGCTGGAGCCAGGCTCCGGCTTCTCCTCCAGCAGCAGCACCGGGAAGCTGACGTAGAGGCCGGGCGAGGAGGAGGAGGAGGCTGAGGAGGAGGCGGCGGCGGGCGGCGGGGCGGCGGGCGGCGCGGCGGGGCCGCCATGTTGGGCGCCGGGCCGGGCCCGGGCCGCCTCCGCGGCGGGCAGCCCCTGCGTTTCCATCTTGGGGGTCCCTGTAGCAGCGGCTGAAACCGGAGCCGCGGGGCGGGGCCGGCGCGGCCCGCGGGGAAACGCGGAGCGCGGAGCCGCGCGGAGCGGAGCGGGAGGCGGGGAAAAGGCGGAGAGTGGAGTTACGGAGCGGGAGGTGTTGCAGGAGTGGGGTTGGGGCTGTGCTGCCCTACAAAGGCACCGCTGGAGTTGTTTTGTTGTTACTAATGTTAATTCAGGGGAGAAGTTGTGTCAGTGCAGAGCGCTCCTAAACTTGCAGCCGGGGTGGGAGAGGTAGAATATGTGAATGGTGTAGCAAAATGTGAATGTTTTGGCAAAATAGCCCATGCACTGTTATTAGGATCATGAAAACAGCATTATGAACCAGCCCTGAGGGATGCAAGTTATTTCCCCCACGTTGAAGTCCTGGCTGTGCTGCTCCCTCACCCCAGCCCCTCAGAGAGGTAACCCAAGGGAGGGAGTCCAGCAAGAAATCCTACAATAATTACCTAGAATCATTAAGGCTGGACAAGGCCTTCACGACCACCTGGCCCAACCCTCACCCTGCTGCCAGTGTCACCAACAGAGGGACAGGCAGAACAGGAAGAAGCGAGTGGCTGAAGGTGGTGGAAGTACTAAAAAAAAAAAAAAAAAAACCTACAAAGGTAGTTAATGCATAAAGAGTGGTGTGCATTTTTTTTTTCCCCCCAGTTATTTGGGAGAGTTTCTCTCGCTCCAGTCTTGAGCAAAATGGAGAACTCTGTGATAGAAATAACGAAAGTCCCAGCAGATGGTGCTGTGATTCTTCCACTAGGCAAATTTCTGCTTTCCTTGGAGCAATTTTGCATCGGATCTCCAACGGCAAGGATGGGGAACTGCTGTCCAGCCACACTTGGCTCTGGGGAAGTTGGTATTTGTTGCAATACCACTGTAGGTGCCTCCACTCTGCACCTCCACAGCTGTCTGTGCAGAGGCTGAAGGCTCTGGGTGCCTGAGCTCAGCCTCCCCAAAATCCCTGTTAGCCCCGTGCTGACTGGGTCAGGGTCACTCCTGTTGGCTGCCCCTGGCCATCCTGATCTCACCTCTGAGCAGCTCTCCTTCACGTTCCTAGGAAAAGAAAAATGTGCCCAGGACCTACTGCTCAAGCCATAGGTTCATCCCAAGTTGATGTCAAAGCTGAAGGATAAAACAAACAAAAAAAAGCCACAAATCTAATTTGCCATTGCCAGGAGAGACTTGACAAGATTCTAACTAGTATCTTGCTCAGGAGAGCAAGCAACAGACATCAGAAACTTTATGCACTCAAAAGCCACTGTACTTAGACACACATACATCTTGCATGTTCTTCCTCACAAGGCTCTGATGTTCTCTTGCCTCTATCTGCAACCACACAAAAGGTTTTCAGACAAGTGTCTGTGTTACGAGGAAAGCATCAAGGTACTGCAGCTCATAGGAAGGACACCAGCCTGTGGCAAGCTTGGAACCTCACTACAAAAATTCACTACTTCTATATCCACTGTCAGGATCTGACACAATGACTGCAGATGCGTGGTTTGACAGACTGCTCTGCCTGCATTGAGCTTTTCCAGCGGTGAGGTCATCTACCTAGAAATGACATCTGCATCCTCACTGAACAAGGCAGAACAATTGCTCATTCATAATCCCAGTTTCTCTGCAAACAAGCAGAGAGCAGAAAAAAATAAGGAGGCCCAGCCAAGCTCTGAAAGGGAATCTTTGAGCACACAGAAGCCATAGGCCAGGCCAGGGCAAAATCACCTTCTGTTTCCTCCCAGCAGGCAGGAACAGGTTGCTGTTCCCCTCTGCTTTCCCAAAGGTAATGTAAACCTCAGTTCACATGTGTTGAGTAATTTGAAATATACCATTAAAGGACCACAAAGTAGACTAAGAGTATACACATAACTGCATGTACTGTATAACTCAAAAATTATCATTGCCTTTCTGTAATCCCTTTGCCATATTCATACTAATTAATAGACAAATATTTCATAGCCTCATCTTCAGCTAGAAGCTCTCACATATACCTTCAGGTGCCGTGTCTCCCTACAGGTAGACCAGAGTTACAAACTCCCAGGGACTTGAGTGACATTAACATAGTCATACTTGCAAGGTTATGTCCTCTTGGCAGTAAAGTTGCAAGGAGGAAAACAGGGTTCCCTTGTTTTGTCTGGGATGTGAAGGTGAGCATGCTGGCAGGTGTCTCAGTACTAAATAACACAATGGTGAAAAACTCATGACAACTATGGAGCAGCTGTAGATTCTGTAATACAGAAAGCCATTATATTCTCTGCATGTTCCTCATAACAAAACAGTACCCCAGTTCTTTGGGGCTATGAAAACTAGAGTGGTTTTGCATGATAGTTACTGAGATGCCAACTTTAGGCCCAACCCAGTGTGGTTATTAATAATAGGTAACACATAACATATGTCAAAGCAAAGGCTGTCAAATCTGGCTGTCAGCTACTCACGTCTCAATTGTACAACTTGTCAATGTGTGTGTTTTTTCCATAATGTAAAGCAATTCCAATGAACTGCAGATTGCACTTCACAGAAGGTTCAGCTGCAAGCAGATGCCAGACTCTCACTATTCGTCTGGAGACACACACAGTATGTGAACAGAGTAAAGAACTGATTTCTGATTAAAAAAAATAAAATTAAAAGGTTTTCTTTGCCTGACACCAGAGGCAATACAGGGGTGCAGTGATTGCATGCTTGGTAAGTGCCACAGGGTCTAATAATTATTTGCTTTCCTGAGGCCCGACAGTCCAAAGGACCGCAGCTCATCACTCACCTGCAGCAGGCAGCATGGGTTTACCTGTGTAACCCCCACCTTCCCACCATGGGGTGCCAAGCAAATCGAGTGCCAGGCAGGATCAGCGGTGCATGTCCAGAATTACGTGCACACTGAGGCAGGGACCGCTGGCACTCTGTGTTCCTGTCAGAATGAGGCCCGTAGGCAAGGGCCATACTTAACATGAGGCTAATGATAGCTGAGAACTATTTTTGTACACGTACCAATATGTAAAACATTTCTCTATGTGTGCATATAAATATAGATATATGTATCTGTCAATATGTATGCGTAGGAGTTCATTCACAGTTAGCCTCAGATTTCACTTCAGCCTCATAGCTGATTAGAACAAAATATACTTCAGTGAGCTACAGTTAACAAATATAATGGTAAGTTCAAGTGCAAAATAGGAAGTTTCTTTTGGTTGCATCTAGGCATATTGGGGTCTGTGTCTTCTTATCTCTATCTTGGAAGAAGGGAGGCCAAAAGACTTTATCTCTCCCTTTATAACCATTTTCTATGTGAAGGAAGCCCGTATCATCCTGCCCTTGATGCTTTAGTTTATTTCTTATCAGAAAAAGTCAGCCAGCACTCAGAATCTAGATTTTATGAAGGTTTCCATCCATTTGTAAACTGCTCAAGTGCCATACACTTCTACAGAAGAAACCCATTGGTGTGAGGCAGCAAAGCACATGGCAGATTCAGCAGCAGGGCACCATCTCACACTGAGGCAGAATTTGACTCCCACTAATTTATTATGAGCTGTTCCATGTTTATCTGGCCTTAGTCTAAGATGTTTGGAAGTGGTCTACTACTTACCACCCTCTGGTTCTCCTCCACCACCACCACCCCTCCCAACCTACCTAAATAATTGGCACTAGATTCTGTTCTTTTTTCTCAGGTAACGATTTCAGGGAGAAACACATGCAGGCAAGCTGCACTGGCCATTTACAGTTTATCTGTCTGTTTCTGTTGCAATAACTAAATGTTTTTATGGTGATATAGAAAAGTTTGATTCCAGCATATGTAATATTAGTATATACTCCAACAGCCAAAGAATAAATCTGTTTTACAAATCAACATGTTGACTACTCGATTTCATGACTATTTGCTGATAGCAGCAGACTGAATTAGGACACAGTTCCAATTTCCAATTCAAAGTCTGATCTGCCAGAGCTAAGAAGTCTCCTCAAATTCTGAATTATCAGGAATATTTTTATATATATGGGACAAAATTCCAGTTCATTTTCTTAAAATGAACAGTTTCTCATTGCAAATACTCCTCCATTTTGTTAGTGAAAAGGCTGTTCCTGACAACAGTGGACCTGTCACAGACCAATACAGGTCTGCACTATTAACAAGGAAAAAAATAACAACAACAAAAACTCACATGGAAGAGACAGTTGCAAAGCTTTTATCATTTGCACAGGTAGGATATCAAGGAAGCAGCTTCAAATGTTTCTGCCAGGATAACAGTGCACTTGGAATACCACTAACTTTGCAGGGCTTGCTCTAAGATGTCTTCATCTGCCACCTTTTGAGGAAGAGTCACCTTCAACATGACATTCTCTTTCATTGCTTGGCAGATTGTTTCATAAGCGTAGTCATTACCTGACCAGCAGCGTCTTGCAACCTGTCAGACAAGAAAATCAATGGGTGTAAAAATCGTACATTTCTCATGCCACATCCCATCTTATGCAGTATTTGTGCAAACACTGGCACCCAATTTCATTACAATAAATCTTTCAGCTCTGCCAGTTTCTAGTTTCCTTACTAATTTTGGAAGTAATTTGTTAATAGGTACTTCATTTTCATGAGTATTTGGATGGTTTTGAAACATTTTCCTGCAGAAGCATATTGCTGGGCTGATAATATTGGTAGAGCCATGTACCTCAGATACTTCCCAAAATTCTCTCTACAAAAACTTACGTACTCCATCCCGGTTTGGTAAAAACAAACCTTTTATTTAGATAATAATCTGATTTAAACAACCGATGCTTTTTCAGTTGGATAAATAAAAGGATAAATGACACTCAATGCATTTTCAAAATATGAAATCAAGGAGCCAAATTCTCTGCCAGCATGTATGAGTGAAACTCCACAGACAGGCAGTCTCTTTCAATAGCAAAGTTCTGCATTTAAGTCTGTGTACAAGAAAGGTATCCCAGATGAAAAAACATCATGTATTGGCACAAAGGAAAGAAGCACTTGCTTGTATCCAATGCACTACAAGTCTCTGCATTATGAATTGCATATCAGAGTGTGAAATATTCAGGCTCAAATGTGTTCAAGCAATAAAATCACTCGGTTCCGATTTAGCAAAATATTTACACATTTGATTAATGTAGGGCTAATAAGAAGTTGCCAAGATCATAGCAATAACAGCTAGAAATGACCTTTCAAGTCAGCAACTCAATTTCCCTGCCACTCACCTATGATTATTCCTGGCAGTATATGCCAGTGAATGTATATAGTGAGTTTTACTTACTCCATTGGAAACATCCCAGCTGAGCATCATCTTAGCTCGTTCTTCAGCCTCTGTGGACCCATCCAAAACCAGGCCAAATCCCCCATTGATCACTTCACCCCTAAAAATATAAACATAATAGAATTCAATCAAAAGAACTGGAGCCAATCCCACAAAATCTACAGGAGTTAATTTGTTCAGTTGCACTGGAGGAAGGATGAAAATAGAAATTACACTGAATAAGAGAAACTAACAGTGACCTCTTAAATTCTTTAAAAAAAAAAAAAAAAAAAAAAAAAAAAAAAAAAAAAAAAAGGGGGGGTGGGGGGGGCTAGTTTCCTGAGCTGCATAAAACCTATTCTACCTTTCTTGTAAAGTTCTGCTAGCAGTGAGTATCTACTCCAAGCAGGTGTGCCAAAAACTAAGCTTATGCTGTGTTTCCTGGGGACCGCACTTTGTACTGGCTCTAGAAACAAGTAAAGAAAGGCTAGCACTTCTGATGGACTAGAGAGTTACCTATCTTAAGGTATTTTTGAAGGTTAAGCTGTTCGTGTTTGCTACGCTAGAGCCTGCCATATACTTAGGATCATGAGGAGGATTGTGTACTTACTGAAGCAGACAGATGGATCTATTTATATTCTCTCAAGACAAATGAGAGAGCATCTCTAATTAAAAAAAGTGTTAACCACTGCTTAATGCACATCTGCCTTGATCATTTCAAAAGTTGTCATTCATTTTGTATGAGATATGTAGATGTTTAAAGACACCAGTGCCAACTTTTCAGGAAGCAGACTTATTGGCAGAAGAAGAACAGAAACATGCTCCAAACTAACAGACCATACTTGGGAGAAATACCAGTCTGGTTTTAAAAGGACAGGGAAAACACAGAGAAAAACATCTTGTCTCACTTCAAAATCTGGTATGCTCAAGTTCCTGCTTTGTTGCATATGGTGAATAGTAGAGAACACAGTTTGAAAATCATCTATTACTGTAAATCTGTAAGAGACTTCTAGCACTATAACCCAGCATCAGCAATGTGTGAGATGGGGCATGTTTTACAGCAAAGCAACATGTGGTGTGAGAGAATACTAACGAAGGTCCTGGAGGCAAGATTTGTCCTCAGTGTTTTATAGTTAATAGAATGAGTATATTCACAAAATTTACTTAGAATAACATCGGACAAACCCATGAATCAGGCAGAAGTTAGGTATCCAGAAAAGAATCATTTCTTACATTTTCCAGCAGTAACTTTTGCTTCTCAGGAAATGGGAAAAATCAAGCTGCATTGGAGCCTCAACAAACTTGATCTGCTTTGTGAAACTAAAACTCACATTTTTCCCCTTTTCAATGTTATGTTGTTAATTACGTGATGTTAATTCCCTTTCACTGGTTATATACACTACCTGTGTGATAAGCAGGACCTTGTCACATAGATGAGCAAAGAACTCAGAGCTCCAGGTGTCACAATGATTCTACCCATTATTGGAACTCCCTCCACTTTACCATTGTTAGATATATTGCTATTACAAATACATTTTATCTTGAATTATTTTTTTCCCCAACAAACGTTTGTCATAGCAGAATATCAGAAGATTAACCACTTTCTTATATTTAGCAGGAAAATCTGAAACAAAATCATGTTTTAACTGAGATGTTTGAATATTCTAACCTCTGACATTCAAAATAAAACATTTCATTTTGATTGACACTCAACATGTTTCAGTTTGGAATTTAATTCCTAGGATTTTCTTACTGTGTGAAATCTTTCATTAACACTGCTCTAGGTCTCATTTTGGGATGAAAACAAGCATCCAAGCATTTGTATTTCTTGCCAACTCTACTTTTTGAATGGCTCATGTTACTGTCTTCTCCAAAAGAGGTGACCAGATTGAACTACAACATTACAAGTGTCACCGTATGAAGACCACGGCCAGTTACCACACTACACTCTGCTTCTGTTGTGTACAGAGACCAAATTAACAGTAAAAAAAGACTAGTGTGAAAGTATAAGCCCAGAGTACACTTACAAACATCAGTTATGGCATCAGGATCATAGTATGATCACACCTCAAGGCAGCCTACTTATGATTTCAGACAATAAGAAGATGAGATTTCTGAATTGGTGCTTTGTAAAGATTATGCACACTGACAGATGATGTTCTGTCAGTGGTAGAGATCCCCTCTGTGCACAGCATCCCAAAGAGCATCCTTTGAAGCTCAAGCATCAGCAGTGAGCGTCTGATCTGGCTTGCACTCCATAAATTCAAAGTCTCTCCATCAATTTCCATGGAGTTACCCCAGTGTAAATCAGAATTACTCATCAGAATCTGTCCTACTGTCTAAAAATCACTCATAAATTAGATGTCAACATTTGTTAGGATGGATTTTCTAGCAAAAGCTCTCACTTTTAAAGGGGAACTCTCTGCCTTCATTAGCATTGGGTCATATTTTCAGGTAATTAAAGAAACATGTGGCATTTTGACCTAAGCTACCTCCTATAATTTCCAGATGTCTCCTTCTAAGGTGATCAAAGAAAACAAGGCCTCTCTCACAAACAAGATGTCACACTGTCAACAGCTCAGTTCAATTCTTAAATTACTTCTGCCTTTTTGTTACTATAGGTTACCCAGGCTCCATGCTAACATATATTCTCCTGCAAATAAAGAGGCAGCAAGAAATGAATAACATTCATTTGCTGTAATTATAGTCAAGACCATGTTAATCTTAAACCTCTGCAACAGCACATGATGCAGATTCCAGCTAAATATTAATCCTGCTTTTTTCCGTTTGCCCACCAGGCTATTGTGCAGGATGTCAGAGCAGGTAAAATACATCCCTCTGGTCTCAGAAAGAAGACACAGCAGATCTATCAACAGATCCAGGCGAGCCCAGCCTCTGCAAGGAGGACAGGGAGCTTGGCACAGTGCAAATGTTATTTCTGAACTCCCTGAACAAAAACAGTACAATGGCAACTTCATTTCCTTCTAATCATACGCATGTTTGTTTATAAATATATGTTTATTGCTTATAAATATAAGCTTTCACATGCTTCACATTTCCAAATCAGCTGACAAGAATATTTTATCAGGCACATGGAGATTTCTTTACAAAGTCAGCTGAATTTTTACCTCCCCAGAGAGAAAGCAAAACAGTCCTAAAACCTAGAAGCATCTGTCTTTCAGGCAAGGAAAGTCATTTATAATGGTTGGGGGATGGTTTTGCTTCTTTTCCCACCTTTAAATTATTCCTCTCTTTCTCCTGAGAAGGCAGAGGGGCACAGTGCTTTAACTAGCCCGGGTGGTGCCGTGATTAGTTAAACCAAGCAGAACCACCTGTCGTGCCACGGCTTTCGGGGCTCTGCAGACCGCGGCATCTAATGACATGACATTGTTACTGCATCTGAGTCCCAGCATGGAGGCTTATTAAAGCTCATGCAGAGACAGGACTAATTTTCAGGCACCGCATTCTTCACTGAAGCACAGTCATTTAATCACAGAGGGTTAAGACTACTCCTGAGAACAAGGTGAGCAGACACTGTGCCACAATGACAAGTCACTAAGCAGCCATAGGAGCTGGTAAAGAGGACAATCAAGCCCTGCTTTTCCATGGATATTTTGATTTCAGTGAAAAGTCACATGCTAGCTTCCCAATTCATTACATAAATGACAGCACCTTTCCTCTGCCTGCAGGGACAACTTCTTTCCAATGATGCAGTTTCACTTCAGAAGCAACAATACAATGAAACTGTATTCCCAGTTTTTCCAGAAGTCAGGGCAGTCTCACCATTGATTCACTCTGTTTGAATTGCTCAGAGGGCTAGGAATGTGCAGGAGGGATTGGTTTTATAGAGGCCAGAAAGAGACAGGGAATAAGATCATCTTGATTAAGCATCATTAATGCACAGAACACTCATGGCATAAGCAATTACTTAAGCAATTCCAGTAATTATAATCACCATGAAAACATTCCAAGCATTTTGCACAACAGTTAGCGGAAAGTGTTTTTCTTCTCTTGTATTCCATAAGCAATGTTTTAGAAGGTTAAATTCAGACAGATCTAGTCTGCTACTATCTGGAGTCTGACTGCAGTAACCAGAATAAGTGGATATTCTGGTATTTTCCATTCAGAATTATGGAAGTTGTGAATAAAATCCTGACCGTTGTGGTTGTTACAACTGAAATCAGTAAAGTCAGATTTTCACTCCATGTGTCTAAGCCCGCAGAAAATTTTCTTATCCCATTGTTCAGTTTTGCTATTGCATACCTTCTATTCAGTATCTACTTCACTGGAAAATCAAAGGAGGTAGAGTACAGGGGAGGGAATTCTCCATCTGACTTGAAGGGTTATTTTTCTAGCTCCAGCTCATCCAGATGAGTAATAACTAGGTATCATCAAGTGTCTCTGAGGAAAACATCTGCAACAAGTTCTTTGGTTTGCTGCTGTTGGCATATTCCAGAGCTGGATGAAACAGTGAAGTGAGAGATCACTAGAGTATTTAATAGAGGGTTGTCCTCCTTTTGACTGGCTACACGACAAAATGAAGACATGACTGTAAATGGGAGAGGTTTTGCTGGACCGTGCCATAAAGAACAAACAAGAGTTAAATACTCTGTAGTGTACCCAGGCTTTCCTTTACCTTTAGTCTGTGCCAAGCCAGAGTAGCCTTTTAGTAGCATATGAAGGAGATTAATTTCCTTCTCAATAAATGATATTTCTTTCATTCTGCTTCTTAGTCTAGGCATTTATCCTAGTTCTGCATCTTACGTGAAGAAGGTGCTTAATCAAGTCCTTGCTTAGCTGTAGTCTTTTATGGTACCACGCAGAAACAAGGGGAGAAAGAAGAGTGGGGGGTTTGCTGGCACCTGAGCTGTTTTGTATCAACAACCCCTCGTTGCACTTTAGCACATGGGCATTTATATTGGGGTCCTAAGGTCACAGATTTAAATACAGCTTAAGGGGAAATCTAAACATAATCCATCCACTAACACTCTGGCTGTGCATGTGTGAAGACAACTTTGGAAACGGGATCTGTTCGAAAAGACCATGGCAGACTGTCCTTGTTTTGCAAATTAAGTTCTCCAAACTGTGCTGTGGCCAATGTCCAAAACACTTTTTCTTGACATATGGACATTAATTAAGAGAGCCTCATACAACACCACACTTTACCTTATAATGCATCCTTCCATCCCTTGTCTCCAAACCCATCCTTCCCATCATACTTCTCCAGTCATACACACACGTTCTCTAAAATTCACCTCCTGTCTCTTGTCCCCACACACATGCACAGCAGTGATAACTGGATTCAGAGTCCAGCTTTAGAAAATAAAAAAGTAAGTTCTTACCAGCCAACTCCACCACCATTGTGCAGTGCAACCCAGGTTGCTCCTCTGAACGCATCTCCTACAAAGTTTTGTACTGCCATGTCTGTGAGGAGAGAAAAGGAGTTACCAGGGCTCTGACATGCTGCATTTGTTTTTGTTGTTGTGCTGCTCACTTCCTTCCACTGCTACCTCGATTATGGCTGATTGAAGGCAGTGTTGGAAGCAGGGCTTACACACAGCTTCTCTCACATATATAGTAAATATCTCATGTTGGGTGGGGGGCAAACAGGCAAGAGTTCTCCCATTCTTTCTTTCCTCCCTACACTGCAGGAACCAAATGCTGATTTCACACCGTGGTTTACAAGGAGTTTTATGTATTTGTGATCCAGTTCAAGAAGCTGAAGAACGTACCACTTCTCAGCTGGGAGGTAGCTCCTGAGCGTGGAAAGAAATACAATCCTCTCCTTGGGAGTGCCTCAGTCATGGAACAGGCTGTACACATCCACATAGAAGATTTCAAAGTGAGGGGTCACTTGGAAAACTACGTACCTCGTAGCTCTCAGGAGAGCCTGAGCTGAAGTATTTTCAGATCAGACTGAGGAGTTAATTCAGCCCTGTGCAGAAAACCAGTCTAAAGCTAACGGGTTGCATTTTAGGAACAGTCACAATGAAAATGATATAAGCTGCCATTCTCTGGACACAGGAATTTCACCCTCAAAACTAGGACGGTTGAAATCACATGGGATGTTTCTTTTGTTTTAATAAATGAAGAAAAATAAATGTAGGAGCCAAATGTAATTTGACTAATGTTAAATGCACAATATCTGCTGAAGTGATCACTAGAATTTCATGTTCACTACAACTTGTGCTAAAAGATATACTCAGAGAGGTGGAAAAAGGTACACACTGAGGATAAGAGTAAAAAAAAAAACAAAAAAAAAAACACAACACTCGTCCAGATTTAATTCAGGAGCAATAGATTACTTGCTAAGCTTTTAACAGCAAAAAATGGGACATAGCAAATGTCCCTAGTCACATTTGTAGACCTACAGTAGTTACACGTCTGATGGAAAAATGAGTTTACTTGAGCACTAATCTATGTTAAACCCTGTCAAAAGCCCCATTATGGCATCTTTTATCTGGCATTATGTCACTTTAATAACCCAATTATCATAATTATAGTGCTGTCAGGAGGAAATGGGAGAGATTCAAATCCCTATACTCTAAAAATGTACAGATTTCTTCCTCAGCCACTTGCATGATAAGAGTGGAGCTTAGACAAGGAGCATGGTAAATAGACCAACAACGTAATAACACTGTGCTCCTTGGTTTCAGTAAAGGTCACTAACTGCACAAATGTCTGTGCTGAAATACTCTGCAGAGCAGCGATTACCTGTTTGACAGGGATCAGACTGAGGTCCTTACTGCAAAACAAAATGACACAGGCAAAGACTCAAAAATTCCTTTTGTGCCAGAGAGGAGCCAATTTCAATCGAACTAGCTCAAATTTGGCGTTAAAACAACAGAAAAGGAGGGAAAGAAGAGAGAGGAAGACCTAAGATGCAAGGTGTTCTTTAATTACCTCCAGAGGCTCATCTGGAAAACAGAGTTAGACTTGGTTTTAAAGACCAGTGAAATCAGTGGTCAACAGGATTTGGATAAGCCCATGGAGAAGGCAAATTGTTCATTTAATTCACAAAACTCAAAGAAAAACAGATAACATAGTAAGCAACCGGGTTAGCAGGCCTTGTTTCTATTTGCCCTCTTCTGAGAGCATTGCCTGGTGTTTACTTATATGGTTAGGCTCTTTGGTGGAGACTTCAATTTGGATTGCTGTTCTCTGTGCAGCTGCACCATTTTCTCACAGCTTGGCAGAAGCAAACATTATTTCAGGCCTCTATCCATCTGGCACATTAGAACCAGCCAACAAACTCAGAAAATGTTGAAGTGGGGCTGATAGGTACTGCTAAAAGCCTCATTTCATCAAGCAGTCCATTTAAGATAGCAGGGAACTTTTTTCCCTAACATTGAGCCATAATTTGTTTCTATTATGAATTCTCAGTCATAATGGGAGCCATTCAATATTCTCAGCTACCTCAATCATAATTTCTCTTTCTACAGCAGCTTGCATCCTCCTCTCTGAAGTCACTTCATGATTGTCAGTTCATGGCATGTGATAACACTACCGGGCTAAAATTATCGTCATCATTTCCACTTTATGGATGGAAAATTGAGGAAGATTTAGGTTAAAAACATTTAGTGCTTCACTCATTTTTCACATCTGCAGTCTGATATGTTGGATTTATTTTTTTCTAAAGCACCATTTCACAACCTTAAGAGCAGATTCTGGTTAGCTCAGGTCAGGTTTCTTTTGAACAGCGAGTGTACATAATTTGCCCACAGTCACACTGAGTGAGCAAAAAGGTTTGGAATATAATGCAGAACTCCTGACTTCCATTTTTGTGCTTTCACTAGCAAAGTATATATGTACCCTTATGCCCAGAAAAGTTCCTCTCAGAAACTCCAGACTTCTGAGTCTTTGATTTTGCTTTAAGCAAAATGCTGCTATAGATCTGATTTTGTGCATCCTGATGAATTACTGCTGTAATTCTGGTCAGATCACCTCTTTGAAAGAGTGAGGTGCAAAATTAAAATCAAACACAAGATGCAGTTCTCTAAAACAGATTGCTCTCCATTTACAGTGAAGTAAATCTGGTGCATCTTCATTGAATTGTCATTGTTCTGAGCCTCCCCTATTTATCTAGCTCTACAGACATTTCTTTATCTCTTGACAGCTATGTCACATTCACAGAAAATCTGATTAATTGGGATTATAGGGTTGAACAAAAACATTTCAAAATGTTGCATAAAAAATTCTCTTTTAAAGCAATTTTCTTGTTTGCCTGTACAGACAAGTCTCAGATGCTCAGCTGACCTGCGCAAAAGGCTGATCCATCATAAATGTTTGACGTTTCTCTGTAAGGACTGTCAGTCCCGCTCACATCATGGTGATCTCGGCTGAGGACTACTGGAGCCTGCAAAATCCAAGGACAAGCAAATGGAGTCCTTCATGGACTGGAAATGTTACCACAGATCATATATTGCTGAATTCTCTTTATCTGAAGTCATCTCAAATCTCAGCTTTGTTCCATCTCCTAAACTCCCTAAATCTCCTCTCCCTGCTATAATTTATTAGCAAAGGGACATTGATATGCTGCTTGTTCATGAGAGTCATTATCATTTCATAGCCAGCAAAAGGAGTTTGTTCTTTTTGTCAGTGCCATCCTCAAACAGGACAGGAAGAAGAAGAAAAGTAGTGTGGCAATTTCATCTGAAGCCTTTCTTTGCCGAAATTTCAAAGACACTTCAGAATGCAAAAAATCTTCCTTCACAAGTAGTTATTTCTCTGAACAACAGCAAACAAATAGCAAATATTACTGTTTTCATTCTTTTGGAAGACTTCAAGACTAAAAATAAGGCAACAATGAAAATTAGTGATCTCCTGCATCTCAAACAAGTCCATTCTTGATTTGGAATTTAACTAACAGTATGAATCTAGACCAGCTGCAGGTCTTGCACCAGGCTTCTGTAAGAATAATTCACTCTTTTGACATGGTTTGGTCTAGAATTAGCTGGCTTTGTTTTATGCTGGCAGTGGATTAGAAAATAATTGAAAATAGAAATGAGTACCCAGATTGCAAGAGGCGGAATAGAGATTTGAAGAAATGAAAAAAGTACATAAAATCTGAAGGGCCTGGGAGTCTGACCCTGTCAGTCACAGCTCCATGGGAGTGCTCTGCCTGGTCAGGTTTATTTTTTAAGACTAGCTTGCAGTGATGTTCGTTTTGAATCCCGAGAAGGTCAACAGCTCAACATTTGAAATATTTTAACAAACATTTTCTGAGTAACAAAAACACAAGCCTTCCCTAGCTGGAATCCATTTTAAATTTTACTTGAATTTGCCCCTTTTAATATGGCAATTATTGTAGTTTGGCTATAAAAGAGATTGAGATGAGTAAACATGCCTAGGTCTGCTGCTGCTGTATACACCCAGCAGGGACACTGATGAGGACTGTTTAAAAGCAGGTATCACAATCTTTCAAAAGTTAAGGAACAATTTTGAATTAAATCAGTAGATGTAATAATATGGCTGAAAGCAGGGGATTGAGGGTAAGAAACACTGGGCAGTGGCATGGCCTCTTGTTATGTGTCATCTTGGGGCACTGCTAAGGAGTTTGAGACCCTGTCTTGTGTTTTCATCAAGTCACAGTGTGGTGCATTGTACCTGCAGTTGCTCAAACACAGAATAAAGCAAATTTCCAACATGAAATAAAGGGCAATGTATTTCAGTTTCTAAACCTTTACATAACACAATACTGGTTACATACAGAGGAGGACTGACCTTTAACATATTTTAACAGAATGGTCCCACGTAAATAGCAGGCATTTCTGCTCTTATTGATTGAAGCTTTCTCCTTTCCCACCTGCCACCCTAGCCTCAGATGCTAAACACAATTACTGGACCATATCAAGAGGAAAAAGGCAAACCTTAATCCTTCCTTCAGAAATCGCTCGATTAATAGCCACAGCTATAGACACACGACCCCTCTGATCAGAATATAAGATTCTAGCTTGAGAGCCGACAACCTGCAAAATAAAAAAGCCAGAGTGATAAGGTTCTCTGTGCAACTGGCTTATCTTCAGGTCCCAGATAGATATAGTCACAGGATTGCCTCCTTCTGTAGGAGAAAGTACAGATTATTCATTCATCAACATCCAGCTTTCAGAAAATATAAATTAAAGCCCTTCTTTGAACTGAGTTTTATCTCCACTTGCACAAACAGTGAGATGTATTTCTGTATTCAGCCACTACTGTCCAATAAATCCTGTTTTTAAAATCAACCTGATTGCTAAACTATAATCCCCCTATCAACAAACCCCTTATCAACATCTGAGAAGCAGAGGTTTGGAACTGGTGGTGGTGGGCTGGAAGGGAAGAGAAATACAGAGACAAAGAATGTCAAAGAACATCTGTCCTGCACTGCTATGCTCCTCTCCAGCCTTTACTCCACAGACCAGTCTGGTTTCCAGATGAGGAGAGCACATGTAAGCCCTTCAGTATTACCAGTTAGCTTCACAGTGAGAGCCTGCCCTAAAAGAAAAACAAGGGATGTTTCATTGCCATCCTGCTTCCCATAATATAACATACCTGTTTTGAAAGGGGAACTGAGAACTGTAGGCCTAATGAGGTTGGGCCAAATGAAGGACATTTTGAATGGTGCTGAAAGGTAGTTCCAAATCAGGTGGAGAAAAATCACTAGCCTGTTTCACTCCAGATACAAGACTACAGCTTGCTGTATTATTTTAACATTTCCAGATGAAGAGGTGAAGGGAAAGAACTGCTTCAGCTCACCCTAAACCCCTGCTGTGGAGAGATGTTTAGTTATGAGCCCTGGTATTTACAGACAGTGTTTTCATTCATACACATTCCTACTTTTCACTCCAGCATTTGAAACTGTCCTGGACAAGGAACGATCGCTTGTGCTGAAGGAGGTTGTGCACTTACCAAGCTGTGCCTGCCAGCTTCCTGAATCCAGCGGATGTTGTCATGGTACTGCTGCTTCACAGATGTGCTCACTTGCAAGAGAAAGCAAGAAAAAATAGGTTTTGAAAATTAATGCAATATGCTCTAAATTAAATTAAATTCATCTGACAGCACTAGCAAGTCAAATTCTGCTCTGAGATATAAGCACGCATATATAAAGTGCTGTGCTCTTCACAGCCAATGCAGTAATCGGTAAAATATATTTAGAGAAAGGTATGAGATGCTGTGGAGCAGGCAGTTAGAATTATAGCTCCCATTCAGGTCTTTAGCAAACTAAATTAAACCTTGAAATATGGGCTGCACATACTGCTCATTTTCAGCAACCTGGCTTGCTGCCTACTAGATGACCAGACACTTTCTGAGCCTTTGCTAAATTAGTAACTTCAGCAAATTCCATGATATTGTGTACCACAGCCCAGTGTTGCATCAGGTAGTAAATAACTCTGCCGAGCATCTATCAGAAATTCTCAGAAGCAGTTGGTAATATATACTTGAGGATAAGTTACATCAGTGCTTGGGATATAGGTTTATAGGATTGCAATTGCTCTGTACTGAATTGCTCATGTGAACATTCTTATCCCAAGATAAACCTGAAGTCAGCCATGTATATCTTACAAACTGCGGTACGTTGCCTCACATTATTACAGAGCACAAACTGCACAGAAAGACTTATGGGTTAGCAACTGCGTGTAAATTCACCCTACACCTTGTCTAGACACGTACGTTATCTGAGAATTGAATACAGCATCTTGAACTACTCTCCAGGAGGACAAAGAACAAAGATATTTGAAGTGAAAGACAGGCAAATATGGCACATATCAGTCAGATACATGGCAACATCAGTATAGCCAGCTGCCTCCAAAGGCATGGCACCATCTGTATCACATGAGTAACTAAAGGGAGGAGTGTAGAGCATCACAGAAGCATTGTCTTATTATCTTAATTCGGGGGGCTTTCACAGTTATGCCTTTCTACAAAGGGTGCGTGTGAGCACAGCTGAGGTTACAGTGCTTAGGAAGTTACTCCCTATAGGCGTAGTTACAGACAAAGATTGGCCTAGAGTTATGTTGCATTACTTTGGCCTGAGAGACACAGGCAGCCACCAGGACTCAGCTGGCATGTGGCAGCATGCTAAGCCACAGTGACTTGCTTGTGCACCGGAGCTCCAAATCATAATCATTTCTGCAGATGCCAAGACAGCATGTCTCCTACCTCTTCCCAGCTCTCACCCATTTTCAAGTCAGATTATAACGTACAAATGATTTGCATTTGCAAGTCAAACTGGAGTAACTGCACACTGCTAACTTGAAATTGGCCAGGTAACTGAGCAGAGTGTTTAGACTGCTATCTTTCCATTTAGGCAATATGACAGCAAATACGCATGTAAAACTAGAACTACTCTGGGTTAAACATATCATTAAAGAGAAATACAAAATACATTCATTCTTGCAGAGGAAGGCCTTCCAAGACACAGCTTTAACAATCCTAAAAGGACCTGTCAGGGCTTTATGGGTTGCTTCCAAATGAGAGCTTCTAAACACTGTGATGAGGATTAACGTGTCAGCTCTTAGACTCATAGGGAGTGAAAGACAAAACATCTGCTTGTGCTGTCCTAGTAGGATTGTGCTGCCATTCAGAAGTTTCAAGGAAACATCTTCTAGAATGTAATGGGTAGTATTAATTTAGGTTATTACAGACATTTTGTGAGAGTTTACAGGTGTTACTCTAGAAAACCAAATAGTGAAAGAGTTCCTTTCTACCATTTTTATAAACCATTGAGTTCCTTTCTACTATTTTTATAAAACATCTCAGAATACTTATCACATTTTATACCTCGCTGTGCATGGACTTATAGAAAAGATCCATCTGTTAATTCTATAGAACATCACCAGAAGGGTAGTCAGATGAGCAAACTGCCTACACACACATCTCCACACAGCACGTCTGTCTCTCCCAGACAGCTCCAGTAACAGTCATTCTCTGTCCTAAACTGCAGCGGTGACCACCAGTTTAGTTTTCATCTATTAGCCCTGGGGAAGTGAAGAATCCTCCCTTTTATTTGGACCTTCCTGCAACTGAAAATCTTACAGCTTTTTCTAGAAAGAGCTTAACTTTCTAGAAAGAGCTCCATGTGTTTCATTTGCTAAACTGCTGCCAGCCTTCAATCCCACACCCCAAAAGGAATCCTTCCTAAACAGGCAAGGCTACCATGTTACTTCTGGAATTTCATGGTCTCCTGTGCTTTTTTAGGCTTTAAAAAAATACTAGAAGACATTGTGTATGCAGCAGAGGAACAGTCTTCATTAACACAGAGATTGCTTCTCTTTTGCTCTTGGGAGATTTGTGTTGTTGTTAACAGCTCAGCCTCCAAGCTGCCAGAGAGGTAGTAAATCCAAGTTACACTTCAGTCATCAGTGCTGCATCTCTTGCACAGATGCTAATTTAAAGCTGAGGTGCCTTGGCATTGGAAGCAAATAAAACTATATTGGATTTTTTCAGTTTGTGAGGTTTAAGCATAAAAATTCATCTCCCCAAAAGAGGAAGAATGCTTAACATTGAGTTCAAGGCCGGGTCAAAAGTTTAGAGTTGGAATACAATAGACTTCAGCTCTGTGAAGTTTTCTTTTAACCATCACAACCAATTCTTTTATAAAATTCAAATGCAGGCTCAGATTTTAGATACATATGCATATGAGTATATCCAGACCCTGGAATTTGGTCTAAGCTCACGTCCCACAGGGACTGGACAGCAAGTGTAACAGTTAAGAACATGAACCCATGAATGGCTGTTTATTTTCTGGCCAAATTCTGCTTTCATTTCTCTTTGAAATCCTATTCCCATTGTCCTGCCAAACACAACAGCAAATCAAATAATAGCATTGCTAGCATTTCCCTTAAGCCTGTTTTCACCTGTTGGGATTTTAAAATGCCATTTTAAAATCTGAATTAAGAATATACATGCAAGAGTTCAATTTTTTTTTTTTTTTTTTTTTAAATGTGGAAGAGAATTCTCTACTCAGCTTTACAGTAGCATCTGTAAAAATACCCACATACTATTGTGCACACAGTAACTGATCCATTTCCGAGTCTTGCAATGCAAACCATCCAAAGGTCATGCATCAGTTCAGTCTTGAGAGGTGACTGGTGATTTCAGTACACAGCAGAAAAATAGCTACATTATTTTTTAAAGAAACTACAGCATTTTGATATGGAAGAGTGAAAGTGTAATTCCTAGATACTGGTGCAGTATACACAACCATGAATCCCAATTTGGTTTCACAAATGGCAGAATCAGCTGCCACTTTATTAACAAATAGCAAAAAAATTTCAGATCTCAAAATTGTAATCCCAAATAAATGACACTGGATGGAGCACCAAGCCCATGAAATCTGGCTTTCAGGCCACTGATCTGCTTACTAACCGCTCACAAACCTCTGTAGATTCCCATATCTCATTCCCCTGAGAGACAGGGGCAAAACAATTTGACTCCTTTATGAAGCTCTTGGAGACCTAATGAAAGATACTGTTTGCCTTAAAGTTTCAAGGTGACAGAGTGCAGGAAAATCTTTAACAAATGAAAATAAATGCTCTTAGCCAAAACTGAAGCAATAGTTTTGGGATCAATAACCTCGCTACTTGGTGTTTTTACATCTTACCTACTGGTTACATTCCTTATACGAGTTTGGGGAAGAATGAGATCTCCTGCCTACATGGAACAAGCAAAAGACTGCTTTCTATGGTTTCAGCCAAAAGCCATCACATGTACAACTCAGTTGACTTTTGTCCTCAAAAGCACTCCCAGTGATGGGGGCATGGGATGTTGTCTTACCTCCCCGACGAATGGAGTCCTCCAGCACAGACATGGCAATTGAGTCAGTGGTAGCAAGATCCTGTGGGTCACCTGAGGTACAAACCCAACGGAATGGCCCAAATCCCAGGGAAAAAATGTCCCTGGGAAGAGAACATGTTTCATTAACAGATGGTTGAAATTCTTTCTTTATTTATCCTGGCTGCTAGCAGTGCTTTTCTTTCATTAGCTGGAGACGGAAGAATTTCAAACATTTTCAATGAACTAATCTAAACAGAAGCATCAGGAGCCATTAACTAATTAAACAGTGCTGTTTCCTGCAGCCGATGACTGGCGTGTAAAAATACAGTCAGACAACAATTTTGATAGAAATGTTGGACAGTTCAATCAAACAGGTGCACCATCAGATGAATTGCAATTTTGTTTTCTGTTTCATAAAATTTACTATCTATACTATCAGACTATTGTAGGTTTGAGAAAGTGCCTGAGTCCAGACTCATCTGTTGTCCACATCGTTTACACACAAGAGTAAGACACTTCATTCGAGCTTCAGAGAATCTGGTGGGTGCCTTACTCTACATTCAAGCTTTTATTCACATAGTACAGGCAAGCTAAGCATGAGTCAGAAGGTGTTATAACCAAGTCTTTCAGTGGATGTCCTGAACTCAGGTCTTTCTATCTTTCTATAAGCAGTGCATGGACAGCTTGAGTGAGGAGTGCAGCTGGTGACACAGGCAGAAAAAAAGTCTTATTTCAGACGTGTTTTGAGTTCGGTGCAGACATAGGCTCCAACGATTTGAAATTATGCTCTAGTGCTCTGAAGAGACAAGCTCTTCAATTTAAGCTCTTAGAGGTGAATTTGAAGATAGTTACAGTTTGAGGCAGCAACTTGGCTATTTTCTTGAGTAGAGCTGCTTAAAGAAAATTGATGCAACAAAAGAGAAAATGCAACTACTCATGTAAAGGAATAAAGAGTTTTGTTTTGGCAATGTTTTAGCTTACTGTTCAGACATCTGGTATCTGTTTTCATAAGGCTTTTTAATCCAAAAAAGGATAAAGCTTTTACACCAAGTTAACAAGACTTGTCATGCCTTTCACCGCAAATTATTAGCAAAACACCTCTGCTATTAGAGTCTTATACTAGTCACACATGTCCTTCCAGATCCGTCACTTCTTTTCCTTGTAGCTCTACTGAAACCAATAGAAAACACAAGCACGATGCTTATAGAACATCCTCCTAAGCCACACTGGGCACTACTCAAAATTAGAAGAGAATTAGACTAACTCTGACATAACACCTGTAAGATCAAATTTCCTACTGCTGTAGCTGATTCCTTTTCATTGTATACACTATGCTGCCAGATTTTCATTAAGTGAAGTCTCCAATAGCCATAAAGCATTAGAGTACTTTAGTCCCAGATCTACCCAACATACCCCATGATGTGCTGAACGTAGGAAGGATATCTGAATTCTGTTTTATTGCCTCCTTTTTTCTCAACATCAGCACCTATAAAAGGATTTTAGAGTCATCAGTAACTTGATTTTGATGAAAAAAATATAAAATATATAACCAGACTGCACCTGGGTTCCCATGAAGGCTTTCTCTTAGCCACAGAGGAAGTAAAGGACCCCAGAGAACAGTGATAGAACAAGAGGGACTAAAGAGTTGGCATAACGCTGTGACCAACCCTATCCAACCAAAGAATAGGGATGGAAAGAAGTATTAAGATTTGCTCGTTCCCATCTAAGAACTCCAGAATCTACTCACCAGCCCTTTGAGCTTCCAAGAGAAACGCATTGCCATAATCCCAAAAAAACATGCCCTTATCAGCTAGTCTGTTAATAGCAGCCACATGTCTCCTCAGACTGAAATAAAGAATGAAACCATTATTCCTGATTGATTAAATATCAAAAAGAACCATATCATGAGCTCACTAAAGGCAGGGAAGCAGTGTGGAGACAGATGGAATTAAAAAAACTAAAAATCAAACATAAGCCCCTAAGATATTTAAGATACTTTCGATCTCTGTAGCACCTGTTATCCCCAAATCTTGAACTGATGCATAGCCATTGCAATTAACAATTAACAGTGAAGGGTCATATGTTTCAGCAAAGAAGTGCAGCCAGCTCTGAGGACTGAAAGCAATAACAGCTTTTACAAATATGCAAAACAATTCAAAGACTTCAGAGAGAAAGCCTGCAAAGACAGAAAAAAATTAAATGGTCTGACATCACTGTTCTGGCCTCTCCCTTGGCCAGAACAGCCCAGTTTTTCCCTTTGCTTGGGTATAGTGGACTATACTCGAGGATTGTCCTGATACCTTTGTCACTTAGCAATATCCAGTTCTTATCTCAATGTATACTTGCATGTGGAGTTGTACATGCAAAGGTGTAACCTCTTAGAACTCTAAAAAGGTAAACCAATGCCTAACAAACTAAATTGTGTCTGTTTAGGTCATATCAGACTCTTACAAATGAGTCCTTCCTAAAAATTTACCTGTTACCTTTGTCTTAGTCCATATGATACAGACTTGGGAAACTGGAAAGGTTCTTGTAGGTTCCTAATCCAAAATCAAATAGACTACATATCCATGTTCTAACTTCTACTAGAAAATAGCTCTCCAGTGAGAATGTTTGAGGTGAACAATAGCAGAGTCATCCTTGTTTGTATATAAATTATACTAAATTGTTCCCTTTGTAACATCCAATTCCAATTTCACTTGCAAACTTGTAAATCAGGAGTAGCTCCCTGAAATCAAAATGCTAAAGAGAACTTGGTTACAGTTGCAGAAAGCTGGGAGGACTGATTGGAAAAGTTTGTTCCTTTGTTATATCATTCCATAAAAAACCTATCACCAGCCACAGCTGGAAGTGTGGCAGGCTACATGGATTCCTGGCTTACCAATTGCTGTTTTATGCCTTAGTCAGTGAACCTAAACCAACTGTTAGCCTACATGGAATTGTATTTATTGCCTTGGATGTTTAAAACCTAATGCAATTTAGGAATATTTAGAAGTGAAGTAAATCGTAAGTGTTCAGGCCTCTGGATTTTGTATACTAGTGACAATTCCTAAAATGGTGAGTAGGTGACATGTCTGCCAGACTTCGAGTAACAACCGTTTAAGTCCAAGTCAGCAGTTACTAGTGTTATTGCTACAATAGCTCTACCCCAGCTTTCTACTGAAGGGCAGTATCTTATACTTAAGTGAAACTTCTTGTGAAAAAGACAAAGATCCAATCAGTTGCAGAGCAACAACATTTAAAGGTTAGAACATGAATCATCAAAACATTTACCTCTCTTGTACCATGGTCCGGAACTTCCCTGGATTGGTGGACAGGAGCTGCTTTGCTTCCTCAAAGCCAAGCTGGACTGGATAATATCCCCCACTGAATGGGTTATGACATGAAGTTTGGTCAGACCCCAGATCAACTAGCAGCTCTCCTGTTGTGTCCAGCTCATACACTAGCCTCTCCCTAGAGGGAAGGAAAGACAATAAATGAAATGTTTGAACAAAAGCTGTTATCTCACATTGAGGCTCCTCTTTCAGGCGAACTCCTTCCATCACAAAAAGTTGTTTATGAAGGTATGCCATGGCAAGCTGGCTTTATTTTAGCAGTCAGGAAGTGGGAAACTGAAAGTTGCATGCAAATCTTCATCACCATATACTTCACATTCCCCTGCACAGGAATGCCAACAGTTAAGTCAAATGCCAGTATGATGTAGCAGCCATATATCAATCAGTTTCAACCCTTGGTTTATGGTGTAACAGCAAGGTTTACCATTGGATAAAGCCACAAGAGTGCTAGAATTTACATCCACTATCTGATTATTTTTATTCAATCAATGCCTCAATATTTCTATTCCTCACTGAAGTCAAGGCTATTAGGCTAACCAAATAGCAAAAGCTTAGGAGATGGAGAAATTCCCTCTTCATCCAAGGATGAATCTTAGTGATTTCTTTCCCTAAGAAATTCACTGTTCCATAAAGAAAGACGATGCATTTCCCATGCAGCTGGAAACTGGGACACAAGGATGAAAATCCCTCTTTTGACAATACAGTTTCATAAATATCTAGAGTCATGAACTCAGCACTACATTTAATGCTGCTTCTCTTCCATGTCTGGGATCTAATCCCAGGTTGACTTAACAAGCAAGAACATTAATATATCCATATATATTACTTACCACAGATCCACCACATTCCCATGGTAACCCAAACTAAGGGCAATTTTATTCTTTCTTGCATCTCTAGAATAGAGTTTAAAAAGACAGGTTGAAGAAAAAGTACCTCGTAATTCTAACTTGCAACATACAATTTGCAAACAAAACTATAAGTCTGTATGTTGTTTCCAACACTCACCTAGGCAATAGAACTTCTGACCTTTAGGTAGGTTGATTTTTCAAGTGTAACATTATTTGTAATTGATATATATGCATGTTCATGAAAAAAATGAAGACATTTAACATATAATATAAACTATATGAAGCACTGATAACTGCAAGTTGTAAGCACTGGTAGTCACTAACAATGAAAGCTGCTGTTTGGAAGGATAGACTCACATTCAAAAGCAGACCTAGGGTAAGAGGTGGTGTCCTTCAACCCCTCCCTCTATGCAATACTAATATAGCACAATGCAGAAAGATGTAAAGCAAGGATTAGGGAGCAGAGAAAGTAACTGAATGTTACAAATCATACCTAAGACGAGCAATGCAATGGTCCAGGTTGTTAGAGATTTCCATGAGCCAGCCTTGCTTGTAACGTTTCAAAAGCGCTGCTTCATCAACCTAAGACAAATAACAGAAGATCTTAAAACTCCTGTTTCTCCCATTGAGTCCCTTTTACTTTTTTTTTTTTTTTTTTTTTTAATAAGAAAGTAGCAAGTGAGTGAAAGGAATAGCCCTACATTGGCCTTAAGATGAAGTGATTGTTCCAATACTTATTTTCCATCTCTGATTTTTACCAATCCCATTCACTATTATTTAGGGTACAAGCTAGAAAAAAACCTGACCTATCACTTCCCAAACATATTTTGCAAACCAGAAATTCTCATTAAAATTGTGCAAGAGGTAATATATTAACATCAATTTTAAATGATCTTTAATGTTTGTTTTGATGATTTTAATTGAAAATTGTAAACATTTTTTTTCCCCTAATAACTCAGACTTTTCTGCCAGACTGCCCAGGACAAAAGAATGGTTTGCTTTTGACCCGCACTTTTGTACTTTGACTTCTGGTTGAAAATCTCAACCAAATATGGGAAAGAAAAGAAGAAAGTATTTTCTTATCCCAGCTGGCTGGTGCCTCTGTGAAAAATGGAATGGATCAAAACAAAACTACGTCTTCAATCCCCTCTTGCTTTGAACTTCGAAGCTCCAAACAAGCTCAATCCCAAATTGGTACTCTTCTGGAACCAGTTTGTGTGTATGCACCAGAGACAGCAGGATAAAAATATAAATGGATAGACAAATTGTGGAGGCTTTGGCACAGATTCCATATTAATGATTCAATGCACAAACTTAATGATGCATAAACATCATTAAGACATTTATAATGAGTTATCAGTGGCATAAAGCAAACGGCAAAATTAATTCAAGCAAATTTTCTGTGGTGGCAACTGATTTAGACACCCAGAGTGTTGTGTGTGCGCACAAGAATGCATAACATGAGTATCTTACAACATTACATTAAAGCATTTTTTACTTCTCTATAATCCACCCCCATCATTTCCATTTAATTATTTCTCATTAACAAAGTATTTATATGTAAATTAAATAAGTTCTGTATTCAGGAGTTGCTTGAACACCAGGAAACCTTTTCTTCCCCAATTATTCTTAGCATGAGAAACCTTCCATCACTTCCCACATCAGTAATAAAGACTGTCCTTCCAAAACCCCAGATTATGATAATAGCAGTGTCACTACCAATAGAATTATTCAACAAAAAAGTCAGGTGCCGTGGGGGACAGCTGCTTTGGGAATTATTTAAATCATCACAGGGGAAAAGGATATTAAATGGCCCATATGAATTACAGGAATGGGGTTCATTTAAAGCTCTGCATAATACAGATCAGATCTATTTAAATCTGTTACCACATCTTATATACTTTATTTCAAACCTCTCTGACAGTCTTGGAAAGTCTTTCAGACTTGCTGGCACACTCAAAGCTAGCTTCCTTTGAACCATCTTTTCAAATATGGGATTTTTTTTATTTTATTTTTTTTAAACTCAGTTTTAAAAATTGCACAAACATGATGAGCTAATGTCACCTCCAGTGTAACCCTAGAGAGCTTAGCACAGCTCAGAGGAGATCATCTGGCCCTCCACACAGCTATTTCATAAAATTACAATCTGCTTCATGTCAAACAGAAGAGGTAAAAGACTTGCACCATTAATCCCTTCTGTCTGAGCTTCGGAAGCCCTGGCTGACAAAATGACATCTCTTGCACAATTCATCAATGCCATTTGCATAAATAGTTCCTTAAATAAATAATATGTACATATATATAGCTATCCACATGTGCTCCTGAGACTCATTTCCGACAAGGATCATCTCACAGGAGATAAAAACCAGGCGATATTCAGTCTCCTGAACAAAATCATCTGCAGCCGTGGAGATGAAAAGGACAAAGGACTGCTTTGAATAGCATTCACTGAAATCTCTCCTTTTGTATTCTAGCATTTGAAAGTTCATGATGACAGAGTCAAAGTCTGAACAAGATAATTTATTCAATAGTAATTTATTCAATAATAAATTTGATCTTCATTCAATCTACCTAATGAGATCTCAAACACGCAAAATTCATGTTGTGCTAAAAAAATATTTTTGCACCATCATTACAAAATAGATGAAATCCTAACTTTCCATGAGTAAGACTTCTGCTAGCCAGAGTGGGACAGATTTTCTGCATGCCACGTAGGCAGTCTGACCCATTATGTTTTGAACTTACAATTATTACAGGTTAGGTTGCAATATTCTTATCCTTGGGATTGCAGCAAGTGGCATGTCCGTAGCAGAGGTCTGCCAGCTAATTCTTTTTATAAGCTACTTTGGCCGAGAAAGCTAAACTCCCACTCTAGTCTGCTCTGAAGTTATTTTCTGAAAATCTTCCTCTGAAGCAGTAGCAAGAGCTGATTACCTACCAATCAAAGAGCCCAATGCATTTTGGTCAGCTCATATCTGTTCCACTAAGAATGTTTCCCCAGTGTACTGAATTTAAAGGTTGTCAAGAAGAAATAAATGCATGGAAAGGTTTATTACTTCTCAATAGTCACTATCGTTAAAGAAATTCACTACCATTTTCACAGAATTGCAGAGCAACATTTTCAGTTAAAAACTATTGCAATGATTTTATAGTCCAGTCTTCTGATTTGTTGGAACAGAATTTCGTGATAAAAATATTACATCAGGATGGAAGACTCTCCAAAACAATATAAGCTGTGGGAGAGCTTCAGGGAACAGTGAAAATGATAGCACAGAACTTCTCCCCAACAGCATTTTCTCTTAGCAGAACTTACCTTTGTTGTCTACAAAGATAGACAGTCTACAACTGAAATTCAGTGCTTGTAATTACCCTCACCATTTTCATGCTGAAGCCAACTTTGAGTTTCCCAGTTTTACAAAATCTTGTTGACTTCAGAGAATCACAACACTAAGCACATTTGTTAGTCCCAGCCTGGATGACTGAATCATACCACCATATTTAACAGGTATTTTCACTGCACCTGATAAGGGTGCCAGAGGAATTAAAGGTTAATTGTAATATAACTATCACTTTTTGAACCTGATAGACTTTTTGGCAAAAGAGGATATAGTTCCCATTGGAATTGCCTGTGGAAGTTATATCCTTTCACACATTCAATGATGGTAGTTCAAGTGCTGAGTATGGCCTATCTAACAGAATCATTCTGCAGTATTTGTGAAGCAACTATAAGAAGCAACAGTTCATATCTTTACAGTACAACCCAGTGGGCAAACAGATAGAAGGTGGAATAGCAGTGAAAAATGCTCAGCAATGGAAAGACACACAGATCTTGGAAGGCAGTATCTTTTTTTGAGTTTGTCCTGACAGAGTTGATAGAGGAGCATATCTGATCAGGAGAATGAGCCTTCTAATGCAGCGCACGAAGACAAGATGACAACACAAGAGAATTGCTCTCACCTCTGCAATGATTCCCACACACCCAGCAATGACCGCAGCTTTTGCTTGAGCCCCACTCATCCCTCCAAGACCAGAAGTAACAAACACCTTTCCGGATAGGTCTTCTGCCTTCAAGTAGCGACGGCCTGCATTCAGCACTGTGAGCTACACACAACACAATATAGCAGTTATCAGGAGGTATTTCTTCAAGAGTCACCTCATATTTTTTCATTAAATTTTGGTCACATTTTCCCAATTAATTTCCATAGGTACCTGTAACACATGGATGTTTGCAAGCAGGACTGTTAAGGGGACTCACAGGCACTTATTTCCTACGTCCAACTGACATTCTGTTCCTTTTGGTCAATTCATACTTCATTTACTGTGGCTAGATGTGATCTCAGATTGAGACCTTGACAATAGATTCCTTCATGTCTGCTTTCTGGTTATGTCATGGACTGAGTAGAAGGACACTGCCTTTTTAAGGAGCAGGCAATGAGAATTTCTTTGGTAATCGGAACATCCTCTCACAGCAGTCCACACCACTCCAGTCACCAGCCACTGCAGGAGATACCCTCCTCCAATAGCTATCAACAAATAAATCTTTCCTTGATTTCTTACCACAGTCCCATGGACTATTCCCTGAGGTCCAATGTAGCAGTAGCTTCCTGCAGTCATCTGGCCGTACCTGGCAATATCAATGAAAACAATAACACCAGGAGTTACTCAGGCTGGAAGGAGGGCTGTGTACCTCTAAATATATTTCTAGTATAACAAAAACAAAACAAACAAAAAGAAAGAAACATGTCAATCCCCTGTGTTTCTTTTTGATGCTAAAGGTCTGGCATTATTAAAATCCTAACTTAACTGACCTTCCTCATCTTCAATGCACAAACAGGCTTTCAGAAGATCATTTAACTCTTTAAATTATTGAGCTCCAAAATGTGTAGAACAAAAGAATTGAGTGTAAATTTTATTTTAGCTTTTAGCATAGCAACTAAGACACAAAAAGACTCCTTTTCCCATTTGAGCGTATACCACTGGATTTTAGTGGCACTCCCACTTTTAAGTCACAATTGTTTTTTGAAGTTGTAACCCCAAAATCATTGTCCACATTCCTACAAAATCCCTGACAAAGCAGCAGTGAACATACTCCGCTCATTCCCTTTCCTTTCCTCCAGCATTCTGGTCTATACACATCCAGCTCTCTCATAGCTTAAACTGGTTCTCTCCATCATACACAGCAGAATAACAATCCTGTGCTCATTGGCTAAATGAGCATTTAAAAAAACCGAATAAACAAACATGTCAAATATATTAAAAATATATAGCTTTCTACTTCAAAGCTCTTTCTTAGTGTAGAATTAAAGGAAAACTTCATAACTTGTGTTTTGTTTTTTTTTGGTTGGTTGGTTGGTTGGTTAGCTGTTTTTTTTGGAAGATTGCAAAACAACCACTGCGAAGTGTAACTAGCCCAGGCTATAATTAGGTTATGATTATGGCTTCAGGGTCTAATTCAGCCAAGTGTTACACATAAACCTAATACTAATTCCTAGCAGACCTCAATGAAAACCTTATATATGTGGTTGAACATAACTCAAACTCCTAAGCAGTTGCACTTAACTGTGCATTAATGCTTTGCAACATCAGGAGTTTATGCAGTGCAGTTGAAATCCACCTGTACTGGAAATTTTAACCAGCCACTGCTCAATGCCTGAGTTAAATTTTAAATAAATATTTTGTATATTTTAATAGTAAGGTATCTTCTTACATTGTTACTCCCAAAGCAAACATCTTCTCATATTCATCTCTGGTAGAATAGTTGGGAATAACCTAAGAAAACAATCAAAAAGAAAATACAGATAAGCAAATTAAAGATTTAAGCAGATCTTTTTCACCACCTGAATTTTCCATGGTCAAACACACAAAAAAACTAATGAAAAACAGAAGTAGTAATTCAGGGGGTTTATTCCATGCATTCTAGTATTATACAAAATATATCTGATCTTTCCATCAGCATGGCTGTTATATAAATCTTAAAGAAAGCAGTTGTCTAGCCACAAAACCAGCCTACAGAGAGATGAATATTGAATAGCTCAAGAGGACAGGCAATGGACCAGCAGGCACATTTGTCTAGCTTGCCTTCTGAGCAAATCAGTCCAGGTATCTAAGCATTTGATGTAGGTCATCTGTTTGACTGTCGAGGACTTTCATGCCTTCCAAAATGAGTCTAGATTAATTGTTTTGATCAAGAATACGTATAGCTCAGGCTGAGTCAGAACATAAATCCTCTGACAAGGCAAGAATTGTTCCCTTCATCACTGCAGATCAGCCTGCTTGAGGTGAGAGTGACTGTACTGGAACAAATACTGTAGAATTTAGACCCCAGATTCTTTGGTGTGCTATTATAAGTTCAGGTAGCACGAACAATGTTTAATTCAGCAGAGACTTGAAAAATAAACCAAAGAGGGAAAAAAAAAAAAAAGAAAACAAGATGTTAACACCTACCATGCCATTAGTAATGATTAACCGAGGAGCATATCGATGGCTGGGAAAGAGTCCCAGAGGATGTCCACTGTACATTACTAATGTTTGCTCTTCAGTCATCTCTGACAAATACTGCATTACCAACCAGAACTGAAAGGGAAAGCAAGGAAAGTGATGGAATACATTTCTATCTTGCATTATGTTTCTTCATGAAGCTGCTAAACCAAGTATGATGGCAGCCACAGAGATAATGAGGTGTATTCACATACAGAGTAGCAGCCAGACATTTCAACACATTCTTGCTTTTAATAAAGTCCATTAAGAGACATCGCTCAGCAGGAAACATAAATCAACTGGCAAAGGTCTGAATAAGTTCCAGAGTAATTTCTACAGTACAAACCCCAGAAATGCTTTGCTAGCTTCTCAGTGCATCATTTTTAAAGCCATTCTAATTTTATCTTGAGGTTAACCATTTGGACCTAGCAATTTTCTGGCAATCTTTCCAAAAGCAAGCTGTGAAATTTTCACTTAAAAAGAGATCAAAACACCCATGTATAATGTTGATCCTAACCTGATATGGTTAAATTCAACATCTTCTGGTTCTTGTCATCTCTTCAAGAGATCATCATTACAGTATGCACTTAATGAAATAATTTCTCAAAAAATAGCTTTCACTATGGACAATGAAGAGAGTCCTAGAGACACCCTGGAATCTAAATAAATGCATCTCAAATCTAACTGCATAATTCAACAGTTACTCTTGATCTGTGCCAAGAAGTAGACTCGATCATCTAAACTTTTATAAATTTAACTCACATCCATTATCATCTACTACAAAGCCCATTATATTCCATGGGAATTTTAGTATGAGCAACCAGGTCCAAGAAGAGCAGCTGCTAACTGCTGTTAACACATTTAACTTCTGTGGCTGCCTTTCACCCATATTAAAAGGGTACAGATTTGAAGCTAGTCCCTTCTAGCCCAGATAATTTCTAAGATGGGTTTAGCAAGTTAAGTTGGGCAGGAAATAACTACTTTTATGTTTGTTTGTTTGCTTTTCATTTAGTTTGTTTCATGAAAAGTTTTGAACTTGTCCCAGTACAGAACAGGTAACTAGCTGTGAAAACTTTAGCAGTCTGGGAAAAACTTGTAACAAAACCAGAAGCTGTGAGATACTTAGTTGTATCTTTCAGTCAATGGAGAAATATCTAATAAGTAGGAAGGAAAAGGAAGATGGAGTCTGTATTTCCTAGCCTGCAGGCTTGCAGACAAGTGAGTAAGGGGAAATTTACCTCTGGTCATATTTTTCTCTTTAAAAGTCATTCAGTAGAAACGTGTGTGGATGACCAGCCTGTGTGGATGATATAAACCAAACTCAGCCTTTTCCCTAGGAATTTTGCAATGACAGATTTTCAGAAAGGATGTTGTTTTCAAGCCTCAGAGAACAAAATGTTCCATCATAACGGAATCATTCATGTGATTTGCTACTCTAAGCAAGCAAAAACAGAAAGGTTTTGTTTGCTGTGCTGTGAAACAACTGCAGGTCAGAGCTCTAACTTGGATGAGAACAAGAGAAGAGAAAATATTTCTGACTTTGGCAGAGCTTCTACTTCACCTTGCAGCCCAACATCTGTCTTAGTGATGTCAGCCCAAGCAATGCCACTATATGAACTGCTGGCACTGGACATGCAAGAAATGCTGTAAAACTTTCATGCAATGTGTTAACTGGCATAACTGACATTTATGAATTAACACAGTATAAAGAAATGGTGTGCATTGCCATAGTACCTTTACTGTAAAAAGGTACAGGTGATTATTCAACTTCAACAGCTACCTAAGACTTCCATTAAACTCCCATTTACCAGATCTGGAAACTGAACCATGATTTTTTCCTTAGCTACAGATAAAAATCACAAAGAAGAAAGACCACGTCTCTCAGTCCTGTGCTACAGTGAGGAATCCATTTCTTTTTTCCTTAATGAGGAATATCATTTACAGATTAGTTTTGCTTGAAATTTTTAATAAGCATAAAGCGAGATTCAGATAAAGCCACAAATTTCTTCTCAAAATGTTTTTCACATGCATTTTGCAGTACTTGGATTAAAGCAAGTGTATTTAGTGCCACTTTTGGATGGACAATTATACCTTAAACATCTCAGTTCAGATTTCAGACAGGACTTTACCCACCTGCCATTACTATCAGAAGTTCAGAGTTAGGCCTGAAAATAAAGTGTACTATGACCAGCTAGCATGCAAATATTTTCAGCTCATCTGATTTTATTGGAAAAAGACTAAGGACTACACTTTCTTAAAGCCATATTGTTTGTTTTTTTGTTTTGTTTTGTTTTGTTTTTATTCCACTATACATTGCACAAAAGTACTACAGAGAAGCAAGCAGAAGTTATACATTGTTTCCTAGAATTTATTCTGCCTCTAAAACTATCTGTGCAAAGTACTGGCACATACACATGCGTTAGAGAAAGACAAAGAACTTTTACATCATCTTGATATGTTTAAAATACAGTATTTTTATTGGGTTGTCTGTGCTCTCCTTACTAAATAAAGCTCTCCCCATCTATGCAGTTCATAACTGGGCATTCCTCTATCCAGACAGGATGTTTTGGAGTATTGCGAGACAATGACTGCCAAGAATTATCACAAACTCTGCCTAAGCAGAATGTGCCTGCGGGACAGCGAAATGGGTTTAATGAAAGAAGCTGCAAAGCCAGCAATGTCCTACCTGTGCCCAGTTGCTGAAGACCTGCCCATTTCCTCCATAAGTGACAAGCTCCTGGGGAAACTGAGAAAGACAATTTAACAATAATAACACAATTATTTTTCTGAAATGTTTCACAGGTATTTAAAAAAATAAAAATAAAAATATCAGTAATAAATCCTTTCTATAGCTTATTGCACCAACACTATTAAAAACAGGGAATACCATCCAAAAAGTTAACGGTTAAGCAAAAATAAATAAATAAATAAAATTATTTTTCAAAGTAAGCATTTATTATTGTTACAATGACATTTTGGTGATACAGAATGCTAGAAAGTAATTCCTGGATTGCAGGTTCTTTAACATACATGCCAGTAAAATCCCTTAAACTGAGCCTGAGTGAGCTTACAGTTGCCACTAGCTTTTACAGCTGGAAGAGTCTAAGACCAGCAGGGCATTGCTGAACGGCCTCTCCCCTGCCATTTGTAGAACAGATGCATTACACTGGATAGTGCTTGTAAGAAGGGACTTAGTCCTGTAACCCTCTAGTAAATCTGTCCTTGGGGGCTAAATTTGACAAGCTACAGGAAATATCAACACTATTTTTTCAACATATATTGTAGAAGCAGTGCACTAAGAGCTGAACTCTGCCTATCTCACAGATAGCAACCAAGCTCCCAAAAATAGTGGGAGCTGGAGTGAGCCTTGTTAGTGCTGCAGAAGTCCTCATAGGTCTAAATTAGAACCCCCTGCGGAGAATGAAGAACTATGCACAGCACAAACCAAAAGAACTTAGCAAATAAGAACCACATTCAGAGGTATCAAAACCACCACAGAAAAAAGGTAGAATCACCTTTACTCCCTCACAAGGTTAGCCTCACAGAAATGATTGTTCTAGCACATCACTCTGCAAAGAGACTGCCTTAGCACTACTAAAATTGGCCTGCCTAGCTAACACAGCAGCCAGCACCACAGAATCAGCAAAAGGCTTCTGTACAGCTGAAATCCTATTCAATCCACTGAAGGAGCATCATTTGCACAAGGATTAATTCTACCTATATGCTTACATTCTCCAATTTCTATGTTAGCAGGAAGGAACATAGAGATTTGTTTCTGTTCTATGAATCCAGCTTCCTTTATTATCACCGTAGCTTACCTGAGCCACTGAGGGATCCAGATTATTCATGATCATCAGCATAATGGCAGCAGCTGACTTGGTTTTGCAGGGATAGTCTTTGATGGGGTACGCTCTGAAATTGTATTCATCAGACGTCAGGAAACAAACAAGGGACTCATAATGGTAGCAACAGCAACAAAACATGCCACAGAAATATCCCTGCATGCCAACACATCCCTTTGAATTACAGGTTTTTACTCAAGAGGGATTAAGAAAATAAAGGAAAAAGTGCAGAACTGATATGACATGCATCTTAACAAGCAAACCAGGTTTCAACTTTTAATCAGAAATAAGCAAAGAAAAAAAAAATAATGAAAGATTACATTCAGCTTATCATTTGCTGAATTCATTAATCACAACTGTTTATTAACATGGTAGCCACAAGCACTCATTTCTTTTCTACATGAATTTTTTGGTTTACACTTGCACTGGCCTCTATAACCCAATTGCCAGGCCAAGCAGCTCAGTCCTGCAATACCAAGGGAAAGAGCAATGGGAAAAATTGTCTTCAGGCTCATTAGCCCTTGTTATTTAAGATCCTATCTAAGAAAAAATGCCCAGCTTGAAATTTGGTTCCAAAGAAACTCTCAAACACCAAACTAGTTAGGAGAAATATGCAGTCCAGCTCTGCAATACCTTTCAGACTGTCTTCCAGTTGTTGTCCCCGTAGCTGATTTCTGCAAGAGCTGACCCCAGTCTAGTATGGACAGCACAGAAATATGTATGTCTGTGGAAATTAGAGTGCTTTCTAGTTGCTTGCTTTATTCAGATTTATGTACAGACATTAACCAGACCCCTGCTGGATGCAAAAAGGAATCAATCAGTCTAAAAAAAGCAGCTAGCCCCTGGCAGCCCTCTCCAAAACTGTTCTGCTTCACAAACATTAGCCCCATCAGCCCTATAATGAAGCGATGCTCCAAGATCAACAGGCACAGCATATTACAAACCAGGGTCAGATACAGGTTCCAAGGAAGGAGAAGAGAGAGAAAAAATAAAAAAGTACTGCCTCTCTTTTTAGCCCAGGAAGACTGGAAAATAACCAGCCTCTCACAGCAGGTCCCAGTGCCATCCACAGTGCTACCACTATTTAGAGTCAGTTCCGCAGGTGAAAGCTGGTAAGCAAATGGTAGCCAAATGCAGTGTGAACCCCTTAGTTCTTACCTCATCTCAATATCTGGAAAGAATCTATACATGTAGATATGGCCATACAGCCTGAGTTCTTCAGCAAATTCCAGCACCAACTTCTTTTGTATTTCAGGTGGGAAATAGCGCAAGGCATTACGCAAAGCAAGCTGCCAGGAAGAGGAAAAAAAATTAGGTAAAAGAGAAATGGAGGTAAGTGGGTGGCCCTGAATTTTAGTCAGCTGGAAAACTGCCCCAGCTATTACAGAGATGATTTAATTTAAAAGGCCAACCTCACACCAGGGGAGCTTCCATTCCTGCTTTCCCATTGAAATATTGCCATCTGCATCTTTCCTTGTAAAAACTCATTTGCTGCATGTATATAATGTTCCCCTTCCCTCCCACCCCCCAAATCTTTATGGAAAGACCTCAAAGATTCATGAAGTAGTGTTCAATCCTACAGACACTTGACACAGATGAATCCCTTCCTACAGTGCTAGGGGGCACTGAACTACCAAGAAAAACATTGTCCAGAAATCCTTATCCGGAGATCCTGAACTCTTAGAGGCACTGAAGACCTCACTATACTTTCTGTTAAGAAAGAAACCTTAGCCTTGAATTATGAGACAACAGATGAAGATATTCTTGGCCTAAGTTTTATTAAAGATTCACTACATTTAGCATACTAATGTATTACAGAGAGTGGTGGTTTACATTATTTTATTGAAGCTACATGTATCACTTCTACATTAGCTGAAGTGATTAGTAGTCATTGAATTAAATTCTGCAGATGATACTAAGTGGCTTATAGTCCCTATGGCCTTCAAAGACATCACCCATAGTTTGCAAAGTACAGTGTGTCTTTTTGGATGAAAGAAATCATAAATAAATCACCATCTTTAGTAACAGTCTGTTAGTTAAGTCATGTCTCTGTATTCCATGTCCCACTTGATTAAAACCATAATGAGAATAAAGACTTTGTAATCTTTAAAAAGCCAATTTCATGCAAAGATGCCAGAAGCTCTTATAAGTTCCCCAATAAATGAAAACACTATCCAAATGAATCTTAACTGAAGAGATTCACAACTCACATGGAATTTCACATCTTCGTTAGGATGATTTTTAAGGAGCTTTGGAAAGGATAGGAAGGGATCAAATTTGGTTTCTGATCTGATAACAGCCTAAAAACAACCAGGAAAGACCTTTTTTGGAGACTGCTGACTATAGCAAGGATAATTCATGTTTGTAAAACCTGCTGTTGGAAGACCAGGGAGTTATGGAAGTATTTACTGGAATAAGTGAAGGGGTTGCACATGGTACAGAAAATAGATATCTAGAACAAAGGCGCACAGAGCCATGCAGCCTAGGTATCTTTACTCTCCTTATTCTTCTGGGAGGATAAAACATGTTGGTATAAAAACTGAAAAGCTCTACAAAGCCACCTTCTCAGCTTATTGACAAACCTCCTCATTTAACATGACTATACTGTGTCTCTTTTGGCTAGAGTTCTCCAGTACCTTCATCATCTGAGCATGTTGGTCTCACATACCTTAGAGCAGATGAAGTACAACGCCCCAAATCTACAAACACCTCATACTAGGATGTTCTTCTTGGTGTACTTGCTTCTGAACAGGAACATGGGTCAGACCCCTTCAGACCAGGGATGCTAAGCCTGCAAATGGGCTTTGCTATTCTACACAGAGAATGACAAGGGGTAAAATGCACTTAAGACAAGCAAACACAAATTCCACCTCCATATACTGCCTTATTTTCCAGCTAGATAAGCAGTCATTTTTCAAAAACAGGCTATTAAACACAAAAATCCCAGCTATATACACACTGTGACAAAATACGAGGGGACTTTCGAAGTCTCAGAGGCAAGCAGCCATCACAGGGGGCTCTACCTCTAAGAAATTCCTACAGTCAAAATGAAGTAAGCTGTAACCCCTTGCAACAACAAAATCTAGTTCCACAAGAGGAAAAGAGTGATATGGTGAGGAAAAAAAAAAAAAAAAAAAGTTACTGCATTTTTCTGCTACAGAAAACTATTAGGATGAAAGTGTTTTACTTGCATCCTGGCAAGGATCACCTAGCCTTTGATCAATATACTATTTTTATTATAATGAAACTGATGAGAAAATATTTTTATTTGCTCTAAAAATACAAGAAGGCAATATCTGTTTGGATTTTCAAATAAATTCACTTAGAGTGAGCCCCCGTACTGTTAGTGTTCCATGCTAGCAGAAGCCTGAATTTTGATGATGCAAACATTAATGAAACATGAACTTCAATGTTACATGAAGGGTGAGAAGGGCTCCTGGGTTGCACAGACAATAGAGAGCTGATCTTATAAAAGAAGACTAAGACTGTGGCTTGTTTAGCTTAACAGAACAAAGCTGACATTTGATTGCTGTCTTACTGCTGGATAAGTGTCAAAGCAGGAAGGAGCTTCAGGGAAATGCTGGGAGAAGAATAAATAGCTGTAAATTAGCCATGAAGAAATGTAGTCTTGAAATTCAAGGAATTTAAATAACGAATTCTGAAGCAGTCTCTCAATAGCAGTGCTGTGTCCCTTAAAATTGCTTAGATGGAGCCTGACTGCTTCATGAAAAAGCAATTGCCATGTGCATCAGGGAGAATTTTGCATATTCATGATTGAGTCATAAACTGGATAACCTGAGAAAGGCATTTAAGGAACAAATTTAAATAGACTGATCATCAGGCTTTCATGGTAAGTCAATACAAGGCCATTATTCCTTAAGTTTTAATAAAACACCATACAAAATACTATTTTGACCTCTAAGATTAATTTTACCCATAACTGACACATTCTGCTCTGATATTAGACAGCATGCATTTGATATTTAGGTGTTCCTGTTCATAGCTTCCTCAGACAGCAGCATGAGCTACATTTGTCTGTTCAGTACCTCTGAAAAATCATGTTTGAGATCACTTATCTCAAAAAAAAAATAATAAAAAGCAACATCACATTTCTGAAACTGATACGTTGCTTTTAAAAACCTACTGTGAATTTTTTGAGCTACTGATTCAGTTCAGCTCAGTGCAATGCAAACATCTGATGGAGAATCTTGTTCTTAGATCTATCAGGCAGAACTAACATTTAATTTTTGTTCATAAGCTCTAATCACTAGTAGAGGGTCCTTTTTTGGTTCTCGTTGGCATTTACACAGCAAACCAAGATCTTGCTGCCATTTAGTCAAGATTCAGTGACTCTCAGTGTCAACTAAGTACTCCAAAGAAACCATGAAACCCTGCTCCAGTTTATCAACTGTTTTGCTGTGGGATTCTCTTGAGAAACCAAGTATACCAGCTTGTTAGTCCATTGGTGTTTGTTAGAGAGCCACTGCCTCTGAGAATGGCGTTCAGTCTCCTTTTCTAACACCTTGATCAAGACTTCCAATTTAAGGATCATGAGACAAAAACAAACAAACAAACAAAAAAAAACCACTAAGATTTGCAATCACCCTATTTACTGGGGCAAAATATTTCGCCCCATTTACTGGGGCAAAAGGGAAGCATGAAGAGAAGAAATGAGAACCATTCTTAGTTCTGCTTTTTCCCCACTAGAGATGTTGCTTGTCATCCAGTCTTCTGTGTGATGACATCCAGGTCCAAAATCATTTGTGGTATTATTATCTAAACAAATGTAAAAGCAAAATTGCGATTGCATGTATTCTCACTCATAGGCCGTAGCTCAGATCAGCTGTTAGGAAGTAAACACAGCAATATCTGAGTAGCAGTTGCTATAAATGTCCCATTGGCTGGGAAAGTATGCCAAGATCTCTATCATTCAGACTTTCCAAAACAGAAGACACCAGGCTAGCCTTCCCAATCCATATACAAACATCCAAAAGCAGCCTAATTTCTAGGCATGTAAAGCAGCCATTAAGGACAAATGTCTTGCTTCTTCTCCAGAAAATTCAACAGGAACTTCAGGTACTATGCAACTTCACAGGCTCTGGTTTTCAGCTTTTTATACCAGGGCATCACAAAGCAGCAAAGACCAGCTGCTCCCTGAGAGACAGGGAGAATAAAACAGCCAACAGGCAGGCACCTCACCCACCATGGCCCAGGCCCATAATGCCCAAGGGAGGCAAACAGGGCAGCCCAGGGCTGGCAGCCTGGTTCAAACAGGAGTCTAGGTCATCAGGCAAGGCCATGGTGATGTGCAGATCTCAGTGAAATCAGGAATGCAGGTCTGGACCAGATGATGGTTGCCAGAAGGAGATACAGCTCAGAGATTACCAGAAGGCCCATAATGACAAGGCAGGCTCAATGACAAGTCATCCTACAGGTTGGGGTCCAGATCAGTTAGGCCCCTGGCTAGGCACAGGCAGACCCCCATGACAGAGCTCTAACATAAGCCAAATCTCCAATGGAAGTAAAATTAAGCTCAAATGGAGCCCCTAAGCCTATAGGCAGAGGGTGTGTGTGTGTGTGTAGCTCTCAGGTGAGGCTGGTTAGAGCCATCACAGCTTGTTAATTCCCTCAGGGCCCTGGGACAGAAACACAGGTGATAATACAGTCAGCTAGCAGGTGATCGTGCTGGGGAGAAAGAAACTGTAATATGATTTGGCTCAAAGTTAAGGGAACTGCTACATGGATGAAGATGTGATGTTTTTTCTGATTCTAAGCAACACCAAAAAGTGTACATTCTTCCTAAATGGCACTGACTTTACTGGAACGTCAATGAGTATCAAGCATGCAATGCCCTTGTTTTGCAAAGGACACAGCACACGTAAGATTTTAGGGATATCTGCTTTGCAGCATATTTACACAAAGATACAGATGCTGAGAAACAGAAAACCGGAGTTTCCTCTTGCAGAGGGAAAGGGAGAGGATGTGGATGTTACAGGCCTCAGGCAAAGAATGCAGAAGGAAGAGGACTCAGGAAACATATAAACAAAAATCAGTTCTGAGAAATAGCTTGATTTATCCAAAGAGATTAAAGTTGATATGATAGGAGGAATTGTATATCTTTCAGCAAGCCCCAAAACACGCAGAACTTTATAAATCTTGCCTATAGGATTTCTGTTACAGTCACAAAAGGAAGCCTCAAAAATTAAAAAAAAAAAAAAAAGGCACTACTACAGATCATTATTGTAAAAAAGGGTAACGTCAGAATGAAAGCATATGAAGAGAGGGACAGATCCTTACTGTGAGAAAATTAGCAGAGCATTATTAACTTCACTACTGTCAAAGCTTCCCATGAACACTTCAATTAGAAAATGAACGCGGTGTCATACATAATGACAAGCCTCACAATATGCTCAGCATTACACACTGCCAACAAAATCTGGAAGCCTGTCTCAAGACTTACAAACCACCTTGTAGACAGACAACCTTTTCCCAGCATGAAACACCTCTTATAAAAGAGATTCGGCCTTTCAGATATAAAATAAATACCATCTGAGCCCCTAACCCTGTTAAGAGTTTAAGGTGGAGGATTAAGAGTAAAATAAATCAGAAAGGAAGCTTTTAAATTTTTAACAGGCTAATAAAAGACCCAGTCAGCATGACCTTTTATCACATGTGGTAGATAAGAAGGAGAGATGAGGGTAGGATGTTAGACAGTAGACGGACCAAAAAAGCAGTCTACTGCTGTCTCCTTGAACACTTAAAGGAGGCAGGAAACAATTCCAGTTTCTGTATAGGGAATGAGGGCTTTGTCATTACCAATCTTTCCCCAGGTAAAGAGTAAGGTTTGGCATTGTTTTGTGAGATACCATCTTCTCCCCTGTGATGTTGACTTCTCATGATAAAGCAAACTTCTCCTGGGGAAAGGAATAAAGTGGAGATGGTTGGCAACGTTCTACCAGGCAGTGAAGCTCACCCCCTGCTCCTTTATCTCCACAACTATCACCACAGCTTCCTTCCACACACTCAGTAGCCACATTTCCATCTGTCTGAGCTGTCCCAGGCACAGACTGGATGCCTCTGCCATGAATGCTCCTGACATTGAAGTAAATCCTTTTTGGATATCTCACAGCTGTTCTTCCTCCTACCCCTTGGCTGGGCTCTCCTCTGCTTGTGGAAGTGGACTTTGAAAGAATTTACATGCTGATGCCAATGAGGAACTCCCACGAGGGCAAGGAAGTTGCATGTAACTTGCTAGTGGGGAATGAACTTCTGCATTCTGACCAGAAAGTCACATTGTAAGTTACATGTGATGAAGCAAAAGGCTTTCAAACTAAGAAACCAACCTTATCCCATCATGCACAAAATTCCTAAGGATGTCCACCCCTTGGACACTAATTTCTACTGCTGTTTTTTTTTTTTTTTTTTTAAATATATATATTATTGTCTCTAGCATGAAATAATTCAACGATTACTTTAGAGTGTGCACAGACTATTTAAACAAAAAGAGGCAGAAAAAGAATTACACAACTAAAGACAAATAATTAACTCAATCCCTTACAAGCTTGTCTAAATGCCAGGATGCTTCAGACTGCTGGTTAAACTAACTTATCTTTGGATCCCTATGCAAACATACAGATACATAGTTTGAACCATGATGGTGATTTGCCACATTTCATGTTAACTGTATTTGAGGGGATAGTATTCACTCCCATACATACGCAGCGTTTTTGCAGCAGCATTCATAATTTCATCTCCAAGGAACAATGCTGGATTGACAGCATTGAAGTCTAAGGCCTCTTGTTTAGCTATTTAAAGTCATGCACAATGCTGTTGTGTGTCAAATTTCCCTCATATCAATCAACCTAGGGAGAAAGAGAAAGCAAGCACGCAGAAAAGTTTCTAGTATTTTGTCTCACTATTCATTACTGAAAATATAACACCAAAGAAATATATCTGCTGGCACTCAGAAGAGCATTTGAGGCGATCAGGTCTGCTGCTCCTAGCTGCATTTATCTGAAAGGAAGAGAAGTGAGGCCTTGTGAAACCCCACGTTACCTTTTTCTCCTGAGCAGTGAGATTAGGGGTTCTCACAGGTGCATGGGGTATTCCTTTCCTCCGACCTCTGTTTTCAGGCAAAGGGTTTAGAGGAAGGCCACGACAGATTTCCTTCAGGCTGGTCATAGTTGCTGAAGAAATACAAGGAGGAAAGGCAAGGCAAACTGGAGAGATGCAAGGAATGGAGACAAAGGGTGCAGGCAAACAAGATGCTAAGCAACTGAGATGTGCCACCACTCTGGGGCTATCTCCAAGAGGACAGCCCGTCCTCTGGCTTTTGCAATCAGGCCTGTGGAGCACAGAGGGCAGGCAGCACAGGTGACACACCTACCCCCTCTGTGCCATGCCATTGGCTCTCCTGTCCTCCTCCAAAATGAATGATTCACAGTTTTGCTGTTTGTTCTCTGGGTGCTTTGTCAGGTGGTGCTGTGCTAAGCCACCAGAGCAGTCACTTTCCACATTATCTGGCTCCCCCAGCACCCCAGCAAAAGTCATGGTCTGGAGCATGAACCTTGCTTGAGACTTCAAGGATTGTGCTTTTACACTTCTATAGTTTAGGAGCTGACTAAAGCAAATCATCATTATTCACGTTATTGTTCATACACACCGTGCAGCTAAGATGGGCATTCTCTGCCTGACACCTCTGGGTATGGGCTGTTCCTCAAATGTCATCAGGATGTCCTCTGGACAGCAGCAGCTGTCAATGATAACAGCAAAATGTCTCCCTTAGATTTTAGCTCCTCTTAGCTCACAGGCATGCCTGGGTTTTAGTAGTACTAAACTGAAAACATTAGCTCTGTTACTGCTTTCCTCAAGACAGGCAATAATAGGGAAGAGAAATTAAGGCTTTCAGTTTTAAGTCACTTTTATAACCCACAGTCAACAACAACTGGAAAGTCTTATGTTGTTGCCATCCAGACATCACTAGTAAATGAATATGCTTAACTTTGACTTTCCACTTAAAGAGCAACATGAACTTTGCTCCCCATTTTGAGTTGTTGTTTAAATTATACAGGAGCTTCTTGACCTTTATTACATCCACGGAACTACAACTCACGGCCAGGGAATTTTCTCAAGTGCCACAGTTTAAGCCTGATGAAATTATCTGGAAGAAACTTTTCAGTTTGTTACAAGCCTAAAACCTAGGAATAAAAAAAAATGCCACGTTATTTTTTTTCACAAAGGCAGCAATCAACAAGCAATGGCGACAAAGCACAATTATTAAATGACAGCATCTCATTAATGTCACACTGCCTGTAGCTCTAGGACATACTGCATTTCCCCAGCTCCCACTGAAGATGCTTGAGTTGAAAGAACTCAGAACGTCCCAGGGGAGCTGAGCACACCGCTCTCAAACCCTCTGAAGGATGCTAACTGTCACTTATGACAGAGAATTATGTTTTGTAATTATACAGTATTTTAACTGTTTTTAAACAAAAGGCAAAGACAAAAAGGAGAGGAAAAATTTCCTACATATTTAAAAATTTTATATTTGGTTTTCTTATTAAAAATGCACAACAGAAAAAAAAAAAAAAAAAGAAAAAGAAAAAAAAAAAAAAAGGAAGAGGGAAGATAAGGGTAAAGTTAGAAAATTCTACTCCAATACATAGTTAAATAACTCTGCCTTACTTAAACATTCCCACCCCAAAGGGAAATAAATCTTTCCTTATTCTTCTTTGTATGACCCACATTCTGCAAATCCCTCTAAGGTCTGATCCTGTGCACACATGGGCACAAGAATAACCTCGTCTACTCCCATTGAGCCTGCTTCCCTCCGTGACATCAAACAGAAGGTAGTGGTATGACACTGCCTTAACAGCTGAAGAAAGAGAGAATAGAGCTGGGGGGTGGGTTGGGGAGGGGTTGTCACTCCCTGAATTAAAATTATTTCTAGGGCTGTGTGCTTTTGCCCCTGATGCTGGAGCCTCGCTGGGTGTTGGAGTTACCACCTCCAAAAAAATCTGGGGCTGGCAAATCCGACTTCAAGGTGAAGGCAGATGTGTCAGGGGATTGTGCAGCCCCCCAGGGAAGCCTTAAGTCCCCTCGCTGGCTTTGCCCAGCTCGTGTCTGCCCTTGCCTATGGAAATAAACCCGATGCTCGCTCCCAATCGCCCACCTTGCGAGGGACAAATCCCCCCCCAAACCTTCCCCGCTGCCCCAAAGCCTTGGGGCTGCCTTTGGGGTGCCCTGGGGGGGCGGTGTGGGGCTGCTGTCATGTGCCGGCAGGGCTGGCAGAGGGTGCTGCAGGGACAAGGGACAGCAGGCAGCAGCCGGGGCGGGCTGATGGGGCTGCCCCCGCCCCGCACAGCCACGGCCGGACAGACGGCCGGGCAGACAGACAGACGGACAGGCAAGCAGGCAGGCAGGCTCCTGGAGGAGAAGATGCTGCCGGGGAACAACGCCTGCATCTGAGCGCACCGAGGACCAGCCCAGCCGACGAGGAGGTGCGGAACCGACCCATCCTCCTCCTCCTCCTCCACCCTATAAAAAAAAAAAAAAAAAAAAAAAAGCACATATAAAGAGAACAGGAAGAAGATCACATGTTATAATAATCCCCTCTGCAGCCAGACAGGACCAGAGAGGCGAACTGCCCGCTCGGGACCGAGGGATGTGCTAGAGGCAGAGAGGAAACTTGAGGCGAACTCCCAGCCCCGGAGGGAGGGAACCCCAACCCTGAGCCTCGCTGCAGCCGGAGGGAGGCAGGAGCTGCCCTCCAGCCCCTCTTTTTTTCCCCGCACCTGAGCGCAGCCCCTGCCCCAGGCTCCTTTCGGCAGCCCCGACCCCGACCAGGGGTCCCCCGGCCCCGGCGAGCCCCTCCCTGCTTTGGGGTTTTGCTCTTAGCCCCTGGCGCTCGCTGTGGGATCAGTGGCTTCCGTGCCAGCGGAGGGAGGAGGGCTAGGAAATAAAATCGAGCAACCCAAACTGAAAAGAGAGAAGAGCCAGGAAAGCACTTGCTTCTCATCAGCTCTCAGCGAGAAAAGCCAACTCTTTTCTTATGACCCTCTGCTGCAGGGAGCAAAGGGGAAGCGGGTTTTGGGGCAGAGCTCCCACCCAAGCGGGGTTCCCGCAGCCAGGACCCCATCGCCACCCCGGCTAGCTGCGGGGGCTGCCAGGGGGGTAGGGAAGGTTGCCAGGGGGAAGGAAGCCAAAACGAAGCTCCAGCAAAAGCAAGGAGCAGCAAGGAAAGTTTCGGACTAGCATCTGCAAGAGAGCGGAGCGAAGAGAGCTCCCCGCGTCGCACCAGCCCTCGATGGTGCATTCAGGGGGCTGCAGCAGGGATGTGAACATCCCCGGCCCGCTGCATGGAGAGGGGTGAAGACACGGAAAACCCTTGTTATTTATTTATTTATTGGAAGCGATGTACGGGTGACACCCAGAAGGCATCTGAGCCCTGAAAGAGGAAAAAAAAAAAAAAAAAAAAAAAAGCCTCCAGACCCAAAGGAAAACAAGAAGAATGAGACAGCAGCCTTGACCCCTGCACTAAGAGGAAGGTGAGCAGAAAGAAAGAAAGAAAATACAGAAAAGCCATGCAAGCACCAAACCTGTAGTTTACTGCAGCTCTTTTTTTGCTTCACCGAGGACAGATATTTTACTGACAGCCATGCAGCATAAAGGCATCGTGCTGATTGTGTTCTTGGAATATTTTATTTCTGGCCATGGAGGAGCAGGTAAGCAAAATAAATCAATATTGCCATTCATGAAACAATTTATCCTAAGTTGAGCAAGGGGAAAAGGAATAGAAATCTAATCTGTAAAGTATGGTAATTTTTTAATGTCAACCTCATTTTAGATTGCATTTTTACAAGGCTTCTGGGTTAGTCAATGTATACAAATGCCTCTTATTCCTTGTGATACACAGCTTTACAGCTCAGCTTCCCCCCAAAGACTTATAATAGGATGTACTGTTTCATACATTTTTAAAGGGAAAAGGTGTATTATTTTTGTGAATGAAAGAAAAAAAAAAAAAAACAGAGAAAGAAAGAGGTGGATAGATTGAGATATGCTGGATGTTTGTTTTGAGGAAGAAACACTGCCTTCCTGGGCAGGACAAGAGTGAAATGACAAGATCCTTGGACAGCACCACTGAAGGAATCTGAATTATTCTCTGCTAACTTCATTTTTCATCATTAAAAGTCAGGGACACTACTTAGGAATTCCTGTTAATCCAAGAAAACCCATTCATTCAGTGTATTCACTGATTCAATAGTTAACATGCAGTGGACAAGATTAAATCAGTATTAGAGAAAACAAACAAACAAACAAAAAAAAAAAAACACAACAGGGTAGGGCAGAAAGAGAAGTTGATAAGTTGTGTGTGTATATGTGGGTGTACAAATGAGCATACATAAGAATGATATAGCTGCGCTGGTATTCACATAGGCTTCTACAAATGCCTGGATTATGACAGAGACTAATTCCTTAAGGGAAAGGAAGCAAAGCAAAGCATTAGATTGCTTTCTTCCTGCTATGGTTTAACAAATCTTTAAGGTTAAAAGGGATGAATTATACAGATCAGCCCAGAAAAATATAAACAAGTGTTGACAAAACAGCAATATGTCCTTGGTGACTTTCTCATTGGGATACTGGCTTGGGATCCGTCTTTCTGCAGAGCAAAGCATACCAGTGGTTTAAATTTCACCTGCGTGCTCAGAGTATTAGGACTGGAGCAACACTCCTCATGCAGTGATTATAAAGTGACTGGAGTGTTCAGATACCATGCAGGCTTCGGTAAAATCAAAGGCAGATCAGGAGGCTTCAGCTCAGATTATGGTTTAGTTAGAACCTTCTTAATAACAGAGACATTAGATTTCCTAACTGCAGAAGTTATTTTCGTAAAAACTGAAAATAGCTCATAAATTTAAAGTCCTGCCAGATTATCCTGTGACTCACTTGGGAAAACATTTGGCTATCACAACATTACAGGACTGATTGGAGGGAGGACACGGTATCCTAGTCCTCTTGGTGTTTTATCTTGGGCATTCACTAGTCTCCTGGGCTAGGACTCTCCCTGCAGGATACATACTTTGAAACATAGCACAGGAAGGTTATGGAGATGTCTTGTAAACTTGCTGATGCTTCTGCAGAAAGCAGCCTGCTATAAACTAACCTTAATTTGCTCTGTATCCAATACATAAAGTGAAAATGAATCTCCAAGGAAAAGCAGCCCACAGCTGACCATGCGGAGCTAAACACTCTCAGAATAACATTGTAGGACACCGTGATTAACAGCAAAATAATTGACTATTGAAGGTGACGACACTAAGGATTCAAAGTCACTTTAAATAAATATAGACTGCTTGACCAAAAGGTTGCACAAACCACCCTTCTGTGAAAGCCTAAGGGCTACCTGTTCATATTTAATTCTTTTTTTCTTTTTAAGAAGCAAGGTAAAAATCTTGAACTGACCTTAAATCTTTCCGGGTCCTATCGGAGGCAGGGACAGTATTGCTTAGACTGTGGCTAGTTCTGGGAGTATTTAGCCAATCTGTGTAAAAGGAAGCAGACAGGTGTACAGAGAAGTATGTCCATCATATTCTATTAGCCTACACAGGAAATTCCTTTTTCAGCACTATAGTTGGTCCGTCCTGGTCAGAAGTGAAACAAATTGCTGGGCAGTTGTGTGGGGAGTACCTGGAGTACAAAATTTGTGGCAAGTGACATATTTGCCTTCTGCCACCTCTGTGCAGAGGAGACAGCCACAGTTGTCAGGATTGGCTCCTTAGATCTTTAAATACAATGCAAGGGGAAAAAATCTTAGCTGTTAGGCTGGAGGAGTCACCTAGGTTTTATATTGTCAGACATGGACCTTCCCCTCATCTTATGCAGGTGTAGGGCCTTATTCCCCTCATATAAAGCCCACAGCAGCCCGAAAACTCTTGCATATGGGGCCAGCTGCTCACAGGGCTGACAGCAGCCTGGGCTCTCCCTTTGCTCCTGGCCAGCCGCAGCCCTCCCCAGGGAGCAGCACCCAGGGTGCTGGGCCAGCTTTCCTTCCGATGGCAGCCCTCCAAAAGGGGGCGTGGTGTGGTCAAAAATGGCTATTTCTTACACCAAGCTTTCGGTCAGCTGTAGGACCTCATTATCCGCTGGGTTTGGTTTCCTCTGGGCTGGGATTGTTCAGCTCTTCTGCAATAAGGGTGCAGGTGCTGGTATTTATGGGTATTTATTTAGGGTATTTATGAAGGCTAGCTCATCAGCTTCAGTTGTGAGGCTACTCACAAATGGGTGACAACTTGTCAAACTTGTTGCATGCCGGCCCCAGACAAACCAAAGGGTTGTAGCACTTCTGGTGAAACCAGCGTTGAGGACCACAGTCCTAGATTTGATTAATAAAAGCTTGAGCAATTCATGTCCCCAGGATAGTGGGCTTTAGAATGGCATTTATAAGTCTTTGCTTATTAAGAAAAAAATTAAGCAAATGTAGAACAAGTGAAACCCAGGTTGGAAACAGATGGTAAAACTGCTCCATCAAAAACTTTGCAGAAGAAGACCAAAGATCTATTCAGAAGGGTGAAAGTTGCTCTCCTGTTTCACTGTAAGAGACTCAAATGCACAAAATCACAATTTTTGCATATGGAAAAGAAATAAAACCCCCAATTCAAATCACACAGAAAATATTAGGCATTTTTCTAGTCATGTCAGCAGGCTTTGACTCAGTTGCCATATGACCTTTCCTCTGCCAAATATCCATGGAGGGCGGAAAAATAAATAAATAAATAAAACATTGAATATGTTTTTAGTTAATATCCATAAGGTTACAAGACCCTGAAGGAAGATACCTCTGTTTGAAATGGTGTCCCAGCCATATCATCAGTGTGGCCTCCCCTGAAGTCTCCCCAGCCATCAGCTAACACCATTGTTGGAACACGTGCCAGCCAAGTGCCACTGACCTGCCGCTTTGTGGCACAGCTCAGAGGGAGCAGAAAGACAAATAGATTCATGATATCACTTCTGAAGCCAAGCTGTCCATCATGGAGTATAAGCTAATCAACTTCAATACCGGGCAGTGCCCGTGCACAATCAAACTGTTTCATTTTTTATTAATTATTCAGTGAGCCCTCTCGCGTTAAGTTGCTTGTTTGCCTGGCTGCTGTTTCTCTTCTGCAGCAGTACCCCCTTGCTGTCCAAATTCCACACTTGATGTTGTTTCCGCAGAATTGGTGAGTGATGGGAAGGCTGCACTATCCTTGCAGCCAAGCAATGTTCTGCCAATTGATTTCTTTAAATGCAAAGTTTTTAATCAACTGCAGATTTTGTTTTCCACCATCCCTCCTTCTCTCAAACTCCCTTCTGATAATTTACATGTTGCTCTTCTCCCATTTTCCTTATGGCACAGCAGTTTGGACAGAAACTATTTATCAATGTTGCTGCATTAGCTGGCAAGGCAGATAAAGCTTCTTGTGACTGTTGTTCAGGAGAACAACCACTATTCTTCCTCCTTTTCCAGGTTCAGATAAAAACAGCTGAAAAACTTGGTGTGGGACTGATAGCCCATTACTGGGAAATGTAAAAAGCAGCCATTCCTTTTAAAAAATGTTTCCTTTTTTGCTTTCTCACATTCTTGTCTGCAAAGCTTCCCCTGAATTTAGAACTCCAGCATGCCATTTCCTCTGTGAAAGCATCAGTGGCGTGGTGCATCAATAAAGATGGACTTTCTTTTAATTACACTGTATATTAATCCATAACCCAATAGCATTTGTAACACGAAGCCACTCTTGTTCAGAACTAAGCAATCTGGACTCTTGTCAGAGCTAATGCTCGTTCAAAGCTCAGCTATAAAGCTGGTCCCACTACAATTCTCTGGAGGCAAAGATGACACCTCTCTGCAGCATGGAGCAAAAGCACTTACTATCCAATCTACTTTAAATGCAGAAATTTCTGCACTTTCCTTATTTCCAGTAATTTCTACTGAACAGCTGAGACATGAACAAGTCAGACCAGATAATGTGGGCATTTAAGTGCCACTTGCAAAGACTTTCTTGAGGCATTGCAGTTGCGGGTCATTTTATTTTTGCTGACCTGCAAGGATGGATTTATCTTTATCTCAAGAACTGTGCATGACTCAGTGAAATTCACCCTCCAGGCAGAAAAATTTGGAATGTCAATTGTTCTGCAAAAAGGACAAAGCTCTAAACAACTTTTGGTGAAACCTGAATCCTTTCTCATGAAAAGACTCAGAGAAATTGCAAGAAACCTTCCAGGTAAAATGTCTGAACCTCCTGGTGTTCCCCTGTAACTCTACTAGCCTCAGATAAGAAGTTTATGCTCAGAAAGAAAATGGCTTGATATGGTTGTCAAGCAGTCAGGGTGGTAAGAGGGCTTGGTGGAGGATCTCCAGCAGTGCTAAGAATCAACTGCTCGGTTGCAGATGGGGAGCAAAGAACAGAACTGATAGAGAGAAGCATCACCATCTTCTTTCCTTTCATTTCCAGCTGACTGGTGAAAGTCCTCATTCTCTTCATTCTCCTCATTCCCACCTCATGGTGGGACAGCTTCATTCCTTCAATCCAGGGACAATTGGGTGCAGATCAGACACTGCTGCCCTCCAAACTCTGCCAATCTAGGATATCACTGGAATACCCAAATAAATCTTGGCCATCCCATCATAGCCAATGGTGGAACACCACCTCCAACAGGAGAAAGCCTACTATGTCTCCTGACAACTGTCCTTCGCTGAGACTCCTGCTAAAACTGTCTGCAAGGCAAACACACATTAAATCCAAGTGCCCCTGAAGGTGGATTCCATCTATTTCTAAGTAAAGAGCATTTTTGGATCATCCACTTCCATGCTACCTGAAATTTAATATCACCTTACATTGTATGTAAGCTAAAATAGCACACACCATTGGTCAATGGGATCCAGTGGATGTGCAGCAGCTTGATTATTTGTCCTAATCCTGGAATGCAAAATGCATGAGATGTTTTCCAAAACAATGTCTATCCCTTTCTCTTCTGGCCTGTGCAGAGCTATCATTAAGGAGCTAAGGACAGAAATAACTCAGAGGCAAAACTGTGCAGGCTCGATGCATTTTTTTCACCTTAATTCTTTGGGAAAGAAGAACACCAGCTTCACCCAAATACACTTATGCTTGGGCTAATTTTGTAAGGCTGAATCAAAATGATTTTTTTTTTGGCCTAACTTGATTTAAAAATTTATTTTGCCTGTGGAAAGACCAAATATAAACTGAGCGGGGATTTTAAAATTTGACCTAGAATCTTGAACTAATAGCTGACCTTTGAACTGCTCCTAGATTACCCAGGGTTTACGGTCATCCTATGTTTCATTGGAAGGGTCATTTCCTGTAGGACTTATATTGAGTCATCTGACTTGTGACCTCTTGGATTAGATTTGTGACCTTGCAAGGTCAGTCTTTAACTCATTCTGGACTGTTAAATTGCAAAGTGGACATTGTATGTCATTAGAGAAGCAGTTTTCTCCAATTTGGTAATAAGGTTTTGGGAGTGACCTGTAAATCCAGTGTCACAAAACACTGCTAATTTCCAAATAGTATTAGGATTTTGTAGTTATCCCTACCTTTCCTAATTTAGAAATAAGTAGATGCATACATTGAAGATATCAAATCTTTTTTTTTTTTTTTTTTTGCTGTACCTGCAAACTGGGCAAACAGAATGTATTCCCCTATCTCCATGTCAATGTGTAAAAAAAAAAAAAAAAAAAAAAAAAAGAAAGACAGACAGACTTGATTTTCAGCTCTGATAAGTATTAGAAAATCCACCTCATCTCAATAGTAGCAGAAATTCAGCGCCTCTTAAAATTAGGTCAATAACATATAAGTATAGAGATATATGCTTTCTTCACATGATTTTATGTGCAAACAATGTCTGCAATTTGTTGGACAGGAATCATCTCTTTTCTTAATGAATCTATAATGTACAGTACAGTTTAGCTTAGCTTTCTGATTACAGTAAAATAAACATATTGCACAGATTCAGCCGTCAGATATGCAGCTGTATAAGAGTAAGAGTAAGAAAACACAAGATTCCTGTAGTTAAATGTAAAACTTAATAGACTGATGCAACTGCATTTGCAACAGGTATCGAAGTTAGAGTTTCAAGTGCTTATGGGTAAAGGCTGAGTTTTCTGGAGATTTCAGTTTCTAAGTCAGGCACCTAAACCAATGACTAGATTTACTGAGAATCTCCCTCCAGACTTTGAGTGAATGAAGCTCTCCTTAGGACAAGCCCTCTTGGATGTCAGTCCCCAGAAGAGGACTCCAAACATTTGCACGGTCACCTGTCTTACAGCTTGAGAATTGTTTGAGGAGTTCTGCTTAGCTTTATTTCTTTTGCCTGTCTTTCAGATCCCATGAGGCTACAAGCTTTCCGCTGTAATGGCCGTTCTTGCAACCCTCCAGTGGGAAACCTTGCAAGAGGGAGGACACCAGTCACCCTCACCACATGCGGGCAGAACAGCACAGAACTGTACTGCTTCTACCCAGACCAAAACCTCCTCCACCTGGCCTCCCGTGGCTGCGGGCAGCCTCGCTGCACCAAATGCAATGCCAACCAGCCTGATAACTCCCATCTCCCTGCTGACATGACAGATGATTTCTTCGCAAATCCAGTCTCCTGGTGGCAGTCTGCCCAAGGGGTGCACAGGGAAGAAATCAGGCTGGACTTCGAAACGGAGTTCTACCTGACCCACGTCATCGCTGTGTTCAAGTCCCCGCGCCCAGCCGCGATGGTGCTGGAAAGATCCCAGGACTATGGGCAGACTTGGAGGCCCTACAAGTATTTCTCTGTCAACTGTACAGCGACTTTCGGGCTCCAGGATGATCTCACTGAGGAGGGCTCCATGTGTACTTCCAGATATTCAGATGCAGTGCCCTGCACCAGAGGAGAGGTAAGCGATAACTAAGGTTTGGACAAAATTTAATGTCAGACAGCTAAAGACTGGCTGAGAGTTGCAGAGTACATACTCAGAGAGACACTGTGCCTATAAATTAAGAAATGTAGCCCCTTCTCAAAGGCTTTATGTTAAGAAAATAAAGGGGAAGAAATAAAGAAATGATATATCAATGAAAACGAATGGAAATGTTTTAGCAAGTTTCTTTTATGAGAGCTGCAGAGGATGAGATTAACATTTTTGCCTATTTTTACATTGCAGATGCCAGTAACTGAAGTAAAACACCACTAAAAACAGATGTAGAAAAAACACACATTTGTAGAGCCTTATTTATCCAAAATGTTTTCCTCCTTTGTGATGACGTGAACAGCACTTTCAAATTGTCTTTCACCATATAAAAGGTCCTGAATGTTTTAAATACTACCTTCCCTGAACATTTCATGCAATGACTCCTGCTGGGGGTGTCCATTCTGGTTGTATCAAGACATAGGCTCCAAAAATGAAACCATTTAGAAACAGGAACTCTGACTGAGCAGCCAGATTCCACTGTTCAGCAGGGGGAAAGGGTCCTCCTTTGGTATGAATATTCTGACTAAATATGCAGAAGGCTTTCTTTTAAAATAAATGCACAATTGTTCTGATAAATTCCTCTGAGAAGAACATAAGTGACTGCTTAGTAATCAGATTATTAGTTTAGTTATAACCTTTTGCATTCATTAATCTCAAAACAATTCAGATGGGAAAGAAGGTAAGTATCATTGGTGTCTTTTTTTTTAAGAGGAGACAGAAAAGCACACAGAGAGACTATGAGACATTCCTGTAGTCCCGCCAGAGGCTGGAATCCTTTCACTTCCTTCTCTCTTCCTTAGAGAAGTCACAGTCCTCTTGGTTTCCCTGTCTGGAAGTGATCACACAGGTTTGGCAGTAATACGTGCTGTAAATTAAGCTCAGGTGTGAGGTAAATGATCCCAATAGCCTTCAGAAAAACACAGTGGTTTCAGCAGTGCACTTCAAAATGCACTTGAGAAGAAAGAAATCAGTGTGTTACACCTGAGACAGAAAAAGAGCAGCAAGGAGAGACTGAGTCAACCTTTGTGCAACAAGGCTGGGAAACATCTCTGAGTACTGGAAATCTGGAGCAAATCATCTAACTACTGTCTTCTTCCTGGAGTAGTAATTCTGCTAGTTAGTTATTAGGATACAATGAAGTCATATACATCCAATTGTCTTCTGTAGAGAGGTTAGAATTTGCCACGTCAATACATAATCTAGGCAACTATTGTGATTTTCCACTGTTTTGTGCCATCCAATGAAAAATCTGGAAGTACTTTGCAAGATCTATATAATGATCTTCAGCACGCATACAACAGTCCTGTTGCCATTTCACAGATGGGGAAGCTTCCACAGAAAGGTGGAAGTGGTTTGTGGTGAAACGGGACAGTTCTGGTAAAATAAGGAATAGAATTCAGGGTTCAGGGTTTGAGGAAAACGGCTTGGCCTTAGACACAAAACAACTCTTCCTTTTCTATACAGTATCTCCTGTTACCCTGCACTATATAGGGTTTTGTGCTTGCTTAACCTTGGGGAATATCATTAAGACCGCGTGTTGCTGCTGAAACAAATCCAAGAGGTGGATGGCAGAAAATCAAATAATAAAACACACATCCAACAAAAGCCTTTGTCATTACAAGTGTCAAATGATTCTTTCTACTTGGGCAGCACCCACACCAAAAAGAATATGCGTATCTTTAATCAATTCATGCTGTAGTAGTAGATGTTAGAAAATAAGAGTAACAGTAAGAACAGTCATATATTTACAGGTCATGTCCTTACAGATCCCAAATACTTTCATGAACTGTTACATGAATTGAATACATGCAGAGGTCACTTCCTCTATGGGATGGAGAGCTGAAGCTTTAAAGCAGCACATGGGAATCTGTACAGCTACTTAAGAGAGAACAAGCTAAACAGTTTCACAGCAAATAAACTCAAAAGGATTCTGGAGTTCTGAACAGACTTTACAGAGAACTCTTAACCAAGCCATCAAATACTGCTATGGCAAGGGTGCAAAAGCATCAGACTTTTCAGGTCAGCAATATGACACAGCAGATTCTTTTGTGAATGAAAATAAAAGGCAGCAGAGAGTAGTTATTTAAAGTGATACCTGACCAGATTTGCCTGTGTGACATTGCTGCTCTTACTACAAGTCTCGTGGGAGCTTTGCCCACACATCCCAGAACTGCAGCTTTACAATTTATTTTAAAGATGTCACAAAAGTCACAAGGGTATCCCCTCAAGCACTAGCTCCCAGCTGAGGTGGATGGAAGCTGAATCCCCATCAGTGCTTTGTGCAGTGTTCTCTCCTTTTGCACCCTCACTCTGACCCATCCAATTACTGATGGTGGCTAAGCCTTGGAGGGCTGAGGAGCTCACATCACAAGCTGACATTTCTGAAATGATCAAAACTGTTTCCAACCTAATTTCTAATTCATGCACCGAGATGAATGTCAGTTTTCTCTACTGAGGGACAGTCAGGTTTTTCTTGGGTGCTGTTCTATTCGCTTTCAGAAGAGATGCAAAATTCCCTTTTAACAGGGCACAAGAGGAATCAAAAAGAGGAGATAGCTTACTAAGAACACTTAGGTTTAAAACCCATGGGAGACACATCATGGAACAAGATTTCTCGTCAGCTGGCTTCCAGACCTGAGAATGTGGGTGGGTAAAGAGAAGGTGGCAGAGTTGCAGTAACCTACATGCATCTATAAACTGACACGCGTGTCCCTGAGTCAGCACACTCTTGTGAGCCTTTAAGACCACTGGAAGAGTCTGGGAGCATAAAAAGAAACATGGCAGAAGAAAAACTTTGAGAAGCTTAGAATGGAAGCAAAATCCCTTTAGGGGGGTGATATTACAATGTCACAAAAGAACCCAATGTATCACTACGTTAAGCTGTATCCCCCTTTTTTGGTAAATCATCCTTTATCTTTCACCTCTTGTTAGAGTCACACATCTCTACTTCAGATGGGGTACAGCTGAGACAGACGGTGTCATACATTCAGGAACAAGTCCAGTAGAAATGCAAGGAGATGATTTTTAGTGTCCCTTTTGCAGTTTTCTTTTACTCCAGCATTAATTATATCCCTTGCTTCTGCACTTTTGGAGATAAAATCTCAGATCCTGGATCTCCCCATCTTAATTCTTCTGGCAAAGAACTTAGGCTATTGATAGTTTCTGATTTTGGAGTCAGAGCAATTTATTCACTGCCAGTTGTCTACAAATCATTTGCTTCACTTGTTTCATCTCTTCGAAAAAGAGCTTCCATTGGCTGAATTCCCAGGACATCATTCTTGTCATTTGTCTCACCTTTTAGCCACAGCAAAACCTATACTACTAGCTCATTAGTTACGGTGGGCATCCAAACTTCCAGCTACAGTTCCAGCACTCCAGTTTTCAGCAAACTGTTTCTTCCTCAGTCTTTGTAACCACTAGAGATTAATAAGGATCCTCTAATTCTCAAGCTTGTTTAGCAATGTTTAGCAATGTCTATTAGTTGTTATGTTTGCACCTGTACTCACTAATTCTACGTATTTTATAGATCAAATTTACACTGGTAGGTTAATCACCTGAAGTCATGTAATGTTGAAATCTAAAAGTGAATAGGGAGCCCGACACTCATTCATTCAAACTTTACCAGTTCAGCTTAGCAGTCCTACAGTTTACTAGGAGCAGCACTAGACATGCAATTTCCTTAATCATTTGTTTATAATACCATATACAATATGTTTTGAATTGCAGCAAGGGAAGAAATAAACTACAAAGCATGTTCCAATCCCTGCAAGCATTTTGTTTTCTTTCATTGGTGTTGATCTGCAAGCCACCTGAGCATGATACATTGGTTTCTTGCCACTCTTTCCTAGAAGTCCTTGTTACTGAATATGCCAAAAACCTGTGTCTCCATAGGCCTTTGCCAGTTCCAATACAATTTTTCCTCTGTCTCCAAATTGTAGCTGAGTCAGGGCCAACCCAGACTGACAGCTGGCCCCAAACATCATGTCAAGGGTTTGAATCACGCCTCGATAAGTCAAGTTAATTAGGAGTACAGCAGTCAAAGTGGTTTTAAAAACCAAGCCGTTTTTTCTGTCTAGCAACCCACTTGCCTATCATAACCCAATAAGCTCGTTACAGGGTCTTTCCTTCCAAAGTGGTGGTGTGTTAGTTGAGTTAGCACAGTTCAGTCTCTAGTTTCTTGGGTTACAAATGAAGTAGAAGCCTAAAATGAACCTTCAGGCCAGCCATTGGAAATCTAACTCAAACCCAGACAAAAGGAGAAATTGCCACCATGTTGCATCAGATGTTAGTGTGACTTACAGTTCATACACCAGCTGGGGAAAACAGGGACCAAAATGTTTCAACCTGCATCCTGACAGCATGTGCAGTTAAGGAGTGCAGTCAACTATCTGACAAATTAAGAGCAGGTTTTTAATAAAGTGGAATATTGGGAAACGAAAACAAATGTTCTCTTCCATCTACAGTGATGTTTGCATGAAAGGAAGACTTTAGCATGCAAAGCTGGGTATAACACTAACCTGCTTATAACCACAAGACCCTAAAGAAGACTCTACCGCTATTGGGTCTGGCTAGAGGAAGGTAGTTTTAAATCAAAAGCTGGTTCGTTTATGTGAATGTCTGCGTGACAGATGACACCAACGAAGTGTGATATAATAAACCCATTACTGGAATTCACTGGGGGCTGGAAGAATTGTGTATGGCTGAATTAGGTACTGGTTTCTATGGCAACAAGTTAAATGTGCCTTGTGCAGAAGACCTGTTCCTTCCCCATTTTGTAGCCTGTGGTGACCTCTTTAGGGACAGAAGTCCCCAACAGCATCTTTTATCAAAGATCAGTGGACTTGCTTTGTAGCTGAGAGACTTTTAATCACTCTCCTGAACACACTCTGTGAGTGTCAGATCAAGACGCGGTGTGATGGGATGCAATTCTGTCTGCTTCAAAAGCCACCGGGCTGTTCAGACAGAAGCCACAGACAACCCTACTGAAGATCTTTGCCTCTGCACTGACACTGTGGATCTCTGCTGCCTTTCTCCATCTACAGGGACTCCTTGAGCAATGATTACTGCAATGGGGAACCACTTGTGCATTAAACCAGGCCAGGGATGGGGCTCTGTGTGGAATGTGTGTGATCCTGCTCTAACAATCCACAATTTTTGCTGTCTTTTCTCAGGTTTTTCTTTTACTGTATTCATACCAAACCTTTTGATAAACAAAGGAGGATCCCCCTCCCCTCCCACACATACCTCATTAAGTGGCAGCATCAATAATTCAAGAGGTCACCACTGAGGCTTCAGTGACTTCTTAAAGGTCTGATCTCATACAGCAGTGGGGTCACTAAAAAGAAACATGCTCAGCATGTCACGAGGTTGAATTCCTAGCAGCTAAGGTGCAAGAGCAGGGTCTTGCACTGCAGTGAATTGTCCAACAGTCATCAGGGCTGTCCTCTAAAAGTTGTATGATAGTATTCTGACTTACAGATGGAAAAGATTCCAGGAGGGATTAGTCACTCCTGAAGGTAAGTGCCTGGTTGTTATGACTAGGGCCGTCTGTTCAGCATTTCGTTTAACTTGAACTGTAGAGGAGATAAAATGCAGAGGAAAGTTGAGAGGAAGCAGTTAACACCAGCAGTGTAAACAAACAGATAGCACTACCAGGCCCTGCTTCCCTGGAGGAAGAATTAAGGGGCTCAAGTATTTGTGTCTGAAGGGAATTTGAACTGACATGAGACCAGTCCAGGATTCCCGTCCGTGGCAAGTGAATTCAGGAGTGCACCAAGTGTCCTGCTCTGACCTGGTATGCAATGAGCCATTTCAGAGATATTTGGCACCTTATAAACCAGCTAGGAAGACAAAATAGTATTTTGAGCATTACTTCTGAATTTCCTGACATAATAGGCAGCAGATATCAAATCAAATTTTCTTCCTGCCCTGTTTTATGAAAGCTTAGTGAAAGTCTCAACTGTGAAAAAAGTTCTTGTCTAAAACATTACAGATCTTAGAGATTCATTGTTGTAATTTTTGAACTCCAGGCTAAAAATCACTTACTGTTTGCTTTTTATGATGAGTGTTGTCCACACCTCACTCTCCTGGTGAGACTATGTTCTTTACTAGATCTTTTCATGTGTAAGATTTCAGCCAAGACTTAAAGATATAAGTGGCTCCACTTATGAGAAATGGATGCTCTCCCATGAGGATGCAGCTCAGTAGACACTGTGTGATACTAATGATAACTGGGTGTTTTAACTTTCCCTGACAATTCGGAGGAGTGAAATGAGACTCTTGTTCTCAGTCCAGGTCCCAGTAGGGCTGTCTGCGTCACAGAATTCCTCATGCCACCCTCTGCCATTTCAGAGCAAATATCATAACTCATCATGAAAAAGGACACTGCGTTGTGTGGGAGCAAGGAAGTGTTTTCAGATCCTCATGTAAGGTGATGCTGTGTAGAATGGAAGGAATTTTGTCCATTCTCTACATACGGACTGCAGACTGAATGATTTTGTACCCAACAGTCTAGATTTTGCACTCCAAATACATTATTTGGCTTGGTACAAGATACTGCTCCTTCCTACAAACCTTGTTTTTTACACAGATGTGGAAGTTTATATCTGCAGATAACCTGAAGCTACAGGAAACATTTGGTTCAAGGAAGAAAAAAAAGTCTGCATGGTTCTTCAGATTTGTCTGTCTCTAATCACAATTGTGCAGTCTTTCCCCATCATCGTATTGGCAGCAAAGCCTAAATATTAATATTAATGCCACACTGACTGGATTACTGGAATAACCTCAAAGCAGATGCAAATTGAAGGGACATTGACCTGTCCTGTTTTGGAAAACACAGAATAGATTTAAGACACCACTGTATTGAAAGTAGTTGGTTTTACACAGATCAGATAACTTTAAAAAATCAAATGGACAAATAGATTATTTCTTTAACAAAGTCTCATATTCCATGCTGGCTACTAACTTTTGTTCTCCAGAAGGACAGAAGAGCAGGGAATCTTGACTAAGAAACCCTTTTCCATGAATCATCAGAATAACCCTTCTGATAGCTAAGAGGGTACCCAGACTTTCTTTGTGCTCTAGGCTATTTCAAAACAGGAAAAAAGGCTGCTTTTATAGTAAAGTCTACTGTTCCACAAGATGGAAGAATTTTAGTCAAGAGCTCCATCAAATAGATCAGAGGATATTTGCCACTGGGTAGGAAAAATTCTGAGACACAATTGTTTACTATTCCTTTATGAGCAAAATCAACTCACATGAAAATCTCTCAATGAAGAGGATTTAGGACTGATGAGAGTTTTTATTGCAGCTTCCTTCTGATGGGCCTAGTATAAGCACACAGACATTTCTGACCTCATTAACCTGATTGTGTGCAACATGATCAGCATAGCTTAAGGATGATTTGTAATACCAAATTCTTGTTCTGCACAAGGATCTTCTTTTGTAGGAGGCCATGCATTGGCTCTGCCCTCCATTTGTGACTCATATTCCTTGACCTTAGGCTATAAGCTTGCAAGGGGGAACCTTTGCTGTGTCCACATCTTTTCTGAATAATACTGGCTGAAAGATCAGGTTAAGAAAACAGAATTATCTGCATCAAGGATGGAGAGGCAAAACATGGCAAAAAATCAAAAATCTGAGGCACTGTCTCTGGAATGAAGATGATCTTTTGACTGGGGATAAAACATCACCCTCTGTGAAGCTGTGCCAACTTGCGTACAGCAAAACCAGCCAGCCCTTTAACAGTGGCTATCATTTTTAGCTTTGCACACTTACAGCATTCTCCAAACTTCCTTGCTCTTAGAAAGGTCAGGAGAGGACACGGTACTGAACATCTTTTTGAGGCGTAGCTGATTGACTTTTGAAAATGAGAATGACAAATATGCGCTTGATAGCAGATATGCTGATAAGCATGAATGCCCTACTCAGCATTCGGCTCCAGTGGCAGCTCCTGATTATAAGGGAAACTCAGGATCTAGGATGTATTTCCACAAAGGGTCGAGACTATAAAGGTGCTGAATACCCTTAACCTGCACACAGTTCTATGGAAACTGAAAGATTTCTAGGGTGTCTTTACATTACTCAGCCCTTAGCAGACTTAATCACCAGCAGATTTTCTTCTGTAGCTGTGCATATGCTATTTTTATGAAAACTACATCCTGATGCTTAGAGAAGTGACTGGGGGATAGCCTGTTACAACAAGAAAAGAACAGATCTTCCATAGAGCTTGACCCCAGATAGAGACTTATATGAGAAATATCCTTGTGGTAATAATATCCCTGGGAAGCTGTTTTCAGAGCTTGCATCTTAATTATTAGAACATCTTTTTCATCACACTTTTTAAATCTCTTTTACATTAATGTAATGGAAAAGAGCAAATTTGCAAAATGTCTCTGGGAAATGAACAATGCACATGTTTTTCTTAAGCTAAGCAAAAGGCATAAGCCAAATGCCTATGTGTACAGAAGGAATCTCCTTCATGCGCTTCAGAAAGCAAAACACGACCTTGTGAAATAAACAAAGAACAGATAATACAGTGAAAATGAAGTGTCTCTTCCCACAGTGTATGATTCTAAGAGTTCATTAAGACTTAGATCTATTTCTAATCTAATCTTTAAAACATTTATATCAAAATGGTTGAGATTGCTAAACTTCTCTTTGACCTATTATTATTTTTTGAATTTTGAATGTATTGAACATCCATCCCTAGGAATTCTAAGAGAATTCACAGATAGCAATTTATTAATCTTCCTCCCCTCCTGTGAAGTACTTGAGTACTTGCATCCTATTTTTAAAAAATGTAAGCAGGACATACAGTAGATGTACATACTAAAGTAGTACTAAATACTGATTAAAACTATGCTACCTCCACACAAAGTGCAGCTCACCTAAACCTATTTACATCGTCACAACATATCTGCTTAGACTCTGCTGACACAATCTTTGTTTAATTAAGTCCTCAATATCTTTGACTGGTATAAAGCTAGGGAAGACAAATTCTTTAATGGTTGTTGAATCCAAGAACACCTAAATGGCACTCCCAAAAGATTTCACTAGTGTTATGTCACCCAAATCAGATCTTTAACATTTAACAAATCTTGCTTTGGGAGAGATGAGGACGAACAAATCCAGCCTTACCACTGAGCTTATTCCAGACAGAAATGTGTCATGAATTAATCATACAAGCAAACTCTTGTATCTCAACTGGAATGGAGCACTCTTTTTGCTTAAAAGGATAGTGCAATCCCTGTGGGACAACTAAGCTATTAATATGTCTATTCACAAATAAAGTTCAGAGTTCTAAGGAAATATGGAAATGCCAAAACAGCTCTCCTGAAGACATGCAAAGCCTGAAATGAAAATATCTGGAAAACAACAAATCCACAGGAAACCTAATCTTTTTTCCAAGTTGTAAAGCAAAGAAACAAAAAACAACCCAGCTTCATGAAAGCAAAAGTCACCATGCTGAAGAAGAGCACCCAACAACTGTTCTTTTGCCCAAAGAACTCAGTGCTGTCTGGGTACCAGTTAAGACATGGTGAGGATGGATGATCAACTGGAGATACCAAGACATGGACATCTCTCTAAACTTAAAATGTATGCAAAATGAGTTTCTACTAGCACAATATACAACATTTCCTTCATATTAATCATAACACAAAGCAAGACTATTGCCAGCAAGTACAATGCTGGAGAAGCATAGTTAAAAAAAAACACAACCCTTTGGCCATTATCTGGTCATTTCTTTCAGAGGAGCCCAGTAAAAACTCTGGTTCTTCACCTCATTCACCCTTCCTTTCTGTCTCCTGTGAGGAAATGCATACCTGTTTACAACTGGGAGCTCTGGTGCCCAGATACATTAAGCCTCTTGCTCAGGCTTGTATAAGGATGTCACTGGCAGGACCAGTGCAGATCTTGCAGAAGCTAAAAACATATTGGTTACCTGTTTTCAGATGTCTTGTCCTGGAGCAAAAAACTCTAACATTTATGTTCTTGAGCCAGTGATCTCTTAGGTATCCTCTGCTGAGCCATCCTGAAAGGAGAGACCATTTTTTACTAAGCATATATATTAGAGAAGCCACAGACAAGAAAGTCAAGTGTGAGAATGCAGCTTATAAAAACTGGTAACTGAACAGATTACTTTACCCCTTGGCTCCTCTGTTTCACACCAATTTAAAACAGCTTCACCAGGGCTTTTAGCTATTAATGTCCTAGTAGTTAGTTTTTAACGCTGCTTTGGGATCTTTAAGCTTAGCAGGCTCTGCAGAACAATTCTGTTCAGTTCACTGCATTGGGCTTAGATGAATTGGCTAACCCATGCAGGAGGCCGTGTGTGTCTGCATGTGACCAGGTCCTCAGGACTCTGAGAAACCACTTTACCTCTGTGTGCTCCAGAGGGGACTGGGAAGAGGGAGAAAAGGCTCTTAAAACTGGCTTCCAGTAAAAAGACCAGACCGCCCGGGATTAGGGGGAACAGGACAGATGAGGTTGGACTTTGTCCTTTGAATCCATCACAAGGGGAATGCTAGGCACCAGGACAAAAACAGATGGGTCATTTGCTTATGGTTCCGTTGACTGGGGGAATGTACACATTGGTGTGGAAAGGCCCAGGCTATTTTGTCATGGCTTCATTGGTCAAAGGAATGTAGGCACCTGCACTGCACAGCCTGGGCAATCTGCCCATAGTTCTATCAAACAAGACACCTCTCATCACACCAAACAGGGCTATTTGTAGCTCTGTAAATAGCTGACAGTACAAGATAAGGGAATTAAGGAAAGAAAAGAAAAAAAAAGAAAAAGAAAAAGAACTAACCAAACAGAAAATGCTACAGACAGGTGGGAAATGTACCGCTGCCTTCACTGTGCTACTGTCAGGTGCAGCTCTGTGTGAAGTCTGGAAACCGATGCTGTTAATTTAAGGGGTTTTATCTCTCCATGTGCCATCAACATGCAACAAAATTATCTTCCAGGTGTGTACCACAAGCTCTTTCCTGGATCCTGTGAGCAAAACGAAACAGAAGTATTTTACATGCTGCAAGTATTTAAATTGGTTGGTTCACCAACCAATAAATAAATAAATAAATAAATAAATAGAGAGAAAGAGGGAATCCCTATGGAAACAAAGCTTTCACTCCACTAACAGAGTTAGTCAGACAGAGACTGTCACCACTTATTAAGCTGGGCCAGAGAACCCTCAGGGCAAGTCCCTCTGCTATGATGGAGAAACTGAACCAGAGGAGAAAATAGCTCTTGGTTTGAAGTTAGCGTATCCATAACGGGCATCTAAGCCTGGGAATGAATGCATCCAGCCCTCTAGCTCACTGCTACGGACTGTGGCACAGCTCTCCATTGTCACCCTCTCCCCACAAAACCAGCAGAGACAAACACACCCTGAGACATACAGAGGGGCAGAGTAGTACATGAGCTAAAATGCAGCAGACAGCCAGCAGACAGCAGGCAGGCACAAAGCCCTCCTATCCTGTGAGCTCGCTGCCATGTAGCTATTTCTCCTCTTCCAATGAATAAACCAGCTTGCTTTGTTTGAAAACAGGGTTCTCTCAGTGCTTACTCACCCTAAGCCAAGTTGTGTTTTCTAGCCCATAGTCCAAGTGACCATGCCAAAAGTGTGATCACAGTTCTCACTTCTGTCACAGATCCACTTCGTGCCTTAGTTTACCTAGCTCTAGAACTCATACTAAAGCCATATTCCTGAAATGCTTCAAGAAATTTCAGTGTCATTAATACTGTATTTATGCCAATAAACCCTGGGTTTCTCCGAGTGACACTCTGATGTCACTTGGCTCAGAAACACAAGGAAGTAAACAGTGTTTGACAAGTTTCCATATATTTCCCAACCTGTAATAAGTGACTGGGCCCAGTAACCCCACTGACAGAAATGTAAACTAAAGTGTTTCCTGTTACACACTCGAGACGGAATGAAAGCAGGTATGCAGTCACGTGCTGTGTGTAATTTTTGTCTTTCAGGTGATTTATCGTGCCTTAACTCCGGCTAACAAGATTGAAGACCCCTACAGCCCCGAGGCTCAAGATCTCCTGAAACTCACCAACCTTCGCCTCCTTTTGTTAAAAAGACAGGAATGTCCGTGCCACGGCTCAGGATTGGTAGAGAAACCTCAGAGGTTTGCCCACTACGCTATTTATGACCTGATCATCCGAGGAAGCTGCTTTTGCAATGGGCATGCAGAAGAATGTGAGCTTGCCAACCGGACGGGAGACATGGAGAACGTGGTGAGTTGTAGGCATTCACTGATTTCCTAGAATCATTACCTGCTTGTGCTTTGTCTCCGTCCAACTGTGGATTGTGTGTATGGTCCTGTCCCATCTTCCTTAAGCCTGTCTAAAAAAAAAGACAGCACTCTTAATCCACATCAGTGAAACCTAAAACACCCTGGGTAAAGATTTTCTACAATCCTTTATACAGTTCCAAGCTTTAATTGCATCACTAGAGATGAGATTTTCCAAAACCTCTGGATCTCCAAACACCTATAAACCGTGAGGGAACTTTGTAACAGGAACAGAGGTCCAAATACAGGGATTGAAATCTACCTGCACAGAATGAACCAATCTCTTTAATGCAAAGAGTGCCCTGACTTACCAGAATTTTATTATTAGATCTTGATTTTCAGGTTTTCTGAGTTTGTGAGACATGAACAGCTCTGCCATACTTAGGGTTTCAGTCTTTACTTTTAGTTGTCAGCCTTGTATGTTTTTGTTAATTTCACTGCATAGGCAGAGGTGTTCAGGACCTGAAAATATTTTCTCTTCCCTCCCTTTTTACTCTTTAACTTATTTGAAAATGTTAGAACTTAAAATAAAAAATAAAAGGAGACAAACTTCATGTGAATCATCTTCCATAGTACTATTATTGCCAAGTAATTTCAGTATTTTATATGCATGCTCAGATGTTGCTGTTCAGGGGTAATCACTGATGTCTGCATTTTGATTTAGCTGCAAGTATTATGCAGAAGAATGGTAATAACAGTCACAGGGAAATGATGCTAACCCAATACCCAGGTACTTCTAAACATGTACATCACAGACAGACCTCAAGCCACTTTAAACTAGCCAATGATTCCACTGGTTCCAGTAGGCTGTCTATCCCTGTAATGCATTTTGAAAACCAAAATAACCTTAATTTTTTTAGTCCCTCATGCACTCTGACAAAATAGATGTAAGAAATACATCCTCAGGTAACTTCCGTCCATTTAGATGTGTGGCACTTGACATTTTGGTTTATTTTCTTCTGGAATATATATTCATCATCTTTCAGCTCTTCTAAGTTGAGACGTAGATATTGTACAAATAATTAGGACTGCATGATTTCACAATATTTGCAAAATCATCTCTGAATCTGTACCATCTGTGGTATAAATCTAATTTACAGTACTCTAGCACTGGGTGATGTCATGAGGCTCTGTTAACTACAAATATAGACCCACATAGGACATAACTGTGTGGAGAAAAGCTGTTTAAAGAGTGCATCCTCTCCATTGCAAACTGTTAAATACACACATGGTGAAACCAAATAACAGGCTAAATGAATACAGCTGGTAGAAGAATAAACACTCTGTCCATCAGAAGAGGAAAACAAGATATTGTGTATGTTACTGACATAACCATTGTAAACTATGACTGGAGGTTTTTTACACCGTTCACAAGGGAATAGAATCTTTGCGTGCCATCAATGACTTCATGGGGCAGAAGGTGAAGCAGTTTTGATGAAATGCACTTCATGAGTGAGTCATGTCTCAGGAGACCAGAGGGTGGATGCATCCCAGCATTCAACACAGGCACAGATATTATCAAGTCTTTGCCTAAGCAGGGATTCAAAGACAGCAGGAAGTAAGAAAAGCCTTCCAGAGCTTTAACTACTTCTTGAATCCTAGGTGAGGGCTGGAAAAGACTGTGATTGAGCTGCTTTAAGTCCTTGCATTAAGGTATGATCAAGCATACCTAAGCTGTCCGCTAGTGAATGCCCATTGAAATAGTTATTGAAAATCTCTAATTAGGGGGATTTAATAGCAGCCTTCAGTAGTTGTTACCATTCCAACAGTCTGAAAGCCCTTCCATGGTGCCTGCCTCAATAAGGTGGTTCGTTCTTGTCCCTTTTCCTCCAGTGATCATGGAGAGCAGTCAATTCTCATTCTGTTGATAGATCTGGAAGGTTCCTACCATGTCCTCTCCTGGTTTTTGCTTTTTTGTATAACCAGAAAAGCGTGAAACCTCAGTGGTCAAAACTGAAAATTCTAACACAAGTTCACACGAGCCTGAAGGAAAGATGGTGTTATTATTTTGCTGCTGTTTTCTATGCTCTGGTCATTAAATCTTAGCTCTTTTTCATATATACGGTGAAAATTGGCTAAAATGATGGTATTCAAGCAAGTGTATAACTCTGCATCTTACAATATGGTAACCTCCTTGCCTACATACAGAAGGAAAAGGTTTCTGTTGTTGAGTGGCAAACACCAACGATACATATCATATTAGCCAAACTGCACTGCAACAAAACTCTTTGTCATCTTCCAGTTCTCCTTTCTCAGCAGAGAGATGAAAGGTGCTCTTCCTTCACACAAGGACTAAAACAGAACAGAGGAAAAGGATGTTAAAAACAAACACTGCCTGTTCAGAAATAATCTGGTTCATTCCACTAGCCACATCTAATATTTAACAAGCACATGGGCAGAGAAAGTCTCAAGACACAGAGTTTATTATGTGGCTAGCGTGGGTGATAAAACAGCATGAATGCAGAGCAACTTCAAGTTTCCTGCGTTCTGTCATGTAATTAAATAAAATGCTGGAAAAAAATACAGACCTCCACAGAAAGGCCTAAGTAATAGGAGTCAACATCTCTTAATATCTCAGAGCCCTCATGCAATGGTCTTTTCTGTACTTAACAAAAACAAAAGCAAGTCCATGTAGAAAACAACTGTAATTATTTGTCATGGGATAGGCCCAAAAACTGAGATCATTCTGCACTTAGGTCTTGGAAAAGATGTAATTGTTAATTTCTAAGTCTGCTTTTCTTACTCTTGAAAGAAATCTGTTCCATTTCTAATACTTGTTGCACTGCTATACTGTATGGAGACTAAATAATGGAGAAAACGAAAACAAATTTCTTGACAATTTTGAACTAACACTTTTTAACTCCATTCTGGTGGGTCTTGACAATTTATTACTAGTAGATAATCTATCAATCACCAGTTTATTTGTGGATCTGTCAATTCAGTCAGGACAACCCGTTCAGCTTCTGGCTTTTCCACAGAGGCTGCCAATAAGAAATGCAGTGGTATGAGAAGTAATGTCACAGATGCCACAGTGTCACAGAAACTAATGATACAAGACAAATGCAAATTATCATATTAACCCTCCAAATGGCATATAATTATTCCTACCTTGGAATCCTAGATAGTATTGTGTATATTGACTCTATTTGGCCATAAGTCACTAGTGAAAATAACGAGTAAGTAAGGTGCAAAGGATACCATGGAAAAGTCCTTTGACTTAGTTGGACTGCAAACCAGTAATAATTACTCTTTCAACATGGCTTTTTTTTTTTTTCTTTTTTTTTTTTTTAAATTAGTTTGCAACCACCTCAGTACAATTTATCTAGATCTTATTTCCCATATTAACTACTGAGAGAATCATGTCAGACAGGAGAAAAGCTTTGAGGAATGAAGATGGGAACAGTAAGCAGTAGTCAAGAAACTTCTGGGCAAGCATATATTGAATTTGGGGTTTGTTGCTAGAGACAGTGATATTCTCTTTTCTACTTCCCTTCTTCAGACCAAAGACAAGAGACACGGAGATGCCGTGACCAACTTAAATAGCTTCTTATGATAACTATGGACAAAATTCTTCTTTCTTAATTTAATTGCCTGTAATATTCAAACTTTTTAAGGCAACTCCTTTGTCAGTGAACAAAACTGTCTATTGACATTGTATTTTGGTGAAGAAACTGCAGAGGTGCATTTGCTTTTAAGTGTAGGGCATGAATATGCTCTTATGAGGGAAACAAATACTAGGACCTAGCCACCTGAACACATTTCGTCATCTTCCACCATTGGATGGAATGGAAAGTAATCCTGCCCAAGATGTTGCTGATGAAGAGTATACAAGGGTATGTGTTGTTTTATAGTACATGATTCCTTTAATAAGCTCCAGCAAAGTTAGGAACCTTTCAGGTTTAGAATCTGCTTTGATGACATATTTTAGCTGAATCCAGGGGGGCTACCAGAATTTACAATGTTTACAAAGAAGAAAGCACACATGGACAATTCTGTCTGAATCTAGACCAAATTCCTTTCCATTTGCCAAACATTTCACAATTCTCTTTCTGGTGCATGGGAAATAAGCATGGACAGAGGAAAGCAAATGTAGATTAAAATGTTACTGACTAAAGCATTAGTTTTTTTTACTCATTAATTTTTGGTACCTTCACTGCCAGGAAATTCTTACAAGTTGCCTCGGATGTTTCTTTTCCTTCTTCATCCTGTTTACAGAGACAAACTAGACTCCCTGTGGGTCTGATCCTCCACAATGAAGCAAATGGAAAGTTTTCTATTTACTTCAAAGGGAGCAGGATCTGGTCCTAAGTAAGATTCCTTGTTTGGCATAAGGCAGGTTACATAAGGTAAAACTTGTTTTTCTACAGTGATTTTCTAGGCAACTTGGCTGTCATCTCTCTTGCAAACATTATCTCTTCTTCAAATATCTTGTGCAGTTCTTGATAATCCCTCAACTAAGTTTTCACATTATCTGATCCACGCTGTGCCAGTCTGTATGATGTCCAGCACTCAGAGCTGCCAGGAGGTGCACTATGCTGCAGCTGGCAACTCAAAGAGCAGGTTTTGTTTAGAAAAAAGTTAGTCTGAGTATCAGCCATGTGAGTAGCATTGTGAATGTTAAAAAGAATCACAAAAGCTTCAGAATAAATTACAGAAACATATGCCTACGCTGATATGGCAAACCCCCAAATCAGCAATTCCTTCTGAGATATTAAAAATTCACATCCAAGTGAAAATACCATACAACATTTCTGGTTTTGATGGCTCTTCACCAGTAGACTCAAACTTGAACAAGATGGTCATGCCCACCCTGACAGCATCCCTGCTACTTTGCTGTTTCAGCTAGAATAGCAGGGACATGTGTAAGCACTACTTCACCCAGTTATGAACCTGACATTCAGGTAAGGTTCAGGTAAGGACAGGTCTGCCCACCCCCTACCTTTCCACTTAGCACTGCCCACTGAGTTACAGCCAAGAGCAGGAGGAGTTTTGTGCTGCTCTGCAGCCCCATACATCTGCACTGGCTAACACGTTTTTTTGAGCTCTGAAATGAAATTAGTCTAAGGGCTATTTCATCTGATGAAAGACAATTAATTTGGCTACTCTGGTGTAAAATATATGATGTCCTACTGTACCTTGAATTCACTTGTGGCACATCAGGTGTGTGGACTGCGCTTCTACTGATTATAATTGGTGTGTTTAACTTGATGTTCATGCAGGTTCTCCATAAGCACTACTAAAAACCTGTGGTTTGCCACCACAGCATCTGGCATTCAGACCATCAACATGAGGTTTTATGTATGGTTTAGAGAATAACCACAATTTTGATGGTATGATCCACATCGTGGTTCAGCCAGCAGGAATTCTGCAATTATAAAGTCAACAAGTTTTCCCTGCATTTTATTATTGTTGTGGAAATATCTTTTACTACTGCTAAAGTCCAAATCAGAAAAACATGCCTATTCAGGAGTGGTGTTTAAACAAATGTCTAAATGCTTTCCTGAGTCAGGGCTCAGGGCAGATTCACCCATGCAACACTCATACTACGTTTAGGAAACTGTCTCTTATTTTTTGGAATGGGGTAAACAATTTCTTATCTCACATTATTAGCCTTTAAATGGTGTTTTTCTTAAAAGCATGTCTATGAAAGAGCTATTTAAAAGTAGTTTAATTTTATTGTTTAATTGCTTTCATTAATGTTTTTGTTGTTGTTGTGTTTTTAATTGCTGAATTGATGTTCTCTGCTAATTTTATCTCTGTGAAGGAACCATAATAACCCTGCTAGTAGAACCATTTGACTGCAAACAGTTGTAAATATGCTTTAGGGCTGGTAAAATATGCCTTACAATTCCTTCAAGAACTGCTTTTCACAATAAAGCTACGAGAGTCTGTGTATGTGTGAGAGGGAGAAAAAATTGCTTTATCTCAGAGATATCAGCCACCATTTTGCTACCAACACTTCTCTAATGTCCTGTAGTCCAGCATGTTTCTGAGTGTCTTTCATTTAAGCTCCACAGAATGTACACTGTTCTGTCTCTAGGTTAAATTTGACACAGCCACCAGTGCTAGGAAGTTGCTGTGATGTGACAGTCATAGAAGCTGCTGCATTTGGCCTCATACATTAGAACCTTGTGTTTTTAAGCTCCCCTGGGATGAACAGACTGCTATGTTGTTTCTGTCCTCAGCTCACCCACCTCTCACCACAACACAAGTTTGCAGTCTTTTACCAAAGCTTTTCAAGGCTTTTCAGCCCATGCACTCAGCCCCAGAAACCTAGTAATTTAAGCAAATTTTTCTAGAGTTGTACCTTGTGGGTATGTGGAGTTTGCAGTTAAGTGATTTGGAGGCAGGTGCACACACAGAGAAAATTTTCACAGGATCTTTAAAAAAAAAAATCCATATTACTCTGCTTAAAAGTTATAAAATCCTACATCCATTTCCTTGCCTTGTTTCACCCACTGAGCTAGAAGGGACTTGGGGATGAGTCTTATGCCCATTAGGGCTTCAGAGTCCTTCTCTTGCAACGTACAAGTTTTCTGCTAAATTATGGACTTTCTCTCCCTTTTTCTCCATTCTGTCAGACAGATTCCTTATAAATTTGGCTGGTCCAGTGCTATGTCAACCCTGCCCTCCCCCACTCTCCGAACTGTAGCCATCTGCAGAGGAGCTGTAGAAAACTATTTTTCTCTTGGCTTCATCTGTTCCATTACTCAACATAATTTCACTTGAATGGGAGCTACGCATGTTGCCAAATTCGCTGAGGTAAAAATTCAGAGAAGAGTATGCAGGCCCACACTTGGAGTGGATTTGAATCTCACACCCCCAGAGCCACTATGGATTAACCAGCAGAAACTCATCTAGTCCAGACAGTGACTCAGGTATTCACTTATTAAAATATTAGGACTTGCTCCACCTTCTGCTTCCTGCTTTCATAAGACAGTCCCTCAGATATTGTGACCTGTTGTAACTCAGGGGCGGCATTTCAGCACGACAGCTGTTACTTGTATGCAGCTTGTTATAGACTGATAATGGAGTTGTTGGCACTGTAGGTAAAAATAAAAGGACACCAGCTCAAAAAAGAAGAAAAAAGCACTGAGGAAGAAAACAACAGGAAAACAGAGAAATGTGGCCTAAGGCACAGCCAGGCATGTGTGTAAAGACAGACGGAGGTGAATGCAGGCAGAGGATGGAGTTGTGTCTTGAAACTGCCACAGGCCGAGGTTGGCCTGCTATATTCCCTCACACGAAGCATGGATTTTGTACCTCTTCCGTTCTATTTATCCTGTTCTTTGTTACTGTTCAGATAGGGGCTTAGCGATGCCAGTCTGAATATGCAGCTAAACACTGCCACTGATTTTTTTTTGTCACCATTACCTGGTTAGTCAATTTGGAACTGGTGGCAGCTTTCGCTCACTGCTGTACAGGCCGTATGGTCTCAGATGGCCTTGCCGCAACTGCCCCAGCTCTCCTTATCCCTGCCAAGTTCCCTCAGACTTAATTTACCAAAGTGACCAAGTACAAGCCAGAAATCCAATTCCCTCTGAAAACACCCATATGTGTACTAGTTTTCAGACACACACACTTGTTAGACCTTTCCCCAGAAACCAGCAAGTGACATAGGAAAATAATGGCTTTTTTCATTCCTGATTAGAGCAGGAATTTGAACTATCAACCTACCCATGGCAGGCACTGTACTCCCAAGCCACTCATTCTCTTAAGTCTTTGAAAACTTGAAAAAGTTGACGTAATTTTTTAATTTGGTCTCTTAGAAGTCAAATCTACTCTCCTCAGGACCTGATATTGAAAAATTTATTATAAATCTGCACAGATACACTTCTTAATTAGAAGAGACAACAGAGTACATTTGAACTGTGAGGCAAACAAAGGGGAACAGGAGACACTAGTTTGTATTTAACCATTCAAACAACCCAGAAAAGGTCATTTTACTAAAAACAGGTAAGGGACCAGCCTCTGATGTCATTGCAAACTGCTGTATCCAAAATTGCTCTGGCGACATTACAAAAGTGAATACAGAGCCCAAAGACAAACAATTTCTCTGAATCAGCAACAGTTGCTCTGTTCTGGAAGGCTTCCAAATTTAACCTTCATTCATTAGAGAAAAAAAAAAAAAAATAGACTGAGAATAGCCCAGGAGAAAGACTAGCAACCACAACATTTACTGAAAGGACAAAAGGTAAAAGAAACTGAACAGGGAGACAGAAAAGCAAAATGCTTGAGGTGTTATTCTAAGCTAAACAGAGTTTAAAAAATAAAAAAAAAATGTGGGACAGAGATGGCAAATATGCACTTGTTCTCTCAGCTGCAGATGAGAATTTAGGTGAAATTTTGTACAGGCAAAGGTGAATAAGTATAGTGCAATTTCTGGGAAGCACTGTACCAAAGTAAGAGGTGGTCCTACAGTATTTGTTATAAACCAACCAGAAGCTACTGAGCTCCATGCAAAAACTACGAGATGAAATTCGTGGTTTAGTGTAGCAGGGTGAGCTAAGTGATTGAAATTGATCATTCAGGCATTAAAGTCTATGAAGCTATAGCCTCCTTCAAGTCATGACTCAAAGCTGCTCAGGTGGTAGATGTACAAATCACAGCCTTTGGCAGCAATACCAGACTGTTATAACAGCACAACTGTACAGTGAGTCAGATCATGGAATTAATCCAGATTAAGAATATTATTGCCAAAGTAAAAATAAATAAATAAATAAATAATTTTAATATGGTTAAGTTTCACTGTCCAATTTACACATGACTCAAGGCATGATGCAAAAGGTAGTAACATAGACAGAAGCAGTACTAAAAGCAGAAATATCTTAAATTGTGCTTGCTGACAAAGACTTCATATCCTAAAACCACTGCCTGAGAACATAGCCACTATACAAAGACACAAAAGCAGAGTTTGCTTTCAAGTGGCTGCTAAATCCAATATGATTGTGATTGAGAGTGTAGTATAACATTTTGGTTCCTGTCCTAGACTAATAATATCTTCAGACTGCCAGCATATCAGCCTGTAAACTTTTAACCTTTGCAAAAGCTGATTAAAAAACTGGAAGTTTGACGTAGACAGAATATTAGTATTGAAAGCTACAGTTTTCATCTTTCAAAGCTCATAGCATGCATTAGTGACATGAATAACCTTGGCAGAAAACATTCTAGAAGCTAGACTGCAGGAATACAAACCATCACAGGTTATGAACATAGTACTTCTGACTGGTTTTATAAATGTGGTAGTTTACATAATCACACGGTCTGCCTGCAAGCGCACCTATTTCTTTGATCCATTTAGCACAGTAACTTTGGAAGGCACCGTTCAGTTTCAAACACATTTGTCAGACCAACTGAGCTCTTAATACAATGATGATCCAATGAAGGGGAACGATCATTGGAGATAACTAGAGTTATCACAGTAATGAGGAGAAGCAGATGGAGGGAGATGTCATGAAAATAAATTCCTTATTATTTCTGAAGTACTCAATTATCGCAGCAATAAGCATTGTGGAAAGGCCCATATTGGCCTAAATTCTTTTATATCTACGGATCAGTAAGCATTGAGTGATGTGGTGTCACATATTTCATGTTAGATAAAGTGAAATATTAGAGATGTGAGACACAAATCCCCTGCGTCTTAATCTTTCTCCTGCTGTACTAACACATTTATATGTATTCACATAAATCTCTGTCATAAACTAATCAGGCTTGAGCTGAAAAATGGCTAGGCTTCTTAAGTGACTGCACAAATCTCAAATAAGTCTGTGTTGCTCATACCTCACTTTCAAATCCCCTCTATCTGGACCACCAGTTCCAAGCCTAGAAAGGAAAAATATTTTTGCCTTCTAACAGCCAAATATCATAAATCTCCCAATAACGTGAATCCAGTAGTAATCAAACAATTATCAGTGTCCTGAAGGCTTTAATAGGGTTTTAATGGTTGTAACCAGCCCCACCTGGGACTCACACCCATGCCCTCTCTCCATAGGCCCAGAGGCTTCATTTAAGCTCAGCCCTGGGCCTGTACTTTTTGTTTAAGCAATGCTGTAGGAGTTCTTGCCTGTGTATCTGCCCCCTGGAGGGATGTTGGGCTTGTGCTATAGGTGGTTTCCCCTCCTGGTAGAGCTGTTACATTTGTTGTCATTTGTCTCCCTTTCTGCTTCCAGTGTGGGTTTTGGTCAGATGTTGTAGGCTTGGTTCTAGGCCTGTCTCTTGCTGTTCTTGAAGTCAGGGCACAGTCTTTGCTATAGTCACTGTCAACCTATAGCTCCATATCCCTCAATGTCCTTGCTGTTCCATGATAGTCATCTATCATATCATCTACCTTTACTTCTACCTTGCTTTCTAGAACCTAGAAAACATGTGTCTCTCCCTTAAATCTGTATTTCTTTAACTATTTTATTTACTGTGGTTTGATCATCCGGTGAGATCCTGTGCATCCTGAGGTCTTCTGTTATGCAGAGAGCACAACCTGCTTTTTGGACCCACTTAAGAGCTCTTAATGTTTTTCAGCAGGGAATAACAAGTCAGAGACCAGCCTGCTCTTGTGGTGTTGAGTGTGACTCTCACATTCTTCCTTCCCTGAGCAGATATCTCATTTCCAATTTTATCTTACAATTTCCTATATATCATTCTTGTTCCTTCCTGGACTTCCATTCCTGGCTGCCTTTCCTATCTCTTCTTCTCTAAAAGAACACATTGCTTCTCCTGTTACTTACTGCTGCCTCTTCTATCCTCATTTCACATCTTGGTCAGGTGTAACAGGTCTCTTCATAACTCAATTTCTCCTCCAGTCTTCCTGTCATTACCACTTGCTGAGTTGCTTCTTTGCTCTCTTCTTTTGATCCTCTTTCTGTACTTGTCACTTCATGTTGCGCTCTCCTCTTTAACTATTTTCTCATGTAAATGCAGTATGAGATGATTCTCACTGACTAAACATCTTCCACCCAGTCATAAGAAACACAGGCACGTTTGCTTTCTCTTCAATTATCCTTTACTGTTTTCTTAATGTCTATCAGTGCTTCTTCCCTGCTCGAAGCCAGTTATCCTTCCATGCATTTGGAAGTATATTTGCAACTGTTCAATAGCAGAGATTGTAAGCAGGAAGCTTCCTTTATGCTTTTGTCTTACTTGCAACATGTCATCCCTAGATAGTCTCCACAAACTACAACTTGCAACAAAACAAGTCAGTGGACAACATCTATTTACCTTCAAACAACAACTTCATTCTTCCTTCCTCATTGAACTTTCCTGTTTATTCTTAATAATTGTTTATGAGTACTCATACCATCTGTGCTGTGCACTGTAAGCACAGGGTTCTGTGGAATAATGAATATTTGATCATGTCATTCAAGGCTAAAACAAGATTGCATAGTTTAATTCTGCCATTTCCCAGCTGTATAGTCTCTATTCCTTTCATGTGATTTTTATTGTATAAAGGAAGTGTATATTTTGTATACCTGTAATCATTTTGAAAAAAAAGACAATTTACAAATGTTGTGCTGAAATACACAGGCATTTCCTGTAAACTAAGAAATTTTTGGTTCTAGTCTGTTTTGGAATCAGTTGAAAAGTTCAGATAGTCTGAAGTTTGGGGTCACTAAAAAAAAATAATTCTGTAGTTCTGAGTCAGGCTCACTTTTTCCTCAGCTCTGGTCCTTTTCTCTGTTCTATGGCTTCTGAAAAGGATTCATTGCTTTTAAGTCACTGTGTTCAGAGGGGGAACTAAAAAGCCTGAAGAGCCAAATTCAAATGAAGAAAAGCCAAACACTATTTCTTCTTGGTATTATTGTTTCTCTGTAATTTGTTGTCATATTTAGTACTTTGAACGTGGATGACTTTCTTGGACAAAGGTCTGGAGAGGCATCCCATAATGTGCTACATGCTGTATCCTCCTGAGGTTTACTGGTGCTGAGCCCTGACAGAGAAATGCATACCCTGAAGTCTGTGCTCAGTCTTCCGTGAGGAGGCAGCCAACCGCTCTGTGCAGCAGCAAATCTGCCAGCTGGCCAGAGAGGGGCAATGGCATCAGCTGCAGCCTATCCCCTTTGCTAGCTGCATGACATATCTGGTCTGGGAGGATTAAAAACCAGGGCAGCAGAGAGCAAATTGCTGCAGGGAGATGGCTTTGGGGGCAGGGGAGAGCATTCACTCTTTTAAATGTTTGTCTTGATCCCAAGCTACCTGCTATGAGGGATGGGGTTGAGGGAGAACAGCAAAGGGGAAGTCTGACTTTCAGGAAAGACTGTGGAGAAGCATAACTCACATTAGTGGTGAGATTAAAGGATTACATTCAATTCACACCACAGTCAAAATGAAATCTCGGCTTCTGCTTTTTGTGTAACGTGGGCAGAGCTGTGATGGTGGTTACAGAGCTTAGCATCCTGAATCATGCATGAGGGAGAGAGTCTAGTCCCAGATTTTGTTTGCTACTCTAGAACAAATGTCTCCCTCCATGTGAAATACATGCCACTAATTGACAACTGCTTTTGTGGTGGGCAACAAATAAGATGTACAGTCCCACATTTCCTCAAATAATTTCTCAGGGGCCTTTCTCTGAGGCATTGCAAATATATTGCAATCTTTTCTTAATAAATTAACAAAAAAAAGTGTAAAGCACTTCTTGGATATAGTTCAATTATAGAATCTCATGCACCTGTAGTGGACCTGGTTATTATTATTGTGTATGAAACTAATTTCAATAGTACATTTGAACTAGATTCATTTATTAGATTTGAACTAATTTCAATAGTTCATTTGAAGGCTGGACTCACCCAGTTTCTGATATCAAGTTTCTAGTGCGAATACCTGATTTCAAAACTGATATGTATTAAAATATTTTCATGAGTAAAAATAAATTATTGTATTCCACTGAAAGCAGGTAAGTATAGAGGAAGCAAGATCTTTCTTCAGATAACTTTTCAAGAAAATAGTTGCAGAGGAAACTATGCTATTCAGCCATCTCCAGTCAAGACTTTTTATCACTTCACTGTTTCCCCTTCAAATATTTGGTGAACTTCTATTTCCTTGCCTAGGTAGGTTCATATGTTTAGTTTCTGTAGATCAACTCTGTTCTTCATCCACACCAGTTTCTGTTGAACATCTTCTAGTTTCTCATTATCTGGTAACAATATGGTCAGAACTGAAAGCTGTAGTGGAGGTACAGTTTTCTCACAACTGAACAATAAATAACTATTTCCTATCTACTTAGAATCACAATCCTTTTTCTTACACAGCCCAAAGTTTAACTGGGTCATTCCTGATCATCTGTTCTTTGCATATTCATATGTAGGCTGGTAAATTGGTGCCTGTTGTACCTAGGTCTATTTCAGCATCTGTGCTGTCCTCATGGAACATGTGGTTTGGATTGTTTCTCTGTGGGTCTGCTGAGTGGTATTTTTCCAAATTTCACAATTATTTTTGCTCAATTTTTAACTGTGCTGGGAGGTCCCAGATAACTTGCTTGCTTTTCTAACAATTTATAATTTAGTAATTCATGATGATTTAATTACCATCTTCCAGATCACTGTTAGTACCTAATAAGACAGGGACCAACACCCTCTGGTAGGCTGTGTTCTGTTCTCCTATGACTCAGCTCTGCTAACCAAGCCTGTATTTGACACTGGAGGTTTCTTAACGGAGTCAGGCAGCTGTGGAAGAGCTGTGCAGAAGTCTTGGATCTTCACGAGGCTGTTGGGCACTCCACCATGTTAATGCTTGTAGCTGTTTGACTGTGTTCTCTTTCCCGACAGGTCCATGGGAAGTGTGTGTGCAGACACAACACAGCAGGGGACCACTGTGAGAAATGTGCACCACTATACAACGATCAGCCTTGGAAGCCAGGAGATGGAAAAACAGGGGCACCGAATGAATGCAGAAGTAAGTGGGAGGGGGTTTACTGATCCAGGGCTTCAGGGTGAGCACTGACAATGACAGCAGGCAAAGTTCTCTGGCTAAGATGTCATCAATTCACATTAATGATGCCATTACAGAAATGGTGGTAAGTTGCTGGTCGTTGATGGAATATTTCAGTATGCTTATTGTTTTACTGCAGCTGATGCATTTGGGCTATTGGAAAGCGGAATTCACAAGGAAGAAATCTTTTTGTCCACGCCTATATCCGCTCCTGCATTTTAGCATTCTAGGGTTTTGTGTAAGGCTTACAATACCATCAGATTGGTTTGTGTTACTATGAGAACATGACACAATTTGCAACCACCCAAGCTTCTTGGGTGTTCTCTGTGTTGCAACTTTGAATTTTTTTTAATGAAAATCAAGGATTGCAAGCAGAGGAAATGTGTTGTATTCAGATATTTCCTCTATGATTCACAGTAGGAAAATGATACTATTTAAATAGCATTTGTTGTGCCTATTGGATAAGCCTGAAGTATGTTTCCCTGTTTCCCATCAGAGTGTCGCTGTCACAACCATGCTGACAGCTGCCATTTTGATCTGAGTGTTTGGCTGGCATCAGGAAAACGCAGTGGTGGAGTCTGTGACAACTGCAAGCATAACACAGAGGGACATCGGTGTCAAAGGTGCAAACCAGGGTATTACCGAGATAAAGGGAAACCCATGTCTTCTAGCGAGGTCTGCAAACGTAAGTGATTACTGTTATGTTCAGTGAAGATAAATGAGTGGTGGAAGCCTGTTGAAACAATCAGCAACTATGGAAGTATTACTGTCCTTTCTTTGTATTTTGTTCCTAGACTTCAGTTTTCTGATCAAAGGCCATTTTTCTGATTTGCTGTGTCTATTCCCCTATGGTGTCACAAATTATTTTTTTCTGCTGACTGTAATAGTTCTCCCAATGCATTACATCCTAGTGAAAGTGACATTCCTCTTGTGCTTGCATTTAAAATAATGTGATTCTATTTCTCACTTGAGGTGCATTTTATTTAACTTTTTCCTGCACCTCTCTTAAGGCTGGGTGCCTATGTGTAAGCTATTGTTAAATTCCCTTTGATTATGCAACATCTGTGGACGTAAATGTATATGATAATGGCTACAGGAGGTGTATATCCATATGGGAACAGATGAATCAGAGCTCACAGACTTATCTCTAAATTCTACAGCTGTATTATGGGGTGCTCTGCCCAAATTAATTGCCTCATTAACACTTCAGCAGGATGTGTTAGGAAGTAACTCACACGCATGTATAACCTCTGGATCAAGGTAGTTTGCACCCAGACAGTCTGGAACATAGCCAGAACAAGCCCAAATCTCCCTTACTGTAGATGTTCTCTGAGTATTCTGCCAAGCTTCACACCTCTTATTCCATCTGGCATCTATTTGGGAGGATGCTATTTTCAACAATGTACGTGATTTTGATCCTCCCTTTGGATAGTCTTTCTTCCCTTCAACTTAGACATCGGTTGCCAGCGTGGAGAACTTCGGCCTCTATCATCCATACTCACGTCTGCTGGCAGCATATGCCTTTGAAGCTTTCCTAACACCTTGATGGTCTTCATCAAGATTTCTCTTAAACACTCCTCTCCCTGGGACTAATGGCCTGTGATATTGCTTAAACTTTCTGTGAACAGCACATCCTATGCTTCTGGTCTTCTGTATACTTTCCACTGGAATATCTTCCCAATTAGGGCCAGTAAGGACTGCTTCCACACAACTCTTTCTCTTTGATTTCATAATTTCCAAAGAAAACTGATAGACAGGGTTACAGTGAGTTTACCTAATTTACTCTGTATGCCATAGTGTTCTACAGTGGTTTCTCTTTAGTCCTGTTTTTATTCAGTGCAGATTTTCTACAGGGAAATGTTTGTAATGGGGATACATCTTTATGCGAGAAGATTAGTTTTCAGTCTTATAGTATCTGAAAGTATTTGTGTATGAACACTGGTATACAGCAGTCGGGTGAAGGTGTAGTAACCAACATTGTGTGTAATATTAGATAACCAGTAACATAAAGGTGCACTGGAGAGAAGCAGAAAGGAAAAAAAAAATGTTTGAAAATAGAGCCTACCTGTGAGGAAACCCTAGAACAGTCTGCCTGGGTGAAATCAGACCTTGACTCTACCTCTGCATCTTTTGTCTGGTCCCGTTACAAGCCTTGTAGTGCCTCCTGCCAATACTCTGCATAGCAAAAGAAAAACTATTCAGAGGGATAAGCAGAAATTTACCATGCTGAAAGAACTTTATTCCTATCATGCCAATCAAGCACAATAACATTCTTTTCACCTGGGAACATGCTGCTGCCAGCAGAAGTCCCCCAAATACAATTGTTTCCACTCTGCCTTGTGCAATCAAGCCTAGATTGCTGCCATTCCACTCTAGCTACCTGAAAGTTGTGTGTCTTTTCCAGCCTCCCTGTACAGGCAGTGGAGAAGCAGTAGGGTGTCCAGGGGATGATTTATTGTGTTCCAACATAGACACCTGTGACAGATGAACTGAATTGCCCTCTAAAGTGCAATTCTATTTCTTTTCCCTGACTTAAGAGGTATTCTGGATCACTAGCCTGCATCAGAGTTTCTGTTGGTTGAGATGAATTTAACAGGTTTGACCAAGCATTAATACCAATAAGTAAACCTGACTTTATGTGTGCATAACTGAAGTCACCGAGACCTTTCACAGACATGTTAAGTAGTGCATGAATGCTTGCCATATTAAGGTATAAGGGAAGGGCAGGCAGTTCACTCTTGAAAGCATCAATTTTTATAGCAGATTGGTGTGTGCATGATGCTTGTAGTTGTGTGGAAAAAGAAGGGATATTCGAGATATAATTAAAAAGTTAAGCTTATGTGTAGTGAGGAGTGTGCGTGTTGGGAGAGGGGCGTTAGTCTGCTTTTTCTTATCTAAGGTGAGGAAGACAATTCCTACAATGCCCTTTGACAAATTACCTTAACAAGGTAGCATTTTGTATGATGAAAGAACTGATCCCCAAACACTTACACACTGCCTACATATCACATGAGAAAGTGTGCACTTTGTTATGCTGTACATCTGCAGATAATTTTCAGGGAATATTACCATACTTTGGACGTTATTATCAGTGATAGCAAAACTAGGAACCATAGCGCAGACAGGCAGAATTGTTTTGGTTAGAACAGACTCAGTTTGATAGAGGTGAGATTTGAGATTTCACCTTCAGAACCACCATCATCTCCTTACGCCTAGTGCTGATACTAGACTCAAAGACTCCATGCAGATTGAAGGACAGACCATCTTCTCCATTCTTTACGTTGCAAGATATGCATTGCTATTAAATGTAATCTGGTGTGGTATGAGTAAATTTTTCAGGTTGTATGACCCTAAAAAATGGTTATTTGTTAAAAAGTTACTGTTTTTTTTTTTTGTTTGTTTTACCTTGTTAATAAGTACTAAAAGCAATAATCATATCGGGTAGATTTTTCTCAGCCTGCTGATCATAAATTGAAGAGCTGCCAATGCTGGACCAGAATGTGAAGATTTGCACGTACCACTTCACAGAATCACAGAATAGTTGAGGTTGGAAGGGACTTCATCAACTCATTTTGAGAAAACCATGCAAGCAGCACCAGGCAAACAACACTAAATAACCCACCCACTGAGCAAATGCTGAAAAGCAGTAATAAACTGCAAACAGCAGGCTGAATGGATTATTTTGGTGAGAGCAACCTGGTCATCAGCTTCCCATTTTGAAATCAGAGAAGAAAAATCTCCATGGGAGATCAAAACTTGACCCATGTGTACAGTGGATACTGAGCTGGGAAAGGAAATCTGATGAAAAAGCTGAATGAAATGCTGTGCTAATCCCTTTGAGAAAGCACGCTTGAAGAGTGCTCTGCCATCCAGAGCAAAGTCTAGGTTCAGCTGTGGCAGCCCCCTCAGGCTCCCAGAAAGTGAACAGGACGCTGCCCAGGCCCAGAAAGTCTTTAAGCATTAGTCATAATAATGAACAGCATTGTCTCTTAATCACTGCTAGGAAAAAAAAAAAAAGTTGTATAACAATTGGATGTCCTGGCATTATCCAAACCACCCTTTGCTGACCTCCAGTATGAGACCGCAAAGATATTCCCTTGAAAAAAAAATAAAAATCTGTTGAAGTTTGACATGTAAGTGTGAATCTGCTACTCCTTTTCATCTGCAGAGACAGCCCGCCTCTGATCCCTTTGCTTCTCTTCTTCCAGCTGGGGATGAATGAGAGCCAGGTCATGTACAGAGACTTGTTTCAACACTGTTTAGATTTATTAAATTAAAAAAAAAAAAAAAAAAAAGGAAGGCATGAGAAAAGTCCCAGAGCCAAGCCTGGGACACCTGCTTGTTATTGGGGGTGACAACACAGGATTAAGCAGTTTGAATATAGATTTGTGTGAGAGCTTTGACTCATAAGCCTAATCGTTTCCTAACCAATGGCTAGAAAAGCTGCTGTATCCTTGGGTCTTTCCTGTGGCTTATTTGGAGGCTTAAAGGATCCTTCTGAAATGGCACCATCTTTTGTACTCACACTTTGCTTAGCTTAAAAAAAAAATGCAGGCATGTAGACCAATTAGAAAGGCTCTCCAGGAAAACAAGCTTTCTACTCTAAGCACAAGGGTTGAAAATTAAAATGTGACCAGATGCACATGCACACACATTCTGAAAAGCTCTGCTGCTCTTCCTTTTACTTCTGCACAGAGGGAGTAAACTTTTAATTGTGATATCACAAAGGCCTGATCACATCTTGGTTCAGTCTGTCTTAACCAGCCCTGACCACACACACAGCTGTCTATCTTATTGCCTTCAGTTAAGAAGCATCATTGGCTGAGTCAATCTCCACATCTGACATGCTTTAAAAATTGCTCTGACTTGGTCATATGCTCAAAAGATGCACGTGTATATATTTCAGATTCAAAAGGCGTTGTTGCCTGTTTTTCATCAAGTAGCTGGTCTGCTCACAACTATCTTCTGCAGTGTAACTGCACAGAAGTTTAAGGGGAGATGCCTCAAAGTCCACTGATCTACTTGGACCTCTTGCTATTTTTCTATAACGTGGTACCACATTGTTGCAACCCATATTGCATTTTACATCTGTGTCCAATTACATGGAGAAGACAGCTGTGCTGAGGGCAGACAGATTTATTGAGGATTAGAGTGGAGACTGTTGTATGAATATGTTTTTTTTTATTCCTTGTTTCCCTCTTTTACAGTATGTTACATCCAGTAGAGTGACAAAAAAACTTAGGAGAGTAAAAGCCAAGAGGATGCTGGTAATACACAGTGAAGTGTTGTTCATTACACTGCTGTCAAGGGGAGAACCCATACAAACCAGCCATCTCTGGGCCAGAACTGTCCGCACACCGTCCCTAACATAATTGATGATGCCTTTGACAAACAAGGCCATTGTCATGCTGGCTCGTGTTTTGTTAGACAGGGAGGTGGATAAAGAGAAGACTAGGGTTTGCCAAGAGGAAAGAAGCAAAACTCAGCAGGGGAAGGTTCTTTGTTAAATATTGGGAAATGTGAAAGGATGGGTTTTTGGAAACTTGCTTTTCTGTTCTTTTAGTTATGAGGTTTATTTGCAAATCTATGATACCATTAAGCAGATAAAACCCAGTCATCAACAACGGCCCCTTCAGCATGTGGCAAGTGAGCTCTTATTTGGGGAGTTTCCTTAGATGCATAACTGATTTTGGCCATAACACTCTGTAAGCCAGACATGTACACACCCAAGCTGAAATGCTAAATAAACACAGACTGAGTAAAGCATTTGCAAGCCACTTGTATAACTCATCTGAAAGTGTTGTACATTTATTGATCTGGCTTGCTCTCTGATCCACCAGAAGGCTGTCCATGTTTCTAATTGGGAAATATGCCCCACAGTTCATTTGGGAACATCAGTTTTCATCAACTGCAGTCCTGAAATAAATTAAAAACCAAACCCAAAACCCAACAACAAACAAAACAACAACAAACCATGTTTTTTTCTACCTCCTTATCAGCTGTCAATGCTGTCATTCACTGTCCTGCAATACTTTCCCTTGGGGATAGGCTGTGAGAAGGCCTCGTCTTGAATCAGAATCTAGACTCAGTAATAGGGAGGCTAATGATGCTAAGGATATACCCATCTGTTATGTGACCCTCACAGATAAAACATGAAAACTGGAAGTAAAATGGGAATGAAGACAGATCCAGAAGTTGCAGAAACATGAGGAATTTCAGGTGAAAACTCCACAGGCAGATCATATCTACAGAGATACTAGAATGAAATCAGAAACCTGGATTCAAGCCAACATAGATGTTGGCAACTTCTGACTTCTTGTCAACCTCAGAAAACCTGCATTAAAGAAAGAGTGTTTCTGCTCCTTATCCCCAAATCTATGGCATCCATTTTTTTTTCAGTGGTGGATGGAACTAAATGTCTTCTTTTTTAGGATGATGTAGTCAGCCCTGCAAAAATCTGGGCAAAAGTAATTCAAGTTGAGCAGTGACAAATCAGAACTTGCCTTTGAAACTGTCAATGCTAATGAGCGCTTCGTTGTTACACCTGCTCTCCAGAACTGACAGCAAAATCCCTGGGTTTGCTCCCAAAGTCAAGACTGCTTTGTGGCAAACAGGCGAGCCTGCTGCCATCCGCCAACCAGCTCATTGTGTTGAGTACATTGCCCATGACAGCACGCTTATTTTCTGTCCTTAGGCTATTGTGCTAGTGTCCCTTGAAAACAACTGACTGAGATCTGTCTACAGCAGAGTGTAATAATATTATTAAAAATACTGGCATAAAGAACACAGGGCATGGTGAAAAAAATAACTATGTAGTAAGCAGATCATAAGAAAAATGCCTATTAAACAAAACTGCTCACCCTTTTTCTCATACTGTTTTTGGAAGATATTTTTTCTTGAGCATCAGATGTGAGGTTCCAGATGAAAGTGAATCTGCACTTGCTACAGTTAACACTCTTTGTAGTCATATACTCCCCCTCCCCTTGGAAAATGACGTGTGGAATCAGAGCATTCATTTGTTCTAGTATCTGTGAGCTCATGAAGAAAAGTAGTTTGATTAGTAGCAATGATGGGCAAACTTCGAAAGCTTTGGAGATCATGTTTGGTTCAGATAACCATCCAAAAGGCTGGCTCCTGATCCAAGCTATCCAAACACCTTGGGTGTCCAACATTTAACCGAAAATCTCTGTTAAAGCAGGTCTTAGCCATAACAGTTTTACTTCTCCCCTTTTCCAGATGGATGATGTAGTGATGCATTTACTCCTCAGTCTCTGCTACAAGCAAAAGCCAGGGCACAATGCTTTATTAATATATAAGTTCAGCTTAGTTCTCCTTTTAATCTAATTTGTTTGAATATCAAAATGGATGGGTATGTTAATTGCTTTTATTTTACCTATGCAGAGCTGTTGGCACAAGGCTTGACCATTTCAACTAGCCTCTTTCCTGATGAGGAAGAGTCAACTGAGCCTGGCTTTGTACCACTATATATATGGATAAATATAGATATGACTTTCCACCTCACTCCCTTACGCTGTCACCTTGGGAATATACTGGTGGCATGGGACTATGGCAATTTATTGTTTTTGAAGGCAGAATGGCCAACAGGAGCTGTAACTATACTGCTGTGTTGTCTTGAGTTGCCGAGGCTGGTGTCAAACAGGCAATAGAGTTGAAGATGTTTGGTTTTTATCTCTTGTATTGCCCTTCAGCTATATATGAAGCATGTTTAGTGAGTTTAGAGATCCTCTCCCATTCTGTCACCTTTTCTTTCAACAAGTCTGCTTATGTATTTGTACAACAAATTTAATGAGTTTCCCCACACACCTACAGTACTGCATGGTGAGACATCCCTTAGATCTCACAGTGAAAGAAATTTGTGGACTTCTTGCAGGCAGAAATTGAAGAAATATTTCAGGTCATTTGAACCACCTGTGTAAGCCACAACTAGCCCCAGAAGAAACACTAGTTTGTTTCATAGGAAAGAATGCAGGCAGTAGCTATCATTTGAGACCATATCCATGATAGTGCATCTCTCTGTGAATCACCTGAAAGCTGCTTGAAAATTGAACACACAGTGGAGGCCTCCTGCCACTGCTTCAAAACCCTGTATGTTCCAGATTTGTGGAGCAGGTAAGAATTGACTTTCACACACATGGGTCTTAGTTGGATGTGTTTTGCTGTGCTTCATGTTATAAAGAAAAAGAATATTGCAAGCATAGGCTGACAATGCAATGATTACCTGCATCGTTTCAATATAAAACTGCTGAGTATCAGGAAGAGGGAAGGGGTCTCTCAACCTTGCAAAAATGTCACTTAACCTGATGACCCCTGGGCACATAATCTCAGTCACCTCTTACCGTATTTCCATAGCTTGCTCCTGCCAGCCAATGGGTTCAGCCAACGCAACTTTCAGCAGAAGCTGGCGATGCCACCCCAAGACGGGATTCTGCTACTGCAAGCCAGGTGTGGCGGGCCCCAACTGCGATAGATGTCTCATGGGCTACTGGGGCTTTGGAGAGAATGGCTGTCGTCCTTGTGACTGTGCCAGAGACTGCGACCAGCATACTGGAAACTGTTTCAATGGGTAAAGAAGCCCTTTTTTGGGTTCACTTTGAGATGGGATTCTGTAAAAATGAAACGAAATTTAACTGAAATAGTGCAGTGATGACAGTAAATGGAGGATGCTGGAGGGGACCAGGGGATGCACATAGTTTGAAAAGGTGGCTGTAAGTTGTAAAATGTATCCTAGATGCCATTTGGTGGCTGGCACACTTGAAAATCCATTGTGTTATCCAAGGCAAACTAGAAATGATGACTTTTGCAGTAACAGGCAAGTCCACAGCACCAAAGTAGTCTGTATGGCATTTCTAAATGCACCTGTTTGCCTTGGAAATAAATGTAAGAGTCTGGAGTGCTTGCCTTTCCTCTGTGCCCAGGGTAAAAAGATACAAGGTCTCCTTTTTTGTTTCTGGAAGGCAGGCATCTGCACCTCAAACATGCTTTAATCTCAGTACAGGAGTCCCATGGCTTGCTTGCTGACTGGCTGCAGTTTTATTGGTCCTGCAGGTGTCCTTAGTTCCTAGCGATGCCAGCAAGTGACCACTAACTTTGAGTTACTTGGTTGTTCAGTAAAAAAAACAAAAAAACAAAAAAACAAAAAAAACAAACAAACAAAAAAAAACAAAACCAAAAATAACCTCAAAAAAAAAAAAAAAAAGGCAAGAAAGGCTCAATACACAGTTATTTCATAGAAATAGTAAGTCAGCATTGCTGAGGCCTAAATAAAAGCCTAGATCTTGTGGTTTCTCTGTATGGCATGAGGTTTTGCTCTTATTTACACTCCCAACCAGAAGAAAGTTTACCTGTCTGGATGCAGCTACATGCTATGACCACTTGCTTCCCACCCACCTTGTGTTTTAACCGAGTCTTCTCTTTTTATTCCCTTCCAGCTATGACAATGAGCCATTCTTTAATATCCCCATTGGGGGACGAATCCCTGACCTTGTGCAAACACCAATTAATGAGAGTGAGGATGAGTGGAAGTGGAATGACCACGAGCAGGGATTCTCTGCCCTGAGGCACCCAGGTACAGCCCAGTCTGGGAACAGCTGGAAGCTTCCCTCTGTGCCAGCTCTTTCTTCTCTTCACCCCTACTTAAATTCTCCTACTCATCTCTAGCTCCAATCTGTCCCCCATCTGCTGGCAACATCTGCTGATTTGAACTATCGTTGGTTATTATTATACCTACATTGTTATTTTCCAAACAAGGCTCTACTTTTTTTAGCACTTTGTTTTTGGAAACTGATGAGACATAATTAAGATTGTGTGAAAAAACACGCCCCATTTGTGGTCCTAATTATAGTCACAATGCTTATGAATTTGCACAGCTTCTCAAGTATTCAGTTTCCCACAACTTCAGATGCCATTTGTAAAAATATCATGTCAGCCGTCACTGAAACGCAGCCACCTCTGGGGTGGCACGCAAATGGTTTTAAGAATAAGGAATTCCTCATGGCACAACAGCTCAAAAGAGAAAGCAAAGAGTTACTATGCTGTATCCAGATAATGTCATAAAGTAAGCAAGCTTTTAGAACGAGGTGGAGTCTTTAATACTTGAACTGTTGTTGGTTTTGCTTGCCACATGTGAAAGTCAGCACTTACTAGCATCAATGACTTGGTAAGGCCCCGAGGTAACAGTGCCACCTGTTTCATATCAAGACTTCCCCTGAGAGGCATATTACCTTAATAACAGCAAAGTTCAGCATTTCTTAGCTTATGTGATTGAATAAAATGTATTTTTACTTACTTGATTTATACCTGGGTCCAACAAAACTCTATTAAATATCAGTTTATTATCTATATAATAGGCCCCATGAGGGCCTCATTTTACTCAACAGTACTGATAAGTTGTCAGACCAATTATTGTATCATCTAACAAGTAACACATTTGCAAATAACTGAGTTCACTCTCAAACTTCAGGTCCACCCAGATTATAGAAGTTAGATACATCTAACTTTATAACTGAATAGCATATGCTTTTCTTTCCTCTCTCATGTCCTGGCTCTTCTCCAACACCTTGTGTGCTGTGGTTTTCCTGCTAGAAAAGTGTGTGTGCAAAGAGAAGGTGCTTGGAAGTGTCACTGACTTCTGCCAAATGAAATATGCTTACGGTAAGTGAGTGATGTGCCCTCAAGGTATGATACTTTCACTATGTTGTTTATGCGTGTTATTAGCTGATAGCAGGGAAGAATTACAGAATTGGCAAAGTCATGAAATAAGAGGTAGGATTTCCTCTGCCTTTTTTGTCCAGTGACGCGTCCAACTTTTGATCAGAGCTGAGCAGTGAATAGCCTTTTTCATACCAGGTTCCTTGGTGTCTCCTTTCCACTTTCACTTTTTGCAGCAGGAGTGCTACAATTTGAAGTCTGCAGAATGGTTGACCTCTAGATCAAGAATAAATGATAAAAGCCTTGCATCTAACCCGCCATTGCTTTTGCACTCATTGTGCAGGCTCAAATGGCCACGCTTGCTTACCGAGAATGTATTTAATGCTGTGGGTTATGAACACCTGGTTCATACCATCACATGAAGAAAGGAAGGCTTTGAGGTTTGATGTGCTTGTGTCATGACACAACAAAGCTTGCTTGTGGGGCTATCTGGATGAGACTACTCTGCCAAAAAGTTATGGATCCTACCAAGTTAAAGGAGCAGAAATTTATCATGGCAACCAGATGTTAGACCACAAAACAAAAATACTTTTTCTGGCTTGTTGTGCAATCATGGAATTTCACCATGTGACATGCCTACAGTCTGACAGGAAACTTCCTGACTTCCTTCCTGTGGAGGAGACAGTCCCTTCCCGCAGGACACAAATTTTGAAAGGTCAGAGGTAAAGCTATACAAATTCACCACAGGTTTTCAAATCGTCAAATATAAGGCAAATAATCAGTGTGCTTCTATCAGACTGTTAACTGTATCTGTTTTTGTACCCTTCCTCTGCCTACACACAAGTGCTTTACTACGAGTTCCAGGTGTTTGACAGCAACCCATTAAAGAGCAGTTGATAAATAACATGGTGAAAGGATTAGGTAATTCAACAGAAAAAGCCAGTTTTCCTTCTCTAAACTCATTTAGAAGGAATTATGAATGCCATGGAACACAACTTCTGTAAAACTTCAGTGTTTTTCATGTCTTCTTCCAAGGTGTTAAATCACTTAGAAATTCTTTGTTGGTCTTATCTTGATGTTTTCTGGCAGTGATAAAAGCAAGAATCCTATCAGCTCATGACAAAGGGACACATGCAGAAGTTGTTGTGAAAGTGAAGAAGATCCTGAAATCAGGCAAAGTGAAAATTGCTCGGAGCAACAGAAGCATTTACCCCGAATCCTGGACCAACAGGGGATGTACCTGTCCCATTCTCAATCCTGGTAAGGACAAAATGTTTGTAGATCTTGTTCTGTGGGGTCACACTCAGGTTCATCAGTCTCATCTATATCTGCACTGCTACAAATCAGGAATAACTCCCCGAAAAGAAGAAAGTCATGTAGCGTGAGTGATAGAGATCAAAACCAACTGTGGTAAAGCAGTTCCAGGTAACATAAAGCAGAGTAAACCTATTTCTTTCTGTGGACTATTAAGAAAAATGCCAGCTGTAATGCACTCCAGGTTTAAACACTCAAAGCCAAACCACGCTTCCTTGTGGTGGGTGTGCTAGGTGGAACCTTTATCTATTGGACAGTAGCTAGACTTAAACTACCTTCAACAGCTACTCCAGCCCACAGCTTGCTTCCCCTGTAAACAGTGGTGACAATTCTGAGTTTTCGGAGTAACAGTTCATTAAACATCTGTGAGACACAATGAGTGAGTGATCACCTACTAGGGTACCCCATCACTGCAGGTTAGCCCTCTGATCCTGCCATGAATGCCTGATGGTTCTGTTTCCTGAGGTCTGAATTGCTGTAGTCTCCCAACTGCGAGAAGGGAGTGTGGATTGCTGTGGCAGAACACACAGCTGTCACACTGAAGAGCCATGCCAGCTGAGCTGCACAGGGCACGTAGATAAATCCAGCCCTTCAGGCTGCTCAACAGCCAGCCCGCATGCAGCCTCTCTCAGGCACTTCAGTAATTGTGTTTATTTTGTTTCTCTCCAGAACACTGAAAATGTGGTCTTTCTGTTGCCAAGAGTTTCAACTCTGAGTTCCTTCTTGTCTTTACTCCAAAAAGTTTCGTTCCACAGATGGAACCCAAAGAATTGCTCTTTGGAAGTTAAGTGGGTGGATATAAAAAGGTTGTCTGCCTTCCATCAGGATGGATGTAGAAATCTCAGCTAAGATCAAACAGCCAGCACAAAATTTTACAATAACAAGTAAAATTAAACAAACAGAAAACAGCAAACAAAAAAAAACTATTCTTTGTGTATGACTTTAAAACACTTTTCTTCCCTGAACACCTCCACATAGAGGCTGCTGAAAATAAAAGATCATAAACTGCCAGTGCAAATCTAGTCGTGCATAGCGTATTCTGGCATTTGCAAAACCAGAAAATACACATGTGCAGTCCATGTTCCACACATCTATTAATAATACTACAAAACCAAAATATCCAGCCCCACACGTAATTTGCAGTGGGTGCCTCTCATTTCCTCCAAGTTCTAATCACTGAGGGAATTTTAATTGTCACAGTTCATAAAACACAAGGAGTGCTTATCTATCTAAGTCAGGGACGGGATTTTCACTGGTACTTGTTCCTAGTCTGCACATGCAGTTACCTATTTTTTTGTTCACAGACCTTGTTCTTTGAGGCCCACATACCTGTATCTTCAGGTTATAGGTCTAGGAAGTCTGGCTTACTATTATCACATATAAAAATTGAATTCTGCTACTCATTATACCTACACAGGCCAGAAGTAATGCTACTGAAGCACACAGAGTTATACTGGCTTAAAACAAAGGTCAGAGATAAGACTCAAAACTGGTCACCTGCACACTGAGGCGGTGAATTCACAAGTGGTAAACCCACTGGAACTAAATCAATTTGTAATTGCGTGACATTTAACCTGTGTGGCCAGGAGTCAGCACTGACCACATGCCCACAAAGGCATGTATATAGGTAAGACTGCACATGCACAAGCTGGAATATAAAAACTGCAGGAAGCAAAAATGCCACAATATCACATGCCAGATCATTAAGAAATTGAGAAATTCTGTTTAGTCTTACTCTCTTTTTATGTTTTTTTTTTTTTTTTCCTTCTTTAAACTAGGTACTGACTACCTTATAGCAGGCCAGGAAGACTCTAGGACCAGCAAACTTCTTGTGAACATGAACAGCTTGGTTAAACCCTGGAAAGCACATTTGGGAAAACAAGTAGCAGATATTCTTCGAACTGGGTGCAAGTAATTTCTGCTTCAAAACTTACAGTGATGAACTTTGCCTTTTAATAACACTGCAGTGAAAGGTTTAGGTAGTTTGTATGTTTCCATTCATTGTGCTCCTAGCTGAAGTGATGAAGGCAGGCTCACCACCCTTTCTCCTTTCATTTCCCTAAACAGAAAACTTTGGGACATGACTTTTTTTTTCCAGCAATGCACAGCCTTATCACACAAAATGAACTAGTGCATCATACATAGGTTGCAAGTCAGTTTTTAATTTGAGCCTGATTCCATGTATCCAGAGAATCATTTTACAAGGCCAAACTGAAGCTATGGATCAGTGTTTCCATACTTCAAGTCAGCGCCTGATATAAGCATGTATAAGCTGCTTACATAATGCATTCATTACTGGGGTGTAGTTTTCTTTATGTAAGTGACCACTAACAGGCAGCAATTTCTTTCAGCTTTACAAGTGGCATAAAGTAGACAAGTATGTCATAATAATTACCTACAAGAGCTCAGATATTTTTATTTACCATCGAACTGTTGTTATGCCAATATAACATGCTGCTTTCTAGAGGACAATATTATCACACTGCTGAACAGAAACTAACATGGGACTTAGATCGGACAAGGCTCTATAGATGTACATTGCTATCATCAGTGCTTAGTGATGAGGCCTGCTGCAAAAAGCAACTTGATTCCAAATCCAACTTGTGCTCTTTAAGGTCATTTTGCTCTTTCCTGTAGTACTTGAGTCTGTAACACCACACAAAGGTTTCACAATGATTACCACCAAAAAGCCTTATGCTAGGAAAGAGCCAAAACAAGTGATGAACGTCAGCTGCTCTACTGTTGAATTTGTAATTCTACAAAAGCTACAGAAGTAGGTGGAGGTAAATTGGTTGGCTGGACTGCGTTTTAGATGAGGTAGCTGTGAGAGAGATGTGGTACTGTTAGACGAGGTACTGTGAGAGCAACCTGGCTATTTGAGCTGTGCTCAAGACCACTGCCGTTTGATTTGCACTTAGCGCTTTCATTCTGCTTTATTTCTCTTGGTCATACTTGAGGTTAAGATCTGAACCTAGGCTGCCTTTCCATCGTACCCGAGGATTGCTTCTCCCCCCAGAAATATAGGGGAGGTTAACACCTGCCCTCTAGATAGTAGTTATGTTCTGCAAAAGCATTCTTTCTAAATCTGTTTCACCGTTCTCCAAAGGAAAGGAGAGGTAGCTACTTAAATTGTTCCCTAACAAAGCATTTTGAGGAAAGTGTAGTTCTAGACTCTGTCCATGGGACAGGGGACTCACGAGCAAATGAAGCTCATTGGAACGCCTTCCCTCGCTAAGTAAAGCAAAAATTATAATGGATCAGTCTGTACTTCCAGGTGGTTACAAATACCACTTCTGTATATTTCTGCTCCATGTCTATGACTTGAGCTCTCAAGAGGAGATATCTTAATTTATCACTCCCTGACTGGTGCATGGAGTATCTAGGAAAACCTTAAGCTAATGCACAAGGATGTCTGTTCCAGGTTACATTCAGGCCATCAGTTTGTTCTCTTTATCACTGAGAACCTGAACAAATCAGCTTCATTAATTCCATTTGTCAGTTGTCCTTTTAACTGTGTATTGGTTGAACAGCTGAAAAATCTTTAGGTCATTTGGAAGTGGGCAATAGGCAGATATTTACAAAATGAAAGCACCGCTTTTCTCCTAACTGTGCGTAGTGTTTCTTCCCCTTCCTTTTCAAGTGCTCCCCTTCTCCATTGCCATTGATTTTCCTCTTCCCTTCTATTTATTTGTTGTTGCTAAAGTGGTATCCAAGTATATGGCATCTCCAACAAGCCATTTAATTAATGCAATAAAACACATTTTAACAAGGATATTTGGCTTAATTTATATTAAGCTTATAGAAGTTAAAGCATAACAACTGCTTTCTTTATAGTCTTCAGGCTGTCTGCACAAAAAGATTGATGATCTTCCTTCCAAGTAGCAATAAAGATGTGCACATTAATTTATAGTCTGTTCTCAAAGGGCCTCTCAGTATAAATGAAAATCAAGTGAAGGTTTATAACTAAGTTAAGGAACATGCTTTTCAACACAGACCATTTTACCTGCGGGGCATCCCATTTACCAGTGATCATATTCCACTTTGGTTTACAGTCAGTATTGTATTAAAGCAAACTTCCATGTTTCAATTTTTGTGCCAGATGGATGGTTTTGTGGAGAGAGTAAACAGCTGCATAGTTCCTTCTGTGGGCGAAAATTATTTGTTACAGGGTCATTCACAAGTATTTCCAGCAACTGCTAGGAGAAATACCATCTGTAATGCAAATATTCATACCCCAGCATGTTCTCTTAGGGCCTACTGTAATACAGCGATTAATAACTACCATACTGCAAACACTGCTGTGTGCAAAGATTGCCATCAATATATCACACACTTCAAATATCTCAAAACTGGGTGACATCCATACACAGTGAGGTGTGTGTGGGGGGTGACCCTAAAAACATTCAACCAATTTATTTTCCTAGTTTCCCATTTTTTTGGATCTCTTATTTGCTCATAGCTGTATAGTTAAGTGTAATTAATTCCCTCTATTAGTTAGAAACAATGCACATTTTATTCCAACTACTAGTTCTCATTTAATGGCTTTGCTCTGTACAGTAACAGGTATTCCATAAGTATGGAATTTAATTTCAAAGTACAAAATGAAAGCATATGAGGGTGAGTCAACACTGCAAGTTGACTTTTCACGTCTCTGTCTGCTGATCTGGTACCTGAATTAACAGAGAAGAAAAATCAAAGAATGAAGTTCCAACCCAGACTACCACATGCAATCTATTTGTTCTGCAGTGTTAAAAATCCAAGTAGTCTATCTGAAAATAAGTATTGAAAATTAGTCAACATGAACTGCAGAAATCAAGTTAGAACAGCTACTGATTAAGGTACTGATGAGAAAGTTTAAGTGATCATAATGTGACTCAGGAAAGTTAAAAAAAAAAAAAAAAAGTTATTTGCTTGCGTATTGGTATGTGAAAAGATGAGCCTGAGATGGCAAGATGACAACACTTTTCCTAGCAGGAGCTGTTACATATTTCTCAGAACAAGTACACATGGTCATGGCACAGTAAATTAACAACAGTTAAAGAACCCTACCACAGAAGATATCTCTTTCCAAGAGGAATTGTTTTGTAGGTCTGTATTCACTATCAAATATCTTGTGCCCATCTGTCATAGGTGGCACAGCAATATAAATAGCACTAACATGGAGAAAAATATGTATTTGCCCAATACAGAAGTGGCTGGACAGCTTCTTTCAGTACTAGTGCCCACCTTAAAAGATGTCCCCATGAACAACCCTACAACACCCACATGGATAAGGTGTCTCAGTAGCAGCAGCAATCACATACCAAACAGTAGCAATAATGCATCGCTTGGAAATCCTGCATAAGGATTAAATAAAAGCATTTACCCACAAGACAAATCTGGAAAGCTGTGGAAAATTTGTAATAGTGCAGGCAATTGCTTGAAGGAGAAGCACATTTAAGTTTCCACAGCAGCAAGCTTGGTATTGCTGGTCAAAACAGCTCTCTAGCCACTGTACAGCATGTGCAGCCATTAACACATGGTCACTCTTGCAACACAGACCCCAAAGCATCAAATTAGTTCATTAAGTGGCCATTGTGAGTGCACAGCCTTAACTCCAATGTTGTATCATTACTAATGCTTCTTCCTCTGCTGCTCCTGGCAAGCGGTTAAGGAAAATCTATCTACGCACAACCTTGTGCAGTGCTCTTTGGAAAATGGCTCATTGCTATAAAGAACAAGTTTTCTCTGTAGTGTTTACTGTGTCTCATGATTTTTCCATGCTGCTTGATGTAAGTTTTCTTTGAATTAATATAATTCATCTGATGTGCTCTCTGAAGAATCCCCCAAACCTGGAAGAGTTAGTGTGTTATTTGTTAAGTGTTACAGCACATTCTTTTTTGTACTTAAAACTTCAATTAAAAATACTCAAAACATTTACACTGATGTGAGGTTTGGGATCTATTTTTAAAATTTTAAACCACACAATCCTCAAACCACATGCACATTAATTCTTTTTAAATTAATAAACCACAAGCATTACAGACATCAGGCTCTTGCTTCAACAGTCAGGCATAGTCAGGCAAATGGAGAAAAGCATTTAGCCAATAAGGCAACCATGATGGTTTTTTCTACTAACTTGTGAAAAAATGTCCGTTTTGTATGAAAAGGTACAGATTGAATGCAGAACAAGTGCTGTTGATTTATGCTAATCCAATAGCTGATTGAAATTCAATGCTGCAAAACCTTACATGCAGGTACTTGCAGGTATTTAATTCCCCATTAAAACACATGCATGAAGTTTTACAAGTTTGAAGTCTAAAAAGATACTTACCAGGTTCTTAACCACTTCTTTGCACATAGCTGATTTCTGGGATGCAAGACATGAAAATAGAAAGGTATTTTTGGTATGTGGAAGATGCCTTACCTATAAATGCTCAGAACTTAGAAGGCTGCTGGCGTTAGTCCCCATGCTTAAAACCAAACCCAACAAATTATCAGAGACTTACCTTCGCAATTCTTTGTTGTAGTTGAACTTATTCTTCAATATACTGTACAACTGGACCTCTGAGGCCTAACCTTCTTTCTTCATACAGTAATGACATGATACATACTGCCATCACACTTTTGTCTTGCAGTTTGTGATGGGAAAGCACTTTTGTCTTGCAGCTTGTGATGTACTACTTTTAAATGCACAGGTCTGAGTCCTGAATTAAAATTTAGTTTTAGGAGATTGTCCCACATTGGCTTATGTTGTCATGGCAGCACTACACCTGACATAAAGCTGTTACATGGTACCAGTGTTGGGGGACAACACACAGAACAAATTCTGGTAGACCAGATTCTCAGGACAGTGGCTCTTCTGCATTTAAAAAAACTAAGTCTAGCTCCGAAAATACTAACTCAAATGTATTCAAAATATGGCTCTTCATGAGAAAAATCACAAGCACTGAGGGTATTTCAACCTTTACCTGTACAGGAAACATCTGTTAACAACATGTGTACACATTCCCAATATAAAAACAATGGTTATAAACAGAAGTAATTCTGAACCAGAATTACTATATATACAGCGTTGGAAATGCAAACTACAAGCACCGAACCCAACTATCAAATTCTGCCAACCCTAGCTTGTCCCATGCAATGCAGTCCCAAATCAGAACAGTATCAGCTGTATCCAACCTAGGTCATTTTTAGGCTCTTTGTATCTCAACGAGAAAGAAGGGGCCAAAGAAGGGAACAAAGCACCTGTAAGAAGAAAGGGGACTGCCTGCAGCAGAAGGGGGATAAAAAGAAAGCAGTAATAATATTTGGGAGTATATGAGAAGGGGACAACATAAAAAGGAAAAGGAACAGCATGGAAACAGCATGGTAACAGCAAGAAAAAGCACTGGAAACAGATGCAGAAATCCAATACCCCTCTCTCATACAGCACCCTGTGAAAGGAATAAGATTATTTTGAGAAGATGCTTTCACCTTCTTAGGAAGCATAAAGGACTTGCCACTTTCAGAAACAAACAAATCAGCAGGACCTGTCATCAGATCTGGTACAGCAAATCCTATGACCCTTCAAAGCGTTGTGGCATCCGGGTTAATCTGCACTGTGCAATCATTACAAATCTTCCTGTGCTCTTTGTTTTGGCTATAACAGGGCCTTCGTGAATGGTCTGCGCGCTGATTCATCAAGACTAGTCTGTAATGTGTTATCTTTAATTTTATTTTATTTTATTATTATTTTTTTTTTTTACAAAGTACATTTGTTATTGATTTAGAGATTGTATCTCCATTCAGGCTCTGACTGCTGACCATAGCTTATGCTAAGAACATGGAATTCACTAGAGGAAACACAAAAAGAAATAAAGAAAAAGTCCAAGGATTCCTGAGGAAAGTAAAGTCAGCAGCAGATAGGAGAAAATCAGAGCCCTGTGTTAGGCAGCCACAGCTGTACATTCTACGTCTGACACTACTGGAGGAAACATGTCACCTCATGCTTATTTTCTTTGAATTAAAAAAAAAAAAAAAAATTTTTTGTATACCAAGAAGCAACAGATACTGCAGTCCCCATAACAGGGAGGACAAAAGGCCTATTGTTTAATGATTTCAATTAAATTAGCAAATGGCAGAAAATTAAGCAGCATTCCAAGCATTTCAGTGTTGCGTGGGGCTACTTTCAGTGGATCTGAATGCCTGAAAAGGCCTTTCCAGCTTGAACCACTGGCTGATGCACAGCATACTCTAACCATAAGCCCTTGTGCTTCTGGCAGAGATAGGCACAAAACCAAAAGCAAGCTTTTACTAATGCTATTAGCATGTTAACAGCAGCTGTCTGCACCGCTCAGTGTTAGTAAAAGCAGTTACATACTACATTCATTAATACTTCAATATTTTAGCAGTCTTTGACATTATTTCTTGGTCTTCATAACATCAAGATACGTCAGTATTTGAGAGACAAGCTTCTCCTTGCATGCTTAGCTACAGAACTAGAACTCCAGTCATCTTACCCTAGCAGTCAAAATTAGTCTACAGTGAAGAGCACAAACCCACTAATATCTTACCATTTCAAGCCTACAGAACTTTGTGCTCTGGCTATGAATTTGATACCAAATTACATAGTTTGTATTTCAAATAGCCTAACACTGACAAATGAACACTACTAGGTACTGTTTGATATTACTGGGAAAGAATTATAACATTGGTATTGTAATTACTGCTGTACTTTTTGACCCTTCCTTTACTGGGGAGGACTTTTCTCTTAAGTTCTCAGCATTACTAGCAAACCATCAGCTCCAGAGGGGTTAAAAGCAGTTAAAGTAATAATAATAATAATAATAATAATAATAATAATAATAGCAGGCAAGCTAGTGCTGTTCTACAAAGTTAAGTCATATTTAATAAACAGAGCTGATGAAAAATAAACAACAAACTGCTGGTAGCTTCTCTACACTGTACGACAGTAACGGTTAGAATTTTAATGAGAAGTAAAACAAGAGTCCAAGAAGTATATACTATCCTTTTTTCTTCCCTAGGAATAAGAAAGTAGGTCCTACCTATTTAGATAACAACTTTCCTCAAAGAGATTCATTGACATGGGATCAGATAAGTGCCTTAGATGAACAGGAGACATTGCTGTAAGGTTTAACAAGGACGTTCTCAGTAAGAACTGGATAGAATCTAGATCTTGTTTCCAGCACAGCCCTGCCAGATTCCCAGATGTAACGATCCTTAAAATAAACTGTAAGATATACATCTCTCTCTTGATACCCTTGTGTACGGCATTCCTACCTAGTGCAGGGAAGAAGGCAAATAAAGGTCATTTTCACATCTGAAACAAGGTCGTATTTCTAGGAAGATTACTAAGCACAAATTAATGCCAGGAAGTGGGCTGTATAACAAAAGAAAAAAAGATAATCAGCAAATAATTTTAAAATGTTCTGGAAATACAGTTGTAACTAATTTTAATCATTTTTCAGGAACTATATTTTAGAATATACAGTATATTAAAATATTTGCTAATAATAGGCAAGTGTTACAGAATCTTTATCATCAAAAGATGTGACACTTTCTCCATTATTTAAAGGTTAAGTCGATTGCAGGAACAATCCCATCCTAACAAGCAAGTTATCACAGATTATATATGAATTTGTGGCCTGCATCATACATGGGTTCCAAGTGACTGACAGCAGCCCTACCCAGCCTTCAGAATTACAGCTTGTTTCACCTGTGCACTAAGCCTGGAATTACAAGGACATGAGGCATTACACACTAATATTGTACAAGGCAGTATTTTAGGAGCAATGACAAAAATCAGTTAAATGGATAAAATCCAACTAGGATTACATTTGCACATAACTGTTTGGGCTAAACAGTTTGCATTAAAACCATGTTCTCTCATGTCTAGACATACTTCATGTCTTGCTAACAGTTCCTTCCAGCTAAACTCTAATCAGCATTTCTCGATACTCAACAGTGTTTTTGTGAATTTTTTTTAAAGACAGAGAACAACAGAAAGGCACAGAATTAAATAAAGATCAATTATTTCATACTGAAATCTTTCCTTCCCTCCCAATGATTACTTTTGACCTGATACATAGGAATACCTGGTAAAGCATTCTGATCATTGGAAAGTAACTCCATGCAAGCAATTTCTCAGAAACATTTAAATCTACAACTCACACCCAAGATTTTGTAATTCACTGAGACAGAGAACCTAAGTATTATTTATACAGCAAATCAGAAACACATTAGAACAAGACAGCATTATACAGCTACAAGTTTTCTATCTAGACAACAGCAAGACAACTTATCTGTTTATTTCACAGGTTTGCCACATGCCACACGTGGGATCATTTTATCATCCAGTTAAACTAGATGATAAACTAGTGAAAAAAAAAGAGGGGGCATATGAAAAAGACCAGAAATGTTTCCACTTCTAGAGGGCTTATCCAGAATACAAATGCAGTGAAATTAGGACACTTTCTAATTTGACAGGGAGAGGGGGGAAAAGAAAATGAATTTCCACACAGATGGCTTGAAGATTACAGCTGAGTCCCTTTCTTAAAACATCTCAAACACATTAAAGGTTTTCAAAGCTTCTAGTATAAAGCCCTAACACGTACACTGTATTTGTACCAAATCTAGCACAACAGGTTACCAAGCCATAGCAGGTTCAAACAGAAACAACTCCACCCTAAACAATCCTTCAAATACATTAGATTATATGCTGTGATTTCCCTCTGTCCGTATAGCTTCAGGATCCTAACTACTGTGGCACCAGGATTCTTATGTTTTATGTTGTGTACACAGATGCTATAAACACTTGTTACAGAGGACAAATCCAAAACCTGTAGAGCATTGAGGCAACGTGGGAAAGAAAAGCAGAGAAGAAAAAATCCAAGACAAACAAACAGGTCTTAGAACAGAGCACCCCTTCACAACCTGCTATTGCTCCGTCACAAATAACGCATTGGATTTCCATTTGAACAACCAAAAGCTCAGGTGCATGTGACTTTTTTTGTACTTGGTGCCCAGTGTTTATCTGATTGCCTAACATTTCATGTTCATGGTCCAACTGCCTATGTGCCAAGGTTTATCACTGCTGCTTTTGTGCTTATTTACTCAGGTTAACTTGGTATTTGTCTTCCTGTGCATGAAAGAGTCAGGCTGAGAAGCTCTGTCACATCTTGTCTCTTTTAAAAGCACAGATGCTGAGTACCTGCTATCCATCCCCCCAGAATTGCGTTGTCAGCAACTCAATTCCCTCTTCGCTTACAACTTTTTTTGAGGATCCAATAGCAATACTGAAATATGAGCAGTTCATGCAGACCTTAAAATTTAACAGAAATTCCCTTCAGACATTCAAAAACATCCCTCCTAACACTGAAATAACTTATGCAAACAAGATACTAAAACTTTGTGAGGAAGCAATGTTGCTGAGCACTCAAGACTGCTGCACACAGAGACAGGCAAGTGTTTAAACATGACTAGACTCACTGCATGCTTTTTATGCTTTAGTTAATCAACACATGGAGGAAACCTGCAAGGAACACTTACTGAAAGGCACTGGTAATATCATTCTCAGAGCCTATATTTTGCTATGCAAGAAAAACAACATAGCATTCCCTTATCCATAGGTATTAAACTATAGTGGATTACTATTAAATTATTTGTACCTGTAAGCTAATTCTCACATAGTTTACTAGCTCTTCAGGTCCTCTATAGTGCTGGTTCATGATCCAGTAACTATGGCTACTACAAACGCTTTACAATTTTTATACCTTCTCACTTGGAGAGAAATAAAGCAGCAAATGATCTTCACAACACACAAATTGATTCCAAGTCTCATCCTTGCAGAAGAAGCTCTCCAAAATACAAGCAGCATTAGTTTAAAAACAAAACAAACACAAGCAAACAAAAAAGAGCTTTCAGTGAAGGTAAAAAGTATTTGCTTTTTAATATGCACTTAAGTCACAGTATTTCTTTTGAGATCATTACACCAGGTAACATTTCCATTGTATTCTTGAAGTATTTTCTATAAGCCTGTCTAAACATTAAAGGAGTAGGCATTAACTAAGGGAAACAAAAAAACTGTGCTTTCAGAACAAAAATAAAGCAAGTGATCAACATTCTTTCTATTCATTTATATCAGTGGTTGCACAAGAGATTGTTTTTCAAAATTTAAATGCCATCACAATAAGCAAACAAAATCAAAAGCAGCACATACTTCATTGTTTTTCTGGCAGTCCTTACCTGATGTCAGTAGTAAAATGCAACCCAAATCTAATCACACCACTTGAAATTATCTTACAAATTTTTGATTTACGCTATTTTCTGCATCTTGTATTCTAGCAAAAAAAAAAAAAAATCATTAAGGAGAAACAATCATTTAATGCAATTTCTATTAACAGAACAGAAATACATTACAAAAGAGCAGCTACTGATCAGAGCATACTGAAATGAATACAGACCTGGTGCACTACCAAAATTTTTGCTGACAGTTATGTATATTTAAAGAGATTATTCAAGTCAAAACTCAAGGAGAAACTGAGGTGTGAGAACAGCTGTTAAAGTATTAACTGCGTCCGGTAACAGTTCACACAGCACACACACATACTGGTTCTTTCTGCAGTATTTATTTGCGAGGCTGTAGCACTGAGATTTCTCCTCCTACAATAAATTACTTACTATGATACAGTGTATAGAACAATGGTGAAACATTTCTTGACGACTCAAAGGACAGACATACTGCAAAAGTCCACGCCTCTGAAAATGAGAAATGGAGACAACAGCCTCCTTGCATCTTCATTAGCTAGATCCTTTCTCTTCTTTGGCAACAGAAGCCTCCACAGGAGTATCTTCCAAATCTTTGCTTGACTTCTCTTTCTCATCATTTTCATCTTCTTGAGGGTAAAGATCTGGGTATTTCTGCATGCATTCCTGCATGGCACGGAATTGGTCCACACAGTCTGATCCCTTTATTTCTTCTGTGCTATAGTGGAAACAAGAAAAGGCTGACTTGAACTGCTCCCCACAAGGACCACTAGCCATTCCACCCAGACACGGGCAGTTCCAATTGATATCTCCATTGGGCAATATCAAGCCTGAACAAACAAAAGAGAGAAGAAAAGTTAAACGCTCCTTTCAAAAATTAATTTCATTCAATGAAAGCTGCTAAGCTGCAGGTGTAAGTGGAAGTATCAGGAATACTATACTACTTCTGTAGCTTCAAGAGCACAAAACACCTCATGCTTCCTGGCCCATTTGTTTCTCTCTGATCTTTGTGACCAATAGCGGATCATAAGTGAGACTGTTTCTATATCTATGCCTGAATTAAGGCTTTGTCTCTTGACTACAAACCACTTAGAATATGCTAAGGCAACTCCAAAAGGAATCAGAGTCAAGTCAATTCACTTGCCAGACTCTGTCAGGGAAGCATGCAAGCCTTAAAATCACATCATACAGGACACAAGAATTTAATTCCTGTATTAAAATTAGAATTCTTTTTAAATCAAGCTGAATGGATGCTTTTTTTTTTCTTTTAGATGAACTCTTGAACGCTAATCCAGAAGTTCTTTCCTCAAAATTTGAGCAGGAAATCCATAACAAAAAAAAGAAAATCAGTTTCTTTTAAGACATGCAAAGACTAAGTCTCATACCGCAGAACAAAAAGAAAAGGGAAAGCATGACAGTCTGTCTGATCCAAGAAATCAAACAGCAGTTTAGATGACAACTGAAAGTGAGTTAAGTTGCATTCTATACACTAACTAGACTGGAATAGCTGGAAAGTTCTGCTCCAGAACAATTAAAGTCACCACAGAAATACTTCAGTGATGGAATAGCAAGGTGGAGATATAAAAGGGGAATATATGTACGCTCTTTGATAGAACAGATGATTTGCATGAGGGAGTTCAAACAGAAAGCCAGAGAATTCATTTTCTCTGTATGTTTTAGAAAAAATCCTTTACAGTCAGGTAGGAAAATTGAATATGATGGACCTGTTAAAGTGCACCGCTAAAGTTGCTATTAATAAGCAATACAACTTCGTTTCCTGTCTCTGCTTTGTGAGAATGTACATGTAGTTATGTTTATCAATGAAGAACAGAAAAAGTTCTTTAATCCAAGCAGGTTTATTCTTGACTTGAACAGTTTTCTCCCCTCCTCTCCAACAGAGGACTTCCCTAACTTCATCTCCAGACTGATTTCCTGCAGGAGCATAAAACTGAAGTTTAAGTGCTTTCCCTTTAGAGGAAGGTATGCAACTACCATTATTAGATAAGTATGTATCAGTTCTGCTCTGAACAAGAAATTATATTTAGGGCCTGATGAAACTTAAGATTACCAAAAAAAGCCTACTTAATATCTTTGTCCTGTGAAATCATGAATTTCCAGATATGCTTATTGGTGTATTAACAAGAACAAAAGGAAAATTTTACTCAATACTTTGCTCTCAGTCAAACCAGTTCAGCAGAAAATTCACTAAGTCAAATGTCAGTGCTGATCTCCTTTTCCTTCAGGAGGTAAGTCTCCTTAGCATGACTTTCTCAACTATAGTATTGTCATTTTTCATAGATCAAGCTTTATTCAGCATGACAGTTTTGTAAAATATCTGCATTAATCACCGTACTGACAAGATACACCTAGTACAGTGCACTGTGGCACCTCTAGCTGTCTGGAGGAGAAACAGAACAGCTGAGACAAGGTGATACATGGCTGGTGCCAGATTCCTTCTTGCCAAAGATGACAAAGGAAAAGAAGGGATGTTGATCACACAGTGTAGAAGAAAATTGGCTTGCTTTAACTAGACTTTGAAGTCCTATATTCTTAACATAAGCCAGACATTTTTTCAATACTCATAAAAAACAGAAAACACAAGAGGAGTCTTGAAAAGTTCTTGAAGATAACACGGCAACAAAATTACTTATAAAATATTTCTCTTTAATAAATACAAATTATTCATTTTGGAATCAGAACTACTTGTGAGCATTCAAAAAATACAAACACTTCCTTGCTGATAATTGCAACAGGATGCATACTTAAATGATTCAGCATATCAGTTAGATAGTAACACAGTTAAAATAGCAGCAGATTTTATCCATTGCTCTTCCCAAGTCACAAGTCTATAATAGACAAGGTTACTATCTTTAATTCTCTGAATTAACACTTCTTTCAAACGCAGTCTGAATGTCACTGATTCAGTGGGATATAGTCTATTTGAGCCTGCACTTGGGGGAAGAAAAAACACCTGTTTACATCACGGGGGAATCAAGGCTTGGGTTAGCAATCAACCGCTGACCTCATGCAACCTAACTTCTCTTAGTTCGTGGGATGTGCTAATATCACGGATGAATGCAGAAACATCTGCATTACCTACTGAAATCTCATAGCTGATAGGACAGAAGTCAAAAAAAAAACACCAAAATACAGCTTTATTTTCTTCTCAAAGACTAATGTCTATTAGTGCCAGGTGCTACATAAGAACTACGCAATAATAGGAACCTACATGCTTATCTTAAGGATGGAAAAGGCTCCTACCAAAAAAAAAAAAAGCAACACTTCAAATAAATTAAAAAAACAGTTGTATAAAAAAAAAAAAACAGATTATTATATATCTATATAATAAATCTATTATTTCTCAATATGACTGTTCTGTATATAGTACAGCAAAGAAGATAAAGAGAGACATAACAGGGGATTATGCCACAAAAAACACTGGAAACCAAGTCTTCTATTCAAAGTAGAAACTAAATTAGAAAAGCCTGCCTGTTACTTTATGTACAAAGCCCTTTCCAATTTTCTTTTAAATAAAAACCACACAAACCAGAGCTTCTGCACTTCAACGTATTCTAGAACGTTTTGCCCATGTGTCTTTGCTGGCCACAAATTTCTCTCCCATTAGATGCAGCTCATTCTGTGATATGTGAATTGTTTTGATCTGCTGCATTGTAACCTGAGGCTGTTCAAGTGAGAAGCTTTCAGAGAACCCTTAAAACATGGCAGCAACTAACCACATACTAAGAGTAAACTTATTACAGTTTTTAAACAGTTTCACATTCTGAATTATACAGACACACACTGTCACTGTAAGGTGTCCCTGATGTAACCAGCTTCTGGCTTTCTTTGTTCTCTTCTCTATACTTTAGGAAGAAGGTGATCTAGCATACCGTAAATACCAGATTGCTAGGAAAAAAAACGCAAACACTTCCACCTCTATTCTTCACCACAGCTTTTCCATTCATAGCAAAATGCATATCAGAGGAATCAATTAATACGGCAGTCAAAAAAAGAAAGAAACAGCTCCTTTAATTTTTGCTAGTTTATAAACCAAATAAATGGCACAACCCTGTATACTCCTTGCATATGTACAAACAGAATAATTTGGGGTAGAAGGACAGAGACACAAAACAGAGAAGTCCCTCTTTGGAGGCACCAAGATAATTGTATTTTATGTTGGCATTCTAAAGTTTTAGGTTAGATGTTAGGAAGAACTTCTTTACTGAAAGGGTTGTGAGGCATTGGAACAGGCTGCCCAGGGAAGTGGTGGAGTCACCACCCCTGGAAGTCTTCAAAAGACGTTTAGATGTAGAGCTTAGGGATATGGTTTAGTGGGGACTGCTAGCGTTAGGTCAGAGGTTGGACTCGATGATCTTGAGGTCTCTTCCAACCTAGAAATTCTGTGATTCTGTGATTCATAGTATATCTCTGTTAGATCTGAGACACGCAGCCTTTCCTCTTGAAATCCAGTGTCAAAAATAGATGCTTAGTTGCAGGACCAATATGCATTCTCATGCTGTTGCTAAATACCCAGCTTTTGTTAATAGAATATCTTAATTATGACCAAAGGAAGACCACAAACGATTGTAGCAGGGAAGATGTACAAACTTTAAACTACCACATGTAGCATCAATACAGCTTGCACGTTTTGATTGCTTACATTTATTTACCTCAACAGCAAGCTTCTCTGTTTAGGTGTACATCACACAAGGTGATTTAACAACTAAGCGAACAATAAAACTCTCCAAAGGTTTCTACGCACTCCAGATGTAGTATCTAGGAAAAGTATCTTCCTTTGCTTTATTTTGCAAGCAGTCGCCAGGTTTTTTTTTAGAGGAAACAGAAAGCCACCAGCCAATGAAAAGCAATTGGGAACTTAATGCTGCCATTTAATCATTAGAGGCTGTTACCTCTTCACGTAATAGACCAATAACGGATTATAGGCGGGTCTAGCATGGCATCAGCCAGTAAAGCACAACCTGCCTGAAAACATAACAGGTAGAGGAATTCCTGACAGACACTAAGCTGCAGCTTTTAAACATTTTTCTGAAATAAGACACAGCCACCTGATGACTTAAGGCAACATGAAGTTTCTATATTCTCTTCTCATTATTCTCATGTGGGTCATTATAAAACTAACGGATTCTGTTCACATGAAATAAAACATTTGTGTATATGTTTGCTGCTCCTACAGTTCTAATGAAACCAGGATAAACAGCTAGAGTGCAAGATTATTTTCACACAGATCTATGTAGGAAAACAAAGTTATTTTAACGACGCAGAAAGATATGGTTCAAATTAAACCACATATCACATCAGTTAACAAAGCATCCCGTGTGCTACAGCTGCTAAACAGTGCTTAAATGCTGCCCTCTAAAGGTCACACAGCCACTTGCATATCTTCAGTTTCTAAAATTTCAGTCTCAGTTGAGCTATAAGCAATGAAATCGCACAAAGTGAAAATTAAAAAAAAAACAAAACAACAATTTCATAGACACTGAGAACATTTTATTAACCTAGGGCAAAATTCAGTTAATCATCATGATAGGAACAAGATATTTCATTCATCCATTAGAAACAAACTAAAATACACCCTATAAAACCAAAATATTAAGAGTCAATCTCTGAAATATTCTCATCTCTTAAGTCTCCTGAACTAATTCATTTGCAGGTTCGATGTACTTTCTGTAAGATCTGCAATCTTCATTGAAAACTTGAGCTAATCTCTTCTCAAGACAAGATAGTTACAATTGAAAACCAGTAATTTGAACTTACCTGTCATACGAAATAAAAACATTTTACATCTATTGATTACATTGCCACTTGTACCATATAGGGTAAGTGAAAAACATGTAATATTAAATAGGATAACAACCAGAATTTACGCCTTTTAAGCCCTAACTATGTTAACACAAGAAAGACATTTTTTCCTGGATATCTCTGGTTACTAACTGAAATTATAAGCCATCAAGTGATGTAATTGAACAGATCACTTTGAAAGACCATTAAAATTCAGAAAAAAAGAGTTTGAGTGTTTTTTTACTGAACATTTTTCTAAATTTACTAAATAGATTGCTTATTTACCAAACCAGTTGCCCCGCTATCAGTCTGTAAAAATTAATCAATATTTTTGCTTCTACTTCATAAAAAATTTGGTGTTTTCTTCTTTTTTGGGGGATTGTTAGATTATCATATATTTCATATCTCACTTCCTACTTCCAGCCTGCTTACTACTGACCTTGTTCTTCATAAGGGTCATCTGGGTCATCCGCAACCAGTTCAGCACTGCTTGGTGTCTCATGGTCCTCCTTGGTCACAAATATAATTTTGTCTTTTCCTGTCATACAGGAGACAAAAAGCAAAAGTTGAGAGAAAGCTGAGACAGAATGAGTCATTTACAAAGCTGGTGAACAGCACAAGATAATGAGATATTCAACATGATGCTTCGGTGGTAATAGTGAATGAATTCTACTGTGCTTATTTATCACCTTCAAATACAAGTTGTTGGTTCACAGGAACAAACATAGAAAAACAATTTGGAAAGTATTCACAGCGAAGGTGCTAAAAACTATAAAAAAAGACCTTGAAATAAGACCTACAATAAAATCAATGGAAATTTAAAAAGATTAGGCATTAATTTATCTAGAAAAATGATGAAAGAAACTGAGCCTGTTCTTTTTGTATCACTCTCATGTACCTGTAGGAAATTTTTCTTTTCCTATTGACTAATGAGAATAGGACATAACCAGTTAAGCTGATTTACAATAAACATTTGCATAAAGCACAGTTAGGCAATGCAAATAAATGTCTACAGAGATTGCAACAAGTCTTCACTAAAGAGAAACAAGATAAAACAGGTGCTTATTTCTAGAGGAGATCAGAATCAACTATCAGGGCTCAGAAGCAGTAGAAGATTGCACACTATTTCTGAGCTGTGACAGCATTTAACATGCCTCAATTAATTTTATTTTAAACACCAGCATCCCCCTCCCCGCCCTAATGGAGGTAGGGACTGACACAGTGTGGTGACAGGAGCTGGGTGCAAGCAACCTGAGAAAGGAGGTGGAGAACATGAAATAGTTTGGGAAGCGTTCTTTTAAAGCACTCATTTAAATAGTGTTAGCATACATAATAACAGATCGCCCATTTGTTTGTTAGAATATACATAATATCATAATATTCTATTCTGTTTCCTCTACAGTTCCAGTTTTCACAGCAACAAACTGTAATGGCTGGAGATCACAGCACAGCTCATTGAACTGTGAAGTTAAGAAGTTGTTTTGAAACAAGCTCAAGCTACTACTCTCCTAGAAGAACTTGCTCAGCTGAGGGTGGTTAGACAAAAAAGGAGCAGTGAAAGCAAAACTATAATGAATTACAGGCAAGCATTCAGGAGGATACTCATTAAGATCAACAGCCTCAATTAGAGGCCAGTGGCATGTTTTGCAATTATTACGTGAATTAAATACTGAAGAGTACACCTTAACGGGGTTGAACCAACTACACCCAACGGTGCTGCGCACATTACCAAGGGCAGAAAAGCCCCAGAACGTGCTTCCTGCTCTGGTGCCACTCCTGATTTAACAAAGAGGTTCTGAAGGGGCAAAAAGAGGCCTGGCTGGAAACCAGGGCAGAGTTTCCCAACAACTCTGCGAAACTATAAAAAAAATGTTCAGAGGCAGGAAGGTCACTACAAGGACGTGGTGTAATTAGAAATTAGTCGCTCCTTGCATCTCAATGTGACCTCAACCAGCAGCTGCTCAGGGCTTCCCTTGACTTTGCATTCAGACATGTCTCACACATTCAAACATGTCTCAGAAGCAAATAAATTTAAGTTATTTTTAGGAATAAAGCAGTTTTTCCATTTTTTTTTTTGGTCAATTCTGCGTTGTACTCCAGCTTGCTTTACACCACAGAACACCTCAGGATTTCTCACAGAGAACTAGAAACGTATGAACTCTAACCCCTATTGCTCTAACTGTAACTTTGTACGATGCCGTAAGCCAACTTACGACCTTATGACCCAGAACACTGTTAAATTAGGTTATAAGCATGAAGCAAAGAGGAAAATAACTTAAGGCTGCCTCATCACAGCATTCAAACAGCATTCAGCGTGCATCAAGAGCTTTCAGACCTAGAGAAAAACCGCTTTTCAAACTAGAAAACTCTTCTTTCTAGCGTAAAACCAGTCACGTTATCAAACATGAAAGAAAAAAAAAAAAAAAGCACCAAAAATCCACCCCCCGGGGCAGGAGGCGGCCAAGCCACAGGAACCCCAAGACCCCTGCAGCAGCCCAGGCCTCCCCCTCCCACCTCTCCCCCTCAGCGGCCGCTTTCCCTCCCCAGCACTCGGGCCCTGCCCGCCTCGCCCGGCCGGAGCCCAGCGCACCTTCTTGCCTGCAGTAGGACATGGCGGCACCGCGCACACCACGGCAACGGGCGGCGGCGGCGGCGCGCGGCTCCCCCCACCTCACACACACGCTCCCGCCTCCGGAAGCGGCCACCCGCCGCTGAGGCGTCCCCTCGCCGCGGCGGGAACGGAGCGGCCAATCCAGGCAGGACTACATCTCCCAAAGTGCTTCGCGTGAATAGGGGGGACACCATTTTCTTGCACGCTGGGAACTACACATCCCGGCGTGCACCGCGCTGGGGGGGCTGAGGCGAGGCGTGAGGCGCGAGGCGGGGTCGGGCTGAGGCGGGGTCGGGCGGAGCGCGGTGCTCGCGGCGGTTCCTGCGGCTCATCCCGGGGCGCTGCCAGCTGAGGGAACGGCCTCAAGATGTCGAGGAACGTAAGTTTGGCCCTGCCGCCGCCCCTTCTCGCTCTGTGAGGCTCCTTCGGCTCCCCCGGCGTGGTTCTCGGCCGGCCCCTGCAGCCCCCACTCCGCAGGGGGTGTAACCGCCGCTGTCAGCCTTTAGCGCCGCGCCAGAGGATGGCGATGCCAGATTTGCGTTGATAGCCTTCTTTGGTGCCCGGGCAGCTTTTATTTTAAAGTATGCTGGCGCTGGTCACTGGCGAAGTAAAGCGTGAGGTGTTATTTATAGCCGTGTTGTAGCTGGCGTGGAATCTGGGAGCATTACTCAATTTCTCATCGCCCGAGCGAGGGGCGTGGGCACCGGGTTGGGAGCGCTGGGACAGAGCTAAGGAGGCCTGAAGGGATGGGCTGAACAGCTCTTAGAGCAACTGTTTTTTCTATCAGGCTGGAGTTTGTTTGTAGTGGGCAAGTTTAGGCCCAAAGCAAGAGGCACTACTTTGCAGAGTAGCAGGTTTAACAAAGCTACAAAACTCATTTTGGAACAGAACGCCTTCCCCTTTCACACTGACACTGCATTTTTGGTTTATCTCCAACAGTTCTCTGACACAGGCAGCAAAAAAGAACATGTTAAAATCACAAGTGAGGCCAAACCGGGGTTCCTGGAGAGGCTCAGCGAGACCTCTGGAGGCATGTTGATGGGACTTGTGACGTTTCTTCTGTCTTTCTACCTTCTTTTTACCAACGAAGTAAGTGAAGTACTGTCAGTGTTTATACACAGCTTTAGCATGTCATAGCCGAGTTGACATTCAACTGTTTTGGCATGTATAGACTCGCTGAAATTTTCATGCTAAAGTTTTAATACTGCATCCATGAAAAGAGAGTAATATGTCTGGAGAGTCTGGTGCTTATGCTTGAGATGTAACAGAAGAGTGAAATCACAGGGCCACAAATGTTTTTTCTATAGAACAGTGTGACAGAGATGTAGGATGTGTGTGGTGGGAGGTAAGATCCAAAACCTTTGAGGTGGTGGGGAAACAGCCTATATATAGTGTTATTGAAAGAGGCTCGTATGAGACAGTCACATTCCATTCATCTCTCTTATTGAGCTAACACAGGGTCCTCATTTCTAGTGCTGTTACAATTTCATTAAAGGAATTCATATTCCATGTTGCAAAAGTGAAGGTGTTAATTATTCTCAGTGTTACTTTGTCTTAGTTTTATGTTTAAAAAGTAATTAAAGTAAATAAGGAATTCTTATACCCTACCCTTGCAAACATGCATGAGTTTGGCAGTTTTGAAGTGAGGTATGAGACCTTCACCTAGGTGAATTTTCACCTAACACTTTCTTTTGTACCTCTACAAGAGGAAAAGGAACTACTGCCAGTTCCAGTGACTGTGCAGGAAAAAAGTAGTCAAGTAGTTGTACAGGCCTTTGGAAAAAGGATTATAACTAGCATAATTTTTGCAGTCATTCAAGAACAATAAGGTAAGAGGTAAAGAGCAATAATTTTAGACCTTTGTAATAATAAACTATGTGTGTTTGTGTAGTTAAGTCAGTGTTAATTGTCCTGCTGCATGGGTAAGAAGTATTGCACCAAACTGTCAGATGCGGAGAAAGAGAGTGAAGGATTGCAAGCTGAGAGCTTGCCTTGAGTCTGAATGTAGAAGTCCCAAGGGTCTGCAAATTGCTTGTCTGCTAACCTTTTTCACAAAATACTGCAATATCGTTGTTTCTCTACAACTTGATTTTGTTTTTCTTGATTACAGGGACGAGCTTTGAGGACAGCCAAATCTCTTGATGAGGGACTTTCTCTTGTGATCCCTCTTGATAACATTCACAGTGTGTCTCAGCAGAATGAGGGGAGACTAGTACACTTAGCTGGCGCTCTGAGCACATCAAAGGTAAATACAAACAGTATCCTGAAGATAGGAGAATTTCAAGCTTGGAGGGAAGAAATTTTGCTGCCAATTAAAACTGTTTGCTATCCATGCAGAAAACAAGTAGCTTCTCTCCGCTTCTGTAAGAACTACGTGCTACCATCCAAGCTATAGTTCTTGGCCAAAATCAGGGAGGTGCTGCACAGCACCAGTCTTCATTCTCCCAAGCAACATGCTGTGTTTACCCTTCCACTAACTTGAAGGATAATTTCAGTTTCCTTTTGTGTAAGGAAGCTGCTGTACATTCATGGCATTGTAAAGTGTTTATGCTTTTACAGTACAGATGGGATGGAGATGCAACCTCTTGTGTTTAAGGTATTTAATTCAGTTGTGAAGTTGTTAAAGATTTTTGAATGAAAGAGGCTGTGTGGTGGGAAGGCAGCACTGATGTATTGTGTTGCTCCTTTGGCCATGCAGAAGTAACAAACTGGAGGAGCTTTGATCCTCTATTTCATCTTCTGGGACTTTTTGCACGTTGTTGCTTTGTTTAGAAGTATTGAAATTGAATGAAGTATTGAAAATGTATTGAAATAAGTTTTCTTTCAATTCATGTTTTCTAAATAATGAACTTTACCTTTGCTCTAGCAAAGTAATAAAAGTGTAGTAGTAATATAGTAATAAAAGCAATCAGTAATAAAAGTATAGTGTTTGAATTTGTGAGGAACAGCATTTATACTGACTTGTTTTTTCTTTATTTTTGACATAGCCTTTGTTTGATCCCAGCTATGGGCTGACAATCCATGCTGTCAAGCTTAAGCGCACAGTGGAAATGTACCAGTGGGTAGAATATGAAGAATCTAGGTGAGTGAAAGAAACTTTTAAAAGTTGTTAAGACAACATCTTCGTAAACAGGATCCCATTAACAAATACTCCTTTTCTTTCCCCGCTCACAAAGCCAAAAAAAAAAACCCACCTACCAACTAACCACACAACAGAACTCTGTCAGGAGAGGTCTGGAATTCTTGGGGTGTTTTATGGAGTCACTTTAATTTCCTTAGAGATGTCAGGTTTTGTGGATGGCTGATGTTGCAGAATTTACATCCGATAAAATCAAAGATGTTTATAAAATGTTTCCACTTCCTGATTTAGTATAGTTTGTATGGGGTTTCTTGACCTCTGTGCTGTAGCTGTGGCTTTTTGTTTTCATTATTGTTGTTCTGTGCTGGGCCTCTTCAGAAACCACTGATTTTTGGTCATACGTGTTTTCAACAAAGTTCAAAAATCTTTAACAATTTATGGAAAAAATATAAAACACTCCTGTTTTTCCCAAAGGCACAGTTGATTGCTACCCTTTCTAACGTTCCTAAAGCTTCTCTGATATATTAATGTTCTTTCTGACTGTTAGGAATTCCCTAGTTCCATCCCCATAATATTCCCTCTCTGCTAGTTGTTTAGCCAAATAAGTATTGTTTTCCCTGAATATTTGGTCCTGTTTTTTTTTTTTGTTTGTTTGTTTTTTTAAATAAAACTTTATAATCCTTTTATTCCCCCATGATTACTAAACCTTTCCTTCTGTTCTTTAAAACTTGAGCATAGACCATGAAGCCAATTCTTTTATCTTTCTTTGCAGGGAGTATGAAGAAAATGGTGAGATTAAGAAAGAAACAAAGTATACATACAGTAAGTTGATTAACAGAAAGTCCCTTTTATGCTCTTAACTTTGGATTTTCATGTGTGTGTATTCTGATTTTGTTGTAAAACCTTTATTTTTTTCACTAGAAAAGAAAGCTATTTGAAAAAATAGCAAAAATTCTATTTCCTAAGGAAATGGCAGGGCCTCTCGAAGTAACTGAGGGGAAATGATACGTGCTGTGAGCAAGCAACTTCTAAGTCTTGTCTTGGAAATCCCAGGGGTTGGAAGCGCATCCAGGGATAGTGTGCTCCCATGATAGGATCCATAGGGCCCTCAGTGATGGGAGACGGGCAGAGCTGGGAGCCCAGTGTGTTGAAAGCTACTTCTGAGATTGCTCTTCCAAAGTGCTGTAATTGGGCGTATGTCAGGTGTGAGCAGAAGCAAACAGACAGGGAAGAACGGCGTAGCTCCAGTCTCTAAAGGCAAAATGTTGAGAGTCTGTTTATTAGGTGTTGATACTAGCTAATGAAAACCACCACCACCTTCTGATGTGTGCTGTAGCTTTTGCCAAGTATTTTTTTGGTAGGAGCAGAAGTGGGAGGATCATTCTGATCTACCCAGTGGCAAAAAAATTGAGTCATTGTGTATCTGGAGATGAGTCTCTCTGCTTCATTTATTCCCAGTTAAAGCGCATGGGTACGTAACGTGGGTGTGTGGTTTCTGGGTGTGATCACAAAAATTTCCCAGCTCACTGTAGCATGGGGCTCTGCAGCATGGAGATCTATAAGGAGCAAAGTTAGGTGGGTGTGAGCTATCAAAAATGGCAATTTAAAAACAAAACAAAAACGAACAAAAACTGTGCTCTCAAGATTGTTGGATTCTGTCCAGTAAAAGTTGGTATTTTTCTAGATGTGGTGGGTTGTCCTTGTCTGGCAGCCAAGGGCCTACATAACTGATCGCTCGTTTACCCTGCAGCCAGATTTGGCTAAAAAGAAATCTGCTCTGGGGATGTGGGGAGCCTGCTGTAGCCCAAATGAAGGCAGTGTTAGGCATTTTTGACAGTGGCAGCTACAGATTCCATCTTTATCTTGTTTGACTGCGCTGAAATCTGCTAGTTCCAGCAGAGCTCACAGCCTCTCCTTGCAAAACCAGTTTGATCCTAAAATGTGGAGCCAGTGCTCAAAGTCTGATCAGGGAAGATGCCAACAGCAAAGCTCCCACTGAGTGAAGATGAGTTACAGTTTTATCTCTAAAATCCTCTTCTCTAAGCCCTTCCATTTATTGCTAATATGTTAGGAGGCTAGATTTAAGTATCATTACAGACTATCACATTTTGTCTCTTGATGTAAAAAGTATTACTGTGAGTGTAATTATGTAATTTAGAACTGATTGATTGAGAGGTGTCTGCAGTAACTAAGATCTGAGTGGCAATTCTTCCTGTCTTATCAATCTTCATATCGTTTTCTTCAGATACTGAATGGAAATCTGAAGTTGTGAACAGCAGGAATTTTGATCGAGAAATTGGACACAAAAACCCAAGGTAATTTATCACCTAGCACAGTCCCTCTAGATTCTGTCAATGTATGCGATCAAAGATGAGAGCTCTGCACCTAATCTTCATGGCACAGCAAAGTAGATGGAAAGTGTTTGCCTCTTCCTATTGGAGAGAATTTAATCATAGATAAATAGCAGTTTAAAGCTGCCTGGTGGAAGCAGCATTATGCTACTCATTAGCCATGGCTGGATATCCAGGCTATTACTTTACCTCTGGACCATATGGTCTCCATGTGGGAGAACTTGAGTGGGTTTCTGTCTGACTTTTATTGTCCTTTAGTGTAGTCTATTGCTAGTTCTTTCTTCTACCACAAATTGAGTGAGAATAGCTGTCATCCCATGAGCTTGCCATACCACTTGCATGCTGTTCTTCTAAGCTAGCATGTATGAGCTCAGGCATATTTGTGGCAATTGCCTCTATATAATCAGTTTTGTATTTCTCTCATCTGCAACATTTTAATTACACTGCAGTGTGCCGTTTTTAATGCTAAGTTTTAACTTGTCATTCTTAGAGCACCTGCTAAGTTCCTTAGGAAGCAGGGTACCATGTGGCAAAAAAAAAAAAAAAAAAAAGTGTAAGTGACAAATACAGCCAAAGGGATAGGAGAACCAGGATTTGAATAAAACTTAGAACTCTGCCTAACCTCCAGAGCTTTGTTTTGGCCCTATGGGCACATCCAAATAAACTGCCCTTTATTTGGAAATACTGCGTTAGGAAGAAAAATGAAGACATACATGTTTTTAATTATAAATCCCAAGTAAATAGACCTGTTTAGATGAGAATGGAAAAAGGAAGCATAGATGACATACCTGCTTTGTCTCTTGTCCCCATGCACACTGTTCATAATTCTGGAACTAATCAGGAACTCTTTCTGTTCTCCAGTGCCATGGCTGTGGAGTCTTTCACTGCAGTTTCTCCTAATGTCCAGGTTGGAAGCTTTGTCCTTTCCAAAGGTAAGAATTGCTTTGTACTGACTTCGTGTCTTCTGTTAGCAGCAGACTTCAGTTCTTCCTAAAGTGGCAGTCATTTCAAATGAAGCCAGGAAGCCACCCTGCAAACTGGCTGTTAGACACCTGACCTGAGCTTGTTTCTTTATTCTGCTTAGGTCTTGTGGATAAGATTGATGACTTCAAGCAGTTGAGCTTGTCAAACCTTGAGGATCCACATGCTGATGTTACTCGGGGAGGAGATTATTTTTACCACAGCGAGAACCCCAGGCGTCCAGAAGTAAGATGAGAAAAAAACTAAAGCAGAAATTGCTATAATGTGAAAAAGAAAGCTGGGGTATGTCCAATTTCTGTTTCAACATGTAGAAAGTGGGGTACAGAGTACCACATAGGGCAATACTGTTAGTATAGTCCTTCAGCGAGAGTGATCGTCATGAAGGAAGCTTCTGATTCTGCTCGCATCTTCTCTTTTTGTTTGCTTGCTTGTTTTTTGTCTATCATGCTTTTAGATAGAATGACATGGGATGGTGTTGGGAGGTAGGTTCAACCTGTGCCTTGCTGTACTGAACTGAGTACAAAGAATGTGCTGCCTGCCTTCCTCTGAAAAAAGATGAAATGACAAGGGATGAACATAGGATCTCTTTGGTGTTAATGTGTTCATGCAGCTAAAACAGAGGGGATATTGCAAAGCTGTGTTTGAGCAATCACATTTTGGTCTCAAAAAAGTGCAGCTTAGAATTTCTACAGGATATCCTCTGGCTTGACATAAATGCTTAAGAAAAGTGACGATACAGAAAGAGCGTTCCGATGCGCAGTTGTCTTCTCTGTGATTCTCCTTTGTAATGAAATCTTTCTCTGTTGATTTGAAATATTCTCCTTATTTGTAGGTGGGAGACCTTCGTGTCTCATTCTTCTATGCAGGTCTGAGTGGAGATGACCCCCATTTGGGCTCAGCTGATAAGGTGGGTCTTCAGCTGCTTGAGAATTTTTCAAATTCTGTCCCTAACTCAGTAACCAGTAAAATTATTTCTCTTTCTTCCAAGGTGACTGTGATTGCTCGCCAGAAAGGTGACCAACTTGTTCCATATCACACCAAGTCTGGAGTTGTCCTGCAGATTCTCTACCCTGGGGATCTGTCCGTGGAGGTAAGATACCACAGTGTACAAGTGAAGGGTTAAAATTGCCGATGGTACTGCAGAAGCAGCAGTGGAATAAGCTCTCATTCTCCCGCAGGCCTGTTCTAGAGGAAGAGATAGCTGATGTAAACATTGGCTTTTCTCCATGCTTTATCTAGGGCAAAGCATTACAGCCCATGTTTGCCTTCCTGCTTTCTGCATGTTCTTTGTGTTGCAGCAAAATGCTGTGCTTCACCTGCTAGCAGTATATAATTTGACTGTAGTTATTCCTACTTCTTTTTCCATTTTAAGAAGAAGCTGTAGCTAAACTGTAGTTTAAACAAAAAAAAAAAAAACAACCCCTTGTAATGGTGCTGAACATCATTTGCTCTAAGGACTGTTCCTGTGCCTTCTCATTTTGCATTTTATTTTTTCCTTGGTAGCTTCTCACTTACACACACACAAACACATGCTTTTGAAAAGGTCATATGCAAAAACAGTAAAAATCAGGCTTTAATTAAATAAACCGTAGGAGCTATCCTCTCTTCAGCCTCTCTAAACAGGGAGTTTAGGCTTGCTTGAAATGTTTATTGCTGTTCTGGCTGAGAAAGAACCTTCAGGCAGTGCATAATGCTCCAATAAATCCTGCATGCTCCAGCAATTTGGTGATTCATTTACTACTTTTAGTAGGTTGGTTTCCATTAATGATTGCTTTATGCCCTGCCGCAAAAATCCCAGATGTCAGGAATTTACAGGAGCTTCCAAAAGCAGTTAAAGTGTTTGTTTTGAGTTGAAAGAGTAGCAGTAGAATCAGCTCTCTGCTGCGAGCTCTGAATCTTCATTAAGTAGAATTTTAATTCCCTGGAAACAAACTCACTAAAAATGAATAAGTTCTAAAGTATTTGTACATACAAGTAGTCAATCAGTCATACGTGTGTCTTTTCCTATGAGTGTTGTATTATTTCTTAGCCATCTGCATGTGTAGGTTTCACTATGGAGGGAGAAGGGGCACAGAATCCATTTTGAAAAAATCTTGCTTGGAATTCTTGCAAATAGATGTTTTGCTTTGCTTGGTGAAATATACACATCTTTTATCTTTTCTTCTCAGCATACTATTTTTTTTTCTTTCATGCACTTTTCCTTCATTGCCTTTTCTCTCTTCCTGCAAAGATACCGAAACTAAATCTTTCATGTTACATGTACTTACTTGTGCTCTGTTTTTCACAGTAATGTTCAGTGTATCCATTTGCACCAAAGTGTGTGTGCACTCTCTCTCTCTTTGGTTATAGAGAGTATCAGAGGGTGCTTAATCGAGCTATCTTAAATTGGAAAAGTAGAGGCTTCCCTTGTGCTGCGCTTTGAAATCTCTTGTAGTGTGCTGGGGTACTACAGCCACAAAAAAAGCCGTAAAGAATGAACTGCAACATATCTTCTGTGGGAGAACTTGTACCTCTAAAATACTCCGACTTGTTCAGAATGCACTGGAAAGAGTTGGATCAGAAAAGAAGTTGAGAAACAGGCTGCATGTAATGGCATTTGTTTTCAGGAGGTGTTTCAGAAAGAGCACGAGAGTAACACCATGAAGACTTGGGCCCTCCGTGCAGCTGGCTGGCTGGCAATGTTTGTAGGCATCAACCTAATGACCCGAATTGTTTACACTTTGGGTAAGTTTGTGACAGAAAACTAAAATGACTTAGAAATAGGATCATAATCCACAGAGCATCGTCTCTTGCTCAGATGTGTAATTAATTTGGAGGCCAGGAACAATCTTGTTTGATCTTAGATTGGATTCAGTGTGAAAGTCCCTGTAAACAAGTGAGGATAAACAGAATCCCAGCACCAGATGGATGCTTTGTGAAAATAAATAAATAAACAGGTATCTCTCTGCCAGTCTCAGAAGATCCCAGCCTAGTGCTTACCAAAATTAGAAGCCAAAGCACAAGCTGGGCTGGTTCTTTCAAGTCTTGCTGTGGCTGCTGCAATCCAGTTACTTTCTACACCCATATACAGGTGGTCTCCCACCAAGTCTTAATTAGTAGTTTTATAATAACTTGTCTTTAGTTATTCTATGCTACTGTGAGCACAGCAAAGAAGTTTTGGTTTCTTCCTTTTAACTTAGAAGAATGTTGGAATAAACGCTCACTGAACAGGAGAACGGTGCCTCAAACTTGCATAAACTTCAGACATCAAAGCTATCATTTGCTTTGATAATCTTTGATACTCCTTTTTATTTATTTACTTATCCATATGCATACAGCTGAAAGCTTTATTTTTGCCAGAAATTCCTATTTTGCTTGCATGTTATATCCGTTGCCTTAGACTTGGTTCATAGCTGCAAGGTTATTTGTCTATGCTGCCTCTTGAGCGTTGGACAAGACTTCAGAGTTAATTTTGCATGATTTCCTGTCTGAAGAGATGAGGACACCATTGTCTTAGATGGCTAGCTGTTGCTTATTTATCAAATGCCTGGAGGATACTCTGCTGAAATGCCTCATCCAGTGCCCTTGGTAATAATTTGAGTCTTCCTTTTGATCGCAATTGTTTATGTGTGGATCCTAAGAATGAATAAGAGTTGTTTGTAAACGATAATCTTGTCAACTACTTTATCTCATTTAATTCTTCCTGCAGTGGACTGGTTTCCTGTTGTGAGAGATCTGGTTAACATTGGATTAAAAGCTTTTGCCTTCTGCGTAGCCAGTTCATTGTCACTCTTGACCATCTCCGTTGGCTGGCTCTTCTACCGCCCTCTCTGGGCTTTGCTGATTGGATTGCTCTCTGTAGTTCCAATCGTGGTTGCAAAATCCCGTGTTCCACCAAAGAAGCATCAGTGAGAAAGAAGCTCTCATGTTCTGCACTGAATCCAGGCTAGAAACTCTTCAAGTGCATTTCTGTTCCAGTTACTGCAGCATGCTTACAGCACATCGGGGTTCAGCAGCGTGCACCAGCAGCTGGGGAGGGCCATTCATAAATGTATTATCTATGGAAAAGATGACTGTAGCATGCTATTTGTAGGAAGTCAGTGATACTGACTTCAGGAAAAAAGTATTTTGGAGCATCTGTATTCATTCTAAGTCAGAGAAAAAGCAGATTATCTTTCACCATTTATTAATTCCCCCTGAACTGGCAAATCCTTACCAACAAGTGTATTACCACTGTGTGTATTATGGAGAAAGTGCCAGCTTCATCACATGGACTGGGATCTGAAATCCTTAGGAAATACGTGTTCATACCTATCTCTGACAATCCATCCCTCTGCTACCTTTTCTGATTTGTACAGTCATGTGCTCTTCTTTGGCTAATGTATTTGGAAGTGCATTGTTAAAGGAAAAACAACTTTGACAATATATTTTTGTAAAATATATTCTTTTGGACTCAGTATTTTTAAAGTTAACTTGAAGTCTTGAGTGTCCAGGTTAGCCGTGCTCTAAGACAGGGAAGATTTGCCAGAAAGCAGTGATTTTCCTCAACTTCTTTTAAAAATCTCTGAAGCTGTTCTCAGTTAAACACCCAAAATGGTAGTGTTACATAAAAACTTCAAATTGCACTTCTTTAAGGGGATACTCAGAGATCACTCACCTTTCACTTTAAAAATAAAACCTGCTGCCTTGAAACAAAACTGATTAATAATCAAATATATATTCGTCATAATATTTGGTGTGTTTTGCAATACATACTGTTTTGTTTCTTGAATTTCATTTAGCAAGGACAATGAAAATGCTCCATGAAATTAAGTCATGAAAACATTTCTGCCTGATTAGCTTTCATAGACTTAGTAGCTTAAACGTTGCGCTATCGCTGTATCATAAGAACACTTTTCTTGTAGAGTTGTGATGCTTACAGGTTCCTGTTGTAACTAGTACTTGAGACTGTATTCCCCATACCAAAAGAATTTAACTTGAATATACGTTGAAGCAAACGTTTCCTATAAATGGTACTAAAATAGAGATCTGATTTATAAATCACAACCATTTTGAGTAGGAATTACGTTATTAGCCTTAATTATTTTATTTTTTCTGGTATTTAATGCTGTTAATTCAATCTCCTGTCCCTGAAAGCAGTGGTAGCGAGTGGAACATTATAGGAAGTGCACGTAGTCTCATGCGTGTAGCTGACATGTGTTGGTGATCCTGGGCAGTCTGTATCTGCTGCCCTCTGACTTTTACTGCATCTAATGAGAAATTGCACTTTGCTGGGGAGAAAAACAAACGCTGGACTGCTGTTTTACTGATGATGCAGGAAGCTAACCAGTATTACTATATTAGAAACAAAGATACAATTTTCTACAGAAGTGCTGAGCTTTTGTACGTTTAATAAAATACAATTTTCAGAAGATTGGTCTGCGGGCTTCTTTTTTTGTTACCTTTAAGCATGGCACACCTTGTGTCCAGGTACATGGAAGATTAGTTTGTGGCTTCTAGGCGAGCTAGTTTTTTACTGTTGGTGAAGATGAGTGTTCAACTGGGTTTTGTATAACCTGCAACTATTTCCCCATCTTGGGAAAACTCTTTCATTTTTTTGCATGCTTAGTTTAGGAGCTGGCTCCCTTTGCAGCCAAGTAGCATCCTGCCTTCTGCAGTCATTTTGTCTCTCTTTCCCTGCTGACTGTATGTAGCGACTACTCACAACTTCTTGTATTTAAGTATCCCGAATTAAGAAGTGCTGAGTCACATTGATACAAGTGATATCAGCTCTCAGTTTAAGCAGATGAAAAATTACTAATGCCAGGTGGAGCTGGACTTCAATCCTTGCATTCAAAGCACTTGTCTCAGGGCGTACCCTCCTCCATACCCACACAATGATTAACGCAAAACACACTATCAGCTTGAGTCCACTGCAGTGTTAATACTTTATGCAAGACAGAGACTTTTTCGTGAAGTCTTATGTACAGGTTATACCTACTCACCAAACCTACAACTCATGTTTTTGTTTGTTTTAGTACTCAGTAGCAAAAACTAAAACTCAAAATGAGTATTGCAGTTCTGCAATATCCTGGGACCTGATGTGTGATGTTTAGAAATAGCTCTCTTAACAATGCTTTTTGTCTCACGTTAGAATCCTTTCAGGTAAAACAGCTGCTGCCAGAAGAGAGGAATAAAAGACAGCATTAGTCTGTTTTAATACTTTATTTTATTCTACAAATACAGTACAAAAATAGATTTTTTAGAAACATAATTAAATGAAAAACATTTTCTTGCATTTTGAAGTCTTCCTCTGTAACAGCATCCAGCAATAAGTAGACCATATTTTTCTCTTTAAAAATATAGACTGTCAGTTTAATGTGGTTTTAAAGATACTGCAAAATACAGATCAGTGTTTCTGTTTCTAAACTGCAGGAAAAGCTTGTATAGATTTAACATTCCTCTCAACGGTTTTTAAGAGCTTAAGTACTAGATAACATTTTAGAAAACCTCCCTGGTTTCACTGAATTTCTTTTCTGACAACACTGCCAGATTTACACATTTTTTTTCCAGAACAATACCAAACAGTCTTGATAAAACAAAACTGAAACACGTATACGTTTTAAATGACTTAAGATGACACATTTAACCTTAAGTTTGAAACAAGGACAGGGCTTCTTCCTTCTAATGCACAAGATTTCTGAAAGTAAAGGAAGGCTGAAGACCATAGGCTAAAAAGCCAAAGCTGAGTTTTCACAAAAGGCACATGTGTTCTTCAGAAAGTAAATTTTTGGATTCCTCTAAATCTTGATTGCATGTTTCATGACACCTTAGAGGAAGTATTTCCCCCTCTGTGATGATGAGACAGACGGTGAGACTAGAACTCTACCTCACTACTGATTTGGATAAAGTATGAACTGAAAGTACTGAAGAGGACATTAGCAGTGTCTTGGCCAGCTCACCACAGACTGTTAAACAGCAGCTGCATGTTTTAGTTCTGGACAAGTAGGAAAAATGGAAAGGAGAAAAATGGGAAGAGATAGTGCTAATGAAATGCCTCAGAAAATGGATTTATTACAGTGCTAAGTGATGCTAAGTGATATTTACAAAAGAGAACAAAAAGAGACCAACTTCATTTAGAGATCTTAGAAGGTCCAACTCTGCATCTGCTTCTCCTAGGTTCAAGGATAAAGGGATGAACTTAATCATCCACAACAGCAAAAGATATTCCTGATGCAGAATTAGGTTGGTCCCTGATAGCTCAGAAACACAAGTGCACAGAAGAAGATCTTAACTGGCATAGGATACATTTGATGTGACAGTTATGTTCTTGCATCTGGAAATGGTAAAGAAATGCTTGTTTTGATCACAGTTTCTCAAAAGGAAACAACTGTGCTGCCTCTCCCTTTTTTTCTCGCTTGCTCTTTTTGGTTGTCTGCTCTTCCTTCTGCTTCTCTACCTGGCGATTTTGGGGCCAAGAAATTGCCACATCCCGTCCTGCAGTTCCTGAACTTGGACCTCCTTCTTCATCAGAGGAGAATCCAGCTCCTTTCTCTGTCTCAGGTGCAGATGACTCAGTCTAAACAAAAAAAAAAAAAGGCCATGAAAATGGAAAAGGAAGCTCTAGGAATCACTTGTAACTAAAAAGGTTCATTTTCTGTCACAGTAGCTCTCAATGACATTACAAAAGTTGGCTGTTCTTGTCTGGGCTTCTCACCCAAAGCAGTGTGTTTCTATTTCTGAACGTCAAGCATTCTTCCAACTCAAGCAGGTGTTTTAGGTCACAGAAGAATAAAAATTAACCATCTTTAAAAAGATCATGCTTTTCACCTTTCGCAACAGGGAAAGGATTAAGAACTAATATCTGAGTTCATACAAAAGAGCAGCCCACTGACATTCTAATAGCTACATACTTGGCTTAGAGGAAGAAATTTAGGAAAGGGGTATATCAAAACAGAAGAGTAATATAAAAATAAAAGTGCTTTGTTAAACAGTAGTCTCTTGTAAAATAATACTTAATCTTTCATGGCTGTTTCATGACTGTTGGATTTTTGGCGTAGATTTTTTTTAACTAGTTGTTAGTCAAATATTAACAGGAAAGAGAAAGATTTTTGAGCGATTACATTCTGAAGTTCTACACTCTACTGCTGGAAAAATAACACATTGGAAATACTGGAAGAAAATCTCTCCGTAGAGAAATATCTTCCTGAAAAAGAATATAGCAGAAATGCAGAATACCTTGATGGAATAGCGTTGCTTCAGTCTCTCTCTGATAAGAAGTCCTTTTGTCAGCAACTTCCAATTCCCCAGAGCTCTCTTCTCACGCTTCTGTGTGGTATTAACATTGAAAAGAAAAAGAATCACTATTTCAAGTTCCAATGTGTTTACATTGACAGAAAATATAAGTTTGAAGACTTTAAGTGGCAGTTAAAAAAAAAAACACACACAAACCACCAACTTAAATGCATCACATTAAAAGATTATAGGCTGGTAGGATTCTTAGGAGTATGATGTATTGGTGTCCGCTTATCTGCTAAGCGTATTAATTACTGTCACTTTCTGATATGTGCACTCACTGTGTAAAATACACTGGAGCCTCTTCAAAAAGTTTAACCTCATACATGTATTCTTCACATTTCCCAGGAGCCATGGAAAACTGTTCCAAAGATTTCACTATTTCAGATAAAACTACACCCTTGTATTGCTTCCCATTGCAGTACAGACAGCAAGCCCCAAATAAGGCATTTGGGGGATGCCATTAGCCTCTTACCATCATAGAGCTGTGTCCACTGCTTACATAGCCGACCTTTTATTGTCCACAGCTTAAATTAAATTTAACAGTAAGGAGGCTGCAAAAATAGTTCTCACCTCCTTCTCCTTCTTTTCTATTTCTGCTTGTTCATTCTCCCAGGCAGCAATGAGCACCTCTTTATATTCTTCACAAACAACGTAGCCATCAGTACTAGGAAGGAGAACAGAATCCTCTGTCAGCTACTAGAAGAAAAAAAAAAAAGGGAGCAAATGCCTGCTGACCCAGCCAAACTAAAAGTTGATGAATACTGACAGAACTGACTAAGCTGTCTCATAGGATCTGTGTGTGTAATTCGTCAGCTATCCTCCGCACACAAGTGCAGACCCTTTAAGCATATAAAGTCACTTCTGCTTGCCAGGGACATTAACTCTACTACCACAGCTAGCACAAAAGAGGAGGACATGTCCTCCTTAGCACAGGGGATACTGCTTCTGCAGAAAATCGAAATCCCTCAGCTGCAGCAAAGCACCTTTACGTACACTGGGTGCGAGTAGCCACCATGAAAATCAAATCCTGTGATTGCTTGAGCACAGTCAATGTCCAGCTTCCGTGCCAATCTGTTCAGGTTGGGGAGTCTGAGCTGCACACAGCCAACGGGTAACATGGATGGCAAGAAGAGATAGACGTTTCCATACTCATTCCGAGGAACCTGTTATTGCAGAATTAAAGAGAAATGACACTCCTGCCCTCTGGAGAGAGGCGAAAATCCCCGCTGCAATTCAAGGTCTCTCCTCTATTTCTGGCCTTCTACATTCATAGTACCATATTCATATTCACATATCATATTCACATGAAAAGGCTCAAGTCTATATTTTAGCTGCATGGTTATCTCCTAGTTATGTTCTCCAACCAGGCCTTGTTACTCTGGCTGTAATGCACAGAATTAGCAAAACAAAGATGGGGTAGGTAAGTTGGATCAACTGAATTAGAAAGTCAGCTGCCTTTCATTACTCAGCATTACTTGGACTCAGGAACAAAAGGCCTCAATAAAACTTTCACCATTTCTCTCTTGGGTACAGTTACCTCAGAACACTAAACCTCAGTTCAGATGTTACTGACTGATCTCACCTTACAACTCACATATAACTTCTGGAAAAATAAAGCCCACAGCTTCATACAAAACAATTCTTTTAACACCAACACTGCCCTCCTGGCTACCTTTCCATCCACTGCTATAGGTGGCTGGTACTCCTCTGTTTGCCAGCGACCAAACAGTGCCAGGTCCTCTTTGTCCCGGTTTGCAGGCTCTGCAAGGCGTGCCTTCCTTGCCTGGTTGGAATATCCCTTCACCATCTGTGCAAAGACAGAGATCAAACTTGTAACACCACAAAAACAAGCTGCCAGTGATTTCAGACTTTCCTGGGACAAAAGAGGCATCAGAAAGAAATGCCTATTTCCTGTCTTCAGTATCTACTGCTTATAATGATAACTCATGCCTCCTGTATGGTACAGGGAGCTAGATTCCCAAGTTTAAATGGAAGAGGATGAAAAGGGTGCAGTTCTGCTAGACACCCTTGGAGTGGGAAGAACAGACAGCTGGGATTTGGGTAGATTGTATGCCCAGTAAGTGGACAGATGCGTGGTGCTGCTACAACATGCAAGCAAGTAGGAAATCTACATCTGCCAACAGAAAGAAGACAAAAACAAAATAAACCAAACCAAAACAAAACTTCAACTTCAGAGGGCAGACATTGCGCAGGAGGAAGCCAAACTCTCTTACCTTGTAAGGTACTTCTCCAATCCTCACTACTCGAGCCTGCTTTAGCCAAGTGTCCTTGGAGTGGAGCGTGTGTACACAATCTCTTAAAAGGTCCGAAGAAAACATTTCTATTAGAGACTTTCAAACCTTTACTCACATGCTAGAAATGGTAAAAAAGCTGTATCTAACTGGTATGCAAATGCTGTCTGAATTGCTAAATCTCACACCCTATCCATGCATGTGGCCTGAGACTGTTGTTGATGCCACTGTGGTCTTAACACCAATTAACTCTTTAATTTGTTACAGAGACACACTCCACTCACCTGGAGTAGACAGCCTCTCCCCTGCAGTACCCTAGGATAGCAGCTGACTCAGGATAGATTGCCTGATACTTCAAGAGATGCCTCTTTAGTGCATAAAGAGGGTGGTTCTTGTACTCTCCAATTGCTGTTGGTAGAGGTTGATCTTGAAGCTTAACTTGAAACTGTAGGAATTACGCAAAAGAGAGTGATTTTGCAGCTCTCTTGTATTAAACATTTAAGAAAATAGTAATCATTATAGTCTGTATCAAAGGAAAAAAACACCAGGAATTTTATCAGGTGAACCAATGTACCAAAGCACTCTTGTTGCACACAGACACTTAGATGTGCACCCAGATCTATGTATCCTAAAGACTCTCTCCAAGAAGGGTAATGCTAGTCTGTACAGAAACTCATGCTGGTATGTTTTCAGAATGAGCTGTCCAATACTTTTGCTATCTGTATTTCTCTTAACAGCCTCTATCTGACTATTATTTGAATCGTATCATTGTATATTCTACTTAAAACAAAAATATTTCAAGTTCAATAGAAACTTCCTCATGGAACTGTTACTAATGATTTTTACGTGAATGAGAATCCAAGGACTGAACTCATGGTATTAAAAGTCCTGAAAAAAATGATCATCATTTACCTCCTTTTCCTCCTTCTCGTCTCTTTCCACAAAGGGACTTCTATATGGCTGCAGCGTGTCCTCCCACCACTCAGGGTCCACACGGTTCTTCCTCGTTGTGGTCATCCACACTGGGTCATATCTTTGTGTCACGTCCTTGACGCTCCCATCGTTGTCAAATCCCACAACGTAGTAAAGTGGCTTTGTGGAATATCTGAAGCACTGCTGGGGCTGACCAACACTGCCATGAACGCAGTCCACACACACCCACTTGTTCTCACGCTCAAGGTAAACCTCTAGCCACTGGTCTGTGCCAACGACTTTCCTTACCAGCTGCTGCCCATCATCCTCATCACTAGAAATGATTTTGTTCCTCTTTCTCGATGCATGAGGCAATGCTGGAGCCATGCTTTTGGCTGGTCTGGGCTCAACTCCAGAACAATTTTTGGATTGCTTTGATTCTGAAGTCTCAGTTTTGGGGCTTTTGATAGACGTTAGCTTTGATTTCTGGGAGCCCAATGACCTTCTCTGTTTTTTAGATACAGTTACGAAATCCTCATCAGAGAGATCACTCTCCTCCTCTGAAACCTCAAAGTCTGAAACACTGCCCTCATCACTTCCACTCTCTTCTTTGTAACACACTTTGGAGGCCACTCGTCTCCTGCGATCGTTCTTGGGCTTGACGGGCACATCTTTTTCCCCTAAACCACTCTCCTCATTACCAATTTCCTTCTGCTCCTGGCTGCCTGAAGTCAGCTTCGACTTGTGTGTCCTTTTGGTCCGAGCAGTTCTGGGTTTCTCTGGCTCCTTGTTGTCTTCTTCACTCCCTGAGGATTTCTCATCCTTCTTGGCTTTTTTGCAGGGACATTTTTTTGCCACAGCTTTGGGTGTTGTGCCAGAGCTTTCCCGCCCTTCAGAGGTACTGCTGAGTGACTGCCTCTTGGATGAGCCTTTTCCCTGCAAGAAAGAGGCTAGGTCACTTTTACCATAGCTAACAAAAAGCAGGGGAAAAAAAAAAAAAAAAAAAAAGAAGATAACACTGAGATCAGCATGAGGTAAATAAAGACCAAAGGCATGGTCAATTTGCATATCTTAGGGACTTGAAAACTTCAGGCAGGTGGATGAAGAGAGATGTACTCCAGCAGCATTTCCTGTCTAAGTTTTTAAAAATATTCAGTTCATCAACTGAAAAATGAGAGAACATAAAAAATACTGTGCTTAAACATACAAAATAAGAGTTTTTTGTTTGGTTGGTTTTGTTTTTAGAAAGGATAAATCTAAAACTTAAGGGTTTGCGTCTCCTGTAGGACAGACAGAAGAACACTATTACCATCCTGGTTCATGCAGTAAGTGATTCACTTCAAGCTGCAACAGCCAGGCAGCTTTTGCACTCCTTTTGGGGAGTGACTGATTAGAGAATTCTACAAACCCTATGAAAATTACCTTTGCTGTTGTCTCCTTGAGAGGAACAGGCTGAAGAGACAGCACAAGGCGACACAGTAGTTGTAATGCTCGGAGAATAATTAAAAATATCTGCAAAAGGAAAAACAAAGCGTGTTTAACCTTTTTTTAAGGTACATGAAAAAAATCTCAAAACTCTTTGACAGCTCACAAACCATTTTCATTCCTAGCTTTTACCCAGCACTGTAGACACTGACAAAGACATGCAGGTAGCTCAGCTGCTATAGTATCAAAGCACTGCACAGTTGTCTTTGGCTCTTATTTATGGTACAACAGTGACAGAGGCACTGCTGTGAACTCACAGATAAAGACCCAAGAGGCTAAATGACCCATCCTGCTGGAGCACATGGTGAGTCACCATAGTCCCATCTACTGTATCAGCCTCTTGTTCTTGAGGCAAACTGAGTAAGATGACTCTAAATTCTCCTTCCCAAATGTGGCCGAGGCCAACAACATACCATAAGCTGAACCCAGCAGAAATACCAGCTATTCAGAAAATGGCATTACAGTCACAATTCAGTGCTAACAGCTGTGACCCAGCACCTGCTTTCCTGCATGGGACTTCTAAGTGCCTAAGCCAGGCTTGCTTTGTCTTTACCTCCTGTCCCAGGAAGTGGCATCTCTATTTACAGAACAGGGATGCAAAGACCACAACAACTGCTTTGTGACACAGAAGCTACAACATCCAATTTATCAGCAACAAGGCAAAGCTGCAAGCCACACGTCTGCAAAGCAGCAGCTCTTTCAGTTCTTTCTTAGTCACAGTTCATACTGAGGAACTTAATCACAGAAGAACTCCAGACAAAAATAAAACAGAAAGAAAAAAGCAGGGAATACACTAAATCACCAACTTGTTTTCTCCAAATTCACCCCTCAAACACCACCTTGTTTGCAATGATCTAGCATCCAAATTCAGCAACCAACCCTGCAGTTCCCAGTCACTTACATGAACCAACTCTTCATCGTCTCGTGCAGCATAGATGGCAAAGCGCCTCTCCAAGGTTGACTGAAGGGGCTCTCCTTTTTCAATGGAGAGCTCATCATTGACAGTGAAGGTTCCAATAAACCTGAAATGTTGAGACACCTACTTATTATCTACCATTGTGAGTATATTCTTACACTTCATAGTTCATCCTTTCCTTCTTCACAAAGAACAGCCTCTCACTCTTGTATTTAAAATTACTGAAAATTTTTAATTACATTTACCCCTCTCCCTGAACCCTTATTCTACATTCTGTATGACAGCAGGACTAGCAGAGAGCATTTTACCATTTCACGAAGTTGGAAAGGTAGAGAATGTCCACTTGGCCTGCAGACACTTTTGTGAAGTGTGTGGGGATGATGGACAGACCAATGGCATGAAGATCTGGCTGGCTGCAGATCCTGTTCCTATAGAAACCATTCGCTAATAAACACAAGAGGTGAACCTGAGAGAAGAAAGTTTCTATAGTGAGTTCAAACAAGGTTTTCTTTGCTGGAACTACTGTCCATGGTTAAAAATGAGGATACCTCTACTGCTCCTTTTGACAGAGACAGGCAGCTACAAATAAGATGGGCACAGGACTGTCATCTAATCACCATCATAATAGAGAAAAGCCTTGAAGTTCCTGTCAGTGCCTCCTGCTCACTTGACTGACAGTTTACATGAATAGAATGAACAGATACACACAATGGGGAAACACACCCCCTACTCACATCTCTTTTCACTTGGAAATTTACTAACACAGTCATGGATGTTTCTAACTTACAGTTCAAGAGAAGTCCAGTGAGCATCTGTCTGGACTACAGCCTTTTATTTTTTCTCTTGTAGCCATGACCCCAAATTATTTTGATCAAAAATTACTTTCTTCCTCATTACAGACCAGTTCAGAGATTTTACATTCATTTTTTCCTCTGCCAGGTTTCTTTGTGACCAATACCTTATGCGTGTCCTCACGAACCTCCTTGCTGAAACGTTTCATCATTCTCCGAAGATAGGTCTCAAACTCAGATTTCCTTTTTTCTCTGCATAAGATTACGGAAGAAATGGATGTTGTAGTTTTCTATGGATCTGCCTTTCTAGATTCATGAGATGCGCTCCACTGCCTTCCCTGTTCTTACCTTCTCTCTCTTTTCTTACGTTGTTCTGGCGTTTCAATCTCTATCTCAACCGGATTGCTTGGCAGCGCCACTGAGGAATGAACAGCAGCTTCTTCTAACTTATCTGTGACAGGTTCCTGGAGTTCTAGAAAACCAAACCAAAACAAAACATTACTAAAAATACGCAAATGTGGAATATTTGCCATAGGAAGGACTGACAATGGGTAAAAACCCACCCACTCCTCCTCATGTGTTCAAACAACCTACAAAGAGAATGTCCCCAGTAATTATCAGTTCCTGGATCTTCTGTAACACAGTGTCTACTCAGCTTTTTCTAGTAACTGGGGGATGATAGTCAACTGCCACTGAGGAATCAGCTCAGCACAGTCTAATGACAAGTGACTGCAACAAGCAAATTTAATCATGAGAAAGCTGAATGAAGCAGATACCACCCAAAGAGTACTTGTACTGAAACAAACAAACAAACAAACAAAACAACAACAACAACAACAACAACAACAAAAACACAACTGACTTCACTTTAGAAGGCATAAATCTATAGCAGCAAATTATGAAGATTATGATCATCATGATTCTTACAGGTTGTTGGTAGAAACCTCACTGAACAGCTCAGTTGATTGCACCTCCATTTTTCTTTACAAGGAAGTCAAGAGTTTTGAATGTTCAGACCAATTCATTCTTTGCTTCTCTCAGTATTAAACAATGCTAATAGCTAAGAAAGTGCTATACATGGTAGCATAACCCTAACAAACACCAAAAAATTGTCAAATTCAAAGCTTTACCTTGAAGTCAGTTGTCTGTTTTTTTCCTACTTTGGAATCATTCTAGAAGTATTGTGAGATATGACCTTTTAATATAGAACATACATGGAACCTGGCACATGGAATATACTCAGTACACTTAGAGTATGTATTTACCTGAATCCAAATGGGAAATGGCTCAAAAATCAAATTACAAAAAGACCCATTGTGTACAAGAATATTTACTGCTTGGAACAAACATGCAATTGTTACCTTCCACATCCTCCCATTCATCTTCACTTTCATCATCGTCATCAGTATTGTCTTCATCCATCTCCTTTTTAACAGAAGATTCTCTCTTCAACTTTGTCTCCTTCTGAGGGGGCTTCAGTGAATCACTATTAAAATTACCAAAATGGTTTTAGCATCACAAAGTTCAGGTGCTTGTTTATTTAAAAAAATATATAGAAAGAAAATATTTAAAATGGGGAAATATATGAAGCATGACCTCTACATCTGTAACAACAGATGCAAAGGTTTTGAATATTTGACACGTAAACCACAGATGTCGTCTCAGAAAAGCAAGCAATCTTTGCCATAAATAACCACAGGTTCATTGGGCAACATTTTTTCAGTGCAAACTTAAATCTTAGTTCTTCAAGGTTGTTTAGGAAAAAAGATGCTTGAACCTAAAAAAAAGGTCCCATCCTTTTTAACAGCTTGTATAAATGAGTTCTTGGAGAATTTGTTCATTGAATAATTTGTCCTTACCAAACCTTCACAGAGTACTGGGATTGGAACCGTTTCTGTCTCACTATGCTAATACCAAAGGATCTGGTTGGCCAGTGAAGTGAGACCAGTTTCATTTCTTCTTATTGATACATTCCCTATAGAAATCACGGCAAAACCATACTAATGTTGTATTTGGATTCCTAAAAAACACAGAGGAATTATATGTTTAAAAGTTTCTGCTCATCATTCTACACCCTAATCTCAGGGTCATATTTCTATTCGTGCTAGATTCCATAAAACCTCCCTCACCCTATGTAAAAAATAGAATAAAATAACATCATATATTGAAACCATTGTTTTGAAAAGGCTCAGATATTTGCTTCCCATATAGACGGTCTTCCTCAAGACTGATTCTGCAATCAGACAGTATGTCTGTTAAAGTGTGTGGCACAAATGAACTAAACTGGACTTCTAGCCTAAAGCAATCTACTCACGTGCATATTTGCAGTAAAAGACCCTAAAAAAAATATAAACAATCAACAACCAGAAACAGAGAGCCCCTCTATACTCTAATGATGAATAATAAGTAAACTTACCTGCAGGTTTGCTCTTTACTGTGATTTCCTTTATTTTCTGTGATTTTTTTATTTTCTTTTGCTAGCAATTTTACCCCTTTTTGTTTTGAAGGTTTATTTGCTGACTTGGAAACTCCAGGATCAGAGTCTTCTTTCTTCTTCGTAGCTGGAACTTTGGGTTTGCTCTTCTTTATACTGGGCTTCTTCTCTTCAAAATCATCTGCATCGGATAGAAGACAAGAAGCTATGTCAAAGGATCAAATCTCACCTCCGTAGCAATCAGAAAAAAATACCTCCACAGACTTCGTTAGAAGCAAATTATCCACTAGTTACATAAGAAAGCAAACGCTCAACATGAAGAGCACATCATCGTTTTGTAGGAAACAGGCAAGAACTGCACAACAGCTCCAGGAACGCACTCATCACAACGCAGTGAACAAGAAGTACACAGAGATCCCTGCGGTCCTACCAGTGGGGTCAGTTAAAAACAAGCCCCCTGGTCATCCAAGCAGCTTCTCCCCCCTCCAGTCCCACACAACGGCCCCTGTCCCTCCTCGCAGCCCCAGGTCCTGGCGATGGCCGCCCGCTCGCACCCACCTGCCTCCTCCTCCTCCTCTTCCTTCTCCTTCTTCACCTCATCCCGCGGCCCCCCGGGGCGTTTCTTGCTGGCGGTCGCCGCTGGGATGGAGGCTTTGCGTTTCCTCGCCATGGCGCTACAGCGGCCGCGGACACCCGGCCCCCTTGTCTGCCCGCCCCACAGCCCGCCCCGGCGGAGAGGAAGGGGACGGGGAAAAGAAGGAAGAGGAAGGGCCATAGCGGCTCGCGGGAGAGTGTTTGAAAGATGGCGGATGAGGTGGATCAGGTGAGCGGCTCCCTCCGGCTGGGAGGCACCGGGGAGGTCTTCGCCGAGCCCTGGCTCCCGGCCGCTGAGCGCCGTGGTGGCGGCGGGGCCCTTCCTGGCGCCTCGCCGCCATTTGCTGGGCTCCTTCCCTGCCTCCCGCCTGCTCCCCGCGCCTGTGAGGAGAGCGAAGGGGGGCGTAAGATGGAGGCGGCCCGCCGAGGGGGTTCGGCTGCACAGCTGAGGTGTGGAAGCCGTCGGCTGCGCCTCTCTGAGGGAGAAATGGGTGACGTGTTGGGGGTGGGGGTGTAAAAAGGTGTTCACACTTCTTAGACGTGGTCCTGAAAGTTTGCTTTCCTCACAAGGAAGAGACTTCAGCCCATAGGGTGGCCGGGTCTCTAACCTGCTTTGAGGCTTGGCAGAACTGAGGTGTGGTGCTCGCCTCAGCTGGGGCTGTCTGTGTCACCCAGCTGGCTGATGTGGGCTCGTGAAACGGGTGTGGTTTTGTTTTTTTTTTTTTAGCTAGAGCAGTGTGGTGCTACAGATACGGTACTTTCTGTTACCATGCTCCTTTGTGCAGATTAGACTTTCTCTTTTAGTACTGACAATGCTTGTGGATTAAAAAATACAGCTCTTATGACAGTATGCATGAGGCACTTTTTGGTGCAAACTAGCCAGACTAACAGACTATCTAGTCTGTTAACTAATTCTGTACAGGCTGCTGGACATCTGTAGAGTATTAATATCATCTGCACTTAGAGTCACCAGGAAACAGAAAGAGTGTTTCAAAACAGCCAGCTTCTGTGTCCTTACATGTTTGTTTTCTTTTTCAAATGTTGAGGAATCTAGAAGTTCACAGTCATCTTTATAAATAACTTTATTGTGTTTTTTAGCAACAAACAACAAATACTGTAGAAGAGCCACTTGATCTCATCAGACTCAGTCTAGATGAGCGAATCTATGTTAAAATGAGGAATGACAGAGAACTGAGAGGCAGACTACATGTAAGTAAAACTCAGAACGCTACTATGCTTACTCAGCCAAGCACTGGGCAACATTTTTTATTTGCAACACTTTATTATACAAGCTTACCTGTAACATTCTATTGATTGTTCAAACAATTAGTTTAAAAGCACAAGTAATTAATTGTATCTCATGATTAAATGTGGAGAAGTGGCTGGAGAAGGTAGGTTAAAGGTTATCTTAGTAGCAAGGGTTGAACCCTTTCTTCTTTCAAAAAGTGTAATATGTTCAGGGGCAAAATTGAATTTGTTCAGTACTCTGCTATAAAAAGCTCCTCTAGAGATTTAAAGATGCTTTTTTTTTTTTTTTTTTTTTTTGCCTGTGGTCTTCTAGATGATATCATGTAATTAATTCCTCTGCTTCTGACTTCTGTTTCCATGTCTGTAAAGTAAGTAACGATGCAGACATCTTCTTGTAAAGGACTCTAAGGTCTATTTAGACTGAAATAACAGTCATTATCAAACAACTTTCTTATAAGGCATGCCCGTGAAGGTATACTGGGATATGTACTTTGTTGGATTCTCTGCAAATTTCATTTAAGTGCTTCTTCTGAGCGTAATATGTCTCTTTGTAGAAAACCAGTCTGTCTCATTAGGTCTGTCATTCTTCCTGAATACAGTACAGTGTTGTGGAAGAGAGCCAGTTGCCCAATGTATTAATAAAGTCTCAAACTCATTTGGGAACACAAAGATGAGAACAGATCTGTGATGCGCTGGTGTAATTCTTGATGTGCTTTTGTAGGGTGGAGCTTGTGCTTATTTTAAATTTTTCTCACACCGTATGAGTTACAGTTTTCATGGCCATTTAATTTGCCCCAGACAAATTCTGGGAATGTAGACTGATGGGAGAAAGTTGTTTTGACATAATGGTACATTTTGGTCAAAATCAGGCTAAAATAATTGTCTGAATGTCTTGCTAAAATTGTAATTTTATTGAGTTTGAATTTTTGAAGAAATAATTAACTTTATTCCTACAGGCATATGATCAGCACTTAAATATGATTCTGGGTGACGTAGAAGAAACTGTAACAACAATAGAGATTGATGAAGAAACCTATGAAGAAATTTATAAAGTAAGGACTTCGGTGTATTTATCTCTACTGAAAACTTTTTTCAAGCTAAACTATGTCGTGTGGTTAAAATAGTGTATTAATAACTACTTTCTGGACTAAAATCTAGCAAGTTTCAGACAAGTTGTGGTGAAAGTCCAAAGGATGTGGAGAGACTTGCTGTTGATTCTTTTGATCTCGTCAGCATGACAGAGTTATGCATCTGAGCTGACATTTGTTGGAGTTGTTTCTGGTGTTTTGTTATGATTGAATTTGGTCTTTGGTGCTTAGCAGGTGTTCTGTAAACTATCTTTTTGTAAATTTAAACTCTTCTTTCCTTCTTCATAGTCTACCAAAAGGAATATTCCGATGCTCTTTGTCAGAGGTGACGGCGTTGTGCTTGTAGCTCCCCCGTTGAGGGTTGGCTGAAGCAACCAAGGATTTAACCTTGTGGGAAGGTTTCAGGCCCTTGGACAATGGTTTGTGTTTTGATCATGTGTCTCAAAACTGTGTACACATTTTTGTAGGATGTTTTTGCCTGTTATTTTTGGAAGGAAAACAAATTTATCTTGCAGAATGTGCATGTAGTCAGTTGAAGCAGTGTAAAACAACCACATTTCCCTGAATTAATGTAACTGCTGTAAATTGGCTGTCTTGTCACATCAGTAAAAAAAAAAAAAAATCTTTTTTTTTTTTCAAATCTTGGGAATAGCAGTGTCTTTGTTTCAAATAAACTTGGCTTATCTTTCAGATTTGACTTGTCATATTTTTGTTGAAGATATTTTTATGTACTAATATAGTCCTAATGCTATATTAGTTGTATGTGAATTTACTTTCTGAGAAAGTAGTAATTTGAGTATGTTGTGTTAATTTTTGTCCTTACTAATACTTAAGTCTTGCAGATTAACATTTATGGTGGGGACAGCATTACATTAATCTATGGTGCTATAATTTATGGCTTTTCTGTGTTCAAATTCTCTAACCTTATCCTTGTGGCAGGGAAATTGTATGTGTGCATATATATACCCACATGTGCATCTCCCACTTATGATACATGAAGAAGTTTTTATAGTGTTTCAGATACTTCTATTACAGCATTATTAACAGAACAATGGTTTGCAAACACGTAAGTAGGGAACAAAGATGCTCTCTCACATGCTCTTGAGTTTCTCTTGAGTTGCCTATTGCATGCGTTCATTTTCCACTGTCTGTGGCTTGCTTCAGTTCTTGAATACATGAAATTCTGCAAAATGCTTAAGATGCTTATTGGTTATCTGCTGTGAAGGTGTACTGGAACCCTGAACAAAGTCCTTTTCTTAATATGTAGTTTCTCAGGCCTGCGCTACTTGCAGATTATTCTCCTAGGGGGGTAAAAAGGTTTGAGTACAGTTACTCTATGCATTGTTTAAGTATGTTTGAAAGGCATACCTGGACAACTGGTCTACACTGGGACACTTTTTACAGACCTTGACTCATGACTTTATAAATTTGTCTAGGTTCTTAGGCGTGCTCTTTATGGTTGGCAAAAGCAGCTTGCTTTGTCCCTTTGTTCTACAATTAAAATATTCTTAACTTACGATGTCCATAACCTGTGACAAGGGTGAGGAATGCAAGATCTACCTTGGTAAGCTCCAAGCTGGATCCTTTTTAAAGGAATGCTAACTTTTTTTTTTGGCAATAAATTATATATAGCCTCAAAATGTGAATGAATACTTCATGCACTCAGAAATAAAGAGAGTAGGGACTAATACAAAAACCTCTGGCTTAAAGGCAGCATCCTTTGCTGCTCTCATGAAATGTTCTCTAGTATTGGAATAGATACAAAAAGTAGGAATGGTAGCTGAAGCTGAAGTAGTGAAGCTATTACTGAGAATTAGTGTTAATAGCAATTACATTAAACTTTTTATCACGTGTAGATTTACATGTATATTCCTTTTACCGCAGCCTAGAAAGGACAAGTCATTCCAGTTGTATACACATGCAAGAATCTGTTACCTTAAAGCTGTGCACGATGTTATTTTCATATATAGGTACCTTATATGCAAAAGAGAGGAAAAAGTATACATACAACTTAAAATTCTTAACATTATTTGAATGATGAGAAGGTATGCAGTGGCTTTGCGGTTGGCTTCCTTCACTATATCATGCTTGTTTTGAAGTTGGTCTGGGCTGGTTTAAAAACAACTGTTGTCTGTGACCTGTATCTCATCCATCCCTAGCATGCCACCTCTGCAAGAGTTAGCTCAATTCCTGTTCCATGGGTGCAATGCTCCTTGATGTTGGAAGAAACCTATGGATGCTGTAATAGTTCCCCTTTTGAATTGATACAAGGATGACTGTTCTGAGATCCTCTTTAACATATTATCTTATCTCCTATTACTCCAGAAAGCCAGAATAGATAGATCTGGGGAGAGCAAGAATGGGTGAACATATAGTCTTCCAGTTTCCAGGGATCTACAAATCTGTTATCTTTCACAGAACCTGATGGAGTTTTCTTCAATTAATGAGTCTACATCCATCTAGCAGTCTTGTATTATTACAGGATGTCACGGGCTGAGTACACGTTCTCTGAAGAAATACTTCTAGTTTTGCCTTTGTATAGTTCGGACTTGGTTTTTAACTTGCCACCTGTTACTTTCATGTGATGCCTCTTTAATTCTGTGCGGCACTGCTGTCTTCTCAGTATTGAGATAGCAGATTACATGTTTACTTTTTCGTCTTTTCTACTCCTAATTGTCCTTCAGTTTTCTCTTTCCTAGACTGCAAAGGGATTTCCTATTTAACTGTTTTGGGGGAAAGCTGCTCCATTCATTTTGTACTATGATTTTTTAATTGAAGAACTGATGTGATACACAAGGTACAGGCACATCAAGAACTTCTACGCTGATAAACTTTAGAGTAGATAACTGTTAACAGTTATGCATTTTGAGAATGCTAATGGAGATATGTGGTGTAAAGTTCTCTTTACTTGAACCATATATGCCTGCATAACATGCTTATCTATCTAGTAATTCTTACTAGACATCATAAACCATCAGCAGAGATGAACAGTTAGATTTAGTAATACACAACTCACTGGAATCCCTATAGAAATCTTTTAAAAGTTGTCTCAACACCTTCTGCCTCTTTTGAATTTTTAAGTAACAGGTTATGCATAGTGGTTGCTCACTCAATTATTGTCTAATTGAGTCCTTGGTTATTTGTGGTCTGGTCATAATGGTCTATTATTACGTTGCTGAAATGTCCAGCAACATCTTTTACTGAGCATTGAATTTGAAATGTGCTCTTCAGAGTGGAAGCTAGCCGAAGGTCCTCTGTGATGAATGCAGATTTAAAAAAAAAAAAATAAAGTTTTTCTACAATCTTGTCTTTCTGACTGTTGTTTTTATTCTTTTGTTGCATATCAACTGTAATCTTACATGCATACTTGCACTTTATTTTTCAAACATGAGGATTGCATACATAATGTATCATTAACTTTCCTAAAATAACTTCTCAAGACTTCTCAAATGCCTTTTCAGCTTGTCTCATGGCTTCAGATTGCCAGAATTTCATTATGTGATGTAACTTTTTAAAGATTCTCTCTTTTCTAGTAGCTTTTTATAAATAAGAGTAACATGTCTAGTAACCTTCCAGTTGTTGCCTTTGGATTTCATCTTTTTTGAGAAGAGTAACTTCTCAATTTATTGTCTTTGCAGACAGTGCAGAAATTCTTTAAACATTTGACTCCCAGTGGCTCTTTTAATACAAACTATTTATTTTGTAATTCCCATTCCAGAAGTGCTGTTATAGCCGGATTCTTTGCTGTCCTGTTAATTTTGTGAGCATCAACCGCTTGTGAAATTCCTGTGCAGACTTCTTTGAATTTAACTCCTGTAGAACGCTAGGTGGTGGTGTTGTCTCAAACTTCAGCTTGGTTGGCTTTGCCTGATATTGATGTATGTAGCCTGTGTCAACAGGCCCTGTGGTTGTACAATTACTCATTTGTTTTTAATTAGTATGGCACTTGCTGACAGTTTTAAATCAACTCTGCTGCTCACCCATAAGTCAAAATCAAAATATGTTTTGATGTTTATGTAGGCACAGAGCAAGTCCTCAGAAGAGTTGAAGTAAAACAGTATGTGTGTCTTGCATTGTGAGACTTCAAAATGCACCAACTCCAAGCTAGCAGTTTTGCTAGCAGCATTAGCTGAAGCAGTATGCCATCTAGAACAAACCGCTGTGGTTAACCACTTTGCTGCTGAGCACTGCTTGGAGATGAACAGCACCCTGTTGTGCGTGGCATACAGTGCTGCTCCTACACCCCCTGCTGCAAGTGCTAGCTGTACGGCTGGAGAATTTCCCTGCTGAATTAATGGCATGGTGAAACAACCTATGCTTATGAATGTATGTACATTGGACTCTCGAGGTGAAAATGTCTCATTTTACTTCTAGTCACCAACACTTCTTCTGGAACCAGAGAAACATTTTGATCCAGTCCATGTATCTAACAAAGACAGAACTTTGTTTTAATTCATTTTTTTTTTTTTTCAGGTTGTCCTTGTTTTCTTTTAGTTGAACAGAGTTTGTTTTCTGTTTCATTCCTATTCCCTAGCACAGGACAAGCCCAGGACGTGGATAATAGGTTCCAGTAGGCCTCGAGCTGTGTGAGCAATGGCAAAGCTCTGCAGGCACTCAGGGCTGGAAAAGCAGAACAATATTGATCACACTGGGAGTTCTCCAATGACATTGTCTTCTCTTGTGTTTTATTCTTGTTCTATAGGCATTAGGAATCTATAATCTGAACTATTTGAGAATAGCATTTAAGCTTCTAAGCTCTTAGAATTCTTATTAGAACTGGAGCACAGGGAAGGGAGCGTGATTCAGTGCAAGATGACAAATGCTGTGCATTGTTTCTTGGACTGATGATGACATGTGCAGAAAATCCCATCAGGCTTATTAAGGTTTAAGGCATTCATGCCAAGATCATTGATGGGCTGAATACATCATTACTGAGGGTGTAGGACTCCCATGTTTCTAAACAGGAAGCTGCTTTCATATACTAAACAAAAAGAATGGGAAAGAAAAATAGAAAGTTCTGCAGAAAATTGAAGCACAGTGTCTAAGCCAGACTTTTTTGGGGGGAAAAGAATGGGTGGAAGGAAGAGAATAGATGATGTGGGTTGGAGCGGAAAACGAGAACCACTGACGGAAAAAGATGTAGTCAGAAACCCTGTTTATGAGTGAATTTTTTCATTGTTACCCAAATTAGTTTGAATGGAAGAAAGGCCTACTCCCAAATTTTGGAAACTTAAGCCAAAAAGCCTATTTGGTTTTACAATGGTATTTGGTTTATGATGTGACTGCCTGCAACAGCAAGGGACTAGGCCTGCTGACTGTCTGTGTGGGTACACAAACTATTGCAGAAAGCTTTGAAAGAGTTGGGTGATCATAACTGATCATGAGAGGTTTTTAGCAGTGTTTTCTACTGCATGGTACTTGGTAAACATGGATATTTACTTAAGGTGCATATAGAAATCTTTGGAAGAGATCAGAATATTGAAATGCAAGCACTTTTTGAGAGTTGGGATGTTACTTCCACCAGAATATACAGTGGTTCTTAGTCTAACGCCACTTTTTATATTCTGAAAGTAAGGGATAACATAAACCTTAAATATATAACTATAGTTAGATCATAAAATACCTTTTAATCCCTCAGATAATTGATGTATTTCTAGTTTCTCTTTGGTTTTAATGAAGAAAATTGCTCAAGGTTTTATAGAGCAATATAGAGCAAGAGAGAGTTTTTGAATTAATTGTCTGATAAAGACCTGTGCCTTCTGCATCTGTGCTGGCTAAACATGATGCTTTCTGATCAGTCTGTTAGTTCACATCACCCGAAGTCCCTGTCAGTACACAGTTCTGTACAGTAGATGATGTAGTGCTTTACCCAGCCTGTTTCCAGATGATTTGATCAAGGAACTTTCACTGATGTTTGTGTTATAAATAGTTACCTGTTTGACAAGTGGAAGCCTCAATTCCATCAACTCTGCTGCGATACTGGATTTGTTGTAGCCTCTAAAGGAGGCCTTTGTGCCACGGCCTTCTTAATCTTGTTCCTGTCTCCTAGCTATTGCACAGACAGGTTGTGTTTGTTGGTAAGGAGGCTGCAAAAATGTTTTCTACCAGTGATACAGTTTATTAAATGTTTCACTCTCTGTTCACTACCTAATAGAACTCAGTGTGGTGATTCAGCTACAGTACATTTTCATTTGCTCTTATCTAATCTGCTGAGTTGTTGGACATAATTACATCAAATACGTACGTCACTGGAGCCTGTCACACTAATTAGCGTAATATGCTGTCTAAAATCTTGAATAAGGAAGCCAGGTAATCCCTTCCCCAACCTGTCCTATAGAAATCACAAAACTTTCATGAAAGCAAATGTGTTCTTTTAAAGAAGAAGTTGCTGCTCTAGATTCAAGTCAAAGCTCCACTCCTGTCGTGAGGGAGGTGCAGGCCACCATGAGGCTTCCTCTCAGCCTCCTCTGCTCTGGGCTGAACAAACCAAGGGACCTCTGCCGCTCCTCGCACATTTTCCCCTCGAGACCCTTCACCATCTTCATAGCCCTCCTTTGGGCACACTCTAGTAGTTTTATGTCTGTCTTATATTACGGTGCCCAAGACTGCATGCAGTGCTGGAGGTAAGACTGCTCTGTAACACCTTGAGCCTGTCCCGTCAGCCATTTGTTCACCCGTCATATTATGTGTTGTCATAACTGAATGCATTACTGAATTCCTCCAAAGCCTCCAAATTTCATTGGTAGGGAAAAAATCTGAACCAATAAATAGTGGTATAAGCCTTGATTTCCTTAAATTACATCTGCAGCAGACGACGGTGGCTTTGTCACTCCTCGTATCATTACTCTAAGTAGTCTTTGTGACATAAGGTGATACAGCCTAGGTAGACCTAACTACTTTTTTGTAGCAGCTATTTGTTAGCTCATCCTGTGCTGTAGGTGGTGTATTAAAGCAGTGTGCCACAATGTTTTGTAACACCTATATTTAGTACTTCACTGTAAAAGCTGCCTCCCCTGACTGCCCAGATGTTGGTTGCATTCCAGTGGTTACCAGAAATCTGAGGAAGAAATGAGATACCAACAGATAACATCTGAGAGCTAATTTGATTTGTTCTACATTTGTAATGCATTCCTCCAAGCTAAATTCCTGTGGACTGAGGTGCTGCTTATATAAGGAAAGAGATGCAAAGCTCTGTTGCAGCCTGGGAAAATACACTATAGTTACATTGGGCATAATTTTATACATTTTCATACTAAACCTTCCGATCATTGTTGCTCTCTTGGTGTAATTCAGATATTCAGGGAGTTGTTTCTGTATCAAGGCTGTCCTATCCATAAAGCACTGGCCTTAATCTCAGTACCAGCTAACAGAGATTTTCCTCGTGATTGAACGTTGAGCCTTAAAACCAGCATTACTATATGGATGCAGTTTCCAGTTTCATAGCATGCTACGGATAACACAAGAGATGCTTATCCTCTGTTCTCAGTGCTAGACCCAGCTGTCATAGAGCTATTTTTTCTTCCTTGAGGCAGTGATGTTTATACAATGATTTTCCCATCATGTGCAGTTTCATGAGTTAAGGAGAAATATTTTACATGTGATGTTTCAGGTGTTGAATATGAAGCTGTATAACTTTCCAGTACTTTTTCTCTGGATTCTTTCAGTACCATCATCCCACAGGAGGGTTCCCTTATTATGAAGGATTCTGATGTCTCTGGGATAAAACTTCCTGAATAGGTGTTTCTTCATCTTACTTTTAACTTTCTGGTGCTGCTCTTGATGCACAACTCTCAAAACAGCACTGTTCTTTCAAATCAACACTACTGCACTGAGAAGAGAACATTATCAGTCACACAGACAAATAATAATAGCATCACTCTTATGACAGAGATCTGCTGGTTCTGGATCCAGTGTCTCTTCTACTGTCTGGATTCTTTTGGCACAGCACTGTAATTTATAATCTAGTTTTCTTTTCTGAAAGGGATTAAATCCGTTTACCTGATTCAAAATAAATGACTGGTTACAAAAAAGCCATGTCTAAGGAAGTAAGCAAACACTCACCTAATCTCCATGGTATTTTTCCTTGTTTTGTAGCCTAGAGCTGGTTAAGTTTTTTGTCAACCTCCAGAATATACTCTAGTATGTCCTTTTATTGTAAATGATGACAATTTTTCTCTTCTGTTCTCCTCTGATTTGTAATTGTTTTGTTGTTTTAATGGAAAACTAATAATAAATATCAGTGAATGCTTGACAAGCGTCTGCATGGTTATGAAATTTCTGTAGACACTATATTGATCTCACAGGAGAAATGTCAGAACAGTTGGGATCTGTGGATATCTTCTAGCACATCAAGCAAATCTCTGAAACTTTTTAAACTATACTCAAACTGCAGCTGCAGCTTTGATCTGATGATAATCTCAGTGTACTGGCAAGAGAAATGTCGGGCACATGATTTGTGGCACATTTATAGCAACCTAATAAAAGCATGGTACTGATCTACCATAGCGATTGAGAGAAATTATCTGCTCCCCTGATCCTGATACCAAAGCGGAGATCAGCTGGGAGATCACTGTTTGAAAGATCCTAGTGCAAGTGATTCAAAGAAGTGGCAGGCTTCTGTATTTCCTCCTCTACAGTGCACCATTTTGATGCAGGAAGCAGTAGGTAGATTCAACCAGCATCAGTATAAGATGCTTAGCAGCAAGAAGTTCATGGAATGATGGCTGCCAGGATGGTATAAATATTCAAGAATATCTTACAGTTTAAAGAGGAGAGGGGTGGAGAAAGATTTCCTCTCATGCTGCTTCAATCTCACCAGTTTAGGGCACTTTGTTTTCTTATTTGTTTTTCATTTCAAAGACTCTGTCCTGGTCCCTTGTAGCATGTAGGTTTAGATTTAATTTTCAATCCTCACTGTAGTTTCATGTTCCATTGAGATCTTAATGAGATGGTGTGTGATTAGGGAAATCAGATAAATCTGGTGTTGAAGTATGAGTGTAGGAAGATGCAATGCATAGCTGCTGACATCCTTGGAGCAAGAACTCTTACAGCAATATATAATTTTCAATTTCTGGCAAGCTGTATTCAAAGTTCCTGAGCTCCTAAACCAGTACAGCAGACAATCAAGAAGAATAACTGAAGTTTGCCTTTGCAAATCAGTAAGTAATCTAAGTTACTTTAAACTGTGGAAAGACATAAATTAAAACACTTGTCTCGACAACAAGAAGAAGGAAAAAAAGCCCCCAAAGAAGCTACGCTTTCTCTTCACTCTTCAGGGTCTTATGCTCCAGAAAATTGCGTCGGAGAAAAGATGTCTGGAATTAGATATCCTGAAAACATATGTAATGTTTGCTTAACTTCATTTGGTTAGAAATTTTATCCTTGCCTGGTTTTGGAGCTCACAGAAAAGACCCTCAAACAGATGTACTGAGGTGAAAATTCATGCAAGCAGAAGCGTTATAAAGGAAAAGGCAGAGCTGGGATTTGTGACCCATTGCTGCCCATGGGGACTTGAATCTCCATGTGTATTAATCATTTTCTTTTTCAAAACCATCTGTTGTCATCAGGTATTTAATAAAGAAGTATGGCCGTGTAAGGAATGATTTAACTTTTGGCCTCTTTAAAACATGCAGGTACATCTCTGAAGCGTTTGCTTTCTGTCAGGATGTATCTACCTCAGGAGCTCTTGTTTCCTTGTGATGAAAGAAAGGTGTTAGATGGTGAGTTGCAGAGCATCCTTTCAACTAATTGTCCACCCACTTGTTTACTTTAAAGTAAGCCTTTTCTGTGGCAATAGCAATTAGTCATTAACCCTTAGGGTTCTTATTTCTGGTGAGAGTTTATGATGACTGCACATCCAAAGCCACAGAGTTCTGTATGCAAAGAGGGCATCCAGATGTTTAAAAACTTTTTTTCTGAGTCTGGAGGTATAACGTATGTCTAATTTTCATAGTATTTTCTTTTTCTAGCTGTAGACAAACTCCCTTGATTCCTGCATTTCTCTGCTCAGGGATATTCTGCTTTTGGAGGAGAATTGATTTTGTTTCCGCTCTTGAAACCAATCATTACAGCACTGCTTGAATTCTCATCTCCGGCATGCCTAGCTGATGCAAGTCTTCATAATCATAGAACCATTAAGGTTAGAAAAGACCATTAATATCAGGTCCAACCACATGATGAGTTACTGTGTAAGTTTCTCTTTCTCCCCCTCTCACTCCCCCAAGCCACGGTGAACTCCAGCCACCATCTCTGTCACTTTAAAATGCTTTCTGAAGTTTGGGTCTCCTTTCTTAGAAATGAAACCACAAACTGACTGCTTAAGGACCTGATCTTCCTTGTAGTTAACTCTTTAGGGACATGTGACATTTGAAAGAAAATGATGAAAAGCTTTGCAGCAGCTTGTCAAAATAAAGTCTTTATTCTAGACCACAAAGGAAATTAACAGGATTTTTTAAAATTGCATTATAATTTTAAGATATTCCCTACTTCATTTTTGGTCCTTTATGTATGTGTTCTTCTGACTTGGGTCTAATGCCTTTTAGAGCTGATCATTTTTGGCTGGGCTCTCTTTTCACACCATTACCTTTCTTTAAAAACATGGGGTCTCCCTCCAGCTTCTGCATGCAGTATACAATAGTTCTGGATCATCACTCAGTCAGCAGATTCCCTCTTGCTCAGGAAGCCTGCCTCTGAGTTCCTATGAGTCCTTCTTGAATATTTTAGGTATTCTGTTTTTAAATGTCTGCTTTATTTATGTTGTGCTTTTGCTCTCTAGTCCTTTTGCTCCTTAAAGCTTTAGATGTCTTTGGCCAAGCTGGAGGAATTCAATTGTCTCTGGGATGAAGATTTCTACTTGGCAAAATCCAGTGAGTTCTGACATCCTGCATGGCAGTTATCAACAGTGGATTCCTGAATTCACAGTTCCATGATACTGGGGCACTGGGGGTCATTTTTGGGCTATTCTTACTCATAAACCTTTCTTTCCCATCTGCCTGATATCCCTTCTATTTTCTGCACAACATTCCCAGTTCTACTGACAGATTATTTGTGGGGACCTCACTGTGACTCAGTCTGTGAATCAAGTTAAGAAACAGGCATGGTGGGTGAGGGAGAATTTTCAGGAAATTTTCAGTTTTTCAGGGATTGCTGATAACAGTAGGATACTATTGATAGAAGTATGATAAAAGGAGGAATTGTTCGTGTTGTCTGAGCAACTTGGGGAACTGACACAGGTAAAAGAATTGTACCTTCAACCTGCATTAGTTCTCAGGTCAGTTCACTGCTGGGAGCAGGAAACAAGAGCTGCTTTAGCCAGCACTTCAGCTGGGGAAAAATGTTCATTAAGTTCCTGCTTAAATTAACATCAGAGTCCCCTTAGTGAAGAGTTGAGGTTTCAGACTCCACTCTTTCGTTTGGTAGTGCTGATAAGTAGGAATATATACGAGAGAACTCAGAAGTGAACACGGAGGGAGGGAACAGTGCTCTCAGAACAGAATTCCCAGGGAGTATATGGAGGGCATCGCCCCCTCATTATACTTGGCCTATTAATGGTTTAGATATTAAAAATAAAACAAAACAAACAAACAACAACAACAACAAAAACAATAAAATAACAAAAACTCAAATAAACACATTTAAAAGAAGACGATGTTCAATTGAAAGCTAAGATTAATGTTCAAAAGTTTGTCTTTTTCTTATTTCATCAGAAGTGATGCACCCATGTCTTATACAGCAGAATTGTGAGAGTCCTATAAGGAGAGATTGTAAACAGAGCATGAAAATATTTGATGTACATGTCCAATTTGCCTTGAGCAGTGTTTTCTCTTCCACCAGACCCTGTTGCATAACTGTTCCCTTCAGTCTGGCTCGTGTGTTTATGAGCTGGATGGTTACATGATGAACTAATCAGCATGTTTTCTGTTTCTAAGGACTGGTAAATTTTAGTGAAATCTAGAGGTCTTTGTATGTAGGAATAACATTCATAGAAGCAAGGGTTAATTCTCATAGGATTGCTTCCCAGAGATTTCTCCAAATATTCTAAGTTAGTAGTATTTTTATGTCCTTTGAGCAGTAATTGGGACAAAGAGGCTTGTCATAAATATATATATAGGTAGATAGATATAGATATAGATATATTTAACTGTTGTACCAGGGAGTTGTGTTGGGTGATAGCTAGTCCTTGGTATGTGTTTAAGAGCAACAGAAGCAATTACTGCAGGTCACACTGACCTTGGGCTAGGTTCCTTTTGATTTTATGTTGCTTATTAATTGCCCTTCTAACCCAACATCTTTTGTTTCCGATTGAAAGCCATTGTAGGAATGTAACAGCAAGGGAAAGAGGAATGCTTCATTCATAAATCTGAGAGCATTTACAAAGGAGGCTGTAAATTATTATCTAATTTATCTTTCATCTCAAGAAGAGAAGGAAGGACACTGTAATTAACGTTTTGTTCAAGACAGCATGCTGAGACAGTGGCAGGGTTGCAAATAGGGTACACTGCTGTCCTCTGTAAAAGGTCTCAAATCCTAAGCAATGGGCCCAGTAATGCAGCCCGTACCATGAATACCTGGATCACTGTTTCCACTGTTTCCCCTGTTATGTCAGTAACATGGAAGGCGGTGGTGCACAGAGAGTTTGGCATTGCCAGACACTGTAAGGTATTGAAGGAGGAATTAAACTGAACCTACCGGGTAAAGTTTACTTTCCATCAATACATAATGCAAATGAAAGCACGTCATGTTACTAAAAAGTAAGATACTTTTAATATTAAGTGTTAATCTTAAAGATAAAAAATAAAATAAAAAATATCTATCCTGAATAACTTAATCTCTTTCTCTGCAGAGAGCTGATAGTGGTTGACCATACTGCTGTAAAGTTCAAGTCAACAAAAGGTAATTCAAGAGATAGAATAGAATACTGGGCTGAGAAAAGAGATGTGATCCCCATGTTTGGTCCGAGCTTTGGGAATCAAAAATTACAAGTTTATTCTAAACTTTTCTTACTCTATTGTCACAGCAAAATCACTCAGATGTCATTAGCACAAGTTAAAATTGCGTAATGACTTTTGCACTGGTAGCTTTGGATCTGCATTAGGCAGCAAACTGACTTAATTGAAACTCTTAGCATGCAAATTCTTTATATTTCTGCATTTTTAGTCCATACTTTGCTATTTCACAGATGTTTTGAGAATAACTTATTTATAATGTTTTTTAAATAGTGTTACTAATAAATTATTATTATAATTTTCTACTGGCAATCCAGAAAGGTAGGTTATGGTACAGGGTTTATTTATTAAGGTTATACCACCAAATCCTCCAAAGATATTACAGACATCCAGCTATAACTGCATTTATTCAAGCTTCATTTTTTAAAAAACTCCATGTTATGTATCAAAGGGTCTTATGATATGTTATCTACTGTGAAAATTCCCATGTTTATGTGAAATTTTGCAAGACATTTCTTGCTGCTTTTCTGGACACCTTTGCAACAAAGCATATACTCAATTTCTATATGATTTTGGTAATGTCATTAGGTTTTGGTGATGTGGGAGGAAAATGCATTTATTTTGTACTTTTTAGTGATATGTAAATGTTAGCATGGGGCACACTTACATGTATATGTGAATGCAATTCATGAAAGAATCAGCAAGCTGATGGGTGAATACATACACAATCAGTTACGAACTTCAGAATAAGCAGAAGCTCTGTGGTAACCATGCTGGTTACAGAGGGGTAGGTAGTCTCACCCTCTTGAAATCCAAACCAAGCCCCTCCATTGAGTACTTACAGATAGCAAGCTGGAAGCCTCCACAGTAGTGGTGTGACAGGACGGCTCAGGAAAGGTACAGGCCCTAGCATGCGATCCGTGTTAGCTGGGAGCCAGATGGAACACCTCTGTGGGCTGTACTTCAGGTTGCTGAACATGAAAGCTTCAGCAGTGTGAAATTCTGCGTGGGCTGTTTGGCCACAGGCTACATTCACCAGCCCACATGTGCACTAGAATGTAATGTGTTCCAGCCTAATACAGATTGTGCTTCATTTTTGTTTGTTTTGTGTGTGTCTGGTTTTGTTTTTAAAACTGCTTAACATAATGGAACTTGTGATTATCTGACCCTGACAAGGACTCATTTCAAATGCATTAGTCAAGGCCAAAGGAATTACCATTTCACCCAAGGCTCACTCTAGCCCATATAAGCTTTCTCCTGCGCTGAGAAACTGACAACTCAACTGCAGATGAACCATCTTTACTGGCATGATGTTGCTCAGATTGATGCCAGGCATTCTCATTTTAGACTCAGGGTTGTACACTGACACCATGTGCTCCTCTTGGGCACACTTTTACACTTTAAGTGAGAACTCCCCGCATAGCTCTGACTTCTTGGGGCTGAATTTATAAATTAATGCACCTCTGGTTATCCTCTGTGGCTTCACTAAGGAGACTTGTATAAATTCTGAATGAGTATTACTTTTTAGAGAAATAATCCAAGCAGTTCAGAAGTGCCTTCCAGCTCTACATGGTAACTCCTTTAAAATATCCAGATAACCAGTGAATTCTGGTTTTACAAAATGCAATGCTAAATAATTTTCAGCAAGGGTTCAGACCATGAAGTTTTTCTCTGGCAGGCTCAAGCTTCTTCCGTATATTGATCCTGGCTTCACCTTTCTCTCCAGCTCTCTGTAAAGAATCTGCCTCTGCATTTGTTGAGAAGTCCTTTTGAAGGTAGATGGGAATTCACTATTAGTGTTTGTTAGAATTAGTGTTTGATACTGAAAATTTCAACTGATTTCGGAAAAACATCTTGTCTCAGATGTAATGTTCCATTCAGATCTGTTGGGGACAGTGCATTGTTTGGATTTAGATGAATGTCAGCATTTGCTCAGCTCCTTGTCTTCCAGTCCAAGGAAACACAAGGAGGCTTTGTCTTTTCACTGTCCTCACAGAAAGCATCTGTAAAGGTGATGAGGCATAAAGAGTGATCCTAATACAAAATACTCTTGGTATGTGGTTATGGGAACGAGCAGATGCAACGGAGGATGGAGGGCTGTATGCATGTAGCAGCTCTGTCTTGGCTAGCCTGGTGGCCTTAATGACTTGATGATGTGTTGGGGGGGGGGGGGAATTTTTCCTGTTTTTCTCCTGGATTTTCTCCAATCAATAGATTTCCAATAGTTACATGATGGAATGACAAAAATGATCCTGTTTCCTAAGAAATGTCTCTGGTGGCTAACTTTTTAAAGGTCTGGGAGTTTCCCTATTGAATTTAATAGGGCCTTTGGCTCATAAACACATTAAACAAAGAAACAATAGATCCCTAGGGGAATTTTAAAATCTGAAGTGTAGGAACTTTAATAATATTATGAAGAACTAATATGTCTGATGTGGAAACTTAAATCTTAGGCAAGAATTTTGAAAAGAATGTTCGAAGTGAAGATTTAATTACATGATTTATTGTTAATCATTTATTATTATATATATGGTGCCAGGGGCATTCCTGGTGCTTTACAGATGATTACAGAATAGCAATTCTCAGATCAAAGGTCCTGATCATGCAATCTTTATTCATGTAAATATTGCTCATGGTGCCTGATCTTATTCCACATTAAAACTCAATAATCCCCCCCTCAAAACGCCCCCATCATAAACAATTAAAAGAACTTCAGCAAGCAAACACTCATAAATTATCCTCCGCAGAACACTGAATGTTTTGGTGCCATATATTGTATGGATAGAAGATATCTATTGTGTTTTAGCAAAACTCACATTTTTCTGCAGCTTTAATTCTTAATTATGGTGTCAGCAAACATTAAGATTATTTTCATGATAGCAGTAGCTTATTGCTGGAACAAAAAACATCCAGTTGCTTGGCCCCGTGTGTTTCAGACACTGTTGATTTAATGGAGCCAATTTACTTGCATTAATTGTTCCCTCATTGACCAGTATGGGAAGTTTCACCTTCAGAGGCAGATGCTGAATGTGAAATGCCCCTGTGAGCTACGAAGATGCTGAAATCTCTGTTTGCAGAAGGTTCTGCTTTTCTTTCTTTCTTCCTGTGACAGTTTGCACTCTACGGGAAATGCCACCAATCAGCAGTGCACTTAAATGGTTTTCTTATTCTTCAGCTGAAATGGCTGCTGTTTATCTACTGGGTTGCTGTAGGCAGCCGCAGAAGTGAACACAGCTTGTGCAGCAGTCTTTTGGCTTATGTCTTTGAGACATAACAGCTCTGGTGGAGAGAGATTGAAGCGATTGTGCACAGAAGGCAAAGGAAGTATTTTTCCCTCCATCTGTTGCAGGATTTAATATAGCTTTTTGCAGCATGTTGGCCTGTTCCTCTAAAAGCAGTGGCATGTAGCACACAGAAAGGTATTCTAGTTAGCGATGGGTGATGGTCTGCATACTGAAGATTCCAGTGGAGTGATCGGGATTCAGATTCCTATCTGAGTATCATCGGTCTAGACAGTGGGTAGGGAATATTGCTAAGGAGGCACTTTGGATGATACCCAACACTGAAAACACCCTCTTTCTTTCTTTCAAGGTTGTGTTTAATCATTAAGATTTAAACGGCCTAAGGTGTGATATAATTCCTCAGGATGTTAATGAAGTCGTACTCTGCAGGAATGGGCATTGCTCTGGCCAGTAGTTGCATTGCACTGACCAATTTTGTGTTCACAGCTAATAACAGGGAAGCGCTTTTTCATGCAGCTCCTAATTACCTTTAGAAACTTACTGCCATGAGATAGCATTGAGGTCAAAAGTCTAGGTAGGTTAAAAATGGGATTAAGGTAATTTATGGAGGGTAGGTCAATTGGTGACTCTTAAACACAATAGTTCTGGTGTGATCTACCCGTCCTAAATTGTTAGTTGCTGGAGAGTAGGAGGATGTCCCTGGGGAAGAATTGCTTTACATACACACCCTGTTTCTTATGCTCTTACCTGACTGTAGAAAACAATGCACTGGGCTAAAGGCAGCTGTCAGCTGGCTCAGCATGATTGTTTTTACATTCTTACGTGTTCCATGTTCTTGGAAACTTGTGATTTCAGACCCTAATAGCACTATTAATCCTCTTTATATTATATTCATAGCCACACAACCCTTCTCAAACACCCTAGCTCCTGTCTGCACATGCCTTGGGTTGAATTCTCAAGAAGGGCTGGTCTGTAGGTGCTACCAATTCCACACAAAATTCAGGTTCCCCCAAATCTATGACAAATCTCCAGAGGGACAGGAGATTCACTGCTGTCATGGATCCTCCAGAGGCTGCTCAGATTCAGCACCAAACAAAAGTTGTCTCACCAACCTTCCCAGCTGTCTGCTAGGTCTCTCCTAAGTGCTTCGGCAGCAGGCAGTTTTGAGGTATAAAGCTGAAGTATGGCTGTGAAGTGATTTACTTTAAGTACAATGGAAGGAATTGTGAACTAGAATTAGGATTATCTAGACACAGAATGTGAAGTTTCTGGCCAAACAATATAATATCACTTTTGGAGGACTTCTAAACCATATAATATTGTATTAAGGATCAGCTTAATGGTCACAGGCAGGTTTGGCTGTGAACAGCAGAAGAGATATTTCTGTCTTCCCCCTTCCCTTGAGATGTTACAGTTCCTAGTCTAATGCATTAACAAAATCTGCAGCTAATTTCAGTTCACATGAATAAAACAAGCTGTATTGTGTGATAACTGAATAGGGCTACGCATACCACTCAGTCCTGCCTGTTGTGGGACCAGTGAACTCTGGCACAAAAATGGGGTAAACAGATGGGAATTATAATAGCTGCAGCTCCCACAGCTACAAGCACCTCTGATCATAAGCCAAAGACCTTCTGGTTGAAAATAATTTGGGAGTGGGACAGGCTCATCCCATAGGTTGGATGCAGTCTGTAGGCTGTCACTTTCTCTGATCTAGACATCCGTAGTATTCAGGTCTAGCCGGAAGGCCCCTAAACATGCTAATTTTCATTAATTATTCTTGTTCATATTCTGGTAGTGCTTAGAAGCCCTAGCTGAGATTGGGACTCCTTTGTGTTAGGTGCGGTGCTAACATACACACCGTGTTCCCTTCTCAATCTGTCTTGAATTCAGCAAGGAGTATCAAAAGGAAAATGGAAGTTAAAGGTAAGGGGTTACTAACTTGGGTTGTTGTAGCTCCACTGAACAGAGTGGATGTCGTCAGGTTGAGGTTTTTCCCAAAGATTGGTTTTCCTGGAGACTGAAAGCATTCTCCTCGCTTTTTGAAACAGCTCCAGATGCACTTTTTTATCTGCAATGCTATGCATCGATATAAAGCCTCACGACAGAGCCAGAAACTAGATAAGTGATCCTGGCTTGACTGGAACCTGTCTTCAACAGTATGTAGAAAGAGAAATGGGTTGCATTTTATTCAGAGCTATGTTTTCTAAGTTTTCTATAAATGAATGTTTAAAAACAAGTGACCTCCTGGAGGCCTCAGGATTCAAAGAATAACTCAGAAGTATCCTACAGGGTAGTGTGACCCACAAAATATCTATTACGCATTCCTCTCTAACTCTGAAACTGCAGTGCCTTTGTGTGTGTCTCTTTCTTGTGCTTCCTCTTTTTTCACCTCTTAACTTGAAGGCAGTAACAGGACCTGTGGCTTTGCTCCATGCATGTCACTGCCTGCAAGAAGAGCATGCAAATGAATAATAGTATTTCTTCCTTGAGATTCTTTCCTTGAAGTGAAATTAATGAAGATCTTTACCGGGAAATCCAATAATTCAGTTTTGTGGAGAAACAAAGGAAGGATTTAGACTTTGATTGGTTTACCCCTTTTGCAGTTGTTTCTACAGTAATGGTGGAGCAAAGATGGTCCTTAGAAATCCTCAAGGAAAAGGAGTTTTTGCACACTTAAATTTTGATCTTCCAGCAACTGATTAGAAGCCAGTAAAGCTAAAGACAGGACAGCACTGTGATCGAAATGTGAAAAAGGTCATCATAAGAATACCTTTCTAGCCTCGGATGGTGAAAGAGTCATCACTACCAATTTTTGCACCAAGAACTGGGAGCTTTGGGACAGGACTTTGTGAAGGCCCTCAGCTGAAAGAACAAAATCCATTCACTACTGAGCAAGCTGCTGTGCTGCTTCTTCAAGGGTAGGAGGTAAACACACACACAGGCTCTAGAACAGCACAGGAGGTGCGTGGTAAAATGACGTGCTTATTCGATCTCATCATTAAGCAGTGTTCACCAGATCTTGGTGGTGTTATCATCAGACAAGTATTCTCTTGTAAAATTGATACCTCCCCGACTACTACTTAATAGTAATGTAATAGCTGTGTTGAAGTCATGGTGGTCTAAGGATAGAATGGAAGCTAGGCACTCAGAGAGAGATGATATCTTTTATTAGGTATTTGAATGCACATTCTGCCTTCCCTGAGAGACCTTAAAAGAGTCTAGTGGACAACTTTATAGCATAAGCTGATGAGTGAAAAGGATGTTTTCTCACCCTTAAACTTCTTCTCTTTGGGCGGGGTTCAATAATGATAAAGTAATGTAAAGAAGCTTGCACTGTTGTGTTCTGCAGTGTGTTTGCTGTGTGAATAAACAAAGGACTTCAATCTCCAGCACTGTTCCTGCTCTGGTGACTGCTTTGTAAATGCTGATGGATGGATCAGGGGAGGATATAAAGATAAAAGTCTGACACATCTTGCCAGAACTGAATTCATGTATGGATCGAAAGTGAAGTGTAACTACCACCCAGATCAAATTCTTTCAAGAGCCAGAGCTGTCTAGACCAACAGCAGATATTTATTTTTAGGGTTGATATTTGTGGGTTTTATTAGCAATGCTGCTTTCCCTGGGGTAAAAGCAGGGGAGAGAACACCAAATCGTCTTGAGCTTCTATTGTTAAAGCAAGCTTTATTTTTTGTGGGGTTCCTGAAATATTCTGAAATATTCTCTGCTTTAAAATGCCTTGAGGAATCAGTGTAATAAAAGTGGCATTTGAAAACCAAATGAGGTATTTAGAGAAAAGGGACTCTGTAACTTAGATAAAGAGTATCATAATGAAGTTTTTTTTCCTTGTTTTACTTCCGTTGAGACAGTTCTGGGCAGTTAATTTTACCAGTAGTCGTGATGTGTAGATAATGAGGTTTGCAGGTTAGCTCACATGTAGATATGGATCTGTTAACTACAGCAACACAGAAGGCAGCCTTTGGGTCCATTCTACTAACAGTACCCCTTCTTTAGCAAATTGGGTAGCCACTGCTAGGCTCTGATGTGCCTTACTTCTGTATTTGGGTTTGCACTCATGAAATACCTGCAGACAAACCTTTCAGGTGTAGGAAGCACTGACTTCTTCATTATGTTCAGCTGGGTTGTGGGCAATGAGCAGGAGGTGTGTCATGAGGTTTTCCAAGCAGCTTACTCAAACTGGAAAGCAGAAGAGATGAACTTGGACGTTTTGTCAAACGACTCTTCTCAAGGACATGGAGTGGAATCCTTGCAAGGTGATTTCACCATGGGAGAGTGGGTGCTAATACTCCTCTTTGCCAGTAAGGCCTTCTTAGACTTCCAAAATGTTCTAAAGGTCTCACAGAACACAATCTCTACACAAAAATCAGGTTTTTATTTCTGCAGCATTTCGTCTGAGCAGCACCGTTCTGGCCAGCAAAGCTCAGTAACTGCCTATTCATGATGTAGGAACATCCCGGCGCTGGAAATCATTTGTGTTGCATTGCTGAGCTCCAGCAGTTGCTCTGAAAAACTTTCCATCCAAAGCAGAGGTAAACGTGTCTCTAATACCCTCTTCAAAGTGAGTTTGTTGGGAGTTTGTGAATCAAAAAAGAGCAAGCAGCATGGAATTCCTGTTTGGTATCTGAGGCGGCATATAAGTGGAAGAAGCAAGTTCATTTTTAGTTACAGGTGGGTGGTTGCTTTTCCCCCTCGTGCCAGCTACTTAGCACTACAGCTCCCTGGTGCTGCAACATACCAACCAGCACAACCTTCCCTGCTCTCCAGATGTGCCTCCACTAGATGACAGTGTTGTACAAAGCTAGACTGAGAAGGCTCGTGCCCAGTCCTGCAGCCCTGGGTGCTTTGCTCATGATATTGGGAGCACAAACAGGTCTCTGTCTCCTGTATGAAATAGGTGTTTGGTGGATCGGCTGTCTAACTGCACAGGGAGATGCTGTGAATGAGAAGACACCGAGAAGTGCTGTGAATGTGTCAGCTGGTTGTTCTGGGATTACAAACAGGATTCAGGATTCCCACATGTCAGTGAAAATGTCTACATGGAGAGGACAGAGTTTCAACTTTGCTGTGATACCTGTAGCAGCAGTTTTGAGTGTACAGCTTGTAACAGCAGACTTCTCCAATTTCCCCTCACTCCCCATATATATATATATATATATATATTTGTTATAGATATATATATACACACACATAATTATCATTGCTTACAGGTGGCTCAAAGACTGGAATGAAGTCTGTTGTTTTGAAAACACAGAAGTTTTCCTCCTGGGAGCATGAATTAGAATATTAAGTGGATGTGGCACCCCAGGTATTAGGGAGGAGTATTGCCCATGTTCTCACGTGGGGAATGGGATCCAGTGGCCAAGATTGGAATATTGGCTGCTAGTCCTGTAGGAGAAAAACAGATTAGAATTTATTTTGCCTTTTTTTTTTTTTTCCCCAGTTATGTCAATTCCCTTTTCCTTTGACATGCTGTTTATCTCGTTTCTGGACAGATAGCGGAGATTTTATATAGCAGTGAACAAAACAAGACAAGCTGATCAGGAGCTTCTAGCTTCTGTCTCAGGGCTTAAGAACAAACATACGTATAATTTTTCTGAAAGTCAACAAGTTTGTAGTGGATAAAAGAAAATACTTTCAGCCCCCCTAAAACAAAGGTCTTAATTACATGTATACTGTGTGGAAAATGTTGCAGAGGATATTCCATGTTGCCAGGCTTGTTTCAAGACATTTGGGATAAATTACTCTATAAAAGAAAATTTTACAGCTGCTTTACATTTTGTTTAAGCTTTTAAGAGTAAAGACTTTGTAAAAGCTGTCTTCCTGAAGCATACACGTGTGGAATGATGTGATTCTGTCTGACCCAAGTATTTTCTTCCCACCTCATGCCTGTTCTGTTGTTTGTATATTTGGAAGCTTAAGCGCAGAGAGCCTGGATGACAACACAAACATAAATGCTTTGGCTGTGGTGTGGGAAATGGCACCTGGTCCATTGATTGTCTGTGGCTTTGCAGAGTGCAGCTGAAGTATATATCAGGGTGATGCTGCTGCAGTCTGCAATAACAGGTGCAGTGTATGGTCTGTGTGCCTTGGAAAGGGACCCTTCCACCTGCACTGTCACATTTCCATCCTCTTTAAGTCTTTTCCCATATTCCCTATGGGCAGTTGGATGATGGTGCAATGTAGTTTCCTGATGTGTTGATCAACACAAAGCCCAGAAAACACTTGTGGTATTCCTGTGCCATTCTCTGTGGCACAGCCATTCCCATTGCTTTTTATGGGGTTTCCTCCTGTGCTCCATCCTGGCCCTGTAAGGATGTCCCCTCCTCCTGATGTACCTCTTCTGTCCTACCCCATGGCTGTAGCTTCAGAGGGAAAAACCACATTCTGTCCTATACCACCCAGATTGCTTGGAAGACCTATACTTACCTCACGCTTTTTTATTTTTTTATGTTGCTAAATAAAGCCCTCAGTACTTACCAAGAATAAGTAGAATTTAATGGCAGGATTAGTACTGCAATGTTTATAAAGGTCAAGATAAGGAAGAGGTCCACGGCAGCACCCTTCCAACTTCAGGAGAACAAAATCACAGCAGAGAAGGTGCCAAAGCAGGACTGAGGCTTGGTTAGCCCTGAAATTCAAGGACATCTGGATCCAGATAAAAAGCTGTGGTCAGCTTTCTTCTCTAATATGAACTGAATTCAAACACCCTTGGACTTTGTGTTGAGCCAGTTCTGGAACCCATCCCCCTCTCTAATCTCTATTGATCTATGCTCCTTTTTGTGTGTAGCTAAATTAAGAGAATTTGGCGTTCTAACAAAGTGGCTAAGCCAAACACTCAAAACTTGAGAAATGCAAGAATTTAAGTTGTTGCTACAAATTCATTATAGCCTTTGGGTGTATGCATTATGGCATTGTCTTTAATCGCAGGCTCACATACTATAAATGTATGCTCTGTTTAAAGTGCAGGATGGATACTGTTCACTTAATGAGCAACTATTAAATATTTTCTTTTATCTTCATTGTTCAGTGTGTACCCCATGGCTTATTTGCTGCACACTATTCAAAGCCTTTTCTCAATACAGAATTATTAACTTCCTTGGGAGCTTTCCTTCAGCAGTCATCGTTATTGTATCTGGGTGCTTCACAGACATGAAATAACCTATTTTCACAATGCCTCAATGAAGTGAGGGGATACTGCACCCCCACTTGCACAGATGGCAGGCGGAGATATGAAGATGAAGTGAAAACATTGCCAAAGATTTTTGAATGTCTGGGACTTGATTTTTTTTTTTTTTTTTTTGAGTTCACAGCACTGCAAAACATTTTCTATATCCAGAGCATAGGTCCTACCAGTTTCAGTTCTAGCTGTAAGTGCTCAGCAGTTTTGCGGATCAGACTCTAGGGTCTCCTGTTGGGTCCCTACGAGGATGACTAACAAGCTGCAAAAATGTGGATTAATCGACTTGCTTGGCAACACACACAAACACTGTGCTGGAGGCTAGGGTAGCGACCAGTTCTGCAGGAGCAGCTTTCATCCATCTTGAACAGAGACCTGGACTTAGCAGCACCCAAAGAAGAGACTTGATTCCCCTGCTCACAGCTGTATCCTCAAGCCCCTTTCTGCAGCTGAACCCTGGAAACAAACCATCCGTCACCCTTGCACAGACTCTTTCACAGAGTCTAGCTTCACCCTCTGGAGGCTCACTCTAGTGAGAAGGGTTTCTCCAGAAAGTGGTTCAAATCAGTAGCTTAGTTCAGTCAACCTGACTAGCAAGCCAGTACAGCAAGTCCTTTCTTCACTGACCATGGAGGGACCTGAAGAGGAATATCCTCACTAGGCCCAAGTTACTCGGTGTAAATGACCTACCTGGGTTTCCTGCACTGCCAGCTGCCCTGAAGCCCTACTCAGTGCATTGCTGGCCTCCCGGTCCCAAAAGCTGTGTCTTCTCCCCCTTCCCTTTATCCCCAGTTCCTACACCAAAAGAGCCCTGCACTCCCTTTTTGCCTATCCTGCAGTTCTCACCTCAACAAACTCTCTTTCAGACAGTTTCTTTCTCTTCCTAGTAGGCTTGTGCTTTTTACCTTCTGCATGTAGACAGTCTCACCATTGGTACTACCAGCTTGGTAGCAAGGTGGGCATTAAAAGCTCAGGGAATCATGGCCTTTCCCCTGCCTTTAAATGCTGGGATGTGTCTCAAATGGATGGGACTAAGAGTGCACAAGGAAAAAAGCAGTCAAACAACCCCCCCCCCCCCCCCCCCAAAAAACAAAACACAAACACAACAGCTCCAACAACATAGTCTTGAATGCTGCATGCTCAGCTTAGAGGTAAAATTTCCTTGTTGCACCCACCCGTTCCCATGTAGGTACTGCCAGGGAATAGAGATCTGCAGTGAAAATGGATTTTTTTCCCCCCTTCAAGAAATGCTGTTTAAAGTTTTTGAAACACAGTTTCTGAGGAACAACAGGAACAACACAGGACACACTCACACTGAAAACTCTCTTCTTCAGGATCTTTTGGGAAGTGTTGAGATTTCCAGATTTTGTTTTAAACATAGCCAAAGCAATGTATTTTTCTCCAGTTTCATTCTTGGAAAAAGCAGAGTGTTTTGGCTAAAATTTCCTTTAAAGTAAATAAATCAGCCAACGAGAGGCACTCAGCATGGAAAATTTCAGCCTGGATAGCTAGAGGTTGGCAATGTTTTCAGCAATTGAAAAGAGGATTTTATAATGAATGGGAAGTGTCAAGCAACCTTTGTAATAATTGATGCTACCAGCCCCTGCTTATAATAAGTACAATTATCAAATGTTTCAGTAAAATCATCTCTGTCCCAGAAAGAAGCTCCATATTAGTGCCAAATCCTTCAGGCTTAATACCTTTGTTACTAAATGAAGCCTCCATTGCCAACTCCTAAGTACTTAGAAAGGAATGTTCTACTTAATTCCCATTCATAGCTGTAATTCATGACTAGTCTGAACTTTCCATGCACCTGTAAAGGCGCTGTTTGTGTGTGTTGTACTGCTGGCAATGGCGACCGTAGTAAAAGGTACGGAATAGATGCCACAACGAAAACGTTTTCCTAAGATAATACGAATATTAGTCAATTAAAGCAATCCAATCTAGATCCAAATCAGTGGAGACGGTAGGAAGATGAGGTAAGTGGCACTGCCGCTACCTGCGTGGTGTTCTCCAAACAGCAAATGTCACTCTCCAGTCTTCAGTAACCCTAATCTGATGGGGAGAACACCAGCGGTGGGAATGAACGTGGGGTATCGGTGGGTAAAGGTTACTGAAAGCTGAGCCTATCTTCCTTTTGAGGGTGTGTGTGTATATGTGTAGGCGATGAGTTCTGAGATTGGTTTTCAGATATAATTCGGAGACCAACTGCAAGGAAACCAAATTAGAGCCAGGAGCTGTATTCAGGTAAAACGCAGCTATCTCATGAAAGGGGGGATGTCAGAATGGGGTCTTCTCACCCAGCTGATTTCTGGGCAGTGTCACAATTACGGGCTTGGTAAAAGCGAACACATTTTTTTCTGCTCTTTGTCCTGTTCTTTCTTTAAAAACCAAAGCAGCATATAGAGAATTGGACAGAATTCCTCCTTTAGGATGCTTCTTATTAAGTTGTGATCGGTTCCACCGACGTACCAGGAGGATTTATTTTCAAGGCATTGGAACTGGATGACTGGCTTTGAAAGCCTGCTTTCGCCTGCAGAGTCTCTGCGGATGCTGGGAACAAAGAGACCTAGTCAGAGTCCAAAAGTTGCACAGTAGATTTGCAGAGGGAATTAAAAAGTTATTTGTCCAGCATTTATTTTTTAATCTTGCTTTTAGAAAAAAGAAATTAAGCTCAGCAAGGAACAGCTTACAAGAGAAACTCTGCCTCATTCATAGGTGTGATGCAGACCGTGTATCTTGACACCTCATCAGATCTTTAACTTAATTGCATTTCTGCAACTTGTGGCAACGTGCCGGATTGCTTATATCCCATCAGCTTCCAGCACTGAATATAGCAAGTAAATATGTAGGAAAAGTCAGCTGATGAGGCTAAAGAAAGACAAAACAGAGACAGAACACTACTGTCCTATGTTAAATTTAGGGGAAAAAATGTGGCAACAATCTAAGATTTAGAAATTTGCCACTTCACAGGTTTATTATTTTTATGGACTGGGTGTCCCCTCCAGTTGCTCTGCTTTGTCCAGGAATTGATCCTGCAGGCCACACAAGACTCGCAGCATTAATAGCTCTCTGGGTACCCAAGCACCCCAGTTTTTCAACATCTTCTCTCTTTGATCTGTATTTGTCTAAGAAAACCCTTAAAGTTCTGATGAAAGGCTGATTTTTTGACTAGAAGATACTCTCCTTAAAACAGAACTATCAAATTGCCAACAATGACCTGAACAAATATCCAAACCACTTCTAATGAATCCCAGTGATTTGTTTCAGTGCATTTCCATTTGTTACCTTCAAAATTCATAACCCTGTGAGAGTCCCCATAGAAGTGGAACTTTTAGTCTATATAAGGCTGATTATGATCAGCCTAGTTTTATGTCTTCCCATAATGCTTTCCTCTATCAATAGTTTAAGAAATGTACCTATTGATTTAAGTTACCGGGACACTTCTTTTTCTTTTTCTGAAAACAGATGCTGTTAAGTTTTGCTTCAAGCTTGTTATAAGTAACTGTAGATTCAAGTAACTTCTACAGATTTAAGGGAGGGTCCTACTCCTATGTAGACTCAGAACTGAAATTCATGGCGGTCTTCAGGACATATTTGGAATTGATTTTTATCTGACCAGACCAGAATTTAGGGAAATTTTAGGTCTGGATATGAATTAATGATTCATATAAGATGTCTAAAATTATCACTAATCAAAGGACTGAGCAATACACCTGCTGCTTTTCTCTGTGATTCTCTTTTTGTTTGTTTGTTTCTTTCTTTCTTTCTCTCTCTATTTTATTTATTTATTTATTTATTTATTTAAGATGGTAGAAGTGGGCAGCAGAGACCCTGAGCAGGAGAATGATTTCAGGCACCAAGTGCAGTATTCTACTAAATCACCGTCTGTTTTCTTCACCGTTTGCCAGCACTTGGCAGAAATATTTCACATAAATGTTGCTTTAAACTGTTTTAAACTCCAGGAGTGGTGACTTTGTTGTCTCTGCCTACCAATTTCATGTGATCTTAACAAAATATTGACTTCAAACACAATCTTTGTCCCTGAGTTGTACTCGCATAACATTTTGTCCATGACTCCTGCATTGTAAGTATGCTGTCTCAGAGCACTGGATCCAGCCCCTTCTTATCATGATAACAATGATAATTATTTAGTTCTAGGGAAATACTAGCTTAAAAATCAGTGTAATTTGCAGTACTTCGTAAGCCAAATAAGAGTCAAGAATGTCCCTCTGTAAAAATATTTAAAACATGCCACTTCAGATAGGTTGTCATGTTCCCGTTTAAAAGATTCCTTTTATCCTGCAGAGATCATACCTGGAATGACCACTTTTCACTCACTGATCTTCAAACACTTCATAAAGGAGGGGAAGATGGAGAGGTTCCTGACCCTTCGTTTAATGCCCTTTCAATTTGACTATGCTGGCTGCCACTTAGCTTGCTAATAAAAAAGTCCAAGCACTACATTTTGTGCTAGAGGAGATTACATCTCCTTTTCATTGGTACAAAGCATTCAGGGCCAATTCTATTCTCCCCGAGTACAATGGTAACACTCCCAATGAGGGGCAATCAGTCCTGGGAGTCATTTACTTCACCAAATATCTCTTCAAATTGCTCTCTCACGTCTCCAAATATATCCCTCAGTTTCATCACGCTGTTTCATCTGTCGCCTCAGTACACAGGCTCCTGCAGGGGTAGTACCAGTTCCCTTCAGATACTTGTAATCCTGCTGCAGCACTGTGCAAACTGTGCTGGTTTTTTCCTCTTTCAGTAAGGGAAATGCATTTACAAGGTACGTTCTGTAGTCGTATCGACCTATTCTTTTTAAGGGATCTCTGCCTTCTTATCTTCTTCACTTGACTGTGTTCTGAAGCATCCTAGTGTTCCTAAATATACACTACATGCCCCCCATTTGATTGGCATAAGATATAAAGGTGCAGCTGTCTGTGAGGTGCTGGTGGGCAGGACCTCTTTTGCAAAACAGTTTCCATACAGAGTATTAGAAAAATTACTAGTATTTAAAGCAAACCTTTCATCCATGAGCAGGGGAAGGACGTGGCAATTACTAAATCTCTTCCCTCATTCATTTCTGTATTTTCCAAAAGGTAACATTCTTCTTGTTCTTAAGGAATATCAGAAAATTATTTATAAATTCTTAATAAGGCAAGAGAGAAAGCACCTCATGTTCTTCCTCTTCTCTGAGTCAGCCCTCATGTGGTAGGTGTTGCAGATGCTACAGTTAAGCACATCCAAAGGCAATCCAAGGCTTGCTTTCTTTTATTTTAAAGACAGACAAACTGCATCTTTTCTTCTTTTAAGTTAATTTTTGACTGCAACCCATATGACACTTCTAATGTTGAAATTTCTCTATGACCATAAAGAAGCCTGAAATTGTGATTCACTCTCAATATGTTGCTTGTCACTCTGATGCCTTCTAATATTGTCTCAGAGCCATCACCTGCAGGATTTGGAGCTGGACATGGACACTGTCCTGTGTCATGTCGTGTTCTGTCCATGCCTGTTTTTACTTTAAATTGTATCCATGGTGTCAAATGTCATTTAGAAACATACTGCCAGGAAGGGATTGAGAGTGGTATTTAGCTTCCCTAACTAAGATTCTTTTAAAAAATCTGCACTGGATAGGACACATCTTTTAGGGGAAAAGTGAAGATGGTGATATGGCTGAGATCCAACCCCTTGGAATAAGCGAGGAACAATAAGTAAAACTGAACAGTTTTCCAGGAAGAGCAAATTTGAGAACTGAGTCCTTTAGCTAATAAGGGATACATGTGCATCATTTGCAGCTTACACTTGTGTACTCAGCCTGTCCACATTTGAGCTGCGTCTCAACAGAAATAATAATCCTGATGACTTTCTGAGACTTATGGCTTTGAGACGCGTTCTGTAAACAAAAGAAAAACATAGCCAGTCTAGAATGGTCTAAGCCGGATGAAATAAAACAAAGACATCATCAACAGAAAAGTACTTTAAAAAATGATTTTGAATAGACTGGAGTGTTATCCCAGATTTATGGTGATTGTGCCTCTTGAAGCAATCGCCAAGTTTATAGGCAGTTTGTGTGTGGTTTTTGAATGCTTGGCACCAAGTGACATTGAGAGAGTTTTTTTCACATGCTCTGCCTCTCCCGTTAATTCCAATTCCCGAGGGCTCCTCACAGAATAATTTCAGATACTGTTAGCTAATATGTTCATCTGCATAATTTCATCTTTAAGATTTTCTCCCTGTTAAGCGTGTGATCAGTATGAATGTTTGGGGAGGTCATTATCTGAACTGTGATCTTAATGAAGAGGATGAGGTATTCATATGTACATCTTGAAGAGCTCCAGCGAAGTGCCGAAGTGCCATGGTATTTAAGAACTGCCTAAGGCACACTTTGTGCCAAGAGACAAACTGAACACCACAGGAAGAGGGAGTAAATCAAGGGATCAGCTGTTGCATACAATGCACGGATCAGGACAAAACAAAAGGTTACCTAAAGCACATTTATTGGATTTTGACATATGTCTTTAAATGACAGCGGTGTGCTTCCCCCATCAGATATATTACACTAATTACCTTGGTTTTAAAGTTGAGCAGCATTTGGAGATAAGATGACACAACTTGAAGCCATCAAGCTGGGCACTAGCTAACCCATCCAGCTATGCAGGCTCATCATTAAGGAGTTCATCAGGAGCTTCCTGATGAGATTTTTTCTTCCAAAAATGCTGGTTTGTCAAAAAGATTTGTAAAAAAGAGCCTAGTTGGAGCAGATGTGGAAATGAGCCCTACCCCAGCAGTGCTGCAGAACTCACCTGCAACAGGACTGAGACAGGATTTACATCCAACTCTGTCTAATTAGCATTAGGGATTTCAGTTTGGGTTTTCATTGCCAGGCTGTAAATCAATTGTCTTGAATGTGCACACATACTCTAACTAGTTCTGGCCCAATTTGTTTTGAATTATTTATACAAAATAGAAATTCCCAAATAGAAAGACTGAGTCAGAAACTGATTAAAAAAAAGAATGGTCTGGGCATTTAACTTGGATGACCCAGGGACGTGTGTTACGCCTGAGTCAAGCATAGCAAGGGCTTGAATTTGTCTTTTCCTCATTCCTCATGAGCACTGAGTGCTGAGCAGGTGGATGCTCTGAGATCAATGTTTTCCTTCCCCTCCTGGCCCCTAGCTTGGACTTTTGCAGCTTGTTTTTGAAGTCTGCAAAGAATAGGCTTTCTGAGGCAAAGCCAGATGCAGTGAGACCCTGACCCTGATCAGGACCTGTGGCTGAAAATGAAGCACATCACTGGCAAAGGGTATCATTGCCCGCTGGAATGGACAGTCTGCCAGCTTGATGATACCTCGTGTACTCTGTGGCTATGAAACAGGTGGAAATTTTCTAACCCTGCCAATTTTGATTCCTGCATTGTCAGTTCTCATGATGTCCTCATGCTGCACATTTCAGGGTGTTTAAACTGTTCTTAAAGCTCTAGTTCCTTAAGTCATGTGATTTTTTGAAACTCCTGTCTTTCATAAAAATAAGTTTCTAGGCCCTAGTTTGCAGAGAAAACATTTAGGACTTGAATCTCCTCAATGGTTCAGATACCAGAAGATTGAAATGGGGAAGGAACAAATACAAAGTAAACAACCAGACCTAAGGGTTCCTGACTTTTAACCCACGTCATTTGTTTTGGCCGGCTGGAATTGATTGTACTGTAGGATAGGTTGTTAATTTGAACTTTCCTTTTGAAAAGCTAGAGGTTGAAGAGGCAAATGAGAAGGCCATCAGCAAGTGCCCTTAAAATTACATTCCAGTAAAGAAATGGAGAACGGTACTGGAAGAAAGGGAAAAAGTTGTATACAGTACAGGGGAGACTTCCATGAAGCTGAAAGAATAACAACATAAGAGGGCCAATTCTACCTTGATAAAAATGAGATAATTTGGAGTGAACAGCCTGGCATTCCTGTGCTGTTGGTGAAATTGCAGCTCTACCCATAGCTGTGTCCCGTGGAATTATCAACGGTGTTTTGTAAGGTTCAGTATTTAGGGCATTTGGACTGGCACCCATAAATGGCACAAACTTCAGGATGATAATTATTCACAGAAGCATAAATTGCCTGCAAAATTAATATAACACCAACTGAAACATCTTCTTCATAATGTCATTAGAATGTGAAATGGATTGTAATGCCAGTCTGGGGGGAACTGAAGTGACGCTGTTCAAATGTGAAATTTTAGGGGGGAACAACACTGTGCTGGTCTAAGGTTATTGGTTATGGCATTTAAAATGTGAAATGCCATGGAAAGCCATTTCAAAGAGAGTTGGTTTGTGGAGACCAACAGCACTATAATATGTGGGGTATAACAGAAAAATGGTTTCAATGGAAGTTTGCAGGGAGAAGGAACAATGTCACTTTACATGGAAAAAATATTTCAGTGCAAGTCCTCAGAGACCTGTAACAATACTGTTTGGGTGTGAGATTCTATGGGAAATGAATTTCAGTACCAGTGTGTCAGGCTGAATAAGGCCATTAGATTATGATGAGAAAATCATTTGATGGAAAGAAACAAACAATAGACACAGAACAGTTCATCAGTAAGCTTTCATTTGAGGCAGCAAACAAAACCCAACCTTTCCTCTTCCTTAAGCAATGCCTGCTCAGGTTGGGCTCCCAAAGGAAAGTACAGGATTTTAAGCCCTTGGTGACCCCGCTTGGTATCTCTGGCTGGTGAAGGACCAGCCAGAGGACTGGACATTTGCCTCTTCCTCCCCTGGGCTCCCTGCTCACCAGTCTCTTTCTGTTCTGGGGAGTGCATGGACCAGTTCAGAAATTCATGCCTCCTGCTTTGAGGCAGCTACCCATCTGTTTTATTCTGCAAAGATCAGCATGAAGCAGCCCAAGCATGGGCCATGGAAACAAGCATCATGTCAGGGACATTGTTTTTTCATACTCACTTTCTCTAGGTACAGTTGTAGCAGGCCCAGTGGGGTATATTTGATCCAGATTTGTTTCAACAGCCCCTGCTGTATCACACAAGTCTGTTACTCCCTCCCCGTGTCCAAACATAACCACGGTTTAGGGAAATGTGAGCTCAGTCATCCTGGCTGTCTACAGCCTTGGGATTTCAACAGCTTATAAGATAGCTGAAGTTTGCATTCAGATCTAGATTTCACGGTTCCAGCCAACTACCTCAGCAGAAGAATGTACCAAAACAAGGTTCCCGTTTTAAAAAGAGAAGGACGATTTCCAGGCAAGTGATTCACCTCAAGTCCTGTAAGCACAAATTCTTGGAAGATAGCATGAAGTGACGTCTTTAGCAATTGAGGTTATGATGAGACACCTCAAACATTCTTCTGTGTTTCCTATGTATCATGGATATAGAAACAGCTTTTAGCTGCCAAGGTCATCAGCTCCCAAGAAATGCCATAGATGGTCGGAACAGGAGGTGTGAGTGCACTGATTCAGTCAGGGGCTTTGAGAATATGCTCTGCAAAGCCACATTTTGTGTAATTTATAGGCAGGACATTCCTGAATATAAGAAGCTGTTTGAAATTCTGGTGGTGCTTGCTATATTAGTACAAAGATAATAGTTACAAACAGGACTATAATGTAAAGCATTACTGACTTGGTAGACAAAGTACAACGTTTTCAGAAGTGACAGCTCTGTATGGGGCTGGTGTGCTCAGCAAATGATGGCTGGCTTCTCAGTGAAGCTCACTAAGCCCTCTTCTTCATGGCAATCCATTTGTTCAGCAGCTCCTTCCCTTGCCATTCCAGAGGGACACCTAAACTACTTCTCATTTGTCATGAGTTGTTGCATTAAATTATTCATATTCTGAATAAATGCGATGGCCTTCTTCCAAGTGCTCACAGCAAAAATAAAGAATCATTGTGCAGATTGTCCAGAAAGAGCTATTTGTCTGAAAGAGAGAAATCAACAACTCTGAGACAAGTCCCACACTTCACGTCTGTGCCACAGCCCGTGGCTCACATTTCTCCTGTGGCTCAGGAAGTACAAAGGCAGCAAAGTGCTGCGAAGTACAAAGGCAGGTCCAATTCTGGAAGGATATCCAGAGTCAAAAATCACTTTGCATCCATCTCTAATGCTCAGTAAACATTGATGTGAAATTTAGGGGAGGCACTGTGGCTCTGGTTTGTGTTTTTTTTCCTGTAACGATCTGCAGAAGCAGTAAATCATCTTAAGAAGCATGTAGTCATGGGAAATGACTCAGTTCTTTCTGCTGATAAAAGCAGAGGCTTCAGTTCCTGTCTTACAGGTTAGCTGATTGATTTACATGTACAATATAACAGCTCCTTTTCCAGGTTTCCCAGTAGTTGTGTGCAAGTAGATGTGGAATGGGAACTGATGAAACCTGAAGATAGGGACCAGATTGTGATCTTAATTGCTTCTGAGAATGGAAACAAATCTGAAAACTTTTCAGATTTGCTAGATTGTAAAGGAGGAAAAGCCAATTTATAAAATCTTGTAACAATTCAGTGGAATTTTTTATCGTTGTTTGAATTAATCATCTGCCCGTCATTAATCTTAATCCTTGGGAGAAAATGAACAGCCTGTGTCCCATTATCTTCCAGCAGAGCTCCCTGGGCTTTCAAACTTTCTCTTGAAATGGGAGGAAATCTTATCTGTTGTATTTCTTCACAGCCACATTGGCAAATGATCTTGGGGATGTTCACAGCGTGGCTGGAAGCAACATAAAAGCAGAGCCCCTTATTATTATAGATGCCTTGGTTTTAGATGTATCCTCCCAAGATCTTGGAGCAGCAGCAGCTTATTCTTGCTTTGATCAGCCCTGAGCTGATTCTTGCTTCTTGTGTATGGGAAAGCAGCAACAAATCTACTTTCCCCGGGGAGGTATTTGGAGGATACTGCATGTGAGAACCCTGGGAGGTTTTCCTCCCCACGTACTCTGTGCCACTGGGCCTCATTTACACAAAGAGTCATTCTACACAGAGAAACTATACAGGCTTAACAAAGTAATTTCCCAAATCCCTATTGTAAATTGGCACATCTCTGTACATGGATGTATTTACACTCCTTTAGTTCAACTGAGTAACAAACCAGCTGCAGTTAGTAGGATCTCGCTGAAGGAAAAATACTTCATAAAAAACAGCGACATATTTTTGTACACCAGTTGGGATTGTAATTCAGATTATCAGTCTGGCACATCTTCACCCCAAATCTCTTTGTAATTAATGCAGTCAGCTTGAATTTACATCCAAAGAAGGGCAGGAACAGAATTCAATTCCTTTAGAATTACTGATTTGCTGTTGCTTGATTCCCTGGTCTTTGCAGTGTGTTAATATTAATCTCTTATCTTGAACTGTTTATTGTTCTTTATTTTAATAACTAATTAGCCTATCATTTTGAAATGCAGTGTATTGGGAAACAGTTTACGTGACCTTCTGTTACTACTGAGAAAAGCAAATGAAGCATCAATTATACTTGTTAGCCAATGAAGAGGGAATAGAATTAAATCCACTCAGGCTGTACCAAGGTAATGTAAAGTAAACATTAGGTAAAACTTTACACAGAGAGCTTTAGCTGCGGATCAAGATGCCTAAGGAGGTAGTGGAACTGATGTAACAGAAGATCAGAGACTGACTGGATACCTGCATCTTGGGGAATACTGGAGATAAAGAAATCAGTTGTGCTGCACATGATGTAGCGCTTTTGACTAGATGGCAAGCTACTGTTTCATTTCAGCTTAAATGACCCTATGTCCCTTCCTCTGTAAATAATAAATAATTTTAAAAAATGGATCCCCCCCAAAATAAAAGAAAAAAAGAAAATGTGCATAAGGGAAATCAGATGAAGAGCAGAAATCACCAGATTTTCTCAGTACTGGAAAGGTTCAATTTTCCTTTCCCCCAAAACACACACATCAGAGGAATGAGAGATCTACACTTTGATGTTAACTCAAATCTATACAGTCTAGAGCACACACACAAATCCAGTAATCCTTTGGGCTTCTGAAGCACAGATTTCTTCTCATTTCCCAGTGGTAGAACAAAGACTCCCGATGTATGTCAGAGATCCATCAGAATGGACCCTGTAGATCAGACTTGTGCTCTTCACTGAGTACCACACGCAGGCCATCACATTGAGAGCGCATGCAACCATTTCTTTCCTTACAAAAAAAAAAAAAAAAAAAAAAAGCTAGCATTATTTTATTATGCCAGAGTCTTACATAACTGCGTGGTGAAAATGAGAACACAGATCTGGGCCGCAAAACATTCCAGCAATTCTCATTGCAAAAGAAACATAAACTTCAGCATCCATCAAACAATTCTCCCTCCAAATGAATAGTGAACATACAAACCCACCATCTCAGCTTGAGTTCCTTTGCAAAAGAAAGCCCTCTGGAGTTATTAAAAATAATAATAAAGTAATCCAGGCTCCCAACAGACAGCGTTTGAACATCATGTCAAGTTCCTATAAAGTAGCAGCAACACCTCCTTTTACTAATTTCCCTAAATCCCTAGAGGCTTCCCACTGCCACAAACTAAGCTCACATTCCATTCTGTAAACCTAGCAAGAATTGCAGTCCCAGTGTCCCCTGTGCACAGCTCTTTGAGGTCGGATGCTTTGGATTGTCTGGTTGTTGCTCATCCCTCCTACTGCGGCGCCCAGTATTTCCCTGCCCCATTATTTTCCCCGTACCCCACAGACTGTTACAAATGACTATTCCCCTGCAGGGTGTCGTGGAGAATGACTTTGTCGGGACAATGTAGGGTCACTGACAGCATCAGGAGCGTGTTGAGTGATCTCATAGGGAGGGAGCACTGTTCCACTGAAGGCAGCAGTCTTCTGCCTTTCATGTGAATTGAATGTTCGCTCTGATGGGCTGGAAAACCCAGCCCAAGATCTGTGCTGTGCCTCATGCAGAATGTGGCCAACTGTATTCTGTTTGTCTCTGTGTGTGTAATTCTCCTTCCCTTTAATCCTAGTTTTACCTTCCCTCTGTGTTCAGAACTCCCTCTTTATTTTCTTGTTGCTCTCTTCCTTCCATATTCCTGAACAGCTTCTTCCCCCTCCTTCCAGGAATGCCCCATCCCTGGAAGTGCTCGAGGCCAGGTTGGATGCAGCTGTGAATAGCCTGATAACCTGGTCTATTGGCAGGGGGCTTGGAACCAGATGATCTTTAAAGGTCCCTTCCAACCTAGGTCATTCTGATCCTGCGATTCTTTCACCAGAAAGCACCGCCCTGCTTGGCTTGGCTCTGCTCACAGAAACCCACCACACAGCTGCTTGGTGTCAAAGACGAGTCCCCGTGCGCTGCTGAACCAAATCCAGAGAAAGCAGAGAAGTGTGGCTAGCACAGGGTGATGCCTGTCACTCCTCACCTCCAAGAGTCACTGATGGCCAGGTGGAGCAGGAGCTTCATCCTGGGGGCAGGTGGGCTTCAGGGGGTTTTCAGGCAGCACCAGGCAGCTTGTTTGCAGAGGTTCTTTGCTAGGAAGGACTGGGATGATAGTCCTAGGATGCTAGGAAGGACTACAGGCCAGACAGCCTTTCATTTATTCTAACTAAGGACCTCATGGTCTTTGATTAGGCTAACAGACACAGACATAGCACTGTTTGTACTCTTCCTTTCAGTGAAAGTTAGAGAATAGTGGCAGTGTTGAGAATCAGAGAGCAGCACATTATGAGGTTAGGTTTGGGAGTACCCATTTTTTTATCAGCTTGGGAAATAAGGTGTGCTGACCAGAGCCAGAGACTGGCTGCATTTTTGATTGTGTTCTGCTCCACTTTCTCCACCAACATCTTCTGCAGAAATTTTTAACTTTGTTTTCGTTCACTTTTTCCTTACTTATCTTCATAAAAATCATTAAAATAAATCTCCCACCCCCCTCTTGAAGCATTGTCATGACATTAGATGAAAGACACAATATTAGCATGAAGTGTTGTGGTTATTACTGTTCATTCAGCGAGCACATTGAAGGGAAGTTTGTTTAAACTAGTGCTGCTTTGCCTGATTAAATAGTCAGCCATGAATGAAGCCACTCAGAGATGCATCTTTGGCCTGGTGCCACAGTCACCAAGGGTAAGAGCAAGGGCAAGCAGGGCTCCTCTTTTCCCATGCTAAGGTACAGCACAGCCGTAAATACTCATCAGAAACGAGCACTTTATTCACAGGCAGGTGGCAAATGTACATAAGAAACCCAGCTTCCAGAGCCATGTGGAATCAAAGCCCTTGGTGACAGGAAAATATTTTAATTGGGAGGTAAAAAATAAGCAGAAAATGTTACAGACATTAGCATTTCGAATTGATGGTGACATAGATATAGTCAAAACCACAGTCACAGGATAAGTTTGCCCGTGTTTTCATATGGAAAGCAATCTGCAAGTGAAGCAGAGGCAGGTAGTGTCCACACATGATTCCTCTTTCCTCACCTCGACAGGTATGTTTACTTACTGCTGTGATTATTTTTTCATGGGATCTGAAATGGCTGGGAGAGCACCAGGTGGTGTGCAGTCCTGGTGAGCCACTGGTGACACGGAGGCATGGTACAGGCAGGGCTTTTCAGACAAAGAGAGCCAAACCTTTCAGAAGCTGTAGAATACTTCTGCTTTGCTGAGATCATTGGCCCCATGAATGCTTTCTGTGGAGTGTCCACCAGAAATCCACGGAAGGCCGGTTTTGAAGAATATGCCTGTAGCCCGGGCTAGGTTAGAGGAGGCGTGGATGGCACCAGCACAGTGCCAGCAGCCGTGAGGACTCTGCTGAAGGGAGGTAATTCCTGCCTTTCTCCCCAGCACCTAGAACTTCAAGTGGGAACTGTCAGCAGGAAAGGCTTCTAGATAAAGCCTGGTCCTTTCTGGGTGTTAGATGGAAGCAATGAACCCTTGGCAATGCTCTGACCATCACTGCTCAGAGCCTACAGGCTCGCTGTGCTCCTGCCACACAAAGCCCTGCTTTCTCAGCTGTAGCTGTCACTTCATTCTTCTGCTCCAGGCCTCTGGGCACTTAAATATAGTCACTGTACGAGTTTATGAGCAGTGAGGGGTGCCTACATGTCTCCTCCTCCCACCTCCTCTAGCCTTTTTGACACAGGGCAGGACACGCTTTCATCCTGTAGCCCCAAAGCTGATTTACCATGTGAAGCAGCTCCAGTTAGATTTCGTTCTTGGACAGATTCCCTGCCCTGACTTAGGTGCCCAGAATGCGTGTCAGAGGCTCAGCAGATCCTACGTGGGCAGTGAGTTAATCTGACAGATATACTCATTCACGGTGACGTCCCGGGCAGCGCAGCAGCACAGAATGTTCAAGCAGCGTGGGGAGGAGGTGGTGGGACGGACGGGTGCCACCACCACCCACCGGGGCCGGGCCAAACCCCCTGTCCCCAGCAAGTGCCCTGCCTTTGCCAGCCCTTCTCGGAAAAGAGGTGGGCTGCCTTTCCATTCAGCGTGTACCCCTCCAGCTGCTCCCAGGAGGAGCTTGTTACACAGAGATACACGCACAGTAGGCTCCCTCAAGTGGAGTAAATTATGTGTTTGGAGAGAAAGGGGACCAAATAAATAAATAAATAAATAAATAAATAAAGCAAAGCAAAACAGTTAGCATGATGGAGCTGTCGCCTCGCTGCTCTTTTGGGGATCACAAGCGTGCAATTAGCATGGAGAACTAGGACATTTTTCTTTGCCCTAAGACACCTACTGCAAGCTCCTGATGGGAGCCTGGGCGTGTACCTTGTTTTCAGACACAAGGGGCTCCACTGCAAAGGGAAAGGCTGCGGGATCAGGTAATGGAGTTGCGGTTGGGCCATACTGACTGAGCTGGGAGACCTGGGAATCCTGCCCTCTCGAATGTGCAAAAGGAGTGGAAGTGCACACATGCCTGAAAATGTGGCTTCCGATGTAGGTGTGTGCAGCATGAACGAGCCTGTCTTTCTGCAGGTCCATGGTGCAGGCCTGCAGGTGTGTGCAGCACATATCCCCCTTGGCATCAGCAGGAGAGATGTTCTCTAAGATCCTTCAGGGCCTTCTTTGAGATATGCATTCATTTATAGAAATATTAGAACCTGGAAAAATTAATTGGAAATGGAGCTTCGGAAATGCTGTGGCATAGAAGTAGAAATACCAAGCTGAAAAAATGATGTCCGGTTTTGTTCTCAGGCACAGCTTTAACAGAAAGTGAAGCTTCTGTTGGGGTCAGAAGTTATTCACAAACATCTCAGGATGAAAGTAAGGCTGTTAGCACTCACCCCCACTAATACTGGGGTAACTCTGCAAGAGGATTCCTCTCAATCACAGCTGTTTTCAGCAGCAGTCCCAGGAGTTCTGTATTCCTCCAGAAACCTCCATTCCTCCAGCACAAATGCCCGTGTTATGTTATGACATGCGAAATTGCTGTTGTCTATCAAGCAGATATGAGGAGATTTCTGTGTCCTGTCTGTAGACCGTAAATAGGGAGTAGACAGGAGAGTTTTCCTGGTGATGCTAAACTGAGAAATGTATTGTATGCAGTTGTTCTGAACACACGATGGTAGAGTTGCCAGGCATCCTGATAAATTGGGACAGTTTTGATCTCTATTGATTTGTCCCACATTCCTGGTAAATCCTGAACATCTGAATTTGTTATGCACTGCATCTGACAGCCTACACAGAGCACAATTTCCCTTCATGAACCTGTGAGGCTGGGAGTCTGCTTCCCCTCTGTTTCTCCTGCAGGAAAATCCAGCTACATTTAGGATTTTCCTCTGTTATCTGTGCATATGTGTAGAGAGACTGGATGCAAAACAAACTTCTGAAGTCAAAGCTAAGGATGCTAGGAGCAGTCCTTGTTCCAACAAAGCATTTCTGAGTTAATCAAGACTGGAACAGGATCCTGAAAGGGGATCTGTGAACCAGTCAGACGTTTACTGACTTCTTAGACATGAGAAGGGGGAGTGAAAAACTTTACCCCCAGAAATGAGCAATATGCAAGACAGCCAAGAAATTTTTGCTGGAAAGATTTAGCAAAAATTATGGTGTGTGCTTTTTAAAAAAAAACAGTTATGAATTTTTAGAGCTGGTTATGTTTGTGAGACATCTGGCTAAGTGTAGTTTGTTGTGGATGGGCCTCTCTCGGGTCAGAGTCAAGGCCAAGTTCCTCTGAGCTTCTTTTCCAGGGAGATGGATACATTCCCAGGTGATCCTGCCTTCACTCCTGTTCCCTCCTCCCATCTTTACCTGAATGTCATGACTTTTTGATGGCAGCCTTCTCCTCCTAGCCATTAGGGGGACTGTTCTGGGTCCTCCATCCTCACTATCGGAAGATCACTCAGGAGATTGCTATTTAGATCCTGCGGTGACCCACTTTGCAGTTGGCATCAGTAGGTGGAAAGATACAATCACGGGTTGAGGATCAAACTTGCTATGAAAGGCTGGCGATAGCTGCAGCGGGAACAGGGAAGGTTTTTGTCACAGCTATGGAGAGGGTGCTCTCCCACACAGCAGTGGAAAGGACACTTTTGTCCTAAGACTGCTCCCCTGATCCCCTTCCCTCACCAGAAAATCAGTTCCTGCCTGTGAACAGTTACTCTCAAATTAGGAAATGAGATAATTTGAGAAGGGTAAAGCCAGCTTGTTTCTTGACAAGTTTTTTGGGGGAATTAACTTATCTCATTGACCCCGCCGCCCAGCACAGACAGCATCATGCATAAGGCTCCAGAAAAAATGTGAGATTTACATTTGCATTTTAGAAATAATAATGAGTTTGTGCTTATTTTTATTTATTGTCTTGTGACCTAGCCTCCAGAGTTACTAAATTGAAGCTGAACTTTGCAGTCAAGAGAGCTGAAATCTTGTCTTCTTTTTTTTTAACAAAGCAGACATCCTCAGTTTATCACAGTAATTAAAAAAATAGACTAGAACTAGGGGGTTAGAAAAGTTATCAAGTACTAAGGGGGGCACAGATAAAAGGCTACATTCTGCAGCTATAACCACCATGTGGGAAAGATCAAGAAGATTACAGAAATTGTCTCATAGGGGCAATTTCTTGAATTTGGATGTTGTGGGACTGTTTCAAAGGCTTGTATAGAAATTGCAGGTCACAAAATGAGAGGTTGCTTTTCAAAAATTATTTCGAATTCATAGAAATGGCATTGTTCTGCTAAAAACAATAAGAAGTTTGATAGAATACTTTTGGCTCAATAACAGAGTGATTTGGCAATGAAAGTAGGTCAGTTCTAGGCTTCTTTTTCTATCCTTTCTTTTCTGGGAGCTGGAAAGAAAATGTATTTTGATATTAGAAATACGAAATTGTGAAATCTTGTTCTGGCATAGGTCAGTAACTCTTGGTATTTATTGAACAAGCAATCTAATTCCAGTCTCCAGAGTTCATTGTAAGACTGCCACTTTAAACTTCACTGTAAAGCGAGCAATTAAAAATAATGCATTTTATACTGGTGAAAATTACAATTACTGGTATTTAGGAAAGATGCCATCTCAGATATTAATATGATGAGGCCTTATAAAAACTGGTTAGATAGATACCCTTGGAACTTTCCAGAAGGGACTTGTCTTTACTAGAAAAATAATAATAAAAAAAGCAGATGGTTAAGATGAGCTAAAATCCTATTGAAGAGGACAGAAAGATTTTTCCTATTTGTGTGTTAACAAGCCAAGTACAAACGGTTGGAGACGAGGCTGTGTTTTGACTTGTTGATAGGTGGTAATTTCAAACTGCCTTCTCAGTAACATTTTTCCATGCGAGAGGACTACATACGCCTTTAGAGAGAAGAGTGAGTGTACAGGAGGGAATGCACACAATGTCTACGTACAGCTGCTGTAAACATCCAACGCTGATGCTCAGAACAAATGCTGGCCCCTCAGGGAGCACTGGGGAAGGAGCTGATGAAGGGCTCTGATTAAGGGGACTGACGTGGTCCTCTGAAAGTTCTCTTGGGCTGGCAGGAACTTGTGCTCAGCACCATGGTGTGTGGGGCTGCCCAGCTGAGGGCTGGGAGCAGGGACAGGTAGCAGAAGTGCCATGAGAATGAGACTGAGCTGCTACCAAACCTAAGCTGAGGCACTTCAGCTCACCGTGTTCCTCCACCATCCCATTTTCCAGGCTACTGGCAGCAGTGTCCTGGTGAATAAAGCACCCTCATGGTTAAGACGTGCTCCAAGTACCCCCGTGTTACATCCTGAGGAGCTGTACCCAAAGCCGTTAGCCTAAATGATCCAATGCCAGTGTTTTCTAGATGCTGCTTGGCTCATCCTAGTGGGTTTTGGAGACGTCAGTCTACACACACCAGCAAACCACATCTTACGCGGCAGGTTTGTCACGTGTTGCCACATGTGTCGCTGCCCAAATGCTTTGATATGCTGAGTGTCCATGTGAGCATTTCTGCCTGTCTGTGTGGCTCCTGTGCTTGGGGACTTGGCTGGAGATCTAGAGGAAAGGACACGTTGCCCTTTCAGCTCCGTTCCTAATTGCCACTTTGAAATAGGGAGGCATGTGCGCAGCCAACAGCTGTCCAGGCAGTAAAATATATTCCTTTATTCATTATAAGAACGGGTTTTCTGGACCAGGCTAAAAATCCATGTCATGCTGTATGGACCCTGTCCCTAACCCTGGCCAGTGGTGGATACAGAAGAGCAGGAGAGGTGAGGAGCAATCCCCTGTCTGCCAGCCCTCTGTGCCTGAGAGCTAGAGATCTCCTGAGAGCAAAGCAGGGTTCCACCAGGGAAAAGTTGGCCCTTCTCAATTTAGGGGTTTCAGGAAGATAGCATCTTCTTGTTGTGGTAGATATTTATTCTGGATAGGTTGCAAAAGCTCCTGAATAAGCTGATGTGTAGGTAGGGAGGAAACACATGCTGCAGTGATAAAAATACCAAACTGCGGCCTTGGCATAGTACTGCAGGTAAATTGCAGAGAGGGTTTGCTTTGTCCCAGAGAGCAAATTCTGGCTGACATCTCTGTCTATGTGGCTTTAGACTCTGGATCGGAAGGAGGACTTTGATGGATAGGCAATGTCTGGTTTGCTTGCACGCAGTCACAGTGATGACATGAACACCGGCTTGCCAGTCAGCAGCATCTCAAGCCCACTCTCAGTGAGAGCCATCACCGGTACCCGTACCTGTATCTGTAGGGCTGCACCGGCAGGGCCTGCCGAGAGCTCAGGATCCGGCCCTCACAACCCAAAGGCTCAGAGGTTAAAGCAGAAAGCAATAAAGCAGATCTCCAGCTATAGCGCCGTGCGTCACCAGCCCTTCTGCCCCAGCCGCTGAACTCACAGCTGCCCTCGTGCCAGCTGCTCCGGGGGGTTAAGGCAGAGCCGCGGCCGGCAGCGCACGCGTTTTGTGCCTGTAAGAGCTTTGGCTCACCCAGGCTGGGACTCGTGTGGCTGTGTGGGCTGACAAAGAGCGCGTGGCCCTTCCCCCATCCGCCCGCTGCCAGAAAATGAATTTGTGAGACGCGAGCTGCTGCCTCCAATCTGCTGCCATGCGGGGGCCTGGCGCTGGCAGGCAGCGGGACACATGCACACGCGCGCACACGTGCACGCACACAAGTCCTGCGAGGCGCAGGTGCTCTGCCAACGTGCCATCTCATGGGGATCGAGGCGAGCAGATGGGGCTCCAGGGCCCTGCGTGTGGTTTGGGGAGCTCCTGTCAGCGAGGAGCTGCTCGTGGATGGACATCTGGGTGCCTCACGGGTACGGCCCAGCCTGAAAAAACTCGAGACCAGCTGGGATCATTTATCCCAAGACCGTCTGGGAATCTCGGCTCACCAGAGGCACAAGCAGCAGGGCTAACGGAGGAGAGCCCAGCTGGAGTGGCAGGGTAGGGAAGGTGGCCTGCTGGCCCTGAGCGTGTTTGCTGAAAACACATCTGTCAGCACAAGGGCCACACCGGCCCTGAGGTGCCTGAACCATTATGCAGTGTGGGTGGTACCAGGGCAGCACCACATTTCTAAGGTTTCATGGCACCTTGCTGTCCTCCTCCCGTCTTCTCACAGCGCCACCAGCCTTGGGGTTATGGAGGAGCTAAAAGTTCCCGTAGGGCCCCAGAGCCAGGGGATGTGGGCTGTGTGCGCTGCTTGTTTCATGGGCGGCCTGGTGGCAAGATAACAAGTGGAAGCACTTCCAGCTCCCAGAAAACATGCGGTGTGTTCCCCTGAAACCGAATGAGTGCAGTTCAGCTGAAGCCAAATCCTGAAGTCCTTCCTTCACACCTCCAGAGTTGGTTTTAGATTTAAAAGTCCTCAGCTTTCATCTGGAGGTTGGCTGATACTGTTGGTAAGTGTGATAGGACTGGGGCCACTATTTAGGGTGACTCAGAGACAGCCACTCCCCAGCAAAGCACTATCAGAGCAATTCAGGAGGGGCTTCTGCTCCAGGCATGCATTTCAGGACAGATGATTTGAGTCTATGTGAAAACAACTGCTACACAAAGAGTTAATAGCAAGGGGTGTGGAGGGGGAGGGTGTGGGGAAAGTCAGGGTATCAGGTTTTCCTCCAAGGGGCTCTCAAATGATCCCCAGCCCTGCCAGAAGTCAAACATCTCCTCCCCAGTGAAGCCAAGGGTGTCTGTCTGTTTGACTCAGCTGCCAGAGTCATGTTGCAGAATTCGATCCCTGTGCCGGTGTCCCTTCTCCCCTCTTCTGATCAGCCTCTGCCCACTTCTCTTCTGAAGCCCGAAAGATTTCAAGACCATGAAAGTGCAAAGTGATCTCATCTGGCCCTGTGGGCAGTGCAGCAGGTTCTGCCTTCACGTCCGATACAGTTTCAGCCTTCATGCTGTCCTCTGCTGTAATGCTAGATGGGCTGAACAGATGGGGAGGTACCGTGGCAGGGCTCAGGGCTGACAGCTGCTTGGCAATTATAAATCTGGAATGCGATTTGAGGGGTCTAAGATACTTAGTGCCGGGGCCTTAGTGCAGGAACATATATCAAGTAGGTCAGGCTCTGCACCAGAGGAGGAGTGCAGGGAGTTGCTGTTGTGTGACAGGCAGCTCTGGTCCTTCCTTACTGGGTTTATGCTTTGATGTCAGGTTGATCATTGAGATTTTTAACTTCCCATGTCATTTTTTTTTTTCCCCATTGATTCATATTTCTTTCCTGGGCATAATTTTGTAAGACCAAATGCTTGTGAAATGGGACTGGGAATTTCTCACTGATCTTACAAGTCTTGCCATTTTGTCCCTATAGATATTGGAGTGTAAACAGTCTACATCTGGCCTCTTTCTGAGGAAAGGGAACATTTATATCCTGGTTTCTTACGTGAGAAAGCAGAGATTTGTGGAGATTAATGGGTTTGTCCAAACCTTGGCCTCCCTGGAAATTCACAAGGAATTAAGCAAATTCCTGTCCTGCAGCACCCTCCTCCTCCCTGCAAGTACCCAGACTGTAGACTGGCTCAGGGCCTCCTTTAATTAACCCAAACCTGATTTTACACCACAGAGAAACCTCTTTGAAGGAAACTAATGGCATATCTGCGTGGCACCTGATTTGGCTCTATCCAGGCTAAGCCACAGTGTGGATGTGGCCCGGCAGGTGCCAGCTAGCTGAAGGATCTCTTCGTGGTTCTCCTTTGCATGGCGTAGATGCAGCACGTGGCCATTCTGCAGGTGGGTGTAGGATGCGTGCTGGGATCATGGGAACAGGAGAGGCTGGTTTGTGACTGTGGGGAAAAGGAATTTGAGCCCTCAAAGCCAAAAAGCTCTGCAAAATAAGCAAATCACCAGCTCTAGCACATTGAAGTCATGCTAGAGAAAATGACAGTCAAACGCTTTTCTGTATTTTCATGCAGCAGCTGAGATAATTTACTGCTACTTCCTTTATATGGCACAATTGTGTGATTAGGGCCGGGTATGTCTGCGGATGTTTTTGCTTTGTCAGTCCTGTTACCTAGGAGGGGTAATCAGGGACTTACATATCACAACATGCTGTGTGCTCTTGACTTTTGCAGGTAAAGTTCATTTATGCAAACCCGACTGTATCTATATTTAGCTGACATGGAGTTTTCAGCTTCCATCCTTTTGAGCTCAGTGTTACTGTAACTGATCTCTGCCATTTGGGACAGAGTTACATGGTCTGAAAAATGGCAGTGAACACTAATTGGAAAAAAAAAAAAGAAAGAAAAGAAAAGAAACAGGACAAATTCAGCAAAAAGCAAGCTATATTGAATATATTGCTAAAGTCACTGGGATAAGGCCTTTTTGCAAAGAGGCCATAGCTCTGTCTTCTGACATTTTCTCACTTTGCAAAGCTCCTTTTATAACTTCAGTCTGATGGCTCAGAATTACTACGCTGGTTTCCAGCTTCCCCAGGCAGCCAGGAGGGATGGAGAATGATGCCCAGTAAAGTATCCTGGTGTAGGCTTATGGCCAAAGATGTCTGGGAGGCCAAAATTAGAAGCCCATGTGGTTTGGATGTTTCCTTGTTGCTCTATCCCTTGTACTGTGATATACTTCTGTTTCCAGAAAGTAGTGATAAATCAGAGATCCAAAGGATTTTCATTGCCATTCTCAGACACAAAAGACCGGCAATACTCTAGAACCACTGCCTGTCGTGTACAGCAGAATTAGCTCTATAAAAAACAGTGTGTGGAGCATCAGCTCTTTCTGGGAATGTTTGTGACTGTCTTCTCTAAATCTTCCTCTTCCAAGGTCTCTGAGAAAAAGGGCATTTGCAGAGCATCTGGAGCTGGACATACTCATGCTCTGATGTTTCCATCAGACTTGGAAGTAATCCCATTTTTACTGGAGCAATGTCCTTTCTGAAGCAGAGCTTTACAAAGTAGGGTTCCAATAATAAAGCTGCCTAATTTCAGAACTTTTAACAACAAGCACCACACTCAGATTTTCCTAATTTTTGCTTTTGCTTGTCAATATTTTACCCCTCAAATTGTGGTAATCATATAGAGGGTCTAGATCTCCTGAGTCAGTGGATAGTGTCTATTCTCCAAGTATCAGTCTTCAAAGGGGTCATGTGGGAGACTAATGTGGTCTAACTGAAGGGGGGAATTTGGCCTGTTGCCCTTATCCTACATCAATAGGTATTGCTGTCTCATAGTAATAGCATCTCTAGCGTTACCAATATGAAGCATTTAAATCTTACATGTTGGGCTTTCACAAATGCAGGAAAATGGGCATAAAATTACTAGTTCTTATTTTTTAAGAGTATATTTTGTTATTAGTCTTATGAGAGCTCAATGTTAATTGCTTTCTCAAGCTTTTTCCCAGTCTTGCGGAGTGGAAAATTGCTTTTTTTAAAAAAATAAAATATGATAGAAAAGGAAGAGAAAAGAAAGGGAAACTGGGATTCACTACCTTCCAAGAACTGTAGCTAAGAAATATCAACATACAAACTGCATTTCTGTGTTATCTCTGGTCACGTTTTGTTTGGTAGCTGGTTCCAGCAGCGGGCGTGCAAAGTGCTTGCTCACCTTGGACCCTCAGCCTTAACTTTGTGTTTACATACAGCAGGGGATTTCTTTAAAAGCTTGAATCTCAGGTCAGGTTTATGATAAAATGATGGGACAGATCCAAATTCTTTGGTGATGAGACACCAAATCTGGGCATTGACCTTTTATTTTGAGGTGGGCAGAAGAATAACATGTTTCACAAGAAATGCTGAGGCTTTTGAAACTTATGTGTACAAACCTTCGCCTGGCTGACCGTGCATGAACAAGAGCCAGCGCTGGGACGTTCAGCACCTCTGTGCAGTCACCATGCCAGGAGGGCACTGCAGACTAAATCTTTGCTGCATCCTCAGTGTGTGCAAGGGTCAGTCTTGTACTATCCCCCTAGAACAGTGGCTGCAGTCCTCCAGATTGGGTGCTGAGTCCTGCCACTGTCCTGTGTCACTGCCCTTTGCCCCCACGTCAGAACAGCCTTTGCAATGTAAACGTCCAGGCAGATCTGAAAGTTCTGCAGGATTTTTTGCCATAAGGAACAGCAGATGGTGCCAAACCTTGCTGCTCATAGGCTTCCCATCTCTTGCTTGGATGCTCAGGAATCTCCTCTCGGAAAATCTGCATCAGCTCTGCCATGGTGATAACTCCTTGAACACGGAACCTGCCTGATCCAAAGGGTTTCCCCTGGGCGGCCAGCAGCAACATAATCTAAATGGCTGGTGGCTGAGTACTAATTCATGAAGCTAAGTAGCTGTGGATTGCAGGGTTTGAGGTCCAGGAAGATAAATAGCAAGTCCCTGACACTGTGAAAGACGGTGCTTTACAGCAGGATATTTCCAGCATGTGTGTGAACTGCATGAAACAGTAGCTGCTTACTCAGCCGTAGACACAGGATGGTTTGCTTTCCAGCATCACAGGAGAAGTTCATCTCAAATTAGCCTTCCTGCGTTAGCATAAGCACAGGGTGGCTAACTTCCAAGCCTAGAGATGCTCCTTCCCTGCAGCACACCATACTCTTCCTCCCACCGTGCCAGCCTCCATCTCACTGCTCACAAAGCACAGGGAGACACAGGCTGTGCCAGCCTGCTTGTTGCTCGCTGGCCTCAAGAGCTGAGCTGCTGCAAGGTAATGAGGAAGCAAGGGGGTGATGGTTAGGATTGATAGAAGGGGTCTCTGCTTCACCTCTTGCCCCCATATTTCTTTGCCTCTGACTCCATTCTTCATCATCCCTTATTCTTGCAGTGAAAGCCTGAATCTGGTGATTCCTCCTCCTTGCACTGAGCAAGCACTGCACTTGTTTGGGACCTCTAAGAGCTTCTACTGGTAATGGTCAGAAGTAGGTCATGTCACCCTTGGTGATGTTGAATTCTCAGATTTACTTTTTATACCTTTGTTGTAAGCTGCCCTTCATCCTTTTGCCCCCTCTAATGATCAAATAATTTTCCTCCACTTTCAATGGATCACCACTTTCTTCTATTGCATCCAGAGGGACTGATCCTGCTCATCACCCCCCTCCACCATGGAAATCTGGAGCAGCTCCATTAACTGCCGTGAATTTGCTCTCAATTTGCATTGATACAGCTGAAGCCAGCCTGGTCCATGGAGCTGCACTGCCGTTCCCATGGCAACAGGCAGCAGTTTGGGAAGCAGGACCCAGCAGGCAGGAGGGATATCAAGGGTGTGATGGGGGGACTCCTGCAGCCAGCTCGCGGCCACGGGATGAGAATGGAGGCTATATTTGGAGCACGGGCCCGGGGCTCTATTTCTGACTCCACCAACGAACGAACCCTTGGGAAAAATACCTCCCACTGCCTTGGTTTACCTTCCAGTAAAATGGGGATAGCATTACACAGGAGTGTTTTGAAAATTGATTCAGCCGTCTAAAATGCTTTGAGAGAGATCCTCAGATGGAAGGCACGGTAGATCACACGCTATTAATAATCTCACTTTATGCCAGCATCAAATAGATGGGGCTGCGTTGTTGGAGAGTAAGTTCCTATACAAATGCAGGCATTTCCACGGCGCCACGGGGAACGCAGAGCATTGCACGGGAAGCAGGGAGGGGCTTGGGTTCAGGTGTGCTGCTGTATCTTGGGTTATTTCAGTCTGACCCAATGGAAGGTTTGGACACATTTTAGTCCCAGCTCAGGTTCAGAAGCAGCCAGTAAGTGACCTAATTGAACTCCAAATCCTCTTCTTAAGTTGGATAGAGCTCTGAGTATTAACTGGGTCCTCTGAATCCTTGTCTAACACCAGGAAGGAAGCAGTAGGGTTGCAGAAGCATTAACAGCTGATGACTTAAATTCATTATGAGAACGGTATGAAAAGCAGTTCGGCAAGGGAGGTTGGTCAAGTTCAGGTCATGCCCAGGTGTGACCTCTTATCAGAGTCAAAATAAAAATGCCGCAGTCTGGGATTTTGATTTGAATATTCACAAGAGAAACAAAAGGACCTTATGACAGACCACAAGTTTAAAAAATAAATAAATAAATAAATAAATCCACCTTGCCCTGCCCTGGGCATGCAAAACTGTTTCCATGGCTCTAGGAAGGCACAGCTGAAGGATTTCAAAGGATGTGCTTTTTCTGTGTTTTAGTTACAACAAAGATTTGTGGTAACAAAGGAGATCGAAGTAACTGCAAAAATGGACAAAAAAAAAAAAAAAAAAAGCAGTGGTTTCCAATGAGTAGATTTTGTAGATTCCTAAGTTTTTTTATCAGAGAGGACCATTCTGACTTCCCGCAGAGCTTCTGCCAGAGAGCTTTGCTGCTCTGCTTCTCCCACCAGTGCTACAAGCACTTTTAAATCATTTCCTAGCATTGCTGAATGTAGCTGGGCTCCCTTTACCTGCAGTGTTGAAAGCTTTGTGGAAACTTGAAAATTTGCTTGTGTAGTATTGTGTGATGGGGCATGTTATACTGACAGTGGTCTGAGTTACAAAGAGGTGAGTAAATATTTTAAAGACTACAGAAGTTTTTTCATCCATTTTAAAAGAAATTATGAATTAAAAAAAAAAAATCATTTCTAATTTCATTCTGATGAAAAAAATTATACTCTCCTTATCTTTTTGGCTGTTTGTTTGTTTATTAGCTTCCAATCAAGAAAAGCAGGGGAGTGGAGCACCTACTTTCGTTTACTCACCAGCATAGGTTTTCAGAGGTTGGACTCGATGATCTTGAGGTCTCTTCCAACCTAGAAATTCTGTGATTCTGTGATTTTCCTGATTAAAATATAACTTGAGATTGGATTTTGGTTTAGTTAAAAAAATTCATTTGGAAGTGCTTACTCAAAACAAGCACGTTAAAAAAAAAAAAAAAAAAAAAAAAAAAAAACTTTTCCAACACATTTTTGACCAGCTATAGTTAGATGACAAGTGCTGGTGCCAGACCATTTGCTCTAGGCTTCCCATTGTTAACACTGCTGGAACTGTACGGGTAACAATGGAGGAAAATATGTAGTAAATTTTGGTAATGAGAAGGCGACATTCTCACACAGTCATTTTTTAACATTTAAAAGAACATTCAAAAGCACAATATATAAAGCAAATTCCAAAAAGATTTATCCTGGGAGAGAAGGCTGAATCAGAGAAGAAAGCCCTTTCATTCCACCAATATTAATTGAGAGAAACACATTTGGCATCAGCATTCAGAAGGTCTGAGTGCTGAAGAAGTAGTGCCACTTCTTTTTCCCGAGAGAAAACGCTATCAGAGCAGTGAGGCCAATTAGCTTTCCTGATTTAGAGGGTGAATATAGGGTTCTTAGAACTGTGAAGGATTCTTTTGGATCGTCTCTGTAGTTCCAAGCTGTGAAGCAGGGGGGAATGCTCTCCTCCGTCACCTGGCCGTACCCACCTGTGGAGCACCCCGGGGTGCAGAGGTCCTGTGCGCTGATGGTCACACAGAGCGGGAGGGGAAGGGTTATTTGATGAGAGCATCCTGCCCTGCAGTGTAGTGGCAAAGTAAAGCGGGGTCAATGGAGCTAAATATGTGTAGCCTAGCTCTGCAGGATGATTAAAAGGAGGCTTGAAAACAGTCTGCAAGTGTATGCGAGGAAGCATCATCAGGAAGGGAAAGAGCTATTGGTAAAAAGGAGAAGAGAATTCAGGGCTTGATAGTGGGCAAAGAAAGATATGTACTGGGCACCAATATGTTGCTTTCTGGACATAAAGCCAGTATAATCAGGGAAAAACACAAATCCTTATTGTGGAAGGTTGGATGAAATAATCAAGTCAGACATTTCTTCCTCTCATGTGCAGAGAGACCCCATAAAGAAGAGCCTGCATCTGGTAAAAGCAGTACCATGGATGATCTCAAATGCTTTTTCCCTTGGCATCTCCATCATTCAAACCCAAAATATGAGGAATGCCTCAGCTGCAAAGGTACATCTCCATAAATATAGTGGGGTTTGCAGGGTCTGATGCTCCAAGAGTCTTTACATTTCGTTTGCAGGGACCATTGCACAGCATGGGTGGCATCCTGGCAGTGGCTCACATGCAGCATCTGGAATCTGGCTTCTGTATCAAAGAGATGAAGTGCACCTGAGCATCGACCAAACCTGACGAGGCAGAACAGTGCCTGGGCTATACGGCCAAGGCTTCTGGGAGGGTTGGTACATTTGTATGGAACCATCTCTAGTTTCTTTCTACATTTTTTTTAGTGTCAGAAATGCCCTTGGTGACATACAATTCCGCAGAAAACTCCTGAAGGGCTGTATTAGTGCGATAGGCTGTACCCTGCCCTTGTCTTGGTTGTGTTATCCTACAAGGAAGATTAAACAGAGACAGCATACCTCTCCCTAGCTGTCAAGTCCAATCATTTAATTCCACTTCCCTGTGGATTTGTAGGTGAGGAGGTGCTCCGGTAAGTCCTCTGGTGCTTTCAGCTGGAATCTTTTTGCACATCAGCTTCATCCGCAGAGCCTAGGGGCTGGTCCTGCTGGGCATGGCTCCTTGCAGCCTGTTTGGAAAGGTTCTTGTGGTGGCATTTGGGGAACGCAGAGCAAGAGCACCGTGAGCAACAGCAAAAAGCCCTTTCAGCATCAGGTGCTCAGATGAGGCACGGACATTCACGTATGGCTGCTTCAGCAGATCACTTATAATGACAGGTGTTGTTTATTTTTGGATTCGGAAAATGTTCCAGCACATTTGCTTTCAAATCCTGCCTCTGAATCCACAGGTGCAAAAAAAGAAGCCTACAGCAAGTAAGGGTGGGCAGCAAGGGCAAGGCAGGAGCACCTGTAGGGAGACTGCCAGCACCCCTGAAATGTGCTGCTGGACAGCTGCTCACTGCAGCTGGCACTGGGAAACGAGTCACAGCATCTTTTAGCATGGCCCTGCTGTGGACCGTGGTGGTGTCAGACAAGGAATGGTACCCACCCCTTGGCAGCAGGAGGAGGCGCTCCTGGGACTGGAAATATTTCCCCTTGGCCCATGGAGTTCCCTTGTGCCCAGAGTAATTAGCTGGGCCAGGAGCATTTAAAAGCAAGCACACATGACCGTGCCCCTGATAATGACCCTGGAAAAGTAACGGAATCTAATTATAATTAGAAAACAGCCCCAGCAACATCCCAGCATCACGACGACCATCCTGACTTTGCCACAACAAATGTAAAAATATATCAGCATATTTATAGCTTGGCATCCCTGACCATTTGCAGCCTGGTGCCGGGCCCCCTCCTGCCCTATTCCGCGTACCCTGCGGTGCTTCACGAGGAGTAAATAACAGTGAGTGATGTTTACATGGTGTCCAACACCCAAAGATCCTAGCCTTTTTTCTCAGATCACTCAATCTGCCTGTTACTAATCTGCTTAATCTCAAAGATCTGCAAATTGACGTATATTATTGCCAAACCTAAAGTGTCAGAGGACAACACAGCAAGCCAGTCTGAGTGACAGTAGAAGCTTTAAAGGTGCTTTGGGCTAAAACTTCCAGATTTTAAAGATTCCCTTACTGCTGCTCACCTTTTTAGTCAGGCAATTCCTCCTTTTTCATCTACTGCAATGATTTATAAATGTAGTTTTTAGGATCAGCATCTCTGAGATCACTTTGCGCAAGATGTGGTTTTAGCCTGGTGATGGAAAGAGTTTGTGGTGTAAGGGGGGTGTGAATTTGGTAGGGAAAGTTCTGCCTGAGGGGCAGGAAGTTTGAATGAGTTGCTATAGGAGCAGACAGTCCATCCTAGTTACCTCACCTTTACTTAGCCTGCCCTGTCATGTTGCCCTAAGTGTTCAAAGAGTTGCTATGGCCCCTTTTTGAGGTGGCTGTATTTTGGAGGGGGGAATGGATGATGGATAGAAACCCAGATTTGCACGTAGTCCATGCAGGCTTGAGCAGAAGGCAGGTTCTGAAGCAATGAGCTTTCTCTGAGAGCTCAGTGGGGATTTGCTGGGTATTTCCACATTTAGGCCCTAGAGCATCCCCTGAGCTCATGGGTAGTTTGTTGATAGCTTACCTCCAGTTTTCACATGTCCTTGGCTATGGTATAATGTTCCCTTCAGCTCATAACAGTTTGCATCAGTGTTAGAAAAAGTTCATAAAACTTTTTCTTTACATTGTTATAACAGATTAAACACAAATTCTAGCTAAAAACTTATAAGCATCTCAAGACCTTTAATGCTTTTCCTCTCCTGAATCTTTTCAGACCGCTGATAATTAAACTAACTACATAGAAATAAAAGCTATGTCCTGTCACCCTTTCCTGTATGAGTGGCTCCCTGAGTCATTGCTGGAGGTTTGCTAATACTTTTTTTTTTTTTTTTTTTTTTTCCTGTTCTTGGAAAAACTTCCTCTAAAGTCAGTGGTCAGATTCTTATCTTGGTTGCAGTGTCTTAGATCAAAAGCTGGCTCACAGAAGAAAACAGAAGCAACCTGAACTTCTTAATGGTATAATCGATATCTGAATCTGATCTAGTAAACATAGCGCATTTCAGGTGTTTTTTTCTGACCTAGTAGGGGTTTGCCTTCATGTGAAGCAATTCCTGGCTATTTGCAAGCAGTTGTCTCTGAACACTGGTGTTGGAAAAGCCTGACTCACTCTTAATACCCTTAAAGCAGGTTAAGGGTGAATTGCAGTGGTTCAGAATTAGGCATTTTTATTCCGAAGTAGGAGTGACCACAGAGGGAATTAATCAGGATGAACTGTTCTGCTTTTAATCCATACTGCTTGAAACCAAATTAACCTCTCTGTGTGCACAGGCCTGAAGGATTTAGCTGAAATTGCTGAAAAGCCTCCAGATTTGCATGATAATTTCAAGGGTCCCACTCCTCTATCCCAAAATGCCAGTTTCCCCTCTTGCACTTAGTAGCTTTATCTTTTTTTTTTTTTTTTTATGTTAGAGGCCATTACAGTTCAAATGTGTCAGCTCAGGTTTAGGCTGTTGTTCCCAATTCATGTGCTGGAGCTGGCTCCAGACAGTAGGCACGGAGCTCTCGTGTCCTGCCCATTCATACATCACACTGGAGCCATGGTTTTGTGGTGGAGAACCAGCTAGAGAGCAGTACATAACCAAGGCTGACAGCAAACAGCTTTCAAGCACTGTCGGCAGGGAGATGTGAAGCATCAATCAATAACGGAAAAAGCCAGAAACCCTTAAGCAGGCAATTAACCATTCCACACAAGTAGGGGCAAATATGGCTAGACTTAGCCAGTGATTTGCTTTGCTCTGTTCAGTCTCATCCAACTTTCAGAATTGTTCCCAGTAGCCAGAAGTTAGCTTGGATGCAGCCATCACACACTGCTGCTTGTGCAGCCCTGGGTGAGTTGCTGAAGGAGTGAGGGAATGCAAAAGGCAGGAATGTTTGGGATTTTAGTGTATTCTGTGTTTTCCATTTAAGACATTCCCCAGATTTTGAGGGTAGAGGTTATGAAAAGCTCAATAAGAAAAGTTCTTAATCTAAGCAATCAGGATCCATGCCAAACAGGAACAATTCTGGGAAATAACCATTTTATCTTTGGTACCTAACTGTATTATTTAGAAAAAAAAAAAAAAAAAAAAAAGTCTTTTATTATGATTAATTTATTGTGCTCAGGAAGTTTATGCAGCTGTCCCTGATGTGGGGTGCTTGTCCCTTGGTTTTTCAGGTCCTGTGAAGTCCAGCACTCAAAGAAAAATGTTTTTCAAGCAAAGCTTTTTTTATTTCTCCTTTGGGTACCTTAACTCAGTGGCAGAATTAACCAAAGGAACTTACTGTGAGAAATACAGAATCCTGTGAAAGGATTTAGAGGGATTTGGGAGGTTTAAAGATTTTTCATCATCATGATTTGGAATGATCATTTTTTTTTTTTGAACGTATTTTCCCATGTTAAGCTCATGAAGAATATGAAAATCCTATTAGAAGGGTGAGGCAGATATTTGTGTCCCTACAGGATGCAACAACCCACCTCCCTCTGAGAGGGGGCTGTGACGGCTCTCATTGCTCTTTCTTCTTCCCTTCCACTGGAATCCCTACCCTGCAGTGACATCGGCCAACACTTCTGCGCCCTTGTCTCACTAAGGCACCAGCACCTTGCTCAGTCCAGCTCTGAAACCTGTGATGAAGCTGTTGGGGCTGGCCAGAAAGTGGCACGGATTGAAAGCATTCAGCTCTAGACGCACCTCTTGTCTGTCCTCAAACTGTTCCTCTGTGACCACACGCAGGAGGCATTCTCCTTTATTTCAAGCCCTCTTTTTATCTTGTGTAAACTAGTCAATTTTATTATCTATTTATTATTTGCTATACACTATTATACTTGCTTCATCTACTACTAATTATTTACTATTTTATTACTCTAAATTCCATTTGACTGGAAGGTGTATGAAATCCTTCAGGTTGCACACCCAGGGCAGCTCAGCGTATTTCCAAGCAGTTTTGCTGTGCAATGGGGATTGCCAGGACGGGATATTTGTTTGCCCCGGGCAGAAGGCTGAGCTGTAAGCTGGGTCTGCCTGGGTTTTGTTTGCTTGTACGTGGAAGGCGCTGGAGAAACGGTCTTAAATGCCAGGTGTAGATTTTGGAGTTGTCTCCACCCATCTCCTGATGTTCTCCAGAGGTGAGAGCTGTAAGGTAAAGTGGGTTATATGCTCTTGTAACCCACAGACGGGGTGGTGAGGAGCAGAAACACTCAAGTGACCTGCCTTACCAGAGGGTGGGTCCCCAGCCCCTGGCAAGTGTGACCTTCATATTCTGGCCATGTTTCGTTTGTCCCCCTTCCATCTGTGAAAGGCTACGAAAGCCTCCATAGGATTTTTGGGTTTATCATCCACAAACGGCACAGATTCTCCCCATAACGTCAGGTTGTATTGATACTGTGTTGGGATACAGAGGTGAAAACACCGTGTGAGAGACTCACGTGGGTTGAGTGAGGTGCTTTGAGCTCTGTAAACAAAACGTGTGACACAAATGCCAGAACATATCCGAAATCTCATTTCGATCATCCCCAAAGATCCTTTAAGAGAGGAATGTGTGTATTGGGGTGACACAACAGCAAAAAAATTGTTTGAGGGAACCTGTTTATTTGAAAAACGTGCCTTGCTGCTCCAGCCTGAATTGTTTGTCTTCCTTGGAATGAAAGAATGTAGGACATGGAGGGGAGGCTTGCCAGAAAAGCCCTTTGGAATTGCAATGAAATGGCCGTGTTTGTGCTCAGAAGGGTCTCAGCCTTGTTGTGCTCACATCTGCTTTAAGTTATCCTGATGTTGTTTTTTTAATTTTTTTTTTTTTTTTAATTGAGTTTAACATACTGAGAAATGCACAAAGCTCTCCGGCCCCCAGGCGCAAGAGGAAAAGCCTCAACAACATCCCCTGACCCTGCCACCACCATGTGCTTCCCAACAAACATTCCCGAACAGGCGCTGGCGATGACAAACAGGCCTGGGAGCAACTGGATGGCGGGTGCCTAATTGCGCACCACGGAGCAAGGCGCCTTGGAAAGACGAGGGTGGGGAGCAGATAATGAGGGTGGGGTTTGCCAACAGTGGGCACTGGCCACAGCTGGCAGGTTTGGGGAGCACAGATCAAGACAATTAGCACGTTTCGCTGCGTGATGGATGTCCGGCTGAGTCAGTCAGCTGCTAACCAGGACCAGAGGAAGCAGTCCTCACGCCCTTGGTCCCGCTTCTCAGCAAAGGTGGCTCTGAGCAAGCTCTGAGCTCCATCTGTATGTCTTCAGGCCTATATTATTTTGGGAAGAAACCACCGCAGGCTTTCTGTGGTACCCAGGCAGCCGAGGCCAGCCGCAGAGCAGCGTGCTGTGACCATGCCTGCCTTCCGCGCGCCGCCTTCCCATGGGGCAGGAAGGGAACCAGCCATGAGCCATTCAGGCAGCTCTGCTCTGGCCTAAAAATACCAGAGGTTTTCACTGGGATGGTTTCTAGCCAGTTCAAAGAGGGAGAGCACAAAAGGGATCGGGCCCTGTGGGTGTTGGTTGGCCCAGACAACAATTCAGTTGGCAGGGGCTGGGGCTGCAGACAGCAGCTTTATCATGTGAGCCTGGAAGTTGACAAGGGCAGCCGTAGTGCCTGGCTGTCCTGGGGGAATCTCAGCATCTCCACCCTTTCCTTTTGCACATGAATGCCTGTGAATAGAGACCCTGGACCAAGCGCTGGTGCTTACCCTGGAAGAGAGCAGGGCAAGGGCTGTAACTCCGTTTTCATGTGCAAACAGGGAGTTGTTTGCATGCCAGCAGGCACAGTGAGAGGCACCTACACATGGGCACCGTGTACCCAGGGGTCTGCTGTACAAGGGTCTGTGCTTTTCACTCTACGGCAGATACTGTGCCTTCCCCTTCCAGCTTTGTGAAACCAGTCCACAGCTGCTTTGTTTTAAGGTGAACCAGTTCTGATGTTGGCTGCCTGCAAGCATCAGGTTGTAAAGCACAGGGGGATATCGCAGGCAGCTCAGCTACAGCGCAACAGGCAGGGAGCAGAGGGCTGGAGGTGCGGTGTCCCCAGCACACACAAAGTGGCACAGGGACAGTCACCCCCACAGGGACAGTCTCCCTGCCCAATCACTACCCGGGGGCTCAGGGGTCGGGGGTGCCCCGCTGGCAATGTGCATCTGCATCTGCGTCAGGGGCAGCCTTGTTGCTGTGTGTGTGGCTGTGCTTGCGTGTGTGCTTGCTGGAAACACGGAGAGTGCTTTAATTATGTCAAACTGCTGGGCTCCTGGACAGGACGGGGCACAGCTGTGCGTGTACTCATACAAGAGGACGATGTATGTGGTGTGGTATGGACGTACGTGAGCATCTCAGTGCACACAGTCTCCTCATTGTGTTCAAAATGCCCCTAAAGGTTCCTCCTGCCCGGTTTTGCACATTATTGGACTCGCTGGTCTGTTCTCAGGTGCACTGAGTGCCTGCCAACGAAAGAGACCGTCTAGACATGATGTCAAGCTGACCGGCTTCAAATCTCACTCAGCCCTAGGGGGGTAATCACAAGCCTAGGAGAGGCCTTATCAATAAAACATTTTCCCTGCAGGAGGGTAAAGAAAATATGTAGCAGGTGATTCAAGCAATGGTTACAGCCGCATAGGTTTGTGGGAGAGAGGGGGAGCTCTGTCCTTCTGTCCTGCCAGACCAGCTCTCATTTTCTGTGTCAGCAAGGTGCCCATTGCTTGCTGTATCTTCTTTCCTGGGTTGTTCCTGGGGGTTGTTTGTTTTAGATAAAAAAAAAAAATCTCAATCTGTGATGGAGTTTTGTTTTTGCTTGTGGGCGAGGTTTGCTTTTCATTCGGGGAGGGCTGCAATTTAGCACTAAGCTCTTTTGGCAACTGAGGGACAAATTCAGTTAAAAAAAAAAAAAAAAAAAAAAGCCACCACTCAATCAACAAATAATGCAGGAGGTTATGTAAGAGGAATAAATAACGTGGACCCAGGGCTCCCCAGCCTCGGTGCATCTCCCCCTCCTTAGGTGATTAAAGGTTTCAGCACTCCCAGGGATGGGGCTGGCATTGCGTAAGAGCCTCTTTGCTTTGAAGCGTGTTCCCCTTTTTTAAATCTAAGAGACCCAGTGGATTTATGGCCAGCCTGAGCTTTTTCAGCAGATGGCTGGGTTTGTTATCATTTTGTATGAATGATGATGATAATGCTGCAGGCTGAGCGGATTAATGCAAGAAATGGAAAGCACCAGCATTTTTTTTTCCCCCCATGGTGTTTTCCCACACTCAAGGGGCAAAACTCACAGCACCAAATCTTTGCAAAGTGTAAAGCGATGGGTCTGCACTAACAAGTGCCATGGGGCTGGCTGTGTGTTTCCATGGGATGGTGTTAAAGAAAAGAATAGGTTCCAGCCTCTTTTTCCCTTTCCCCTTTGTGGAGTGAAGTCAAGATAGAAATATACTGCTCTCTTGATTTTTAAAAGGGTTTTAACCATATACTGGCAACTCAAACCCTGCGTATCTTATATTTCATGGAAAAGTGAGGACAACCAGAGAACTAGTATATAGAAAAAGCATCAGCCCCAAGAGAGGAGGCGAGTTATATTCAGTTTATATTTTCTGATTGTATTAGTATCTTCCTTTGTTAAGTGTCTCATTCATAGCTGAACAAAAAGCTCTGCTTGTTAAAGAATTCAGTAATCTACCATGGGCAGCCTGAGTTCAAGATCCTGAAGTGGAACGCAGGTCTTTCCGTAAGCAGAAAACTGCTGGAGCCTGCTGGGTTTGCATCTGTGGCTGGGTGCCTGTGCGGATTTTCTCATGGCTAATATGGTTTGAACCCTGCCACAACTTTCCCCTTGGAGAGAACTAAAAGGGTCTCTCTCCCTCGCCATCTACTTATTTGCACAAGTGTAAGAAGCTCCTGTCTTTGAGACCTTTGCAGGTCTTACTTTGTTAGACTAACAGGCTCAAGACCTGGAGTTTTTTTCTGTTTTCTTTTTTCTCTCTCTCTCTCTTTTTTTTTTTTTCCAATCAATCACTGCAACTTTTTTCCTACTACCATGATGGAACAAATGTAAAAGTGAAAATTTGTGTTTATCATGGGTCCAGTTACTGGAGCTGTATGAAAAGCAGCAGGTTTTGGAGTCTTGTGACAGAACGGTGGCAGCTGCCAACACTTTGGGACTTCTGAGCTCTGCAACCAACTCGGAGAAGAGTGGACCAGCCGTGCAGTGTACTTCTGGGACTGAAAACCGAGCTGAAGGGAGACGAAAGAGAAGATTAAGTATTGGGACTTTGTTATAAATGCTGGAGAAGAAAAAGCGAAGGAATGAGATAGAGAAGCGAAACCACAACCCAGTTTTAAAGCAGGCCTCCCCGTGGGTGCTGCATGCTGCAGTCCCGCTGAGCTGCAGCAAGGTCAGCGTGCCCTCGGAGGGCCCCTGCAGGAGCACACGTTGTTAGGGAGCTCTGCGTGCCGAGGTGGGAAAGGGCATCTGAGCTGATGCTGGGTTTCGCTGCTGAGATCTGGAACGTGAATCGTGAGCGGAGTTTGCTGGGAATTCTCTGACAAAATGTTTTCTTCATCAGAAAGCAATGATTAACTGAAAACAAACAAACTTTGTTTCATCTAAATGAATAGATTCCCACTGAAATACAGGCTAAATTCCCCTGGATCCGTGCCTGGTTGCTAGTGTGACTGGCAGAAAGCCGGGCAGGCACTGAGGGTCTACAGCTCCCGCGTAGCTCCCACACGCCGAAGTGGGGCTCCAGAGCTCCCAGCTGCACACCCAGGAGCCTGGGCAGCCTCGTGAGTCCTGCCCCTGGCTGTGTGGACCAGGGCTCTGATCTTCTTCCCCTCTGCAACCAATGCGTTTCACTGATACCAAATGCTGTGGTGCCTGAAAAATAACTTGAGGTGTTTCCAAAGTGTTACCTAATGTGAAAAGCTTCTGGTGTGATGGGCGTTGGGCTGCCCCTCATTCAGACGCTGTCCTCCAGCAGAGAGGAACTGGCTGGTTTATTTGAAACATCACGTCTTTTTCCTCACAAGGAGGAATTAGGCACAGGCACTTTGCAAAGAAGGATTTAATCCCATGGGTGGCTCAGCTCCAGATGCAGAACATCTCCTTAGGAGAGGGAGTAGTTCTGCTGTGGGCAGCACCTAGATAACCTGTCATCACAGGCAGCACGAGCACTTAGGAGGGCCACGAGAGCTCTGTCACACTCCCATCACATTTTCTATATGATAAGGAAAACTTGCAGAAGCCAAGCTTTCACCACAAGACTCAGGGATGTTGAAGGCAGCTGAACTCAGAGCAAGATCACTACAGGAGCAGGGCAGTGCTGAGGTTACCGAGAGAAAAGCCCAGCAGTGAGCAATGATGCTGCTTCATAGGATGACCACTGGTTCTTGATCTTCCCTGCATCTCTTGGACATATCCAAGGAACAAACAACAATTTAATGAATTGATTGTATGTTAAGTAAAAACTTAGCAGGAAAGCAATGAAACTCCGATTCACAGAATCCAAGGGAATGGTTTCTTGTGTTTAGGTGGAGATGTGCTATTTAGTGGCTGCACAGAGCACATTAATACAAACTGCTGTATGGGAGCCATCCTTGTTGGCTAAAGGGGATCTCAACAGCACCACCATTAACTTTTAAAAGGCTATTAAAGATCAGGGTTGTCATCAGAGATATTACATATGTTGTCATCTGTTGGAAAGGCAAAGCCATCGCATTGTATTTAAGTTCTTCCCAGGGTTTTCGTCTGCTGTTACACAGCTGAAACAAAATATACATAATTTGCTCTTTGTTACTGCTAAAATGTTCAACATATTTAAAACACTTTGAATTCCCATGCTGAAAGGTATTGTGAAAGCAGTGTTCATATTTATTATTAGAATGAGGTTAGCAAGCAATCTTGCCTGCAGAGACATCTGGCAACAAACACATCTGAACTGAGCGGAGGCCACTTACTAATAAGGTTTCTAAGTAGGGAAAGGGACAGGGTGTTCTCAAAGATCCCGTAGCTGGAATTAAAACAGGGAGATTGAGCTTATCTGCCATGATTTACATGGCTCTCTTCAGGACCTTTTCTGGACATTATTGCACATATAGCTGAAATCATGCAGTAATCTAATATAACGTTGGTTCCAACTTATAGAGCTAAAAATGAACTGCCTGTACACAGTCCAGAAGCGCTCTGGGAAGGCATTGCCAGCAGCCAGAGTATTTCTTTCCTTTCAGACATCAGGGTGGATAATCAGAATCAGTTTCTTTTGCTCGTTGTAGGAGTTACTCAGTTCTCTCTTAATTATAAGTTGCTGTGGGTGAGCTAAATGCATATGAGCCAACAGTCAGCAAAGTTTGTTGCAAAGATTTTTTTCTGCCTTCTTATTTTGAATGCAGAGGAGGAAAAAAATACAAGGGTGACAGCTGAGGAGGGAAGTCAAAGATTAGCAGACTCAGTAACAGTGATTTGCTGCAGGAAATGAGGGCTGTATTTTTTTTTTTTTTAAGTGGATACCTGACACGATCTACATGTGCACAAGGAATGATGGGGATTATTAGAATTTACAGTCTGGGGATGGCCCAAATTTGACATAGGTGCCTTTTGAAGATACTGAATGTGGCAGGAACCACAGAATATTTAAATGGATTGTGCTGGAGGACTGAATAATCTCCAACTTCAAATTTTGAGAGACCTGATACAAAAATTACATGGTTTTGTTTGTTTGTTTGTTTGTTTTTTAATTATTAATCCATCAAGTTAAAGGCAGTACTGTGTGATTATAGAATAGAAAACATAACACAAATACTTGAGATGGAAAGAGGAATCAATCTGCAAAATTATCAGTCAGACTGCGGTAGCTTGTAAGGCATTTAGAACAGTTTTTGAAGAAAACAGTAATTAAAGACAAGCAAGTAAAGGAAAAGTGGAATAAAATAAAAGTGTTTATCACAGATAAATCATGTCTGACTAACCTCATGATTTTACTTCGTCAGGTCTAGACAAAGGAGATGTGGTGGATCACATCTGTCTAGACTTCAGTGAAACAGCAGAGGTGTAAAGTCATGATGGTGAATTTTTAGCAGAGCTGGAGAAGCTGGGGAGGACAAAAGTGAAAAAAATGGGAAAGGAGCCGGCTGAATGGGAGAGAACAGAGGGTAATGTTGAAAAGGCCTGGAGGGAAGTTACCAGTACAATTCTTCAAAGGAAAACTTAATGCCTATCTTAAGTTTCATGAATGACATGTATAAAAGTATCCCAGTGAAATCTGGTGAAAACACAAAGCTGGGCAGAATTGTCAATGCAGAAGAGGAACAGCAAATCAAATGGAAATGAAATGGTCTATTAGACTAGTCCCAGCAGAGAAGCTATCATTGAAAATGTTGAAATAACCTTTTCTTGTTATGCCTAAGAAGATGAGGCCAAGAGGGGATGTAATTGTTCTGGCAACGCAGGACCAGGGTATTAGAACCTATTCAAGCTGAAGATCAACTTTGGCAAGGAAACAGAAGGGGATGAACTGGCCAAGAATATTGTTATATTCTACTGAAAATCGATGTTTAAACCTGGAAACTAGAGAAGTTTTCAACTTTCAGAAGAGGGCCGTTCTGGAGTGGCTATTCAGTAAAAGTAAATCATCTATTTCTGAGATGATGTTTGATCATTTTCTCAAAGGATTTTTCTATGCTGCACGAGGACTGTTCCTGGCCAGTTGTCCCTATTGCCTCTCCTTGCCTCCCCTCCTAGGGAGACCGAAATTCTGAGCAACACTGGGTCACAGAGGGTGTGGGAACATCCCTCCTTGCCTGGGATGTATGGGTTCATTTCTGGCATTGTAGATGTGAGTCATGCAATATACCTGTGAGGAATGACAATGTGGTAGACGGAGCCCTGAGACACGGAGCCCGGATTTCATTCCCATCCTATTCTGACTTGCTTGCGTGCTGTCAGATTAACTGCTAAGGATTTAAGCAGCTGAATAAGAATTTGGGTGAACAGAAGACTCACTTCTGAGCCAGCTGCCCTCAGCGAGTGGTCAACTAACATAAGGGATCAAATAAACCTCACTTCCTCATTTGATCTGAAAGTACCCAAGATACCCCCCACTCTTTCTAAACATGTTCCCACCTGAAGACTTCAAGGCCTAGTTTCCATCTCTGCTCGGTCGCACATTGGAGGGGAGGAGAGAAGGGAAGAGCTCCAGACACCACGGTGGGATGGGCATTCCCTGCCTTGAACCACTGGGACATCTTCCTCGCAAAGAGCTGGAAGAATAACGCTATAGCCGAATTCAGAAGAGCTCCAGCATCTTGGGTTTCTGTGCCGAGCCACAAAGGCACTTACCTGGGATAGGGTCTCTTCTCGTTAAAGGATAAATTCATTTGCCAGGGAGGATTTACACATTTTGCGATTTCATTTTTGTGCAGACCAAAAAATAGTTGCTGAAACCTCACTTTTTTGGATTTTTTGGATTTCCACCAGCTTTACTTGAGGTCTCTTCAGAGGTCCTCCTCTCTATTAAGAATTAATAGCGTGTGTGAGGGCTGCCCTCTGAGCTGGTGAGGATCACAGGGGAAGCAACTTGCTTTGGTCTCCACCCGCGGGGTCAGGGAGGCTGAAGGAAGCAGCTGTTCTAGCTGTGGCTTTTCATTTCAGTCCCCGTGCTGGAAACAGAGAGTCTGCAATTTCCTCCAAGTCCAGCCAAATGCTGGACCTGAGTGACAAAACCCTGCATGAACAGCAAGTTCGCGGAATGTTTTTGCAGCTGCCAGCTTTAACCCAGAGCAAATGACAGGGAGGCAGCTGCAAAGGCTTGGTACTGGGACTACCCAGACCCTGGCATCCTTTCCTCTTCCAAACTGCATTGGCTTGCTGGTGTTGGCTCTGCTGGCTGCAGGTTTGCCTTGGCATGTGGCGAGTCCTGTCACACTGCGGCACGGGTAGTCCCTGCAAGGCTCCCATGGCAGCAACCCATATCTGCCTCCTCCGTTTGTCCTCTGATCAGTGGCATCAGGATGCTCATGGTCATCATGTGGCTGGTCACGAGGCAGCTTGCTGCTCCTCTCTAAAGGCTCCCCGTGTCTTTTAGGTGAGCCCAGTTATTTGGGATTACGTGCTGCCCAGTTTTCTGCATGAAATGTTGCGCCATCTCGACGCGTGGATTTGCAAATGCCGGTGTATGCAGTGGCTGGCAAAGGCTCCCAGAAAACTTGTGATGTGTTAACCTGCTTCTGTACCTGGAAAGCGGCAAGAACAGAATGGGATTCATCTCAGGAGCTCAGTCAAATGCAACACAAAATGTTTACATAGGGATGGTGATACTAAGCTAAGTATCAGGCTTTTTGATACCAATTGTGCTTCTCTAACCATCAGGCTACTCCTCAAGCCCTAGATGTATGGGGAATTTCAAGACAGGCCTTAGAAATAAATTGAAGGAATGTCCTTTAGATCTTGATTATTGTCCGACTGCTCTTCTGAAATATTTAAGCCTAATGGGCAATTAAAAACACTGATTGTTCTGGCTCCAGTGCCTACCAGCTTGCTTAAGGTGTGATTCAGGACCTGAAGAGTAGACAGCTAAAACAGAAAAAGCAAGTACTTTTTTGTATGTGTGCTAAACAATGAAACAAGGGTATATGGACATGGGTGAAGCCCATGCATGCATTTGAGAGAACAAATTCAGAGAGAATAACATTATGCAACATAATTGTGTCCTCCTAGAGCCAGGAAGATTCGTGCACTCTCTGAGTCACGATTAAGGAAGGCCACCCAAAAGCTCATGGCAAACTCTGCAAAACATCCTTCTGGAATGATCTTGTGTCCTGGGTTCTCTCTTCCTTTTTGATTTTTTTTTTTTTTCTCCTATTTCTCTCTATTTCTTTCTTCATAGATTTATCTTTTTCAACATAAATCACCAGGAAGTACAGTCACGGTTTCATTCCTATAGTCTTTGCCATTCCTGACTCCTCCTGATAAAAGCACAGTTACACAGCTTTATCCAGAAGAAAGGACCTGGGCCCCTGCTGCACACTTTAACCAGTTGCTTGCTAATGGTGAGCAACGTTTTCAGAGAGGATTAGGATTCTGGGTGCCCAGACACTAATAAAAGCCCTTGCACAGCTACACAATGCTCCCAGAAATTGAATTCCTTTGCTGGGGGCTTCAGCTGGGACACCATAGATTAGCAAACGGTTTTGAGAGGCTTTTCCCAGGAAGACTGGCAATAAATAATTAATCTGCTTTTCACAGCTGAGACCACAACATATATGCTTTTGCCAGTTATCTACAAGAGAAAAGTTGAAATTAAAAAAAAAATAGCTTTCCCCAATTCACGAATAACCACATGGATCTGCTTCAGAGATTGTTTGGCTTTGTCTAAGAATCTGATTTGCTAGGAATATGTGAGCAGGACATCACATCAGTATTTTCTTAGGCTATACGTATATGAATGTGTGCACACAGAACAGAGGGAGCGTTGCCGAGAGGTCCACACACGACACTTCTGGATTGCAGCCGTAGTTCTGCCACCGTCTTGCTGAAACACCTTACGAAACCCCACTTAATCTCTCTGCTTCTGTAACAAAAGAGTTCAATTACAACCAAAGAAGAGCCCCACACTGTGTTGATGGTTGCAGAGTTTCACAAACTGTGGTTTGCAAAGAGCTCAGAGGGCCCGAGTGCCGGGGGCGTTGGGAGCGCTGGCCATGCGGTACGTATTAAGGAAGGCAGAGAAAGAAACTCCTGTGTGTGCTGTTCATTACTCCTGTGCTTGCTGTTCATTACTCCTGTCTTTACTGTTCATCCGAGGAGCTGAGATGAAGACAGGCAGAGCGGCCGGAGCTGCGCACTGACCCACGGATGTGCCGTGGCCTGTGAGGAAATGCTGGGAGCCCTGGGCTGCTTCGACCCGTGGAGGAGACAGGCTGGCTGTGCTCAGCTCCATTAAGGGATGTTCTGAGGGAGAGCACACATCAAATATCCTCATTAGCAAAATGACAGAAAATGCTGTTATGGCTTGAGGCTGCAGCAGGGAACATTTAGTATAAATATTAGGAAAAAACTTTATAATTCCAAGAAGAGTTACAGCAATTGGAACAAACTATCAGGGGACACTGTGGAATCACTTTTAAGCTTCCAGCCATCGCTCTGGGAAGATTAAATAAATCCCAGTCTATGGCAATAGTTGGGGTGGTCTGCATGATCCCCGGCACTCCCTTCAGCCTCAAACAATTCTCTGAATGGAAGGAATGGCTTGTTCGTAGAGCCCGCAGCTGGGATAATGCACTGACTGCTCTTTCAATTATACACGGCACTCCAGGGCAGGGCCCGTGGTTCTTTCTGCCTTTGGAAAGCACCCAGCACACATTAGGCAGCACCACAATATAAATAATAACAACCCACAGTCCCCCTCTCAGCAGCGGGACAGGCGTTTTCTTCAGATTCCCTCCTGTGCTGTGAGCTGCAAGGCCAGACAGTAGCCCACTCCAGCTGAGCAAGTCATTTAAGAGGCAGCCAAAGGGCAAAATCCCATGGCTACAGCACATGGCACGGGGACTTGATGTCAGTACAGCTCTACAAACTCTCCATCCTCTTCACCCCATCCATCATCTGGTGGGCAACTGCCACCAGGCCTGGAGGAGGATGGCTCCACATGATGTTTTTTAGCATCATGCTAATTATTGCTGCAGAGCTCTTATAGGTACCCCTGTCATGGTAATGCTGCCTCTTGCCCTACCAGAGCCGCCTTCCTGAGCAGTTCGAATTGCACTGAATAAATCTGAGTCCCCCTAAGGCACCTCCCTTCTCGTCAGACTGGGGGAGTTTGAAAAGAGTCAGGAGAGCATCTGAAGCCAGAGCTTCTCTCATTCACACCAAGGGAACAGAGCAGCCAGCTGAGCACCTGGGTGGCTGCCAAGAAAGAGCATCCCTGGGGTTCCCAGCTCTCTGCTGTAGTTGTTGCAAAGGTGGGAAGGTGGCTCCTGCTGCACCGCAAAGTCCCTTTGGCCCCATCAGCTTGGATTGATGCTCCTCATTCTCTCATTTCTGTCTGCAAAGGCACTGCTTTTCCTGCAGTAGGCAGTCTTCCAGCACGCTGCTACCCTCTTCATGCGAGGAAGGAAAGTAAGACTGGTAGCTGGTCTTGGCAGGGGAGGAAAGAAAGACTGAGAACACACAGACACCCCCTGTGACTGCCAGCTACACCTCTGCTGGGTGTAGGTCCTAGGAATGCTAATCTGCGTTGTCTCCTGCTTAGTTTTCACTCTTTTGTTTTAACACTTGTGCAGAAAAAAAATCATTTGGGTTCGGAGACATGCAGAAGTCCCTCTGCAGTTCCTGAGTGGCTTTGTCAGGTGTTCAGCATGCCACATCTGTCCAGCTGAATCGCTCCAATGTGTGTTCCCAGGCTGGAAACAGAGTGGGGAGCTCTGCATTTTTTTGGCACCACACTCCTGCTGCAGAGTGTCTGCAGATTTATAGAGCTATAGCAATAGTATTGGCCACAAAACAATACTGGCTACAAGACACACTTACGATGATACCTAACAGCTTCAAGCCAGAGAGAACATTCCCAGGAACGTCAGGAGAATCTAATTTCCTACTTGGAGGGTGTTGAATGACTTACAGCTTCTGCCTTTGGTGCCAGAAGATAATTCTTAAAAACACACTTTTTCAAAGCACCGTGCAAACATCATTCCTCCTCCACCCCCTGCAGGGATGGATAACTGAGTGCAATGGCTTTATTTTCGATGGGAAGAAGATGATCTTCAAGAGGAAAAGGTGCAGAGACATGAACTGATTTTCTCAGTGACACCAAAATGATGCCTTGGCAGAACACAGAGAAGAGTGTAGCAATACTTCATTCCCAGCACTGCGCTCAGACCATCAGCTCTGAGTCTCCTCCTGATTTTTTCCCTGGTTAAAACAGGCAGCCTCTCTTGACTACCTTGATGAAACTACAAACCAGGAGGGACTTTCAGTAGCAGACATCTCCTACTTGATATGCCAGTAACAGACAGATGACAACACTAATTAGGAAAAGCCAAAGAACCAGGATTCGGGTATGAATTCAGGTCCAGAGCTGATTCAGAGTTAAAGCCAGGGTTTCTAGGATTTGAATTACACGGTGCTTTTCCACCAGAAGATACAAAACCAAACTGGAAATAATGTCCAAGCTCTTTCTGGTTTCAGCTGTAACTTTAAACCATGAGGCTCCACAGAACGGCTAGCTGGGGATGAAGAGGTTTGCTGACATCCACCTCTGCCATCCCTCTGCACCTCTGGGGAAAGGTCAGAGCACACCTGATCAGCCCAGGAGATGAACACCTTGGCAGCCTCGTCAACCTGATGAGGTGCAGCTCTAAAAGGCCCTGCCCAGGGAGGTGTCAGGTTTTCTGATCAAAGCTTTGAAATCTCTGTTTGTAGGTTTGGCTCGAAGGTAGATGCATTGCTAAACAGTGAAAGGTGGCTGTGTTGTGTGGGGTGAGTGATAATGAGAATTTGCTTCATTTTATTTATTTATTTTAGTAGAAAAGCTGCAAATATAAGTTGTATCTTATAAAGGAAAGATGTCTCAGAGCCAGAGCAGAGCCTGGAAGCTGGCTGTGTATCACTAGTGAGTGTAAATTGAGTTGCCTAGAAACTGGGAGACTTGATAGTCGTGGTGAGGCCTCTAAAGTTGTCTCTGACTGTTGCAGCCCACAGCAACTTCCTTCTCTTTGAGCCTTAAAGGTGTTGTGGTCTGAAGTTTGGGTTTGAATTCATCATGTTTCTGTATTTTGTTGCTTTCTGAGGGTCATTAATGTAAGACTGTACTTTTGCTGCATTTCATTGTTGTAGTGATAACTGATCTCAGCCCTTCTAGCCTTCAGATATTAAAAAAGGAAAGAAAGGGGGGGGAAAAAAAAAAAACAAAAAAAACCAACAACACCACAACCAACCCCATGAAATCTTCCTACTAAAGTCCTCCTGCAAAAGAGAGGGAGCAAACTGTTTTGTGTTCGTGGCAGACTGGGTGAGAAGAAATAGGTTTACGTTGCTGGAGGAGAGGTTTTGTTGGGATTTCAGGGCAGTGCAATCCTGCAGCAAACTGCCTGGGAGTGCACAGAGCCTGCAAAGCTCTAAGGACAGTCAGAGAAGCCCTGATAAAGCAGGGCAAAGGTAGAGCTAATCCTATGGCATGGATGAGCTCGTTTTCGGGGGTGGTTTTCTGTTTGCTTCTGGGCTTGGGATTTGAAGGTGAGTATTTCAGAAGTGCTCCTCTCTGATTTAGATCTGTTCCTACTGAAATCTGTCTATATCTCACCCCTGATCTCAGTGGGAGCAGAGTTAAACCAATTGTGCAAATCTCAGCTTTACCAGTCACTTCAAATGAGTGCTGTGATGCTGAAGGTTTTGGCTTGGGGTAGCTTTGTTCCCTCTGGATCAAGGAGGTATTGCCCAGAACAGCAGATTAGGCTTTTTTTATTATTTTTTTCTTGTTAGACCTCTCTTATTCTTTTTGTGGCTCTGAAAGACTCTGTGACAGATGTTAGTGTTCATCTCCAGCTTATTAATATTCCTATACTATTCAGTAACACATTGCTGCTGCTACAGCACTGCCTGACAGCTTACACTCGCAGCACTGAGCCAAGATGTGTAGAAGTCCTGTCTGGCTCCGTTCCTTCCTTATGGCCCGATTCAGAGGGAGGCTGGCTTGGCGGGGGGAGGACGAATAATTATGCCAAGACAATGCGTTTGGCAAGAGGCTTCTCTCTTCCTCCCATAACAACTCCATAAAATGTTTGTAAGCGAGCAGGAGCTAGTGTTTTTTTTTCCTATTCAGGCATCTTCCCTGCTCTGGATCCTCTCCTGCAGCTGGGATTAGCAGCGTGCGCTTTTCTGCTTCTTGTCAGGAGCACCGAAGTCAGGACTGGTGTTTCCAAAATTAGGGAGGGGGTGTTTTGGAGGGGCAGGGCTCTGGCTGTAGAAGACCTGACAGAGCACAGCCAGCTGACTTGGATATTCACCTTATGCCAGGCAGAATAGAAATAGCTGAAGCATCTGGATGCTTTTCAGAAGTGTCATCCCTTTGAGCGACAGCTTGGAGCTGAATTCAGCAAGGGGAGCTGAGCGGGGAGGAAAGTCAGAGCGGTGCCGGGCGTAGGAGGGGAAAGGAAGCAGCAAGAGGCTCTGCTGGTGCAGGAGGCAGGGGAGGGGAGGGGAGCGGAGGTGCCAATGAACTCTTCTGGACTTAGCATAACAGTCTGAAAGCCGCATCTGAGCCTCCTCTCCTGCTCTCTGGGTACCCAGTGCTAGGGAGCTGGCTTGGGGCCACCTGCTCTAATTCTGGAGTGGTTCTCATGTTTTCTCCCCTCACTTTCGCAAGTTTCTCAGGAGGGGCACAGAGGCGTATATTAACCCGGGGACAGCTGCTGCTCGCCAGTCCCACCTGTGCATCTCATTAGCAGCCATCTCCAGCCTGCTGACCCTCTCAACTGAGGAAATAGCAGTGCTCTGGTGATGTGACCCCACCTCTGAGCGCCTGGCCAGACAAGAAATGGAAACGTTGCCGCAGCTGAGGCCGTGCCTTACACTGATCTGTTTGTTTGTTTGGCTTTCCTAACTCCTGGGCAGCACACTCAGGGCTAGCCGGTGGTTCAGATGAGCCCCAAAGAGGGAGAAAGACCTTGAGGGTTGACTTCCTTCCAAGCTGACCTGCCTGTTCCAAGAAACAGAAACTTTCCATGCTGTATAAAGCAACTGGCCCTCTGCTTGTTTACAGGGTCTCTCCCGTGCAACTCCACACATTGCATTTTACACGGCTTAAATGAAAAAAACATAACGGGCTTCATCTCTGAGCTGGATGAGGAGCTCTGTCCCAGCCCCTGCCATGCCCACCTGCGTAGGGCACACTTTAGCAGACAAGTAAAGGGAACAGGGCAGGATCAGTACTGGCTTAAAGCAGAGGTTTTGAGGTGAATTTGTGTTTGTAAATTCCAGTTTTAAGGTGAGCTCTGAGAGCAGGTCTTACTGTACCTGTGTGATGGATGATATTGTGAGCCCCTTTAACGCACCGTATGTACAACAAAGGGCAGGAATGGAAGGAGGGGATGAAGAAAAGATGTAGGAAGGGGGAGAGGAGAGAAGGCTGGCTGTAAATACATGAAAAAAGAAATCTGTGAGAGATGAAGAGAGCTTGTTACTTAAAATGCTGTAGCTTCAAGCCTGCAGTGCCTACTTGAATTTTGCTGGGGAAAACGTTGCTGCTGAGACCTGTGATCCAAAAGGCATTTTATCTCTGCCAAATGGCTGCTGCTTTTTTCTTTTCATTGATGAATACCAACATTAAAATGAAGGTACCACTCGGCCTGCAAGCATTTGTCAGGGCAGGTTGATGCATGAGAGATAGAAATCCACATAGACATACCAGTGGTAGGGGAGACTGCTGCCACAGTCACAGGTGGTGGCTGCTGGATCTGTGACATCTTTCCTGACCAACTAGCTCCTTTCTCATGGTATAAAACAGGAGAGCAGCCTGCCCGCCCTTGAGGCTGTAGCTCACTGGAAACACGACGGGTTGGACTGTAAAATCCTTTTGGCCACGGAGCAGGTGGCACTGTGGGGCAGACGGTTCCTTGTTCAAGCAGCCCAGAGGCTGCGGGCACCCAGCGCCTTCCACGTTTTCTCACTAACTTGGAATCTGCATGGGGTGGGATGGGAGAAACTATAGGTCAGTGCTCTGACAGCTGCCTAATGGCCTGTGGAAATAGAGATGTTGGGCATGGTCCAGCTTCTGTGGGGTTATATGTCAGCCCTGCAGATCCTCCCATCACAACTGAGCAAATTGTCACCCTTATTGGCAGCCTCAGCAGAACGGCCAGGGCTGAGGGAAGCCTTGAAGGCTAAAGTTCAGGTGGGCTGGCAGGGCAGAAGGTTTGTCGCTTCCTTTCCCATAAGTTATTTCTGTAGAAAGAAGGCTGCTGTGTTGCTATTCTTGTGTCCCTTGGGAGTGTCCTGTCTGCTGGACTGCAAGAGGTAGACAGGCAGCTTGGCCGATGTGCACTGTGTCTACTTTTTGGGATTAGAATAAGGAAAATACCTGAAACATAGTAAATATAATTCTAAGGTCCCAAGGCATGGGTGGGCAGCACCTTCTCTTGTTTTGTGGAGTGGTAATGTTTGATTACGGGTATAAAACAGGTGAGCATGTTCAGCGCAGCTTCTTGGGTGGTGGTGAAGATGAGAGAGGCTTCTAGTAGGTTCCCCAGTCATCTGTTCACATCAAGTCCTTATAAGCTTGGTGTAATGCTTCCTCCTTTGCAGAGGGTGGTCTGGTGTTGGGTTTAATACAATCACGTGCTTAACTTGCACATGGAATTTCCAGGACCTGTGAGTAAATTGGATAATTCAGTATGTGCCACTAATTAAATGAATTTAAACTGTTTAATTAACTGTATGTAGCAGATGGTGCATATGGTCCGTTTGACCTTTAGTCCAGGGGTTTCTACCATAGAGAACTGCAAAGTTGTGAGGTTAGGAAGCTGTGCTTTTGGTCATTAACATCACTGCAAGAGGAAAAAACAATGCATGGCAAAAACCTCGTGGTGTTGTGTACACGATGGCACCATTTTCAGTGAGAAAAGATGATTTCAAATGGTTGATGTGAAAAATGTTTTTCTGCCTTTATTTGCATGAAACTGGAGGAGAAACCACGCTGCTTTGTCTTTCATCGAGATGGTATTTTTGTCACTGAAATCTCAAATGGCATCACGAATGCAGTACTAGTGGATTACCTGGGAATGTCAGTACCGTGAGGTGTCTGGATGTCAATAATCTACAAAGTGGTCTCAAATATAGCTTGGTTGCACAATCTTTAGGCTTCAAACTTGTAAAGACGTAATGCATAGATATTCATACACACAAGTGCTGAGCTTGTGTATCTGGATGGGGGAGCAGTCTGTTGGGAATTGGAAAGTCTCCATTCAGCTCTTTTCCACTTTCTGGGTCTGAAACACCAACTTTTAGATTGTTGTTTACAAATTGTTTCTGCTGAACAGAGCGACTACTTTGAAAATGTGTGAGTGTTCTGCTTCAGTGTTCTCAGAACAAAATACTGCCAAAATGCAGAAACATCTGACACTTCTGAAATTCAGTGATGAATTGGTCAAAATTCAGATGAAAGAACAAAGCTTCACTTTTCAGTCATCCCCCTGAAAAATCCAGCAAGTTTTCAATATGGTTAAATAACCTGAAAAGGTAACTTTCAGAGTCAGCTATGCTTGGCTGCTTTTATTTATTTATTTATTTTAAAAAACTCATTAATCGATTTTATAAAAGATGATTAAAAATAACCTTTTGAATTGTATTACTGGACTGTATTACCTTTTTTTTTTTTGTTTCACTGGACCCAAACCAGCTATTTTGGAACCTGTACTGATTTTCAGTAGAAGTCTTTACAAGATTGGAAACTTAAATACCATGCAACACTACTATTGTGGGTAACACCATTAAACCTGAGTAAATTTTGTACATTGAGGCAGATTGAGGCAAGTGTTAGTAGACAAGGGAGGAGGGATCTACGTGTGATTGTTTACAAAAGACCTAAAATCAGGCATTTGCTGCCAGTGTATCACTTTCACTTAGAGACATGCTGAAGACTAGCTATGGTCCAAATACTACTTTTATTCCAGCCAATATATGGGAAAGAAAGTGCCACTCTGAAAGAGCTTGGGCCCTAAAAGTAAATACCTGGTGCTCATATTCAAACCATACTTAATGTGGTTCATTTTGTGCTTCCAAGCTCTAATATTATTTTACCTCCCTTCAAAAATATAACCCATCTGTGTTTTTTAAAGCCAGGTACTTATAAGCAACGTTACAGTAACAAACCTCTGTGTGCAATACCATTATTTAACAAAATACTGTCTGCCCTAGAACAGCCCCACAATAAAAAGTCAGTTCATCTGGAAAGTGTCAGTGCAGTGATGAAGTGCAAACACCTTAGGAAGGAAGCAAATAGTTTCTTCATGGCCAAAACCAACAACCTATTAGAAATAGTAATACCTTTTAAAAATAATTTTAATATGTTTTGGTGATGCTTGAAAAATGCCAAACAAACTGGGGAAAACGGGGGTGGTGCTGGGGAAGCTCATGAAATGCTGTCCTTCAGCGACTTCTCATTTTTCCCTTTGTCTCCTTCCTATTTTGATTGTTTAGCTCCTCAAATGTCTGTAGTATGGCACCGTTACAGAAGTGGTACCTGCTCCATGGTGTTAGCTCCAGCAGCACGTGCAAGCTTGTTCTGGGGCTCTGAATTCAGTGCATTTAACGTGAGTCTTCCCAAAATCACCGCTGGCCAAAAGTGCTTAGCACAGTGGGTTTTGATAGCTGTGCTGTCATGTAACCAAATCTGCACAAACCCAAACTGTAAACATGGACCGCTGTGGCCATAGCTCCAAATGGTCAGAATTATTTGTGTTGGAAACTTCCCACACTGCGCACTTCTCTTCCTCAGCATAAATAACATCTTGAACCTCAGCTCTAAGCAGTATTTTATGATGTCAATCGTTCCTAACCATAGAAGTAAGGAGATGCCAAAACCTTACGCAGCAGAAGATCCTAATGTTCCCATCTAATGTGGCGCTTAGGCTGGAAATGCTGCACTCGTGGTCTGTTTCAAGCAGAGAGTCATTTCACAAAATAGGGACCAGATGAGAAAGATGTGCTCTGTGTCACTGACAAAATGCTGTCAGATGCCTCCTGGCTCTTGATGCGAGTTCATGTCAAAACAGTAAATATTCCTGCAGGAGGAAGGAGGCACGGAAGAGAACAGAAAGGGAGGGGAAGGTCCTATCGGTATTTTTCTTTTAGCACAAAATGCAGGCAGTCCCTGCTAGCAACAACTTAGACAGAAGCAGCTGGGAGGTGTCCACATAGACCTTGGTGGTGTTGCCAGCAGTTGTGCTGGAGAACTCGTTACAGGTTGCTGTAATCTCACCTCCTTCCCTGCCAGTAAGCTCCACCACAGAGCTGCAGCTGTAATCGCTGCTCCAGAGCGGCTTCAGCAGCAGCGGAGACCTTCAGCCCTGGGGAGCCTGGGATCATGGTGCTGGTGGGGCAGAGCTGGGTCATTAGCGGGGCTACTGGGCAGGGAAGGTAACCATCAGCTTTCCCTTTTTTCTAGAATTTCAATTTCCCATCAGCTTGAATTGGATTAGGAAAGCTGAGCTGCCTGAGGCAGCTCACAGTCCCTCACTGAGGAAGCTATGGTCGTGTTCCTTGCAGGTGACACACCGTGGCCCACGTTTACTTTGTGCTCTGACTGCTGGTGGCACAGAAGGTAGCAGAATCCAGCTGTCAATTAAAGACAATTTTGTTTTTAAGAAAAGTTTTGAGATGATTGTTCTAGGGTTGAAGAAAGTCGAGGAAAACCACAAGTCTTCCAGGACCAGCTTACAGACTGATACCGCAGAGCCCCTGGTGTTACAACGGGGCTTGGGGAAGGGGCCCGTGAAGGAACGGGCCCAGCAGGGAGGCAATGCTGAACCTCCAGAGCCGAGCTGCCAGCTGTTATTTTCAGCTCTCGCTGACCAAGCCGAGATCCGTGCTGGAGCCCTGCGAGGAGTGCTCTCCTCCCTCCTGCCCGCGCTGTGGCCTGACAGGAAATTCCCCGCTGCAGGGACCCGGGGACGGGTGGCTGCAGGAGCCAGCTGCACGGCCTGCCACGGGATGGCCGCTTCCTGAGGGCTGGCTCCGCTCGTGCCACCGCCAACAGATTTATGGAGAAGGCAAACCTTGGCTCTTGGCGAAAGCTGCTCATTTTTTTCTTACTCTTTTCTATGTTTAACCTGACTACAGCATGACCGGACCCATAGCCATCACCAGAGCTGCAATTCCTGCTTCTGCTGCTGCGACACGGCTCTCTGACCAGCAGGAAGGTGAATTAGGGTCCATCTAAACCAGTGTATTTAGGCTGCCTTGTTTAAAAGGCTGCCTAGCCTAGCTGGCAGCTACAGGGCACACAAGCCGTGCATGGTAGGGATGGCTGTGTATGTTTTCAGGCGAAATTGTAACCACATTACATGCTATGCAATTCTCGCTGAAATCTAGTCAAGTTTTAGTCTTTAAGTTGGAACAGAATGAATAGACCACTTCTTTGGGGAGTCTGGGCCAGCCAATGGCTTTAAAAAAAAAAAAAAAAGAAACAGAAAAACCACAGCCAACGAACTCTAAACCAACTCTGTTTTGTGTCCAAAGACCGAAACATAATTTGAAGCGACTTGCTTAAAATCCTTCATGGTGTGGGTAGCTAAAGCCATTGGGTATTTTGTTTACTTGTCTATAGAACATGTTTCTGTTCAGTCCTGGCACCGTGCTCCGCTGCTTGTTTAAACATGCCTAGGAGGAGAGGCAGTGTGAAAACACTCTTTAAATCAATAAAAATAGTTGTAAGACTGAACAAACACTCCAGATTGGAACAGTTCACGATCTTCAGGATCAAGATGTGAATTGTTTTGGAAAGTTGTGGATCTCTGCACCTACTTTGATCAGGAAAATATGCATGGCTGTGGAGGGAAAACTGACCACCGCTCCCGCAGAATGCAGGTCTAAGGCTCGCATAGTACCTTGGACCCATTTTCATCAGATTCGGAGCTGCTGCTGGACAGGTTAGCTGCAAAATTACTTCTGATGTGCTCCTACTGCACCCCCAGGAAAGGTCTGAGTGCTGTATGTCATCTTGCCCACCTGGGCGGAGGATAGGCCAGGTCAAGTCTTCATGTGCAGCCTGAAGAAATAACACGATGGGAAATGAAACAAGGAGCAAATGAAGAAGAGTGTCTTACGTATTGCTTGTGGGGAATGGACATCAGGATGCTAAACCAAGACAGGCAGCTCAGTTTCTCCACGGCCATGCATTCCCTTTTGGCTTTTGCCTAAGTAAGGAGGAAATATAAATTCCTTGCACATAAGGAGCACCTTGTTCCAAGAACAAGAACAGCTTGGTCATCTGACGGTTTGCGCTGGAAGGTGTCCAACCCAATTGGTGCATCTCCCGTGGAGGATAGCACTGCTACAATGCAATGTGTTTTGGAAACAGCTCGTGATTAACAGTGTTCGGTGGAGTGGAAGTAAAAATAATTAGAAGATATTTTAAAGTTCCCTTTGAATGTAATCTGTGGATGGTGATTTTTAAGCAACCTGTCAGCTTCAGCAGCCTCTGAGATGACTCACGCATGGATAAGTTCAAGGGTAGTGATATCACAGCAACACCTGGCACTGCTGTTAGTGTGAGGAGGTGATTGCTAGGTCTTTAATAGGCATGTGCTTTCTTTCCCAGGAGCTGCAACTTGTCTTTGCAGTTTGTTTTTAAGTGCTTTCTTTGAGGTTGTTTGTGTTAGATCCTCAGGTGGTGAGAAGAAAAAATAATCTTATCTGTGCTGATTCATCACAGCTACAGATGTCCTGCAGCCTGTGGCTGGGGCTTTGCAAATGCACCAGCCTGACTCGAGCAGTGTTTCTGTGCTGACTCAACAGGACCAGTGCTGAGTACAGTGTCTGTGCACATGTATGTGTGTGCACAAATGTAGGTATGTACAGACACGCACATATCTAGGGAGATCTGTCCTGGGTCTGAAGCCAGATTTTGGAAAAACTAAAGGCTTTGTTCCAGGGCAATCACAGAAACCAGGCTGTTTCTGTGAAATTCTGTGGGTACAACTGTTGAACTGTTTGTTAGAGCCTGTGTGAGCTGGGCAGCACGCTTGTGCTGTGCAGATGCATTTAAACATGAACTTGCTCAAGGGAAGATGGTCTTATCATGAAATAGTGTCAGCAGACAGGCTGAGGCTGGCTGCTTTGGGGACAGCTGCTAGTGATACTGTGGTCATGTCACCAATGCCCAGCGTGAGACCTGATCCTGGAGATATTGAGCTCTGTTGAGTTTATGCCTTTAGTTTGTGCAATCCCCCTCTTCACTCAGTTTTATTTGTACATCCCATCCTGTGGTAGCTGCCACATGATAAAGATGTAGCCTTCTGTAGTATTCCTGGGTGTTTGAAGTCATTCAGTGTCTGCTTTCATGTTTATTACACTGATTATTGCTTCCTGGAATCGCTCAGAGCCATGTGGACTGGAGTATCTGTAACACCAAGTCATGCTTAATCGCATGGACATCTCAGTCTATTACACGAGGCAGTGTATGGGTTGTATCTTGTTTGGTGTACAGCACGCAGCACTGCAGTTATGGAAATAGGTTGGTTCATCTGCCTTTTTCCTTTCAGGGCTGGGATAGTTTAGTGTTTTTTCCTCTGCTTCTAATGCAGTAATTTTCAATGACTACACTTGTTCAAATCCAAAATTTCACAAGTGTATTTTAAGACTTAAGAAGATACCTCTTGATTTAGAGCATCTGAAAGGAAAGCGGAATGTGTCCAGGCTCTGTCAAGTTCCAGCACAGCCACGGTTCCAAGCACCTCTACAATTACCTTGTTATCAAGCAACTGGTTGATGGAGGCCACAATGGTTCCTTGGGCAGTGGCTCCTTGTGCTTTTTGCTAGTGTGTGTTTTGATGCCTACATAGCATCAATCCCTCTGTCCATCCTCTTAGAAGAATGTTACTGTGCCAGTGCTGACACATCCAATGCTGGTCAAATGTTGGCGATATTCAGAAAAGTAGACTTGTGTGATGTTGGAGTAGGATGTGAAAATGGGATTCCTGGCTTTCTCTCCATTTCTGGATATGCAAAATGCAAAACCTGCCTCTTGGAAGAAGTTTGGTTCTGTGAATATGACTTTTCTGGCAATTGAGAGATCTGTGTTAACTTCCGTTTTCCAATCTCACCCTCTTGAGAAGACTAGAGCCTTTTCTTAGCTTAACTAGTGATCTTTTGCTCACCCTGTTCTTCCCCTGCCTCTGTTGCCTGTTCGGGCTGTAAGCATTCAAGGCACGGTTTGTCCACATGCTGTGTTTGTGTAACACGCTGGCCCGTGGTTGCATGTCCACATCTGTGCCCGATCTGCAGAGGATATTGGTCTGTTATAACTCCCAGCTGGCTGGTCTGGCTTTCCACCTCGAGCTGTAGCGAATCCTGCTTTTATTGTTCAGCCGGTCCCTGGTTTCTGCCGAGATGGCATCTGCCATGTTCGTACAGAGCAGGGCAAAACCAGCCCCGATGTCTGCGAGAAATGCTATGGCAATAGAGGAGAAACAGGGGGAAAAGTAAAGAGTAAGAATCTGGCTTTTGAGGCTTGACTCTCTTCTGTAGGTCCTTGGTGGAAGCGTGCATCATCGGCTCTGCCAAGTGGTACTTTTCCAGCATTCATTACTTTTTTTTTTTTCTTCCCCCTTATCACCATTATGCTGTGTTTATAGGAATTCCCTCCCCTCGTCTCAGATGCTTCCAGACATCGGCTCATCCCCAGCCCCTTTTGATGGGCAGCTCCTTTTATGCTTGCTCTCTCAGGCTTAGCATTTCAACCGAGCAGAACGCCGGTGTTGGTTTTCTCACTGGGAGTGACTCAGTAAGGGATTTGTGCGTGGCCAGCAGCCAGGGAAGAAAACACACTGTCAATGTACATTCGTGCGGTGCCAAACCCTTCCTGGGCACGGTAACTTTCCTCTCCTAGGGCTGCCGCCTGCCAGGAAGGGAAGACACGCTGAACGGAGGAGGAAGAGGCAAATGGCAGCAGCCTGTGCTAAAACTTGACCTGGCAAACTCAGATCAACTATGTGCCCTTCTGCTGGCACTAGGAAGGCATTTCTCCCGAAGGCAAATAAAGGTCTCTAGCGTTGTCTGGCGATTGTTCGTGTCCCACCCGGTAAATGCTGTGCCTGCAGATCTCAGGGCACATTCCTTTCTTGTCTCACACGTATGCTTGCAGGGTCCTGGAGGTGTTTTAGGTGGAAAATAGGGAAAATTATGCAGATGAGAAGCTATTGTACTAAGCAGGGGGTCTAAGCAGAACAAAACATTTCACACATGCTTAGATTTACAGCAAAAATAATTACAAGTAGTCTTTTATATCCAGCAAGTAGAGGAGTGGAAAAGGGAAGCAACTCTGCTGCCAAGGGATCAGAGTGTTGGAGAGTCTGAGCTGTCCACATAGCTGACAGGTATCTGGAGAGAGCAGGATGACCTGACCTTAACCACACAGCCTTCAGGACCCATCAGCAAGAGCAGGCAGAAGGGATGTGGCTGCCAGCTTTGTATCTGGGGAGAAGTCCCACGGGTGAGATGTGGGCGGATCAGCACAAAACCAGCAGGCTGGTGATGGGTGCGGGACTGAACGGACAAAAGGAGCCAGATATAAGCACTCCAAACTCCTATAGATCAAGAAAAGAGTAAATGGCAAATGGCAGCCTTGGTTCATGCAGCTGCGAATACTTGTTTCTGAAACCAGCCATAAGATGGAAGTGTGGGAGAAACAAGCGTTTTCCAAAGCTGTTCTCCAACTCCTGCAGAGAGGAAATGCACAGGGTGTTTTAGAAGCTGGCTGAAGGAAATGTTCTTAGCTTTTTCCTGCCTTTTCCCCTAGTGGCTTCTCTCCTTAGCATCCAAGTCTGTAAGAAAAACTCAAATTCTAATGTAACAAAAATATAGTTCTTCGCTATTTTTAGAAGTTACATGGATTACGTAAACAAGTCTAATAAACAGACTGTGGCCAGGGAGTTCAAACTGGCTTTGGATATTGAGCAGAAATAGATTTGGGCTTACCAACCTAAGATCCCTTAGAGCACATTTCTTTCAATCTATTTTCTCTTTTCCTGGAACTATTATGATTTCAGGATTTTGGGATCATGTATAAATAGATCTGGCCAGCGGACCTGGCCAGGGGTTTGGAAAGATCATACCATGCACTTTTTTTTTTTTAGGAATGACTAAAATAAAGCATTAGAAGTTCTACTGATAATTGTACAACTTTTTTTTTTTTTTTGCTAAGTTTCCCAAAGGCTAAGCTAAGGTCCAGTAGTCATTGCAATGTCTAGTTGTCTAGTTTCCCCCTCTGAGGAGGAGAAAGCAAGCCTAAAAACACGTTAAGGGGTAAACAATCTGAATAAGAGAAGCAATATGATTAAACAAAACAAAACAAAAAAAAAAAAGGCAAAAGCAACACATGAGCTACCTTTTAGCAAAGTGTTTCCTGGTTGTTTGCTTGATCTATCTAAACACAAGGATCTTTGATGTTTGAGGCATTTAAAGCCAGACTGCACAAAGCTTTGGGGAGCAGGCAAATATTGCAGAGGGTTTACAGGGAGGATATTGTAGGAGCCAATGCAGGTTCCTCCATTTCTGAGATAGCATCACCCTCATTGACCAGCTCATTGGTACAGCAGAAGGCTGGAGTAAGCAGGATGTCCCCCTGCCAGGAGGCCTTTTACCTTACCTGATAAAAGCAGGATCTTCTGAGACTGTTGGGCTTCCCACTCCTCTCAGCTTGCAGGACTGTAGGTTCTACCTGAATAGAGGTACTGGGCTTTAGAAGTCAGTAAAGTGTGCGCTGAACAAAAAGGATCCTGTGTTGGCTGCCATAAATATAACAGATTAGGAGGTCAGGGAAGATACTTCAGTGTTTTCTCTTGGTTGGTGCTAGAAGAGCTGGGTTTGCAATGGGATGTAGCTAAGTATACACACAGGCACTGCAAAGCTGGAAACAAGCCCTGACCCAAAGCTGGGAAGCCCAGGGTTGGATTCTGCTTTCCCACATCCTATAACGTGCTCTTTCCCACACAATTATTGGCCAAAATGGGAACGGGAGCCAGTCAGTGCTCTGACTGCTGTCCCTCTCGCTGGGGTTTCTGTGGCAGACACAGCTCTGGATGCTGTCACAGTATCTGGCAGATGAGGTTTTCCAGGTGGGATTTTTAGACAAACATATGCTTTTTTTTTTTTTTTTTTTTTTTTTTTTTTTTTTTTTTTTTAAGATTTTAAAAGAGTCTCAGAGGCTTCTTGGTAGATCTGTTAGATTTAAAGCACGTGTGACAGCAGAAACTTTTGTACCTAGGGCAGTTGTAGGTATAAGCAGACTCGCTGGGAATGCTGCTGAGTTTGGAGCAGGCAGCGAGGTACAAGCTCAACTGACCCCTGGATGAGGAGGAGACTATTTATACATGTGCAATGAAAGAGAATAGACTGTACTGTATGTAACAGATTTGCAAAGTATTCGGGATATAAATATATTCATTCCTTTGGGTCCTTCTTCCCAATGACAGCTCTGTGACGAAAGCTGTGCCGTGTCAGGGCCTATAGATCAAAGTCATACCTAGAAAGGTTAGATCAAGGTTGCATTTGGAGAGAAAGTTCCCTGCTTGGAGATTGTCAGGAAGGCCAGGTCAGGTCAAGGCTCCCTCTCTAAACAGTGCTTGGAAGTACCTGGACGAGGATGTGATGTGTGCATGCACTGGATTCACACAGAAGGATAGTGACCCTAAAAGCACTTATCCCTCTTCTTCCAGCTGTCTGCTCTGACCGGTCTGAGAGGGTCCCACTGACAGGTGAAATGAGTTCACCAAAGTCCACTCAGTATTTTCCCATCTCATCTGGCCATCTGATACATGTTTCCCCAAATGCAGACACATCCTGAATGGTGGACCAGCTTCTTTAAAGATGCTCTGCTGGTAGGAAAGGACCTGGGCTCTCTTTAACCAGCCATTTATTCTGAAGGCCTCCTCAAGTGAGGATTAACTTCTCCTTCATCCTTTCTGCATTCCCCACTGCTCAGCATAGTGTTTGGGGAGGAAACTCACATATCCTGCAGTGAACTCCAACTGACAAATCCTCCAAAGGACACCATAATTGTCATAAAACGGCATTTCCTAGATTTTTTTTTCTTTAAACCCAAACCCACGTTAGCATTTTTCATGAAATACTTTTCTCTGTAGGCTTTTAGTTGAGAATGCAAGCAGTGGGAGCAATCTCAGCAGCACTTGGTTCTGGCACCCTTGGCTTCGGAGCAACTGTCTTGCTGCAACATAGATCCCCTCTAGAGGGCATTGGTCACAGAGGCAGATGCACAAACACGTCTGTGGGTGCATCAGGCATGCAGAGACCCCTGCATGGCATTCAATGTTCTTCAGTGGAAGTCAAAAAAGAAGGGTTTAGTGGGTTGTGTGGAAAAAAAGGTGCCAGGCAAGCTCCACTTCAGCTGGTACAGCAGTGATAATGCTAAAGGCCTTGGGACCTCTGGGCGCTCTCTGAAAAAGAAATCACAAACCCAGTTTGCCACATAAGGTGATGTGGCTCTACCAGAGGAGAAGATAAGCTTTTCAAACCTCGTGTTTTACTCCTGCAGAGTGTGTGCAGAACGAGTTGGACAGATGTCCTCTGCATGCTCTTGTTTATGTCAAGCAGAGAAAGGAATCCCAGGGCAAGAGCTGTGGAGTCCTGCTGGAAATGGATAGCTCTTCTGTCTTCCTTACTTAGTCATGAGGAGATGGTGGATTTCTCAGGAACTCGGGGTCCTAAATTATTGAAAAAGTTTTGAAGACCTTGATATGTACTTGATCAATATTAATAAACCAGAGTGTGTTTATCTTCCTAATGACAGGATAATCCTTGGCCTCTGCTCGTGATAGTGAGCAGCATCATGATGTATTTATACAACACCAGCATAAACAGCATTTTCCAGAAAGCTTCACCACTTGAGCAAAAAATATTTTGGAAACAGAAGCTAAAGCGTTCAGAAACATCCTCTTCATCTGAAACCTGTCTCTGGTCAGTTCGTGTCATGTCAGCACTGTCTAAATATCCTGTGGCCATAACGCTAATAGATAACAGCCTGGGACATCGGCATGAAGCTGCTGCAAATGACTACATTGGCCGACCCGAATGAGCAGTTCTCCATGGGCTAAGGTGGCTTTGGGCAAGCGTTGGGACTGCCATAGAAACATCTGTCCCACCCTTTGTGACTTGTCTGCACCTTGGGCTGTGAAAGCTTTCCTTCATGCCTATGCATATAGGAATCCTACATTTTCATTGCATACTTGTGGACTTTCTAGGCTTGCTACAGGGCTGGAAAATGATGTTTTAGGCAAATCTATTCCTAAGAACTGATACTTTCTAATTTAGTACAGTGAATTGAACTGGACTGCTGGACAGCAAGGAACCAAAGAGAGAGATATGCCAGTAGCTGCGATCACTTGTCCCAGCTCTATTTACTGCTTTCAGCTTATATCCAGATGGATCAATTTGGTCTTCAGGCCAAATCTACTCTTTGCATAGCCTAAATGAAGGCAAGGAAGTTGTGCCTTGGATGAATCTGATGGCTGGATCCAGACAGTTCTGCAGCTGGCAAGGTGTTTGCCTTGTTTCTCTCACATTCCTGGATGCCACATGTTTTTAATGGAGGAGGAAGGAAAAGGCTCGTGTCATCAGTGTGGGTGCGTTATGTACGCCTGGGAATCCTGGAGAGAAGATTTTGTGGAAAGGGAACAATTGTTTGCTGTTGGGGAATCGTGTCGTCATTTCAAATGGGGAAACCTGGGTGAGCACACACCTGCTAGCAGCTTGGTTGGTGACAGGAAGGAAGGACTATGCAATTTTGTTGTCATTTGGGGCACTTGGAGTGGATGAGGATTGGTGATGACAGCAGTTACACTTTCCTAGCAGATAAGTTAGTGTCAGAGCACTGGCAGAGGGCGCAAAGACAGTGCCTAGGCAGTTTCAATTCTTTGCATCTCTCTTGTGTCTTCTCCAAGTTTTCTTCAAAATATCAACCTGTCAGAAGGAAGGAGCCTATGTAGCCCTGCCAGGAGGAAAAGCAGCTCTGCAACCTGCTGGAGTCCTGCTTGGAGTCCCCGCAGAACTTGCTTCAGACCTTACAGCCCTTTCTCAGGGGCCAGTCAGGAACATATTTGGCCTCCATTCCCCTGCTAACAATGGCTGTGCTCTGTTAAGTCTCTTTTGGGTGACAGCCATTCTCTAAAGAGAACATTTTCGTGATTAAGGCCAGCCTAATCTAGTCAGAGTTTGTTGCTTTAAAATACGCAGCACGGATCCCTCGCATGGCACAAATTGACACGGTGGTATCCAAGTCACACTGCCCATCTGGTCTATCTGCTTTAAGGGGCTGCCCCTTGGGCTTGGCTCCTTGATTTACAAGTGGTCTGTCGATTTTATTCCTGACTTTCAGGAGCTGGAAGGCTTTGATTTCAGCATCATCCAGCATTAGCAGCGGTTGTCTTTCCGTGACTGGGAAAACTTGCTGCTATACCAAGTTGCCACTCTCCTAGGAGAATTTGCCAATAGAAATAGTAAAAACCAGAGTGGGGAAGGCATCAGTCCCTCTACTGAAAACTCTAGATCACCTTTCCCATCTTTTCACTTTTGCTAGATTTAGGCTGTTTTTAAGCATTCAGAATTTCATTTCTAGTTGGCTTCCTGCAGCAGATATAGCCCCAAATAATTCAAGGTTATCTGTTATTTCACCCAGCTTTGGAACCAGTTTGAGGACTAATCCTATTATTGGAAACCAGGCTGAACTGTCTGGGGTTGGGGGAAAGGGTGCTGGAGACACACAACTCCAGAGCAGTACCTGGAGCTGGGAAAGACTCTGGGGTTTCAAAGTGCCCACCGGGAAAGGCTTTGGGGTTTCAAAGTGCCCACCTGCAGGAAAAAGGAGAAATGATACCTGGATCTTGCGCTGTGGGTCTGCCCTACCCTTGCCCATCTGGGGGAGGCAGAGTAATTCTCAGGGCGCAGGGCAGTGATACTCACTGGGTTCAGATGGCTGCAGGAGCATCCGAACACACTGCCCTGTCCCAGCACCTTCCTTCAGTCGTGAATCTCCATTTCATTTTGGGAGAGTTTGCTCCTCCAGGCTGTTATTTTGTCTGTGTCTGAATTATTTTTCTGTTAGATTTGTATCCAGCTTATTTGGGGCAAAAGGGGACAAAAGGCCAAGTCAGCCGCCAGGCTCCAACCCTATCAAGCTGCTTTTTGCTTTTAAGGAAATGAAGTCATATTTATGTGCAGAAGTAACCCAGAAATGTGCACTCCTGCCAAGACGTTTGTTTACCCAAAGCTTAAGGAAGGTGATGTTTGTGTGCGCCCAAAGCTTGAGCAACCACCTTACATTAGAAGGAAGGTAGCTAACGTTTCAACCCTGATCCTAGAGAGGGAAAAGCTCATCACCAGCAAAACCAGTATTCCCGGCTATCCTGATGTGCCTGGGAGCTTTGTTGTTGTACGTAATATTTTGATTTTCTGTCATGCTGTCCAGTTGAGATGGCAAAGGGATTTAAAAAATAAAAATATAAAAAAAATAAAAAAATAAAAAAAAACAACCAACATCACCTTTTGAACTGTTTTGCTTCCATCCTGGCTAGCTTGCTTGGTATGACTATCTTTGTTTAAAAAAGAAAAAAAAAAAAAAAAAAAGAGAAATCAAAACAAAGAGAGTGCCATGTAGAAGTTGCACCGGAAGCATGAGCAGGGCTGTTGACTTTCTGGCTCTGTCCTGTGTTGTATAACCACAAGAACATTGTTCCTTTTAACCACTGCTTCCCTTGATGTATGGGAGCAATGAAATAGGAAATAGGTTGCAGTGGCTGAACAGCCACTGACATCTTTTAGCGACTTCTGAAAACTTATTTGTTAGAAACCTGTTTTGCTTTATTTGGGTTATATTTCTTTATTAGTAAATAATAGGAAAATGACATCTACTCAGGATTATAGATGTTCTTGCTACAGGTTTATTAGTGTTTTACTACTGCTGTAATCAGTGCCCTGGAGACTGATGTGTTGCAAACAGTGTCTGTCTTGTATCACCATTAGCTGTACTGCTATTTTATTTCCTGGGTACTTCAAAACTGGAGTAAGAGATCAGTGATATTCTCCTTGTGTTACCACTGGTAGTTGTAATGTAGCATCAGACATAGAGCTAAATTGGTGAGGTGGCAGCTGATAAATGTGAAGCAGAGATGAGCAGTTTTGTTTCACCGGTCCCATCGGATGTAGGAGACTCCACCATATTCTTTAATGAAACTGTAGAAGGAAACAATTCTTCAAAATGAGAAGAAATCCCTCGTGGGCATCCTTTGTTATTTGAAATCACCCTATGGGCTTGACCAGTAAATAATCATGCGAGATCATCACCTGTTCAAGAACAAGCCAACATTTAGTCCTGAGGTGAACAAAAGTGCTGTGACTGTGAAAACAGCTTCCTCTGACCACCAGGACTTTGAAGACTAATTACACAGCAACCCTGAGGCTGAACTATAAGCTATAATCCCTTGGCGACCTCGGCTACTCAAACTTCGCTCTCAGCATAAACAAGTTCAGGAAAACTTGCCCAACAGGAGTGTGTGCGTTACTAAATCAGCATCTGCCCTTGCACCCGCTGCTTCCTTTTTGGTAAATTGAGGAACAAAGCACTCTGAAAAAGACGCTTTGCTGGAAGCTTAGTTGCCTGGAAAAGGCAACCTTCTGGACACTTGAGATGTGTAAGCTGCTCCGTACTTGATAAATTTGGCAAATTCATTTCCAGCTCTTCCTAATGTCAGCCTGGTTTTCCTGGTTCAACTACATGGCCCCCAGTCTGCAGATCCTGCAAAGGCAAAGCTGCCACTTAGGAAGTGGGGTTTGCTTCTGTAGAGGAAGTAGGAGTTGGTTTCCTAACTTCAGTGTTCACTCACTGGTTAATTTAGTGGATGCACAGTTGGAAAACGCTAAGGCTGCCTTGTCAATGTGGCACGGGAATGCTATGGCCAAAATCTGTTGTTAAGACTTCAGAATTGTTTTCTTACTTCCCCTTCTTCCTTCCTCCACCCTGAAGGCTTAAAATGCTAAAATATTTCCATATTTAAAAAATGAGTATTCGAGTATTAATCATATATATATTTGTGTATAAAATCTTCATCTATGTACCGTAGAGCACGCCATGAAGAGTGGCCCTTAGAACGGGGCATGTTGAGCAGATAGACATTTTACTCCAGCAAAAACCTTTAGTAGTAGCAAAATAGGCTTTGAATCAGAAAAGGAAGCAAAAAGTTGAAATTTGAAGCATATAATAGAAAAAATATTTTGAGGAGATCTTCAAATAAGAAACATCCTAAAATGTCAACATTGTCTATCAACTAAAAGCTGCCCGATAAATCAAAGTAACCATTTTCACTTTGAATTGGCATTTTGAAATGAAAAACACTTCATCTTGAGATGTTGGCTTTACTCCAAAGTTCTCTCAATTGAAGAATTTAATAAAAATTGACATTTTCCTTTGGAAAAAAATTTAGTTCAACTTAACCTATGTTCTCCAAGGGATGTTCTTGGAGGGAACTTCTTTTATGATGAAAATTTCAACTAGTGTTAGGTAGGATACAGCAAACCACCTTTGCAGCTTGCTTTGGTTTCTGTGTAAACGTTTTTGTCTTCCTATAGCATTCTGGTTGCCTCAGCATTTGGAAATGATCTTGTTTCCACCCCAGTAAGTTAGAGAGGAGTAATATTCAGGTGCTTTCCTGCACCTTTTGCTCTTTTTCTTTCTTTCTTCATAAACTAAATCAAACTTCATTATAAGCTAAATGTCTGCGCTTTGTTTTTAAAACGAGCTCTTACAAAGGCTTTAAAAAAGGAAAAAGGGAACAGAATCTCCAGATGATAAATACAAGTAGTGTCTAGTGGAAAAAGTCAAGGGGGGGAAGAGGAAATAGCTGTGAAAACACTTTTTGAACAAATAGCCGTGCTTTAACTTTGTATTGCAGGGTTGCCTGGATACACTGGAAGAGCAGGGATCCTTCTATATATATTAGCTAGTTTAGTGTTTACTGCTGGAACTTGGAATGTAACTCCAGGCACTATTTACAAATGTTTGGGATGAAGTAGTTCCAGAAAACCAAACAAAGAGGGGAGGGAGGGAGGGAAATCATCCCCAAATTCTTTGTTTCTGTTTTCTCGATCACGTTGCTATGCATAATCTGAAATGGTAGGTAGGTAGGAGCTTATATAAGCTAAGGTGGAAGGACGGGGAGATTTATGGCGGCTATTGTAAACCCGGAACAGATGTGCACAAAGATCTGTGGCAGATGAACCTGCACATGCAGCAGAGGTGGCTGAAAGCAGCAAAAGCTGAGGGCAGGCAGGGATCTGTACAGGACGGGTCCCGGTGTGGGTTTGTGGATGTGTTCTGTGCTGGGAGCCGGGTGCTTCCCATCTGATCCCTCTGGGCTCTTCCCCCTGCCCCAAACACACCGCTGTGCCTTGCCGTGATGTGGCACAAGTCACGTCTGTCAGATGTCACTTGCTCTCACGGGGATGAGTTGTCTGTGCCGTGAAGTTCGGTCACCATCAGGTTTCAGGTGTGTGCTTGGGAGGTGTATTTCTATAGTGCCTTGTGCTTATGGCTGCAAGAGCTGCTGGAAAAGTTATGGTTTGGATCAACATGTGGGAAGTTTGTGGCAGTCCTTATTTCCTAGGAAGTTTGTTTTGGTTTCTGGTTCCAGGGAGCGTGAGTGCTCTGTGTCTCTGCAAAAGGATCTCCCAATCGATCAGGAATGCAGATTTTGAAATGTTTTGGAGGAAGGAGGGAACAGTCCTTGCCCAACTTAAATTTGGGGTGCTGTTCTCCTCTGATGGGTGCTCTGTGGTTTTGTCTAACTGTGGAGGGGAAAGGAGGTATTTCTGAAAGGAGATACTCTTTTTGATCTTGGCATCGTTTTTCTTGGCCTTGGAGCAGTTCCAGTTAATGTTTCGGTTCATCTGGTTTTGTTGACTGATCTTTCTTTGTCTGAAAAGGGACACGTTCTTTCATCTAGCTCTGAAGTTCACACTTGATTTGAGATTTTTTCAGTGTTGATACACCTGAAAAACTTTGGGGTCATGTGGGAGCTCTGCAATTGGTTCTGTGCTATATGCCACAGCCGTGTGTAACTTCGCAGTGGGCAGAGCCATAGAGCAGATGAATTCCTCGTGCTCCGAAGCTGCGGTTCCCTACCAGCTCAGCCAGGATGAATCACCATCAGCCTTTTTCCTGCAGTGGTTTCTGACATATGATGGAAGGTGCTAATTCTGCCCAGCGTGGTGCAATGATGCATGCTCACTGGCTGCTTTACTGCAGCCTTTTGTAAGGCTCTGGGAAATGCTGCTTCAAAAGCCTCCCCCACAGTTTTTTTGCAAGCAATTTCAGTCAAAGTATTAACAACCATATTTTACTTTTGACAGTCATTTCTACTATGCCGAGGCGTATCTTATGCTCCTCTGCCTTGATGAGTTGGTGAATGGTGTCAAATGCATTCATTGTAGAGATAGCCCACTTGGCATGGCCTAGCATTTACAGGTAAATACATTTAGGTCTGAACATAAGCCTTGTAACGAGGCCTACCTCGTACCAGTAGAAATTCAGAGTTAAACCTGTTCATGGGGCACAAGTTTTAGTTGGATTTCAGTCCCCTTGCATTTATGGAAGATGAGTTTGCTGTTTGTATGGTTAGGGGGACTGCTCATGGCATAAGAGGTTTGTCACTGCAAGCCTGCTGGAATTAAACCCTTTAAAGGTCTGTCATGGACTCAGACTGCTCCCTAGGTAATGCAGCAGTGCTGCTGCCTCCAATTTTCTGCCTGTTCTGAGCGTAAAATTAAAGACTTCATTCTTCAGTCTGTCAAAAATGGTTTTCATCTATCCTTAGGCTAGAAAAATTGGTAGTCGATGATGAGCCAAAGAATGAGATGTTTACCCCTGTCAGGGAAGCACGTGCTGTAAGAAGTAAATCTCATCAGTGTTGTCTTTGTGGTCACAGCTGAAGCAGGAAGATGTACCTGTTTGTGTGCCTCACCTGCATACCTTCAGCACATCCGTGCCTGCCCACACTGCGGACTGCAGCCTCCTGTGGAGATGCCCAGGATGCCAGGCTAGTGGCACAGAGATCACCGTGATCTCATTTACCCTGCACAGCTTCCTGCAGGATAGCTGCAGCCAAAGATCCTGGAGGGCTACAACAGCTTACACACCAGCTGACTCTGGACTTCTGGTATACACAGCACCAGTCAGAGGTAAAGTGGTAACGTCTTGGTGGGCAGAGTTCAGCTATCAGACACCTGAAGGGTTGCTGGAATTATCCTGATAAAAATCAATTTTCAGTGGTAGCCCTTAATGCTGCAGAGCATGGAAATGGAGGTAGGGGATGGGATGGTTTTAACAGATCGATGCAAAGTGCAGCTTTCATATCACCAGATGCACATTAGCAGCGCTCTGCTGCTGCAGCGCACTGGTGCTGGTCTGCCAGGGACATGTGTTATGTCTAGTGTCTTGACTGGTACTGCACTGGTAATGAAGTGTTTCTTTTTATTTTCATTTCTATGTGGCTATTTGTGCCAGGACAGTACCTAACACTAGGAAAGATGAGCAAATAAAAAAAAAAATAATTACAGAAAGCATTACATTAATGTTCGTAAGGACATAGAGACATTACGGTTGTTTTTCATTCCATAATAACTCACTGTTTGGACAAACGAGTTCAGAGCACTGGCAACAGGCTTAAAAAGGCTACGAGTAGGTTAGGGAAATAATCAAAAAAAGGTGAGCTGGTAGGAGATGGAGCAAATAGGCTTCTGTTCGATGCTTGGGGAATGCTTGCTTTAGTCAGATTTTATTCTTTAATTTAATTCTCTGATCTGAACAGTTGTTTACCCTTTACTTTATCAACAGAAATGTTTGCCTCCTTCAAAGTTCATATCCCTTTGCAAGCAAAATCACCCAAAGAAAACTTCAGCCTCAGCCAGGCCAGAAGGAAATTTAAAAAAGAGAGGGAAGAAACTGAGATAGAGAATAGAAAAGGAATGTGTTTGGGGAAAGTCAGGAAAGTGTTCTGTGTTAGCCAGTGAATCTTAAACAATATTAACTTCTTAGCAACAATGATTCTGTTTTGTTTAACTAACAAAGGATATTGTAAGCAGATACATGCATCTGGGGCAGATAAGGTTTGAATTGGACAGTTCTTTTATTGGCCTGGCATTTGACAATTAACTCAAATTTAGCTATGGGACAAGAATTATGTATATTTGCTTCTGATACAGGGGTCAGATGTAAGGCTCCCAGAACTTTTCCAGTTCCTTGCTAAATTTAAATCTTAATAGAATAGGGCCCAGCCTGTCTTCTGTATGTTTTCATGCCACTCCCAACGGAGTGGGGAAGCAAAGAGTAGAAAGAATTAAACCTGTCTCTTCCTCTCAATAGGAGTGTGACACTTGTGCTTGCATCTCTTTTCCATCCGAGATCTCAAAGCACATGAGAGGAAGCTTGAGCATTCTCTTAATATCGATGGAAAACCAAGGCATGGAGCAATTCAGTCACTGTTCAGCCCTACAATATCAAAGTAAGTTGTTTTTTTGTACTCCACATAATGAATTGTAGGAACATGTCCTCTGTGAAGTCCTGCATTGAAGTATTTCAGCACCCTAGGAAGGATAAACAGCCAAAATACATTGAGTGATTGCCGGTCTGCAGTTATACAGGGGGCTGGCAAGGCTGGGAACAGACCCCAGGGAATCTTGGATCCCATCCCCACCTCTAATTGCAAGATGTGCCTCTGCTGCTCTGAGCAATTGCTTCCCTTGGTGAGGTAACTTCTTGTTTGAACCTTGGTATCAGGAAATGGCTAAAAGTCACGTATAGATCAATTGGCGGTTTTGTTTTCATCTCAGCTGACTGAGGGCTCCCTTAGCTCTGCTGGCACTGGCCTGTCCCCGCTGTCACAGCTGCCCTCTTCACGCTTAGCCTCGAGAGGCCAGAATTCACAGGCTGGGAGGCTGAACCTCTCTTGCCACTTTATTTCTGTCTCAGTTCAGACAGATTCTTGCTGCCAGTGAAAGCTTTTTCTACCAAAAAGGAAGAAAAAAGCCATTTTTCTGTGCTCACCAGTATAAATGAGTGGATCTTGTTTCATAGAAATCAGTGAAATGAAGTAAAGCTGAAGAGACAGAATACAGGGGTGTAAACTTAATTACTGAAGTGCTGTATTAAGTACCTGGATTAGGCACGAGAAGGATGTGCCTCTCGTGGGAAAATACTTCTTAGCCTGTCAGTCCTGGTGCTGAGAGTTCTCTAAATGGATAATTTCTTTGGTACCTGTGTGAATGAGTGCCACACACCCAAATTTTACTGAGTCACGTCTGGACCAACCTCAAAATTTCCAAAGCTGAGCTGAAGCAGCCAGCCTTTTCTTAGCTTCTCATCCCAATCCTGTAAAACTGCACTCCTCCCATAATCCCAGCACAGGTTTCCATGAAATCCTAGGTCCCAGCTTGTCTGATGGCGTTGGGCCATGCTTGAACCTTCAGCATGAGATATTGGTCACGTTTTCTGCTGACATGAAAGCCAGATGGAGAGCTCTAGAAGATGTATTTGACTGAACTACTTCAGTTCCTGCCTCACTAACAAAGCACAAAGGCAGGCACTGTATATTCTCACTGCCTGCATGCATGTAAACGGTTTATATTAACCTATTTCACAAGGGTTTTGTGAGGATTAGTTAATATTTGCAAGGCATTCATGGACGTGCAGCATATTAAATATTGTGAGCCAGTTCCTTCCTACTTAACTTGCATGACCTGATGACTCTGAGAACCTTCGATTCTGGTTTTCCTCTCCAATCTACGTATCGTAATCCAGCAACCTCTTTGGCTTCTCATACCTTCAGCTGTTGGACAGGAATGGCAGAGCTTCAACTCTGCTCTTCACAAAGATTTGCCCTTTTAAAAGAAAGGGAAAGGGGAGCCTGTGCAGAAGAAGGTGTACGATGCTGCTTAGGCACTGAAATGAGCAGAAAGCTGCTGTATAAAGGAAAATGGAAACAAGCCTTTTGTCAAAATGCATTTCTGAGCGTAAATGTAATCTTGAGCAGCTCTCCCAGCCTCTGTGTAGTGCTACGTTAGGGGCTTCTGTTTCAGACTGGTAGAAGGGCTGATCTCCTGTAGTTGGTATATAGTTATTATCATAGAACCATACAATCAGTAAGGTTGGAAAAGCCCTCCAAGACCATCTGGTTCAATCATCACCATACTACCAATGTCACCCACTAAACCATGTCCCTAAGCACCACGTCCAACCTTCCCTTAAATACCACCAGGGATGGTGACTCCACCACCATCCTGGGCAACCAGTCCCAATGCCTGACATCTCTTTCTGAGAAGAAATTTCTCTTGATTTCCAACCTGAACTTGTGTTCCTTATAAATCTGTTGCATTTCCAGTATCTCATGAAATACCTATTTTGGTAATGTCATTGAAGAGACCTGCCAGGGAAAACAGCTTGAGCAGGCCTTTTATTTCCTCATATGCTGTGTGATGCACTGTCAAAGGGTGAATTTGCTCCCCGGTTTTGACCAAGATCAGTTCGTGCACTTCTGTATAAAGAAGTTTACCTCTCCTTGTAATTCTTTCTATATACAAAGCTAAATGCTTCCTCTAATTAAGCTTCTGTTATTGCTCATAAGCTGGGGTCTCATTTTTTTTTTTTTTCCTTCTTGGGGATGGAGTGGATGCTTAGGTCTGAGAGCTGCAGTCAGACCAGTCTCATAGGACAGGATCTGACAGAATCGGACAAGCCATTGGGTCCTTCCAGCCCTGTGTTCCTGAAACACATAATGAGTAACAGCTATAAAGGGCAAGGGAACTCTGCTGGTTGCAGGCAGGGTAAGTTACTGTTCGTAACACAGCCTACTAGCTATGAGAGGTATGCTAGACCTTGCCGGTGTAAATTGGCACAAGCTTCAGTGGAGTTGCAGTGGTCTTCATCAGCTGAGGACTTGTTCTTCAGTGCTTAGGAAGTTAGTAATTTTACGCAATGACAACAACAACAACAACAAAATACAGTGATGTCTTTATGGGCCATTAGCTCATTCCTGGCTTGTTAGCCATCGGTGTTACTTCCCTGGGGAATGTGTTTCACATCAGCAGATTTCTATACTACACCATTTGCTGATACTACCTTCCTTTTTTCTCCTCCCAGACCTTGATTCCTCCTTTTTTTTTCTTCCTTTTTTTTCAAGATGAACCTCTTGAACTTTTTTGCAAATTCCCCTTTCATGGTAGTTTTTCTTAGCAAGCTCTTGCCAGCCTTTGTACTCCTCCCCCTGCCCATCTGGCTGTGCCACTCACATTTAGACCTTTATATCTTTCCTTATAAATCCTTCAACCGTTTGGGGTTTCCTTTCAGTCTGTGGGATTTTTGGCTGTATTTCTGACCCATAGCATCCTGGGAGTAAATTGAACGTAAGAGGTGTCCTGTCTCTGTAACAAGACTAACAGCTTCTCTATCCATATTTTTTTTTTTAAACATCATATTCTGCTCCAAGCTTTGATCTAACTTTCTACAGTCCATTTAATGTCAACAGTTTGCAGTGATTCTGCTGTTAAAATATGATTCTATTAAAATATCTTTCATGTTATTCCCCTTTTCCCAAACACTTCTGTTTGCATTCTTAGAGATTTTTTTTTCCATTTAGTCCCTAGGTTTATGAACTCCTTTTGAATTGTGTTCTCCCTGCCTTCCCTGGTGTTTGCAGCACCTCCTGATTTAGATTAAACATCTCTGAATTTAATTAGTGTGCTCTCTACTCTCATTCAGATCATTAAATTGGTCCACCAGGAGCAAAGCGAAGGATGAGCCCGGAGCAATATACGCCTGTGCAGAGGATCAGACAAATGAACAGCAATAAGCATTAACAGAGAAATTGTTAATATCAATACACTGCTTTCCTGGGGAGAGTGTTGATGGGATCTAAAGCCAGGCAAAATGATACATGAATGTTTAGTCTCAGGTGGCATCTTTTGCAGATAAATTTGGATTAAGCTGCAATAAATTCATGGTCCTGCCTGTTAAAGCTGTCAGCAAAGTGTGAGGAGTCCAGCCAAGATGTAACACAAGAATGGATTAGCATCTCTCAGTCTCCCTGGGATAACACAAACTATAATGTAGCTGCATTCCTGGGATAGAAGCAGGACATCTGAATGACGGAATGCAGATGTCACCAAAGCGTAAGGTTCAATTAAAGACAACTCCAAGGCTCTGGAGCAACATACGTGGATGCACCGAAAACCCTCTGAGAATGACAAAAGAGAGAAACTGAAACATTTTTAGCTGAGTTTAGTTGTATATTCTGGCCTCTTGGGCCATGGCCAGACTGCTGCCAGTGCTAAGAGATCTGTGTTTTGATTGAATTCTGTGACAATCAATAGATTACAAGGGCAAATTTTTATGTTCAGCAAAACAGCAAGTACCATTTGGAGATGGATTACCCTGTACCTTCTATCCACGTATGCCTGGTACGTGTTCCATTATTAACATTCTTCACAGATGGATCAATAGACCTATCGATCTACTGAACAGGCTAATTTTTTTCTTTATCATAGCAATGAGAGCTCACTGATGTCTGAATGTCTTTGTTTTGCTGTGCAATGTTTTTAACTTTAACTCCACTCAAGAGTTAAAACAGTAGCTAATCCAAGCTCGTCTGTTTTTCATTTGGAAGTTTTGGGCATCTATTTTGTGAATGAAAGCACGTAGCCTAACAGATAACCTTATGTGCCTCCTGGGGACTACAGGGAGTTATCTCAAGTGCAGCATGAACACCTAGATGTCAGTAGACTATAAAAATCCAGGCCACAGAGAAACATTAATAGGATGCATATCATGGCCTTGACCTTCAAATATAGACAAGAGCAGCGAGTGAGAATATGAGGTCATGCAAGAAAACACCAGTGCACCAGTTTTGATAGCCACCATCCACTATACAGAAATCCCTGTTGATTTGCTGTTCTTTTTTTTTTCTTTTTTCCCCACCTGCTGTGGCTGAATTCAGATGGTGAAGCAGAAATCCCATGGCTCTGGGTCAGCAAAGGGGGGAAATGACTCGCTCTCTTGCATGAGCCAGAGGAATGGTGGCCTTCTGAAGGACCTAGAGGCTTGCTGAGGTAGCCAGTTAAAAAGGGGATTATTCAAGGTAATATCAGAGACGACGTTATTGATACAAGTGGAAAAAAAAATACACAGCCTGCTTTAATTTTTTTGTCTAGTGGGAATGATTGAGGACTGTTTTGTGTGCTTCTGCATGGAAGGCTGCAGTTAAGAAAGCCGCTGAGGGTTGCTGGAGGTTCAAGTGAGGGAAGCAAAGAATTTTTGCACTCTGTGGTTGTGTTGAGGGAAGGATTTGGCAGCAGACAGGCACACTGTAAAATTGCAAAGCGATGGAGACAGAGCTATAGTGGCAACATAGAATGAATTGAAAACTTTTCTTTAGGCTCAGACTATTAAAAAAAAAAAAAAAGGAAAGCAAGTTTGACATTTATGTCTCTTTCATTTTTCCTCTAAAATAGACTGCTTTTTCCTCCAGAGTTTCTGCAGATGTAGGCACGAGTAGCAAATGCTCCAGCTGCAAATTTAGAGAGCAAGCTGTCTAGGCAGTCATTATGATTCTTATTCTAGGACTAGCTCTACAGAGTACCCACCCTCAGAGAGAAATTGTTAGGTTTCAGCACATCTTGTTTTCTAATTTACTACCAGAGGAAACTTCCCAGGCTGGGAATTCAGTTTGCAGCACAACTGAGGAGGGGACTGAGAGCTAAGGGGGGGAAGCATGACGCGTGTAGACAAGATGAAGCAAGTTGCAGGCTTTCCACCTGCCCATTGTTAGCTTGCATACTTGAGCAAAACCAAACCACTACCAACATCTAGAGACTTGTATCCTGCAACACTCCTTTTCTATCTTCCCTAGAGTTTTTGAGAGGCTGCACCTGACCTTTGTATGGGCTGACTCTAGATGTGCCAAGCAAGCAGTTCAGTAACAAGTTAAGTGGAAATAATTATTTTAATTAGTGTAATTGGATTACACCAAAGTGTTTGTGGGGACTGCTGTTCTGCTTCAGATAAATTGTTCAAACTGTCCTGGCTATATGTCACTCCTAAACCAACACATTATGTAGGGGCTTAGGAAGGGAAAGGAGATTGGTTGGAAAAATGCTCGATTTACTTCAAATTTAATAACAGCATGAACACAGGATGGATTGCAATAGGTTTTAATTGGACAGCAGATTATTATTTTTTTCTTTTGTAAGTTGTCATCACGTGCACCTAGCTTTCTCAGGGAGTCATAAGGTTATAGGTATTTTCTTAACCTTTGTTTCTTGCTTGTCATCAACAGCTGAAGTCCCAACACCATCAACTGTGGGCAAAGCACAGCTGCCCTTTACATGGGACCTTACCTTTTAGCAGGAACAAATTGATCATCTGTCTGAAATGCTGAAGGTCCTCAGTCAGCTTAAATTATAAATACTGGAGATCAGAATGAAAGATGCCTGAAAAATTTGGCCATTTTTCTTTTGCAGTTAAATAGTTGCATCTCAGAAGATATTTGATTGCAAGTGATTACATCTGCTTTCAATTAGCAGAGGAAATAACAAGCAAATCATCAGTGTTTCCCTCCACGGCAGTCTTTTGAGGAAGCTTTCCATAAGCTATGTACTTGACAGCATATTGTAGCACTAATACTTGGTATGACTGTTTCTTCTCCGGCGAGGAAATGTGATTGTCACTAAGGAAACCCACTGTATACAATTAATTAATGTATTGTAGCACAAGCCATTTTGCTTCAACAGATCAGATTTGCCACTTGGTGGTGGTGGCTGAGATCAGTCAGCATCAACTGTGAGCACACCCAAAGAGAATTTCAGCATTGGTTTCGATTCCTTGGCTTCTGTCTGTGCGTTGTTTATGTTGGGACTGAATTTGACTCTCACGTGTGCTGTCCTTTTGTTCCTGTAAATCCTCGAACTGAGGTTATGACGGGTGACATAGCCAATGCCTCCTGACCTCGGTGATACCATAACAGGTTACTCGAATGCTACCTGAAAGTCCATTTGTGATGGCCAGAGTAAATGTTTGGTGAAGATAAATACCTGGATGGTAAAACTAAATGCCCGTTGGTTATCTAAGGATGTGCAACAGGGAAAACACTAGAGGAGTTGTAAGAATGGTTTATTCATGTGGGCATACAGTGTTTTATTAAACATGCTAAGTTTGGGGTATGATAGAGCCTTCCTTTTTATTACATCCTTAACAGTCAAGTGAACATGGATTTAGAAGAGTGGAATGTTTTAAGCAAACATTGCTGACCTAGATTTTCAAAATGGGTGAGCTTGAGGATACTGTCTTCATTTTATGCCTCGTTAACTTAGCCTGTTCTTAGGAGTTTCTATGGAAACTATTTCTTCTTTAGTGATAGACAGAAACTTTTGATGGTTCAAGTAAGAAGACAGTAGCACGAGGCAGTAGGGCAGAGAATGTAGGGCCCTAATGGAAAAAGACAATGAATGAACTTTGAACATAAACAAAGGAGTGATAGGAGACCATAAATGTCAGTGCACTGACAGCTAAATTGACTCAAGTTACTAACGGATGTGATAGTACAGACTTAACAGAACATGACCCTGTTCTGATGGTTAATGTAGTTAAGCTGGGCTCAGGATGGAATAACAGATCAGTCTGACTCTCTCCTTATATATGAAGAAGTAGGGCTCCAACCCAAAATTTCAAACATTACTGCTGAAGGAGTATTCATGTTACACCAAGCCTGCTTCTTCTTTGTGCATAAGGCATCTGAATGCATACTTATGTTAAATAGTGGGGGTTTTTTCTTTCTGATTGTGTAAGCACACACTATTTTTACAGTTTCAGACTAAAACACTTCCATTTTGCTTTGAGACATTTGGATGCATTCCCTATAGTTTTACATCTTTTTAATGTGATCTCATAGTTTATAGGCCAAAAGTGATATAAAGCATTTAGATGCTTGTCACAACAAAATACTTCAGCAGAGCCAGACTGAAAATTATGCAGACAGCTGGGCATCAGTTAGAACAGAGTTGTGTAGGTGTGATTCTGGGTTTTACTATCATGAGATTCTGGACAAGCTATCTGATAAATTTCTGAAGCCTGTGTTTTCCAGTCTCTAAAGCAATATGATGATATCTAACTTTTTATGCATAGTTCTTCTAAGGTCTGGGAGTTGAAAGGTCTGTATATGCACTGGGGTTTATCTTTAAGTATTTATTACTTGCAAAACAGTAGGACTAACAGCAAGTCAGAGGCGCTTGAATAGTACTATGGGTTAGAAGTAAATTAGCCCTATTCTTTTGCTTTCCATCATAAGAGCCTTTTATACCCTGAACATAGAATGCACTGTAAACAGAGCTGCATCCGGCTGTTGAGAGGGGTGGCAGGATGTCAGAGCTTGTCTTTCTGCTCACAGGTTTAAGTTGTGGTCTTGTAGGTGGTACACGGGAGGTACAGAGCAGCAGTGAGTCTGGCACAGCAGCCTCTGGAATACAAGCATCTATCCCAGGAGTCACAGTTGGCAGTGTGAGGATGTGATGCTCATCCAGTTGAATTAAAAAGCTGGAATGTGAATCTGGCAAGCTTTGGATTGGTGTCCTAGAGTTTAAAAACGGCAACAGCCACCTGTCCTGTTACTGCACCCTGGGAGCCAGCAAATTGTAAGATGAACTGTAGGAGCTTTTAATCTGGTGCTGGTGGGACTTCGCTTGGAGCTCTTGACTTGCGTTATTTAATGGATCATTCAGAGGTCATCTCTGCTTCCAGAGAGCTCTGCCCTCCACTGAAACAAAACCCACAAACCTGGAGACTACTATGCAAAATGTCAGCAGGGAAGAATTTGGAGCTGGATGCCTGTTCTGGTCTCTTCTGTCAGTACCAGACCGTGAGGTCTTTGCGGGAGCTTGGCAGGTGCCTTGCAAAATCAATAGCCCATTTAGTCAGTTAAGCTGACAGTGGCTAGACTTTGTGCTTGTGTTGGTACATTCACTTATAAAGTTGTCTGGGGCTTACTGAAAACAGACAGTAATGGCACTAGGACCAGGCTGCCTGAGAGAGTGACACACAAAAAGCATACCTGGGGCCAGCTTGCTTTAGGGAGAAGTTTCTTGCAACTATTGACAGCTCATCTGGCCTCACACTGCAAGGGTTTTTCCCTTGCTTGTTCTTTGATCTAGTGCAGACAGGTTATTTCAGGGTATTGTAGTTATTTTTGAGCTTTCAAAGGATTGTGAGAGCACAGAACAGTACAGAGATAAAAAAAATAACCTCCATTTATTTAATGTTATGGAGTATATAAAACTGCAGTCACCTGGACTGTATGGGAAGGCCTCTGTTCATATTTTCATAATCGTGGGCCTGGTTATTTGTGAAACTCAGTTGCTGTGTGCAGCCTCGAGGATCAAATGCTGTCCCTCAATTCCTTAAGCTTAATTAAAATATTGTTAGGCTGATACATGGAAAACATTGCTGAAGTTGCTCTAGTACTGTAGCAACGTGATGTTAAAGGGAGACGTGAAGGCCGATAAAGGGGATTGCTGGGCCAGGAGTGCTACAAATGGCTTGGCAGTTGCTGTGCTCTGTGTATGTGTTGCCACATGTTTTCCCTATGTTCTGAATCAGCCTTTCCATACAAAATCACCGATCTTGCTTCTTGTGTTTGAGCCTGAGCACAGCCTTGGCTTGACCGCAGGCCAGCCGGCCTCCTCTGCCTGGTCCTTCACCTTCAGTGTCCTGCAGTTGATTGCACAAGGCAGACGTTCCCGGGGAACATCCCTTCTTCACATGGACGGGAATTGCCGTTACTCCAATTTCTTGGAAATCAGGCTTTAGGTGCATGAGGATTGTGAAACCGAGGCCGGAACATACTGTTTTACCAGATCTCCTCCTGGCAGCAGCCCCATCCATAGGCAGAAGAGCTCGTGCTGCGTTCTTCATCCTCCCAAATCCCCATGGGTGGGGACAGTGGGATCTTTCAAGAGCGGGAATTGGTTAGCCCCAATTTCCCCACTTTGCTGGTGGTACAAACATCTACTACCCAAAGGCTATTTAGGAAGAAGCCTGTCATGATAATAAGTGAATATCAAAACCATCTTATGACCAAATATTATGAAATCAGCCGACCACAAGAAAAAAATAGCTGAAGTTGCTAGGGAAGATTCCTCCTTTGCTTTCATGTGACTGTATCTAATCTACCCTAGCCTGTCAAATTATTTGAAAGGATGTTATTACCTGAGTTCAGGACATAAATATTATAGCACCTCAGTACTTGCTAGCGTAGGTACAGTAAGGAAATCGTACACCAACAGGAGATTGGTGCTGGGAATGTGATTCACTATTATAGCTCTTTAGGGATAGAGTTTGCTGTAATGATCCTGTATGAATTTTGAGAAGATTAAATTTAGGAAATCTTTAGGAACTAAATAAGGCTTTTTAAAATTATTAGTTCTGAGAAACAAGTACTTGCTATTAATGGGAACTGCCTAACTTCATTGCATCTGACGAGGAAAGAGTACCTGACCTTCTTTGTAAGACATCTAAAGCAGAGATTAGCCTTACTTATCCTCAATATTTGTCCTAGAAATTGTCGTGTTGGAAGCCCCAGGCATGCCCTAGGCTGTGGTGTTGGATGGGGTGTGGGGAGGAGTGCCGCAGAGGCACACTTCCCTTGGGCAGCCCTGGGAGGCAGTGTGTGCCCACGTCAGCCAAGACGCACCGTGGGGTCAAAATCCCTCTTGTGCTTTCCCCTCCTTCCCTGAGATTAGTAATCAAGTGCTGAGCTTTACCACAAATAGCCTGTTACCGTCTTGCTTGGGTCAAGCGCAGGGCAGGGGCAGAGGCCGAGTCTGCCCTTCGCTCTCGTGTGCCACAGGGGACGAGGGCAGGTTCCTGCACCCGGCCCAACGTGGATGAGTAAGGAGAGAGGGAGTGCCAGGTTTCCCTGTACCCTATAATACCCACCTGCGTGAGTGGAGAGTCCAAGTGACAACTGAGCAATTGTAGCCACCCCCAGATACCTCACTCCTTCCACAGAACTCAGACAAAATTATTACATGGTGAGGGCAGAAAATGGGTCAGAAGGAAGAAATAGCTGGGGGAGGGAGGTGTTACCTGTGTGTGCCCTTTGCATGGCCCAGTGTAACCCCACTGATAACAGCGTAAGACAGATAGGCAGGGCCCTCTGAGATCTCAACTTTTGGACTTGGTGTTGTAATTCCCTATAAACACACTGAAACTTGCCTCTCTTTTTCAGGTCGTGGTGGTTTTAGAGCAGGGTTGTTCTCATCTAGCACCACCAAGGTTGGACTAGATGACCTTAGAGGTATTTCCCAACCTCAGTGATTCTCTGAAATGCTCACTTGGTGCCCAAAGAGTATGGAAGGTGGGGACAGACAACCTGAAGTGAATGTGTGACCACAGCGTAATGAGTTGTAACGAGGGTTATGTCATTATACTGGTTGTTAAGATTACAAAGATACACAGATTTGTTGTCTTTCTAAGAAGTCTTCAGTCACTGAAGAGTCTGGCTTGGTGCATTTAATTCCTCTGAGGTAGTGTCTCACCTGACCGTAGAACTGCCCTGGTTAAACATCTGTCTTCTCATGTTGCGTGAGATGTTTTGGAAATGTTCTCTCATAAGCCTTCATGAAAGCATCTTCCCTTTCGCGTCTGGAATTCAGCCCTGTCCTGATCAAGATGAATCCCATTCTCTGAAGCCAAGGAGGAAGAGTTTTATTATGACTTTATGTAACTTGAAATACTGAAAGGCTCTAAAATTGTCAGCATGGAAAACTTTGCAGCAGTATAAACCATCCAGGTTTCAGCGCAGAACAATTTATCCTTGTCATATGACTCCACAGGGCCAGCACACAAGACACAGTTATTTCAGCTTTTCATGATCTTTCTGGTCAATGTGATGAGTTAATTAAGAAATAAAATATCCCCTCAAAACCCAGGAAGAGGTATTTTAGACCAGCTTTGACACAAACTTAATCAGAGTTTACTGCAAGTCTTTTCAAATAGAATTGTAGCGTAGGGAAAGAGACAGGTGCCACTGCTCTGTAAGCAAACTAAGTTTAATTGAAGCCTGTAATGTCTTAAAATATTCAAGTTGTCCTTTTCAGACCTAGAAATCAAAATCCAGCTGTCAACTTGCGCTTGAACTATAAGCTTTCAAGGGCAGAGGGAATTTCTTTGTCTTCATAAAAGCAATCATCATGTGCACCGAAGCATAATGTTTTTGTTATTGGGCTACTCAATTTTTATTAAGATCCAGTAATTATACCAGGCTCCACTGTTTTCCTTTTAAAGAGTTTATTGTGCAATTTCTCCAAAACTTGCTTATACCTGCCAAGCTCACTGGGTAACTTTAATCAAGCTTTTTATGCCAAATTATTTTGCAAATCATCTCTGCATGAAAGATGTCATGAAGTCCACCTCTGCCAGGCCACCTAAGAGTTGCCCACAGCTTTAATTTTTGGGAAGATTGTATGGAGTATAAGATTTTTGGAAGAAATGGGGATTGTACAGTTTAGGGTTCAGGTATCCTAGGACGAATGGAGCTGAGGCTGGGATCAGGATTCCACTCTTCCAAATAGCCACAGGTTATGACATATATTCTGTAAGTGTGACTGTTAGGAGAAATAAATACCGTCTTGTAATTTTTTGGGGGAGGGTAGATGAAAGCAAAAGGCCTAAGAAAGGTAAATTCTTTTTCACGTAGTGCAGGGAAATGGCAAAAAGCCCCAGGACTCTAAGATCTTCTTTCAGGTCACCAGTTGAAATCCATCCTGAAACAGCACTTTATCATAATTTCCCACAAAATATATCTGTTTACATACTACATTGCTGCACAGCCCTCAAAAGCCTGCTGGTGTTTATCGCTGTGAGCTCAAAAGTATTGCATCGATGCCCACTGCCTGTGAGAGCCCACCCCTTCAATGACCCCTCAGCAGCTGCCTCGTGGATGCCAGAGAACAGCTTCTCTCCATCAGCAGCATTGCTTCAAACTGAATAAATGTGAAGAGGAACGTGAGGGTCAACATGAGGAGTTACTCAGGAACAGGGACCATGCCTTAAATCCTCATTGTCCCTTGCTGTGCATTAGCTAACTCCTGGGACAAACCCCAAGTCCCTTCAGATCAGCCTGACGTGCGTGCGCTGGCAAAGCATCATGGATGCTTAGGCAACTGTTATCAGATCTCTGTTTATAAATATAAGATTTTGAATTTGGCTTGAGTGCTTAAGCTCACTAGCAGGCAGGCTCCCCACCACCACCAAACAAAAGCACAATAACAACCACCACGAACAATCACTGTTTCACCTCTCCCACATTAGCTATTAATAATGTTAATTTACTTCCTTTGAGGGATACCATATGGTCCCCTTCCTGATCCCTCTACAGGCATAAGAAAAAACTAAGGAAATTAGAGAGACTCCATAACACTGATGGCAACATCCAATGTCTTATCAGGCTTCCTGTTGTTGGGAGTATTGTTTTCCTTTAAAGATTAATATTTACAATGGTTACTTAGTTATCTTAGTTCATTTGGTGACCATTAAAGATTCCAGCCCTGAATGCGATGAATGAACCTCCTTTTATTTGTCCTTGATGACTTATTTGTCTTGTGCCTCGTCTGGCTGAAAATCAAGGAAAATAATTATTGGGTTGGGCTTTTACTGCCATTTCATATGAGGGCTCAAAGTGCATGTTTCTGTTTGTTTTAGAATGGGAGCCCTTACCCACTGCTTCTGCTGATGTATGCATATTTAGGAATATGTTTTGCGATTAGCCGTAAAGTTAACATGGGTATTTTCCCGAATTTTTTATAAGCTGTATGCTTGGTTTTTGTACTCTTAAGGGAGAAAATGAGGGTATTTTGCATTTCATCTGTGACTGCAGCAGCTGCCAGGGAGGCTCACTGCAGCAGTCGGTGAGAGGATGGTGCGAGCAGGCACCGTGTGCCTGGCTGCTGGGCTTGGACTGGAGGAGTAACGGTCCGGGCCTGTCTCTAGTTTTTCCCTGTGCATTAGCATCAGCGGGGTTTCCCTGCAAGAGGAAAGGAGATTTATTTATTTATTTATTTATTTTTAATAAAAGCCCAAGCATACATCAGGAAATGGTCATTCAGCATGGCACAGATTGGAGGCAGGGGGTAGGGTGGACGCCCCAGAGTTGCAGAAGCATTTCTAGGTCTCTTCTATGCAGAAGGGATTTCGAAGTCACCTTGGGCTGTCCTCGTCTCTGCTAAGGAGGAGCACAAAAATATCCTCATATTCACAGGGGTATTGGACCCGGCCCCAGAGAACAGCAGCAGAGACAAACACGGCCCACATTACAAACGATTGCATTTGAGACTCAGGCCCCGTGCAGCGTTACGGCAGGGATGAGTGTGGGTACGGGAGCTGTTTTCAACCTGTCCTGTTTTTCTCTTCAGCATGGGTTAAGGATGCACCTTGCCTTCCCCAGAGGTGGAAGCTCCTGACAGCTCATTGTCACCTTCCCAAAAAAAGGAATTAATTTCCTTTTGTGCACATGGAGGTCCCGCAAACACACTTCTGCTGGTAACCCCCACACTGACCACCCCCATGTGCAGCCTTTCTTCCCCAACCCATTGCCGTTTTCTCAGCTGAAGTCCAGTGGGCCACGAGGACCAGGATTATGAGCAGGTCAGTCCGCAGCCTGCAGGGGCAGAGGGCTCGGCGGGTGTCGTGATGCTCATTTCGCAACGTCTGCGCGCTCGGCATGCGAACCACCAGACCCTCGCGAGCAAACCAAGCCCGTTCTCAGACACAGTTGGCTCCCAGAGAAGGGATAATTTATAACGGTGACATTTCCAACGTTTCTCTCTTTTCCTTCTCCCCCTTTCCTCTCCAAGTGCTCCCCCTCCTCCCAAATGGTAAAAATGGGCCAGACCATCCCAGCTTTTATAGGGGGAGGTTGTTTTTCTCCTTTCTTCGCAGACTGCTGTCTCATCCTGAAACTGCACATTTGATGTGCTTTTATAATGAACTCATTTACACTGTGACAGATGTTTTTGATATGATAAGAAACATGGCCCAGGGGCCAGTGGCGCTGTGGAGCCACTCATGTTTCTCACCTGAATTGCAAATGAGGTATCGCTTTCTTATCAGTTAAAAAACATGAGCAACTGCACGTATAAATAATATGCCACCAACTGCCAGCTGTTTGTGCCAATGACATTCTTCTGAAAAGAATAGATCCCCTCATCATCTGTTCTCTTCCCTCTTGCAGAAAATCTGGAGCTTTTCTGCAAGTGCAGCAGAAGAGATTTGTCTTTTGGCTTCAGATACAGCAGTGAAAATGTCTCTTTAAAATAATTCTGTATTAGCAAAAATAACTTACATATTTGACACAGGTAATAGCTGATTTTTTGAGTGCTTCCTTGTCCTCTTTCTGCATATCTCTAGGCAAGAAAGAGTCAGTGCAGCTTTCTGTTTCCTAGGAATTCCTTTTTAAAGAATTCATCGTCTTTAAGTGGATTCAGGGTTTCCATTCTGAATGCTGTGGAAGAATATTGCTCTGTTTAAAAATACCTCTTTTTTTTTTTTTTTAAATAAACATGAAAGATAACACTAAGTCATTTTTGTCCTGGCGAAAGGTTGGGCTTTTAGCTTCCCTGAATTCAGGGTGAAGTTAAAATGCCCCTGGAACCTCGGACACGGAAGCAAGCAGTTCTGCTTGCTTGGTAATCTTTATTAGTAAATTTTGCGGTGAACGGAACTTAAAAATACTGCAAGGTGAAATTGTTCAGGTGATTGATGAGCTTGATGTTTTCTTTGAATAAAGTTGAAAAACGCTTTTCAGCGTTTTGCCAGCTACAGGCAGAGATGTATTTCTGTTGCAAATGACCTTCTGGGAGAGCTTGACTGCAGGGACATGATTCATTGGCAGCCTGCTGGTGACAGGCATGTTCCTATTGTTCTCAAACTCTGGTTTCACATTTCTCCTGTTAGATAAGCTGCAACCATTAACTACACAGTGAGCTACAAATAAAGTGTGATGTAAGAATTAAGCTTATTATCTGATTGGCAGCATGGGGCCACTCTTCCAGGTTAAGGGTTTGAGCAGATTTTTTTAACAAAATGATGCCTTTTCTTACAATTCGGAAAGCATTGTCCTCCCAAAAGATAAAATATGCTTTTGGAAGCTGCAGTGTATATATATAGTGTGAGCTATAAATAGTCTGGAGCTAGTTCTGCACAGTACCATGTGCAGAAATATTAAGGACAGATTCTGATCTTCAGGGCTACGCAGGAGGCTACTGAGAAACACCACGTTAACGCCGTGGCTTTTGAATTTAATTTGGTGTTCAGATTCATATCAAGATCAGAATCTGGTCAGGGATTTTAAGTGTGTTTTGAGGAACAAAGGAGTTTGGTGGCCCCTGCTTAATCTTAGTTTTAGTTGGAGATTACATATCAATTTCTAGAGCTATTGTTTGGGTCAAATACCAAGGCAAATGGATTCACTCTTAAATGAGGAACGGCTTGATTATCATGCTAGCTGAAAAATAGGTCCATCCACTCCCACTGCTCAGCTGCTGTAAATGGATGTATGTAAGGATTTAGAAATGGTTGCTATTCAGATCCTTATGAGGGTAAGATGACTTTCAGCAATTGAATGATTTATGATAATGTTGATATTCACACAGGCTATTCATCTGGCAGGATAAAAGACCACAGTGGCTGGTCGGTCTCTTTCCTTGGGCACAGGCTGGTTACAGGCTGATGCTGGAAACAAGCTCGCTGGCAGGAGCGTTATCTTCCCTGCTACAAAGGGGTGAGGGCCCAGAGGAGGGGGAGTGGAAAAATACCTTCTTGTATCAGCCTTGTGTTCTCCCTTCTGCTGTAAAATCATAGTGGACAAAGCACGGCAGTTCTACTGAGGGTATACGAGGCAGGGTCAATGCCACGGTATTAACCTTACTTAGCAAATTAGTGATAAACATAACAGATCTTGTTTCCGCAAGGAATTTTACAGCACCTTCTGGTCATGCATTACAATCTGCTGCCCACCCTTGTATCCTCATGTTTAGACAAGGAAGAAAAGGGCTGTTTGCACCACTTGTTTGTACCCCTTAATTTCGGTGCATTTTGGAGGCCTAATTCTGGGTACCTAAATCCTTCCTAACATCAGGAAGAGTAGGTGCACCTAAGAGAATGAAGCAGGCCACTTGTGCTGTGAGGCCTGAGGTGGAAGAGATGAATGCTCCTGGGCTTTGGTGGTATGTGGCCAATGGCCATGTGGTCACCCCGCTAAAGCATTTTGGGGTTCAGTTCTTTACAGCTTGCCACGCAGCAGGTTGCAGGATTCAGCGGAGTAGCTTATACCTGAAGGCATGCAGTTGGCTCCCAAGGATGGTGTTCCCTGTAAGGTTCACACCCCTTTTAAAGGGAACAAACACATCAGCCTTTCCAGTCACCTTTCCAGTCACTGCCAGAGCAGTTTATTTAACAAAGCTCTTAGTCACTCCTGGGGCAGGACTTCTAATTGCGTTTAGTATCTGATATGCTGTCCCGACAGCTCTCAGGGGTTGTAGAGAGGGGGCAGAAGAGGCAAGAACAACTCATTTTGTACACTCTTTACAGCTCATGAAGCACTGTAGAGGCGTCCTGCAAATGGGCAGCACTGAAATGCACTGTGGTTGGGGCCATCGTTGGTACTGGGGATCAGAGCACACCTCAGAGTTGCCTTCAAGGTGCTTTAATTCATACCTGACAGAAAGAAGGGACCTACAAGAATGCAAAAATCACTTTGTCCTTCTAAAACTACAATGCCCCCCTTTTCATCCTTGCCATGCATACGCAACGAGGACTGCTGGGAACAGGGTGCTGCCTTTCCACAGGTACACTAACGCTTCCAGACTAGTGGCGTGTTATTAATTTCTGGTAATAAGCACAAGATCTGAAAGCAAACCAGTACAGCTCACTCAAATCCCACACTATGAGCTCCTTCCACAGCCACTAGGCACCAGCCAGGGGCAATGAGAGTCCCCATTGCTCTTTCCCATGAGGTGACTGAGCCCATCCAGTCCGTGCCACCCTCTTGGCTTTTGCTCTGGCTGTCTGTGGCTGTGGGACATGGCCTAACCCCTGGCTATATTGGTTGCCACTTCTGCAGAAATGCATTTCATGAAACAATAGGAGCTGATCGCATACAATCCCAGCACTTCCTTCCACTTGTAAATGTTTTACATGGTCAGTGGATTGAAACAAGCTGTTCAGGCTGTTCTGCTCCTTAGCTGTAGCCCTCATGCTCAAGCTTACAGGTGAGCACCTTTCCCTCCTCAGTGGTAGCTCTGGTGCTGACTGTGGAAACATCTCCCCCTGTCTTCAGTTTGTTCCAGGCAGAGAAGGGAGCTTCGGTGACAGACGTAGCTCTTTTATTTATCTAGGCATGCCTCAGTCTTTTCCCAGAGACTTTATGAAATGAATCTCTGAATGATCAGTGGCATAAGCATGTGACTCCAAGTCACTGGACAGAAAACAATTTAAAAAAGCACGCACTAAAGAAGCAAGTCTGAAAGATTATGTGGTGTTAGAAAGCACTCAATTTAGAAAAGTGCCTAGCTCGCGAGTGAATACCATGTCATAAGGCAATATTGCAGCATTCCTCAAGGGTAATGGACAGAAATAAGTTCTGCTTTTGTTTGTGACAAATATGGATGATGCTGTGCTGAAAGTAAACACGTTCAGATGCAGGTTCAAATCCCTGTGCCTTGTTTTATTCTTTGCCCTGGCTGCTTGACCCCCGTATCTGTAGGCTATCTTGACTCATCCTCTTGTACAATTCTACTTTCAGGTTCCCTGGTCTTAGTTTGACGTTCATGCCTTTCAGCACCTTCACTGAAAATTGTCTCAATTAAGGCATAGGCATCCAAGTTTGCAGGATCATTGTCATTTCCCAGAGGTAGATAAAATGTTTCTATCTTTGAGACTGAAAATTTGGTGTCTCAAAATTGATCTGTTACCATCATATAACTAAGCTTATTTTGAGAAATGGTGGAATAAGACTTGCTCTCATGTTTATATCTAGTAGCACTTGTTTTCTGTGTTTTCTGTGGAGCTGGTTTAGGGCATAATGTGCCATTGAAGGTCAAAAGGTAACAAACTGTGGTGAGTTATTCCTTTTGCATCCTTCCTTTTATTTTAGTAAGTTCATTCTCACCTTTCAATGACTACATGGATTTTTCAGTTTTCACTGGTAGGATCTAGATCCTTTCTCTTTAGTGGGTACAAGATCCCATAGGAGACTCCTTGAACTTTGTTAACCATTCTTAATCAGAATTACAGCTTTTCAGTGAATTCTCTTTGATACTTTGCCAGATTCTCTCACCAGCTGTTTCCCTCCCACCACTATACAGCTTATACCACTATACAGCTTATAGTTCATGGGCACAGATTCAGAACAGATATGAGTAAAATGAGCAAAGATGGTTATCTTTCCTGTAATAAATTGAACAGAATTGGTCCCTTTTATGGGACTTAGTGTCATTTGATATACAGTCCTTGGCACTGGGAGCATTACCAAGAAATGTCAGGTCAATTCTCATTTATTTGCAATAGCAATCAGAGTAGCCAGCAGAATTCACTTTAGACTTTCTATTCATTCCTTGCTTTGCTGCTGTTACATGATTGCATGGAAGATTTGTACGGTTTATAATTTTTTTTCAAAAGCATTCTAATCTTTCCCATGCTGCTAAAACGAAATCCCAAATGTCTTTGGCAAGATGAAATCTATCACATTCTAAAACTTCCATGTACTGTTTGGTTTCTTTGGACCAGTACAAAGACCCCAAATATTAGCTGAATTGTCCTGTAAACTTTGAGAGAAGACCCTCTATTCTAAGCTAGGAGAGTCTTTCTCATAACAGCATAGGTTTTCCTTTACGCAGGGTGCTTTTCACAAAGGTGCCTGTTTTCTGACCATGAGGTAGAATTAGTATCTGCAGATTCAGAACCTGTCTGATGCTCCATCCTCTCTGGAGAAAAATAAAAATAATAAAAAAATAAATGAAATTCTATTCCAGTTGAACTCAGTTGAACTAAATTCAAATATATTTAATAAATAATAATAAAAAGGGCAAACCTAACCACAACCAGACAAATCTCCTCCCAAACCTGAAATCTCTTGTCTGTCTGAATCCTCCCTGGCTGAAATTGGATGGGTTTCTGGCAGAGACTTTCCAGAGTATGCTCAGCTCTGCAGCAGTAATCACACCAGCTTCTTCAGCCTGATTCCTTTGACATCTCTGTTAGTTGTCCATTTCATAAAGGCACACAGGAAGCCAAACCTGACCTTGGTGCACTCTTATAAGCAGCATGTCAACAAAACAAAGGAAGAAAGAGAAAACCATTCCCAATTCAGTGGAGATCTGCAACACTTCTGTGAAAGTGCTGTGCATTAGCAGAGGAGTGATGGTCTCATGCAAATCACTGCAGGCTCCAACAGGAACTTGCTTCTGTTGTGTTCTGGCTCTCAACAAGTTTAATTCTAACAAAGCAGGAGTTGCTTTTCATCATTTGCTGACCTTCACTACTAGGTTGTGGGGTTCTGCCCTCATATTTGAGGGAAAGAAGCCTTCGTGTTGGCTTCAGCGGTTGTCTTTCATGATGAAACATCTTCAGCCTAATATCTTTTATTGGCAGCAACTGGAGTCAGATGCTTAAATCTCATATGGAGACTGAATATTTGCAGAAAGGGGTTCTGTCCAACTGCCTCGTGTATTCAGACATGCCTGAATGACCCCAAACATATTTCTCCTCTGTCTTCTCTACTGATCTTAAGCAACTTGATCCCCTTCAGCTGCATGGACGGTGGTAGGTCCTTTCAGATGCTCATATTAACTGGTCCCCATTGGATGTGAGAGTTATTTTGTGTTTTTTTCAAGGCAGGTATGAAGGCTAGCTGCTCCCAGGTGCTGTCGGTACTCTAGCTCCCACTTTACATTCCTCACATTCCATCCTGGTGTGTCTAGGCAGATATCTCTTGGCTGTTTAAATTGAAAAATAGTAACATTGAAGTAAGTACACTGGGGTCAAACAGAAAGTCAAGCAACTGCTTTGAGCTTAGACTAAGGGAACAAAGTGAGAGATTCTATGGACAGCAAAGTTAAAGGAACTGGCCTTTAATGCAGTAGTGCAGGAGCAGAATGAGCCCTACCGAGAGACAAATAGACTGAGCACAGACATGATGTGAAAATATGAGAAACAGCTAGTTGAAAAGTTCCCAATAATTTTAACCTCGAGGAATTCCAAAGCAGGATTAGCTGTAGCACATCCAAACTGCAAATGCTCTGAGAGTTTAGCATTTTTGGTAGCGTTTTAAAAATCCTTGTCTGCTTTGCCATTGTGTTTTCCCACCCTTTAACCAGAGAGCAAAGATGACAGAGCGGAGCTAGAAATCTGAATATTAAATACTTCACTAACCACACATTCTCCATGACCATAAAGAGAGGCAAACTGATGTGAAGAGAAGAGGCCATTAGAGTTCATCCAATAGCATGCATGTGTGAGGCAGTCAGGAGACACGGTGTAGTAAATGAAACCATGTTACTGTATAAGGAAAGATTTGGGTATAGTACCCATTACATCCGAATGGTCATATTGTGCAAGTATAGAAAACAAAGATCTTTCCAGACTTCACAGAGGAGCAAAATCTCTGCTTCATCTAGGCATAGCTGAACTGTGCAGCCAAGTGCATTAATGCCACACCAGGTCAGTCGGGCTATAATTGTCTCTAACCAGAACAGTCAAAAGTTACAGAGTTCACTTTCTGCTGGGTGAGTGACACCCAGAAATTCTTTCCAGACTTACAAACAAGCAAAGAGACAAGTTTGAACCTGAACTTCAGTGTAATCACGCCACTCAGCAGCATAAACAAACATGGCATCGATTGGAAAATTATTCTTCAGGCGTCAGTTTTGACTGATCCAGATGAGAAGTTTCCAAAGTTAGGGTCGTGCCCTATGGAGTGCTGATGGAAGAGAGGTCACAAGCCCGGAAACGAGGTTGCGAGCTGAAAAGCTTGGGAACTGCTGATCTAGACAGATGAATGGTCATGTCAAGGGGGTCCCTTAGAATATCCTTTTTCCTCTCTCCTGCTTCACAGGCAGTGACTTGAGTGAGTTTTAAATCTGACAAGACTGGCCTGTTTATAGCATGCTGCTGTATTTTTAAAAGTAGATCTCTGGAAATGAGTCCAAGATGACCAGGGAGATGGAAGCAAGGGAGGCTCTTGAGGGAAGGATGTGGGACAAAGAAGTGGAGTAGAGGCAGGTCTGTGGGAAACAGGATCTGCCAAGTAAAACAAGATTCGACAGTGTTGAGTAGAAGAAATGGAAGCTTTTTAAGGTTGTAAGAAAGCTCGAGAGTCTAACTTGGAAGGTCAAATTCATCTCCCAAGAGGTTGGAGGGACATAGCTTTACTCCTCTGTGAGGAGTCTGGGCTGCCGAACTGTATTCCTTAATGTGGAAGCAAACCTAATTTTTGGTGCAATTAATGTTTGGCCAGAATAAGGTATGTACAGCTGATGCATATAGAGAAATAAGGTAGTACATCTTTGAGTCTCTGAATGGCCTTCTTTGCTGTCCTTGTGTTTCAAAAACTACCAAAGCTAGGCCCTGAATTTATGTATGTTAAAGGAAACCACTGTTACTGGGAACTTCTGCAGGCTACTTTATAATATTCGTAGTATGAAAAAGGTGGAAAATACAAGTAGACCAGAAAATTAGCATTACTTATACTACTAATTCTGTTTTGTCATTGTTAAACATAAAAAATAAAAATAAAAAATACAGCTTTAGCAGTGTTTGGTAAAAGTCTGTGAACATTGAATATTGGTGATTCTTTGTGCCAGCAGCAGTAAGTGGTTGTCCGTGGTGTAGGTGCTCAGCCCGGGGACTCAGAGAACCACCCGGTGAGCATCGGGTTGCTGTTGAAACTCCAATGTTGGGGTCTCAGCAGTCCGAGTCCCCTTGCAGCCGTGCCTGTGAGGTTTGTGGGAACCTGCTGAACTCTCTCCTGAGCATCACAGAAAACAAACAGAGCACCTGCAAGTCATGTGGGCTTTTACAATACTGAATTAGCGTCAGTACAAAAGGAGTGTCAGCACCATGCCATGGATATCTTGAACAATGTCTATAGCACCCTATTTGCTATCCAAGGGCATGGAGGAGGAAAGCAATAGATTTGGTGCAATTAGGAGGGAGTATAGCAACAGCGCAGGTTCAAGTCAGGGACGGGAAATAGGCCTGGAGGTTAATAAGACAACACAGATCATCATCATAAAGCAAATATCAGGTCTGTGTGGTGCAATACCTAGCTGTGGCTACATGCTAGGACCAATGCAGAGGTAAAGTCAGTAATGTCGTGTGGTGTTTATTTAGTAGCATTATGCTGAGAGGAATTAATGGCCGGGGAGGTCTTTGCATCCCGCTGCGGCTGGGGGGTTTCCTGGATGCTGTCTTCCAGGCTCTAGGACGGAGCTGGTGGGTCCCATTCCAGCACTGAGCGCAGCGCCATGAGCCAGCGTTGTAGGTACTAGGCCGCAGGGCAAGGCGGAGCCAAGTTTCCTGGTTATCCCAATTCCTGTTACAGGGACTAAAATATTGACCTGGAGCCACAGGTGCTGGAGAGAGAGGAAGCCAGGAGAAGGTATTGTGTCCGAGCCCCTGAGAGCAAGCAAAGGCAGGCCTTTGTGAGCCTTAACCCCACCGATGGGGTGGGCTTAGGGATTTCCGAGCAAGGAAACTCTCTGCTGATGATTGTTTCTAGCAAGATAAAGACTCCGTGAGCCTTTTTGTGATTAAACGAACTTATGCCAAGCCTGTACCTGTTTTGAACCACTAATCCTGTACAGCGTCAAATAGCAGCTAATTGATCAAGCGAGTGATGCCTAATCTTCAGGCCTCCGTGTCAAGGGCCATGGAAGCTTTGCTTTTTTCAGGATGCTCCAGACTGAATCTGTAGGTAAGACCCAATTAAGACTTATATATGCGTCTCTCTCAAGTGCAGGAATAGTTTTACTGAAGCCATAGAGATCATTTGTATATAAAGTTACAGGCGTGTTTCAGACATGACCAGATTGGTGCAGAACCAGCCCTTATCTCCTGTTCTGGTGATCCAGTCTGGACTGGTCTCTACAAGTTTCTCTTCAGAGTTTAAACCAAGCCTTTGGTTTGAGAAATGTGAGGTTTTATTTTCATAATTACCTTCAGTTTTGGAGTTGCCCTTGAGGCTATTTGGAATCCATTGAAATACGTTGAACTCTAAATCGGAGGTTTCTTTATTTCATGTCAAATGCACAAATGCCAAATATTAGATTTTTTGCCCCAGTTGTGTGGATGTTTAATTTCCAAAGCATAGTATTTTCTTGTAAGAAACTGATAACTGGTATTTAATGCTGTACTCAGAATTTATCATTTCAGCTCGGCTGATTTTACACATCAGATCATATGACTTTAGTTTCCAAAGTATTTCCCCATATACCTTTTCCAGTCTGCAGAATAATTTATGAGGAAAATTATGCTGTCTGTAAGCATCTCAAGATACATGGCATCCTCTTTGCAGGGGAAGTTTTCCAGAGGACTGGCATGAATTTTTGATTCTCATATGCAGTTTAAATATTCCAATTCTTAATTTTTTCTATTACTGCAGATTATAGAATTCATCTCTGTAGTGCCACCCTTAAAATAAACTGTTCACATGTCATTTGTCGATAAATAACATAAGGGCTCATTCCTACCTTCCTAATGGAGCTCCTAGATACTGAAGGGAACTTTTCTTGGACAAAATATGTGTTCTGCCTACCCAAAATCTGTAAGTCTTTGGAATAAGTCCTTTACGTGAAACGTAATGCTCCCATGTGAAATCCAGGTACGATTAAAATAAGAGATTAAAAAACATGGGAAAAGGAAAATAAACAAGAGGCTCTTCTTGCTGCAGGCTATTAGGGAGTATAGCTGTAGAAACAGACAGATGATTTCATCTAATGAAGCACCTTCGGAGTATGTGTTCTACCTGTAAACAGAAGACATTTTTTTTATATATTTCAGTATTAACAGGGCGTCTTCTAAGGAGCTGTGACCTTTAATCTCATTATGTATGGATTTGTGTATGTGAACGTGACATATGAATTTGTTACCAAGATACTATTTGAAGCAAACATCCTAGGGCCTTCCAAGTTGGCAAGCTGATGCAAATTTCTGAGTCACCTCAGCTGAAAACATTATTTTTTATTTCTACAACATTTTGGGATGCAAAGGGAACATCAGCCATCTTATCTGACTGATGCTATCATGTGCTTTCCGTTAAATTTCCTAATATATATTCTAGAGACAGCCAGACACACACATAAGTCTAGATATGAATGGCACTGAAATTAAGCAGGATTTATTCTAATTTATCAGAAAGGTGGAGCAGCTCAGCTAACTACAGCAATTGATCTATAGCAGGATAAGGTCTCAACAAGTTCTTTCAGGCTTCAATTAGTTTGCATCATCTCATTCGTTGCATTCCTGATCTCTCTTCCTTCCTCTTCTCATGTTGTCATCTATTCTTAGTTTATACAAACACGTACTGCTACATAGAGACTTCTCTGCCACAGCTGGACCAGTGGTTGAACCAGGCAGACTCCTGGCAGATCCAAGCATGGACAAGAATCTCAACACAGAGACCATTTATAAAATGGTCTGGGTGGGGTCTAACATTATAGTTTCTCTTGAATTGTTTTTCCCTTATTTCTAATCCTATATAACAGTGACTATTAATTAACAATCTGTTAGCTATTTCTGAGAGCTATTCTGGAACATGGCCTTTAATAATAGGGAATTGAAAAACGGCAGGGGAGTGACTTCCAGCCCTGCATTCCTTCAAAGAATCCTTTAACAATGCACAGTATTTCTCGGTGCTGCACAATATCTATTTCTGAATTCCAGCTGCAGCTAAGACTTTCTTTTTGTTCCTGGTGGAGTTGCCGGCATTGTTTCATCTAATGGGGGAGTATATTCCAAGAAGAAAAGACCCACAAAAGTGTGTTTGAAGTATTTTCACCTAATCTGAAGCATGATTTTTCAAGATCTTTCAGAGTGCCTGTAGCATAGACAGCTACACTGTTAATGACACTTTACTAACAACATACCAGATCCCTGTAGCTCTAATATAATAAATGGATTGTAGATCCCACTCTCAGCACAGATATAATTAGCAGGATTTATTTCATTCTCCTTATAAAGACTGAGTCAGTTCCCCCATGCTCTGAGCATGCTGAAATTCTCAGAGAAAATGCAGCTGAGTGCATTTATTATCACTGGAGTTAAGTAATTTTTTGTTGTTGATGCCAATGTCATCATAAATAATGAAACTTAAGAAATTTCATACCTTCGTGCCAGTGCATCCAAGCTTTATAAAGGCTGTCAGTGGCCAAGAAGTGCATTTTTAAAGTTTAGCATAAATTAAGAATTATTTATATAAATACCAATTTTTATAGGGCAAAAAAATTTACTGAGAAGCACCTCACATATATTTTCAGGCAATCAGAAAGTGAAATTTTGGTATGTGTTTACAAGAAGGGGAAACTGAACTTCAGGAAGTCACATGATTTCCAGTAACAGCCCATATATAGACATGTAGATGATGAAAGCATTAAAAAAACCTACCAGCAGGTATTATCTCTGTGTAGCCATGCTCCCATATGTATGGCATAAGGCTCCTTCCCCCCCTCGTTCCAAGAATTTATATCACCAGTTATTTCGGAGAATTTACAGTTCCAAACTGAATGTGCGGTGGGTGATACAGCTTCTCTGGAAGCTCACAGTGACAGTGTCCAGTGGAAAGAAAAGTACAACCCCTTGAGTACCTGACTGTCAATAGCTAAGTAAATAAATCCCAGGCAAATAACAGTGGTACTAGAGGGAAGAATTTCATCCAAATCAGAAAGCAGAAGCCAAAAAAGGAGGGGTCTACTGTTAGCTAATAATTCATAGGTGGGCCTTTTCTACCAACTCTTCCCAAATGACTACAAGCTCTGCTTTTTCCATCTCCCATAGAGAATGTTATGGTTAAGAAGAGAGATCTTGAAGTGATGTGACATGACCATGTCATTGGATAAATAATGTAAAAATAAATTTCTTGTTAATTTTGTTTGCATGGGTTGAGGTCCTTGTTCACCTCCAATAAAACAAGCTAATTCCCCAGGCCTGGAGTATTCCTGGTGCCTCATCGGACTCTTCCAAGCTCTGAGTCAGATCTTTCTTTCCCTTCCTTGCTCCTCAAATGTGTATGCTCTCTATCCCTCTGGATACTCATGAATGCAGTATAGACAAGGTGTTTGCACAGCTCAGGGTAACTTATCCCTTTGCTGACTCCCTGGGCTACGGTTAAAGGAGGGTTCAGAAATTGGGAACAGAATTATTATATTAGATACAGTCCAAAAGTTCCATGTATTTTTCCTTCAGAGAAGGAAGCTGAGCTAAGTTGCAATAAAAGAAATTGTGGGATTTTCGGAAGAGAGTAGATGGCATAAGGAGAAAGCAATGTGTTGCAAGTGGGTAGATCCATCCCATGGGTACCATATGTTTTGAAATCCTTGCGGTTTGGATAGTGACCAGTTAGTTTCTTAGCCAGAGGCTGCCAGCTCCACCCCAGTGAGCAAGGAGTTCCTGCTGCCACAGAGCCCCAAAAGTGCCTTCGCACCCTGGAAGCCCCTCTGTCACTTATCGACACAGCAAACAAACAAGGACCTCTGCAACAGGGTGTTTGCAAAGAGAACTGGAACTCACTGCTTGCTGCCTGTACCCTGCTTTTCTGCAGGCAGCTACTTGAATATATTTCTGCATCGCCGAACTCGACCAAAATTCATGTTTGAAGTGCAGATTTCCTCCAGACAAACCTTGTGCTGCTGAACTCTGTGGAGGAGGGAGCCTGGCCTGTGTAGAGGTGTCAGCGCTGACTGCAGGATGCAGAATACGATCTGTAATACAGAGGTCTGGAAGATAGAAACTTCGTGTGATGAGGCCTTTCTGTTCCTATAATTAAGATATTTGCACGGTTGAGCTCCTGCTTTCATAATCCACCCCTGTGATGACTACCAAAACCACTCCTTCAGAGAAGGTCTGCAGCCAGTTATCCAGATAATGAAGAAGGGCAGGGAGAGGGAGGGGGAAGATTAGCCACAGTTAATAGAAAACATATGTCAGTAAGCCTGTGACTATTCAGTGTGTTCATCTTTTAAAATGTGGTAAGTGCATTTCCTTAGAGCACAGGGATAACCTTAGGCACCAGGAAACAGCTCGCAGTTGTGTTGTGTCTGTCATAGCTGTGGTGCAGTCAAGGCTGTAAGGGGAAGGCCAGTGGGTTGATCCAGTACCAAGATAATCCATCTGTGGATAATCAACCACTGACTACATTCAGGATGTGATTTTGCTCTTTTCTTCATTAAAGCATCTGTTGTCAACAGGCATAATCAAAAGTGCTGCCACGTTGATGTTCTTGCGTATTCTAATTACAAACTGGACTTGGAGGCGGTCTTAAGATCAGTTAAATTATATAATGTAACATAGTGTATTTTTTTTTTTTAATATAAAATGCATGGGAATGTTGACGAGGAAGTGGAGAGACTGTACAAAATTCTGTACAGTGCATGGAAATACAGCTCATAGTCATCTTTTGAAGATTACTCAACTTCAGTGGAAAACACTTAGCTTCCTACAACTAGAAGTATTCCTCTGCTGCAACTGAATCTCACTTTTTATATTGTCTCTATTATTCTTTCTAGAGAGAATCTAGAGAGAAGGATAAAATATCCTATAGTGGCCCCTACATCTCAAGAGTCCTTAATGCTATGAGTCGTTCATGATGGGTAACTTTTTAAGTGTTTCTGGAGGAGCTTCACAGTTCTCTTTACAACCGCGTGTTGGCTTTAGGACTTTATTCCACAAGTTGAAGTCTCTCACACTTGAAGATGCAGACCCTACAAGAAGCACTCAGCAGTACCTTCAGGATCAGTCCCTTCCTGCCTGACGCCAGTGGAAGTTTCACCCTTGATTTCAAAAGGCTCCTGATTAGGCCTGAGGACTGTGGTCCTTTCTTTCCTTCATCCCTTTGCACAGTTAATGCGCTTATACTTACGTAAGGTGTGCCGAGCCTGTGCGAGGGGGGATTCATGCCACACGTGACAGGAGCTTTGTCCCAAAGTGCTGACGCCCTAAGTTTAGATTTGGCTCAGTGAGGGCAAGTAATAAAGAAAATATATAATGGCAGTGAGATCAAGGGTTACTCGGGTTTAGTAGTTGAATGTCCTGATGGCCATGCTGATTGGAGTGACTCACCAGCTGCAAGCTGGAAGGAAGAAGTGGGGCATCAGAAGGATGTGGCTGCATGGAGACCTGGTGAGCAGAGATTAGGAGGACAGTTCATGCCCAGAGAATAGCTTGTCCACTAATTTCATTGTTTTAAGCATTTAAGGCAGACAGGGCTAATCACTAACAAAGATGCCCAAGGGAGCAATGTTGTATCAGTTATCTTCCTGAGAGCTTGACTGTTTTGGTTCTATTTATTCTAGACAAAAGAGCTTATTTGTGATGTTTCATCTTTAGTCTGAATGTCTCTAATTTGGACATCCATTTAATTTGGAAGGTTTCCACCCGACACCAGTGAGACTGATTAAAGTCATGACTTATAACCAAACGTCTTTCTCGCTCCATGTTGCTGACCGCAGCTTTGGTTATGAATTGTGAAAGAATGTTAAAATCCAGTGTATTTTTCTCTTTGTGGGCTCTGTTTATTTTTATTTTTAACATTTTGATTGGGCAATGAAAAATGTCAGTGATGCCAGTTGCAAGTCTTTAGGTACAAATTTGCCTTTCAGCCATTGCATGGGAGTGATTATTTGCTTTTAAAAACTGACATCTGGGGATTTTTAGTTCCTTAAGTCTCTGGAAAAATATGGCATTGCACAAAAGCCTGCAGTTTGAAAGGTAGAAGCAGGGCCAATAAGGGGACAGCAACATTTTTTTTATGTCTCTAACTTCCAGAGAGCAGTAGCAACAAGCTGAGCAGAGGTTGAAGGAAGCAGCATTATTACTGCTGTTCCCCCTTGAATTCCTTTCATCAGTCCGGTGACTACATGTGTCCTGATGATACATTTCTGGGTCACATGTCCCCGAAAGATGGTCTATATGGAGACGCATAGCATGGAAAGTATGCTAACTAGAGACTAGTTATGTTGACAGGTTCCACAAGTGACGTAAATTTCTATATTCCTCACACGGACTTTATTAATAGCACAGGACTGAGTCAGGGAGAGCCAGTTATTATTCTTTATGTAAATAAATCAACAGAAATAAATACTCTCTTGTTCCTTATCGCATTAAACCTGCAAATAGCTTATTACCTTACAAGGCAGCTTAGGCAAGCACACCAGACCACAGGGAAACGCAGAGCAAGTGCAAGTCAGCACTGAGATTTCCCCAAGCCAGGCTGCGTGGCCATAGGAGAGGAGCAAAGGCACAAGGCTGCAGCTCGCAGAGTCCAGAACTGGAGAAAGGAGACCCAGATAATTATTTCAAAAGCCAGTCTCAAGCGTAACCAAACTGAATTCTTGTTTTGTTTTTGGTCCAGTGGAAACTTTGCAATGGAAAAGTTAGATAGTTTTTTTTTCCTTGGCTCTGTCATCAGAGATGTCGTTGTTTTTCCCAGTCAACTTTCTCCAGTTTCTCCTAGTCAACTTTTCTCAGTGGGATCTGAATTACCTTTTCTGCAGGATACTGCTCCAGTTAGGAGGTCAGAGGGAGAAAATTCTGTAAGCATAGGGTGTTCGTACTCAGATTCTTTTCAGGCTCATCAGCCACTTCCATGATGGAGTAATTCTTTCTAGTAGTAGTAGCAAAATGTTGCCCTGGTGTATGAGTTAAATATAGCTGGAGGCACAAAGCAAAGAGTTAGAGATTGCATATCCAGTTCTCTGTGTTCCCACTAACAGGAAAAACAGAAATGCATCTAGAGAGGCTCAATCCAAGTATTAGTATCTCCTTCCAAACACTGAATAAAAACACCTGGATGGAAAGGGCTTTTATTAATTGGGGCTCATCTGTATTAATCACAACCAATTCATTTTACCTTCAGCAATGTGGAGAAGTATGGAAAGGCCGTTGCAGTTTGACAGAGAATGAAGGTGTTGCTCACCTGTGATGAGTATGAACTAAACTCAGAATATCCAAATATTCAGAGCCTGGGCCATGCTCTGAGCTCATCTTTGATAAATTTAAAAAGGGGATGCATTTTTACAGGTTCACTCTAAGAAAGAAATATTTATCATGTGTAAAATTCAGAACATTCCTCTGTGCTCTTCCATTCATATGATGGAAATAAATTAGAAAAATGGTGTTTATGTATTAAGCAGGATATGGCAACAGGACTATTACATTTATATCTGCTCTGTCAGCAAGGAATTCATCATAAATGCACCAGGCCAATGTGGTTTTCAACCGTGCTTATGAGGATGATTTACCTCCTGTGCAATCAAAATAAAGACACATTAGTGGCTAGGAATATTTACAAAGTCTTCCAAGCTGACAAGTTTTAGCTGTAAGGGGGGAATGAATTTTAAATTCTACTCATTTCTTTTCCTCTATGTCTCAGTTAAACACTTCACATTAAATTCCTGAAAATTTTCCTGCTGTTGTTACTTGTAATGGTCCAGAAATGTCAGGGTATCCTTGAAGTGGAGCACTCTTCTCCAAGGCACTTTACATGGCTTAATTAGTGCAGCTATTTCTTTCCCCATGCCTCCTCTGAGGGATTTCTTTATGCCAGATGCTTCCTAGGTATTGAGAATCAGAGCCAGAGGTCAACTGATGAGCTGCTGATTGCTCAGGCTGAATGTGATTTAATGCAACAGTTTGTATGAGCAGTTTGCAAAACCCCTCTGGGTAGTGTACGTGCAGGGGTGTTCTTGCATGCATGCATCCAAGTCTCTGTTCAGTGTCACAGATGTGCATTAAAGGACTTGGCGTGGCTGAAGGTCGTCATCACAAGACCTCTGCAGCTATCTTTATAGCATTTTCTTCACTCTGCTGTAGCAGGCAAGAAGCTTTAAAACTGATAAAAATTAGCTTTTTTTCTTTTTTCCTTTTTCCTAAGCAGCAACGAAGGATGTCCCTAGTGTTTTCAACCAGCTTTATCGTCTTGAATCCCAAACCTCGGCTGTATAATTGTTATAGTTGGGCAGTGTAGCAAATGTTAATCATTTTAAGGCCTGGAGCCAGTTCATGTCTCAAAGTCACTGGTTGAATGTTTTTTTGTCCTAAGCAGAAGTAGTTCTGATTCTGGCTAGTGATATGTCATTAATGCGAATCCTCTAAAATGTTTACCCATTAAAAGTGAGACTTAACCCTGAGATACCAGAAATCATTCAAACTAGCCTAAAAATAAAAGTTCAGTTCAGAATATGGTGATGTCTCTTACCAAATCTCTTCTGAACATAGCCATTATGTGAATGTCAGCTGCAGGATGGCATTTCGTACTGGGATTTTCCACTTGGCCTTTATTCCTTACCAGTCTGATAATGGGATGAAAAGTGGACTTGAGGAATGCGGTTCAAAGGATTTGCACTATTGATCTCATGTCCCAAGCCTGGCTATGTAATGCATAGGAAGGACTTTTGAAGATACCGTAAAATGGAGACAGCCTGTGCAGGCCATGAAACAAGATACAGAGCTTAAATATGGGTCAACTGAGGAGGAGGAGGCAGGCAAAAGGCAGTTAAGAGGTGGAATACAGTCAAAGGATGCTGTAAGAAACAATGACAGTCCTGACAACGCTGCTATGGGCTTTCTTCCTCTGTCTGCCTGTGGTGGTCTTGCCAAGTTAAATTTTTTAATGGGCTTATTTCTGTCCCTGAAAAGATGGGGGTACATTTTTAAAGTCTGGATAACAATTCTGAACTCTAAAGGAGTAAGAAATCACTCAAGTAAAAAATAAAATAAAATAAAATAAAATAAAATAAAATAAAATAAAATAAAATAAAATAAAATAAAATAAAATAAAATAAAATAAAATAAAATAAATAGCAATGGTAAAAAAAATCTGTCTACATTGCTGCATCTTATTTTATGAGAAAGGATGGGAAGATGTAGATAGTATCTGAGTGCTACTGCAGTAGTGTACACTGAAATTCAGGCTCACGTAGTTGAACAGAAATTGGTCCATGTTTATTGCTGGGTTTGGTGCAGACACTGAAATACAGAAGCTCTGTGAAGAACAGACATGTCTTGGGTGCTGTTAGTTGGTGTATTTTACACTGCACGTAACAATGCAGTAAAACATTGTTACTGGCAAACATCATATTCAAAAAATATCCCCTTTCAAAGAAATGTAATCTTTCTTACATGGGTGCTATAGACTCCCCCTTTTTACCAAAGGAAACCTGATAGCCGTGCGTTTCAATTTAGATTCAAGATATCACACAGTCTCTCCATCTGCCTGCATTGTCTGTTCACAGCAGCTTTCCCTTTATCAGATCCCACATATACATGCTGTAGGACCCCAAAAGTTGCAGTGCTTTTGAATCCTTTTTTATTTAGTCTGCTTCCTATCTGTGTTCTACACGTGTTCCTACTGAGCTGCCTCAAACAGCTCATGGCACTTCTCAGCTGCTGTGCATTTAGGGATTTCAAAGTCCTTCCTGGCCCTAGTGAAGGTGAGAGACGTTTTGTGGCTTCGTCATCAGGTCAAACTCTGGAAGAAAAAGCAGGGAAGAACTTGTTCCACTGCCTTCATTGTATATATTGACAAATTGAGGTTTACACATGGCAACGTTTTGACCCAGTAATAAGGAAGTAACCTAGAAAATACCCAGGAAATTCTCCATGTGCAATAAAATAATAAAGTTCAAGTCTGAGTCTTCATCCCATGAGCTGTCTGCAGGACCTCCCTACGCTTCTTGGGTGTACGCAGAGCTGGATTTGTCACATAGTGCTATTTGCAAAGATCGATTTTTAAAACAGCCCTTTGGGTGAGTTTATGAGGAAAGGCAATTGCTCCTGTGCCGGGAGTTTTGTTTCGGACAGGCTCTGGGCTGCTGTCTGACGTGGCGCGTGGCGTTACGTGCAGCGCGGGTGAAAGTGGGTGCGGCTGCGGCCTGCGCTGCCTGGGCCCTGCCGCGGCTTGTCGGGAGGCTTGTTGCCATTCCTACCCGCTTCTCTCTGTGGTCTCCTTCTGACACAACACCAGCTGTAAGCCGTGGTTCTGTTATGTAATTCATTTAGGAGTGAAAACTCGCTCGTAAAGTTTATGGTCCCGCTCTCCCTGAGACAACCCAAGTGATGCGGCCGGATGGCGGGGAGAAGGGAAATTTCCCCAGGCAAAGGGAATACTTATCTGCCAGGGCCTGCTATTGAAAAACGGATCTCTGCTCACATAAGCAGGAAAAAGACATTGAGGCTTATTTGTATTTCTGCCCCTGAGCACAAAGGGGCTAGAAAGCAGGCGTCTCCCACCGATTGTGTGTTCCTCCTGTTTGGAGATGTAATCGGAGTCCACACACTGGGCCACAGCCTTTCCTCAGCTCCAGGGGTTGGGGCTGGGAAGGGTGTGCAGGGGCAGAGGACTGGCCCCGGCACAGCATCTCTCCCCCATCTGACGTGCAGCTCGGTGCTAGCAGCAATGTTCCTGGGGGAGGGAAGAAAACAGATTCACCCTGTTCACTCAATCCCAACTCACCAACGAGAGAAACAGGCTCTCTGTAAACAGTACAAATGAAACGGATGTTTCGCTCTGCTACTGATAAGTTTATCAGCAAAGCCAACGTGCACTTCAGACCCCTAGGAAAATATAGAAGTTGAGGGTCCTCAGCTAACCCCCAGCTTGCCACACCCTGGGTGTCAGTGTTTGTGCTTTGGGACATGCCAGTCATTGCTCCAGTCACAGTGACACCAAGGCTGGGACGTTGGCACTGTGACCACAAGGCACAATCTTACCTGGGCTGGAGCTGTTGTTAAGTGCTATCACAGTGTATGGAAAGGGACTGCAAAGGTGCTAGGGAAGATGAGAACAGTTGCTTGTGGGGAGCATCATGGCAAGGCCGTGCTGGATTTGGGGTGTGATGTGAGGCAGTGGCCTCTCCAGCTGGTATTGTCCGTGAATAGACCATTGTCCTTTGCAAGGAAGGAAAGAAAACCCTGCCTCGTCTGCAGGGGCACGGAGCCAGTATTGCCTCACCCAGGGCTCAGCCTCCAGCTTGGAGGTCTCACAGCTCCCAAATGCCTCACCCACGTTGCCTCAAACTCCTGCTCTAGCATCCTGTTACACACAGGGCGTTTTGACCAGCTGGATTTTGTTCCCTGCAAGTGAGTGGCTGGGAAGTAGGTGTGTTCCACGGAGCTTATAATAGAAAGCTTGCTTTGACCTCCATGATAGAGAGATTAGCACCATTCCAGAATGATATAGTACATGTTTTTTTAAGGGTCCAAAGGTAATTCCTGTTTACAGAACTACTATCTGCAGACCTGAAAGAGCCTCGTAGCATTCACGCTAGGGCAGCGGCTGTCAGGTCGCGGAGATTCCTTCCCCATTGCTTCTTTTTCAGGTGGACTCTTGCCCTGCTGAGGGAGAACTTGAAATGCCCTATGGTTGGCTGACCTGGGCTGTTGTGGTTGTGCAAAATCACACTGCTCGTCTCTGCGATGAGAGAATGAGGAAATTCTTACACCTACTCCTGCTCTCCACCACGTGCCATCTCCTCTAGTTTATGAGGATGCCAGTCTTACCAAAGGTCATTTTAAAACCCCAGCAGAGCTTCTCTGAGGTGATTTTTTACATCTTGGAAATTTTGAAGTTTCTTTTAGAAACTCTTTGGCTGAGATCCGCATGAAGTTTGCTAATCCTTATGGAAAAAAAAATGTCATTGACAGTGAAGTTCTGTTTTCAAAAATCTCTGAGTTCCTCTGGTTATTCAGCTCTGCAGATGCAGTCTCAAATGCTTTGATCCACAGTGGTCCAGCTTGCTACTCCTGGTTGTATTCTCATGCCCAGCACTGTTGCCATTATCAGTGTGCAGACACCAAGAACTGGGCCTGTGGTTCTGCTCCCACCAAGCCTGCTTTTTCAAGAAGTATAAAAGACCAAAAGCACACTGAACAAGGACCACGTCCATCTGCTAATCAGCCTTTGCATTTTTAGTCTTTCTGGAAACCAGAAAGTAAATGATCCACCTTTCTGTGTAGATATATTCTTGCATCTATGAGGAGTTTCATGTAAGTCAGTCATCTGAGCCTTGGTGAGCCAGTGGAAAGTCAGAAGTGGCATCAGCCTGGAGTTCCCTGTCCAGCATATTTACTGGTGCGGTCCTGGAGAGAAAACACGCAAAGGTCATAAACCCAATGAAGTAAATTCATCATTTCACTGATGGTTGGATTTACCCGACTCTGGTGTATTATTACTTGCCTTCCACATGTTCCTCTGAATTTTATTCACCACTTCTTGACCGATACCCTGTTGAAAATGTTTGTTTTTCATCCCTCACAACGGATGAAAATTTAAGGTGAATTTTGGAAAAGTAGCCTTTAATAAACTTTTGTGTTTTCTTTAACAATTACATAGTCTGGCACTCACTGGCCCATGGTTGCCCCTCTACGTTGGCACATATTTAGCTCATTATTAGCTATTACCTTCTAGAAAGATAGTTGCATTCATACATGAGAAGGTATATGAACATAGAAATCCAGCACCTAGTATATTAACAGCAGATAATAATTCTAAGTAATTCTTAATAATTCCTAACTAGTTTCCTTCAGCTCTCCCTGAAGGAAAGAGAAGGACACACTTAGCATACACAAAGCTGTTTTATTTACTCCAGAAAGATCGTGAGATCATGCTGCTAGTTGATGAGGCACCTTCCTTCCCCTCTCTACTTCTTGTTTTCTCTGTGTCTAGGCCCTCTGGTCTCGGAAATGATTTACATGTCCTCTGCAAACTACAACTAACCTTTTCTCCCTGTCATGCTCTTTTTTTGCACAATCCTTCTGCTGCGCTTCATCCCGTTGACTTCAGCACTCTCCCACCAACGCACAAAACTGATGATGGTGCAGATCACCGCTGCTTTTGTTGGTACCTACAATAATACCATACAGCTGCTGCCTGCTGTCCTGGGATTTTCCAAGGGCTCCTGCGGCTGAGCAGGTTGCAGACTGATTGAGACATGTTTGGTGGTTCAGCCAGGTTTGCCACAAGGGGGGGTGAAGAACAGAAACCAGCTGTGGAAATTTACTGACTCTCTGGAGATCTCATGACTTCTTGCTAAATCTGAAAATTCCCAGTAAAACAAGAACAATTTTGTTTCTAAACCTCCTGTGCTGCCTTTCATCATTCTGTGATTACCTGCACATTGCACGGTCAGTGCCATTTTTTGTCAGTTACAGAAAACAGTCCATCATTTGCTGACAGGGCAGCAGGTAAGGAATTCATTGGTAAAGACACTAGTTGCTGGTACAAAGAACTTCCACACAGATGGTGAATTAAATATATATATATTCAACAAATTAGCAAACAGTGTGCCAACTTTTCTGAATATATATGCACATTAGGAGTATGAGTGGGAGCAAATAAGGTTGTGAGGAATCTTTCTGCAGCTTCTGTTTTCAAACAGTGATCTTGCAAAGAAGTCTTTTTCTTGCCTCTTTTTTAAAGGTAAATATGTGCGAATCTCTTTAAATCATCTGAAGTGGATCATGGTTATGACTAAGAGATAAGGAGGGATTTGTCTGTCTGACAAACTTCCCCTCTGTTTTCAGAGTAGACTGGTATTTTCAGAAGCAGCGAAATACCGCTCAGTGCAAAAAGCAGGGCATATTGTAAATTGGAGATCTGCCAGCTCATGGGCTGAGCAAAAACTGTTGAAATGCAAGATGCTTCAAGGCTCTGCTCTGTTTCCTGCACTAGAAAAGCCCCTGGTGATGTCTCTAAGTAAAGGTTTCAGTCTCCAGTCCACAGGAGATCAATGTAATGCCTACTATAAAGTCAATAGGAATTTTCCATTAGTACAGTCAATTGTTCTTAGTCATCTTTATACTAGACCATATCATCTGCTCATCAGAATTAATCGTGTTTATTTAAAAAATTGAGGGAGGGAGAGTGGAAGAAACCAGGAGCATTAAAACCAGAGAAAAATGCCTTGAGTCTGGCTTATGCCTCTAGGCAGGGCATAAAATGAATCTGAAATAATGTAATTTCTAAACAAGCCATGGCTAGAAGTAGAAACAGCAACAGTGACAAGAGATGACCAGCGCAGTCACTGGCACCACTGGAGGTGACAGCCAGCAGAGCCTGCAAAGCTCATTCTGGGCATGGTGCAAGGCCCTGATACCACCAATAATGCTGCACAGTCCTGCTTTTCTGTAATGTTATTGATAAGGCTTTGTAAAGAAAAGCAACTTGCTCACACAGCCGTACTGAAGACATGCAGACCAGGAGATTTGCCTATTTAGGACTCTTTTAGACTTGGGGATGAAAGGGAAAAGCAGCTGTATGTATTCCATGGGACACCCACTGTAGCAAGACCCTTTTTCTCAGCCTTTATTAAAATACCAACGTATTGGAATACCAAGTCAAATACTAAAAAAACTGTAGCAATTTAAGGTGGGAGCAGGACATTTTCAGGTAGATAATTAGCTAATTAGATAATGATAATCTCTTGCTATGCATAGCCAAAAACTTTGTACAGTACAGCATTTAGGTCAAGATACAACGTATTGAAAACTGACATACTGAAATTTCTCTGGATCTGTCTAGGAAAGGGTAAAGACGATGATCCCACAGACTCCAAGAAAAATTATTTTAAAAAATTAAGATCAGAAAATGAAACCCATAGAGAATAGCAGACACACTGAAGGCAGCAAGACTGCAGCCCTGTACGTCATATAAAATGAATGCAATTCACCATGCTGAATTGTTCATGCTCAGACCATATATGTTCAGTTCTTGACAAAGTAATCTCTTTGCAAAGCTACATAATGCAGCAGAGTCAGCTATGAATGACTTATAAACAAAGAAGCTATTCAGCTGTCAAAGCAATTTTCAGCTATATTAAAACAGAATAGGATGGGATGGATTCTGCAGAGCTCTCTGCTGCGTGCTGTCCCGTGAAGGCAGCGGCATCGCATGTGTGTAAACCACGCGGGGAGAGGGAGTGCGTGCGTGCACGGGCGGCCGCCCACGCAAACACATGCACACACACGTGCGCGGGATAATCGCCTGTTGCCTTTCTGAGCTCACGTTATACATTGCAAAATGCTTATTTAAATTGCATTTTCACTCTGCACTTAGGGATGTCACTGAGTTCTGGCCATGGCGATGACGTGCTTGGTTTCCATAGAAACCAATGTACTTTGGAGGGGGAAAAGCAGAAGGAGACTGAGAAAAGCAGAAAAATTGAGCAGAAAAATTGAGCAGAATAAGGGAAGTGTGTGGTGTGAACAGATCGTTTGGGTACTGGGGCTGCTAACAAAGTGACTTACCTTGTCAGCAGGGAGACACCTTATTCGTGGGTATGTCACTTCAGAATATTCACAGCAGTTCAAATTTATGCCAATTAAATGAACACACCATCCTATTGCTCCATATATACTAACCACCATTAGGTGGACTGAATCTGGATTAGAGAGGCCAGGCTTCCAGCGTGATTTCTGCTGACACACAACTTTTGCTGTTTGCTCTGTCTCTGGTGTCATTAGCAGGTGTTTCCTATCTTCATCCCCAGACTGGGGAAGGAGGCAGGGCCTGGGAAACTACAGATTTCAACTAAGGTTCAATGAAATACCTGTCAAGTCTCCCATAAAAAAGCTGTGTATGATCTGTACCTCCCAAGGGGTAGGCGGGGCAGGGAGAGGCATGCTGGAGCTATTTTATGATTTTTTCCTTCTCAAAACAGCCAACTTGCCATTGAATCATTTAATCACTAATTAAAAATCCTGGATAAAACAAGCTGTCTACAGCTTTCTGGCAAACATCCCACTGACTTTGGTAGGGCCAAGATTTTACCCTTTCCTTGACTGCAGAGCTTGTTTGTTGTCACTTCTTTTTCTTTAGCTGTTCTATGTGTTTTATGCCAGATTTTTTTCTTTTAGCTACTTAATTTATTTTTCTCAAATGTTATCTCATTTTAGCTCCAGAACGTAGGCCTTTAACATGATCACCTCTACAGGTAGTCCATGACCAGGCTAGCTGTGTTTTGCCCACATCCTTTCAGCTGTGGTCTAGGGGAGGACACGGAGTATATGCAAGGGCAGTAGGAATTCCGGCAGCTAAAGATTTCACCAAGCACCTCAGTGGTCAGGCACCTAGATTTGCAGGTCCTTGTTGCCAGAGCTGTGTGCTGCTCCTGGGAGTCCCTCAGCTGGTATCTGACCTGCTGGAAAAATGATGGACTGCTGCAGCCTGGAGCACCCAGCCATTTCATCTACCAGGGCTGAGTGCTGGGAGTAGAAACAGAGTCTTATATATAAGAATGCTATTGGTTACCAAGTGAAATTCCTATTATGTCTGTGAATATACTTTGGTTCATACTTCTCCTGTCTCACCTTTTTGTATTTACCAGTCACATATTCTGTAATTTTGCTTCCAGAGCTTGCATTAGAAGAGACCTATTCCATTTCTGCCTGGGGCTGAATAACTCTAAGATGCACCCATGCTGTCACCTCCGCTGGCTGCTTGCTTTAAGGTAGGGATGTGCCAACAAACCCTGCTTCCAGGAGGCTTTCTGGCAGACTGCAGTTGAGTTTCTGCCGTGTTCTTCATGAGAAGCTACTGTTGGTCACACAGGGCTCATGTACAAGGGACTTGAGCCAACTCAAGTTGCCAGGACCTACTACTGCATTCTTCAAAGCTTAGGGCACCAGAGTACAAAAAGACAGCCAACACCCTAATCCCTTACCAACACATTGGGTGACAAAACCCACAGCAGTTACCTGTTATGTTGACGCGATTCAAGCCCATACTCGTCAATTTATCTTTATTCACCCAAATCCATATCTAACCCCCAGTGCTGACAGGTAAGAGTCTTGTTTGATGGCTCAACAACAAATTATACAAGTAAAACAAAATTAAGTGAAGGGAGATATCACTTGGTGATTAGCTCTTACCTTGCTTGTTTTCCTTAGCTCTAAACTTTGAATTTTACAAGTTATATGTTAAATACTCTGATTTACTTTCTGGTACACAGACAGAAAGAAGCAGATTGTAATCCACGTGCTTTGTAGGTAATATAGAATTTTTTCCTCTGGGGAATCCATCAGTGTGGATGCTTACTATGTATTTATGAGACCCCTTGCAGATCTTTAGGGTAGGTTCTCACAGGTTCATTGTCTTGGACTTCTTATTGTTAACATTTATTCTTCTTTTAAAATGTCAAGCTCTCATAACTATGCAGAGGGCTTAGTTCAAACTTCAGGCCAACTCTCATACCACTTTATTTGCAATTGGGCTTCATGCAGGACCCAGCAAGAATTCATTCAGCCCTTTCTATAGTGTTGGTTGCAATGCTGTGCAGGTGAAGGTGAACAGGGAAAATTGCTTTTGGCTTGAATGTTCTGTATTAGTTAGTCAGTGTTGTGTTTTGCTTGTTCCAGAGGCTGGTTATTATCTTTGATAGTATGTCACTCTGTGCAGCAATGCTGAGCACAAGAGAGAGCATCTCTTACATGTGCTACCACTGATTCACTGCATGTATTTCCTATGAGAATACCTCAGTCACGTCAAAACTGCTCATTTCTAGATAGCAACCAATATGTAAACACTAGATATCATGTGACAAGTTTGAAGGCCAGATCAAGAAGGTAATGTTCAAGGGTGATGTCTGCACAAAAAAATAAACTTCTGGAAGACATTGTAACTTCATGCATGAATGAGGAGGATTTGCATGACTGTAAGCTCAGGACTGTTTTTTTCCTGTTATTCAAGTACTGGGATGAACAAGCAAGGTTAAAAACAAAGCAAGCAAGCAAACAAACAACCAAAAAAATAATAATGTCTAATAATAAGTCTGTGCAACCCAAGTGTACTGCTTATCATCGTGTTATACCAAAACAAAATTTGTAATGTACTTTGCCTTGAACAATGGGATTTTCCAGAGTTGTCAGTGTAGTGTTGGTTTTCATCCTCTCTAGTATTGCTGTTCCTGACTTACCTTCCCAGCCTCTGGAATTTTCATCCTAATTTTCCTCTTTTGCTTTTAATGAAGTAGCAAACTTAGCTTTATTATCTCAGAGAATTCTCCCACACAAGAGGATTTAAAATTCCTAAATGAAAGTCAGCAGGATAGGATGATAGTTGGTCTAATTTCCTCAGAAATTTTATACCTGACGTATTTATAATAATAAGGCTTTGTTGCTGGAACCTTTGAATACCAAGAGTCTGAAAGAGGTATCTGAACCAGCAGGTTCTGAGAATATTTCCTAGATAGAAACCCAGGAGGAAGAAGAGGAGTAGGGGAACAAAAGCCATGTAATCGTATAACTGAGCATGTAATTTTCAGCAAAAGAATTTCTTTTTGAGTTTAGTATTTTTTCTTTTGATAAATTCTTCCTGTAGAAAGTGAAGTTTTTCAGTCTCTGTACTGTTCCAAAATTTAGGCTTTTAGTTTTCTTGATGTGGTTATTTTTTTTGACATCACTTAGTGGTGATGAGTTTGTGTTCACATCGTGTGATTGGATGGCTTGGTCATGCTTAATGACTTCAGCCTTATAAGCTACATTTGACTCAGAAAAGTATCATTTGCTTGTTGGAAGGAGAGCCTGCCTCATTAATCAGTCAGTGAAATTTACTTCTCATCAAAAGGTTTTGTCATGGTAGGATTCAACAAGACTTAAATGGTACATGATACTTCTTCATGTTTGCTTTACAGGGCTGAATCCCGCACATAGCATGGCTTTTTGGAGTATGACAGCCATGAGCAAATTTTCAGTCACACAGTGATTCTCAAAAATAACTGAAATTGGATGCGAGGGAAGATCTTTCTGATGATGATCCAACATAGTCATAAATATTTTCTCATTTTCTCTTTAGTGTTTGTCAGCCCTTCATACTTTCACTCTATTCTCTTTTATATCTTCTTGGCTTTGTGTTTTGGTTATGCCTGTTCTGGTTCTCAAAACTAATTTTAGAATTTATGGGAGATGGTCTTGAGTATTGATGAATCCGTGTAAAATAATGCAGACATATAAAGTGTTAGCTTTTTTTACAGGGGTTGTTTTCTCTCACTGAGTAAGAGAGAAGATCTGGATAGATTGGAGGTATGCTTTATGATCAGTCAATCTGTATAGTTGAGCCAAGCTACCTTATAGAATGATTCATGCTGTGATGTGCCACTTGAAACTTGGCCTGAGTTCCTGCTGGATGATGGTTGCCTTTACATTATGATGGTGAGATGTTTCCCTACTCCTAAAATAATCTGGGGTATATTCATTGATTGCTTTTTTTTGTTGTTGATAAGTTAGAGTTTTCTACCAGGTAGCTCCTTCTTCAAAATCTTTGTGCCATCTCCCACAGTATTACCTCACAAGTATCTGGCAGTTAGATTAAAATCAGATTGCAGTATAGTTTGTTTTGTATTAACATTTGTAAGTCAGCTGTTTACAGGAGTTTCCCCGAGCATACAAAACCTGTGAGTTACATATCATTTGTCATCAGGAGTTTGTTGTTGTTAAAGAATTGCCAGACAGAGCCTTGTTCTCTTTCCATAATACTAAAATTAATCTTGGTTATAATGGAATCCTGGTACAAAATGCATCCTTTTGCATTGGCAAATCAAGTGCTTGGCATCAGCAATATTTACATTTACATTGTTTTTGAACTGCAGTGTGTGCTGGAAGGTAGGGTGAAATATTTCCTAGATGGCCAGATTATTTCTAAGAAAAGATGTATCCTGGAGCAGAAATTTAGAAACCTTCTGTTTCAGAGGGGGCTTCATGGTCAACACAATTACAGTGGGGTTTTACTAGATGTCCATGGCCCCTCTTGCATTGCCTTCACATGGGTTATACCTTGATTTCAGAGCTTTCCAAACTTCTATTGTACAAGCAGCTGCATGAGCTACCTTTCTTTGTGCTCCTGCTTTGACTTGTTAATATTCATCCAAGTTCTTAAGGGATTTGTTCTCTGTGCAAAAGAAAAAGTGACAGAAGTCTCTTCTGGTTATCTCATTGCACACTGATGCTCACGATCTTATCTCAAATTGCTAAATAAATATAAATAATATTTATATATCATATTTCTTCATAAGTATATGTTGTTTTCACTCTTCCTGCATTCCTGGGGTTTGAGCAAGGGGAGATCAGAAAACACTGAGAGAATGTTAGGATACATGGAAAAACTTGCAGAGACCTTGATTCCAGGAAGGAGATACACACATACTGATAAACAATTCCTTATCTAAGAAATACTCCAGAAAGTGTTTCTTAAATAAGAGTGCTTCTCTGAAACTGAGCATTTGGTTGTGTGGTGGTTTTTCAGTATTTCAACACCCTGCTGATAGTGTTGTGAAATTCTTGCTGGGCCTTAGCCAATTAACTGAATAAACTTTTACTTGCTTAATGATTTTATAACTCTTTTATAGGAGATAAGCTTGCCATTTTTTCATTTGATTTCTCTCCTGCATTTTGTGTAAGAATACTATCTAATCTCACAGAAATTACAAGTCTTTGAGACTTAAATTCTTGCAAAGTTATTAAATACATCAATCAGAACACGTTTGGACACTTAACAAAGTTCTCATGATGTTTTTCTGTGATATTTTTAGTATTATTACAGATAACTACTGTTGTATTATTAAATACATTGAATTCTCTTATATGCTGTAGTGTAATTTTCCACTTCACTTCCCCTGTATTTACACATACTCATACACCTTCCAATTAAGGTTGTCTTTCATTGCTCTGCAGTGTCACACTGTAGAGAAGAACTGAGATCTTCCAAATCTGAATCCCATAAACTGTCTGCAGAACAGTCCTTCTTTCTAACGGCCATCCAGCCCCTAGAATTCAGTGCAAAGGTTATGATCAGAAGTATGATAATATCACCAAAGACATCAAATTAATGAGTAGGTCTTTGTAGTTACAAAAGGATTGAATGGGAACAAAAATATTCCCTACAAACTGCAGATTTTATCATTCTATTATTGTTGGTAGTATATTTCATATTTTCAAGCATTCAAGTAATGTATACAAAATTAGAAGCATGAGAAAAGGTATAGAAATCATATCTGGAGGCTACCTTAGCGGAGAGAGAATAGGAGAATTCTCATTCAGTACAGATAAAATAAATTTCTGTCCATGGGGCATAGACATTGAGAGGAAAATAACTTATATGAAACCAAGGGCTGTAACAGCCTAATTTTGTTCTCTGGACCCAGGTAAATTTCATCCTAACACAATAAATAAATACATGATATAAAGTGCTGTGCCATTTCCTGATTCATTATCTTGTTAGACTCCAAATAAACATATATCATGCTGGAATTGCAATAACACAGACTTAGTACATATAGAGGGAATTGCATCCAGCTAATAAATATGAAGAAAATGTACCAAAAGCAAATGATTTAGAGGAGAATGAAACTCCCCTTTAGACTCAGTGATGATTCTGTTATGTTCTCCCAGGGAAGATAGCCCTTCTCTTCTGCAAACATTTTTTACAATATTTTCTTTCTTAAGCCAAAAAATTAAAAAAAAAATCTACTTGTGTATATAAACAAATTTATGATATTTTACTACACACTATCATCATTCTATAAGCTGAAAAGCAACAAATCAGAATGTTCAGCAAAATAATTTAGATCACTATGCCATAATATATAATCACATTAGCTACATATGTATGGGTAATAGTATAAAGCTGTTTTCTCTGTTCTTTGTATTCTGCATCACCTGAAAATTTTTCTTGATGCTCAGAAGCTGCCCGGAGCCCATATATGTCAAGTGTTGTAGGAATGGGAGAAGGAATAACAGTAGCAACAAATGATGTAATTATTGATACAATTATCATTGCTGTTATTATTATGAATGTTTGCTGTAACACCTACTGGCTGGTGATTTTTGGACACTTCAGTGCTTTCCCTTCACTCCAGAGAGTCCATAATCCAAAGACAGAAGTTGGGGAAGAAAACATCAATAAGCAATTTATGGAAAACTTACCCCCAAAGCAGCAAGGTCCCTTATAGCAATGGAAGCACGCCCTTAGCAGGGTTTATATGGAGGCGACTTAGAAGATGAGCCATGGGTGACTGGACAGGGTTTAGGGTTTGGACCATGGTGTGGTGGCCTTGCAGCACAGGTGGAGAAGGTTGTGGGCACCAGTGAAACACAAGTCTGGAGGCAGGCGGCTTGAAGCACCTTAGGGCACGACCGTGCCAGCACGGAGCACGTGAGGGCATGGAGAAAGCACCAGGGCTTTGAGGGTGGTGCTGGAAGCCAGAATTTGCTCCATGAAGATTGGGAGGCTGGTTGAGGAATTAAAAAATTTAGCATGGGAAGTTCTTTGTGAGCCTTTGTCAGTAGAGAAATGCTCTGAGGAGACAGTAGGAGGACAACATTGGTGTAAATCCATGTGGTTGTATAGATTTCAGTGCTGCCCAGCTGAGAATTTGGCTAGCAGCTTATAAATCCCCTGCGTTTCACATATTTGAGTACAAACCAACTTTTCTTTCAGACTATAGTGTAATCGTGAGTCATTAGCCTCTGCTTGATGACAATCCAGCTACTTTGTCAAAGCACTGAAATAAAACTGTGCATCTCAGGTGACTTAGCTGTGCAACATGGAAAAACAAATACCCTCTGTGTCATGGACAGTGCCTTGTACATCCATGGGGAGATGTTTGGTGCCACAGCCTGAGCTTCTCCCCAGAAAGGGCAGATCCGTAAAACAGCTTCTCACCTTCAGCTTCAATTCCATTTAAGTCCCCCAGATAGATTCAGGGTGATTTTCACACATGATGGCCACATCTAGAAAGAATGACTGTGACATCCGTGTTGAATTACGGGAGGGCTCACACACTAAAGATGAAGACAAGAAATAAATGGCCAATACCTCTTTAAGAATCCACAAGAGCAAAGCAATAAAAAAAAGAAATACAATAACTCCGATAATAAAAACATTATCTTATAGATTTCATACAAACTTTGCCTTAGGGAGGCCACCTGGTTTGTGCTTTACTGACACAGCTGTTCGGACTTTTTTCCTTTGCTACATAAAAACTAGAGGAATATGAACAGCTGTTGGGTTAATTTTTTTTAATGCCTTCAGTAAGTAAAAATAAGGGCAAGTGACATGAATAAGTGATGTGAGATTGCCCCCAAAGATGCTTTAAAAACTTTCCAGAATATTTCCTGAACCTCATCCACAGTGAATAAAGTTCTGTTGTCCAGAAGGAGCTGAGCCAGAAGGGACATTTCCACTTGTGGCTGACCAGGTGTAGCATTACCTGTCCCGCATCTCTTCATGTAGCAAAGACTCACTTAGACTGGGGCAAATTGGCAAACTTAGTTACACTGAAATCAGCCCAAGGTAACCCCACTGACTTCACTGGAGTCGCTTAGAATTTCTATAAAACTGAAAGACAAAAACTAATTTTGCTTAAAACCATCCATAATTTGTTCAGTTTCCCATCCAGGGGAATTATTCCTCATTTTGAAGGGAGACAGTGAACAGAATTGGTCAGGATGCCTGGACAGACATCATTTCCCAAAGAAAAATGACATTTTTGCTATTTCCAAAATCACAGTGTTGCGGAGGAGAAGAGCTGGTGCCGATTACTGCTGCCCCTCCTGACACAGAGCACACTAATAATGTCCCAGCAGGTCAAAAACGGGTCCGGTTTAAGTGGGTGATGGAATGAAGTAAGGGGGAGTCGCTTTGCTTTTTGTTGCCCAGTGCTTCACACACCTCTAGCGGCAACCCTCTTTGTTGCCAAGACAACCCTGAAGAAATACGAAATCCAGAACAATACCCTGTGCACGAGAAGCCTCGTATTCTTTAGTGCACACATTCGTTTTGAATGTCAAGAGAAACACTGCCCTCCAGATCATCCCAGGTAAGTCCAGGTAAAGGTATAGGTGATGTCTGTGAGATGATAATGACTTGCATTTATAGATTGTCTTTTGTCCTAACGGCTCCCAAAGCTTGAGGGGACGGCACTGAGAGCCTGATCGATGTTATTTCTGCAGTGCAGCGTTACCTGCAGCTGCCCAGGCAGTACCAGGAGGGTTCCTGAGGGCTGCTGTGAAAATAAGCCAGGGCTGGGGCACTGACTGCTCTCCCCAGCCTGTGCTGCATGTGGAGGTGTCTGCAGTGAGCACTGAACACCAGGCTGTGATGATCTGCCTTTGCAGTGGTTTCTAAAGGTTTCTCAGGCAGCTGAATGCAAGTTAGTGCAGCCATAAAGGTCTTTTCATTACTAATAGGGACTGGACCGAGCTGTGCTTGGTCTCCAGGTCAAAGGAAATATACGCGTGACTTAAGCCTCTTTACTTAAGGTCTTGGCTCAGTGCTGGACAGTGGAAGGTCTAGAGCTTTGGTGTGTTTTTTTTTAATGCTTATTTATTTAACCCCAATGAATGTAAATTGGATAAAGGTCCAAGAGGTCACAATAAACACCTCCATAGACTCTTAGGGTATCCTCTTGCAAAGACTAACATCAGAAATTTTTCTAAGAGATATGCTATGTACAGTTTGCAAATATAAGCCTCACCTTTCCAAATTATCTCCAGATCATCTTTGAGCCTCCCATTTTATTCTGGAACACTGTTTTTTCCACATTTGAAGTTCATTTTGACCTCCTCACTAGGAATGGCTGTGCTAGGAGGAAGTAATCTCCAGTCAGTCAAAGCTCTTTGATAAATAGAGCAGCAGCAGTTGGAGCAGGGAGCACTGGATTCTGCATAGACGGAGACTTGGGGTTTTTAAGTTGAGACTGGCACTAGCTTAGTCCTATAGGCTGAGGTCCAAAACTGTGCCATACATGAACCGTAGCACAGTAAGTCAGTGTATCACTTCCAGAGCACGCTCCTGATCCAGGCTAAACCTCAGATGTAAAATAGCATTTTAGGAGGAGAGGATCAAACTACCCAATTCTGAAATGGGAGTGTTGCATCCTTGACCGTCACGGTGAAGAGCTCCAAAGCAGAGCTGGTTCTGCTTTGCTGAGTCCATCAGCATGCCCAGAGCTTCAGCCTTCCTTTATGTCACAGTCTCTCCCTGGCTGTGGGAGGAGTCCTGAAAATGAGATGTGGGGCTGTACTTCAAGCAACAACCCTGGAAGCAATAGTTCTGCTCTTGTCTGTCTGCGTGAAGTACAAACTCTACAACATACTGAGACCCATCTCACCCTTATCCTACTGGAAGCCACATCCTGTTGGTTTCAAGTGAGGCATCCCTGAGCTCAGGCCACTGCCTGCTCCTGTTTTAACACCTTATAAACAAATTGAAAACTTGCAGCTCAGGAACAAAGGAGGCATGTGAAAGAACTGCAGTTTCACGAACAGTTCAGTGGGAGTTGGAGCTATTATAGAACATCCCGTTCCAAAAGGAAACAAATGACAGTCTGACGCTGCCGGGGAATAGTGACGTATGTGGCTGTGGTGTGAGTCAGTCCGTGCGAGATTCAGATACGGACCTAGGGGGAAAACATTTGTGGCAGCAGGACCAATCACATGCTCATAGATGGAATTACCTCAGCTCATTTTTCATTTGGGTATTAATATATTTGCTGCACTTCTTGAGCAAAAGGCAAATAGCAGCCCAGACAAAAAGGCACGTGTAGGGGCCGTTCTATCTGTCTCTTCTTGCAGCCTCCTGCTTCCCACCCACACTCCTGCACAGACAGAGATAATGTATCATGAGCCTTTTGGTGTATCACTGTTTTGTTCAGTAAAATGGAATGTGTTGTTGTTGTTGTTGTTGTTATTTGTGTTCTCTGGAATCCCAGAGCATTCCCATTGCAAAGGCACAGGCCCATGAATGGAACAACTAAGTGAATTAGTGGGGAAACATTTTGTTTATCTCTAAGTGGTGTCTTGCTTTTTAATAACTTACAGCTCAGTTGAATGCTTGTGTTCATTTAAAAATGAAAACTGAAGCCTAAGGATCCTTTTAAGGCCCTAAAGGAGTCTGTAGAGCTAATTCTCTGGTATGTGGGGGATGTGTAACGATGCATAAATTGTGAAATGAATTGGCTGTTTACTGGAAAGTTACAGTGATCTCGTGGATAATGTCAGTCTGAGATAAGAACCCCTCAAGAAACCTTGAGGACAAGGAGGCTTTAGTAGTAATACTACCTTGAGGTGTTCTCATCCCCGACTTTTTTCCCATCATTTTGCTCCAGCAGAGCCCTCTTCCAGTTATGCTCAAATACCTCTTCGTGTGACTCTCCAGCAAACCATATCAGGAACTGATGGGAATTAAAAACCATGACAAAACACTCTGTAAAATAGGAAGGATCTTGTTTTCTTTCTCTCTCTCTCTCTTTTTCCCCAAACAATTCATTTCATTTAGCTCAGTTCCTTGATCAGCACGGCCCCAAGGAACAACTGCACAGGCCAACTGCTGAAAGGCCCAAATGTTTTGTGGCAGAGAGAGGGGAAACGCTGGCTGGGGCTGATGGTGGGAACTCCGTGACAGTGCTGCCACCAAAATCTGCAAATCGGTAAACCGTAGCGGGTGAAACGTTACTTCATTCAGCAGCAAAACAGAACAGCTGCTGTGTGTTTCCAAAAAGAACAAATAAGGGGGATGTTGTTTGGCCACAGACTGTGTCTTTGCCAGGGTTGGAGGACACAGTGGGGGAAGGATTTGGGTTCAGGCAAGTGAAGTCTTGTGGGCAAAAAAGGCCTCAGAAAGCCATAGCAGCCATCAGGTATTTCCCAGCTCTGATGCTGGAATCTCAAAAACATATTTTACTTTTTCATGGAGGTTCAGTCAAATCTAAAGCAGAACAGCAGGTTGGAGGTGTGTTCTAACCCACAAACAGGACCAAAAAATGGGCCTGGATCAGTGTTTCAGAACAAAAGCAGAAGTCTCCTCAAAGGAACTGAGAAGTTTGGTTTCTGCCTCTCTATCTGTAATTGCCTCATTTCTTTACTTATGTTTTAAAGCAATGTTAGACTGAGGGAGCTCACCCAGCACACTTCATCACCAGACATGGAGAAGGCTTTGCTGGTGTAGCACGAAGCAAGTCTATGGGTATGCAAATCACCACTGATGTCTGGCAGCACTAGCAGAAGCAAATGGGTAAAAAAATGCCTCATTACAAATTTTGCCTGTAGCAAAGATCTGTCAAAGCAGGGTGGCTGCTTCTGCAGCTGAGGCCTGAAGCCTGTGCAGCTCATATCTCCCCGAAACGGCAAGCCCAGAGCCGGCACAGGCTCCCCAGCTCATCATTATCTGCAGCATCCTTCCTTCCCCCTCCTCTGCCCTGGCATGGGCACCCTCCCCTCTTATCACTGAGGTGGCAATATTTTGTTTGCACAGCTGACAGCTCTCGAACTGCCTCTACGTGACCGTCAAGGTCACAAAGTCATTTGATCCCTTGACCGAAATACCTGTAGTAGCCTCTGGTCCGAGCTACACGATGCACTGCTGCCGGCGTAGCTTGCAAGACGCTGAAGGGACAGCTTTCTGGCGGCACTACAAAGCAGCTTTCCTGGAAAAGGCAACGGTTTGCCAGTATTGCAGACTGGTAATTTCATGCCCATAAAGAGCTCTTATTGTAGTCTTGAAATCCAGCCGCACCCTCTCTGTCCTGGCCTCAGGTGTCGTGCCAGCCCCATGGCAGGACGAGGTATCAGCAGCGTGTGCCGGCGCCGCGGGCCGCCTGCCTCAGGCAGCGAGCAAGGCCCTCGCGTGCCACAGCCCTGGGGAGGCCAGGAGAGGGGCTGCCCGCTAGCAGGTGTGAAAACCAGCCCTGCTGCTCCTCCTGCAGCTCGCTTTCCATCAACTCCTCGCCCTCCCTGCCGAGCGATCCCAGCCCTCGTACCCGGCACAAAGCTCCAAACAACCCCCGGCGTGCTGGGCCCCACCGAGGGGCTGATGTCACTGTCCCGCAGCCCGCTGGCATGAGTCATGCCGGGCTGCCGCCAGGCACAGGGAACACAGAGGGCTCTTCATGGGACCCGAGAAGGGCAGGAGCCGCGTGGGAGGGCGTTGCTGCAGGAGGGGATGAGGCCAAGGTGCCGCAATGACCCTGGGTGCTGGGGAAGGGGGTGGGGTGGGGGGGCCACACCTCGGCCTCCAGCACCCAGGGTTGGAAGGAGGTCACCTCCTGTTTGGATTTCTTCCCTTGGGTTGTTTTGGACAATTCTGCACTTGTTTCAAGAAAGGATCGGGGTGGGGTAGGAATGGTTTTATTTTAGAGGAATTCCTGTGACTTGAGCTGCCTGAATTAGTCAGGAGCAGGGGAGGGTGGTACGTGTCCAGAAACAGTGCACAGGCAGGGAGCCCAGGCTCCCTGACAGCACGAACAGCCGTGGCTGAGGCACGTCCCAGCATTTAGGCACCTTCCTGGGGTGTCCCGCTGCCCCTGGCCTGCGGATGGCTGTTCTGTGTCAGCGAAGCGTTGCAGCATTGACGGGCACCAGGGCAGCGTTTTTAGCAAGGGCAAGGTGACGCAAATTACACGAGTGAGCGCGAGTAGAGTCGAAGCTGCTGTCACCAGAGAAGGGAGGCATCTCCCAGTGCCTGCCAGCAGTGCTAAGATGGAGGGGCTGGGGGATGCTCGGGGTCTGTATGCGGCACTGATACTGCCTTGCGGGGAGGGGGCTCTTGGCACCACTTCTCTGTCTGCAAAGTCCAGTTCCTAAAAGCGATGGCACCTGTGACATGCTGACATGAATAGTAGTTTCAGAGCATTTCCAAAAACCTCTGAGCTTGCCTAAGAAAAAACCATCAAGTACTGATGATGACAGAGTGTATTATATCTAATTATATGAACCCTGGAATCGGCTATTTCCCCTTTCTTCCATCATTCTGATATAATTGGAAGCAGGAAGACACTCACAAAAGAAAGACTGTTTCTGTGAGCCAATCCAACCCATTTTTGCAGATTTTTGCTGAAGGTTCAGAACCAGCAAATTGAAATAATCCTACAGACTTTGGCTTGCTTACATAAAGTCCTAACCGGCCACTGCAACTGATTTTTCTAAATGGTTCTTTTATGTCCTCAAGGAAACAAACAAAACCTCCAGATTTAAATATCACTGAACTGTGGGACTTTGGAAATCCAGATTCAGCTGTGGATCAGCTGTGGAGCATGAAGTTAAGATTTTATGTGAGCGCACATGCTGGGAATCGGGATGAATAGCAAACATGCAAATGCAGTATTTAATTAGGAGTCACATGGAATCAAAACAGACAGCTAGTTACATTAATAGAGAAGCAGACAGAAGCACTGAGCATGTTTTCCTATAGATGTGAGGTCACACTTGAATAAGTTGATATGGTTGTCAGGATTTTATGAAAATGCTCACAGATTGACAAGTTTCATGAATTTTCTCATGCCCAGGGATCCACGCTGTGTTTACTATTTGCTATTCACTACTGTCACTCTCCGCTAATACAGGCAGGAAAACAACGTCAGGTGACTGGTGCGATCGAACACCTCATGAATAGCCAGTGCTGAATAGTGGGAGCAAAGGGACGCTGAAAGCCTTAGAGTTAGAAAGTGATGGGCCATGATTTTTTGCGGATAACAACTGAAGTTTGAAAAATACCAGCTTCGGTATTTGAATGATTTGCTAACTAAGATAGGGATGTGTGCTAAATTTGCAATTAATATTATTTTAAAGAATAGATCAAACAGCTCTAGCAGATTTCCTCTAACTGACAAGTTCCATTAAACAAGAAAGCTCATTCTTAGTAGGAGATTTTAATATAACACTGAGAACAGAGAACAAAACAATGAATGGAAACATATCAGCAGTCAATTTCCTGCGTATTCAAGCCTGCATTATACTTTGTTCTTTGCTACAGCCACAGCTCTGTAATTATCAAGCGTATTCATGGGACTTTTTCCTATTGACACTCAGCATGAGTGTGGCTGGAAAGAGATTAAGCTTTTGTGGCAGCCATTTGAATTTGTCTAACTAAAAACAACCTGCAAGGCTGTAGGGAACCGTGTGTCTCGGAGGATTTGTGATGGTCTGCAGAACCTATGGGTCACAGGTTCAAACCATGCACGTTGGTAGCGCCGGGCTTGTAGCTCCATAACGACTGCTCATCTGCTGGCTGCGGGTGGTGCTTGCTGCCAGACCTGGCACAGTCCCGAAGCTAGCACTGATGATGGAGCAGATGCTTGAGGTTGTTTCTCTGCTGTATGACAGATGGACTTGTTGGGAATGGACGGGATCGCTGGGCAAACCACTGCCCACCACCTTTTCCTTGGAAAAGGAGCTTTGTTGTGCCGGGACATCATCTAGCAGTTCCCATAGACAAAAGAGCTGCTTCTCAACTAATACAGCAAGGTGACAGCAGGCCAGGTTATCCCTTACCCATACAGTCAGTGGAGGTTTTTTTGCTATTAACCATTGGCTTCGTGTTTTTCATGTGCCCGGTGGCTGGGAATCCCCTGCAGCAGGGGAAATGAGCTTTCTGAGAACTGGCCTCTGGACAGCTTTCCATGCAGGCTTGCCTCTCCTCACACACAGTGCAGAGGGAAGGCGATGGGGAGTTGGGAGCAGGGCCTGGGGGCTGCTGGTTATGGCTGCGAGGAAGGCTTAGGGGTGGGCACAGAGTGATCCTGCAGGGCTGCAGGAGAGCGAGCTGGCAGCTGGGAGCACCTCCAGCCTGAGGATGTCCAGAAGGTTCACATTTACTCAGGTAAACAGATTTCATGTGTGCTAACACGGCATTTTGTTTCCATAGCTGGACAGTGCTGTGCCCATGGACGGTTCTGTGCCCATGCACAACTCCACCATTTGGGCAGGAGGCATTTCTGCCAGGCATTTCTGCATCTCTTTGCCATGCAGTGCAAGTATGGGTGGAAATTCAGCTGCTCAGCATGCAGCGCCTGTTCATTCCTCAGAATTGAGCGCACACCATGTCTTTTTACACAGTTCTCTGTTTCTGTGTAAACAACCATTTTAGCCAAAGATGGAAAACCAAAATCCTGTTTACTTAGGCTCTCTCACAGTCCCAAAGAGCAGGAGCGTTAGTGTTGGTGTACTGGCCCCGCTCCAACTCAGGTAATTGCTGTGCATTCTGCCCTACTTACACACCCCCTGTAGTTTCAATTAGAGCAATTGTTTTCATTTTTCTTTCCTGCCCTGTCAAGTATTAATACAGTTGCTGTTAAGCTGCTCGTGTGGTCCCTTGCTTAGGTGTTGTGTTTCCATGGTAAAGGCAGGCATCCTTGTATGCATACCTGGACCGACCCCTCACTGGCAGAGCCTAATGTAATGCTGTAATGGAGCTGTGCTGGTCTGCACTACGTGAAGGTATGGCCTTGCTACCTAGAGACCACATTCTTCTTTCTATGTAAATGCTCTATAAGAACATGTATGATTTATTTATTTTTCTACTCACTCATCAGCTAGGTTTGCAAATAACCTGAGGTTCGTGGAGTTACTTACACTTACGGTCACGGTGGTAGTGTGTAGAGAATACAGCATGCAACTCGTGTATGTGCTGCTCTCCAGCTGTTCAAGAAATGGATCTATAGGGATATCTGAGCTCTTTCACTTTTGGATGTAGTCTGGTAGAGCTCACAATGTGTGATGCTTTATGTTGTGAATTGCTGGAAAACGTGTTCTCTGGAAAAAAAAAATCCAAGTTTACTAAGAGAATGAAGCACATGGAAGGATGCCTGAAAGCTATGCAGCTACAGGAGATTACATGCTTGTAGCCTAAGCCTCCTGGTATATTGAGTATTAATGTTAAAAGTTGGGGCCTGCAGCACTCACCATGCTGTTTAGCTTATTGAGAGAGTTTTCCTTTCATCTGGTAAAGAACTTGGCTTGAAATGGCATGGATTTGGGTTGGTGAGCTACGTGACACACCGTGGAGTGAGTTCTGCTGTCCGATTCTCCGGTCTGTCATGTGGCCCATCAGATGGGCATCACCATCACATGCACATGCTGAAGGGATTGGTGTTTGGGTGTGTGGAGCCACGTAGCTCGTGGCTCAGGCTACTCAGATGCATGAGGTGATGGTAGCTCAGTTCTCAGCAGCAAAAAGAAGCTGGGACCAGATTTTTTGGGGGGAATATCTGGCTAATTCACACACAATGCCTACCCATATGTGTCTGGCATTGTATAAGACACTGTGATGTACTACAGGGCCTCCTTCTGTCCCACATAAGCTCCATCCTCCTGTAGGTCTTGCACTTTACCTGCCATCCACATGCAGGTGTCTCAGGTGGCCACAGTTATTTAAAATATCTCTAGATGTCTGTATATAGACACAACAAGCCCACTCACTGGTGAAGTGATTCAGCTGAACAAATACTGGTAAAGTTTGCCTTTAAAATAAGATGTTGGTAAACTGAAAGATCCTTTGTAAAATGAGTCGTGTTTTCATTCCAAAGTAAAGCTAAGGCTGCACCCCCAGCACTGACAGGAGATGGGCTGGCACCTTTGCTCACAGCTGAGCCTTCTCCTGGCTGGGGAAACCTTTGAATGGGATGGATGGATGCCTGTGTCTGCCAGATGTGGGTCAGCATGTCGTGCAGGTGGCATCATGCTGTAGGCAACACTGAGGCAGATGTGTTTTAGGTTGTTGTACATCCTGCCCTGGATGCTGTTCTCAAAGTGGTACAAGCTACAGTAATGCAATTCCCACCGACCCTCTTAATTAAGGTGGTGAGCCATCTGGTCCAGCATGACCTGGTGGGTGTATGGAAGTGGTACAAGCAGTCCCTGTATACCTCCTGGACCCATGGCAAGTGCAGATCAGCTGAGCTCAGGGGTCAGAAACCAACCTGTGCCTCATTTCAGCTGAACTCCAAATTGTCTTGGTTTCAGATAAGCCATCCGGACTTCACCTGTTCTCTCACAATACTGTTTTTTCTTAATAATGCCTTTTTATCCATACGGGGAAACGTTTTGTCTCTTTAACACCTTCCCCAGGTTTGTTTCTGAATTTCTAGAGTGAAGGTGGCACTGTAGGTTCAGAACAGCAGGCAGCCTGACCACGGAGCTGACTGCCGCCCTCCCTTATGCACTAGCTGTTTGCAGAGTCAGTGCAATTCTTTATATACAATTTTACCCCCCTTTATGCTAATCGAAAGGGCTCAGTTGTTTTTCCAAAGCAGTCTGTGTCAGCTGTCACACGCACGCACATGCACGCACACACAAAAGCCCCAGCTTTTATACCCCCAGCCATGAGTGGCAGGTCACAGGTTCCCTGCAGAAGTGACGGGGAAGGTAAACAGCTCCGAGCACGCCGTGTTTACCATTGCCATTCCACAGCACAGCAAAAGCCGTCCCCAGCCTTCCCTGCTCTCATGCAGCAAATCACACACTGCTTTGTAAATAGCAGTTAATAAAAACAAACCAAATGATCATTCCTTACCGGGCTTATATTACAGCCCGCCCAGGGCCTTTCCCTTGCTTGAAAGGCCTGTAGGAATTCACCCACTGTGAGCTAAATCAGGGGTGGTTTTAACTCTTGGGCTCAGTTTGAAAACAGATCAACTCTGAAGGAATACACCTTTAGCACTGTGCTAAAAGAAAAGTTCTGGGGAGACCAACGCACAAAACACCGGAAGGTTTTATTTGTGCTCTTCCGTATGAAGGCGGTTATTATCCTACCAATTGTTTGTGTAGCCACTGTTTACACAAGCAAAAGATGGCACACACGAGCATGCACCAGCAGTCTGTGTCTTCTGCTGCAGCCCTGCAGTGCTGAAAGCAAGGCTGAGGAGTCCGGGCCCTGCCTGGGTGCCCAGCACTGGCTCATTCTGTGCTCAGAAGGGGTGAGAGGAGCCACCTGCAGTGGAGAAGAGCACTGGGGACATGCCGCATTGAAATGGCCGCCCCTGTGGCATCAGGGACCAGGTGAGGACCACCTTCCACATGGCATTGCCATTTCACCAGCCGTGCTCGGAGGAGGGCCGTGTTTTGCTGCCTGACACGGGAGGCAGCTGCAGGCTCGCAGTGGTTTCTTCAGGCCACAGCACGGGAGCAGTAAGAGCAGCAGCGCCCATCGCTGCCTGACGCGCTCGTCTCATGTTTGCAAAGGGTGTAATTGCTGTATCCCGCCCAGCTTTTGTGCAGGCTGTAGAGGAGAGCAAGCAGATGGAAATCGGGCTTAAGCTACCCTCACCTCCTTGAAATCACTCTACAGAGAATTATTTACCAGGTAGTGGTAACGTGCTCAGGACCATAACGAATTAAAAGATTGCTGACAGAGCCCTGACCCCAGCCGTGCACAGAGGGAAAAGGGATGGTTCTGAAATCCATCTGATGGCTAACCAGTTGCCAAGGTAGAGGTATTAACAGAACGGATGAGACCGTCCCTTCTTAACTCAAATCCTGCCGGCCACATTTCACACCATCTGGAGTTTGTGCAGAGCCTGGTTTGGGAAGCCAGCCAATAAAGAATTACAATAATCTAATCTTGCCACGATAAAAGTGTGAATAACCATTTCAGAGTCTGCCTGGAAAATTACCACAACCTGTCAATGCGCCTTAGGTGGTGGCAAGAGAGGATCTGATGACACACTGAAAAGCGCTTCTTAGAAGATAAACAGGAGTTGGCTCGTACCAGCCCCTGAACTGAAAACAGGCAGGTTTTCATCAGCCCAAACAAAAGGCAGAAGGAGAACATAATTGCTGGGCTTGGGAGAGGTAACAGCCCCCATCTATGCTGAGCCCCACAGACACCGAGGCACTCAGCACTTTTGGGGAGGGCCAGCTATGTTTTTGCACCAATTGCTCTAGAGCCGCGGTACCAGTTAAGCCTCTGCAGCAGTCTCTGCTGGAAACCTTTGGTTTCACACTTTTAATTGCTCCTCAGATGAGATGAGTGTTGGTCTGGCCTCTGTTTTCCAGCCTCGTGGTGTTCCTAGTGGCAGATTTTTTCTCCTGCCATGAAAAAGGATTGCCACATCATTTTCCCCATATTGTTTGCATTTGGTGAGATGGATGATTTCACTGTGATAGCCACTAAAATTTTATATGACATCTTTGGGGGCTCATTGGCACCTGGGAGGTGAGACATTTGTTTTAGTGTTTTTTGTGGGTTGAATTAAATTTGATTCTTAGCATCACCCTAGAAAGAATCCCACAACTCACTAATGTATGTGCTTTGCCACCTCTGAATCTCTCCTCATGTCTCCTCTGTCAGTCTGGCTGCTACAAAAAGTCAAGGATAACTGTGGAAACCTGTCTCAAACTGCCTGAATAAGAAATCTGCACTTCACAATGCTTACAGAAAAATTGTACCTCTCTTTCCAAGGGATCTTTCCCAGAATAGACACCATTTGAGGCAAAAAGGAGCGACTCTCACTGACACACAGGAGCCTTTATGCTGCCCTGCAGCACAGAAGAACGATATTCTGAGGCCCTTTTACACCAACCTACAGGTCAAAAAGTGGTCAGCAACCTGCCCAAACATCCAGTTATCAAAAGCTCCGTTACTAAGAAAGTGTTTCATTTTCTTTGTAATTCCCCAGCAGCCCACAGCTGCTGCTGGATGCTTACTGTAACAGGGTCCCAAAGCAGGGCTCACCGTTGCTCTCTGTTTAGGTTAAGGGTTTTTCCCTGTTGTTACTGGCATTGAGCTGCATGGATTTTTCCAAGGCAGGTTGCTCTGCACACATGGAGAAATGATGCAAGCTGTGGATTGATGGAGAGACTTAGACCCTCTAAGCGCAGGAAAGGGACCATTTGGGGGTAAATCACTCAGTTCCAGCCCATGTAACCAGAGGCCTGGTTTTTGCTTTCTGCCTGGATTTGGTGTTTCAGCTGCCTGGAAGCTGTGGGGTGAGGTACAAGGACACTGATAGGAGTAAATTACTGACCTTAGTGATTTAAGAATTATTCTGCACCTCTCCCATTTTTACTTCCATTCCCATGGCCTATCAGAGCCGTCTTTTAGGTAGTAAGTTTGCTAGGGCAGGGACTCAACCTTTACAAACCTCACTGTCTGGTTCAAACCAGAACTAACTCCACTTTTTCTAGTTCAGATCAGTGGAATTACATCCCTAAATCACAGGGAATAGGGATGAGAATAGCCCCGTAGCATGCACTCTCTGCAGTACCTCGCACAAAAGCAAGAGTTATAAAATAATTCAGCTTCTCATGGTGTTTATCATCGTCATGTACTGAAGGGCTGATCGTTTAAATCCATTTTAAAACATGGCCTTCAGAGGACACAGCCCCAGAATTACTGGCCAAGGCTCTTAAAAAATGTCATCATTTGATACCCAAAAGCCCAGAGGCAAACAGCTTGGCTCCTTTACGTAAGAGTGTGCAGGAGCAAGCACCATCATTTAAATCGCCCATCTTGGATTGCTCAGTGCATCAGAAAAGGGCAGTTTACGTGCATTGCCTGGAGATAGAAGATGAGCCCTGATGTGCCATTCACAGCCATTGGTCTGGCCTTTCTGGACCCAGCTGTAGGCAAGAGCTGGGGTGAAACATGTCGTGGGAAGGCAGATAACACAAACATGAAAGCAGCACAAAATACGAGAGCCTATAAATAGCAGGAAATAAAGAACAATACTGTGATAAAATCCATAAGACAATAAAGACCAATGTGGCAGAGACTGTTTCCCCCCCACCCTTCTCCAGAGTTTCTCTTATTTCCCAAAGCTGCAGCGATCATCTGGCTGTTGTGTGATGAAGTCCTGTCGGCTAAGCACCATCTCAAGGGCTTGAAGCCTTACACAAAATATTTCAAAATGCTGTTTCTTTCTCTTTCTTGATGTCCTGCCATGGCTATTGTGGTATTTTAAACCATTCCCAACTCACCAGCTCGTCAGAGCAAGGAGAAAAGAGGGAAGAGGAAGGGAGAAAAAAAGTCTTATGGAGATTTAGAGTCATTAACAGCCTTTATAGGGTTTCAGACATTTTTGTGGTAATTCTTTGGAAAGGACATGTCCACGATGAGCTGGGGTTTATTTTGCCACTGGCACAAGAAGTGAGACTGTTTCCAAGAAAATGTTTGCTGTTTACCAAGAAGAGGGCAAACCTAACTAGAAAATGGCAATGGATGTGAACTAGGAACCTGGCTTAAAGTTAGGGTAATTACCAGCTCCTGACCTGGTCCCTTTGAACTGGATTGAGAACCAAACAAGTCTCTGGCATCTCCTCTGTGGAGGTAATCTATGGCTGCGCAGTGGTCACCGCAAAGCTCCCTCCCTTCTCTGGCAGCAGCAACTGAGGGCGGTTAATTATCCTGAGAGATATCCATCACAGAGGAACATGTCCTGTCAGGAGGTAACTGCTCTGTGGGCCTAAAATGTCATGAGAACAGCTCACAATTACACATCTTGCTGTTGTGGAGCGTAAACAGCTCTGGGGATGAGATTTTGGTGTGTATTTCTGCAGGACGCTCCAATTTCTGTATTAAATCTTCCAACGGTGTAGCACTACCTTATGTGGAGGGAACTAGGGTGATTCATGGCAGTGGAGTATTGAGGCTTTGTAGTAGGAAACAAGAGGATTATATCGGCCTCTGTTCATCTCAGAGCTGGGACTGGAGCTCTGGAGTTACTGGACAGGCCTCTAAATTGCTTTTGTTAGCTTAAAAGAAGGAGTTGGACTGAGGAAAACCTCCAAGAATATCCGCTTTAATGGCAAATCCCCTCATTTTTTTCCATGACTGGTTATAAGATGCCTGCCTGCTAATGAACATGGCTTTTTGTGCTCAAATAATGGAGTTGCTCCCTCCTGGCCAACCCAATCCTCTTACGGGATCCCACGAGGGAGGCGCAAGGACAAGGTCAGGGGTGATGCAAGAAAGACATGCGTTATGGAGGTGACTGCTTTGGTTCACAGGGATCAGAAATGACAGCAAGGCCTGAGCAAGTCTATCTGAAAGGTTGACTGGCCATCACCAGGGCTTCATTGCGAGGTATGGCTAACAAATGGGGGATCCGTGTCCCTCCATAGCTGGGGGCTGGATTCCTGCAGCCCTGCTGGCACTGGAGGACAGGCAGGAAGGTGTCCATGGGAGTGTGTCCTGCGTTATGCTCTTCAGTTTTGTGTCCCCTCGTGCTCCATCATGTTGTTTTCAACTGTTTTGTGGAGGCAGACAGCCTTGGAAGATCTCCTTTCAATCCCATGGGCTGCTTCTTCCTCCTGAGGCAGTACTTTGATCCTAACTAATATTTACAGTTTTCTCCTGTAGGGTAGTGGGGCAGATATTTCTGTTCCACTTCTTGTTTTTGGGCAGATAAAATTTTGAGCAGGGAAATAAAGCCAATCATCTAATTCATATCTTCTGACTCTGACTCAGTGCTTTAACTCATGACAACCCTCTCTCCAGGACTACTGCAATGTTTGTAAGGGGTCCTGGTGTCTAGACATTTGACTTCATCTGATTTATGAAATTTTGCTTGTTCTGACTTTCCTGATGATTAGCCTATAAAGCAGCTTGAGTGCTTTTCTGTATCCCACACTTCTTTCTGCCTCTTTTTTTTTTTTTTTAATGTTTCCAGAAGGACTTGTTCCTTAGAACAGATGAACCACATACTGAGAAAATGAACAGGCCAGATTGTCTAGTGCTGAGCACCCACCATTGAGGACAGATTTTCCGGAGAGCTCAGTTTCCAAGAGGCATCTAAATAAGTGACAGATAGTAAAAAGTGGAAATGTGCCCACTTATTTTGGTGCTCAACTAGTGCTAGAGCTGCTTCAAAAAACTTGCTCTCCTATGGCTGTTCCCCTTTCTCTTACTCTACTTGACCTCCAAATCTCCTTCTTATGTACCCTGTTTATGTCCTCCTTCCATGCTTACCCTCCTGGCATACTCCATTCCAGAGGTCTGGGCTGTCCTCCTGTTTGTTGCCATGTCCTTCTGCCATTATCAAAAGGTCAGTGTGTTCATACACTCACATTTCCTCCAAGGGGCCCATCAGGGCTAATGCCCCCAAATGCAGAACATATGTGCAACATAAATTAATTGTTAAGACCAATGCTGATTGAAGTTTGGTAATTCAGCCTGCAGGATATAGCATATGTTTGAAGTGTATTGTCCAAGTTTAGATTTTGAACTCCCAAGGGCAGGGACCACTCCTTCTTCTATGTTTACATAGCATCAATAAGACCAACAGTGCTTGGGTCTGAAATACATTAACCTTAGCCAATACATTGTTAAGTTTAATAATGACTAGTTAACATTAAAGCACAATGGATAAAATATATAGACAAAGACATATTTTGGCAGAGATTTTGTCCTGTTTTTGATGCCAGATTCCTACCCAAGTAAATTGTTGCTGGTCATCTGAATCATGGACATTGTCTTGGAAAATTCACCCTTCATATTGCGCCATCCTGGTTTTCCCTTGCTCATCAGTTGACAGTAAGCCATGGACCAGTATTCAGGATAACTTAGCCAAAGTCCACCAAAGTGAGAAGTCTGGAATAAGAAGGCACCTAAATGAGATTCCAGACACTAAGCTCTGGGAATCACAGAGCCAGGGCGTAAATGGGCAAAGGAAAATAAAGATTTTTAATACGGGAACTTAATGTCATTTCTTATTATTTATCTCATTAATTTGTAGTCCTCAAAAACCACACTCAAAGGTTACTGTGTGCAGGCCCTCCAGCGGGAGGATAAGAGAACTATAGGAATAAATCCAGAGCCTATCTGAGCTGACAGGCTGTTTTTCAGCACGAGTTATGCAACATGTTAGTACCTCTAGGTATAGGACCAGTGGGATTTAAACTTGTACAGCAGATGGTCCGTGCATCATTGCTGGAATGCGCCTGCTGACCCTAGGGCAGAGCCTGAATGGACTTCAAAAGAGAGACTGAGCATGCTTCAAAGTGTTATTGTTTAAATGTTCCACTAAATGGGGACTCCGGAACAACATATCTAGCAGAGGTCAGTCTGAAAAATGTCAACACACATAATGAGAAAACAGCATGTTTTGTGAGAAAGAATATTTCATAGGAGTATTCTGACTATTTTGAGTTGTAAAAACACTTTTATCATGTGTGTCAGCAGGTTGTCATAATCTAAGTGTCTTTCCTCGTGAGCTGGAAGCTGCATTTGCTTTTGTTGGAAAGAGCAGGGCTAGTACACGAAGGTTGTAAAGCGCATTGGAAAGTGGGGTTTGTCAACAGGCAGGTACGCTGGGAGAACCATAAGCAGAAATTATGGCACAGGTGTGTTGCAATTCAGCATTGACTTAGCCTTGACAGCCTCCCACCCACTCATTCCCAAGGTGAAGTTTGTAAGGACCCAGTGTTTGGTTTAAGAGCATGATCCTGTATTTTATAATTGTGTACTGTACTCTGTTCTGTTCCTTCCAAAGCCTGTAATGCCCGCTCATAGCATATTCTTTCACTGCTGTAATCCACAAGTTTTGGCTTCTCTTAGCTCTATTCAGCGGGAATTTCAGTAGGAAAAGGATTGGGCTCGTGCTCAAATCAATAGGACTAATACCATGACGGAAGATTTCTCACATGAGGCAAGCTTAACAAGATCAAGCCTTCAGTGAGAAACTCAAGATTTTGCCTTTGATTTCCTCATTTGGCTGGACTGCATTTTGGGCATTGTAAATAGCAATGGTCCAGTAGCTTTTGTTTGACAAAAGGCTTCTGTGTTGGCCACTTGCAATTCAACATGGGTGGCTGAAAAATAATTTCCTTTGCTGGAAGCTAACAGCAACAACCTGAACTTTCACAGCACCTTGTCCTGCTGGGGCATGTCTCTATCTTGATGGAGACATGTTACAATAACACGCAGATTAAAAGCTAACCCTCCCTGCAGACGTAATACTCGTCCAGTGCCAGGAAGAGCAAACAAGACCCATGTTAAGTAAAGGGAATACTTGTTTGTTTCACATATCGATATTCAATGAGATCAGCTGACTTGGAGGCTGAGGTGAAAAGAATGCCACCAAGCAAGGTAAAAAACTAAACGGCTCTGGAAACATAAGAAAGCGAGGTGTCCTTAAATCAAGAAGATAACTTGGGTCTGTTTGTAGAGTCTCTGTATCATGGTAACGTGTTGTAACTGACACAAAATGTGAATAGCAATCACTTTAAGTGGGTCAAAAATAGCATCCACACCCTCCCTGGAGCCCTGGTTGTTACGCTCAGTATCACTAGTCAGCTGTTAGCTGTGGGCCAGATTAAGAAAACCTGCAGAAACGTACCTAACCAAGTATGAATTCAGCAAAGCATTCAGGCTTATGCTTATCTTCAGTGTATGCTTAGCCTTAGCTAGTATAGAAACTCTTTGTTAAGTAAGACTTTTAGACCTGCAAATAACTGGTAAAAAAAAAAAAAAAATCATTCAGAGTTTCACCTTCTTTATTCTGTTTGCTGAGCACTACAAATAGCTGATACCAACGTGTAAATTGTTGCAAATATTCAGTAGTCGAAATTCAAAGTGTGTCAGTAAGTTAAAGGTAACCTGTTATCTCAGTGTTCCCAAAGCAGGGGAGTTGCACCACATTTCTGATTAACATAATTGATTTTAGGAATCCTGGTTCCCTGGAAATATTGTCTAGATCACTCCAAAGCAGATGCATTCTGCAAACTGTCCAAACTTTAGCTTGTTAAACTGTTCATGGAGAATAAAAAGCATGAGTCAAGACGAAGTGAATTTGTTTAAAAATCTGGACAAAACTTTGCACAACAGGGAAATAAACTCAAGTAAACCAAAGGAAAAGATATTACATCCATTACTCAGTTCGCATTTTTTACTCGAGTATAATAGGACTATAAACATTTTCTGTCAACAGCTTACAAAGAAACTTGTTCTAAAAGTGATGCATGGTGAGAACTTGCATCTAAATTGGGTACATCTAAATTAGACTCTGAATACAGAACATTCCCAAAGGTGGCTTTTGGTTAGAGCTAGTCAAATAACACAGAAAAGAATTCACGAGTATTGAAAGAAAAAACACCCCCAAACCTCATAGGAGTCCTCCCCGCTTATGTTCATTGTGCAGGAGTATTTGGGGGACAGCAGGTTTATTTGGGAGGCTACGGGCAAGTGGCCCCAGTTCTTACAGAAAACACTTGGTATTCTCCTGTTGGCGTAAAAAATGTGGCCAAGTGCTTTGCTGAACAAGGAAGGACTTATAAATGCACTGGGTGAGGCCTACAACATTGCAGTTCTCGGCTTCAGTAGGTGGCAGAGATTCTTTAAATTCTCTTGCTCATTTACATTAAACAAACAAACAGAATTCCCAAACCACAAAGCCCACAAATTATGTATGTAGCTAGTCTATGTAATCACAAGTTCCCTTTATGGTTACTTTTATCTTCCCCCTCTCTCAAGCTTTCCTCTGCCTGTATTGCTGCTGGTCTTTATGAAGCCCCGCATTCTACAAACATTTATGCGCATGATTTACTTTATGCTTTTAAGCAGTTGCAGAGAGTTCAATAGGTGTTAAATAGATAATGAACTAGAACACAATAGAAGTGCATATCTGCACAGATCAGACTGAACCAAGTGAAGTTATAGCTGTACTGAAAGTTCAGCAGATGGGTAAGAGTTTGCAGGGCCTTAGCTCATATGATCTACCACAACTGGCATTGGTGCCTGTGCAGCAACTGGCACAACAGAGCTCCACATCTGACTGGGATCCCTGGATCCCCATCTTCTGTAAGTAATGAACCACTATAAGGGATACGATTAGGCACCAAACATTCCCAAAGTTCAGGAAGACTTTAGCACAAGGTTTTGTGAATACATGTGCTGACGTTTGCATCTGTAGATTGTTCATTCAAACCCTGCCTGTTTTGGGAATGCTAAAAGATTCCCACCACCCATCAGCTGCTACCTGACTTCTTTAAAATAAACTTGTCTTAATGGACATGTGTCTGGATCACCAAAGAGACTATCAAATTTGGCACCGTGCTGCAGTGGGGAAGCCAAGTGCGGGTGGTAGCAATTGCTCTACATTCTTACTCAGATACCCTATCATCAGGTCAAGGTTGTGGCATGGTGATGTAAGGCAATGAGTCCCCCCGTCCACACGTGGCCCATCCAGTGGCTAAATCATTGTTATTCCAGACATCTGTTGCACACCCAACCTCATTATATGGGGATACACTTAATATCTAATAAAGAAAAGGTGAGTGACTGTAAGCATGTTGTCAAGGCTTTAGCGGATATTCCGCAGCTACAGCAGCAAGCCAGGCTGAGAGGCACAGCCAGCAGCTGGCAAGGCATGTTTTATGTAGCCTTGTGAACACGGACTATGCAAATGTATTCAAAGGATGTTCCAGAGGCAAATTGGTTGCAGCTAAATTTGCCCTCATGCTCTTGAGTCTGCTTATTAAAGCCCTTAGCTTGAAAATTAGCTGGAACTGATTAGTTGAGTTGGAGCTGGCTTAAGCATCTTTGCATATTAAGAAAACCACAACTCGATTTAAATGTGCATACGTCTATGTGGCATGGAAATTCATCTCTCAGTGCCTCTTCCTGCAACTCCAAAAATGAGGGTTTCACAGTGCTTAATCAGTAGAGAGCTCCTGTAGGGGGCTGTGGAACTGAATTTTTGAGCTAAGGAAGGGTGAAAAAATGCATCTTTCATCATTGTTTTTGATTTTTATACCTGCATTTAATTTTTCCTGCGGAGGCATTCCCTGGCAGTGACCTCACGCCTTCCCTCACCTGTTACATATTCCATTACCAAAGGTGAATAATCATGACAAATATGAAGAATGAGAGAACTATGTGCTTGCTTATTCAGATAATGAGTGTAAAGGATGAAATCACCTCAGTCCTGAATTAAAAACAACCACTTCAGGATCCTGTTATGGTGGCAAAAGATACTGGAAGAAGGAGGGGTGTGTCGTGTCAGTGGCAGCGATACTTTTGCTTCCTCAGACTTTTTCCCCTTATAAGGGCACCTGGTGAAACCTTTCTTTCCCTCGAGTATTGACTTTACACTCTAGGAAAGAAAACTGTGCCTTGAGCAGTGGTTTAAGCCAGTTTGTCCCAGACAACTGGTGGAGAGGGCCTGCTCCGCCACAGGGCCTGGTCGCTGACTGACCGCACATTTGCCTCATTTGCGGCCTGCCTCTGTCACCCCACGCCAGACATCAGCTTGGATCAGGCTTGCCCTTATGGCAGCTACACTGCCTCTGACCCCTGCATGGGTGTACAAAGGTGGGAAAAGGGTGGGCCGTTTCCTGCTCTTAAACAACTGTGCACTGTGAGCTCAGGGACAATTGAGCCTCTGGTGTTTATACTGTCTTTGTCTGGACAGACTGTAGGGACACAGTCCCAGTGAAGTCACTAGGAGATTTTCTTGCTGATTTTCATGGTACTGGCATTTTCACCCTTGATGTGTATTTTAGGCATCCTCTTCTTGAAGCAGTATCTCAAGCGTCTTAAAACTGTATTGTGGTTATATTTGGCTTTTTTTTTTTTTTTTTTTTTTTTTTTTTCCTGAGGAAACATAAATTGGACAGTCTTTTAAAATGTCCTCTTGGTGCCCTACATAATGGAAAATATCACCTCTCTGTAACACATTAAGTGATCCCTTTCCATAGTCCACTCAAGTATCCTCAAAGAATTTGATACCAAGGATGTCCCAAGGCATTAGCCTCCCTTGCAGGCTTCCAGGATCTGAGCTCTCAGCTCCATGAAAAGCTCAAAATATTGCTGAGACAGTCAGAGATGGTCAGTATCTTGCACTTCAACAGAACCCAGCCATGTTTTGCACACACCAGCTATAATATAACCAATTTGTGCCAAATCAGAGAATTTCTCTTTTTCAGTCTCCAGCTTTTCTAATTGTGTTACAATAATTGATTGCCAGCTGTGATGAAACACAGGAAGCTTCTTATTAAGTAACTTTTCAATAATCCTAAAGAAACAATTTTCTCCCACTGGCAGGGCACAGTTTATGTGTCTTCAGAAACATCTTCATAAATAACACAAGACATTGAAAATGCCTTTCCAGGCCTGTAGTCTAGAATACAGCTCATACTATAGTTGCACTGATATCCTGTCAACATGCTAACTGTTTATGGATTCCTCTTTGCCTTATTGCTGATGGTGTCTTAGATCTGCTAACATAGGAGAAGGTCCTGTAGAGGTGAGACCATCTTGGACTCAAGAGATACTAAGGGATTGACCTATCTGGATATCTTGCTTGACTTTGCATTTAATTTGTACATCATCCTGAGTCTGCTTGCAATTCTTCAGCCTGAAAAACATCCGGGAAAAGTGCTTAGGAAAAACTGCAGATTTAAAATAAAAACAAAAATAAGCCCTACCAAACAAACAAAAGCCTGTATTTGTCCATAGAGCTTAGTGACTAAAAGATGATGGTGTAGAAGGTTCCTGGGTTTATCCATCCTCAAACATCCTTTTCTTCCTCAGTGGCAATTATACTCCTGAGAAAGAATCAGAACTGGTCAGATCTAGCCCTGGCATCTTTCAGTAGATAATTCCTAAAATAAAGAGGCTTTTCCAAGCCTGGTGGTTTCAGATGTTATGATCAATGTTTATTCATTTGTCCTCTCTTTCCATGGAACTGGCAATAGCTGCTATTTCTGTATCCAATACCGCTGTTATGTCTGTTGCTCTAATCTAGCTACTTATATGGTCTCCACCATCGTAATGTTTGAGCACATCCCAAGAAATAAAAAAAGAAAAGAAGAAAAATCCTAGAACAATAACAAACTCTCTTTCTTCCTTCGTAGCCTGATTTTAAGTCATGAGTCTTCATACTTGCATGTGTGTGAGGAACTCACTGGGTAAAAGCTGAGTTGAAAAAATGGGTTCTACCTTCAGCTGTGAAAATAGTGTGGGAAAGGCTGGCTCAGTAGTGTTTTCCATGATTCCTGGAATCTGGCAAGCCATAAAAGTTATGAGGGGCAGAGGGTAGAACTGGATTTTTTCTTTTGACAGGGAAAACTATTATTTCTGCCTGGAGACAAGTTGCCCTGACCGGCTCCCGGTGGAGGTGTTCCTTCTGTTTATTCTGACCACATTTGGATCAAGATCAGAGTTTCTGTGTGTCTCTTCTCCATGTTTGCTCGAGGATTGTTGTCTACTATTCCTGTGGCACTGAAATTACCCAAGATGAAATTTTCCTCAACTTCAGTCTGTTTTAGATAGCTTACTCTCTAGAAAGTTGTGACTAGCTTTTAATGGCTTGTTGGGAGCCCGGTCTTATCTGCTCACCTATTACCCAGTTTCGGTGCTCTGGACTTGCAGATTATGGCAAGGAGAGGCTGCTGAGCCTTCAGGTCCATCAGCTTTGGGCCTGATCTGTGGGGAGGAAAGCAAATCCTTGTTCATTAGATGGGCTAGGTCTGTGGTAAAGATTTAAGAGTGATAAATCCTACCTGAATAAAAACAAGCTAAAGCTCTCGCCATGTGCTTTGAATCCAAGAGCAGCAAATGGAAGAATTACCAATGTATAAAAATACAAGTAAACACATGCCAACATTAATTGGAGGAACATGTCCTTCTCCCTGACCTTAGCCCATGTGACTGTACCTCTGCTGTAAGGGACACGAACACTTGCTTTCCCCTCTGCAAGGAGTAGACAGAAACCTCATTTCCAGCTGTGGCATTATACTGCACGTGAGGAACTGATTGAGTACATTCTTGACACACCTTTTTTAAACCTGGATCAATGAAAAGAAGTATAATTATGTCTCATATTTGGTCTGGAAACTAAGCAATTTGCGTACTTGCAGGAATGAGGTACAGTCGTCTCCAAAGCTTTTGTTGGCAAAGGGACAGGCAGCTGTCAGCGCTTCAGTCTAGAAGTAGATGCAGCTCATTAGGACAGTTGGATATCATCAGATTAGCTGGGCTTGGAGATAGGGTGAGACAGGAAAACTCATGACAAGAACTGGCACCTCAAACCCTCTCCCTCCAGAAATACTACCTCAAAACCAAGGAATGTTGTGGTCGATTGTAGCCAATATCAATAGAGTATATCCTAATTTATGGGCAGACTTGCCAAGTATTTCAGCATGGGTTTCAGTGCCCCTCGTACACATAAAAGTTATGGCATCGGTTCTGGATTAGTTACTGGGACTCTGGTAATGATGTTCCTGGCATAGCACTCCTTGCAAACACATACTTTGGAGGAGTTCCCACACATTTTTTTATTGTCCACTAGAGCTGTGGTAGCAAGCTGTGTGAAATCTATCCAGAAAACTGGAAAGAAATCAAAACTAAAGGGGGAAAAAAAATCAAACCCAGGCAAAGATGGCAAAGCCTTGCTGGTGTAGACCTAAAACAAGGTCAGAAATCAAAAGGATATAGGCTGACAGTATAAAAGTCACAAAGGAGGGAGTTTTAGACTTTCGTTTCATGCCCTTAGACTTCTTGAAGTATTATGTTCAGTTCTGGTACCAGAAATGCTTGCTGACTGGAAACAATTCAAAGGTGAATGGCAACAAAAGCAACAAAAACAACAAAAGAATACCTGAGTTGCAGCAGGGACCAATTTTGAAGAAAAATTAAATTGGTTTGGCTCATTGACAGACAAAGGTAGCCAAGGTCCCTGACAGTACTCCATGTGTATTTGAAAAATATAAACAGCATCAGGCAGATGAAGTGTTTGTCAGCGTGCATTGCCACGGTTTGGTTTTGTGTTCAAAACCTCTTTGTTCTAAGCACACTTCTCTTTTCAGAGCTTGCACTTCACTTTTGCAACCCAAGCAGCAGGAATAGCTTGTGTTTCTGCAGGATTTTTCATCACATGACCCCCAAATGATTAACAAAGTTCAATTAACTGAGCCTCAATTAATATATATATATGTACAGACATATATATATATATATATATACTGAAGTATGTAATGCATGTATTCCAAAATGCAGTAAGCTGTAGGGTTAAGTAAAAGAGGACCTGGATTCTCCCTCCACTGGGTGGGATTCTTCTCTCTTTACATTACCACAGAGTTGCAGAGGATGTGGTATCCACGCTCAGTTTATTTTGGGGGACGCTGCGAGCAAAGGAAAGAAAGGTTCCCCAGACATCAAGAGTGCATGGCAACAAGCAGCACTGCAACTAGAAATCTTATCAAACTGGAACACAGGGAGGAATAAAAAAGACAGAATTGCAATTTCTTTTCCTGAAGGGTATTTGGCTTGATTGTCCTAACTGCTGACTTCGTTCTTAACCATTGTGGGGATGTGCAGACAGGAGTTTGATGTTGTTTCTCAGCTGAGCAGCACCTCTGCTTACTCAGTACTGATTTAAGGTTGCTATCGCAACATTAAAACCACTTCCTGTAAAGTCTAGATGTGCTTTGTAGGCCTCCCAGGCCTACATAGTTAGCAGAAGTTATGAAACTTCATGGAGGAAATACAATGTGAAGTACTAAGTGGTGTGGAAATTGTAAATGGGGATGTAACTTCAAAACTTCATAGTTAATACTAAGGGAAAATAGGAGGGTGATGGTTTTAGATTTTAAAAATCTCTTTATTTTTGAGACGGCTTTTATTTTGTTAATAGTCACTGCTGAAAGAGGAGAATGCTGGATAACGAAAAGAAACAATTTTGTTTAAATTTGAACAACTCTGTTAAAAAAAATATTTTTGTGGATGAACCTGTGTGACATTGTTTTAAGCATTATACTTGTACTCACCATTCACTTAGGTTTCATTTGGCTGTCCCTGACAAAATCTCGGATGCCAGAACACATACAAAACCTGCTGGGTGATTTGCAAAATCTCCTGGTATTGGAAGTTTTTCTAGTGATGAAATATTTTATTAATTATTTCTATTTTATCTGAATACTGAGTATTGTCACATGAATCCTGACAGTTTTGCAGCAAGTAAGATCTATACTCCTTAAGTTATAATTCCTGGGGTAAAGCTAAAATGCATTGTAAAAAATAGCATTCGTTATTATTCAGACAATTCTCAGTTTCAAACATAACTTCCATGAGAATTTAGTTGAGAATAGATGAGGAATTCATATCTGGGCTATTTACTAATAAAATCCCCAACCATTTCTGTAAAGTCTGATTTACTACTCAATTGTATTGGTGTGGTCCTGGGAAGGCGAGTTCAAGATTTGACTAATACTTCCTACTGAATTCTGTGAATCAGGGGTTGCTTGAGTAGTATTCCTGCTGAAAAACATTTGTGGTGCTTTTGATGTAGAGCTTTTGCTTCATTGCCTGATCAGTGTCCTTGGCTGTAAAAAATAATACAGCAATTTCTCCTGGTTTCTCATCATATTCTCAGAACAATTCAGATTTTAGTATTTGCCAAGAGAATCATGAAAACCTGGGCCAGGATTTTGTGGTCATGCTTCTGCAAGCAGTGGTAACGAAATTATTCCTGGAGTATTGCATCTAGTTAAGCCATCACCTTGCTAGAAAGTATCAGCAAACTGAAAGAGAAAACATCAGATAGCTTCAGACTCAACCATGATGAAAGATTAGAAGTCTTCTGGCTTTTGAACCAAAAGACAATTGGTTGTTTGTGTGAAGGGTTTTTTTGGTGGTTGTTTTTTGTTTGTTTGTTTTGTTTTGTTTTTTGACATCAGCATAAGCACTAAGGTCAGCATGGACTTTTGTACAGAAACATGTGAAAGATCTCATTCACTTTATAGCCATAGCTGAGTCAGGGGAAGTAGTTACACTACATTTATCCCAAAATCGGGATATAGCATGGCCAAAAAAGGTGTATTTTGTAGCTGGATTTCAGTCAGGTCTGGGTCCCACACAAGCCAGTACCTTAAACCACTTCTTGACACCAGCTTTCCCTTGGCACACTTTTTTGTGCAGCACACCAAAGCAGGGCAGCTGTCTTTTCCTGGTGCAACAGCAGTTGCATGAAGATGTTGGGCTAATAGTGTGACATTGGTGAAAAGAAATTGTGCTTCTGACTATTAAAACAGAAATTTCAGCAGTGTGACCTATAGGCTGGCATGCAGGTACTCACAACAGCCCCGCTGCTAAGAGCTGGGCTAACTTTAAAACTAGATTGTGCAAAATTAGAGCACATGCAGTATGCAGGAGCCCAGCACAGGTAGGGAAACAGCTGACCTGCCAGAGGTTGGAGGTCTGCAGAGAGCTCCACTGGTCCTGTGCTTCTCTGATTTCTGCCCTGCCGAAAGTTGGAGTGCGTTGCTGTCCTGTCATGTGATTTGTTTTATAACCCAAAGGGGACAGCTGAGTTCCTTCTACAGCAACAATATTTTTTGTGATGCCAATGCCATGACCTTTATTCATGAAAAACAAAGTACAAATGGGGAAAGCAGGGTGGAGCTCCATCAGAAATGTGATGTAAACAGCTACAAAGATGTGGCTGTGCTCCTCCAAAGCCATTTCCCACCAGGTAAGAATCTGAGCAACAAGGATTGCAAACACAGCAGAGATCCTATCTGACATTTTGTTAAGCTAATTGCCTACACCTAAAAGCAAGGTCTAATAAAAATTGCCAAACTGAACTCTCGGTCTGATTAGACAACAACAACAACAATAGCTTCCAGAGGATTTAATGGAGACAAATTCCCATTCCAGGTACGTGCTGACGTTTGAAAAATGCCAGCCTCTTTTCTAGCATTCAGGAAAGTAACAGGAACAATTCAGCAGGAGAAGAGCTCCCGTTTTGTTGTGGAAACACATTCCCCGCAGTACCCTTGAAATTTCATCCTGAGGCAAGTTTGAAATAATTCATGCTTTTGCTCTTGCAAAAATATCTTCATGTTTGGAGCAAACAGCTGTGGTGCTGGTGGAGAACGGCAGAAATATGACCAGGATTCAAACCTGCATCTTACTGGGAGAAATGGGAGCTTTGTCTCCCAGCCGGGAAGTGAAATTCAGGCAGCAAAATTTGCAAAGCTGCCAGAGCTGTGGGTTGGTGTGAATTCACCTTGCTGAGTTCTCGCTGAACTTAAGCCAGGTGGAGTGGGTGTGTGGCAGCGTCTGCTGCTCCGGCTGGAGGTGGTGTCTGTCCCCTGAGCGTCAGCCTGCCAGCAGACGTCCCTCCATAAACGCCATCCCCCCTGCATGGCTTGGCAGGACCGCCGGGGGAATTGGATGGAAAACCTCCCAGGGACCCACCACACCCTGTGCTGTGTGGCTCCGCTCTGTGATTTATGGGGCTCTGTCATCAGGCAATCCCAGGGCCTCGCTGCTCCGGATGACGCCCGGTCACGCTACAACCCACCCCGGGCCGTGCAGCTCCCCTGCTAGCTCCACCGTGAGCAGAGGGAGTCCCCAGTCTGCCTCAGCTGCTCCTCTGGGATGTGCTCCCCAAGGAAATGTGGGAGCCCAGGGGCAAGTTTCACACTTGCATCCATGAATTTAAGCAGCCCAACAGGCAAACGCATGGGGGTAAAAGTAAGAAAACGTTCGGTCTTTGGCTGACACAGAAGGTAAGGGAAAATTGCTCCATGCTACAGGCATCCTGTGACCGACTGAGCACAAAATATTAACTGTTTGTGGCCCATTTAGCAATCACCAAGTGATAAGATTGGGCTTCGATGCAAATTAGAGCTGCCTAGCATTGGCCAAAGAGGTGCAAATCCATGTTTCTAGTGCATCGTGCTGAGCCCACTTCCCCCCATCCCTACATCCTCCATGTACAAGCACCAGGATGGCTGTGGCATGGGGGAACAGGCAGCAGCCACGCTCTGCCACACTGCAGTGTGGGGCTGGTGGTGCCTGTTGGGCTGCAGCCAGCTCACGCTTTGCTTTCTGGTGTCATGGGACCAGTGCGTGGGCACCCGGCAGGGAAAACGCACCTGGCAGAGCGCACGGTGCTCGTGAGCTGTCAGGCTGCGAGCATCCCGGTGGGATCTCCCGTGTGGGTGGATCCCAGTGAGGCAAACCCCCCGATGTCACTTGTGTGCTGTGTTTGATGTAACAGCTGCGGAGCTAAGTGGGGCGAAAGGGCTGGGGTGCACCCCACAAACCTGAGCCCAAGGTAACGGAGCCCTGCATCGCACCTGGAGACAGAGGGATGCCTCACAAGCTCGTTTGGTGTATGGCTTCATGCTAACGCAGCCCTGTGATTATGTGCTACTCCATGTAGATGGGAATTTTGAAGGAACTGTTAGCACATTTTATGAACTGCATCTGAGGTGAAGATCAGACTCTTTTTTTAAGGCACAGTAAGCATCTCACAACTTGCAGAAAGCATGGTGCTTCTAAAACCAGAAAGAAGCCCAATGTAAAAAAGGAGGCTGCTCCAAAATCATGGTTTGTGTCCCTCAGTCCTGTCAGCTGTCCTCATTTCTGGCTGGGTTATAGAGAGGAAAGACTTGGTGGGGATACGTGGGGCCTCCAAGGTGAAGGCTGGAACTACAAGGTGTGTATCCATGCATTGGCCAGGCAGGGTGTGAGGCTGATGCTGCTGGTTATTTGGGGAGGATTTTTCTCCCATAGCATTTGTGTTGGCTTGCTCTGAGACATATGGCTCGCAGGGGAGCTGCCCCTCACCAGCAGCCCCTTCTCCCTAAGGCTCCACAGCAAAAGCTTGACAAAGGTCAGAGAACAAGTCCTGCTCACTCCAGTTTCTCTTTCTCCTAACCGGGTCAACCTTTCAGAAGGTGGGAAGGAAATGTCTCATAAATACCATTGTCAAGGCCACTTCTAGACAACACGACACACCATTAGTATATAGGGACATGCAAGAAAACTCCCGAAAATTCTGCCTTTCCTAATAACACTGTGCTGTGAGTCACGCTGGCATTGAGCCAGGGCAGGAGCAATCTGCCCAGGAAGCAGCCAGGGAAAGTTTCCGAAGCCTGAGTCTGCCCAGGTTGGGAGCTAGAGTCAGGTATCCTGAATGAGAAGCGCAGGGACGTCACGGTGAATATTGCTGAATTTATTTTAGGCAGTGGAGATTCTGGCTGAAAGATCACTTGAGAGCATGCCAAAGGCCCAGAAAAGGTAACTGCTTAGGAAGGCTCAAGGTCACCCAAGCCTGTGAGCCGCTGGCCCCTCTGCAGTGACAGTGCTGCCCTCCGCAGCGGCGTGCTGCCGTGGCAGTGAAAGCCAAGGCATCCTCCTTGGAGCACGCGAGCAATGCTTGAAGTGTCTGTGCCCAGGCTGGGCCAAAGGACGGCGGGCACGAGCGTGCCAGGAGCTGTCTGACACCATAAGTGGGTAGTACAGTGGATGCTGCTGCCTCGCTCTGCTGGTTAAAGGCAGAGCTCCCTAAGCCGGCTCTGCCCCAGCCACCAGATGCAAGCAATTTGTTTTGCATTTGGACTGGTAGTCTGGAAAACCAAAGTGCTGTGTTTTTAAGTTTATATTACATGTTTGCTTTCCAGTTCTGTTAATTAAAATCATGTAACTGAACGAGCAGTTGCTGGATAGCTCGCAGGGTTTATTTTAAATTTTCTCTCTATTTTTTTTTCTGTTGATGCTCCAGCATTTGATGCTCTTTCTCTCTCTGCTTGCAGTACATTAATTCACCTAGCTAGAAACTCTATCTGTCTCAACTGGTAAAAGTGTGCATTTGGGAATGGTTTTGTTTCTTACAGTATTTTCTGTTAGTGTTTGCCTACAGCAGCCAATGTAATTTGTTAGAATAAAGTAGGTACTTTAAAACCATTTTTTATACACTCTTTCATAAGTGTTTCACCATCACTTTGAGAGGGAAGGGAGCAGAGGGACCCATAAGCAAAAAAAAAGAAATACCAGCTTGTATGAGTATACTCCAGTGATCCCACTTCCTCCTCTTTGCTGAGTTTAATCCATCAGCTCGTCTGATCAGTCACGTAAGCAGAGGACTCGGCTGCATCAGCGAGCTCACCACCAGGAATTTCAGGGCTACCTTCCACTGCGATGCCCGCTGTCACCCAGGATGTGGCTGGGCCAACCCTGCCCAGCATGGTGAGGGGCTCCAAGTGGGAATGGAAGTGGTTTTGCAAGGCAGCCTCAGACCCCGCTGACCTTTTACTGCTTTCAGTGTGTCTGCCACAACTTCTTCCCCATCTCCTAGCCTGTTACCTCCAGCTTTTGTATCACCTCCGCAGTGTCACCATCCCAGCTCTGCAGGATCAGTCCTGCACACGAGGCCAAGGAAATCTCTGTGCAGGCAGAATATTTAGCCGGAGCACGACGGGCATGTTATTAGCAGGGAAAGAGGCATGTTCAAAATGTGCTGGGGCATTTGAATGGACGGGGAGCTGAGCACACAGTCGCCGCACCGCTGAGGAAGTGGGGAGGGAAGGCAGCCCAGCACAGCCCTGCTGCACCAGGCAGGCACTCCAGGCCAAGGAGGCCGAGCAGGAGGAGGAAAAGGGAGGCAGCAGAGCCCAAAATGTTGATCAGCTCAATCACTGCAGCCTTGTTCTGTTACAAGGCAAACAGCAGCACCTCTGAGCACACCTTGTGCTGCTGGTGTAGCGCTAATAGAGGACTTTCTCCACTGGGGGAATGCTGCTTAAAGTGCCCAGACTCAAGGCTTCGCTCTCAGGACTAAAAACTTGAAGTGTGGACATGTGCAAGGACGTGCCAATGTAAGCATGATTTACTTTGGTCTGCAGACAAAGCTCCGAGGAGCTCAGTGAAGCACCTGCATGCTTCTGTCATGCAAGAGTGAGTATCACCTTAACTCAGCAGTGCCTTTCTATGCAAATCGCTGCCCGTTCTGCATTGTGTGAAGTACTGACTCCAGAATTAGATCCAACAAGATGACATTTTTTTTGCAGCAAGTACAAGCTTTAGCCTTTTCAGGGCTTGTATCTTGGTTATTAATAGTATTGTTTGCCTTCTTTTGGAAAATTGAATTCATGTGATAAAGAGGAACTTTATATATCAAATTCTGATGCACAACTTCTGGTATGAGTGCTCTTGTAAAATACAGAAGTGGAAAATGTAGGTTCTCTGGTAGAAGATTTTTCTTTTCTTTTCTTTTCTTTTCTTTTCTTTTCTTTTCTTTTCTTTTCTTTTCTTTTCTTTTCTTTTCTTTTCTTTTCTTTTCTTTTCTTTTCTTTTCTTTTCTTTTCTTTTCTTTTCTTATTTCTTCTCTACTCTACTCTACTCTACTCTACTCTACTCTACTCTACTCTTCTTTTTTTTGCACATTTTATATGATTAAGCCAGCAGAGAACAATGCCAATATTAAAAAAAATCCATTACCTGTTGATCTTGTCCCATTAAATTAAGTGGCAAATTTAGGTAGGCATTGCAAGGTTTGATAAGAGCTGTTATGCAGCAGTTAGTTCAGAAAAGAAAAAAAAAACAAAAAAAAAGGTAAAAAGATATAAGCAGTACATCTACTAGTATACATCTAGTACTAAGCAAGTAGATTAAAAAAGAAGAATTTCCTGGGAAGTGCAATAACAGGATTTGCTTATGCTGCATTAAATGAAAAGATGGGCAAAAAATTGGATTTTTGGACAGCACAAGTGCTACAGTGTTTTTCTCAGGGAACAGTCATCTACTGGAAAAGAATGGACAAACAGGACAAACAAATCTTTTGTGTCCTTAGTTGTGATCCTGTTTAAAAGTTACAAGACCTCAATTTTTAGCATATGGAATGCAGTTGTGAAAGAAAATGGGTTTCCTGAATTTTCGGTGATTGACTAAAATCCACACACGTACTGGTTATTTTAATTTAAGGAAAAAGGATTTTGTTTCTTTATCCTGTTACATAACACTGGATCTATTCTCCCTTGAATACACAAGTATGTTTATCATTAATCTTAAAGGGAAACAGCCATCCTTCAAAATCCTTTCTGAATTTTTATCTGTTTTTTTAAAGTTAGATCCCAAATGACTGGTTATGAATTAAAGATGAAAGCACATTGTTTATTTGTTTTAATTAGATTACTTTAACCTCATTTTATGCATAGCTCTTTGACTGTCTTTCCCCAATGACAACAGCAAAGAAAAAAATTGTTTTTGGCATGACTTAAAAAATACAAAACATACGGTTCATGATGCATCCAGCAGGAGACAGAGTATCTGTTATTGCTTCTTAGCTCATTTTTATGAAACTGGCTGGCTTTCGGTTTGGACACATTCTTTAATAATACCTATAGTTTTTATTCCATACTATGTTCCTCTAAGGGATTTGAAATTGCTCAGGAGCTCTTGAAAATCCTAGTGTAAACCTTTGGTTACATGAGAGCTTTTTATTTCCAGGTAGCTGACTGTCAGTTAACCTGAGACACTCAACTTCTTCCACAAACACATGTGAGTGCTTCAGTCCAGGCTGTTTCATTCCTCTGGGTCTGCCCCTCACTGGAGGAATCAGCTCCTGTAAAGCAACAGGCATTTCTAAACTTTCCCGCTGCTCGGAAGGGGCCCACTCTAGCCTTTGAGACGTGCAAAATGCCTCAAATTAATATGTAATTATCTTGATGTAGGGAAACGATCAGCGGAAGCAATCCCATAATGGCTGGGCAGTTTGTAATATAAACAAAATAGGCCACTAGCAGTAGTATTAAAATCACATTTTAAATAGAATTTAAAGCCAATGGGGCTACTTTTCAAGAATTCCTGTGGTTTTTAGCTGTCTTTGGGTTTGACTGATAAACTGGGTGGATTGATTCCATCACCAGCAGGTTCACGTGATGGGAAGTATACCAAAATCGCAGGTCATGTTTTGATTTCTGTTTGGTATTTTATTTGTATATGATTTAAATGGATAAACTAACAAAAAATTAACTGTCCAGGCCATAATTTCATCTAAAATAAACACAGACTACAGCAACTTAGTGGATTGCACGGATTAGTGAAATATCCTGGTACGTAATAGCAATAGCAACAGTTCTGTCCCCTGATTTAGTAATGCTTAAAATCTGCAATCCAGAGTCACTGCATGATGTTTAAATCCCTCACAAAATCTGCCTCCTTTTCTCAGGCTCATGGTCCTTTCCCATACAGGGGAACCCCAAAGGCTGCCCCTGTATAGCTTTATATAGGAAATCTGTATTTGGAGACTTGTTACTGCAGTCAGCTTATTCAGAGCATCTTTTTGCTATTCTCACCTACGCCCTTCTTTACAGATAGTGCTCTGCACTTGCCCCTTAAATTTCTGCTGGACTTTGCATCTGGAATAAAATTTGATTTTTTATTTTAATATTTATATGCAAAATCTTCCCAATCCCTGCAAAACTGGCTCCTTGTTCTTGCCTTGCTGTGGTCCTGAGTATATTTCCTTTAACAGGCACAGGTTGAGAAGAAACAAGTTTTTGTCCTGAAAAAGCAAGAAATATTAAACCCACTTTGATTTGAAAATGAAGGAGAGTTTGCTGATGAGCATATTTTAGATCCTGGTGGAGCATATTTTAGATCCTGGTGTGATATTCCTCCCTCCAGCTGCCTCACCTGACAGAAATCTGCTCCACCTCTGCTGCAGACTTGTGTTAATACGCATCCATCTGCGAAATTAGGCACTCACATCACTGCCCCTTGAGACCTCCTTTGCAGGGTGCAGATACAGCAAATCTCTTCTGACTTTCGTGCCTTCTCGGTAGATTTCCACACGTTATAGCCAAGCTGGGGATTTGGCCCAGTGTCTTTTTTAAAACCTGTGACCCAGACGTGGAGATTAAAGACGAGTTATGTTATTGGATTAAACAGATACAAGAGGCGCTCACGGTATCAGCATCCAACACCTTAAAACTCCAGAAAGCAGATCAGCGTGTGAATGGGGAATATGGGCTCCAGAAAGAGGCAGAACACAAAGGAAGACTAACCTGTGCCTTGGCTAAATGTGCAAAAACCTGCAGCTCTGGCTGATGTGCAAAGCAGTCATGGGAACATTATATTGTGGCTTTCTACTGTATCTTAATACTGGGTACATTTTGGATCTGCTATACGAGTCATATGAACTACACCTACCTGTAACCACAGCGATTTTGGCCTGTCTTACTTAAGTTTGGGTTAATGCTCTCATGGTGGGTTTTTAAGGGGTTAGGCTTGATTCCGCTATTAATGGCACCACCGCACATCAAAATCAATGGAACTGCAGAACTAAAATTAGTAACAGATTAAAGCCAGACCTACAGTAAAAGGATAACAATTTAAGGCACCACTTATATTCTTAATATTATACACATGCTTCTGCTTTGTAATTTGGGCTCTAACTTGTGATTTTGGTTACATAAGAGCCGGAGGAGCCAGAAGCACTTGAGCTGCTGTACACCGCTGCAGCTGAAGGCAGTGTGCCCCCAAATATTCATCAGGCACATTTTCAGAAGTCGTGCTGTCTCATAATGAAACAGCAGGCAGCGATGCACATATTTATAGCACAAAAGGACTAATTATTATTATTATTCCACTTAGTTCCAGGTACTGTTTACATGCTTCTGATTTCAAAACAGCATTGGCTGTGGTTTTCTTCCCCCAAACACTTTTTTTTTTTTTTTTTCAAACGCAGAGAGCAACCATGTGCTGTGTGTGGCTGACTTTTCTTTTACAGAGCACGGAACAACAGAACAAGAGAGGGCCAGAGACAGAAAATACAGGCTTTGATTCCTCTAGAGAACTTGAGCAAAATGTTCCGCTGCTGTCAGTGGTACAGCTGTGCTGGCAGGATCCTCAGCAACATGTAGCTCCAGCCACTACTTTTCATTTCACTGGTGTGACTGCCGGTTCCTGGTCAGCCTCGAGGCATCCTCACCGCAACTCAACAAGTGTCTGCGCCGGTGAGAAATGTTTTGCTTTGCTCCCTGGTGCGGCCACAGCCGCCTGTGTTTGTGGTCCCTCGTGCAGCCTCACAAAATGCTAGCTGCCTTCAGCAAACGATGCCTAGGAATCCAGAGCTGCAATACACCAGAAACCTGAATCAGAAGGCGTAGGTGGCAGCATGCGCTACATCGTGTAATTAGTTTAAACCAGTCTGTTTAGAGGAGATAGCTCTTTGATTAGCTGCACATATCAGATACCTGTATCTCTTTTTTTCAGATTAGGGACCTTTTGCAAATCAACTTGGATACTGCACCGGAGTCAGGCAAAATGAGTGGCATGCCTGTGGCACACGGTACCTAGCGTCCTGCACTGCTAGCAATGAGCACTCAGAGGGAATGCAGTTCTCTGTGTTTTTGCACGAGCCAGCCATGGAAAGAAGCCTTTTCTAGAGACCTCCCTGGAGGCTGCCCTGATGGAATTTGGCCCCTCAGCAGCCTGTGTGTAGGTGGTGGTTTTCACAGCCGTGTCGTTCTGTGACTGCCAGCCTAGTGTGTGGTGTGGGCAGGTGGGGTCTGGTGGCAGGGAAAGCCTTGGGGAGCTGGGATGCGGGGAGTATGTGCTCCTCTGTGAGCAATCCCTGCGGGTCCCAGTGCTCACGGTGAGCACCCGGGGACTTCTGCAAAATGCTGACGCCCTCGGATCTCCTTTTTCCAGCTGCTCTGCCCTTGTAACTAACCGGTATTTCACGGTACAGCGTATCTCCCCAAGTCTCCTGCAGGGGCTGAAGGAAAATGCCTAGTGAGCCCACACGCTGCTGAATCCTTGTATGAACAGAACTGCGGGAGATGAGGGTAGGGGACACACACCCCAGTCGTGTCCCCGTTCGCCGGCAGGAGCAAGGCACTGGCTTTCGGTGCAGCGAAAGCCAAGGCAGGACAAACCGCAGCCCTGCTCGCCACCAGGCTCACTCCGTTGTGCTGCCGGGAGCCGGGCTGCCGGGGGCTGCGTTTTTTGGGAGGCGACGGCAGCCGAGAGCCGGGAGCCAGGCACCTGCCGGGCCCCGCCGCTTGCCGCCGCCTCCAGCCCCACCGAGAACCCCCAAACCTGCCGGAGCGGCACCGGGACCGGCGGCCGAGCTCCCCCGCGCTTCATCCCGGAGTATGTGATGTCCAAACCAGCAGCCGGGGAGCCGGGCGAAGGGCCGGCCAGCCCCGGTGACACCTCGGGCGGATGCTTTGTCTGCGAGAAGGGCGCTCTTTGTGCGGCAGCGAGCAGCCCAGCCGGGGGGAGCGGGGCGCGGGGCTGCGGGCGGCTCCCCCAGCCCGAGGCCGGCTCCGGGCGGCCCGGGGAGAAGCGGGGGGACTCCCAGCCGACCCCCCCCCGTCTCGCTGCCCCGCTCCCCCAGCCTCCAAACCCCTCCCCGCGGCCGGTTGCCAGCCCGAGCTCCGCCGCCTGCTCTGCTGCATGGCCCCTCCTTCCCCCACACCCCTTCCTTTAGGCTCCCCCCTCCCCAGCAAAGAAGAGGCCGTGCCGGTGTTTTTCCACTCAGCAGGATGGGTGATGCTCAAAGCTCCCTCATTAGACAACAGACACGAGAGGTCAGGAAGAAAGCGCTTATAAATCACCGGCGCCCCCCGCCCGGCGCTGCTAGTCGCGCCGCACCGTTCCGCCGCACGGCCGCAGGGGCGCAGCGGCGCGCAGGCTCCGCGCCCAGCGGACCGCAGGTACCGGCGCCTCCCGGGCGGGAGGGAGGGCGGTGGGGCCGGAGCCGAGCCGAGGGAACAAAGGGGAGCCGAGCCGAGCCGTGCCGAGCCGTGCCGTGCCGAGCCGGGCAGCGCCCAGCCTTTGTCCGCGCCTCCCCTGCCTCCCCGGGCGCGCGTTCCCTTCCCCCTCCATTTATTATTTGCTCCTTTCCAGCTGTCTCCTCACCCGGCTTTTTTTTTTTTTTTTCCTCTCTTTTTTTTTTTTTTTTTTTCTCTTCCCCTCTCCCCCCTCCTCCTTACGTTAACTTTTTTTCCGAGATAACAGTTCTCAGCCTGCAATTAACCACTTGCTGGCGGCCCTCCAGAACATCCGCGGAGCACGCTCCTCTCATCTCTGCTCTCCTCCCCACTCCCCGGCTATTTTTTGCCCGTTTGCGCTCTCCTTCCCTCCCCCTCCCACCGTATTTTTTCTGGCTGCCTTGCGCTAACCTCAAGTGAAGAGGTTGGTACGGGCACAGCTCCATCTGATGCTCATGGGCCTACCTGGTGGGTAATACAGCTGCTGTGCTTCCTTTGCTTATTTATATATTTTTTTTCGTTGATCCTTGGTGAAGCTGAAATCAAAGTTGTGATGGGCTTTAGGGAAGGGACTGCCTGGGGCGCACTGGGGAGCTCAGCATGGTGCAAAGGGGCAAGAGTGCTGGGGGGACCGGGGTCCACATCTCACCCGCTGGCTTTAAGGTCGTGAATGCCCATCTCCATCTGAGCCTGTACCAGGCAGCGTGTGGGAGGACGTGCAGGGTTTCCATATAAGAACATGGGAGAATTTATTTCACACAGGCGAAGAAATGTGCAGAGTGTGTATTTGTGAAACAGAAGGCGAGCTGTGTTTTCCTCAGGCAGCTCCGATAGTGGCAAAACTTTGTATTTATAAGTTGAAGAAGCTGATTTATACGGTTTAATAAGAGCTATGTTTAAAGGAAATCATTGATGAAAAAGTAGTGGGAGAAGATCCAGGGAAACACGAAGAAACACAACCTCACACATATTCCAGCATGGTTTGTACCAAGGTGTAAAGATGGAGTTTTTGCTTAGTTCCCATTTTTCTAACCGTATTGGGAAAGGCATTAAGAAAATGTTCTGAGAGGAGCTAGTTACGTTGATAGTGCTATTTTGGTAACTGCAATATTTTTTCACTTGCATGTCAAAATGTCTCGAGTTTTGGACATGCAAAAAAGCAAGGCAGCCCCGTCCATGAGACATGTCAGTGTAATTCAGTGCTTGGATGACAGTTGCTACCGGTTTAGATTTTATGGGTTCAGGAGTAAAACGGTTCATTAAAACCTGCTGCTGTGGAATTTGGAGAGGAGAGGCTTTGGCAAAAAAAAACTGGATGTTTTGGATGGCCGGGTGTTTACTTCTAGGTTTGGATTTGGGTGAGCTGACTGCTTTTTGGCATTGTCTACCCTTGCATGAGTATTACGGAGAGATTGCCCTGAAGGCTGTCCCAGAAGTACGCTGCTGGGATTGTCCAGAGGGTGGTTTTTTTAAGAAAAATGTGTAAGCAGTTGAGCAGCCAGCAACAGGACGGTGTCATTCACCCAGAGCAAGGAGTAAAATTGAGGCTGAAGCACGAGTGTGGCGGGAGGTTGTTTTTGTTGCCCTGGTTAGACCGACACTGGAAACTTTATTTTCGGCACTTTCAGAGATAGCATCTTTGTATTTCCTCTTCAACTGTCTCTTCCTTTTCTCTGCTTTGCATTCGTGTTGTTGGTTTGTTTTTTTCTCTTCATTTGCGTGCATCTCACCTTCTCTTTTCCTTCCCCTTCTCACCTTTCCCATGGTTTGCGATGCTTTGAGGCAGCACCCGCTGGAGGGCGACAGACACCTTTCCTCCCGGTGGGGTCCCTGTGTTGCCCCGCGTGTGGGCAGGGACCCAAGCCCACAGCCCGAGAGACGAAAGGCCGCTTCTCGCTGTCATTTATTAACCTGCATTTTTTTTATTGTGCGGTCCCAGGGTTATTTTCTATCACACCTTGCAAAAAGCAGGAGATTGCAGATGGCACTGTGATATTTGGAGGTACTGGGAAGGTGGTTGCGTGCTTGGGGGTGCTAGATCAATATCCTGGGTTTCTTTGTTTGTTTGGGGAGTTTGGACTAGAGTCCGGTATAAATTTGGAATAATTCAAATGCTACTGATTTTAATTTCATTTTACTTTTCTGTAATTAAGAGCAAAATGTTGTTGGTAGTCACCAAGATGTAGCTCTGGAGGGGTTTGCCTTGATGTTTCTTAAATGGCAGAAGTGAAATGATTGGGCAGTGGCAGGAGGCTTCAGTGCATTTGAAATCTTGTGTGAAAAGAGGTACAACAATGCTGGGGAAGATAGGAAGACACTTTCAGTCAGTGTGTTCTTTCTGCATGGTGCTTCTGAAAGCCCCTGTGCCTGAGCATAGCTCTATTTGTAAAACCTCAGGGATGAACTTGTCTTTCAGCTTATCGTTGCAAATATTTCAGTGAGTTTTCCCTTAAATCAATACTCTGCATAGCCAAGACTGAGCAACATCTTGGTGGCTTCCAGCCAAGTCCTGCTGGCTGGCTGTTTCCAAAGAGACTCTCAGGCACAAGCCTTTCAGTTGGTCTCCAGGGCAGTGATGCTCCCAGGATTTTCCTCAATGCACCTCAAGACTCACCAGCAAACCCCTGTTATTTTAATTTTGTCCTGTAGCTTTAACCAGTGCCCCAGGGTTTGGATACAAACTGCCAGTTCCACCAGTAAGGGGAGTCTCCCTACACTGGTGCCTTACCCAGGCATTTAATCACGCTGGCAAATGACTGAAAAGATTATGCTGATTTGTTTCTTTTAAATTTAACCGTATTACAACACATAAAAATGGATGGGAAGCCATGGTAGTTAAAGCCTTTTGCAAGTAATGCTTGTTTGATTGGTCATACTAATAAATTGTAGATCGTTTAAGAAGTGCAGCTTTGAATAGATTAACTACTAGGATTAGTGCCTTTGACTTCTCATCACTAACTTCACTTATGTGAAAGGGGGACTGCTTGCAGGACTGGGTCCCTGGCATTTGGAGGAAAAGCATGAGGATGAAAATTTAGTAATTTAACAATTGTTGAATTTCTCCCATAAATGCATACTTACTTGAATCCTCAGCTGTTGTAGTGCCATGGATTTAATTGATTTGTGCTAGCCGAGTATCATCCCAAGGCATGTAAACTCTAGGCAATACTCTTTAAATTACTTACAGAGTAGCTAATATTGATATAAGATAATGTAGTAGGAATTAAATGAGACTGCTGTTGTGCATTATCCTTCCCCTTGTCTGCCACAGCCAGCCATTGGAAGGGCTGCTACCATGCTGCCAGTCTGTGATTCTGAAACTGCAGTGGAGTCAGCATCTGCTGCATTTCTTTCAGTCTCTTTTTTTGGTGTGTCTACATTCACACAAACAAAAAGCAGATTGGTACCAGCCCTAAACCCTGCCCCAAGAGCATCCACAAATCCCTCCAGCTCAGCTGGTGGATGGGGAGTGTGAATCAAGTCCATGTTCTTGCCAGCCAGCTGTGGGTGGGCAGCAGCAGGCGGATGGCATGAGGCTGCACAAGGGTGGTTGGTAAAACCCATGTGCTGCTGGGCAGGCTCGTTCATTTTAGCAGTTACTGGATTTCCTGTTGTGGTTCTTTGTTGCCCAGAATGGTCACAGCCTCAGAGAACGCCTTCACTGCCATGGCTGCAGGACTTGGGTTTGAATGCAGCTGGTGCTAGAGTGCTGGCATGGAAAAATGATTACGCAGTGCCAAAGTACAGCAGAAACACTCTGCTTTAGGGTGTTGGGGTAGGTAGGCTGCCCACAGGTTGGAGGGCAACCCATACGTAGAGCTACAGGGCTATCAGCGAGCTGGAATGCAGTTAAAAGTTCTTCCTTTTTCTTCAGGTCACGTGGCATTTGCATTTTATTTCACTGCTGCAGTTTCCTTACTCTTGAAACATATAGGCTTTTTTTTTTCTGTTTTCACTGAATGAGATAAGAAATAATCTTGTTTGCCTTTGTAGTGCCTTCTGTGTCTTGATGTTCTTCAAAACTATAAGCTCACACAGATGAAATTCAGAAAACACTATGCATGATAATGTTAAAACATGCCTGACTTTTTGTGGACCCATTTTTTTTCTTTAAAATATTTTTTTTGCCTTTTCTTTTTCTTTTTTTTTTCCAAACAGGAAGAGAATATCCACTCAGGAGAGACTCTTCTTCATGTAAGTGTTATTTATGCTTGTTTATGAAATTACAAAAGGGTTATAAAGATGATTAAAACGTTCCAATACTGAACATTTGCCATCTGTTCGTAGAAACCAAGTATAGAGCATGTAAAAATAGGCTGTAGTTATACAGTAATAATGCTCAGCAACTGTTATCTTAAATCTATCTATCTGTGCAGTTCTTCTGTGCATAACACTGCAGAATTTAGAAACCATTGCAAAGCACTTTGCAGACATTTAAGCAGCATGCCTGTAAAGTTGGTGTGTAAATCCTGGAGGGACAGTATTAAAGTGGTTTGCCCACAGCAGAGGGGAACCACGGGTGAGGGCTCATTTTAGCATCCCAGAGTCCCTGGTCCCCAAACCCTGTGACAACAACCAGCTTCTCCACCTTGGATTGTACAAAATCCAAGTTCTGTCTGTAGAGCCATTTGTTCGTGTGCACATGTGCTACAGCGTGCATGTATACGTGTGGGTAAGAGAGAGCGTGTGTACGCCCATTTGGCCTCAAATAACACAGAGGTATTTCAGGCCTTTTCTACAACCTGTGGTGATACCCTTTAAAATTAGACTCAATGCCTCTCTCTGTTGGTGAATACTGTTGCAAATGTATTGTGAAAGCATTTGGCTCCAGGCTGAACGCTTGGTCTGCATGAGCCCAGTACAGTATTCCTCATGGGACAAAGAAAGCTGCACGTTGTAAAAATCCAACAGTTTTTCTCCACATCACCTACTGACATGGTTTGCTTGCAGATCTCTGATTTGAAAACTGAGTAGGAGAGTAAGCTCTGCTCTGATTAGGAAATAAATCTGATTAAATGTTTTAAGGGGCTGCATAGATGAAGATTCTCATTGCCTTAGCGCAAACTTAGCTTAGCAAGGAAAATGACTGCATTGTTCCCAATGCAGGGCCCGCTTTGCATAACTCCGAAGCATGTACTGTGTCAAGTGGCATGGCAAGCCCACGAGCGCTCACGTCAGGCTGATTTCCCATAAATCAACATTTTTTTGGAAAAATAACATATATCTCTGAATTGCAGCACTCCATTATGCTTGCGTAGCAACTGCTGGTTAATGAGTAGCAAAACGCCGTGTGGTAACAAATGTTTTTTTGCTATTGTTGAGCTGGAATGTTAGTTCAGCTTCTAGATAAAAGTGGCTTGCGCAAGGCGCCCTGGTAAACCATGATTTCTGTGGCTTGTATGGTAGTTCTGTAGGCAACCGTGGTCTGCTGTTCCCCTGCCCTGTGCTTCCCTTCATTTTCCATGTCAGCCGGGAGGTGGGGTTAGGTAAAGGCAGGGAATTGGCGGCCCTTTGAACCCAGCCAAGCACGAGCGTGAGGCCCGTTGCCAGTCAAGCATCTGCGGCAAACACTCTTTATTCCCGTTGTGTTTCTAGCAGAAACGTTGTAAGACACTTCATTTAATAGCTTTAAACTGCAAGTGTTCTTTGGCTGGTTTTATGGATGTCATAGAGCAAGCTCTCTGAAGAACAGACAGTAGTAAGAGAAAGAAACCCCCACAAAGGATTAAAGACTCATCCTTTCCTCTAGCTGGAATCCTAGCTGAGACTAGATCAGGAGTCCGTAGCCTTGAGAAGGTACATCACCATTATTAAAAGGCAACAGAGAGGGAAAAATTCGAGAAGGCTTTTGATTATTGCCATTTTCATGATGAGTATTTCATTACAGTATGGGAAATTCAAAATGTGCTTCCCAGAGATTTTAAATGGGAAACAGTGAGGGGGGAAAAATCACCTTTAAAAGAAGAAGCTCCCAAATAGAGAAGAACCCAAACAGATGAACCCTACAGAAGTGACTGTATGGTGTCTGGAAACCACAGAATAAGCGTGCAGCCCAGTGCAGCACAGGTCTGAAGAGTTTTCTCTGGAGATTTCACTATCACAAGCAAATAATCAGGAGCCTCCTAAGTCTGATATATGTGCTCCAAAACGAATGAATAATGAAAGGTTTGTGGTTCGTAGGCCATTTGCGGTGCAGCCTTCCATCACCTGCTGTGGCTTTTCTACAGCTAACGGCGAGCTTTAAGCATCAGAGCCTCCCTCTTCTGGTTCTGTGCATGAAATATGACAACTTTGACTCGATAACTCTACTCGTGCCTGTCTATGCATTGGCTCCCTTTGGCTTCTTCAACTGTGTGGGTTTCCAAGAGTTAAGCTCCAGAGACGGGGCTAGCGAGGCTGTTGCGAGGCAGCAGGATCCTGAGGCATCAGGACAGGCACCCTGGCCTCTGCCCGCTGAGGTGGCGAATGCTCAGTGGGGATTAACCCCTCGGGCCTGCACATTGGACCGGGCACCGTGACAGGAGGTGGCCGCTGTGAGAAAGGACTCTTTGTGACAATAACCAGCCTTATGTAGTTGTAATGATAAGAAAGGGACCATCTTATTGTAGTCACTTTGCGACAAATACTACCACAATTCATTACTTTCCATCAGTGCCTCATCCTATGGAGGAATCACCACTGCCCATCTACATTGAGGAGGGGACAGAAGTCCCGATTGGTGAGTGCAGTTGGGATGGGTTATTTTTAAGGGGGGGTATATCGTACTTGGGTTTTATATTCCTCACATGTGTATACCCGTTTGTCAATGAACATTCTAAGGCTTGTTGCAAATGTTTGTTTTTTTTTGTTTATTTGCTTTTTTTTTTTTTTTAATTTTAATTTCTTAATACAAGTGTATTTTAGAATTCTTGAGAATTGATATATGCTGCTAGTGTTGGTTTCCAGCTAATCATGAAGCAAAGTATGTAATTTATGCAGCAACTTCCGTGCAGGATCTCTTACCAAAGGGCCATGAGTATCAGAAGAGGTAGTTCCCGGTTCAGCCTTTGACCTCGGTGTTGAGATACTCAGAATATTCTGCCAGTTGGGTCAGCAGTTTTTGCCCTGCTGACACTGTCCTGCCCAGCAGCATGACGCTGCATACACGGCTGAATGGCCAGGAGAGAGTTACAGAGGTTTGCTGTTACCTGTGCTGCCCATCCCCAGTTCTGAGCTCTGCTGCAGGTCTGTTGTCACTGCATGGATCTATAGACTCGCTTTTGTTCTTGTTTTATTTTGTGGTGTTGGTGTTTTGTTTTTGTTTTCTTTTAAATAGATAAGCAGTCTTTCAGATTACCCATAAAGAAAGAGACTAACAGATCAGTAAGTGTATCTGTGGTGATCTCTTTGGACTATAGAAGGCTGTGACTGCATCATTTCCAGAGCCACTTATTCAGCCAGTTCTTGGATGCATTCAGTAAGTGTGCCTTGGCTACCACCTGCAGAGTCTGCACAGTTGAGCAGATGTGTCTCTTCAAATAACTTTTTCTTGCTATACATCTTGAATTTTTCCACCCCTGCATTTATGCAATACTCCTTGTCCTACTATCTTTTGAGCTAGATTAATTACCTGCCTCTACACATACTACCTTAAAGGTATTTATAGCTGGATCTCAGCCCAGGAGTTTTCTTATTTATAGACTATATTAATTTATTTCTCTTACTCTCTCCTTAGATTATTTTTATTGTCCTTATTTGTATTTCCTTTATTTTTCTATCTTCTTAGTAATCTCTGGAGACCTGAACAGCTCACACGGTGGTTGTTTTGACATAGCATTATGCTTTAGATTTCCATATCATCCCTTCATATGTACACATCCAAAAATATCTTAGCTTTTGACCCTTTCCTGCATCACTCAGAAGCATCACACATAGAAACTGAATTATGTGGCTAGTCTTACCTGCAGTCACCTTTAGGTCTTTCTTGGGTTCACAGCTTTGCAGCCAGCTGTTATCAGGCAACGTCACTGCTCTCCTGAGATGTAGGGCTTTATACTTCTTAGCAGTAAATCCCCATCCCATTGCATGCCACTTACTGATATTATGTAGGACTGATTTAAGATAGTACGCCTACATGATTTTAATGCCCTGGATTTTTTTCATTTACAGAGAAGTTGTTGCTGTTTTATCATATATAGAGCTAAGAAGTACTTAAAATTTTGTATTTTGATACCTATTACATTTGTTTTCTATATATTACTCCAAACACCTTTCCCAGTTCCATCATTCTTATTTGCATACTTTCCCCTAGTTTTCTTTCCTCTATTTATAATTGTAATGTTAAAACTGACAGGCTTAGCTCTCTCTTTTTCTTCATGTTTTGCCTTTTCTTGTTATGTAGTTAGTATATTGTTGCTGTATTCCTTCTATGCATGGTACAATCTGGTCTATCCCACATTACAGATAATGTGTTCCTTACCTCCTCTAAGTGTTCCTTACCTCCTCTAAGGCTGTAGTCACATGAACATCTGTCCCCCTTGTAGAACCATTAGAGCTAAATTCTGTCCTGGACCCTGGTATTTTCATCTTGTCTCTTCCTGCACTGAGGAAACCTTGACTGCTGAGATGGTGGTATCTACACAAAGAAAAAAACTATACAGTCAATAACAAAAGCAACCAACCAAAATAAATAAATAAATAAATAAATAAAAATAAACCACCATATAACAAAAAAAAAAAAAAAAGGAAAAAAAATAAAAAAGAAAAAACAGCCGTGATAGTTTTAGAATATATTTTTTTAGTGCTGACATGAAGGAGGTTGGATCAGGCTCTGAGATTCAGCAGTAGCTGTGAAATGCCCAGATTGGGTTGGGAAGGGCATCATGTTCATTTATTTTAAATAAACTTCTTGACTGTCAACACAGCAAGTTGTAGTTGAGGGAGGACGAGTGGAAAAAGTAAATGATACGGAGATGAGAGGAAACCACAAGCTCTAAGTTTGGTATTTGAATGCCCAAAATGGGTCAGGGCTTTTATAACAGTTGGGTGCAGTTATCAATCATCAAGCTGGGAGGTCAGCTGCAAAACTCTGGTCTGCGCCAGAGTCTCAGTTCTGGTCCTACTTTCCATTCAGCTTACCAGAGTGATCCAGAGTGAGGTTATCTGCACCTGCACAGAGCAGAATAGGATCTAAAAGAAATCCTTTCTGAATGTAGGCTGGAGAAACATTAAAATGTTTCCTCATCTAAAACACATTTTGGATGTGCTCTGGATGGTATATGGAGTGCACACGATTCTGTCCCAAGCCTGACTGATAGCAGTAGATCGCTTTGTAGCTTCTGTATCTATGAAAAAAATAGAGAAATCAGTAGGTTCTTTCAGAGTCTAAATTTAACAACCCTAATTATTTCAAGCAATTTAAAAAGGAACATAAATCTCACTTGTTTATTACAGCTGCTTCATGAAAACAGCAGATACAAATAATAGCCTATAATGAAAATCTTGCTAACACTGTCATGAATTAACCAACAAAAGAACTGCTGTATGGGATCTGGCCAAAGGCAGCATTTCCTTCTCTGGAGGGAGGGAATTTGCGTCGAGGAGAAGGTGGTTATTACCTAAATGCTGTTTTTATCTCCTTGGGTGAAATGAAGACATTGACATTTCTGCCTAGATGAATAAGACTTTTGATTGGAAAATAGTCTGAGCTCTACATACTTTCTATGTGCTTTAGCACTTCCTCAAGTACATTCCTAGAGGAAGGTAGGTAAGCTAGATGCAAACAAACATGCAAATAAAAATATTTATGAAGAGAGAGAGAATATTTTCTGAGCAGTAGCAAGGAATATACGGAATAACAATAAAAGGGTGCAGTTCAGTTGCTGGCAGACTGCTCAGACACCGTTTCAGCTGTCTTCCCCACAATTAAGCAGTTCAGGAGGTTCAAGGTGAAGAAATAGGCAGAGCAAGCCACTGTTCACCATCACCAGTCATGCTAAGGTCATGGCTGTATTCCCCAGTCATTGTTTGGAACCTCTTGAGTTAAGCACTGAAGAAAACACCCCAGGCCAGACGGTCCAAAATTACATTTTATAAAACAAAAAAAGCAGGAACACAATATTTGTACTGGCAATCATTGTATTTTGGGCCGTACAGAACATCACTGAGGGAATAATTGCCTCCTCGGGGATCAGGGAGCAATAGAGCTGTAGGTTGAGATGTTTGTTTATGTTATTCCTTCCAAGTCACATTTTGAGATGTTAATGTTGTTTAATACCGCCTGTCAAATTAGCTGCAAAGACATACAAATTCAGGATCTAATTCCCCACTGATTTACTCCAGCGCAGCTTTGTTGAGTCCAGCGGCATTGCTATTGCTGTATCCTTGTGTAAACAGGGTCAGAGCCAGACACCTTGTTCAGGGATCGGTCCTGCTGACCTTGAAGCCTGTGGCACTGCTGCTGTAGATCTGAGGCCCTGCGTAGGCAAAATCCCAGTGGCCTGCTGCTGGTCTTACTGCTCCACTCTTGCTAATGAATAGCACTGCCTTAGTGGACTGTACAAGTGTATACAAGTGTTACACAGAACTTGTCTATATAGGATTGTTTCCTCCATTAAATTTTCTCAGTGTGAAGGAAAACTCCATTAGCACTCTGAAGCCATATTCTTTCTGTGGTAATCACAGGTTGTGCTGTAGCCCAGGCTCATTTGAGTGGCCTTGATAAGGGAAGAAGAATTTTCTTGCACGCAGTTTTCTTCTGCTGCTGCACAGACCCTGCTTTTAAGCATCTCTGATGGCTCATTAATGGTAAAAACTTTCTTGGATTTCCAGTCTACTCCTGCTTTGGGGCAGACTCACTGAAAGACAGATGCTTTGTTAGTTTTGTTTCCTCCCTTAGTAAGAAACTTGGAGCTGCCTTTTAAGCGGAGTAAGCATAGGAAACACAGCTTTCTCAGGCAGGGAGAGCATTCAACACCTTAAAGAGAACTGCCTTTGTGTCCATCTAGGAGGTTGCCTTCCCATGTTAGGGAAGAGAACCATTTCTGTCATACATACTTCTGGGTTTGCTCTTTCATGGGGTGCTGGCAAATGGAAAGCTTGATTTTTGCCAGGTGCTGAGTGCCTTCTGCAAGGTATTGAGTGCCCTCCTATCCTTTGCAGCCAAAAAGGAATTGATTGCTCTTGGCATCAGGCAAATTTGGACCCAGAAGACCACAGGTAGTATTTACCAGTTATTTATGTGCATTTGCATGCCAGAGGTTGTCTGAATTGATTTTCCTAGAATAAAAGAGACTTCAGGATTAATGGTACTTGGCCTGCTGCTAAAATCATTATTTTATATTTTGAAAATAATAATAATACAATAATAAGCATGACTTTTATTGCATTGCCATAGGGAAATTACCCTCTTCCCCCACACCCACCTCCCAAATCCCCAAATTAACTACAGCCCAAGTAACTAGTAGCTCTTTAGAGCCATTGCAAATGTGTGAGTGATATACCCTGAATGAGCACCACACGCCAGTGGCACAGTGAGTCACAGGACACATTGTGGAAAGCAATAATTGCTTGGCATGCATTGTAACATTCATTAGTTTTTTTGTTTGGTTTTCTTTAATGAATATGTTTTTACTCTGACAATAAAATCAGTGTTGTCTGATATGCTGACACCAGAGTTTGTTGCTTATTTTTTACTTAACCAGGAGCCTACCTACTTGTCACTCACTGCACACACCTTCTGAATCTGTTTCTTTCCAGCTACTTGTATTGTATATATGCAGTATCAGAATAAGAAGACTGAGCTTTCCATTCAGTATTGTCTTTTCACTTTGCGTTAATCCTCTTCTCCCCTTAAATCCACATCTTCTTTCTTTGTCTGATAGGGTAATTCAGACTGGTTATAAGGGGAAAAAAGTTCACCCTGAGAGGAGTGAAGCACTGGGACGGGTTGCTCAGAGACTGTACAGTCTCCACTCTTGGAGATTTCAGAGCTTGACCATCAGCAAACCAGTCTGATTTTGATGTTGGCCCTGCTTTGAGCAAGAGGCTGCACTACAGAAGTCCCTTCAACCTAAATTATTTTATGGTTCTGTTTAATGCCCGGTTCCTGTTCTGATTCAGCAAAGGCAATGTGGTATCATTAACTCCTTGCTCCCTGTTGGAGTCCACTGTCATTCATCTCAGCATAGAACAGGAGTGACCTCATGAAGGTCAATGAAGTTACAGAAGTTTTACTCATGGAGGATCAAAATCAAATTGTAAATGGTAACCTCAGATGAGAGGAGTACGTGAAATTTGTGTATCTCTGCATTTAGTTGGAATTTTTATCACCACCTTCAGGAATTGCACTTGAGATCTCTTTAAATCTTCATTAGGTGCCAATTGAAGTTACCAGTTAAAGAGTTTCATACATAATTATATCAGGATGATAGATATTTAAAAAGTAGAGATCATCTTTTTTTCCCTTTCCGCTACAAATCTCTTTCTATAGCAGTGCAGCCTCAAGCAGTCTTGAAGAGAGCTCTGGGGTATTTGGGATTTAGCGAGTCACCAACTGGCCTCGCTGTGCCGTTACGTGCTGCTCTCCTCGTGTGGCTGAAGCCACGTGAGGGACTTAATGCTGCACAAAGCATCTGCTTCTCAGCTGAACGCCTTCCCAGCCCTGCAGCTGTCTGCCAAAGAGCTGGGGATGTGCAGAGGGGCGTCTGTGAGCTCTACAGGACAGCAAATTCTCATGTGCTGGTCCATATGCAAGCAAAAAAAATCCTTTTGTCAGAATAACTTTATTTTAATGGTGCTTAAAGAAAGCAAAAGCATGCTGAGATTCACCATATCTGTTCTAGGGAATTTTCAATACTGATCTGCTTCCTACATAAAAAATGTAAGAGACCTCCAATTGCTAGGAAGAAGAAATACGGCAATAGTTTTATGGGGTTGCTCTTTCCATATAATTTACCCAGACAATTTGAATTTCTCTGTATCTTTATAATCAATAAGTATGTTGCTTATGCAAACAACTTATTTCCCCTCAGGCTTTGTCAAAAATGAAGCTGACAAATAAGGTTACCTTAGTGGATGGAAAAAAAGTGAATACAGGCAATCAAAAGAATTTTTTGTCCCTTGTTATGCAAGGCAGGATTTGAAAAGCAAGATTTAACAGGACAGACTTGCTTTCATATACTTTTTCTAGTGATTGCTGCCTTCCCTCCTTTGTGACTACATCAATTCTCTCTCCCTGTACCAATCCTCCTTTAAATGATGTACCAGGTTGCTCCTTCAAATGTGAAAAAGGTGTTGTGTCATGTAGAGGGACTATAGATAGTAGCATAAGATACTGTTAATTACTCAGTGGGGTTCAGGATTTTTTACTCTTCCACTCTTCCTACAGTAAATACAAACTAGAGATTGCAAGTCCGACTCAATAGACAGGATGATACTCACATGAGGAATATAAAGTAATACATGTGAGTGAATCACTTGCATTTGTGCTTCTACAAAACTATCAGAATTTCACATAGCTCTTACCTGGTAACAAAAATCTAGACAGGTAAACTGAAGGAAGTTCTCTTGCTTTCTATCATCAGCTTACAAATGGAGTGTTTTTATGGCTCTCTCAGCTGTTCGTCACGTACCCATCATTTATGCTGGAACTGCAAACAGTTTTCCACCTGTCTATTTATAGCTCTTTTGCACATGAAAAAAAAAAAAAAAAAGTAATGAAAAACAATTGTAGTCATGTTGAAAACAGCTTTGGATATTAAAGGTTAACGTGCCGCATTCGTATCTCGTTGTAAGCATTTTCACTTACATGAAATTGCACTAAGAAAGTATTCATCCTCGATGGTTCGGCTTTATGAACTGTGTCTGAACTGGTAAACAGGAGTAGGGTAAGTTTACAGTAGTCAGGTTAGGACTATAAAAGCAACCTGCAATGAAAGCCATCAGCTGGTATTTGTTTGAAAAGATAAGAGAGAGAGAAAACCGCTCATGATGTTCATATAATGTCATGCTATATTTGGGAATGCTTACCTGCAAAAGCCAGCAGAAAAGCAAGTGCCTGTAGCCCACGGGAGTGACACTGGTGTGAAGGTAGGACTGCAGATATTCATTTTATACTAGAGTCAGCCTCGCTCTTACGAAATTCCCTGCACGGGCAGCAATGCCAGTGTGAATTCAGTGGGGCTTTTGTCCAAGTAGTGTGTGGGATCAGGATGTTGTTTGTGCTTGGTGTGGGCTCGGCACTTTGCAGCCCATGGTATGCAGAAGTGGTTTATATGTTCCTTTCCTTAGAGAAGTGGAGTATTTGTTCTGGTGCTGTCTGGTTTTCATATCTCTTGACATAAAAACGATCGCAGCTCTCTGTACTGATGTCAAAGGGCATCTGTGGCTAGGCAGAGCTGAAAGTACACCTCAGATTAGAATTCGTCCCGAATCGTGGGATGTTTCCAAGTATATTGGTTCAGTGATCAATACAAAAGTCTTACTTCAAACTGGGACCATCAAAATAGATGGGAAATGATCAAGAATTTGTGATTTTTCATGAAATTATGCCCATGGAGAGGCCTGTAGAAGCTATTGATCTCCCTCCTGACGTGCCCTCCGTGAGCACAGCCGTGGTGTGGGGGCTGCCAGCTGCCTTCAGGAGACAGAGCTATGGCTGGAGCCTGTGCCAAGGCTGTTCTGGGATTCCACAAAAAAAATGCCAGCATCCAGCCTTGCAAGCAAGCACCTGGCACCAGCTGCACAAAAACAAATAAACACCACAATGTCTACACAGCTTTTTTTTTTTTTTTTTTTTGTGAAAGTCACCAGTTCACGGACCTGTTTTGCAAATTTATGTTCACTCTCTGAGCTCGTTCATCAGCTTTGTCACTTCTGCTTTTAGCATATCCTCTACAGAAATCCCCCCCCTCTCTGTTAGGTCTGCTGTATCAGTAGTTTCAGATTCGTTTCCTGTGTGAAACTTCATGTGCTTAAAGTTTCTGTTCCATTTTTTTTTTCCTTGAAGAGAAGAAAAACAACAACAATGAATTAAACCTTGGTGTGCTTAGGAAATCTTTCACAGCTGATGTCTGTGTGCAGTGGTGCTCGGGTTGGGCACCACATCCACCTGAGTACCACAGCTCCCCCTCAGCCTGCGTCAAAGTCTTCAGCCTTTTTTTGTCACTGTCTCGTATTTTTGCTGATAATTGCTGCCAGCACCGAAATCAAGACCGAAATCAAAAGTAGCTCACTCTTATCATAAAGTTTTAGAGCTCATGGCTCTGTCCTCAGGGCTTTGTAACCTTGTCAGGCTTTATAGGCCTGTGGTGGGCCTAGCACCGTGGATCGCATGCGGGTAATGGCTTTGTTCCTGCTACAAGCTGGCCCGCCATTTTCCACCCACAGCGCTGTGTTGCACACAGCTCTTCCTTTCTTTAATGTGCTCTGTCAAAAATCTGAAAAACCAGGTATTGTGCAGACGGGTACAGGAACAAAGAAGAAGGAGGATTATTCTCCCCCACCAATGGTACTGGCACCTAGATTTGTGAGAACAAGGTGCTGTATGACCTGTTTTAACAGCTGCCGCAGGTGGGATGGAGTTCTGCCCTTGGTTTTTGTTTAAATTGAGATGAATGGACAGAAACAATAAAAAGTAGCTCTGTCTTTGTATTGACGTGTCCTAGGTAGATATGGCAACAGCCTGGTTACAAAGCAGATCAAAGCCTTTAGTGGGTATGGAAAACTTGGCTTGTTTTTCCAAAAGCATGTACTCCTGTATATATGTCTGTTTTCTTCCTATTTAGAAAGTATACTGGAAAAGCACAGCAATCTTCAGAAAATTGCTTAAGAAAAATTACTGAGCACTAGCATTGGTATACCCAGTAAATTTAGGACTAAATGTAGTAATTAAAAAAAAAAAAAAAAAAAAAAAAAGAACAGGTGAGGCTGGAATGATTTATTCCCAAGGGGAAAAAAAAAAAAGAAAAAAACACTTCAAAACAATGAATTCATACAATTAATATCTCATTTGCTTTACTGAATGGCTACTTTATTGTTTCTCTACCATGCACTGAGGCATGGCTCTGTTACGATAGCACAGAGAAGGCTCTCAGACATTAACATGCACTGTAAGTGTCTTGCAGATGTGTCACATAGAATCAATACATTATTAACCACATGCAAAAAATTCAATAGGCGCAGCACACAACACTGACTATTCAAGTTCATAAGCTTTGTGAGCGTTAAGATTTTTGTCTTTTTTTTTTTTTTTTTTTTATAGGAGGATGAGAGATGTCTTTTCATAGTTTCTGATGTGGTTCATTAGGGGCAGTAGAACTGGTTTAATCGACACTGAGACTTGAGAATTGCAGTCCACTGAGCAGCAGACCTTTAGAATAAAAAATAAGATACAAGAATGCTTGTTCCTTTAGTCAAAAGTTAGGTAACTGCAAGATGCAAGCTGGTTGAAAAGGTGAGGATGTGCACAGCTCACTGAGTCACCTTTGACAATGCCCTCACTTGGAAATCCATCACTTTGCCCCACCACTTGAATACACTCCTGCATTTTGTTAAGAGCCCTTTCTTAAAGATGAAGGCTTCGAGAGGTGGTATCATGCAGTGAATTAATGTTTTTTCACTTTGACAACAGGAGAGCTGGTAAAGCAGAGAGAGTACGCAGGGAAAGCAGCAGGGAGCTGGTGCTTCATTGCAGCCTATTGACAGTCAGGAGGCTGTTAGCTGGCACCCAGAGGCATTAAATTAGGTCAGCAGTTGGCTTCATGTGAACAAAACCAAGTGGTAACTGGATGTTCTCCCACACATAATTACCAGTACGGTGTACCAGGGATGAGCACTCCATTCATTCTTTCTCCCTCCACCAACCCTTTCTCTGTGGTCCTTTTTGCAAGAGTTGCCCTTGGGCTTTTGTCTGTGAGGGGAGGACAGAGCAGGAGGACAGCAGCTTTCTGGTGCAGGACACTTGTTTTCTCACTAGGATACAGGAGACACTGTGCCCACTGAAAAATTTTGGTAGGGTGCAACTCTGACCAGCGTGATCCAGTTTGCCTCGCTGCATCCCTTGCTCTTCTTTGCTGACCTCTGCGGAGGCCAGGGCTGACCTGGGACCTCTCCCTGGAGAATCAGGCTCTGTTTTCCATCACTCTGGGGCTGGGAAGCATCACCTCCACCTCAGCCCTACTGTTTAGGAACAGGATCTTGTTCCCACTGAAGTGTGACTACAGTGGATCATCATTCTCCTTTCCACCCCACACAACAGGAGGGGAGTTTTTAATTTCCTCCCATTGGGCACATCTCCTGGGCTGGCTGTAACTGTTTTATTTTTTCAGATGAACAAGTATAACAAAATGAGCATCTAGAGTATTACATGACTGCAAATTTTCTGCTGCTGAAATCTGAGCAAAGATTCAGGATTTCATAACAGTTCAGAGCTGTAACATGGTACCTACTTGAGGCATGTGAAGAACCTGAGTGGAAACACCACAGAGAAAAAAAATATGTGGGAAAAAAAGATACCTTTTGTCCAGACCACAACTGATGAAAAAGAAATTGCATTAAGCCCTGGGCTTTCCTTTCAGAATAGACTGTAGCTTTATGAAGGAGTGCATTTTCCTGCGAGAACGTTTTCTGCAGCAGATTTTCCAGTCAATCTTAGAAGGCTAAAAAATGGTGAGAAGGGAGATGGCAGAAGTTGGAGGGAAAACTGAGAAAGAAGAAAGGACAAAGAAAGAAGAAAGGACTGAGAAGAAGAATGGATAGATATTTAAATAAATACACACAGGGAAAAACAGAGGGATCCATTAAAGACAAAGAGAATATGGTTAGATGGAGTTCAGGCATTGTTAAGAAGAGAGTTAGAATATGCCATAAAAGCAGGGATATTGTTTTTCAGAAGACTTAGATATTTTGTTCGATGAAGCAGAAGGAACTGAGATACGAGTTAAGGACAATTAAGGAAGTCAGGTGCTCTTTGGATACTGGTGTGGCCTCAAGGGCTGCCAAACATAAGGGGTTTTTCTTCTGCAGATCAGAAAGACTTGCACTAAAGGCATAAGTTTGATCAAGGGGCTGTTTATTTTAATCATGTATTGATTGGCTTAACCGCACTGCTCCTTGAGGGAGGGAAAGCTGTCAACATAAAGAATTACAGCTTTCAAAGTTCCAAGTAATCCTAGGAAATGAGCCAAATATAATAAATGCAGTTTTATTTGGGACCCGATCCTACTACTGTTGAAATCAATACCAGCTTTTCCATAGCTTTCAGTGAGAGTTGGGGCTGCTTTTTCGAAAAACAATTCCTCTGATCCAGCGATCAGTGTAGCTGATTTTGAAATAGTCATGAATATGAATATGAAACTCAAAGAAAATAAAAGAAAAAAGGCACCAACCAACAGATCTAGAAAATCTCTGTTTTAAAGGGAGGTTGATTTTGTTTTGCAAGATATGAAAGAAAAAAATGGCAGAAAAATAAAAGAAATTATAATTTTTAAAGAGGTAGCGAGCTTAAGCAGGGTTAGAAAAATTAATTACAATGTGATAAACAGATGTCCTTCAAAAGCCATTGCGATTTTGTGCCAAGGAGAAAGCACTGAGGAGCTCAAGATACAGAGTCTTCTGCACAGGCTGAACTTAGTAGAAAAGGATCCTTGAAAGCAAAAGCAGTGTGTGTGCACATCATGGTACAAGAATAGTCCAGAAAATCAGCAGTACAGATGTGCAGTCATTCCTCAGGCAGAATTCCCATGAAGGCCGGAGACACTCTGAGTATGTACTTTGCTTTTAGTTTTGTAATGGAGGAAGAAGGTATACAATAAACATTCGGTTACGATTCTAGTCACAAATTCAGTATATCCAATCCCTATTCAAAGTTTACATGTAGTGACCAAAAAAGAAGTAGCTCATTTTCTGTGGTTTATGATCTTCAGATATGAGACAGGACATGCATTTTAGCATGCACAAATATTTACATATGTCTAACTGTGTGTACAGGCAGACCTTGATTTCTGTGTATCCATCAGGGTTTGGAAAACCACTTTTTTAAGACTTGATTTTTAAAGATTATTGAGTGAGGTAACATTGAGTGAGGTAACATCTGCGATGAATTTGTCCCTGGGGCTCCTCCTGGAAGGTGTTACCCTATGTTGGTCTCCTGTCTCTGGCTATACGAAGCCTGGAGTGGATCATAACTGTAATTCCAGAGCAGAAATTGAACAGTGTATTTTCAGATGTGTAATCCATGGGTTGTCTATCAAAAAAAAGTCAGCGGTTCAGCAGTAATGTGAGTTATGTCAGTCTGCACAAATGTCCGCACTGGTGGCCTTCCCCCATCTGCATCTCATCATCTCAGGCCTCTGCCCAGTGCCTCCCCTTTCCCCTACCCCTCAGTTTTTGCATGTTATGAAGGATTACATTTCAATGCCAGTGTTTTTTAAAGGGTATGGGTTATCTGAGGTACAGGCTGTACGTGCAAAGATATGATAGTTGTGTCACAGGAGATGACCCAAGCCGGGTTAGCTGCGAAACCTCTCTGCTTATGGCTAATCTTTTGGTATTTTCAGCTCACCACCAGGGAATGTCATGGAGGGCAGCAGTTTGGGTTGTCACAGGGGGTGCTCTGCGTGAGGAAATTCGTGTGCCAGGCACACAGGACAGACACGTGGTTCTCCTGCAGGAGGAGAGGAGCCCTTGTACCACAAGCAGGTGCTTGAGGCATGCAATGAGACCACGCTGGCTCCCTTGTTGTATTTTTCCACATTTTAGTAGCATCAGTTTGACAATCCATAACTTCATCCTCAGTTAAATAGGGTTTGTACCAGGGTAAATGAGAGCAGATTCTGGGCCTGGCTCAATCCGGACCCTTTCTCCCCTTGCTTTTGGGTCAGGCTGAAGCTGTTCAGCTGCACTCAGCCTAGTAGCATGCAGCAAAGGGCAGGGTTGACTGCTGCTTTTTATTTATCCATATTAAGTTCATCAGATGAAGCCAGAGCTTCCTGGGGCCATCCGAAGCTTCCTGGAGCGGGTACTCTCCCAGGCAGCCGTGTCTCCTGGAGGCAGCCGTGTGTCTCCGGGAGGCAGACATGTGCCCCAGACTTGAATCGCTCCTTTTGGACTATGTGGTTGTAAGAGCATTTTCTTACAATATATTTCCTTGGGGGAATCAGATGGACTTAGATCTCGGATACCATCCCCACTAAGTGATACAGTAAAAATAACCTATTATTCTCTGGTTCTGACCTGGGCGGTGACAACATATTGTTTCAGCATCTCTGTCAGACTATTTCCCTTAAGAGCCATTTTAACCTCACCCAGTGGGACATAACTAAAGGAAATGAAACTCCAACCCCATTAAGGAAAAAAGACAATGCCTTTCACTAAACAAACTTGATTTTCTTGGCTTTTCTTTGCCAAGGAGAATCGCCCGTACCCCCCACCCTTGCAGCCTTTGTAGACAGTTCCTGTAATTGGGAATGTCTGGGTGGACACCAATGGTTGGCAGCAAAGGGGGATAAATCCGACATCCCTTGAACGTGACATGGGCTGGGACTGCAGTCCCAGGTGGCCGCTTAGCGTCAATTCCTATGGTACTGGTCGACGGTACGTGCCTGCCAGCCACAGCTGCCGGCCCTCGAAACACAATCAGGGGTTTAGCAAGACTAGATCAGAGATACACAGCAAAGCTGGGCTGGTGCTAATTTTGTGCAGGTGTTAGATCGCTACTGTACTGTGGCCCACTATCTAGAGCTGGTGACTTGCAACAAAATCATAGTGGTCCGTCTCCTGGCACTCATCAGGTGAAGCACCGACCCCAAAAGCAAGCGTGGGCTTGAGGATGTGCCATTTGCATGCTAAGAGAGGGATCACTTTCTGTCTTTGCATGCCAGCTAAGGTTGGAACAAAATTTACATGCAGTAATTAGGTTTTCAAGCATATCCATTAATTTGGGGTGTCTTAAGACAAATTAGAAATCCCTTTTTAAAATGCAGTCCCACGCAGTTACAAAGTAGGTGTCTGGGGAGGCACCATCTCACACGTGGTGTGCAGGTAATTAGGACAAACCACGGGGTGATCGGCTTGTCCCAGGGAGAATTAGGGTACACAGAATGTGAAAAACTGCACATTCTGGGTAGCACTGAGTAACACCTGGGTCAAAGTCAATCTGCAGTGGAAAAGATTAGAGCCAGCAAAAAATAAATGAACAGCTCTGTATTGCAGGATAAAAGTAGACTGCAAATATTGCAGTCCTGGAGCAGGTTTTCATCTTGGAGGCAGCTAATGTCTGTAGTTCCCCTTGTTTTTTTTTTTTGACGTACAGGTTCTCCACATACCCAGTGCTCTGTTTTGGGGTATTTCCAGTAGCAGTCCCCATGGGGAGCAGTTAAGCTCCTCTTTCAAACCTTAATCCTGCGGGGTTCTATAAATGTATGTATCTCTGCGCCCTGATAAGCAAGTTTATGGCTGTCCCAGCAGTTCACCAAATAAATGAAAAACCAGACAGTGCCCTAAGCAGTAGATGTGAGTCGTGCCCTCTTTTGCACCCTTCCTTCCCCTGCTGATGAGCGTTTCGGTAACCCTTGTGAAGAACAACTTCCATGAGAGACCGTCCGAATGCCCTCCATTCCTGAGCCCAGAATAGCCTGTTGCCTGATGGTTATGACATTCTCCTGCTAGATGAAAGATAAGGATTTGAGCAGCACAAATAGCAGAAGAAAGTGAAATCAGGCCTTCCCCATGCCAGGTTGACATTGCGTTGGGAGCAGGATGTCAGTCACCTTGTAGGCACCTCTATAAAGAGAAGTACTTACACTTTTTTTTTTTACTTTTTTTTTTTTTTTTCTCCCACAGTCAATGGCTGTGGGAGAAAATGGATGGATGATACAGGGTGGTACCTGTCTGGGGCACGTAGTGAGATGCCAGTGTCCCAGGGAGGATAAAACTGTTGTGAATCCCTCCCAGAGGCACCTGCTATATCTCCATGCACAATACTAGGAGCACAAGTTAGCAGTTGTGGGTTAATTCCCCAAAGCAGGTAGGTACCTAAAGGCTCTCACAGAGCTGCCCTTACCACTTTCATTCAGTCACTGCACTAGTTGGTTTCATACCGTGTCTCTTAACAGCAGGCAGTAGGAGATCTTTCAGAGGAATAAATGTCCTGCCCCACACCCCTACAGTGGGTGATGGGGACCCACCACCCTCAGATTAATTTTCTCCTTCTGTGAGCTCTCTCTGCTGTTGACTGGGAGGTATTGCAGTTGCCTGTAACACCTCTGTGCAGCCAGCAGTGGCACTTTTTTTATTTTTTTTAAAAAAAAAAAAAAAAGAAAGAAAAAAAGTAGAAAGGCATAATGATTAGCACCGGGAAGATTAAAGTTCCTTTTTAGATCATGGCCTGATAGCAATTGCTGTCGCAGTAACTCCTTTGCAAAGACCTCGAGTATATCAGGAGGGAGAATATTAAGCTTCTGTGGTTTGCCAAAATGTTAGCCTTCTGAATCTTTCCATGGTGGATGGAAAGATTTACGGGTACAGTGATGCATATCTATCTCAGAATCATGTTTGGATTAAAAACTTCCTGCAGAGCTAATGTCAACTCAGGTTTCAGGTCACTGCTACAAGCTAAATCAGGTTAGAGATCAAAACCAGCAAGGAGGTAGGAGGCTTGCAGCTATCAACTGGGATAATCTGAGGCATGATTTTTTATGACTGCACCCATAATGACATGTACAAGCTGGGAATGGCTGTGGTCTGGAATAAACTTGTTGGTTTGCCTGGATCTGGTGAAAATTTCACATGCGTTTCAGCATCAAAATACCATGCAAAAATAACTGGTCAGATCCAGCTAAAGTCACTTGAGTTATATGGGGAATTAATTAGCTTTATATGTCTGAATTCTGCTTTAACATAAAGATTACTCACTGTTCCTAAATTGTTTTCATTAAGCAATCCACATAAAAAGACACTTGTTAGATGTAATAATCCTAGCTGTTATTATTTTACACAGTCTATGTTTTTTGTACATTATATATATAAATTATAAAGCAAGTTATGGTTTAATATGGTTTGGGTTTTGCATCAGGTGACTTAAGCCACTGGATTTTTAATTAACTAAGGAGCAATCATTCATGGCAAACTGTTCAATTGCATAGGTGCAATAATTGAATCTAAAGGTTTATTTTTGTCCATTTATTGATGTCAAGGGAAAACAATACGGTTATGAAAATGGAATAAACTGAAAAGATTCCTTCAGCTGCTGCAGGTTGATTAGGACAAATGACTTTCCATTCCAGTTTTTATGAATGTACAGTTTTCTGAAAGGTTTATAATACCACAGGGAAAGGAAATTGCAGGTAATATATGATGCAGGATGGCTCATAGTTGTTGGGAAATAGACGAAAATGGTTTTATCTGAAAATGTGCGATGTACTGTTCTGCTGTATTTCACTTCAACTCTTGAGAAGGAATCAGACGCAGTGATTTGTACCTTGTTATGGGCATGGAAACAGCCTGAGACATTTACCTGTGTTGCAGATAGAATCTGTAATAGAGTCAGGGCTCAGTAAGCCCTCTCACCGACGCAGCGTGCAGTCTCACTCACCTTTTGCCTGTGGCCAGCAGGTAGGCAGCAGCACCAAGTCCTTGCTGTCCCCTGCGTTGCACTGACAGCAAGGAGGTGACCACAGAGTCCCGTGGTGGTTTGTCCACCCTGGTCAGCAAAGGCAGCAGATGTATTTTCATATCTCAGTTTGATAAACAGCACTGTCTTTTATGGAACTGAGTTTTGTTAAATAGTTCATGCAGTGTTAGAGAGCTTTACCAGTAAAGACTGTTTAATAAACCCACCTTTTTTTCTTTTTTCTATTTTTTTTTTATATTTTTATGCAGAAAGCAGAAATATGGCAACAAAGGAAAAGCTTCAGTGTTTGAAAGATTTCCACAAGGACATCCTCAAACCTTCCCCTGGCAAGAGCCCGGGGACACGGCCTGAGGACGAGGCAGAAGGAAAGCCGCCCCAGCGGGAGAAGTGGGCGAGCAAGATTGACTTTCTGCTGTCCGTGGCTGGTGGATTTATTGGTTTAGGCAATGTCTGGCGGTTCCCGTATCTCTGCTACAAAAATGGCGGAGGTGAGTCTTTATTTCTTTCTCATGAATCAGTCTCTCTGCCTTGTACTTACTGTTTCCAGTGCCTTCCTTCTGTTTTTTAAAAAAGAAATGAAAAACCTGTTTTCTGCATTTTTCACCAGTATTTGGGAGAGATTATTTTATTACTAATAGCTTCTGTTAAAACTTAGCTATGGAAAAACAACAACAGCAATTTAAAATTTTATACTACTGAATCTTTTATGTTCTTTTATTCTGGTCTAATTGAGTCTGAGTTTTAACCAAAAGATATGCTGTTATTATAGACCAGTAGCCTAAGTCATGCACTGCAAAACCGGAGTAACTCGAAGTAAGGGAGTTACTCTAAGTTAATAATAAGACAAAACATCAAACAATGGTTTCTGTTAGATTTCAAAATAAAAGCATTCTCAGTCACGTGAAATTATTGTGTGCCTAACCCAATTGTTATTGCAGATTTTCATCTTAAAAAGGTAAGACAATGCCCTTTCATTTGTGTATATCCACTTCACTTACAGTGTTTGAATATGAGAAAAAGTACCTCCAAATTAAGATTATTAAATACTGATATTAAAGTAGCATATATGTTTCTTTGTTTCAGTATGTCTGATAACAAGTTTTTAAAACTATCCTGTGTAGAGCCACTCACTTCATCTCAATTTTCTACTATTATGTTCTCTCAACAGGTGCATTTCTTATACCTTATTTCATTTTCCTGTTTGGGGGAGGTCTTCCCGTGTTTTTCCTGGAGGTGGTGCTAGGACAGTATACCTCTGAAGGTGGAATTACATGCTGGGAAAAGATCTGCCCTATTTTCACTGGTTAGTACCTTTCGTTGTCCCTTACTGCTTAAAGACACCTCTGTAAACCTGATAACAGCAGTGCAATGTCCCTTATATCTATTCATTCAGCTATTTGCTGTAGTAATTGAAAGTATGATATTGTTTCCTGGAAAGGTAGAAGTCAGAGAGTCTGAAGGACAAAGTGAGGTATTGATTTTGATGCTATCATCTTGTTAACTGGCAGAGCTGTCAATAAGCAAGAAAGAAATTGCATTTTATGCCTTAAAAAGGCAACTGCACATTTGGTTCATAGGTACTGGAGAATCTGTTGTTTTGGAAGACTAGAGCCTTTTAAATGCCTTTTTCAGAAACCGTCTTCAAAATATTATTCTGGTCAGGAAATCAAAATACTTCTGCCATATGAAAGTTTATCACTGACGTCATCCGTTTATGACTGATATAACCAAAACCTGCACAGTATTTTGTGTAGAATTCAGGAACGGGACTTTCCTCATAACTGAGTTGGTCCTGGCAAATGGTTGTGTTTGTCTCCTGTTATTCAAGGGCCTTTGCCAGCAGAAAAATTACACAAAACCCACAGCAGTTATGTGTATGCCACTCTGAAAGTTAACCAGAATGAAACATCACAGACAGGTTAGCAACATTACTGAGGATGCTGCCTTGTGTTTAGATTACCCTCAACAGCCTGATAATACAGACAAAACTATAAGGAATATTTGCATTAAATAGTGGAGCACTCTTCTTTTACAAATCCCATTTGGAAAGGGTGAGGATTTCTTACTGAAATGTCTCTAGCTCTGCCACTGTGGCTGTTACAGATTTCTCTCTCCCCTTACATCACCCCAGGCAGCAGGAGGGGTTTTCTCCAGGGTTCACACTCCCACCTAATACTCAGAACGCTACTGAACTTGATGTAATTATGCTGCTTTAGTTCCATTTTCTTCCTCCTCCTCCCACTTTCGTGAAACCTTTTCTTTGGAGGAGGAGGAAAGAATGTTCCTTGTTTAAATAGCAATCTCCCAGGCATCCGTAAAGAGAAATTGTCACTCTAATAATGTGACTAACTGTATACCCTGAATGAAATGCAGCTGCATAGAATAAATACCACTTGCTCTGGTTGTTTTCACCTGTCATAAAGTTAATCGCTGGTGGTAATGACTCCTGTTACAGTAAGGTTTCAAACTGTAAAATATGAGGCAAGTGCTAGGGTAGCCATCAGAATGATGTTAAAGGGAACCTCATGGGCTTTTCATCCCCTTCAGAGTCTGGTCAATGTTTTTAAAGGAAAACTTTTTTTTTCCCCCCTGTTATTGCTAAATAGCAAACTACATAAACATTTTGGACATTAACATTTTATATACTAAAAGATTTTCAGAAAATGAGACTTTCCAGAGTCCTTTCATTTTGTATTTACAAAAATAGTGACTGTTTCTGACTTAGCTCCATGTGGCATGGATCTGCCAGTGGGGCATAACTGCCTAGGCAGGAGAGATACAGTTGTGGTATTTAATTAAAGCCTCCACCAGAACAGCATTCCACCACCTCCCTAAATTGTATAGGACTCAGACTTATCTGCCCGTAACCCTGCTTTTAAAAACAAACAGGGAACATTTTTTATCGTCAAATATTGATAGCAGAGTTAAACATTGATCTAATTAACCATAACAGCTAAAAATATCATGCTTCCTTTGCACAAGTGAAATTGGGGCAGAAACAGCAGCTTTTATGTTGATAGCTCTGGAATTTTCCTTTTTAACACATTCAAGAGTTGTCCTTTTTTTCACGTACACAGAGCCGAACCTGTCGATAAGCATGAGTGGTGCAGCCAAGCTGCCTCCAGGGAAGCTGCGTGGGGGGACAGTGCGTCGAGAGTGGGGTTGCCCAAGAAGGTACCCAAGGTGTGAGATGGTGTAGCTCCCAAATAAGCAAAGTGTGATGCCTTGACTTCCTTCTAATAAAGCCTGAAATACCGTTGGTAGTGTAAAGTTGGGCAGCCCTCCCCTTCAGTCCCAGCAAGCTGAAGCCTGAAGCTCAAAGTTGAGCGCCAGTACTAGTCAAAGGCAGTGGCAGGGCTGTGCTTATGGGTGATGGAATTGAGTTCAGTATCCAACAGATATGTGGTAGAGTGGGATACAAGTCCACAACATGGCAGGAAACAGCAATGGCACCAGATACTTGAAATCACAAGGCATCCTAAGAAGGAGTGGCTGTCACGTCTGTGCATATTTCTTTTTTCTTCCCCTCTCCAGGAATTGGTTATGCTTCCATAGTGATTGTGTCCCTTCTGAACGTGTACTACATTGTGATCCTGGCCTGGGGACTCTACTACCTGTTCCAGTCGTTCCAGAGTGTCCTGCCATGGGCACACTGCCACCAGAAGTGGAACACGCCAACCTGCGTGGAAGACACTCTCAGGAAGAACAAAACACTCTGGATATCACTGAATGCCACTAACTTCACCTCTCCTGTCACGGAGTTCTGGGAGTAAGTACCCCCATCTTCACGGCACCTTTGGGGTGCTTTGGTGGTATGCTGAAGGTCATGCCTGAGATTTTGCAGAAGTCCCATGAGGAATGTTAGATAGGAGATGAAAATTGCTCCAGGTGTCAATTGTTTCACCACCCTTTGCTACCAGTTCTTGCCCATCCTGAGACAGGCATGTAAGTCTGGGAGCAGTGGAGGAAGTCATTAGATGTATAACTGCATTCAGCCTAGAGAGTACAGGGAAACCTAAAAACCCTGTGCAGTTTCTGGTTTGGAGGAAATCTTGTTCCTTTTTTAGTAGGGATTTACAATAGAAACAGTGACAAATCACCACTTCTGTGGCTGCCTCTTCCCCAGCTGTTGTCATTTGCAATGCACTTTGTGAAGCTGTTAACATCTCTCTTATCAGTTTGACAAAGATGCAAGGCATTGACCTCATCAATAAAACTGACAGAGGTGTTGAACATTGTCGTGTATTGTAGGTTTCTCAGGTCATCTTTGTTACATCATTTTTCTCTGCAGTCTCAGAGGATATTCTGTTTTACTAGATTGTCTGGATTTTGTCAGGGTTAAGCTTCTTATTTCCATTTATTTTTCAAGTTTAGAATTATATTGCATAACCTATTTCTGAACAGGCATAACCTCGAATCTCTGTGTGTTTATGTAGTTGTCAAAACATAGCAGGAGAGTAAGGCACCTATAGGAAAACTTAAATCCAAAGGATCTGCATATAGCTTAGGAAGAAAATCTTTTTTATTTCTTGGCTTGAAGCAATGGTCAATTACGTGTAGAATAAGTTTCTAACCAACCTGACTTTCAGCATGTTTAAAGTCCAGTCTGGTTCCCTGATCAACTTGTACCTACTTCTCTATTTTTAAAAAGCAACTTCAGCCAATAGTCCCAGCAGGAATTATGTTCATGCCAAAGATATTTGGCATGTGTTAGGTTTAGAAAAAGTTATTATGAACTGGGCTAAAATTTGTATCACAAGAGCCAAAATACAATGTGCAGAAAGATCTTGGATGAGCTGTTTGTGGAAATGCACTGGTGACCAGTGTGAGTGACGGGGTGCAGGTTGTAAGAGCAGTTTTCACCATGCCACGAGCACTGTGTTTCCATGCTGAGCGACTGATAATTTCCCAGGTGATTTCCTCCCTTGTTAAGTATGGTGTGAGTTGGAAAATATTGGGGTATTTTGGGGAACTTGAAGGCAATTTATAGTAGAGGAGGAAGCAGTTCTCACTCCTTTGGACTCTCCCACAACGACTTTGAGACTGGGGGCCTGAATCCAAATGAGAGCTGCTTTGGTAGGGTGTCTAAAGGTCTGGGTAACCACACAGCAGATACATGATGGAGGGCCTTGTGCCAGGGCAGCCTGTTTGTGGGTTGGGGAGCACATTTGGTGTGGAGTTTTTAGTTAAGTTTCTTCTAACTAAATCAAGTTGCTGTCCTCAAAACTCCTCTTCAAGCTGAACCAAATCCTTCTGTAGGCACAGCCTTATGTGTAGAGTCAGACTGGAGGTGCCTGAGGCTGAAGGAGAAATCCTTGGTCCTCACAACACTTTCCCCTTCCCTTCATCTTCCATAAATTCGTGTCCCCTCACTGTTTCTTTAGTACAGTCAGAGCAAAGGTTGCTCAGCCATTAGCACTCATGGAGGCAGCTCTCCTTGCACTTTGCAGCCACTTTAACTTTTGTCCTCAAATAGCAGTTTTAAACATCGTGAACTTAACTCTTCCCTGGATTCGTGCCAGGGAGGAGTTTGGCTCCATACTACTACTAATACAGACATACTGTCCATAGCTCACTGTTTCATCACGACTGAGCTGTCCTTAACAGACCAAGCTGCCATCAGGACTCATGCCACTTAGAGAAGTATTAAAAATAGCTGTTCTCTCTGCATAAACAACCATTGGTGTCTTAACGTAGGGACAGAGATCATGCAGCAGCGCTGTAATTAAAGTAACGTAGATTTTACATGGCACAAGCAGTTTTTCCCCAGCCATGCTGCTCTTCTTGATGGTCCTGAAATTAAAAATAATCTCAAGAACTTTATGAGTACTTTGCTGTCATAGACAATGCCAGCTGCCAGCCAGCCAGCTACCCGCATCGAAAGGACAGGTCAATAAATAGCCTTTAACTGAAGATATCCATCTGCTTTGTGGCACAATTAATTCCAATTTAATTCAGGGGGTTGAGTATTTGGTTTCTGAAACCCAATGCCATTTTTATTGTGGGAGATTTATGGAGTATCCTCATCACAACTGCTTTGTAAGGCTAACTCTGCAGAGATATAATTGACCACATTGATGCATTAAAACTCTTCGTGTTGAAAAACACGTGTCCTTCTCAGCCTGGCTGGACATATAGTACAGCCTGACATTTCAGTTCATTTGAATTAATGTTCTGTGCAAATCACATGCTTGCCTGAGCAGCAATAAAAGGGGGTTAAGCAAATCTGGCTTTGTATCAGGGACTTACCTCTTGGTATCACATGCTTCAGGTCTTATTTCTGAAGACTTCATTTTAAAGCCCCAAACCTTAAAGGCTTACACACGTATTAATACATAAAGGATAAGTGTTATGGGGTAATTATGGTTGAACAAAACCTCTGATTGTCTGGTGCTGGCCAAGTGTTTATAAATATTGGGTAATCAGCAGACTTTATTCGTCCAAATCCCAAGAAAGACCATCACATGCTAATGGCATGTAATCCTGAAGGGAGCAACACAAAAACTAAACAAAATCTAGGGCAGCTGTCTCTGCCTTTGGGGCAAATTGAGAATTTTAAAAACCGTTTGATATTCTCCCTGCTTCAGCATTAGTTATTCTTGTCTGTCCAGCGTGAAAGGGTGCTTTGCTTTTCCTGGTATGAAAGGTCCTGTCTGCATTCACATAATTAATGAGCTGGAATATCCTTCAAGGATTGCATAACTCTCCTCATTTTATTTTTGTTTATGTTCTAGAGCCAGTTACAGCTCCTATTACATTTCCATATTGCACATCACTAAAACATACTAGTGTATGAACAAGGTTCGAGAATTCATGGCTGCAACAAACTTGGCCCCAGCCTGTTGCCCCATTGATTATACATGACTGACAGTGACAGCATCATAACTATAAATTATAATTGGCAACAACTTCATGCATAAATGGCGTGAAGTTAGTTGAGCGAGCGTGGCTAAATCTGAGCAGCAGTAGGCTGGGTAACAAAATTGAAGAGCTATCAGCGCAGCCCAGCTTCTGCTCCTTCCCAAACTTGAATTTTCAGGGTATCACAAATCCAGATTGAACACTTCTACTGCAAAAATATGTCAGTTTAAATTTCATGAAAAAAAAAAATAATTATTCAGGCCCCACTGGTAGTTCTGAACAGATTTCTTAAGGTATTTGGCCTCTGTAAGACAAGATAACCCAAGACAGAGAAAGCCAGCATGCCATTTAGTGCTGCCACGCCACAGAGAAGCACCGTAACTGGCTCTCAGTAACCCACTGGGCTGCCCGCTGGACAGGACTGCTGGTCATACTCTAGGTGAGATGACCTTTTGTTTTTAGTTCCCTAATAAAAAGCAACAAAATCTTATCTGAATGCATTTGTAGATATCCTTATTCCAAAATGTATTTGCAGTTAATTATTCATTGCTTCCTGAGAGCTAGCTCTATAGGCTCCTTTTTACATTTGAATTTGCCTCATAGATTGGAAAATGGCCATTTATTTTTTAAAAAGCCACAGAAGGTTACAGCTGAAGTTTGTCTTACAAGTGTATTTTCTTCTTTTGTATACGCACAGCAGGTTTTTCCCTGATTTCCTTAGGCTCAGGTGAACCAGGACTGCAACTTTATGCCAAATATTCATTACTGAGGGGTTTTTCGTAACTGTTGAATAGCTCTGCTGATTAGGGCAGACTTACCCTGTCTGGTGCCATTAGTCCTTTTCCATAACAAAGTGCACACACGTTCAGAGAGAATAAAGCATTTGATGTGAGAACACATTCACACAGGTAATCTGAGTGAATTTGGCAAACACAGACACAAAAACAGATGGATGAAGGTTTGAGTCCTATTAAACTGGTCAGTTCAGGTTTTTTTCCAAAAACTAATTGCAAATTTTCCAACAGTGATTCCATTCACTATTATTTCCTTGGTAGCTGAAAAAAAAAAAAAAAAAAGAAAGAAAAAAAAAAAAACACTTTAATTAATTCAGGGGAAAAACAAGCCACAGTGTTTTGTCTAATGCTGGATGCACATATGGAGCTGTGCAGACCACGCTTGTGAGCCTCATCTTGGTACAGTACTGCAGACTGCTGTGTCTTTGGTGAAGGATAATTGCAGATTTTAATAGTTGTCTGAAAACAATATTTACTTAACAACGTTAGGTAGCAAGTTAATGTATCTAGTCGTGGGCCAAGGAATTTCTGTCATGATTGAGGTCAAGATTCTCCTTGACTGCAAAAACCTTGCAGAAAGACTTCAGATTTGAGTAGGTTTATTTTCAGAGGACTAAGTTTGCTCTTTCATATAAACAAATAAAATAAGTAGCAGGTATGACGAGATCTGTCTGGTGTGTGAGGACAGTTTATGTTGCAGGAAAGTTAAAAAAAAACAAAACAGTTTTAAATCAGACTTTAATGATGACCCATGGCAATGACCAAAAGAGAGAAGCCTTAACAAATTTTCTTCTCAGGAACACATAGCATTTAGATGCTCTCTTGAGACCCGTCTTACGAAAGGAATCACTTTGTATTTATTAACCTAAGTGACAGAATAATTTACCAAATTCCTTGTGCTGGCTTAACAAGACCCTAGTGGCGAGGGTGCTGAACGTGGATGGGCAATGGTTGTGTGCAGGGCCACGGGGAGGTGACAGGGTAACTGCTCCAGCTCTGTGCTGCAAAGCTGCTCAGCTTCCCCGTGCTGCTGCTTCTCTGCCCTCTTCGTGGCAGTCACAGTAATGAACTGAAAAGAAGAAGAAACCTGGACACAGACTAATCACACATCTGTGGTGGAGCTGGGGTTCGTGGCGATGCCGGGGCAAGTTTGTCTCACATCTTTAAAGGTATCAATGCAAAAGCAGCAGCGCTTTGAGTGTTCAGAGGACTGGGATCTACCCACGTGTCTGCTGCCCCTTAGGGTACCGTCGCATACTCTCAGACATCACAGTGAGGCTCAGCATTAACTCTGCTCATGCATCTCTCTCTTGTTTTGTTTTCTTTTGTATACTCAGGCGCAATGTACTGAGCTTGTCCTCAGGAATTGAAGATATTGGTATTATCAAGTGGGATCTAGCACTGTGTCTCCTCCTCGTCTGGGTGATATGCTTCTTCTGCATTTGGAAAGGAGTCAAATCCACTGGGAAAGTAAGTGCTTTTTACCTTTTTTTTGATCAGTCTAGTTAGCAGATGTCAGGAATACTAAGAATTGCTGTTCTTAAAGATATTCTTAATTTTCTTCCAAAAAATGTGCATTTTTGCTCTGATCATCTCCCTTTGGAAAGTCATTGTCAGTGCCCAAAATGCTTGTGAGTCAAGTAGCCCTTACTGGAGTGGCATCAAGAAGCAGATCCTAGCATGTTTTGAGTACCACTTTGCCTCTCTGAGGACGAGCATCCCACTGGTGCATGTAATGATCTTGGAAGGGCTTAGGCTAACAAAGTGTAGTGCTCTACACTCTCTGCTCGTGCTCTCACACCAGCCAAGTTCATTCTCAGCGTAACGGGGTGGATGTTAACATAGCTGTGGTAGGGATGTTTAAGTCAGTGGAAGATGCTGGATGCATAGCATTTTTGAAATGCCACTCACTTACTGAAGAGTTCTGCGCAGACTTAGAAGACTAAACTTAGGTACTTGTTTAGAAACTCTGTCCTTAACAGAGATCCTGGATTATTTTTTTTTTTGATTTAGGTTTACCATGTGCTATTTAGAGTCATATTTTTCTCCAAAGGATAACAGTGAAATCATTCCTGAACCTCATCTTACACCACCGCAAGAAACAAATTATAGCACATCTTGGCAAGTCACTAAACAATTTCAAGCATGATGTTATCCCCTTGCATGCAGTAATGCTTTTAAACCTAGCTTCATGAGAAAAGGCTTTTGAAGCCATTGCATATGTGTCCCTCTTAACTTTCAAACCTGTTGGTTGGGGCAGTGTTTCAGGTAAATCTAACAGAGATAGACAGGCCTCAAGATAGGAAGTTCCGCAGTTTCTGGTCGGCTAAGTAGAAGGGAGAAACTTCGTTAGTGTCCCAGCTGAGAGAAAGCCAGAGTGTGAACTCATCTTTTACTAGACCCCAGAGAAGTCAGGAGGAGAGACCAAATGTGAACGCCTCAGTTGGAGAAAAAGCACCATTTAGCGGTTTTACCTTGTTATATGCTGCAGAATCAACCAGGAGACAAAACTCTTCAGGAAACCAGTCCTCATTAGTTCCACTGTTGACTAAACTACTTGTTTTACTGTCGTTCCTATCTTGCTTTCTGTGATTTTATCATGGAGCCTCGTTAAAATCATGCTGGTGCCTTATTCTGGATTCCCGCCAGTTCTGCCCCAAAGAAAAGCTCCCACACCTCTAAAGTATACGTTGACAAAAATGTTTGCTTCTCTGTTCCCACTGATTGATGTGACCCGATGAGGTGGTGGTGTAAGTTGCGTAGGAAAGGTGAACACAATAAATCTCCCACCAAAGCAGAGTGGAAGCACACATTGCTGCAGTAGCTTTGTGAGCCTGGTTTCTGTTCAGTAAAGGTTAAAGTGCCTCTGACAGATTTTCTAAGTTCCTCATGACACATTTTTTTCAGGTTGCGGTGAATGTAACAGGTTGAAAACAGGTCTGTTAAAAGCAGTTAAAGTCTTTTTGTAAGGCAAGGCGGGCAGTAGGAATTCACTGCCTCCTTTCCACGGGGTCTGAGCTCATAGGGTGTGGAGCCAAAGCCCAGGAAAACCATTGGAAAATCTCTGGTTGACTCCATTAGCTTTGGGGTCAAACAAAAGTAAACTGTAAACTCTAATGGAGGGCTTGAATTATTTGAGAAGTCTAGTTTACTTTAGTAGATCATTGTTTATAGCACTTCCCTGCTTTCGAGTGTGTTAATGGCTTTTTGGAGAGCAGGAAAAAAAAAAAAAAGACAGTTTTTAAATCTCGTAGTAGCATGTTGGACAAATAAACACAGAATCATGAAGAAAAATAATAGTTGTGCTTATGCTTTGAATAATTTGCTTGATCTCAAAAAATTCCTCCGGTGTTACACAAGAATCCTTACCTGGAGGGCAAAGGCCAGTTTGTAAATGCTGCGTACTCTTGTGAATACGTATGGGCATATTTTTCTTGTAAGAAACTCTGATTTATCATAGGCCTGGGTTATATTAAGAAATTAGAAGGCACAGAATACCCCCTTTTATTCATCAGCTTTTGGTGAAACTGGGCTGATGTGTAATGCATATTATTTGTGAGTGGAAAATATAGAAAGATTTCAAAGGGACGATTAAAAAGGGCCTATATAAAAAGGTTACCTTTCATTTTACAGAATCAGTCTGGCTCCATGAATTATTATGGCAATGCAGGCTTTGAGTTCTCCTGGTTACTCTCAGAGGACACACTTAAAAAGAAAAATGGTGCATCCCGGGAGCTTTGCTGTAGCTAAACAAATTCTGGAAAACAAAAATACATTTTAACTCAAGGCAGCAAACTGTAATTACCTGGGGTGATCATCTGACTCCATGAAAAAAGTCCTTTCTTGGACTGTAGTGGATCCTGACTGTAACACAGCAGTTATATAAAAAATGAGAGAAGCACTGATGAGCAAAGAAAACAAGATGTTAGAGGTCAAAAAGTGTGAGTCTAAAGATAGAACTGTCCAAATGCAAACTAAATCAGCCCTCATGCTAGAGATTAAAGCAAAGAGCTCTTTCATCAAATGAATGAGAAGATAACAAGAAGAAAAGAAGCAGACTGTTATTCAAAGAAAGAGGGAATAGAGGTTAAAGCTAATGAAGACATATTCTCAAAACTGGATGAATAGATCCTTAGTTTACAATAATGATGTTGCTGAATAGGCAACAAGGGCAAGAATAAAGTTATGGGACTGGAAATTACCACTGTTGAGGCTGATGCCAACCTGAAGTGCTTAATGTGCTCAAGCTGATGGGAAGGGAGATGCAGGAGCATGGACCAAATTACCTTCATCTCTGAATGAAGTCCCTCATGAAATTGCCTGTAGGGGTGGTAGCAAGGGAGTTAGATGCAGAGTGCCACAGCTGAATTAAAACAGAAGTAGTCCCCACATTGATGACCCCTCCCCATGCAGCAGAATTTCTGGCTGTCCCAGGGTGGGTGCTGGGAAAGTCCCAGCACTGTTTGCAGATAGGCTTACAAACTACTTTGCAGTTTTGAGGTTCAAATAAAGAATGAGGTGATGCTTCAGACACCTTCAGCCAGGGAATCTCTTCAGCTTCACAGGCAAGGTGCACTTGCAGTGTGAGGAAAACAAGTAGGGTAAAGACAGAATTTCTAGTGAACGTTGTGAGATATAAAATCCCAGAGGGGGGTCAGGATGAATGAACAAACCTGCATTTTCCCCATGCCTAAAGCAATACACTGCTTTGGCTCAGTAGGAACCAAGGGAAAAACTGCAGGTGGGAGAAGCCATTAAATTCAGCATAGCTCCCAAGGCACAGAAAGTCAGGTCAGGTCCCTTTTAGGAATGAGTGGGCTTTGAATTACTGTCACTGGATCTCTTTTGATTCTGGAGGTGTAGCACTGACTGCCACAGACTAAACGTACAATTTCTTTGTGTTGCCAGGTAGTGTACATCACTGCCACATTCCCATTCGTCATGCTCCTTGTTCTGCTCATCCGTGGTGTGACCCTGCCTGGAGCTGCAGAAGGCATCAAGTTTTATCTTTATCCTGATATGTCACGGTTAGCTGACCCACAGGTACGGAACCAGGAGTGGGGAGCGGGATGATTTCCTGTACAAAGGGGGATGGTGGAGGGTGATGGTGGTGATGTAATGGCAACAGATTTTTTCCACGGTCTTTAGAGGTCCAAATATAGCATGAATATTAATGCTGGGTTATATTTTCCAGAGATCTGCTTGAGAAGGTCACTGTTATATGTGTTAATGCATCTTTTCACGTGTATGTATGTGTGTGTATGCGTGTGTATTTTTTTTTGTGTCAAAGGATTCTGAGGCTGTAGACTCTATCCTGTTATACAATCTCAGCTTTCTTGTTGGTAAGGTAAGGGAGATGCATTTTTTTAATGAGGATAGTCTTTAGTTTCAAAGGAAAGAAACGTGAGCTTCACAGATGGAACAACAAACAACAACTGTGAGTACCAGTGTCACCTAGTTCCCACTCCTCAGTAGAAGGAGATTGGGAAAGAAGTGAATGAAATAATAGAAAAATTACAACCCATGCTAAGGTGGAAACAAATGCTTTTGGAGGGGCAGGAAATAGAGTTTGCTTAGCCTTGGGTAGCGGGAGATGGGCTTACTCTTTCTTTATAGGCTATGATTAGGTAAAGATTCCTGTCCATGTTCACAGAGTGCAAATATGGGACATTTCAGCTGCCTAGCATTGCTTTAGCCAATAATGCTATGTGAGAAATGCAAAGCAACCAACCAACCAACCAAAAAAAAAACAACCAGGGATCCTTGAAAATAATGAAATAATGATCACAGTGAGACAGAATATCTTTTTTTTTTTTTTTTTGCAATTTCTTACTACTGAGTATTTGCTTAAAATAAAACTTCATTGGTATCTAAATAACTGAAGTAGGAAAAGTATAATTGAAAGAAACATTGTGGAAGCCTTGTTTATTCTCATCTTGCCCTCTATACATGATACCCTCTTTATAGGAAACATTATATTTTATGAATGCATCATATTTTATGGGACTCTATCACTTTTACGATCTACTATTAGCCCTAAGCCCAGAGTATTAGCTGATAGTATAAAGGAGATTTGTGTGAGCTGGCAGGCCCCCTCCGACAGTCTAGCAAAAGCATCGTCTCCAAGGAGATACCAGTCAGGAAGGTGCTGGAAAGTGATGGTGGGAGGGAGGAGGGTCTACAGTCTTGATTCTTGGTTATTCAGATTCCTTGGTGGTTTCTAATGATGTTAACAAGCTTGCATTAGCAGAAAGAAGTGAACAGGTGGAATTTAGTGGATGCATTTTGCTTTCTTTTCTATGTTTTTACTAAGCTAGAAGTTCATAGTGTAATGTTATTTCATTCTGTATATGTTTTTTTTAAATATAATCAGGAGAAAGAATCATGAGACCAAGGTCAGATACACATCTTATAAAGTGCATTGTATTCTGCTTGTTTTCCCCACACCCCTATGGCTCTTTATCTTGCATTTAAACAGTTACAAAAACAACCAGAAAGTTAGGAAAATAAACAAACTAAGTAAAAGAAAGTGTTTCTTAGGCTGTTCACATCCTCAGTTTAGTGACTGTTAGCTGATTCCAACTGAAATGAGTAAAAACAGAAATGAACAATTTTATAAATACTTCTGCATTTCCTATTGCACTGAAGCAGTTATTGTTGCGCCAACAGGAAGGATCATCTGAGTGACTAAGAGACTAGAAATACTAAGCATCTCTGGGGAGGGAATACAGGAACTGTTGAAGAATTGATGTTCTCGTGGGCTCTTGATGCTAACAATTCTCTTTTCGCTTCGAAAGCCATATTTGCAAATGTGATGTTCTCTTTCCCTTCCCTCCCTGATCCTGTAGCTATCACCCTCAATGGAAGCAATTGTTTTGTTGATATTGCATAGTTTGAACTCTGTGTTTGTCTTGAGTGCTGGAGTGCAACGATGCTGATAGTAACAGTCTTTCTGTCTTTCCCTTTAGGTCTGGATAGATGCAGGGACACAAATCTTCTTCTCATATGCAATCTGCTTAGGAGCAATGACTTCCCTGGGGAGCTACAACAAATACAAATACAACTGCTATAGGCAAGTTTCCATCCAAGGGGGTTTAGTGTTTTAGCTAAATGATGTAAATAAAGTAGGGACAATGGGTTAATTTTTTTTTAATTAACTTGCTCCATGACATATGTGTGACTTAGGGACTGTTTGCTGCTGGGATGCCTGAACAGTGGTACCAGTTTTGTGTCTGGCTTCGCAATTTTTTCCGTCCTGGGCTTCATGGCACAAGAGCAAGGGGTGAACATTGCTGATGTGGCAGAGTCAGGTACGATGGTATTGGTGGCAGTGGTGGTGGGCACTGCCGCCTAGCGTGTGAGCAAAGTTCTGCAGACTCAATCAGCTAACATCTAAGCAATAAAAACAGAACAAGATTTCCCATAATCTCCAGAAAAATAAGCACATTGTTGATTTGGGCTTTCATCTAGAGCAGTGATGGTTAGCGGGGTTGTATTACTTACTCTCTCTTGATTAACAGGGCAGTGAATACATTTCATAGCGTGCTAATCCATTTGGGTTGAGATCAGAGTTATGATAACCGCACCATTATCTAGGGTCCATTATCTATGACTTGAAAATTTATTCCGCCCTTCTTCTCACACTACCTTTATTTTCATTCAATGCAAATAGCCAGTATTTATGTATTTTTTTATAGCTTAGTTTTGCTTGCTCACAGCAGAGCGCTGCAGTGGGAATATTATTTTGGCCTTTTGAAGGGACATGCATGCATATATTCCTAAATCTCACTGAAAGGTGGAGGAGCTGGAGAACTCCTGGCCTCTGTGGACCATTTCATCCACAGTAACTCTAGCTGTTGCAGTCCTGCACTTGTCCTCTGTAGCTTCAGGATGAGGTTTTTATAATTGTGAGAAGTCCATTTTGAAACTGGATATACACTTTTATTTTTCCCTTATTTCAGAAGTGTTCTTCCCATTAATGTTCAGCTATGCACATGCAGCTGAAAAAGGCTAAATCCCCATAGTATGTGAATGCATCTCAGACAGAATAGATATTTTTCTTTTGTGGATGTCTCGTCCATGAGGGCAAGTGTAGCAATGTATTTTCACATAGAACAGGCAGGTTAGATGGGAATTACCACTCAAAAAAAATTAATCAGGCCTCAAAAGCTGTTAGGCAGTCTTAAGGCTAATGAGATTCAAATAATAATCATGTCATTTGAATGCACTTTTGGCATTTCTTTCTGATTTTTTGAACAATTTTAATTCACCTGCATATTATTTCAAAGCTTTTCTCTGGGAACTTGCTCTTAAAAAGGAAAAGTCTATATATAACTTCTAATCATATGAGTCTTTAAGAAAAATATCTCACTTCACAAAGGCTAATGAAAAACCAATGACATTGGTGGCACCGCTGGATTCTTGGGTGGCTGCAATTGGCATACCTCTCACAAGTGCAATTAGTTAACGCTCTTGGCCACAATGCCTATTTTGATCAGACGTTGATTGCTTTGTTTGAAAACAGGATGCAAGGAATAATCTCATTGAATGAATCATAAATAGCTCCATTTTTTCATATCTAGGTGGATCAATTCCAACAGTAGCATTTTTAAGTATTTACACATTGTGTTGTTTTTTTTTTCTGGTCAATATTTATTCTAATTTTGATTAATTACGTCTCTGATAAACAGTCAACTATGTTCCTGTTGCCTGGCATTTTTAAGAATTAAACAATTTTATAGTAACACTGCATTATTAAGTAGTGTTTAAATGCAAATTAACTAATGATTTAGTGTTTACATAGCATTTTTTCATTAACAGCTGAAAAAGTATTTTTCAAAGGAGATTGATATCATAATCCCAGTTTCATAGCTGGGACAACGAGGGCACTGATTAGCTTCCACACTTAGCTTTCAGTTTCTTGCATATTTTGTTGTCAATTCCTTCAGATTTTCTAGTTTATTTCAGTTAAGCCCTATTGCTAGTGGCCAGACTTTGCAACCATCTCAGCAGTTCAGTGGGTTGCCCATCATCATTGGCTGGTCTTTGGCTAAATTTTTAGATTTTTTTTTAGATTTTTACTTGACAGTAAGCATTACCCAAATTATCCAAACCACTTCCCATGGCCTTCCTCACTGCCTCCCTCAGCAGAGGTCAAGTGCAGAGCCACTGCAGACCACTTGGTCCTGCTGGGACAGGCATCCAAGGAACCCATGTGGGGCCGTGGAGAAAACTCTCAGTGCTGCCCAATCCAGCAGCAGGAGCTGATCGAGCAGGTGTTTGAGCCTCATTTTTGGCCTTTTCTTTCTGTTTTCTCATGACGCAAAGTCAAAACCACTCCCCTGGTTCAGAATAAAGGCAAGCAAAAGCACTGCTGCTTGGCCATAGGACTGAGGAGAGGACATTGTCCCCAGGACCAGTGCCTACTGCTTCCCTTTGTCTCTGCCCAGAGAATTAAATCCCTCCTGATCTATGCGTGACACCAGTTATTCCCTTGTGTGCCCTCCTGCAAGCCAGGGGAACATCAATAAATTTGCTAGAAGAATCTCATGGCCACATTTTTTTTTAACCTGTGCCAAATTCAGCCTTCTAATAATGTTTCTGGGCCACCCTCCAGTCAGCAAGGGGTAGCTCCTGCTGGCTTCCACTGGCTTTACTAGGCTTACACAAGAGTTAAATAAGATCCCATTTGAATTTCAAGTGAAATCAGATTTCTGATAAATAGCACTTGATTTTTTTTCCAAAATAATTTTAAAGGGAGAAAGCAAAGCAGTGTAGGCACAAAAGAAAGTCCTAGTGAGTCCAATTTAATCTGCACTGAATTTCTGTTTGACTGGAAGAAGTATTTTACCACATGAACAGTGTTAAAACAGCAGAAGATCTGCCTTTTTAAAAATCCCGTTTGCAACAACTTCAGATTAAGCAGGCCTGCCTACAGTGCCTTGGCCTTCCTCATACCCTGCCCAGCTTCTGCCTCTGCAGTTTTCGGCTCCTGGGGTGCATCCCCTGCCGTGCCTAGGCAGCAAGTGGGATGGGATCGTGGCAGTCCTAATTGGCTTTTATCAGCAGCCACAAGCGTTCACTTTTGAAAAACATCCTTCAGAGCCACATAGTTTCAAATTAAATATGATTTTAAATTATTTCTGTTCATTCAAGGGGATGTCAGGAACATTTGCTTTCACATAGACTTTTTTCTTTTTATATTTCAACATTTAGTTTCAAAGGAAAGTCAAAGCTAGAACAGGGATTAGGAAGGACACTTGTTACTTGACAGTAGCACAGTGCAAGGACACTTTCAGTTGCCAAAGCATAGAGAATTGCAGCAAGTTTTGAGGAGGGCAGTTTTACATCTGTCTCATCAATTGCACAGATGGCAAGTGCCATCTGGTAGCAGTTCTCCCTGAGGGAGGACCTACTGTACCCACTGAATCAGGGGGAAAAAGCAAACCCCTCACAAATTTGAGACAATCACCAATTTTTGGTATCTTCTGTCATATAAAATCTTAGTTGTGTTTCATTTTAAATAAAATTAGTTGCTCGATTGTTGGCTAATTTGTATTTATTTCTATTCAAATATTTTCAGTGACTTAAAGATTTCTTTAGTTTGAAAAAAAAAATCATCTTTTTTTACTTCTTTCTCTTGCTTCTTTTTCCATATTTCTTGTTGTAAAGGAAAAGTGGGAGGTAGGAAGAGCAGCATTAGAGATTTTTCTGTACAGATCAGAGATGAGATTCTTGGCCCCGCACTGCAGCACTTAAAATAATTCCTCTTCCCATTGAAAATTACTTGAATCCACTTCAAAATCCTGGAAAATGCCAATCCTCAAGGCTCCTTAAAGCAAACAAATAGCTGAGCCAGGCATTCCCGGGTTTAATCTGAATTTAAATCTGCCCTCAAATTCACAAAATTTCTATGGCCACTTTGAGAGCCTGCCGTAAATGCCAGCTTGCCCGTGTTCCTGTCTCCCACTTGGAGAGGGCTCCTTCTCTCTCGCTAGAAGCTCTCAGAAGCGATAGCTGATAGCACTTGGCTCCAGGCACAGCACCTTTGCAGGTCAGCGTGCGAGAGCTCTGCACGTATGCTCGGTGTGTGGGTATGAGTGAGAAGCCATCCGGCCCACAGCACAGACAGGACCCAGTCTAGCCATGAGCACTCACCCAAAACCTTTTGTTTCCAGAGCAGAAAAGACAGGCTACAGGTCCCAGCCCACTGGTGGTCCCAGACTGCTGCAGTTGTGGCTGATGTTGGCCACGCTCAGTGTCACTGCGGCAGGTTTAACTAGGCTGGCCGGATAGGGGCATACGATGTGCCAGTGTGGGGAAGAGATTTCACACAGAGAGATTTTACACACCAGCAATTAATTCCTAACAGCAGGAGGCTTTTTTTTTTTTTAATTATTATTTATTTATTTATTTATTTAATTCAGGGACCACAGCTGATATAACTAGGACTAGCCTTTAGGGCAGCAGTGAGGGTTTGCAGAAGGAAAGGAGCCATCTCGAGGAGTGCAAACATCTCTCTAAAAAAGCCTTGCTGGGTTTGGAGTTTGCACCCAGAGAGAGGCAGTGGTTGCTTTAGTGAAGATCCCAGGGAACTTTTGGAGCAGAGTCCCTTCCTTGCATGCAAAAGGGTTTCATCATCATCATCTTCATCGTGACTGCGTGGGCTAGCAGTGGGATTCTGCCATTCCCCTGGGTCACCCCTTCTCCCCCTACCCCAAAACCATCCTGTATCACATGGGCAGGTGTAGGACCACCTCCATTACTGGCATGTTTGAGACAGATGTTAAAACTGGTGATCAGTTAGCAATGGCCTCGGGGGTTTGCCTGTGGTTTCTGCTGTAGTCATGCGTGCTTCGTTTTCAGATAAAAGAGCCAAACTGTTTCACTTCTGGTATTTCCAGCCGCGTTTGGATTTATCTGAACGGAACCAGGCATTCCTGCATTTGAGGGTGGCTACCTTTACCAAAGAGCTGGTATTTACTATTTCTCTTCCCTTCCCCTCCCCCTTTCCTATTTTCTCTTTCTCTAGGTCCAGGCCTGGCCTTCATTGCTTACCCCAAAGCTGTGTCCATGATGCCGCTGCCCACCTTTTGGGCAATCCTTTTTTTTATTATGCTTCTGTTGCTTGGACTGGATAGCCAGGTTAGTCCGATGGGTAAGAGATGCGGGGCTGGTGGTCTTGGTGCTTGACTGGGCAAATCTGGTTAGGGAGACATGAATCCTAGAAGTGAATACCTCTAACACTGCCTAAGAGGAATTCATCTGTGTTGCTCTTTGATGTGGGGGCTGCATTTCGTGAATGTGTGACTTGACTGATAATCAGCATGATGTTGCTGACCAAGTCTTTGTCATCAGGAGCTAATGGAGTCCAAGGGACTAGAGCAGTTCTCCCTAACCTAAATACCAGTCTCAGTCTGGCCCCCAAATAACACCATTTCAGTTATGGTGCAGTACTTTCCTACTTTGGAGAAGGCCCTGTGCTCAGAGGTGCCAAGGAGCTTGGGATCTTGATGACTTCCACGTCATCAGTGGGCATTTGGTGCCTCTGAATGGGACAGAAACCATCTCAGAAAGTTTCCAGCTGTACTAATTACGTAGCACCCACTGCTATTAATTAGTGAATGTGAAAAAATAAGAAAGTTTAGTTCAAGAAGTTATGTGCTTTTTCCCACTGGTTGCTTATAGGAATGTTGGACTAAATTTCACAGAAGAACCTGTAAATCATTTCTAGAAAGGCCACTTACAAGGAAATGCATGTGGCAAAGGATTATGCAGTAACTACACATTCAAAACTGCTGAAGTTTTCAGGGCAACAGGCAGCTTTCTGCACTCAAATGGAAAATAGCTTTAATTATAAACACTCACTTGCTAAAGGTGAAGTTTTTATTTACCCTAAATCCTTTCTTGATCGAAGAGAAATATATAAATGGATTTTTACTCAGTTGTTGTTTCTTACATTTTTGATACTCCATTTGCCCTAAATTGCTTTTTATGTCTTATCTTTGAACTCTGTTGAGCAACTTTCAATCATTCCAAAGTGAATTTAAAAGTTCCCAGTGCTGTGGTTCAACAAGTCTGTGCTTATGCAAATTGGAAGCTGTCTAGTAATTTTAAAAAGCTCAGTGCGTAGAATGATTAAAACAACCAGAGTACTTAATTTCTCTCCTCCACCCCCCTGGTTCTTTTTGGAGTGCAGTTGAGCAGGTTTCTGGAATGCCAGAGAAGGTTAAGATCAAATCAGCCCAAAGGGTTGCATTTAAAAGGAAAACCAGTTTTCAGAAGTCACAATAACAAGACAGGAGGCAACAAAGTTTGCTGGAGTTATTTGCTGGACAGTCTGTATCTCCAAAAAGGTGTTTCAGCCTGTGGTCAAAGAGGGTAGAGTTGTTAAAGGGCACTTCTGGGCACTGTAAAAGCAATATAGATACAGGGCAAGAAAAAGTTCTTGAAATAATGCTATTTCATAGACTTCCCATGTTAAAAGGTTGTAAGACAGTGGATCCAGTTAGAGTGAAGATCATTTCTACAAAGGCAGCCTAGGTTCTCCATGGTATCCTCATGTCTTCAGTAAACTTAGTGCTTTTGTACCTTGCCAGATGGAAAGTGGAGAATAGCTGAATGATATTTTCTTCAGGTTTGATTGCTGGGAGTTCAGCAGACTTTTCTCCGTGGGTTTTCAGTAAACTTTGAACTTTTTTTTCAAATTTGGTTAGTTCAGGTTGTACACCTTACATGAAGTTTTCAAATGGTAAGTTAGCACAAATACAATTATCATGAAGCTAGTTAAAGTAAAATTTTAGTTAACCTATTAAGGGCTTCATTTTTGTTATACCAATGCAAATAGTTTACCAAGGCTTTGTATGGGAACTGTATCAAGAGATCCCTTATTGTTTGACGAAGTACCCCAGAGCCTCAGCCAGAGAAACTCCGCTCACCGATTCAGAACAGACAAGTTCAATCAAGAAGGGCTGCTATTTCACATCAAAGTCTGCTTTCCCTCAGCTGCATTTTCTCTAGCTAACCCAAGAATAGAATTATATCCAATTGTGGAATTAACCTAAATAGTACCTGCGAGGTTTTCTGGCACATCAAAAAAAGACTGAGAGGTACTCTTCTCGCTTGTGCAGCTTAGGCTTTTTGAGTGTTTTCTCTCTGCCTCTTTTCTAGCATACATCAAGTATTCATCTGGAACAGCTACAACATAAAAGCCACATAAGTGCCTTCCTGTCATCAAATTAAGTTCCTTTATCCTTGTGGCTTGCATTTACAAAGCCCTTTTAGTAGTTTGCAAGGATGCTAGGAAATGAACATCAATTCTGAAAGCTTATTCAAAACTGAAAACTACCCCCAGACTTTAACCTTTGGGTTAAAAGGAATAGCTTCTGATTCATTTATTCAGAGCAGCATTTTGCTTCAGAGTACAGTTACAAATGCTGTGCAGCATTTGTTTAATTGCGAGCTAACATAAAATGCTTGGCAGATAATTTTCAATTCATATTTCTTTATTGTTTTCCTCTTTAGTTTGTTGAAGTTGAAGGACAGATCACGTCATTAGTTGATCTGCACCCATCCTTCCTAAGGAAGGGTTACCGACGGGAAATCTTCATCGCTATAGTATGTTTCCTTAGCTATCTTCTGGGACTAACTATGGTGACTGAGGTAAGTAACAGCAATGCTGGAAATTGCCTCCTTTTTTAGCCATTTTTTAGACCTGTTTTAGTTATGAATCAGACTACACAAAATTACCCACTCAGAGGAACTGTGCTCTTCAGATCTACAGAGCATCTTTCATCCCTAGATCTGACAGCATTTTGAAAGGGAGCTACATATCCTCCCCTTTTCAGTCTGAGGAACAGAGAAATGAATTCTCATTAATTTCATTCTGATCTAAGTACTAATCAACATGAGTATGAATATTAACAACTGGCTCTGAATGATGAAACACATATAGGGAACCTTCAGTAAAGCAGATTAAGAATCCATCCAGTACAGATTTTGTCTTAGCAACACAGATTTGAATCGAGTAAATATCCCTAGATTTATTCTGGTATAAATCAGACAGGAATGTGTTCTAGAAGCTGCACTGTTATGTTATTTTCAAAATAAAATTAAAGCAACATGTTAAAAACAACTGGAAGAGGATGACTGTAAGTATTGATATAGCACCTTTAACAAAGGTGCCTAACAAACTTATTTTTTCAAGTAAAAATGCCGGTATGCACATTCAATGAAGTGAGAGCAAATTGCCTAGCAGTATAGTGTAATTAAATAGAATTAGAAATATCCCAATGAAATAAGTTCTTCTCAGTTCATAAATGAGGACCCTCCTGATAAGGTGACTGACATTTTTAGTATTTTGGAACTGCTACTGATAAAAGGCCTGCTGTTTCTTTACATCATTTGTTTCTATAAATGTCTGTCCTAAAATACTTTTAAGAAGGAAAGACTTAAGTGTCTCAGTAGATTATACTAAATGGCTTAATTCTGTTTAATCATCATCTTGTTTAGAATGTTTCCTATAGTAAACAAGCATATTCCCTGGGGAAGGTAATGCCAGGTATTTACTTTACCTACATGCTTGATATTTCTGCTTGTTAGGCAGCATTCACTAAGGTATGCTGGTAGATTTTACTGAGAGCTGGGCCTGAAGCATTCAGGTCTTTTTCCCAATGGATCCTAATAAATTGTGTCTCTTTTACAGGGTGGCATGTATGTTTTTCAACTCTTTGACTACTATGCAGCTAGTGGTGTATGCCTTTTGTGGGTTGCATTCTTTGAATGTATTGCTGTAGCCTGGGTTTATGGTAAGTGAGAACCCTTTCATCTGATACTTTTGGATGAGTTAGTGACAATTTTGCTAGCCAAACGTTTAATCATCAGCCATCCCTGAATCATCTTCCCAGCAGCAGAGACATGCCATTAATTTGCACTGACCACTTGGAGACAAAATTGCATCTGGGACGAAGCCAGCCTCCAGTGTTTTTCCACACAAAAATGAGTGTTTTTCTATTGCTAATTAATAAAAGCACAATTAAGCATTTACATGTGTTAAGTTTAGAGATGAGAGTTGAAAGTCTGGCCAGCCATGAAAATTTGTGCTTGTCTCGGAGAATTTCCTTTCAAAGCTGCCATGTCTGCAAGGGCCAAGCCAACCAAATAGAAAATACAAAAAGAAAGCTGACAGTAGAGTGTATTCTGTCCTGTTGTTTTTAGGTGCTACTGAGTACCAAAGTTTGACAGTAGTTTCCATTGCTGCCTGAGATGGTAGCTTAGAAATGATCAGAAAATGTTTGCTGTTTATCACTGGTCATTTCCCTGACTCTTCCTGTACTCCATCTTCTTAAAAAAGCAAAACCAAACCAAGCCTTCATTTTACATCAGTCAAATTTCTGTAGAAGCAGGATGTCCATTTGCTATTTTGTCCCTCATGTCATGATCCCTCTGGCAAGTTCAGTGAGACTTTGGGGAGAGAAATGTGTGCATGACAGGGGCAGGAGGGATTAGCATTGTGCTCCTGCATCTAAATAATGAGCTTGTGAAAGCACAGGCTCCCCCAGCCTTTGAGCTTCTGAAGGAAAAAATCTTGAATTTCACATCCATGACAATTTGGGCGATACATCTGCCCTTTAAATACTCCTTGGGGTGCCTAGGAAGGCAGCTGTAATTCTGCAGTTCTTATGTGGCTTTTATAAGCTCGACTGATAACTATGCTCACTATCTCTTACAGGCGCTGATAATATTTATGATGCCATTGAGGATATGATTGGATACAGACCTGGTCCCTGGATGAAGTGGAGCTGGATTGTGATCACACCAGTTCTTTGTGTGGTGAGTTTTTGAAACAGGCTGTTTCAAGTCTTCCATGTGGCAGCTTTGAGCCTCTTCTTAATGCTTCCCTTTAAGTGAAGGCTGTTCCATTCAGAGACCAATTTGCAAAGAGCTGCTGGAGGCTTGATATATTCTCAGATGTTGGCTGTTAATGTGACAGCTCTCTGCTGTGCTCACACAAATTGTAGTTATCTACATTTGAGTGGATTTTTCTTAAGATTGACAAAGTATTACATTTGTGACACACAAAACTCACTCCAAAGAGCAGTCTTATTTAAGTAATAGAACCACTAGGCCATTTTAACAAAAAGTCCTGAGGCAGGACTGCCAGTCTGAGGCAAACACTCGCTGTGGAGTATTTCCTTTGCTGGGAAGGACATCTCAGTAAGCTCCTTGCAATGTACAGCATTTGAGCTCTGAAAAAGAACACACAATGCACTGCAGCTGTTCAACACCATCATTTAACACCCTATTGTCAAGCAACAGTTTACTTACCTGCAGATGTAGATGCTTTTTTAATAATTTAAATTGAAGAATAATGCCCCTATTGGTTAAAATACATATTGTATCTGTCAGCTCTGTCTTTTGCTGCCTGTCTTCCTTAGGGCCAGTGGTAGCATCAGAGCCGTGTTGCTTTGAACGTTTTTCGAGCCTCACTTGATTTTCTTTTCTCATCCACAGGGGTGCTTTATCTTTTCTTTGGCCAAGTACAAGCCACTGACCTACAACAAGGTCTACACATACCCTGACTGGGCAATCGGCCTGGGCTGGGTTCTTGCCCTCTCCTCCATGATCTGCATCCCTATGGTGATGGTCATCCGCATCATACAGTCAGATGGGTCGCTCATTGAGGTAAGAGAAACCAGCAGCCCCTCCTTACACATCAGAGAAAGCCTTGCATGTGGGAGAGTGAATTCAGGGCTGAGTCACATTTGGGGGGCTGGGCAGGCTCTTTGCATTTGATTTCTCCAAGCAATTTCGGAAGATTTAACATGAACTGGGAAAAGAGAAGCAACATGAAGTAGCCCTCACCTCTCCTTACTGCAAGAGGTAGGGCTGCTTGTAGAGAAAACAGACCACGACATTCTGTCCTTCCTCACCAGTTGGATAAGTTAGACTATAACATAACCAAACAGCCTCTGTGCACAGCTGTCTGTGTAGTGGAGAACGGGAGCTTCAGCTTGCTCTGTTTTACGCAAAATAAGCACAGAGCTTGGAAAAATGCCACCTTGTTCAGGTAGGGCAAAGTTGGATGCCTCCCCTGCAGTGCATGCAAATAAGACTGTTAAACATCACCTGTCCCTTTGGCAAAAGGTAGGAACAGAGCAAACGCAGCCTTCTGGCCTCAGACAAACACCAGGTGATTTTACTTGCCTCCTACTTCTGCAGTTTCCAGCTTGGTGAATTGTTGTCTCCGTGTGCAGACAAGCACTCAGTCTGAGGTGCTTCCAAGAGCCAGGTCTCTCTTCTCCAGCCCACGGGGAAAAGGAAGCACCATCCCCATAATCACTGAGAAAACAGAGAGCGAGAGACTTGGATCCAACCCAGATGCCTAGGAGCTCACTGAATTTTAGGGAAATTTGGATCCACCTGTGGATTGTGTGGCTCTCAGGCATGGCCTTTGCTTTAGGGCACTGAATTAAAGTCAAACTCTCCTGACAGCATGCTTCACATTTAAACTTATTATTATTATTCCTCATGAGTCAAAGTGAAACACTGAATCTAGATTTTCCTGAGCTTTGGAAAACTTGGGTTCAGATTCAGACTTGTCTGTGCAGATTTTCTTGGGTTCAGCTTTACAGGCAATCTTCCTTTCATATTTCAGCACTGGTTCTCCTGGTTTGTTCTTCCAATGGAAAGTTTTTAGAGACTGTGCAAGCATGAAACTTAGCACTTCTCTTCTAAGTTTTTCAGATTAGTTTTGTTTTTGCTTAATGAGACGGTCTTAAATGCTGCCCCGGGTATTCTTTGAGGAGAAAGTGGGACACTTTGGGTTAGAAAAAAAGAGAGAACAGAGTAAGAAAAGAACATTTCCCAGGGCACAAAAACTTGAATTTGTTTTCCTCCAAGTGCTAATGGTCTTTTTCAGCCGTGCCCAGAGCATTTTCATGAGTGTTTATTTTCCTGCCTACATTGTCACCATCTGTTGAAAGACAAGTCTAAAAGTAGCCAAAACACTTCTCAAAGACCATGTTAGGAAAGGGAAGAGAGTAAACACTGGTCAGATGCCATTTAGTTCTTTCTTTGTGAACCAAGATGTAAGAACAAAGTTGCCACTTATAATGAGCGGCTGGCCTAAAAGGCAGTTTTTTTCTAAATGAGGAAGGAGAACAGACAAAACTTGAGCAGCAGCTGCAGCACTGAAAGCCCGAAATGCTAGATGATGCCGTGAATGCCCCGTCTGACATGCCAAAACTCAAACGTGGTGCTACACAGCCCCGTTCTCCTTGCTCTTGCAGAGCCACGTGGCATCTGCACATCTCCAGCGGCCACCAGCCCCATCCTTCAATTGCCACATCCTCCGTTCTGCACAGGAGTCTTTGGGCACTGCTCGGTCTTTCAACCTTTGCTTTTTCCCCTTTCTTTCAGAGGATAAAAGCAGTGGCTGCCCCCAAGGAAGTGAATCGGTGGTCCAAAGAAACAGAGAGTGGCACCCCCTTCTGCCCCAATGGAACTTCGAATGGCGGATTGATCAAGCCAACTCATATCATTGTGGAAACCATGATGTGAGCTCTCTCTGTGAGAGGATAAACCTGCTTTAACTGCCGTTTACTAACCATAGATTCTCATAGGACCAGGTTTACAGAGCTTTATATTTGCACTAGGATTTATTTTTATTTCTCACAGAGAAAGTTATTTTTTGTGTGTGTTTTTTTTTTAATATTTTGTAAGGTAATCACAGCAGATGTCTCTCTGTAGAGGGAGAGCTTTCATATCAGACTAGACATATTACAGGAATTTACTATTATTGTTTTTTTTAAATATATATATCTTTATCTCTAAATATTATACATCTTACCACTTGAATTGATTGTCTTGCCAGCAATATATTCAAGTCTCAGAAAGCAATTTTAGGTGCTGGTATGGTTGGGAGCAGGGTAACCTACAGAACACACAAAAGGCGCTCTGTTGAGAGAAAAAAAAAAAAAAAAAGACACTGTTTCAAGAGAATTTTCAAAGGTGTAGTATTTCCACCCTCTGGTTCAATTGTGGTAAACGACAGGCTTCAGGGTCACATGAGGAAAAGGGTACAGTTATGTTTAGCACAGTCCCTGAACAAAGATACAGCCAGGCAGCTGGAGCAGAGAGTTTGAGAGGGAGGCAGAGAAGCTGGGTGTGAAAAGCCTCGCAGCCGTTCCTCCAAGCACGGCGCTGGGACCCTGTCACACAAGCAAGAGGAGGACTTCAGGAAGGTGTTTGCAGGACTTGTCATGGTTCACTTCTTTTTTAGTGTTGGATTTGTTTGTTTTTTTTAAACTTAGGTGAAATGCCTGCTGTTTGTGCATGAGCGAGCAGGTTGAATACTTGCTCCTTTTTTTTCCAGCAAAGCAGATTTTAGCTGAGGTGTCGCTGGTGTAAACTTGAATTCTGCAGCCTGCCCCTGAGCAGCACGGGTGAGTGCCGAGGCACTGAGCAGAGAAAAGCAGCACCTGTGGTTTTGGTGCTTCAGACGTTTGCTTGCCCATTTGTTTGCGTGTTAACTATTGGACTTTGGTTTGGGGCAGAAAAATAAAATAAAAAAATCCCTTGTGGACTCTGACTGTCCAAAGGTGGACGCAAACCAGGTCATCCCCAACACAAGGAACAAAACCGCTCACCTACACCTGGTGTAAGCAGTATTTATAACAGACATATTGTTAATAATAATAGTAATGAAGATAATAATATTGCTCAGCAAACAGGTGCTTTTCATCCACATATCTCAAAAATGCTTTGCCAAGTTTGGTAACCAGAATTCACTTTATTTATTTATTTTGGGGAGTTGGTTACTGGTGGGTGAACAGACAGAAGGACTGAGTCCCTTGTCCCACGTTACTAAAAAGCAACAGTGGACCTAGGTTACCCAGTCTCCTTGCCCATCATTAGGTTAGGCCATAAGGGTTGCAAACATATTTATGAGGCCTATGAATCTGTCTGCTGAATAATCTGCTTATGGGATATTGAGCTAAAGCAAAGGAAACATATAATACTGAAATGTTTTGTATTTATTTGGTCTGAAGGAACTGCAAACCATTCCAGGTTAGAGTAGGGAATAAAGAGAAACCACTACGAGGAGTGTGGGAATGGGGCTGCAGCCGGGTTGCTGGGTACAGCTTCATGTGGGCCAGGTGGATGTTTCCATGGAGAATCGCTCCATGAAGACTGGAGCATTTTGTCCAAAATGTGGACAAAAGGGTTTTTTTGTTCTTTTTTTTTTTTTTAAACTTGAGCAGGTTGTGCTGGGAACAGGTTCTCTGGCAAAAGAGTTCTTTTCTTATTATGATGCCACAGTTAAGCTATCCGAAGGTATCTAGAGGAAATGCTTGATGAAAGCAGAGCTTGTATATGCTTATTTTGCTGTCAGCTTAATCTGTCAGGGCAGATTTTGGCATTTAAACAGGAACATATCCAGTTCTTAACATTCCTACACAGTAGTTTTGTTTAACTTTTTCATGTCCCGTGGACTAACTGGCCACAGCAGCACAAACACTTGTTGATTAACACGTTGGCATTACTATAAAAAGAGTGATTGAAAATTAAGAGATGGACCAAAAAAAAAAAAAAATCTTTTTAGTTCGAATTTGTATGTATTTTTACATCACATGGCTGAGTTGCAGCAACAAAACTGGCCATGTCTTTTTTTTTTTGTTTGTTTTCTTTTTCTGGTTGCTGTATTATGAGAGTTATAAATGAACCTTTTCCACAGCTGGAGATGGCAGACATCTAATTTCACCTGCCGGGCCAGTGGCAATTGCCAACTTAAGGCCTTGAGAAAATCCCTGGAGGAATTTTGTGAGCCAGGGGGATTCTGGCTGGAATTTGCCATCAAACGTGCACAAAATAAATAAACATGCACACAGCTGATTTTTTTTAAGCCTTTAACAATCAAAAGCAAGGAGATGGAATCAAAGATAACTCTCTTACTGGGTTTCAACTTGGACCCTTATTTTTGAGTTACAGTTAGTGTCTGCAACAAACAGGCATTCTTGCCTGGGTTAAGATGGGAGCAGCAGGTTGGGGGGGTCTAAATTAATGGTTGCTGTGAGTGCAGATGAAACACTGATGCTTAATTTATATTTTATTTTCTTGGTATGTTGTCATAAGACTGTATTTGAGATTTGTTTGCACATCAGTTTCATAACAGAGCTGAGACAAGCTTTAGTTAGGGAAAAAAAAAATGGTTTGGCTACATCAGAACTGTGTGTGGTGAGTCAGCTGGGTGCTTAGCCATCTCCCGCCTTGTGGAGAGCATCTTTGCATTAAAAACCAGAGGGCTAATACTACACCTTTAAAAGTACAACTACCAGAGAACCAGAACCCAGCCCCATTTCGATACAAACTGTGCCATTCAAATCAGTCGCTTCCATGTACCAAGTGACAATGTCTTGCACGTACGCAACAACCTCATCGAAGCGTTCTTGATGTAAACTTCTCTGGCCCTGCTGTGCTCTTCAGCATGACTGCAAGGGAGGGCTGGGGCTCACAAAGAGCCAAGAAATGTTTCTGGAAAATAGTGCCCTTCACCCCTTTTCTTTCCCCTCCAAAAAGAATGATTTTTGTTTTATCTGGGGTTTGAGTTCCAATGAGCACATTTGCATTTTAAAGTGTTTTTTCCTAACATTTTTATCAGATTTCTGAACTTTTCTTGTTGATAAATTTGCATTTCAACATGATCTTCTGCCAAAATTATTAAAAAACAATTTTTAAGAAAGTCTGTGTTTCCTACCTATTTATGATTGCAAATACAACTGATTTCTTTTTCCTAATTTACTTGTTAAACATTTGTGACTTATTTTACCTGTTTTATGTAAATGAGGAACTCTATATTAAAATATCATGACTAGTCAGAGATGAACTGGTTTGGATCTGGGGAAAAATTAGGGCAGTTTTTGGCATGAAATCTTTAGGACCAGATAGCTGAGTTGGAGATCACAGGAAAACAAAACAAAAGCACACCTTTTCCTATTTCATGCACTTTTGTATTAGTCGGTTCTTCTGGGACTGGAAACAGCAGATTTTCAGCAGTATTTATTTCCAGCTGAGCTGAAATCAAGAGAAGTTCAAAAGGCAAAGGGGAAAATTAACCCCACACGATTCTTTGGCCTGTTTCATATCTTCCTCAGTTTTCCAAACTTTGTCACCTGTGACTAGTTATGATCTCACTGAATGGGCATCTATTGTAAGGGACTTTACCAGTAGTCTGTATTTTGGTATTTAAACAGTATGATTTCATAAACAGAACTGGTTTTTATGGATGTTGTTGTTATTGTTCTCATTTTCCTTTTCATCTGTAGCTTTCCTTTTCATCTGGTCCAAACAGATCCACACACTTAGCAAAGCCCTCTTTAAAGTGTGAGATAGTAGGTCCACAATGGATTTGTTCTTGTGTTGTATCAGAAAATATCAAAGCGTCGCAGCTGTGTTTACCATCTGAAACAATGCTGGTGTTCAGCCTTCAGCAGCAGCATAGCTCGGGAGTGGAGGGAGGTAGGAATGGTCTGCTGAAATAGGTCCCGGAGCAGCAGGACTGATTTTCACTGCTCTTCCTGGGGAGAGGAGGAAAGAGAAAAAGAAGGTGCAGCCTTAGGGTTGCTGTAACGCACACACACACACAAAAAAAAAAAACACATCAGCAGAACCTTTTGTGCCACTGTCAGGATAGCAATTTCTGCAGCTATTTTTACTCTACTGTGCATCCTGCCTTCTCAACTGCAGATAGTCCTGGTTCCTCTTCCCTGCCTCGGCGTTAGAACAGTTTGAGTAGATCTGAAGACACCTGGACATTTCCATTCATTAGGCCTTTTACAAGTCTCCTCCCAGGCTGCTTTCATTTGCTAAGGAGACTCAGTTTTGGTGAGGTTGTGCTTGTCACACTTGGGTTCAAAGCTCCCACTTCGCATCAATGGCAAAACTCCATTGGAGGGAGAACAATTTGAATGTTTTGAATACCTGTTTATTAGCTTCCACTTCTTGTGGTCACTGCAGGATCACGTGTGGAGGCATAGTGTATATAAAATGTTAAATAAGCTGTGTATTGAATGGAGTGGACAAGTTAGCTAAGCAGCTCGAGTATACTTGGAAGAAAGATGACCCTGACATCATTTCCAGATGATTCAATGCAAGTTGCTCATTTTCAGTAAAATGAAAAATAAATCTGTGCTTACGCAGACTAGTAGATGAAATCTTCCATCCTTATAAGCACGCACACAGGTGGGGGCATTGCTTTCATTCCTAGGCTGCAAACTATGCACGTACGTCCTTCAGAGCTGCTGCGACTAAGCACTGAGAAGGTTTAGGCACCACTTTCCTAGGAAGAGCCGACCTGCCAGGGCACCCGAATGGAATCCACTGAATTGGGGTACAAAATCCTGGACCATGGGCCCTCTGAGGAAGCCTTGAGGGCTGGGCTCCAAATCTCTCCTGGCTCCTTGTTAGCACTGCATGGCTCCTCCTGCAGGAGGTCTGGTGTGCTGTTGCCTCAGGCAGCTGCCTTGGACTTGTTTCCTCCAAAATCATCATCCAAAGCTTTGTGGTTAGAATTAACGTGTAGTTGTGTATTTGTATAGTTGCATGAGCAAAGGTCAGGAACTGTCAGACGCTAGTAGCTCCTTTTATTTCTTGTAATCAAAGATAAGCTTAAGAAAGAAAGTATTCAGTCAATTGTGACCCCTGACACCTAAGAAACCAATAACCTAGTGCAAAAGAAGCCCCTCTGCCCCCAAGCTCCATACTTTGGTCACAAAACAAACAAACAAATAAAACAAAAACAAACAGACAAACAAAAAAACTATTGGTATCAACAGTTAATTTGCGCTTACTGAAAAATTTGCTCAAGAAATCCTTCCAGAATAAGCAGCACTAGCCCCAGCTGGAAAACTGCCAGTTCAAACCCTGCCCTTCCACCAGAGCAGGGCTCTTTTCTACCACCTTCCCCCACATCTCCCTCCTCCCATTCCCCCCCCCCCCAAAAAAAAAAAAAAGTTCATTTTTTGTACAATGATTCTCTGATTTAAAAAAAAATAATAATCTGAATTCAAAAAATAAGCAGAAAAAGTCATTTTTGTGTGCTTTTTCCAAAAAAAAAAAAAAAAAAAGAGGGAAGAATTTTGCAGGTTGACAACATTGATAACAAACCATTCCCCCCATCCCCGACAAAGGTGGAAAAGTTTGATTGCAGGATTCACGACTGGAAAAGAGCCTGGCCCTGCTGGTAGTGCTGGGCTATTGAATGACAGCCCAGACACGTCCTTTTTTGTATTGCGGCTTTGCCCTAATTTGAAATAAACTGTAAAACTGTCAGGATATAATTGCTACACACTTTACGCAGTTCTGGGCTTTAGGAGCAAAGCAAATTAAAAACAGTCTAAAAAGGGGTGAGTTTCTGGAGGCTTCCTCCCTGTGTATCAGCTCTGTGCTGCACAGTGGGACGGTGCCGCTTGCTTTCCCATGTGCAGCACAGGGGAGACATTGGCAGCCTTATGCTAAGGAGCTCTCAGTGGCCAGAGTTGAGAAATCAGAGAAAAAAAAAAAAAAGAAAAAAAAAAAAAAAAAAAAGAAAAAAAGCAGGGGGAAATATGTATAAAAAGTGAAACTTGATTGTGCTAAGGAGCTGTGCATGTGTCCTTTGTGTGCGTGCATATACAGGGGAAGGCTTCGGGCCTGTAGCATAGTACGTGTTAGCATGATACATACTGGTTCTAAACCTCTTGCATCTGCTTCTGCAGTTGAGATGTTAAAAAGGTTTTATTTCTTTTTTCAATATTTAAAGGAAAAATAAAATTAAAAAAAAAAAAAAAAAAAAAGAGAGAACAGTGGCAAAATCATGTTGAGAGGCTAACAAACCACCTGAGGGGGCACACTGATTTAGTTTGTCATCTGCTCCTGTCCTGGAAGCCAGCGACGGTCTCTCAGCATTGCAGCATCCCAGTACTGTTCCGAAGTGCTCGTTGTTCAATAGGATGTTGTTTTTCTCCAGTGTAATGTTGTGATTGTTACCTGATAACGTTGCCAGGGACTTCACATTGTGAGAGGTGGTCCATCTTGTTTGATGTATTTGGCTAAAAAACAGTGGTGTTTTTTTTATTATTTAAATTCCTAGCAACTGTGACTACAGTAACGTGATGAGTAGCACATAAAGTGAGGAGGAGTCTTTGATGCTGTCCTCCTCAAAAATGTCATCTGAACTTTTTTTAAAAAAATGAAAAATATTTTTAAAACATTTTAAAACATTTTTTTTGTGTTTCAAGACAGAATATTTGTATTAGAAAAAATATCCTGGAGTGTAATTAAATCCTAAAAAAAAACTATCCTTTGTGTATATGGTAAATGTTTGTATTTTGCAGTTTCTGTTTTGCTTTTTAGATAAATGAAATGTATATGGATATTTTTAAGTCATCTTTGCTTTTTTAGATGAGTTTGTAATCACCTTATAACAGAAAATAAAACTTTCCTTTATAAACCAGCCACACTCTCAGGTGTTTTCAATAATTGAATATCTCACCTCATCCTTTAAACCTATTTACTTTTTGTATGCTTGTTTTATTTTGTTTTGGTGTTGTCACAAATATTCCACACATAGCTATGAGGAGGGGAAAAAAATGTGGGTGTGTTTTATGTACATAGATATGAATATATATATATATACATGCACACACCCACCCCTGGACCAACTTCCTAAACTGACGTCATGGCCCATTTTCTCCTCATTCCCCATAGGCGTACTTCAGTCTGGGTTCAAACTTGCACATTTGGCTAGCTAAACCCACCCCCATAGAGGCTGGCTGTTTATTCAGTGTTACTTTTGTCACGCAGCCATGTATCTGGCTGACCATGCCAAAGGGTCCATGCTGTTCCCAGACCACTTTGTTTCACTGTTGCCCACTCCATCTCCTTGTGTCTTCACCAGCATTTTGGTTTCCCAAGCCCAATGTGCCCACAGGGTGTGTGCTGGCTCTCACAAAGCAGTGAGAAGGTAGGGAAATCATGCCTGTTCGCTTCCTTATTTTTTTATTTTTATTTCCTCCAGTTTTCTTCCTTTATTTTGCTGGTCACAAACCACCCCTGCAGCTACCAGGGCACAAGGAGATGACTGCAGCTCTGCTGCTAATGCTGGGGAGCGCCGGCCTTCGGGCAATAGGCTGAGCAGCCTTACCTCAGCCTGTCCCGGGGCATTGCCTGCTGGGCATGTGTCAAGGCACTGCTGCAAGATATTTGGGGGTTCAAATGCAGCAGAAAAGCCCAATGGGAAGCATTTTTTTTTTTAAAGGCATCTATTTATTTATTTATTTGTTTGTTTTCCTGGTGTATGGGACTTGTCATTCAAAGGGCTCTGACAGCCTGTTCAGTCAGGCAGCTGAAAGTTAAACCAGACAGGCCTTTCTCTAAGTCACAGTAAGGAAAAAAAAAAAAAAAAAAAAAAAATCACTTGGGTACTATTTTTGAAACATAAAACTGCTCAGCATTTGTTCACCAAGCCCTAACCACTGCTCCACTGAGGCTGCAGCCACCCCGTGCCCCTCATGGGGCAGTGCCACGCGCTTGTCATGGGCTGAGGGCTGGACCCTGGCCAGCAGAACCCCCCCCAAACCAGGTTTCCCTGGTGTATTTTGAAGCAGAAAGCTTTTTTGGTTGTTTTGAGGGGGACTGTTTATTTGTCTTAGGTTTTGGCTTGGGTTGTTTATTTTGGCTGGGTGAGATCTGAGGACTTGGCCTGGGCCTTCTCCTCCCACCAGCGAAGCCAGCAATGCCTGGGCCGAGCAGCCCGATACCAGCACAGACAGCAACTTCAACACATCTCAGCTATAAAATATAAAATAAAATAAAACCAATAAAGCCATGCAGCATCACACACAACTGCTGAAGGGCTTCGTGTACCCGCCACGGGCAGTTGCGACCTGCCCAGGCCTGTGGCAGTTCCCTCGTCCAAGGCCTGCAGGCCGTGGGTGATGGTGGCTGGCAGCAGACACTGTGTGGGCAGCACCGTGCTGACCTTTGGCCTGCTGGAGGCGGTGGCCGGGCGCTGCAGCCCCGCAGGTCACGTTGCACAGGCACTCGTTCAACCCAACATCACCCCGGCGCCTGGCTTGGCACCGAGCGGCTTTGGCAAGGCCCCGGTGCCAAACATGTGAAGGGCCCTGCTCGGCAGCCCGCGCCCCAGGAGGGCAGCCAGAGATGACCGATAAGGCTTGTTTACGTGGCAATGATTCCCCAGCTCTAACCAGGAGTGTTTCCATGCTCGACCTCCAAAAATTCCTGCGCTACCCACTTGGCGATGAAAGGTTGCAAAACCCAGTGCACCCTTTCCTTGCCAGTGAGCAGCAGTTCCTGATGGCTTTATGTGGGAAGCACCAGAGCCTGTACTGACAACTCTGGACACGTAGCAGTGTCCTTAATCCCCTTGTAAGAGCAAAGGGAAGAAAACCTTACTGTAAGGACACAAGCAATCACATTCTGCCTTTGTGGCAGTCTTCTCTCAGGACACCAGGTTCCAGAGGCTGGATAATTTGGCTACCACAGTGCAGCACCCCACAGCACCCCGCTGTGCCTGCGGGATCCAAGCACCCACCAGGCCACCTGCCAGCACTGCAGCCTCCAGTAATTTCTCAAACCATCCCCAGGGGTTACCGTAGCTTTGCCAATGCTGCCATAGGCAGTAGGTGCATTGCTGCACCAGTATCTTGCCTTGATGTAGCCAAGGTTTAGCCCAAGGAGGTTTCCAGCGTGGCCAAGTGAAGCTGCAGTCACAGAACCATGCGCGTGGACATCTCCAGCTCTGAATGCAGAGACAAACAGAATGTTGTTCCCTGTGTCCACAGGGAATGAAGTGACTGGTCCCAAGTCCTGCTGCTGAATGGGGGTGAGTGGCAACCCCAAGCCTACACCAGGAGCCCTACAAGCAGTGCCCACCCCTTGCCCTTCCAGGTGTCTCCTAACATGGGGTCTTTGGCAAGTTAAAACAGGGCTGGAGGCAGAGTATTGTCCTGCTTCTGTCCTCTAGCAGAGACAAGAAACAAAAGTAATGCATTTCAGTTGCTTTTATTTAATTAAAAAAAAAAAAAAAAGTCAAAGTCATTGCAATCCCATTTAAATACAGAGATTTACAAATACGTCCAAAACAGGACTAAAATATTCTTTGAAATGCTGTATTTTTAAATATTGTGCTTTCATAGATACATAAGAAAATTAGCATATAAAAATACTTTACAAGGAATACACTCTAATATATGGATAAAAATACACATTTAAGTAATGCATTTCATCTTCATATCATTCAAAATGCATAGGAAGGGATACAAGGACCAAGTTTTTCTTCCTTTTTTAAAGCCTTTAATAAAAGTCTTCATTAAAAACCTATGAGAAGCCCCAGCGAGCTTCCACTGTTCAGAATATTGCATATAAAAACACTTTCGGCTGCACTGTCAATGCTCCACAGTATCAATTATGGCACATTATCTAGTTGTGGCAGCAATGGTATGGGATATTGCATACTTGAAGAGAAAATGGCTACAACGACAAGTAGCTGGATGGGGCTGGACACGTCTCAAAGAAACACCCCAATACATCGGGCTATCGCGCAGGGACGGAGCGGGGATGGATGCGGGGGTGAGTCCTGGCTCAGCAAAACAAGGAACATGCCGCGTACACCCCGACGGCACCCCGAACACAGCACCAGCACGAAGGTGGTGATGAAGGAACACAAAGTGTGAGCAGGGAACAGGGGCAGTGGTCACAGGGGCTGTGGGTCCCCAACCACACGAGCTCCTCATCTCTGCCATGCCTGAGCCTTCCCAGGGAGTGTGATGCCAGGATCACACCCACGCCGGGACATTAACATCATCATAAAGTGCTAGTACATGAAACACAGAGCGTCTGCCACGGGAGGAGCTCGTGGGGCCGGGAGGGGAGGAAGAAGAGCCCACGGCCGCATTTTGACTCCGTTCTGGCAGGCAGATGAAGAAGCCGATGCAAATATCTCAGCTGCCTCCTCCCCATGGGCTGGGGGCACTCGGCAGGGAGGGACAACCCGCGGGGCACCATGCTTGTGAAGCCACAGAGAAGCCAGCGACAGGCAAAGGGGGCAGACCAAGGGCAAGCAGCCGAACCCACATGGGCACACACACTGCCAGCACAGGTGGGGACACGGATGCACAATCTCCATCTAACAAAGAGCTTCTCATGCCACTGCCTGGCAGAAGACAACAAGGTTTTATTAATTCAGCACATCAGGGGCAGCCCTGGGATGATTGCTTTTCTGCTATTTACTTGGGGGCACAGTTTGCAAGCAACAGGTCTCCGTAACGCCCATCTGAACAAGGTGGCCAGGGATTTGGGTAGGTATTCAGGGCCTCCAGCCTTGGCACAGCGCTGTGCTCTGTATAACTACTGCAGCACAGGTAACTGCACTGCTCATGGGAAGCGATGGTGAGAGGAGTTGCCTCATTGCAGGGCAGAGGGTGGTGGGGTGAGGGTGGGAGAGGATGGAAGGGGCTAGCAGGAGGCAGCTGCAAATCCTGATTTCTGAACAAGAACCGCACCTGGCCACCAGCAAGCACGTTTTGAAATGTCTTTTAAACAGGGCCCTCCACGGCCCCGCACCAAAGTGAAAGGGGCTGCGGAAATCGATTTATCAGGAGTGTTTAAAGGGTGGAGCTGGGTACAACAGAAAAGGAAAGGCGTTTCAGTCTCGCTGTATGTGATTAACAGAACAAACAAGAAAAATAATAGCACCATGTGTGTTTGTAGGATGGCCAAGGCCTTCAGGGCGACAGCCTGGGCACAGGGGATGCCCTGCCGTGGGGGATGGCGAGGGATGCTCCTTCCTCCCTGCGCTGCCCACGGCCCGAGATGCGCGTCCAGATCCGGCCTTCCCAGCAATTTTTGGCGGTCTACAGGCGACAGCTCACCGAAGACCCTCCTCCCCACTTGCAGGTTATGGTACACACAGCGTTTACAAATACCAGTGCAAAAAAAGAGGAAAAACACCCCAAATACCACAACGGCTTGGCAGAGGCCCCCAGCGCCGGCCGCTCAGAGTGTCTGGACGCTCGCCTTGAGCTCGGCGCCGCGGGCTGCCTGTGCCGGCAGCTCTCCATTCCCCTCCAGGGGAGCGTTGGCAGCCAGCGCCAAGGGGTTTCGGCTGATCACCAGGTCCAGCTTGTCTCCAGCCTCTGAGATCAGGGGGACGGCCAGACAGCAGTCAAAGTCTCTCGTTCGGGTGCGGTTTACCTGCCGGGATGGATTTAGGATGTGCCATGGGGAGGAACAACAGAAACACCGTGTTTGTTAGTCAGAAAACGCAAGGCTGGTGTTAAACCCACACCTGTGAACCACACAACGCCCGGGGGGACTCTGAGTGAGGGGTCACAGCAGAGCTGAGCACGGGCCTCCCATCAAGCTGGGCACGTCCTTGCTTAGCTGAGAAATAACTCAGTATCTGGTAGAGGAAGGGGAAAAAATCTGGAACAAGAATAAATCCTGAGCCCTGGAGTCTAGGACAGTGTTGTGACTATTAAACTCTACAGGGCTCAAAATCAATTCTCCAATTCAAGTCGGCAAGAGAAATGTTGCAACTTTCCACATTTTTTTTTGCCATTGTGGCTTTTACTGGATTTAAATCTGTGATGTGTGGTATTCAGTACCTAGAAAACAAACACAACACAGACTCCGAGGCTTCAGTCAACCATTTTTCAGCTCAGCCAGCAGCAAATCAGGACTATACTGAACAGTTCCTGCTTCTCCTCTCCCCGTTTACACCCTTCATTTTGGAGGAGTCTGAATGCATTTCACATGGGTTCAGAAGAAGGCTGCCGAGACTGCAAATCCTCTCTGCAGGATTCAGCAGTGAAAGCACTGTTCCTTTTGCCTCTTGCAGATCTTCAAGCACATTTCTAGGCTGGGTCACCTGCAAGAGCCACCCCAGCTGTCCTGCCTACAGCTACTGGAGCGCCTGGGCTTGGTGCCACAACAGCCCCAGGATGGAGGGGGCTGGCAAATGGCACAGGGAGGGGAGGCAGGGAAGGGAGAAAGGAATTTCCCACCCACCTTTGGAGTGAACATAACCCCTGAGGCCAGGCATTGCTTCTCTCTCTGGATAAGGGCTGGATGAGGCCACGCAACCTTTGCATCCAAAACCCTTTCCCAGGATTAATGCGTGCCCACGGAGCTGGGCTCTGTGACGGCAGCAGTGTCCCCTGCCCTATCTGGCATCCACGCAGCTGAACCCAACACCGCTCCTTACGGAGAAGTAAGTGACTAGCAACAGTTTCCAGATCGTGCAGGGACAAGGAGAGAGAAGCCATGAGTTTGCTCTGCCTTTGCTCCATGCTGGCCAGGCAGCTCCAGAGCAAAAATGAAGTTAGTGCAATGCCACGCTCTGGCTAATCCATCCGGCCGAGAGGCAGAGGGTCCTTAGCAGGGAACTGGGTGCTTTGCTGGCCTTCAGAGCTGGAGCTTGTTTGCAGACATCTTCATGCCCATCACCAGCAGCACTGAGGAGCATCCTCAGCAATGCATCTCTGCCACAGGTGTCAACACGACGGCAAATCTTCTCACAGGTGGAAGCCATGCGGCACGGCGTATCAAAGGGGGGGTCTCAAAAAGTCTCCACTCCGCTCTGTTTAGGATTTCGGGCACACCTCCCGGAGCACTTGGCACTCGCAAAGAGCGACACATCCAACATTCAACAGCAAGGCAGCCTAGAGCCTAATTAGCTTCTTGTTCATTCTTGCACCATCTTTTATTTGAAGCCGAGAAGGAATAATTGTATAGCAGCCAACTGGCTGGAGACCATAACAAGCTTAAACAAGGTTCCCCACAGCCCCGCCAGTTCTCCAGTTACCTGCTGTACATAATATATTGGCTCTGACTCTACTGCTAACAGCCCCCGCCTAGAAATTAGTAAAACTAAACATCTTTCTGAGTGTTTCCAAATATGGTCACAATATCTGCATTTCCAAATGGTGGCAACTTTTCCAGCAGGGTTGCACTTTCTCAGTTGCTATCTGAGTTGCCCCAATACAAAACTTGTGATTTTTCGTCCATATAAAGGTCCTTTCCAAGCTTCAAAACTCACCGTGCTCTTCTTGTCCCTCTGGTAGGCAGATATGCCCAAGTTATGTTAATTACAGACTGTGCTTTTGACCAGAGTTTTTATTCTCTTTCTGCATCGGTTGTTTCAGATCAAATATCTTTTGAAGAAAAATATCCGTGAAAAACAATTTGCTTGAAGGATGGTTTGTTCCTAGAAGGCTGTTAGTTGTCAAAGGCATGCACCGAACTTCATGAACACTGCTCAATTCCACAAGGGGAGATTCACTAGAACGCATGTTGGTCAACACAGTCTAGTTCATCCAAAAATCACGCTCTTACACGACAGGAAAAGGACCAAGGGTGAGGAGGGAAAGCAACACAGCTTTTTGGTTGTTTTGGTCGTGAGCTGCCCGAGCTCAAAATGGCCATTGCTGGGACAGGCTCTGTATGGAGGTGCTCCCTGGGATGGGTGTACTCTCGGGGAGCCAGCTTTGCTACCTCGTGGTTTGTTATTGTAAAACACAGGTCTCAGTGAGAGCGTGGTGGTAGGTGCTCACCTAAGTTGGCTAACTATTACCTTTCATTAAAGTTAGTGCTGCCATGGGTGGGTCTCACTTCTCTCTTCCTCTCAGCCACTCATTCACTCCGTCCCAGCCTCCAGAACTGCATTTTGCATTTATTACCTGAAGCACTCTGTCATATGGCTTGAGGCCACACTGATCTGCTGGCCCATCCGGACGGACCATATTTACATAGACACCTTTTTCTAACAGGCCGTCCGACACACTGAATCCGAAGTCTTCGCTCTCTGCGTCTTTGTGGAGTGTCATCTGGAGGGACAGAAGCAGAAAGCACACGTTTTAATGCTGCAGAGGCCAGAGGAGATGTACAGGGTTGGCAGGACAGCAAGAGCACAGGTAACTTGTGTGGGCCTCCAGCAATTCTGCTGTGGGTCTCCTGGGTGGATTTTAAGAAATCAGCTAATGCAGATTGAAGGACAGATGATTCCCCCCACCATAACTCCCTTTGCTTCCCAAAGCTGGGAACTCATTAGGCTCTGGCTCCATCAACGTGCTATCGGCTGGGGAAGCCTCACAGCTGTGCAGTCCTTGGGAAGGACAGAGCCCAGGCTGATGCACAGGAGCAGCCCACCTGGCCTCCAACTCATCTCCAAGCACAGCCAGCACCAGATGCTCCAGCAGAAAGAACAGCCACCCCCTATCACACCTAATTACACAGCTCTCCTCCTTCAGGAATGAAGAAGTTTTATTTAAAGGTGCATTTGCCATGCCCTAAAGGACAAGAACAGATCAAACGTGAAACAGTTGTTTTTCCTAGCTGCCCTAAGTGCAGGTTTTGCTCTAAAGTCACACTAGGAAAGAAAAAGGCAATCAGATTTTTTGAAACCTCTCCAGATCCCTTCCCTACTTGCGTTCTGCACCAACAGTTTCTACAGTTAATTAATTACTCCTTCTAATTGCCATTGCCTTGCACCACACTTAAACCTGAACTTGACTGAATTCAAACAAGTATCTCATCACTAAAGTCCTACCATTTGCACCACTTTTAGAAAGGCTGGGGGTGAAGAGGAGGGGGAGGGAAAATACATTATTTCTTAGGAAAAGTGGCCTGCGGAGTGGTGCGTGCTACTGGAAAAGTGTCAGCTGGTCTCCATGGGGCCGTACATGGAGCTCTCTCACCTGTATCTGTAGCACCAATTAATGAACCACAGAAAACAGGGACCTGGAAACCTCATAAAATAAAGGCAAACAGCAAAGCACGGGTTTGAACCCCACCAAAGCATGGCAGCTAAGTCCCATTACGCTCCTGAAGAGGCCCCTTCCTCTTAATCTGACTCTCTGAAAACCTTTCTTGCACACCTTGGTCGGGGACAGCTTTGGCAAGGAACATTTACCAACAGTCCCTTTGAACAAAGGATGTTTCCTACAGGGTTGCAAAACACCCAGCAGCTTTTACCATCGAGGGGGGCCACAGCCAGACCAACCCCTGGCTACACAGACCTTGTGAAACTCGAGGGGGGTAGGGGACATGATTTCCTGCATCTCCTTCTCCATCTTCTTCATGTCCAGGTTCCTCTCGTTCTTCTTGGCAGGGGAGCTGCTGCCCTCGGTCTGTCCGTCATCACAGCCGGTGTTGGCTTTCCTCAACGGGCTGAGTCCCGACGGGTTGACAGAGTCCAGGAGCAGCTTGCTGCCCTCCAGGCCCAGGTTGTGTACGCTCCCCGTCATGATGGATGCCTGTAGGGCAAGGGCACAAAATCACTCAGCTGAGCTGGCAGTGGGAAGGGACGGACTGTGTGGCAACAGAAATAGCAGAAAGGACAACAGGGGGGCACTCTGGTTCTCGTTAATCAGAAAGGTAGGGACCAAGAAGCTCTTTCATTTGGCTGTAAGAGCCATTTCCAGATGGAAGGAAGCATCTGTAGAGCATCTCCTATCCAGCCCCCCATGGCAGGGTGTCAGAACTAGGTGGTCTTTAAGGTCCCTTCCAACCTGAGCCATTATATGGTCTTTTTGATGTCCCCTTGTATACAAACAGGACCAGGCAGACCTCATCTGGGGATCTTTTGCGATTTGAGATGGATGAACATCCTGATCTTGGGGCTCCCAGAGGGACTGGTGTCAGCCTGGATCTCCAAGCCTATGTCTGAGTGCTGCAGCTCCCCATCAGCATCGCCCCGTGCTGGCGAGGCCCCAGGAAGGCAGAGCTTTGGGCTCCGCAGAGCCCAATTCAGCAGAGAAATGAGGATTTTATCTGTCAGTAAATGGGAGCCTTCACTGAGTAAAACTGAGTTAAAAATATGAAATTAAGTAGTATTTAAGCCTGGTCATCCTTGATAACATCCATTAAATGATGCCCCTAAGTAGATTCTACTCCATTTGGCAATGCTTTTCACTAATGAGATTGCATTGATCAAAGCTAACGAAGGAGTCAAGAATCCAGACTGGAACCTCAGCTGACTCCAGGTCCCAGAGCCCACTTACACGGCATAATGAAAGCCCTCATCGTTTCAAAGTTCAGGCTGTAAGGGCCTGCAGCCCCATTAAATGTCAAAAGGTAAAAGAAAGAGAAGGAAAGGTAGGGAGCAGATAGCAAAATTCAGCAGCGCTAAGTATGGCAAGTCAAAGAGCAATTGCTCCTGTGCACAGGGGAAATACCATCCAACTAAACCTCTAATCACGGCCCGCTGGCTCTTTGCTCCAAGCTGGAACAAAGGCAAATAAAGCAGATTCAGGTGGCAGTAATGAAAATGCCAGCACTACCCTTTTAGCTTGTGAATTTCCCAGCACTTGCCAGGTCCTCCTGAAAAAAAATGACTTAATCACCTTGAGTTTGGACAAAACTCAAATACCTGCTACCCACTGGAAGGATGCTGAGTTACCACATAGTTGGATTAACAAACGCTGCGTTGTGCAGCCAGCCAGGGTACATTCGTTCATTGACCTCAGCCGGCCCCAGCTCCCCAGGACACCGTGCCACACCGACACCGGCACTGCAGGGCCAGGGAGCAGAGCAGAAGGATTCCCACTCTCACTGCTGACTTGGGTCAGGACTTCTTTTACCCGAGACCTTCAGGGTCCCAAACTAACACGGGATGTCTCTAGCAATTCAGCTACACAATCCCATTCTCACTGCAACCATCACCAGTGGGAAAGTTGGTTTGGGCAATTTTTGGGAAGAGTCCCACTCTGCAGCAAAATGGCAGCAGCTCAGCACTTGGCAGAGGCAAAACAAATCCCAAATCTACCTTCCCTAACGTTTGGGCATCCCTGTCATCCACCCCAAGTGTTCAAAAGGCATCAGGCAGGTATCTCATGAGTGCCAGGCAACTGAATTTTAGCTATCCTGGGCCTTCTTGCATGACTCTTGTTCTTCAAATGTAGAACATGAAGGATCAGATTTACAGAGAGACCTGACATCAAATCACAGAGCTCGGGAGCTGGGGCTTGGAATCCTGCAATACAGCAAGAGCCCAGAGAACACCACACCTCCCACACCACGCCTCGTGGAGGACAGTCAAACGGACAGAGAACAGGTTACTGCTACGATGGATTCAGTAAAAGATGAGCTGAAAGCCATCAGACTTCTGCTACAAACACCGCACTTCTCTTTGTCCCCAGAACTTTCCAAAACACTCTAAAAATGTGCTAAAGACTCCAAATCCCCAGAGCTGTTCATCTTTGTAAAATTTCTTTGCGTTTTTCAAAGCACTGCTATAATTGCCAAAGCTCCAAACAGCATGACTCAAAAGCCCACACATCCCTGCACCACGAATCTCTGGAAAAGGCATGGGCAGAAAGATTATTTTCTCTATCCTGGCATTTCACAGTAGCCAAACAAATCCCTTTTTTTCACATTAAGATCAGCCATTACACAGAAGGGAAACATCTCTGCATCATTTCAGAGCAGTACTTTTCCTTAAGCAGCCACCAGTGGTTCAGAGAGGCTGATAGCAGCTGCCTCAGCTCATTTCTAAATACATCCAGGTCCAGGACATAATTGATCAAGGGAAGAAGTTACAGTTTGTGTGTTTTGTTTTTTTTTTTTTTCAGGTTTTGTCTTTTTGTGTATTTAAGTCAGCTTTCTTAAACAGTTAAGACTACCAATAATATCACTTCATGCTTCAGCACAATGTATGTCACTGAGATTCCTCCCCCTCTTAAAATTGCTAATGATGAAGCAGGAAAGAAGAATTGGCAAGTCCCTCATCACTTGTATTTTCACAGAGAGACCAAATCAGGACTTTCTTTTTCCACCTCCAAATATTCAGAAGCTGCCTTTTCTCTCTGAAACCTGAGCAATATGCAATTGTGCATAAAAAAGCAGACTGCAGAGAGACAAGGGAGACCTACCCCATAGGATCTGGGGTTGTACCCCTCTGTAATGGGCATCCTCTGCTGGCTGAAGCAAGTACACAGACCACAGATGCCCAGAGAGCATCTCCAACCCCAAATCTGTGTTATGACACTGGAGCAGCCAACGCAGTCCAGCATCTGGCATCTCTCCAGGCACCTCACCAGACCTTGCATGGGGACGCCGTTCCTGCATGACGTGCCAGAGCAGCACCCACCAGTTTCCAGTCTCCTCCCTGCCTTAGGGAACTACGTTGGCCACCGACCACATTTTAGGGCTGATGGAGGACACAGCCTAGTGAGCATTCCCCAGTCTGCTGTACCCAGAAAGCTGAGGGAGAGAGGAGCTCCCTGGGTCCTGCTCCTCCATGCAGGCTGTGGTAGGAGCCAGGGGGCCCGTGGCTGGGTCCTGCTGGGCAGGTTTAGTGCCCGCTGCTCTGCAGTCTCAGGGGAGGTTTTTATTTGCATCCCACAGCTCAGAAATGCAGGCTCCCCGTCCTATAACCGGACACAATAACATGACCTACAAAGCATTTTGGATAAAGAAAAGAGAAAGTGGCTTGTGAAGAGAGGAAACACCTTTATTTCTGCAGGAAGCAATCACTTTCTCAGATTTTTCCAGAGGAAGGCTGGCTGAAAAGCTTCCAATTACCCATTTTACTGAAACAGTTTCCGGCAGAGCAACAGCTGAATGCAAGACGCATGTTGAGCCTGTCTGTACTTGAAGTAAGCCAAGGCTCCAGTCCCAATGGGCTTTTGGGGGCTCATTTTGCTTGGCCTCTGAGTGCGTTTGACAGACACTATCTCCCCAAGTCGAAGTCTTACCGTTTGATAAGGAAGGTTTGCCAACAGTCACGTGCAGATTGTTGGCCAGCAACAGCTTGCAAAAAGAGCGTGGAGTTACTGGTGGGTAATTCCTCAGCTCAGGGGAAAAGTGCACGCAAGTAACTGCCTAATGAGATGTAGTTATCCATTAGCACAGGCCCTGAAATGGATTAAACTTGAACCCTTCCTCACACCACTGGCAGCACAGGGATGCTATGGGCGAGTAACATGTGGGGGAAACAGCTCAGCATTTAAGTCAAGAGCAAAACAGATCAGCAGAAAATTCAGGAAGTGATTTACCTCAATCTCCCTCAAAAGTTCAGACTGGCCGCATGTTTCCAAATCCTCCAAAGCTTCTCCAAAAACACGCCAAAAACTATCCTCGTGAGTGGTCTCAAGGCCATTTTGGCGGTTGGGGTATCTGTTGTAACGTAGGAACCAAACATTGTCAGCACTCTTCTGCAGCGCGATGAAAGCCGCGAGGCTACAGCAAGTGTCTCACCAGTAAAAGCAGAGACTTGAAGAGTCTTCATATACAAAAGCAAACAATATGAACTTTTCAGACAAGAGTCCGAATACGAGACCTCCATGCATTTACTAACGGGGCAAGCGTCCTTCAAAGGAAGAATTAAGTTGGTGTAGTAATGTCAAAGTTCAAAGGGTAAATTAAAAAGTGCCTGTAGGAAGATTGTAGGTTTAGGAAGACGTTTTGGTGAAATAGAGAAGTGAAAGAAAAAAGGATGCGTTATGGGTAAACCAGGAGCCTCAGAGACTGTTAGTACAAAGGCTGATGGGATAGAGCTCAGATCTGAGACACAGAACACCTGAGAAGAGAGAGAAAAACACAGAGGGTAACAGACATGGTGAGAAAATGATAAATACATTAGGTATCTATGAGAGTAATAATGCAAAGGTGTATATAAAAATGATTGCCCTAGGCTGGACAAGTAAACACATACTACAGCAAGCAATATCGACAGTGTCAGCGTATAACCCATCCAAACCGAGGTTCATTTGCTTGGGGATGGCCAAGGAGGTGAGCTCTTACATTCAGGAGGTCTCTGTGCTACACAAGTCATTGAACCCACAGCTGTGGACAGACTGTTACCAGCTCTGTCTACAGCAGAGAACGAGGCAGTGATAACCTCTCAGGCTGGTGCAAACACGTGTTAATGTGCGCACCGCGCGTGTCCCGCTGGGGAGTCAGCGATTTCCCACCCAGTGGTTTCGGTGTCTCTTATCTCTGACCACAAAGTCAGGTTCAATTCTTGGACTTCTAAAGCAAACAGCAATTAAACATGCTGAAGTCCTTCAAACAAACTAGAGAAGGAGGTGACACTCTTGTCCAGCCACTGCTTACTGAACACCAGGCGCTGGGAAACCTGGATCATCAGCGTGCAGTGTAATGGGAGCCTCTTAAAGGAAACTCTGTGGTGTTAAATCAAAATCACAATATATCCACTAATGTATCATAGGGAGATACCCCAGGGAGACAGTGACATTAGAACAGCCTTAATGCATCTTCCATGCATCTTATGCAGAGCTGCATGGACAAGGCTCCACCTCTGCAGCATCTGGCAGCTCCCTGCATGGCACAGCGGGCATCAGAGCTAACAGGAGGGGACACTTACCCACCAGGGCCACTTAGCAAAGTCAAAACATTTTACTTGAGTACAAGTCAGAGAGAGCTTAGCTTCAATTCGGCATGTAATAACTCCTTGGGATAGTAACAGAACTCTTTTTCCAGATCTGTATTAATAGCAAAGTCTTCGGCAATGCTTTTCATCCAGTGGTTTCAATGGGATTTTATAGCAGGCAGAACCTCAAACACACATACTTTTGTTCCTTGTGGGATCATGGCCTGCCTGCAGAGTGGTATCTGACACGGCTTATTTTATTTTAAATTAACCCCCTACCTTTCATCAGAATCAGCTTGTAAAGCAGCAGCCTTTAACACCAGGCAGAGAGGTCAAAAAAACACCCAGCAAGACTTTACAAAAACAAACCCAAATTTCCCCCCACAAGGAATTTTCAATTCTTTCCCCTTACTCATTTCCTTCCTCTGCTCCCAGGTTTCCTAAGAGGCAAATGTCCCTTCCAGTTACAAGTTTCTTGCCTCTCAGCTCAGCAATACAACAAACACGCCCAGGACTTGGATGAATCAGGACAGGTTCTCACACCACCAGGTCAGCAAGATTTTCCAGGCTAAAGGCAGCTGGGGTTAGAGACATTTTGTTTTTCTCCCTAATAATAAGGGCTCAGCAGCATGAACCGTTTCACTTGCACTTTGATATCAGGGCTCGGAGCCCTCATTAGGGACATGCAGGGCTTCGAGGGCTCAGATTTGCTAACTTCAGCTGCCAGCGGCCTCACTGGGAAGGCCGAGAGAACAACGACCTCTGTGAGCCGGCTCTCGCTGAGAGGCAAAACAAGAACAAAGTCTCAGCCGCTGCCAGCCTTCCTGCCAGTTTGATCATCTTTAAATAGGTGGAAATGGCCATGAGATGTTCTAAGGGTTTTGTTTTGACAAACAAAAATTAAGGAAAAATAATTAATAACGAAAAAAAGAACCGACAGTAACAACACGAGACACACGACTATGGGGACTCTGGAGGATGTCGAGGGGAGGGTTAGTTACGAAGCAACGAGGCTTGGCTACCGTGTGTGGGTCAGTGGCCAGGGCAGATCCAGCAGCGTTTTCACCCAAAGAGAGGGGCAGCTGTAGCCTCTTCTGTGTGCTTGGGTGGCCCTGCAGGATTTCTGTGGCTGAGGTGGGGGATTAGCTAGATCGTGCTCACTTGGCATGGTTTTGTTTGTGTGTTGGAAGGGCCGAGGTGTGATGGAAAGAGAGCTCCAGCCACACCTTTGGGAGATTTTAACTTGAACATGCAACCTCATACTGGTCCTACAAGAGTTTTGGTTGGTCTTTTTGGCTTTGTGACGGTATTGTGAAGATGCATCCTCACTCATCGTGTCTGGCCAACACAACGGAGGACAGCCCTGGCCATGACTACTTATTATACCTGAGCTATGTAAGTACTGCAGCCTTTACATGGCAGGAGTAGAAGACATAGTAAGAACCTGTGGTCCATGCAGCTGAGACTGCCCTAACTCCAGATATAAATGTCACCTGGCCATGGCAGATGTGCTGCAGAGCTATGCCCAGGGCAAGCTGGCAACGTGGAGGTGGTTTGACAGAGCAGATCAGCACCCCAGCACCCCGCCCCACAGCTGCCTGACGCCAAGATGGGGGCATCACTGGCCCTCCCCACCTCTGGCTGATCCAATCCATCACATTCAGTGTCCTTGCACCCTCATGTTTGCCCCCCTGCCTCCTCCCTCCCCTCCGCACCTGCTGGGCTTGTCCCAGTCGTCTTCACTGAAGCTTCCATCCATGTAGGGGTAGTTTTTCCTGGGGTCCCCAGGAGGGGTGCTGCTCTTTTGCCTGCTGTGTCTCCATTCGTGTGGATGAAGGGCAATGCCCGCAGCCTGAGGTATGTATGTACCTAGGGAAGGCAAGCAGCAGGGGAAAAAGACGTTAAAACCTGGTGAGAAAACTGAGGCGGATAAATCACACTGAGCCAGGACAGTTTCCTTCCCCAAAACCCAAACCTGAGGCCATCTGGATTACACTCGGCTTCTAGTTCAGTCTTTCACAAGGGGACATTCTTCCCATCTCTTCTTGCTTTAACCAAACCAACTTCTCATGATCAAATGGACCATTAATATGAAACCAGACAAGTTTCACTAAGTTTGCCCCCAAGGACTTTCCCATACTGCAAATCCCAGATGCAAATCCAACACTTGTCACAAGACCTCCAAGTCTCACGAGGAGCTGCCTGGACAGAAACCTTCCAAAACAGAGCATTCCTCAGCAACGTCAGTGCCATCTGCAATGGAAATAAATCTCCCGAGTCCCCTGCCTACCTCCTCCTGCCCATTCAACATTTCAGAGAAATCCCCACAGCCCTTCCAAGAAACATCATGCACTTCCATCACACGCTGTGCCAAACGAACAGGAAGAGGTAACGGAGAAACACATAATTAAGAGAGACTTGACCTCCCAAACAGCTAGGAGCACTGGAAATACCCGAAGACATTGCCAACAGTTTCTTTGAAAATGCCAAGGCCTGTTATTTCACTTAGCTGAGTGTTTCCTCTGTGTGTTTTTAAAGGTTAGACTGCTCTGGAGAGAGCCCCAGAAAAGGGCCTGCCAACATTTTACAGCAGTCAGGAGCAGTTGCTGTTTGCCAGACAGGAGAACAAGGTCCCTGGGTGCAGGGCCCTGCAGTCGGCAGGCAGGAGGCTGGGGCTGGGCGCAGGGGGCCAGGGACCGCAGGGACATGTGTGTGGAGCTGTCACTTGGGTGCCACCGCTTCCAGCGCCTCCTTCCTGAGAGAAGGGCTGGATCCCTGGGATTCAGAGCCACCTGGTGGCATGTTCCCACCAGGCCCAGCACAGCTGAACACTTCCCTGATTGGTTTCCTAAAGCTGTGGATGAAATTAAAACCCATGAGGCTGCAGAGACTGATCTGGGGGGTTCCATTCAGAAAGTAAAGTCCAATCTCCAGACGCAGTGCTGCCATGCAGCAAAGTGCAGTTACCAGGAGATATCAGACAGCCCCTGAAGCAAAGCTGATGGCTATGGATATGGGGTAACAGCATCAGCCCCACTCCTGGGAACTCTGTGTTCACTCACTCACTCTCAGTTTACAGGTAAAAGCAATTGCTTTGCTAAATCCAGTGTCCGACTTGGGTTAGCATCCAATTAGATGGAGAAGGATGGCAGCATTAGGCAGGCCAGGGGATTCCTTGTTAACAGAGTTTCCTGTCACAAATGCACTGCCAAATTAAGACTTCAGACCAAGGAGGATGCAGGCATGATGGAGGTGAGACGTTGGCACCATGCTGTCCTTTTCTAAGTTAGACTGCACAGGCAGACACCTTGCTCAGTACACTGGAAGCACTTTGCAAGACTGTTCCTGGAGCACTCCTCCTTGTTTTCACATAATATTCAGGACAGCAGTCTTTTCACCAATTTCCTTTTGTGGAGTTGATTCAGGGTTTTGTTTTGTTTCAACATGGGCTAATAGTAGCTTACATCACTAAATCTGAACTGGAATAACTATTTTCCAGTGCTTTCCTCCAAGAGAAAATCTATTCCCACGACTACAGCATCCTCCATCCCAATTCCATATGTCCGCCAGAAACCACAGCTGAATAAACCTGGCCTCCAAGACACATGTTCATCTGATCACTCACTAGAGAATTAGAGATCCTTTCTTGCAGTATTACCTTAATTATTTTGTTAAGTGAGTGCTTCTAGTCACAAGACGTTCTTGTGGATTTTAAAACATCCTGAAGAGGATTAATACATTCTACATGGCCTCTCTGGAGAATTAAATGTTAGATATGGGCCAAATATTTTGTAAGACATATGGACAGCGAATACTTCCCTGGATTACGTGAATTATGAAGTGTTATAATGGTTTTGAAAATGCTGTGAACAGTACAATGTCATATAAGCCAGAAGAAACATGCCAATAAAAACCTAAAATACATATATATAACTCAGAGCACCACAGGAACACATTTTAAAATACATTTTGTTCCTTGCTGAAAGCGAGAAGCTGTGCAAGTGCAGTCAGACCACGGTCTTTGGCTCACGTTCAGTCTCTAGACAGGCTTGGATGATCAGTCTGTCTTCGCCTTGGGCCAGAGACCCGTGAGAAAAGACACCCTGTCTTACCTTGGCTTCCATACCCAGCATCAATGCCGGAGCCATCCCACGACTCCATAGCACTGTCCACACTAGGAATTGTGGTTGAGTATATCTCAGAGAGCTTGCTAGTTTTTTGGGAGTCCGTCAGTTCATCTTCAGGGTCACTCACTTCGTTTATACTCCCAGACTTCTTGGGATAGGGTTCTGAAATCAGAATAAGCTGCTTTAGTAGGCACAAAGAACAAGCCTCAGGGAAAGGCTTAAGTAGACGTGGGAGCAAGCCCAGGTAGTGTACATGTCTTAAGAACCCTTAAGAACCTCTTCAGCTCTTCAAAAGTAACTGGGAAAGGCTTATGCATCACAGTTAAAAGCTATACTCTTATACGAAGCTGAAGGAAAAAAAAAACAAAAAGAAAAAAACTCAGAGTTTTTAGCTCCTTCTATTCCACGGAGCCTCAGTTTTTCTAAGTTTCAGCAAGATTCCCATGACAACACAACCGTGTCCCAAACTACCGCAGCTGAGTTTGTAACGCTCTGTCAAAACTGTACAACCTCGGATCAATTCAGGGCTGATCACCACCACCACCCCCAAGAGTCTCCCATGCAGTCTCAAGACAATGGTGGAACTCCTGGATATGATATTTTGAGGCTGAATTTCCCCTGATTAGTGATTGGAAAATTGAAAGCTGAATGCAGATGATGAAAGTCAGGCCTTCCCATTCATTATTTTAGCAATAATAGGCCTTTATTATCATTACACAAATTCCCTTTCAGGCAAAAGCTATACAAGGAATGGTTTCTCAGCACAAGCATTCTTGTACTGAATATTTTAAAGTCCTCATTGATTAGATATCCTGTTAGCCATCCACACCCTGGATCTCCAGCTTGCAGAGCATTAGCTGGGATAAAGAAGCCCTTTGAAAGTCTGCATTTTGTCAATGAGGACAGATTATCTTACCAAACAAAGGCCACTGTTCTAAAAGTCCCAATTTTCCGACCATTCAGAAGATTGCTCATCACGATTAACTCAAGATTACCTTGAAATTTCAATTACACCTGCTTCATTCTCAGAATGATTAACAAGTCTCCAACTGGCACTTGCACGTCAATTATTTCAGCAAGTGGCTGTGACAGTGCTAAGTGTCAGCAGGGGAAAAAAGAGTATTTCAGAGCAAGGATCAAGACATCTGCCTTCAGGAAATGAGTCTGAGGTTTCTTGAAGACGGATCAGTTCCCAAATTCTCCTTCTAATTTGGTAGGTTGCTTCTTCCTGCCTAGGCTTCCTCTATAGCTGCATTGCCATACGTTTACCAACCTGCTTTGAGATCTACAGAAAAGTTATGATTAAGAGTGATACTATTTTTCCAGAAGCAATACAGACATCCCATGGGCCACTAGCATCTCCCCCACCCCAAACCAGGCTCCCCAACTCACTTTCCGTCTGTTTCTTGATCTTCAGAGTCACTGTCTCCCCCGCCATCTGCAGCAGGTGGATGGCTTCGCTCAGCGGTTTGCCCTTGAGGCTCACGTTATTAATTGCTAATATTCGGTCACCGACATGGATGGCTCCAGTTCTGGAGAGAAAGGGTGCTGTTAGAAAGTTCAGAGAGGCAACCTAACTCAGGCCATTATGTTGCTGCTTGAAGCAATAGCAAATTAACTCAGCACTTTAAACATGATCATCCCCTGTGTATGTACATACATATATGCACATGAACATATGCACACCTTGGGTCCCTGGCCCCTCAGTAGCTGAGATTTCAGGCCAATTTACATTTGAAACTCTTCAAAGCCATGAGGATTTATACGGTAAAAGCACAAGCACTTCCAGTGGGAGATACCTACAGGTCATCACACATGAACTGATGGACAGAATTATGAGACAAAGCTAAACAAAACCCCAGCCCAACACAGACTGTGCATGCAAACATGAGCTGAGCCAGTTGTAAATCAGCTTATGATATCTTTTAAGTCTCCCCCCATGCAGCTAGAACACTATGCCACATCCCAGCACTGAGTTTTGCTCTCAGATAAATAAATCCTTAGGTTCAGCAACAGCCAGGAATGAACTAACAAGTCACAGCAGTTCTCCTCCTCCTCCATCCTTCTCCCACCGTCTGCCCACAAACATGGGCTCAATTTACCTCTCTTGTGTTTGCTGCACTGCTCGGAAAGAGCAGGCAGGGCAGGACATGCTCATTGCCAGATCTGGCAGCCAACACAGGACCTTTCACTCGCTGCTGGCTGGGCTGTGCTCACCACACACACACACTCCAGCTCCCCAGTGCCAGCACACGAGAGCAGCAATCCTCTGCTCCAGCACTGCTACGAGGTTTAGCTAACAGGGACCTCACATGATCAAGCCAAGAGAAGATGCAAATCTGCATGGTCATATCTTTTTGCCCACGGCAACGTGCCTCTCCCGAAGATTGTATCTAGTCCAAACTGGACTGCTGCTCCTACAGAAACAGGATTTGATATACTATCACAGGCGAAACAGCTACTTGTCTTTCCCCCAGATGTGGAACTATAGCAGGAATGCTGCTGCGAAACATCTACTGTATGTAAATCTAACCAGGAAACGTAGCCAAAGAGCAGACAGAACTGATCAGCCTGCTGCTGCTGCTAAGATATTTGGACAGGTTGTCACAATGGTCCTGACCAGCCACTAGATGTCCGTCTTGTCCCATCCAAATCAGCCCTAAAAAGCCCTCAGGGAAAATTTGAGTATTCAAATAAATTATAGATCGCACTGCAACCAGAATACATCTTAAAAGTTTCATCTACATAGTCAGAAAAAATCAAGCTTAACTGCTGACACTTTAAATGTGATCCTTTGCTGGCTGCAGTGGCTTAGATTTGAGGTTCTCCTGCTGCAGCACTGAGGCAGGAACTGATCCTTCATGGGGACGCATCTCTCCCCCACCGTGCCAGCCCAACCGACCACCTCAGAACAACAAAACTGCTCTGCAGAAACTGAGACTCCCTCAGCAGGGAAAAGAGAAGCAGTTGAAGGTAAGTACTGTTCAGCCACGTGTTCTTCTGGGGAGAGAAAGTAAATCAAAGCGCAGTCCCCTGAGCTGCCCACCTCCAGGCACTCCTCTGGGGACAAGCACGCCGAAGCCAAACAGGAGGGACAGAGAAAGCTGTTTCTAGCAGACGACCCCTGTGCCTCTCCATCATCACTCAAACATCCTTAGGAGCTGCACGCCCCATGCCTCTTCTTGCCCGACTGACACCAGAGAAGCAGAATTGAACAACAGTACGTTTGAAGGATTAAATGGGGCTGCAACCGCTCTCCAGAAAGTGCTAGAGGAGAGGTGACTGCATGCACGTGGCAGGGATTTGCCTGGGGCACGGGCAGTTCCAGCATCCCTTTTTCCCCTTGTAAACATGGGCTGGTGCTGAGCGCTCCTGGACGAAACCTTCTTGCAGCCACCCACATCTATTTGACCAGGTGGCAGTAGAGGAGACTGTTAAGCCCTTAAAAGCACTTCAAAACGTCAGCGATTGCTGAAAATTGCTCCCGGAGAACCATTAAACCTCGAGCAGAATTGAACAGTATTGGCCCTTTCCCCAGGAAGGAGGAAAACAAGTCCCATGGTCAAGGGTAGAGCCACAGGCACTGAAGGAGAGGAAACAGAGACTATGTGGCAGCGAGCCATCACTCGACACTAACCCAATATCCTGAGCTGCCTCTGTACAGTCCTATAGGATGGGACACGTACAAGGGGAAAAATGCTCAAGGTCAAGATAAAACCCAAGTCATCTGCATCTGAGGCTTTTCAGCTTAGACAGCCTGTCACCCGCTGTGACAGACGTGTGACAGCTCCTAGAGGACACCCTGCCTTCCCCAGCACTGAGCAAGCCGCCGGAGCTGCAGTGCAGACCTTCATCTGTGCCTCTCCAGGTGCAGCTGGTGTGTGCCCCTTATCAGATGCCAGGACCCAGCCCACCCCACGCTGTCGCTGCTGAAACGTGTGCTTTGCTCCAGGAAAAGCCAGGCGCAGCTTTGGGTTTAACTCCTGACCTTCAGAAACCCGTCGCGCCCTTCAGAGCACGGGTAGAAGGGTGCCTGTGGCACAGAGATGGGTAGTGTTGACAGGGAAGGGACAAACTATTATAAAACTAAGAACACCCCTCTTCCCTTGACAAGGTCAAGCCACTCCTTTCTGCTACTCCCAGGAGAAAAATGTGCACCATCTCAGCAGAAAAATATGCACGTTCCTGCAGGCAGGCTTCATCCCAGTGCTCCTCACCCTCCCTGCAAGAAGCCAAGGTTACCTGGAGACATCCCCATGCTGCTTTGTCCCCGCACTGCTCCCCCGTGCAGGCACTGTTATTCCTTAGCCTGCTACAGTGAACGTGCTGAATGGCTCTGTTGCTCTTCTCAAAAGGCTTTTCATTCCTTGCTACGTGCCAGTTCCTGATCAAAATTCAATAGCACCGCAGCACTTGCCTGCACTACTTTTCTCCGCAGAGCAGTCACTGATGTGCATCCAAGTTCGAAGGAGGAACAGCCACAGCACTGCAAAGGGAACTGAGAGCAGCAAGGGTACAAAGCCACCTACTGATGCCTTATATCATCTGGGTTTCTTGTCCTGAACCTCTCTCACGCTGGGCTGCAGGTACAGTGCAGGACTGCTATGCAGAAAAGCCTCGGATACCCCAGGGCTGGTATTTTCTAGTGAAAAAAGACTGAATCCTACAGAGTTGGGCAGTGACACAAAATCCCCAAAGAGAAGAACCACTAATGACTGAGCTCATCCCTCTTCCTTACTTCTTACTCGGTTTTCTGTACCAAAGGAAAGCAGTGGAACTGTGCAGCACTGCACTTGCTAAGAGCTCGAGGAACCCGAGGCAGAAAGAGGCACTGAGCTGTGTTACCGTTCAGCTCACAGGGAGCTTGGCCTTGAACCAGAAAGAAGCAAAAGGGCAGATCTGAAGTCAAACTTTGCCAAGGTCTAGCACTTCACACCTATTTGTTCCGAGGATTTTTGCAGCCTGTTAGGCAGCACGGGGTAAAGCAGCCCCATGAGAAGCATGAGTCAGGGCTGCTGAAGTGATCTATTTACACGTCACAGCTACCGTACAGACAGAATAATTAAGATACAGTGCATGACTCAGTTCCACCTTATATTCTCAGCAGTGTCCTGATCCTTTAAATCCCACGCATGCACATACATTCAGACTCAGGCACACACACACAGCCAGCCTCCCCGGCTGCTGAAGGTAAATCAGCACCTACATTTATGCAGTATAAATGTCTGCTGCTCTCAGGCACACCAGCCCTGCACTGAGATACCTCCGTGTGTAACAGAACAAGCAACCAGCAAAGACACGTCGGAAGATCCCCAAAATCTGTGGTTTCAGTAGGACCCAGTGCTGCCATGGCCATAAACAGTGGTTTAGCAGCAGGTGAACCCTGGCCAGAAGGATACGGTGCTTTCCTGGGCGGGCTGGGCATTCCCCACGCAAAATGTAGCATGGGAAATCAGATTAGGAAGCACCTCAGTGGAAGAGAGGCAGATAAACACATTTTCCCAGCTGCTGCATTCAACCAACGCACTGGATCTGACTCTGCCAGAAATGCCCTGCTTTGAGCCTCTCTCACTGCCCTAACAGCACGGTCCTGACCAGCCCACATGTCCTGAACGTGGGTCTGAAAAGCCAGGCCAGCAGGGCTGCTCCTGCTTCACAGTGCGCGGTACCTCCATCGCACCTTTCCTTTTTAGCAGACTAAATGGCTGAAACACCTCAGAAGAGCTGCAGAGAAGGCTTTGTAAGCTTCAAGACCCTTTCCCATATCAGTTCAACCCCTCTGTTCCCAAACCTCACCTTTCTGCAAGCCCTCTTTTTGTCAAGCCTGAAATGACGATGGGATCGAACGGTTCCTCTGTCCCAGAGATGGTTATTCCCAAGGGCCCGCCGTATCGCTTCAGTTCCACCGTGTAGATAATAGCACCGGTCGTCTCCTGCTCATCTGGAAGAGAAAACAGGAACGCTGAGGTTTTTTCATTTGCCATAAGAAAGAGGTCATAAGAAAGACTTGCAGCACTTAGAAGCAAAAGCCTTCAGCCTTCAGCTATGCTCATACTGAACAGGGTTTTAACCTTCCAGACTCCATTTAAGGGCAGAATAACAAAAATAAACTATAATCAATTGGAAAGTGGTGACCAGACAGGCAGAAGCCCTTATCTTTGTTGGTTTGCACTACCTATTGGGAAATGTCATTAAAGTGGACAGGCACCAGTTTGCATCAGGATTTCTGTACCAGAGTTATCTTCATCCTTTCTAATCTTCAATTTGACCAGGTCTTCACATTGCCTCAAAATCTGCACAGCATCCTCCATTGAGCAATTGTCGAGTCGGATGTTATCAATGGCTAACAGCTTGTCTCCCGGCTCCAAGGTGCCAGTTCTACGGGGAAAGAAGAAGAAAACTAAAGTACATTTGTATTTGCCTTTCAAATCCAGTAATGCATTCAGTTCTGCAGTGGTGATGACAATATTAGCTTTTTCTTCCCCTTGATCTTTTCTGGGAAACAAGCGTGAACAGAGGCTGGGCCAATTATAACTTACAGAGAGGAAGTTTGTGTAAACGTGCATCAACCAGAACAAGGCAGGAAGATTACTTTGCCGCTCTCACCTACTTAGATATACAGCCTGGGTAACCTACGGCACTCAAAACTGCTTGATGTTTAACCAACAAATATTCTACCTTTTCTTAGAAACCAGCCCTCCAGCAGCACTAAATCCCCCTGAACGCCTTGCTATGAGGCGTTGGGATCAGAGGTGCAGTCAGTGAAGGCTGAGTTATTTGCACAGTTCTCCACCAGCAACCACAATTCAATCACTCCGCTCACCTGGGCAGGAGCTGAGACATAGCAAACTACCTGATGAGTCATTGCACCTTATGGGATAGAGATGTATATATATGGTGCCCTTTAGCACATGGTCTTAGATGCCAAACATTCATCTGCAGGGTCTGCAGACCTCTGAATCTGCCTTGGCCATCTTCTCCATTAGCTCAACTCTCTTTGCTTCAGTAAAGACTGTTTTTATTCCAAACCCTACAGTGGTCTAAGAAAGCCTCTCAGGCTGACATCTGCTTGAATGCTGGCAAAATCCAGACCCAAGTGCTACTGCTGGGGCATCTTTCTGCCTCTCCTTACTGGAGTGGGTATTTTGCCTCGGGTTTAGCAGGCAGGAATTTCTGTACTCACCTATGTGCTACACTCCCCTTCTTGATGTCAGAGATGATCAAAGGCTCCCCAGGCTTTCTGCTCGCAGCTGTAAAAGAGACAAATGGGTACAACGCTCAGTCTGCTACCCAGGAGGGGAGTGGTTAATGGGGAAAAGGAGCTCGGAGGAAAGGGGATTTATATTCCTTTGACAAAACGGTGCTTCACACTTGAACTCTGGAAGCCACAACTGGGAAGGAAAAAAAAAAAAAAAAAAGAAAAAAGAAAAAAAGAAGCAGCAAATCCCTGCAAATGTTTGTTGGTTGTCCTTTAAGGGGAGGCTGCGAGGTGTCCAGCAGCAGGAGGTGAGACTGCCCAGCACTGCTGACATCCCCTGGCTGTGGCAGGCATTAGCACTGCTGCCTGGCGAGCACCTAGCTCAGAGCTGTGGCTAATATAAGCCCTTCTCTGGTTTTGAAGTAGAGTGGCCCGGGAATTTTCCAGGTGGAAAATAACCGTGGAAAAATTAGGAAAAACAAAACGAAACAAAACAAACGTTTTCCAGTTGTTTCAGCTCCCCAGATAAATTTGGCATACAACTGGGTAACTCAGGGCTGCTCTCAGCTCTGGAGCTCGTGGTGTCCAATCTTTCCCTCCCTCCCCAGCCTGAGAACTTTTTCAGCCCATGCGAGATGTGAGGATGCATCTCTGGGAGCATTTGCATTTTCAAATTTGCTTGCAAGACCTGCTGCTGTCTTGAGAAACCCAAGAGAGATTTCTGACTTGACTCCCTCCTGACCTCCCTGCCATCCGCATGACGAAGAGACACCGAGAGCATCCCCTCCACCCCGCATCACCCCTCCTGCCTCGCTATGGGAATGGCATCATCTCATTTAAAGCTGACGGAGCTGCTGTGCCAAAACTGCGTGGGAAGAAAGAAACCTGCAGCATCTGAATGTATTGGGTGCAGGACAGAGATTACAGCTCCTGAAAGGTGCCTGGCATCAAAAAACAGAGATCTACCTGCCTGAGCAGGAGCCAGAGAGTGCCCCACGAAGTCAGACATAAAGGAACAAGCCCTTTCTCTTACCAACATCTCTGCTCTAGCTTTTTTTGTTGTTTACATTCATTTATGAGATTTATAAACATACGTGCTTTGACCATCACCTTTAAGGATATCCTCTCGCTGATATAACCAAAACTGCACCGAACAGCACGAAAAGCCAGCCAATTTCAGCTGCAACACGGCTGAGTATAGAAGTCGGGTCAGACAGTGAAGAGCAGACCGTGATGGATTTTATAATAGTCACAGCAATGTGACTGCTGGATGATACAGGGCCGGGAAGAATTATTTTCCCCATGTCTTACCGGAGCGTGGTGCCGGGCAGGTTTCATCTAGAAACTCACGCTCAGCTTGTGGCTGGGGGTCAAAGAGAAGCAGGGGGGCTGTGGAGGTACACCGAGGTTGCCTGTACTCAACCTGTCTGTGGCACAGAGCAGTTACACTGAAGGCAGAGTGAGAGGTGGGAGGGAAGCACAGGGTGCAGACAGAGGCTGATGTGGCAAAAATCAATGCAGAAACACCCGCGCTGACTGAGAAGGGCACACAGCATGGACTAACAGCCCAGGGGATGGAGATGTACGGCCCCCTTATCGCTGCTGCTGTTGTCTCTCTGAACACAGGACATGTCTTTGCAGCCCAGAGGTGCACACGGTGCTGGTCCAAGTGGCAGCGATGGGAGACCCCGAGAGCTCACCCCTCCACCCTGCCCCAAAGGTGCCGAGCCCTGGCACGCAGCGCCGCGTGCTTAATCGCTGCCTAGCCTGGTTCTGTCAAAGAGATCCAGGTTAGCACAAATGCTTTTCACCGTGAGGCTTGTTTATTAGGTTCAAAGCAGAGGCGGCATGACAGAAGGGGGTTAGGGAGAGAGCCGCAGTCCTGGTGGAGGGCTGGGGACAGACACCTCTAAACCTGACCCAGGCACTGCTGGGGTGATGTGTCCGGAGACTGCCAAGACTCACAAGAGCAAAGAGAGGGGGCAGAAGAACAAGGATAGAAAGCAACGTGCCTTAAGCTTTGCAACATGCTTTTATCTCAGCACCTGCCTTACAGACCCTGCGACACCCTGGTCCTGGCAAGACCCCGTCCTTCTGCAGCCCTGCAGTAGGTGTCAGCACTGAAGGCAGCACAGCTCTTCCCATATCCAAAGGGAATGCTTTGTCCATTAGGAAACAAAACAAGTTTTAAGGAAAAATTGTTGTGGGTTTTGGGTTGGTTGGCCTTTTTTTTCGTTGTTGTTTTTTTTTTTGTAAGTCATATTTTCTTGAGACCTCAGTTAAATGGAAGAGAAGAAGAATGGTATATCCTTGTCCCTACCATCAGAGCATCCAAACCGTGCTTTAATATGTGGCAGCCCTCTCTTTTAAATAACCACTTAGTATGAAATTGAAAGGCTGTATAAAACAGTCATTATTAGTCAGTACCTACAAGGCTGAAGGGTAAGTTAAAGAGACTTAATGAATAATCATTCTCTCAAGAGGCGTAAGATACAAAGTTAAGATAATGAAATTTCAAAGCACTGAGCATCACTTGCTGTTCAATTTAAAAACCAGTAGTTACTAACTCCAGTCATTCGCCTTTGGCATCCCACTGCCCTTCCTCATGCCCCAGTGCCCAGCTGGGATTTCTGCTTTCCACCCCTCAGCTGGGAGCAGGCTGGCTCCAGCCACGCTGGGATGCACATTGCCAACAACCCCGGGCTTCTGGAGCAGGGCGACGACCTGCCTGTGCAGCAGCTGCCCTCTCTACATGGGAGAAAGCTGCAATTTCACTGAAGCTGTGACTCACTCTAGGGGCAGAGGCTTTGGGTTTGTAGATTCCTGGTGAGATTCTGGATAAACCTTTTCCAATTCACTTGCAATTAAAAAATAAATAAAAAATCAAAACAAACAAACAAAAAAACCCCACAACTTTAAAGTATATTATTACTCAGAGTTGTGGTGTGGAGTTAGGACACATGCACAGGTGAATAAAGCCTCTTTATCCATTCATTTCTGCTGTCCAGGTGGTTATTTCTCTTCAAAGAGCATTGCCTTGGTAATTCTGTTTGCTGGAGGAAGACACGGTTTGGACGTCCAGCCTTGCCTCCAGGTCTTGCTTTCCCATCCGTAAAGCAGAGACAGCAGCACAGGCAGCCGAGGGAAGAGATGGATTGAGAGAGGCAGGAGCTGGAGTACAGAAAGTCACACCTCCTCCTGCAGGCACTCTGGTTGTAGCCTCCATCTGCCTTGTGGTGGAAGCAAGCTCTTTTTCAGATGGATTTGTCTTTTTGGTGGGTTTACCAGTACAGAAGGTAGTTTCAATCTGCTCCAGTGACCCAGAGAAAGCTCCATAAATAAACAGTTGGTGAATGCAGAAGCGTAGGGTGGGGGGAGAAACTCACCATGAAAACACTGCCTGGCGGTGGTGACAGGGCAGTGATAAAAAGGTGAATTGATCAATACTGTTATTTACTTTTTATAAATTGCTTTCAGTCTCTCGCCACCTCTGCTGGGATTCTGGCTCACTCGGCATTTACTCTCTGATGGATGACAAGGCCAGAAACACATGTCCTTTCTGTGGTTTTAATAGAATGCATAGTGACTCGCATCGGTAAATTATTCCCCTCCAAGGAGCGCAAGCACATATCTCACACGCATCAGCGCCTCAAACGGTTATGAATGCCCTTCGTTATCGATCATGCTGAAGCAGCACTCTGCCAATGTGTAATTAAAGAACTTGTAATAATGCCATACAAACACATTTAAGAAAGCAAATGCTTATAAAGGGTGGAAAAACAAACAAAATCAGAAACCCAATAATCTCAGGATAGCTACGGAATGAAAAGAGGAATAAAAGCAAATCAGAATCGATCACAAGGAGCAGCAGTGAAAATCCAGTCCCCAGAACCCAACTTTTCCCTTTTCCCGTCATTAGTTTTAGCAGCAGGTGCATAAATTATCAGCATCTCCAGCAGGATATTTACACCACCGCAGATCTATTTCCTTTCAAAATCTCCGGGTAGCAAAGCCTGGGCAGAACATCTCACTTCAGTAACTGCATCACAGTGAATCAGCTGCAAATCTCTTCAGGTTGCTGTGTTAGCGTGGGGTAAGACAGGAGACTCCAGGGACACGCTGCCGCTCACAGACGCGCTCTGCCAGGCTGGTGGCAGGTCCTGGGTTAATCCAGCACCAGCAAAGCCGGGTTGGGTCAGCTCACAGATCCATCTTGTCACTAGGACAGTGATTACCCTGCTTAAGAGACTTAATCGAAGTTATCTATCCATCCAAATTCTGGCTTTATCACCCCCAAGCAGATATAGTACCTGCTCCTTATCTGCAGCACTTCACTGCAAGGGCACAGGAATTGATTTGTTAAGTTATAGAAAGGTAATTTGATAAACATGCTATATAAAGCATTAATGCATAGCTAAAATGAACGGTAATTTCAATATCTAAGCAGCAACAACAGCCCTGCACCCTGCAGTGAATTTCGCAAGTAGCCCTTGAAAAGGATATTTGAGACAAACAAAAAAAAGGAAAACAGAAAAGCAATCTTTTCAACCATCGTTCTCCAGAGGCTAATGGCAAATGAGCATCTTATTTTAAGAGGTCAGGTATTGAGCATACAAGAAAACATGACTTTTAGCTTCTCGCTGTCGGAGATTTTAATTTGTAGGAGGTTTACAGAAAAATCTACAAAGGCGTAACTGCATCATTAGAACTGAATGCAACCAGGAAGATCAGAGCACTTATGCCATGTGTTCTGCTAATGGAGACAAGCGGCTCAGGCTAACAAGAGCCAAATCTTCACATCATTGCGTCAAAAATCTCACTTTGCACTTCTTTGCATCCCCAGCACTCAGAGCACCTCCGAGGTTTCTGCAAACAACTGAGCTTCGCCACCCACACGTCCCTTTGAGCTGTGCGGAGGCAGAAAGGAGCGTGCACTTTGCTTTTCAATAAGAGCAGCAGTTTTAAAAACAAACGCAGCCGTCTCCCTGTGACAGACACCAAGGCACTGGAGTTTGGAGAAAATGAGACTGATTTTGCTGGCTTCTTGTCCCTTCACCCCTGCACGAAACACAAAGAAGCGGTGCAAACAAGGCAGCTTTGCTGCTTTGCGTTGCTCATTTTCATTTAGCAAAGGTAGGAGGCCGAAGTAAGGTTTAAGGGCATCAAGGTGGCATTGAAATACAAAGCAGAGTCAGTAAGAGATTCATCCCTTGGATTTCCTATTCATCCCCACCAGGGGCTCACTCAGCCCCAACCCTTCTCTTCCTAGCAAATGGAGACACCCTGAAGAAGACAAGAGGCCTCAGCAAGCACCTACCCCTAACCAGGAGCAAGCACAAAACCTTTCAGCATGTTCATACCAAAAACAGCAGTTCCTGCCCTCTTCATACAGAAACCTCTCGGGTTTCCATCCTTTTTATGAGGTTTTCCAACAGATTTATGATTCCTCGGGCAGCCGGCTCCATTATATGAATTCTTTCACTCCATCCATCAAGACTCCTGCTCACCCCCACCTTTATTTAGCCCATCTCCCGATTAGCTCTGAGAGTCACAGCACAGTAAGAACTTGACCGCTTTTATTCCTGTAGCACTTCTCCGATCAGGTTGTAACACTTTTTGCCCATGTAAGAAGGCAGCCTCAAACCTTCCTAGACAGAGGAACGGTCTATAGATGAGCCCATGGAAGCCAAGACGTAAAACTCAGTGAAAGCAACTCATCTTTCATCTACAGTGTGCCGCAAAGTTTTAGAACAAACCCAAGTCTGAAGCCATGACAGCAAAGGTCTTGTACTGATTCCCCCAGGTTGTCATCTATTTAATCTGGCCCAGTTTCTGCTACTTTCAACAGTAGCTATATGCCTTTCCTTGTCAGAAGGAAGCTATAAAGCTTGGATCTATACAAGCATTCAAATCAGGACTGGGAGGAACTGAGCAAAACAGAGAAGGGTTATTTTTACTTCTTATTTCTTGCTGCTTGCATCACACTCCTGCATGCACATCATGTCTCTGCAGGAGGTACTTACCATATGTCTGCTTGCTTTGGTTTAAATGTTTGAAACTGGTGTATTTATCTGCCTGGTCAGACACAGAGTGACAAAATGATGATATAATTCGCTAAGGGTCTTGTGGAAATAGGCTTATGTGGACTAATATATGAAAACAGAATTAGGATGCAACTAGCATTTCATCCTTGCCACCACATTTTCTGGATCTCTATCTTTTGCTCTGTTTGTGAATACAATTTGTGTTTTGACTCAGCGAAGGACTGAGATATATCTTAAGTTTATGCATACGCATTTCTTAACCAATGGCCTCTAAACACGGGCAACAATCAAAAAGATCAAATGTATTATATTATTAAAAAACTGCTTTGCAATTGACAATGGGCATCTAACTATTTAAAATCCAGGGTTCAGTTTCTTTTTATTTAGCAATGATATCCAAAAAGTGTGTGAAATCAATTTTTTAAACACATTTCAAACGAAAACATTTCCAACATTAAAATACGTTTGAAGTGTAAATGCCCATCCAAAGCAGATCCCATTGCAGTGAGACTCCGCAAATAAAAACTAATATTCTTGCTGGCAACCTCCGGGTTCATTTTGCTCTCCAGCCCCAGATCAAATCTAAGCTTTGAAGCTTAAAAGGAGTGAAATCCTGGCCACGCTCAAGCCAGCAGTTTGCTCCCAGATCCATCACCCTGGGTTTCTACCTGAGACTGCAATGCTAACGCAGCAGGCGAGGGACCCAGCGTGAGCTGTGCCTCCATGGGCTGCTGCCCCATGCCCCTGCTCTCCCACCAGTGAACGGCATTACAGACACCCCACTGCTTTTGGAAGGCACTTTGATGTCTTCAAACGGTAATTGCTAGCAGTCCAAATGTTAGATGTTGTACTGCTGTTTCTCAGCTCATGGCACAAACAAGGGAAACTGGGAAGAGGGAGAAGAAATAACATGGGGTGCAAAGTCATGACCCTGTGGATGTTCAAGTCTCTCCTAAGACACACACCCCTTAGACCAAAGCACCTCGAATTAACTCACAAACTAATGCTGCAAACACCAAGAAGTAATTGCAAATAGTTTATCTATTTCAATGAAGCCTACTTTGAAAGCGTTCTTAGTGACTCCATCCCCCAGACACAGCTGAGTCCACGCTCCTGACAGCTGAGACAAAAGATCCCCTTGCTGCAGTTTCACAAGCTGCTTTGTTTCATCTGAGATGTGGTGGCTGCCTCTGGGCATGGCCAGCCTGAGATGATTCAAGTCAGGTTACCCAGCAGTGAAAGAGGGATGAATGATGTGAGTCCAGTTCACACTTGTTTAAAGGAAAAGTTCACTGGTGCAAGGCGTAAGACCATCCCAATATGCCAAAATTTTGGGATGGATCTGCCTGTATCATCTCCTCACAGTGTTCCCTCCAAAGAGGCCCAAAGGTCTTCAAATGCAAAATAAGGTCCAGAACAGAGATGAAGATAATTAATCAAGAGTGAGCAGAAGACAGAGAAGAAAGAAAAAGGTTGATGTCTCGTTCTCTTGGTACCCACCAAGTCCCGGCAGGCAGGTCTCCCCTCCACAGCTGGGGTTAGTCAGTGCAACCATTCCCTGTGTTGCAACAAACCCGTCCCTAAAGTGACCCCCTGTTCTCCTGAGTCCCATCAGCCTCTTCCTCCTCCTCCTCCTCCTTCCTCTCCTGGCAGTTTCCCCTCTCTACCCTCTGGCTGCAAATTCACCTTGCACTTTTTTTCCTCCCTCCACCTCTCCTTGCAAGGCTCCCACCAGACCCAAGCAATTCCGTTTTGCAAGGAACATAACACAACTATGAGCAAGGAAATAAAAATAATATTACTAATAACCTAACATAATATTAGTCTGCAGCGCACACCAACTGCTCAGCTGCTCCTCAGGGATGCATCCTTTGCCCTGACCCTTCAGCAGCTGTTTTTTTTCTGCGGTCTCTAGCTCTTGGAGGCAAGAACTACACATCCAATTTAATTGGGAATAAATCACCAGCCCTGTGAGTGCTACCAGGGAACCCCACATAACCTTTTCTCTCTCTGCTGGGCCTCTCTGATGTGCCAGGTTAGAAAGCAGTGGCTCTTGCAACTGCTAGTGAAAGTCTGAGCAATACTTACAGCTGATTGTAATTCCAAGCTCTACACCTCTTTTCTTGGGCAATTTAACGTGGAAAGTGCCGCTGCTGGGTATGACAGACTCTATAAAGCCAAAAACAGACAAAAAGAAAACAGGAGAAAGGAGAGAGTTTTCATCGGCATGGATGGTTTCTTTGGAACCAAGAAAAACAAGCCCATCAAACTCAGCTTTATTGGTTCAAATAAGGTTGTTCTCTGAGGCCCCAAGGACTTCAGGTTAAGGTTTGGATTCTCATTAAAAATGCATGCTCTGAACATCAAGTGAAGTGCTCACATCACATTGTACTTTGGAGTTGAAGCAGCTTTGTAAATGTAAAAGAAAAAGACTTTTTTTTTTTTCCTTCCAAATACAAAGCTGCACTTTAGCTCCAGCCAATTGCTTCAGCTCTCTCCTTTCCTCAAGACCATAGATTAATACAAATATTACACATATTAATCATCAAATGTTTAAAGAGCAGGTGGCTCCTTCATCTACTCACTAGGCTTACCTCAGCCAAGTGGTGAAAAGAAGGCTTTTATTGAAGGATCAGGGGAAGGACCCTCTGTCTTAATGAGCATTACAGATCAACAAAAAAATGGGAAAGGCCCTCCTCCCAGGGTCTTTTCAGCCTTGCCTGAGCTCTAGCAAAAACCTGATGTAGTTTTGTGAACACACTCCCTCCTACAGGGTAGCAAAGGCACTGGCAGAGTCTGGCAGGTGGTAAGGAGCAGCAAGTCCTTTGGCAACTTACCTGCAACATCAAATTCAATTTCCAGCACCACTTTGTTCGTGAGCGCAGCATCCCGCAAAAGCTGATTAGCTTCCTCCATGGTCCCATCCTCAGTCGCAATGCCGTTGATAGAAAGGACTCGGTCTCCTACTTGCAGCAACCCACACCTGCAGTCCGTATTGGGAAAAGAGGGGAAGGGGTCAAGGAGGCAGGGAAGAAGGAGGAAAGGAGGAAAGAAACAACCCCACAGCCAGCCATGAGTTACTTTTACCAGACAAATCTGTTAGAAGACACACAGAGTACCGACAGATCCTGCAGAAGTGGCCTCAAAGAGATGATAACTCATTCTGCAATGTGTGTCCCAGGGCCAGGAGCTCCTGAGAGGTCACAAGGCAGCAAACCCTTGTGGTTTGCTCAAGCTCAAACATACTTCACTCTCAAATACAATTTATATATATTTCTTTTATTTCCTGCAACTTGCAGGGAAAAAAAAAGAAACCCGTCCCCTCCTAAAAGTCAATACCATGGCCAAGACATGCGAGTGATGAATTTCAAGGACATGAGCCCTCCTACCCTATTTAACAGTACACATCTCTCTCTGTGTGGCTGCATCCACTGGAAACCAAACTAATGGCACTGAAAATTGCACAGAGTCCTCTGCTTAATACATGGCTAATACTGAAGCTACAATCCAATGAACTCACTGAAACGTCTCGGCAAATTGGATAATCATTTATCCCTTGTAATTGCATTTCTGGAAGCCAAATGTACATTGATACTGTTTAACTGCCCTGAAAGGCCAATATTATTCTGATGTGATAGCCCGCCAATATAACCACAACTGGCACTTTGGGCTTTTTGGTTTAGACCCACTTTCACAAAGAGCATAGATCTGCAGGTTTTTTCACTTTGGAAGTAGAATAATGACAGCAGGGCTATGTTGGAGATGTACTGCTACAGCATGGTTTGCCTCTTGAGACTCTTCTGTATTTATAAGAAATGTTTGTTCACACATGAACCACTACATTCATTACCCATCCTTTGTTCTTCTTTTTTCTTCTTTTTTTTTTTTTTTTTTTTTAATGGACTGTGATCCCAGCAAGACAATCCTGCACATTACCTCCCACAGCTAATCTGCACAAACCCATGGCTCTACAAAGACAAGAGTGTAGTGTTCCACATCACTGGCCATGGGCAATAGGTTTCCCATCCTCCTCTTTCTCCACACTCTTCATCAGTTGCTTGCTATAACCACATCTGTTCCACTTCCCACTCAGCACCTGTCTGTAAGGCCATTCACTCGAGCAGAGCATGGGAGAGCACTCAACCATCACTAACGTAAGCTACGGTGTGGTTTCCAAAACAGACTCAGAGTTATGGAAACAAGTCTAAGGTTCGCCTCTATGTTTGGAGTTGTTTTCCCATGAAGGCATCAGCTAGCCTGTTTTAAGCCTCTGCCAATCTTTATTCCCCTGCTGTTAAACGATCAACTACATCCTTTGTCCTGACCTTTCTAGAAGCCAGCTTCCACTGATATTTCATGCAAGACAGCTTTTTTTTTTCTTTACAAAGAAACCCCAGTCTTGCAGGTTTTAAAAGTTTGTGGAGTGAAGCCACAACCTCCTACCTCCAACCATGAGGGTGAGGAGACCTGATGTGCCTCATTAACTCTTCAGAATGATTTCACCATCAGTTTCCTACTGCCATGTGCCCTTGCAATGGGAGCAGGGCCCTGGGAGCCAAGGCTCCTGCAGACCTCTCACTGACGCTGCTATGGGATCCTGCATGAAGTTTTCAGAGAGCTTTCCCAGAGAGTGCATGCATCTCCGAGCTGCACAGTCTAACATTAGAGCTCACAAAGTACCTTGAGATCACGGGAGGAGAAGTGCTTAAAAATCAAAGAACAAGAGTTCAAGCATCTCAAAGAGCGAAAGAGCCCTATGGGTGTGTTGGAGTCCATGACAGGAAGGTTTCCTTCGGGTTGCAGAGATTTGCATTTTGTTGTGACTCATTCCTTGGGCTTACAGAAGCAGTGGAACAGTGGAGGTGTCCTGCTAGACACAGAGCAGTGCAAACTCAAGCCTTGGACTGGGGATGTGCTGAAGATCTCACTCGTCGTCATCAGCATCTGTGCAGTCACTCCAGCTGTGGAGTGAGCAGCAGCAGCTGTGACCACAGCCACATTGCTGGCTGCAAAAACCATCGTGTCATGCCCTTACACACCCCTGAGTTGACCTGCATGGCTCAAATGCACACTGCTGTGCGTGTACATCGCTGCGTGGGTCACAACCCCCAAAAGATCAAAGCTGTGCTGACATCACTCAGCTGCTGAACTTCCCTCTTGCAAACTCTTCATCCTCAAAAGCCAGAAACATGATGATCTGTGTCTGAGCAGAGCCAGAAAACATGTAACACAGCAGGAAGCATTGATTTTGGATACTGGGATGGAGAAGCCAGATACTCTCCCATTGCTGTCAGTGATAAAAAAGCTGCTTGTTTCAAGGCAGCCAAGAAGGGACGTCAGGCTTCTTCCCATTACACCCTCTCTGCTGATAACAGGGGCTGAAGCACTGTCTCATTTTGAGCCTAAAGGCTTCATCTTGCATCCAGGAGACAAAACAAGGGGTGGGGTGGGAATGTCTGTTAGAGACTATTGTCTGTAAAACAAATCACAAGTCAGGGAGATGTCAGCTTTTGTTTGAAACTGCCTGTTGCAAGCTAAAACGACGCAGATAATAAATGTGAAACAAACTAATTCCTTGAAAAGAGGGTGACACTGTCCTCACCAGTACTGCTCAAATTTGCTAAACACCCGAGAGGCAGCTCCTCCAGGCAAGACAGATGGGCAAAGCAATTGCAGATCATGTCCTGTGCACAGAAAATCGAGATTCACAGGCTTTGCACAAGAGTGTGTGAACGTGCATGACAGATGCAGGTGACCCAGTCCCTCTACCCCTGCTGCTCACCCACATTTGCAAAGAGCAGCAACTGCAGCCCAAGAAGGCAGAGTCCAGCAGCCTCAACCAAGAGCCTAACTTGGGAAAGGGGAGGAAAATGGTTCCAATGTCTTGAGCTGTGGTTACAGCAGAACCTGTCAAGGCAGGGAAAAAGGTATCTAGCAAAGATTGAGCAAACAAGCTCCATGGGATAGTAAGAAACAAAAAGTGAAATGGAAACACCAAACTGCCTTTTTCACCTCCCTGTAAACCCAGTACACTTATCACTTCAAGCTAGGGAGCAAAACCAATGTTTCCCTGCCAGCCAGGAAGAGCAGCACAATCTAGGAAAGAAAGAAATACACTGGAGAGATTTAATCCCCAAATCAAATCCACACTGTAGGCACAGAGAGGATTGCTCCCTGCCATCAAAAAGCAGAGGGCGGCAGCCAAGAGAGCGCGAATCCTGCTGGCTGGGAGCAGCAAGGGAGAGCAGCGTGTGTGACATGTTAGAGCCAGGCGAGTCCGCACCACCAGTCTTTGCTTTCACTCCAGGCTTGGCAAGAGGATAAAGCAAAGCCAGGCAGATTTCAGCACATCTCCCTCCTCCCGGGGGACAGCAGGCTTTGTTGCTGCCTGATTTATAAAAGGACGTTGTTGCTTTGCAGTGTGAGCCAAGTTCACCCTGGTAATGGAGGATTGAAAAAGAACAAAATGCCACCACTTTGGTTTCTAAACTTTGTTTGCAAACAAACAAAAGCATAAAAGGCTTTTGAAATCGCTCTTAACCTGCCTTGCTTGGGACAACACATTTTCCTGTTCCAGTCCCTTGCCCTAGTCCTCCCAGCCTGGCCTCGCACACAGCCCAGTGCCAGGCACTCGTGCTCCTCCCTGCCTCTGCATCGGCCACCTGGAGACACACAGAGAGACCAGACGGCACAGCGAGAGCTTGCATTTGCAAAAGGAAACACCAGTCCCATGCTGGGGCTTGTTCCATTCAGCACAAGAAGCATCATTACAGGGCATCTACTCTGTAGTGCGCAGGCACTTGAGCAGACTTTAAACCCAGCCAGCAAAGGTTTTGGAAGAAGTTTAAGCAGAGCTCCCATGCTGAGGCTCGGCCACTGCAGAAGTCATTGCTCTCTGTTTCCCCAGGGGTCACACAGAGCAGTTAATGCTGCTCCTCCATTCTGCTCTTTTCCCAGCATTATTGAGCCAAAAGCAGAAGTGCTTAAATGCACCTCAACCTGCCCCTCAAACAGAGCCCTCCTCAGTGCTTCAAAACTTTTAGGCCAATTTATAGAGCTGGGCTCTGCTACAACGAAACCAGGCAGAAAACACTTTCTGGGGCCCGTTTGTGTATGTTTTTCCCCTTTCTGCAACCAGACAAAAGCTTTATCTTTCAATGAGAAAGAAAAGGAAAAAGAATAAGAAAAAGCAAAAGAAATAAAAGGAATGGGAATGGCGCTCTCACACAGACACACGCTCCCTTCCTCCTCCTCCCAGAACAGCCGTAGCCTGGTGCCAAGACGTTCACCTGGGATGCGAGGGAGGCCGCGGTCAGCCGACGAGTGCAGAAATGGCAGTGACAGTAAACCATGCCCAGTGAAGAATGGGAGATATTACAAGGATGATAGTAAATATCTAAATGAGCCTCTGAGGAGAGAAAACAAACCAAACCATGAAATGGTCAGCAGCAGCACCATCAGCATCCAAGGGCAAGGTCTCTAACCTCTCTGCCGGGCTGTCAGGCTCAATGAAACGGACGAGAGGTGGGGAGGACAGGGTTTCGGTAGCGAAGATGCCTCCCTGGAGCTGAAGTCCAAAGCCATTCAAAGGGTCTCCCCTGAGCACCACCTCTGTCGTCTCCGTGTGGACTATCTGCCCACCAGGACCCACTGTGCTGGAGGCCAGCGACACTGTGAGGAGGAGAGAGGCAGAAGGTCAGGGCAGCCACAGTCAGCATCACAGACCTTGGCCTGGCTGTGAGGCCGGTGACCAAGGCTGAGGGAGGCTGTGGCAGCGCTGGGATGAGCTGTCCCACCCAGCTAACAGCCGGCAAGGGCAGTAAGGACAGCGAGGAGGGCACGCGCACCCGTCCATCCCATCCCCAGCCCCTCACCACTCTTACGTGAGCTCTTGTGCTCCTTCTTCTTCTGCCTCCTCCTCAGCATGGTGGTGCGGGGGCTCATGGGGTGGGAGCTGCGAGGTAGCGTGTTGGAGTTCTGGCAGGGGAAGCCCTGCGCGTTCATGGTGGGAGACGAGAAGTTGGCAGCCACCAGAGCTGGGGAAATACAGAGCGTGTTAAAGCACACACAAAGAAATGCAGTTCTGGGTTCACCCAATAGATATTCACCCCATTCCTAATAGTTTTGGATTAGTTCCTTCTTCCCAGGGCTGAAGCTGAGGTGAGCCCACATCCTGGCCGTGTAGCTCCAGGAGAGCTATCAGGGAGGGCTTGGGCTCAAGATGGACATTGGTCTCTGGCTTGCAGACTCCAGTGACTGGCCATTGAGGCTACCAGGTGAAAAACGTGTCACTGATGCAGGGCAGCCAACAGCTGGTTGGCACAATGGCACTAAAGAACCTTAAATGCATAGGAAGAGAAACCAGAGCTTGAACTTGCTGAGCTCCCCTGCTTGCTTCCCAATACACAGCACAATGTTTCCTGCCTGCCTCACTGCCCTAAGACCAGAAACCTGGGGCTGAACAGAATCTGCTTCCCGCAAGATATGTGTTTACAAACATATTTTGAAGCATCCATAGTCCTTCTTCTATCACGCAGTGCAGTGCTAGGGCCGAGCTGGATGCCTTGGTGTACCATGTTCCTACACATCACCAGGGCTGCCCTCCTTGTCCCACAGCAACTCAGTTTTTTCCCTGGCCCATATGAAAGCAGGACACAGGGGTGTGGGATAAGGGGATGGGAGCACTGGTCTGCCCAGCACACTGCTCTCATTGCAGTTACCAGCTCAGTGCATGCAGAGCAGCAGGCACCAAATACTGATTTTGCACCTCAGCATTGGGCCTGTAGAAAAAGACCCAGGTGACTCTGGAGGAAATAAATGACAGCCCAGGCCACGGAGTTGGAGAGGCACTACACGAACGCATGCAGGAATGGGGACAACACTGTGCTCTGGGCTTACATTTGCAGTAATCCTGTCCAGACGTCTGGTTCCAGGTGGGCGTCTTGCAGTGCCCAGGGTGGTGGGTGTGACAGTAGTTGACGCAGGGGTCCCAGCAGTGGTGGTGGTCACTCTTCTGCACCTTGACTGATGTCACCCAGGGGAGCAGAAATCAGCACAGGTAGGGAGGAGAAGTGAGAGAAAGAAAAAGTAAGAAGCATAGGGCAAGAGATTGTAGGACAGAGCCTCATACCGGCTCTGAACACGCCAGAGTGCAACCGTGGCGTGTCAAGCACCAGCAGCAAAAACGCATCCCTGTGTAACCTCGTGACACTTGATGCAAAGTGGCAGATATCCACCCATTCCCCTTAAAAAACTCCGTGTCCTGAGCCAACGGCCTGACTAAGCTGTGCTGGCAGCGCACAGATGTCATTACCATTTGCAGTCTGTTGTGCGACGTGCAGAAGCTGCCTCCAGCCACGAGTTTCCCACAGAGACCATCAGCGTTATCCGACAGCACCGGGGAAACCTCCTCGTGCTGTTTCCCACCTTGCTGCCCTCCCAGGACAGCACTCGATGCCTTCCACACGTGCCTAGGAGCGCTCTGAGCACTTCTCTTGGCTTCAGCGTTTGGATGTTCGGTGGCTGCTCTTGGCTAGCAATCTGTCGCAGGGTGCACACATGGAAAGGGCGGACTGCAGCTTACCAGAACAAAAGGGATTTTACACGCTGCTGCTTACAGGCAATTACACAGGGCCACCAACACAGGAAGAGATGCCAACGCTATGGCAAACGGCAAATTAAAACACGGCACCAACGTGGCAGGCTCTATTCAAGGCCACACAACAGCTTTAGCTGCAGTGTGGCATCCATCGCCTAGAAATCCCTTGTCCCAGGAACTGTAGCTTTGCAGCATCAGGTCCCGATGCCACAAATCCCCTCTGATGTGCCTCAAACACACCCCCAGGCACAGGTCCCTGTTCTCCTCTCACTGATGCTCCTTTTGCTCCTGGGCAGCACAGGGCAGATTCAGTTGGCCTTGCCCAGCAGCAATGAGTTCTCTCTCCTGAACCCCTGCACCATGCTGTCTGGATCAATTTTCTTCTGTGAGGAATCGCCAGCTAATGAGCAAGATTGCAAGTGTCTCTTTTGTTCAGCTGAGCACGAACAGCATCCCACAGCAGAGCATCACAGCTCTTAACCTTGCAACCACTGGCACTCTCCCAGCTGAGACCTCCTCCGGGCTCTGTGCTCTCCACACAGACGGGACCCCCACCGGAGCTGGCACTACCAGAGCTTTCTGAGCGTGCAAACCTGGGAGAGGGACTCAGTTTATCCAGTGTGTCTACCCAGAGATCTCTTATAAAGGTCAGCTGTTAGCGTCTTTTAACACTGAAAATCCATTTTTCTTATCTGAATCCTTTAGGTCAGGTTTTCTGACCAACATACTTACTATTTCAAAGTATTTGCTAAACATTTACTGAGTTTAGCACCTACTCTATAAAGCTCTTAAAATGTCCATTTCCAGCTCTGGGGTTTCAATTTTGTGGACTCAAAAGGAAATTCAGAGTCAGCAGGCTTTTAAAAACAAAAATCCAAAGAGCGAGTGTGGCTGCATCTAGACAAAAACAGAATTCCTAATAAAATGAAATACTTTGAACACAAGTGACAGAGCTTATGGGCATATATACAAAACCATTTAATCCATTGATAGTAATTAAACCTCTCCCATTTGTCTCTAAGTTCTTAGCCCACATCTGACACAACAGAAAAAGGCCTACGAAACTCAGATGTCAGTGCAGTGGGGGAAGAAAAGAGGTTTGGGACAATAATGGGATAAAAACCTACAACAGCCTTCCCCAAGCTTTCTGCACATCATCGGTGCCTGAGGAAAGCCACCCATCCCAGCGCTGCTCACAGGCACCATCCGCTCCCACTGATCTTGTGAGCAGGGCATAATCCTCCCACAAACTCTCCAAATGCCCCCAGCACTGCAGAGAAAGCAAACTCTGTTTGACAAATCCTGTGCTTCAGCATTAGACCACAAGGACCATAATTTTTCATGGAAGCTGCAGCTTCAGATCTCTCTCCACTTCCTCAGTACCAGATTTTCATTGCACAAGAAGCTGTATTTAAAAAACATCACAAGCCCCATGCATGCACACGCTGGATGGACTCAGCAATGCAAGTGCCAAGCAGGGACACCTCTGCATCATCTCCTCTCCTCAGCTGCTTTCTCTGGGCTTCACTTTCCTGCCAACCAAGACAGTTTGCTTTTGCCTGGCCCATCTTTCCTTACTGCCCTCATTTGTTTCCCTAAAGTCAGAAAGAGCAGGCTGTGGAGTTGGCTTTCAGTGTCTGGAGCAGAAGGCAGAGTCTCTCCTAGGTCCTAATGCAGATCATCAGCTTTGGTGTGGTTCCTTGGCTCCTCACCATGGGCTGCACAATGCTCTGGCTGGTTACACCCCTGAAGAGCACTGCTTCATGAGCTGCTCCTCTTGTCCAAAGCGCTCTCTTTCCTGTCCCCACTGCCTTTTCCATCCCCATCAGCACTGGTGAAGGTTTAAGCCCATGCACTGGTGCTCATTTCTGCCTCCTGACAGCTATGTCGATGAACTGCATCCTCCCCTTTGATCCCTCATGTGTTAGAGTTGAACAAAAAGCGCAGACGATTGTTACACCCCTTATTTATTCATACTGGTGTGTTGCAATTATTCTCACAAGTTTGCCTGCTGAATTTCTGCCACAGCAAACTGGCCTGATGTGTGGAGGTACAGGTAAAAATGCTCCGAGCACACAGATCTGTCCTTCCACAGATCTCCCTCCTCCTGAGCCGCTGCTGAATGCATATATTCATTCTATATTCTGAAAGGAGATTAGGACCAGGGCACTAATGGAAGAAGAAGAATAGTTCATTTTAACAGCCACTGAAAAAAAGATTATAGCTTTCCATTTTTTCTTGGGCACAAAGGTCAAGTCATCTGTCCCCTTTGTTAAATGGCTTTAATTCTGCACAAATTGGACTGGACGTGTAAGAGATTTATTTCTAGACATGAAGATGTTATTAGAGCTTATGTTTCACTGTATCACGTTAAAGAAGACAACAGAGATAATTTTTCTTTTCACCAAACCTTCTTTTCCCCAGAAGAGAATAGAGAAACGAATTGGGCCTGGGGCTCCTGTGCACCAAGATTATTAAAATGCACATTCCTAAGAGAGAAGTGACTCAAAATGGATGCAAAAGGGGCTGGTACTGAACCAGCTGGAACAGCTGAGTTACGAGAGGCCCAATGTAGATTCTAACAAAACTGCAGGCAGCAGTTGCAACAAATCTTATAGTGAGGCTGATTTCACAAATATGTATATATGAGAGCCTGACTCAGCCTCCCACATGGAAGAAAAAACTAGAGGTAAGCAACAAGAATGCTCATAGGACAAATTCCTAACATTTGAAATTTACAGGTATTTACAGTTTGATGAGCAAGATTTTTTTTCTAGTATTTCTTTAGAGAGAAAAAAATAACAAACAGCAGCCACTCTGGATGCCTTCGCTTTGCCCCTGGCTGCTCACACACAGCTGTCATTCAAACAGGCTGGGACAAAAAATGAACACTTGTGCTTCAGCTTTATTTCCTAAGGAAGTCCAGCAGAACCCTGCCTAGCTGCTGACATGTCCTTTACAAAGCCTTACCAGGCACCTGTCAATGAAAGCTGGGTTTGGAAATACATTTGCCAGCACCAAAGTTGTCTTCCTCCCTCTCCACTAAAGTCTCTTTATCCAAAGTACTAAGAGGCAGCACTGCAAAGCAACCTTGGGATTCCCAACTCCCGTTTTTCCGTTCAAGCACAGATGTTACCTTTTTTTTTCCCAATTCCAATCCTTGAGGAACGTCATCTAATCACGTGCATTTCATCAAAACAGTCTGTTGTGAGCATTCAAAAGCAGTGAGAACCACAGTGGGAACTTCAAGTGAGTTTTGAGGGCAACCAACAATGTTTGCCCACAGGACATACCTGTTTCTGGAGGCTTCAAAGGCAGCCTGCTTTGGTGAACAGGTAATATCTCCAGCTTGACATTTTCTGAAGTGGCAGCTAAAAGCTGAGTTGCCTCTAATAAGGAGCAGTGCTCTGTGCTCGTGCCATCAATGGAGAGAATATGGTCACCAACATGCAACGCGCCACATCTGCAAAGGAAACAGCAAGAAAGGCAATTATACACATGGCCAAACTCCATGTCCTTTTGGCTGGAAGCAGAAACAGACAAAATCCAGCTGTTTTGCTTAAAATGATTTCTTTCCATATCTCATTTTTGACTTTCAACTTGAACATTAGGTTCAAACGTTGACAAAAAACATCAACTTAGATGGTCAAGTCAGGCTGCTGGTGTCTTGGGAAAGATGTTTCAAGTTTTTACTAGTGCACAGTCATAGCCACTCTGGATGGCTGGGTGTTCACCCAGCAGTGTGGTGGGTCCTACCAGGCAGCAATTCAGAGATATGATTACTAGGGTGACAAGCTGACTTGTGCATCAGGAAAAGACTCCAGACAGAAATTTCTACAATAGGTGCCTGCCGTTACACAGCTCCAGGGCACTCAGTCCTGAGGTTTTTAAAACAGAGCTCAGCTTTCACGTGCACTGAATTACATTTGTTCCTGGTGAGGAGTGTCCACTGGTCAGATATTTTTAGCATGCATGGTGATAAGAACATGTGGGCATGGCCATTTAAAGGAGAGGCAGGGAAGTATGGTAAATAACTAACAAGATGACAAAAAAAATCAGTGGAGAAGGGAAAAGAAGCAGAGCAGCCTGTTCAGATCTTTACCTGTCCACCACACTGGCCGGCTTGATCTTATCAATGACAATGACCTGCTTGTTCCGATGCGTGGTTGTCGTCAGCGTGATTCCCAGTGTAGATCCTGGAGTCTTTGCTATTTCAACCAGCAGAGGACCCGAAGCATTTGCTACAGTATCTGCAAAACAAGAGGGTATCTGAAGACACTTCTCCTACAGACTTTTCCTGCACTAAATGCAGAAGCAGACGAGATTGGACAATTGTGCTGACCTGACCTGAGCATAAGTAAATCTGTAGTTGGGACTTCCTACACCCCCACAACTTAGCATTGCATGGTTAATTAACAAAGAAAGCCTTCCAGTACCTAAAGAGGACCTACAGGAAATCTGGGCAGGGACTCTTTGTCAGCGAGTGTAGTGATAGGACAAGGATTAATGGTTTTAAACTATAAGGGTAGATTTAGATTAGATATTAGGAAGAAATTCTTTACTATGAGGGTGTTGAGGCACCAGAGAAGCTGTGGATTCCCCATCCCTGGAAGCGTTTAAAGCCAGGCTGGATGGGGCTTTAAGCAACCTGGTCTGGTGGAAGGTGTCCCTGCCCATAGCAGGGTGGTTGGAATCTGATGATCCCTGGGATCCCTTCCAACCAAAACCATTCTACGATTCTGTGATTCTAGGATATTACAACAATTCACACATGGAAACAACTCTCCTGCCTCTCTTTTTTTGGGTTAAATAACAAGACCAAGGAAGACAATGCTCAAAGTCTATGCAGCAGTCACATCAACTTAAAAGAAAAGCACAAAAGAAAATCAGAAGGACATCACCGTTTAAGGTTTCTTCCCAAACAAACCCAAAAAAAGGCACAAAGAAATAGGATTATGCTTTCTGAGGTATTCAGAAGTCTTGCATGCTGCTGACCACCAACACAAGCCAGCAACTCTAGCAGCAGCTCAGGAATATCGCTGCAGCTGCTTGTTTCATTTCCACAAGTGTGGCTCTGGGAGCAGAGACACAGAGCTCCCTACCCACATGCTTACAGAAGCCTTCTCTCCCCCATCAGACAATACAAGGGCAGCTCATGTTTAAACGATTCATTTCTGCAATAAGCTTAATGCATGCTGTAAATGAGACTATGAAACTCCTACAAAATTGCACCTGTTAGCATCTGCTTCCAAGGAGTGGCTGGTAGAGCCCTCGGAGAGCCTGATGCCTCCTCAGCCCTTAATTATTCATGGGTAGGCTTTCCTCTTCCAAATCTATGCTCCACTGAAAATGCTGATGCTACTCGGCTCCAAAATGTGATGCATGGCCCATTCTTGTTCTTTGATAAATGGGAACATTGATGCAGATCTTGGGAGCTAAGCTGCAGGAAGGTCCTTCGTGAGATTTGTTAAGATGCTACGTCCCTGGAGACTTATTTTTCCCTTTTGTAGGGATCAGCCAGGGGATGTTCAGGCTCTGATCTACTCACAGCACCCTTTTTCCTGGGGGAGGAAGGAGCAGGACCAAGCCACATTTAAGGTTATGCAAGGCTTCAAATAAAACACTGCTTATTCTCTGCTGGAAAGGACCACTGGAGAGACCTGTGGGCCCTGGCAAAAAGCACAGCTCAATCCGAAGTGCACACAGCATCCAGGCGAAGCCTGTGGGAAGTGCACTTAAGCTTCATTAGCAAAGGAAGCACCAAGAGACCAAGGATCTCCTCCAACAGCATCAGCTATACATTAGTTTTTCAGCCCATGAGTGTCCAGCACATATGCTCCAAAAAGGGATTTACTCATCACATGTATATATTCCTCCAGCCAAAGAGGAGATAGTAAAAATGGCCACGGAAACAGCTTATTGGGGTGTTAGATCTCTGTTTCTTCACAAGAAAAACACCTGCTCCTCTCGGTTTCACCATTGTCCAAGCTTTTCATCTTTGCCAAGTGTTTCCCAGGAAAGTCTCAGCACAGTGGTGAGAAGAAAGGGCCATGGGCACCTTCTCGCATGGCAGGACCCAGCTTTCAGTAACACTCCAGGAAATCACAGTCATTCCTCCAGCCCATGGTCCTTCCTACCCCTGTGCACTACAGCCACCCTGCTGCCCCTTTAACTCCCACCTCCAGTGGCACAGACCAGGATTGTTCCAAATACATTTTACAGAGGTATTTGTCGAGGAAATACCAACCAAGCCTCTATTAATTATTCCAGGGAGAGATTTGGCTCAAATCAAAGGTCAGGAGTCTGCAGTTTAGCAATATTTGTGAGGCATGATTAACACCCAAGCTAATTTGAACAGAAATGCTGAGAGGACAGGGCAGGCCCCGCAGCAACCTTCCTGCAGGGAGGCAATTCCCTTGCTGCTTCGGCACCACGAGGTGTGCCTGCTCCACCAGGCACATCCACAGCCTCCCCCTGCATCTGTGGATGCTGTTTTGCATGCCTGTGCTCACTGTCATGGAAGGGTTTGAAGGTGTTTGGCGAGCCATGATCTGCGCCGTTTTACAGATTGGGAAACTGAGGCACAACTGTCATGCAACTTTTCGTAAACATATGGTTTTTAGTGGATAGCCAGAAAGCTTGTTCAATGGGAAACAGAAAGGGATCCCACCTAATTCCTCTTTGCTGGATAAAGACCTACACCTCCTGACACTGCAGAGGTGAAAGCATGTACCCGATCCTCATCCACCTTCAGAAAAACGTTTTTAGTAATCAAGTAAACCTTTGTCCTCCACCTTTTTGAAGACATTTTCCTTTTAGGTGGCGTTGATTAAATGAATAGGATAAATAAATTGCATAGGACCCTGTTAAAATTCAGTATCAGCAGCTCTGGTCCAAAGTCAGTCCCAGAAGCCCAGCTAACATCTGCCCCCAAATCCTGCCTGCATCTCTCCTTCTGAACCCAAATTCCACCCATTTCAAAACGCTCAGGGGGAAATTCAGCACCCACCAGGTGACTTACTGCAGACGTAGTGAACCCTAACCCTTTCCAACAAAACAGAAAGAGGAAAGATGATCAAAACTTGCTCAAGTACAGCAAATCCCATTGCCCTGTCCACTTGGCTGACCCCTGGTCCCTGGAGGACACAAAGGGCTGTGCAAAACCCACTCACACCCATACGCTTGAGGAGTCCTCATCCTTATCATGGTGGACACAAGGGAGGCAGAGCCTGCTCCAGGCAGTCAGACACCCCAGTGCTGAAGGTACAGGAGAGCTGGTTTCTCCACCGATTAAAGGCTGGGGATCAGCAGCTGTTTTCTTAGTGCTCGTTCTCTCAAAAGCTTATTTTTAAGGAAATAATTAGAGAGGAAGGAGAGGACCCAGCAAATCTCTGCTCGTTCATCATCTCTAGCAGAGAGCTTCCCCCTCCATGACTCAACCCTCCCGGCTTGCAGCCCAGTGCCTCGTGTCACGGCACACACAGCTTATTTACAGAATAACTATTCAAATGCCACCAGTTTCTGGCTGATCAGTTTATTTGTTGGATTTTTTGTGCGTGTTATTTTTACCCTTTTTTAAAAAGGCCCACAAGATAGAGCGTCGCCACAGGAAAGCATCTGTTTATTGCAATGTTTATCTGGCATCAGCAAAAGGCAGAGACTTTCCCCATGCCCAAGGGAGGTGCGTGCCCAGTTTGCGCTCCTTTTAAATGGAAATTAATTTAATTCCTTCAGTGGCCTTGAGAAATCTCAGCCAATTTGACTGCAAGCCTGCTGCAGCCCTGTCCTACGCTGGCCTCCCTGGTGGAAGCCAGCAGCCGGGGGATGCTTGGCGGCGGTGGCGAGCAGCTGCTGCAGCCCTCACACCGAGAGCTCCACGCAGCTCATCCTCAGCACACAATTTGGGCTGGGAAACTGCATGGCCGGCTGGGGACTGCCGTGATTCAACACTCCCCTGCAGCAGCTTTGGTCTCTCACCAAGGACAGATGTGGCAAAACAACTTTCCCTCCTCTAGGGTCTGCCCACACCTCTCCACTGGTGGCATCCCCGGCTCTTTCAATGAATCAAGCAAACGGCGTGGCCACATGCTCCCCAAGCCCCTTCAGCAAGAGCTAGTTTTCAAAATGGGAACAGGGCTGCCAAGGGGGAAGCCTCGCCCTACCACCACATTTTAAAAAACTGCCAGCAGAGTTGTTACTTTTCTCCCCAAATCACAGAGCACACCTTGGGAGGCGGTGGGCTGGGTGAGGGAGGGATGCCAAAAAACATTAGTACGACTAAGGGCTTGGTTGGCACTCCCTGGGCAGAGGATCTGTTTTACTGTGTGGTCTCTTCATCCCATTTAACTGCAGCTCCCCAGCATCCTCACGGCTTCCCTTAGCATGCACAGATCCAGGTACTGCTTTCCCTCAGCTCTCCTCAAAGCTCAGGTCCCAGACACCTGCTGCACCCACCACATCTTGTTCATCTGTTCAGCTAAATGCGGTGCTCCCTCCAGGCTCCTAGTGTCCCCACACTGCTTCCAGCACCTGCTTTTCCCTTCTCTCATCATCTTCCCTTGGTTGCTAAAGAGAATGTCTGTAATATTTGTGATTTGGGGATGAGGCACTCATCCTGCTGCAGTTATTAGCCGTTGCCTTGGCAAAACTGTCTGCAGAGATTGTTTTAAGCTACATGTTCTGCATCATCTTGCCTTTAAAGAAAGCATCCCCTTTATGGGGATGGGGAGGAGCAGTCTATGAAGAAATTAACTGAAAAGGGGCTTGTTTGATACCTTCTTGGGATGTACCTAGTGATGGCCCACTGTATAGCAACACAAGAGGGAGAAGCACTGCACAGAACCTGATATTGCTTGTGTTCAGCTTCAGGTGCGAGAGTTTCTCAAGAAATACTGAACACTTTCATGACTATCTTTTGCTCCAAGGCAGGATCTAAAACAGTCAACTTGCTGCAACATTTGCACCAGGAGACCATACAAACAAGCAAACCTACCAAAGCCCATTTCCCACATACCACTAAATGTTTGCTTCTGTTCAGACTGCAAAGCTCTGTGCAAAATCCCTCCCCAGCTCTGCCTGTCCCACATCCTGGGCAGAACAGCCCTTACTGACCTCTGCAAAGCTTCCACAATCAAAATCTTTGAAAAAGGTAGACAATGCGGTTTGGGTAGTTTCTGATTTCCGTAATTTAAGAGTTCCCTCTTTTTCTTGAATGCCAGCCAACTTCTAAAGAGCAGCTGCTACTGTAACATGGCAGAAGCCAGGCAGCATGCAGGTAACTGCAGAGCCATCCAGTTTTCCTTCCAGCTGTCCCAGCAGGGTGCGTGTCTGTGTGACACAGCTGCCCAGCTGCTGGCAGCCTCTCTCCCCAGGGGAGACAGCTCCGTACGCCCATGCCTGTGGAGTTTGTACTGAATGGAAGGGTAGTTTGTGGGAAGGAGACAGAGAAGGAAGCAGAAAGTCCTCAGGGGTTGCAGAAGGAGTTCGCTTATTCTGGAGCAACCCTCTTGCAACAAGTTCTGGTGTTCTCAGCTCTCTTTTCTTGGCAGTGGGGTGGCATTAAACTCTCTCAGCTACAGATCCTTTTGATTTCCTTCCTCACTGATAAATCAGGAAATAACCTGATCTGACTCCTATTTCTCGCTGGATCCCAGGCTCAGATGTGCTGGACTGGTTTGTGGGATTTGCAGAAGAGACTTCAAACTGGTCCAGCTTGTGGCTCCTGTGCAAGCAGAAGCCCCTCTGGAGACACATATACAACACCAAAATGGAACACACAGCTCAGTGAGCTTCCAGAGCCAGCACAGCTTCAGACTCTGTAGTAACCTTAAACTCATTAACAACACTCCCTGCAGTAACAGCTGTGTGTCACAAAGCCAGCTCAAAATGACTTTACAGTAGCTAATAATAAATCCTTTCCCTGAGCTTCAAACTGAAAATCAAATGGAAAGGAAAAAAAAAAAAAACAAAAAACACTCAAAGTTGGTATCTACTGTGTAGATCATTTTTAGAAATACCCATCCTCTGCCCTCCAGTAAGTTCTGTCTTTTGGGGGTCAATCAGTTGGACACTCCTCGTTTATTGCAGAAGCAGATCTGAACTGAAAGTTCTAAGAAAGGGAATAGCTCTAGAGTTAAACAGGGTCAAAATTCAGAACCAAAGCCACTGCCACTTCAAGTCAATGCCTGCTTGCAGCTCATTGCCCTGCTCACATTTAATACCGGTATTTGCAAGGCTGGCAGAGTACCAACATTCCAATCCCCTTCAACCCTGACTTCTCCCATGTCCTCTTTGTCTACATTAGAAATTCCTCCTTTTCCCCTTCTAAAATCAGTCGACACTCCCGTCGAGACATGTCACTGGATAAGGACATTTCAAATACCTCCAACTAAGCCGCCTTTGAACTCTATCCCCTAGCCCATGCTGGCAGCACAGTGCTCAGCAACTTTTGCGCTGAAACTGAGTATCCCAGTTGCTGCCCCCAGTCTTGCATACTTTCCAGGCTGTCAGAGAAAATGCCACCCCAGCCATTTTGGCCTTACCCATGATGGTCACATCATACTCTATCTGGAAGAGTGCCTCCTGGCTGCACTGCCGCAGGATATTGAGGGCGTCAGCGTGGGTCATGCTGTGCAGAGGAATCCCATCAACGCTCAGCAGCCTGTCCCCAATTTTCAAAGACCCTTCCCTGTAGGAACCAACAGGCAAAAGTTACTTTTTTTTTTCATTTATATATTTTTATATGTGTGTGTAGTTATATATAAAGTAAATTACTTTGATCCTGCAAGAGTTGAACACTCCCTGGGACAATAGCTTGGGTTATTTATAGTGTCAGGCCCATCACATTAAATTAGCAGCCTGAGAATAGATAGGCTGCCTCCTGCTTTCTAATATAGCATCAGCTCTTCATCTGCACAGGGTTAATTAGGTGGCTGCCTCTGGAAGAGGAGTTTCTGGTGTTTAGGTCATAAACCTCACTGTATCTGGTGCTCATAGGCCATGCTATGAGTACCAGATCCAATCTGCCTGCACACCACAGACCCCACACCACCTCTGTAGCACCACAGCACCAGCAAGAGAGGCCTTGGGGTGTCACCAGCAAGGAGGACAAGAAGGACACATGTCCAAAAATGTGGTGAAAGCTGCCCGTCTGTCTTGTGAAAGCAGATATTGGAGGAGCATTACCTGTCTGCTGGGCCACCTGGCCTCACGTAAGTGAGCACCAGCGGTCTGGACTTGTGCCAGTCTTCATGGGCTCCCCCTGTAAGCAAACCGGGAAAGCCGTCAGTCACTGGAGGTTTCGAAGTCTGAATTAGAGTGCTGCGAAAGTAGAGACATTTATCACACAACAGCTGACACAGCTTGAAAGCAATGCAAAGAGTGCCCTAGATTAGGCAGCCGGCAGTCCTTGAAGGCTGCACGAGATGCTCTCCAGGGCACACTTTTGTTTCTCATCTGAGGTTTATGACATTCACTACCTTTCTTTTCTCTTCCTGCTTCCCATGTCACCTCTGCCAGTGCTTGTCCCCACATCATTTCTCACCGAAGAAGCCACTAACCTCGTAGCACAAAGCCAAAGCTGTTGCCTTCCTTGTAGAGGGACACCTCGATGGTCTTGGGAATAATGCCAGCACTACTCTCCGGCACTAAGGGAAGAGAGAGAAGCTTGGTTATCCCACACAAGTCTTTTCCATGCCACTCTACAAAATAATATCAAATAACAGCATTAAAACAAAAGTCCCTACCTCCATATTGTATTGTGCCTGTTTGGCGGCCAAAAAAAGTACGAGCCAGACACATGTACCTTCACTAGAGCCAAGCATCATGTTTTGGGATGACTGGACCAGTTCAGTGTTGTACATCTCACCTCAAATTTGTCTTGGATAATACTCTGACATTCAAGTAAAACCCTCTCGTTTATCAACCAGCTTTAATGTGTTCAGCATTACTCAAAAGCCAGAAGCTTCTGCTGCAGATGGAAACTTATTTAAAAAAAAAAAAAAAAAAAAAAAAAAAAGAGCAGCAGCAGCAGTGTAAGGACAGCCACTGGCTGACCTTAAAGAAAATGAAAATCCCAAATCCTCAGCGCAAAAGGTTGAGTGTTTTTTTCCCTTTCCTCCCACATTTTGACTTTAAAAAAAGATTAAGTGAATCCCTTAAACTGATCCTAGGGCAATTCAGTAATGTTATGTTAAATACACAGTACTGTTTAATGTACAAAAGTAAAGAGAAAAAGAAAGAAAACTGTTGCTGTCTCTTGCCGTCCCCTGTTATTTAATGATTTATTGAAGTACTGCTGTGAATATGAGACAATTTCCCAGCCTTCTCTGATGGTACAAGGCATTTTAGCCTAGTCTGCTCCAAAAAGATCAATTCCTAATCTTCAAAAGAGAGAAAAGACCAGGAGCTCGACTTCAGCCTGGCAAGTTGGAGTGAAAGACACCCCGAGCACATCCAGCCAGCCTTTCCCTTTGGCTCGGAAGGGATTTTTGAAACCACTTTCCCCTCTGTCCTCACAAACCACACTGATTCTCACTGCCAAGCTCCCCAAGGACTTGCAACATGCCCCAGTTAGGGTTAAACTAATCCAGAAGATGCAGAGCTGAGGCATGGTACCCCCTCGCAGGCAGGCAGCCCTGGGGACAAGGCCAAATAAACCCCCAAAGCAGCCCCCGCACATCCTGCACAGGATGCTGACAGGGATGCAGCCTCAAAATACTTCAGAAGGGAAAAGCTTGGGGCACAGGAAGGCTCTTGCAGATGGGTGATACATACCAAGAAAAGAGCATAAAGCGTCCCCAAATGAGTTAGGAAGCTGTCCAATTTCTGTCCTAAGCAGCCAAGCATGAAGTTCTGCAGCAGCCTTTGGTAAGAGCAGTGGGAGCAGGGAAACCTAAGCTGGTGCTAATGCAGGGCTCGCTTTATTCATGAAAGCGATGATGTGACACAGTGGCCTGAAAACTAGACTTAGACTTGCAAGGTCTCTTCCAAAGCAGGAAATTACAAACTGGGGAGAAAAACTGAAAGCCACAAGCGCAAGCTATTGAATTGCACTATCCTTCTGGTTTTTGCCTGGGGAGAGAAAGAGGCGAGTGCACACAGCAAGAGCAAACCTTCAGCACAGATAAAAGCACACGAGCAACCAACAATGAACTGGAGCAAGGCAGTAACGGACGAGTCCCTGTACTCTGCAGTGCTTCTTTGTTTGGATGAGTCATAAACAACATCAATAATCTCATCTGTCAGAAGTCACTATTTCAGTGGGTTCTTCCTGCTCATTCAGAACTGGAGACATTTTGCGTCGCTGCTATTGATTGAGCCATGCGGTATTGGCACTGCTCCTTAGCTGCTAAGGACAGCTTATCAGATTCCTAATAGCCAGCCTCACAGCTACGCAGAAAGGTTATTAAGAGTTGCCATCTCTGCATGGAAAAACTGAGCCATAGGGTTCTGTGGTTTGGGTAAATTTATGTATTTATTTATTTAATTTATCTGTGGTTTGGGTTTGGGTAAATTTATTTATTTATTTACTTTTATCAGGGCTGTATGCAAAAGCTAACTAACGTTTCCAGCAAAACAGAGGGGATGAAGAACAGATTCAAATAATTCAGATTTGTTTTTTACTTCTTAGGGCTTTATATGGTCATCTATATATTCAGTATCTTTCATGTAAAGGCAGCAGCTACAGCAAAGCTATAAAGTTTAAGATGGGTTGCTACCTGGGGTAAAATGTTTCGATTTCATTAGTTGTGCTTTTGCCTTTTTTATTTTTAGTTTTTCTATTTCTTCTGCCCAGTCATACTCTGATTGACCCTCTGAGTAACTGAGTGAGTAATAACCAGGGAGATCATTTTCACAGTGATGACTGTGATGAAAAATTGTACTGAGGTATTTATTTGTTACAATCAGACCAAAGAAACCAGGGCAAAAGCACAGTCTCCCACATCAGGTCACAAGCCCTGTTTATGAGATCTGGGCCTGCCGGCCTCTGCCAGGGGCCCCTTAGCTCGAAGGCAGATTGCTTCAGCTTCCCTTCTGAGAACACCAAACATTTCAAAGCATCTTGAGGAGTAACTGCACTTGCTGCAGTTCAGAAAAGAGGATCTGGCAATATATGCTTAAAACTGAGTAAAATCTCTCGTAGCCACGCTCCAAAAGGGAAAAAGAAAAACAAGCTGAAGGAGCATCAGGAGGCAGATTGGCCTGTGCTACCAAGTCACTCGGAGGCAAGACAGATCTAATCAGCCATCTCCCGCCGGTGTGCATGAACGGGCACCCACTGTGCTGGAAAAAGCACTCTGCTCTGACCGCACGCAGCTCTGCAACATCCACCGCGAGCAGATGAAGGCAGAACATCACAGTGCCCCCGGACATCGCCTCGGCCACGATGGCTCAAGCACGAGCAAGCCCATCTGCACCCCGGGACAAAGCGTGGCCACGAAAAGGGAGCAGCATCGTCAGAGGCACCCACCGGCTGGCGGCAGCTCATACTCTACTTCTAGCACTACCCTTTCGCCCACGTTTTTCAGCAGGCTGATGATCTCGTCGTGCCGCAGCTTGGTCAGGTTAATGCCGTTCACCGACTTGATGTAATCCCCGACATTCAGCTGGTCACTTCTGCGAAAAAGGAAAGAGAAAGCAGTGGTAGGACACACAGTGTTACACTCAGGCTGAACGTGCCTGGTGAACCTTTGGTAACTGCCAAGATTTTGTGAACAAGCCACCAGCATCGGGCTGATCTTAGCTGTCTTATTGCATGTGCCTGCTCCCAGAGAGAAATGCTAAAATCCAAGCCATCTATCTTTCCCACTGGCAAGCGTTCAGAGCTGTACATACAGTAACAATCGCTGTACATGCATTCACAACCTCTCTTTTTGTTGCTCAATTCCCGTTCACATAGAGCAATCGGTCAAAGAGAAGCCTACCAAGAGCTGTCTGAAATAAAAATCCAACAGGAGAAAAGAAAACATCTTGCCTTTTCCCTGTTTTCTACAAAATTGTTCAATTACCCTTTCCCTTCATCTGCTTCTTGGAGCCTTTCTTCTCCCCTTCCTTTTCTGAGCCAGTCATGTTACTTACACACTCAGTATTCAGAACAGATACAATATTAAATGACTTGGCTTGATCAAGATGTATTGTACCATGCAACTCTCCTGACAAGGCTGCCTAATTTCACAGAATCCCAAATATCCCTACAGAAAATTTCAGAGCATAATTGCACAGAGCATGGGAAATAACTCAAAATAGAAGACATTCGACTTACTGAAGCAACAACTTTGCATTCTGAGATGTGAAAAAAAAAAAAAGAAGCCGGGTGCCAATTATTTTAATTATAACCATACTCGTTCAGGAGCTAGAACATGCAACTACTCCCCTCCAGCTTTCCCATGCTCTCTGTGCCCCATCTCCGTTTCTCACCTTGCTGCCAGTCCTCCCGGCCTCAGATTGGAGACCCTTGGCTTTCCATCTTTGTCCGTGCCACCCGAAATGGTTAACCCAAGGGTGCTTCCTTCCTTCTTAATCAGCTCCACAATGGTGACCCCTCTGAACTCTTCTGAAAGATCAGGAATAAAGGCAAGCCCCTCAGTGGAAGGCACATTCCTCCCAGTCCCAAGGAGAGCCTTTTCCTACAGGTGGTGGGAGAGCAGACCTGCGATGATTTATACCGTTAGCAGGAAGAGGAAACTTTTCTTTGAATTGGAATTGTGAAAGAGAAGTGTGCCTGGTGGACCTGCAGGAGTGGTGGGAAAGCATTGCATGCGGGTCTGGCAGGCAACACCAGGCAGGGCAAGGCAGGGGAGTGAGGGCTTGTGAGAGGACGAAAACGCTGTGTTTCCAGGGTGCTGGGAGCCGGGCAGAGCCCCAGGGAGATTACCTCAGGAGCTATGTTTTATACGGACCGGGGTGGGTGTTTGGAGGGCTGTGTGGCAGTCACAGTTCCCAGGCAGGAGGATGCTGTGGAGCTGCAGTAGCTGCCTGGATGGACAGAATAGGGTGGATCTTAAATACTGTGATTTAAAAAACATCCTGAGATATCAATGAAGTCGGGAGGTAAAGAACATAACGTAGGGAGGGGTGGGATCCTGCCGTCAGCAGGGGAAGGAGTGGGAGGCACAAACTTCAGTCATTCACAGCAGCGTCTGCACGATCTGCATCTGGTCCATGTCAAACTTCTTCCATGCCAACCACATCTACATCTGCAACTGAAGCCACGAGACACACACAAACGTAGCGTATGGGCAGGGTCAGGTTTAGGGGATGCACACCCCATGCCTGCTGCACCAGCAGCACTCCTCCATTTGCTGCAGGCAGTGTGTTTTACCTCCCTTTAGTCCAACAAGACACTCTTGCTTCTCCAACACCTAGAATCAAGCCTGACCTGATGCCAGCTTTGATGCCATTACAGCTCACCTCTGGGCTTTACAAAAACAGTGTCCCTAAACTATTTGAATTTAAGGAATTAACGTGGAGGAGGGGAATGAGCTCGTGGGAGAGCCAGCAGCAGCCCAAGGAGAGACCAAGAGCTCGGCTGACTTGGCAGAAGGCAGCTCCACGTTAATCCACACGACGGCACTCGCACTCTGCTCAGAGGCCGACTAGCCCCGGGACAAATGAGATGACTTTCATGCCTTGCCAGAGCCTCCTCTAAGAAGCTTTTGCAGAATTTGTCTACAACATGATCCGTCCACCTCCACTCTCACTGGGTACTGAAAACCCTCACAGATTTACAGCAGAAAGCCAGCCTCCCTCACGCAGGGCAACCTTCTCCAAAGCCATGCAGGAGGAGGCGGTGATGGGCACTGGCAGCAAGTGGACACAAGCAGTGCCATGGCTGTGGAACAAAACTCATGCTGCAAATGACCCACGAGCTCATTCACACAGCAAGCCCCACGAGGCTTAAAGGGAATGCAGAGCAAGGCAGGTTGTCTTAAATAACACACTGACACAGCAGATCTGTGCTTGTGCTTCCCCTCTTTGTCCTCTTTCACTGGGAGAAAACACGTGTCATTTGGCACCACGGTGCCTCACCATTAGCACACTGCTCCTTGTGTAATGCCATCGTGACTCGAGAAATTGCACCTCACTACATCCTGCCATGCACTACCTGGTTTTTGCAGCACTTCCAAGAACAACCCGTGCACTTGATTAACACAAGTGGAGAACCTCTTTGCAATCTAGCACCGGTCTGGAAGGCTTTCAGGCACTGCTGGGTCCCTTTTTAACGTGGTAACGGCAGCTTGTTGCGGAACAACAGGTCCATAATGTTCCTGCTCTTTAAGCTCAACCAGCTTTGACCCCTTGCCAACTCAGTAACTTAGTTCTCCATTCACCAGCCCAGGATCCCAGGGGTTGCCAGAAACTTTGTGGGGCTCCCCACCGTGCTGGAAGGAACGCCATCCGGCACCATCCTGCAGATTTCCTCTCAACTGCAGACGTGACTGATCAACACAGATGGTGCCGCGAGGGGAGATTATTAGCTCTTCAATGGGGTTTAATTTTGATCCTTGAAAAGTGTTTAAAATGAGAACTCCCAGAGTGCAATTACCCATTGTTGTGGGTTCAAGGAGAAATCACTGCTCTGGAAAAAAGCAGGTTCCTGGGATCAATTTATCAAGGTAAGCAATAAGGGACGTCAGCCAAAGCCTCCATAAATCTTCTGCTGCTATTGAAGACTCACACAGATGTGAAAGCGAGCTGGTTAAGCTGGATCTGGTCCTTCACGACACGGCCTTTAAGTGCCATATGAGTAATCTTGGGTTTCTTCTATTGGCATTTATGCCTGGATTTTGCTGTTCAAATGGCAAAAGGGCCCTGTTGCCTCCCCAGGCTCTGCAACATGCAAAACCAAACCTGAGTCATTAATGGTCAGAAGACAAAATCAAGCCCTGAGCTTTATTAGGAAGGAGACGAGCTGCCAGCCTCCCCCTGCCCTGCAAGCCTGATGTGGCAGCACTTCCTCCCTCTCTCCTTTGCCATTATTTTCCTCTTTGCAGGTGTCAGCTGAGGGCAGGAACTGATCCTTCCCCAGCTCACTGTGACCACCATTAACAGCTCCTCAGTGGACCACAGTTGCACCAGGCCCGTACCACTCACTGCACTGGCTACTGCCATCCGTTTCTGCCCTCCAGCAAAAGCCTTGCTGTTAGATACACCAAAAAAGGGGGGTTACTCTTTTGGGGTAAAGCCAGGTAAAGCGTAATGCATGCCCCGAAGTGTTGGAAGGGTCGGTCCCCTCCTTTACCTGGGATGCTTTGCCTCCTGGAGACCAGGGCTGCGTCCATCCCGCCGGAGTCCTTGCTCCCCTTCGAGTAAGGGCCATCATCTGGGGGCAGAGCAAACACAGAAACTGAAATTAGTGTCAAAAGCAACAGACAACAGCAAAAGCACAGCACTGCAAAACGTTCGTCCTTGTTAACACTGGAAGTAGGATCAGGACCTCATCACAGACTGTGGAGGAGAAAAATCACTGCCAGCCCTGGCTTCTCGCTGCGTCACGGGGGCTCTCCAGCCTTTTAGAGAGGGAGGCAAAGAAACGAGGCAGCAGTGGTGCAATAACATTATCTGATTTATTCCTCTGGGAGCTAATCCGTTAGGAGAGAACGAAATTTCCTTGCTCCTGTAATTATGTGGAACAGCTGAGGACAGGGAGAGCCGTGGCATTAGTCTCACAAGTTTTAAGCCTGTCATTATGCTTGTGAAGAAACTTATGGTCTCTGGAAATGGAGTTATACATCTGGACACTAACAGGGCTCTAAATCACTACACTTGAACGAAATTGCCTATTCTTATAGATCCCATTATTTCAAAGTCACATTTTCCTGCTGCTGTTCCAGCCTCTGTACAGTACAGAGAGCACCTTCTCTTAAGTGACTTAAAAAAAAAAAAAAAAAAAGGCAGAAGAAGGAGAAAATAGCGTTATACACTGTAAATGCAGTGTGGCATGATTTGAAATGTAAATGTAAAATATTTCAATATCTCTGTATTCTCCTGTTGGAAGACACCTACCTTGCAGAGAGGTTATTTGCAGAGAGGGGAGCATGCCTCTCCACATTTAATTGGTATATATCTAAAACGTCAGTTTTTCTGGCATTTCCTAAAAAGCTGGGGCTTCGTCAAGCAATAATTTCCAGTAACTACACAGTATCAGATAACTCCTTTTCTCAGTGCCCACATTCCTGGATTGCCCTTCCCAATCCTCCAGTAGCTAGGAAGGTTTACAAATTGTCTGTGGCAGTTTAAATACAGATTACCAAAAAACCCAGCCACATGCTCCTGTCCACAGCCCTCCAGTAACTCCTATTTCAGTTACTGAGGAGTTTTTGTCTCGCTGTGTACAAGGGGAATAACAACTTCTGTTCCTTGGTCTGTACACAGAGCAACCAGAACAGCCCTCTGTCCCCACAAACAGATAAATGATGGCGTAAACTGAAGCATGTGGGTTACACTGAAACGCCAAGAGCTGGAGTTTACTCAAGGGTTTGAGCATTTTTAAGAAGTGAAATGAAACAAGTTTCCATGTAAGGTAGTTTCCAAAAAGGCAAAAAACACACACATATATTTTAATTCTTGATGCCCCAGCTGAAGGAACTTCACAAGTTGACAAAACTCAGTGAAACATTCTGGCTGACCCAAACCTGTATTTCTAAGCATAAAAAACTTCACCTGAAAAATAAGCACCTTTCAGTTTTTCAACCCAAGTTGAGCAGCCCATAGGGGGATAACATGGATGTTCAGACCTTAGATTTTTCTCCCGTGTCAGTTTGAAGGCTTTTCCACCAGCATTAAACTGAAGATTTTTAATAAAGCAAGAATCAGCACTTGGCACTAGACCATCACCAAGCAGTGCCAAGTCCAACAAACACTGAACCGTGGTACCCAAGCAGCCAGGACCTCTGCAAAACGAGGGGAGAACAAGGCTCTGCCTTTCAAAAGGAGGAGAAAACACTGTCCTGACCGTGGAGATCTCTCAGCATGACACAGTGCTGACAGCGAAACCAGCAGCTATGGCTTGGCTGTAACAGCAAGAGCCAAGTCAAGGCACTGACTTCAGATGGGTGCTGGTGCAGCCTGGCATCAACTCTAGGAGCAGAAAGCCTGAAAATTAAATTTGCATTGTAACGGCAATGGCCTTTTGGGTGATGTGGAAGTCAGGGACAAGGTTAATCTGAGCTTAATGACTCTGGAAAGTTTAATTTACTCATGGCAGTTTGGCTCCAGCATGCGAGTTTTTAAAAACAAAGCAAAGCCACCTGCCATCTCCTCTTCTGTAGATGTTCAATAATGATAAAGATTCAGAGCTTTTACTCTCTACCTGTGTTGGCCATGTTCATTTTAATTTCTCTCTCCAGCAGGTTTTCCTAATGTCCTGCCTTACCCTTGCTGTCACCCCATGCCTTGCACAACTGCAGAGTCAGAAAAGCGGGATGCTTTGGGAGTACACAGCAGGCACCCCCCAGAGGAGCAGCAGGACGCCGATCCCACTGCTGCCTGCACACTCCGCTCAGCCCAGCAGCCATCACCTCCCTGCATTTCTCTCCCACGTCCAGGAGCATGTTGGAGGACAAACCTCAAAACAGCAGCTCAGGACACCCACACAAGGTTGCTTTTTCAGCACCGGAGCTGGGTCTGCAAAAGGCACCTGCAAAATTCCCTGGGACCCTCGCTTTCCATGCAAGAGTGCTGCCCTGGGTAGCACACCTGAGGCAGCAATGCTCCGAGGATGATGGGAACCCAGTGCTCCTGGGGAGCCACGCATGATGGTTCGGAGCCAGCTCCATAATCTGTTGGCAGAGGGAAGCAGTCAACCATCTGCTTCGCATAAACACACCGCCCTGGACCAGACAGCCACCGGCGCTCCTCTGCGCTTCGCTTCCCCATCTCAACCCCAATCCCTATCGATACAAAACCCCATTTTGCTGTCTCCCTCTCGGCCCAGGCACAAGCAGGCAGATGTGGCTGCCATTTCAGCAAGCCAGCAGCTCGCCCATGAGCCACCCGTTCCCCCTGACAGCCCAGAGCTGGGACCCACGCTGCCGGCAATTTGCACCGAGCCCCCCGCGTCCTCGGCCGCCGGCTGGGCTGGCGGATAATTAGCACCACGGCTCCCCTTCCCTTATCGCTTCTCCCTTCCAAATCCAGTTGATTATGCTAAAAATATTTGTGGGTTTTTTTCACTCATTATCTGGCTAAAATGTTTGAAGAGGAGAGGAAGCTGCCACATGCCACCTGCCGAAGTGCGAATTGGCATTTGCTCGCATTAGCATCCCCGCCGCGCGGCTCTTTGTTCATTTTCAGCCCATTTCCTGCTCTGCCACTCAAGCTGGTATTAACGGGGACACTTTGGGGGGGATTACTTTGGGTTTTAAAAGAAGGAATTCCAGCTCCTTTTGCTCTCTCCCTGTCATTTCCCCTGCCTAGCACAGAACCGCCTTGGAGGGAAGGCAGCAGCCTCTCCGCTCAGCCGGCCCAAAGGCAGCGCCAACCAAAGCACTGAAAATTCATGAATCTCTCCAATCCCTAAAATCAGAAAATAATGTATTTTTTTTAAGCCTGTGCAGATTCTTTTTTTTTTTTTTTTTTTTTTAAGCAATCCATGCTGGAGCCATTAGAGGTACATTTTTCAAGCTTTTTCTCTCCCACCACGCAGGCCAAGTTTTTTCCAAAGAAAATATTCTGTAATGAGTGTTTTCAAGCAGCGGTGTTGGTGCCAGCCCTACACCTGCAAGAAAAGCTCACCAGGTACATAAGACTCTCAATAAAACTGAGTGCACAACACTTTCCATGCACTGATCCCATACGGGTCTGTGTCAATACGGGAAAGTTCCCCTAAGTTCTTTTTTTGTCATTTCAGTGACCTCCTACCAGCAGGGAGAGGAGAGCTCCTTGTCCCTGGCCCTACACACACAGCCCTGAGATTTCCTTCCCTGCAGCAAATGTTGTGGAGTCGGAACATATCTCATACAGTGCCAAAAAAAATAAATGAGGAGGTAATCCCACCTTGTTCCCTCAAAAACAAACTTGACAGGTGAAGAAGAGAAGGAGAAACATCCCCTGGCTTTAGCTGAAGTTGCAGCTTTCCCTAGTTAAATTCCCAGTGAGATGTGAGCGCAGGCACCAGGATCCTCTGTCATCAGACACATCTTAAGCCAACCTCTGCAAAAAAATAAGCTTCCTCGGAAAGAGCACTGATTTAGGAGTTCATTATCCCTGCCTGTGGGTGGAAAAAGGAAGGGTTTTTCATTTAGAAGAGTTATTAGTCTGTGTTATTAACACAGATCACTTCTTAATGAATATCGTCACCGGCTAAACAAGGCTCTGGGACAATTAGGCTTCCTGTCTGCCACTTGTTCGGATTCCTCGATCGTTTGAAGACAGTTCCCGCAGAGAAAGTGCATTAATCTTGTGGGAAGACCAAGAGGTAAAACTTCCCATTTGTTTAATGGAAAAAAGACAGTTGGAGACAGTTATTTCACCATAAGGTAATTGCACTCCTTGTTTAGAGAAATGAACACTAAAACAGCGTTCAGAACCAAGTGCTATTCATGCTGACGCAAGCCAGTATTTTTTGCTAGAATAAAAGCCCAGGGCTGGAAGCAGGAACCCAAATGACCAAAACTAAGTGGGATTTGATCCATTTTGAGGAGTTATTTCTGCAAGTCAGAGGAGGAATTCAGCTGCAGACAGATAAGGAGCAGTGAGGGGTGTGTGAGAGGGGGTCAGGTAGCTGGTGACACCTCCAGCTGCAGCCTCCTGGCTGCTGCTCTCCAAGGCACGGGGTTTTTAAGTTAGCTGAGTGCCTGAAGATGCAGACATGGGCTTGCAAAATAATTAGAATCATCTATCCGTACCTTTAGGCACCTTTGGGTTTGGTTTTAAGGCTCTATGCAACCAAAGCTCCCTCTCAGGGGACGTTGGGTTCTTTCAGCATCACCGTGCGGGTGGGGATGGCTGCGTTAGGTCTGTGTGAGAGCAGCACGGCGGTGGCTGCCCGGCTCCCAAGTGCTTAGCACTTACCACAAGAGGAAAGCAGGCACAAAGAGGCAAGGGCATGAAAATAAAAAGCCCATTTTCAATGCTGTTACAAATAGGTTGCACAAAGGTAGTTAATTATAGTGTCCAAGGCAGCCCAAGAGCTCCCACCATGCCTCTGCTTCAGCCAGGAGTCTGATTCCACAACAGATCCCACCCTCCTTGGAGGGTGACTGGGATTTTCTTCTGCTCAATTAAGTCCAAAACTCCTTAGGCCCTTGGAAAAGTCTTACATGAGTTCATGTAAACAGAACCCAAGCAAATGTTAGAAAAAAAAAGAAAAGAAAAAGAAAAACCAAACCTGCTAGGGATCTCCAGACTGCGTTTCATAGAATACTGCAAGAGTTGAACTAGAGTTCATGCTTCTGCCCTAGATAAAACCAGCCCAAGCATCCAGCAACAAATATTCTCAATCCTTAGGCAAGGCAGCTCATGCTCCTGCAATGTGCTTAAAAACAAGAGAGAAGTCACTAAAGCTTTGGGATTCCGCAGCACAAATTTATTTTGATGACAATGACTGTAGTGCTGACTGCTTCCAAAAGACAAATAATAAATAAACGCAACCTTTTAAAAGACACGCTATTTTCTTCCCCTTTATTCTCCAGGATTTGGGAGTACAGCAGCTGAAAAACCCAGTGCCTGTCACAGCTCTCATCTCCACCTCCATCGCAGAGCATCTGCAACGCAGCTCAGCCCCAGGTGGGGGTTTGAAATGCTTCTTCCCTTCTCTGCACCAGGCCGATTATCCAAGAAGTGTCCCCTGCTCGGTGAGCTCAGACTGAAATAAGCGGAGCTGTTTTGGGAGCTGCCCCTCCCTAATTTCATAAATCTACGTACCGCCGCACCTGTGGCACACGTGGCAGGGGCTGCCTGGTGCTGAGAATTGCCTCGTAATTTTCCCTTCAATGGCAATAAAGCCCCTTACGGCACGCATTCGTGAGTTATGCAGAAGACAAACGAGGGCTCGGGGAACCGTTTCCTCTTTGACTTTTCTTACCACAAATTATCCGAGAGCACAGCCAAAGAGGACGGTCGCACCATATACAACACCTGTGCTTGCTGGAACTAAGTCCTTGCCCCGAATAAGACAACTGACCTTCCTCCCGTTTACCCAGCCATTCTGGTGAAGAAAAAGAAAATGTTCCAAGAGTGTCACCAAAAGGCTACCGGTACCTGTGCCAGCCCCACTGCAGTGACGCTTTGCTCCCTTCCCTGGGGTGGGAGCGTGCCTGCAAGCAGAGGCTGCTGTGGCATCTCCTCCTCCCGCTTGTGCAGCCTTTGCTCCTGGCATCAGAGCCAGGAGAACCTGTCCAAACTCTGAGGTTATTCCAGGAGGAAGCCGTAAGTCTGAATTCCCCCTCCCTGATACACACAGCACGAATTCCATCTCCCCACGCCCTCTGCGTCTCCCCTTCTTTTCTTCTGAAGGCTGCATTCATTTATCTACCAGCCCTTCTAAGGCACGTATAATTTCATAACCACCTGCTGCTTTATTCTCAGGAAACGGATCTGTAAAAGATACAATAGCCTATTGTTCAACAAACTCCGTGCTTTGTTCCTCTTTTTTTTTTTTTTTCTTTTTAATAAGAAACCTAAATTACTTTTAAAGGAACAATTTGTTTCAAGCAACCATTTCCAAGCAGAAGTGATGTCGATAATTATTTGCATAGCAGTAGCCGTTATGAGACCAGGCTATGGGCCACAACATGCCTCTGTTACCAAGCAGGTTGGCTTCCAGGAGATATCAGGGCGTGCTTCTTCCCCCTTGCAAGCCCTCAGCATGTTCCTAACCCTGATGGATGAAGCCTCCTGCGTCCCATAAGGAAATGAGAACAGAATTTTAACATTTAATAAATCAGGAGATCTAATTTGTGTGTGTGTGTGTGTGCGTGCACAAAGCCCGTTTCAGTTGGCTCTGCAGTGAAGCCAGGCTTTGGAAAGATTTAACTCAACTTTCACAGGGTATCAGATACCTCCCAAGGGCTGATCCGAGCTCCATCTGATAAGAACAAATGCTGGACCCAGCTGGCAACGCCAAGACGAAGCACTCCTCCTGCTTTCTTTAAATACACGGCATTCCATAAAAAAGCATAAAAAGGGAAGAAATGGGAAAGATGTGATTTAAGAACCTGCAGCCAACCTGCCATTACAGCCTTGTTTTCATACAGCAGAGACATTGCACAGTGCACTGTCTGCCACCCGTTAGGCTTTGGAAGCCATCACAGAGCAACTTGGTCGAATCAGTGTATCGGAAGGAGGGTGCAGTAGAGGACCTGGAAGCAGCTGGTAATTTCCACTCGAGCTATACTGAAAGAAAAAGGAAAATACTTGAAAAAGTGACTCAAAAAATTTTGTTAAACACATATCCTTTTTCTTTTTTTTACTTGATATTCTATGAAAATTAACTTTGCAGGCTGTCTGTCCCTCCATCCATCTACTGTCCTTTTGCACCTTTGGAAGCCAGTGGCCAATATCCTTCAACCTGGTAGGGAGGGAGAGCCGTCTGAATGGGGATTATAGTTCTGTAACTTTCATTACAACTGTGTAGAGTAGGAAAGTCCCAAAAAAGCAAAGCAAAGAGAGCTGCTGCGCAAATAGCTCTAGACCAGCCTCACCACCCACCTTCTTTTATGTGGTAAGGATAAGAATAAGGGATATTGGATGCAGAACTGCTGAAAATTAGGGTTCATTTGTTCTTCTGCTCGCAGAGATTATATTATTGTTCTGCCGTAGGCTGGGGTTTCTTTTCTTTCTCTAATTTAAAAATATCAAGGACAACTCTTCCCCCATCCTGGTGAGGATACGCTCCGTGCATTATTCAGGTTCACTAACAGCTCCTTGAAGGACTGCATGGGCTGGGTCCTTAGCACAAACAGCTTTCCCCATACGAACCCAAAACATCTTCACCTTCATCCATCTCTTCCAAAACATCCTAGAAAAAGTCCATACGAAAAAGGTCCCTTTCGAAAAAGGTCTCTTTTCACCCAGTGAGCCCTCTTCACTTCCATTTTCTTAAGCACTCCCCAGCAAGATTTGCATTTCTAATGTACAAGAACTGAAATAGAGAAAGGGAGAGAGAGACTTCCCAAAATCCCTCTCACCCTCCCAGGTAAATTATAGGCAGCTTCATCCCTTTATGTTTATGAACAAGGTGCTGGCAGGGGAAACTACGCACCTCCTCACCCCTTGCAGGTCCCATCCACATGTGCGCACTCAGTATGTGCAATAATTTTGTGCAAGAGGGATAAGAATAGTGCAGAAACCAACTCGATGAGATTATTATTTCTCAATGGTTCTACTGCCTGAAATGATGTTATTAAAGTTACATTTTCCAGTCAATTTTGCAATTTCTTTTGTTAAGCAGTATAGACTGTACTGGGGAGAGCCCAACAATAAGCTAGGAAGATGAAATATTGCTGATCTCCTGATTGTGTTATCTGAAGAAACTACCTTTCCAAAGTAAAAAATTAAAGAGGAATAAGGTACATTTTCAGACTGATCTTTTGTGAAAGTTATCCAAGTGAGCAATTGTAATAGGGTGAGAAATGACCAATAAAGGCTGAAGCCGTTCCCAAGGAAGAATGCCTCTCTAGACACAACTGGGTTTATTAATCCAGGCAGCAGGCAGCAGTAAATCCTAGCTGGCAAGGGAATACAATTCTCCCTATTAACTCCAAGCAAGCTTCCAAACTTTTTCTTGAATATGGAGATGGATAAGAAACGCAGCCGGCTGAATCCAAACCCTGGGGAGTTCCCTTCTTTCGAGCAACAAATACCCTACTAAATGACTGTGGAGAGAAATCAAATAAAAAAAGACAGCTCTATTGTGGCTTTTCAAGCAGATGGAATTAAATACTGTCAGTTTATTAGACCATAGCACTCAAATAATTGGTGCCATCAAAACCTAGCGGCCACTACTACCTGCTTGTTTAAAAGCCCTGGAGTTCGTCAAAAAGCAGAACCAGGCTTTGTTTTAATGAAAAACATCACACAGCTGCTTTCACTGCACAGGGTTTGGCACTGAGCTGCCTCCCAGCTGGGAACGTTTGTCTAAAGGCACACGCAGGCAGGTAAGCTTTTATTTTGAAGACATCAATAGTTAAAACTTATAAATGTCCATAGGGCAAAACGTTCTGTTTTCTGAGCAACAAATATTTACTCTTTAGGAAGAAAACCAAACCAACCAACCCTAAAACCTGGCTAGGCCAGATCTGGCTTACCTAACGCTGGGTGTGCACGCTGGGAGGTGCAGGGAGGAGATGGGGAGGCAGGATCCGGGTGCCACCAGCAGCGCTGAGCACGCAGCACCCTCGTGTCATGGCCAGGGTGTGAGAGCATGGCACAAGTCAGCAGCGTGGGGAGGGCAGGACGGGGGAGTCAGAATTTCTACCTTTTGAAATGGAGATCAACTTGCTGCAGTGATGGCGATAAGAAATTCTTTGACCTGTTTTGCTTTGCCAAGCTCTGTTTTGGTCCCTGTGATCTCTGCATTAAAAGCGGTACCTGTTGTCTTCCATCCTCCGAGGTCTCATCAAAGACCAGTTGAATCATGAGGTTAACTTCCTGGTGGAAAGAAAACTGTTTCTAGCTCCTGTCTCCCACATCTTTCTGGCCCCAAAGTCTCCCAGGAAGGGCGGGAGGGAGCATCAGGACCACAAAGTAATGCTGCACTGAAGAGAAGAGGGAAAAGGAGTCTGACCTCTGTGCCCACTCATGGGGTAAGAGCACATAACTCCTTAATGGAGAGATAGGAGAGCCAAAAATTGGGAAAGAAAGCTGTAGAAATTCAGCCTAGATGAGGGAATGCGTGTGTGTGTCCTCCCTTTGCACCCCATGAAAAAAATTAACCTCCTGGACATTGTGTTACTGAGCGCCTTATGACGGATGGGCATCTATCTAAAAATCATTCGGCACCCCTGTGACAAGGGATTTGGAGCATGATTCACAGTAACTAGCCTAAGCTCTTTGACCTGTACAATGCAGGGGTGAGACTGGGCTGTGAATGGCTCATTTGGGCTGAGAACAATCTGGTCTTAAAAAAAAAAAAAAAAAGAAAATAGAAGATGGCCATTTGGGCTGAGGCTAGCTGAAAAGAGAAAACACAGTTCAGTAAAAGGTCATTTTCATCCACAGCTCTTATCCGTGATTCTGGCCAGCTCGGATCTTGAGATCCCACCCCCACCTGAAGAAGGAGGATACGTCAGTGTTTCTCCAGCAGAGCCAAAAATCAGTGAGTGCCCAGGTTCCCTGTGCTACCTTTCTCTGCTCTGAGAGGAAAACCACAATACCCCTCCCCAACAGATACACAGAGAAGAAGGAAAGAGACAGCATGAGCTTTGAAAGAGGAAAACCCCTTCTTACTAGGGAAAAAGCTCCTTCTGCGCTAATCTCCGGGAGCAACATCAGTTGGACATCAGCAGCCCATGCACCAGCAAGATTTAACAAGGGGTGTGCAAGGATAGCCCCTCGTGCTGGCTGTGAGGAAGGTCACCCTGCCCCTGTCCAGGCTGCCCCCAGCTACAAACCTGCACTTGTGCAAGGAAAGGACCAGGAGATGAAATGAAGAACCAGATCTAAGAGACTTGCTGTGCCAGGTCAAGAGGTGGTGGAGACTGCTGCAGGTTTGAATCAATCTCAGGGACAACAGCAAGTAGAAAATTTGTGCAAATCCCAAGAAAACAAAATAAAGCAAAAACAGAACATCAGAACATCAGAAAAAAACAAACAGGCAAATGAGGCAACAGAAGAGATGCACTTCAATGCAGCAACATTTAATAAAAGCTTGTGCAAGGGGTCTAGGGGTGAACTGAGAAAACAGATTTATTTAAGACCTAAAGGATGCCATCGGCACTAGCATGAAAAAGTCAAATAAACTATGAGAAGCAGGTATCAAAGCTGCCCATAACCTTATTTGCTACTGCCCTGATCTCACTACCTCAGCAAGGCTATGGCTTCAAAAGCAGCAGTGAAAAATCAGAACGGTCTGGTGAACCAGGACAACCCTGGTTCTTTCTGAGGACCCCAAAGACAGCCAGGACCGCTGGCAGATTGCATCCTAAGAGAAGGCACGCAATGCAGTAGGCTGCAAATCAGGTGCTTCATCCTGTATTTGCACAGCATTCTGATGCAAAGTGTTTAAAAACCAGTGGGAGTCAAGAAGTAAGCAGCAGCAGCAGGCAGTGTTAACTGTTTGAAAGGAAAGATTTCCGGCAGACTCATTTCAGACTCGTTTCCAGCTTATCCCTAAAGCTCTGCTAAACCTTACTAAGACTTAAGTCCCGTAAATGTGATTCTCCCCTCAGTGTTTAGCCGAGTAGCAATGTTTCAGAAAAGGTAAATAGCAAGTCGTGGGAGTTGGATTATTCATTCATGTGGTGAGAGCCGTTATATATGAACATATACAGATGTTCCCACTTCAGGACTGATCTAAACGTATGTAGATTTCAGACCCTGACACACAAACCATCCATTATGCAGTGGCCCATGTGCATGCCTGGGCTGCTTTTATCTTCAGCTGTGTCAGGAGGCTTCACAGGAGCTGTGCAAGAGATGGAAGAAGCTTACAGTTAAAAGACTAAAGGAAGTTTAAGGAAGAGCCTTGCTTAAAATGAAAGGAGGGAAGGAGAAAGGGAGAAATCAAAGAGCCAGGGACTATCAGATTTAGCAGGACAACAAGATGAAATAAGGAAATTTCAAAGCTCAAAGATATTTGATGTTGGAAATGGTGTGGTCTGACCCCATCAACCCAGCTGTTAAAAATTTACCTGAAGAGCCCATTAAATCTTGCATCCAGCAAGCCCTGCTCCTGCTTTTACCCCTCTTCTTGCTCCCCCTGCCTTGCCCTGGCTCACATCCCATCCTCCAAACAGGCGGATGTCCAGAGAGCAGCACAGCACCACCGCGACGAAAGCGAGCATCTGCTTAGTATGAAAAATGGACAAGACCCCGCTCCAGAGGAGTTATTAATGCACTCCAGCTGTTTTATAGCTGCCTTCATCCAAATGGTTGTCTGCTTTCCAGTTGCTTCACATCGTACGGGTAGCACAAAGCAGGGGGAGGACACAGACTCAACTACAGCCAGCACAGAAATTCCCGAAAGGCATGGAAAATCCTGCTGGAAATCAGAACACATTGCTGCAAGCCGGGCTCCGCCACCCTCTGAAAGGCTCACAAGAGATACTCTCTTGAGCACCATTCTGAGCAAACGGGGACAGCCTCGGGATTTTCACGCTGAAATCCTGCTCTTCGCAGAATCTGAGCCACACAGTCCTGCGCATTAATTTTCCCTTTGGGTTTTTTGGATGTTTAAAATCCAAAACTGCCCCAGCCAAAGGGGCTGGAGGAGCACAGATCCGAGAAGATGTCAGTAAGACGTCTCTGAAAAGGCACAGCTGGGAGTTGTGCAGCTCACGGAGGGTAGGAAGTGGCAAGGAGATCAGGGAAAATGTAGGTGTAACTAAAAACCGCAGAGTATCGAGGAGAGAGGAGACTCATGTCAGGAGCACAGCCCATTAAGTGTAATGCTTCACATTATGCTTCCCAAATATGCACTTAATTTTGATTCAACAAGCCACTTGTGCTAATAAAAATTAAAACCAGCAGGTTCTGTCGAGTGTGTAATAGATGTGTGGAAGAGCAGCGTGCTCAGGTATTCCTAAAATTAACTACAAGTACAAAGCCCAACTACTTTCCTAACCCCAGGGAAGCCTGGGCAAGCTGCATAAATCACCACCCATCACTGGAAGCCAGCACAGCCCCTCACCGCGGGGTCAGGCGTCTCCCCTTCCCTCTGTGCTGACCTCCAGAAGGGGCCTGGATGTCTCCAGAAGCAGATATTGCCAAGTGTTTACCTCCTGCCACCGCCTGCTGCAACCAAAGGCAGCTGCCCAGCAGTATCCATGCCCTGCAGGTGGATCAGTGCCAGCAGGTCTGTACGGGTGTAAAAACGGTGTGAGAGAGGACTGAGTGGGTGTGCAGGGAGACAAAAGACGGGGCTCCGTGAACATTAGGCACAGCAGCTCCATTTAATGATTAAACACACGCGATTGTTTGCTTATAAAATGCAGTGGCACATAAATCTGCTAGGAGCTAATTGCCTATTATAGCTCATGGTACTGCTCGAGCTGGCTGCTGAATGATAAAGGGACTCAGACGGCAGAGGAAGCCAGCAGAGCTTTGCAGCTCACTGTATGCACGGCCTGAGAAGTGCTTGGTTCTCCAGCCTCTGCAGGGCGAGCACTCGTCCCCCCGCCAAGCCAGGGTGGACAGGAGGTAGGGGGGATTGAAGCACAAGGAGTAAGGGGGGCTGCTCTGATTTCTTTTTTTGAAGTTGTTAATAATAAAGCTTCTTTCCCTCGTTTTGTGTCTCTTTGCCAGCCTCACCAGCAGCTACCCAGACTTGGATCTGGCCGACATTCACCTCCGCCCTGCAGCAGCCCTGAGGAGTGGGGAACACAGAAGAAAAGAGCCACGTGCGGCACAGCGAGGGCAGGCGAGGAAGCAACAGACCATGGGGCGAAACCTGGGTTTGGAGCAAACCCAGATGTGCCTCCTGGCTCAGAGCCCTTCCACCTTCACTTTAATTTTAACTCCCCAGGTGCAAGGTCTACAGGTGACCTCGGTCCAGATCTACACATACCTCAGCAACTCCCCACCTGGATTCCTGGATGCCTGGATTTCAGGCATATCCCTGTGGCTCTGCCCCAGGACCACCACCTCGTCCGCTGCTACCCCCATACGCATGCTTCATCCCTCTGCTTGGCTTTGCTGGGTGCTGCGGGGTAGTCAGCAGAGGCTGGACCTGCAGGGAATCTGCCCCAAGCCCCCCTGCCCCCTGGGCTGCAGGGTTGAGATACACGAGCAGCACAGCGCAGCGTTTCATGGCAGGAAGGAACACGATCTGTTTACACAGCAGGTTATACGGGAAATGCATTACATTATTAAAAAAAATAATCTTGCAAAATGTGTACGTTCTTCTTATGCCAAGAGTTTACTCCCACCCAAACAGCAGTGAGTTCCACAAAGACATTACCCCCTATAAATCACCGGGGCAGGAGCTGGCCACGTCCCTCAGATTTCAGGCTGAACCACCCACTGCGGATGTTACCCCGAACAGATCAGGCACTGCAGGGACAGCAGGAACAAAGGGGATCTCCACTGAGACCCAGTGGTGGAGCAGATTTATTGCTGGGACAGCTGTGCCATCACACCTTGCCATGGCGAGAGGTCCTGCAGGGCAGGGGATGGTGCCTGCTGGAGCTGTCGGCTCGCAGGGCATCGAGAGGGCATGGGAGGGGGAGCAGGACTGGGACTGGGACTTCTCAGGCGCTGGGAATGCAACAGCACGACCCCCGAAACAGCAGCAGACGCAGGATCAGGGACCCACATCCCTCCTCTGGGAAGGAGGAGGGTGCAATGAGGCAGGCTGATGCACGAAATCCCATTTGCATCCATACACCAGGGCAGCATGGAGCCAGATCTCGCTCTTAGTGGCACCCGTTCCTGTCTGCCAGCACAGAAGCACTCAGGTTCTTTTTGCACGCCACCTCTGCTCTCCCCAGCATCACCAGCTCTTAGCTTATAGCTTCGTTGGGCTATACCAAGAGAGCAATCATTACATACCAAGATTGGAAGCTGGAGAGTAGCTGGGACAAAACCCACAGCTCCTTCCACCTCTCTGACGTGATTTCCTGAACTTGCACAGTAAGGAGCAGATCAGTCGGAGGATGACTAAGTGGGCTCATCTCCTCATACCCCGGCTATGCTAAACAACTTACAAGGCCGTTTTGGGACTGCTATGCGGAGCAGTTTAACAATGATCTAACAAAAAAAAAATAAGATATTCCAGCCTTTCATGGCTTCCAGGTGTTGGGACCAATTTACTTCACAGTAATTTTAATTTCTGGGCTTTTTTTCCCTCCTCCCCACAAAAACCTGCAGCTGCCAAACGGTGCTGGCAACTCCAGCAGCTAGGAAACGAATTTCCCTGTGAAGCAAATTCTTCCAGGATGAATTGAATGAAGGCAGAGCTCATAATTGCACATTACTGAAAACATTTCTGATAAAAAAACTGGGGAGATATTTTTATCTGCATCTCCAGTTGAAAATTGCTGGGAAAGATGCTTTTGAAAAGCCATCATCCTCAAGCATGTAATTATCAGATCCTTGAACAAAAACACATGGCCAAAGAAAAAGTATTATTTCATTGAAATGAAGAATTGGAGACGGCGATTGTTGGGAATGGAAGGAGAGAAAATCATGTAACATCCTGTGTGCTCCTGCATGTCTCTGAAGTTACCAGACTGATTTGAAAATCCACAGATTAATAAATGTGACAGCTGAGAACATCAAGCTCGGTTAGTAATTTCTCTTGTTACGAACAGAATAATAATACTATTAAAAAGCCCTCAGAAGCAGGCTGGCAGTCGGGCTGTCACAGCAGCAACATTTCCCGACTCCCACGTAAGCACGCCTGTCTCGAAGCAGCACCCTGCCACCGCGAGCAGACAGCCACACAATGACCCGGGGCTCCTGTCCCAGCAAGGCTTAAGACCATGCACACCCTGATGGGATTACTCACACGCTAAAAATTATGCGGTATCCAAACTGACAGCTGGAAAGAGCCTTAAATGTTCTTATGCCTGCTGGCACTCAATCACCAATTGATGAACATCGCTAAATATTTATTTGTGCTCTACTTTCCGGTTCTGCAGCAGCACCTCTTCCTGGTTGTTATTACTTCTTTGTTCCTTTTGTTTGTGACACCAACCCAAGGTTAGACATGAAACACAGGCACCTTTCCCTCCAACCTGCCCGGTGCCGCCTTCTGATCCTCCATGTAAAACTGCACATCACCTACTTCAGGAAGAAAATCGTATCACCAGCAATAGACACTGGCATCCACGAGCAAATAGGAATTTTAACAGTCCATTTTCAAAAGAAATCGAATCCTCCATGCCCTGACACATACGAACACTTCAGCACTGTGGTTATCCTTGGCATATGTGGATTAAATAAGCGTAACAAACATCATAAAGAGTAACGAACCTGGCCAGAAAGCCCAAAGGCAGACAAAACGCAGCACAGGGGGTCGGTCCCTTACCACGGGTCACTCGAAGCCGGAGCACACCTCTTCCAGCTGCAACGAGATCTCCTTCAGCAGGCTGGCAGGGAGCTAAGCGTGGACTCCAAGTCAGGGCTGGAGAGAAAAGCTCAAGAGCAGTTGCTCAGCTGACACCAAGGGCTGACATTTTTATTAGATCTGGCCGGCTTTTGCATTAAAAACATCCTTCTGCCTACAAGTGTGTGCTAATGAGCTGTGCCTGAGCACAATCTTTTAAGAGTGAAACCTCTGTGACCTCCGTACACAGAAGGGAAGGAACTGAAAGAAAAGAATAGATAACTCATTTCTACAGGCCAGGAGAACTTTTAGGACATCACTTTTGTCTACTGTCTTCCACAAAAAGCAATTTGGTGGAATGGCCCATCTCTAGAAAAGAGCAAGAACCCCCTTTTCACTGCATAGATCGGTTCATCGGTTCATTTACATTTAATATAGTTTAAAAAAAAAAAAAAAAAAAAAGACTTGAGAGAGCTGGCCACCGAGTCCTAAAGCCATCAGCAGGTATTCTTAAGCCTCTGTGGAGGATGGCTAAGATGTCACAGGACTGTAGAAGAGCAATGCTGAACTCAAACAAAACTAAACAGAAGTAATATCAGCGTAGGGGCAAGAGAATGAGAAATCCATCCCCTTATCCTCAGTTCCTGGAATTGCCCATTGATGTGCGAGCTGCTAAAAGAGAACGGGGAGGACTAACTGCAAACCCGGAGCTACCACAGATAAGTCAACAAGAAGCCCACGCAACTTCTTTCTCTGGCAGAGCAGCATTTCTGGGTAGACAGAAAAGGCAAGTTGTTCTATCTCAAGTTCAGAAACGCTCCTGACACCATTTCATGTGCTATTTTTATAGGCATGTTTGGGAAGCAGGATACAGATGATTATGAAGTGTATGCAAAACTGATTGGGGAACCACACACTGAGAAAATTCATCAGTTGTGCACAATCAGAAGGGACGGATGTATTGAGTGAAGGTCTGTGGGGGCGCACCCCCACTCTGGTAAGGCTCCAGATATTCATAAAAAAACCTGGCTGACTGCTGAGAGATAGCTCCTAGTCAGTTCATTGTCAGGCACCAGCTATGAGGGACTGGAATTAGGCTGGAAAACAAAATTTGAAACCAGAATGATTCATAAATGTTTGAGAAAACAAACATACAATTCAGCAGAGGTGCACGCAAGTTACCAGAACTGGGCAGGAATAAGCAAATGAACCAAGGATGGGGGAAAACATCTAAGTGACAGTTCTGCAGGTGGACTCCTCAGATACTGTGGATCACAAATGAAAGAAAATTCCACACTGCCATGCCATAGACAAGAAAAAAATGGACCCAGGTGGTACACAGAGATGGGCATAGCCTGCAAGCTCTGTAAAATCCTTTCATTTCACCCAGCACTGATAAAAAGCCTCAGCCTGAATGAAGTACCAAGATTTGGGTACCACTGTTCAAGACAGACGTGGTCCAGCTGGAGTTCCTTCAGACTGAGGCAGGGCAGTGGGGTCTGACATGGAGAAGACCACAGCCTCTGAGAGCTGGGGAGGAAGGAGTTGTCTACCCTAAGGAGAAGCGAGGAGGGAGCTTTGAGAAGAGTGATGCACAGAGGGAAGGAGCAATCTGTCACCTGTGTTAGGAGAAGCAGCAGCAGCACCAAAACTGCAGATAAGGCAGAAAAGAAAATTGCAGAAATGCAGAAAGCCTTTCCTTAGTATTTAAGTCTAGTGAAAGAATTGGAGCTGTCAGATTGTTTCCAGCATGGATTCACTCACACACAAGGTGGATGGATGATAAGGTAGGTATGGCTACATAATAGTTCAGTGCAGAAGGGCCCAGACAAACTCAGTGACTTTTCAAACCTTCTGTCCAGTTTTGGCTCAAGGAAATTAAGATCACTGCGATTCAGCTCCAGACCCCAGGACGTCTGTCTTGGTACGTGCACACCAGCTTCCTTTTCTCGTAATCTTTAATTTTGCTGCCACTGAGGCAAAGCTGACAGGGGATGTAAGCAGCTTGATGAGCAGGAGTTTTATTAAATAGCACTATTGCGATAAATTCTTTAATAAGAAAGATAAAATCTTCCCTCCTAGAAGGTTTATAGATAAAGATTACCTCCTGTCTTATTCTAGTGCCTCACATCAGTTCTTTGTCCCTTTCAGATATTGTTTCTCTGTTTCTCCCCCTGCCTATTTGGGAAGTTGGGAAGATCTGGGGCTATTGCAGAGAAAGCACAGCACTGAACAGGGGAGCTGATTCCCTGAAAATCAGCAGGCAGAAGGAGGCAAAGACCTATTAACAAGGCATTTTTCCTGGCCATTCCCACCCTGTAAATAAAGAATGAAGCTCAAGAAGAAGGCATGGGAAACTCTCACTGCTCTGCTTCCATCTCAATTACACTAAAAGCACAGCTTCGAACAGAAGGAAAAAAAATACACTGAAGGGAAAAGCACAGAAGAACATACTGATCTGCTGACTTCCTTTCTTTTGCCTTCTATACAAACTGGGTTTTAAAATTTAAAAAAAGGGGGGGAGGGGAGGTGTTCTGAAATTGCCTGTGCTGCAGTCAGTTGAGCATTTAACGTGGGCTGGTTTGTGCTGGGATCCTCAGCTGGTCACCTGCAGCAGCAGCAGGAAGAGACTCAGTGAGCTCTGTCACTCTGCCCACTCCTGCAGTGATCCTGCAGCAAGGACTCATTGAACATGAAGTTTACTAGAGCAAAACACAGAGCATCTTCCCGGACTTCAGAAAAGCCATAAAGCACTTCGGGGAAGTGATTGCAAGAAGGATTTGATTGCCACGTCTCTGTTGGAAACACGCTATTGCAGAGCCACACACGAGCTTACTCTAACCAGAAAAGTCACCCCACCTTTCCACGACCCCTTGCATTTTCTGACTCTTCCCCTCTGAGAGACAGACAAAAGATCTGTGTTATGAAAACGTCCCACCAGAGAATGTTTCAGAGTGGCTGGTGGAGAGCTAAGAAATGAGAACCCCAATAATGGTGGGCCCAAGTCTGGAAGCACTCCTGAACTCCTGGATGCCTCTGTCAAAAAATCCATCCAGTTTCTGATCTTGCCCATCACACTTAAAATACTAATGTAAGAGATAGGAAACCAGCTCACTTTATTGCTTCCATCTCAGATGATTTCTAGATGAGGAGTATCATGGAAAAGCCAGGGGAAAAAAAAAAAACACCACAACCTTGAGAACCCAGCTGAGTGACCAAGAGAGCCCATTAAGCCTCAGCAAAATCAACCCCAATGCATTGCAATCAGTCCCCCTCAAAGCTTTTCTCTGGGCACTGAAATGACATAGAAAAGGAGGAAGGGCAGACACCAGACAAGGTGGGCACCCTGCCCTCCATCCCTCTTTGCTCTGTGGCAGGTGCAACGGACGGCCTCATCTGCGGGATGCTGAGGGAACCAGCACCTACTGGCTGCTGAAAGCATGGGCTTGGTCCTCAGGAGTGCCACCAGCTCAAGCTGTGAGGCTCTGAAGAAGGCTTCCCCACCAGCTCAGTGACTGCACCATCTCCTTATTGGTGGCAGAACTACACACAAAATTGACACAAGGTCCTACAACAAAGGTTTGGGGCTGAGCGCAAGAATATTTCTCACTCCATCATCCACCACCCAGACAACATCACAATTTGCAGCAACACAGCGACCACTGGGACTTGCATGAATGAAGCACCAGACGGCTCTGGTGACAAGGAACTGGACAAAAGATTCCACTCCATGGCTGGAGGCGTCCAGGGGATTCCTCCAGTGCAGTCGGTGCCAGCCACCTCTGAGCTTGGGGCCCATTTTATGGCTCAGCCCCAAGAGTAATAGGAGCTCCTGCCAAGCTGTTTTTTGATCTTTCCACGAAACGGCTGCATTCCTGCCCCGTTAAATCACGTGCCTGGACTTCTGCTGCCTACTGGGGCTCATCGCCAGGTCTCAGGCAGCTTTGAAACAAGCCCCAGCCCCCAGACAACTCATTGCCATGCTGCTTCGGTGAGTGGACACTGCATCTAGTCAACACCCATGGAATTAGGCAACAGAGCCAGGCTAAGCTGCTTTGCACCTGATTGACTTTACCCCTCAGATTTAGGGAAAAAAAATTCTGAAGTTAGGTTCATGCTTCAAGGCATCTAGTATTTGTACACCAAGGAGAGTACAAAGTCAGCCCTACACTGCTTTAGGCAATGTAAAATGATTATAAAATGCCACTGTACTTCCAGCTCCAGTATCTTTGCTTGCAGAAGGGAAACGCTTGCATCAGAGCAGAAGAGCATGCTCCATGCAGTACATTTAGCTGCAACAAGCTGAGCTACAGCATGCAACAAAGTACTGGAACACTGCACCCAGCTGGAAATACCGAGCCCGTCCATCTGGAGAGCCTGGGGCCAGGCTGTGGTGGCTGTGCCCTCTGCAGAGGTGCCTTTCTACACTTACATACCCACTCCTGCGCAGAGATGAAAGAGATTTCTGACACTCCACCGTAGTACAGTAACTCACTCCAGGTTTCTAAGACAGGGGTTAGCGTCTTGTTGCAATGGCAGATTTCTGGCAAACGCTGCAACACCTGATAGCACAGCAGTACATGACTAGAGGTAGGGGTGCCGGCAGTGATCCAGCCATGTCAGCAGAGCCCCTCAGCCCTCTCCCCCCCAGTAGCCCTCCTCTCACCACTGCTGGATGCTCAGCTTGCTCACACGCTCATCTCCTAAATCAGGCGAGCCACCTTTAGCTTTTGGTAAAGAAAAAATAAAGGCAGCTGCACGGGCTCCGCAGCGCTGCCCTGAGAACAGACCCGTGGGGGCTGCCAGCTCCCAGCCCCAGGGTGGGTGGCCTGGAGGGGGCTCTCAGGACAAAAATCCTTTCTGGAGAAGCAGGGACAGGTTTTCAAAATTCAAGCAATTTATTCCCAGCTTGTATGCAAAGCTTTGGATTGGTAACACGCACACACACCCCGCCGAAAGGAGCGCGTGGAATTGTTAACGATATTTAAGGTGGTGAAAGGAAACCAGAGCAAACAAAAGTAAACTGTTGGAAGAGGAGGAAAAGCAAATAACATATATATATGTAGGTTCACTCACCAAAGTCTGACTGCAAGTCCTTTTTCAGCCCACACAGCATGCCTGCTGTCGCCTAGGAAATCATCCAGCGCCCCCCGGCCCGGGAACCAAAGGAAGAAAAAGAAAGAAACCGTCCTGGCCGCTCCAGTTTGCAGGCACCCGAAGCCGCTGCGATCCTTTAGAAAGAAAGGTCTTGAGGGGGGCTCTCCGGTCGTTTCGATAGGAAAATGAAGGCGGTGGAGCTGGAAATCCCGGCTCGGAGCGACCGGCCGGCGAGGCTGCAGCTGGAGAGGAGGCGACTGAGAGGGACGGGGGCGGCAGGAGGGCGACCCCTCACGGCTCCCCAGGACCCTTCACGGCTCCTCACGGCTCCTCTCGGCTCCCCACGACCCCTCACGGTCCCTCAAGACCGCTCACGGCTCCTCACGGCCCCTCAAGGCCGGCGACCCCTCACGGTCCCTCACAGCGCCTCACGGTCCCTCACGGCCCCTCACGCCCGGGGCGGGGACGGCCCCCGGGGGAGCTGCCGGCCCGCCTCTGTCCTTCATGGGGATTTCAGGCAGCGGGAGGATTTCACAAGGGGGAAATCGGACGAATTCAGCTGAAGCACAAGGGGAAAATCAGGCAGCCGGTGTTGGGGGGAGCAGTGCTGGGAGCCCCCGGGCTGCGGCAGCGGGGCTGAACGCAAGGAGAGGCTGCGGCTGCCGCGCTGCCTGACACACTTTCTCCCACCCCCTCTCGGCAAGTGCAGGCAGAGCCTCCAGCACCTCTCAAGGCAATGTCAGGCTGCTCCCGGTGCCCGAGCTGCAGCCTTGTGGCTTGCTTACAGGGCTTTAAATCTTTCTTGGGAACCGCCACCGGCCAAAGGCACCCGAGGCTGCTGCAGGGGCTGGGTGGTGGTGTGGTGGGACATGGGGCTGGTGTCCTGGGTGCGATGCTTCCCGCGTCGCCCCAAGGAGTTCTGCTCCTCCTGGTCCTGCACTGAGGTGGAGACAGGGTGCTGGACAAGAGGGAAATTGCTGCTATCAGCCAGCACTCGCTGCTTTTGCTGCTGAAATTAAAAGTGAAGCAGGCTGACCCGCAGGCCCTGCTCTGGTGTGCTGCGAGGTACAACCCCCTGGGTACTGACCAGCCCACACCTCATGTCCAAAAGGCAGCTTTCACCATAGTTGCTGGATCCCCTTGGGAACCAGCATCACCTACAGCAGCAGGATTATATCCACAAACAGTGAAGAGTGAGCAAAGCTTGGGGTTTGTGAAGAGCCCATGCAAAGCTCAGCGTGGGTTGAGGCACGGCAGCACAAAGGCTATCTACAGTTTCATAGGAGGGTCCAGTTGTTTGGGGCTGCTATGATGTTTGGTTAAAAGTGGCAAAGAGCTTACAAGTTTTGAGGGAAGCTCCCAGACAGGCAGCAAGCTGAAGTCTTGTTCCCTTTGGAAACCAAAATGGGATAACTCAACAGGACCTGAACACATCCAGCAGAAAGTTTTGCAGACCTGGGAACCCCAACTAACTCTGGGTGGCCCACATGGAGGAGGGAACTGGGTGCTAGCCTAATACCAGAGTTTTTGCCTGGATTAAAATGCAGCAACATCTTTATTTTGCGCCAAACTCAGCTGTTTCATGCGCAGACAACTTATACAAAAGCAATAAAATTACTAAGTAAGAAAAACCTACTTACAAAAGAGATATTTTGGTCCATAATTTGTTTTTAAGAAGTTGTTCAGTCTGACAATAGATTTAATTAGTAATTGAGCTGAAATTTGTAATTAGAAGTCTTTTCACACGGCTATTAATGCTTTTGCTGCAAAGAAATCTCATCTTAAAGGAAAAAAAAGAATCTCCAGTTGCACCACAAATACAAGAAGCTGCTGCTAATTTGGGAACAGCACATTGCTTGGGATGCCATGAAATGGACGTCTCCAATAGGATGTTTTAAAGAAAAGCTAAAAACAATCATTTATGCTCATGCCGCCATAAAGGTTTTCCCAGAATATCTGCTGCATTGAGAAGGGGCAGGAGAGGACAGGGCTGCTACACAGTTGGAGCTGCTTGGCTTCGTGGGAGAGAACTGGACGGAGCTGCCCCACTCCTCTGCTGCCAGGGGAGGATGAAGAGGCATTTTGGCACTTCAGACCCAGAACTGTTTGTAGCATTTGCTGAGCTGGCTGGCAAGAGCACAGCCTGCCAGAGGCCTGGAGAGGAGAGGATAAAGATGTTTACTCTATGGTTTCTGGCCAAAACCCATCAACATGATGCTTGCTTCATGTTTCAGGTGGCAGTATATTAAAACCAGTTGAAGCGAATAGCTTGAGTCTCTCATGGGAGGGAAAAGGGCACACCGTACACACTGACAAAATTAGGCAGCCAGAAAAGACACATTATGACATCAAAATATATAGGTGTCATAAAAGTGTGAGGCATCAACCTAAATCATGGCTTGACAAACCTGAGTAACCATAAGTAGAGCTTTGACTTTTCATGAACACTCTGTACACTCTCCTCTACCTCCTGTGTGCCTGGAACTAGCAGCTGCTTAAAAATGTTCTTGCAATATCAACTGCTAAACAAACCTCATCTAAAAAAATGATGTCTATTTACCCACACACTGAGCCCACTGGAAATAGTGAATTTGGTGGGTAGAGGGGTGTTAAAAAAATAATAATTTTTTTTAAGGACCTTTCCACATTACACACACATACCAGCACCTGGTTTATCGTTTCTTGTACCCAACGCATACTGCACTGCTCTTGGACTTAATATCCATCCCCAGAGCAAACTTTCAAATCCTCCCAGAACCACAGCGGGAGTGAAGCCGCAAATCTCACGTGGTCTAAATTGGTTGGGATGACATTTGCAAAACTGACTTTTATGCAAACAAGATAGAGAGGACAGCAGAGGAAAGATCACAGGCTATTCAGAATATTAATTATTTAGTCTGCTGCTCGATGGATACTTGTTCCTGCGACTTAAACCATTACTTATTTAATCACTTCCAAAAGCATCTTTGTCGGAAGTCACAGGACTGGGGAACACTACAGCAAGATCCCGAAATGGATCATTTAGCAGCGAACGTGCTCTGAGCCCAGGAGAACACGGAGAGGATCTTACATCACTCCACATTAGGAAGTCTCAGGAGATTCTCTGAAGACAGCTGAATGAACGTAATGAACAGTCAGCCACAGAGAAACGAGGAGGCAAAACACCCAACCACGCACACTTACGGCACGCAGAGAAATGCCGAAGTTCTAACCACACACAAAAATCACATTAATAGCAACAGAAATTGCTTTGGGTTAGGGAAGGTTCATAACAGACTGACGCAGATGCTTTCTATTTCTTTTAAATTCAGATCTTAAATTGAGATTTTTGCATTGCCAGCTCTTTCTCCCCAGCTACTTCTTCCATTTAGGAATACACCCCTGCACATCAGGGGCTGCCTGGGGCTGCACACCCCCCTGCCTGCTCAGCTCCCTCTCAAGGCTTGGTTCTGGCACAGCAGACCCAGTGCTCCCAGATGGCTTTCCAGGAAAGCTGTTTTTTTACTGGGAACTCCAACCTGGCTCTGCACAAAACCAGGAGGTCTGGGGAGCCTACACCCCTCCTCGACTGAATTGGGGTTTCAGCTGATGTGGAAGAGGAGGAGGAAGGACAAGAAGAAGGCCCATTACTCTCTTGCTGGAAGAGGTTTCATAGAAGATTACCCAGCTTTCCACTGGCCCCACATTTGCTCCATTTCATCCTCTCCAGTTTTTCTTAGCTGTACTTACTCAGAAACCCTGGACAACTGCATGCCAGCCTGAGGCTTGCAGCAGGGCTTTGGCCTAAGCAGATGCCCTGTTTTTAGCACACAGACCCAAAATGCAACGCACTTCTTTATTTACACATTTTTATGAGAAGGCGAGAATGGAGTTTATAAAAAAATCTTTGAAGAAATCTCCTATGTAAACCATTTAATAATGGAGCCAGAGGAAAAACTCTTTGATTATCCTTTCCTTTAAGTGCAAATTCCAGCAGCCAGTCCTAAACATTAACTTATTAGAGGTAATGAACACCGCAAGATAAATTTACCCATCCGGTAGGCAATTAGAGCTCCTGCTGCATGTACACACAGAGCACCAAGACGGAGAACGTTGCTAAAGGTACTTCCAAGGCCCTCATCCATCCCGTCCACCTCTAGAGCGCACTAAAACCGTCACCGCACATTTTTCTGCTTAACCATTTCAGGAGACATCTGCATCTATCATTGCCTGGCTGCACCGAGGGGAATTGGGGGAGAAGCTGGTGGTGAGTGCAGGACGCCTCCCGGAGCTCTGTAATGGGCAGAAGGCAGTGCTGCAGTGACCTTTCCTTGTGATGCTGTCAATTTGGTGCTCCCCAATTACGCATTTTGCCTGTGCACCAGTATCTGTAACCGGACTGAAATGTGTGTTAAAGCAGCAGGCTTCTAGGTCAGGAAGTTTCAAAACGTAATTATTGGGTTTTCCAGTCTTAAAAACTGAAAACTTACCAATGGCTAATGTCCCCACACAACCTCAGCAGATCTCTCTCCCTCCTAATAGAGCAGGGGAATATTTCCTTCCATACCTCGTGCAGATGCAAGCCCAGGCACTTGAATTTCTACTTGCTAAAATTACAAAGTGTTTTCTTAGGGGAAAACATCCCATCCTCAGTGAGTCTGTGCATAGGACACTGATCATCTACCTCCAAATCAGTCTGTTCTTCTCCTTTGGACGCCCAGAAATAAGTTGTAACCCACAATGGCTCAGCCCTTTCCTTTTGCAAGCGTCTACCAGAAAACTGACTTACCTAGAAGATTTTTAGCCTAAAAGGAGGAGAGAAAACATCTTGAGTTAATGGGAGTCACGAGCCCTTGCCAGAACCACACCCCCACCAAGGCATGGCCTCACACCACCCAAAGCATTTTCCAGCTTTGTGGGTTTAACCTTAACGGCTCACCTGCCTCCTCTGGGCAATTCCTGCTTACCCCCTCCTTTAGCTAACACTTCAGTCGGTGAGCTGAAGTTGTACACGCAGGTCCAAAACCCAGTAAAAGAAGCTCAGACTTGTACTGCTCGGTCTGGGTGGGGAGCAGGCAGTGCTCTGAGCTCTGGGGAGCGACCGCATTTATGGCTCCTTCCTGTAAATCCTTACTTCTTGCTAGGCAAAAGTGCTGCCCTGCTTCTTTCTCCTTTTACACTGTATATATGCCATGCAATTTTTTTCTTATGTCACTGAGCATTAAAGGAAATCCCACCATTTACCCCAACCTGTGGTTTTCTGGATTTGAGTAATCAGAATAGGAACACTTCAGGGTTGGAGACTCCAGTGCTGCTAAGAGAAACAGCAGAAGACAAATAGGCTGCAGCAAAATGCAAGATCCCCTATTCCTCAGCCAGCCCTAATGATGCCGAAGAGCTCATTCAGGGACCTTGTTAGCAGAGGTCAGCCCAACAAAAGTGAATGTCAGCTTTCTGACATTTTTTAAGCTAAATGGAGATCAGCTGGAGAACACGCAGCAATAAGCAGGAGGGTAATGACCCATCGGCAGCCCCCAGCAAGGTGGGATTTTATGACCTGGCAGGTTTGAGGGTTCTCTGAAAGCAGCACCACTCTGGATGCTGCACGTACAGCATCCAGAAGCAGATTTTTTTACTTTCACCCAGCCAGAACATCTCTCTCCACCTCTGTGGCTGTCCTGGACAGAACAAGCACTTTTGCAGGGCAAAATAAACATGTCCATATAGGAATGGTCCTAATTAGCTTTACTTTTCTTGTGCTTTTTTTTTTATTATTTTTCCATCCAAATCTATCATAGCAATGTAGCTAGCAGATATAAAACAGCCTTGGGACACGAGTCAAATCCTCTTGAGCACACATTGAACCAGCTCAGCAGAGAACTGGGCATGAATGGAGGAACCACACAGAAACAGAGACCCAAAGCAGCATCACATTGCAGAAGGAAACCAAAATGTTTAGCAGCTCCCACCTTCTGGGCTAGTAGTGATCAGTGCTCCAGCATGGTAGCAACTCATTTACAGCTACAAATCCAGAGGGAAAATAAGCATCCAGGTTCTTCAGTGATGGGACTGGTTCTCAATTTTAAGGCCATTAAATCACTCCAATTTACAGTGGATGCATGGCAGCTGCACTCGGCATCTCAGTATTAGCACCAGCACTCACCTGGCAGAGCCTGTTCACGACTGCTGCTCTTAGGCAGAAATGCTGCTTCTTTTTCATATTTGGGTAATATTGCCAAAAACGAGAATAACAGTGGGCCTGTATTAGCAGCAGCCAGCATCCACCCTCCTTCCCCAGCCTAGGCAGGCAGTTCAGATTAAAAAGCTCCATCACACAGACAATAATCATTAGAAGGAGAGGGGAAGCATATCCCACTATGGACTTCTGTTCTCCCCTCTCCTCATTCTTCTCCAAAATTCAGGACAGCAAGTCTCCTGTCCTTCCAGCAGCAGTAATATGGGCCCTGGCACATCTCACCCCAAAGAAGAGATGCAGCGCTATAGCTTACTGTGGCCTGAAGGACAGGTCTGGACGTTTAGTCACATCCAGCTCCACTCCTCTCTTGAGGGAAGGAAAACTTCTGCATCTCCCTTAAGAGATTTATCTTGGCATCCGTATTTTCAGACAACACTGCCAACGCAGATGGAAAAATAAGCAAGTGGGTCATCAGTCTTCACAGTTGTCACCCGGTTTCTTTTCAATGAGTAGCAGTGTAACAATGCATTAACAATAAATGAAATGCCGTGTTAACACTAATTTGCATAGTACGGAGCCACAGTATTTTGCTTCCTCTATTCTCCTTCCAAACTCTCCTGACCTGCATATGAATCAAGATGAAATTTAATTGCTGGGGCATTCAGCAGAATCACTGAATTCCTGCTTAATGAGGCTTCATTTGTACTCTGTAGCATCAGATACCTTCTCTCCAAGGTGCTGTGTTAACTAGTTCAGATGTAAAATATTTTTCAAGGCACATTTTCATATTCATTTTGACAGTCAAAGAAACAGCAGGAAAAGCATCAACTGCAAAAAGCCGATGTTAGTATCAGTAGCATGATAAGGCTAGCAAGATCCAAAGAGCACCAAGCCGTATTCCTTACACACACACACAAAAACAACTAATGGCTTTTATATCTGCTGCTGTGCACCACCTTACAGTATCTACGCTGAGCAACTCTTCTAGAAAAGACAAGGCAAAGCTAGGTGGGACGTGGCCAAGGTCTGCCTGGGAGCCAGCCAACAACCAGGAGCAACACCAATCATTTTGGTGACTCACAAAAAGCGCAGCCCACAGCGCACCCAGAAGCCAGAGCCTCCGGGTGGCTCTGCATTCAGACAGCTCATTGAGCTTACCTCATTCAAAAGTCCTTGGCTGTGGTCAGAGGGCTCATTTCCTCGTCAGGTGCTTCAGCCTACGTAGCTGAACGGTTGCCTGAAAAAACAGCTTTCTTCTCTTTTTTTTTTGCTTCTGTGTAGCACAGCCACCAGCAGCAGCGCAGGCAGGGCTGCCCTGCAGTTGTGCGTAGGGACCAAAGCCTCAGCCCCCTGAATTGCAGCTGACCACATTTCCTTGAGAAGACCCAAAAGGCCCTACAGTGATGTGCAGCATCCTGACACGGGGTGAAAGCAGGCCAGGCTCCCTTGGTGCTGCAGGAAGGCTCCCGGCTCCAGCCAGGTGCCCCAGCAGCAATGCAGCTTGCAGAAGACGCCTTCGGACAGTGTCAATGAGCAGCATATTTTGGGGTGAGGCTGGTTTGTCTCCAGCACCAAATTATGAAGTTTTACCTCCCAAACTGGGACAAAGCGGAGCCACACACAGCTGCAGGTAACCCCCAAGTGCTGGGACCAGTTATATATAAGGAGGTATTTGGGCTTTGGAGCACGTGGAGCTCCCCGAGGGACTGCAAATTGTTTATTATTGCAGGCTTGCGAGATGGGATCGGCCTCCCTTCTCCCATCCTGACTCCACAGAACAGTTACAGCATGCTGGTAGCAGTAGGTGAAGGTTTATCCTTTTTCTTAGGAGTTACAGAAACCTATCAAAGTCCTGTTTACAGCTCACCACCCTCACAGGTCCGAGCAACAACTGTGAATTTGTGCTGGCTGCAATAGGCAGAAGAGGGACCACAGTCAGTCTGCCATTTGCATCATAAGGGAAAAGAGTGGGGAATAGGGTATGGCGCAAAGTCGGCCCTAATTATCCCAGGGTAGCTAATTATAAAGGATGTAAATTGACAGAAATAAAACCACATGGTCAATAATAGTGTTTTTTAAAAGCTGGAAATTTTAGCCCATTATCTTTCCAGCTGAAAAGCTTTAATTGAAAATGGCTAATCTTCCAGTGGGTTCAGGAAGGGTTTACAAGCTAATTGCTCTCTTTTCTTTAGGATTAACACTGCGTTCTGTGAATAGGGGTGGAGGGCAGCAGATGTGCAGCCTTTACTCCCTTTAATCCAAATGCCCCCACTGCCACAGATGCTCCCAACGCTGTGCAGTGGCATAATGGAATCGCTTTCTCGCACATAAAGTGGTTGTTCTGAAATGAAATTACAGCCATCTATTAGGAAGGGAACAATAAATTTCCTCCACCACACATCCCCATCGCGAAAGACAGAGCATTAGCCTATAAAATCCCTGATGGAAGTAAATCTTGTGGGAGAGAGAGCGGTGAACAGATGAATTTACCATTCTCTTCTCATAACTGGTGCCTGGTGTCATTTGGACGTGGGCAGAAAAGGCATTAGATGGCAGAAATCGGCGTGTGCTCCCACAAACTTCTGGGTGGCCAGGACCTGGCTGCTGCTCCCTAGGCATGGAGATTTACATCAGCAGGGGGGGAAGAACAACTGCCTTCCATTGAAGCTGGAGGAGAGAAATTACTTTTGTTTTGTTGACCGCAATGGCAGCTACAACCTATTGGTCCCATAGGCTGCAAGCAAAGTTGGTTGGTGATCTGAGCTCCCTGGGGCAGGTGGGATTTGAGTTAGTTGAGAAAAAGGGATCGGGTGATCTCTGGGAGAGATGCACAGGAGGAAGGAGGGAGTGGAGGATCCCTAAGAGTGAAGGCAGAGTGACCCCTAATTCTCAGAAAGAGTAGGGAAGGAGAAATGGATTCAAAGACATCTGAAAATGAATTAAATCAGGTTGTGGCCATTCAGCTCCTGTTGTTACAAGGTAAGGAGAACTCAGCTCTCCCTCTGCACCCACCCTGCACAGAAAATGAGGCACACGATGCCTCCCTGAAACATCCTGACTCCCAGCTGGAAAGAGCCAACACCCCTGTCAGCAAAGCATTTTTCCCTTTCCCGTTATCAGATGGCAGGAAAGCCGCACGGTGCCTCCCAGCAGCCTGCCAGCCCGCCCCACCCTGACTGCACCTCCGAAAAGCAACGGAGCACCTGGGGTCAAAAGCAACGGGGAGAAAGACGAAGCACCTGGTGTTTGGATTGGAAGGAAAGCAAAGCCGATGTCTTGCAACATGAAAGCTCAGCAGCGCTGTCCAGAACTGGAGCAGCACCTTCCAGGGAGGTGCTACAGGAGGGACCCATCCCCTCCGGGATGAGCTGTGTCACAAACAGGAGAGCATCGCCTGGGCTTCCTCGGGATGGCCAGGAAAGGCATCTCTCCCTAGGGAACAATTCATCTCAATTCCTCTGAATCAAGTTCCTAACTTCAGCAATCTGTGAACTACCGAGGAGATTCGTCTCTTGAGAGAACAGCAAATACGGCTCATTAATTGCTTCCCCTGTTCCTCCTCCTCCTCCTCAAACCTACAATTTCCTGCTGACTCACCGTCAAAGGGAACACCCCAAAACCCAGCAAGAAAGCCCTGCAAACGCCACCCGTACCACAGCGTATCAATCAAACCCACGGCAGCAGAAGACACAAGAACTGGCGGGACAGATACCAGACACAGAAACATCAAAAGCTCAACAAGTTTTAAAAATACAATACATGTAAAGTTCTGCTGAATAGACGCCTTTTCAAACCCTTGCTGGAACAGTCACTAAGCTGCTGTCCTAAATCAAGTCTTTTATTAGCTGGAGAAATTGAATATTTAGTACTCAAGCAAAGATGAATTGTTGCCAGCCAAGGCACGATACTGCGTTCAGCAGCGATCTCTATCTGTCATGCAGAATATTTCCCAACTCTACGGCAAGCAGACGGCAGACACGCAGATGATGGGCACATGACGGGATCAAAATTGAGATGGATGCTGAGATAGCAAAGGCCTGGGTTAGGAGGAGATATTTGCAAAACTCCATTAACACAGTGACCCAGTTTAACAAGGATGCCTCCTCGCTTGTACCTTTTGATGACACAGGAGAAGAGGCAGCAAGCGCGCACTCTGCTACCTCGACAGCTGTTTGCACGCTGAAACACAGCAGTCACCTGTGGCAGCAAGGCATAAAAGTTAGCTGATCATTCATTACTGCCATAAGGTTCAGAGCAATATTTAGAGCAGGGCTGTTCCCTCGTTATGTTATTTCCCTGTGCTTTCCTGGACCATTGCTTCTGCTGCTCGAGGGAACTGCTGCAGCAGTTCATGCTCCGGAGCTGCAGCTCCTGCTCCAGCGGCGCGGTTCTGCGCCAGGGCCACTGGCAACAACGCCGAGAGCCCCCTTATTACTCTGTGCAGACAAACACCAGAACCCAGGCCAGAATCAACACTCCGTGAATTGCTGCCAAGAGGCTACGTTTTGTACGCTTGGCAAAAAGAAGGTTTGACTGCCCCCTTTGTATTTTTCTTTGGAAAAAAAAAAAAAAAAAAAGAGAGAGAAGAGAGAGACACAGAGAGAAAATTATTTTCTGAGAGCTTTGGGAAGAGCTCTGAAGACCTGGTTTTGCTATCTCCCACCTTATACTAGCTGACATCCCTGACACGCAGTAATAACCAGACCTGCTGCAGAACAGGAACGAGCAATACAAGTTTAAAAGGGCTCCCTAGAAAGTTTTTTGTAACTGCAATATTTTCTCCAATTACTTACAGAATGGTAATTTAAGAATATTTATTCTCTAAAATATATTGCGCTGTAAAGCCCTTTCACTCGGCTATTAATTCGTTGCTAAGGAGCAGCGCAGGGCTTAATAGGACGTGGAGGTTTGAGTGAAAATTATGGGCTTGCTCTCTCCGTAGCTGTGAACTGATGCATGTACGTTGAAGGGCAGGGGGAGACAACAAGAAAATAGGCTCGAGAGAAAAGATCAGACAGAGCAGTGGGGCTTACAGGTGCTCGGAACCAACAAGAAGCCCCTGAGGTTGGTGAAGGGGATGTTAATGCCTCCTTGCAAGATTTCAGGAGCACCCCAGCAGTAACCACACACCCCTGGAGAGCATCATGTGGGAGGCAGACAGGGGGCCAGGCATAACTGGGGAACAATTACCTGGATTTTCTGTGATTTTCAGGGGTAATTAAGAACTGGATTCCTTTAGAAACAGCATTTATCTGAAGCCCGCAGGCTTGTTTTTTTAGGCAGCGGTTGTGCCATTGCAGGGGATATTTGTGATGTGAATCGCAGCCACGTTAAAGACGCTGCTAATACACAAAGCACACCATAGCCTCCGTTATCCCTGGAGCAACTCGTTCCGCATGTGAAGCTCCTGGGCCAGAGGAAAATGGGGCTGGAGGAGGAGGAGGAGGAGGGTGCAAGTGCTCTTCACAGGTTGGTCTTGTTGCTGCCACCCCAGCGCTCTCCCAAGGGCTCTCTCACCTCTCCCAGTGTTGCCACGAAGAAGCCCCACACTGACAAAGGCCCAAATCCTCCCCTTGCTCAGGAGGCCGCTGACAACACAAGCATTCGGTGGGACCCCAAGGGCTGGGGAGGCCGGTGGGTGCCCCGTGGCAGGACGGACAGACGGACGGACAGACAGCTTGGCCAGGATTCGCCTCTCTGCAGAGGGCAACCCAAACACGCCAGCCGCCCTCGCTCCGTGGAAGAAGGCATTTGGCAGGATTTGACAGTTGAGTGAGAGAGCATAATTCCAGATGAAACAGGCCAGATTGGAGGATTTCTGCATAATTAGGAGCATAATGCTGGATAAGAGCCTCCTAAATACCCGCAGTTAACAGAGGGCAGCGTGCTCGGAGGAAGCCTGTCTCATCATAAGGGACTAAAGCTGGTGCTAAGTGGATGCAGATCTTCATTTTCCTTAATACCCGAGCAGCCCCACGGCAGTGAGGTCCTTCCCAGGACGTGCCAAGCCCTCAGCAGATCTCCTCGACCAGATGCCCTGGCTCGGAGGCACCCAATGTTCCCAGAGCAGCACCGCAGCTGTGCACGGACCCAGGCTCCGGGGAAGTTTCTATAGAAACAGGAATCAGATATAATTTAGGTGTTTATGTGGCACAGCTGACTTACACCAGCTCAGCCACTTTTAAGCCACTGAAGCTGAGGAAAAGAGCCTATAAAAGTAAGGTGGGATTTCCTCTTGCTCGTCCTACAAGGAGAAAACAATTCCCTTCCCAAGCAAAAAAAAAAAACAGGACAGGGGTCTAGCAGAAATCCCTAGCAGAAACCCCAGGGCTTGTGACTTTCCCAAGCCCTTCCCTCCACTAAGACAATATTGCCACCCATTTGCTGTCTCAGCTTCCCTCAGCACCCCTTTGCCTTCCTTAAAATAAAAAAGGGACTGCCTAAGGGCTAAACTTTGGCTTTTTGCAGATGAGGAGTTTCACGTTCTCTGGTTTTGAAGCAGCAAATTCTCAAAGCAAGTTGCAGATGACAGCTCCTAAGGGATGGTGCCACCAAACTTTCCTGCCCCCTCCCTGGAAACACTCGCTGGAAGGCAGCTGAAACTTTGAACGGAACAAAATAAAAAATGTTGAAAGGGATGGGCAAGGAAGGGAAAGCATAGGGATCGAGGAGACAGCAGATTAATAGCCTGGCATTTATGGCAGTTTAATAATAGAGCTGTCACAACAGGAGAGATTTACTAATTGCAGAGTCATTTGCTATGGATTCCCATCAAGCTGCCATTTAAATCGCTGTGTGGTTTTAAGATGCCTTTCGAAACAGGGGGAGTGGGGAGAAGAGACAACGCCCACAGTACTTATGCAGCTAAATTTAGGAAAGTATTGTGCTCTCGTGCAGATGAACGAGCAGACGAGGACAGCAAGGAGGGAGCCAGAGTTAGCACGAGCCCAGAGGGGCCGGAGGCAGGTGCAGGCCTGTGTCTTCTTGCAGAATTCGTCAGCCCCAGCTTTAGGAGCAAAGAGTCACGTTAAAACACTGATCTGAGAGTCCCCATCACTTGGGGTTGTCAGCAGGGAGAAGCGAGTGGGTGCTCCTTCTAACTGAGTTCACAGTGAGCTGCAGGCTTGTCATTCATGATTTCTCAGCACGCAAACCGTGCATTACGCAGTGCCTCAACCTGGCTTTGCTGCAGGAGCCTGGTGAGGGCACGAGGCAGCGAAGGAGAGCCCTGAGTGTCCCCTCCACCCTGCATCTCCTCCTCATCACGTCCCCAAGGCCACCGGTGCCAGCCCAGGAGGGATTCACAGAGCTCCTGGACCCAGGGCACCTGGGCTGTAGGAGAACTGAGCAAGGTGAGGAAGGTTTCTAACTAAATCCTCCAGGGACAGCTGGTACCTGGTAGAAATGCCTCGTTCCAGTTCAATCTGATGTTCCTCAGCCTTGACTAGAAAAGAAGAGGGCACAACCATCCTTTGCAGCACGGCTCTTGCTCCTGGGGAAGAGGCAGCAGCTGGCCGGGGCTGCCAGCACCCACCCCCGAGGTGCTGTGAGAGCTGCAGGAGGCAGGGGAGATGTGCCCCCCCCTCAGCCCAGCGCTGCCAGCCCACCCAGCCGGCAGCCCCAGGGGAGGCCGTGCCTTCTGCACCACGTACGCTCTCACGGCTCAGCCGAGACACTGGTGAAAAAGATGTTTTAATCCTCTTTTTCATTAGGGAACAAGGAAGTTAGGCCAGGGCTTTGCCTTTGCAGATGATCAACAATTAGCAGCCTACACGAGTGCACGGCTGGGGCTTTCTAGGCATTGCAGTTCTGCTGTCATTTAATAACCAGCGGTGACTCAGAGCTGCTCGCCTCCCACATGCTGTGGCCCAGAACTCTGGATCTTTTTCATCCCTTTTCACCCCAGTGGTACAGAAGATAAGAGTCTATTAAACGAGGCTGCTTTAGCAGTGCATCTGCAGCCAATCTGACCCGCCAAGAGCATGATTTGATCAGGTGTTATGTTCAAAAGGCTGTTGTTCAAATGCATTTGCGAAGAGGATGCTGTACGTGGGACTTCCCATATCAGCGCTGAGGACAGGAGGCAGCACCAGGTCCCATCCAGCCTCAGCACCCTACCCTTGTACAGCTGCTCTTAAGTGGGTTTGGTCTACCAGGAGCACGTTCAGATATAGACGAGGTGTGTTACACGGCATTTTCTTCCCAGAGGCACAATCAATCCCTGCTTTTAGTGGGGTAAGACAGCAGAAGCATAAGTGATTGTATTTTAGGGGATGCTCTACCACGAGCATGCTCAAGCATTACATTCAGGTGTAATGAACATATACTACAAGAAGAGTCTTCACTGAGGCAAATATTGTGCTAGGGACAAGTTCAGGTCTAAACAACTTCAGAAATGTTACTCTACATCTTAGATGAGGCTCTTCAGTCATGTTAAGCCCAGCCAAGCCTGCCAATATATATGTTCCCTACACATTCCCATCGAGATGAAGGTGAAGTTTATCCCCAGCTCCCTTGCTAGCTGAATACCTCCCAAGAGAAGTGTCTTTCTCTTGAGAAGACACAGAAGGAAAAGGATTCCCTGGTCACTTCATGTGTGGTACCTCGGGAAATCTCTCTTCAGAGACCACCAGAACTGAGCACCATTTGTTGTTGCTTCTGCACAGCATCCCGAAGAGCTACCCCAGCACTCAGGGCTTGGGATCCTTCTCATAACACTCAGCTTGCAGTCCAAGGCCAGTGTCCCTTCACCAGTCCCTCCTGCCACCAAAAAGGCCCGCTGCCACCCACCAGTGATGAAGAAGAGTGCCTGCTTGTTTCAGCAAGCACACACCGTCACCCCTGGCCCTGGCTGGCACTGCTGGGAGCTGGCTCTGCTCCAGGAGCTATTGAGGCAGCCCTGCGTGCCTGCACTAGCACGTCCCACCCTGAGCACCGTCTTTGTGTGCTACCAGGCACCCCCTCTGCACGGATTGCAAAGCCCAAGGAGTTAGTCACCCCGTCAGCAAACCCCAAAACAAACACCACTAACCAGTGAAATCAGCTTTTTTTGCCTGGGAAAATGCTGGGCTGAGGCAGGGCCGGAAGAGGATTAAAGCAGTGCTTGAATTAAACAAGTGAGAGGGTGAGAGGGGAAACCCATTTCAAAGCAACTCTGAAGACTGATAAGAGAAGCATGGGGGAAATACAAAGGCTGACAAGAAAGATACAGAAAATGGCTGCACTCGGAGATGCACAGTCTGGGAGGCTCTGGCAGTTCACTTTTACTCTATTGTTTGGTTTTGGCCTGGATTCTCTCCCTTCATCCCTTTGTCTTACCTTCCTTGGACACAGAAGAAGCCTGTCCTGCCTGTGCCCAAAGCTGGTGGCCTTGGCTCCTCTGCCTGCTGCCCTTCACCATGCAGGGGACAGCTCTGTCTGCCCTCGAAGGCAAAGCAGAAATAGCCTCAGGCTATTTCAGATCTTTTATTTTAAATTATTTCGTCACTCTGAAGAACTGACTTCAACACCTAGGCCATGTTTGCAGCTCGGTACCCAGCTCTGGGTTTGCCTGTAGCCCAGGAGTTGAGCAGCCATGGCTTGGGGACCTCAATGCCTCGCATGTGGCCACCCACATGTATTAGCAGGTTGTGATCTGCTGGAATTAGAGGAGTCTGTCCCATGCCAGGACAGTCTGCAGGGAGCCAGAGCACCTCCGAGAGAGGTAGCACCACGAGCAACCATCAGCAGACCAGGAGGCAGTCTCCCACCATGACCCTTCTAGCTCCTTCCATGCAATTCAGCGATGGATCCTTCCAAAACATGCCAGTACCAGCAGCCCGCTGAGCATCTGCTAGGACGACGTGTTCATTAGCAGTGACATCTCCCCTATTCTAAATCCAAACGGGACCTGTGATCTGCATTTATGCCATTTACCATGTTTAGAGCAGACGCTGCTTGAGAAGCCTGCCCCCGTGCATCATTATCAGCGCTGCTCGAGCCGCCGTTCAGCTGCTAATTAGAGCTGAAAGCACCAAGTGATTGTTAACATCAATATTAATATGAAGCCTTTACTAATGCCACGGTGGGATGCCCACAAGTGCAGCACGGGTGCAGCCGACCTTTCAAAGCACTTGGAGAAGGGTCCCAAGCCGTGTTCTTGCCTTATTTTTATATTCCCCTGGGTACCCGTGGTGCTAAAGGCCAGGCTGAGGGCTGGGAGCAGCCCGGGCACTGCCACGTCTCAGACTGCTCCCAGCAGCAGGGGACAGGACAGCTCCTGCTGCCCCTCGGTGGTCCATGGGCTGGAGGAGCTCAGGAGCCACGAGCCAGCTCTGCCCTCTTACAGCCTGGCTTCAGACCTCTCCCCGCTCCGCATCCATCAGCAAGGAGCGGGGCTTTTCTCCCAAACGGTCCCAGCCTTTAGCAGATGTGATAAGCACCATTTATTTATTGCGCCCTCATTTCATCACCTATAAAATCCCATTTTCCCTTCCCAGAAGGGAGCAGCAGTTGTTTCAGAGGCTGCTGGACCAAAACCTTAATGCACAGCAATTCTGCTAAGGCAGCAGGGCGCAGAGGCACAGAGCTCAGCTCTCCTGCGAGCTGCGCTTTGCCTGCAGTGCGCGGAGCTCCAGCAGGGAGCAGCATGTACCTGCGATTGAGGGCCCTCCAGCTCCTTGTAAAATGGCTAACGCAGGGCTGGGGGAGGAGAAGAGGGATGGAGAGGGATGCAGATTAATATTTTCCTTCTCTCTCACACACACAGGGTCACAGCATCGCCCTGCAAGACAGAGGGCGCTGCTGCAGTGCCAGCAGATTGTTTCTTCTTGTCCCTGTGGGCTGACCTGCAGAGCAAACAGCTGCTGGGCAATCAGAAACACAGACAGGAAACCCAGGGAGAGCCAGGCTCCTGAGATGACTTCAGCCTGGTTGCACCAAGCTCTCCAAGAGTCTCACGTTGGGTATTTAAGCCAGGAGGGCCTGGCTTGCCCGTCGCAATAATTGGTTCCTATTCCCAACGGGTCCAACACAAGCACAGGAGAGCCCTTATCCTCCTCAGCCTTGTGACAGCCTGATCCTGGCTTGACATTTGTCCATGCTGCTCCCCTCGTGCAAAGTCAGGAGTCACAAAATTCATATCCTAATTTAAGTCTTATAAAGCCTAAATCAAGAAAAAAATGCTATACATCAGCCCCTGAAGTCAGGCCTTTTGGAAGACACAGAGCATCCTGGAAAGGGATGGGGAAAGGGTTAAGACAGTTTGCACAAGAGCTTCCTGCACCATGTTATTGATGATATTGGGATTAAGATTACACTGCAGTACTTGCAGCTGAGCCTCACGCCCAGGTCTGCCTGGCCAAATGCCCGCTAGATCTCTACGCATTCGTGTTCTGGTGATGGACACACAAAATGCCCTCAGGCAGTGGCAGCAGAAAAGCTTTACAGGTGGTTGGGACTGCAGCAGAAAGCCCCGTGGTGGGCTTGTGCACGTGGATGTGTGCATGGTGCAGCGGGGGTAAGAGAACAACACCGTGCAAAGCTTATTTATCATCAGGACAATGCTATCAAGAATATTTCGTTGTTAGATGATGGGAAATGAAAAATGACCATTACCTTGTAAAGGCCTTTGTAGCTCCAGCTGAGCGTGGAGAGGAGAATATAGAAGAAAGCTGCAACACGCCTGTCCACCAGCTTGGGGACAGCCCACAAAATCCCCACCGTAGGCACAGGAACGTGGGGAAAGCTGCTAACACATTTAAGCACTAGTAAAATACACACACACACACACATATACACTGCTATCAACAGAAGTTGGGCACACACCGTCTCTGTCGCATTATGGCACAATGCATGTTACGGTTTGGACAAAATGGTAAAGACTTGAGCGAGGGTTTTAAAGTTCTGCTGGGGATGAGGACAGTGGGGATGCCCTCTCCAACGTGAAGAAGATAAAACAAGGAAGCAGAAATATCTCAGGGGAAAAAATAAATAAATAAATACAAGGGCCACCACGTCTGCAGGGATGGTTTCTAGGTGGGATGTTTCCAGGGGCTAATCCTGAGGGCTCGACGGAGAGCTCAGGCATCTTCAGGCTTTGTTCAGCTAAGAACAAAAGAGGAGCTCCATGCCAAACAATTTTTCTCAGCTCTGCTATTTTCCCAGCTAATGCATAGGCTTTTTCTGTTCTATTCACTTATCCTACAGAGTTCTGTAAACTCCCCCTTGCCCCTTTCCTTCCACCCAGATACACTGGGGGGAGATGGAGGAAGAACTCCACCTGGCAGTTTATTCACACACACACACACACACACTATTAGCATCGAGTCTCGGGTCTGTCAGTCTCAATGAGCAGTGATTGATGGAGCCTTCTAAGCAATGGGTTTTGTCAGGAGAAAAAAAAGGAGGAAAGCTGTAACGCTGCCCAAACTACTGCAGTGGCTGACGTGGACTGGAGAGTCCTCCGTCTTCCTCAGTCCCCCTCCTCCCAAAGCCAGCCTCATACAAAGTCTTTCCTCTACATTTTCTGATTTCAGGTACTGGATTAAAACAAAACAAAACAAAACAAAAAACTAACTGTGAACTACCTGTGCCATCTCACTCCATCAAAACCTCCCTCCTGCAGCAATCAATGGACAGGCCAGCTAGCGTTTACGGGAGCGCCTTCCAGATCAAAGCACGCAAAGACTGCTTTGACAGGCCTGCTTTCTGGAAGGCTTGTCTCTGTGTTTGTCTCTGTATCTCTCCATTAACTCCAAGCCCAATGCAGGTCAACAGCAGATGAAAGCCAGATGCTTAGCAAACACACCGAACTGCCACGAGTCTTCATTCCCAGCCTCTCACCCAGCCCTTACCTCGGCCGCCTCATGCCAAGCCTCTTTCTCTTGCACCCCAAGAGCTGGGATGCCAACGGGTCAAGGGCAACGGTGCCAGCTCCTGTTGGGCCTCCCCCACATTATATGTCCTGCATCCTTCCTCCTGTGGCACACAAGGTCAGCGAGTTGTACAAGGCACTTCAGCCCACGCACAGAGGCCGTATGGTTATTATTTACGTGAACGCACCCAGCAGCAGCTCACAGGATGGAGCACCAAGGGGACAAGCTGCTGCTGGCAGCCCCGTCACCTCCCTCTGTGGGGCACAGCGATGAGTTACCCATCGCAGGGGGACTTCTTAGCCCCTGTCTGTCCCAAGCCAGCATTAACCCGTGCCAACTGAGACGTTTTGAGTGCAGTGTCTGATGGTGCTTTTAATTATCCCCTACCAGCAGCAGCCTAATGGGAAAATCGAATCAGATTTATCCTCCACCTACATTGGGTAACTCTGGCCTCAAAGCAGAAACAGGGGGGGGGGATGAAAATCCATCAAGGAATCCCTTTATGGCTTGAAAAGGACACGACCCATGGAGATTTTCAAAATCAATTCTGCTTCTGTGGAGCCCCATAAAGGGGGGATTTCAATCAGAGCTCTGTGTTTCTTGCTGTCGGTCATTCCCCCATGGAGGGATGTGTTTCCTTCGTGTCTCACATCCACCCAGAAAGCTTCCCCTCTCCCAGGGGCTCTGTGTGTCCCCAGAACATCGCTCTTCTCCTCGATGGCGCTAGCTGCCAGCACTTTAAACCCTCTTAAGCCAAGATCAGGTCTGCAGCTCAATGATTTCAGACCTCCAGGGGCAATTTGCACGAGGAGTTGAGCTGCTGAGCGACACGGGTGCAGGAAGGTCAGTGCTCAGGTGGATCCCTGCAACCCCACTGCGAGGAGTGAACCACGGGCAGGTAGGAAGCAAGCAAGCACTGCTGGAGCTTGCTACAGGAGGTTATAGGCACAAGGAGGTTATAATGTTCTGCCACAACGTTATTCGGGAGCTGTTCAGGACATCTAACGGCCACAAAAAAGCAGGAGGAAGCAATTAGCTGGGTAACGTGCGTCTGCATACAGCTTGGGAGAGGAACAGCAAAGGGGGAGGTGGCGATTTTCAGAAGATACAGAGGGAGGAAAATAATTTTCGAAAAGAACAAAGAAGACACACACACACACACACACACACACAATGACTTTGGCCAGGTTCCCTAGGAAGTACGTAGGCTCTTAAATCCCACACACTTCAAGAGAAGTAGAAAATTTGCTATCTTTAGGGGATCTAAATTTGGACAAGCTGTGGTGGGTTTCCAAAGGCTATTAGAAAGGCTGTTTCTATCGTACCACCACTCTAAATTTGGATTCTTTGTCTTTTTGGAGGTGTCTGCCGTTCCTAACAAGATTAGGCAAAACGCTTAGAAGACTTCATGCAAATCTTCAGCTCAGGTTCAGCAACAAGATGCCTGTGAGAACGGTGATCCCAGCCTCTGAGCTCTTTGCAAACCCAAAATTCCCTGATACTGGCAAGGGACCATCTCCAGTCCCTGTCCCTGTCCCTAGAGGAAGGCGCTGGCCACAGCAGTCCTTGGGCTCAGGCGCGCTGCCCTTGAGCCAGCTGCCCTGTCAGGAGGAGGGTATGAGCACGGAAAGCCCGTGTAATTTAAGTTAGCAGTAAAACATCCAGCTGAAGATTACTCAGTACATTGAAACATAATTATGGCAAGTCGTTCTGTGTTTGGAAGTAAAAGCACAAGGATAATAATTGAAGATCTCCAGAAGAGAGGTCTGGTTTGGCTTCCTGCACAGCATGTGGATGCTGTCCATAAGGACGAGGGCAGAAAAAAGAAATGCCAAAGGATAGACGGATGTTAAGAAGTATCTAGCAAGGGGCAGCACTTTCCAGTTATTTTGTTAAAACCTGTGTATTTCACATCACCTGTAATGTGATTCTCAAGGCTGTTTTTCCTCAGCCTTAAGACCTACAGGAACCAAAGGCTCACAGCAGAAGAGCCAACAACACCCAACCCACGCCACGGCGGACACTCAGCGTCGCATTGACTCACGCACAGACTAAATACCAGGAGCAGTTCGCGACCCCAGTCCAGTGGGACACACGGTCCTGCTGTTCCAGGAAAAAAACAAAAGTACAGTAATCTCATTATGTTTTAGGGATGATTCAAGACCTCACAACAGTCTCCAGCTCCCCAGCAATGTGATGACTTCAGAAGAAGACATCGGGTGCCACTGTGCCTGTGGCACAGCTCCATCCCCAGCCCATGCCACGGAGGCAGGCTTCAGACTTAAATTTTTTGCTTGTAACAGGCAAACCCAAGACCTGCTTATAGGAATGAGCCTCCAAAAGGAAACCAGCCTTTTTATTAAAAGTACGTAACTAGGAGAGAGAAACCCACCGCCTCCTGTTCCCCTTCCCAGCCTGCCTGAGCAGCACACCGACACGGATGGGGGACACAGAAGTTTCTGTTCGGTTAATGAAATAACCAGCTGCAGACCTCCAACAAGCATCTCACAGCCCACCCCGGTCCCTTATGGGGAGCTTTAAAACCAAAGGAAAAAAAAAATAAAGAGTGAGAGAAAGGTTAATTAAGCCACAACGCAAACGAAGCCTCCCACCAGGCGTACAATTACCTCGGAGTGCCCTCCACCGGAGGAAGGTCTGCAAGAAGTGCATGCTCTTTTTTCTCAGTCCCAGCGGAGGTGGCAGCATCACAAAGGCCAGGTCCGCTCTGCTGCTCGCTCACAACTGCTCGGGCATCACCGACCTCCTTCCAGCCAAGGATCTCCTTCCAGCCAAGGATCTTCTTCCAGCCAGGGACCTCCTTCCAGCCCAGGACCTGCCCCCAGCCCCCAGCACTACCTGGCTGCAGCCCTAGGGCAGTGCCCCTGGTCCGCTCCGCTCATCCCCGCTGCGGAGTCTGGGGCTTCTCTCTCGCACTCCCACTCCCTCTCCAAATAAGCAATTAGCATGAATAATTACAGCTCTGCTGATAATACCCAGCCACCTTTGAGCAAGAGGGAAAGACTGTAATTAACTCTTTCTTAGGGATCAGAGGAGGCTGAAATAGCACAAGCCTAATTATCTTCTTCTGGGACACCTCCTGGCTGCCGAGGAGCTTTGGAAAGAGCAGGCGCCAGAAGTTGGGCACCATCCTTTCAGAAACCTCCCCACCAACCCCATTTTACACCAATTTTAAGAGGTGTGCCAATTCACACGGAGGGCAGGATGATCCCCCATGGACATTCCCCATGATGTCCTTAGCTGGCAATGAGCCCCCCAACCGCCTGCAGCATGACCCCGTGATGAATCCCTGGTCTCTGAGCACTATTTAGCCGTTCCTCCTTGGGGAACATGCTGTGGTCATCTGTGAATGCCCCCGTGTGCAACACAGAGCTGTGCCAGCAGGGAGATGTCACCACCAACCCTGCCCAGGACTCAGGAGACCTGGAGCAGGCACCGATGTCCCCCCTGCTACGGGCTCCTGCCTTAAACCCAGCATGAAGGCGCTCCCACCCCAGAGCCTTCTTCCAGCCCCAGTCCCCAAGCCACAAAAATCCATAAATAACGCAAGTGATGACTCAAGATCAAATCGGATGCTGGAGTGAACCAGTTTAACGTGCCTTTGCACTGAACTGGCTTTGTCCCCTTCCCAGAGCCAGCAGATGGGACAGACACAGGGGCACGTCTTGGTGCCAGCCCCTCCCGAGAAGACCCCCCAGCTGCACCACCCAAAAAAAAGGGTTACGGTGAGCTCAGAGCCTGAGCCAAGGGACGGGGGTCCCCTGCAATCATCGCTCCGCTTTTCTAGAGACACCGCAAGGGGGGAGGGCGTGCTACATGGCTGCTCCAACATGCTCTCTTCTCTTTATCAGAAATAGTGATTAACAGAGTTATTATCCAGTCCTGTCATGCTTTATTGCCACGGCGGTGGCTGGAGATGCTCTTAGGGCGCTGCAGCGTAACAGTCGGGTGCGCTGCCCTCCCAGCACTCCGGTCTCTTATTAAAAGAGCAGGGGGGTTGTGAACGTCTCCTCTTGTACTCTATTGACCTGAAATGTTTAAGAGTGGAAAAAAAAATCGTGTGTTTATGAACCCCTTATCACTCGCCTTAGAAAACCCGCTGAAATTTTTATAAGTCTTCAAGCACTTCAGCATTAATTTTCATATTGCAATGACTCCACACGATAATTCTTTTATTTATGAAGCCAAGGTGCTCAGGGCACTGTACAGTGTAATAAAGCAAATTAAAATGCAATAAAATATTTATTTAGATAATAATTTGAAAGATCTAACAATTTTGTAAGTAGGACTTGACCAAGATGTTGTACATCACGCGTATTTAAAATTTCCCCATTTCATATGCTCTTTTGTTGCAGAACTATCTTTTTTTTTTTTTGCTAATTCCTTGAAAAACGAGAAGGTAAACATCCTCATATACAGACTGAATCCCACTGATTATTACATTCATTAATTTCCCTGCAATATGAATTGTTCCATGGGCATTAACTGTATTAGGCGACGGTAATAGGCAAAGCCAGTATGTCAAGACCCAAATGGTAGCTGTTAATAACTAATATGGCCAATACTGCTCAGTGGTTATGGTAACGAAGTCTTAAAATGCTGTTTTGCTGCGAAAAAACTACACCCGTGGTACCTATACCAGCTGTGTGGGCCAGTGTAATTTCAAGAGTGGGGTGAGTTTGGAAATGGCAAGCAAGGATTTTGCACAGATTTGCACCAAAATGAAGCCACGGAGATCAAGCAAAACATCCCCAGTGGATGTGGCTGGGATGAGCCATCTGAAAACTTACAGCTTATGGGGAAACTGCAGCACAGAGAGCACTGGGGGAGTAAATCGGTCTGCAGGCAGGGCCCGAGCTTTAGAAACAAAGACTCAGGGCTCAGGACTGGGGCTCCACAGCTCTGTCACCCTGCTCAGATGGATGCCGTTTGATCAGCGCTTAGGGTTACTGCTGCACAGCGAGTTGTGAGCCATGCAGCCTGTTGTAGTCTGCTCTACGCTCAGTACTGGCTGCCTTGGGGTATTATTTGCTAAAACTTCCAATGCTTTCAATTAACACGTAGCAAAACCATTAGTCACGATGTCTTCATGACAAATAATTGCTCTCCCTGGCTCCTTTCCTCACCACCGTGAGTTTCTGTTTAATTTACGGACGCCAAGAAAACAGAGAGAAATCCAGCCTAAGACTTCACCGGCTTCCTAAGCATAAATTAATCGGCTTTTCCAACACCTCTGGTGGTGAGTTGGCACTTTGCTATTTCACGGACTTGAAGGAGGGGTCCAGAGGCAGACAGAGTTGCAGTGGGGTGCAGGAGGGACCCAGGCCCTTTGAGGCACATCTGTGGGGTCAAAGCATGAACATTGGCCCCGCTGTGTAGGGCTGCTCCTCGGCACAGCCTCTGTGCTGCCCCCAGCTGTGTGGGGCACCCGCAGCGGGCATGAGATGAAAGGAGGAGGATGCAAACATCAGAGGAAACGAGGAGACCATGTTTTAAAGAAAACACGGCTAATTCCTTGCTAATTATTCAGACCTCAGGCTTTGCCTTATCCAACAGCAGGGGCTTTGTGCAGGAAGCGCAGCCGAGGATGCTCGGGGAGGGAGGAAGGACCTGCAAACCCCCCGGCCCTGGCTGCACGTGGGGAAGGTGATGGTTTGGGGGCTGCCAGCACTCAGCTCACCCCTTTGGAAATGGTCTCTGAGAGCAACACCCCCAAAACCAAAGGGCTGAGGGAGCTGCGCCCGGGTGATTGCAGAAACGTGAGCTGAAAGCTGTTCAAAGGCATCCGAAAGGGAAAGGCAAGAGGGCTGCCAAGCCTGACTCCTGAGATAACGTCTCCGCGCTGACAAGTTCGCCTCGGATTTGGGATTCTTGTGTCTGACGGCATCTAGAGCCGAAGCCAGCCCCATCTGATGCCTCCCCACCACCGGCCTCGGAGCGAGTGGCCGCGGTGGCGTGACGGGGTGCTCGGGGCCGGCTGTCCTCATGTCCCCTTACTGTCACCACCCCGTGCCTCAGCCAGGGGTGACAGCCAGCCGTGGGGACAGCCCTGTCCCTGCCAGGCCACCGCAGCGGGGCCAGCAGCACCGGCCGGGCTCTCCCCGTGCCGCAGCCCCGACCTCCTCGCTCTGCGCTTCGAGGAGCTCGCAGGGAAAAGTGTGAATCTCAGCAGAAATGGGGGTTGCGCTATTATAGCCCGGTGCCGAGGGAGAGGATTAAATAATTAATCACAAAAGCAACTGAATGTTAACAAGGCGAGCGGGATCAAACCGCATGCAAGATGCACAGCCCGCCCCCAGCCCTCTTCGGGGTGCTGACGAGCCTCATTTTAATAATGCAGCTACGAGGGCTGAGGGGATGTGGCACAAATACCCGGATCCCAGCCCTCAACGACTGGTGCTGGGGATCAGCCTGACATCTCCTTCGCCAGCAGGCAGGGCTGGGATCAGCTCAGAGCTGTGTTTTGCTGGGAGAGCTGAGTGTGCCGGGCTTTGGGTGGGCTTTGCAAGCCCAAGCACGTAGGCAGGGGGCTTCTACATGAAGCCCCTGTCAGACTCCATGGTTTAGGGTACCAATCCTAAATCACAGAGCCTGACTGTGCAGTGTCCAGTGAATGGGAGCCAGCAGGGATAACAGCCTGTGCACAGGACAGGAAGAAAACACATGGACGTGTCTCTCCTGGGTGCTCCATCCAGCCAGGATGCTGCATCCACCCCCCTGTTACAGAGCTCTTAAGTGCTAATGTTTACATCACAGTCCCTTGACCTGTTTTTCATCAGGCTTTTTCCATCCTATGGTGAGAAATGGTTGTGCCTACTAGGGTGAGTAAGACCATTTAGACTCCATTGTTCCAATAACTACAAAAAAACAAACACATCTCTAATAATTTTTTACAGCATCCTGGCTTCCAAAAGGGCTCTGCATATTTAAACTGATAGGAACAGCATCTCTCCCGTGCTGCAATTTGAATTTGAAGGGACATAAAGACCTTAATGCTTAATGGCACACAGGAATATTTAAGATTTAAGGGTACCTGCCCACTCAGTGCAGTGCACCACACACAGGGATCCATCCTCTCCAGGAGTTTGTTTTGGCTCTGGTATTTTTACCCTGTGAAGTCTCAATAGGCTAACTCCCATGCAGCTGAATGTGGGAAGATGATTCAAATAAGACCATGAGATGAGCTTTTCTAAAGCATCTGCATGATTGTAGGGCAGCAGCCTCACAAAAAGACCCATGGGCTGAAGTCTGTGTGATGCTTCTGAAAACTCCCTGTATAAAACACAAAGCCCTCGCTCTTCCACCATTAATGTTATCATCACAAAACTTGGTTCAATTAAGGAAAGCCATAACCTAAAACAATGCTCACACTATTGCATTTACAGTCTCCACGCATTATTTTGTAATACTAAGGGTACCTGCACACCTGCACCATCTCCAATCCACGAACCTTCAATTCTGTGTGTTTTGTCAGGAAAAAACAACAGTCCATGAAATCACCTCCTCCGTCTGCCTCTCTGCCTAAGACTGGAAGAGAGCAAAGTGAATTCTGAAGGCTTCCTCATCGAGGTACGAAAGCCACAAGACACCCACAGGGTCAAGATTTCTTAGGACCAGAACGCTGCAAACAACAGGACGCTGCAGGACGTGGCTGCAGCCCCGACAGGCGGTATCAGAGTGTGGGTTGGGGCAGGGAGCTGGGGCACAGTCAGCAATTCAGCAATCCAGAATTGACTCAGGCACTCGCTGGCTTCGAGAGGCTTTGCTGCAACACTTTAATGACACATGGGCTGAATATTTTGCATTTCTGTGCATAAAACCTCACTCAGCTGGAATGAGGTTGCGTCCCCTGTGGTACATCATTTACATTAAAATCCCCCCCCCCTGCTTCGCAGCATGACTTTCATGTCCCCCACCATTTAAGATAGCAGAGGAATATATATGTGGGAGGACAGACGGGAGGGGGAAACATCTTTTTTTAACATTCATTGAGCTGGAAGTGGGGAAGATGCCAGCATACGAAGGGTTCAACTGATGTGGAAATGCAGATCCTTTGAAAAGAAGGAATTGAACACCAAAACTGGTTCAGTGCAGCTAAATTGGTCCCCTAAGGGCCAGTGGTAAGAGAAACCTTCAGTCCAAATAAGAACAAGTGAAATATTCAGCAAACAGCACTTGATGCTTACGTGCGAGGGAAAAAAAGGGGTGAAAATGTTGGAAAATGAAAGCATTGCGCTACCGAGCTCAAAGAGAAGAGACAAATAAAGTGGGTTTTGGGCGACTTCTCTAGGTGGTGCGAGGATCTGGTAACCCAGCAGTGGTAACTCCGACATCCCCCAAGAACGTGGCTAAAACCTAAAGGCAGTGCTGGAGGTTGCCCCACCTCACGCCATCCCACTGGTCGTGTTGGGCTCCCTCCAGGCTCTGAGCCACTGAGCCAAGTGACACCACCTCAGCCAGACACACAGACAAAGCCTGAACTTACTCAGCTAAAGCTCAGTTCTTAACTATTTTCCAAGAAAAATAGATAAAAAATATGACAATCTTTTAAATTTACCCTGTGAGGGGTGCTAGAGTTGATTTTTGTTGCTCAAATCCATCAGGTTTGTCCCCTTTCAATATTTCTTCGGGCTTTGTTCTTCCCAGAAATAATTGTGTAAACGCAGGTTCTCTAGTACCTGAATTTCTTGAGTCATTTTAATATCTATTATTACAATTGTTGCTTGAAGACAAAACTGTAAGCAATAGCTGCTTCCAGGGCACGGAGGGAGTTCATCAGAAAATACAAGAATAGATTCAAAGAAAGAAAACGCATAAGAAATGAACTGCTCGGGGAAGCAGTGCTTGTTTTATGGGAGGAACACAGACACCGTAACGCTGTTGAAATGCCTTGCTTTCTGAAAATGCCTCGTTTTTATGAACGTTCAGCTACGTATCGTAGAAACAAAAAGGAGTTATTCCTTCCTGCTTTACCAACCTGGGATGAGTTTGTCAAAGAGAAAACCTTGCCAGTATCCCTGGGATATAAGAACATAGCTGTTGCTGATACACGGGGACAGTAGCTGAGAAGTCTGGTATTTTATTTTCCAGCTGGGATCACTGAGCAGACAGTGGAGGAACCAGCGCTCAGCCTTGGAGCCCTCACTTGCAGGCAGAGGAAGAATTACTCGAAGGGAGACCTGTGCTATTGGATTTGTATCTCTCTGAGCAGCTCTTGTTGCACAGGCAGCAGATCTGAGTGGGAAAGTATTTTTTTTGTCTTGCAAAAATCAAACTATTTGTCTGGTGATACAGAGGTTATACATATCACAGCTGAAAACGTGAAAGAACTGAGAGGTCAGTTCCAGCCCCGGGTCTAAATCAGGCACCAGGGATCTGAGCTGGGAGCTCTGGTTGTGTGAACGTCCTGACCACCCGGTCACTGCCTATGTCTCAGGAAAACATCCTTCTCCTCAGTCTGACTGTGGTTAGAAAGCTCAAACCAGACTCGAGAAAAGTCTGTGGGAGAAGAGCGCATCTTCTCATAGGAAAAGCTGTGCCCCTGGTAACTTCATGTATAGGTCGAGGCACCTTGGTCAAACCCCCACACAGAAATGCCTCAGCAAGTGGTTTTTAATTGCTTTCACTCCCTTACAATGTGTTTTTTGCAGCGGATGCTGATCTACCAGAGGCAGTAGCAGTAGTACGGAGCACACCGCTGCAAAATCCTGGCCAAATGTCCAAAGCACTGGTTTTCTGCTCAGGCATGTTATCTGGGTGGAAAAAAGAAGTGTGCATGAGGAGAAAACATTATCTCATGCTGCTCCCTTACCGTTCAATGCACTCGGATGAGAAGGGACATACTGGTCACGAACACAGACAATTTATTTGAAAAGGCAGTTGGTTTCCTCTTGCTTTTGCATTTCCTGAAATAGATTGTAAAGAAGGGGATGCAGGCAGATGTGTGGCCATTTCCTAAGAAGCACAACGCTTCCCTGTGCCTTCCCACTCTGTTATCAGCCCTGAATTACACATTGCTGTTGATTTCCATGGCTTTGTGTGATTAATCTGGCTATACTCTGTAAAGCAAAGAGAGCAAGAGGGAGAGTGAGAAAAGGAAATCACTCACGAAAAACTAGGTTACAATAACCCTCGGGGTCTGAGTGAAACCAAGAAGAGGAGAAAAGTTCAGCACGGGGCTGCAGCCCGGCAAGGACACAACCCTGGCTCCAGCACACAACACAGCGTGTTTAGAAACAAGTTTTTATGAAGCCTTATTAAAAGAAAACAATGGAAATTAGGTGGTTTTGGGGGATGTAGACCCAAGGATAAGGACATCTTACCTCCTTGCAGCTGGCAGGATGCAGCTAGCTCATACAACAGAGAAGAAAGCAGAAGGAACCTGCCCCAATCCTGTCCCATCCCGTTCTGCAAGGAGATGGGTCGCTCCTCCTGCCATGAGCCCAGATACCACAGCAGGGAGGGAGAGGGAATCTGGAGAAGCACCTCTCGTTAGCAGCTAATTGCTGCAGGAGTACAACTGCTAAGCACCAAATTCCTTGGAAATAATTAGAAAATGCTGGAGGCTAATTTTAGCCTACAGCAAGAGCCAGTCTTGCTTAGCTTTGCTATTTGTATCTGCAACTCATAAAAGCATCTTTTTCTTTTTTGGTCCAGATCACAAAAAATATCAATTAAAATCCAGCCCTCTGTACCTAGCTAACACGTAGCCTTGGTGTAACCTCAGGACCCCACCAGAGCCAGAAAGATGAAACCACACTTCACATTATTGTCTTCTTATTCTTCTGCAGTGCACTGTTAAAATATTTTGTTAGTTAATAAAAGCACTTCATTTTATCCACCAGCACTCACAGTAACTCCACTGAAGGATGAAATGGAAACCTCGTTCCTTGCCAAGTATTTACATCCAGACAGGACAAGATGCCCAGATCTGCCAGCAAGGACATGAAATGTCTCCTACTCACATCAGTCCGCAGGTGCTTTCCTAGCACCTGATTTTGAATATAAGAAAAAATATATATATTTTTGTAGGCGACTATATCAGAAAGAGGTGAAGAAAGAAAATTCATTTTTAGCGATGTGAGGTTCTGATTTTGTCTAGTTGCTTCCGACGTCAAACTGGAGGGCAGCCTGGTGGGCACCCTGACCTAGGAGGCTTTCACTGGGGGGAGAACGGCACTATGCAAAATCTACCAGGTGCCCATGTGGCAACTTGAGACTTCCAATTGTCAAATCTGGGGAGATTCTCATGATTAAAGCAGAAGTACTCCCTGCCACACGTATGTCCCATCAACTCCAAAATAAATGCAGAGGTGTGATTTGGCACATCCCCGTGAGCACACAACGTCAGATGCCTGTGCAGGAGGGAAGCAGTGACACAGACAAAAAGCTCTGCTCCAGCAGGGGAATAAAAGATGAAGGTGTTTCCTCACCTGTTTCAAGTGTTTTTTGCTGACTTTGAAGTAGGCAGAAGTCTCACAGCTGTATGTAAGGAACGGAGTCAGTAGCAAAGTAGCTCAATCACTAAACAAGGAGAAACACCTTTCTTTAGAGCTACAGCTTTAACATCCAAACCCACTCTGATTATACGTCTACAATGGAGAGAGAGAAACCTCAGTCAGTCTGTAAGCAGAAAAAAACAGCATCCCCTCACTGATCCCATCCCAGGGCCCTCTGCATTAGCTCTGCCATGCCCCAGCACCCATTCTGCCCTTCCTGGGCTTTTCCTGGGCAGAGCCACAGCTGGGGCAGATGCTGCAGAGTAATATGGGTCCATTAAAACTCCCAGCAGGCACCAATTGTTAAATCTTGATAACAGAAATGGATGGCACAGGACTAAGGGTCCCCAACCAATGGTTCTAGGTTTAATAACCCTTGTGGGGAAAAAAATGGTTTTATAAGCAGAAAAGGATGAAGCTTTTGTTACCATTTGTGTCATGCAGCCACGCAGCATACCCCAAGTGTGTGGCTGTGAAAGGGCAGAGTGCTCGGCACATGCTCTTCACTGGTGTGCTTCACTCTGTGTGCTCAGCATCCCTGCAAGCAGCTGTTGACATCCAGTTTTAGGACAATTTGGCATTGCTATAAGACAAAGACTACTGAAAGGGGGAGTAAAAGCTGGTGACTTCGGCAGTGACAAAGCAAAGCTACCAAAAGCAAAGCCACCGACGGAGCCTGGGACTTGCTGTCCTGCACAGAGGCTCTGCTGCAGGGATTCATTGCCTGCCTCCGGGCTGCAAGGGGGCTTTTTCATTCAATTACCCCCCCTAAGAGACCAATATCCTCCCTGCCACCAGAGCCTGGGGAAAGATGAGGGGTGAGCTGAGGCCGAAGGAGCCACGTGGAGCTCAGAGCAGGTGACGGTCACCTGGGATGCTGCAACGCTGGGCGGAAAAATGGGCTTCATTGGGAGACATAAATAAACCAAGCCTGATCAGGAGTTACTCATGAATTATGGAGAGGCTGAAGTGTAGCCACGCTGACAGAAGAGGAATCACAGCCTTCCCCAGCTTGGCGGCTTGGGCTCGGGGAGCTTTCCTGTGCTTACCACTGCCCGGCTTTCATTGCTGCACAAGGAATGAGCCCATAAATATTCACCATGGCAGCCTCTGAGATGTCTTCCACTGGGAAACACGCAGAGGAGGATAAATCCCAGGAGGCAGCGACCATCCTGAAGAGCAGGTGGCCAAGCAACAGCTACAGCGGGGCGTACACCTTGGGTTTCTGAGCCCACAGCCTCAACCTCTGCATCGTGACTGCATTTTGGGCAGAAGTCTGGCTTTTTGTGTGCTGTTTGCGTATCTGATAAATAAAAACAGTGGTTTTGGTGTTTTTTTTTCACTGGTTACTGTAGGTCTGGAGGATGGATGCAGCAATAAGGATTCCTACCTGCTCCACCAAGGGTTGCTCTGCAGGACTTTTCACTCAACACCTTGCTGTGCTCTGGACTTGGCACCACACCACGAACAGGAAACAGAATCTGCATGTTTGCCCATTTTTCACCCATCCCTCCCCCTTTTTTTTCTGTTCAACAAGAGATCCCAACATTTCTTGGTTTTCAGCAGTAAGCAAATCTTGTGGTGAAAGAAACCCAGCCACAGAAACGCCCCCTGCTAGGAAGCACAGCCAGGATGCTTTATGGCGCGGCACTGCCGCACGGCAAAAACGGGGAAATAAAACCTAAAATCCTCCTGTGCTGAACAGGACACAGTCACTTCTGTCCAAAGGACACATCAGGATGCCCACAAGCACAAATATGGTGTCCTGGGGAATCTGGATCTCAGTGTAAAAGCTGCTTTGCCAACCCCTGATTTTACTGCAAGTCTCGTGTTGACAGTTTTTCTGAACACCCTCTTCTTATTTGTTCATGGGGTTTGGGGGTGGATTTTCTTTGCTTACCCATCTCGCAGCTCCCATTCAAACACAAGAAAAGGAAGAACAATAAGAAAAGGAAGAACAAATAGTAAAAGGAAGAATCTAATCCAAACAGCAAAGAAAAAGGGTAGTAAACTTCCCTTGTTGAAGCTTCAAAGGCTGAAAAATGCAGAGGTCAGTAAAAAGAAAGCAGAACATAATATTTTCTTTTACAAATTTGGATGTCTGACACGTTCCAAATGACAGCTTTTCACAAAGTAACAGCGAAATGACTTCTGTTTCTCCAACGTCATTCACACCACACACCGGGAGGAATTACAGTGGGCAAATACAAACACATTTTAAGCTCAAGGATCTCAAGCCAAGCTTCTCCTTCTCCTGCAGGAGTCAGCCCCAAGCCCCTCAGCATGTGCTGCAGGGCAGGCAGCTCCCAGTCCCACCACGGGAAGCAGAAGGAACAGTGAAGGCACCACTGAATTACTCTCATTTGCTGCTTTCCAGGCTGACACGTGTATCTGGTTAAAGATTTAGGATCCCCACCAATTCCGTTTACTTATTTATAACATACAGCTGATTTGCTGCAGTAACTGGGGACGATGAGGGAGCCAAATCCACTCTCCAAAGGGCCCAGTCTGAGCTGAACGCCAGGCAGGGCCGTACAGAAACGGGAGCAGGATGCGTGGTGGTAACACAGCTCTGGGACAAACAACCCTGCTGACAGACGTTTGTGTTGTGGCCCCCATGGCATTTGCTCATGCCACTTGGCTTTTCCCAAAGGAAAATCCCACAAACACCAAGGAGAGTTTAATTCTTGTAGTGGACAAGTGGGTGTTTGTTCCCTGGGGGCTGCTGGGACCTTCTGCAGGGGATGAAGGGCCCCTGAAGGACTGCAGGGAAGTTTCGTTTTGAGCAATTAAGGATAAGAAATTAAGCAGAGTTTGTTACTTGCTAGCACAACTCCCACCAGCTCCCATCCTTGCTTGCTCCCCAGTCGTGATGGGCTCATCGTGGCAGCACAGTGCCCAGGCATCATTGAGTCCTGCTCGAGCTTCTGGGGCTGTTCTGTAAGCAGCTGTCCCAAAATATACAAGACGAGTAACAACCTCGCTCTCTGGCTGTTCGTTTCAAAGCCCTAGTCCCAAAAGCCAGTTCCAGCTCAGCTTAATCCTTGATCAAAGCAGTACAATTTAGCATTGGATTAGTGATTCTCTTACTTAAATCTGCCACCAAGAAACGCAGGTGAGCTAAGCTAATTCTAAATATTGCAACGAAAGCCACTAAAACTTCATCAGGTAGCGGAGGGATAACGCCTTTCTTGCCTTCATTACAACGTCAGGCTACATTTCCACAGCGGTGTGCAGCCAGAAATGAACGTGCTCCACTCGTGGCTTGAGTCAGAGCAGGCAGAGCTGTCTTTCCTGACTTCCCTTAAAAGCTGCATAAGAAAAAAAAAAAAGAAAAAAAAAAACTCTTTGCCAAGCACTTTAGGATGCTTGAGCAAAAAAGAGTGCCAGGGGAAAAGAACTGGAAAAAAATAAGGAGGAACCAGCTCTTCTCCTGGCACCCCACCACTGAAAAGGACCCGAGGGCTGCGTTTGATCCAAGCCCTTCCAGGCAGCTCTGGGAGGTGGGAATCCCGCCCGTGCCAGCCTGTTTGAGTGGGAATATCAAACTCCTGCCCGTGCAGCGAGATGCTGACAAATCAGTCACTCTGCTCCAAAACAGGGACGAGGAGAATCATCAGCGTACACCACCCAAAGCAGACGATGCCAAAGACAAATCCACACGCTTGAAATAAGCTGAGCTCCGAGGCTGACACAGCAGGGAGGGACCCCAGGGTGCACGCACCCTTGGGAGCAGCAGGACACGCGACAGGCCCCCTGCTGATGCCCACAGCCGTTCCCTTTGCCACCCCAAGCCACGTGCACGGCCGTCCCCACGCTCGTGCTCTCAGGTCTGCCCCTCAGAGCTGCACCCCTGATCTGAGCAAACACCTTTTCTGCCCCAGAAATGCACACGCTGTGTTCGGGCCCTTGCCTTTCTGCGTAAGTTTTGTACCTGCCGCTGTCCTGATGGAGCTCCCGAGTGTCAGCGCACAGATCCCTGTGCCAGAAACCGGGTGTGAGGCAAACAGCCACACTTATAGCATCAGTGAAGCCTGAAATCAATCGCACCCGAGTTACGCCGAGCCTCTAAAAACTGCTGATCTTCAGCGGTCCCTATAAAGCTGCTGGTCGTCCTCCTTCACACCCCAGGGCTTTGATCTGCTGCAGGAGTGCCCCAGAGCACCAGCGGGGGCTCACTCTGTGCCCCAGGAAAATGCAAACCTTTCCAAAACAAGAAGCAAAACGAGGGGACTGCACACCAGCCACCCAGTGCCACATGAGCAGCAGCTCTGCAGCCGCAGCAGCCTCCGGTGGGAGGCTGGCAGACACGAGTAGTGCTCACCGAGCGGGGCCGAGGGGTTGGTGTCCGGCACAGGAGACCTCTCCACTTCTCACCGCATGCAAGGTTTGGAGCAGAGAAACTCTGCCCTGCCTCAGGCTGACTCATGCAGAGATCTACTTAACATATCGCTGCTTCTTGCTTCCCAAATCAGCTTGAACTCAATTCTTGGGCACCACCATGCCCCGTTATCCACCCCGTTTTCTCATCCTTCCAACCCACTCCCTGCTGGAAGGAGCATGTGGGGACAGACCCCAGGACTGACGGACAGTGCCGTGGGGTCCACAAGCACCCCACCGCCTCTCCCAGGCAAGGAACAGCTCCGCACGTGCACCTACACCTGCTTTACTGTAGCAACAACCGTGGCAGACGGGTAGAATAAAAATCTAGAGAATACCTCTGAAAAACACACGACATGCAAGAAAAGTAAAATAATCCTATTTCCCCCCAGCCCCTGCCAATGCATGCTGAGGGTGAGCAAGCAAACACAGACCGTGGAGTTTTTTTTTTCCTCCTGTCCAGCTAAGGGAAAGCAAGCATTGCAGTGGGGCCCCTCCGAGCTCCCTGCTCTCACCCTACCTTTGTTCCTCCGTCTCAGCACCCCGAGCCGGCACTTGAGCGAGACAGCGAACATCTTCCCCGACCGCAGCCGCCAGCACTCGCTCACATGGCTCTGTGCAGCTTCTCCCCCCGCACCTCTGCCTGGCTCTGCGAGGGGCTGCCGGCTCTAAATTAATTTCTGATTACTGTGAAATGGAGCCGTACTTTCTGTAGTTGCAGAGGGACTGCGAGGGAAGAGGATTTGGGGGGAGGGTGGCACAGACGGAGCTGAAGGGGGCACAGACCCCTTCCGACATGACCTTGAGCGTGGGGCTGCTTTGTCTTGTTATCTTGTCTAGATCAATAAAATCACCAATTAATGTATATAAATCTATCTCCAGCCTCCCGCTGTTAAGGGCTGGGAATCCGGCACTCCATTAACATATTAATTTGCGAAATAACATTACTCCTTAATACGTATGGGTGCGTGCTTGCTCTGCACCAGGAAGCTAATCCAGAGCTTACAGAGGACACAAAAGCCCTGACTGCCAAGGGACCAGACCACCAGAAACCCAGCTCCAGTGCACGTGCTGCTGGGCTACATGTCAGCAATGGCCCCAATGGCACACAGAAACTTTTCTGCAGAAGTTTTTGTGCCTGCAGCAACCCCAAAGCAATGCCTCGCAGGCCTGAGAGCGAAGCCCTGGCCTTGGGGACACAGAAACCACCTGGTGAGCATCACCTCCCCGGACAATGTGCCTGATGTGTCCCCAGTGCCACCTCCTGCCTGCAGAAGGGGACATGAAGAAACAAAGCTGTGGATCAGGAGGTGACAAGACATTCCTCGCCCTCTCTCTGGGGATTTGGACGACAGCAGAAGTGGTTCCCCACAGCTTCTTACCAGTCAGAGTGAGCCAAAAGGTCCTTTCCAGGAACTCATGGGGAAACTCTGGGTTTACAGAAGAAATCCCCATTCCCAAACCAGCTCCTGAGGGTTAAAGGGTGCCCACAATAGATGGAAATTTGGGAATTTACTGTCACAACATCTCTGAGCACCTTGTCTGACAAGCATTTCTGCTGATCCCACAGTTGACTTAGGAGATCACAATTTCTTCCTGTAGACCAACTGCTGCAGGCAACAAGGCAGCACATCTTTGTAGGAGTCCCTTTAGAGACACGACACAGAACATTTCACCTCCAGCACCTGATCGTAGCTGTGCTCTGCCTCTGAGCCTTTGCACCTAATTACCAAGGTCACCATCCCACTGTAGGACACACAGTTTGGTAAATTCAGACTCAAACAAGTCTGGAACCCAAAGCAAAGCGTAACACGGGCTGACCCAGAAAGTTTTGTGGCAAGCAGAGAGCTAAGAGGGAGCTGCTCGGAAGGCAAGGCAGCGTTAGTGGCACAGCACAACCAGCGGTCCCAGAGGAGCTCACGCTGAATTTCAAATCCAAGAATTCCAATTACAGAGCCTCTAAACTCAATCAGCCTTCAGTGCTTCAGAGATCAATCTTTATGTAACAGCACGAGAGATTTTCTTCTCGACTCGATCTTGTTTTCTTTAAAATAACAGAGTCGAGAGCATTGACAGGTGTGTACGTATATATTAAGTATAGATCAATTTAGATGTAATGTATATGTCTGAAGCCTCGTAGAGAAGACGAACAGCCTGAGCACGTTCGCAGCGCACAAGCAGCACGCTGCTCGCACTGCTCTCCCTGGGAGCATTGCCACGCCAGGCACGAGGGGGTGATGATGAGGCCAGGCTGATCGCCCTGCCTCTGCCACAGCTGCAAGAGCAAGCTCAATAAGATGCACATGAGATTTTCTCCCCCCTTAGAACAACAACCAGACTGGGGTCTAAAAGTGCTGGCTTCTTATCCCAAAACACCCCAACGCCCTGTCTTGCCCCTTTCCCTTCCCAATCTCTGCTCTTCTCCGCTGATGTGGGTCCCTCGTTTCCCCCACCATCTCCTCTTTGTGCAGAGAAGCCACCTGCACTGATTTCAGCCAAGCAGTGAAGGACTTTAAGCCCTGCTGGGTTTCTTGTACAGGCCTGGAAATAGGGTGTTACTGGCTAACGCCAACCCACACGGAGCCCCAGATGTTCTATTTCTCAGGCAGACTGAGAGCTAACCCCCAGGTCTCTGCCCACTGCTGCTTGCTCATCTCAAGTTGCTTTTCCTTCCCTCACCTCTGTGAAGCAGATGTGTCTCCAATGAACTTTGCTGGAGCCGTGACAGAGGAATTTATGAGGTTTCCCCAACCGAAATATCATTTTGCACAAGACTTCACCTTCTTTAATGCTGCTGAAGTACCAGTCTACGAACAAGATGAGGTGAACTGTGCCATTCCTTCCTCTCTCTGGGGTCACTGCTGGAATTTAAGCACGTTCAGACACAAACCTGAATATTGAGGTTTGCCCTCCCCTGAGAGGCTCGGAGAACTTGGTTAGCCAGGAATTACACCTGCATGTCCCAAGCCAATTGGTTTCACCTCAGAGGAAATCCCAGTCCCAAACGGAAGGCAGCTGCTCCTCTTTGATACCCAAACAAGCCCGCTTCCAGCTCCACCGCACATAAATCCCAGGCTCAGTTCAGCTAAGGAAATGGCTGTGGGGACACTGGTCATCAAAAGCAAACAATAAAGGGAGTGAGAAATGCAGCAATTAAACCAAGAGGATAAAAAAGCATGTGTATAATGGGAAATCTATTACCATTTATCAAGTCTGGTATTTGAAGTGCCTCTGCCAAGCCTTAGAATCCATTGCAAATAATGCAAGAGGATAATGAAAATAGATATACACTGAGCATCACAAAAATAAAGCAAAATGCAGCATGATTAACAAATATACAGCATTCAGAATGTATGTAGGCACTTCTCTGCTTATCTGGCAATTATTACCTTTTTTTTTTATAGTGGTAAATTGTGGAGGAATGGTGAGGACAAAAGCAGTCTTCCCTTCATGCAAACATTTAAAAAATATCTTTCAGAACAAAATTAAAAGCGCAGTAACTATTCTAAGTAGAGCTTACATTACACTAGTTCATTCCCTCCTTGAAGTTGCTATACAGCTTGTTTCCTTCCTCAGGAATAACAATGCAAAATCCTGTGTGTCTAATCCATATCCTGAAAATTACACACTGCGCTAACGCATTTTAAGAGGCAGTATTTCTCCTGCAAACAGGTACGTTTATGGATGAATGCATTAACGTTACAAATACTGATAGCACTGCCATTGTGAATTTCTTCACATTATGTTCCAACCTTATTTTTATTTTGATTCTGTATGACTACAGGTGCTGTCAATGGGAAGACCCATGAACCCATGAAACTGGGGTTGGGGAGAAACCTGAAGATTTCTGTGAAAAGCAGCTTTTTTTTTTTTTTTTTTTTTCCTTTTCATTAGATATTCACACAATGTCTGCAAAAAGAAAAAAACAGACATTACCAGATAGTGGGCTACCAGCCATTTTGTCATCACTACAGATAGACAGGATTGAGCTGGTTCACCAGCGTACACCTGCCATTAAGAAAAGAGAGCAAAATAAAGACAGTTCACTGCAGGTGGGTGAGCTCAATAAATTGCACGCCAGTAATTCCTGCTTGGAATCATTTCAGGTATCACCAGAAACAGGTAAGAAGCAACCTGCCTTCTTCTCGTACAGCACTTTGTTAAAATCTTGCCCTTGGTACGCAGATTTTGTCGTATAGCTCTGCCTGGTAAAAACACATCAAACGCTGCCCAACGACAGACTGAAGCTATCTCACCCAACTACTCATTCAATAGGACACGTTGAGATAAGCCACTGCAATTATCAGGCAGCAGACCTCCCCTAAGAGGCTGGGAGCTCTTTGGGAAGCAAACACCGGCCAAAGGCAGCACGGAAGCATTTGGAGACAAACAGTCTGCCTTCGATGGGTCAATGCGGAGACACCGGATCTGATACAGCAATGTCTTGAACCAAACGCAGGGCGAGGCAATCAATGAAAATCAGATATCCCATGGACTCCTGGCGATGACTGAGCCGTGTGTGGGCGATGAAGCTCTCCTGCCTGCTGTAGGATTACCTCCAACCCAGATATTAAGCAGCAGCACCAGGGCAGCCAGCAGCCACCTACATCCCCCCCCAGAGCCACTGAGCAGACCCCAGGCTCCCCTCTTCTCGCTGCCTCTTAAATCAAATGTGCTGGGGGGGCACAGGGACAGCTCGCCAAAGCTGAACTCACTTCTCCTCGCGGGCTGACACTGTCAGCACCAAAGGTCTGGGAGAAGACAGTGACACGCTGACACCTGTACTGCTTTAACCGATGATCCTTAATAAATGGACCCAGTGACAGCATGAATGATGAACAGTTTCGCTGAAATCACGCTGGATTAGTAGACAATTCCCAAGAGGAAATGGTCTAAATTACGCTTTACGAGTACATCACCCGGTCCTAATTAGCGTGGCTGCAGCCTTCCCTGTGCGGTGCCACAGCCTCCAACGAAGCACCAACAGGGGGGACGTCTGACACGGTGCTATTAGGTTTAATTACCCTGACAATAACTTAGGGAAGTGACAGTCTGTCATGAAACGGATTTCAGCTAGGCAGACAAACAGGTTTCAGTCATTAACCTTCACCCCCAGGATTTCCAAAGCCTGTCTTATTTTCTGCATCCGCGGGTGACTTCTCTGACACATGCTCTGAACACCCCGTGCAGCTTTTTACAAATTCTCCAGCTTCACAGCAGGACTCACCGTGAGAAATGATGCTGTTAACTCTCAGCTATGTGCAGTCATTTCCCCGAATTTGACCAGGCCCTTGACCTCTGCAGCATCAGCTGCAAGGAGCCAGAAAGGGGCTCTTGGGAGAAGTGTCCAGTCCTCACCACGCTCCCACAGTTTCAAAAGTAGCACTCAAGGGGACTGCACCTCCAACCCAAACCACCGAGACACCAATGCTTTGTATCTAGATTAAACTGAGACTAGAATTCAGTGAGGATCATTTAAAGAGTAGTGAAGACCAGGGGTGAAAGCTCTGTGCTGCCGCTGCCTTCCTAGATGTCCTCTCCGTAAATCACACCCCGGACGGCAGGAAGGCTGAATGTGTACAATTTTACGGGCACTTTTCAGCAATTCAAGTGGGAGAACAGGATTATGTCCCAAGGCTAAGAGGAAAGCTAATTTAAACATTTACATCTATGTTCCTTTTCTGAGCTTCTAACTTGAGCCCAGTTAGTATTACCCAGACAGCTCCTCCTACTATCATTAATTTATCAGCTGACAAGTTCTCAACAACCCACCTGTAAAAGCATTCTCATATCCTTCCCGAGCAGTGTTTCAGTGGTGATGTGCAGTGTTAGCAGCATCCACAGCAAACCAAAAGCTCAGGTGCTTGCTGCTTGGTCCATCTTTTCTTTTTTCCTGCTTCCACACAACACAGAGCGTAAGAGAAGCCAGGTACCTACTTGGAAATGCTACTGGTAAATAACAGCAGTTATTTAACTGCAAGAAAAAGCTGCATACATTTGGCAACAGATACAAGTGGGGCTCGGAGAGTTGTATTGTCCCAGAGAGTGGCAAACAAAGCAGCACGGCCTGTTTCCCATGGCAAGAAGCGTGGCCTTGCAGGTGGAACACCGCTGCCAGGATTCGGCCAAAGACCATATTCTGTTTTTTTCCTGGAAACGTTGAAAACGTTCTTTAATAATTAAACGCTACAGTATGCTTGTTCATTCTGCATACCCACGGACAAGGCATCAGTCTTTCCAAGGAGACAGCTGAGTCTCCTGAAGCAAGAAATTAAAACAGCCTTATCTCCTGTGCTGTACCGCCACTCGCTCTGACTGCCAATTTAGTCAGAAGAGCAAAAGCCTCTCGCAAAAGCCAGCTGCAGATGCCAGCCCAGACGGGGGTCAGGCTGCCTCCATCTATGTGCTCCCACCAGCCTCCTCGCTGCATTTTCCACCGCTGCCGTGCTAATGAAGCAATTAGTTAGTAACAGCTCGAGACAAGTTAGCATGCCAAAGGCCAGAAGTCGTTTCCCTTTTAAGCAGGTGCTCATTACCCAGTTTAAGTGCCAGCTGCACTTTTGCTGTGAGAGCTGTTAGAGGAAAACACACAAATCTAAGCGTTACTTACAGAGCATCACTGCTCTTCCTCACCCCAGAAAGGAGGCTAGGAAGGCTCTGCGCTGTCTGCAACTTGCAGCTGAGCTTTGAAATTAAACAGCAGCACTTCAGGCACGTTGTGCTGGGGAACTTAAAACGATCATGCAGAATCAGTACTGTTCCCACGAGGAAATTCACGTAGTGCGTTTGTGCTGGAAGACTTGCTGTTGCTGGTATTTACCACCTAGTAAATCACTACTTTGTTTTTTTAAGCAAAAGGTTGAGAGTTCCAGGTTAAACTATTATTAATCAACGGCAGAGTGCTCAAGAGGTCATAAAGACCCATGAAATTGGAAGTTATTGGTATGATTAAACACCAGTATATCATGGTTGCTTACTGAGACCCCACCTGGGGGCTCTCTTTGCCCACACCGTACCAACAGTCCCGTGTCACGGCAAGTGTGGTTTGAGTAGAGGAGACAGAGGCCAAAATTAAATTAAATCCTAATTAAATGCGTACATCCATTTGAAAGCTCATCATTATTTTTTCCTCCTTTAGGCATTTTTCCATTCTTGAAAGGCCTGAGTCTCTTACCCTGTCTGCCAGTAGGCGCAGGTCTGCCAGCGCCTGTGGTTAGCAGGCCCTGAGCCGCACGACTGCAGAGGTGACCCCGCGCTCACTCTTCCAAGAATTGACAGCACCCATAATTAACTAGAGACTTGTTTGGCAATACCTAAATTGCAGTAATTACCATCGTGATGGGGTAATTAAAAATGGATGAAATCTCACTGACAGGTGGTAGTTGGAAAAGCACTTACCATCACTTGCATGCTTTCCATGGAGGGGGTTACTTTACTTTTGCCATCCGAGGGATATTTCAAGAACTCCAGCTCCCACCTCCACCGTCTACAGACCTCATTTATCATCCCTCCTGCTGAAGTACCTTCCTACCCCAAATACCTTAGGTCTCCTTCACCCAGGGATGGTTACATTCATTTCTTTAATTAGCAATGTCAAACTCACTCCCTGCCCAGTGCAACAGCCGCAATTTCACTCTACACGTTATGTTGACCTCTAAAAACTGCCTCAAAGCCACATTTTATAGCCAGCGACCCTGAAGCTCTCACTCCCTGTTTGCATTTCCTTTTTAATGGGTTGGTCCCTTCATTTCGCTCCATGGTCAGTGTTGATGCACCGCACAGGTGGGGCTTCAGACTGCTCAGAGGAAAGATGGAACTTGGAGACGTATAAAACTCCCATCCTGCCTGAATTTACTTACTCATTTCTATTATTTAACGGCAAAGTGGTGCCAAAACCGGTGCTGCAGAGTGTTTTGAGAATCTGCGCTTCCCTAAGGAATCAGGTGTTCAGCCTCCAGGTTTACCTGTGCTTGTTTCAACTCAAAATCCCACTGGAAAAAGGACGAAACTACCCAGCTCCGACAACGTGATGAGCAAGCAGGGTTTGGCCATCATCTCTAACCACACGAGCACTCACGTACACGCTCTTGAAGAAAAAAGCCGTCTGTCCCATTATATATTTTCACTCTTATCCGCTTCCTTGGCATTTTTCATAGGTGACCCTGAGCTGGAAGAAGCAGATTTAATCTGAGCACTTCAGTCCTCTGAAAGCCCAAAGCTGTTTCTGAGGCTGTGATTTAGCCTCTCCCTGGAACTTTGCATAATATGATAGGTGATCAAGAGGCACGCGGAAATTTATGGAAAGCTTAATGGTGTGGAAGTATATTTATCAGGGCAAGATTACTGAGATTTAAGGAATTCATCTACTTTTCTTCTTCTTTTTGCAAATATTAGCCCTCAGCAAAGACATGAAAACATTTGTCTTTATTCTAAAGAGGGTATTATCAGCTAATTAATTTCTAGCACCAAACAGTCCAGATGAAGAAGGGTTTAATTGCTGAAAATGTTGAAACAGAGTGTTTTCACAGCGAAAGTTATGTTTGGTTACAATGTTTTGATTCTGTTTGATCAAAAGCTTTCTCTGTACGATTTGCTGGAAGTCAGACATCCCATAGCCAGCCGGGAGCTCTCCGTCACCTCTGAATCTCCTGTGTATGCCTGAAATCCCCTTCCACAGCCAGTGCAGGACATGCAAGCGGGGTGCCCAGGAGGAGCAATAAATAATGCAGCTCCCTGACCCCTTTAGCAAAGAGGGAGATGGGGGGTGCTGGGGCTCGGAAAGGGCAGGGGGCTGCACTCAGGAAATACGGCTTTCCTCTTCTGCCGGTCACCACAAGGGAAATCACTTAGAAAGGTTGAAAAAGGGCAAATCTTTTTAGCTCAATAGACTGGTTTATGTCCTGCGATATGAGCATAACTGCTAATAATTGCTTCATTTACAGTACACTGACTACCATCGGGCACAGGCGTAAAGACAATGCTGAGGGTCTCCAGCCTGCTGCCTTCCTCGGGAGCCTTTGCCTCCAGCTACGTGCGTCCCTTTCCCTGTGCTATTAACCCCGACTTCTTCAGAGCCCCATGTGAATTCCTGCTCCTAGCTTCTCCCCTTCCCACCAGCAACAATCCTGCTCCCAATAAGCAGAGCAGGCCCTGGTGCCAAGTCCCAGGGCTGGGGCAGGACCCGCAGCAGGTCCAACCTCAGCATGGCCAGGACCAGGCAGCACACGCACACAGCCCGGTGCCGATGCCAAAAAAATCTTTCCCCCCTCTCCCACCTCTCCCCTTCCCTCACATCCAGCCCGATCCAAATCACCTCCTGCATTCCCATATAAACACGGCAAGCGTTTATTTAGAGGTTCCACATGACGCTATTTCAGCTACCATCACTTTTACCAAGCAGCATCCTCACACTCGGGGGTACACGGAGCTCTGCGAACGGCTGCATTTGAAGAAGGGAAGCGGGGATGCACAAATCTCTTCTTCTAGCATCTGAATTTATTGCTGGAAACGAAGCTATCAGCTTTGCAGTGATTTACCACTGTACAACGAGACCCATGAGATATAAACAGAGGAGACAACCCTGCAGGACAATAAATTGCCACAAACCAAACTGTCATCATGAAATGCAGAAAAGCCATGTGAAAACAACCCCGCTGACGGGACGCAGAGGGCCTTTTGGCAGCTGCTCTTCCTCTGGCATGAAGCACAGGTGCCTCTTCCAGAGCAGGCAAAGGGGAGATGCCTAGGCCTGGCCTCCACATCACCAGGACGAGGGGCTGGGACACCTCCCCTCGTCCCATGGTAGCCAGAGCTCCAACCCCAAATCCTGAGGCCGGGACACTTTCCAAAGGCTATCAAGGTTCATCAGCCTCAAAAGCACCTCCAGCACCCAGACCCTTCACAGAGCCCAACCGTGTAGTTTCATACACGTTGGTACGGTCCCACAGCAGGACAGGGACCTGTGAAGATGTTCACTTCACCCCAAAGATCAAATGGGGCAGGACTGGCTTTGAGAGGAGCCCATCAGCAATCAGCACAGCTCCTCATCTCCACTGCCTGCCAGGGCTGCGTCCCTGCAGGTCCTCACGTCCCTCCAAGCCCTATTTCTGAACTTCAAAGCCACAAGAAACGCGGGAGCAGTGCTGAGGAGCTCAGCCAGTGGCTTTATGAGGACGGCTCGGTTTTAATTACGTGCCTGGGGGATTTCTGGTGGGAGGATGAAGCAACTACAACTGGCATCACTTAGCAATGGAAGGGTGGGATTCAACACACGGATCTGAAAAGCTGAGCAACGTCCCTTTGGATGTGTTTATTTAACTTACAAATGGAGTAACTCTTTATTTCTAAGGCAAATGGTTCTGGGTGGAACCTCAGAAGAATAAATGTACCTCAGCTTTTGGAGTGACCAGAGCACAAATAAATAAATAGAAAATCTGCTCCAGTATAGATTTTAATTCCCCACAGCAGTATGCTTTACTGGGATGTGGATTTATATGCAGAACCCTAGGCTGGCACAAAGCTATGATGGATGCACACACACCTGGGTCCCCAACAGTTCCCCCTCCCATCCCAAATTTCTGTCTCTGCTGAGGGTAACGTGAGACTTCCCAAACAGCCCCTTTGCTGAAGCTGCCTTTCTGCTCAGACACAACGCCAGGCAACGCAGCGCTCGCTTTGAAACGGGGGGAACAAAACCAAGAAACCCTGAGAGCCTGTCCGTGGGGAAATCCAGGGAGAGAAATTGAGAGGCAAAGAGGGATCCTTATGAAAATGCATGAGATGTGCAAAACTGACAGGCCAATTAAAGGAGCCTAAAGACGATCAGAGATTACCCCAACGCCACTGCCACGTCCCACTGTTCTCCGCGCTCCCTTTGTTCCCCCCATCCCTCCTGCTCACCCCTCCGACCAGCGACAACCACACCAGTTACAGGCTCCTTGCCTGTCGGCGCTGGGCACGCTGCTTTCTTGCCACTCGTGGGCCAGCTGGTGACATTTCTGCTTTCTGTGCTCCGCTCCTGAAGATCGCACACCAGTGCCGAGAGCCTGCGGGGAGCGGGGGCTGGCTGACGCGTCTGTAAACACCGTGCTAATCTGTTTAAGATATTAGCCTCCCATCTATGTGTTTTTAATAATAAAGGCAACATTTAGATGCTGCCAAGGTATCAGAGAGACAGCAGCAGACGCAGCAGAGCCACCTCTGCCATATAAACAATGGGAAATGCTCTCTTATCTTTCCATACCACTGGGCCTCCAGGCTGCAAAATAAATGATTGCATTCATTTACATTTTATTGTGGAGATATAACGGGCTGGAATAACTGCCGGCAGAGAACCTGACTGCAGGAATGCACTATTTTTCTCCCTGTTTGCCTTAACAGTTTTTTTTTTTTCTGGCAATCCATCTCTATCGCTGTTATCTAGGTGGCAGAAGGGACATCAGCCCACTGCCTGCCTTGCATTTAGGTAAAAACAAAGCCATCAGCTCCGCTTCTTGCAAGGCCTTGCATTAACGAGCCATTAGAGAAGAGACTGTGAAGGTGGGTCTGTCCGCCTGAATCGTATCCAGGCAGTAGAGCTGGGACATTCACTTCCCCAAAACCCTAAACCCTTCCCCAAAACCGTCCTTTGGGACAGTCAGGACAGGAGTCAGCCCACCTGGGACACCTTAGCCGGTCACCTCTACTTCCCTCACAGTCAACAGAGAGGAACAAGCTCTTTGGACAATCACACATCCCTCAGGTTAGAGATGTCTATTTTGGTTCGAGAAGCACCAATTTCTCTCCTTTCCCTGCTCAGCAGCCTTGACATAAAGCTTGGAGGGAGAGGCCTACCTGATACCGAGACAGACCCAGGCCACCCAAATGGCGTTGCCCATTCAGGTTGCCCATTAACCACGGGTTCAAAAGAGCGCTGCCATTCTTTTGATAAACAACAAAGAACTAAAGCACACTTCATCTTTCAGGTCAGCACCCAAACACTGAGCAGCTGGTTAGAAGGATGTGGATTGAACGTAAACCTCAACGCTGCTGCTCCCCGTCAGCAGGAGAGCTGCTCAGTGAGAATTTCTGCAGCTGACATCTGTCTATTAAAAAGAGAAACTAAAATACACATGGGGTTAAACACAGTAATAACTTAATTTAGGCCTAGCTAATGATTTCCACTGTTTGCTTGTTTTCTGATACTTACATATTTTCATTTTTTTAATTTCTCTTCTCATCTGTTGATTGATTACAACTAAAGATGATGTGAAAAATGTCACGAGAAGCTTAAGCAAAAATGACTGCTAATAATAGTTCACTGGAAGAAACGGAGGCAAACACACATCTCAGACTCTTGAACTACCTGATGAGGTTAGACAGGAGAAAGTCTGAGCAACTGGAAACAAAATGAGTAAATGAAATCTGATCAAATCACATCCTGCTACAAGCGAAAACGACCCGGTCAAGGACAGTTACACTATTCTGTCCTTGTTTACCCTGCAAAAAGCAGGGAGACCTCAGAGACACCAAAGGAGGAGATGACTTGACCCCACTGGGATAACGTGCAGCCAATGCAACCCTGAGCAAGTGCCCTGGTTTTCTCCAGCTGTCAGCGAAGGCAGCCAGCTGTCCGGGATGCTGGCACAACGGGGCCACCAGCCACTCCAGGCCAGGCTCCATTAAAGCAGCTCAAAGAATTTGGTGGATGAGAATGAAAAAGAATGAGCCTGTAAAATGTTCAAACACTGCAACACCACTACAGCAAACAAACTATCAAATGTGACAATGAAAGAACAGTGACCTACATTAGGCGTGAGTGTAGCTTCCTCTTAAGGGTGGTTTCGTAAGCGCTCCCTGTCCCTTTGATGCCAGCAGCGCAGAGCAAAGGCGGCAGAGCCTGGTGACCAAGGGCACAGCTCTTTACATTTTCCTCTGCTGGGTCACAGCCACATGCAGGGAGTTCAAGCACGCTGTGCCATGCCACTGAATGCTGGAAATGCCCCTTCTCCAGGTTCTGGGCTCCTCTTGTTTGGCTTTTGTCCAGATAGGCTAAAACCAGAATCGTTTTCAGTGATATTGCAGCCAAACTATAGTTTGCTTGGAAGGTAAGGAGTGATATAACAGGACCTGAGTCCAGACCAGCTTTGCCTGTAGCACACTTTTGCAGACACAAACTTCCCTCTGAGAAACAGCAACCCAAATGTGCCCATTCCCCACTGCTTTTCTATTGCACAAATACATAGAGCAAACATCCACATTTTCTATAACAAACATAAGTCTCAACGAGCTGCACACTTTCCCTGCACTTTTAGGAACACCATCCCTCCAGAGAAGACTCTTTGCTGTCCCCACTGTGCGGCTGCACCAAGTGCCACCCTGGCAGCCAAGGGAAGGTTTACAAAAGGGACCCAGCCACCCCAACTCCCTGTCCTCACCGCTTCTCCCACCAATATTTTTAAGCCCTTGAAAAGTGTGACAGCTATGGCTGGCTGTAGGAAGCTCTCCTGTCATGTAAGCAATGGATATCAAACACAGGCACGTTATCTCCGGGCGAGCAGGAGCATTCCTGTTTCCTTACCACCAGTACAGAGGTGCAGGCGGCACAAACCACCTGGGGCACAGAGCTCCTGGCTTTCCCCTTCCTCCTCCACCCTCAGCTCCTCTCTCCATCTCCTCCTCCTCCTCGATGACTTCTTGATGATCTTCAAGACCTTGTTCACTTGATTCATTTGGTCGTGCGGTCGCAGAGAGGGGCAGGGATTCCTCCTCTCCTGTGTCTCAGCAGCTCCGGTTCCTCGGGAAGGAGGGACAGCCAGAAAGCAGGCAGGTCACTGGGAGGCAAAAAGCGCTCCTGTGTGTGCGTGCCTCTGTGTCAAAGCTTCTTTCCGCCCAAAGAGAGAGTTTTGGGTGGCGACGGGAGGGGGGAAGGAGGGAGAAGGATTTCTTTTGCCTCTGTCCATCCAGAGCTCTGCGGATGAGAGCAGGCATTTCTTCTCCCTGATGATTGGGAAAGCTCATAACTCACAGGGGCAGCAGATCCTGTACGGGGTTTTCAATTTCTGCTTTTGACAATACATGCATTCTGGCAGATTTCAAATGCTCCTCAGGCAAGAGTCAGCATCAGCTCAGAAGCAGCAGTGACTCTTAAAGAAAAAAAAAAAGAATAATTCTGGCTTCGTTTCAAAGATTAGAAATAGCAAATGAAGACTGCAAATAGGAGCTGCATGTATAGGAACTGCTAAAGATCTGTACGCTCTGTAGGAAAGAAACTTGACCTTCCTGGTCTTCAGTAATTACTCACATTTATCCAGCACCTTTCAGCAATCACTTTCTCACTGATGTCTTTGCAAAGAAGCTAGTCATTTCCCCAGTTTGCAGACACAGAGGTGAAGCTGCTTCATTTCTGCACAACTTCTGAATACATCCCTGCAAACGGCCTCTCTCCCTGCTGTGAAAGTTCAGTCTCTCTAAACTTCTGAAACAGTTTACAGTCTCTAAAGATTTTAAATGATCCCGTGATGTTTTTAAACAGACTTTAATGGACAGTAACATGTGTGTCCATCCAGGACACACCTCCAGGAAAGGAGGTCTCTGGGGGCAGTAACCGTCAGCTCTGGAGGAGCCCCCTCCAGGGTGGGCAGTGGGGTTAAGGGAACAGAGAGACAATTCTGGTTTAAGGGGTAAAAATCCTTCAAAGCCACGTTTGGGATGGACGTGGCTCTGGCAGGCAGCAGGCCCAGGAGCCCGTTAATGTGCCTGAAGCTCCATTTAGAGCGATACAATTGAGAACAAACCCTGCGGTAGGCTAGTAATGGATGTACAAATTAAATTATCACGCACTTCATTTAAGGCATTATAAATAGAGCTATCACTCCCGCCACAGAACAAGACGCAGCCCATGCCCACCACCCCACAGAAAGGTGCTGTGGGGCAGTGTGTGACCCCCTGCCAGGCCCCTGCCAGCCCCTTGGGCCTCAGCTCCCGCACCCACACGCGGCCATGTCAGTGCTGCCACAGAGCAGGCCCCAATGGCGAGCTTTGGTGGATGTCATCTCCTCAGCTCATTAGGGCGTGGATTTTAATGAGACACAGCCCCAGACAAGCAGTTCTGTGCAAACTGCAGCACCCCAGGAAATCGTGCTGCTCCCACACGTCCTGCTGGGGTAGGATACTCCTTGATCATTGAACATGGAGCTCGGACCTCCCTGGTGGGGCCAGGCGGCCTTGCCGCATCCCTTCATTTGTGCCCTGTGCCCATGGGGGAACCCATCCTTATCCACACAGGGCAGGGGGAAGAATTTACCCCCAGTGCTGCCCCCCTTTGCTCAGGCTCCCTCGCACAACCCTGGGCACAGCAGGAGGGGTGGCACAACAGCACAATGCTGCCGCCCCCAGGCCTCCCCCCTCCACCTCAGTCCCGCCTCAGCCTCTCTCCATTTGCTCTCCTTCCCTTTGGCGGGTGGCTGCAATCTTTCACGTATTCCTCATCAGTGAGATTTATGAGCACAATTCCATTTTATTTTGATGGTTAATACTAGCGCTAATGCCGCTGTCATGTCTACATAATTAATAATGAGACTAATAATGCCAAACCAATCTAAGAGTCACTTTATTGGTCTTCAATGTCATTAGTTAGAGCTGACATAACCAATTCAAGTTGTTGTCTGTACTGAGCCACCACTACCACCTCCATAAAACCTGGATCGGGGGCTGCACAGCAGCCTGAGCTCTCAATAGAGTAAGCAATCCTAGAGAGGGTCAGCTGGGGGTGATTTCCTTCTGATGCTTTAATTAATATTTCCAAGAGCTGCAGCAATACAGGAAAGCAAGATGGCATTGAGCAACTTAAGGATTTTGCCGGGATGAGCTCTTGGGGACCGAGAAGACCTCAAAGCCACAGTTTTAACGTGCCCCATGGCTGCAGAAGCTACTTGCACTCAGGCCAGTCCACATTTTCCTCCCTGCTGCAGCATTGTGCAGGACAAACAGAGAAGGAAAATCGTCTTAGACACGATGTCGCTGTCTGCCCTACTGTACAAACACCTACAGAGCTGCTGCTCTCTGCAGCAGCAAGGTTGGTCCACGTTATCAACACAGGGTCTGGCTGGGCACTATAGATTTCTGCTTTATGGCCAGCCCGATAGCTAATCCCGTAGATTGCACTCCTACTGCTTTCAAATTTTATTCCACAGTCAGGGCAGCAAGTTGCTCCCTTTTCATCTGAAGGCTGAAACCACCGCCTCCAAATGCTGAGGATTCAAGGGGTGAAAATCCTTCAAAGCCAGGCAGTACTGTCAGGATGGAAGCACTTTGGTTAGCATTTAGGTAATAAGGCGCTCTTTCATGTCCTATTCCCACTTCGCTTCACCTTCTGCTTCTCACAAATGAGCTGAAGCTGTTTGATTTGAGCCAAGATTTGGGTGGGATTTAGCAAAGTTCAATACTAACAGTTTAATTTTGGTAAGTTAATCCAAACTATTTACTTTTCCCTCCTTTCCCAATCACAGCCCTAGAGTTGAAGTATAGCAGCCATTAAGCGCTTTCCAAAGCAAGCCACGCAAGTTTCAAATTGGTCTCAATTTAGCAGTTTTATTTTTGTGCTAAATGATAGGGAACGGCATTAGCACAAGGGTCATTACGTGAGTCAGCGGCACGCAGCGCCTGCCTCTCGCCCAGCAAGAAGTGAGAACAGCCTCGTGCTCTGCTTCAGCCTGGGCAATCCTTCTCTCTCCAGGCTCCTGGTTAATCCTACCCAGGCTGCAGAGCCATCCTACGTGCCATGGAAGAGGCTGGTCCCCAGCCAGCAGCATCACTGGGTGTTTCTCAGCGTTGGAGCACCCTACGTGATTTCAAACAGGAAAGCAGACAGCGCCGTTATCCTTCATTGGATCGGCCATAGGCACACTGACCCTCTGCCACAAACCCAAATGTGTGGTAGGCTTTCAGCAGGACGACCCTAAGGACTGAAGGATGCAGAAAGATATAGAAAGATATCCCCATCTGCCTCTGCCAGCCCCCCCGAGTCAAAGCTGCCAGCCATAAGTGTGCCCAAAGTTCCTAGCCTGTGTTTTATGGGCAGCCTTTGGGCAAGCCTTTAGGCATCGTCCTCCAGAGGTAATGCCAGGAGGCAAGTTCCCGTGCCCAACAAGTCGACCTGGGTATCACCGACTGCTGTAGCTCTGTTCCCAACAAGCACGTGCAACACGTGGGGCTGCTGGGGCACAGGGAGACACCGCACACACACCATGCCCTTGGGCACCACTGAGCAAACTCCCCCAAAGCAAGGGGACGCAGCCTCCTCCAGGCACTACTTCCCGAGTACGCCCTTGCCTGATCCTGCCCTCCCACCGTATATTCTGCTGGTTGTGTAAGTCCAGGTTTCTGCTGGACACAGTGAGGCTAGAGATAGCACCAAATGCCATCTCGCTTGCTGCAGTTATTAATCACACCCTGCAGGACTGCAGCAGGCTTCATGTTAGAAAGTTTTCTAATGTTTTAACACCAGTCTGGGGCACTGCTCCCTCTGCAGGTTTCTACTGGCTCCCTGGCATTTAACTCCCTCCACTTTGATATTTTCTCGCTGTTTCAAAGACCACGAGAACCTTTTGAGACAACAACCACTTGGTGTCTTGAACTGCTGCATTTCAAGAGAATCGGTTTGGGCTTTTGGCGCTATTACTAAATAAAAAATCTTGACAGTAAATCCAAGGCAGCACAGAGAGCAGATCACATTGGAGATCTGCCACCTGGAGATCTTCCTCCTACAGAAGGGGAAGTTGGGGATTTCAAAAGCTTCGAGCAATGGAAGAGCACAGGCCTGGCAGAGCAGTTAAGGATTCGGGCAGCTACTTCCAGCCACTCATGCTAAGCTCATGCTTATTTCTAGGGAAGGTGGTCGCAGAATTAAAAGTGCCCCCAAAAAAGGCGCAGACGGCTCTAAAAAATTTGAAAGCATCACATGCAGATTTGTGGCATGATGGGCCATGCCACTCAACACTGAGCCAACCCCTTGAGGGGGCTGCGGGGTTCCTGCCTCACCCACCCAGCAGAAAACAGGGAGAGGAGCACATTCCCCCACCAGCAATCCCGAGAGACCAAATGCATTCAAGACCGCAAAGCACCCAGAGGTCACAGCGATGAGCTGCAACACAAGGAACTAAGCTTTTTGGGAGGGAAAGCAATTTCATTTGCTCCTCTGAATTACGGATTCCTGTAGCCAGAGCTCAGCACTGATGAGAGCTGCAAGATGCAGGCTGTCCCCAAGTTTCTTGCTGCCTTTCCCCTCTCCCACTAATTTCCACCCAGGATCTTGGCTTGCGTGCCAGAGCTTCCCAGCTGGTTTGTGACTCCCCATTAATCAGGGGGGCTCCTGAGCCCTGAAGCTGCCATCCCCAGGGAGATGCACCAGCCACTGCCCCTGAACACCCCCACCTTTTTAATGTTCTCACGAGACATCACTTGGAAATGAAGTCATGGGCTTACTTCAGCTGTTCAGAAGCTCCGCTCTTCTTGTCTGGTACTAAGGGAAACAAAAGACTCTTTCAGAGATGGAACTGCAAAGCGAAACACAACCAGTGCTTCTGGGTGAAGAAGCTGAGTTACCTCCCCAGCATCCTGGACAGATAAGAAGCAGAAGGAACAACATTTCTGGAGCAAATTTCCCTCTTTCCTCTATTTCTTTCTGCGGTACCTACCCCAGGTCAAACCCAAACCCCAGTGTGATTTTGACTTGCTCTCAGTCATCAACCTGCTTTTGCTTCCATGTGGAAACCATGTGTCAGCAGGCTGGGTAAGGAAGGACACTTCCTACCATGCACTGTCAGTACAGATTATTTCATTCCCTTAAGCTCCTTGGGGCTGTAATTTGCAGATAGCCCACATGAAGCAGATGCCTGAGCCCTTAGGCTCGCAGAGGTAGGTATTACTGAGTCCTGTCACAAGCAACGGTGAAGGTTAGCATATTCTCTCCAGACATTTAGGTTCACTCCCATAATCACCAGAGATATACCCAGGTGAAGTTGGAGCTCTTACTGAAAAACCTGTGCGTGGCAGCCCTGAACAAATGACAGTTCTTGCCAAAGAACTTAATCACAGTAAGAGCTCCCTAGATTTTATCAGGACTAGGTTTTAGCACCGAGGTTTCCTCTGTGCCCCCAGAGAAGTGTTCACATTTCCATGCTGTCTCCTGGGCTTGCATTTTCCCAAAACATGCCAGCGCTGAAAGCCCAATATCAGCCCCTGGTGGATATAAAGAAAGGGGCAAAGAGAAGAGGGGGAATAGGAATAAGGAATTGGATGAGTAGAGAGGAGGGACAGCAATAAAGGAGTTTCCTGATGAAATATATTCTGTTCCAAAGCACTTGCAGGTCCTAATAAAACTCAATAGGAGCAGCTCCATTTTTATGGGCACCCAGTGGAGCCTTGCCTGTGTCCTGGCCATCCTGCCCGGCTCTGCTGCGTTTCTCCAAGGTTTCCGAGTCCACAGAAGTCACAGCACAGAGGCTGCTCAGAAACAAACTGGTTTCAGGGTCAGTCAGAGCAATCTCAAACAGGGAAGAGAGAGATAAGGAGGGATGGGTCAGCTGTCTCACGGATCAGGCGGCACAGGATCCGATGGGCGCTGCAGGCTGAATCAGGAGGGTGTGAAGTTGTGTCTCCACTTCATATGCTGCGAGCACAAGGACATCTCACAGTGGCCAAGCTAATTGTGGGGCTAAAGAGCCTGCTCAGCCTTGTGTGGCACTTACAAATTCATTCCTGGCCTGGAAGCACGGGGATCCATGGAGCCACAGAGGCTGCAAGCCCCCAAAACAGCAAATTGAGCCCAATGTGAATTTTCTCAGTCTTGTACCACCTCCTGCCAAGGAGCTAGAGAGAAGCTGACAAGAATAATGCTAAATTCATCCCAAATCTCACAGAATAGCAAGCAATCTACTACCCTGGAAACATGCTTCTGTGTTTTCATGATGGATTCTGTGAAATTTTGCTTCTTTGGATCATTTTTAAGTTCAGGTGTGCTCTGATTCAGAATTCATTTTGCTCCCACAAACCTCAAAAGTGATTATGGAAATCAACCTCTCGGTGTTCTTCAATGCAAATACACTTCTTTCCAAACGTTTCCTAAATGTCACTTATTTTCCTCACAAGTACCCACAGCAGTGACCGTCGCAGGAGAACAGGCAGCGCTGCATCCATTTCGAGACAATCTGAAGAACGCACTTGTCCTGACGAAGGAGAAAGCTTTCAACTTTTGAAAAAAAAGAATAGAGCCTGTGGCAGCTTAGACTCATTATCACCAACAAACAGCCCCAAATGGCATATTTCAAGGTTTCTGTCTGACTCAGCTGTCAAAACCTGTCATCCTAATCAAGGCTTGTAAGAGCATTTACACATAGCGGAGCTTCATCCGAGTCAATGGTCCAGCTCTCGGTAATTAAGTAGAACCACTCACGCTGTAAAAAACACCAGCATCATCTTATTTAAGGAAAGATGTGCAGGGTGAGTCAGACCTGTGCATGGAAATATCGTTGCCAAAAACTTCATTCATTATAAATTGTTCTGCAAAAGGATGGGGAGAAAAAAAGGGATAAGTGAACAGGGACAAAGAAATCTGAAGCTTGAGCTGAACCCAGAAGTTAATTTAACAACTGGGAGAGTCTAAGGAAGAGAGTCTAAGGAAGAAATGGAAAAGACAAAAGGAACTGTATTTTAAATTGTTATTTTCGTTTTCACATGCTTTGGAAAACAAATGCAGTATAATGACTTAATCAAGGGCGCTTTTTTCTTTCTTTCTTTCTTGTTTGAAGAAAAATATCTAAGGTATTTTGAGCTTTTGGGTGGCCAAAAGATTTATTTAAACAGTTTCAGACCTACAACATTCTTCTACCATGGAAAGAGGAGGATGTTCTCGTATCTGTCCATTGCACAAGCGCCAACACAAGCCAGGAAAAGAGACAGGGCTCCTGTTCCCTTGGGGCTGGTGTGGCAAAACCAGCCCCAGCTGCCGAGCACTTTTCCTTGGACATGACACCTCCATTTGCTACACCCCTCACTGCAACAGAGCTGCACTGTGACAGGCTGTGGAGGGGCTTATTCAAGCCATGTTTACTAAATGCTCATCAAAGAATTAAAAATATCTCCGTTATCCTCAGCTGAAAAGTAACCTGTGGGTTGCAGGGAACGGCTGTGCTGTTATCAGCTGTGACCCCGGCTAATATCTGATGGACAGAGCCCTGGAAGGCACTGGCAGAAATCCCCGAGGCCCACACGCGCCCCATCACACCACGGCACCACACGCCTGTGCTACCAGCGAGGCATTAATTCCTGGTGGAACAACAAGCCTGGCAAGTAATTGTGACAAAAAGCATTAATGGCCTTGCCTTTTCTCATGCCAAAGCGTCTTAATGCATATAACCACCGCGAGTGATCGACACGGCTGTACACAAGCAAAAACCCCAGTCAAGTGAATATCGCTCGGCTGTTCCAGAACTTCTGACAGCATCCCATTATGTCAGATTGCATCGGGTAAGGTCATATAATCCATCAAAACTTGACTTAATGAGGCAATTAAAAACAAATGCATTGCATGGACAAACTCCTGGCTATGTAGTCCTTCCCTGATTCCACTTGGCTTCACATTTTCTTAGGGGTGAGGAGTTTGAGACGAACTAAAAGGAGTTGTTTACTTAACTCCCCTTCAAGCACATGAAGTGGAAACCCAAAGGGGCTGACGTTAGTGATACTCTCCTCCCAACAACAGCTTCATAGCTACGTACCTGAGCAAGGCTGATACAGTTCTGAACAGACAGATGCCCACAAGAAAATGAAAGGCGTTTTGACCTTTTTGGGGGTGGGGGGAAGTAACATTAAGAGCAGGATGACAGCAAAAGGGCTGAAATAAAGCAATAAACTCCTGGAGCATCACCACGGGCTGGTAACTGCGAACCCACATGGCTCCCAGCCACAGCAGGTCTGCAAAACCAGGGCTTTGCCATTTCTTCCAGTACAGACAGTGCACGGCTCTCCTCAGTCTGGAGGATCCTCCTGCACTTGTAGAGGGGACAAAGCTGCATGTTAGAGGCAGTTTGGCTGCTTGGAGAAAGAGAGAGAACCTCTCCCCCTCACATAACAGCCCCTATGAGTCAGTACCTCGGCAGGCAATTTCTTTTTGCTGTAAAGCACGGGTTATTAGTCACTGCGAGAGACAAGACATCAAGCTGGTTGGGCTGACCACCCGGGATTCATTGTGCTTTTTCACATTTAAAAAAAAAAAAAGGTAGATCTGGCTCGGGTGCCTCAGCAGGACGTGGCACACCCAAGTGCAAGCAGCCCTCGCTGTGGGGCCGTTCGCAGCCACGAGCAGCACCAGGGCTCAGCGTGACACCCAACTCACCACAAGCAATTGTTCAGGCAATTACCATGGGATGATTAATTTGGTGCAGAGATGCCTCGGGGTTTATCCATCACTTCAGTGGGGCACTGGAGCAGGGGAGCCTGCCGGGGCACACGTTCCTCTTGCAGCTGCATTGGCCATTTCTGCACTGCCAGATAATTGTCAGCGAGAGCTCCTGTGCTCTGATTTTCCTAGGCCATGCGCTGGTATCAGAGGTGACACCAACACACTGCTCTTCTGGGGATACCCGAGAGCAAAACTCATCGAGAGATCCCCAGCTCCTTCCTCATCCTCAGCAGCTTGAAAGCAGCAAACCTGGCTCTTCCAGCAGGCAGAGCAACCCAGATAGAGGCTGCAGAGCGAGCCCAGGGCACGCACAGCGTGAATACAGCACTGACAACTCCGTGCCAGCAGGTTCTGTACAAAGCTATAATGGACATCCCCTCCCTGAAATATGAGTCAGGCAATTCTGTGCTGATACAGGCCTGGAACAAAGCACTTCCCCGTTTTTATAGCTGAGGCATCTTCTAATGTATGCAGCTAGCACCGATCATTGATCATTCCCCTTTCTGAACCTGAGGCCACTCAGGTGGCCACCAGGAGGTCAGCGCGAGCGGTTGCTTTGGCAAAAAAAATGACCAGGGAGGTGGAGCACATCGCTTCATCCCAAACAAAGCACTTCAAGGTGGGGCAGTGATGGCTTTATTAAGCCTGTGGACAGCACAGGAAGATTTGCACGAGGCAGGAGGAGCTGAGACACCACGCACTCAGTCAGACGCACACAAATTAGGCCAGGGCAGCTGCACCACAGCGTGATAAAGCAGTAGAAGAAACACATTACTTTCACAGCAATGAGTTGCTGGCTTCCAAGCAAAGCAGTTGTTGCATTTAATTTGCCCAAGCAAATGAAAACTCCAGAACTTCAAATGAGCAAGAATCCCTGAGTCCTCAAATATCTTCCCAGCTATTGAATTGGGTGACCTGAAAACTACCGCTCGCTCAACGGAGAAATGGGATTTTTATAAATACGTGTATCAGCAAATGAATATTTAATGCTTTCTGTACGTATCAGTGTTTGGGGCTTGCAATATTTAAGCAATAAGACTTGTCAGAGATTGTAGTAGCCATGAGATAATTACATCCCTGGGGTATTTCGATGCACAAAGAGCAGACAAGTGCTTGTGCTAGCTCAAGAGCGCGATTATGTCATGATTATAATATCATATGGAAATAGGTTATTGAGAATAATAAAAAAAAATCCCTACGTGATGACCACTCCATAGCTTTCGTGGCTCAAAATGAGATAATACTTTGTTCTTTCACTATCAAAATAATAATTACACCCCTGTGCTAGCAATGTTGTCATCATGACTGACAGGATATTTTCATCAGCTGCTGCTTTCTGCAGCTACCATTTAGCACACAAGAAATTCTCAGCCTAAAAGGTGTTTTCTTGTATTTGCCCCTGCATCTAGGGACAACGGTGCTCCTCTCGGAAGGCAGCCATTTCAGAAGTGTTCCTTTTAGTCCTTTCAGAGATTTCTGCATAAAAATAAACATCCCCTGTCAGCGAAATGCTAACATATGGGCTTTAGGAAGAATTCAGCCATGCTTAAATACTTTGATGAATCAAGACCTAAGACATTTCTTAGATACTGTAAGCCTAATTCTGCCCTCCTTTTATACCGGTGTCAATCTAGACTAACCTCATTCCCTTCAACATGCTTAAATCCAGACTGACATCAGCTCGGCCAGCCCAGCCTCCTGCTGCCGACGCAGCTCCCACTCACTCTTCCAAAGGCTCACTGCAAAACCCAGCTGGAATTTGTAGCTAGGGCAAGCATCTCCCTTGAAAATCCCAGTGTGGCAAAGTCCCACCTTGCAGGTGTAGGGGCTGACCAGGGCTGCACGTGGAAAATAGAAACTATCACTTGTGTGCAAATTTGCCAACGCCATGGTTTATTGGGAAATACTCCACATTTTTAGGACCAGCATCTAGGCAAATCAGGAGGAGGCTTATTTTATGCAAAGGGGAAGCACCAGCAGCGGTACTGATGCCAAAGTTTTGCCCGTTTTCACAGTGGATCTGGAGGGAAGGGTCCTTGCACGGGTGGTAACACAGCCTCTGCTCCTCCTTTTGCTAGCCCAGGTCTTTCAGGAACGCAATCGGCCGTCCCATGCTGGAGGGAACAATACGACCAGCACCACTGCCGTGCCACAAGCAGCAGGGAAGGCTGTTAAGAGGAACAGAGCTGTGATTTCCCCGAGTGTTTCTCCCTGCCCTTATAAATAAATGACTTATTGGCTGTTTGACCAGGAAATTGGTACTCCCCATCCCTTTCTGGGTGATTTTTGCCAACCCTCTGACGAGACATAAGTCACACCCTGAGCAGGGGAGGAAAGATTTATGCAAGCTGTGCAGAAAAAAAGCAAACAAACAAACCATTTACAGCTTCCTAGAGCAGCAAAACAGATTGCAAGTAGCCAAAGAGAACAGCCAGTGTCACCCCTGAGATGATTTTGAGACTACAGTACTGTTTTTCAAAAGCAAGAGACTGGGACAAGCCCTGCTAGAAGACGAGGCTGTAATCTCAATGGGTTTCCACCCAAATAAATAAAGCTAATGCAGAGGACCAGGCAGAATCCAGGAAATTTTGCAAATGGACAAAGACAGACTGCTTTGCTCCTCTCAGGTTTGCCCTGCTCCTTTACCTTTGATTAAGCATCAACCTTCCAAGAGCATCTTGTGCACAGAATAATAATTAAAAAACAAAACAAAACAAAAAAAACCCTGCCACAACGCTGAGCAGGAGCAATGCATTTTGTCCACAGCTTAAGAAAGCACCGCTGAAAAAACATCAATGCCACTGCAGAAAAGTGTTCTCTCTCTCTGAAAGCTGGTTCGTATGGGGAAGGCAAAAGATGACCCCGTTTTTCAGAAAAAAAAAAAAACAAACAAAAAAAAAAAAAAAAAAACAAAAAAAAAAACATAAAACCTTCCAATTCCCCCCAACATTTGCTGTTTGCTGATGTCAGAGCAAACGAGTTGGGGGGCTAATCCTGCAAGATGCTGCAGCATACCAAGCACTGCGTGTTAAGACCTCGTGCCCCTAATTTATGATTAATTAGGACAGCGAAGTATTCTGCTCTCTCCAGTGAAGTGAAGAGAGTCCAGATGAGATTCGGCTGAACAACTGATATGCTCAACGCACTGGAAAAATGTGCCTTGTGTGGAGTGGGCTCAGATCAGAATTTAGCAAGGCACCGTGGTGCCAGGACCCAGGGAATTTGATCCGCAGGCAGACACGCTGGCCCCGAGCAGCTCGGCGGCTGCCAGCAACCACTTCTCTGTGCTCAGAAAGCCGTGTGGAAGTACTGTCACTGCCTGCACCCTGTCCCTGGCCACTCCAGACAGATTGCACAATAAAATAAAATAAAAAAAAAAGTAGAAAAAAAAGAACTGAGTGCAAGAATATTAAAGCTATAAACTGCACAATGATAGCATTATGAAGTGTGCACTGAAGAGTGTTTGTAGTACATTAATTCACCCTGAGTGCATAAAAACGAAGGTAGAGATTTTAATTATATGATACATACTATTTTTAACTCGGGGTCACTTCTCCCTTCCCTTCAGTGGTTTAATGATGATAACCGAACAGGCAGCCCTTCCGCGTGCTGCTGAAACCACACTGTCACGGGTCTCAGCGCCCGGCTCACCGCACCCCAACCTAAGCCTTCTCTGAGTACAAAGTCCCTTGTTCCTCCTCATAGGCATACCTTTCCTACAGGATTAATCACTGCAGCATCAGAGTGCTTCACAAATATTAAGGAATTTATCTCCACAACCCTCCTCTCCTCTCCTGCACCGGGGTCCTGCTGCACACAGCAACAAATGGCCAGAGGAGAGGCTTCGCTCCAGCATCCTGCTCCAACTGGCAAAGAAAGAAATTAATGGGAGTGTTTAACCTTGCCCTTGCAGCCCTGGGAGGAGAAACGTTCTTGTTCTGGTCAGCAGCTTATAAATCAGCAAAAAGCTGCCGCCCAGGGAACGGAGCAGGTTCAGAGACCAGGCAGCGCAGAGCCCACACACTCTAAGAAACCTTGGCTCGGCACGTGCAGCTCCCTGCGTTTTTTCCTCCGATGAAATATAGGCCAGCATGCTCCCCTTCCTCCCTTCCTCAAGAGGCACAAAACATTAATTCAGTCACTTCATTAATTCAGACTTTACACATCAAAGTGAATTGCTCTGGGTTGGTTTCTGGATGGGATGAAGCTGCTCCAAACACCAGAGCCCGGTGGGAGAGGACATCCGAGCCCCGGTGCGAGCGCCAACACCCACGCGGGCAGCGCCTGCTCGAAGATGGCAAAGGCTGCTCAGCTGCAGGCCAGCATCTCGGGGATGCTGAGCAGGGGGGACATTAAAGAGAACTACCCACTAAAAAGAGAGCAAATGCACGTTTATTTCATTCTCTTCTCCGTTTTATGGCTCATTTTTTTTATAATGCTGAGTAATAACATGCTACAGGCTGCTCGTGCCCTGCCATACAGAGAAGGAGTATCTGTGAGGTCCTGCAGATGTCCACCACGCTACCTAGCTTCCCACATCTGTGGAAATAATGGAACAAATGCACACACACCGTTATCCCTTCCCCTTCACAAGTCATACCTCCCCACATGCTGGGAGATCCAAGGAAAAGCTTGACTGCTGCCGAGCCGGCCCTGTGGGACGGGGGAGACAAATGCAAATGAAAATATTAGAGAAGGCACGCAGGCAGATCTGGAAATCGGTGATATTCAAGCACAGGAGATTCATTTATCACAGAAGGAATTTCAAACATGAACAAATGCAGCTCATTCATCACACCTCTGTACCATCACCAGGCTCCTTGGCCATGCGCCGCAGTGCTCTGCACTCCTAAGGAGCAGGACTGCATGAGCTGTTTCCCCCAGGACCACTTGTGTTTCCAAAAGGCCTCTTGAATTTTGTAGCTCTCCTTCCCCTGCTTTCTGTCACCTGGGATATGCAAAGCTTCTGTTGGCAACGTGGCACTCGGGCTCTCTGAGCACAAAGCTTTCCAATAACTAAAATCCAGCTCCTGGAAACCGCTCTAGCCTAAGGCCAGAGATCCAAATCCAAACATATATTCAAATCCCCACTTCTGTCCGGAATGCTGTGCCATGTGAGGAAGAAAATGGGACCACTTCATAACCATATATTGTCCCACCTAAAGATGAAACCCTCCTGAATTCATGATTAGACCAATAGCAAAAAACAGCAGGGGACCAAATAGAGGTACTCCCGGAATAATCTCATGGACCGTGCACTTACCTGTGCCCTGGCCAGTTCAGTACAGTGAACTGAACCTGGATTTCACACACATAATGCACAGCTCTTATGACAAGTTCTCAGGCTTTTCAGCCTCCCCCTCCGTCTTACTTTGACCAGGAATTTCTACCAGGATCATAGAAACACTCCTGAGCAGCTTCCTCCCAGGTTTTATCACATCACCACTGTGCACTCTGCAATTCACTCTCACTGAATATACTCAGTGGTAAAAATAGAAGTGATATGGTGCAAAAATCCATTGGAAATAAGAGCTGAGGTACAGAAAGCAGAAAGAAAACTGTAAAACACAAAAATGACCCTATTGAGGAAAGCTGACCATGAAACTGGAAACAAAAATAAGCTACAAAGACTATGTTGAAATGATCTCTTTCTTCCAAGCTCCCTCATATCAGGATTTCCCAACTGCTTGCAGGGAACAAGAAGCCCTAGGCTGGAGAGCTGAGCTGAGGCTTGAAAGAGAGAGGGTATCTTACATGGCAAGGGAGGAATTAAATAAATAAATAAATAAATAAATAAAGAAGGAAGGGGAAAAAACTAGGTTGGAAAGAAGTAATTAAGCATTTCCCATCAAATCTGACATTTGGCATCTGCTCAGGTGCCTGCCTTGTTTCCACTTATTATGTGCAGCATCGTGTGAGTTAGCCTTTAGCTAAATAACTCGCAGAGCCCAAGCTCGGCGAGGTGGGGAGGATAGGGATGGGCCAGAGTCAGACAGCAATTCACTCAGTTTACTTTTAGAAGCAATGCAGGGTGTCCGGCTGCATATCCCCATGTGTCACACTTTGGTGCCAAACAAGCAGAACAAACACAACTGAACTGGATTAAGCCCTGGCTAAACAGCACGGCTAGAAGTAACCACCAGTGGGTGCTCCATGGCACTGCTGAGGTTATTCTGCAATACAAGGCTCAAAAAGCTCCTTCTGTTACAGGAGGTGGTTGTGCTTCCATGAAATGGGAAGACAACAGGCGTTTTAGGTGCAAAAGCAGCAACACAGCCACGTCATGACCTCCTAAGGCACTCAGATGAAGAACATCTAGCAGTTAAACAAAAGATGGCAATTAAGGCTCTTGGCACGAGGAATGGCGCTGAGCCCTTTGGAGTCACCTTCCCCAGCAGTTCTGCAGGAGACACGTCCAGAGCCCGGAGCCCAGGTGTAAACTGGCTGGCGGTCCCTGTGCTCCTGATTTGTGTCACGGAGGTGTGGGACCGTGCAGCCCTTTCCCACCTTAGCCATGCCTGTGGCTCCTTTCTCTGCTTCTCCTGCCTGGGCACTGCGTGGGGGCAATGAGGCACCCTACAGCCCGCAGCCCCCTTCCCAGGCAGCCGACACGCGGGGTGCGTGTCCCCCAGCACAGGGAGACTGCCAATTAAAGCAGTTTGCCTTCATCTTTGCCTCCTTCCCTGCTCACACTGACAGATTTCTGCCATCCATATTTATGACTCCATTTATCCACAAACACTCGGGACTGGCACTAAAGCATTTTCTTCTGTGGCCCACGACTACATAAAAGGGGCCAGCTGCACAGCCAAGGTAGATCCGAGGCACAAGTGCCCAAAACAAAGATGCATCTCACAACAACAGTATTCACCAGTGACTGCGATGTGAAAGAGAAAGGCATAAACCCTGATGAAAGGGAGAAGTGCAGGATTTGCTCTGAGGTGCTTGCTGCAGGCTAACTGACAACGTCTGCCCCGAGCCCTCCTGAAAGTGTCTTTCATCTGGGTTTCTCTTAAATGTGCCTCTCTATTTACATACATCCAACCAATTCAATCAAAACTGAACTTCAAATTGGTCCTCGAGGGAATCCTTGAAAACACTTCTTATGCAGAAATGAATATTAGAAGGAAAACTGGGCTGGAGAACTCTCTCCTAGCAGCTCTCAGAAGTATTACATAAATGGCATGCAACAAGACCTACCTTGGCTTCGGGCAGGACCGTAGCTCAGCACTCAGCGAAGGAAGGGCAAGGGCTTTGATTTCCTGGAGATCCACTGAGGTGACAAGTGGAAATGCCCACCTTCATTACTAGTGAGTGTCTTGTCCAGAAGGGTCCGTACAGGACACCTCTCCTGGCTCTCAAGATAACTCTCTCACTTCACAGAGAGCTTCAGGACAGAAGTTTTGAAGGGCCACAGAAGTACTGAGAGAGGAGACCCAGCAGTGAGTTAAAAGCCACCTCTTTTCTTCACCAAACTCTGCTCTTCCCAAGTAGCACCAAGCATCCCCAATCTCCTCAAAGCCAAACCATGGCATTTTCTCTCCATCCATGGGATGCTAAGTTACACAAGAGTCATCCTCTCTTGACTGCTCCTTTTTCTTCCTTTGAACACTGAACACCCTGCATTTACAACATCCTTCAGAAAGAAATTCTACAAGTTTACTGCAAACCACTTCTTGTTTGTAGATTTTGGCCCATTACCCTCACAAAACACATATGGGTGGAGGTAGGATATTCTGAACTGGCCTTAAACAGGACTGGTTAGGAAACAACAGTCAGAGTCAAGTGAAAGTCTGAAATGTTGAAATTGTAAAGTAAAGCAACTGCATTTAATGAAGTCTCTTTCTCTTTCACTGTTACCATTAAAGAGTTATTACATTTCTTTAAAATGTAGGCTGACACAAATCAGCTGACTGCTGCATAAAAACCATATCAGATGATGGAATTTGGGGACTGAAACCTTATAATGCAAAATTTCTGGTCATTAGCTAAATGGAAGCATATTGAACTCCTTAATCACCAAGGATAAGTGCAACAAAGCCAACAAATTGAAACAGATCTCATCAGTTGGATCCAAACAAAATACAATCAAACGAACCCAGTACATCTGTAATGACAGCTGCTATGGGGATCTAAGCAAATAATATTAGAATGGCAAAATGTTTGGAGCTACACATCACTGAGAATTCCTGCTCCCTTTAACAGGCATTAAAAATAAATAAATCGAAAAGTGCTCTCAGAATTTCCTTACAGCATCCCTACCCCAATCTTAGCCACATATTTGCTACCAAGTACTCCAGACAGAGCCACCCCTCTGCTTATTCCCACTCACACGTACCTAGATCTTCTTGATACACTGCTTATGCCAACAGATATTCAAGCCATATTTTTATCTTCTCCTGTATTACTTCAGAATTCAAAGGGAAACCAGCAACTTAGCAGGATCAGGGCAGGAATAAAGCCCTTCACTGCTGCATGGATGAGGCTGAATCACCCCCAATACCTACATTTATCAGAACAGTATCTTTTCAAGTCAGCACAAAGCAAATGTATCATTCCCTTCATTTTCAGGAGTGTATCAGCTGCTGAAGTAGAATAGGAAGCACGTGCACAGCCCCACAGCTGCGCTGCCAGGGCGCATGAGCGCAGAGCACCGCTCTCACGCTGCCAAAGCACAGAGGAGCACTCACCTCATGAGTGCCAGAACCCATGCGAGGCAGGCAATGGTTTTATTAATTTTCTATCTGTGCTCAAGGAAAAGCTGACAAAAGTCCGTCTACTGATCACAGCAGTGCCAGCGTTATTTCCCCAGCAGTACAGCACCAGTTTGCCTTTGTAACCCTACAAGAAAGGAAATTATGTTCCACGTACAGTCCCTCATGCTCTACTAGGACTGTTGATAAAAGCACTAGTGGGTGTCCCAATCTACTTACAAGTGAGTTGAGATTGTTGGGTAAGCTGCCAAGACACCACCACAATTTGACAGCAACCTGTGAGCTGTAGGTCAAGACAGCAGTCTCGGTGTAACCACGAGGAACAGACTTGGCAGTGTCATCAGTTGTTGGCCATCAGTAACACCCAACAGTAACACAGGGCTCATTGGCAAACAGGATGCATTTGGGCTGTAACAAAAAGAGGTTCTTGGGCCTACAGAGTTCAATTATATAATTACACTTGCTAAAAGAAGCATCTACCCTTTCACTTGTTCTCCTTTTGTGTTCACGCTTTCTTCAGGTTCAGTTCTTCTGTTTCCATTATGGACTGATCCCCCCCTCAACTTTCACCAGCAACCAAGGAAAAGGCAATAGAAAAAATGTCAGGAAATTCAAACCCCATAACCGGGCATTTGCTTACATGCCTTAAATCACTCTTCAAACCATGCTCCCCTCCATTACCCAACAAGAAATTCCAGAGAGATGAAGTACCCAAGCTACTTATATGAGCAACAGGTTGTGTGGTGTGAACGTCCCCCCACTGACAGACGCTCCAACAGGTTGGCAATTATGGCTGTATTTATCAGGAGCAGGGTGTGTTTTCCTGCTTTGTTTTGGCTGTTGCTCGTTTGTTTGCTATTCTAGCAGGGATTTGGAGTAATGAGTCTTTTCTCGGAATGTCTCTTTGGCTGCCATCGATCGTTACTCTTTTTAACAAGCCAGAGGCAAGATAGGTACCTTCTGCAGCCAGGGCCAAAACTAAGAATGAGATCAAGGTGCCTGCATCACTGATTTAGGAGAAGGACCCCTAAAAGTCCTGTTACCTCTTACAACAGCTGTGTCCTGAAGTCTGCCCCATTTCTGCAGCTACTGACCTGGTTAGGACTCCAATTAGGACCAGACCCAACCCAACTGTGCAACCTATATATAAGCCTTCTGTGTCATTCCAGAAACCTTGGTTTCAATCCATATAAGCTGTGATTATGGGAGCCTGTCAGACATTGCTGCTTGTGTCTGATACCATCTGGTAAATCTACCCAGTGGTGTTGTTAAATCAGCTGGGGGATTGCAGAGCACACTCACCTCAGTGATTCCTGGATGCAGCAGAGCAGAACGTGAGTCTTGCAGCTGGCCTGAAGGAAATCAGTGCATAATGTAGCTGCCATCTCTCTGCACTCAGCATCACCTCCCTCCCCTTCTTGCTGGCCTTTCCTTCTACCTGTAGGGCTTCTTGCTACCCATGCCCAGCCCACCAGCACACTGCCACACTGCTTTCCAGTCACCTCCGATCAGGAAAGGCTCCCGTGCTGAACTTTAAAAGGGGAATGTTGCTAATGAGACATCCTCCCAAAGAAGTTTCCTTCACGACACATCGCATGTCCTTCCTCCTGTAAGTGGAAAGCTTCGAGCTGAAAATCCACCTCTTATCTCATTTGGTCTTTGCACTCTCTGCCTGTATCTCTGTAGGAATTTAATACCAGGCCTTAAGCATTTTCTGATCATCTTGCTTGCAGGGTAAAGGATATCCTTGGCACTTTAAGGTGAAGTGGCCAGACACTTGGGCTTACCTCTGTAATGGAAGTTATTCTTAGATTTCCAATGAGCCGTTCACAAGACACGACGCTCCCTGGACTGCTCTGTTCCAAGCAGCAACTCCTACGGAGCTGTCGTAGCTTTCAGACAGATGCCATTGCACCAAGGACAAAGGACAACCAATCTAATCCTTACGTATTTATAGTATGTTCCCAAAAAGATATCGAGGAATTTATTCTGCCTCCTTGCTTCTAGAAAATCTTAACTGATCAGAGCAGCTTCTCAGAGATATACCAGCTGATCAGCCGGCCTCAGAAATACAGTGCCCTAGACACAGGGCCATTTCAGTGCTCATCCTCAACGCAGCTCCCCAGGTATTCAATTCAGGGTGTTGATAATCAGTTATCTTCCAAACCATGAGAAAATTAACTCCAAACCACCTCATCCCCAATACCCCGGTTCTTGTCTTAAACAATACACCGAGCAGTGCTGCAGGGAAGCTTTACAGTGATTCCATTTCAAAACTAAGTCATTCCCCCAAAAACACACATCTTAGGAAATACAGAAAGCCTGTGTGAAGGTCTAAAGGAGACAGCAGTCATATTATTTTACTCAATCCCATTTCTGTCTGAACACAGCTCAGAGAGCACAGCACCAGCCTCAATCTCACATGGCAGCGAGTGAGAGAGGGGATTGCCTCTGCTCTCTCTTTGGACAGCTTTGTGGCTGTAGAGCTGTACACAAGTACAGACAATTAGCAGTGTCTTTTACTTTTAGGAGGCACAGGAATAAAAAAAATAAAGACATCTATTAGAGGGTCATTAAGACCAACTTGGAAAGAGAGATAAAAAAAAAAAAAAGATTACATTGGGGCATTATTTTTGACAGTTTCCCTTTACATTTGTTCTTTGTCACTCCATACAAATCCCTGGTGTAGAGCCTCCCTGCTCTCCCATCCCCTTTTTCTGGCAGAACCTCGTACCCAGCACATGCACCACGATGCCACTACTCTGCAGCCAGGTGGGCCCTTCACCATTTCATGTCTGGAAACCTTTTCTCTTTGAGGATGCCAACATTTCAGTTTAAGACTTTGTTGTCAAATACATCAAATTCAGCTCTTGGGGGCAGCAACGAGAAAAGCAGCAATATGCACGCCTCAGTCCATGCAGTCCTCCCTCCGTTACCCACCTGTGTGCCAAGACAGCTCCCCCTCCCCAGCACCCTGCTTGCTGGGGACAGAGCCCTCCCGGCCCACCCTGGAAGTCCCAATTCCTACAGGTTTCAGATTCGATCGCTGCTCTGGCCCCACAGATGACCCCCTGTTACTGGGAGAGTCACACACCACGGCTCTCGTTCCACCCTCTCCCGTCGCTGCAATTTCACCGCGGCTGTTCCTCAGCCCGTTATATTCCTCTCCTCCGAGTAAAGTTACCCTACTGCTATTACATCAATACGGAGACCCTCTGACTTCTATATTACACTTACATTGTGGCTATTATTTGTATGTTTATGCTTTCCTGTGGGGATAGTTACCTGATACTATTATCTGTGTAGTTAGTTATATCTTCCTAAGGGTATACTTACTTCCCTGGCTGTATTTAAATCGTCTTCCGCGGCTGTAGTTACATTGTCAGATTCACATAAATAGTGCAGTTATGCCGTACAGTCAGCGGGCAACGCTTGCAGTGCTGCTATTATTTATACAGCTCTAGGATCCCACTGGTATAAATACCTCACTCACAGACTGAATTGCTTTGCTCCACGTATAAATAAGCAGTGGGAAGGTGGCTCTCCATTGCACGACGCCTCCATTGGAGTAATGAGCAGTGCAGCGACGGCAGAGAGCAGCAAAACAGACCCCGTGCACGCACCTCCACAAGGGAACGTTGGCTTTAGAGCTCCTCAGCTAACTCAAAATGTCATTATCCAGACAGAAAATTCCTCATTTCGGTATCATAATTCTCCAGGTGAACGGCGGTGCCTGCCTAAAGGGCTCGTACATCACGGCAACGCCTGGATGCCGAGTCTCGTAAGGCAAAACACGAAACATGGCCTAAGTAGGAACAACGAGTGTGGTGTGACAGCCAGCCAACACCACCCACAGGGCAGGGGAAAAAGAAACAGGGAACAGAAAACTAATTATTTGCTGCTGAAGGATGAGGAGTTTCAGTGCTGCTGAGCTAACGCTTCGTTAACAAAAATGATTATGTCGTGTAGCAAGTTAATGCGGAACAGATCAAATCAAAGGTCCATCTAGCTCAGCATCCCTTCTGAGACATCAGCCACACAACAGCGCACACGAAAATAATACCTCTAGGTACTGCCACAGGCAGAAAGCCATCAGCCCTTGCTCAGCCTCACGATCTCATCACCCAGCACACCTTCTCCGGGTCTTCCTCAGCAGGCTGCAAAGTCTCGGCCAAGTCACCAGCCTGTCCTGCCCTCGGTCCCTCTCCACTCTCCCTCCAGCCCAGCGTGTCCTCATATATCCACCCGGATCAGCATCTTCTCTGCAGGGCTATCAAGGTGGACATCTAGGGTGGGAGGACTGAGTCGGACTCCACCAGCAACCGCGATCCCATCATTTTCTGCAGGCATCAAATTCCTCTTGTCTACCACGGGAAAGATTATATTGAGCAACACCTGCTGCTCTGTCAGGAGTGGTTTCTGCTAATGCATATCACTGTCCCTTCTGAAAATGTTCAGATCCACGTGTGTCCTAGGAATTGGCAGAAGGGATTACTGTAGCAAGCACAGCCAGCATCTCTGCAGAGATTTGATAGTTTGACAGGGAAGCTCCTGCAGGAAGCAACTCAGTGAAAAAATACAGGAGTTCAACGTGACGGGGCTTAGGAGAGAGACGCTTTGACGTTCTGCTTAAAAATTAGGGTTTGGGGATTGCATCCTTGGAGCAGAAGGGGCAATGGGCACTCCACCAGGCTGTGAAAGCATTCACCACCCGTGGGGCACCAGCGAGGGCTTAAATATGATTCCTTACTCAAATGGTGGTGGGAGAAAATCCCCCACTGCTTATATGTGAGCAATGTAGGCACTAGCCAAACATTGACACACTTTCTCCTGGTGTCAGTGCATCTTCCTGCTGGGAGATCCCCGGGGACAGACACTGCACACTGGAGCAGGTGAGAGGTTTCAGCACGCAGGATTTCCCCCTTGTGACGCCTTCTGCCTACGTGAGATTTTCCACCAGAGGTTCTCAGAGCAAAGCAACAAATCTCTATAAAATTAAATAATGAAACTGTAAAATTAAATCTTCATAAAACAGGGGGCCTCAACAAACCTTCATCAAATTACAAAGAAGCCATAAATTATGATATACTTTAAATATAAAGTAAGACATCAGCACAAGTGATTAGTCCAGGCTCATCAGGTTTAACTCACAATTCAGATGATTTTTAGCTCCAGTATTTAATTTTAAGCACTAAATGGGGATTTTACTGTTTTACCAGCAGAAGAGAAATGTCTGACTTTCAAAGGAACAGGTTTAGTCTTCGTCTGTCGCACTGCACCCCCAAAATCTGACAGAGAAAGTCGAACTAAAAGAAAAAGCTGGACCAAAATTCCATCCACCACCCTTCCCTTTTTTTTTTTTTTTTTTTTCTTTTTTTTTTTAAGTGTTAAAACGTTCCCCTCTCTTCAGAGCTATCAGCCCATGCAGAAGTTCTGGAAGTATCACACAAAAATATCTTTCACAGCCAACCGAGCTGCGGCCACCAGGTACTGAGTCCTCAACTCTTTCAGGTCACAGCAGCTGAGGCCAGAAGGCACCATCCGATAACCGGTGACAGCCCTCGTCCAACCCAGCCCTTTACCTTTTGCCCAGTTATCTCTGTACTCAGCTCAGCAGTGCATAATCTGATGAAAAATAACTTCCAGGAAGGCATTCAGTTAGGCCTTGAAGGTAACCCCGCCGTATTCCTCACCTCCTTGGTCTCAGCGGTTATTTAAAGTTACTCTTCCAAACATTTATCTCCCTCCTGCTTTCGATTCCCCTGGCTCCATCTTCCAGCCATTAGTTCCTGTAAAGCGTTTCTCGGCCAGATTTGAGAGCTTTTTAACGTCCAGTATTTTCCCATAATAGAAGTATTTATTTATATACTGTAACTAAGCCACTGCAAAATCATTCTGATACTTGAACGGTACCCAACCATCTAGATGCTATTCTGTCGTTGGTAGAAAAGTTTGAAGCTCAGATGTTGCAAGGCATAAAAAATATAAAAATAAATGGCCTCGTCCTGCACATCGGCCACAGGCGAAGCTACTGGCCAACATAACCCATCTAAAACCAGGAACAGAAAATCTCTCCGTCTGTCTTACATGTTCATGACAAATGGCCAGACGAGAGATTTATCTATAGATAAGGAAGAGCTAGAAAGCCCTGAATCCTTCACACACAGTGACCTCTTCTTTCACAGAGGCAGATATGACATTCTCCTGTCCCAGCAGAAGACCCATCAGGTTGGTATCACTGAATACAAGCTGAACGGTGCCAGATTCCCCCATTTGGGATGGGAGGTGATGAAACCTCTGTCATACACAAAGGCTGAGTGTGGCTGCTGGGGGACAACAGGCCATGCAGCCTTTCGACCACCTTCTTTGGGGTCAGTGGATGACTCTGCACCAGCTGCAGAAACAGGATTAGAAATGCAATGCGAAACTTGGGGCCAACCACAGGTTCCTTTCTCTCCAACCCACATCTGCTTTTTGCTACCTGTATGCTTCAAAACAAGCCGAGAACAGAAACAGCTACACCCAGCCAAAATTAAGTCACTCGCCCTTTGCACCTATAGGTACCAAAGCCCTACAGCCTCCCAGGCCACGGAAAGAGAGCTGCAGACCCCTTGGCTTACCAGCAAATGAGGCTGGCCTGCCAGCCAAGTGTTTAACCTCCCTGACCATGCAGCAAGGCCTGCCCCAAGAGCCCAGTGTGGCTCTGAGCTTTGCAGCACCAGCAGGGCTCCCCTGGGAGCCCCCAGGTTGCCCCTTGCAGCGCCCATCACCCAGTGTCAGCCAGCTGCTGAAATCGCCTGCCCTGCACACAGTCCTGCTAAGTGGCTGATTTTGCACAAATTGAATTTGGCAAAGATGTAAAATGTCACAGAGTGAGATGCTGGGATAGCAGATTTAGCAAGATCAGGGAAATAAAGATCACTTTCCAGCTAACTGGGAAGAATTAAGCTTTGAGACCTGGATGCAATTTGAAGTGTATGATAATGCAAGCTAGTCAAAGCCTATTCCGACTGTAATACCGTGCTGTAACTGTTGAAGGTGTCCCATTAGAAAAAGAGAAATTGGCACTGTACAGGTCACTTTGTAATTGTTCTGGCAGCTCTAACACAGCTTGGCTTGCACAGCTTTCTCAGGTTTGTATGTGGCCTCTGCCAGCTCCAGCCCAAAGCCAGGCCTCTCGTTAGGACCGAGCATGTGAGTAAAACTGGAAAGACCCCCAGCCCTCCACACCAGCATGGAGATTTCCCATTTCTCCTTTGGGGAAGTTTTGTGCTTCCTTGGTTTTGGGCTGACCCCATGGGGTTCGCGGGCAGCGTGGTTCAGTGCTTCGGGCAGTGGGGAAACAATCAGGAATGTAACACAACCCCCTTGTTTTCTATAAAAAGTCCTTCATTTAACAGAAAAGAGCTGCCTGAGCAGTGGAAAGGGAGCTTCACAAATCATCTCAAGCCTGGAAGAACGAACATTCAGCTCTTCCAAAATGAAGCTCCCTCTGCAGAGCTCCAAAGGCAGGGACACGAGACCAATGCCACCGTGGGCCAGGCTCTGCAGCACGCAGGTCTTTTTGTGGATGGGACAGAAGTCCTGGACAAATCCCACAGCACACAGCTCTCCCAGGGTGTCAGAGAGCTCCTCATCTCAACCACAGCAGTTCAGCCACAACAGGTCAGTTCAAACACATGAAGGCTGTTGTTGGTCTGCTCCTTGCACAGCCATCGCCACCTCCGATGGTCCATGACAACGTGAGAACCGGGGTGTCACACGCGGTGACAGCGGGCAGCAGATGCTGACAAATAACCCAGAAAACAAACAAGCTCGGGGGAAGCTATCGTGAGATCCTTCCTACTGAAAACCTGGTGATTTGGGAAAAAAAAAAAAAAAAAAAGTGAACTGATTTTACGAATCCACTGAAAAGGGGTCTCTGGGTTTTGTGCAGTGCAGAGGAAGCAGTTCCTGGCTGCAGGACACGAATGTTCTTCCATACGAGATGCAGATGCCGCAGATAAGGCTGACATCTGCACTCCCGTGACGCCCGAGGCCATTCTGACATTGACTAAGATGGACTGACGGTGTCCCCCCCAGGCAGAAATTATTGCAGGCAACTTCTTCTGGATATTCATTGGTGCTGCCCGGCTCGGAGTGAACTCACGGCTTGTCTCTTGGCTTGCCTTTGTTTCTCTCTCTGTCGCTGACTGGACGTGCCTTTCCCCATGTGAGAGTTTATATTTGCGAGCTTCAGCTCTCAGTTTTGGGGGAAAAAAAAATCCCTACAAGCCTCTTAAAATTCATTCCTTTTGGATGAAACGCAGAACTCAGAAGACTGTCAGTGCTTAACCTGTCAAATTAAAAATCTGAGAGTATTCCCAGAGCGGCCAAGCCTCATGATTTCTCTGGGAATCTCACAACATTTGGTATTTCTTTTAAATAAGCAGTTCCTGAAGGCAAGTAATTACGTGAGAATCTCAGTTTTCATTTGTGAAAAAAAGCCACGCTTTTAAACTTCACAATTGCCAATGAAAATACTCTGAAAACATAAACTGACTGTTCCTTAAAGGCTAAGAAATCATAATTCACATCAAGGAGCCCAAATGTTTTATTTATCAAGAAAAATGATAATTCAACATCTAGACTCAGATTTTGAGGTTAGGGACAGCAAATGTGGATGAAGAGAATTAATTTGGGAGAATATCTCAGGACTAGAAAATGAAAGGGGAAGGAGGAGTCAAAGAGGGCTCCATTTTGCATGTGAGCGAACAGCCTCCAAAGCCTAATCTGAGCTATTTTCCCCAGCTCCAAAGGTAACAACAAACACAGGAGAAGATCGGGGAGACACAAGGCAGCGCAGAATGTCACCGAGGGCAGAGCAGAGGTGTCGAGACACACTGTGTGCCCCTTCCTCTGCTTTGGGGCCCAGTCTGGGATGAGGCTGAGCCTCTGCTGACTTTGGACATCGCCATCCTCTGGGTCCCCACTCTTGTTTTTCAAAAAGAGCCTGCCACGCTAGTCATCCAGAGGTCCTTATCCCTTCGGTAATTATCGGTCACAGTGTCCCAGCCGACATCCTCCAGTCCATTTTCACTAACAGCCAGAGGATAAAACATGTCAAAAGCTCTGAAACGATGTTGGTGCCTGCAGCCCTTTGGCTATGGACCCAGTGCCACCCAGGCTCATAAATCGCTGCCGTGCTTCTACAAATATTGCCTTTAAGTCAGGATTTATGGTGAGGTCCCAAGCACAGCAATAACCCTTAAAAACCATCCATTTCTTCCACACCACCTGCCATGGTCCCAGCGCTCGCCCCACGGATGGTGCCAACGCCGAATCAGCAGGAGGGAGCTCTTCAAGTGTCCGTCCTCTCCCAGTAACACAAGGAGGGTATTTTCAGCTTAAAAAGACACTACTGCAAGTGTGTAGGCTGCCACCCTGTCAGCCTGAAAAGAGCTCTCCAAGTAATGAATGAGTGCTGTTGTTCCTACCAAAACAGGGTATCCCTCATCCTGACAGCACACGTCTGACTTCCCCACGGCGACACAAGGCGCGGAGGCAGCCGTGCAGTGCAGAGCCATTTTGCAGTGGGGATGCTAAGGGGGTTATATCTTCATTTATTTAAGCAAACTCTGTTCCTTTATTGCTCATTTAATGCACAAATATTTCGCCATTACCCAGGCACATACACTTTATACCCCCCTGCTTTGCTCGTCACAAAAAAAAACAAGGCTTAGCTTTCCTGGCTCTTTTCACCCTGAAGAATTTGAAATCCACAACAGCTACAGAGCAGTAGAAGGAAAGCAGCTTCAGTAACTGCTTTTCAAGGTGAGAAGTTAAGGGCAAAATTAAGATACCAAGTGTCATTGAGCTCTGAGGCCCCTCTGCACTTGATCCATCTGGAATTAGCCAGAGGTGGCAGCAGCAGCATCTGCAAAGCAATCGAGATGCACCTCGCTTTCCCTAGGACCCAAAATCACACAATTTTCTGTAATGTCAAGGGCCAGCTTTCCGGGCAGTTGTTTGGAAGAATACTCACCAAACTATTACACAGTTGGCTGCCAGAAGTAAAGGAGATAAAAAATAAATGAGTAAAAGTTTCTCTGCAGGAGGGTGAGAGCACAGACCCCATCTCCTGCAAAAACTTGCCTGAAATGGAGATTTGCTGTCCCAGGTGGGAACTTGGTCAAGCCTCACATGGTCCCTGGATTAATGGCAGGAATGAGCCAAGGGAGCCTTCAAAAATTCCCCTGCAACCCTGCTGATTGTGCTGCTTTATCTTTTTTCACCTTCTGTGTTGGTCCTGATTGCCCTTCAGCAGACACCGTGACTGACAGGTGCGCTTCAGCTTCTCCTGCAGCCCTACCTGGGACCATGAAATTGTGAAAAAATTGCAAAGAGAATGATGCAATAAATACTCTTCTATCTGATCCACCACGGCTCTCATGTGGCAGCTGCTGCTTTCCAGGCTCCTCTTCGTCCTTCTGGCAAGAAAATGTTAAAGAAGCAACCTGGAAATTAAAGGCAGCCAAGAGAGACTTTGCACAGCTGGGAAGGAGACCACAGCAAACACAATCCCAAGCAAACCAGGCAGCAATAGTAGCACAGAAAATATAGCTATGTATCTCAGCTGGCTCTTCTGGGCTCCTCTGATCCCACTGTTTTGGTCCTTCAGCATCCACACCACCAGCAGCAGAGCAGGTGCCAGCACAGACTGGGGACAAGAGTGCCACCGTGGCCCCTTGGCGAGGGAATCCAACCCCCTGAGCACTCTTGTTTCTGAAAGAAATGGAAATGTGTCATCTGCCCTTCCTGCCTGGATGGCACCACGTTCGGAACATGAGGCCATTGTGTTTACTCAGCACCGTATGATTACAGGATTGCTCAGCCACGAGGTGGGTGGAGGGAGCCGGAGCACGGGGAGGAGAGGCAGGAGGCGGAATTACATTTGTTTTCACAATGCCTCTCGGACAGAAACTCATTAAGGTTTAACTCGCATCCCTCCGAGCAATCATAGCACATAAACGTAATGTAATATACAGCGCAAAGGAAGTTCTTTGGGGGAAAATAGCCTGGATGTAGTCCAAAGCGGGTGGCACCATGCCCACGGCTCCCGTGCAGCTCCTTCGCACAGGCCATGCTGCACCATCCTGCCCTGCTTCCAGGAGCAGATGTCGGGGCCTCGTCCCCAAAAAATCCCCATTTTGACCTTGCTCTTTGTCATTTCATACTGGCTGAGCAGACAGCCCTTTGCAGGCACAGAATAAAGGCTGGGGTGATGAAAGCAGGACCCCTCGCAGCAGTCAGGGTGCGAGGAGGAAAGGGGAGCCCAGGCAGAGCTGAAACACCGATATCATGTGTCACTCACCGCATCAGCAGCAAAACCTTCCTCTGACACAACTCTGCTTCCTATGTAAAAATCAGATGCCACGCAAGCTTGCCTGAGGCTCAGAGAGATGTGAACTTGTCAGGTGTGGAGGCAGGAGGGGGATTCTCACCTGGGTGGGTTTAGTTATTGCACAGGGAGAGGACGTCGGGGCGCGGGGAGGAGAGCAGGCGCCGGGAGCTCTGCCTGCCAAGCTGAACCTTGGGCATCTCAATCAAGCCAACAGCCCCCAGAAGTGCCGTTCTGCTTTCTTCCGACCTTGGAAGGAGCTGAGGTGTGAGGACACGTTCCTTTTTGACATTAAAGGAGCAGCCCCGGAGTACAGGTGCTCCATGCGGTGTTTTTTCCGTTCTTGCTGCTGAAACCCAGGGACAGCAAAACAAAACCTTGATGGGGAAGTAGGGTTTGTTTTGGCGGGTGGGTATTTTTTATTAATTTATTTATTCCTCCCTGACATTAAACCCAAGTCTTGCAGGGCACAATTTTAATAAATCCTTGTCTGCCTCTGGTGAAAAAGGACCTGGTGTTGGCAGGGATGGTCTCTTGGCCCTGCACAAGCTGAGCCCCAGATTAACTGATGATGGAAACCAGCACGTGTTTGTTCACCTCCCTCTTTCTCCCCTTCTAAGAGGGATTTTCTCTATCAGACCCCATGATATACTTTTAGGAACAAACCCGGAGATGTGGGGGCACTGCCGCAGTCAGGGACACCAGCAATGTGGGGCAGTCCCTCGCCTGCATCGCTGCAGGTTGGGTGCCAAGGTGTCTGTAAAACCACCCTGCCTGGCTGCCAAGGTATTTGTGAACCCACCCATCGTGCTGTGGGGGCAAAGCAAACAGCTTCCCCTACAAGAAAGTCTCGTGTTTTGTTTTTTTCTAGCTCTCTCCTAACCTCCACCTCCCCAGCTGCTGTTTAACCTGCTCCTTCTCCCCCTTCCACCACGGATGCTGCCAGAGCCCCTCATCCACCATCTGCACACCAGACCCGAGGTGCCTGTAAGATTACGGAGCCACAAGCTGGAGGCGATGAAAATCAGAGGCAGCTTCAAAATACAACTGGAAGATTTTGTTCTGAATGTGCTTATAGCAGCACTATTGAGCTCTAAAAGCACGCACACAAAGGCAGGCTTCATCATTTAGTGAATATAGATGCCTTAGCCACTGCTAAGTAAAAACATCAAAGGGTACCCTGAGAAGAGCAAACAATCTCTCTGCTCCTTCAGACTGCAGTGAGAGCTCCTTCCCAGCTCCTGCCCCGCCACCGAGAGCGGCTGCCACGACCACGGCAGCAAACATGAAAGTCACCGGGGAAACATCCTTAAAACTGCACCTTTACAAATAACGCCTCGCTCATTAACATAGGGCAGAATAAAACATCAGGAGCCGTTCATTTAATCCTCATTTATTATGGATGGAAAACCTGCGCCTTGTAGTACGAAGCTCCTTCATTCCTAGGGGCATTTCCCTTTTGTTGTACACACACACACACACACGCACCTTGCTCTAACAGAACAGTGGAGGCTCTTCAGCCCCCTCAGACAACATCACTGCTCGGAAGGGGAAGCTTCAAGCAGAGCTTTTCCTTTAACACAGCCACAGAAAAACAGCTTTCACCTTGCCGGTGCAGCCGATCAAGCCTTTCCAGCCACCTCATCGGCAGGATCTGCCGAAACGCAGCCCCACGAGGGGCTGGTGGCATGGAGCATCCCCGCTGGAGGGGCTCTCCCAGGATCACACACGACTTGTAAGCTGTGCACCGTGCTGAGCCTGGCCAGATGTGTTGAGGAGGGTTAGCTGGCAGGGCAGAGCACCTACATCCCCAGCCTGGGGGGCAGAATTAGGGGCTGTACGCAGATCACCTCCTGCTCCACCTCTGCCACGGAGCAAACAGACAGGAGAGGTCCTGCAGGCCCAGAGAGCAGACACCTCAACTGCTCGTTGCTCTGCTGAGCTTTCTGTACTTTGTTTCCTCTTAAATCTTCCCATTTTTGGCTTCTGACACTTGCTGTTTCTTCAACACTGCCTTTAAAGCATTTCAGCTTGTTGGACGGCACGAGGAAATGGGGAAACAATTACCTTCAGTTTTAAGGGAAAAGAACTCAACTACAGCAGTGCAAAAGCACTTGCTGGGCTCTGCACAAATTGTGGTGCCAGTTTGGCTCACATTTTCTTCTAATCTTTCATTTCAGGCAGCTGAACCTCACTGGCTTGGCCTCAAGCTCCTAGCAGAAGCAAGCTGGCCTCCTGCACAGCTAATACCTCTTCTCTCCCTTTCCTTCTCACCCTGAAGTAGAAAACTTCTGTCATTATCCTGAAATCAGCAGCACTGAAAAAAATAAATAAATAAGCAGCCTTTCAAGTCAGGCAGTCTGCTGCTATTCACGTCCTTCCATGAACTCAGCCTACTTCCACCTCTAATTTCCCACAAAGACTGCAACACGTGAACCGTGTGCTGACTTGGCAAACCCCAGGCTGAAACGGGAACGCTTCAGAATAAATTACCCTGAAAAAAACCAGGTAGACGAAGAATTCGAGGAACGACCTAGGAGAGTGAGAACTAACAGGCCTGCTACACCAGGATGCCGTGGTCCATAATTTAAAGCAGCACGATGCCCCACGAGCATCCCAGCACAGGGCTGTGCCAATTCTTCATTTACCAGGCTTTGGGGCTGCTTTCCCCGCGAGCGCTGCGTGTTGTACCCGCAGATCCTAAGTGCTGTCCCTGTAACACACAGGAGACAGATTCAACGGGAGGAGAAGAGCAAAAATGTAATCGGTTTGTTGGCAACAGCGAAACAAAAATCAATGTTGTACTATTCCCTCCCAGAGTGAAATGTATTACTTGCCGCTCTCCCGGTCTGTTCTCCCATTTCTGCTTGTTCCCCGTGAGCAACAATTACCAGCACATCAGCTCCTCAGTTAACAGCAGCCTTTAGAAAGCCAGCAGCCAAGGGGGGAGCGCAGGGTGCAGATCTTTCCACTCCTTTCTCTTGGTTCTGAGCTAACAAACAGATGACACGAGGAAAAGGCAGTGCCAGGTGCCTGCTCAGCTCCCCGGCTTTGGTCTTAACCCACGGAGACAAAAAAAGTGTTAGGGAAACAGAGCTGTCCTTGAATTGATTTGTGGTTAGCTTCTGAACAGGCTCCATTTTCCAGGCTCCTGGTTGAACTCTGAGTTGTCTGGAAGGAAGGAAAAATCTGCTCCCACAAACACTTAGCAGATGGCTTTCGATTTTTCCCAGGTGCTAAGCGCACACCGTACCCATTACAGTCTGCTCAAATCGTAGGAGTGCAGAGCTGGACCATAAATTCTGCCTCCCAGGTTCCTTCACATCTAGCTTAGTTATGCCTCGGCTTATTTTGTTGCAATATTGACCTTAAACAATAATTGAAGAAATAAATCAGTACGGCTCAGGAGCGCCTTTAATCTCATTCCTGTGCTTGGACCAAGCTGGACACCCCGAAGCTCTCCTTGGTGGGAGCAGCACCGCCTCGTTAGACGATGCTGGGAAAGAACCAGCTGAGAGGAACTTGCCCAAACCTCCTCTCCTAGTGCCACAGCAGGCTTGCTTTTTGCTCTACAAACTTGTGCTGCTGTTCCTTCAACTCCTGCAGAAACATCAATCAGCAGAGCTAGCGCGGGCTCAGTGGGAGCTTCGAGATGTTTTAGGAACACCAAGAGCTGAGAGTCTGGGGGAGTGGCAAGAAGGAGGGAGTGGGCAGGTTATAGATAGCTTGAGAGGAGTTTCTCTGCCTGGAGGGAGAGGATAAACAGCCACGAACACACCTGACTGCTGGCGTTTGACCCCACAGCAAGCTCATGCGGACATAGGACCCAAGCTGCTTCCCCAGGGAAATCCCTCACGCCGCCCCCTGAGAGATTCAGCAGGCACCAAGTGCCACCAAGGACTTAAGCGATGCTGCACCCGATCCATTTGCACAAGGCTGAAGTTTTTTCCTCCCCCATATCTTGATCTAAGGAACGAGCATCCGTGTGTACACGTACACGATGTACACGGCCGTAGCCACTACAGATGTGCAGGCACACGAGCTCTGCTCATCTCCGTCGCTCTCCGCAGCTTTGGGAACACATTCATCAGCACCACCCCGCTGCCATTAACGTGCATCTGGAGAGGCACACGGACAATTTAACAGAGCGGTGAAATGCCATAAAAATCCAGAACAGGAAGGAAAAAAAAAAAACACCACTTAAAAGTATTAAATAATAAAAAGTATTTGCTCCATTAGCAACATCATTACGACACTCGGAGAGCATACCTGGACACCTGCACGCCCATTACATTTTGCAGACACACAGCAAACGAAGGATTTCATCAGACATAGCCTGGCAAGTGCTGTTTCCCCAAACAAGCTAGTGTGTCCTGTGGGATCAGAAAGGCCTCCCTTGTCCTCACTGCAGGAAGCAGCACACTGATGCCCTCCATCCCACTTGTCCGCACAGATGGTGAGCCCTTAGGGCTCCAAAAAAAAAACAAAAAACTCCATGACATGCTCCTGTAGCACACAAACACCACTTGGGGTGGCCCCAGGAACATGCACAGGCAGACCCCGAGCCTGAGGCTGCAGGCAGCTCGTACTGAGCTGGGTCACACTGAGCAGCCTGACCCTTTTTGGGCACATAGAGCCGGTCCTAGTCCATAAACATCTTCCCTCTGCAACCTGAAACCAAGATCGGTTTCAGAAGGTTGGCTCAAATCAAATCAGACTCATTTTCGAGACAGTTGCTGGCAGAGGGAAGCAATCAGCTTTGATTTCCAGCAGGGAGAGAAGCGCGTTCCTCCCCCCGCACCGTTACCTGCAGCTACTCTGCCAACAGACCCAGAGCGGCCACTCGTTAGGATACACGGGCTGTTTGCTATGCAATTTACTGCTGCTTTCCTTTTCTTTCCTCCTACTCTTCCTAATGTTCCAAAATCAGCCACCTAGGCTAGGAACACAAGTTGCAGAAAGAATCCTCGGGACTTGCTGCTGAACTCATTTCAGTTGTGGTTTTTTTTTTTTTAAATGCCATCCAAAATGCGTGGTGCATTAGATTTGAACTAGCAACTAAAATGACGTCCTCTAACAATGTCTGCAGATACAACAAGACAGAGACCAAGGCTGGGCTTTGGAGCTGAAGAACCTCAGCACTTCTCCTCTGAGCTGCTCGTGAGTCCCAGGACAGGAGTTACCTGAACTTGTGGGCACCTCTTTCAAAGCCGCCTCGTTATCCTAGAGCACAAATCTGACTGGGAACTCTTAGGACTACGTCCTCTCACGTCACTGTACCAAAACCAGAGAAACTGAGACAGGCACAAATTAAAGATTTGTTCAGCATGGTCTGAAGTGAACAGGATAAATGCCCTCAGATGCATCTCATCTGCTTGTCTGCAGCTGAAAGGCAGCAGCCACACCACCTACCTCCATGCACACAAAGGGTTTTTTCCACTGGCGTTTGTTTGTACCTTTTTTATGATGTACATCTCTGCATATCCTGATACCTGCTGTTGCTTTGCAAAGGCACAGAGCTTTGTATGATTTGAGCTTTTGACGTGTAAAAATAATCGGACGTTGACAAATTATTTGCCTCTGCCCCCTGCCAGGCAGCTCCCATCACACCCAGCCGGGCTTGCAGAGTGACCGTGTTGCTCCCCCTGTTCCCAAATTACCTGGAGCATGAAAGCTGACATCAGCCAAGACCAAACCCTCCTTTGATGCCGATTTCTGACCCAATTTGCACGGAAATAAGACACTTTCACTGTATTCTTCTGGCTTCCATCAGAGGTTGGCGTGGCCATCTACAGGTGCCTGCGCTGGCTGTTGCTTCCCAGCCACTGAGTGGCAATCCCAGAGCAAAGTTTACACTAATTCAGTAATCACCCTGTATTTATTGAAAGGCTTCTAATCCTGCAAGCAAAGACATTCAAGAGGCTTAAGGAAGGGAAAAGCTGCTGACAGGAGGGCATGCAAAGAGTCACTCATAATGGCATCTTAAGTGGGTCTGTAATCAACGGGAGACACATGGCACGGGGAGTCAGATTAAACGCGGCCGTCTTGCTAAAACGATTTGAACTGTGATGTGGGCATGAAAACGAGGAAGGCGAATAAAAGCCTGTTAAAAAGGGGGATAAAGAGGGAGACAGGTCTGCGTTATGATTTTATTCAGGTCACCCATGTACGTTTCAAGGCTGAGAGTCAAGCTGTCGGTTTTCTGGAGGTTCTTCAAATGCTTTGACTAAATGGGAATTTTCTTGTCATCTGCCAACGCGTCTCTGTTTCGCTCCCTGCCTCTCACATGAGCTCTGTAGGTTTTCATGCGTATAGATGCATCTGTGCCAGTGCACATGCCCAAGCACACGTTCACACAGAGGTATCCATGTATTCTTGGCATACAGCACAGTTACTTCTACCAAAAAAAAAAAAAAAAAAAAAGTATTTTGAGCACAAAGTAGCTGCAGACCACGGCCTGGAAATGCACTTTTCCCTCTCTGTCCTATCAAGGTGCCTTACATTTGATATCATGAAATCACAAGACATCGTTGCCTCTAGAGCTGACAAGAGAGCAGCCTTCACAGTCCATTTAACCTCTCTGTTCGAACAGCAAATCAATTTTTTGTGATGCAGACGTCTGTCCCAGTAGGGACTAAACCAACACTCACCAAATTATTCTTCGCAGATTACAGCGGAGCTATCAGATGGTGAAGACTTCTCTCCCGGTGACTCAGGCTTTGTTCGAGTCACTGATGGAAAGATGAAAGCCTTCCCACTTCACGAGACAAAAATGAGAAAATCGTCCCCTTGTGAAGAGCAGAGCACACACACACACACACACACACACACACAGATCTCTCTGCTGGTTCCCAGGGCACACACCACGCGTGTGAACTGGCTGCGAGCTGCACACGCACATCACTCCTCAGGTTGCTCCTAGCAGGAGTAAACCCATGGGAGGTTTATTCAGGTTTACAGAGCTCAGCATAGAGCAGAATTGGTGTAGCCTTGCTGCACTGCACCTGCAGGATGAAAACCAAAGCAATGATTTTTTTTAATACCCTGGGGGCAGAGAGCACCTACAGGTGGTGGCTGAGCTGGGATGAAGGCTCATTTGGCAGAGCCTTAAGCAGCAAGAACTATTTCAGCCCCCTAAGGAAACACACCCAGAGTAATGCACTATATTGCTCAAGGCCACGGAGCTGTGAGTTATCGGTATTACACCTTGTAAGCCGCCAAATCCCAGAGGCCACGGCCTTATCGTACAAGCACACACCACCAGCAGACAGTTTTCACACCCAGGTTGGTGCCAGCTAATTCTGGTGCTGAGCTCGGGGCGGAATCTGAGCAGACAAGTTCACAAAGTGCAGGGTGAACGGCAGCACGAGGGGCCCTAAGCTGCACCGCATCCACGGCCGGGTCCCCTCGCTCAGAGCAATGCAAAACTTTGTGCTTAAATTTGGGGGAAGGCAGGAGAAATGAAACTAAGAAAACGTGCCCTGGTGAAACTTGTATGATGTCTTAATTTGAAATTAAGGTGCCATAAAGTGTGATCTGAACTTATTCAAGGGAAGCAGAGGGGGAAAAAGGAAGACAGAGAATCGTAGCCAGAGATTTCCATAATGCAACCTAAGATTAGGGCAATATCCCTAACAACAAACCCAACCAGCCTGCAGTGACCACCTTTTCTTCCCAGGCCCTAGAGGTCACCCAAGAAAGCAGGCTGGATGTTCCCAGCTCATCAGACACAGCCCAGGTGAACAGGAAGGGCTGCTCAGACACCGGCTGCATTTACATCCTGCGTGTTCCTGATAGGATTTTGAAATGACAAAAGGGAGAGCACGATGGAGAGAGGGTTTTCAGGCTTGAACATAAGAAGAGGGGAGAGGCTCAGGCCAGTATTTCCCAAGCCAGTGCTGACCCCTACCCAGCAGTGGAAGCACCTCCAGCCCTCTCCCAGTCCCTGCTCTGCCTCCCAGTCAGGAATTACTCAAATCACTCCATGTGCAGCGATGGGAGGAGATCATTCTGCAGTTGTGAGCCAAAGGGAGCTGCTCTGTCTGCTTGCGGAGGAGATAACGGGTAATCTACAAACAAATGTCTGCATTAGTATGTGCCCCAAATTTTTAACTCATGTCTTACTTCTGAAGCTGGTTTTCTTGCGTTTCTCTAGCACACCCCTTATCTCCCTAGTCTCTGCAGCACCACCTCCCTCCACCTCACAATCTGAAATTAATTTCTCCTACAGGGTTCCCACGAGACAAGGGAGCTGCTAGTTGTCATCCACACGTTGCAGACAGGTAACACACACAGAGGCTAAGACCTGGGTTCAGCCTTACAACTTCCCACATCTTACATTTCTTACAGACTACATCCCCAGAGACGTAGATCCAGCCAGGAGCAGCCTCTGGATGCAAAATCTCAGTTGGGGCTGAGGCTTCTTTGGTGATTTATTCAAGGTCAGAGAGAACTTGTGAAAAGGGAGAAAATTAAACCAAAATCTCTTAAATCCCAAGCAAGCAACGGTGCATCTTTAACGAGACAGCAATCATTAGAGTGCTCCTGCCTCATGACAGCACTAACAGAGCCTGGACCCAGCCTGATCCTCCGTTATCACCCCGAAATGAAACATGCTCTGGTGTTAAACACTGCGTTACACCACTTCCCACAGCCGTGCCGGGACTAATACATGCTGTAAGTGGTTTCATAGTTTGAGGTGATGTGAATTGTGCCCAGGGTCGGTCTTACCTACAAAGGGGACGTGGAGCAGAGCACACCAACCCCAACTTACCCAGGCAAACCCATGGTGAACCAGCAGATCAGAGCTTTCATCCCCAAGAGGGCTCAGTGGAGACTGGTCAATAGCACCAGGACCGCTCAGCCACGCTCTGCCATTTGTCAGCCAGCACACGTACACTTTCCAAGGCTAGTTTATTCTGCCTTTTTTTCCTCTTAATTTAAGCTTTGGCAATTGATTTAATAATAGAAATGTTAGTACCAGCTAATGCAGCATAAGAAAACGTTTGGGACCAGGACTTCATTGGTAGGCAGAGAACAAGTATGGACAGGAGCTGAAACGCGTCCCTTTGGTATCTAGAAGTGATTAGTCTGTCATTGGGAAGGCAGAACAGATGTTTTCACCATCTCTTGATAGAAAATGTTATAGACTCACTCAAACATCAAAGGTCTAGGTCAAACGAGATAATTACAGTAAATCACTCAGTCCTGGAAAGCTACAGATCCCCCCAAACCTCTTCCGTAGACTTTTTTCCTCTCCCAGAAGTTTAAGTATCTCAAAGGTGCTCTTCAAAGACCACAGCATCTGTTTTGTGCTGAAAGACTGGGGACAGGATTTGCTGAGACAGCCTTCAGCTAAGGGTAGTGCTTGCTTTATTTTTTTGCTCCAGTTTCCCATCATACACACTTGGGTTTAAAAAAAAATAGGTTTAAGGAAAACAAAAATTACATTGATACTCTCAACACTGGATGTGAAACACCTCCCTCCAGTGGAGAGATTGAGGCTTGCTCAATTTATTTGTTTTTTATGTGTCATATACCCTCTCCTGCTATTTTAGCTCCAATAGCACATGCTTGTTTGCCTGGGGAAGATCTGTGCTGTAAGAAGGAACTGCGAAGTGAGTGCCCTACTATTGAAAGGGCAAAGTGGTCACAAGTTTATTTCACAAATGAGAAAGCTAAAATAAAAAGCTACCTAAACAACCCAAGAACTTCATTGCCTCTTCACTGTAGTAGATGAAGTAACTCCAACAAGCGCCTTCTGATCTGTGCTGGCATGTGAGAACAAGCTGTTTGCACATTTTCAAGATGAAAACTGAGCACGTCTTTTCAAAAGGTCCAGAACTATTAAATATTTCAATTTGGCCTTTCTCCTCCTAAGGAGGAAATTCTCCTTCAGGCATGGAAGGGCAGATGCCAGAGCACTCCAGCAGACTTCTCCTGCAGCGTCTTTACCCCGTGCAAAGGTTGTGAGCTCTCCACAAGGAGTCTCTGTTCACGCTTACTCCCAAGAAAACAGCCAGTTCAGAAAACTCGAGCAGCCAGCCCTAACGTTAAAAACTGCTCAGTCCTTACACTGAAGGGCCAAATAGCTAAAATGTTGGAAGTGGGGAGAAATTAAACAACAGCTCATCTTACGATGACTTTTTTCCCAAGACCATTGCTGCTGTCAAGCCAAATGGCAAGAACCTTTCTGGAAGGTGTCGACATCACCTGACATGAAAATGGGTCAGGCCTTCAGTGGAGTCTATGGAAATAAGATTCCAGCTAATGTTAAATGCATCAGCTCCTCTGGGGTTCCACGATCATGAATAAATGCATCAGTCCTACACATGGTCTATGAAACATGGATCTAGACCGACATACAGGTGTTCCTATCGCTTTCAGAGAAGTCTGCAAGCAGAGAAACCTTCCTCCTCCATCACTTTGAATTCTAAAGGTCACTGGGGCCCCTTCATATCGTTATGCCCATGCCCCCAGTGCATCACACCATCAGCTCGAGTGCTTTGCCTGCCAATTGCTCCCCAGGGGTTCCTATGGAAATGCATTCTCCATCGCAGAAGCAGTCACAGGCTCTTCCCCCACTGATTATTCTTCTTGATAGCCTTCCTGGCAGTTGGTAGCATCCTGATTACTGTCAGAGCAACTGGTACAGAAACACGGGATTTATTATGGCTTCAGGTGGGAACGAAAGACAAACTGTTACTTGGGATCTGCTTCTCGTACGGTCTGACTAAATTCAGCCTGGCAACCCATGGAGGAAAGGCTAGAGATCTCATTACCAGCACCTTGGGCTAACGAGGCCCGCTGCTCCTCAGTCAAATAATGAGCCTTTGCAGTTTATTTTAAATCAGCATTAAGCACGCTTTGAAGTTTCCCAAATTTTGTGCTTTCTTTTCATGGTGACCAGATCTGGTTTAAAAAAAAAAAAAAAAAAAAATCAGACAAAAATGGGGCTGAACGGAAAAGCTCAGCAGAGGTTACAATAGCTCAGTGACCACCACCAAGTTCAGAGGAGGAACAGAAAATGCAGGGCTGTCCCTACAAAGTAAGAGGGTAACAGTCTCCTTTCTCACTAAAACGTGGTCCATTCCCAGCTGCTGTTTTCCCCAGTGCCCCTGGGGAAATGGCTTGAGTATTCCTCACCGGATGGTGCTGTGTTGGCAGCCCGTGTCCCTGTCACCTCTCCTGAGCACTACACGCTGGGTCTGGTGCCCAGGAGGAGGTACAGGCACTACCACAAGAGTCAGCACAGCTTGGGCTGGACTTTCCTCGCCCCACGAAGCCACCTGGCCTGCAGCTTGTCCACTGCCTGGGACTGATCCATGTTTAGAGAAAGAGGAAATGCAAGAAGAGCATTGAGACCTTGTTCAAAAGGAACAACACAAACCCCAAAACCAATATTGAGAAACCAAATGTCCATCGTCTGAAGGAAATGTGCTCTGGGAAGGAGACATCTGTGGCACCAGCCTTGAACGTCTTGCCTGGTGTGGGTTTGTCCCCCAGCCCCACCTTTATTTCAAGGGGGATTTTTCATTCAGCACAGCTTTTAAGCAAAGGTGCTCTGTGCAATCTGCCCTTTGCTTGTACAAACTAACAGAGCATTTGTGTGCTTGACATTTCACGTGGCATTACTACCGTAGTCCCCTTTCCCAGCGACAAAGTCGAAAGGGCAATCGATGCAGGCGAGGAGCAGGAAGCGTTGTTCCGATGGTTTAGGCCTTCCAGCTGCCAAAACGTGCGTCGCTGAGTAAAATGATTGCAAATTAAGCCAAACTAATGAACTGCTAGAAGAATGAACTTACATCTCTGCTGCCCACATCCTTGAGTTCTAAAAAATCTCCTGGCTGAGTCAGAAAAGCGACCAAACTCATCCCAATTAATAATCTCTCTGAAACAACGTGAATGGCGCAGGTGCCCTGTGCGCCACAAGTGAAGGCACCCAGAGAACATACAGCACCATCTGGAACAGAAACCCCACAAATAAAGATGTAAAGAAAGATAACAGAGCATGAACCACCGCTCACAGAAGTCAGTGTGAGTTTCTCCAGAGATTTCTGAGGGCTTTTAATGGAGCACCAAACGATGAAGTTTAGTTACAGGTGTGACCTCTAAGAAAAATTAAGCAAAGAAAATCTGAACATCTCCCATAAGTTTTTTTATGGCCACACAGAGGAAAGCAGGGCTGGGACAAAAGACGTGTTTGTTTCAGTGACTGATGATCTAACACACCATGAAATTCGGCTTGTTTTGAGCTACAGTTGCCACGTCCAGCTCTCACCACATCTCCCACCCGGTACCCACCACACCTGGTGAGACATCACCACCATAGAAACCCAAACCCAAACTCCAACAGCTTTAGCACTCCTTATTTTTTTCTGTCCTAATGATTCTCTCATCCTATTTGCTCCATTTAAAGTCTCAACGTGATTTTTCCTGAGCTGACAGCATGCAAAAAGCTCGGGCTGCTACTGGAGGCGGGGGGAGGGAAATCAAACAACTTCCTTTCTGCTTCATGCATCATTGCCGACCATTATGCTTAAAAAAAAATCAGAGCCACACTAGCTTTGGCATTGATGATATATGCAGCAGAAGAGGAGCCAACCTACTCTTCCTTATTTCCGAGACACCAGCCCCACGGCACTGATGAGCCTGGATAACAAGGCCTGTAATTCCGCCTCAAACGCCAGCTCAATCTTTGAAGTTCAAAACCAGCTTAGGGGATTGGCTCTCTTTTCTCGTCGAGCTGTGCTTCCTCTTTCTCTGCATTCCCTGGGACCATCTAGGAAAGGAAATGCAGATTTACCGTGCACAATCTCCCTGGCTAATCCTTTACTGCTCATCAGGATGGGTTTTCCACTCCACTTTTCCTCCCTGGCCACCAAGACTCTGAAGCAACCACGCACACAACGGCGGCTCTGCCACGTGGCACTGCGGGGCTGGTAGGAGAGGTCAGAGAAGAGCGATGTTCCGTGGCTGTGGGTTGAACATCACACAAAAAAAAATCAATAATGTGGAACTGAAATGACCAAATCCTCCTGGCAGAGCTAAATAAAATAACAGCTCGGAGCTCGCATGCTTCACCCATCTCCAAAGAGCATGGCAGAGCCCAGACATCTTTGTGCTGGGGGCAGCACACGGAGACGCAAGGTCCCTCGCCGCTGGAGCAGGTCAGTCCTCTGTTAAAATCAAACATTGTCCAGCAAGGACCCTTCAGGAGCCACAGCAGGTTGTGATGTGGCACGTCTCAGGCCACCCGACGAAGTGGGCAACGAGAACAGCCCTTACCTGAAGGGTAACGGGGAGAAAGTCGCAAAGCACAGCACCAATTCCAGCCCGCAGCAAAACGGTGGCAGCGACAGAGCTCTTAGCAAGCTCCTTCTCCTGGCAGGGAAGCAAACGCAGACCCCCTTGGGAGAAAAGGGGATAAAATCGTCTAGAGATTGAGGAGCAAATGGACAAAACGCCCCTTTCCTTTCTTTGGGAAGCCAGTGATTGCAGCTTCAGGATATGGAAATACAAACTGGCTATTAAAGGAAAAGGCAGTAATGGCCAGATGACAATTTGCCACAGTTTCCAGAGCCTGCAGGGAGGATGATGTTTTGTGTTAGGTGATGCACAAGAACAAGGAGACGATGACAGAGGCAGAAAAAATATCACCCAGCTCTTCAGCTATCCTGGAGCTTCAGTGCAAGAGTCAAAGCAATTATTTCCACAGCTTCACAAACCTTTGCACCTCTCTGTTAATGTGTCAGACTTTGTTACGTTAATTGTACCTTATTCTGCCCTGGGGAACAAAAAATAGTCATTTGTTTAGAGAATAAACAAGAATACACTTCCATTTCCCTCTTTTGCTCCTCATCCTTCTGTTCTGCCGCCTGCGTTTTATTCTCTGAGCAAATGTGCTCCTGCAGCGACATCCCCTACTCCATATGCCCTCTTCCCTCCAGAGACCCCGCAGCAGCAGGGCAAGATCCATTATCTTCACAAGTACCCTGGAGTTTTATGGGAGATGATGCCAAAACACTCTACAAGGAGAAACAAAACTCTTATCCTTCATGGGGAAGTGACGCACAAGACAACTGACCGACCTGTCCACGGTCACCCTGCTGTCACCACGCTGTGTGGGGATATAAGGTGGATATAAGGTGGATATAAGGTGGATATAAGGGCCAGAGAACCTGTGCGCTGGCTTTGTACATTTTAAAGTGTATCAGCCCTTGACCCCTTTCCAGCCCCTTTTCCTTCCATTCTCTGCTTTCAGCCCCGAGCAGCCTGGACGGGCCACAGACACAGGCTGGAGCTGTAACAAAAATCCATTCTCGCCTTCCTGCACACCCTTGTTTCTTCTGCAGAGTCCTCTCTTATCGCTCCTGCCCCTCTTGCCCTCAGGTACAGCCCTGCTCTGTGCAGGATATTCCCTGTATTTGTGGTCTGAGCCATCCCCTTCCTTCTCCCTGCCCTTCCCTCGAGCCCAAGCCTTTTTCTCAGTACCAGCTCTAACGCCAGAGCTTTACAGGTGTGAATGCTCAGGCGAGAGCAAATTTTACACTCAGCTACTCAAATATTTGCAGGCTACAGACGTGTGGCCGTACAGCTATCCATCTGCAAACACCACGCTCAACACGGACGGGGAAGGCGCAGCACCACCAGCTGACGGACACGGCACAACGGGAACCACCAACAGCTTCCAGGAGCTGCTCAATTAAAATCTTCAGGCCAGGAATTGCAGACTGACAAAGGTTTGCTGTGAAGTGTGAGCACTGAATAAATATGTGAGTTTTGCAATTTCTTTGTACAGAAAAAAAAAAAAAAAAAAGAAAAAAAAAAGAAAGAAAGAAAGAAGAAGGAAGGAAAACACACAGAAAGAAAACGCACAGAATAAATTTTGTGTTACAATTCTTTTCTCCTTTTTCCCTCCCACATCTTCTCTTCTCTTCTCTCCTCTCCCTTGTTGAGATCCATAATTTGTGGGTTTGGTCCCTCCACCCTTCCAGAGTTCTCCCAGAGTCCTGAAATGAGTTTCTTGCTGAGTTCCTACAGCACAATTTCAGTTAAAGAATGTCACAGAGATTGAACTGAGCCATCTGGATTCTAAGAGAAAAAGAAAATGATTTCTTTTATGCTTCTGCCTATGGTTCGCGGGTCGCCAAATTGAGATTATTGAGGCACAAAAGCATTTAGGGATTTGTTATTTTTAGAAGCCGACGCAGAGATTTCTTTTTTTAGGATAATTAACAAGCTAATATTAAAACAAACAAACAAAAGGAAGAGCAGAAGTCCAGCTGCAACTTCAATACAGACGGAGACGTTCCTCCAAGAGGAAACATCCATGCCCAGAGGATGTCCCCAGCATCCTTCACTCTTGCTCCACAACCATTGTCACCCACCGATTCCCCAACACCACCTCTGGCTGCTCCCATGTCCAGTCACAAGACCAGGCCTTTAAAAACCAGAACCAGTGTCCAAAACCAGGACAGTCACCGTGCTTCGGCTCAGTCGGAGCAGGAAGGAGGCCCGTTGGAGCCGCTGCATCACCAGTGCAGAGGAAGTGGAAAAGCCACTGCTGGGATTAACAAACCCATCTCCCACAGCACCCACGCTTTCCTCGAGGGCACCCACGAACGACTGCCCGCACCCAGCCCCACACCAGCCCCCTGTGCAAGACCAGGGCTCGCCTTGGGCTTGGACACTGCAGCTGGATGCAGACGTTTGATGCACTGGAAAGCTTCACGCTCTGCAACAGAGCCAGAAGTGAGAGCGAAGGGTGGACACGTGGCCCTGCTCAGAGCCCCTCCTGGATGTGATCACAGCTGTCAGGAAGCATCAGAGCAGGAGGGCAGCGAGGCCAGGGGCATCCCAACGCTCCCCTCCGTGCAGGGAGCCCCGGCAGGATGCGAGGCTGCGGCTTGGAGATGTTCGGCCACGGATCCAGTACCTGGCAAGTCGCTCTCACAAGGAGAAATCCCAACTCACGAGCCAAATAGAGGAAAGGAGGGAAAAAAGGCACGGAAGAGGAAGAGGCAGAGCACAAAGGCAACCCGTTATCAGCGTTACTGAGCAATGCCCTCAAACAGAACAAGGATGGTAAAAAACTGCAACGGCTACCTCCACTGTCATAAACCAGGGCAGTGATGCTCTGCAGCGGTATAAACCACTGCTCTTTGAAGGGGTTTTCAGCTCTTGCATGAGAAGAAGCATTTTTGTAAGCGCAAAACAGCAAAATGTGCCTCTACAGTGACAATCTGCAGGGAAGACACACGGAGATTTGCATGCACACACGTGAAGGCAGCGTGCAGGAACACCTGGGGACAGATCGCAACCCTGTCAGGAAACCCAAGGTTTGCAGATACAGAAAATGGGAGGGAAATAAAACTGGAATCCGGCCCAGAAAGGACACAGCATTCAGCTGAACAGAACAAGACAGACAGACACGTTCAACCTATTTGGAAAAAATACAAAACAGCATTTCAAAGGTAAGGATGTCTCCTTACACATTTCTAGAGGCTGGAAGTTCTGCTGAATGGCGCTAGCAAAGTCTCCACGCAGCATCAGAGCTCGAAAACCTTCAGCAGAGATCAGCGATGGGAAAGGTATTTAGTAGAACTCCAAATGTTCTAACAGTGCTTTGAAAAGCATTGACTTTCTTACAGCTCTGTGAAAATACTCACGGCCAGTCAAGCTCACACGCTTCAATTAGCACTTTGTTCACTCCTTAATGACTGATAAATAGTAATTAATGAGTTCCACTCCATGTATTTCCTCCTACCACTCTCATCATTATTATTTATACGTTATGCCCATTAAAGGCAGCTAACGGAGCGCTTGTAAAGCACATCCCCTCTTCAACAGATAGCGGGGAAGTGATAAAACATAAATATGTGTTAGCGCCCTAATGGAAACGGATGACAGCGATGCTCACAGCCGAGGAGAGGCTGTGCTTCAGAGGGGGCCACACAAACCAGATCGTGGCTGCTGTGTGCATGTGTGATGTGGTTTTGTGCTCCCAGGCTGAGCCAACGTGTGCCGAAATGGCGCTGAGCTGTTACGGCGCTTTGAGGAGCAAAGCTGAGCATCCATAAATCTGCTCCTTAGCTGCACTTGCTCGAGTCCCGGAGCACAGGATGGGTCAGGCGGCGTTAATTTGGTGATGCTGTCAGACACAAGCCAGCCGGGACTGCCTGGACGAAATGGAGACTTCCCAAGCAGCAGTGTTAAATAAACACAGCACCCAAGAGAGAAGGGAATTTAACCCCGCAGTATGCACGGGCTCCTGTCCTGGAGGATGCTCGCTGTGAGTGAAGTCGCAGGCAGATGTTCCCAGAGGTCAGGAAGGATTTTACCCAAAAAGTGGGAAGGTAAGTGGGCTGGGATCTATTTTTTGCTCTGCAAACACCCTGCTGGTGTGACTGCCACCTCTGGTTCCCATCCCAATGGCACAAACCACAAAACTCACGTGGAAACGTTTCCACTAGAGGAGACCACCCCCTGACTTCAGTGCCACCCATCTCACACCTTTCAGGTCAAAAAAGTCACGCTGAATATTTGCAAAATACAAAAACTTTAGCATAAAGCATGAAGATTAGAAGAGGTATTTGTCATGTTAGCAAGACAGTTTAGCAAGAGCCAAGATACACGAATACTCACACTGCTAATCAAAAGTGAACGGCCGGATCCCAGCAGCTGAGGAATGGATTTGGGTACATTTACGTCCCCCCCACACACAGCAGGTTCGAACACAGCCAGCAACCTGCCCAGAGATCAGAGAACACCATCCACTCCTGGAGGAAATTTCTAATCGCAGCTGCTATTAAGACATCCCTAAGCTGGCACCTTTCAGAAGCAATAAATTCATGTGCAAATTGCATAATGGGGAAAGATTAAATGAACGGAGACAGAGAAAGAGAAGTCAATGTGAGAAGGGCTGCAGTCAAAGTTTTTAGAAAATCCCAATAAATAACGATCTCGTGTCTCAGTTTTAACATCACCCTGGCAGCAACACACCTCTGGGCACTGAGGCACCCTCCTGGTGCTAACCTGTGTTTCCTTTGCTCCCCTGGCCCAAGACAAAGTCCCCAGGTCACACAAAATATTAGACAAAGGATAACCAAAGCACAACCCAGCTCTGCTGCTCTGCTGGAGCAGGACACGAGGAGCAGCCCAGCAGGATGCTCCTAAAACCAAATCAAACCTTTTCATATTCTTGAAACAGCTACTTGCTTTTACTCTTTGTTTTGCCCACATCTCAAACGTGGCCAAAATCCAAGTGCCATCTTCACAATTTGGTGAGTGCATCTGCACCACCTGCTCCTCTGCGCCCAGCTCCCTGTCTACAAGAAGGGATTTGGAAGCAAGACAGGTGGGATCTGTCCTTTAAGGGTGCCATTTCCCTGCCCCCTAATAATGATAACCATGCCCTTGGTGCACAGGGTAAGGCTGGCACCTAGCGGCAAACTGGAAGCCTGCAATTAATTCTCTCCATCAAGAAGACAGCAAAACCAAATGCCATCCCCATCCTTCCCTTCTCCCTGCTGACCTGCACGTGGAAAAGACAGTAAGGTCTTCTGGCGTTAATTCTGCAAAGAAAACTGATCTACCAATACTGTCTAGTCTTAAAAATGTAGATTCATCTTTGAGACCAAAAGGCATCCCTCCTTCAGCTGGGGACAAGGACAGATCTTCCAGGTGCCCCTTGGAGAAGGACGGGTGCCACACACAGGTGCCACTGTTTTCCAGCCCCTTGCACAAGCAAATTGACCCTGCCTTCAGTACAGGGACACAAAGATGCAGTTCAGTGCCCCCTATTTTACAGGCAGCTCTGTCTGGAAGCACCCCCAAAATCATCCCCCTGACCCTTCCAGGTCACACGGTGGTTATGACACCAGCGGTCTGCAGGTGTTAGGAATGGCAGGAAGCACATCGCAGGATATCTGACTTCTATTGTTATTATTTTACAACTTATAAGCCCCAGAGAGCATCTGTGAGACCCAGGAGCAGGTCTGATAGCCCAGACACCTCCTAACTCTGGCCCTTGGCAGGATGTGGAAGACCTGGCCTGAGAATCCAGAGGGAAGAACCCAAAGGACAAATGATATATTCAGACCCTGAGGGGTCAAAATCCGCAGGGGAAGCATCAGAGCAGGCAGCTCCACTGAAGCATGACACCAAAGAGAAGCACCGAGGCCACACACTGCCCAGGGCTCATTTTGGTGCCTTCAGAGGGGTTTCATCTCAGTGACTGCAGAAGCGATTCCCCTGCCTTGCCAGATGGGTAGGACAGGGTCTGCAAAATGTGCTGCCAACACAGGGAAAAAAGCAGATGAGAAGTGCCCACAACAGGAAGATTAGCTCCTGGGACTGGTGAAAGAAGAGCTGGGAGCTCAGAGACCTCCCGCGTGGGATGAAGATGGATTTGGGGGCAAGGACACCCACTGGCCACGCAGCGCAGCCGAGCTACCTGGGAGCTGATGAGCTCTCTGCAGATGCAAGCAAGAAATGATGAGGCTGTCTGAAGGGAAGAGGCTATCTGATGTGTGGACGGCTCCGACCAACCTCTCCCTGCTTTTTCACTGTCATTCAGAGCTGCGGTAACGGCAGGGCTGCCTGCAGCACAGCAACCACCCACACAAAGTTAATGGAGAAGACTTCGAGCACCCGAATATCCACGGGGTGAGGCTCAGCACCTCCAAGAATCAGGCCCTAAACTGAGGTGCGATCCTAATAAATGCAATCACGAAGACTTTTGGCAGGAACAATGTAAACCAGCAACTGCACCCATCCTGCTGGGATGCAGGAGGCTCCTGTCAGCATCATTTCAGACTGAGACACAGAGCACAGGGGCTTGGGGAACAACTGCACTGCTAAACATGCCTTAAATGCAAATCCACTAAAAAAAATGCACAGACACACGGAGCATCGCTTCTGCAAAGGGTCATCAGACACCAAGGTCTGACGACTGCTCAGGGAGGTCTGTGAAACAAGCAGCAGCATTTTAAGGAAATCACCTTTTCTTGAAAAAGTTCCAGAATTAACTTTATTGACAATTTCTCAAGGAAAGCCTGGAGGTGGTGTTTCATTGGGTCTTTTCAGATTTTTTTTTTTTTTTTCCTTTTAATAGTTCATTTTTCAGCAAGTCATTGGCATTTTTTTCCCAGAACAATGGTCAGATGTAAGATTTCTAATGCATGTATTTCTTTTCCAAATCCAAAAAAGTAACTGCCAAGAACTGAAAAGCATGCAGTACCCTCAAATTAGCTTTGTGGTTTTTTTTGTTGTTGTTGTTGTTTTTTTTTTAATTTTCCATTAAAATCTTTGATTGGATCTGCAAACCCCTTTTTCACTGAAAAAGTCCTTCAACAAAGCATTTTCACTCTTTGCATGCCCGCACTCAGCATGCTCATCCAGTCCCCAATGTTCCCCCACCTCCCCACACTGCTCTTTTTCTTCAGCAATATTCCTGCGCTAGATCACCTAAGGATTTTCATTTTTAATTATCAGATACAGTTCCAGCCCCATAAAAGCCTCATCACCTCATTACCCTGATGCAGAGAACAGCAGGGTAACTGCAACCAGTCCCAAAGCCGCCAGCCCTGTGCGTTCCCATCGCTCAGCCACACCAACAGCCCCACGCTAGGATCCTCAGCATCCCTGGGAAACGAGGGCATTTTCCAAGAAACACCAGGGATTCAGTGCAGTTTTAGAGGCTTTCTAAATCTGCTTTTCGTGTTTCTGGAGGCTCGTTGTGGCGGAGATGATGTGAGCAGCTGCTACAACCTCTCCCCGTGCATGCACTGGTGAAGGGGTTAATAGCGACCCCATGGCAGCACGGAGCAGAGGTTTGTTAATGAGAACGGGAGCAATCTTCATGGCAATAAATCCCAGGGAGATGGAAGGACAAGCAGAGAAATGAAACAATCTTCCTACTTCTCCAGAGCCAATTCCTCCCGCAATCCAGACGTGTTTTGTTTCTCTGACCCCGCTACCCCCTTCCCTTCCCCATCACCACTCACATCCCACCAGGTTTCTGGAGGCAACTCCAACGCTCTTGGGGTCAAGTGCCACCTTTGCTTTGCTTTACAGAGAAAATAATGCAACATACAGGGCCTCAAACCCACCCCCCAACAATGCAGATTTGCTCATGTTTGGGCCCGATGGGTTTTGGCAGCAGAGTCAGGTGGTATTTCTGAGCCTCGGCGGTGGTCACATCGGATGAATAAAGCCTGCTGCTCTGAGGCACACAAACCCAGAGCTAACGCAGGCAGCACGGACACGTGTCACACAGCTGGGCCTCTCTAAGGCTGGCCAAAAATTTTCCAGCAACATTACATTTGACAGGTCTTTCCTAAAAAAAAAAAAAAAAAAAGAAAAAAAAAGTTTTGTTCATTTATAACTAAAAAAAATCAAACTCGTGTTCAGGTTCACAGAAGAAATGAAAAGAGAAACGCACCACTTCTGTAGAAAACATCAACCAAGACATATTTCCCCCCATCTTCCACTTGCCATTTGCTGTTGGGAAAGAGAATTTCCATCCTGCTCTAGTCATTTTGTCCCTGTCAGGTCAAATCGGATCAGCTCAATGAGCACTGCTTTTATTTGCAGTCATATTTGAAACAGATAAATCAGGGCAGACATCAATGGAAAAAGCCCAATCAAGGGAGCAGCTAAGAAGGAAAGTGTATGGTATTGCAGGGCAGCAGCCTTTGAACAGACCTGCAGGTTCCTCGTTTCCTTGCAGAACAGGGGGTGTCTCTGTACAGCGGGGCATCTGACCAGCCTCGGTGGGGAGAGAGCTTCAGCTGTGCACCACGGAAAGGAGGAGCAGCAGAGACTGCAGGGAGAGTTCGCCAGCACAGACCTTGAGGTCTCTTCCAACCTAGAAAATTCTGTGATTCTGTGATTCTGTGATTCAGGGGACTGTACCTTTAGAGGGAAGCAGAGCCCCACCTGGGCATGCTCTTTGCCACTTGGGAGGATCCTGTGCTGTTCCTGAACCCTACAGAAGACCTCAGAGACCAGAACCTATGATCCGAATAAAGGTCTCCACCCTCCTGGCAGTGCCTGGCACTGGTACCAGTTACTGCATGCATCCTACCTGCAACAGGACTCGGACCCATCAGGAGCCTTCAGTGACCACCACGAGCAACTACTGCAGTACACGTGCCACCTCCACACCTGAGCAATCCCTGCAGTTGCTCCAGCACAGGCTGGATACAGCAGGCTACATACAGCGAGGCTTGAAGGACTGCACTACCCTGTGGAAAGCACACGGTACTGGAGCGAGGTTCCTGTGGCTCTGCGTGTGATGGGGTGATGAGGAGAACAAGAACTGGTTCTGCTTGGTGACCGTGGTTTATTATCAAATAGCCTCTTGTCTCTACTGATTCTGTCCTCAACTAAATTAAAAGACAATGGAGTGAAAAACACACAGCTAAAAAGCACTTCTCCAGCGAACAATAGAGACAGTCTGCGGAACTCAATAGCGTTCAGTATCATGAAGAGAAAAGCTTAGTAAGATGCTTTCAAAAGTCTCAGTGTTTCAGAGAGCAGATTTATAGCTGCTTCCCTCCTCCCTGGAACAGGAGAATCACTTCAGGCTCTCAGTGCTCAGGCTGCAGAGCGCTCGGTGGTCACTAGCTGAGATGAGGCTGACGTTCCTTCTGCAGTATGTAAAAACAAGTATTAGGTGCTGACACGGCTCAGAAAGAAACAGTTTTCAAGCTCTTCCAGACATTGTCCACCATGAGCCCCCTCTGCCCTGGCATATCACCTCCTGTGTGCATTAAAAGCACAAACACATTTCCTAACCCAATGTGACTTCAGAGGGCCAAGCTGTGTGCTATTTCTGGAAACGCGCCTTGAGCAACACTTTCATTAATCTACAGCTGTTTGAGCAAATTATTAAGGCTACAAAGCTACAGATCTTTTCCCCTTAAATCAGATGTAATTTTAAGTGAGTATTTCTTGTGGGCTTTAAAAGTCTGCTCCTAGAGCAGGCAATGTGTAACAACCACTCCAAATACAATTTTATGGTTGGATTTTAAACATGAGTAAACAACGCAGACATCCCACATGCAACATAACCGCAGCGTCAGCTCTAGACACTCAGAGGATGGCCTGCTCTGTACTTCTGCATTTCATAAACAGCCACTGCAAAGGAGTCCAGCCACCTCTAAAATCCACCAGGCTCACCTCCAGACTCCCCCCTCGCACTGACTATACCGACGTTCCTATCTTCGTATCCATGAGATGAGGTACTGACAGCACAGCAATCCTTCGTCGTGGAGCTGTGTCATATGCTGCTACTGCTTCTTTGCCAGGCACAGCAGGAACATCTCCTTGGGGCAAAAAGCAGCCCTATATTTTTATGTACCACTTGGCACGACGGAGACTTAATTTGTTTGAAATTTCCGGGCATCATGACTGTAGAAGGGATTATATTAAAAAAAAAAAAAAAAAAATAGAAGTGTGGACTAGAGATTCCTTGACAGTGGCAGCGCTGTCAAGGCTGGTAAGTGACACCTGGGGAAACCAGGAACCTGCCCCTAAAAAAGAAAGCCTCCAGTATCTCAGCCGAGGAAACCACAGCTCCTGGAAAATAAGCAAGCCCTCGCTTCTCTACAGTTCACCAGTTCTGAAGCTCTCTGAGTCACCCTGACCTTAGGAGCTGAATTTCAAAGCCTTCTTTTGGTAAGCCTCCTACCACCTGCTGCAGCAGGTGAGAGAAAGAAAGGAGAGCTGAAAGGATGGGAAGCTCCGGGAGAAGTTCAAGGCCAGGAAGCGCCACCAGGTCCATTCTGGGAATCTTTCAGTCCTCGCATCTCTGCTGCAACCTCACCTGCTCCTTGCACCACCCAGGTCTCGTTGAGTTATACCACCTGGGTTTCACCCAGAGGACAATATTCCCTCCTTCCAGCCGTATCACACCCCGCCCACCTCATTCCTCTTTCCTTCCCCGCTTCTCTCCCAGTCCTTGCCTCCCCGGGCTGCCTTTAATCTCTGCCATGCAGCGTCATGCACAGGCACTAATCCTTGCTCTCCGCTATCAAACGCAGTGGGTGTAATCCTTCCCTCCACATTTCAAAGGAGCTGCCATCTCCCTCCTGCCCCCCTCCTCCCACAGCCATGCACTCGCCTCTCTTAATGCCGAAGGGCTCGGGGAGATGGGCGCACCACTGGGACGGGCACGTGGCCTGCCTACCCTGCCCAGCACACTTGTTACACTTCACTGCAAGCCCACGGATGGGTTCAGCACAAGCTAAATTCACTGCATGCACTGTGCATAAATTCATTTCTTTGCTCTTCTGTTTTTTTTGTTTTGTTTTGTTTTTTTCCCTTACCCCAGGTCGCTCCATCAGATCTTCCTCGCTGCATCATTTCAGCCCACCGACCTGCACAGCTCCATCTTGCCCAGCGATTCTGCAGTGTCTCTGCTGAGCACCCCCAGCAGCCTTACGTGACGTGGATGGTGTCAGCAAAGGGACTTTTGGGGAACAACTCTCTCTCCCTGCTCTTTTGCAAGCCCAGCTGACTAATGAGGGATATTATACTCTCAGCAAGGGCTACATGCTTTCTGTTTCCTATCTGATCCGACTGCTTGCTGCTTAATGAGCTGGATGAAAAATATGCCAATGGAGACCTCGATCCAAGCTTCGCTGAGTTTAGTGGAGTCCTACCAGCAGAGACTTTGGCCAATAGCTAGCAAATATCTTAACAGCCCAGAAGAAGAAGGTATTTATTCTGATCCCAGCTATGCTAGCTTAAATCCAGCTTGTTTCCACTGGATGACTTCTGTAAGGCAGAGGGGGGAAGAATACTCAGTGTTTTCTACACTCGGTTTCAATCAGGCAAGGGAGAACATGTGCCCCTTCTCACAAAGGATGGTGGTCTCACAACCTCGTAACCCTTCGAGCTCCCCAGTAGCCGTGCCTGAAGCAGTGACCACATCTGAGTCCCCAGCCTTGTGTGCTGCCATGGGAGCAGTCCCCAGTGCCTCCACTGGATTATCTCTTGCATTGCTGAATGAGGAACCCAAACAGCTTCTCTTCTCATTACCACCTTGCCTGGGTTCAAAACCACGCATTTCCCCAGCCAGCCTCCCTGCAAAGAATCTGGGCAAGGTGCTATGTTAGGAGAGGCCTGTGCTTCTGCTCCTCCTGTCCCACTGAGCTGCTCAGCCCAAGCTCAGCGAACCACTGATAGAGGCCAACATCGGTATCGTCCTATTAAATTAGCTCTAGTTCCATCAGATGGGGCTTTCCTTGCTGGGTTGGTAGGATCAAGCCATCCCATTCAAGTTCCAGACTCATTTAGCAGCTTACTTTTCCCCCTCCATCGCCACAGACAAAGGCCAAACGTTTGCAGCAGCACCTTGCTGGAGGAGCAAGAGCTTTGCTGACAACCCGTGTTTTCACACTTGATTTAGAGCATTGTACAGCACCTGGCTGCTCTGAATGAGGGAAACAAGCAGCAATTAGAAGCTAATGAAACCCTTTAAGACAAGAGGGAATGAAGACACAAGCAGAATGCCCTCACAGGTAGCACACAACAGGCAATCACAGAGCCAACATCCTCATACAATGGCTTGCCATCGCTCCCCACTTGCTGGCTGCTGCTGGTGGGAGGAGTGGCTCCAAGGTTTCTCTATAGTCCAGGTGGAGCTCAGAATTTGCCATTATCCTGAATCTTCACCTCTCAGCCCTTCAGCATTGCAAATCAGAGACACAGGCCTTTCAGCTAAGGATGTATTCATTGCTTTTTCTTTCTCCTCTTCAATACCAGCGGGAAGGATTACAGCAAGGCTGCCTTGTACCACCTGCGCCTGAATCCCTCTCTGTGCCTGAGGAATGAAAGCCCAGCTCCAGGACCCAGACTTTCACCTTAGTCATTCTCCCTTTTCTTCTCCATCCACCTGTGCCTCCTCACTGAAGTAATGGCTGCAATAAGCTTAAAGCAAAAAGGAAAATGAGAAGTCAAAGCAACTTTGCAGTCCCAGCACTAGTTTCTTCTCTCCAAGGTTCAGGGTGTAAAACTGTGACCTGCTCCTTCTCCACATGACTTCACACATGGCCAAGGCAGAGTGCATCATCCCCCTCCTCTCTTCCACAGAAACACCTTCACAGGCACCCAATTTAAAAGCAAGGCTCCCTATCTTGTACCAGGCAGAGCCAGAAGGGCACGTGGGCTCCCAACACATCCCTTGCCTGCAACGGGGCCCGTTAATAAAGAAAATAGGATTAGCAGTACTTCAGTGTCTGCTGGGCTTGGCTGAACCCTTGCCCACCCCTCAGGATTGCTCTGCCCAAACCCTTAATCTCAGCTTTCTAGAGACTCCCTCTCTGCTGGAGGGAGGGGATTTCAGCAGAAATTTTCCCCAGCAAAGCAAGCACGCCACTTACTTTTTGCCTAGTAGGACCCGTGTCTGCTAATGAGGTACCATTGTTCCAGACAAATACTGCCAGCCTCTTGAAAATGTGATTTTGATCCCTCCTGAGCCTGTACATGCAGCTCTGAAATTGCACGCATGCCTACACTGAATTCTGACTTGTCCATTTTAGGGGACCAAAAAAATGGGGGGAGAGGGGATGTTCCTTCTACAGCGCACCGGCTTTTTCAAACCTAATTTCTCTCTCTAGTACATTTCTCAAAAAGCCTGACACATCCTCCACACGTCCCTAATAGACAGCCACTTTATATGTCCTGGGGAAATGTTCCTCCAATTTCCCGAAGTATAGTCATCAGCAGCGATGCTCTCTAAAACACATCAGACAGGCACAACATACTGTCCACGGCACTTTTACGAATTACAGTCTCGCTGGGGAATGGCACTTAATGCATTTCATTCCACTAGGACAGTTAGCTCGCGACTAAGAAGCCCTAGCTGTATTACCAATATGATTAGTAAAAGGGTATTAATATTTAAAGTGGCCATTAGCACCACCAGTGCGGGAAGGAACGTAGGTAATAGTACAAGGATTGCAAGAAGTGGTTTGAAGGAGGCTACTCGTGGCTAAATATCACCAGACAACTCCAAGGAGGACTCGAGCAGTGGAGAACTGTAATTAGATGCAAGTCCACCCACCTGGTTAAATGGGGATTGTTTCAAAAAGTCTGATTTTAGCTCCAATTTTTCACAAGGAGCTTTGAGGGAAAGGGGAAAAAGAAGTCCTACACTCTTAAAATGAACAAACAAAACCCTGCTGGAGCTGCCAGTGTGAGAAGAAATAGCATTTGGCAAACGCTCATCTATCGTGATCCTCTCCTCCTCGCACAGATGGGGGTGAGCAGACAGCAGGGGATACGGCCCCCACCTGTAGCACGGTGCTCGTGCAGCCACCATCCTCCTCTCCGCTCTCCTGTAAAGCGCTGCACAACCTGAAGGCCTGCAAGACCTACTTTTTTTTTTATATATATTTATTTTTTAATCTTAATATTCCTGTGGCCATGCTCAGGGACCACGTAAGCCAGTCCTGAGTAAGTGTCTCATTAACTCTCTCGCTAGTCCAAGGGAAGTGAGAAGCGAACCACGTCACGTGCCGGCTCACACTCATCTTGGCTATTATTTATTCAGTTATCAGGTTATCTGCTATATATTATTTATGTGCCATGAATATTTACTAGTGATGGGGACGAAATAAATTACCTGCTGTCTGCATCTATCTGCCTTTGTTAAACCTTCCCCTCGCCCCCTGGCAGTGACTGCTTCCCCACCCTGGCACCGCGATCCATCAGCCCCCAGAGACCTCATCAGCCCGCGCTCCCTAATTGCCCTAATGAGCAGTACCCAGACACAGCCCTGCTTTTCCTGGAATCGTTTTTTGGGACTTTCTCATGAGGGCGCAGGTCACAAGCAGCAACACAAGCCAACTCAGATACGTCTGGAGGAGGTGCCCTTCGTTTGCCACCTCTTTTGGCCAAAACCCCCCACTAAGCAGAGAAAGCGATGTGCAGACCCTGCAGAAAGTGGCTCCAACATCCCCCAGCCTTGGCCCCAACCCCAGCACTTTATAACTGCACCCCCACAACGACACCCAGGACAGTCTCCATCTACCAAGGAAAATACAGCGATAACTGGGAATTTATGGCTCTCCTTCCAACACAACGGGAATCGCAGTCTTGGGTAGAGCCGCAACAACCAGGACAAGCATTTTGCTGCTAATTAAAGCCCACTTGATCACCTGAATTATTGCATTCAGCTACACACCTCCTTACAGACCCCTGATGGTTAAAATCCTGCTTGGCAGCCAGGGGCAAGCAGCACGCAAAGCTCCTGCTTAAGGGCGTGCACATTTCCCTGCTTTGTCAGAGCTCCTAAGCCTTGCCCAGCACCTCGAAACCAGACTGCCACAATTCAGGAGGAGCCATCAAAAGCTGCCCAGAAAGGAGAGCAAAGAGGTTTTGTTTGCTTAATTAAAGCCGGCTTTGTAATGGAAATCATCATGGTTCATATCAAACAGCAATTAAGAAAGCAGGACATGACTGCTGGCGGTGCTCAAACCACGAGCCAAGCCTTGCCTGGACTCCAGCAAACCCAAATAATGATGACTGAGCCCAGGATGCAGTTCGCTGCTCAGCGGTGTCAACCTGATTCTATCCCAAGCCTCACTACAGTTACATTTTCTCTTTGGGCCTAAATTTGTGCGATACAAGATTGTCTCTAGTTTTTCCACAGTAAAAACAGAAGATCTTGAAAACACAACCCCAGTGTGTAGATAAGTTTCGAAACTGCCCAGCGACTAAAGGAGGATTTTTTTTCCCTTAAAATTTCTCCATTTTTAATCCCACTTCCTGAGTTTTTAATGCTCCAGCCATGAACTTTGAGCTGGCAGCCTAAGGGCAAGGAGGAGGATGAACAGGGAGACGAAGGGCAGGAGGTGCAAGGAGCCCTTTGCTGAAAGCAAGACCACTAGCTGCCTGCTAGCTCCATTAGCACAGCTTTCAGCCTAAACTAAGATAATTGCCAGAGCCAGGCTGAAGCCCCAGAGCTAAGCTGATTTACACCAGGTAAAATCCAGCTGTGGATGCTCACGTACCTGCCCACAAGATTCACATCAGCCCCTCACAACTCACTGGGCTTCGAGCTGTGCTGCAGCACTCCCTTTTCCATTGTACGGCTGTCGTCTGTTGCTTAAATCTCCACCACGTTTGAATGGACTGGGACAACATTTTTCAGGTCAGGTGCTTGCCTTGGGCTACGCATACACCACCACGTATAGATGTGTGTGTGTGTGTGTGGATGTATGGCTGGGGGAAGGGGTGAGACTTGGTATGAAGCAGCTCAGCTGTTGCTGCAGTCAGTGATGGTCAGAAATCTGAGGGTATGCATGAGGAGATGGAATAATCCACGCTCTCCCTCTCTCCTGTGAGGGAACTACTTGTGGAGCCAAATTTTGCTCTCCTCCCAGCACAACCTGCCTCGTGCCTCCATCGACAGCGCCATCAGCACCTCTCCACCACTACAGGAACGCTTCAAGGCTGCTCAACAAGAGGAAATTACTGTCATTTAACCAGAAACGGATGGGGGATGGAATGGAAAGGGGGGTGTGTGAGAGAGAGAGGCTGATATAATGAAAAATGTGAAAACTTCTCAATAGCAAGAAATCCTTTAAAAATCATTACATATAATTGCTTAAAAAAATCATCATCATTATAATTGAGGGAATCAAAGCATCTCTCTTCCACAGAATCAATCGTTGACCCAAGGCACACGCTCACCTAACAAGCTGGTCTTTTTGCAGGCGGGGAAGAGGAAAGCAATTACTTCCACAGCCAGCTCGCCCATCACGGGAGGATCCCCACCGGGAGCCTGATCGTGTTCACAGCTCGTTGGGAAAGGGTCCAACTCATGGTGCAATTATGCCTGAAAGGGTGGAGGTGTTCTGCTAACGATGTTCTCATGCCAGAGACTTTGTATCTTTCACTGAGGGACATATGGCAAGGATGAGAATCCAAGTGCCTCCGATATAGATTTAATTGACTCCATGAAGTTTAAACAAGGATTTAAATCTTTTCCAGGCCATCGCAACTCCCCTTCTCATTTTCCTTTCATGCAGTCTCCAGGACATGCAGCAGCACCCAACAATAAGCTTACATCACATTAAATTGCAGCCCAAACAAACAAAAAAATCATTTGTTCCCATTCATTTGTGTCTGCTGGCACAAAGAGCCACCCTGCCATCCCCACGCATAGTCACACACACAGAACGGAGCAGGCTTCAGACACGGATATTGAAAAGAGATAAGACAAAATGCACAAAGAATTAGAAGAAGCAGCTGATAGCTTTTGATGTGACTGGACTGGAAATTGTAATCTCAGCCTCTGAGATGCCCTGGGTGCAGCAGGCACCCACCTGTGAGTTCCTAAAATTGGGAAGCAACAGGAGCCATCGCTCCCAGGGGGCGGTGAGAGCTGGACCAGACACGGGGATGCAGCTGAAAGTAAACCCAAGTGAAAGCCGACCCCTTTCCACTCTGGGCCAGGTGGATCTTATCTCCGTGTCCATCACGGGGGATGGAAGAGGTGGGAGCATTTATCCTCCCCCTGCTGCACCAAGGGCTGGGTCCCTCCTGGCACCTCTCCTGGCAGCGCCACGTGCACCCCGCTGCGCACAGGGCAGTACCGCAGGGTGCCAACGTCGGGAATCACACTCATTGTGGAGTCTCCTTGTCTTCATTTCAGGAGCCGCGGTGGCACACAAAAGCAGCCATAAAAGATACCAAGTGCAAGCAGAGATTACGTTAGGGAAAAAAAAAAAAAAACTGGCAATCAAAATAACCAATGAAAAACACCCCGAAAGCAGGAGACAAACAGCAAATGGGGAAAACACGTTCATGCAAACTGAAGTAAAGACTCCCCGTGGACTGCAGAAGGCAACGAAAGAAATAAAAGGCAGATCCAGGCTGCCTTTGAACCTTGTTTTCTCTTTTTAAGCTGCTGCTGATCTTTTTCCCCTCGAGTTTCAAACAAATACTCAGCAACACACACACGCACGCAAGACACTAAGTTGAGCATTCAGGTCAGATAACCAACAGGTGAGCTAAGAAGGGTGGCCACGTGCCATGTTGCTGGATTACAGCTTATAAAAAAGGTTTCCCGGTTCTAAACAGGGGCTGGAGCAAATGCCAGGTCAGGGAAGAGGCCCCCCCATCCCACCTCTGGAAAATGTAGGCACTGAAGGACAAACTCGTTTCCCTCAGAGCTCTTTTCCAGCGTCTTTTCAGTGACAGAAATATGAGTCTCAGCCTGGAAAACGATGGACTCACCGGGAATTGTTACGACTCATCAGTCTCACAGTGCTCTCCTGTAAGGAAATGCACCCAGGCAATCCAAGAGGAAAGCAGACAGGCAGGCGCTGAAACGCTCACCTAAGGACGCTTCTGAGGAAGTGACAGGATTTCTACACGGCAGAGAGCAGAAGTGAGTTTATCCTTTTCTCTGTTTCTGATGGAAAATCATTTTGCTTAAAGCCTCTGTACCTACCAGGCCATAAATCAAGCATCACAAGGTGGGACCCCAGACCACACCAGGTGCTCAGGTGAAGACTAAAAAGGTCAGCTGTGACCCCTGGTACCTCTGCAGTCAACCAAAAGGCAGGAAAACAAAGAAGAGGTTTGAAATAATTAGTGGCTCTCCTTCGATTTAACAAAGGGACAGGAGAAGAGTGTCTGTGTGTCTGCTCTGCCTTTGGGAAGCTCAGCAGCCTCAGCTGCAGGTTCAGCCCTGGGATTCGCCACCCCACCCTGCCCTGCCTTCCCGTCCCACAGCACTGGCTGCACCACTCGAGCATCTCCCTGCACACGAGCTCTGCCCAGCACTCCTCCTCGGTGACAACACGTGCAGGTCTGTGCTCCATTTCCATCAGAAATCCTAATCATTAACCGCGTCAGGCCTAAGTTCCGCAAATCTGAAGGAAGGTGCCTCGCATTCTTCATCCTCCCTTCCCGTGTCAGAAATAGAAAGTGAGGAATGGAGGCAACCCCGGCGCATTTTTCAGACCCTTCAAAACCTGCCCGGGAAGCTCATCCATCATTCACTCGAAGCGACCAAAGCAGAAGTGTCTGAAGCAAAGCAGCACAAGGCAGCCCTGCCTCCTCCTCCCCAAAGCACCGCGCTTCCAGCAGCCTCCCCGTTAAATCCCCGCTGCTCCACGTGCAAGGTTAACCAAGTGGCCTGCCTCCATCACCTGCCCATCTGGGAACCTGATGGAAGAAAACCTCTTCTCTAGGCAGGGGCATCCTATTCCAGCTGCCTAATTTCTCCCCCACGAGAAAGCCATAAGAGGTTGCACAGCGCTAACTGATGTGAGAGACCGGAGACACCAAGCAAGGGCAGCAGCTCAGGTCCCCACTGAATAAATCTGAGGGACTCTGAGCATAACAACCCACAAACCAAGGGAATGCAGCCCTGCTCCACTCCTCTGGATGCAGAGGAGGATAACTGCTGCAAGGTTGCTCTGGAAAAGGGCAAAAAGAGGGCAAAAATCAGCAGAACCCCATATCGAAACACGAGTGGCACAACCTGACGCTCCCTTCCGATATAGATATAAAAATACGCATTTCTTCAAGTGAGATACAAAAACAAAAAAATCAGAGCCCAGGTAAGAGGAGATCCCTCACTCAGCACCATCCCGCACGGTGCAGCTCAGCCAGCCACCCTCTGCACCCATGTGCATCCAAAGGAAGGCCCCGCTTCAGGAGAAGTGAAGCAAAGGACGCGCTCTTTGTTGCCAACACATTTTGCACATTCTCATTTCAAACACACGCACACACAAAGCTTCGAGAGGAGCTGCAGCACCGAAGGAGCCTCCCCCCAGTAACGCCATTATCCCCCAAGTCATTTTGTAACAGAAGATTTTTAGTCATTACTGCTTTCTTTTTGGAAGGATCGAATTCTCAACTAAATGTTATTTTTATGGAAAAAATAATTGCATCGTTATTATTTCCACTTAAATACGTTCTTGCAGAGCTTCAGGGCAGCTCCAGTTTCCTTCTCTCCTATCCTCATCTTCCAGGGACAGGGTAACCTTGTAGGCAGGACCTGCGTTATTGTGCAATGCACTGAGGCAGAGCATCATTTTCGTCCTCATTTTGTTTTGCTTTTCATCAGAATGTTCTGTGGAAAAAAACATTTTATTTTAATTGCTTCTGCTAGGTCACAGACAGAGGCAGCTTCTCTGTGCACTGATAAGGAACAATCAGAAACCTGGGAGGGACGCTCTGTGACAAAATCAAAGTCCTGAATGTTTGACATTTTCCACAGATTCGCTGAAAAAAGAAAAAAAAATGGAAATCGGCCACAAACGTACGTGTTTGGCTAATATATGACGAACTGTGCAATAGCAAGAATCCGGAGTAATGTTTTGCTTCCTTTGAAAAACCATTTCTCCTAGACAAGGAATTTTGATGAAAACATTTTTAGCAGACAAATGGCCTTTCTGCGAGCTACGAGCCATGCAGCACATTAAAGGGGGCTGACTCCTGGCTTTCTCACTGGGGCTTTCTACAATTTTCTTTCGCTTTCATTTCAAATAAAGGTCAACACGTATAGAGAAATATTGGAGCTGCTCTCTGCATGTGGGAAAACGGAAAAGAAAAAAAAAGCCTCACAGCTGTCACGGCTCTGGCAGAACAATCGATGAATTAAACGCTGTCTGTGTCTGACAAGCGCCTCCCGGTCCCGCTCCGCGGTCTGGGCTCCTGTGGGATGCCCACAAAGTTTGCTGCAAGCAATAACAACCCTGCCCTGACAAGGCAAACCTTCCACTTCTGATATCTCTGGCAGAGCCATAGCCACCAGCAGGGAGTCCCCTGCTGCCAACAAACACCCCACACTTGCCACCGGGATGTCCCACTCTGGGTATGTTCCAGCCCCGCGGTGCTGGAACCACAATGTGGGCAGCACTGGCCCCCAAACCACATTTTCCCACTGCCAGAGAAGGGCACAGACAACCCCACATCCCTGTAGGAACCGGGAAATCTCAGCCAGCTCAACGCCCTCCTCAGCCTGCGCCTGCCAGGGAGCACCTTGTGGGAAGATGCCGCCGAGAGACAAAGAGGAGGGTTTGCGTTTTGGGTGACAAGCAGACAGATTTGATTCAGCCTCAGGCAGCTACAAGCTCAAATATCCCTGAATGAAGACATCAGCAGCCTCGTGGAGCCGGGTGAGCTGTCGCCAGGTGGATCGTTACCCGCACCTCCTTAACGAGCGGAGAAGCAAAGGCTCGAGGTGGCAGAGTACGGCGGACTGAGCCGTGCCTCTGTTCTGTGAGCTCAGCTTTCGACAAAATCCAATAATTAATTTCCACCCTGCAAACAAAGCTCCTTGCCATTCCATCCCACTAAGCTCAATACCACTTTCCATTTCATTTCCTCTGTGCCCAGGATGTCCCTCGCTTGCTTCGCCCCGCAGTTAATTACTGTCACACAGCCCCCAGTCCTGCAGGGCTGATTTTTTTTTTTTTTCCCCAGCCACAATTCACAGCAAGTGCAACGCAGCCAGCTCCCCCAGGTCCTGTTCTCACCCATCAGACATTGATGTGTGTGTCAAAATCCTCTGAGGACGTCTCCAAGCACGGAGCCAGGACATTTACCTGGAAAACCCCCGGAGAAGCCGCAGCTCCCCCATTCCTATCCTCCCCAGCCACGAATTCCCCAGCAGACAAAGCAGGGGCTGGGAACATGCTGCATGCTTCTGGCAAGGGCTAGGCGAGGACACGGCCGCCTGCCTATTGTCAGCAGAAGCACGCTCAGGTCACGATGAATTTTCCTCCTTTTGGCACCTGTGTTGACGAGTGCTCCAGCTGCATGTGCAGCACCGCCAGTGCCCGGCTCCGCTGCCGAGCCCGAGTCGGATGCAGTGGTCGTGGCTGTAGCCCCCAGGGGAAGAGCACTGACAGGGGCACAGCCTCACTGCTACGGGGACTTTCCATCCCCTCCAGCCCAGCCGTGTTCCCGTTCCCCAGGTCTCTGAGAAGAGACAACTTCGGTCCTGGAGTAGCCGCAGGATTTGACGCCCCGGCACAAGGGGACAACTCGCTCCCGGCACGGCCTCAGCTGGCGCCCCTGGCCACGGCTCTGCAGCCACGCGTGTGCCAGCTGCTGCCTGGCAGCACGGCACAGCCCCTGCAAACCTTTCTGCTGGAGGTCTCAGTTGCTACAGACGCGCTCAGGAGCTGCGAGGTGGAGGACAATTCATCAGGCAGATGGGTTAACTCAGCCACGCAGAGATGCAGACCTGCAGGGCACGGATGGGCAGCGAATACATTGCCCAACGGGGGCAAACTCCTCACCTTTTCTGTGCGAGGCAGCCTCCAAGACATAGCCGTGCTGCCTCTGGATACGAAAATCAAACCAACCAGATGGCTACGCTGTCAAATTTGCCACCAGAGGGAGTTACGGCAATAGAACAAAACACACTTAATTGACAACACGAAAATGAAGCAAGAACACTGAAAATCCTGAGATACGAATTCAAGAAAAGCACCTTTTTTCCTCCACACTAGTCCTTCCAAGCCCATGGACAGCAGCAGGACGAACATCCCGGCCCAGCAGCTGCAGTGTGCTGCACAGATCTGCAGGGACCAGAGACCCACGTGGCCAGGAGGTGGTACACGCTGCCACAGCAGTCCTGTGCAGGACCAGAGCACCACGAACCAGCTGGGCTGCAAGCAAAACCCCACAGGGGCAAGCCTAGGTAACCTGGTGCCAGCATCGTGTTAAACTTGAGGAGTTTCTCTCTGGGGATCCTTTTAGCTAGAGAGCTCACCGCATGCCCAAACACCACGTGGATGCCTCCAGGAAGGTGCTGAGTTCTCCTGCTTTGGTGCCATGCAGTTCTGCCCGACTGCTTCATCCTCATCCGGAGTCCCCCCTGTTCCTCCTCAGACTCCTGCACTGCTGTCCCAGAGGGATTCCCTCAGCCGTGCCCAGCACAGCGGAAATCTGATCACAGGGGCCTTGGGATACTGCTGTGATACGGCTCATAAATAATAATTAGTGGAGGAAGCACGGGGCAGAACAGCAGGAATGGGGTTTTCCCATCACCGACTCCATGAAACTGTGCTCAGAGGTCACATATAAGGCTGCTCTGCAACATCAGACCAAGACCTACCCCAGAAGAAATGCTGATTCGGGGTATAAAGACAGGGTCAGCCACCATCCTCGTTAGATGCAGCTGGAAAAAGCTGGGCTGGGCGTGAAGGGAAGGTGGCCTGCAGGAGTATTCTGGGTCTTAGAAGGTGAAATGCTTGGAAAAAAAAAAATCAACAAAAAACAAACACAGAAATGACATTTTGGTTGCTTATTTCCATTTCTAAGGGAAACTAAATGTATTCTACTAACAATTGCAGAAGCACATTATTCACGGATTTATTTCAGGTTGAATAATGACAAGGGCATGGATGCCAGGCTGTAAGCAGAGCCCAGATAATTCTCCTTGTGGACTGCCAGCACCACCAGATAACCAACCCGGCTGCAGCCCTGCTCAAGACAGGGTGGCCACGAACACCCCAGCAGCCGCAGAGCCACGTTCATTCATTGCCAACGTCCTCACAAAGCAAAGCTCAGCTCTCAGAGCCACCCGTCGATCTCCAGCGGAGCTGCCGACTCACGTCAGGCTGTTGGGGTTTGATGCATCGGCTGAACACTTCTCCCAGGTCAAGAGGCAGTCGCTCATCAAAATAATTGAGTGCCTCTGCGACTGCAAGGGTCGGACACTTGCTGGAGAAGGGGCACAGGCAGGGTCAGGTCCCTTATGTGCCTGGCCTGGAGCAATGGAGCCAGCAGTTGGGACACCCCAAGCTGGCCCTCGTGCCCCCACAAATGTCCTCTGCCCCGCGGGCAGCACGTCTCCTGGCTCAGCTCGAGTCCTAACGCACTGTGAAAGCTCCCTCATGAGTCCAGCTCACGCTGCAGCCAACAACCCTAAACACCCGCCACGTGGAAATTCTCTTCTCAAGCCCCAGGTAATAATTCCAGCATTTCCGAAATAAAATATCAGACTAATGACATAAATCACAGGGAGGAAAACTGAATCCCAAGGATTCCAGTTCTGTGCCCCAGCAATAACACCTTTATCTTCCAAGCTGGGTTTTCACCTGACAATGTCCTGGGCCAAACAGAACCCAATTGCTTCTCGCGTAGCTCCCAAGAAGGAGGGCACGCAGGTGTCTGGCCACCGACCTGCCTGCTGACATCCATTCTGCACAGAAAACACAAAGCAGGGAGCAGGGGAGATGCAGGATAGCAGGGAAGGAAGCACGGTGAAGCACATCATATGTGTGGTGGAACTGAACCAACCTTTGCCCAGCACATTCTGCAATTATTTATATGACAAACCAAAACACACAACATCCCCTCTGGGTAAAATCCAGAAGAAACGCGCTCGTCTCCAAATGTCATCAGCTGGAAGAGTATTTGCATCCCTATCCTGCATTTTTATCAGCAAAAGGACCTTAAATCAAATTAAAAAGACCTCTTGCCCTACTGTAGCAGTGCAGGGAATTAAAAGGAACCCCGTGTGCCGTGTGCGCCCTCAGATGTTCTTTGATGCGCTCATTAGCAGCAGCAGCTCCGAGTTCAGAAAGCTTTCCCAGAGAGAAAACGACTCTCCCGTGGGACTGCCAAGAGCAGGGTTTGTTTTCTTTGGGACCTGCTGCACTCAGGGACAGGCTCTGGTGGTGCACGAGCCCCAGCAGCATCCGACTGCCTCTCCAGCTCCAGCAGCAGGCAGCAGCAGGCCCCTTTCCAGGAAAATTAAGAGATGCAGGCACGCTGCAGCAGAGTAGCAGCAGGACGAGGAATCAAGCTCGCATCCCCTGACTCATCTTCCACGTCCTTCACCAGAACCTGAGCTTCCTCACAGCTTCCTCGCTGTGCTTTTTTGGAGGCCTGGGCTCCAACAGCAGCTGCTGGGAAGGAACAAGTGTATGTCACCACCACTGTGAGAGCAGCAGGGCTCAGCAGCCCTCGCTGGCAAGAGGTGGAACATCTCCATGGGCTTCCCTCCATGGAGGGGACGGAGGCACCTCTGCCTCATCCTTTGGCCCACCTAGGGCTGAGCTGTACAGCTGCTCGTCCCCCTGGCACTGCAGGACCCCAGCTCTTCATTCCTGGAGCAAACATCTGGATTCAGACGAGCCAAACCCCACTCGTGGTGTCAACAAAACCTGAGTTCTTGCACTGCTGGTGGACCACGGGGACACAGCATCTCCCTTGGAGACCCACCTGAGGCAGCAGCCCGTGGCCACGCATTAGCCAGCCACGTTGCTGGCTCCGTACAGAACCCCCCTGGGCAGCAGTCACCCAGCCCGACCCGCACCAGTCCCATACACCTGCCACCTCCTCCCCTGTACTTCTGGCACCTCCTCATTCCCGACACCTTAACGTTTTCCTCCTCCTACCAACACACACCACAAAGACATTTACACCCTCCCCAAATCTCTGCGGCGGAGGAGCGCTGCAGTATTAACAAGGAAGCGAGAACACCTCTACCAGCACTGCCTGAAAACCTGCGAGGCACCCCCTGGAAGCTGTTAGCAATCCATTTTCTTGAAGGACCCAGCCCGTCCCCGGGGATTCACGGAGGAGAGGCTCCCGCACGGGTTGCGCTTCAGAAGTCTCGCGCAGAGAGGGGGCTGCTTGTCGCTCAGCCCCTGGGGACGCATCAAGCTCCTGACATATGGGGATGCAACACATTTAAAGCAATCTGCTGTCTTACGCTCTGCCATCTGAATTACAGCGCTGCCTGCCAGGCTGAGGCTCAGCAAACACCTCTCCTGCACCTTATGGCGCCGCTCCCCTACTCCTCTCGGTAACCAGCTTGGTTTAGCAGCAGCTCGGGACCCTGCTGCACGTAATAAGAAACTAATCTCTTACCTGCAGCCCGCGAGTGGCCTTCAAAGCCCCTTGACACAAGGCACAGAGATGCCCGACAGCAGTAATTGCCCTTGGTAAATCAAAGGGCCTCAGGACTTTGCCAGGCGCATCGCTTTTAGCAGCCATCTGCATTTTGGATTTGTTGGAAGGCTGGAGTTGTTGCACATGGCTACTCAACCACGCGTCTTCGGGCCATTTTGGGATATTTGTGTTCAAAGTAGCAAGGAGTAAAATAAGCTCTGATTAACACTGCAATTTTTGGATGATCCTGGTGTCTTGAGCACGCCAGCTGCTCCCGAAGCGACGGAGAGAAATGGGAATGTGCTTCTGCTGGTGGGGGAGGTGGCACTTCAGTGTAAGAGAGCCTTGCATCTACAGAGGTATCCAAGGAGGAATTCAGCTCATTGCAGATGAACGAGGGCCCAAGGGTCAGAGAACTCGGGTTTTAATCTCTACTTCAACACCGCCATTTAGTATGATTGGAGATAAAGAGAAAATGTAAACATGTAAAAGAGAAGCAACGATCCCTTCTGCCTTCTGAAGCTAAACACGGCAGGGCATGGCATGGTATAAAAGGTCAGACCAGACACTGAGGGAGGCCATCGGGTAGATGGACAAACAGACCGAGTATTTGGCTGCTCTGGATGAGAAACACCAGGCAGCACTTTTACCCGTGCTGAATGCTAAAACAATATCATGTTTGTATTTGCTTCCCAAAACCTTTCTTGCAGACCAACAGCGTTAGTGGATGCACTTGAAGAAAATATAGCTTAGAAATCTGCAACACTGGAGTTCTCATTTTAACACCCCAGAGCATCCACACCCCACATCTGAGCTGGCCACAGCACAGAAAACACCACGCCATCCCTAATCACCGTTCACAATTTGGATCCACAAACTAAAGAAGCCACATCGAAAATAAGGCTAACTGAAGAGACAGTGCAGTCTTCAGCAGAAGTAGGCGAAAAAAAAAAAAAAAAAAGAAGAAAAAAAAAAAAAAAAAGAAAAAAAAAAAAAAGAAAATTACTGGCTAAAAGCTAGCAAAACCCATCTACAACAGACCATTGTGCCCATCAAAGGCAGATATAAATCAATGAACTGTTGATCCACCACCTTGGTTCTCACAATTACTCCTCACAATGCGTTCAGCTTCTTGCTTCAAAGCACCCTCGGAGCTACAGCTCCCACCCCGAGCTCCCCGGAGATCATCTGCTGCTGGATGGCTCAGCTGGATTATAAACCAGTTTCACCATTATCAAATCATAACAGCGGGTTACTCAGCCCAGCAAGGAAACATCAGGCTCCTTTGTTTGGTTTTGCCACACTTGAAGGGAAAAGGCACTGAAGTGTTCTCAAGAAGCACTCAGCGGAGGGAGGGATACATTAAACTGTAAATAGAAATGGAAATGGGAGAGCAGAGCCCTCAGTCACTGCGGCTCTCACGGAGGTTTAGCAGCCAGCGGCTGGATCAGGCAAACATTTTGGCAAAGGAGTCGTGCAAAATATCGGGGGAATGGGGCACCAGGCGAGCCGCCTCGCTCTTCCCTATCAGACAGCTTTAGCAGGGGAGGTTCAGAACTACAATAAGTGATGCTTGCACAAGGAGAAACCAAACCAACAAAGAGGCAGACTTCCCAACTTGAACTGCACTGCCCGAGGTTCCCAAATTTGTTGGTTGCTGCTGAGTTTCTGCTGGGCCCTTCTAGGGGGAAGGGAAGTTGCTCAGCTCCTCGGCTTGAATCCTGCCCGTGAGATCGAGGCTGGTGCCTGGCTCACCACCATGCCAGGAGGGGAATTATGTCAAGAGGGGAGAGAAACCTCCCTTCCTCACTGCCAGGCACTCAGCCTGCAGCTCTCCCTCATCATGGATATTTCACATCACCCTGACTCACCTGAGACCCCCCAAAACTCGGATATCACTGCTTGGGGTCTTCTTGAGGAGTCTCAGGCATCACGGGGACAATCAACACCACAGAATTTAGTCAGCAAACTGCAAAATCCATCTATCTATTGCTTGTGTCAGTTCAGCAAGAGGCAGAACTGTATCCCAGCCGTATCCCAGCCCATCCCCTGCTCACTTGGGCTCTGCCCTGCCGACCTGCTCCAGCAGCAGGAGTTGAAGCAGCACCAGCCTCACACCTCCTGCTGCAAACCTCTCCCCTTGCGAGAGGCCTGCCCCTGCCTTCCTCTGCACAGCTGCACCAAGGCTTCCTTAAAACCTTCCCTGGCCCCCGAACGACTCCGTGGCATTTGGGGAGCTCTGGTTACATGCTCCATGCCCTGCACCCAAACCCAGCGCTGCTCCCTACAACCCACCAGCTGCCAAACCCCCTCCAGCAGCAGCTGCACGTGAATGCCCCCCCAGAAGCTCTCGGACCCATCCCACAGCTTGTATAGGACACCAACTGCTCGGCAGCAGCCTATATGGGAACATGTTGTATCCACGGCCTCGTTACATAGCTTAAAGGATCAACTGTGTCACCTTCCTGAGTTATAGGATCAGGTCTGGTGCTAAATGTGAATCGAAGTGTGCAGCCCAAGCTCGTTTCCGAGCTTTACCACGTGTTGCCTGGCAGGCCAAAGGATGGGTAACGGGGAGGTACAGTGCAGGGCAGAAATAAAGAGGGGAGAAGCGATGAAATACAGCCCCCCCAGAGCTCAATTACTTCTGACTCATCCTCCCCAACGAGCTCTTTGCCTTCATAAATCAGAGGGAACAGCAACACTCGTGCTGCCGGGAGAGGGTAATTATTCTTGTGCAGTGCGAGGGGAAAACACACATGCTAATAGTGCCAGCTCATGAGGCCGTGCTCGTGCTGGCAGCCACAGAAACCCAAAGAGACAGGATTTGGGAGGCACCAGGGGCCCACTGCGGCCACACAGCAGCCTGATGGAGGGACCTGAGCTTCTTGCTCAGCAGGGAATTCATGTGCCCCCAACTGGGGATGCTCCAAAGTCAGGTGTCTTTATTTTCTAGGGATTTTCCTTCAAAGCAGGGACTTCAGAAAGTCTTAAGGGCTTTTTCTAAGGTGTGTAGATTCAGAAAATACTGCTGGCCCACAAACAGCTCCGAAGAAAGAACATGGTTTTACTCGTGCAGTGTGCTATCAAGCATGCAAGGGCGTTTTGTTCAAGGCTTTCTCCTGCAGTAGCCCGTACTCATCACCAGGCTAGCGGGGTATTTGGTGGTATTGCAAATCTTATCTTCCTGAGCTCTTTTATCCCAGATTTATTCATTCTCAGATTTAGTTGCTGGTAGATCAAACTCTCACTATCAGCTTTTTTTTTTTTTTTTCATTGTGATCTTTTCTATTAGGAACAGCTCAAAAAAGCCAAGAGCAGACAATTTGAACAATTAAAAGGCAAATCCTTGTACGTGTATTCGTACAAATTTGGCCTGGTGAAGAAATTTGCGTCTTGGTTTTTCCTCAGAGAGCAAACACAACTTTCCTACAACTGCAGCACTGCCAGCAGCTAGCCCAGCTGTCAGCCAAGCCTGGGGGGTGTTTTACAGCAGCAGCTCCCAGGAGCTGATAAATGAGAAAGCAGAGGGAGAGCTAAGGGTGCATTCCTAACAGCCACCGATATTTGAGGTTAGCCAAAATCACTATCACCTGGGCACAGATCCCTCATCTCCTGCCAGAGCCTACGTGCCACGGGGAGAGCCCCCACCCAGCTGCACGGTGTTGGGGGCACCAGGAGGCAGGACAGGGTATGGCCCCATCAGTAATTAGTCAGGTGATATGAGGGGATTTTGCATAGGGATCAGGTGGAATTCGGAGGTGAGAGATGGAGAAGCAAACAGAAGAGCAGCATGCACGGGGAGCTGCCTGGTAACACAGAAGCACAGCAGCAACCTCAGGGATAATTCATGAAATGCAGCCAATTCGATCAGGAATAAAAGAAACTTCAAAAAGGCCTGACGTGGTCTGCAGCCCTGCTGCTGGCGAGCACCCAGGTCCCCCAAATGCTTCATTTTGACAAGGTAACATTTGCCCTGACTGAGGGGAAAGATCCCATCTGGATGCAAGCACTAAGATCATCTCCAAGATATCTGCCCAGTTAGAAAACTAAATTAATTTTAATAGTGTTCTCCCGTCCAGAGCTTCCTTTAACCTTTTCCTTTTTATTAACAGAGATAAAACCCAGACACACTTCCAAGAGCAGAATCTCATCATCTTTGCCTCTTCGGTGCCAGCGCTGCCCTGACGCAGGTGGTGATGAGAAGCAAAGGCAGCAGAGCCCCAAATCTCCCAGTGCTGCTCTGAAGAGCTCTCGACCAGGTTAAGGAGAGCAGAGCTCAGCGAGACACCCGGCTCCTCCCAGGACCTGGGTGCTCCCAGCCTCGAACCAAGCCAAGGGAACAGGGACCAGTGCCAGAGGACTGGCTGAGCAGCAGCCATCCCAGTAACGCTTTAAGGGGAGCAGTGTGAATTACCATCCTAGCGTGGTGCAGAGAAATAAAATCAATTTATCTCCATTTGCACTCTCGCCCTCCTCTCTCAGCAGCGCCGCGTTCTCCCCGGCCCCCTCTGTGCCAATCCACCAGCCAATTAACCTTTCATTAGAGGCTTCCCAGACATTTGCCAAAAGGCCGTGACCCCCGTGATTAGCACTCCATTCCACATGCATCCCAACAACTGCACGCCCTGGCCCACGCTGCCCCCAGCAGCTCAGCTTTCAGCCTTCCCCTTCATCCCGTGCCCCTCGGAGGTGTGCCTCCAGAAGTCGCTCCCTTCGCCACCTTTCTCATGACTTTTCAATACCCCTGCAGCATTGTTTCTCAGCCTAAGGAGTCCCAGTCTTCAATAAAACTCTTGTTGCAGGAATTATCCAGCACCTCTGCTTTTAATCCTGCTCCGTGCTTCCTTCCAGCTCTCCTGGTTTGTTCCTGAGCCAGGAGACAGAAGCAGCAGGTGGTTAACCCCGGGCTTACACAGCTGCACCACGTTGCCTTCCCACTGCCTTGGCTAACAGCTCCTAATGTGCAATTTGGTTTTGATCACAGCTGAGCATTTTCCTACCCTGAAATTCATCCGTTGTTTTATGATCCCGCCGCCCCGTTTCAGAGCATCCTCCTGCACATCTTCGCACTTCACCCTCGTCTTCACCACCCCGACCAGTTTGCTGTTCTGCCAGAACTCCTTTCTCTTCCGTTTGTTCCTTTGTCAAGCCCCTGCTGCATCTCTGAAGCAGCGCAGGTCTCAGCACAGACCCCGCAGTACTCTGCCGGTGACTTTCTTCTGAAAGAAAAGCCGATTTACTTCCACGCTCCTTTCTTCTTCTTTTAACCTATTATTTTGATTCATGTACGGATCTTCTTTCTTTTTCCACAGCAGATTTGTTTCTTTAAAAGTCTTCTGTGAGGGACCTTGATAACTGCCTTTGAAAATCCAAGCAGATACCAACAGAGCCCTGCTCCACACACTCATAAACTCCTTCAAAGCAGCATTTTGCCCTGTGCTCTCCCACATAAGCATCTGCAGTTGTCTTTTCACTTGAAAGCAGATTCTGAGTTTCATGGGATGCTTTTGAGGGCAAAGCTTTTCTTGCTGCGGGTATTTTTTAAATTTACACAGAAGAAAAATTAAGTCCCAACGTGCATCTTGTGTAATCTCACCAACACCTCCTGCACTCAGCTTCCCTTTAAGTAAGACAAAAAGATATTTGCCCAAATATAACTAGCAGTACTAACACAAACCTTTCATCTCAGGTCTTTTTCCTCCACGCCTTCAGAGAGTACAGCTCCCGAATACACAGACCCCTTCCTGCAGCAGCCTCACGCTACCTCCTGTCCCTCACCGAGCCTTTAAAGTGCATTTGTGCCCTTCTCTCCACGTTGCTGTGACCAGTTTGGGGTCGTGAACTAGGATTTCAAAGTACGCTGAAGGAGCACGGCCTGGTGTTTGTGCTGCTCCTGCAGTGAGGAACCACGGGTGCACGTCGGGAATCCTGCCTTCAAATGTGGTTAAACAGATTTTTAAGATCAAAGAAAAACTTTAGTGGCCACAAAATGCTGGACACCTGATTTCCGTTTGTTTTCCCTCTCACCCACATCTCCCTGACAATTACCGTACAGTCAGACCCTTCTGCAGACATTACCGTTTTCCCCCTAGAGCCACATAAAAGCATGAAAAGCTCTATTCCAGAACAATTTGCAAGAAAACACTGAACTATGCAATGCACAGGAGGGACAACACCTTCTCAGAAAGGTTTACAATGCAGGGCAGGCACCTTTACACTAAAAGCATGCACAGAGCTGATGGGGGGGAATGCGTTTTGCAGAGTAAACACCGAACAGAAACGGGGGGCTTCAATCTGAGAAGAGCAGCAGCAGCCCTCAGACAAATCTGAACATCAGGAACACATTGAGCATGTCCTCCAGCACGCATCCAACAGAGCACACACAGTTGGACCCCAGAAGCTGCACCTGTCCTGTCTGGCTGAGCCACCCGAAAACAAGGGCTTCGGAGAAGGCTCCAGCTGTGGAAGCCACAAGCTCAGGAGCCCTGGGATGCTGCTTCCACAGACCTGACGTCCAATGCAAGTGGTTTGATGTTTTTCGAAGTCAGATCTCATGTATAACACACAAAGTGAATAACACACAAACTGGCTGCTATGTTAAAATTACACTTCCTCCCCTCATGTAATGCTGACAGCTCCCACGGGCTGCAGTCCCTGGACCAGTCTAAACTTGCAGAAAGGCCCCCGCAGGTCACCGTGCTGAGGAAGAGGAAGGACGTGCCTTAAAGATGCTCCCAAGTCAGGGACAAGGGCTGAGAAGAGTTCCCAGAAGAGCAGCTCCCCCAGCCCAGGCATCAGACCCATCCCTGCCTTGTGCCATGGGATGCTCAGCTGCCGGTCAGGGAGACCAACAGCAGGCTGAAACGTGCTGTCACCCAAAATTCCCTAGCCCCTGCTGTCACCAAAGGGCCACAGGAGCTTCCAGCAGCCACCTCCTTCCAGGGGACCACAGCACTTCCCAAACTTCTGTGCCATCAGAGGACCAGGCACTCAAGACACTGCTCGTGTACGGCCCCACACTGCCCAGCAAACAGGCACCTCCACGCTCACCTCGCAAATGAAAATTTAATATTGTCTCGTGGCTTATTTTCCAGGACCTTCTGGACCACCGATGGTCGTAACTCGCTAATAGCTGGGCAGTGGGAAATTGTTACAGCAAATAAACACGAGGGTTGGGTAATACCGCCCTTTATTGCCTCCCTCGGGGAAGATAACACAGGGAAGGAAACGAGGCTTCCAGTATTGACAGATTTCTTTACCAAACTTCTATTTTTGACCATTTCCCACTTGGCGTGTTGCCATAAATGCAGTATTGAATAATTACAGCGCTCCCCCTGCTTCTCTCCTCCCCTCTTCAGCTAATCGCCCGAACTCTAAAAGCCAACATAAAATCTGCGCTTTCAGCTAAGTTGTCCTAAACCTGCCCTTTGGACTCCGCTCTCACTGAAGCACTGGGACAATTTGCACGGTCAGAGTCAGTGACAGCGTGCCTGCATCCCTGCAGCTCGGAGAAGGCAGACTTGTGTGCGCTGCCCTGCAACCAGCAGCACTGCCGGGAGGGCAGAAAAATCCCAGGCAGAGCAAAACCTGCACACATCAGTGAAGGGAGAGCTGGAGGCTTCCCCCAGCCATTAGGAAGGAGAAATGAAGAATCTCTTCTTAACCTCTCATCTGAACACATTCCTTGAAATTCACTTCCTATGAGTGACCTTTAATGTGGATGGCATTTCACCCCCCTTCTATTTTTAATATCATCACTCTCAGGCAGCTGATGTATTTCACGTGCTTCCATCAACAACAAAAAATACAAAAAAAAAGAAAAAGAAAAGATATAGATGGCATAATGTTGACATTTGATGTTGGTATTTAGCCATAATGTCAAGTTCACTAACTTCACAATTTGTCAGCAATAATCAGACACGGGGATCTTCCTACATTAGGACAAAAAAGTCTTTGAATCACATTATTTAAGAGAGTGTGAGTACACATGGCTCTTCAAGGCAGGAGGGAGAACCTTACCTGGTATGTTTAGGGCAGGAGGGAGGACTTTACCTTGTGCATTTAAGGCAGGAGGGAGGACCTTCCCTTGCACAAGCGTTTGCAAAGCTTTGGGATGGGGCTGAAAAAAGCAAGCAAGGTGTAGAGATTTAATTCCCAGGTAAGGGCTGTGAAGACCTCACCCTTGGGACTTCAGAAACCCATGCTACATCCTTTAGGTCTCATCATTTAGGTCTGCGGTATCCAAAGCTCTGCAGCAAGGGTAGGAGCACACCTGAACACCCCCCAGAAGTGGTGTTTCCAGCCCTTCCCGCGAGAAGCGATGCTTCCCAGGCTGCAAATGCAGATTACAATGAATGGAGCTGATGGCAATTGAGTGAGAGAAGGGCAGTTCATCTCCCAGCCCATGAAATTGCAGACTGCCAGCAGAAGCTATTTCCTCCAATTCAGAATATTCCCTCCCTTTTCCCCCTTCAACAATGGGCCCAGAAAAAGCCAGGGACATCTGTCAAACCCAGCTGGCTCACTTGGAAAACGACTGCACGGCTGTTTGGGAGGAAAGCGATAGAGTCAAGAGAGAAGGGCCGGGCGTTTATGCACGCTGGAAGCCGCTCATCTCCGCGGTGACAACTTGAACTCGCTCCCAGCTCTGCCGCAGGCACCACAAGAAGCTGCTGCTCCACCACAGGCCCTGGGCTGCCACTTGCAAGGGACCATGCTTGGGGACAGCGAGAGCGGGTGGCTCGGCTGCTGCATCCCCGGGGTCTCACCAGCCTCAGCCTAGGCAATATTCAGGGACTGAGCATTCAGGGACTCTGCCTGCAAAAGCAAAAGACTACAGGTCCTGGGCTCAGCTGCAAGTCAAATGTAATTCTGCCCTTTCAAAGAAGAAAGGGGGCGAGATAAAAAGGAAGCATCGCTCCACACTGAAAAGCATAATTTCCAGGGGATTAAACTATTGTGCTATTTGCTCTCGTCTATTTTAGCTGCTGCTCAAGATGTTAACCTCCCGACTCCCAGTGAAGCAATGAAAACAATTATCGAGCTGGCAGTGAGATTTTCAGCTGGGAAGAAACGTGTGTTAAGGCAGGAGCGAGGAGCCCCGCTATGAACACTGCTCCCAGGGCCGGCAGCGCTCTGCGACCCGCAGCACAGCGACTGTACCTGCAGCACAGCACTGATGGAGAAGATGGGGAAGAGGATGAGATGTGCCCTCTGATCCCAGGGGCAGGCTGATCACGACAGTGCAGTACAGACACGGCACCACGCAGCCAGAGAAGTGCCTGGTGCTCCAGCAGGTAAACGAAGGGCTCCAAGCTGAAAGAGCCCTGCAGCCTTACTGGCCCTTCACAAGTGCTCACGCTGTCAGCCGGTGACACCAGGTAACCACACTGCTCGCAATTCCACTGAGAATTATGTGAATTTAGCACTTGCAGAAAGATCAACCCAGCAGGGCAATCACTGAGTTACCTGTTGGGTGCCTCCCCTGTTCTTCATCTTCCCATGGTACCAGGGCAAAGAATCAAGTCACTGATCACACAAGGCAAACACCACAAAGCGTGCTGCAACAGAGCCTACTTCTTCTGTGCTTCTTCTGTCCCAGCTGTGGCCACCAAAAGCAGGAGGGACCCACCACACAAGTCCCTTGGGACCACCACAGAAGAGCGCTGAGAAGCCTCCCATCCTCTTCTAGCACCAAATTACTCACAGAGACCCCAAAAGACACCAACGAGCTGAGGCCACGCAGTTCAGCGCTTGGACGTGAGCTTCTCCAAAGCACAGGCAAATCGGGCCTGCAGGGTTAGGTCAAAGCCAATTCAAAGAAACATTTATTTTCTACGGAAACTAAAGATTCACTGCTCAGAACTGCATTAAACTGAGAAGATGAGAATTCCATTAACTAATCTAATTTAACCTGATCTGTTTGAATTTCATTAGGTACGGCCGCACTGGAGACTCCGTAATGAGGCTCCCGTACATCAGGATCCTGCCTGCCTCTAACTCCATCTCCCACCCCGACACAGACAGCTGTGATCGTGCTAATTAGCTGCAGAACCTGTGATGTACTTCAGCTGAGCTCGGGGTGAAGTGAGAAAGATTACAATGAAACCAAATGAATGAGAAAACATCGGTGCACTTGCACACGACTTATGGGACAGGAATAACGCACCCTGCGCGTGCGGGCATCTTCTCTCAGTTGGGATGGAGGAGGGCAGAGCTTTGGAACAAAGCATCCCTCGGTAACATCGGTTAATTAGTTTGATAAATTAAAGGATGAGACTGAAGGCAAAAGAGTTTCTTGTTTAAATAACCCCTCTCTTATTTAAATAACCCCTTGCCTGCCCAGCCCTCTCACCTACCCCCAGGGGAGCCCACCGAGCCTCCCCAGCCCAGATATGTAACTCAGGCAAGGTCTGGAGCACAGTGACACCCGCAGCTCAGGCACACGCCTCTGAAAGGTTCAGCCATCCCAGCCAGGCTCTTTGCTTGTCCACAGAGGGTGCAGAGCAATTAGAGAAGCTTTAACGACCTGAGGCTCAGCCAGGGCACTGCGGTGCTTTTCCAGCATTCGTGCAGGAGCACATTCTGCCATGGAAAAGGAGGGTTTAGGCAGGGGAAAGTTTCATGACCTTCTCCTGGCCTCTTCCACAGCCTCCAAGAGCACTTGGAGCAGACTGTGGGAAAAGGGCTTGAAACATCAGAAACTTTTGAGAAACGTACTCACACGCAATTTAGCAAAAGAGCATACCCCAACAGCACTGGGGAGACCTTATTTATGGCTAGAAAGAAGAAAAGCTGGGTCAAATGGATCCAATGTCTCCCAAAACAGTGGCTCCCCCTTAAATACAGGGCGGTTTGTGGTTGGACTCCAGGCCTTCCCGTTCCACACAACATCACGTTGATATTGATTTCAGAATTACTTTCCAATTACAAGTGCTAGCAATAAAATTAACGGCATGAATTTCAAGCCTTACACTTCTCTTGCGATTTCAATTATCGATTAAGGACCATGGCAGAAGCGTTAAGCCTCAAAACATTAACAGTGGTTATTACTTTGCTACTGTGGGGTGGGTTTTAGTTTTGGATGGACTTTTTTTGTGTTTGTTATTTATTTTTGGGAGGAAAAATTATGCTGGCTACCCTGCAAGCTGTAGTTCAAGTGCCATTACATGCGGTGGGGATGCCTAGAAGATAGGAACCTGTTTTCGGTCAGGTGAGCAGCGAGCTCTGACAGCGAGCAGAACACACCAGCCAGTGGATAAACCACCGTGGGCTGGCTGAAGGAGCTCTGTGATGAGCAGTAGCCTTCTGCTTTCAGCATCCTTGTGGAACTGGAAGAAGCCACCCACCGCAATCTAGAGGTTTTGGGGAAATGAGGTGTTGAGGGAAGCAAGTTTTACAATCAGCCTGCTGGGCCAAAACCTTGCTTTGGGGGATGCCCAGCAGCTTTCAGCCTGCCTGCCTCCACCTCCCTAATTAACGCAGCAGATACGAAGCCCAAGGGGAAGCAATCGCAGCAGGGGTTTATCCACATCCCCCTTTATCTTCCCGGAGCAGGTTGGGAGCTCCCTCAGGCAGTAAAGCCAAGACACGGCTCTGCTTACCGACAGGGCGCGCATCTATGCGAGAGGATGGCCGTGGTCAGCAGAGGGTTGTGTGTGTGTGTGTGTGTTTATCGGCAGCCAGCTGCTTAAAGCTGGAGCCAGGAGGATTTCCACAGTCCTGCTCCACTGCACTCGAGTCATGTAAAGCTCTGCTTGGCAGCTGCCTTCCCTGGCAAAGCCGGTCTCTGGAAGTTGGCCTCCGTTGCTCCACTGATTTCCCGTTCCTCCAACCCAACTAAGCCGATAAGCTGTGCCGAGCACCTCTTCTCAAATCACTCCAAATCTCACAGCGGGGTAAAACCGAGTTCCAAAGTTATCCCAGTGACTTCGATTTCCTTTCTCTTGCACTATTTCATTGAGTAATCACTTGCACAGAAATCCAGAGCCCGTTCGTCCTGATCCAGGCACAGCACAGGTCTAACACAAGCACCAGCCTGGCACGGCCATCCCACACACACAGCAGTGGGGAACACGAGCTGCATGTGTAGGGCTGCAGCTGCTCCCTAGGGGCACAAGCAGTTGTAGCCCCAGCACTGTAAACCAGCACCTCTCCTCTGAACTCTGCCACAGCCTGGAAGTGACCCCAACCACACACCAGTGGGCTACACATTGTGTAGGTGAAAAAGAAAGCATCTAGTCTGAAGGAAGAGTGGATTTTGAACGTGAAATACCCGGTGTGACTGCAGCCACCAAGCCCTCACAGCTAGCGAGCAAGGCATTTCACCAGCTAGACTTGAAGCCCATGGATCAGGACATGCTGCAGCCCCTGCTGAGGCCAGGAAGCTTTATGATTTTGCGTGAGACACTGTCCTGGGACAAGGTCACCTCAAGGCGAGGAGCTGGGCAATAATGGGGCTGAGAGGCAGCAGGTACAGGACAGGACCCGGGCTGCCTCCTGGCTCCTGCCCTCCCTTGCTCCAGGAGGGAGGAAACAGCCTGTGCCAGGACCCCCTCTCCCTTTCTGCGCTCTCTCGGGGTGCCTGGTTTGGCTCCAACCCACAAAACCTCAGCTGTTTCGTGGTGATAAATCCAGCTCAGAACTAGCACTTCAGAACTCACCGACGTCAGGTCTCGAGGGTAAGCTGTAAGTTTCCAAAGGGCAGCAGAGCACATCGCGCACACACAGCCACACAGCAATGTAAGGAGCAGTGAGCTTCCAAGCAAAACCTGGGGTTTGGATCTCAGTTTGAACCAAACCTGCATCCCCCTCTCACCTCCTTGGGTTTCTCATTTTGCCCACTCCATGACCTGGTCATTGCAATTTTTGCATCTTCACAGGGCAGTTTTGCCCCTTTAGCTAAAAAAAGGTACCCTGGTGATTTAGGGTATACACAAGGACGTGGCATTCAAACCCAACAAAGCGGAGCTGTTGTCCTCACACAGACTGTAGCCACCCCGTTTAACTTGGGGCTGAAGGATGGGAGGGAGGCCAAAAGCACAGGTGGGTTTCAGGAGGACATCGCCCAACTCACAGCCAGCTCTCAAGGTGTAGGAAACAGCCTGGAGGAGAAGGCAGGAGCAGGGGGAAGGCTGCAGACAGGGAACAAACACCCAACCCACACATCAACTCTATCCTCTTTTCCAGGCATCCTTTTGCACCAACAGGTATAGGACAGTAGGAGATTATATACATATATATAAAACAGAGAGACCATATATATAGGTTCTAACCCAGGCCAGCAAGTTTTTCTCATCAGCCAAGACCATTTGCTAATTCAAGCTTAACCCAGCACATTTCAGTTCTGAGGTGAAGACAGCAACTGAGCATTTGAACCCTTTCCTTGCTGATAAGCAAGCTGCAAGACCGGCTGAAATCAAACTCAAATCATCCCAAAGAACATTCGAGCTACTGTACAAGTCTCCCCTGTAGCAGAGCATAGCAGGGGACAGTGATTTGATTTATCTCGCAGACATTAATGCGCCAATTAGCTCTGGTTCTCTGGGGAGAAGTCAGCCCATAATTTACATATTTTGGTCATATAGCAGGGAGGGGAAAAAATTACGAAAACACGTGAAGCATTTGGATGTGCTCAGCTACCAAAGATTTCATAATGAACAGTCGTGACATTAGATTAGTGTTTCCCGATGCAAAGAGGATTTTGTTTCAACTAGGAGCGTAACGAGGAATTATAGCAGCTGTGCCTGTCATTATTCTGCTTAGCCCGTTAATGGAATTGGTTTGCTAGAACCAAATTGGTTCAAAAGATTAATTAAAAACAGGTGGTTCTGCACAGCAACTTCTCCACACCAGAGAACTTGGGGTGGCCAAACCACCTCTGCTTTCCTTAATGATTGCAGGAGTTGTCTGCTCATCTCTGGGGGGCAATAAGACAGCAACACAGCTCAATTCAGAGCACTGCCTCTGTTGCAAGGTCCACCTGGGGAGAAAAAAAACATCTGGTAACTTGTGAGGCTGGCCCTTGTAGTGTTTCCCAGGGGATGGTGTTCCCTGGAAGCACCCTCCATTTCCCTATACATCTCAAGAGGCATCATCTCTGCACGAGACACCCCCAAGGGACTTAGAAACAACTTGTCGGTAAACAAGGGCTGAAGTCACTAGCCCAAAAACCAGAAATTGCTTTGAAGCAGAGCCCTCTGAGGAGCCAAGTTCTGCATTTGGGTTTTTTTTTTGTCACCATCTCTGCTGGCCACACGCGACTCAGATCAAAGAGCCCAGCCCATGTCAGCACCGTGCTGGCTATGTGCCTTCTGAGGGCAAGGAACGTTTCGATATGTATGCAGCAAAACCCAGTCATGGAGCAAAAGTCTTAATTCAGGAACAAAACAACAACTGTGGATCTAAGAACAGACCGGCCATCTGAGAGTCATCCTGAAAATCCATGGTAAAAAATTCACAAAGCTTATTTAACTGAACATTTGGGTCTGCTTTTAAGGAGTTTTAGATTGTCCTTGAAACCTTCGTGCTATACAAACCCAAGACAAACATTGTCCAGAATTAGAAGGAAAAAATACACCGAATATTTGTGAAGGCACAAAGCCCCTTACCACCCCACCACCCCCCCGATCATCCTCGCAGCAGACAGGATGCACGTGTTGTGCCTGAAGCAAAGACACCTTTGATAAACAACACCGCATTTTATGACAGAGTACCAGGAGTATTTCTGGCACATTAGGGACTTGGGATTCAGCTGGAAGGGAGTTCCCAGGCAATGAAAAAATTTATGAGTATTTGTGTCTCAATATTCCTTACCAGTAATTCTATCTTTGGACAGCAGCTCCCAGGGACTTTCCCTGCAAACTCAGAGAAAACCGATACAGCACTGAAAGCAGGCTCCCAGGATTTCTGGCCCACGAGCCGACACCATTCAATTCAAATGCTTTCAGAGGGACTGAGAGCTGGAACTATTTTCAACTTGTTAAATCAAGGCTGCTGGAGCTTACTCTGCAGAGCCCATCCAAACTGCGTGGGCACGAATCAGAATGGGAAAGGAAAGAATCAGAAGAACAGCATTTGTGAAGGTACTGTGGGTCTGCTCCAAACTAAGCTGTCAGTACAATTGGCCACCAGGTAAGGAAGAGTAATTTTGGGGCCATATATCTAAGGAAACAAAGATTTGTAGCATGTGTATGGACAGAGAGACAGCTCCAGTACAAACGGCAGGAGAGGATGCCCAGCGGGGTGGCCACTATTAAAGCAAGCAAGCAGAGGCCTCTGTACACATTGGCAGATAGGAAGCAGGCCATGAACTGAATGCCATTAGTTTTCGTTTGCTTCCCTTTCACAAAAGGTGTCCATCTGTACCAGTGCCCCCCTAAACCCAGTGACCTCTCGGCTGCGCCCAGCTCCAGGCACACTGGATGGAGAAGCAGAGATACGGGGCCCCTCCGAGAGGCAGCACAGCAGCATAAACAAGAAATCCTGTGCAAAGGCAAAGCTGCAGCTCAACAAGCCCCTTCCAAGGTATGTTGGGGATCAAACTAACACAAACCTTAGGAAAGCAGCCACGGGTGGTTTGCTCACAGAACTGCTGCCTGCCTGACCTGGAAGAAGTTTCACAGAGGGTCCCTGCAGCTCTGAGGGCTTCACAGCCCCCTGTTATTTCCCTGCAGAGCCTCGTTACCTGCACGCACGGTATCCTAGTGAGATCCTGTATCCTATACACCCCTATAGTGCAGGTCTGCTACCGGCCCCCTTCTGTTGGCAGCACAGGGGCTGTGACACAGCCGAGTGCAGGAGGGGGCACTCACCTGGCACGTGCATCCACAGGCTGTCTGCTCGCTGCTCTGGTCTCATTACACCAGGCAGAAATATTCAGCTGCTCCCCTAGCTCTTTATTTGGTTACATCCTTTCTTTCTTCTACTCCCCTCTCAATTTCAGAAATAACACAAAGTCATTTGTAAAAAAAATTTAAAAAATACAGTTGTGCAAGTTAGAGTTTTAAAGTATTCTCAGCCACAGTTAAGTATAAAATACCAGTGCAGCACAGCTCTAAGCAGGAATTCACACAGAGGTTGTAGAAAACCCAGACAACATCATCAAGTTATCCGTATTTGAAAGCAGCAGGCTGAGCATGTTCCTGCAGCAGCAGGCACCACACGGCCAAATCAGAGCTTCACAAAAGAGCAGCTGAGAGCCGTACAGCTAGGGAGGTTTCATTCATATGTGAGTCTCTTTGGAGAGAGCATCAAAAACCTCTCGCCTGTGATTTTTCAAACACTGCTCGCTCATAAGCAGTCGGGAATACCGCAGGGCCAGACTTACCGGGAGAGCAGGCTCCAGCTCAGCACTTGTCACGCCCCCTCTCATTTTAACTCTCAGAGAAGAGAGAAATGGAAAGCAAGCAGCACACCTGAACAGCTGTTTGTATTGTTTCTAATTTGTGGTGGTTCCTCTTTTAGCAAACACCTACCGGGTTACCTCCCAGCTAATCCCCATGCTTGCTCCTGCTGTGATTGATATCGAGGCCCAAGCAATGGCAGCGTTCGGAGGGGGGTGAAGAACTCAGACACGCATCCACATTCCTAAACTCGTTGCTAGAACCAGGTATTACCAGGTGCCTAAAATGTCACCCACAAGCCAGACAACAGCCCACAAAGCCACTCCATGGCTCTGTTTTCTCCACGAGCCAGCAGGGCAGTCACCTGCCACCGCAGAGGGAAAGGCTTTGGGGACAGCAGCATGGTGCTGGTTCTCTGCCATTACTGACAGGTGAATATAACCCACAGTGCAACTTAATCCCTTTCTGGTCTTTAAGAAATAACATTGTAAACACAGGAATGCCCTGCTTTGCTTTCACTTTACGCCAACAGCTGTGGATTGATGCAGAAAATACCAATTAATTTTGGAAAACAAGAAGCCAGCCAACAAAAAGCACCCCTGGCAGAGGGGAACACGCCAAAAAAGAGCCCACCCGCAGTCCATGCAGTGCCTGTACCTCGATTTGTACCGTGCTCAGCCTCCACAAAATGCAAGAGCATCCTGCAGCCAGCAGGCCAAGGAGGGCAGGACCAGCACTCGGCACAAGCCTGCCCTGCTGTCCTTCAGGTTTTAAAAGCATTCCGGCTTCTGAATCTCAGAGCACAGAAAAAGGAAGGAAATTGCTGCCCAGCAACATCAGAGGTTTGTGCTGGGAATACATATTTGCTCCCATTCCAAGGGGAATGAAGATGTCAAGCTAAAAAATATATATTATTAGTGAGAGATTAGAGTGATTTTGCGATCAAGGACAGAGCACTGCGACTAAGTACATTTCACAGTCCACCAAGCAGCAAAATATGAAGACGTCTGCCACATGGGCTCCGCACGGGTGAGGAAGGTAGTCTGAAAACCCTGAAGTTTAATGGAATAAAACTGCATCCAAAACCCACTCAGCTGCTCTCGCATGACCCTTCAGCAGAAGACACCTGGGTTGTCCCAGGCTAGGAAGAACGGTGGAGGAGAGGGAAGAGGAAGCCCAGGAGCCCTTGCCAAGGCGGGCGCTGGAAGTGCTGGACCCCAGGGCAGGCTGACTGCCCTGCAGAAGGGCCACCTCCACCCAAACACCTGGCAGCACCAGGCCCTGGGCTTCACACTGGTATTGAGAGACCCCAAGAAGGTGCAGTCCTGAGCAGCAGGGCACAAAGAGCCCCACCAGATCCCTGGGGGCTTCCCTCTTTGTTCACAGCGCTGTCGCCCAGCGTTACATCTGCAGATGGCACCTTCGCTCGCGGAGGGAGCGCTCCGCAGAACCGAGCAGATCTTGTTACGAGGGCTGGAAGCAGAGCGTGAAACTCGGAGGCTATTAATGTTTTCTTAATGCGTGAACCGAGCTGGAAAGAGAGCACGAGAAAGGAAATTAAAAGCTTGTGTGGATGCAGATGGTGCCTCCCCTGCCCACTCCCTGTAACCCGGACTTTTGGGGAGGTTAGCGGCAAGGAGTGGGAGAAGGGGGCACCCTCCTTGGCTTTGCCTTCACTGAGATCACGGCAGAGAGCCCGTGCAACACTGGAAACAAAGAGCAGGATGCTACAAACCCGCTCTGGCTGCTCTCCCATGTGAACACAGAAGCTTTGCTCCCTGGGATAACAAGGCTCCCTGCCGGAGATCAAGAGCAGCCTTTGGGGTGCGGAATCTGGCTGGAGCAGGAAGGATCAGAGCCCGACAGACCTCCAGCTCCAGCCTGAGAACGAGAGGAAGCTCTGCACAGCTAAGCAGAGGCCAATATTCAGCGTGTAACTGGCCTTCTAAGAACAGGATATTTTAAACACCTGGAAACAAGCAGCACAGCAGCAATACTCTATCAGTGAGCCTGCACAGGCTCCCACTGAATATGAGCATCCTTTATAAGGAACCTTGCCCAAGCCCCTACAAATTGCCACTTAGGTTTTTCACAGCACAGCTGGATGCCAAAGGAGGTGAAAAAAATCCCTTTTTTTTCCTTCCCCTATTTTTAGCAGTTTATTTTTCATCCTGGCCAGCAGTGACCCAGTGCCATTCTCACAAGCACCCAAACGCAGCTGTGGAGGGGCTGCCTGGCAGTGGGGCAGAGCTGCTGGGATGGGGTTATCAGAAATGCAAAGCATGGCCCAGCACTGCAAAGCTCTGCTCTGGGACAAGGATCAGAGGCAGAGGCGGTGAATTGTGAGCAAACTCCTTTTAGGGGCTAATGGGAACATGAGATGGGATTTCCTGAACACCCTCAGGGCTTGTCTTTATATAAAAGCTGCATGCGTTTAATTACAATCAGTTACATTAGCTACATCAGTCGATTTAATTAAATTGCAAGGACACTCATAAGTTGATTTAACTCCGTCTCAAATGGATTTAGCAAAAAGTTGGCAAGAAACTAAATCAACATAAACCAAGATTAAATCAACTGAAGAGCATCCACACAGGATTTTGCAGCAATTTAACAAAACGGATTTGAAGACCCATTCTGAACGAAACGGGGTAACCCAGGCACAAAGCACGATGAACTTTGGGGAAGAAAGCAAAGTGTGTAGTGCCTCAACTGCCCTAAGAGGAGCTGAGAAGTCCCCTCCTTTTCCTCTGCTTCCTGTACTTGGTATTTTTTGTGTGCACACAGATGTATTTATTGTCCACAGTTTGTTTTATTCGTACTTCTCAGCAGTGTTTTGCCCAACAGCAGCACAAGCTGTGCTCCACGCTGCTGCAGCCTGAACAGGGAGAGCTCTGGTAATCATTAGGACAATTTAAAAGAAAACACAGATTGGTGAACATTAAATAACCTACCTCAAATTAACTCCCAACTCTAAACACACACCTCATTCTGACTGGAAGCTTTTGGTGCTGTGAGATTTTCAGCACAAAGCAGGACACAGACGGGCAGCAGGTAACAGAGGGGCCTGTCGCAGGCAAGGTGTACCGTGCTGCTCCTGCAGGCAGCAGCTCCAGCAGATGCGATGAAGTCAGCTCAGTTTTCACCTAAAACATCTCATTTTGTACCAAGAAATGGAGTGACAGGAGGGTAGAAATACAGTGTTGGTTTCTTATGTGGAAAAGCAGCACCTGGTGGTGGCTCAAGCCAAACCAAACGGCCAGGGGAGCCCATCCCAGCCTCCAACCCAGAGACGCTCAGAAGCGAAGCCTGGTAGGGATCCGGGAGCTCACCCTCTTTAATCAAACTGTTCACATTTCTCACAAAGGAGAAATCCCACAGCCTCACAACAGCAGGCTGAGGGAGTTCCTACACCCACCTGTAGCTGCTCCAGCCAAAACCCGTCCCCAGGTCATAAAGGAAGCAAAGCCTCCTTGCACCCAAACCCCCAGAAGCTGCAAAGGTCTCTGCTGTACCCACAGGGCAGCACTGGCCATCAGAAACCAGACCCTGTTACGGCTTTGCAGCTGGAGCAAGTGTCTCCAGCTCTCCACACCCTACCTGTGAGGTTCATCCTACTGCTTTGTAAAATTGTCAATAACAGGGTAAGGTAGAAATGCTGGGAAGCAATGTTAGCAATTAGACTCCGTATGCTGGTTAGATTCAATTCAGTTTAAACATCAGTTCCTAAATTCTGATATACAGACATTAAAAGGACATATTTCCAAATTTACTTTCCCATGAGTTGTTTTAGTTTATACTTATTTAAAATAAAGCAAATACCTGGAAACTTTGAGAGGAATTTACCCCCAAAACATTTCTGCCTGTGCCCAGGAGTCAGGTGAGATCAGATGTGCAGGAAAGCAGCAGCAGTGCCCGCGGGTTCGAAACACACACAGCATGGCTCGGGAGCCAGCTGCTTTGTGGAGCCACGTGCTCAGGAATGAAAGACATCCTTCCCAAGGAGCTTAGCTCCAGTGGCATTGCTCGCTTCGCAGCACCCTCCTCGCTTTCCTAATGTGTAGGCTCTTCTCCTGTGCTGGAAAGGAGTACCGACTACCATGGTGAAAGAATTAGTTCAGTAGGGAAAGCCAAGGGCTCAGCAGCTGTTGCTGCCAGCAGGTGACAGAAGGGATGTACAAAACGTGGGCCCAGCCATGAATGGGCTGAGGTACCAACAGTTGTGAGCCTCTCAGGCAGGTCTGGGCTGCCCTGATGCTGCGTGGCCATCAGCTGAAGCCATTGCATTGATTTTCACAGCAGATTTACCAGGCTCTGAGGGATGAACGCTGCTCTTGGCTTTCATGCAGCTGGTGGCTTTTTCCTGCATTTGGAGCAAAAGAAACCTACCTTCCTTTTACGGACAGACACAATAGGGAAGGAGAAAAAATAACAAGATATTGTGCACAGAAGCAAGCTGTTACCATGTACAGCAGTGCCATTTCTCCTTCTGTTACTACAAACACCTCCTGCCCTGAAACAGCAGGGGACAGGGCACAGAACCCCAGCAGGCTGGTAGCAGCTGGGTGGGACCACAGAGCAGCACACAGGCACCAAAAACAGGAACAAGGGACCAAGGACACAGCTTCAGAAATGGGAGAGGAGGCTACCAAGCATCCCAGACAGAGCACTTCAGAGCATCCCTCTGGGTTATCAGACACCAGGTAGCCTTCCCACGGAGCTGCAGGAGGGCACATCAGCCCCGCTTCCAGGTCAGTCACTAACAGGAGACACACCAACACAGATCCTGGTGTCAGACCCAGCACCATTAGGAAATCCGTGCTGGTTGGCTCCACATTGTGCATTTCTGTGCAGCCTGGAGCCACGCAGCACAGCAGCTCAGGCACTGTGTGGGTACCTCCTGTCTGCAGCTGGTGTTCAGGGCACATCCCCTCCGTTACACGAGGATCTCTTGGGACGATCAGAAGACGCTGGCTCCTTGGCACACCACCACAGGACTCAGGGCTTCAGCTGTCCCTAGGGAAAAGGCTTTTGTTCTGAGATACTCTGCCCTCTGGGAGGTCTTGCCCTAATCCCCTGGAGACAGATCAGTGCTTCTGGATGGAGGCATCTTCTAGACTAAAGCCTTGCAGAGGGGTGCAGTTTCCCCCCCATCCTCTTTTCTAAACCTCACTGATTACTTGCCACAGCCAGTCCCTCCTTCAATCTTTATCTATACACACACTTGCCCTTGATTGTCCTTTCAGAGGGCAGTAAGCTCCACAGCCCCACTGCATGGATCACGATGTATTTTCCTTTACCTGCCTCAAATGTCACCTTTCCACTGCATTTTTACATCCCCTCAGTTGTTCCTCTACTGCCAAATGAAAAAGAGCATTGGGCCTTTCCCAGACTGGTCATTATGGCATGTATTTTACTGCTGTCCTTTCTCACTCAAATCCTTTCTAGGGCTGACAAGCCGTGGGGCAGCCATCAGACCAAGGTACTGGTATGGATTTCAGTCCATTCATTCCCTACCACAAGCCACCTGGCTACATACAGCACAGAATGAGCTAGAGCAGAGCTCCTTGGCACACTGGCGCCCTGCCTGTGTCCATTATGGTGAATTATGCTCAGGAGATGCACTATATGTTTTCCCCAGGTGAATCCATTACATCTATATGGGCCAGATCCACGCAGCTGGAGCTGCATTTACAGCTTCCATGAGGTGCTACGGACTGTGGGCTTCCACACCTCAAACTCATCAGCATGACTAAGAGAAGTTCTTAAAGAAAAGAGGGGTAAAATACAAGACAGACAAAAGAAAAGCAAGACCTTTTCCACCCCCCAGGATGGGGAACTGCTCCCCTGGTCTGCCTAAGAAGCTGCCACCCCCAGCCCACACCGTGCATGAGCCACCCATGCAGGATGGATGCCCAGAAGAGCTCTGATCAATCCTTACCGGGAACAGCCAGCTCACCCCCTCACCAGCCAGCCACACACATTGCTTGCCCTTGCTGCCAAAGCTCTGAAGGATTCACTAGAGACCACACTAATCAATTTTTATTTCTAATTAAACCGATACCTGCAGTATGCTGGAGGAAGCGTGGGCAGAAGGGACTGCCCTGCATCGTGATCTTCTGGAAGGAGGCAGCGGGGGAGGATTTACACCACATGGTTGGTCTTTGAGGTAAGCCAGAGATGAAAAAGGCAGCCCACCAGTCAGCCAAGACACCACTCCAGCACAGGCATGCTTCACCCTACAGCCAGGCTGGGCAAGGGGTGACACCCTCCAGAACCCCAATTTCCCTCCAGAACCCCAATTTCCCTCCAGCAGTGAGGAAGGGAGGCGCACAGGCAAAGCACAGCAAGCAAATCCCATCCTACAGCATCTTCACTTGGAGCTTGCCAACATGGAGATCCTCCAACTGTCTGCCTCAAGTGAAGTGTTGGGGAAAAATAAAGGAACCTGAGAAGTAAATATTGCTGACAGGGAACGAGAGCTGCAGCAGGCACGCATCTGCTGTGCTGAAAGACGGCTGGCGCGTGAGGTCTCCAAATTTCACACAAAAAAAACAAAAGGCGGGGAGTGTAACTGGAGGGGTGGGAGAGCAGCAGGTCCAGACGGGCTCAGCCTGGCTGCCTGATGGTGCCAGGTCCAAGAGCAACAACAGGGGTACATCAGAGCATGGCCGAGGCAGAGCTGAGCAGAGGGAACGCCACAGCCAGGCAGCAGGCTGGGCAGACCCCCTGATGCTTCTTCCTCTCCTCACACCTGAGCTGCAATTGCATTTCTAAATGCTGGCTTAAGAATTTTAAAATTCTTCTTTGGGCAAGGAAGCAGGGATGGTTGGTGCATTTTGGAGGATATAACAACTCGGTAATCAGCTTGGGAAAGTTAGATGCTATCAAGCTGCAATAAACACTTCTAAAAGGCACCCTCACCATCTTTCTCTCACGAGATAAAGCCAGAAGTCTGTATTTCAACTCCTGTGCATTCCTTCTTGCATTCCTCCTGGCCTTCTACCTTACATTGCCTCATTTCTCCAAGCCCCAGCCTTGAGGCTCTTAGAGAACAAGATGACCTCTTCTTCCTGGCCACAGCATCCTTCAAGGCTGTGGGAGACTAACTTAAGGGCTCAGCAGACAAGAAGCCATAAAAATGAGGAAAAACTCCCCACAAGAGGTCCATAAAGACCTCAAGGAAAACAATAAGGAAGTCACAGACTTCAGCATCTCCAGTGCTGAGAGCAAAAGTAGGTAAATTTTCAAGTCCATGGTGGACTGCCTGCCAAGTACTTGGCTAGGTGCACACACAGCAGTGAGAGCATCTCCTTGCAGCTGCTCAGGCTGGCCAACAGATCGCTCACATCCCAGCAGCCCTGGGCAGCCAGGGCTCGATCCACACAACAGGGACTGCTCTGCAGCAGCGTCTCTGGCAGTCACTGAGGTGAGAAGCGGTGCTGCACTTACCCAGATAAAGTGGCGTGGACGTGGATTACTGAAATACCCACAGGAAGGCTGGACCAAGGGGTACCAGCACACAGAATGGAGGAGCATCCTGATAGCTGTTTGAAACTCCAAGCGAGGTGCCCTCACGCCCTGCAGTCCCCTAAAACCAGCTCAAAGCCGTTTCGAACCACCACTCCCTATTTCTGCACCGAAACCCGACCACCAGATGCGAGCAGCTGGCCGCAAACTCCCGCAATAGGGGAAAAAACTACCTTGAGAGGTTTTTTGGTGCTTAAATTGTGTTTCACTCCCCACCAGAACGCAAGCAAACAACCCTGAGAGCCGAACGAGCTGTTGCTAAGCTGCTTGCAAGGATTTGTTCCAAGCTTTGCGGGACAGCTCAGTGCTCAGGTGCGAGCGCCTCCTGGTCGCGTGTTCGCAATGCAGAGATCTGTGCTGCTGGAAGCTGCATCCACTGCAGAGGCAGCACTTGGGAGCAGTTTGGAGATGCTTTACTATTCTCTTTCTTCTTTTTTATTTTTTTTTGGTGGGGTTTCTGGTTTGCCTGAGACAGCCTATGCATACAGACACAGCGAAACGGCTGCTTCAAAAGGCTTCTTGCTGTAGGATTCAGGGTGGAGGTAAAGGGAGCTGGGGACCCGCAGAACTAACACACCTACCTGGCCTCACATCCTGTCCCTAGGTTCAACTTCTGAGCTCAAGCCCTTTTCCAGAGCTCCCAATTCCCACTGACACCCCATCTCCTCTAAGAGCACTTTGTCATTCTTCCTCCAGATGCCCCAGCTCTCTCATTTTTACCTGGAACAGTTTCTGGTCATACGCAAGGGGCACTGCCCCAGCTCCTCTGTTCTTCTCCTTTCCACGGCCTCTTCCTCTTCACCAGTGCTGGATTTTATCCCTCTTGTGTAAATAACTACAACACCCAAGCAAGAATCGACATCCCTGCAGGAATCCCACTGCTGGGGTCCCATTCCCTCCTCCCGAAGGCCGGGGAAGCACAGGGCATTTCCCCCTCAACGCTACAGCCCAAGGGGCAGCTGCAGTTTGTGAGCAGGGGTTGCATGCAGGGAGATATCCAGGAGCAAAGGCATTCCTGCGCGTGCAGCAGGATCAAACAGTTTCGCCTCTTGAGCTAGAAATTGCGGTGACAACCGTCACTGCTGCTGGAAAAGAGGATTTCAGGATCACTGCTGGAGAGCTGCCTGCGCCCACACAGGTAACGCAGGGCCCTCGCCAGTGCTGCATCTTTGGAATAAAGCTGGCAGGAGACCCACGCTGCTCACAGAAATGCTTTAACATGAGCAAGCGTCAGGGTTTGCACCCCGCCATCCGGCACTGAAAGGAAAGCAACAGGCTCCCAGATGACTTGATGGCCTGGGAAGAAGGAACGTGTTCAGCTCCACGGGGAATTTGCAGGACTGCAGCCCAAATAATGCAGGTTTTTAGATCTGAAACACTTCTGCCAGAAGACAAAACTAAAAGCCCCTTGTTCTGTGCCACAGACACTCATGTTCCAGAGGCTTTATTGAAGCAGAAACTCAGCTAGTGGTGCCTACAGGCTTCTGGATGCTCTCTTCTTCAGGAGCGTTGCTTCCCCTTCCCCACTTCAGCTTCACCCCAACCACAAGCTCTCAAAACTGAAATTGAGCCTATAACGCTAAGGCAGGGGAAATTCCCTAGAGAAAGGGGTTGCTAGCACTGGAAACAGCTGACAAAGCAGACAGGCTGTCCGAGCTAGTAGGAGGGGCTCATTTCAGCTCCTGGAGTAATTCCACATCATGGGGACTTCAGGGCAAGCTGGGGGAGAAGCTAGAGCAGCATTTACAGAAATGCCCAGGAAGCTTTAAATACAAAGGAAAAAAAGCCCAAAAGCCACATTCCTGGTCATGCGGCTCAAACCCTTGCTTGGTGAGGCTACCAGGCTGGGACAGGCTGAAGAGAGCAGGACACTGAGCTCCCAACCCTCTGGGAGGTGCAGCACAGCAGCTTGCAGGGAAGTGGTGAACAGCAAAAGACACTTGCTGCTAAAAACCACGAGGAACCAAGGACAGACCACCCCAGCAGCATCTTCACTGCTGCTCCTTCTGTCCACAGGGACAAGAGCATAGAGATAGAGGGACCCAGCATTGCTTTGCACCTTGTCATTGCCCTCCATTTAATCACAGTGCAGCCAATAAATTTGCTACTGATGGCAGCGAGATTGCCCATACATCAGGCACAGCAGACAAGGAGACAGTCTTTCACTCAAGTGACAGCCATCTTCCGTAAATGCAGGCGTCTGCAGGCAGGGATTTTAGCAGACACATCCACACGCGATGGAAAAAAACCTACTGATTCTTACTCCCAGCCATGCAGTACTTGGACAGCTTCAGGGAACCTGTCCTCGTGGAGCTCAGTTCCTGTTGGGGCAGGCATTTCTTCAATACCTCCCATTTTGTACCAGTGGCACGTACTGCATCCTCCTGGGAACAAATGAGTTGACTTTTTTCCAAGGAAGGCATTTTTGTTGAGAAACATTTCCTCTCAAAAAGAACAAAAAGCAGAACTGCCTCTGCCTTCTATTTGGCAATTCAAAAAACATACTGAAAGCCAAGTTTCTCCCATAGAAATTAATATTAAAAGCACATTTTTTGGTATCAACACACAACAGAACAGTGCATGAGTATGGCTAGCAGGAATCAGGATTAAATGTGTTCTTAACTAGACCGTTGGTGGGGTAAGATGGGAAATTGATCATTTACGCCATCACAAATAGCGCAAAGGAAATACTAAGATCTTCTATAGCAAATTGTTTCACTTTAAGAAAACAGTAATAGGAAAAAAAAACAACAGCCAAGCCAATAAGAAAATCACTACACTGCTCCCACAGCTTCATTTGGAAGGGAGTCCCAGGACTCCCAAAGAGGAGGGCAGGGAGGCGCAGACAGCTTGGGTTTTAGTTTAAGTCATTGAAGTTCCAAGATTTGTCTCCACTTGATCAGGGCACAGCTAAGCAATACAGATGTACTTTACTTTCTCCTTTCAACCCTCCCACCCCACACGCTAGTGAATACCATGGAGAAAACTGGAAGCCCTGATTCACAGTTGTGCGTAGAGTTTGGTCTTTGTACCCTTGACCTCATCCACTTGTTGCTTTTCCCATGAAGTCATGGGTACATCTTCTTGAAGGTGTCTCAAGATGTCCTCGCACCTGTGCATTCCCACTGATGTTTTTGTAACAGCTGACAGCATGGTGACAACTTGAACATGCTGTGAGCGTATTCCCCTTTCCTTCAACAGGCCATTAACAAAGGGGTTGACCCATAGCAGACCCATGAGAGGTACCCCGGAGCCCAACAACAAGTCACTCCACAGAGAGCCCAAGACACGTTCTCCTGCCACCAAAAAAGTTTCCTCCATCCCTCATTTCAATAATTTGCCTTCCCTAACTCTTCAAAGGAGGTAAACGAAATTAAAGCAAGAGCTCACGCTGGGGAAGAATGCTTCTGGTAATTTATAATCTCAGTTTTGTTGTTAGCGAATTTGCCAATATTTTATATATAACCTTATCTCAGCACCTCCACAGCAGAGCTTCATAAAAACACTGAAAGATAACAATCGTAAAATTTTGAAAACATAAATTACAGACCCATAATGGGAGGTTTAAGTCTCCTATTCACTTGGAAAAAAGAAGAGAAGCTGTAAATTAGAAGAAATACAAGCTCCAGAAGAAAACCTCTGCACTAGATTTCGCTTTATAAACCCAGAATAAATTTCCATTTTAGACAGGGGCAGATCTGTTTACTTATTTTCCTGAATAACATATGCCACACAATAGATCGATCTAGAGCCTGATCTATTATTTCTTCATGTGCCTTTCAAGGATGGCAAGGGGAACGTAATTAAAATTAACTCCAAGGCCAAGCTATAAAGCACCAATGTACCAATGCACTGGAAGCTGCACCACAGGCGCTTTGCCAAGAGCAGGGACAGCCACTTTACAACAGCTCCTGGCAACAAATACAAGGACCCACGGTCCTCGGCCTCATTCTGCTGAACCCTATTAGGAATCCACTTATCATCTCTACCTGGACCTCTAAAGCCAAGGGCTCCAAAGCCATCACTCCTTAGTTCATGTAGAAGTTAGCTGTCTTGAAACACAAACAGCCTTAAAGCAGAGGAATAGTTCAACCTGCCAATGAGTAGAAAGAAAAAGTCATTATTTCACAGTGATCAGAGGTGTCTGAGGTGCTTCAGAGAGCAGACAGAAAGGCACAATCCCTATAGACCTTACAATCCAATTAACTTAATTAACCATGTTATTTCCCTAGTTCCTGGTAACTCCTTAAATCAATGAACTAAGACTTAATGGTGAAGTACGTAACTAGGAGCTTTATTGATCATACCTGCACACAACACCAAGCAAACTCCCAAAGTCATGGCTTGGCATAAAACCTATACAAGATGCTTTGGTAGCAGACCATCACTTGATTTTCCCAAAGACAGGAAAGCAATCAGGATGTGAGGACTGAAATTTTAATAGCAGGAGAGTAAATAAGCATGAGCCGGGTGTTAATCTACACTGCAAGCAGCAAAATAATCATTACATTATTCTTCATTTTTAAATCCAAGTTTTGCTTTGTTCATCACATCACCTCTCATTAAGAGGGGTCCTGGAGCATTCCGTGAATTAATAAGGACCCACCGTTGCCTGTTCCTCCCACACCTCCTGCAGACACCTGAAGCCTGGCACCTGCAAGCAGCTCCTCAGCTGGGCAGGGAAGAGCAGAGGCCAGGCACCAGTCTGCAGAGAAGAAAAGCTGCAGGGAATTCACCTACAGGATAATTCAGACTTCACCACAACAAAAGCTCCCTAACAGCAGCCCCACTGCTCAGCACCATCCACCCCATCCATCACTGCCAGGTCTCCTCAGCAAGAGCACAGCATCTGAGACCAGCAGGACAGTGACATGATGCAGAGAAATCCACCCGAGAAGCAGGTACAGGGCGCGACAGAGGACAACGTGCAAGGGACAGCAAGCAGGGAGGCACAGGTTTGGCACAGCCATGGACAACTCCCCCATGGCCAGTTCGAGAGCCCAGAACTGGGCAGAACTGCTTGTAGGGATAACGGAGAGAATAAATCACATCAAATGTATATAAACTGCAACGTAACCTGGAGCTGTGGGCCCATGGGGAAAGAGCAAAGGTGCAAAAGTGTGTTAGCAAACAGAAACAACCCCAAGTGCATCCCAATGTGAGGAAGAAATCAGTATGAACATCGCGTCCCTCCCAGCAGATAACACGCGCGTACAACAATTTCAGCTGCATTATTATTCCTTTTTTTGTAACAAGGATATTGGGACTAACAATGATCAGACACAATCTGAATTACACCACATATAAAAGCCAAAATGTTTTAACAAAACGTACTTCCCCTTCACCCATAAAAATGATCCTGCGCAGAACAGCGATCACACAGGGGGCAGAGCAATGGCAGGCGTGAGGGGCCCCTTCATGCCCTTTCCCCAGCTCTCCCCCAAGATGATCCACCACCAGCTCCTCATGATGCTGAGAGGAGGCTGTTCCTTTTCCAATAGGTCAGTGACTCATCATGTTAACTCACTTCCCTCCGCTACAAATCAATCAGCTCCTGAAATTGGATTATTCTGGGTGATTGGGGTTTTAACATCTCTCTTGCAGGGAAAGCAGCCCCCAGGGGTCCCTGCCAGTGCTGGGTTACCACCTCGGGCCTGGAGGACAGACGTGCTCTTAGTGGGAAGCAGCCACCTCCTGGGAAGAGGACATCTTTCCACAAAGGAGCTTGTGACATTGAGCAAATCTTTATGTCCATCTCTGTCTGCAGAGAAATGGGCACAGCAGAGCTGCACAGCCCAGTACATGTGCCCGGCCATAATATAATCCAACAAACCACCTCCATTCTCTTACTTACCTGCATAAATGGGTTCTCCTGCTCCTTCCCAAGTCGTTCTTCTGTTGATTTAATCTGCCTGAGGTTTGATGAGTCCAAGGCTGGGCCACCCCTCTGTACGCGGTGCCTCACGCACAGCTAACGGTGACTTCGGGCCTACTTCAGGCCTGTGGGAAGCAACGCTGCCCTGCAGCCACCTCACCTCAAGGGGAAACCTGAGCCCAAGGGGTGTCCCCACAGGACAATTTCATGTTTCTCTCTTTGAGCTGAAGGCTGGATTCCTGCAGGGAGCTCACAGCACAGGGCGACAAGAGACAAAACCACCCCTCCGCTGCCCCTCTGCGCCCCACAGAGGCCCAGCACCAGCGCCACGGCCCACAGTTAAACATCACGGTGGGATTTCGCAGAAGGGGAGAGAGGCACAGAAAAACAGCACCTGGAGGACCAAATGCTCACAAGGGTGGCCAGCAGCAAGGCAAGGAAGCATGGTCAGGGATCTGCACCCTGCTGGGAAGCCCCTGGCAGCAGTCAGGGAAGCAGACGGGCAGCAGAGGATGGCGCTCCCTGGCCCAGAGCCACCTTTTCTCTTAATTATTTAGCTGCAGAAACTGGATCGCATTCATCACAGCGTTGCCTGTCACCGAATTACTCCTGGGCAGCCCTAAAGCACAAGGGCTGACAGGGACAGGGCAGTCAGAGCAGCACAGGGTTCACAGAGCTGGAGGCACATGGGCACCGTGCTGCCTGGCCCCAGGCAAGGGGACATCACAGCCAGCAAGCCTTACCTAGCTCCAGTCCCTGGAGACCAGCGGTCACAGCCTGGTTTGATGAGTTTTGCTTTCCAGCCCCTAGTCCACTCATTAAGAAGCCCCCCTGTGAGCACAATGACAGTAAAGGACTACAAGAACACAAAGAATGTGCTAAAAAAAAAGCCAATTACGGTGGCTATCCCAAATAGATCAACCCAGAAACCATTGCCATGCACAACCAAACACCCTAGGCAGCTGGCAGCAAGAGGGAAGCAAGATAAATACAATTTACACTGCAAGAAAGACAGATCAGCTTTGTGCTAGGTTTGAAGCACAGTCTCCAGTGGCTGGGCAAGCAGCGTGAGTGGCAGGATGAGTCCTGAGGCTCCTCAGAGGCAGCTGGCCTGACAGTGCAGTGAGACTCATATGGCCCAAGCAGCATCTCTCCTGCATCAGAAGGAGATAAGATACCTGGGATGGTTGCAGCACAAACCACTACTCTGCAGGGAACTTTGCACCCACTCAGACAGAGTTTGAGTACTGCAGCTATGCTCTGCAATAGATTTGCAATACTGTGCCAGAATTGATGTTTTCTACATCATTTTGGTCGTTTTTCCAAGTATTTGGCACAGCTTCCATAACTCCAGGCATAAAGATACTGAGCGGAGAAACACAGCCATGAAGTTACGGTCAGTGACTGCACTTTGGTATCTGTTTTGAACAGAGCACCAGACCCTTTCTCAAGGCAGGCATTACATTGCCTGTGCTTTACAGACACAAAGACGGGGATGTGTGGAGCTCAGCAGACCAGGCTGCCTTTTGGAGTGGCACAGAGCTCCCCTGTCCCATTAGTTTCAGCTGGCAGAAAAATTCCCCCCTACCTGAGAAATCAAGCAGTAACTCTGTTCCAGGCCACATGCTCTGCAGAGAGCAAAGCTAACCTTGGGACCAGAGCCCTGCAGCCCAGCCCCCAGCCAAATCTGTTGAGGACCACAGCAGCTATTTAATGCAACAAGTCCGGATGGGATGTAAAGGACACAGTAAGTAGGAGCATGGCCACAGCATCGACAACTCGTACCATGAGACTGGCAGCCTGGCTGGATTTGGCTTTCCTTGGAAGGCACCAGGATGCAGCACACCAGCCTCCAACCCCACGTGGGGACGCAGCCCAAAGAGGTTATTTGCTGGCACCTCCCAACCCACCAAAAAGAAGTCTCCAGAACTTCTGGCTTCTGCGTGAATGAACAGTTTAAGCCTTCTCATTAGCCAAAAGCTGTTTGGAAGTGTTAATTAAATAAATAACTTGGTGTTCTAGCCTGTTCTTCTCATTCACTGTTCAGCAACTGGTAGTGATCTCTGCATTGCAGAGTTAAAGCTGCTCCTGACTTGCTGCTAAACAGCTCTGCCACTGGTCTTCTGCTCATTTTTCCTGGAACTGAGCATTAAGATTTGTTGCTCTCCACTCCCCATTCCCTCTAATCAAAAGAGAAAAACTTCCTTCATTTTCTTTTCTTTTTTTTTTTTTTTTTTTTTTTAAAGGAAAAAAGCTCATGCACTTCCCAAGGGAGGAGAGGACTGAGAGCACTGCAGTGCTGCTCCCAGCTTCACGCGGATCTACCTGCCCGCTCATGAAGAAGGGAGGTTCACAAGTTTTAGTATTTTCTTTTGTTGGGAGATGACCATGCCTCCTTACCTCAGGTGAAAATAAGCAGAAGAACATTTAATCTAGATATGAAAAAAATACTGTTCAGGATTAACACACAGCACCAAGGCAAGCTGCTACAAATATTTAGCTAAGTTTGCCCCACTGTGACAGCCCCAAATTTCCTTGAATCCTTAGTAGCCAAAAGTAGTTGATCTGGGCAAGCTGTTTTCATAAGTCAGCCCCACACCTGGAAAAGGCACAGAAGGGTCTGAATCCGCAGCATTAAAGCACATTGGTACCAAGAGAGAAGAGAGCAACTCAGCATCACTGATTTCTGTGAAACTGTCTCGCTGCCTGATGTTTACACTACCTTATTTTTCTGTTTATTTCTTCCCATTTTGTCTGTTGCTAAAGCTTCAAGGCCTCTGCTACAGGGGGGTGGAAATGATGAGCACCCCCCAAGTCTAAGCACTGATCCTGGGGTGACTGCTCCCATCACCAAAGCGGGACCACGTGCAAGACACAGGCACCCTGTGCTGCACTCTGTATGATCCCCTAAAATTTGCTCCACCAACAGATTATTTTTATTTTTTAAATGGAAGACAGGAGTCATAAAAAATTCCAAGGCCAACGTCAGCCTCATCCCACAGGGCCCAGTCCCAAGCTTGACGCCATCCTCATATCTTACAGCAGCTCCCCCCTTCTGGGCTGCGTGAAGCCACACTCGGGTGGCAGCCAGGAGCTTTATTTCTCTGCACAGATGAAGAGAAGTGTCACCAAGATAACTAGCACCGTCACACCTGCACCTGTAATCCAAATAAATATTCACAATAGCCTCCAACTCTTGCAACAACGCAGCAGCCAAGGTTAATACAACTGCCAAAACGAAAGCTCAGTGATGCCTTGCTCACAGTGCAAATAAAGTTGTTAAACATAAAACACGCATTACTTCACAGACCAACACTTAACAACCTGAAGAGTTTAGAACTGCATTTATTTTGCAGCTTCAGCAAGAGGTTTCTACGTGTCAGATGGGAACAGTTTAACTGGCAGGGTCACTGACACCCCTCCTTAAACACACAGATAAGACATGGACCTAACCACATCCTGATGCACAGCGTTTCCTTGATCTCAGACAGCACATGGTAGCCCCTTCTCCTTAAATCCAGAGTGGTCTCCAGGCAAAATACCTGAAGCTGTCAGAGGAAAGTGTGTTTGAATGAGTTAATTTCCCAGAGGAAGGCTGCAATGCCAGCACTCAATGGAATCAGCAAATTTTGCTGGAGCCCAAAAAAACAATTCTGCCTCAAAAGTGGAAGCCAGTAATTACTAGGTGCCAAGTTCATCTAACATTAATGAGGGAGGAACGTTGGTAGCAGGGAAATCACCATAATTCTATAATTTATTTGTTTGGGTTATTTTATTTGAATTTCTGCATCTTCCAAACACAAATAAATATATGGGAGAAAAGAGGAAAGGTAATTCATGCCCTTGAATGGAAACAGGATAAAAAGCAAAGCAAATCACCTGCCCCCGAGATGTGCCATACATCTCCTTTTAACTTGAGCAATCTTCACCTCAGCACAAACTCCAGAGCATCAGGGAACCTCTGGGCCAGCAGCTGCGAGCAGCCCAAGCTGGGAACGGTTTCAAACACCAGGGCCACTTCCTGGGAAAGGCCCATGTGCTTTTCCACTAAGCTTGGCACGAGCCCACAGCAACACCAACAGGCCTGGAGAACAACAGGCATGGCCTGAGTCCAGACAGACCTGGCAACTCCTCTCAGTCTGCGATGCTCCTGGCTCCCCCGAGTCACGGCTTCCATCAAGGGCTTCAGTTTCCTGAAAGGTTCCCCCACACCTCCCCTTCCAAAGGGAGAAGGTGCCAGACCTCTGCAGCTGATGCACTTGCTCAGCACTGAGCATCACCACTCAACGCTGCTAATAAAGCGACCCCTTTGCAAGGAGCCCGATGGAGCGTAATGGCTTAAGGGACTGAGCAGGATGCACGATGCCCCTACAGTTTCATGGAGCTGAACTCTGCAAACAGGTTCACATTCAGGTTTTAAGATCTAGCAGACCACTTAAAAATAAAACAAGCACAAAAAAAAATAATAATCTGTCTTCAACCAAATTCCAACGGGGCTTTGAAATCGTTCTGTAAAACCCCAGCGGCTTCATCCCTACTCAGTTGTGCAGGACTTTTCAGTCAGAGCTGGGTTTTACAACTGCTGAAGTGCAGGATCAAAAGCAGCAGCGTGAATTCAGCACAGCGCGACGGTGCGACAGCCGGCGAGGAGGGAGCAGGCAAGCACAGCGCTCGGGTGCATTGCTCCCTCACTTGACGGGCACCAAATCCACATCAACATATTAATGAATGAAAAAGACCCCATCAAAGTCTAGCAGGATTTGCTCTGGCTGTCCCATCAGTTTGATGAATGAACGTTATCCCTTCAGCATTACCACCGCAGCAGCCTTCAAGCAATCCTAATTCCCCACCATACTTCACTCGAGGGTCAGAACCTCTCTTCTTACATTTTATTTAAAAGCAGTGGCCTGGATAATTAGTATTACCAAAAAACAGCAGTCCATAAATTCCCTGGCAGCGTGCGTGCAGGTCCTCGTTTCTGACAGAGCTCGGATGCACGGTAAAAGCATCACAGGCAGGAACATGTTCATACATCGCTTTCAGCACAGACCTAACAGCCCTTCAGCTGCACAACAGTCAAATTGCACGCTAAGTGACAGCCACGGAGCTGGATTTCTTCACTGAAAATTAAGTGCCTGCACAATAGATCATGTTATTGTAGGTTTGGACAAAAGGACTCCGCAGGGCAAGGTATTAAAGCTGAACAGACTCCGCCTGGCACTGAAGGATGGTTCTAAGACAACTTGATAAATTCAGAAACTCCTTTCTGAATGACTGAGTTACTTCTGATGTGGCAAGCACAAGAGCAAACACCTCATTTTAAGCAGTGGAGTATTCCGACTGATTTCAAATTACACACACCACAGTCTGCAAGATCAAAACGTTCATGGGTAAGTGAACAAAAGACGATTCACAGGATTTTTACTGATAGTCTGCTTTAGTTATTCTACACATTACATGTGCATCTCGAACACCACGGAGCCGTGTGAAAGATCACCTCATTTTCTGCTAATCATGCAGAAATGCACAATTTCTATCTTCATTTTTTTGGGACGCTTCTCCTTATGCCTGTGATTAAATAAAAATCTAAAAAAAATAAACCCCTCTCCAGTGATAATCAGTTTCACAGCCATGGAGCTAAACATCCCAGTACGCTGCTCCGAGGACAGAGCACAAATCTAATGTTTAAAGCCCAGCTGTTATAAACCTCCCGGAGACAGATCGCTGTGATATTTTTACCTTCCCGTTATAAAAAATTAAACAGCTCTGCCAAAACCATGAAATATCACCCCCCTCCTAAATTATCCCCGGGGGCCCCCTCCTGCCAAACTGCACCCGCAGCGAGATGAGGCAGGTGAAAGAGAGAAATCTCTCAGCCCTTTTCACTCCGCTGCCTTCACCCCACAAATCAGCCCGCGCCGCCCAGGATCGCCCCTTCCCCACGCACCACGGGACACCTCTGCCCGTGGTGCCACGGCTGCACAGCAGCACGGTGCCCCTATATGCTCCTACAGCTGTTTCCAAGGTAACCAGCACAGAGCCATATACAAGGGAAAGGAGAAAACAGCAGCCATGCAGCCCTGCAATATTCCCACTTTTCGGAGCAGGTCGGAGTTGCCGCTTTGCCTGCCTCCCTCCCAGCTGCCCTATATGATTCATGCAGGGGGTGGGTAACTCGCTTCAGGTTTTGTAATCCCAGTACATCAGTCTTTCTTCAGGAAATATATATATATTTTTAAAGGGTAAGGCATCATATTGGGGTTTTTAAGGTGCAAGTCAAATTAACCGGTTCTACTGCAGAAAACCATCTGGGGGAGGCCGGAAAATTATATCAACAACCTAAATTTACACCCAAATCCCATATTCCCTCCTGGTCAAAGTAGAAAAGTGCCTCAGGTTTAGCAGAGGGTGCCTGCCCACCTCCAAGCCCCGTGTTACAGGAGGCTATGCACCTAGGTAGCGCCCACATCCCTCAGCTAGGAGGGCCATCTCTCTGCAGCTTCCTCGCCCACTCGGATATGCCAAAATCCCCACAGATTTTCCCACCTGCCCACATTTGTGCGCTCTCCCAAAGCAGAAGTTAGCCTTTGCTAGTGAAAGCCTGGGAGCAGCAAGGATACGGTTCACATCTCGCGGTCCTCACAAAGAGGAGAGCAGCAGAAGGGGAAAAGCCGGGATGGGGAGGGCCCTGGCACAGCCAGCAAGACACCTCAAGAAGAAAAGACAGCTGTCAGGGAGCAAAAACCAGCACCAGATCCGGCTGCAGGGCTCTGTGAAGGCAGAGCTGCCTGGCTGTGTGCTCTGACCTCTGCTCCCATACCCAACAACAACCCCATGGTTACAGAGCCCGACAGAATCAGCCCCCCGAGCTGCGAGTAACAGGGCTGTGACTGAGACAGGCTGGAGGGAACACATTTTCCATCAAGAATTTCCGAGCCATTAACATTGATTTCTTTTTTCTTCCCCAACATTAATCAGAAGAGCAGCACATCCCATGCACACCCCTCATCTGATGAGGAACACAGATGTGTTAAAGAGCACAGCATTTCTGTGCCCTGCTCAGGAGTCACCCTTTTTCCCCATGGAAAGGAAGTTTTAAGGCAAAACATGCATAAGAAAATCACCGTGGGTGGTGTTTTTAAATGGCAATCATCCTCCAGCACAGCTCACGTACATCTCGCATTTTGCTATGTGACTTACCATGGCTGACCTTTTGGATACCAACTGTGATTAATGAAGCTTCCAACCCAGCACTGAATGGCTGCAAATTGCAAGAGATGCTCAGCGCATTAACATTCAGTACCCAAAACGTCCCACTCTCCTCACCACAGATGTGCTCCCACTGAACACCAGGATGTTTGCTCTGGGAGTTTACGTGCTGCAGCCCTCAGGACACATCAATAGGACAGAGAACACGCATGGGGAGAAGCAAGCTCCCAGCTTAAATGCTGGAAACAAAGTTAACCACAGCTGCATAGGCACCGAGATGCCAATAAGGCAGACGTAAATTGTTTGGGATAAGGAGAAATTCTGACTTCCAGTTTGTCGGAGACTGTTTGGAAGTTGGTTTGGGAAATCTAAGCCCAGATGGAACCCTGCAGAGATGTCCTGGTGCTGTTAAATACAACGCGATGAAAAACTGTCTCTGGAGCCCAGTTAAAGCCCATCCCGTGCCTGCTAACACGGTGCTACAAGAGCATTACTGAGTAACTTCTCCGTTACCCCAGCTGAGCTGCGTTCTGCAATACGAGCACGGGACTGGTTGCCTTGGGGAAAGAGGAGAGAAGTTCCCTGCAAACTCGGCACATCCTTTAGCAGACACACACCTCCTCCCCTACACAAGATTTACTCCTCCAGAAAACAACTGTGCTTAACTAAGCAGTAACGTGCAAGACAAACTGCTTGAGCCACCCAGAGAAATAAATGCAACACCACCGGGAAAAGCGCCCAATAATCCCCTGAAGGGATGAGAGATGGAGACCAGTACACCAGGCACAGACTTGCTGCAGTGCTGGGATGAGGTCAGAGTGAGGGAGGATGAGGAGGAAATACTTTACGTAGACCCAGCACGTACACATGAAGTCCCAGGGAAAGTAACACAGCAAATCCCACTCGGATGGGCAGCCAGGGCTCTCTGCCCTAAGTGTTCTTTAGGGTCCCCAAAGCCATCCGTGGTCCAGCAGTGCAGGAGCATCCCCCTCAGCTGCAGCAGGGCAGCGTTACAAAGCACTGCACCACGCCAGGGCAGCACTCACACAGGCAGGTCTCGGCGTGGGGAACGGGATTGATTTTCCCTTACACAAGACAACACCTCCGATTTCTGGCAGCGCTGCCTCTTGGTGGGTGGAAGCCGTGGTCCCAGAGGGGCCAAACATCAGAAATAAATGGTGCTCTCCCAAGCAGCGGCATCAGAAACACGGAGCAGCTGAAGGACTGAGTCCTGGCGCCTCGCAAGGCACCTAGCAGCACGATTTCTCTCCTTGCTTACTAACCAACAGGAGCAGAGAATTCCCTGATTTGTGCATTACTCACACCAAATGGTGCAACGGGCTGCTGCTTCTGATATTTGGTAAGCCTGCTTGCCACAGCAGGCAGCCAGGGAAAGGATGCGAAGGAAAAAACTCAACTCGCTGTTAACCACTTGCAGCAAAGCAGCTGAGGTCAAAAAAACCCGAGGTTAATAAATCCCCCCTTGCTTCTGCCCATAGCAGCTCAGCTCCTGCACCTGAGCCTTATGAGCGCACAACATCGGGGCACTTTATTCCCCAGGATAAACTTTCCCCACCGCTCCCACCCTGCCCACCTCCAAAGCCCGGAGCCGGTGCGCCAGGCTCCCTGACGCTGTGCCACCTCGTGGATGCCTTCTCCCGACTTCCAGGAGCTCGGGTCCGGCGTTAATTTAACATCACGCTCCTGAGCACGTAAACAAAATCATCCCCGCTCCCTGCGAGCGACAGCAAGCAGCACAATAGGAGCTGCTCCCGCATCGCATCCTCGGCGAGGCTGGCGAGCCCTTCCAGCCCCATTTTGGAGCCGGGGGCTGGGGAGAGGTGCCGGCTGCTTTAGGAAGTTGGAGCTCCCAGCCCTCCGAGCACCCACCGGGGACGGGGCAGCCGGGTCCCCATCCTGCAGGTGGTGGGAGCAAGCCCAAGGTCTCACCCCCCCCCCTACTTTCGGGGATGGAAGGACACCTTGGTGCAGCGAAGTTTACCGGCGATAAAAACACCCCCTCCGAAATAATAATAATAAAAAAAAAAAGGATAACGGGGAGAAGCGCAGACGAGAGCATCCCCATCCATCCTCCTCCCCCCGGCCGCTCTCACCGTCCTCTTGCATCCGCTGCAGGCACAGGGCGAGGCTCTTCCTCCAGCCCGGCATGGCGCTGGGGCAGCGCTGCCGCCCCCCGGGGCACCGGGCACGGCTTGGGGGGGGCTGATAAACCCGGGGGGGGGCAGCGGGAGCGGCGCTGCCGAGCGCCGCCGGGTCCCGGCGCTTTATGGCCGGGCGGGGCGTGCGGCGGGGCTCGGGTCCGCCTCCCCTGTGCCCGCCCCAAGGCTGGGGGCGGGGAGGTGACCCCCCCTTTAGCCCCCCCACCCCTTCCTTATCCTTTTTACATCCCCCCCAGGATCGGTAAAGGGTCCTGGGGGGGGATGCCCAGGGGGGCGTCTCCGCCTGCTGCAGCTGCCCCGGTACAGGTGCGCCCCGGGGGGGCCCCCCCGGTTTGTGCCGAACTTGGGGCTCCCGCAAGCGAAGTTGCCCAGAGGCCGAGCTGCCACCCTACGGCTTCCTCATGGCTGCTTACAAGTCCGAGGGGGGGGCACTGAGAAGCATCTCTGGCATTTCGTAATGTTCCAGAGGTTTCGGTGCCGGTAGGCGAGCACAAAGGAGATGTTTATTGCATGTGCCAGGGGAGCCGGGGCTTTAATTTCCTGGGGGCAACATATCTCTGCGATGACTAGCAGCTTTTTTTTTTTTGTTCTTCATCAGGCCTTTTGTTATCTGGCTGGTAGGTCTCACTCCGCATCTCTGCCTCCCTTTGTGATAACATTATGTGCAGCGTCTGCTCTAACCCGAAACATTCGGGACCAAGTTCTCCCTGGGACAGCATGAGCTAATGCCCGTGTCAGAAGGCTGCCGACGTGGACCAGACACAGCCACTGCAATGCCAAAGGAATACGTCCATCCAGATACATCTGTATGGACTTCAGCTTCATTTCAGAGCAGTGTTTCTATCCTTACCTGAAGGAAAAGCTATTGTCACAGGGATGGGGCGCATGCTAAGCTGGGTGGCACGAGGCTGGAGGCCCCTACAGTGCCTGCAGAAAGCCCCAGTGCTTCACCCCGAAGGTGCTACGGGGAGAGCCTGCTTGAAATGACCTCCATCCTGCAGCTCTGTTTGTCCTACAAGCAAACCAGCTTCAACAGAAAGGAGCTGGAAGCAGACACCTACCAAAGTCACTGACTTCAGGGGGCTCTGAGGAGATGAGGATCCTAACTGAGGTACTTGAGTCAAATACCTTTAGTTAGACCAGCTGAGCATTTTCTATTCCTCCCCTCACAGGTGCTTGAGAAGCAATATAAGAGCTGGACTGGAGAGGATCTGTTTTGAAGTTACTGTCAGTACTGTTCTCCCTGCGGGGTCAGGCTCAGATAACCATAACCCCATGAGGACAGCCCTCTTCCTTAAGCATAGGAGTTCCCAGTGCTGCAGACAGCAGTGCGCAATGGCTGAGCGCTGCTCAAGAGGTTCCCATCACAGCAGAGCAAAACCATACAAGCTCCTGCATTCCATATTTCTTACCAGGGCATTACCCATCAGTTTAAAGGACAGCAATTGGAGTGATGGCACCTGAAGGCTTATTCCTGCCAGCTGGTGCAATCACTTCTGAGAGATTTCCTGAGGAGCATCAGCAGCAGGAGCAGATAGCTCAGACTCTGCCTGTCTCCTACCAGCAGCACAGAAACAAGGAATCACATGAAAATTTACAGAAACAAAAGCATCTTTGCCCACAGTTGCCATTAGAGTAGAAAACCAAGTAGGGATTGGCTTCCCATTCAGCTGGAACTTCTTAAAAAGCTCCTTTTGTTAGATTAAATATGACACTTCCCCACACCTTGCTCCTCAGGGGAGAACACAGCCCCCTACAAGTGGATTGCAAATGTACCTGGGGTACCTTTGGGACTAGCAACGGCTCACGGCTCTATGGCTGGATCCAAGCAGGGCACATCACACGAACTAACAGAAAGTCTGTGACACTTTCAAAATATTCCAGCTGACAACAAAAGTCATAAGTCTGTTAGAGAAGAGGGAGGAGACAGCAGTTGTTCACAGCTAAAACCCAGCACAAGTGCTGCTGAGATGTCTGCCTGACTCAGCCCCCACAGGCCCACCACCTGCCCCTTCTGGGCCTGAGTTTCCTCAGCTGTAAGTTGTAATTGCTTGATGATATTCAGATTGTGTGTTAGAAAAGCATTCCCGGAAAAGTGAACGTTATTGATCTAACATTGCTCTCAGTAAAAGTAATGAGAGTCTGAGGAAAACATGGTATGTGAAGGGGCTTTTAAATGTAAGGTCAAATTGATACTTTTTGTGCCTAAAAACTCATCTGTTTTTACCATTTACACTGGTTGGTCTCATAAAAAACTCCCTCCCTTAATCTCTTTAGACCATCACGGTACAACGGTACTACTTTTAGAGAACATTTTAGTGCCACAGAAATAATTAAACCTAAAAACAGCAAGCACAGTGCTAGCTGAAAATATAGCCCAGGGCTTTTAACAATTGAATTTGTCACATACATTGTTGTAGAAAGACCCAAAGTTGGTACGGTGAGATTCTCTAAAGCACTCCACATTAGCCTAACTTCAGTACCCAAATGGGAAATTGTGCTGGAGAAACAAAAACAGAGCTAAAAATATTGGTGATGCGTTCATAAGCACAGCCAATATCAAACATGCTATTTGGAGGGAAGGTCCTTTGGAAGGGTGTCATGCAGAGATATTTTGAACTGCAGAAAATCCATAGGAAACCTCAGAAGTGCCTGAGCAAAGGCTCAGGTCTGTCACCAAACACACAAACCAGACTTTTCAAAGCAGCTGGATCTGCCATCACTGTGTCACACACTGTATGCACAGGGTGCTGTACCACACATTGGGTGAAAGGAGGCTCCCAAGCACGAGATAAATCCTGTTTTCCTTCCAGGTTTTTTTGCATCCATCTTGTCCTTAATCTGTACCTCTCCAGATTTCTCCAGCAAATTCTCCCATCATGTGGTCCCTCACGTTGGAGGCCACTCTCTTCATTACCCCACAAGGAGAATAAGCTGACTGCATGCAACCAGGAAAATGAGTAAAATAAGACAGCTTTCACTGCAAAACCCACAACAAGTGATTTACAGTGTCCCCTTTTACCATTTCCAAGTTAAGGAGGAGCTGCCACTTGGGATGCTCCTAGAAGTGGTGCTGCTGTCCTTCCATCATTTCCAGAAGTGCCTGGGTGAAGATGTGCCAATAGTGAGGGGCTTCCCCCAAGGCCACCCTGTTTCATCACTGACCCAGAGGCATCACAAAGCCCCCTGGAGGAACAGAAAGAACACTTGAAGCATCTCTGGGATCAGCTGCTGCAAGCCCACCTGTGCAAGCTGGTGGCTCTGTCTCTTGTACTGACTTACTGCTATTGCCTGGCAGCATTCAATATTAAGATCGAGCTAGAAATTACTTTGACCTCTGTAATCTGGCACAGAGGAAATCTATTTAGATATCTAAACTAATCTTCTCCTTTCTTTCTCCCCCTCTTCTGCACTTAATTTATTAAGATACATTTTCTTTCTCTACCAAGGTCAGGCTTCGAATGCCAATGCAGTGCACCCTGTATCCTTGCAGCTGGGGGTGGGACAGGCAGGGGACCATGGACAGACAGCCTATTTCCATCCCACCGTGACAGGTAAGCAGCACAGCTACTCTAACAAAGAGCCAGTCTCTATTTCCACCTCCCAGGAACACAGAATGGGATGGGGGATACAAGGCATAAACGTCTGTCACAACACAGCGCTGGGAGGAGTTCATTTCCCTGATGACTGCTACAACACTCACCTGCATGCAGCAGCTCTGTAACCCACGGGCAGCAGCAAACGGTATCAAGATCACGGAATTTAGAAATAATCCAGTCATGCTAGAAGGTTAAAGGCAGTTTTAAAATGGATTATCTTCATTTTGCTATCACCACCAGAGGCTGATCAATATCAAATTCACCTATTAATCCCACTTGGTTCTGTTATGCCTTCAACACAAGCAGTGCGAGCAGTTTATTCAGCTTGAAGTCTGCTTCTTGTTGGGGAGGTACACCTTCATACTACAGACTGCTGCAGAAGTGCTCATGTCCAACTAGGTTTTGAAGGCTGGAAGTAATCTGTCATTTCAACTTTTCTAGGCAATACTCATCCCTCTGAAAGGCTAAATATCTTTTAGAGAAGCAGAGAACATCTTTAGATTCCATTGACACAAGAATTGATCCCTTTTATGAGCACCAGAGCACAGCAGTGACTGTCTCCTCATGTTCCTGCACTCAGCAGTGCTCCTGTCCCAGAGGTGAGCTCGGAGATCAGCTCTGATGCTGGATCCTCACCTCCTTCCTTGGAAGTTACAGCACAAGCACAAAGGGGCTCAGACCAGTCCCTCACGTCTTTTTGGCAAGAGGCCCGCAAAGAAAGCATTCAGGAGGCTCAGAAGCGGTGGAGCTGCCTGCCAGCAGCACTCCCAGTGGTGTGAGGTGCCTCTGCCTGGCTCTGCTCCTCCTGTGGCACCAGCAGGGCCCTCCCTCTGGGGCTGAGGCCTGTCTATGCTGACCTGATGCTGATGCCAAAGCTGCGGGCCTTGCCTCCCTCTGAGGGTTTTTTCAATGCTGTTTAGAGCTAATCACAAACACCAGACACCTTTTGTGCCAAGAACACTAGGACTGGATGCCCACATCGTGTTCCCAACCTAATGTTGCTGCTGAGGCCCTGTGTGGAGGTTCTCCATGTTTACCTCCCAGAGACATGAAAGCAGGGAGGGGTGTGAGGGCCGTGCGGCACACAGAGCTCCCCCGCAGCTGCTGCACGTTGACTTCCCGGCTGCTGAGGCAGGTTTCAGAAACCCAATACGCCGAGGTGACCGTGTGTGTTGTGTGTTATTCTCTGTAGCTTCCAACTCCAAGCAGTTTGGCACAGGGCCTGAAGTGCTAGCAGCTGATACAGTTACTTAACACTATTAATATTTGCTCACAGCTGGACAGCGTGAGAGACAACAGCCATTTGGTCCTATCCTGTGTGAAAACCTCCTTGGGATGGCCAGCTGACAGCTTTGTCTGGGTTACAGTGAAGTCATTGTGTGATCTGGACTGCTGTTGAGGAAGATTAGAGAGTTAAAAACAAGCCTCAACTCAGTCACAGCGGTCTAAGAGCCACTGAAGATGGTGTTGCTGAAAACATGTTCTTTCCCCTTTCAAAACTGCCTTTAGATTTGCCTCTTTCCCTTTTTTGCTCCTATTATTTTTTCCCTCGCACACACCATCTTTCCCCCTAGACACCACACACAGCATCACTAATAAATCACCCATTTGCACCACATCCAGATGCTCACCTTCATGGAGTCACATAATCCTCTCAAGCTAGAGCCGTGCTTATCACCATTTACCATCACAGAAATCCCCATCTCATCCCACCACCGTGCAAAGGTTTTCATTCCAGACATTTGCTTAGCAGCAAGTTCATAATTTGCCTCTGGCTACATAAAGTTTCATCTCTGCTCCTCACTGCAGAGGTGCCTCAGGGAGGTTTTACAAATCATTTCGGCACAAAAGTTATCAATCATGGGGTAGCCAGCCCTGCCCCACTGAGCACCCCAGGTACCAGGGACCTCAGCTGGGGAAAGCTTTCAGTTAGGACACGCTTAGTGTCTTAACACCCACAGAAGTACTACATAGCAGATGTACTTCTGTGCCATCTACTAAGCAGGACTTGCCCAGAACTTGATTTATAATTACACTGAAAGTGAAGGGAGGACAAGAACAACTGGGCCATTGCTCAGCACAGCCAAACTCAGGGCAGCAGCTGGCAGATTTGACTTTGACTTGTTTGGTCCTGCACCATCCAGACCCCACTAGCTAGGAGCTGTGCTAAATAAGTTTGAGGTGAGCTGCAGTTGTGCATCGGTGGCAGGTGTTTCTGGATGTGAGAACAGGCTTGGCCCCAGCTTTCATTCCTCTTACAATCTCATGCTCCTTCTTGAGTCTTCCTTAAATCAGAGCTGGCATTAAGCACTCACCTATCCCACCAGAAACCACTCCAAGCTACTGCAGTTGATACTAAGCAAGGAAACACCATCCATCCATCCATCTGTCAATAAGGAACATCCACATTTGCATCTCACAAAGACTACTTTCAATATTGCCACTAGATAAAATTCAATGTTCCTTTTTTTTTTTTTCTTGTCAGTGAACAGAAATATTTAGAAAAGTGAAGAGGATGCAGAAAGCAATGCTACAGCTCCATTAATGTATGTTAAGAGTCCTTATACGACTGTCTTGCTTCCTCCTCCTCCTCATTGTGAGCCAGCTCCGGTTATCAGTAACACATTAATGACTGCAATCCATTTCAGAACAGGAAAGGAGGCAAGACAGTTGTAAATCATTGTGACTGGCTGTTAATCTTAGTGGAAGTACTCCATATTTCTGGGTACATTCAAAGGGAATGGAAAAAGACAATAATGTCCCTTTTTGTGTGTTGCCATAAATTTACGGGAAACAAAGCATCTACTAACTATTCTGGCTCATCGCATCAGGTTTAGGTCAGGCTGACAGCTGGATTTGATAATCTCGAAGGTCTTTTCCAACCTACATGACTCCGTGATTCTATGATCTCTCCCACGCTACCTAGCAAGGAAACAAGTACTTTGGGCACGAGAAAAAGCAAAGCCCCCTTCACCTCCAGGCAGCGTAGGCTCCCTCCTCTGGTGTTTTATGAAATACTGAAATTTACGCTTTGTACTGCTCCCTGGTATAGCTGAGGAGTTGCTTGGCACTTGTCAAGGCTTTAATAGAGCAATCATTGGACTTATGCCTGATGTAGTTATTCATTTTGAAATATTATTCTCATTCTCATTCTACTTGTCTATATTTGACTAATGGCAACAGTGCCACACACATTTCCATGCCCTCTATGTACAGAAACTCAGTATTTCTTTTCTCAATTATTTCTAAAATAACATCTATAATCACTGAGCTCTCTTTTGTGACACATATAGCAACTCTTCAGTGCCTTCTGGGCTTCTATTTTAGGTAACCTTTGTATCAGGAGGGGTGTGTATGTGTGCACGCACGCCTCAGTGCCCCTCCAAAGGGAACAGCCCTTTTGGAGAATTCCTTACCTACATGCTTTTATCCCCAGCAAGGCCACTGGCAGCTCTGTATTTGACAGGGCTGCTCTGCTCAGGCTACTTACCATACAAGCACTTGTCCAACTTTTATGTCAGAGCTGGCTAAAGCAGAAGCCAAAACTTGAGTCCCGCTAACCCACAGGGAATTGGAACTGACAACCTGAAATCCAAGGTCAGCCCCTCTTGCAGGTCTGGGTTCTCCCCTTGTCCTGTTCCTCACACTACTTTTCATGTATGAGACTGGAAGGATGGGGAGAGGAAGCCAATTTATCCCTCAAATGCTGGCGAGATGACAGGGAACCGCAGGAGGGAGATGATTATTTATGTAAGGTAACCTCTGCTAAGTGCTGATAGCACCGCGGAGATGAGCTACGTGGCTGTAACAACAGTCTCCTACTGCCATCTACTGTGTTGAGACATCCAGCTAGCAGCACAAGGGACTCACCTCTGTGACATTGCTGTGCCATCCACAGCTGTGCCTTTCTTTCCTAGACACAGACCTCTTTTCCTGCCCTTTGAGCATCTCCTCAAACTTGTGTGATGCTCAACTACTTTGAGTAGACAGACAACATGCCTCTTCCACCTCATGATTTGGGGCTATCAGATTTGGGGGATGACTGATGGCGAAAACACACTTTATTTTCAACAGATTTATCCGCAATGAAAAGGAATCCAAACTAGAATGGATCGAGGTTTTTAGCCACAGTTGAAAAAAAAGTCCTACACTTTTAGGATATCTAACAGCAGCTTTTCACCATGAGGATATCAGAGAAGGAATACTTAAAAAGAAAATAAAAAAAATGCTTTGTTTGTATAAATAAAAAAATCACAGCTGTCACTTAGCCATCTAGGCAGACATATGGTGGATGACTGCTAGGTAACCAATGCACATATGCTAGGGAAACTCCATACCCAGTTATGCTGATTTAACTCTCTCCAAAGCATCAAGGTAAGAGTGATCATATGCCAGAGAAGTATATGATCGTATGTTCAAAATATGTTGATTTGATCATTCCTGTGCATCAGAAAATCACACGCAGAGCCAGTCTGCTCAGTTTTGCCAGCCCATCTCCAGCTCGGCATCAAGAGCTAGACCCTCCATACCCACAAAGGAGGCAGAAGGGGAATCTCCATGTCTGCATCTCAAAGTATAATTCGAGGATCATCAATAATAAACAGGACAAAGATTTGCTTTCTACTCATTTTAAAACAGGCGCACGCTTTGGCTTTTCTAGCCTGAGAAGACAAATGAGAAACCTCAGGCTAGTTTTCTGTGGTTTTAAGGAAAAAACCATGCTGCTTTGCTCTGAGCTGAAATCTCACTTGGTACACACTTCAATGACACAATTCAGTATGTGTTTAAAAAGCACCAACAGCAATTCAGTGATATTGTGCTAGGACTAGTAAATATCAGTTATCCCCCCACCCTCCAAAATAGTCTAACAATGTGCTACAGGACCCAGGTTCCTGCCACCACGTCAGGAAACCTGAATTTGCTGCTGTGAGCCTGCTGATTTAAAATAACTCAACTCAAACCATGCCTATAAACAGAATCATTTCACAGGCAGTGAGGGTGATATAAACATGGCTCACATCATCACCCTGACACGAAATGAACATAAATAACAAGGTTTCAGCTCAGAGCTAGAAAGCAGCCACTTCAGAAAGTCACAGCTGCAATGAGCATCTGCCCATTTACCTGGCACAATCAATAGCCCAGTGATTTCTTTAAAAGCAGAAAAACAAAGCATGAAGTGGGTACATAAGCTTCAAGGTTCCCGACTATTATGCTCTGATAGCTGCCTTTTAATAGACATGTAGCTTTATCACTGTAAAAGGATGGATTTGCTAGGCCAGGTTCAGAGTAAAGGCACAGCTGTACGCAGAGCAAGCATGAAGTCACCACCAGCATCCTCACACGGATTGGGAACAGTACTTTCACAGGGCAGATTTCAAGGAGAAAACACGCTTTCAGGGAGAAAAAAATACATCGTGGTTTTGTCGTTTTAAATAACTGGTCAAATGTTTTTAGGTAGATCCTGAGGCTGTGTAGAAGGATCATTGAGCCCGATCCCTTCCCATGAGCATCCATTCCCAGATCACAGTCTTCCCCTTCACTGCCACATTCCCCTCTTGCCTTACCTCCATCCTGCATTCTCTGCAGACAAAGAGCAAGGCTCTTCCTCCAGCCCGGCATCCCAGACCGAGAGAGAAAGAAACAAGCTCGCAGCCTCTCCAAAGGGATCACAGATGTGCAGCTGCAAGGGAAAACCCAGCTTCTTTATAGGGCTACACCTTGATAAAGAGGCAAGTTCGTCTGTGCTTGCAAAGAGAGGAAAACTTCGCTTCATGTGAAAGCCTGATTGGGAACCATCCAGGCTGCATCTTGCTGCAGGGATGGAGCCACTTCACATGTCCACGGCAGAAGAAACAGATGGTGAGAGAGGAGCGGACAGATGAACGGGTACATCTCAAGGAGCTGAGCAATTGCTTAAAGGGCAAGTTTGTCTTTTATGCCAGCTGCACAGAAACTACAGACATCAAAATATTCATAACGCAGTGTACATGTATTCCAGTAGGTTTGGTTTCTTTTCCAGGGGATGGAGGTATCCATCCTGCCAACTCCTAATGCAACTGATGAGCTAAACACTTTTCTTAGGAAATTCCTTGTTTCTTATATTTCCAGTTCAGAAAATGTAAGCATTTATATCTCTTGGTACAGGAAATACTGAGAAACATGTTTACCTTTGGAGCTAGTACTCAAATGTGTTATTACACACATTTTCAAAACTTGCTAAGATGCATATAAAAATTGTGGTCATCAGTAACAGTTTTCTAAATTAATTTCAGTTTTTATAACTATGTCCCTCCTACAGATTCTGCGGTAAAATGGCATTATGCCTACTTCTAATCTAAATTGTTGCATGCTCTTAAGGAATCCCTACTTTCTGTCTATATTTGAGAAAAATTACAATTTATACCCAAGTAGAGCAAAACAGACACTCCCCTTCTCATAACACTTGAAAAGAGAAGGAAGGAAGATGCTGTTGATGTTAGATGTGATTGAGTGCATTATAAAACTGTACATAAAATAACAGTTCCCTTAGAATAGGAAAATGCTACTTTAGATCTCATTTCAATTTAGCATTAACAAGTCAGATTTGTCTTCTGTGCCCATTTTGTAGCTTGCAAGTTAAAATAAGCTAGCACAAAAATAGGCTGGCATTGCAGCTTGTGACCCAAGAGGCAAAGAACTGGAGAGCAACATGCTTACCAGGAAGATGTTAGGGATACTGTTATGCACCATTTCTGGCTTTGACTTTCTACCCAGGATCACACACACAAAATAAAAATAAAAATAAAAATATTTAATCAAAGGATTAAAATCCTTCTCCTAACCTGCACAGCTAATGACTTACCAAGTTATTTGAATATTAATAAAGATCTTAAAAAAATAATAATAATAATAATAAAAATACCCATACTGCCCATCTAGACTTTGACCAGGAAGGTAGTTTTCTTGTGGTTTGTGGGGTTTTTTTTGGTTCCCTCCCACCCTGTTTTGCTGCACTAATTCAACAATTTTGTAAATGCAATGCTAGAATACAAAAAAAGAATACAAAAACCTAGGATGTACTTCAGGTCTCTTTAGAGAGAACTCAGTAAAAGAAAAAAAGATGTGCTGCGACTTCATCTTGGGAAGAGAGGCAGTCTTTGCTGCGAAGGAAGGAAGCACTTGGGATCCCTCATGTTACAGAAATTAGTTTACAAATAGCTTTGCTTATGCCACGATCAATTCTGGTCTCACAAACTAAGTCTTCGCCAAATTCAAACTGTATATTCTTGGTTGGCTAGAGAATTAAACTATGACGAGAAAAAAAAAACTTACCCCATTTTAAGAAGGTGTTTGTTGACATAGCGCACGTTCCTTCATACGATAACTTCTGAGATGAAGAGCCTGGGGGAGAAAAAAAAAAAAGAAACAGGATTTCTCCATCTCAGAGAAACACTGTTAAGTGCCTTATGTCAAGTGGCTATGAAAGTATGTGAGGATGCAGTGCCCTAGCAGCAAGGCTTATCTCACAAATATCCAGCTGTTATTTGTCCAGAGTTCTATTTTATCTTAAGTAAAATGGGTTTTATCCTACCCTGGAGCTTTGATGTTCTTAGTATCTATGATAAGAGAAAGTCTCAGAACAGCAAATCTGCCAAACATCAGTATAATTTGGTTTTGGGCTCCTATTTTGTCTGGTTTTGGACTGAGGGAGATGTAGGTAAAGTCCACATCCAAGCTTTCAACTGATTCATTTAGAGTTCATGCAACATCTCTCACTAATCTTACAAGATGCTGAAATGCCACTGTTTCATACAAAATCCCCTTAGAACAGTCTACTGTCATCCCCCGTCTTTCTCAAAAGTAATAAACAAGCTTTTCTGTTGATGCAGCTTTGTGGAAGTAAGCACAATTAGGCCTCATGCTAAAATGAGCAGCATACTAATGAGAAGCGCTGAATCAATTATTCCCCGGGAATTCAAGGCTATCAGCAGTCTTAGATCAGACATGGCATTTTTTTTATAGCTTTCACAGACTCCCAACAAGAAAAAAGCACCACACAGCTACTCTGAATCTGTATTATACATCCAAAAATACATTCCCCGTCCCCGCCTTCCTCACCTCATTTCTTTAAGTTAAGCTGATGTTGCTTCACAACTTGGAAGTGTTCTTATTCCAGCCCCTCCTCTCTCATTTGCATTTTATTAATGCTTATGGGCTGGATTAAAGAAAATATCCCCACAACAGCCTTCCACAGGTTAGAGTAGTATGTGTGAAAACTTGTCAGTTCTTAGCAAATACAGACTGCTGGACTGAGGTTGACAAAGAGCTCTGAAAGCAACCCATCGGGACACACATTGAGCTGAGCTGTGTGCCTGGGGCAGTAGGGCAGCACGCAGAGAGGCTGTGCCTTTCTTCCTGCCCTCAGGTCTTGTGGATTGAGATTGCTAATTGTGATTGTTAATTGAGAAAGAATGAGAGCTAGAGATTCTCACTTCCAGTGTAGCAGCTTGGATAGATGCAGCATTTGAATCATTTTCCCTTTCAGTCAGAAAATATAAAGAAGTGCTGAAGTACCCACACAGCTGCGTAGTATTACGTTCCTAAAACTGGTCATTCAGGGTTCCCATCCTACAGCCTCCACTACTAAGCTTAGGAAGTAGTCATTACACTCAACAAGCCAAGTTTACAAGAGATCAAGATTTCTTGACATGTTTTTACACCTGCAGTTACAAGGAGCGGTACAGGACCAAGTCTGACTATCAGCTCTTCAGAAACACTTCATGTTATGAGAATCAAGATAAAAATACTCTTGAATTGCTCCTTGAAGTGCTCTACACCTACAACATCAGCAACCTAGAGGGGTGAGCAAGTGAGTCCTACCACTACAACAGAGTATGAGCAATGTGGAGAAGAATCAGTGTACTTCAGGGGGGGAATGTGCCCTCACACATACACCACCACCTCCACTCCCAGATAAAAGTTGGGAATTGTTAGGGCAGAAGCAGCCCTGTGTTGGGCTTGGGCTGTTTTTTGTTTTGTCACTAGGTGATGTTTGAACAGGCCACTTAACATATGATTTGTTGAAGTGAGATTTAATTAGAACAGCACAGATGTTTTCGTTCCTTTGTCCTACTTTTCAGTAATGCTCATGTCTCTTCTTCCACTGCAAATTAAAACAGCAAACCTTATGGCTCTATCATGACCTACACTTTTTCGTATCTTCTGTCTCCCATTGTTTCCTCTTTGGAAAAGCCAGAAGGAGGTCAGCTTCTCCAAGGCCACAAATTGCTTTTTTTCCAACTGCACCCTTACTGCTCCCCATACGGGTGTAACTTACTTAGCTACTGAGCATCTACGTCAGTAATTTGCAATTCTGTGTCTATAAACTATACAAACATGGGCCTGCTCCAGCTTCCTGAAGACAAAAGCAACACATCCCAAAAAATCAAAAGAACCGCATCTGACACTTCCATCAGCTGTCACACCATGAAGTAACAACATCGGAGCACCTTATATTTTTCTACTTTACTAAAGACAAGTGAAAGGCAGCTTCCTCTTGTAACTTTGGATAATCATGATCTTCTGAATCACTCTGAATTAAAACATATCAGCCAGCCCTTTTGCCCTCATGGAGAGGAGAAAACATTCAATAGGAGTAGAGGGAATGGCCTCACGTTGCACCAGGGGAGGTTTAGGTTGGAAATTAGGAGACATTTCTTCTCAGCAAGAGCAGTTGGGCGTTGGGACGGGTTTCCCAGGGATGTGGTGGTATCCCTGTCCCCTGGTGGTGTTTGAGGAAAGGCTGGACGTGGTGCTTGGGGCATGGTTTAGTGGGTGACACTGGTTTTAGTGGGGAACCCACGCTAGCAGAGCCCCAAGGACAGCCCCAGCGCCTCATCCCTAACGCTTCAACAAGGCAGCGGGCACAGGGCTGAAGCAGCCACATGTTGAAGGGCATGTCAGTCTGCAGCTCCAAGCAGAGCCTCGTGTTTCATCTTAGCACCACCCGAGGCAGAACAGAGGCGGTTTTGCTGTTAAAACCAAGCTGCGACCGAATTCCTCCCTTCTCAACCCCTCAAGCCTCTGCGCGGCCCCGACCTCCCCAACATGGCGGCGGGGAGGCGCCGCCCGCCCTGGCTGCGCTGTCGTAAGGGCGCCGCGCTTGGCGGCAGTGCCGTGAGGCGCGGCGGGCGGCGGGGCTGCGCCGCCATGGACCGGAGGAAGAAGCCCCTGGACGTGGCCGCCTCCTCGGTGAGCGGGCGGGGGCGGCCGGGAGGCGGCCCAGGGGAACCTCCGGCTTCTGAGGAGCCCGTCTCTGGGTGTTAAAGCTGGGTGCTCGCTGTGTGGTGCCGGCCCCGGGCCCTCTGCACCGCGGGCCTCGCAGGGCCTGGAGGCGCCTCACGGCCCCTCACAGCCCGGGGGGGCGATAACGGGGGCGGGGGGGACGTGGGCTCCGTCCCCGGCCTGCCCTGAGCTGGGGAAGGCTCGGTCAGGAGCCGGGGGGAGGTGAGGTGCTGGACGCTGGGGACCTGGGGTGCCCCGCCTGGTGCGGCCTCTGAGCCCAAGTTCTGTTTAAAACAATCAGTTGGGTGCTCGCGTAACTGTAGGAGGATCGTTTTTTTCACTGGAAATGCGCTTACTGCTTCGTATGGTAACTGCTGGGTGTGTGTAAGGTATGTCTGCGTTGTTTGCTGACTTGTTTTTTTTGCTGCTGATGTAGCTGGTGGATCTCAAAGCAGAACTCTTCCGAAAGCAAGAGGAATTCAAGAAGGAAAAGCTGTTGAAAGATGCTGGTATCTTTGCAAAGCCCAAACCCCTTAATAAGGTAGAAAGTTTTTTCCATTGCTCTTTTTGTTATTCTTTCTCCTTAAACTAAAGCAGTTCACATGTATTGAAGTCTAAATACACAAGTATTTAGAGCTGTGTTACTATTCAAATGTTAAATCTTCATCACAAGAATGTTTAAATTTCTATCGGCTAATTTACAGATTATATTCTTGTGCAGAGCAGAAGACTCATGCTTATGTATATCTAAATCATTTCTTAATCTTCAATCCCTAGGGAGCTTTTGTAGTTACAGCAAAAGATGTTTGTTTGTTTGGTTTTTTTTACTCCAGTAATTTGTGTGCTTCCACGAAGGATGGAAGATGAGAGACTCTTCCAGAATCACTGAACTTTGTCGATAAATTCTCTGTGCTCTTCTGTATAACAGTGTATAACAATGAACGCGCAGTTCTCTCATTTTACTCTTTACTGCACATTTTCTATTCATTCCATGGTTTTCTAGTAGTAAAGTTGCCATACTTGAAGGACGTGAAGCATTCAGTGTTACTCTGTAAACAAGCAATCTGATTATTCTGTTATCTTTATGTTAGATGTAAAACAGAAACAGTACATAGCTCTCTTACTAGTTAAGTAATCAGAAAGATTGCTCATATTAATTATTTTTCTGTAACACCCTTGATAGAGTTGGTTTTGTCTGATTTCTGAGTGACTTTGTTTGCTTCTCAGCCTGTCCTTCTGTGTAATTTAGGACAGACTTGCTGTATTGTACAGCACAGCAGGTGTAATCTCAACTTAAACATGATTAAGAGGTTATTTACCAGGCCTTCATGACTGATTTGCACAGTTTGGTTTATGGAATTGAAATCTTTTTCAATCTTTCTTTGGTGTTTTATTTGTTGTTGCAAAATTGCACTCCCCAGAAACCAAGTATATGGAGCAAACAAAACACAGGAGTTGCAAATCGAGCTGAGAAAGATGTTGAGCAGAAGGCAGAAGAGGATCAAACGTTAGATAAATCAAGGTAACTCTAAAGCTCTGTAAGAAAGGAATGCTTTGTAGAATTTGTTTTTCAATGTTTAGAAAAGCACAAAGAAGAAGTTACATGGATATTAGACCAACAGGGAAGACCAGTATCAATTCTATGCTCTTTACCAGGAATGTACAACCTGCACGGCAGCAGTCTGGTGCTCTAGAGATACCTGCCCTTACTTTATCGTAACTGTCTGTGTCAGGTTACTGCTTTTGAGTGCCCTTTTTAGACGTAAAATCCAGGGCAGTGATGCACCAGAATTGGTGTTACAAAGTGTATCTTGGACTTGACAGGAAATGGCTGGCTTTTTTTTTTTTTTTTTTTTTCAAGATTTGACTGATAATCTAAATGGGTTAATTATGCAATAAAATACACAATGAAAATGTAATTTGTAACCCATTTGCTATTTTTCTCTAAGCATTTCCTAGCTCTTCAAAATTGTCTTCTGTCGTTCCAGAAATCAGTTAAGGTTTTCTCCTCAGCTTCTAAAAAGTGTATCTCCATGTTATTCCTTCCCTTTTCCTTCCTTCCAAAACAGTTTTTCAGCGTCTAATTTCCAGTATTTATCTGACAGACTGTTGTAGCTTCATAGAGGTAGAATACTAGTGGCTTGATATTCCTGTCTACTTGATAAATTACACTAAAGGTTACCTCCATAATTTTATTGAGATTATTTTCAGTATAGATTTTGGAACTGGATATCTGTGTATCTTCAGAAACTTCTCTTAAGGTTCAAAATAAAAAACAGGCATAGCTCAGCTTCTACTAAATACTTCTAGCGCTCTTGGCACTTCTCTGTCCCATTTACCTAAGGATGAATTGGTCATTTTGAGCTGTGTTTGGAATTGATGGGAATACAAACGTTTAGGGTATTTTTTTTTTTTTTTCTTCTTCAGGAAGAAACTAGAAGAGAAAGCCAAGCTGTATGAGAAGATGGCAAAAGGCGACTTCCCAGGTGAACAAAGCTAATCTGAAATAATTATTTATGTGACATAATATAAATATTCATTTTGAAATTTAAATTGCTGAACTTATTTTATAAAAACTAAACAATATATGTAATAGAGAGATACAGATATAAATTTGTTTCAAAAGTATTGGTTGGCCTTTCTGGCTATCTAGTGATTTACAGCAGCTACGCTGAATTCACTGCTTACATGGGAAACTTTTTGGATCTGTTATACAGAGTGATTAACAAGGGTTATTCTGCTATGAAAGAGGGAAAAAATACAGGTAGCAGAGAATATAAAATTGCTTTTTGGAGGGCAGTCTGTACTAGTAAATCACCTTGAGCTTGTTTCAGTCTGTCAGTCATTAAAGGGGTGGACACACTCTGTTTTTTCAATACAGAATCTTAGAAAAACAAAATTAATTTATTCTCCATTATGCAGTCTTTGCATTTCATTGCTGATTTTCTATCTTTCATTCTAATTCTTGGACTTTATGAAGAGCAGAGGAGCAGTAGGGGAGTCTGGCTGGTTCTTGTATGAACGTTAGTCATGCAGCTAATAGGGTTAGAGAATTATAATCTGTCCCTTTCTTTTTCACGCATGCAATTCCTTGCAAGAAGTAATTATGAAAATAGAATCGAAATCTCCTTGCAATTAATCTCTCATGTTTTCTTTACTAGTATCCATCTTTCCCAAATGTGATCTCACCACTTTTCTCCACTTTTTAAAAGTACACTAGTGACCGCTTGCTGCCAGCACGCTAAATTCTGAGCGTCAAATAAGTATTTGAACTGTTGTGTTACAAACCCTGGACTTCTGAAATAACTAATGAGCAGAGGATATTTTAGTGCAAAGACTGCAACCTTCTTTGTAATCTACAGGAACAATTAATTGCTTTAGAAAAAGCCTGAAAGCTATATTCAGAAATAGAGGAGCCAGTTTATAGCTCCAAGTTTGTTTGGCCCCAAATGAGATTTAAGTATTCCCCAGAAGTACGGTCAGGGGCATTGCTGTCAGCTGAGAAGTTGATTGCAACTATTACGTATTGATTTTGTGTTCAGTTCTGTTCTTTTCATGGCTGTTCTCTAAGAATCGATTTTCTGTCTTAGATGAAGAAACTGAAGATTTGTACCTAGTGGATTTCACTCAGAAGATCATAGACAAACAGCGAGAAGTACAGGAACTGTACCAGAACGAAGCTGCTAAAAAGACTTTAGAAAAAGAGGCAGATGAGGAGGAAACTGAACCAGAAATGGAAATACCACCACCAGAGGACCCAGACGAAGAATGGTTGGTACTACTGAGTGGGGTGATGCATTGGAAAATAACTCTGTTCTCCAGAATATCTGGAGTGGCACTTTTTTTTTTAATGTTACACATTGAGAAGAGGTGGTAATGTTCTTTTATTTCATGTCTCGTTAAAAGACGATCCTTAGTGTTATTTTCCATATAGGTAACACTGCAATAGAATCCTCCTACAAGATTTTGTGAAGTATCAGCCAGGGAAATGTACTATAAATGAGATACATTGCAATATCCTCTCATTTTCTTGCATAGTTTATGGGAGTTCTGATTGCAGTATTGATAGGATTTTATGGTGTCTTGTGTGGAAGTCTACTTCAGCAAAATGTTTTTTTGTTACATCTGTCTTCTCTAGTTGTGTGGGATTTACAAAATGAGCATTCATTTTTGTTGTGTAACCTCCTCGTAAGAGGGAAACTTTGACTGGGGGGAAAAACACATGATTTTACAGCATTTCTTCCACTGTTTTACTACAAAATTGCAAATAGCCTGCAGCAATTTTCTGTGACATTTCAATAACTAGTTTTTCAACCAAGATATTAGGATTAATTATGAAACCAGTCTGACTAAACATTTTTTAGCCAGATTGTGAAAAATGCTTATGGAACAGAGATTTTAATTCTGGTAATCAGTTTAAAACAGCAATTAGCAAAATGAAAAAGAGCACACCAGTTTTCCAGTTTATTAGGCCACGATAAGATTAGCAATGTAATTTTTCAGAATAAATTGGGAAAATGAATCCAGGCAAGGGACCAGAAAATTGCTAGGCTGGAAAGGCACATATACCTATTACCGGTATCATACTGAAATTCAAGATGAAACTAGCAGTGATCCAATGACGGGCTCAAACTACTTTGTGCTCTCATCACAGTAAGTTTCGGAAACTTAAACCAATAAATTTTACTGTTCATATTGTGCTTTTCTGTCATTGCCTACGTCTCAGTTAAACGACATACATTATTAATACATCATTCATCTCAATGAGGCCATTTCCTAATGAAGATATTTGGGTGCTGGCATAATTAATGCAAATGAGCCTGCAGCTATATCTTTACTATAGAGAATGCAAGTAATTTTTGTTGTTGTTTTTTTCAGATGTTACATTATAATAAAAAGGGGCACTGAGTATATACTAAGCTCTGGATATCCATAGAAATTATGTAAAAGAGCTAAATAACTAAAAGCACAGATCTTTAAAAGTTTGTTTGGGAATTAGATTGCCAATCATACATTTTCAGCTGTAATGTTAAGTCTTTAAATTGGGATAATAGAGGCTGTTTGATGCCAGAGAACTTTCTAGAATTATTGGACAATAAGTACAGCTCTCTATCAGCTTTTTTGACAACTGTAAATTAAGTGTTCAGGACTATAAAAAATTGTATAAGAAACCCAATATGTGCTTCAAAGGAACACTTTGAATTTTAGTCAGCTTTTGTTGTGCAAGCTGAATGAACGCTATCAGCCTATTCTAAATGAGCTTTGGACTGATAATTGAAGTATATTGTAGCAATTTCGTATCTGCAAGAAGTCAATGCTGCATCATTATTTTCACCCTAGGAAGCAAGTACTGGAATCGTTTTTATTTTGGTGTGAAAATTGATATAGTAACTTTTGAACGTTTCTTTACACCACCTTAATATCAAGGCAAACAGCTGGCCCAAAGTGGGGTTGAGTAAATACCTGTGATAAAACTGTTGTATGCCCTGTTCAGAATGTAGCCTTGGGAGTCTGCTAATTGAAAGCTGGAAGGAACTGTCATTCATGGAGAGACTGAGAGATGATGAATACTTTTTGGAAAGTGTCACTGCTTCTGTCTTCTGGTTAAGAGTTCTGTAAGTCTGAAAATAAAAGTTCCATGTGAAAATTCCTTTTCTTTCATTACAGGGTTGATTATGTCGATTTCTTAGGCCGATCTAGACGCTGTATGAAGAAGGATTTGCCAAGTCTTCTTAAAATGGATCAAGAGCTTCAGGGGAAAAGGTTTGGTTTCTTTCATGGAATTACATGTTCCTTGCACTATTTAACGTCGTTATTTTTAATGAGAAGGAAGAGAGGTTTATGTTTTGTTATCCCAATCCAGAATCACTGAAGCTACTTCTTTCTCTGTGTTTACTTTAGGCCAGCTTCTACTGATTACTACATTGTGCCATAAGAAATAGCCAGAGTAGTTACAGTGAAATTGTGCATGACAGTGGTTTTATCGAATTTTCTATTATAAATTTATACAGTATTCCAAGGCTTCTGTTTATTTCACCATGGCAGCTGGCAGTTGGAATATGTGGCAGGTGTACTGTTTTTAAATTCCAAGAGAACAGAGGCTACGGATATGAAATAAAAGCATAAATGAAATTTTTAATAAACTACCAAGGCACAATATTTGATGGAAATGCTGACTAAATCTAAGACCTCACTTACAGACTACAGCTTGTAGAGAGGAGTTTTAATAAACTGATTTAGCAATCTCTTGGATATCTGATGCATCTTTTAAAACTGGTCTTTTTATACAAAGTGTATTTTATACCTTCCAGAAAATGCCAGAGAAGTGACTCTTGGTTCTCCTTAATCTGGAAACTGTTCATAATCTTTCAGCAAAACCAACAGCATCATGATATTCAAAGTGAATTTGTTATATCCCCATTTGTTTGTTTTTTCTCTTCTGTTACTTAGGTGTTTAACAGCTTTTCTGTTAAAATTATTATGGCAGCACTGAAAATTGTTTTCAGAAAATAATCTAAAGGTACCTTAATGGAGCCTTTACTGTTGCTGAAGTGAAAATTCTTTTATGCTGGCAACTTATTAGTGTTTTCTCTCTATTTTAAAAGTAAGATGGAGAATATGGGTGCTTTGAAATTGCAGTCTCTCTGGATTTATATTAATGACAGTCTGTCAGCAAAACCTGCTTTAGTTAAAAAATAAAAAAAATCCTGCTGCTTCCCTTGAGAAAAAAAAAATGTTTCCTACATTGGGTACCAAAGGCCATGGACTTCTGGGGTAAATGGCTAGCTTATTGCTCCTTCAAATACCACTCATTTTCTTATGTTAAATCTGAAATATTGCTATATGTGGTTGCTAGCATCCCAACAGATGCAAAAAAAAAAAAAAGTGAACGCGTCATTTCTCGTTCTGCGCTTTGGTAAAGATTTCATAACACCTCCAGGAAAGGATACAATTTGTTTAAGTATCTTACTAAAATGTTCTACTAGTACCTTCTTTTAGAAGTGGTTTTATGTTTGTCTTTACCTTGTAACATATTCATCAGTGTTGCATCTCTAGGTGATGCCTACAGTGATCTGTTTTGTAAAAACTGCAATAGAGGATTAGACACAATCATGATTTCATCGTTTGATGCTATAGAGCCAATAACTTCTGCCCTATAATAATCCCTAACTTTTTTTTTTCATTAGACTAGACCCTGATGGGAATACTTTGTTATCTGAAGATATGAAGAGAGAACTTCAGAGGCAGCAGTGGGAAAAAGAAGAAGAAGAAGCCCTCAGAAAACCCATGGGACCCATACATTATGAGGACATCAGAGAAAATGGTATACTTCCATATTTTATATCATTTATCTTCATGTAGATACTGGTTTTAGAGGAAGCAAAGGAAAGTTGGTTTTTGTTGCCTGTATTGCCAACTTTAGGTATGTGTTAAATCACGTTTGCAATAACTATTCAAACTGTCAGGACATTCATCTACATTTATCTTTCATCAAATTGCACTTTTCTCAAATCAAATTTGAAAAATACATCTCATCACCCAGTTTTCTCCTTTAGGATACTTCACTTCATGTATCATCTAAACAAGCCTGTTATAGCCATAAAAACAGTGTGGTGTATGTTGCAATTCAATGCCTGAAAGCAGGGCATGTGGTGCTTGTAGTTACTGTTGATTGTAAACTGAGTGTAACTTGAACTTCATGAACTTTTTCTTTTCAGAGGCCAGGCAGCTTGGTGTTGGTTACTTTGCCTTTTCCCGTGACCAAGAGCTTAGACATAAACAACGGGCAACACTGGACATGCTGAGAGAGCAGGTATGAGTTTAAAAAGCAAATTGCAGTGTAAAAGCATCATAATTTCAGTAGTCACTATCTTTGGTTTGTTGTGTAAGCCTTACACTCAGTGATGCCTGCATCTAACTCCAAAAAAAAAAATTGCCCTCTTTTTCCCTTTTGAATCATGGTACCTGATGATTGCTTTTGTTGTTTAGCGAAGGAGGACATGTAGTTGATTATACTAACACAGGAAGATTAATTCATGTTTTTTCTTTACTGTTTAGACACTTGATCAAAGAACTAAACGTGAGCAGATAAAAGAAAAAAGAAAGGCAGCTCTAGAAGCCAGGCTGTCTAAACTTCGAGCACGGAAGGTTAAGAAATTAAGGGAAGATGGGTTAGAGGAAGAGGCAGCAAAACTGGAGAACGGAGGTATGATTAGTTGCCTTTTTTTAGTTGCTATTTCATCTTGTATCAGTGAGTGGGCAGGCATCCTCTAATTGATGTAGGCTTGGGCATTTAATATATTGCTATTACGTATTTTATTTATACAAATAGTATAAATTAAAATAGCAGGAGTTCATATAACTAAGTGTAGATATAAAATCGTGCCAGAGAGAGCTTAATAATGCTGGAAGAAATGTCATGCGTAGATGTAGTCCTTCTTGGATTCATGTCTGACAGCAGGAATTGTGCGAGTTGAGCTGCTGAAATTGTACTGGCTGGTTTTTAAGATGAGCAAGATAAAAATATTAGCAAGTTGGTTTTGATATCGTATAATATACGCTCTTACAGTTTTGGTGCAGTCTGTAAATTGGACATACAACTGGCTTTTAGGACTTGGGATGATGAATTCAAGTTCTTTGTGCTGTCTCCTGTCTGACACTACTAGATACTTATATTGTCTATCTCCCACTGTAAATTGTAGCTGATATTTAACTTGTCAGAATTCTAAGCAAGCGATTAACTGTGAAGTGTTCTGGAAATGACGAAGAGCAGTGTGCCACTAACTTACTATTGTTCAGAAGAAGAATGTAAATTGTTTTCTCCAGGATTACCAAAGTGGAGATGCGTGCTAATGTTCTTATTTTTAACAATTTTCTAGTTTCAGTATAATACTCAGCACATTCATTTTTGGGTTCTTAGGCAACAGATTTTTCAGCAGTTTCTTTGATACAACTAGAAAACCAATGAAGTGTCTCTTGGTAGATGGGTTTCCTGATTATCTGGATTATCCCTTATCTTTTCTGAATTAATATGAATTAATTAAAAAAAAAAATCCCTATTCAGATGCATTTCATTGTTGAATGAAACTAGGTAACTACTATAAGCTTTATTATTGCAAATAACTACTGCTACTTACTCTTCCTATGAAATTCATATAGGAGATTTTAGACTGTTACTAACAAAAACTTGCTCTTTCTGCAAAGTAGAGATGAAAGATGCTACTGGTCCAGAACAAGCTGAGCAGGAGGCTCCGAGAGTTACCTCAGCAAGTAGAAAGGTTGAGGTTGTCATCCAGGAGAGAAGAGATACAAAGCCTGGCGTGCCTTATGTCCGTGAGTGGGATAAAGGCAAAGGTAAGGAAATAGAGATTCGGAAGCACTGTTTGGAAGTGGTGTGCATATTGCTGATTTCATTTCTGCTTTGAGACAAAGTATGGTAAATCTGGGAAGCAACAGAAATTAAAACTGAACAGAAGAACAGATTTTTACTGTTTTTAGAGAGTAGGTTTGTGGGATCTTGAATCATCTTTCTGTTGCAATGCTTCAGAGCTATTCTTAATCAGAAGTCAGCAGCTGTTAGAATAATTAGAATATCTACCACTTCTGTTGAAATAAAGAAGTTACTGGTTTTCCCGCACGCACACTAGAGGTATTGCAATAATCTCCATTTTCTGGTAATTAAGACTTTAGTGCTGTGATTGGTTTGTATTTTGATTCAGCCCTAACTAATCAGCAGTCTTTCAAAACCTGTGGCTGTTAAAGGATCTGAAAGTGACTAGGATGAGTTATACAGAGGGTAGTGCTTATCTTTAATGCTCATTAGTTTAGTTTCTGCTCTGTAGAAAAAAGTAGACTATGAGCTTAGCCAGCAATATAGTACTAGGTGAGAAGTAACTTCAGATGGCTTTAAGTAGCTGCATCTTCTTTGACTGATCTTCAGACACTGGAAACTATTTCAACTACTACTTTCCCTGTTTCTAACAGAACTGATGTTTGGGCAATGGTCAAAGAAGCAGGAAGAACTCAGAGATGAACGAGATCCAGAATTCGCACCACCTTCTGATTATTTTGTGGGACAAAAGAAAGATGATTACAGAAGCCAGAACTTGAACAGTCCTGAAACCACCTTTGAAAAATCGGAACCAGAAGCTTCACAAAACCAGCAGAAGCCATCAGTGCAGGCCAACACCAGCAGCACTGCAGTTGTGCCACCATCAGTGCAAGCTTACAGCAATGATGTTCAAGATAAAGCAGCATCAGCGGAGGCCTCTGGCAGCGACAGTGAAGACGGGTCAACATCAGAGACAGACAGCAGCGATGATCAGGAGGGGCTGCCGTCAGCGCATGCTTATACCTGCGGTGCTCAAAACATGCCGCCACCAATGCACGCTTACGGCTATGGTGCTCAACGTGTGCTGCCACCAGGGCAGCCTTACGGCTACGGCATTCACGATATGCCATTTCCAATGCAGACTTATGGCTACGGCGCTCAGCACATGATGCCACCAATGCATGGTTATGGTTACGGCGCTCCAGATGTGCCGTTTTCAATGCAGGCCTATGGCTATGGCACACAGGATGTGCTGCCACCAGGGCACAGCTGCGACTGCAGCACCCAAAATTTGCAGCCACCAGGGCACAGCTGTGACTGCAGCACCCAAAATTTGCAGCCACCAGGGCACAGCTGTGACTGCAGCACCCAAAATTTGCAGCCACCAGGGCACACTTGCGACTGCAGCACCCAGAATTTGCAGCCACCAGGGCACACTTGCGACTGCAGCACCCAGAATTTGCAGCCACCAGGGCACACCTGTGACTGCAGCACCCAAAATTTGCAGCCACCAGGGCAGAGCTGCGACTGCAGTGCTCAAGATGTGCCACCACCAGGGCAGGCCTTTGACTGCAGCACTCAAGACGTGCCGCCACCTGGGCAGTCATACAGCAGTGATGCTCAAAATCAAGCACCACTTTACCAAAGTTTAGATGATATGCTGTCTTACTACAGACAAGTGACTTGAACTGAGCAAAATAATAAACAAGAATCATAATTTAAAGAATTTAAATCAAATTATCTGTCAGCAAGAATATTTTCCTACATCTGGGAAAAATAGGTATCTGTCAGTAGATTGAAATAAATCTCATGGAGACCTAAGCTATGTTACGTCACAGCTGTACTTTTTCCCTGTTGATTCTCTTTCTTTTTTTCCTCTATTAAAATTCTCTAGCACTGCTAGAATCTAGTTCGGTATACATTCTTATTCTTTGCCACTAATGCCTGAACTTTGGGGTATAGCTTTGGGGTTGGAGGTAGTACAAGTTCACTAATATCTGTAGAAACGCTATGGAAATGGCAGGCCTTCTGCTGCTAAATGCAAAAACGTTTTAAGAAATGTGTTACCTACTTAATCTCCTGACTTCAGAGATGAGAAGTGCAGAATGTTATCTAGTGACAGTTGTGGCAAGTACTCCACGTGGTCATAATGCCTTCTGCATTCCTGAGGTCTGTATATAACTTGTAATTCTGTGAAGCAGATCAGAGTTGGAGAGAGGCACTGCAGAAACCAATAAATAATGATGGTAAGACTAAGAATAAACGCTTCAGTGAAGTAGAAGCCTTGACACCTGAAATTGCTGTCTTACTGGTTTAGAAAATGCTCTTAGAATTGTTCGAGTACATTCTTCTTGCATCATATATGCGGCTTTATTTTATTTAATACTTTTTTTTTTCCCTAAAAGCTGTTAATTGTGGTGATTTATATATAAAAGCAGGCTGACCTCTACCAAACAAGGTTTTTTTTTTTTTTTTTTTATTTCAGAATCTCAGGAAATGACAGTAATACATACTTACCATTTAGAAAATTATGATTTCTGAAAGCAGTTTAGGTACCTCCTAGTTGTATTTTAAAAGCTCATAAAAGCTAGGAAAGTGCGCTAGAATGGGCAATTCTGTAGATTGTGTAAATTTATATGGCAGTGATGTTCTGAAAGTAATGGGCATTTGAACCAAAGAGCGAATTGGGCAAAGACACAGAGAATATGCTACTCTCAGGTGTGTCAGTGGGATCTCAGGCTGTTCTGCAAAGCCTGGTGGACAGCAATGTCACTACCACAGCAAAAAGCAGTGCTCAAGGTCACTGAGCAAACTTGTCAGCATGCAGAACACATTCACTGTCCACAAACTATGTTTTAACCTCAGCTATTAAACACACTTCCATCTCTCCTCTTCCTATATCGCTTACAGCAGAAATAACACCCTGCAAAAGCACCAGTGGTACCATTTTAAAGGCACAAAATACTACAGTATTTTTATTGCTACCAAATGGTTAAGAGACTGGAGCTTTATGATAACTTTAGGTTTCTGTTTCTCTATACAGACCTAAAATTTAAGGATGGTATGACAGTATTAATGGCAACATCCACAGTACCTCTTTTTTGCTGCTGCTGACCTGAACTCAGCTGGTGAGCATAGCATTAGGGTTTATGTCTTCTTTTCCTTGAATCTCTTCAGGATGAATAAAGAATCTGAACATAAATAATGATTTTTATACTAATAACTTAAAGGAAGAGGTTACAGATTTGTCTGTTTTTACCAAATGTGACAGCATCAAAGCACAGGTTTTTTTCCTTGCTGTTTGGTGCAACCCCAGGTTAGTCAATATCCACGAGGTGGCACTCTGATCTTACAAATTTGCCACAGGAAACTGCCAGTATAAACCCGTTCACTGCTATTTATTTCATAATGTTAAAAAACTCTGATGACCCCAATTCCAGGAGAAATTTTTCAAACCTTGTGTCACCTCACATTTAATTTTGAGTTTAAAAGGGCTGCACTGTGCTTTAGCAGTTTTCTTCCATAAAGATAAGAACCTGTCAGAACACAGTTTCAGGAAGCAAATTGCCTTGGTTTTCTTGCACGTTGATTGAAGGCAATAATAGAAGCAAGAGGTGGAAGGAGAAGCTGTAATTTTTTAAGTCATTGAGTGTGTGCAATCCTGTTAGATGTGTACATAATTGTAGGATCGCATGTCAGAATTAACCCCGTTTGAATAGAAGTGAAGCATTTTAGGGATGTTTTGGGTTGTGTACTTAATGTCTCTCTCTGCCTAGAATCACAATACACTGCAATTATTCATGAATTAAGCCTCAGAATGGTGTTCTGAAGTCGGATTGTAACATTGACCTTGTTTTGCAGGGAAAAAAAAAATAATAAAAATGCAGAAACAAGGTTACGAAGCAAGTTTGTAGCACCGCAAAAGTTCAAACCCAGTTCTCCAGTCTGGCTGACTTACCCTAGAGATGTTTTGTATTTAAGACCTCACATGAATCAGAAAGTGAGTATGATTCAGAGTATGATTTTCTTGGAGCTGAACTAACCCCAAAGAGTGGGCAAAGCATTTAAAACATTAGAGCATAACTGGAATTCATTATGGCAATCGTATCCCTTTGGATTTCCCTATAAACAATATTTATATCTATTCTGCTACTACTTTAATCATCGGTATTCATTTCCTGCTGCGCTCTGGGCTTTGTATTTTCTGTGCCCTTCAGAGTGGGGGTAGTGTTATGTATGTGTGTGATGTAAGAGCTATGCTGCCTTTGCATTAGTTTAACATTGAGCTGGAGCTGCACTAAGGAACGAATGCCATTTTTAACGGTATTATGTAAAAACTTATGATCAAAGTGTTCTTTTGTCAGCTTTATTTCCATGGCCTAATATTAAACAGGAGGACTCTTGCCAGGAAGGCAGTTCAATGTCTACATTTTTAATGTAGACTTCCCCAGGAGGTACCAGGAGTGGCTCATGTTGCCTTCGGTGCACTCCACAGAGCCAGGGACAGGGCCTGGCTCTTGGGCAAAGTCTCTAAGGCATCTTTGTCCCACGTCTTTGTGTAAGTATTGTTTTAATATGCAAGTTATCTTTGTCCAAAATGCAAAAAGTGTTCAGGCATGCTTGAATTTCAACCTTCACCTGCCCTGCTTGGCTGGCAGGACTCAATCTGATTTCCAGAGAATCCCCTTTAGAGCAGACAATTTTGTTGAAATGTCTAAAATTCACATCCTACCTTGTCCTGTAAGACCCAAGGTACTGACTTTGCATCTTAAAAGCTATTAAAGATGTTAAAAACAGCCAAGAACAAATGTAAAAATTTACCAAGAGCATACAAATGATTAAATTTATTTTCCCCTCTGTCAAAGATATGGCCTCAAGTGAGCCATAGAAACTTGAACTTTCATAAAGGTTCTATTGAAGTTTAACAGTTCTAGCTGGAAGTTTACTTTGTAATTAAGAAAGTGCTCTGCTTGCTTTCTCTAATTAAATGAAATAAAATTTCTTTTTCACAGTGGGAGAAGTAAATACTATTCTCAGTATCTAAGGGAAAAATAACTTATACTTCTTCTGGAAAGTTTAAAAGGAGTTTGGCCCCATCTAAGGAGAGGGATCTAGGAGATGGAGGAGGTCGCCCTGGTGCTGAGCTGCCAGCCCAGCACTAACGCCTGTCATGATTTCAACTGATAGCAGAGGTGCCAGATCATGGTCAGCCATCACCACCCCCACAGTGATTGTGGTGCCTTGACCTTTAAGTGCAAAGTGTCTGAAACCTGATAGATATTTATGGTAACGTGGGCTTTTGCTGATAGAAGTCTTGTATGGCTATAATGAATGGTGCAGTTCCCTGGCCTTCCAGCTCAGATTGCAGCTGTGACCAGAATTCAGAGAATGGTCCTTCTGCTTGTATCACTCAAAGAGGCTTCCAGCCTGTATGCAGCGGTGCTAACAAACACCATTCAGTGCTTATCCTGGATCTTTTGCTGTCTACTGCGTTCCTGCCTGATACCTTTCTTAAAAGTATCTCGGTCACAGACCAATGTCTGGTTGCTTCACAATGGTTTGCGTTCAGCTCGCCTTCTGACTGGAACAGGTATTAAGAATTTAAAACTCTCACTCCAAGATTTCACATAATTTCTCTAGTTTAAGTGAGCCATTCAGCGCATTTTATCCTTGCTGAAGCTTTTAATAAAGCATGTTGAACACTAAGGGCTCATTTGGAAACCTTTTCATTCCCTTTCTTATCATTTGTTGCTCTTCACTGGGTTAATGGAAGCAGCTGCTGCAGCGCTAGGTATGAAGGTATCTGTGAATTGCACTCTTCTACCACTGGCTTTCGGAGAGAGCTGGTGCTCAGTCAGAGTTTTTATTCAAGCCCTTTTAATGTAGTCACCCTGGTAGTGTTGTACACTCCACATCTCATTACAGAGGTCAGAGGTTTCCAGAAGGACTGAGAGCTGTGATCTGGTATTTGCTGTCTTGCAAAGCTCCACTATAATAGGAATACCTGGGAGGCAATCAAGAATACTGCATATGATTGTTAGTGTTTGAAGAAGAAAAGGGTGTTCTTCTGCACAGAAATAATTACCTAATTATTTATCCCAGCCATAGAAAATACCAAGAAAAGAGAAGGAACGCTGCCCTTCAACAAGAATGTGTTTATGTATTTTTTTTGAGACAGAGGCACCAGCCTTTGTCAGAATATTTTTCCTTTTTTTAAGGCAAAAATATATCTAGACTGATGATGGGCATTTCTTGTGGAAAAAAAAATCTGTATTTTGGGTGAAAATCTTCCAAGGTTGCTTACAATGGCTCATTGCAATGTCTACTTCAGAGCCACTTATGCTTTAAGGGGAGCGTACATAATACCACAAATCCAAGCTACAATACCACACGAGTCCTCATAAAATAATTATTTTCTGTCAATTATCTTCTACTAATGGAAATTCTGGGTAGTGTTGAAGATGCCCCGAACTAGGTATGAACGGAGCTATGTAAATATTGATACCTTCTCATGATTAGAGGGGAGTTTGCAGTCATATTCATGTATGGTTGGAAATCTTCAATGTTGCAACTTTCCACCTTCAAGCAAGATCTGAAGCAAGTTTATTATCCCTGATAACTCAGCTTTGTTCTTTGCTTGCTCAGCCTCCCCAAGCGCTTTGAATTTGCAGTTTCATTCATCTGTGCTTCCCAGCCTGAAATGGCACACAGTGTACTTCCATGGCGTAGCTGGCAGCAATTTGCTGATGTGTGAGCTATTTCTTTGAGCTTCCTGAAGTCAAAGTGCCTGTTTCTTTGAAAATCACGTGAAAAACCATGCCTAGTATTTTTCAGCACTCTTTTCCAAGACCCCATCCACATGCTGGAGAACACTCTGCTTGCACAGATGAAGGTTTCCGAAGGTTTCTCAAGGGGGGAGAACCAGCTCCTTGCTGCTCCAGGCAGCCTGCCTGGTGGTTCGGGCTGAGGGCCCCCATACAAAAGCCTGGCCCACCAAGCAGGAGGTCCATCGGTGAGGAGGATGGGGGCACCACATCCTGAGGGGTCTCCACCCAGCCTGGGGACCTCCAGCAGCACCTTGTGTGCGGCCACAGAGCTCAGGGCTCTTCCCTAGGAGCCCAGCCAGCCCACATCTGTGGGCTCTTCCACAGCACTGCCCCCCACCACCTGCCCACCCCGCACGGGGACCTTCTGTCCCACCATCACCTTTTGCTCAGCCTGCGTTAATCCTTTCCCCCTTCTCTCCTACCTCAACAAGGTGACATCCCTTCCCCAAAGTTCCCATATCCAGCGTATCATCGCTACTATTCACTTCTAGCCCTGTAAGCACCGCACCCCCTCCTCCTACTCCCTCCCCCAAGGGCATTGCTGTGAGCATAAAGGAGCTCTTGCAGGAGTTCAAGGAAAAGAAGGTGTAGGCGACTATTTGTAGGACAACAGCAAGGGGCTTGGCAGTGCAGTATACCCAAGCAGCAACTACAAAACTGGCTTATTTTGGACAGTGGTTGTCCCCAAGTTAACCACCTCTCTGGTGATGGCAGTATAGCCCATCTTTTCATTTAGAGAGACTTTCCAGCTCTTATGCGAGCATGTGCTGATCTAGCCACACCTTGTGCAGTTGCAAGTAAACTTGAGCCTCCAGGTTGAAATCTGAAGAAGTTTAATACTCAGGCCCTAACTCTCATTGTCAAAAAAAAAAAATGCAGAAGTTTAAACTAATTCTCATAAATGGCTACCAAACCAGCAGATGCAGTCAACCTACAGAAGGTCACAAGTAGTCTTCAAGAAGATTCATTTCCAGTATAATCCAGCAAAGCCAATTTTAAAACAAAGCCTACAGGTAAAGAGAAAATATCACCTCTTAACAAAAAAGTTTTATTCTGACTAAACAAAATGTACAATGTTACCTAAGCACTAGAGAGTTTTCTTGACGTTCAGAATGTTGCAGGTCCATTGAATAACTCCATCACATCTTACATTGTAGTTCGATTGAGCTACTTTTTGCCAGACTTCTTTATTCCACCACTGGCTGCCAAAAGAAACAACACAACTGGTTAGACAACTGACAGAGATCTTACCTACAAGTTTAGTTCTTTGTCAAATCAAATCCCTGCTAGACTGCCTGTACAACTCAGATCCCCACCAGAGAGTTGGTTTTGCTTTCGCATGTGTTTGTGATCTTACAGACTTCATGCTAAATGAGTTACTTAACATCAGAAACCAAGTCTCCCCTGGAACCAAATACGCCTCCTAAACCTACAACTGGACTAAATATTTCAACCATTCCTGTGCTCCTCCATGCACACTCTGTGTTGTTTATTTCTTATACAGCAGTTATATAGTCTGGTCAAATCAAATTTAAAGCTGAAGGAATAAAAGCATCAGTATTTCTAAAACAAGAGCCCCCAGTTGGGATTGAAGCTTTACTGTAGCAGGTACTGGAATTGCAAGAGCCTCTGTTCTTTGCACTCTCCATTACTGAAGAGCATAAAGCAGGGTCAAGGAATGACACATATTAACACAGCAACAAATGCAGCACTTTTTTTTGTCAAATGCCATTTTTCACAGCATGTGTCATCTATGACCAGTGAAAAGGAGAAAAGCACAGGAGGGCTACAGAATTCGTGGCTGCAAGGGCTGATAGTCAACAGCAGACTTTGCACTGTGTTCCAAGTGTTGCCTTGCTGTAATAACACAATAATCACTGTCTGCTTTCACTCTCATTGGTCACGGACCAGATGACTGAAATTCATCTAGAAGAAGACAGAGTAATAATGGCAAGTGAGAACAGTCAAGAAATACAGACGTACTCGCAGCTGAAGCGTACTACACAGAACAAATTTAGGATGGTAAGGACACAGGAGGGAGGTTCAGGGATTTTTTTTTGCATCAGCATGTAATGCCAAAGACATTCTGTAAGTCCCACACCCAGCACATTTTTTTGTAAGCAGATAAATCAGAGGAGCTAGATTAATTTGAGATAAACAGACAAGAAATATCCCACGTTAGTGGAACTGGATTGCATTCCACTCCAAGAACACCAACTCAAATATGAAATTGCAGAACTGCTGGCTAGGATTTGTAACTTATCATTACAGCCACCGTGTCAGAGGACTGTTTTCATGTTACTCTTCTGTGCTTGTGATCTGCCAGCTTCACTGCCAGCACAGCTCCCAGATACAGGAAGGGTTCTGGGAAGAAACTAGAGAACTAAGGACCAGCAAGTCTGACTCTGGTCTCTGACAAGATAATAGAGTCCATAATAAAGCAAATGGATAAACAGCTCGTGAAAGTTAACAGGATTTCTGTAAATGGTAACTCCTTACTCGCTGTCCTGCTGGAACTCTCTAAGGGTATCATTTAGTGCACAGATAAAATGAATCCAATGGATTTTGAATTTCCAAACAGCATCTGACAAGATTCCATGCAAGCATAGTTAATGAAATGGAATTTGCTGTGGGATTGCTGGGAAGGTCCTTCTAACGCCTCTCAATATTTATTTTTTTCTAAAGAATGAGAAGCAAAGAGTAAAGTTTAACACTCTTTATAGAATGGAGAAGGGATTACCCATGTTAATGGAACACATGCCAAAAGCACCTCCAGGGAATAGGCAGGATGTACCCTTCAACATCCCTAGTGCAATCACTACAAACGCTGGAGGAGCACAAGGTGAGTGGACAGCCTCACACCGACAGAACTCCTAGTACCAAACCTAGTCTGAAACAACGACTGGGCTGGATGCACCAAAACACACTGCAAAACCTCTCCCGTGGCACAGCATGCTGCACAGACACTTAAGCAAAAGCACTGAATCCAGACTTCTTTCCAGTTATAGAGTGTTGTTTTTTTGTTGTTGTTTTTTCCTGCCAAGAATCTCCTGCTCTTGAAATTCATTCTTTAAGAAAACAATTACTGCACTTGTTAAACTTCCAGAACTGTGGCAAAGCCTACGTGTTTCTTAATGTTCCTGGAAAGAAAAGGGTGGTATACTAAAATAAGAGCCCAAATCTCTCTACACCATCCCACGAGAACAGCTTAGCGTGCCCAGTACAGTTATACCTCCTAAAACAGAAGCTGCATCAGTAATTTGGAGGTGAAATTTCACAGTAAAATAAATAAATAAAATTAGCATCTCTGTTATTTATCATCTGCAACTGCCATCATCCTACCAGTGCATGTTGAATAACTGAAAGGTACAAGCAAAACCATTAGACTTTTGAAGGCAGCAAGCCCCTTTTTTTCCTATCAGTATGGCACCTCACTTACCGAGGGGCCCTTTTCCAGCAGCCTTTGCTTTCATCTCCTCAAGTTTCTTTTGCTCCTCCTTCTGCTTTTGTTTAAACGCCAGATCTGTCTAAAGAAAAGAACAACAGAGCGTGTTAGCATCTCCTCCCCTGAAACTTTTTTAAAACAACGATAAGCAATGAGAAATAAATGTTCTAACATGTACAGTCTTCATAGACAACAATGCTGAAAGGGACTGTAGGATTTTTCCTTGACACTCAGGATTTTGAGATTCCTCACCAGTCCAGTCCATGGCTCAGCTTCCTTAAAACTGGAACATTTTCCTCTTTTTCACGCTGAAACTCCCCTTGCTACAATGTGAGCTTTTTACTTCCCTTTTTCCCCCCAAAAGAACAAAATATTGTTTCTCTCTCTGGATTTTCCAGGATTTTTTTATGTTTTTACTAGTAAATCACTCCCTACCATGCTATAAAGAGAAAAAAAGTGGATCAATGCAATGCCCACATATACTACTGCTGTGCTGAGAGGAAAGGAGATGTTATTATATCACATTTGGCACATGGTATTTTCTTTATATGGCCTGTGTGATTTTTGTTTTGCAATGACTGATTTTGAGGGTACACATTTAGTGTATGTTCTGTCTCAAACCCTTTCAGGTGGACCTGAAGTTAACCACTCCTTGTATTTTACAAGTCAATTGTTCTTTCCAAAGAAAGGGCCATAGCATACATGCTTAGTTAAATAAATCCCTTTGCTTTCCTTCAAGCTTTCTCCAATTACTTTGATTACTAGTCTTGCCCTTTTGACAGTCTGTGGCCCCTCCAAATTTTGTTTTCTACAAAGACAAGAGCAGAACTGTCAATAAGTTAGTCATCCGGCCAACCATGGCAGTAATCAAAACGTTAGCCTGATGTAAGACAAACTCTTGCTCAGCCCCAGACAAGTTATCCTTGTAGTCAGACACTGAAGGGTCAGTAACAGGTTTTAGAGTGTGATAGAGCAGCCACCTGCCCGTTCACCTCCATCACTTCCTAGGCCCTGTTCCTACCCACACTTTGACAGTTATCAAGAGCCTGATACCTGCTGTCCTCCCCACACACAGAGCTCTGCCCTGCTGCAGAACACGATTTCGTTTGTCTGGCAGCTTTACTACAACACATAATATCAGCTTTTACACTGTTGTAACTTGGACACTTGAAAGCCCTTAACTGGCTCTGGCATTTCTCTGATGACAAACCTTATTTATAAAGTCACCAATTCATCTTTCAGAGAGGCATCGCGTTTACCTTTTTCCAGTCACGGCTGCCACAACCCTCAGAAACGGAAACAGATAAGGGGAAGGGGAAGGAGAAGGGGATGAGGATGGTGAAGGGGATGCCCCCCCGGCGCCCTACCTCATCCAGGTCCTTGGTCTGCTTCTTCGGCTGCTTCAGCGGCTTCTTCTTGCCGCCTGCAAAGACAGAGAGCTCCGTGAGGCGCGGCTCGGCCCGGCGCGGTGCCGGCGGCCCCGGGGCTCGGCCTTACCCTCCCGGCCCGACATGGCGCCCGCCCCGCTCCGCTCCGCGCCGCTCCGCGCCTCAGCCTCCCGCTTCCGCCCGGCCCCGCGCCTCAGCCGCCGCCGCCGTCACCGCCCGGAGCTCGGGGACTTCCGCTTCCGGGCCGGGCCCGGGGCAGGTAGGGCAGGGCCCGGGGATGCGGAGCTGAGGCGGGGGAAGGGGGGGGCACCGGGAGGGCCTCGGGGAGGTGAGGAGGGGGCGTGGGGGCGGTGAGCGGTGTCACGGGGAGGTGCGGGGGGTCCCTGTGGTTGTGGTGTGCTGTGGCGGTGGGTGTACGGCGGCCCCGGGGTGCTCGGTGGGGCTGCTTCACGGTGGGGCTGTGTAACGGGGAGGGGTAAAAGTTGCCCCCAAATGTCTCCCTCTGGGACCGTCCCTTCCTTGTGGCACGGCTGTGGTGGCGTTGCCACCTGAAGTCACACAATCAGAACGGCTCGGGTTGGAAAGGACCCTAAGGATCACCCGGTTCCAGCCCCCTGCCACAGGCAGGGCCCCACCCGCTAGGTCAGGGTGCTCAGAGCCCCCCCTGACCTGGCCTGCAGCACCTCAGGGATGGGGCGGCCTGTGCCAGGGCCTCGCCGCCCTCTGTGTGGAAAAGAAAATTCATATGTAAAACTTCTTAAATTAACAAAAAACATGTACCAAGTATCAAGCTCTCCCATGCCATTCATTTGTTGGTTTTTAATATTGTTTTGGTCAAAACCTCATATAATCGTACCCAAACTCCATAAAAAGCCTTAGTTGAAAGTTTGCCTGTTTATAATTTTTAGAGGAATGTGCCAAGTAGAAAACTAAAATCTTTACACATCAATGCAGACATTAAGCAGGAATAAGCAGTCTGCTTTTGCAGGGTAAGCAAGAATGTTAAAGCTATTTAAAATGTCTGCATTCGCTGCTTGGTGGTTGTATGATCTTTTGGCTCTTCCTTATATTTTAGTTTTATAGGTAGTCAATTAGAAAAAAAAAATTATGTACGCTGTAGTACTTATGTGTTTTCTCTCTACCCTCTGTGTGTTTGGCTTTCCCCTCTTCAGTGCTTCGTATATCTGTGGACTGTAAAATATAGGGAATGATTGAACCCCATTTCTTTACCTTTTTGAGCTTTATATTTTTTTTGACTCCTCTCTCTCATTTTTTTTCTGTTCTTTTCCAGAGCGGTTAGCACATGTGACACGGTACACCAAGTTCAAACGTGAAAACACAGAACAAAATTTCCAATGGCAGTCACTTCTGTGCTGAAGCATTAAATTACTCTGAAGCTACTCATGCTGATACTGGATCTGTAACATGTGATTGCTATTCATGCAACGAGCAAATCGGTAATCAAGAAGCATGGCAGAAGTACTTAACAGCAGAAAAGCAGGAATCTGTGGCAGGACTGTCCTTTGAAAACTGTGGAAAATGTCCTAGGTGAGTAACAGCATGAAACTAGTGATGCTTTGGTCACTCTAGAATTTTATTCATGTTCTGATGCATACCTGTAGTTTTAAGAGGTGTTTGCCAGCCTTATTTTAATAACATTTTTCTTCATCCTGGTAGCACTTTTCTTCAGTGAGCAAATTCAAGACAAGGGGCCAATGAAATATAAATCAAGTGTATCCTCGGTGTCCTGTGGCCTGCAATATCACCATTTTATGATAAAGTGCTGTCAAAAAATGAATTTACACGTGGTGCGAACTTACTGTTCCTCAGGACCTAAGCAGCCTGAAGCCAAGTCAGCGATAGAAACGGCCAGGGGTCTTCTCAGCCGGCTGACAGAAACTGGGACTGTTATGGGGAAAAGCTCCCTTCAAAAAATATCTGCAACGGGCAAGAGTTGGTGGGACAAATATGAGGAGTTTGTTGGCATTAACGAAGTTCGAGAGGCTCAGGGAAAAGTGACGGAGGTAAATGTGGACAAAATATTAAAAATAAATAAATTTTAAAATTAAAAGTTTAAAAATTATGAGTTAAGCAATATGAAGCATGAACACTGTGAGTCAAAAAAGAGCCTCTAAAGAGAACTATGACTTTTTCTGCTTTAACTAGCTGTGAGGATACTACGATTGTGTTCTAATATAGTCGTCTTAGTAAATGTAGCATATCCCCTAGATTGTAATGGAGTGCTTTTGTCTGTTTTTGTTTTTTTCCTCCCTGAAATTCATATAGCTATCAATTTAGATGTGCCTGGTAATAAGTCTCTAAAATAAATAATCTCTCTTCTCAGGCTGAAAATGTCTTTATGATAGCTCGAGGCATAGTACGAGAGGCTCGTGAAAATGTAGAAGCCCAACAGACTAAGCTGAAGGAGATTCGGGACCGCTTAGACAGGGTCTCTCGGGATGACACCCAGTACTTAGAGCTGGCTACTCTGGAACACAGGTTGCTGCAGGTAACTTGCTGGTATTTGAGTGATGGCAAATATAATGAAAATTCGTGTGTGTTGCTTTTATCGGTAAAGACTGGTGGTGTAGATGCATCTTACTGTTGAAGAACAGTGGTCTGAGCTAGTCTTTATTATACTTGTTTTAATTAAAATAATTATTGTAGACGATTTGATATGCAATGGAAATCATATGCTGGTGTTAAAACAAGGTTGTAAATTTGGAGACAAAAGCTGAAAGAATGAACCTAGCAAACTAATTGTTTGAGTGGTGACAGGTGCGTGCCAACAAAAAGCTGGGATTCAAGGAATTAACTTTCCATGTGATGAGGAAAGTTCACTTCCGGCTGTTAACCCATCAAAACTCTCTCATCTGCCTTCCATCTGGCTGCAACACCCAGTCAGTTTTCTAAGGCTTTTGTCAGAGAGCAAAAGAGCCAGGCTGCTCCACAAGGGAGGATGAGCAAGAAGATGAGGTTGACCACAGCACAGGCAGGGGTGGTATCTTGCACCCACAGGGTGCAGTCCTGCAGCACCTCACCTGGATGAACCATGGCGATAGGAACATGTTCTTCAACAGTCCATCAGTCACAGATAAAGGCAGGATAGCAGCCAAAGTCAGCCCAGAAATCTAAATGAAACTGCAAGGACAGCAGGAAACAGGCACGCCTATGGCAAAGCTCAGGCAAGGAGTGGGTATACGTACCTGAGCTTAAATGGAGCTCCTGGATCAATGCACAGAGCATCAGAAAAGAGCTAAAGAGAGCTGTCCAAATAATGCATCAGGACTGTGCAGATGAAATCTCAAGAATAGAGCTCTGCATGACTACGAAGGAAGGTCGAGCTAAAATTACCACTGTCTGTAAGGTGGTATCTCCGTCTTACAAGAGAAATGTGTGCTTAGAAGAATGGGATAATTTGGGGAATGCACTTAGCTGACAGACAGGTTCGCTACTATAAAAAACTGCAGAATTTTACTTCAGGAAAATAACCATAATACTTTACAGTGTTTTGCTGAAATATAGTGGCTTACAAAAGGAATTGCCATGCTGAAGCTGGCAAAGGCAGAAAAGGAAGATGCACACGTGAGCAGAGAAAGAAAGAGAAGGCAGAAGAATGAGAAGTATGTATGTTCATGAAATTAACCTATCCAGGACACCCTTCTTAGTCCTATTTTCAGTTCCTGTTTTAGGTGTCTTAGAATTGAAAGAGAGAAGCGTGGTAAAGATAGTGTTTGGCAAAGTAGGAAGAGCCAAAAAACTGTACCTGGTGAGGAGAGAAAAGCTTTGCCTGTGTGTACCACTTTCCTGTCATCAGCATGTGACAGATTGTTGTGTAGATGATCTTCAGTTGTAATTCTTGATGACCTTTTCTATTTCTTAGGTTTGAGTTGAAATGGTGTCTTGCTGACTGAAGTAGGATTAATAAAGAAAATTAAAAGGGAAAATTATGAAACAGAACTAATGCTTCATTTCCCTTTTTTTCACCATTTTCATTTTTCACACTTTTTTTAGCTTCACGTTATAGCTTCTTCAAATCAAAATGTGTTTCTTGCAGGAAGAGAAGAGGTATCGAGCTGCCTACTTAAACGCAGAAGAATCTGAGCGAGAAAAGTTTTCTCTCTTCTCTGCAGCAGTAAGGGAAAGCCACGAGAAAGAGCGAACAAGAGCTGAAAAAACAAAGAACTGGTCTATTATTGGCTCTGTACTGGGAGCCATTATAGGTGTTCTTGGTTCCACTTATGTTAATCGAGTAAGGCTGCAAGAATTAAAAGTCTTGGTGCTTGAAGCACAGAAGGGCCCAATAAACCTGCAAGAAGCCATCAAAGAACAGGCCTCCAGCCATTACTTGCAGCAGAAGGATCTCAGTGACGTCATAGCAGACCTGAAAAACATGCTGCAAGCAAGGACATCACAGGAAATAAAAGAAGGTGCTTTGTTAGCAAGAGGAGACAGGAATGACTCCATAAAACTAGATTCTCTTTTAATTCCTTTAAAGGAACAGCTAAACTACACTAAACAAGTCAGTTCATGTCTTGGGAGTATACAACAGCAGTTTAACAGTCTGCAGGAAAGTATAGCACAAATAATTTCTGACGTGCAGAGCGTTAAACTTGCAGTTCATTCTAGACCTCTGGAAAGAGCAATGCCGAGATCTTCAGCAGAGGGTAAGGGACAGGCTTCTGCTGTGAGAGATGTGATCTTAGAATTGTGTGACACAGAGCGGAGACTGGAATCACAAATCAAGAGAAATTCTATTTACAGCACTGCAATCACATGTACTGTGTTTGCTATTACTCTGCCAGTACTCTATATGATACTTAAAGGAAACTGATCTCTAACTAATTGCTGTAATTTACTAGATTAATAAAAGTAAACTTGCGCTCTAAGTACTTAGAGTACAAGTCCGCATAAATTTGCACTAGTGTTTCTCATTATGCTTTCTGCTGTACAGCTGGAAAACTTGTAAAGGCTGTCCATCTGCTGCTGCAGGCTCCGTGCTAAGCCTTTCACTTGCAGTGTGTCTTTTAATTCCTCAAGTGAAGGAAATTGTATTGCTTCATCTGTTGACTTCATTCACGGTTTCGTTCTTCTACAGTCTCGTACTGCATATCATGCCAATCAGTGACCTTCATTCCAGAGCTGTATTTGTGATTTTTCAGTTCAAATGATTCTTTTAATCTAGCATTGATCAAAGTGCTTCATGTGTAATCCTTTATAATTTAACCCCTGATTTATTCATAATTTTGCAGTTTGTTTATACATAAAACATTAGGAGTCATTTTACTAATCAGGTAAATATGTATGCCCTTGCCTGTTGTTTTTTTTTAATTATTCTAGATACAGTGCGATAGTTTGCTATATAACAAACAACAGGGGCCATATGAACCAAGGAAGATTTAAGTTATCATGGTACAAAGTATAGCTTCACGAGTCTGTACAGCCAGATGGTACATTTAAAACATGATTAAATTACACGTGGTAGCTTTCTCCTGCAACTGTTTATAATGAAGTATCCAAAAACATTTCTGGAGCTTTAGCCATGTTGGTTACAGCTCCATGCCATTGAAGTCTTATAGGCAGGGAAAGAGAAAAAGGGTTCAGATATAGAGATATGTTAAGTATGGTGATGTTCATTCTGCAGGTGGAAGCCAATTGTCCTTTCCCTACAGCCTCCTTAACCTGTCATTCACTAGCCATTTTGTGGTTGTAGTAGTCATCTATGGAGCAATCACTTTCTTATCCCTACTAGTATCTTTTATTGGAACTGTCTTCAGTTTTTATTCTTTCAGTTTTGTCCTGCCTGGAAATTAAAATGCTGATCTACAGCGGGTGTTTGTAAGATGGTACTTTAACGATAACAGTGCTATGCAAACTACTCGAAAATAATATGTGGGAAGAAGTGAAAAGTTCAGCTGCCTCATTTTCTGGGAAGGGATGAAGAATGGCAGAATGAAGAAAAATGCTGTCTTAACAGCTAAACGTCAGCATCTCTATGGCCAAACAAAAAGTTTTTAGTTTCACTGTGATAAGAAATAGTTTTCTCCCTATGATGGCAGCAGATAAGCAAACCAAACTTGGAACTCCTGCTCTGCTGGGCATTTCTGTGAAACCTTGGCAGAGGTCTGCCAACCTCACCCCATGCTCCAATGCCTTTGTGTAAGCATTTCACAATGACGAAGTTGTTTAGTATACACTCCGTGTGTTTGTTGTTGTTTTTTTCGGTCAGTCCGATTTTTTTGTCCAGTAACCATATGAAAAGAGTTTGAGGTTTTGATTGTAAGCTTCTAAGATTGTAAGATCTTTGGGACAGGGACGTTTGCTCAATGAGGCACCTACTTCATTTGGTATCGTTAGTGCTATTAGAATATGACTGAATAAACAACATTAGGAAAGACCTGTGATGATTCACTACTTGTAAGAGATGAAATATGCAAAAGGTGGTTTTGGGAAGGACTGCTGCTGATTTATATATTGATTACTTGGTGTGTAAAGTGAACAAGCATTTGTCAGGGAAGCTGTTTCATCTGATGGCTTGAGACCAGGGATAAAAATTCTCATCCGTTTACCTGCGTCAAGAAGTGCATACAGATTAATGCAATTTTTCAAATCTAGTATTTCATTTTCTCATGTTGTGAATGTTTCTACGGGTTCTACTTCTTGTAGGAGAGTGATGAAAATCAGAGAAGTATGTAATTAAAGGGGAAAGGATGGTATATTGGTTCTATTTGTAGTTTGCCAACAGTAGTTGCTGAATTGTATTCTTTTTTTTTTTTCCCTGGTTTAACTACCTAATGTTAGGCCCCCTTACTAGGTAAATGGCTGAATTTTAAATATTCATCACTCAAAAGCATGGGTTATATATGTGAGCGTGATTATAAAATGCTGAATGTTAGGTGGCAAAACATGAAAGTAAAGGCAACGCTGCTCACTGAAATGTGTGTATTTTTGCGTAACATCAGAAAATGAGTAGCGGTCTGAGGTTAAACATATATGACAAATAAAGAACAGGAAAATCAAGAGTTGCTTATTGTTTTAAAGCAATCTGCTTTTTTCCATTGAAAGAAGGTGTGATTGTAGGTAGCTTTAACCTGGAGCTACAGGAAGGAAAAGTCTGTCAATGAGATCAGTAGCAAATAGATCTGTGATGAGGGAGAGCTTAAAATACAAAGCCTGAAATTTGAGAAGAGCTGGATGGTGTGATATACACCAAGATGAAAATAACTGGATTTCATCCTCCAAGGGGGTGTTGGAAGATTCAGGAATAGGTTCTCTGTGTGGTGTCGTACAGCTGGCAGAATTCATTGTTACATTTGATTACTGCGGTTGTGCTCTGCCTTGGTAAATCCTCATGCGAAGTGACAGCAGAATCATTTCAATTAGGAAAAAAACAACAACAACTTGTAATAACAATTAGGAGGACAGATGTGTGTGTTCCCTCAATCCTGCATTAATCATCACTTTGTTGTGGCAATGGCATGCAGTTTGGTACTCCACCATATGCGTACCCCGGAGCCAGAAGGTGTGGCTGCAGCACCAACAGCTGTACCAGGAGCTAGCTGAAGGCAAGATCCAGGAAGACACTGCGACATGGACTGTACTCCTAATCTGTTCCCTACTTTATGCTAAATCTCTGTCATGGCAACACAGGTGGTAAATACACAAGTTTGAACAAAGCCAGCACAGCTGCACACTGCAGTGTTTTATCTGAGTGCTCCCATTAGTTCAGGTACATTTGCAGTACTGACAGTGCCTTGCTCTGTAGACAGAGTGACATCTCCTGATGATTCATGCAAAGCCAAGTGAATGGTTCGTTGTTGTCCTCTTAGGCTACTCTAGGTTTTTTGTTTTTTTTTTTTTTTAAAAAAAAGAAAGTGCTGTGCAGATTTATTCACAAAGTTTACAATGGGTAGTTTAGTTTTGCTTTTGGAATGAGGTCTTTGAGCTGAAGCTTTCCTCATGCAGGAGAATTCTGCTTATTAAGCACTTCAGACACATTCTTGCTCTCTCTAAGCAAAATCCTCTCTGGGTAGGATGGCTCAGCCAGCCCCATTTCCCAAATGTTCATCAGCTCAGAGGCATGGTGATTGCAATATTGCAATATGATATATAATACTGCAGTATTGCAGTACTTTTTGCAGGTGCTAATGAGGCCAGGGATTGACCTATGCATTACGTGTAGATCAGAGAAAGCCAGTGCTGTCTGAGGTTATTTCCACTCTTAACCAAACACAGAAGCTGAGTTGAGCAGGAACGTGGTAACAGCGACAGGAAGCCTGCTGGTGGACAATAACTACAGAAAAATGAGCGGCAGTGGTCTGAGCTTGGCTCCTGCCAAGCGCTTTTGAGTTCTTGTTGCTCTATGAGAAACCACTGTTAACTCAAAAGCAAACAGCCTAATGGCTATGGGGAGGACAAAAAAAAAAAAAAGGCATAAGGCATTCAATGAGGTCAGTCAGTACAGACTTCTAACAGTAAGTGCATTCTGAAGAGAAAACTTGCCATTCCGTCCAGTCAGGAAAGAAATATCAAATGTTGCTTATGAGTTCAAAACAAAAGAGACTGTCTGTGGTATTACAATCAGTGCGTGTATATATATATTTATTAATACTTAAGTTTTGAACATCCCGACAACCTGAGATCCTGGCTGGAGATTGCAGGTGCTCCAGTTAATTTAATGGTAACTATATTTAGCAAAGACAGTTTCTTCCACGGAGTTTTTCAAGAAATCCTTTCCTTGCTGTGGAGCTGAGGAGTTAGAAAGGAGTTAGAAATGTCCTGTTTAATTCAGGAACGGGATTGAGATTTGCAGTAGGAGGGAGGTTTGTGAGCTACTGAAGGAGAGACAATGCTGGGTTTGTCCGTAATATATTTAGAACTGTGTTTTATTGCCAGATTTTTGCTAGCAAGTTTAATATTCATGACCTGCCTCGCAAAACATGGAGGAGTGCAGTCTCTGGTGTTTGACATTTGGTGGGTAGCAAAACAAGGTGTGGGCTTAAATACAGCAAAAGACATCTGGGCCACAGTTTTTGTTTTTATGGAAAGTTAAGTATTCAGGTAATTGGTTGTGGCAAGAGTTTGGAGTTTCCATCGTGGGAAGTTAAGGATAGTGTAGACAAACATTTCTAGGTTTAATGTAGATATAAGTGGATCATGCCCCGGGACAGTATGGATTCAGTCAAATGCTTTCAGCCTTCTTTGTTCTAGGAATCATTGCTTTTATTATTATTTATAATTTATTTCAATAAATGGGAGGGAGTGGGAGAGTCCATGGACAACTTGATGTCATAGGCATCCTAGTGCAGGTTATCCTGTAGCAGAAGTTATAACAGAATAATAAAGCATTCAGCTAAGAAAATAATCGCCCATTTCCTGTGGGTCGTGTGGTGTTAGGCACCAGGAGAGAGGGAAAATGCATATTGCAGCTGTACATACATGCATGAAGAATGACCCTACAAGTATCACATCAGTAACTATTTTTCAGAATCAAATTTGTAAGGTGCCTACTCAAATAACTTTGAAATACTATACAAGGATTTTTTTAAAAGCTGTTTTTAATAGAACTTTGCATGCTTCTGCAATAAGCTTTTGGTTTTAAATGGCTGCAGCCTACACTGGCCTTTCTGTGAGTTTGCCAGAGGCAAGTTAGCCCAATTAAGGTTATTCTATTTAAATATTGGCATATCATAAGCTCTCAGGAACTGCCCTCTGCATCAAGAGGGCATATACATATATATATACATATATACACACGTGTATATATATTCATAAATATATACATGTAAATGTGCGTTGATTCCTTGAGCTGATCACCCAGTGCTCTCTATCAGTTTGGTACACCTGATCTGCTTCAGGAAAACCTCTAGTTCTTGCTGTTCATGGTGGAGAGTGTGACAACTTGTGACACTGGACATATCACATGTAAATATTTTTGCCACAGGTCTCTGAGATAAATGGATGACCACAAGCATTCCCAGGGTCTTTTGCTGTGTTCTGCAGAGGGGAGGGGGAAAAAAAAAAAAAAAAAAAAAAAAAGAGAAAAGCTGTGCAAACAGGTGGTGCTAAGAGAGTCTCTCACTAGGTTCCTGCAGGTTCTGGGCTGCTGTGAACCAGAGCTTAATGTTCTTTCCAAATGTCCTGGCAAACTGAAAACTGGAAAGGAGTGGAATCAGCTTTAAAGTAGGGCAGATGTGGTCAACCTTCTGGCGGTCCCTAAGTCACTGTTCTTGATGCGGTTTATGGCCAGAAGCTATAGACAGTACTCAGATATCCCTCGTGACTTTCTTAATCAGTATCATCCCCTGCTTGGATGGGAGGAAGAGGAAGAAGAAAATCAAAAGGAGTATAAGCAGCTGCTAGTCTTGTGATTACCATAATAGTTACGTAAGAAACTTAGCTAACCTGCTTAGAAGCAGACATGAACAAGGGCTTTTACAGAGGAGAATCCTTTGTGGATTTAAATATGTAAAAACGCCTCTGAACAAATGGAAATAAACTGTTTAAGTTAAATTTGTCCCATAATGTAGTGTTTGTTGTGTCGTGCTGATTTCAGCTGTGCAACGCTTGAGAACTAGCTTCTTCTCTTGTTTAGTCTGTACAACAGGACAAGATTTTATGCAGAGCAATCGAAACTCCTCCCTGCTGAGGGAGATTGTAGGGCTGTGGTGGTTTTAGGATGTGCTGGTGGCTTCTGAGGGCTGGGAGTGCAGGAACAGGAGTGGGAAGGCTGTGCCGTGACTGCCCTGCAGCACACGGCAGCTTTCTGCCCTGCTCCCTCAGCCAGCCCTGCCGTGGGACGGGAGGAAGAGCTGCTCTTTTCCAATCTGCTCTCTTGGTATTTGTGGTGGTTTTCGCTGCTTTTTTAAACAAAGCTTGCAGATGTTTACCAGGCTGAAGGGGCTGCAGGTCGGGACTGGCTCTGGAGGAAATGTACAAAGGGGATTAGTGTTTGGAGGCAGGAATGGGTTGGAGCAAAGGAGAAAAAAAAAAAAAAAAAAAGTAGTTTTTTACAATCTTAGTCACCAAAGCTGGATTTAATTGGAAGCAATTTGGGTGCAGTTAAAATGTCTGATTTGTGAGATGGGGATAGTGAGCTCTAACCCCAACGGGAGGTAGTTTGCGATAAGGGTATGGGTTCCTCAGCACAGGGCAGGATCAAGCAAAGCACCGGGACCCTCTAACCCCCTCACACGTATTTTTTACCTCAAAAAAATGGATTTTGGGGGTGCACACAAGAGAGGCTGGTGGAGCAAAACAAAGAGGGCAGGCATTTAGCGACCCCGCAGTCCCTGGGCCTCCCAGCAGCAGCCTTCTTCCACAGCGTCCCAGTGAGGGGCAGGCTGGATGTGAGGGAAAGGCTCTGCCCTGAGGGGTGGTCGGGCACCAGGATCGAAAGGCGTATGGACAACGCTTTCAGACACACGATCTACTTATTTATTTGAGTATTTATTTATTTATGTATTTATTTATTCATTTATCCAGTTGCACTCGCCGCTCCTTCCCCCTCAGACACCCCGTGAGGCGCACGCTGAGGAGGCACCCCCGGCCCCCCCCCCCCACCAGGCTCCGCTGAGGGGAGCGGGCGGACCCCCAAGCCACGCCCCCCCCGCGCCGCCGACAGCCAATGGGAGCCCGCCGCCGTCCGCTGGGGCGGGAAAGGGAGAGGGGAACCGGAGAGGGGCGTGGCCTCCGCGCTCGGCCGGCTGCTATTGGAGGAGCGCGGCGGGGGAGGCGGGGCGAGGCGGAGGGGGCGGGGCCAGCGCTCCGCGGCTCGGGGCGGGCGGCGGGGAGCGGCGCGGCTGGAGCGGGGCGGCAGGTGAGGGGCGGCGGGGCCCGGGGGGGGGGGGCACCGGGATCGCTCCCGGTGCTGCCGCTGCAGCTGCGGTGCCCAGGCTCGGGGAGAGCCACCGGGAGCGTCGGCGGGGGTCAGCGGCCGGCGGCAGGTGCGGCCCGGGGGCTGCGCTTTGTCTCGGCGCGGGGGATGGGCGCGGCCGGGCGGGGGCGCGGGACCGTGGGGGGGCACCGGGAGAACCGGGGGGAGACTATGGGGGACCGGGGTGAGGGCACGGAGCCCCCCCGGCATCCTCCCGCCGCACACAGCGCCCTAACGGGTGGCCGCCCCCGCCCCGGTTTCATCCCCGATTTCCCCCCGGTCAACCGGGAGCAGCACCGGGAGCAGCACCGGGAGCCGCCTCCGCCGGTGCGAGCGTGCTGCGGGGCTGCTCCGGGCTCCGGGCGCCCCTACGAGGGAAAGGGGCTGCGAGCCGGCGGGCTCGGGGTGTTACCGGCGGGTGCTGGCCGCGCTTTGCTCGTTTCTGCGCTCGCTTTTTGCACCGAGGCTGCGGGAGCCCCGGTGGGGGGGGGGGCTGCGATGCAGAAGGAGCGGTCCCGGTGCTGCTCCCGTCGTGTCCCGGTGCGTGTCGGTGGCCGGGAGCTGGAGGCGTTGGCACCGCTGCGGGACGAAGGCGCTGCCGTGGGGTTATTGTGCGGAGCCCCTCGTGGGCAGCCGGCGTCCCGCTGCCGGTGCCGTGCTCCGTTTGCAGCCTTCACGGGGTTGCTTTGGTTGGGGACCTCCAGCAGAGTCCCAGGAGAAGCGATCGTACAAGTTAGCAGCCTGGCAGGAAACCCAGTATGGTGCTGGGCAGGCTTCCTCCACGCTCACCCTAATTTTTGTGGAGCCCTTTTGGGGTCTGCACGCCGGGGATTTGCCCAAAACAGAAATCTGGCTAGAAACCATATAGCCTGGTCGCATATGGAATTTTCTCTTTAAATTTTTTCCGACATGTGAGAAGGGTTAGGTTAGTAATGCGATTAACCATATTTAATAAGATTAAAATTACCGGCATAACTCTCTTGAGCAAGGTGGGTGCGGACTGTCAGCGGTTGACGCTCCGATCTCTGCTTTCTCCCACCTCAAGTGCTGTGAGGAGTCCGAGCTCCTAGCCCCAGCTCGCTTTTTGGGAAAAAAAAAACATTTCTGGCCTCATCTGCTGACAGCTCAGGTGTGCCCCCACCAGCCGTGAGGGACCATGTTGGTCTCAGATAAGAGCAGAGGGAAGAGGAGCACGCTGAGCTCCTGCCTTTGTGCTCGGCAGGGCTGTTCCTGCAAGTGCTGTGGCTGCTGGCACGCTTCGGCTTTCCTGGCAGCCTCGGCGGGGACCGCAAGGACTGAGCGAGCCTGGAAAAGTTGCTGCCGCTGCTGATGGTGGCCCCGTGTCCCTGGGGAGAGGCTGCTGGCCAGAGCAGCGTGCTGTGAACAAAGCAAAACCCAAAAGGATGCTTGTGTGGTGGGTAGTATCCAGCTCTGTGCTGGGAGGGAAGCGATCCGGTCCCGCTTGCAGCCTGCTGGTGCTGCTGCCGGCTTCCTGGGGAGGCTCGACGAGCAGCAGGCAGGCTCGGTGTCCTCTTCAGGAGCTGCAATGCTTTATGCTTCAGTGTGACTTGGCGAGGGGAGGTTCAGAGGGAGGTGAAGCAGCCACCTCCCACAAAGGCTTGGTATTTTCCGTGGTAAAAGCCCTACCTCTGAACCAGCGAGATTCACGTTATTTTTATTCTGTCATCTTCCCCTACATCCCGGTCCTTCCTGCTTCTCAAAGCAAACCCCTCAGGACTTCAGTTTCTCCTCCTCCCTGGCAGCCCCTCCATCTGTTATTTTTTGTTGGTTTTGTTTTGTTTCTAGCTCTCGGGTTTTTCCCAAGAAAAACTTCAAATTGGCTGTGGCGGCCAAGTTCTGAGCCGAACCCTCCCAGCCTCGTATGAGGGCATCCTGGAGGAAGATGATAGGGCTTTAATCCATCCCAGCTCGCAGGCTGGTAGCAGGCAGAGGAGGCATGAGCCTGCCTGCTTTCTGGGAGGAATTAGCCCTCTAGATATGAGCTAAGCAGGGAAGCAGGACTTGGACGGGTGCCCCTCGCTCCTCTGCGTCTTCAGCAAAGTGTCCCTGTGCCTGTTGGAGCCATAGGCTTGGGGCTTGCTTACCTGCAGCTCTCTCGGGTGTCTGGCTGCAGGGTTGTTGGGTGGGTTCATCTTTTGCTGCTTTTGCCTTTGTGGGAGCATGCCTGCTGGTCTCTCATTGTGCTGTTGTTGTTACCTTGTCTTGTCATTTTGGTCAGCGCTGGTCGGATGGTTGTGGTGATGTCTCCACAGGAGCGTTCTCTGAGTGTTGTCCATTCTGGTCTTGGTGCTGGAGGGGAGTTATTAGGAAGAGCCTGCACACCCTTCTCGGGGGTGAGCATCTGAGATGTGTGCAGGCCCCGTGACAGGACAGGGTTGTTCTGTCAGGCGGCTGCGTTTGGCTGGGAAACTGCAATTTTGAGGACTGCAGAGCCAGCACCGTGGTGCAAGCCGTGCGGCCTGCCTTCCCTCACCATCCCACACCCAGCGAGCCCCCAAACACCACCCACGGGGATTTTGGGGTGCTCTCTCTCCCCAGAACCATACAGGAGGTTGGCTTTCGTGCTACCACCAAGTGTGCCATGGCGATACCCGGGACGTGCAGCCCCGAGCGGGACGTTGCGGCCTGTGCTGACACGCGCCTTGCTGATGGAGGACCGCGGGGCTTGGCGCCGGCTCCTCAACATGCTGCTTCTCCCCTTCTGCTGGAGTAATAAACACATAGGACTTGTTTTCACTGCTTTTGCACTGCTAATATATATATATATTTTTAGCCAAGTGTTAACTAAGACATCTGAGTTATTTTTGAGGTTGCAGGAAGCAATTTAGGTCTCCCTTTCGTTAACTACAAGTCAGCGCTGCCTCCCGAGGCTTATGGAAAAAAGGCCAAAAAAAAAAATGGTATCAGTTTAGGTGGATTGTTTCTTCTTCCATTTGGCACAAATTAAAGTCATTATAATACTGAATCACTTTAATTGTTTGTTGTTTTTTTTTTAATAGCCTGCTTTTAAGGTTAGGATTTCACTTTCAAATCCTGCCTGCCACCCCCGAAAAAGAAAGAAAAAGGGGTTGGAAAATGGAGCACAAAGAGCTTTTGTGTTAGCATGATCTGGTAGGAAGATTTTAAAAGTCGGTAAAAATGTGAGATGCGTCTTCAAATGATACGGATCCTAAGGAAATTCCCAGATGCCAGATTTTAATTGCATGTGAACTTTCCTTATTTGCTTGCAGTATAAACACTGCAAGTACTGTAAAGAGCACTTCTTCTGTGCCTGGCAAATGAGTGAGTTTTTGCGTTGCTTTTGGCTTTGAAGTTTAGCTGTGGAACAGCACAGAGCTGTGGGCTGAGCTTCCCCAGCCTCTGCTCTGTGCCAGGGCTTCTGCTTTCAACCCCCCCTCAGCCCCAGAGCTGTTCTCGTTGGGCGATGAACTCTCATTTTCTCAAAGTCTCTGGGTGTTACCATTTTATCTTGGAGCTTTTATCTGTTCCCGTCCTGTCTCATGTGGAAGGTCTTTTGTCCGTGTCGTGGGCTGTTTTTAAGGCTGGGGCTGTAGGTGTGGTGACTTTGTGGTGGCAGTGGCTTGGCTGAGCTGCGTTGGTGCTGGGGACCAGGGGCTGGGAGCTGTGCAACCGCTTGCTCCAGGTGCCCGCCTAGAGTTTGGGGCAAGCTATTGGGATTAATATCATTAACCAAATGGATTTGCCACTAGTGAGCATATCTGCAGGTCCAAACAATTTCAAGTCATTGCTATTTTCATTCTCTTGTAGTTTTCCTTCATTCTGAATCTGAGGGCAGTGCTGCCTTTGGAGCTTTAGGGTTTTGGGGAACAAGTGTGTCAGTTTATCCCAGCGTAACGTAGCGGTGCCTGACAGCTGAGTTGCAGTGATGGGACTCAGACGGTGCTGGAGCTGTCAGGAGCAGATCACGGTCTGTCTTGGGTCCTGTCCTTCCCCACAGCTCGGCCGTGCAGGAGGGCAGTGGTGCCTGGCGCCGTGCGGGTGGGGAAGCTGGCTGTGTTCAGGAGTTTGTGCTGATGGAACGAGCTTCCTGGCTAAATTGCATGTAGTGCTATAAATAGGGTGGGTATATTTGACATCTTAACCCTGCTGTAATCTTTCTGTAAATTACTATGTAGAAGTAGCAGTTCCAGCTTAAGATTTCTGCCAATTCCAAAATGATTTTTGTTTCAAAGTCTCTTCCCGAAGCTCTTCTGTCCCACGCTGGGTTGCACTCTGTGACCTCCCTGCTCTCAGCGGGGAGTCACCATAAACCAGAGCACAGCCAGATCCCCCCTCTGGCCCTGCCTCCTGGAGAACTTGTGCTCTCCAAATCCCTCTGTTGCTTACCGTGGCCATCCCCGTATTTCACATGAGGAGTTTCTGGGCTCTGATTTCTGTAAAGAAGCGCCAGCCTCTGAGAACAGTTGGCCAAGCAAATGCAGGAGAATACGCTCCTGACAGAGCTCCACGAGGGCTCTGTGCTCAGCTGCAAGTCCTTCAGACAGGAATTGGAGGTGCAGGATCAAGGCTTGGAGATGCTCCTGTAGCTGCCGGCCCAGACCTTGTCAGAAATGACCTCCTTCCTGGAGCTGGTGTAGGGTTTTGGGTGGCTTGGGGTTAATGGCCTTGAAACAACTCTCCCTAACACTTTCAGCTTTAACCGCAACATCTTTTGGATCAGGCTTACCCCCTGGAAGTGCTGGAGAGAGCAGTTCTGCTTGTGAATCACCTAATAGTGAATTTTCATACGGGGAGGGTTCAGTAACTCTTCTGGCACCATCTGCTGCCCTCCCCACACCAGAGCTGTGAGCTCTTCTCCCTTGTCCTGTGCTGTCTCCTACCTCTTAGCATTGCCAAAAATTGTGTGTGCTGGGGAGCTGAAGTGCAAAAGCAGTTCCCGGGCTTCTGAATCCCGCAGTCAATGTGTTGATCCCCATTTGCATGCTGTTCGACTTCCTGCATACAGATTGCAGTCCATTACTGATTGATTCTGCCCGACAGAATGGTGAAGCAGGCGTGCGGCGGAATTAATTGTACCGGAGCGATGCGTGCCGCTGTGGGAAACAGGAGCAGCAACCAGGGGCTCTGTTTATTCACCAGCTCTTTTTGGGTAATTTAGCATTTTGAGAGAAATTGCTGAAATGAGACTGCAGAAATGCTGAAGGACCTAGGGAGACTAAGCTGTTTGTGAATTTATATCCTCAGCTTAGCCGAGGTGCATCTTGGCTTCATGTCAACCTGCCACTGTTAAGAGAGATTTAAGGCAAAGATCACAAGGACTTTTTGCTTTCGTCCTGCGTGTCGGTGCAGCTTTCTCCTGGCTGCAGGTGAGGTGCGTTTCTTCTGCATGGCTGTGATTTCTGGGAGGCTGCTTTCACTGTAACGAGTGGCACCGACTCTCTTAGCGTTTGTTTCTTGATCCAGACTTTTCCTTTCTTTTGAGGATACCAAACCAGAAAAAGTTCTTGTTGTGACAGCCTACAGAGGAGCGTGTGCAATTAGAAAACATCCCTGGGTACCAGCTTGTGCTCTCGGCAGTGCGGACGAAGCTTGAGTTGGCAAGAGGGCAGGCAGGTCCCCCAGGGACACCGCGTGCTGGGCTCCTTCTTGGAGCCAGCGTCCCGGTGCCAGAGCTCCTGGCTGTGCTCTGCTTCCAGTGACACTGTGATCATGCAGAGCTGCTGGACGAGGAGCAGCAGGGCAAGCAGCTGCCCTGCACATGCAGTTCTCCTTCCCTGCACCCCCAAGAAGGCAGCTCCCCGCGGCCCCAGGGATGGGGAGCAGGGGCGGCGCGTGCCGGCAGGGCGGCCGTGGCAGCAGCTGCCCTGGAGCAGATGAAAGAGCTGTTTTAGCCTGTTGGGCTTCCTCCGGGCCTGGGACAGTCAAGTCTCTGTCCTCGTAGTGCCCGAGTCACCGCGGCCCCTTCCTTCTCAGCACAACCCATCTGCCAGCGGGGTGAAAGCCCGTGTCAGGAACCGCAGCGAGGAGCTCGGCAGGCTCCTGGAGGGGTGCTGACAGGCACGCTTTCTTGCTGCACATTAAACTGCTCCTGTGTGCTGCAGTGACAGTGCTGCGGTCTGGATACTTGAACCTCGTAAACGTGCAGCCTCTCCATGGCATGCAGAGGCCTTGCAGGTGACTTGTGTTTTGCTGCAGTACTGTCTGGATGTGGCATGGCAAAGCTTTCCTTAACAGCCCAGGAAAGACCCCTGTTCCATAACTCTTGTTCCATAATTAGGATTTCCTGCACTGTGGAGAGCTGTCTCTGAATAAAGGTTGTAAAGAGTGGAAAACGTAGGCGAGCTGATGGCTGTCTTGCAGGCTTATGTTATTTTGAGTCAACCGTTCAAATCCATCCCCAGCATCCTCCCATCACAGACCAGCTATCACAACAGCCCTTGCAGTGGTTTAATGAATGCCAAGCTCATTAGCTACAGACAAATAACATCCAAATAACATTTACCTTTCAGATAATGACGATGGTGGGCTTCCCGCTGGGGGATCTTGTACGCTGGCGTTCTGCTCGTGCGGCCCCAAGAAACGTGGAGGTTTCTGGTTAGGTAGCAGTGGGGTTTGGGGTTGTGCTGCTGATGGAAGGTTTGCATCGCTGTCTGGTGCAGGTGCTTAGCAGCAGTTCGTGAGCCCCGGGATGCTGCTGCACCGGGCAAAGCTGTTGCAGGAGAATTACCCACTTGTGGTTTTGAGGTTGCCTCCTCTTCCTTTGCCTCTGTTGCCTCCTGAAGTTTTGGAAGCCGTTGGGTATGCGTCTGATTACCTCCCTCCTGGTGCTGTCAACACAGCGTAATCCCAATGGGTGCTGCAGTAATTATTACAGCGCTGTGTTCTCTGGGGACTGATGGATCGGCCAAACACAACCGACACCTGGCCAGCCAGCTCCGGGACTGCAATTCCACTCATGGTGGAACTTACCCCAAAATGCAGCGTGCTTCTTTTGAGCAGGTAGAAATCACTTGCATGCAGTGATTTGATTCACGAGGGAAATGATTTCAGCTAGTAGAAACACACAAAACATCCTTGTTACTCCGCTGTATAACGAAGAATACATCTTAAAAAGCTTTTTCCTCCACAGAGAAAGCCTTAAACTTTCAGTGCTTATGAAGCTGTTATCTCTGCAGCAGGCACTGTCCACTTTACTTGCGGGTAAGACTGAGGTAGAACTGATAATGTACAATTCAGTACTGATTTCCTTATCACCTCATGACCTGTAGGTCTATAGATCTGTCTTGTGTTTGTCTTCAGGCTGGTCTTCTGTATATGCCTGAAACATGTTGTCCTTTTGGCCTGCTTGGGGCAGAAAGCTGAGGTGGAAGAATTGTTCTTTTGGGATCTGCAAGGCAAGAAAAAAGTGTTACAGGATTTGTCTTCTAAGGGAGCAAAACAATTTGTTTAAAATGAAGGTTCATTGTGTACATGTGTTAATTCCCTTTGTTTTTTTTGTGGGATGTAGAGGTCACTTTGTCTCTATCTAAACTACGAGAAAATCAATAGTCTAATCAATTTCTAAAGTAGCTTCAGTCAAAATGACTACCGTGGTGTGGCCTGGGCTTTGATGTGTGAAGGTGTCCCAAAAAGCTGCTAGAAAAGTCAATGCGGAGCATCGCTGCAAATAACCTGACCGAATTTGCAGGGGAATTTTCTGCCCCATTCACTGTGTCCACAGGGCTTTTTCCCTGCCCAGTGCCCAGCACGGCTTCCTCCTGGCGTTCCCACTGAAAGAATAGATCACTGGGAGCAACAAAAGCGGTCGCACGGTTCGCTTGAGCAGTCATGCATAAACGCAGGCGGATTTTCTGCCGTGAACACCAATGGGTAGCCTTCCCTGCCACCAGCTTTCCATAGGCTGCGTGTCGCTGCGACGAGGAGCGATGCTGAGGATCCGTGCGGCAGGACAGCATCCCTGGCAGGCACCAGCTGCTGGCGTTCCCCGTGGCTGGGCTGGGGTGTTCACAGCAGTAAGTCTGTTTCTTGCTTTGAAAATACCAAGTTTAGGGCTGATAAAAGCCACGTGTCTCACTGTTGCCTCAGAGATGTTTTATTGTGAGAGGTGGAAGGGGCACAGCCCTTTGTGCTGCCTCGCCGGCCAGCACCCAAGGCTCAGCCGTGGTCCTGCCAGCACCCAGGGTGTAAGCGCCCTGCCTCGTGCTCCGTTCCAGCTCGGAGGCACGTTGGGCATGCAGCACAACACGAGGGCGGTCGCTAAGTGGGAATGCTGCTCGGAGGTGGAAATTCAATGGGCATCTGTTCGTTTAATAAATGGGGATGGGAAAAACAGAAGGGTTTGCATGTCTGTTTTCTCCTGGAACAGCAGCAGCAAGGGTGCTAAGTCCTCGTGGCGTGGAGGTCGGGGAGGGCGTTGGCTGACATCCACAAAGGCTTAATGCTTTTTGTGCCGTGATCTCGAATAGCTCGTGTCTCTGGGGAGATTTATGAGGGGTAGTTACCATTTCTGAGATACACAGAGGGTTGTGCTAATTATCAGAGAGAGCGGCTCTGAAGAGCCAGGTGAGAACAACGGCAGCAGGTGACTGCATTCGTGTAATGTGCTTCTGAAGGTGTTTGACTTGGAGCCGTACAATGGTTTAAATAATTGATCTGTGCCAACATCAACAGCGTGCCTCATGATTATTTAAAGGGAAAAAAAAAAGGCTGCCTCTGAAATCATGGGTTACTGGGGATGTGTCAAAAAGGGAAATATTCCTGGGGGTGTCCTCAGCGAGCGATAGCACTGCACTCTTTGCTGTTCAGGACTTTGTCAGTTTTCTGGAAACAAATTTAAAGCCGCTGCTAGTGTTGGTTCAGTAGAGAAGCAGACAATGCTGATGGTGAATTCAGAACTGTGGCTGGAAACAACAGGTCTGTGGGTATTTTCTCGCTCGAAGATCCTGAGTAGTACATAAGTGTTTGGCAGAATGGGGACCGGGTGGTGAAATTCTCCTTAGAGCTTTTGGAGAAATGCTTACATGGTGTCTAAGAAAGACATGTGCTCCTTACGCTCAGCTAATTGACTGTTAGCTCACTGATACAATCTTTGCAGACTGTGATTTCTGTAGCTCCTCCGTTATGCTGCAGAACGGGTTTAGTGAAATAACATCCATTTGATACAGGCAAGCAGAGGCTTCGGCGTGCCAGCGATGCTGCGCGCTCCCCGGCTGTGTTTCACCAAAGCAGTGGCTCTGGAGAAGATGGCAGGGGGTGGAGGTGACAATCACACTGGTGTTCTGAAGAGAGGGAAAAAAAAAAAGTCCCAAGTTATTCAAGAGCCAAAGAAAGGTGCTTTATAGGGAGGGACCTGGTGGGGCTCATCTGGTGGTTGCCAAAACCTACTGAGAGGTGACTTGCTTAAAGCGCGTGCGTAACTGACTCCGAGGAACTTTAATCCAGCAGAGAAGAAATTAATGGCTCGTGGCAGAAGGCAAACAAATGAGAAATTAGGCTGGCCTTGTTGCCAGTAAGAATGATGGAGCTGTTGGAGCACTGCTAGGAAGGCGGTGACCTTATGGGTGTTGTGGGGGTGCAGGTGGTACAGCAGAGCAGTGTGCGCCTCGTGCGGAGTGGTCTTAACCTTGAATGACACAGCTCAGACCGGTCCTGTGGCAGTGATTTCTGTTCTTTGCTTCAGAATAACCTCAAGGCTAACACAGGTGCATTTCTCATCCCTGTTTCTTAACTCCCAAACCTTGTGTCCCTGCGCTTTGTGCAGTGGGACTGGTACATCCTGCACATGAAGAGCCTAACTCGAGGTTTGCACTTCAGCTTCCTGAGGATAAAATCCTCTTGATGCTTCTCACGGTATTTCTGTTAGGCTGATCTCCCTATGTAACCTGTCTTGTGGTGCTTGCTTTACTGACTGCAAACTTTCTACGAAAGTACAGTTTTTATTAAGCATTTGGTATGCAAACCACCATCTGCATCGAGGAGCACTGTTAAATTCCAGCTGCACGTAAGCCATTTCAGTTACTTTTTGTCATTAATCTCCTCTGTTGAATGTCAAAAATCTCATATAAGTAAATCTGATAAACATCGTAGTTTAGTCTACGATTCTTTCATAATAACTTGTGATTGTTTACAGGCTGAAAACTAGTTTATAGTTTGTTAAAGGCAGTTAAGTCATTGAGTTCATGTTGTCTGATCCTTTGGGAAACGCAAGCCAGTGGGTTTCCCTGAATTTAAGCTGACCATCGAAACTGAGAGTGGATGTTAATAAAGAGCAGAGGTGTGTGTGTGGTGGGGGACTTGCTGTACCAAGTGCATTTTAAGACACCTCTGAGAAAAGAGGTTTAAAAACCAGACCTTGGTCTGTCCATTCCAGGAACCACAATTAGCCAATTATTAACTTTGTTCCGAATGGGTTAACTAATGTGGCACTTGCTCTGTTTGGCCTCTGACTGCCTGTATAATAGCCAAGATCAGCAATCTCCGTCCTGCGCCGGACTGCAGGCTGCTAATTAACACGTTGGTTTCATATTGCTGCTGCCCATGTTTGCACTGAAGAACTCTGGATTTTGGGGGCCATACATGTGAGTGGGAATATCCAGATCGTACTGGGACTCTGGTCACTCCTGTGCAATGCCTTGCTCTCTGTTTTTTTCCCCCAGACATCTGATCAGGCTTGCAGCAGTGCCTCTTTGCAGTATCTTTAACCAAAAGGTCAAAATAAGCTTGAGGCTCCGTGTCCCACCCCACCGCTGCCTGCTGTGTGTCTCAGCACACATACACATCCCTCCCTCAATTAACCACACGTAGGAGAAGCTGGTTTCCCTTAAAGGAAGCTGTTGCCTGTGGGCTGGGAGCTGGTGGTTCCCCATGGGGTGAAAATACACCTTCACCTGGGCTCAGAGGGGAGGCTGGCTGGATGATGCCGTGGCAGCCGAAGACCTGGGTGAGCTGTGGAGCTCAGGCCTGACCCACGGGGGTTTTTTGGCACTCATCCTGTGCTCCCACCGCCCCTCGGTGTGCTGGGGCTGGCCTGGAAACCCCCCCGCGGGGAGGCCATGGCTGGGAGTGGGAGGCGATGAAATGCGGATATTTACCCCAGCTGTCAGCGTGTGTTTGGAGAAGATGCCTTTGTTTTAGTAAACGGGGTTTCTTCTAAAGGTATTGGTGGGTTTGTGCCTGCTTTTCTTTTAGTTTCGCTGTCTCAGCCCTGCCTTGGCTACTCCCTTTCTGTACTCGCCAAAAGCAACTGAAAAAGAGGTATTCGAGCAGCCCATCTCGCTGTTCGCGTGCAATCTAGCAACCTTTGGTGCTGGAAGTTGGACTCTGTCTGCTGCTCTGTCTGGTAACAGTAGCCCCTGTTGTTTCCTCGCGCTGCTTTTGAAAAATACTGTTTTGGTTTCTCTGGGAGAGAGATGGTTGGCCCATAAATGTATGCCAACCCACCTAATTATTCTTTTCGAAAATCCTTCATTGGGTCTTTTCTGTTAAATAGTTCAAAAAAAAAAAAATCCCACCTCTCCCTTGCCCCTGGAAACAGCAGCGTCCTTGTTCTGCTGAGCTCACTGCTGGCCATGCTGATCAGTGCCATTTCCTTTGTCTTCGTTTATTTTAGAATTAAACTATAAGCTGTTTAAGACTGGGCTATTTTTGTTCTGTACTTGTGCAGGATCTGTTACATGAGGATCCTAAATGCTAAAGTAACTGCTCTTCTTAAAGGCAGAAGTACTGTGCACGTCAGGAGCAGGATGGGCATTGCTCTGAAAGCGAAATGCTGTGTTTTTGCTCCGATAAAATGTTTTGGCAAGCCCATCCCTGGTCAGAGGAATGCCTAGGTCAGGGCCAGAACCATGGCCATCTTCCGCCCCCGAGCTGGATTGGCTTTTGTCAGCCAGATGCCTTCTGATCTCCACCTTCTCCCTCCGTCCCTCTTCTGACAGTAGCCATGTGCTCAGCAGGGGCTCTGCAGCCCTGTTTGCTTTAGCTGGGGAGATGTTTGCCTTTCCTGCAGAACTCCAGCTGCCGGGGAAACCTGGGGCGGCTGTGTTGATTTATTAGGGCACAGTGTGCCTCAGGAATGCCTCTGCTAAGGAGCTGGGAGTGATGGAAGGGATCCTGCCCGGAGCGGCGTGAAGCCTTCTCGTTTCTCTTTACACAGACTCGAAGCAGGAATTCCCCAAAGCAAGGTAAGAAAAATGGCTCGCTCAGCTGACGGCTTCAGGGAGCTCCTGTTAGGCTGCCCTGGCACAGAGTCAAGGAGGTGGATGATAGCTGGAATTTTAGGAGTGCAATTTTAAGTGAGTTTTTTTGGTGGGAGATGACACTGGATTGCCCGAGCGGAGGGTTTGTGTGCTTTTGGTTTGTGTTAAGAGCTGGCATTCCGGAGTTACTGACTAGGGCTTTTTTTCTGGGACTTGGCTGTGGGCCATCTGAATGTTTTGCACTTGAAAGAAGAAAGTTTCAACCTCTTCGGGTTTGCAGACTTCTAAACATTTTCTATTAGAGATATGGCAATGGATTTGCTTTTTTTAATTACCTTTACAGACAACCGAAGTCTGCAAGCCACAAGTTTAAAAACCACTGAGGCAAGTGCATATTCTGTAGCGAGTTCATTGGAATAACCTTTCCTCTCCGTAATTTGTCCCAGCCATCCTGCATGCACCCCATATTTTCCTTTCTTGTCTGGCATATGCGCTGTATGTGTCTGAACTTTTTCTTTCTTCTGTGATTTTTGGTGGCTGCTACCCCAGCTGATCTGAAAGCAAGGCTGAGGAAACTGTTGGGTGTTTGCACAGGGCAGCGTGGGCAGCCGGTCGCTTTGTGTCGATCCAGTATTTGGTAGTTGCAGAGTAGGCTGTGTTTATGGGGCATCAGCGCTGGGAAGGAATTTCCTTTCCTAGCTGAGGTAGAAAGAGCGTCCATGTCCAGCTTTCTTCCTTTGCTTTAGCATTCCTTGAGGTTGTTTCCTATTTTACAAATGCATCTTTTGAGAACTGCCAGGAAAATGTCTCTCTTAAATGGAAATGGAAATTTCTGAGCTCACAGGGATGAAAACCTTTGGGTCTGTGCTCACTGAGTGAAAAGAGGATTACCAACCAGCCATTCTTCAGCGTGCAAAGCGGTGGAGCAAAGTCTGCAGAGACTCTCCGAAAGTTATTGGCTTTCCTCAGGAAGGGAGCTTGTGAATAGAATTAAATGAGCTCGGTCCCATCCTTCTCGGCTTCCCTGCTGCAAGTGGAGAGAGCAGTGTAAGTTTTAATTCAGTCGACGTTTGAATAAAATGGGAAACTTTTTGAAGTAGGTGTCATGGAAACAGGTCTAGAGCCAGAATTCCTGTGTTCCCGGAGATAAGAGAACTAATGGTTTTGTGGCTGCATTACGGCCTGACAGAGAGCAGGGTGAGGGGAGGCAACATTGCTTTTTCCAGAACTATTTGAAGAGTCCCGAAATGAGGATGGTTTGCTGGAGCAGATGCAGATGGCACCTTTTCACTGGGGACTGAAAAACCTGCCAAGGTGTAAACTGCATCTTAATAGAAAGATGTGAGAGGAGGCCTGCACTTCTCTCCTTCCTAATTACCGCACCTCAGCTGCTGCTGTCTCTTACGCTTACACATCTGAAAGGTGACAATGACAATGTCTTGAATGGCAAAGCAATAGTAAGGAGGCTCCCCCCCTTAAAAAAAAAAAAAAAATGTGTTCTGGAACAAAGAAGTTATTCAACCAATAGCCAAGATTATCCTCATGAAAAATCTTCCTGGAAACTGCTCTTCATGAAAGCAGTGCAATTTTTGTAGGTCTCGGTGGCTTGTCTCCTGAGTGACTACAGGTAAAGCAGCAGCCAGCTTCACCCTTTCACCCACCGATGGCACAGGGAATGTCCACCCCAGCAGCGGGACTTCCACTTCTGCTCTTGCTGCACCTCTGTGCTGGGTTGTCCTGGTACCCGCTACCTCTTCAAGGAGCTGGAAGACTCTACTCCCTGGTGTTGTAGCAGAAATCTCTGCTAACGTTTTTCACAGCTGTTCCTTTCAGTGCCAAGGCCAGAAACCAGACTCTCAGATGCTCATCGATCATGGCACTTAAAATGGGACAAGGTGGTTAGTTTGGGTATGAGCTCCTCTTAGAGAAACAGGGATTTCAGGGGGTGATGATAGTGCTGTAGCTGTGATCGCATCGCAACAGTGCAGAAAGAGGCAGCAGCAGCTCCCAGTCAGGCTGTGGAGGGCAGTTTGGGTGTTTCTTGCTGAAATGTCTACTAGCTCGTGGTCTCTGGTGGCAGTTTTGCTGGTTAGCTATTAACTTGTTCAATCTCCCCTCGCGCATGGCCCTACCCTGTTCCACTGTGTTCCAGTAAAGCTGGTTTAAGAAACAGCTTTGTTGAAGTTTCTCTTCCTGCCTCTCCTCTCGTCCTGTCGATCTCAGGAGAACATGCTGGCACTGGTGCCTTTGCGGGATCATTTTTAGGGCCCTTTTGGCTCTGACTGTTTCCCTTTGAGCAGCCCTCAGGGAGCCCCATCCTGGGGTGGGACAGGCTCTGGTGGGATTGCTGTCTGCTGGGAAAACAGCAGGGGAAAGGCAAAACAGCACTGAAAACCCTGCTTTTTTTAGCTGAGAGAATGTCCTTCTTCAAACACAGCTCTTCCTGCTCGTGCCTGTACATAGCCCCTTCCTGCTCACCAGCAGTGTTTTCTCTCGCTGCCTCGGGGCGGCATTCAGGTTAGTGCAGATCGGAAGGAGCAACTTTATTAAGAGATTCCTCTGCAGTGGTATTTACCCAGTTTCTGCAGAGGACTCTTTTTTTTAAGTTCTCAGCTACCTGCTTCTGTTTCCCCTTGTGAGACGTTTGTTAGAGCGTGCTGCTTGCAACTGTACTGGAGCCTACAGCTCTTCTGTTCCCCCTCGCAATTGCCAGCTCCCTCGGCCTTTTCACAAACAGGGAATAAAAGTTGAAGCGAGGGGATGCCTGCCCGTTTGTATCAGCCTGGGAAATGGTAGATTTATTTCTCTCTTGAGGCCTTTGCCTCAGGCATCTCGCCAGAAGGCATCTAGACTCTATTCACTTCCAACGCATGCAGTCCCCAAGCCAGAAATCTGCAGAAAGCTCGTGAACTGATCAGCTGAAGGCCAGACAGTGTGACCTGGTGCCTCTGAAAGTCAATGAATTGCAGAGCTGTGACTTCTGGATGCTTGGGAAGTGCGTGCAGGCTGCGGCACCCGCTGCATGGTGTGAACCTCGAGAGGACCTCAGGAAGATCAGCTCAAAGACGGACCTCATCTGTACTTACTGTCGGAAATTATCCCAAAATCTGAGTCGGAAGAATTGGAATGTGCCTAAATGTTTTGGCTAACACAAAGAAGTAATTACTTTCTTTGCAGACCCTGTTATGGGTTTCCTTTCTTCAGACCGTGAGGAATTCAAAGCAAACTTTAGTTTGGAGCTAAAAGGCGTGTTTTTAGCAAAGGCGCTGCGAGCAGCATTGGGATGGGCTCCCAAAAGAACAGAGATGGGTACGGCTCGGGTTCTTGTGCCTGCGTGTGTAGCAGGCAGTCCCGTACCAGCCCTGGTTCAGTCTTCTACAAGTGACCTCTGTCCCTGGCCGGGAACATAAAGAGCCTCAGTGAGCTTTGGCTGAACTGGGCTTTTGCCTGTCTGCTGCGGGGAGAGAGTAACCTCAGTGTTCCTGCCTCCCTCCCCCTGGCTGCTCGCTTGATTTAGCTGCCAGAAAAAGACATCTGAAAAGTATACATTGCTCTCCTGTGTCCTAACTTCTGTAAAGTACGGGTTATGGTTGGTTCCCGTGTACGGTGCTCAGTAATTTTACAGAAGAGCAAACGGCACCGCTACAGCTATCTACACAGCGCTCGGTACAGTGAGGTCTTAGTTTGTGCCAGGACTCCTGAGTGCTATTCTGGGCGTTATTAAGGGGATTATATTACATAGAGAGCTCAGATGGCTCCGAGCCGCGCTCAGGGTGTTAACTGTTTCTATTAAGCTTTGCATTTAGAGATCCTTGTGGAAGAGGAGGGCAATGCTGGACGTGTAGGCGGTCCTGCAGCTCAATAATCTGTGTGTTGTATGGCCAGGGAGGGTTTTCATTTGCTTTGCACGAGGGGTAACCAGACTTCCAGAACTTGCTAACTTCTGGATGCTCCATGTGTTAATCTTTTCAGTGTGCTGGCTGTGCAGCTGCAGGTGGAAGAGATGCTTTCTGGTGCAGATGTGTAAGGTGCAACAGAATCCTTACAACATGCCATAAATGTCTCAAAAGGGATAAAGCAAGCCATACGTAGCATGTTGTCTGGCAGAGGCTGTGCCTGCTGTTTACTGAGCACCCGTCTCTGCGGGAGACAAATGGGTGGGGGGGAAGTATCCCCTGTGCCACGCAGTAGTTCATACTCAAGCTGATGGTCCAAGGGGCTGAGTTTGTGAACATCCCTTCCTTAGAAAGCCAGCAGCTGATGTCTTTACCTTGCAGAGGCTTCGCTTTCCAAAGACGTGCCCCTAGCAATGGCCTTGGTGCTCCTCTGCCATCCCAGCTGCTTTCTTGTCTGCGACTCCTGACCCTGAGATCTGGGTATGTTTCATGCTGGTGCCGTGTGTGCACGGGGAAAACCATGCTGGTGGAACCCATCAAAATAAACAAGACTGGGTGTCGGTGGTGGTCGGAGCAGCTCGGATCAGGCATGGTTATTGGGTTAGATATGGTAGTGACAGGGAGAATGGGGCTTGGAAGGGGCTGCAGTGGGAATCAGTACCCAAAATGAATATTGCATGAGTGGTGCATGGATGCGTAAATACTGTCCTTCGAATCAGATCCTGTTCCTGAGCCGTTCTCTGGTATTTCTCTGTCATGCAGACCGGTGTCCAGCACCAGACCAGGCACTGTGCTGCGGGCAAGCTCCCACCCAGCTGCTGGGCAGAGCCGTGCTCGCACTGGGCTCTTACTGGGAGCCACTGGGCACTGTGGCTGTGGCCATGGGACCCCCTGGCAGGCAGGATGGCTTCCGTGAAAGACAGCAGCAGGCCCAGGGTCCTTGGGCAGGATGCGGCTCCCCGGGGAGCAGGGCCGGGCCGTGATTCACCACAGCTGGCTGCGGCTCGGCCTCCTCCGCTCCCCCTGCCCCGGGTGCCAGGGAGTGACAGCTCGCGGGCAGGCGGCCAAGCTGTGAAAGGAGGAGTGTGTGAGGCCTTCAGCTTTCTCATGCTTTATCAGGCTGCAAAGAATAGCTCGATATTCAGCCGGCGTTGGTGCGGGTCAGGAGAATGGAAATGCGAACTTAACTCCTGACACGCCGGGGGACGGCTGAGGCCCTGGCCTGACCAGAGGAGCGAGGGCTTCTCCCCAGGGCTTCTGTGTGGCGTGAAAGGACACAAACGCCTTACAAGCTGTGCCTTGGCTCTTCTCACACCCCAGCTTGCCCAGACCCCAGGGGCTGGCATTGAGGAGGACATGGCAGCTGGGGGAGCGGGATGGGGACAGTCCTGGGGATGATGGAGCCAGCAGCGAGGCAGCCACCGGCTCTGTGGAGCGCTGTCTGCCAGCGTGGAGGGAGTTAAGCGCTGCCGGCGGCTGGGGGTGAGCCCACCTCGGGGTGCCGAGCTCCAGCTCCATTCCCACGGCCAGGACGGGGCCGGCAGGGGGGGACCCTGCCAGTGGCAGAGGCTGGGAGGCAGCACCCGGCCCCTCCAGCCCCATGCTGCGGCGGGGAGCGAGCGGGGCTGCAGGGCAGGGCCGGCGCTGTCGCCGCTCGGCTGCTGTCCCCTGGGTGAGATGGTGGATTTATTGCCCCCCTTCAGGCAGACGGAGGGGGCTTGCAGGCAGCCAGGTCCCTGCCTAGGCAACGGAAATAAATTATTCCTCAGCTGGGTGTGAGGTTGCAATCGAGTCCCAGCAGTGTTGTTTCCTACAGGGTGTGCAAGTTTCTCAGAGGCGTGTGGTAGCAGGGCCCTTCGTCCCTGATCCTCACCCTGCCTTTTGTCACATCATTTTGAGCTCTTTGAAGCCCTGAGGAGCAAAAAAGGCTGGGAAGAGCTTGAGGGGTCAGGGAAAGGAGCTAACATGAGTGGGAGTGCATACTGCAGCTCCCTCGCTCCCCAGTCCCCTTTCAGTGGTGCTGGGGGAGCAGGAAGGTGCTGACACAGAGCTGGACACGGCTGTGTGTGTGGTGCCCCCAACCAGCACCAGTTCCACCACAGGGGCAGGAGTGGCTCGGAGCACTCATTCAGCCCCTGGCAATGCTCCAGAGTCCTCCCCAAGGACGAAGGGTGCAGTCCCTGTTCTCACCAGCCGCTGAGCCCAAGGCCAGGCACGTCAGTGTGAGCAAGTGGGGCTCAGCAGCAGCGTGAAGGAAAGATGAGCTGTGGGCTCAGAGCTGAGTTCTGCTGGGCGCTGATGCCATATAGTGTGGCAGATGTGCTGTTGGAGGCTGGGTTTTTGTCTGTACATCAGCTGCCTGGCTCAGCTCCCACCCCGGATCCTCTTTGCAGAAGCTGTGGTCCTTGGGCGAGCAGTGCTGGCCCTATATCTGGAGGGCAGAGGCTCTGAGGAGCAGCGTTGTGTGGGGCAAAGGCTTTGTGATTCAGCACCGAGGTGCAAACATGAGCAATGAGAAGCGTCCGCGCAGATATTCTGCAAACACCCAAGCGCAGAGAGATTCCTCCTGCTGGATCTTACTGATTGTTGACACCAGAATCCTAATAAACCCTGGTAGGCAGCAGCCCTTGTTCAGCTGCCCACACCCAGGCACGTAGCAGCGGCTGCGCTCTGCGCTGCAGCTCCGTGCTCTGTCCTTTGCTCCCCCCGCAGCGGGAGATGTGGGATCCCCGTGCGAGGCAGCCCGGGGGGGGAAGCACAAAGAGAAGCTCTTGGCGGTAGCTTGGGACCCAGGTGCAGCGAACGCACCAGCGAGCGCTGGCTTTGGGGACGGAGGGGTGTGTTCCCATTGTGCGCGTTCCCATTGCTCCTGTCAAGCCTCCTCTCATTATTCCTGCCTTGAGCTGTCTCGGCCCGAAGGCAAAGCGTACAGAAGGCTCTGTAGGCTTGCCCTTGAGAGACGTGCGGTCCTTGGAGAATGGCTGTTGAAGGGAAGCACGGCAGTGGGCTGAATTGAGGCTGTTTCAGGCTGCACAGCTCTGAGCTAATCTCCCAGAGGCAGAGACATTACTCACCAATCAGGAATGTGTCTGTATTTTTCCTAATGAGAACAAAACATTTTATCCCTGTTCATTAGCAGAGAGTTAGGGTGTACTGTTGCTATGCCAACAGACTCCTCTCCCCTGCAGACACACTGGGGGTGTCCTCCGAGCCATGGTTAGAAGGGTGAACGGGAAGGCTCGTTCTGGCAAGAAAAAGATCCCATTGTTTTCCCCGGGGCTGCCTGGACTTTGTGCAGCTGGCCAGCCCTTGCCTTCTCGGGGGGGAGGGAGCCGCAGCGGGAGTCAAGTGCAACAGAGATTTAATTTATTGGAAAAATAGTCTTTGCATTTCACGTTGTGTTGTTTTTTTTTTTCCAGCTTGAGGCACACTCCTCAGGAAGAGAAATGAAGGTGTCTCAGCGTTCCCAAGATCCCAGATGGTAAGCAAAATGCGCCGGGAGTCAGCACTGGGACACCCACAGACTGCTGCAGCCTGCTGGGCCCCTCCGTGTTCCTGATCATCTGTTTGTGCCGCCAGCGTAATGCCCGGCAGCCTCTCGGTGCTGCTGCGGGATGAATCCACCTGATGAACCGTACCGCCTGTGATTAGTGGACAAGGGGGTTCACCAGGCACGTGGGCTACTGGAAAGAATGAGTGGTGCTATGGGAGAATACGCACTTGTTCCCTTTAGGTAGGGAGCTCCTGTGAAGGACAAAAGTTGTCTGTTGAGCAGAAGTGGTGATCTGTCCAGTTCTGCCCTCAGCAGACGTATTTCCTCCAAAGGTTGCCTGTCCATTTTCTTGTCTTTGTCTTGGCTCTGCCTCCCTCTCCTGCCATCCCCCACCCCTTTCCTGAGGGATTATCAGGATGTGCGAACTGCAGTGGTGCTGCACCTCTGGTGCTGTCACTGAAATGTGAAACAACACCTACAATTAAATTTTTCTATGCAAGCTAATGAGTTTAACCTACAGACAGAAACAAACAAATACTCTACTTTCTGATAGTGATCTACGGCCAGAAATGAACGAGTGAATGTGACCAAACCTGCAGACAGCCTCCCAGAGCAGGGTGATGTTCATATCTGGCTGTCAGTCACCATACAGTGTCGTGAGCTGCTTTGTGCTGGCTGAGCGTGGTGGTGTTGACAGCTGTAGACCCTTGAAGAAATGTCTCCCTGAAACTGAGTTCTCCTGTCAGACTGCAGCCTGTTAAACAGGATAGCTGCAACTCCTACTTCAGTTCGCCTGGCAAAGCGCTCTGTGAGTAAATGTGTGGAATTTGAATACAGGAATTTGAATATCAAATGTAGGGTGGTACAGCAGAGATCCCAGACTGCATGAGCTGCAGGAGATCTGCAGATCTACATGGACTTGTTGGAGAGTGAAACCCTGGCACCTGGACACTCGGTGCTGCCTCAGATGAGTCACTGACTATTGCGCTAGAGAGATGGATATCACTTGAGAGCACAGGGAGTACAGGAGCCCTTCATCAGAAAGTAGTCTGCTTGTTAGACCTGCAGCTGTAGTAGCAGGAGGGTTCAACAAGAATAAAAGCAATGAACAAAGCCAGACAGCAACCCCTAACCTGGGCTTCTGTGTGTGTGCAGCCTGTTTGGTTTCAGTTTGGTAGTAGAGCTAGATTAAAATCTTGAATGTTAAAGAGCAAGCTTTGGGAAAATCTGTTTTGATGTGTAGCCTCCACGAATAAATCCTGAGTACGTACAACACGTGTACAAAGATCGGTGAGTCTGGTTCCCTCAGCTTTTCGTTGGCTCTGGGTGGTTCAAGTAAAACCACTAAATCAAAGCTGTTTGAAATAGGGAAGGAGTAAGTACTTGAGATGATTTGAATTCAGGCCAGTCTCTTCTGGGTCCACGCTTTCAGGGTACGTAAAAAATAAAAGACCATGGGGAGGACAGAGGTCTGTGTACTGTGCACTACATGCGTGATGTATTCCTTGAGATATCCAGCTGATTCTATGCAGATCCTATTGAAACAGTGCCTCAGCAGAACTGCACTGGAGGAAATGGTTTTTAGTCCATTTAAGTGCAAAAGATCATGGCTGAACAAACTGACTTCTGAAATGTGAGTTACGGTTATTATCCAAGTCGCGCTCTGCTTCATTCTTGTGCAGTGGGAGTAGTGATTCTGTGTTACCTAGGAGAGCGTTACTTGGGCCCTCCTCTTCTCTCCCCTTCTTTTTAAACAGTGTAGGGGGGGGGATTTTTTGCCTTGTTTTCTTTCCCATCTCTTTTTTTCGTTACATTAAGAGCAAACATACAACTTCTGTGCTGTGTACAAGGCAGAAATGAGGAGAAACCCTTTGGTTTCAAGGGCAGGGGGCATGTTTTTCCGCATGAAACTGTGCTGCTGTATTTTGTTTTTAGAAGCTTTTCTCATTGCTTTTTATGCTTGGCAAGCAGTTCTGTGTGGTGTGCTCTCCGCAGAGCACTCAGATTGGTGAGATTTGGGGTATTTCTAGGCCATGTACTTCCTTCATCTCTGTAACGCCTCTGCATAACTACTCCAAACTCCTGCTTCAGTTCAAAATGTGACGTTTCAATGAAACACAAGTCCAAAGAGTTTTCTGGTCTTGCAACTTGTTGTTTTGCTGTTCTGTTTCCAGGATGTCTCCTGTTCCATGCTGAGCTGCCCTTTACTAGCTATTTATGCTCTATTTGTTTAATTATTTAACCTTATAACAGCTAGATTTTTGTTTTGGTAGTATCTGAGCTCATTGGAAAATTAATGCAGACCTATATATATATATAGGTGTGTGTGTGTGTGTGTGTGTGTGTGTATATATATATCCATAGTGGGATGAAGGACACAATTCTGAATGTTTCTACATTTTGCCTCTTAAAGTACCACGGGTGATACCTGTAGTCAGTTGAATGCCTGTGTGAAAATAAATCATTTTATTTTGTTCCAGATGCATTTTTAATGTAATTTCCAGGGCTAGCATGGCTTGATGTCACAGAGTTGTGGGCAGTCCTCCTGCACTGTTTTCTAGAAGCTCAGCTTCCAGGAAGAGCTAGTGCCTTGTCTATCTGAGGTACTGGAAGAGATTGGAAGAGCTGGGCTCAGCTGGGTTAGAGGAACTTTTGAGCCCTCTGTGCTGTTTGATATCCACCACCTTGAGAGGAGGCTTCTTCCCTTCTATCAGAACCAGTTATGGGTTATTTGTGGAGTGAGGTGAGGTGTTCCTTCCAACTCTTGGTAGAGAATGGTTTAAAGCCCTAAATTGTGAGTTAGACTGATTTAAAGCAAAACAAAACAAAATGCTGTTAGCACTAAGTGTTATAATACTAAATAATATATCTACTGTCTTTTGAATTGTTTGGTTTTAATGGCTTTGCTTATTTTTCTCTAATTCTAGTTATGTTTCTAAAAAAAAAAAAAAAAAATGCTTGTTTTTCCTCTTAATAGAGAAACTGGCAAAGGACAAAAAAGCCAGATATTTCAGCCTGACAGGAGAGTCTAGGTTGCCTAGCAAGCGAAGCATGCATGCATAGTGAATTCTTATTCACTATAATAATCAAGAATGTTGGAAGCAATTAGGAAGGATCACTGCGTTTGTGGAAAAAAGTCACTGAGGATTTTGCAGGGGTCACAATAAGAACAATAATTCTAAAAATAAATATATGACTCTGTATAACAACAAGGTCCAGTAAGGATATCGTTATTTTATGTAGCATCAGGAAATCACTACATAATGTGTCTATCATTGAGGAAAAAGATTGAAATATTCATAAAGAACACATGACAGAATAGAGCTCTGGCATACAGCCTTTGTTGTAAGAGATATCCTTCATTGGGTAGGCTAAATCAAGCATAAGAATGTTATTTGTACTTTCAAAGTACTAATGGGGAGAGAATTTCAGAAAAACACCTCCTATTCTGGAGGAATAAAGTGTAATTGGATGCTGGGGCTTGAAAGTAATTTTGAGCAATTTTTATAGGGTGTATATTTTAACAGAACTGACTAACTAGCAATTCACTACAGGAGGTAGAGAGTCCCTGCAATATTTACTAATCATCTCACTAATTTCTCCAGCTCACATAGAATTTGATTTCTGCAGCTTTGTGAAAATCATTGTGTTTTAAGAAGGGTATTTTCTGTTATTGGAAATGGAACAGCAGCAGCAATGAGCAAAGGTGAGGAGTATCTTCTATACAAAGAAAATGGAATAAACTGAGACTCTTCCACCTGAAAAGAAAGGAGTGATAGTTACCATCAAAATCCTAAATGACATGAAAAGGTTAGAGGGGCAGCAACTGTTTTTTAGTCTTTTTCCATTCACATGGAAGAGTCATAAGTACGAATAGGTATTGAATGGGGCCAGCATGTAGTAAGCTTAAAAACAAGTAATGACTTAGTCCTTGATGTGTGCAGTTAACCTGGGAAGCTCCTTGCCACAGGATGTTGTGAATGCCTAACATCTGTGTGTATCTGAGGACACAGGGCAGTTCCACAGAATAAGGAGCTATTGAAGGTTCCTAAATGCATAGAAACCGCCTCTGTCCTGAGAAATCCCTGAGCTGCACATCGCTGAAGCCTGGGAGAGTGTTCAGGGAGGCAAAGTGCTGCTCTGTGCTTGCTTCCTTCTTACGGTTTCAGGCCATCACCGGTGCCAGAACAACTGCAAGCTGGTCTGTCAGAGCTGGGCGGGATGGAGGGAAATAAAAATAAACCTTGTAAAAACAGAGACTGGCACAGCTTGTGGCCCAAGTTTCTTCTGTGCCGCTTGCGATGTGCTGTACGCACCTCAGACTTGCTAAAAGCATCGCCTGTGGGCTGTTCAAGCCTGCAGACTGTTGACTTGAGCTTCAAGAGAGGTGGAGAGTATATTTTGGGGAGCTGTGCAGATGGGAAGGGTGGTGTGAAGACGCATATTCTAAGCAGGGAAGCTGACATTTTCCTTTCCTCGTGGCATATGCTGGTCCTTGCTGTTCTGGGATGTTAAATGTTTTACTGAGTTACAGGGATTGTTACTGCTGAGAGCCTAAATCTTATTTCTGTGGATATCCCCCTTTAAGGAGTGTTACAGTCCTTGCCTAGCAGTGGACTGTAACTTAATTTGAGCTAAAATGGGTGATATGCAGATCCATAAACAATACAATCTCTGTTCCAAATGCTTTCAAACTAAAAATGTCACGGTCTACGTGAGGTTCAGACTCTTTAGAAGTTCTCGAGACACTGGTCGTATTTGAGGTCCTGTCTAAACATTTAAAAATAACTAGAAAACAGGGCTCAATTCTAGATGCTTCTCCCTTGCAAGTCAGGTCTTATGCTTGGTTTTAGATGCTTACCCAAGTCTACAGAGAGCGCAGTACAGGATGGCAGCCCTAGCTGTTCCTTTTAACTTTCTCTTTGGGAAGGATGAGAGCCATGTCAGGCTGTCTGTCCTTTTGTCCATAGGGATGTGGTTTCTGTTGCTGCTGGATATTGTTAATTTTTTTTCCTGTAGTGCACTGCAGCTGTGAGGAGTGAAGGGGTGCCTGGGCTGAGACCCGAAGCCAGGTGGAGTACACACAGGGTTTAGGACAAGGGTTGTGTTGGGAAAGAGTGGGAGTAGGCAGTGTGGGCTTAAGTTTGGAATAAAACCCAACATCTGTCATCACAGCTGCTTTGTCTAGTTCCTCTCCACTAATCTGAATCTAATGGCAGTTCGTTACTTCTGGCTTGGACTCCTATAGCTCTGGTGACAGATCTGCACTGACTACAAAGACTTCAGGTCTGTGATGAACTTGATGGATATGGCTTTTCATGCAAATCTGGGAAGTTGTTTCATGTGTCCCAATGACTGAAAATTTGATACGCGTTTATAAATCAAATGTTGCTATATAAGTATACCTACGCTCTTCCCATTATGTGTGTTTATTCTTCAGGTTTTTCACAGTAGTCTTGCCTCAGTTGTGAAATACAGAGCAGTGTTACTGCTAGATCATGGTTGTATGCTGAAGGTGCAGGGTGACTGCTTTGTCTCTGATAGAATAACAGTGATATTTGGGAATTAAGATGGGCTTGTAGCCAGAGAAAGGCTTTTCCCAGCATTGTGGCAGTTGAGCACTGTCAGTGTCTTGAATTCTGTCCCTGCTCCACAGGGTTCCTGATGGATGCTGGGCAGATTGTGTCTCAACCTGTGCCTCAACTCTTCACCTATAAGATGGGCATGAAAACACTTTCTTCCCCACCAGCAGATGAAATGCATTAACTATTGAGTCCCACTGTGCTTAGGGTTGCAGGAAAGTACGTTGCTCTGTGTGGCTTGGCTGCCCTGTTGTCAGCAGGGCTGGAAGCGGTGCTGTGACAGCTCCAAAGCAGGAGGTATCGAGGTCAGTGGTAGCTGTTCCTCCTGTGTACTGAAGGAGATGCTCCTGGAGGAATGTTGTAGGATAGTTGAATGGCACAAAGCTGTGTGAAGAGAGGTTCAAAAACATTGGAACAAGCTTCCTAGCAAGGTGTTTGGTGCCCTGTGCCTGTCAGTGTTCAGGAGGCATTTGGATAATGCCCTTAATGTGCTTTAACTTTTGGCTAGCCTTGAAGTGGTCAGGCAGTTGGACTCAATCTTCTTTGCAGGTCCCTTCCAACTGAACTGGTCTGCAATGCAACTTCAGGTTCAGAATGATGCACGTGTTTGAGAGGGTAACTTTATTCTAGAGCTTTTTAATTTTAAAATGAGTGTTTGATTTTGTTCTTTAGCATAAACTTCTTTAGCATAACTTTAGCATAAACTTCTGTTTGCATTGGTTATTTTCTTTCTTGATGCATCCTTGTCTGAAGACTACATTAAGTTTTGTTCCCTTTTTGTAGTTTGTTGCGCTATCATCTTGACATGTTGTGCCTATTTAGTCAGCTGTTTGCAGAAAGGTGTCTCTGTCCCAAAAGAGAAGTCTCAACATTATTGAGTAGCAAAGGGCTCAGCCTGTACGCCTTCTGGAGAGCAGCTTTCCTGTTTTACTCTCAATTTCTCAGTTTTTATCGGTAGCTTTGTTCCAGCAATCATTCTCTCTCAGCCTGTTCTGCAAGTGCTGCACTTGTCTGCCGTTCTGCTGGTAGTCCATCAAAGTTAGATTTGCTCTGAACCTGATCTCTAGCCTGTGTGATCTTTTCCATTCCTAGCTATTCCATGATTCCAGCTAATGTATTTCCCAGTAAGCCCTGTGAAGGTTTAATTTAATGTATTTTTATGATGCTGGGCTTGTCAGCCCCAGTGTGGCCTACTGGGTTGACGTTTATAGGACAATTTTTGAGTTTGGCCCACTCCTGTGCTGACCACAGGCTATGGTTTATCCCTTCGGTACAAACGTGGGTAATTTTTTTGTGTTCCTCTCACCAGCCTCTCTGCTCTGTCTAGCTGCTTCCTGCAGCAGAAGAGCAGCCACTCAGATGCAAAACTCACTGCTGTTCCTAACAGACTACTGTAAATCTGGTTTTCCTGTCTCCTGGGCACTTTTGCCCAGGGGTCACTCTGGCAAGGTAGCAGTCTCTTGAAATGCCGACAGTCAGCCAGTTATACTGGCTGTAATTCCTGCTCGTAGCAGTTTGCATTTCCAGACTAGCAGTGCAGTTTATGCAACAGACCTGTTAGTGCATCTCTGTGGCCCTAGGGTGAAGGTCTGGGCTTCCCTGAAAGGCAAAGGGAAGAGCCAGTCGGTCCTGTCCAGCCAGTGGCTCTCAGACTGCGAAGGTAGGTGGATTGCAAACCAGCTGGAGAACAGTCTCAGCCAAAAAGCCTTTAAAATTCATGGCTGCCACGAAGAGGTAACCAGTTCTGAACCATGGCGCTCTTCGGGCAGCACCAAAAATCTTTTCTCAGCCCTGAATGGGATCAGGAGCTCAAATATGTCACTAGAAAATATTAGGATCTCCTCAGTCTGAATGCAGACAGCAACAGCAGCTCATGTTGCAAAGCCATGGTGAATTTTGTCTTGTAATAAAATTCCTTGTTGTGGATAAGGTGTGATTACATGTCTGCGTGACTCGATGTTAACAAAGTGACTGGAGAGCTCTTGCTCCAGATGGCTTATTTCTCCAAGCACCAAATCTTGCAGCATCCCAGACTTCTGCTGCCTTTACCACTTAATTTCTAAGCTGCACACTTCCAATCCTCCAGGCTGTGGGCCCACAGAAGTATGAATGGAAAACATCAGGTGAAGGCCAGTGCCCTGCAGCCCTATCTGTATGCTGTCTGCTGGTCTGAATTTTATCCTTGAACCAAGAACTTCCACGTCTGGACAAAGTCTGGGATGCAGGGCTGTGATTGCAGAGCACATTGCATCCCTGCTGCCAGCCTGTGGCTCCTCGACCACAAACACCTTGAGAGCTCTTCAGGCACGATTCCTGCACCACTGCTCTGTCTTGGGCTACGTCTGGGAGTGCTGAATAGCCAAGATCCCATCCTGTGCGGGAAGGGCATTGCTTGGGGCTCTTGAGGCTGGTGCAGAGTTGATCCTGGCTCTTAAGTTGGCACCCAAGTCGTTCACTCTTCTGCGGTAGCACAGTGGAAGCTTGGGAGCTTCCGTGTTTTCTACGTGCTGTAAGCACCTTGAGAAGGTCCCCAGGCTTTCTGAACTACCTGGCGTGCTACTTTCTAGTTTGGGCCTTATGAAAGCTTTGGTATTGGATTGTGGAGGTGGGAGAAAATGGCTGGGTGCCCCAACGTGGATCGTTATCTAGCAGACCTGTGTAACCTAATTATCGAGCCTAATAGTTCATAGCTGACTGCTGATAGTCTTCCAGGCTTAGGTACTAATTTATGGAAGATGAATTGATCAAAGCTTCACTTCTGATAATGTTTTAAAATGAGTTGAGTAATACAAGATAGAATGTTACCCAGCTTGGTTTGAAGGCAAACCACAAGCAGATTGTGGCAGTGATGTGGAATTCTGTTGATTTTGCTGTCTCTTCTGGGTGGGAGGGAGTAGATGCTACTCATGTGGTTGCACTGCATTAAGTTTATTTGCATATTACTGACGGTATTCATGGCTGTAACCAGAACTGCTGACAGTGCTGGAGTAATGGGGGAAGGCTGTCAAACTGCTGTCAGGCTGTATGGTTCTACAGTGGGGAGGGCAGAAAAATGAATTTTATGTGCAAAGAAGGAAAACACAGAGGAGAACTCCTTCCTGCCCTCCAAGGGTGCATTAAGTCTTTACAGAGCTGCTGTGCTAAACAAAGGAGGACTTCTGGGGTGCCAAGGAAACGCCATTCTTTAACAGGCTGCAGCACCCTGTGCTGATCAGTGTTTGCAGAGTGAAAGGGGTTGTTTGAGGCAGGCTGCAGGGCTTAAGGGCTCTGATTTGCATCCCGACAGCTGGGTGGTGGAGCTCGGGATGTGGTGCTGTGTGTCTGCTTGTGGTCTGTACCGCTGCTGGCTGAACAACTCCTGCGGCTGGTCCCTGGTCTCTCTTCCACTCTGCAGTCCTGTCGGGCTGATGCTGGCATGGTGAGCAGCACAGTTTCCCCTTGGGATGCAAGTGCAGAGCCAGCATCCTTTCACACGACTGAAATCAAGGCAAGGTGTCCTACAGTGAAGAACAACAGCAAAGCCCACCTGCACTGGACATTTGGAGCTGCCTGCCTGCCCCGTGAAGGAGGGAATGGGGAAGATCACCTGTCTGTTCACAGTTCTTCCTGAGCTCTAGGACTGGAAGGGGTTGGGAGCTGCCACAACTTGTACTGGAAGAGCTGGGGATGTGCTGGAAAACTGCTAGACCTCACTGCGGTGGGTTGGTGTTCTGGAGATGGTGACCAGTCGGCTCAACTGGAGGCACTGCAAGTCCCCTGCAGGAAGCAGGTTTTAAAGACATTTGAAGCTCCTTTTCTCTCTTGCTAGGTTATCCCAAGGCCAGGCTGTCCACAGAAGGACTTGCTTTGAGAGCGTGGCCCTCATCCCTGGGACAGGAGAGCTTGGCGAGGGGTCTTGGTGCTGTCCGGGCAGCACGTGCTGCACGCGGTAGGTTTTGCCCTCCCTGCTGGGGGCACGCTGCCAGGCGTGACTGCACTGAGAGCAGGCACTACCCTAGCTGCTTCTGGTGGGAGCAGTGGGCATTTCTGCCCCGTGGAAATCACCACGGAGTAGCTAAGGCAGGACTCAAGCTTTCCTGGCAGCCCCGTGGAGCCGAAGCTGAGAACAGGAGGGGTTTGGGCCGAGGCTGGGGAGAGGTGCCCGTAATGACAGGGAGGGCAGCGCGGTTGGGAAGGCGTGCCGTGTTTGAGGTGGAGGCCGGTAAAACATGAATCACGCCTGTTTGAAGTAGTGATGAAATCCCTGATGAGGGATTTCTGTAATACCTGGCCAAACAGTCTGCTGTGCTTTAGTTTCCTTTCTCCCTGGGCAGAACGGTCGGCCCTGACCTACTTTTACCAATAGCAGTTCTGTTAAACCCCGGCGCTTAGCTCTGCGTACGGCGCGCACGGCCCCTGTTTTCTTCCGCCGGCTTCTGAGTGAGAAGTTTCCACTGAGTGTTTAGCAAAACAGGGCAGAGCTGTTCCTGGCAGAGGCTGCTGGTGCTCCGGACCCACCTCTGCCACCTCTGTGCCCCGTGGCTTGGAGCCTCTGCTTCTCCTTCCCAGCCTGCTGAAGGTGATGCTCGCCTGCTTGGCGGCCGTGCTGTGCCTTAGCTTTGTGCTGCGCTGTCAGGAGTCAGCGAGATGCTATCTACATGCTAATAAGGCAGATAATGCCTTTAGAAATAGTCGATGAGGTTAGGCTTCCGGCTTCCTAAATATGCGATTAGGAAGGGCTGAAGTTACATTCCTAATATTTAAAAGTAAATAAAATCTATAAATGTACCATTAAAATAAGAAGTTTAAATATAACTGTCCTCCTGGGGCAACTCGCAGAGCTGTGTCTAGCTCGGTATCCTGTCTTTGACAATAGCCAGAAGCAGATGCTTAATGAGTACTGTAAGGAACAGGGCATGTGTAGCGTGATTTATTTATTTTTTTTCTCTTCTCCTCCCCCCATTTGATGCTCCCTGCTTATGACCATCACCAGTTTAGGGCCCTCCTTGGCTAGGAGTCGTATCTGATCATCTGATCCCGACTACATCTATTCTCCATTAATTTTTATAATCTCTTTTAACTTGTTTGTGTTTCTAGTCTCCATGACATCCTACAGCAGCGAGCTCCGCAATTTAATTGTGCATTTTAAATGTTATATAAAATACATTGCATCCAGTGAAAATTATCCTTGAACTGGCTTAGAAAAGTCATCTGTAAGTTTATGGGTGCTCTTTTTTTCTGCATTGTAAGAAGTGGTCGTTAATTACTCCACGCTTCTCATCTTGACACTGTTTGTTGTTTCAGATCTCTTGCGTTTTCCCTGTCTTCCCCCGGTTGCCTCTTTGTCCATCTGAAGCCCAGCTCTGCTCCGTCTCTCCTTATATGGAAGCTGTTCTATGCTTTTGATCATCTTTGTTGTCCTTTTTGTCATTCTGTCTCCTTTTTCAGATGTGGGAAGCAGAACTGCCTGCAGCGTTCAACAACAAGATGGTGGTGTGTTTGCTTTCCTGATCGTGCCAAAGGTTGCATTTGCCCTTTTTACTTGATACTAAATACCAAACTGACCTACCAAGTTTCCAAAAATCTCCTGAGCGTTAACACATAATTCAGGTCCACATATATTTATCTAATTAGTACATTTTTTGTTGGTTTTAGTATTTATTGGCAATGAAGATACTGTGTGGTTATGACTGAGCGATTTCTGTAACTTTTTGATGTCTTTTCTGTATTTGATTGTGCAGAACAATTTTTTTCTTAGTAAACTTTGCCGCTTCCAGACATATTCCTCTTTGCAGATCATCTTCTGTGAATATACTGAGCAGCACAGGTTGCAGAATGAATTCTTTGCAGATCTCACTGATAACCTTCCTCTCTTGGGAAACTCTTCCACTTACGGTTTCCTCTCTTAACTACTTATTAAATCATGATAGGGACTGTAACTGTAATTCCACAAAAGCTTAACTTTTTTTTTTTTTCCAATAGCCTTATCTGACAGTTCTTTCAAAGTCAGTTTGGTTCCCATTAAACAGATTAAGAGCTGGCTCTTGGATCTCAATTAACTGGAAATGGGAAATCTGCTCTTGGAATTTTCTGAGTACTCCAAGGCTGTCCCTCTGCTCCAACATTAGCCTGTATTTTGATCAACAGATGGGGTCCTGAACTTCTGCAGGCAAGCTTGTTCCTATGGAGGTGATGGGTTTAGATTTATCTGTGTTTGTGTAGAAATGGTAGGTTAGCTCAGCAGGGTGAATTAGACGGGTAACTTGAAGTGATCTATGCTTTCCCAGAAGGACTTTATCACAACAAATTAAACTTATTTACGTTCTCTGAATGTGCTCTGCACATCAGAGGCTAGAGAACTTTTTTTTTTTTTTTTTTTTTTTTTTTCAACTTAGTTGCCCAGAAGAATATTTCGGTCTCGGTTGGTATTTGACAGGAGGTAAATTTGGCATATGATGTGGCAGCTGGGAGAGTGAGAGGTTGTTGGGTGGGTAAATGGAGGCCTGGGGGGTCAAATGGGGTAGTGTGTCCAGGTCAGTTGCCATGAAAAGAGGATGCTCATCTGGGTCAGGTACTTTTTATTTATCTATTTATTTATCTATTTATTTATTTATTTAAAGATGCTGGCAAAAGGGCTGACAGAGTTATGAGAGAAATTAATTCTTTCTGTCTGAAGAAGCTCAGGTCACCTCATGTATCCATCCAGAGGATTGCACATCTTCAGTCTGCGTTTGGGAAGGCCCAAAGCTGGAAGAATTTCCGTGTGCTTGTCTGCCCTTCCACTTCTCCTTAGCCATCTATTCTTGTCTGTTGTTGGAGACGGGGTTTCTGTGTAGGTGGACTTCTGTCTGACTTAGAATAGCTGTTGTTATCTCCTTGCCCAAGGAGGATTAAGAAGCAGGATTAGTTTTCAAACTGTTCATGCAAAAAGTGAGTAGAAGCTTCTTTGACTGACGGTCCTGTGACAAGCAATATCAGACAAAATGACAAGGCACTTTACTCAGGGTAAATAACCTTTGGGGAACGGCTTGCTGGGTTAAGGTGGTGGTTTCTGTAATTTAAAAACCCTAAGGAAAAAAATCTGCTTTCATTGAGATGCATTAGTTTAGTCAGGAGCTTGTGGGCTAGAAGAAAAAATTGCTTAGTGATCTTTGGCTCGATCACGCAGCGAGCTGGAGCAGATCCTAAAGCACCCTTTATCTTCACATGTACAAAGCGGGCAGAAAGTTACCCTCGTGTTGTGCTAAGATAATAGGAAACTGACAACTGCCTTGATTTTCCTATTTTTGAAAATGTGTTTAGAATGTGGTTTTTGAGTTTACTTTTTGTTAGTGCTTGAGAAGATGGCTAAGTGAAAAGAAGCCCATCAGTTTACAATTACATGATAACTACGAAGAAAACTTAGTTTAATTGCAGGCAGCTGGTGGCTGCTTTTTATTCCTTTTAAATGTTTGTGTAGTTTGTCTTAATTCATAAAAGAGAGCTTATTTTTACCCTGTATTAATCATTAACTCTTCATTAACCATTTGTACTGGAATTCTAAACTTCTTTATAGGATGTTTTAGTATATGTAAGAGGAAAGATTGGATGTGCTGGAGGTGTTTAGGGGAAATACTTGTCCACTACCACCAGTTCATTCCAGTATGGCTAAAACTAATACTTGATACAGCCACGGCTCCAGGAGCACTTTCTGCAGTTTTTCCAGACTCCTAGCAGTGCACAAGCATCGTTAAAATGTCAGTAGGATCAAAAAGTTGAGAAGATAGCATGCAGCATGGTTTTAGTACATCATCTTCAGCTGACCTCCAGAAAATTTACCTGTTTTCAAACAGTCAGTGATAACTATCAAGGGTTTTAGAAAACCTAATTTGTTCAAGTGTTTATTTACTAATGCTGTTAATTCTGTAGCCTGAAAGTGCGAGTTTTCTACCACAGGCCTGCCGTGCTGCCTTCCCTTGCCACTTCAGATTTTATATTTTGCCTTTAGATTTTTTTTTAAAGTTATTTTAACCTCAACTTTGGTGTTACTCACAGCTGGTCTAACAGAGCTCCCTTGTCTGTGTCAGCCCTGCTCCAACAGGATGTCTTGGACATGGGATTCTCCTTGGTGTCGATTTTCTTTGGAAAACAGAGGTTTGTGTTCATCTCTGCAAGTGTTCTTAAAGAGCAGAGCGGGGAGCTGGCCTGGTTGTGGTAAATAAGACTCCAAAATAGATGTATTTATTTAATGGGAATGTCATCTTCCATGTCAGAAAACAGCAAGTCTCTGTTGAGCACGTGAAACTTCGAAGGGGGACTGTAATTCAGGGCTTTTGTGCGGAAAACACAGCTCTGGTGTTCTCCCTGACGCTGGATGATTTGAGTGTGCTGGAGCCCCGGGGTCATCACGCAGCTCAAAAAATTATGCTGTTAATTTTTACATCTTTGTGTTCTGGCTGTGGGCTGGCTCTGCAGACTGTACGGTAGAAGTTGCAGATGCAAGCATGAGGGACCCTCTTTTTTCCAAGGACATTTCTGCTGGGATTGGTAGCAAGTATGGGACACAACCTAGAGGATGGAACTTCATCTGACTCACCCTCCGTGTCGGGGGGATAGGATGTGGTGTTAGGGAAACGATTGGTGAGGACTGAAGTAACTTCTGTGTTGATACGCTGGTAAAACGTGTCCAAGTGAGCTGTGGGTTTGTTTCTTTAATAAATGAGTAAAGTCTTTGAGAGGGATATGTGAAGTCAGAGAGGTAAAAATAGTGCTACAGAAGAAGCTGTCTGACTCCAATTTCCAAATGACAGAATAGTGCCATTGCTCCCATGTTACTGGGTGTTGTTTTGTGGATGCGATATAAATATTCTGTAGCAGAACTGACTAATCCTCCGGCCCTTCTGTTGTGATCCAGATTAAATAAATGAAACTCAGAAGTATCATTTAGATATTAATATTTTACAGTGCATTAGAGCCAATGTTCAGAGCATTGTCTGGACCATTCTCCTATTTAAGGGGAATTCATCAAAAAAGATGGAATATTTAAAAAAAAAAATCTTTAAGCCGTGGCAGTTGCCTTCAGAATTAATTAAAGGCTACACACTTTTGGTGCAATCTGTCTATAACAGCTGTGTTGTGCGCTAGCAGTGAGCACGGGAAGCAGAACGGTTCAGTAAATCCACCAAGAGCTCAGTAGTGTAGCCTGTCAGGAAACCATCAGCTTTAAATGTAGGTTATCCTCCCTCTTCCTGTCCTCCCGGAGATGTTGTGATGGGCTTAACTGCAGACCGAGAAATAGAGAGGCAGCAACGCTTGTGCTTGGGAAATAATTTGGAAAATTGAATCAAAAGACATCGCTGGCTTTTTCCTCTCGATTTTCGGGAAGGACGGGAATGCTTCTAACTACTGATAGCTCCACACGCACATTTGTTTCTAAAGCTTGTGTTTGTTCACCTAGCAGTAATTGTGAGTTCATTTGTTAGTGGCTCTTCAGCAAGGAACAAAGAGCGCTGTATTGGGTGTTTGCACGTCGCTCACAGTGATGAGAAGTGGCTTGCAGAACGTGCTGTTCCACCCATTTTTTGTCTTCTCAGCTGCCCTCTGTTCTTCTCGAGCCATCGAGACTGGATAGTAGCTTCTTACCTGGAACATTTATGGTAGGAATAAAATTACTTAATAAAATTACTTCTCAGGGGATATTGGCAAGTGCAATTATAGCTTTAGGCCAGAGCTTTGACCATAGCAGGATCTGCTTTTGATTATGGTCTGCTGGAATGTAGGGCTAGCTGCTTTTCCATCTCTTCACCAGTACAGGTGCTCCAATAGGTCAAATGCTTCCTGTGAAACATTAGGGATAGATTCATCTGTGGATCACAGAGCTTGGAAAAAGATCCGTGTTGCTAGAGTGGTGTCATGCACTGGGTTCAAGCACTGGTGGCGTGTATGAACGTTTGTTCTGCCCTGCTAGTTGTCAGCAGTGGGCAGATCAGAGCCTTGCAGCTTGCAGGCATGACCTCTCGCCAGAAAGGCAGTATTTCAGAATTCAGAAATTTCTAAGACATGATGAATTTACTGTGTAATTGCTGGCATAGGAAGGTTGCATTAGGCGGAAAGAAGATTACAGATTCTTGTAAGTGGTGTAGTGTAATGATGGCTTTGATCTGGAAACAGCTGAGAATCACAAGACTCTCCTCTGTGTGTCCGTGTGGCTCTGTCACAACACAGTCAAGCTCCTGCTGGTGGCTGGCCATCAGCCTATTGTTTTGTTCCCAGGCATCTTAGGCTTTGAACCTGAGGAGAATCGAAACAGAGCTGCACGGCGAGCCATGGGGACATCTGCATGATGGCCGTGCTGAGGTAGCACAGCAGTCATATGGTTAAGGAGCCCCTTGAATAAAGTATTCTCCAATAAAAATGGGAAGAATGCATAAAAATAATTCAAGTGTTGCATTTGAGGCAGCACATCCAACTGATGTGAACTGGAGGTGATATAGTTAAGCGCGAGCTCCATCCTTCACTCTGTGTGTCTGCTGGCTGGCTTTGCAGATATCCCTCAGCACATCCGAGATAAAATCTGCCGCGTGATGAGGACCTCTGTCAGGCCCTGCAGCTCTCTCACCACCCTGGGAAGAGGCGCCAGGGCTGCGAGCCACGCTGGGTGAAGCAGAGGGCGTTAGCAGCGCTGAGAGCAGAACACAAGGTGTCCATTAGCAGGGCAAACAAAAGCCCCAGTGTGCACACAACCTGAACACCGTGCTGGTACGGTGCGCGTCGCGGGCTGCGTGCTCTGGGGGAGAGCTGCCAGCTTGGGGCCAGAAATCCCACGTGTGGCTATGTCCTGACAGCGCTGCCTCCTTACCTACAGCAACCGTGTGAAGTGGGGCTTGTCCGGAGCTTCACAAAGCCTATATTTAATAATGCGTTGTGTTTATAATACCTTCCATCCGCTGGATTTCCCAAGGGGACTAATCCTCTCAGCTGGTCTTTCGGTAGAGCAAAGATGCCTGTTTTGCTGACAAAGGAGCTGGAAAGCAGCACTGTTGTTTTTTTTGGTTGGTTGGTTGTTTTTTTTGCAATAACAGTGAAATAAGTTACTGTTTTCACCATTGCTCTGTGTCTTCTGCCTGCTGGGTGTTGTACAGAACAAGTGAATGGCACAGTTGGTGTGTTTGTGACCAGTCAGGTAAAGGAGTACCCCAGCATTTACAGCTGGGCTCGGTCTCTTGAACTGCTGCAGATCGTTTCCTTTCACCTCTGTGCTTTTAAGCATCTCTGGGCTAATTGCACTTTGAGCTTACTGAGAGGACCCAAGAGGGATAGTAGGAGGGAAGTGACTAATTTTCTTTGCTTTAACTACAAATTTAACATTGTCCCTGAGGAGCTGAGTTGCCAAAACGAGCGCAGGGATTACAGGGCAGTTGTGGAGGAGCTGGGTACGTGGTGGACTGGTTTTTAAGAGGGATTGAAGATACTCAGAAGAGAAGTACCAGAGGTCTGACTTCCCAGGTCTGTGCAATGCCCACACTGCCCCATGCGCTGGTGACAGAGCCACATGCCCAGAGGAGGCTGTTGATAGCCGTAAGTGTGATGAGAAAGAGAAGAAGGATTAATTATTTTGTTTTCTCGAAATATAAACTTCACGTTAGATCAAGCATAGAACAAAGGGGTTGCTGGTTTTCTCTGTATCGGATCCCAGCTACAGCTTATTTAAACAATGGTCCTGCAGGTTGTGTTTGCCTTGGACGGTGGTTTGTTTTCCTGTGGTGCTGCTCGTTAACAATGCCTACGGTGTGCGGGATGGCGTAGGAATGTGGTCCTGCCCTGGAGAACTTCCAATACGGCATCGTTGGGAAGAGTTGTGAAGGAGTCTGGTTAAATATCCTATGATTTCTGATGGTGAAAGGGTGGTGGCTTCAGTTCAGTGTCTGAAGCACGTTCTGTGACAGCACAGATAGGACCCTCCTCCTCGGGTTACCTCCCCGGACTGATGAGTCTGTGCTTTGTGCTGTTTGTTCGGTGGGTTTAGTACATGTTCTGGCCTTCTGGTTTCAGAGGAGTTCTAACAGCTTTTCCTCTCTTGCAGAGTGTTTACCATGCCTCTGGGAACGTTCTTCCTTCCTGTTCTCTGTTTCCTGGGAGCAGCAATCCCGAGGGGGCTGCAGTACGTCACGTTCTCGCGCAATGCTACGAAATTCCTCCACCTGTCCATGGACTTGGAGTCTGGCACCATTTACCTGGGGGCCACCAACTTTCTCTTCCAGCTGACATCTGACCTGCTGATGCAGAACGTGGTTCAAACCGGGCCGGTTCTGGACAGTAAAGACTGCCTCCCCCCAGTCTCGAGGCTGGAGTGCCCTCAGGCACACCACACGGACAATCACAACAAGCTGCTGCTGGTGAACGCGGTGCAGAAGGAGCTCATCGTGTGCGGCAGCGTGCACCAGGGGATCTGCGAGAAGAGGAGCCTTGCGTCCATCGACCACGTCCTCTTCCGACCGGAGAGCCCCGGCGACACTCAGTACGTCGCTGCCAACGACCCCAATATCACCACCGTGGGACTCGTGGCCTACTCGAAGGATGAGGTCCCCTTGCTCTTTGTGGGACGAGGGTACACGAGCCGAGGAGTCGGAGGAGGGATTCCTCCCATCACTACCCGAAACCTCAGGGCCCACGGTGGGGATGTCCAAGCAACAGACTCTCACTCCATTTTCTCCTATGAAGAAACAGCTAAACTGGCCGTGGGCCGGCTCTCCGAGTACAACCACCATTTCATCAAATCCTTCACGTATCGCTCCAGCGTCTATTTCCTCTTCTACCGTCGGGACCTCAAGTCTCAGTCGCGCGAGTACAAGACCTACATCTCGCGGATCTGCCTGGATGACTCCCATTATTACTCGTACGTGGAGCTGCCCCTGCTCTGCCAGAGCAAAGCCAACACCTACAGCCTCCTGCAGGCAGCCTACGTCACCCGGCCAGGGAAGGACCTGGCCCAGGGGCAGCTGGACACTGAGGGAGAAGTGCTCTTTGCAGCCTTCTCTGCCTGGCAGGCTTCTTCTGGCAAACTGAGCGAGGAGTCCGCGCTCTGCGTCTACGCGATGGAGGAGGTGGATCGCCTGACCAACTGGACCAGGGACGTGTGCTACATGAGGGACGGGAAGTCAGAAGAAGGCACAGAAGTGGCATATATCGAATACGATGTCAGTTCCAACTGCGTCCAGCTGCCAGCGGTAAGTTGCTTTGCACCTTTGCCAGGGTAAAGAAAAGTCTGCAGTGCATTCTTCGGGTTGCTTTGTGTTCCTGGAGTAAGTCCATTTCCCACAGACCTCTGATGAAATCTGCAGGGGTTAAAACCCTCTGGGCTCGCTGTTTCCTTGCTGCTGCTGCAGCAAGGCGATGCAAGAACCACTGCTTCCAATTCAGGTCTGTCTCATCCCTGCTGCAGGGGCACGTGGGCAGGGTTGCTGGCAAAGGGAGGCACGCTGTGCGTGGCAATGGGGAAGGCATCTGGTGAGTGCTGAAGCTACAGTTCAAGTTGTTCTTCATATCTTCATGTCCTGGTCTTCTGTCTTCTGTGCTGGAGGGAAGGAAAAGAGAGAATGTGTGTGTGCACTTGTGGGTTAGGGAGGGGAGTTAAAGGGGTGTGCTGTTGCTTAGGGTGAGGTGCATCTTGCAACAGCTTCTTACAAAGGGCATAAGTAAAAGAAAGAGTCAACAGAATCCTGACTTCCTAGAGACTGCATTAGTCCTGCAAAATGTTGTGCCCAAAGAAAGCTTTTTCCTGACCTGGTTCTTCTCCAGAGCAGTAAGAAAATGATTATCCTCTGCACAGGAAAAACTTTTAAATTCTGTGGCAAAGGCATGACGGGATGTTGCAGGACAAAAATGTGAACTGAAACTTGGCCGTGACCCTGAATCCTTGCAGTTTGTCAGCCACGCTGGCTGGTGCTGTGACACTGGGGACAGTGACACAGACATAAACCAGCAGTGTTCTCTGGGGGCAGTGTCCCGGCGTGAGGCTCTGTGCTGATGAGTAACCTGTTTTCACTGAGGGCGTTGCTGGTCCCTAGCAGAACAGCATGTTTTCTTGTCTTCCTTCTCCAGAACAGGCTGTCCAGATACCTTCCTCATCCCAGCCTCCCGCAAAGTGGTACCGCAGAGTCGTGGAAATCTCTGGAATTGGATGTGCGGTCCAAAACCAGTTTTGAAATTATGGTTTTCCGTTTGGCAGCTAAAGCAGACTGTAGAATACTTGTGGGACAGCAGGAGGGTAAAGAGCAGACTTGGAGCAGGACAAATGTAAGGTCAGGAGGGATATGTAAGAGCTGGGAGGCAAGAGGCTGCCTGGGACTCGATGTCCTGCTTTCACTGCCTCCTAGCTGTGTCCCATCTGTCCCCTGCCGGCCAGCATGGAAGGAATTGTCATGGGTTTAGGGCACGTTGGCAGAGTTCACGTCAAAGTGGGGTGAGCAGCTTAGGAAATCCTTCATTCAACAGGACATGGAGTCACCCTGCACCGTACGATCTGGTGGGGAAGTGGGTGCACGGGGTGGGAGAAAAAGCCAGTCCTTGCTGTGTGATTCCTGGCGCGCGATCGCAGGGTCCCAGCTGCACAGCTTGGCGCTAGCGGGCTGACTAAACTGTAGCGTCTTATTAACAAGTGTGGCCAATGATATGTAAATGCCCTAACAAACTTTATCCCTCCCCATTCAGTACCCGGTAGCGGTTGTCGTTCAGATTGCATCTAACAACACGCGAGGGGCTGTGCCAGCTCCAGCCCGCTCCATTCAGGGCTGAGTGGAAGCGGCTGTCAATGAGCATTTTATGCAGGAGCGGTTTTAACTCACTTTCAATAGCGGCAGCTTGTGCTTTATATGAGAATAATGCTAATTAATTTCACGTTTTTCTGCCTCCAAACCAGCCTGTGCACAAGGTGTGCCCTTTTCCCCAGTTAGCACTGCCTCCTTATTTTTAGGGCAACGGGAGAGGCTGACGCTGAATTTTACAGTACAATCTCTTCAACTGGAAAAATGCTCATTTTTATAAGAATTTCAGACCCAGCTCATTTGTTCTAGTTTGCTGGTGATCTGAAAGTATATACAGTTTTCCATTAGTCTAAGGATGCAGGAGACTGTGTAGATGCTGTTAGTGCCTTGATAACTGGGCGTGCGAAACAGGTTCCTGCAAGGCTTGACAAGGCTCCTATCTTCTCTGGGTGTAGTTTTCAAGATATGCAACTTGTCCTTTCGCACCGAGCTTTCAGCCCTCGTCATGCATCAATACAGGTTTGTCCCATCATCACTTCTCACACGTGAGCTGTAGGAAGCACACACCAAACTTCACGACAGCAGCTTCAGTCTGGGCACTCCAGACGTGCTGCGTCACAGTGGGATGCTGGGCGATCCCTGTAGTGTCTTTTCTGCTCTACTGCCAAGATGTTATTCGCTGAAAACAATTCAGAGAGCTTCTATGTAAATTTATATAAGCACTTTATGCAATTATCATGGTCTTAATCCCGTGGCATGGAACAAGTTTCAGCTCTTGACTGTGATTAACTGCACTGCTGACGGTCCCGGCGAGGCCATGGGCAGGCTGTGCCAGCACGGGGAAAGCTCACAGAAGTCACCTTGTCCTATAGCAGATAACTGCTACGTGTGAAGTGACTTGCCCTTGGCATCACACGTGGGCAGCAGCAGTGCTGAGCACAAACAGGCTGCAACTATTTCTGTCTTGTATCCGATTTTTTAAGCACACTTTGTAAAATCAGCCTCAAGTAGTGGGGTTGCTAGGCTCCAGCATTTGTCTAAATTGATACAAAGCTTTCAGAAGATATCTAGAATCCCATTCAGAATAAAGGCTTGATGCTTTTGAGTGTGTAAATTTGGCTGTGACTCCCTTCCTATTAGAACTTACAGGGACTGGACAACTGGAGAAAGAAAGTCTTGAAAGTAGCAGGAGGTGATTGGAAGAGGCTTAAGAATCGAGCAACAGTGATGATGAGAAAAATATATATTACTAGAAACAAACTAGCTTAGAGGAGGGGAAAAGCTAATAATTATTAAAAGTCATAACCTACTCTGAGGCTTTAAGTCAGAGCCTCACACCTAGTATGCAGGAAATTGGTTCAATTAGTGTTTGAAAGGGAAGCAATAAAATATCAGAACCTAAGTGGTGCTGGTCTAACTAGCATGGTTTCCTGGGTGGCACTGCTGTGTCACACCTCTGCTTACCTGTTACGATAGAAATGCACTTGGAAATGAACACAAGCCGACAGGCTACATATCTTACTGTGGAATTTCCATAGACTTCATCAAAAGCTTGTGATCATTTTTATTTCCTCCTGGAAGCAGTCAAGTTTTTAGAAATACAGGAATAAACTAAAATTGGAGGAGAATAGAATGACCCACGGTGGGGCCAGCTCCTCTGCCTGGTGCCAAGCGGGTTTGTTATTTAGGGCAAAAAAGAAGCATAATGGAATATCTTCTTTCTGCACATACAAATAGTAAACAAGCTGGCACATACAACCAGTAAATAAGTTGGCAGCTCTTATTCTCTTTCCTTTAGAATTCAGTACCAGACGGTTTGGTAAGGCTGGGAGGGAGTGAACTGGAACAGAAGGCTGACTGTTTTTGCACAGTGCTGTGGAGTTAATTTTCAGTAATCTAACATAGCTCGGAAGAATTGAAGCAGTGTGCGGAGATGACTTGTTTTGTCTTTCTGTGGGTCTGTATCTAGCTGCATGCAGCCTGCAGGTTTTATGTGTAAGATCTTTGGAGCAGGCTGTGCTCCTGCCTGTATTTACGTATGTCCCGGTACCTTGGGATTCTACTTCAGAATTGTATCTATTTTTTTTTGTACTGATTTCCCTGTTCTCTTCTCCCCCCGAAAGGACACCCTGTATGCATACCCCTGTGGCTCTGACCACACTCCCAGCCCCATGGCCAGCCGGGTACCCTTGGAAGCAGCCCCCCTCCTGGAGAAAACAGATGCTCGACTGACAGCTGTGGCGGTGAATGTGGAAGATGGCCACACCATCGCTTTCCTGGGAGACAGCAGAGGGAGACTGCACAAGGTACGATGCCCCAAACCAGTTGTCATGCTGCCTTCGATTATGTCTGCACTGAGCCAGCATCAGGGCTGGTGCATCTGATGTGGCTGCTGCAGATATTGCTGGGCACATGCTTCGTGCTGCTGAAATCACGGTGCTGAGATTTTGGTGGGAGGTTGAAATTCTTGCACACAATCCTGGTTCCAACCGATGTTACTCCTATTCTGATACTTTGCCTGTACACCACTGTGACTCTCTTGCAGGTGTACTTAGGAGCAATGGGAGATGCACATATATACGCTTCTTTACCTATCCAATTAAACAGCGTGGTGAGTGGAGACCTGCTGTTCGACCAGCTGCAGGAGAACCTCTTCGTCATGACCCAGTCAACGGTAAGAGCAATTAAATGCCTTCCACAGAAGCTTTGAAAGAATTTGAGGTCCAGACAAACTGCTGAAGAGAGTGATGGAGGGGGCAGAGGAATGGTGTGTATAGCTAGATGTGTGCTGGGTAGCAGCTGCCTGCCGGTTCAGCTTACTAGGCCAGGGCCTGACCTTCTGCAAAAGCTGTAGGAAGTGTGGAGGAAGTCCTGTTACCTTAAACCACGGCCCGTTTGCACATGTGTTTCCATAAATTGGTCCGGCTGACTTGTATCAGTTGTATCAGCAGTGATGGTGTGCTGAGTCTTGCAGATGAGCTCAAGCTGTGTAAGGAACCATACAAGGCACCTTTCCATCTTCTGTAGTTCTCTTTGTGCCTGGTGGTAGCAGAAGAGGCATTGTGATTCCTCAGGCTGCTGGTACACACTGGTATCTGCTGAGCAGAAAATCCTGCTATGGATACTGTATTTGAGAGGATTTATACAACACTCAGATCAGCTTCTTGAGCAAGAAAGAAAAGGATCCTCCTAGCAAAAGGAAAGTAACCCTTGAGTTATTCTGTCTGAAGGAAAGAACAAATTAAAAAATGAGTGTGCTGGAAAACCACTGCTTCCCTTTACCCACCCCCGCCATGTGCATTTTGAGATACTCAAATTTTGCAACACTTCAAAGGAGGAGTTGAAATCTGTGGGTGGAAGAAGATTAGGGAAATCTGAAGTATATCCTTAAAAGTAATTATTCTGTCAGTTACAAAAAAATGCAAATTACATGATACACTTAGCAAAAGCAATAGGTTAAGGATTAAGAGAGATTTTAAAGTAACTGAGAGCATGCTAGCTGAAGTGTAGTATCTGATTAAAGAGAAAGCAAGAGGCTGAAATCAGCAAGAATAGTAGTTAAAGCGTGCTGCAAGTCTAGCTTACCCCAGGCAGCACAAGGTTTTGTTCCACATCAGTCAGGCATCTTGTCCACTTCCAGTCAGAATGATAGATCTGCCAGGTAGAGCTGGGCAATAGGGCAGGTGCCATCAGAGGCCTTTATAGAGATGACTACATAAAGTCATCTGTTGCAAGAATTGTCACGGGTAATGCTACAGCAATGCACTGTGTGTTTCATTGTCTCTGTAGAGAATGATGTTCACGTGTATTTCGTCAACGTGTAAAATAGGAATCCAGATGGGCTCTGGAAATGTCTTCCTTTTTTCTTTAGTTTTATGCAGTGTTGAAAATTAGCATGAGTTTCAGTGAGTATGTCAACAGTGGGACTTGCTAACTAGGCAGAAGAAGCCATAGACCTGGGGCTTGCTTTTTCTGTGCTGTGTTTTCATAGATTTCTTTCTCTGACAGGTGGTAAAGGTTCCCATACTGGAGTGTTCCCTCTACTTGGACTGTGAATCCTGTCTGGCACTGAAAGATCCTTACTGTGGCTGGTGTGTCCTTCAGGGACGGTAAGATAGATCCCTGGTCACCTGCAAGGTTTTTGGAGGAATAGTGTTTAGGAATTATCTCCACTTACTCTCTTCCTTATATCTGTGCCTCAATCTACATCTGCATGCTTTTCTTTTACTTTTATCCCCTTCATGGGATATGTTTGGCCTACAAATTCACCCTCTGCCTCCCTAAAACACCACTACAAGTCACAGTTGCACATAGGTGTCTGTCAGTTGCTTTTTGGGCTTTGGTTACAGCTCACGATGCTCCCGTCTAGTGGATTTCAGCCTGGTTTTAGTCTGACTGCAGCTCATACTGCCTTATTTCACTTAGCTCTTCTGGTGTCACGTTTGTGTTTGGTACTTTTTTACTTCTTGCTCCCCTACTGATGTTGCTTAACGAGACGTGGTTTATTCCAGCACGTCTGTCTGCTTGCTGGCTCTGTCTCCCTGCAGAACGCCTCAGGAACTGGTTTATGGCCCTTGAAGCCCAACAAGTGCCTACCCATCTGTACGCGCTGGCAGCAGTTCCACCTTCATTATGGGAGGTGGTGGGAGGCTGCAACTTCCGTGGCTTGTGTAGCAGCTTTCCTGAGACTCTAGCAAGGCTTCAGAGAGCCAGCATCAGCTTGGCAGTTGAACATGTGTCCTGCTAGGGCTGTGCAGATCTCTCACAGGGCTTCTTGCTATTTCTCTGCAGGTGCAGCCGTCGCTCTGAGTGCTTGCGGTCCAGGCTGAGTGAGCAGTGGCTCTGGAGCTTTAACTCTACACAGCAGTGTCTCTCTGTCCAGTCACTAACTCCAGCCAATATCAGCAGAGAGGAAAAGAGAAATGTGAGCAATGATGGTTCTCTGTGACATTTGAGCGTGTAGAAAGTCCCCTGCAAACTCTGAGAGGCCACAAGTCTTCCTGTTGCTTCCAGTAGGGTACTGAATCCCTGTGCCTCGCACATCTGCCTTGCATAAGGAACTGAAGTTGGCTGTCCCAGAAAATACATATTTTTTTTCCTATAAATCTAACTGTTTTTATCTGCTAATAGAAAGTTACTAGGTATTCTGGAGTATTTGATGGCTGCTTGGGTGAGGTCCTTCCTTGGCTTGATATCTATAAGGCACCCCTGTCTGTGCATTCAGAGGGTTTCTGATGCTTTCTGTCAGGAAGATCTAAAAGGAGCTACACAAAGTTATGGCTTCGGTCTGGCATCAGCTGGCAGAAAAGCTGAGGTACTGCAGTGTTTTGAAGGCTGTCATTGTGTCAGGAGGTGGCAAGAATCTGTCTTCTGCTAGAGACTTGAGCAAAGGAGGGAAATTGCTAATTGCTTGGTGGATGCCAAGTTGAGTTTGGGAATGGCAAGAGATGAACAGAGCAGAAAGCCCTAGAAGGTATTGTAGGAAAATGGGTGTGTATATAGATAACTGCTTTATAGGGCTTTTGCTTTGAAAAAGTAGAGCCAGAAAATTCGATGAAATGGAAGAATGTGTTTAGAGGGCAAGATATTTACTGGATGTTATTGGCAGATATTCCTGGCTATCTCGGACTTACCTTCTCTACATGAGGAAGAATTCTACTCGTGTTACTTTGAAGATTATGAAAGCCCAGCAGTTCTGACAGAGTCAGGAATCATGTGTCCTTCGCCAGATCCCAGCCAAGCACCAACCTTGCCAGCAGGAGCAGGTCAGTGAAATGCTTTAAACAGAGCGTGTTAGCTCAGATAACACTGTCAAGAGAAAGTACGTTTTGGGTCCGTCAGAGTGCCAGGATTAACAGCCATGAATGTACATGGTCTGTCAGCAGGTGTTCATTTCATTCTGTCACAATATCTGTTTGCTTGCTACTTGTGTGTCACACACATCCTGTGCTATTCTGGGCTGTTGCCAGATTCCGATGCCAAATTCTGGTAGTTGGAAAGGAGATCCTTCTTGAAGGGTTGTATGCAAATCTGAATATGATCTAAAATGCACTCTACAGTGGTGGCTGGCTTGGCAGTTTCTATCATAAATCTGGAGAGAGGACTCTTAAATGCTGCCTTTTTCTTTCTTTCTTTCTTTCTTTCTTTTTTTTTAACCAAATAAAATGCAAACCTTTTGAAATCCACAAATTAATGGGAGAAGGAAGTACCTGTAAGGGAAGGCAAGAAGAAACCCACAGCCCTTAAAAAGATTAGAAATGAATCCGCAACGCAGCAATACCTCAGAAAATACACAGCTTTCTGTTACTGTGAACAATAACTGGCTAAATATTGCTAATTGGCCACTCCGAAGCACCTGGAAAGTTCTCAGTTTATAGCCTGTGCATTGGATTTTGCCCAGCCTGTCAGTGTCAGCTTTGATGAGCTGATCTCTTCAGAGAAATTGTTCATCTAAATTAAAAGGCAGGTGCCGCCTGGGAATCATTCCACATAATGCACCTAAATAGCTAAACAGATTTACTATACGAGTATGCAGCTGGCTAATAGGTCTGAAACAATCTCCATGGACGTAATGTGACAGCAGACCCCAGCTAGCTGAGTTGTTCAAACTGAAGCGTCTTGTTTTCTCAGTATTTGCCTGTTGGCTTTCACACTGCCTGGCATGAACCACCCAGGTCTCCCCTCAGGGTGGCCAGGCACAAAGGGGAAGGCTTCGTGCACTACCACTGTGGGCAGAGTGAGCAGGATTGGCTTCCCCATTTAGATCTGCAAATGTTGACTTGAATTTAAACTGGAAATGTCAGCATAGATAAAGCCACAATCTAATTTTCACAATTAAGTGCTGTACCTATGTAATTTTCATGTTGCTTCTCTGAAGCTAAGCAAATTGCTTCTGTTTTCTAGCCTGAACTTAGTAACTTTTCTAGCCTAAACTTATTCCTGGATGCTTGTGTCCATTTGATCTTATCTGTTGTTCTGCTTCTGGAGCTCTTTTCTCAGTCAATGAACTATGGTCAGGCCTTCTTAGCACAGAGTTTTGCTGTGTTATCTGTGCCAACCTTCTCTTCATATTCTTTCATTACACAGGCGCTCTTTCTCTCTCTCTCTCTCTCTCTCTCTCTCACTGTCTTTCTAGCCCTTCTTTGGAGCAATTTTGTGCCCTACTAAGATGAATCAGATTTTCGTAACCAGAATCATACACTGTTTTCTGAATGAGGTCTCATTAGGGCCTCATGTGCTGGTACTTTCCCACTCCTGTTTAAAATGCTTTTCCCACCTCTGTAAAACATTTGCCTTTTTTTCAGCTTTGATTTAAAGGTTGCATACCTGTTCATCTGTCACTTTAAGCTGATGAGCCCCATACTGGTAGCAGAAAGTCTTGCTCTTAACTTGCAAGCACTCAACTTTGTCTTCTCAACTGTTGAACAGCATCACTGGCAGTCATGGGAAACAATGGGCTTTTTGGATACAGGAATATTTATAAATATGGTGTCATAGCCCTGAAATGCTGGGAGGTGTTTGCCCTTCCACCACTGCCAGATGCAGTCACCTTTATAGCAGCGGGGGGAGTTGGCAGTACTGAAGTGACTCCTGCCTTCAGCTGTGTCTGATGCCCACCTTTTCTCCTAATCCTGGGGTTTCACACACACCTCATCACCTGTTTTACTAGTATAATGTCTCACTTGTCGCCCTGTCAGGTACTAAGTTTATGCCTGACTGATCCTCCACCAGACAGAGTAGCTATTTTGCTGTATTCCAAACTTTTGCAAGTGAATCCTGCTTGCAAAAGGAGGTCTGAACTCTGTGAGAGGAACGATGGGCAAGCTTCTTATTACCTGCTTTTATAGCAAATTGTCTCGGAGAAATTGCAGTGCCTAGAGTTCAGCAGAGCATGCAGTATGCTCCTATTACTTAGAGTCCTAGCGCTTAATTCTAGGGTTGAGGGCATCTGACTGGAACGAGATTAACTGGCTTCTTTAGTAGTCATACGCAAAGCATCTTTGGGCTCATGCTATCAGCTGTAGTTAGTTATGACCATCTCTGCAGTTATTTGGTCTATAAGAAAGCAATGATAATCTCTTTCCCAAAGAGAGTCTGGCTGTCCCGAAGCTTGTACTTAACGTGAGACCTGGGTTCAAAGCAAATAAGCCTTCAGTCATTGCAAGTGAGATTACAAGTCTTGTAAACTCCTCCACTGACTCACTTCTCAGTCTGGACATAAAACAAAGATCTCAAGGTGATAGCAGTACGTGAAGTGTGTGCTGGTTCTAAGAGTTGGGGTTTAGAGTCGTAAGAACGGTGAGGAAAGGAAGAGAAGGTTGGCTTATTTAGGGCTAGAAAAATTCTTCATGTCTGAAGAATTTACAAAAGATTTTAATTACTGAATAAATTTCACAAGAACGTGTGTTGAAGCCCTTTACTTCTGGAAAAAAGAGTCAAAAAATATGTAATAAATTTTGTCGGTATTTAATCATGGAATCATGTGTTTTCCCTTGAATGACAAAGGATGTCAGTCAGCTTTGAGCCTGGAATGTCACTTCTTCCTCTAATACGTGATATGTGGAGGTGATGGTGGAGTGCAAATGAAGCACTGATGATGGATGGCAAACGAAGAGGAAGGGATCTTCAGAGCCATCTTTCTTCCCCTGGGTTGGCAAGAGCTGTCATAAACTACTCCTGAGCAACTTGTCCAGCCAGTTTTTAGTGTCCATAGGGTAATCTGGTGATTGAGATGCTGGCAGCATGGAAGGGAAGCTGTCTCCAGGTGTCTTCCCTAAAGCATGCTCTGTCTTTTTAACAGTGTGGCAGTCTTACGGTGGCTCCATTTCTAAGAAATTTTTATTTTTGCTTTCAGATCATGTCACCATAAAGCTTGTAGTGCGTTTCCATGACATCTTCATTGCTTCTGTGGACTTCTCTTTCTATGACTGTGCTGCAGTGGCCCTGCTATGGAAATCAGCACCGTGAGCACCTGCTTTTTCTTGTCTGTAGTTGTAGAGAGGGTGGCTGTCCTGTCCTGGCTCATCTTAGCAGCTGCTTTTCTACCACTCTTCCAGGTGCCAGAAGTGTGTGAGCAGTCCCTGGGGATGTAACTGGTGCATCCAGCAGCACCTCTGCACCCACAAGGCAGCGTGTGAGGAAGGAATCATCATCTACAATGAAAGGGTGCGTCCCCTCCTCAGTCCATCAGGGGTGAAGCAGCCTCTTGTGAGACATTGCTATGGGGTGTAATGTGGAGTGTTTTTCTTCCTTGGGTTTTATTCTGCATTTCTCTTCTTTCTTTCCTCTCACCCTGCCATGTTGTTTTTCTCTAGGCCCAGCTGCCAACTTCAAGCGTGTTTCCTTCTTCAGCAGCTCCCCTCACCAAATCCTCTACCGTAGCCCCTATGGTGGCCACAAAACCCATCACTGTGCGTGTGGTACTGAGCACTGCATCCCACACAGAGCCCAACCACGTCACTCCCTCTGCGACCTCAGATTCAATGACTGAGCCTACAGAAACCTTCCTCTACACGTCCTCAACTCTTTCAACTGAAGCAGCATCTCTCCAGGCTGTCACAGAAGCCCCCCTGCCACCACCAGCAGACAAACCTGCTGTCACTCTGCCAGACACAACTTCTCCTGCTGCATCTGTCCTCACCAGTCCGTCCAAAAACGGGGATCACGCAGCCCTGCCCACCGCAGAGCCAGCCACTGCCCGGGAGCCGTGGAGCACCGACCCACCCACCACTGCAGTAGCTACTCCTCTGCTCACAACCGCACCAGCAGTGACACCTTCCCCTCATGTCACCAGTTTCAGGTGGCCTCCAAATTCTTTTCCTACCACCGAAGCCCAGACGTCTGCCATCCCATCTCCCCAGCCTCGCAGCGAGGTGCCAGGGGAGCCTGCTGCCTCTGATGACTCTCCTGGTTTCCTGGGAACCGAAATTCCTGCTTCGGAGCTCCCGCCGTCAGCTCCCCCAGACTGGCTGCTGGGGGAAGACACGGAGCTCCAGGACACGGAGGACTGGATGGATTTGCTGCAGGCTGAGAATGAGACGTCTCCCTTCTCTGCTTCCACTCTTCTGTCGGGTGATGGAGATTCTTCAGAGAGGGATGTCCCTGACTTACCCAGGATCCTCCACCCTGACCTCGACTATCAGTATGATGCCCCTGGGTTTTGGGAGGAGGTAAGTTGCTGGACTTCAGAATCTGCAGTTTAAGGCTGTAATGCTTTGAAATTTTGATAGATTGCTGATCTAATATTTCAGCACATAAGGGAGGTAGTGGTCTCAGAGAAAGTAGCGGCTGACCACTGTAAATGCAGGGTGAGAAGTGGCAGCCTGAGGAAGAAAAACATGTGGGAGATTCTCAGGTCTTGTAGAAAAGCTGCTGGCCTGAAGGTGGCAGCTGCTGTGATGTCCAGCATATTCACAGCTTTCTGCTGTTCACCACTTTGGGCTGGTGCGTTGCCTTCCTGTAACTCATAGTAAAGAAGCACTGATGTTTCTTTGTCCAGGCAGGGCTTTATTTCTCTGTTTGCCTATTGTTTCTCTGATTTCCTCTATCATAGGTATGAAAGCAGCTCTCTCTAAAGATGTATTTGTTTTCAGAATGAAGAGTTTAGCTGGGGTCCTGGTGCGTGTCCCTGTGTGCAGGGAATCCAGGGATCTTCGCTGTTTCCAGTCAACGTGGCAAGGAAGATAACCCTGCTAGGAAAGAACTTCCACCTCTACCAGGTAGTTAGCTGCTATTTCACCTTAGCATTGAGGAGCGACTGACTTGGGGGAATAAGAAATTAGGTAGTTGGATTTACTGGTGGGTAGGAGGGCATGCAGAGAAAGGAGGCTACACGTGTGCACCAACCTGCTGCAGAAATCTGCACGTATTTGGATTGTTGCACCTGTGCTACACTGTAGATGGTAGTTCTTGGAGTAACTTCCTGCTGAATCTCTGCTGGTTGTTTGTGTCTCCATATGCTAAAGATAAGTTATCTGTTCCCTTTCCTTTCTGGCCTGGTAATGTTGATGTGATGTGGTGGCTATTCCTGTCGTACCTGAAGCCTCCACAGTGGGGAAAACCGGCCCTTGGAAGCTTCGTTCCCTGGGTGTGTCTCTGATAAAAATTCTTTGCCTCTTAAGACAGAAGGCTGATTTAGTAACCTTTTACAAACAACCGCCTCAGAACATGCAGCCCACAGACTAATTGTTACTTTATATGCTAAACCTGATATACTTCACTGCTCAGAGCAGCAGAGCTAGTTACAGATGCGTGTCCTTTTTCTGACAGAACATGCCCAAGCAATTCAACTGAAGGTTTACAGGACAGAGAAGAAAAATACACTTAGTGTTTTTGAGGTGCACTGTGTACTCAACTCTTCGTTTCTGAGCTAGTGTTTCAGAGTTGAACAAGCATAACCTCACAGTCCCACTGTTTTTTCTTTAATTCTTCCTCCTGTGGAGACTTGTCCCTACGCTGACATACATATGCTGCTCCTGTCTACGTGTTTTGTATTGGTTTGATTCTTTTTGTACATGGAGACAGTAAGAGTGTAGAGAGCCTTCAAATATAGCATAGAATTTGGCATAACAAAGGGAATGACAGGAGCACACTGCCTGCACAGTAAGAGGCTTTGTAAAAGGCGCTGAATTGGAGTGCCAGGAGCCTGCTGTCATGTAGCAGGAAGCTCCACGTGATTAGGAAATGGTGCTGTATAAATCTTCTCCTCTGTAGGACCAGCAGTGGGACTATGAGTGTGTCCTGAATTTGGAGGGGAGGATAATGGTGATGGATGCTTATGTGGAAAGGGAAGAAACCAACCAGTCCCTGTGTTATATCACCTGCCAGCTGAACCAGGTGAGTGCTTGCGACGTGTGATGCCATTTCACAGGTTTCACTGGTACTGGTTTTGCTCAGCTTGTTTATCCGACAGGCAAGGAGGCAAGCTCTTTGGGGAAAAGACCATATTTTACTAAAACATTTATACAGTATTTAGCATTATAGTGCTCTATGGTGGTGCTGCCTGGCAGTACTGGTGCTTCAGCTTGCAGAAAGATTGTGCAGCCTGAGCCCCGAGATCTGTTGCTGCATTCAATGTGGCACAGAATGGTGCTGGCTCAGAATCACCACTCGTTGCGACCTGCCAGGACACTGCAGCCTCTGCTATAGCTTGAGCCTCTGCTGTCTGCAGTTTCTGGGTCGTGGCTTTCTCAGTGGTGGTTCTTTTGTGAAAAGAAAAATGCTATTAATGACATTTTTTCTCTTGGTGGTGAAGGATAGCCTGTGGATTGTAAGAATAACAGGTGCAATCAATCAAAACAGCAATTTACATTTCTGGATTGTGTGTAGATTTTCCATATGGCAAGATTTGCAAGCAGAGGTGGTATTTTTAGTTCGCAAACTCGTATATTCAAGGGAGAAGGAACAACATAGGCTTTTGCACACACAAGCCGTGCGGACCAATTATAATGCTACATCTTCAGCTCAGCTGAAATTGCAGAAATGCCAGCTTGAGCAGTTTTTTGAGCAGGTGGCTTGTAATTAGAAATCAGACATTTCAGAATGCATTTAGAAAGTTAGACAAGTATTGGCACGAGCACGCACTTGTTTTCAGCGTTCTTCCTGGTGAACCAATGTCAGCTGCTCTTTCTAGAGCAAAACGGTGCCTGAGTGAGCCAGCGAGGACAGGTCTGTGCTGCCAC